>NC_138345.1:46416136-49124886 GCF_046562875.1 Panthera onca
GTAATTGCAATGACTGTCCCAGTGGGAGCCATAGAAAAAGAACAGGGGGGTCACGAAGGCTGCATTGAAGACCCACGACGCGGCAATCATTTTCTTGGCTTTTTCTCTGGACACCTTGAAACTCAGGGGATAGACAATGGTGTAGAACCGGTCTATGCAGATGGAGAGGAGGACGTAGATCTGGACGCCCGGGGTGAGATACTGAAAATACCGCACCAGCTTACACATCACACTGCCAAGTGTCCACCTCCCCGTGGCGAACTGAAGCAGGACGAAAGGCGTACTGGCGACGCTGATGAGAAGATCAGCACATGCCATGGAGACCACAAAGTAGTTGGTGGTGGACTGTGTCCTCCTACTCCGGTGGATGACCAGACAAACCAGGGAGTTGCCAAATACAGAGAACAGCCACAGGGCCCCGAAGAAAATGCTGGCTGTGGCCACTTCCCCGGGTCTCAGTCCGTACTGCAGGTCCGTTCTGTTGCTCATCCAGCCGTGCTCCCCATGTAAGTCTGTCAGGTCACGGCTTGGCAGAGGTGTGGCTGTTTCGGTGCAGCTGTGGTTTTGGAGGGGCACCAGGAGCGTGGGGATGACCAAAGGCGGCTTGCTGTTATCCATTCTGTGAGCAAAAACCATATTCACTTTTTTCCTCTTAGTTCTGGATAAGAAAAGAAGAATGAGGCCTCCTGTTAAAATGGTGTTATAAAGAGCGACTCCTAAGGCTAACAGTCTTATCGGACACTGAGACTGTTGTCGTCTGTCAGTGAGTAGGACCCGTAGACTGGCAGGAACCCTGGACTACCATCCAGAAAGAGCTCTGGTTCCACTTCTCTTTTGTTTTAGGAGCTGTTTTGGCTGATCCCAGCTCAGGCTGTCCCTGGCCTCTCCCTTTCTCAACCCTTACTCAAGTGAGGTAGAACTCCTGCCCAGCCCCACCCCTAGACATATCCTTGTTGCCTTCACCCGCTGGGGACCACAAAGGGTTAAGGCACTCAAATCTGGCTCATGGTAAGGGTGCTACTCCCAAATGGAATGCATGGCAAACAGGTGAGAAGTTCCTAAATGTCAGGACACTAAAGCAGTGAGGCTGCGACGAGAAGACTCGGACAGATGGAAGCACACGGATTTCAACTATGGAAACAGCTAACAGGAATCTGTGCAGACAGCCTGGCTGGTTCCCAGAGATGGCCCCGTTCTTACTTATGCAGAATTTCCAGTACAGAAGCATTATGAAAGGCACGGAGCAACTGTATGTAACGCTTTCACAGGAGCCAGAAGTAGCTTCTAATTTAATGACATCTGAAAATAGCTTGCTTCTTCCAAAAGATGACATGATCCCTGTTCTAATAGCTTGCTACTTACAAATGATGTAACTTGAGGCTATTCTGTTGTTACTGTTTCATAGAATAACATATTGACTAAAGAACATACAAGATGTTCTCTATAGAATGTAACCAGATTACTAGAAAGTTTGTGGCAAATGGATGATTAAAACCAGCCAACTGTAACTGTTACTCAGCTGGGTAAATAAACATTTATTTATTTTTGAGAGACAGAGTGAGACAGAGCATGAGCAGGGGAGGGGCAGAGAGAGAGGGAGACACAGAATCCTAAGTAGGCTCCAGGCTCCAAGCTATCAGCACAGAGCCTGATGTGGGGCTTGAACTCACAAACCGCGAGATCATGACCTGAGCCGAAGTCGGACACTTAATCGACAGAGCCACTCAGTGCCCCTCAGCTGGTTTTTTAAAAGCTTATGATCCTTGGGGCGCCGGGATGGCTCAGTCAGTTAAGTGTCCGACTCTTGGTTTCACCTCAGATGATCTCATGGTTTGTGAGTTTGAGCCCCACATAAGGCTCTGTGCTGACTGCGTGGAGCCTACTTAGGATTATCTTTCTCCTCTTCTTTGCCCCTCCCCCATTCATGCTGTCTCTCTCAAAACAAATTTAAAAAAATAAGTAAGTAAAAGCTTATGATCCTTAGATATAGAAGATTATTATAAATTTAGCCTTTAACTTTTTAGGGTACTATTTAGTGACAATAAAAGTTATACTTTTTAATAGGTAAAACAATTATATAATTGTGGGCTATTCAATTAAAATTGGTGTGACTTTGGTTGTAGTTGGATTATTAAGGTCTAATTTGCTCTGAATCTATTAAGCAGAAAGAGAAAACACAGCATCTACGTCCAAAATAACCAGAGCAGTCCCATGTAGCCTGTGGCACAGCAGGGGGGCCCTCCGGCAGCTCCCGCGGGGCCCCGTGTCCCTGTTGGTGGGCTCCTGTTGACCAGCCTCACACAGAAGCATTTCTGAAGTTTAGAGGTGGGATTAAAGAGCAGTTTTCGTTATTGTTTTTCTTTTAAAGATATCATTTTTTAAGTAATCTCCACACCCAATGTGGGGTTCAAACTCACAACCCTAAGATCAAGAGTCACATGCTCCTCCAACTGAGCCATTCAGGTCCCTACCAAGAACAGTTCTTAATGAAAGAACAGTTTTTCTTTTTTTTTTTTTTTTTTTTAATTTTTTTAACCTTTATTTTTGAGACAGAGAGAGCAAGCATGAGTGGGGGAGGGGCAGAGAGAGAGGGAGACACAGAATCCGAAGCGCGCTCCAGGCTCTGAGCTGTCAGCACAGAGCCCGACACGGGGCTCGAACCCACGGACCTCGAGATCGTGACCTGAGCCGAAGTCGGACCCCCAACCCACTGAGCCACCCAGGTGCCCCGAAAGAACAGTTTTTAATGGCAGAACAGTTCTTAATGGCCCACTTTTCCTTGAAGGACTTTTGCACTAATTTGTGGTAGGGAGATGAGTGTTAATATATACTGTTCTCACCCTGAAACCACATTCAACAAAAATCTGGAGCTCAGTGTGATGTAGTAAATGCCAGTCCCATATTACCTTCAGGCTTTTTTGTCCATAAGGCAGCCTTACGTGATTTCTCAAAAGAAATGTAAGATAATTAGAAATTTGACTACTAGAAGGCTTGTAAGCATGGCTGGCTGGGTGATATTATAAGAATACCAACCACACTCTCCATCTAAAAAAAATCAGGATATGCAGTCGGAAAACAGAATATAAGATCTAAAATTAGCACTGCCCTAGAAAATCTGGAATGCATAACCCTTGTACTTATAAAGTTGAAATGATCTCTTCACCTTTATATGTGTAAAACCTACGAAATGCCAAAAAAAAATTATTTTTTTAAAGATTTAAACTTTAGGGGCACCTGGCTGGCTCAGTCGGTAGAGTGTGTGACTTGATCTCGGGGTTGGGAGTTTGAGCCTCACACTGGGTGTGGGGATTACCTACAAATAAAATAAAATATAATAAAGATTTAAAGTTTAAAAGTAAAACAGACGAGGAATCTTCCCAGGCTGTGCTCAACTTTTGGGGGATGCCTGCAGCGTAAATAAAACAGGACTTGGTGGCACAGCCTCTTCTCCGTAGTCAACACACACACTTTGAACCTGTGAACTTACTTTTGTTTGTCTCTCCCTTGTAGCAAAATTCTGGAGATGAAACTCAAGTTCACCACCACAACTAAAGCACCAGGAGGCCTTCCATCACTTCCTCCAGCTGTATTACACCAGCGAGTGTGTCTGCCCACTTCTCTAGCCCCACCACTCGGAAGCAGAGGCTCCTAAAGCTCAGAAATCGGACGAGGGAGCCTTGAGGAGGTCCTGAGTCCAGGTCTCCCCAACGATGGCACGACTTTTTGGACGTTACGTACAACGGCTACGGCTCTGTTTTTTCATTCAATAAACCAAGACAAGACACTATGCTAGGTACTAGGGAAACAGATAAGTAAAGCCTGTAAGAGGGAAAATGGATAAACAGCTGCCTGACATAACTAAATTCTGTAATAATTATAATTGATGCTAAAAAGGCAAGCAGCTAAGTGGCAGAGAAAAACAAGGACCCAATTTTGCATGGGATATGAAAAAGAAAGGAGACACTTCACAAAGGAGGTGATGTTTGAGTTGGGGATTTAGAGACTAGGACTTCTTTAGGAAGACAGGGAGTGGAAAAAACATTCCAAAGAAGAGAGAGAGCACGTGGAATGAATTTGGGGGTCATCTTTTTTTGGGTCCCCTTTCCCTTAGGGGACATAGTTTCCTACAAACCACACCTCCTAGAGTATACACAGTTTCTAAATGTCCTACAATCAAACTGACCTAAAATTTCCCCAAGGTTACAGTGAGAGGTTACATTTTCTGCATTCATGGGCTGAAATGTGGTCAACAGTGGATGAGAGTATGAACAAAGCCAGAATGGCTGTGGTATCCTTGTTCACACAGCACTTTGTTAGTCCTTTATTGCAGCATTTTCCAAGTGTACTTTCCTTTAGAACAATGGTTCTCTAGCTTAGCAACGCATTGGACTCTCTCAGGGAGCTTTTAAAAAATACCGATGTCCTGGTCCTCCCCCAGAGATTCTAATTGAATTGGCCTGGAGTGCAACCCCCCAGGTGATCCTAACATGCAGCCAAGATCAGGAGTCCCTGCTTCAGAATTGCTTTCATGTTTCTGACTTCCCTCATCAAACTGTGGGCTCCCAGGTGAATAATGCTATTCTTTGTCTTTACATTAACAATTGCCCATTAAATATTTACTGAATCAAATCCATAGGGACAGAGAACTGAAATGTAGGACTCCTACCATAGGGGGCTCTGCTAGGAAAATTAAACCCAGAGATAGAAAGTCATTGTGTCTTCTCATGGAGGTGAAACACTGGTGACCATGGAGACAGGGAAAACAGACTGTGAAACTAAAGTCACCTCCATCGACTGCTACATGCAGTAGAATTCTCATTTAAGGGAGAGTGAAGGTAGTTGAGATGTCTGTCCTCAGACAGGCTTCTGCAATCCCCACCCCCCAAAAAATAGTCTGCCATGTTATAACTAAATTCTAGGGTTCCAAAGTAAAATTTCAGGTTCCAAAGTAAAATTTTGCCTACCCCATTAATTTGGAAATAAATCCTTCTTCAGGGGAGTGTTTCTGAAATACAAGGGTTGTTTAATTAGTTATTATGTCTGGGTTATCCATATGCAGTAATTTTAACAAAACAGGAAAAACTTATTCACCTCTTTCCTGCTCCACCTCTCTCTTCCCCTTCAGTTCTGAGACTGCCACATGATACACTCCACTGAGTTGAGTACTGAAGGCCCTTATTAGAATATATCTCTATACACTATCATTCATCTATCAGGCTCTAGGAGAGCTATTGCAATATACAGGTGGGGAAATGGTGGATGGGTTGACATGGTATAGAGCTAGGGACTGGGTGGACCTCCATCCCCCTCTCAGGAGCCTGGGGTAAATGCCTGTCACTGTATATTGCAATTTTTATTTTGTTTTGTTTTTTGTTTTTGTTTTTTCCAAGTTTATTTATTTTGAGAAGGGGAGAAGGCGAGAGAGAATCCCAGACAGTCTCTGACCTGCCAGCACAGAGCCCGATGTGGAGCTCAAACTCATGAACCATGAGATCATGACCTGAGCGGAAGTCAGATGCTCAACCAACTGAGCCACCCAGGCACCCTGCAACTTTTATTTTGAGTGTTGCTCTGCTTCATAAGGTTATGAGTTCCTTAGGGCAAGGACTGTGTTTTTATCTCTGCATCCCTGGGCCATATAGATACTAAAAGTTTACTGAATAAATAAATGGATAAATGTGTTAATAAAAAGTATCCAATACTTGAAAATAAAGCAAAGAGAGTATAGCATATCTTTTTAATGTCATGCTAAGACACTGTTAAAGGGGGTTCCCCCAAAGAATTATTTAATTCTCTGGGAGAATGTATCTGTGCTTGATTTTGCTATTTACTATATGACTAAATCCCAGACATTGTGAAAGTACATGTTAACTTGCAGATTTCTGTCTAGCAGAAAAAATAACTCCAAGAGTTATGAACTTATTGCTCTGTAGGACATCAGTTTTGTGTCTGTCTAGCAATCTTATGTCCATCTTCTTTAAAAAAACAAACAATAACAATAACAAAACCCTATAAATACCCATCTATTCAAATGCTCTTAGAACCAGCCCTATTACCTCATTGGTTTCTTCAGTAGCAAGTTGATAAATCTTTGACCTACGTTCATCCCCTATTTGTGTAAGAGTGAGTCATGATTTTAGCTTTTTGAAAATCACACTGATAGGTGGATGAATGCATGAAAGATGAGAAACAAACAAAAGGACCAAAAGAGGAACAGAGGCACGCAGCTGACAAACTTGGTTTACTTCAGGGTTGTACCAGGGGCCATTCCTTTGCCAAGCATATCAACTGCTGCTTCGGCTTCTAGATTCAAAGAACCCTAACAACTGATCTCTTTTCCCTCATGGAATTATAAAGATTCACAGGCATTCTTACAATATAGAAAGACCATTTTTATTTCTGAAATCTGTTTAAACATTTAATGTCAAACTAGAATTTTTATAATGTTGAATTTTTTTTTTTTTACATGATTTGGTTGGGGAAAAAAAAAAAACCAACCTGAAACATTTTCTTGTACCATGGTAAGCTTCTGCTGGACCAAAGCAGATAAATAAGATAAGGTTGTTTACTACTGAGCAGTAAGACTAATTACAATTATGACAGTAGTTACAGCATTAACACCACTGAGAATTGATATCTATTTTGTGCTTACTATATGTCAGGTACTTCATACACATAGCCCTTTGAGGTAGGTAATAGCCGTGTTTCACAAATGGAAAAAACTGAAGTTCTTCCCCAAGATCATATAGTTATAAAGTAGTCACCCCAGGACTGCCTCACTCCAAAGCCCATGCTCTTAACCACCACTGGGGCTTCATGCCTAGGGAGGCCACAAAAGGCTGGATCTGAATTCAGAGGTTCACACTGGCTGTACATGGATAGGTCTTTCTTGACTCCTCAAACACAGGAATGTAAAATTATTCCGCCACAGCCTCTTGCCTACCCACAGATACATCTGTTCAATATGCTAGCTCAGAAATATGTGACACAGTGAACATTTGGGGGAAAAAAAAATCACTCCCACCATATACTGCACAGAGGCTTGGCATCAAAAGTACAGTAAGACATGTTGGTCTGGAAATACAGCCTTTCTTCAGAATGAAAAATGTGAGACGATTGGAAATTCATTATAACACATGATTAACCGTTATTGGCTTTTAAACACAGGATGAAAGCAGAACTCTAAACCCGTTTGAACTGAAAGTGAGGAAAAGTTTGATCAATGGTAGTGCCCCAAGTAGGGAAATGTCTCCTTTAAATTTTAATTTTTGTAACTTAGAAAATACCATGGTGGTAGATATTTTCTCTTAAACCTTGCATTGTTAGTAGGCTGTATATGTGAAAATAAGAAATACCCAAAACAGTAGTGGGTGACTGGCTTGCATGAGCTCCCCAGAGCCAGCTGTGCACATTTCTTCGCAACTCCAAGTTCAATGACATCATGCTGGTATAAATCAGCCTTGGCAGGAATATTCACACCATGGAAACTGACAAACACCACAAATCAGGTTTTGTTTTTTTTTTCTTCTCCTGCTCAACTAGATGTTAAACATTTACCAGCCTACTGCCTCCAGTAGGGCAGGATTTACAGGGCAACATACCCTGAAGCCCTGAATTTACATCCCTGAATTTACAAATGGCTAAGGAGGCCACACAGGCTCTTCAGAAGCTTCCTGAATGGTTATCTTGCTTTCTGGCTCTGAGCTATGGCTTTGGTGTGGACACTGAGCTCAGTGCTTTATGGAACTACCTAAGGCCCAGGTAGCCACCAGCAAGACTGTGGTGGGGGAACAAAAAAACCAGAGAGGATAAGACACGTTCTCACAATGTGCCACCCAGATATGCCTGCCAGATGAAATACAGGATCCCCAGTAAAAGATGAATTTCAGATAAAGGACAATATTTTAGCATAGATATATCCCATATAATATTTAACTAGTATCCTATATTTTTATTAGCTAAATCTGGCAAACCTACACCCAGAACATAATCCTGTGCTGAAAATCTTCTCATCTCACAACATAGGAATATTGCAAAGTGTACATGTATGAAGGCTTTGAAGTCAGAAAGCTCAAGTGTAAATTCCACCTTTGTTGCTCACTAAGTTGTTGTGTGACCCGGGACAAATGATCTAACCCTTCTTGAACTCCAGTTTTCTTATCTGTAAAATAAGGATAATTATTCCTATCGTATTTGATTATTATGAAGATAAAATGAGATAATATATGCACAGGAGTTAAATGAGCTAATACCAACCAATCTGCCTAGTATGAGGAAAATTGTCAATAAGCCTTATCCTTGTGCAGGTCTATACATGATCTAATGCAGTGTCTAGCACATAGCAAGTGCTTAAAAAATTAGCACTCTTACGGAGGTTCTTAAAAAAGTTAAAAATAGAACTAGTACAATCCAGCAATTGCACTACGAGGCATTTACCTCAAGAATACAAAAATACTAATTTGAAGGGATACATGCACCCCAAATGTTTATAGCAGTATTATCACAAAAGCCAAATTAAGGAAACAGCCCAAGTGTCCACTGATAGGTGAACGGATAAAGAAAATGTGATGTGTATATATATATATATATATATATATATATATATATATATATATACACGATGGAATATTACTCAGCCATAAAAAAGAATGAAATCTTGCCACTTGCAACAACAAGGATGGAGCTAGAGAGCATTACGCTAAGTGAAGTAAATCAGTCAGAGAAAGACAGGCACCATATGATTTCACAATATATAGAATTTAAGAAACAAATGAGCGAAGAGGAAAAAAGGAGAGGCAAACCAAGAAAGACTCAACTATAGAAAACAAACTGATGGTTACCAGAGGGGAGCCGGAGCGACAGGTGACCTAGGTGATGGGGATTAAAGAGTGCACTTCTGATCAGCACTTTGTGATGAATGGAAGTGTTGAATCACTATCCTGTACACCTAAAACTAACATTATACTGTATGTTAACTAAACGGAATTTAAATATCAACTTTTTAAAACTTAAAAAAAAATTAGCACTCTTACTACTGTTAGCCCATGGAAGTCTCAAAAGCCATATGACAAGCAAATTTTAGTAACCACATCTCCTACTGTAGTGATAATACTAACATCAGTCACATAATTTAACTGTGTTAAGAGTGAATGGCTTTTGCAGAGGGGCCTTGGCACCTAATCATTATTCACATTGTTGATTCTAAGGGAAAAATCATTGAGATCCAAATAAATCAACACAACCTTTCTCCAAGTTGGGCATGATTTTTTTTAGTGACAGATTAGCCAAATAAAACCTTTTTCTATACTTTAAACCAAAATATGTAATACAATGAATTGAATGTCTTTCTCAAAAACATGTGAAATCCACTCCACTTAAATTATTTCCATTAAGTAATTGTGAATAATTGCAAAAGAACCTCATATTTCCAGTGAAACAGTTTCTCCTCCACCATCGGAGACTCCTAGTATCACATGCTTACTAACGTGGAATTTTCTCTACTGCCCTTTCCCCCTTTTCTATTGTATGTCATATAACATATAAATATTCCTCCATAATAGTTCCAGCTCTGTGCCTTTCAATCTGTTTCCGGCCTGGGATCGAGCAGTGTCCTAAGAGCAGCCTGGGCACACCATCTTTGTGTCTGGATACTGGTTGTCCATGGACCTGTATTACTCTTCTACCACCTTTACCTTTCTTTGTCCTTCACATGAATTCTAAAATATCAGAAATAAACAGAGTCAGCATCCTTGGAGTGATTTCTGGGAATGAGGAAAGCTTCTTTCTCAACTTCTCTTACCATTAGAGCATCATTCTTTTAAAGTCAAGGTCCCTATTAAAATGTAAATACTTCTTAAAGAGTAAATATTTTTACTATTATAAGCAGAAGAGACCCCTTTTATCTCTGAGATCAATGATCTTAGTGGGAAGGAAAAAAGAAGAGGTGCCAAAACAAAAGTCTTGAGGACAGTCACACCTGAGAGAATAAAGATGGGGTGCCATTATGGGAGGGAGTGGGTGAAGGGTGAAAGGCTGAAGGTGAAGAAGCACCTACTTGACAGTTTTGTGTAGGGATGGCTAGCACTGGAATAAATGTCACACCCAAAAGAATATAACAGAAAGGAACCCAAGCTCTACCCCACATGAACGTTTCTGTTGGTCATGAGCTGCAGTCCTCCCCAAATTCTTTACAAACAATGTTGCAGGAGAAAATGTTAGGTTACCCTGGCATCTCACTATAGGTGCATATAAAGGACACTAGCCAATCTCTCTCACCCCACTGCCATTTAGTAAAGTTCTGTGCAGGAGGGATGTAGCTCCAGGGTTAATAATACTGAACTTCTCCCTCTCTCTACTGTTCACACAAAATCTATAAAATCAGACAAAATGGGGGGGGGGGGGGAAGAAATATCAAGAAACATCACCCTAAGAAATGACTATTTTCTTACAATGGTATATGCAAAATAGTCTTCAATTATACAATTACCCAATATTTCTTATCACTCAATGTGAACCAGGATTGTGCTAATTGCTAAAAATATGGAAGTCAGCTAGACAGACAAGGTCCCTGTTTTTGTGGAGCTTACCTCTAGTAAGGAAAACAAATAACAGCTAAACAAATACATAAAGAGTAAAGTAATGGCTAGTGCTAGGGAGAAAAATAAAGCAAAATGAGGGACCAAGGATCCATGAAAAATGGGATGGCACATGACTGGTTGGTTACCCAATGGCCATTCCCAACTTCTCCCTTGTCTTCCTCTCTCAAGAGGCTGAAAAGGCAAGATAACAACTTTCTGCCATCCCTTGCAGCTAGGGATGGTCACATCATCATTGCTTCTGACACTGAGACAAGAGGAAATCTCTAGGTGGATGTTGGGAAGCTCTTGAGAAAATGTTTCTCTCCTGGTAAGAGGAAAGAAGCATGTGGAAAGTGTTCTATCTTGTGGGCCTGGCTGCCCCTTACTTCTTAACCTTTGTAAACTGTCATGTGAAGAGGTCAGGGCACTGGGTGGTATCTTATCACCCAGTAATAAGGGCAGGGCAAGTCCTGAGACTCAAAAAGATATTACCCAGTGTCCTGACACTGAGGTAATGTTAGAACAGCCACCACTAGGCTTCTCAAATAAGCAATGTTTCTGTATGGCTTTAATCCCCTTTGAGTTTTCTATTACTTGCCTCTAAAATCATCATAACATAGGGTCTTATTTTAGATGGAGTGGCCAGAGAACAGTTCTCTGAAGAAGTGATACTACAGCTGAAACTCCAGTGATGGCAAGCCAGCCACAGGAAAGTCAGAATAACATTCTAGGCAGAAGCAATGTGTGCAAAGACCCTGGGGCAGTAATAAGCCTGTTATGTAGCTGGAGCATATGAATGTGGAATAAAATGGTACCTGATATAATCAGAAAGGTAGGCAGTGGATTAAATCACATATGGCATTGTAGGGCACAGATATTATTCTTATTGCAATGAGACTCACTGCAGGCTTTAAGCAAAAGAGTGATATGAGTATGACCTGATTTATGTTTTAAAAATACAACTTTAATTGCTGTGTAGGTGGCTGAGAGAAGTGGGGGCACCAGTTAAGAAACTATTACAATAAGCTAAGTAAGTAATAATGATGGCTTAGACCTAGTAGCAATGTAGGTGGAGAAAAGTAGATGGCTACTGAAAATATTTTGGAGACAGAGCCAAGAATATCTGCTGGTGTGTGATGGGGTTAGGGGAACAGGGATGACTCCCAGGTTTGAGGGTCTGCGATGCGGGGGGGGAGGAAGAAAAAGTTTGGGGAGCTGGAAATCAGTAATTCTATTTTGGGTGAGTTACATTCTTAGCAGATACCCAAGTAGAGACATCCACTTGTCAGATAAATAGATTAAGTTTGGAGAAATGTCTATTGAGATTCTTTGCCCATTTTCATTAAGTCATTCATCATTCCATAAATCCATTTTAAGATCATACTATGTGCCAGAATGTACTGTGCTAAGAACTATGTATACAATGATCAATAAAACCATGTCCCTACCTTCAGGAAGTTCACAGTCTAATTATGACTATGCTGTGGAGGGATGGAGAGAAGAGGAATAAATAAGTACAAATAAAACCAGTAAGTTGTAGTGAGTTCTGTGAAAGAAAAGAGCAGAGCATGGTAGGAGGACCTTCTTTAGGGCTGGGTGGTTGGGGAACCAAAGGAAGCAGTAGCAGCCATGACAGAGAAGAGCAAGCCATTGCTAGTAGACTCCCTAGGACTCCTGCTGCAGACAGATGACAAGACAAGAAAACCCAGTCCCTAAGCTGCCCTGGATTCCCAGCTACCTTCCAGATCTTGAACAATGTTTCAGGCTCCTTAAGGCCTGGACTTAGTACTTGTGATAGGCTGTTTTCCTTGAGGCAACTCAGACTTCTCTGCAGTCAAAAGAACCTATCTCACAGGGGGAGGGGGACAAGAAAGAGAGAAAAAGGGGTAAGCGGGGCCTAGAGGGCCTAAGTGCCTCCGGGAACTTCCTTTGACTCTGTACCAGATTGGTTCCCCTATTCGCCTATCCCACTCCACAATATGTCCCCACCCGGTCATTTAAGCAGGGAGCAAAGAATGCCTTCATTTCTGCCTAGAGGAGGGGGAAAAGAGGAGGCCTGATTCACTCACATGCAGGTCACTGTTCCACAGAGTCAGTGTTGCCCATTCATAATTGCAACTGGAAGACTCCACCGCATTGTACGGAGGCAAGATAATAAGTCACTCAAGAATTGATCTGTGCTGTGCTCTTTGCTGAGATTTTTTTTTTTTCTGTCCCCTTCTGAGAATGACCCCAGACCCTAAGTTCTGCCTTATTTTGCAGGAGAGTTGTATTACCGGGCTTGAGACAACACTGTTTCCTTGGCTTTTGTTTTCTGGAGGCTGAGTTCTCTGAGGGGATTTCTATAGAGGGTAGGTAGGAGAGAAAAACAAGGATGGCTGAACCAGGATGTGGCTGTGGCCCCTGGAGTCATGTGAAAGGCAGGCCTAGATGGCCACAAAAGATCTCTTGGGAATGATGAAAAGGTTCTGAAATTTGATTATGGTGATGGTTGTGCAATGCTGTAAATATAACAAAAATCACTGTCTTATACACTTAATATGAGGGAATGTTTTGGTATATGAATAAAGTTGTTAAAAAACAAAAAACAATGTTGGCCTGGAACCCTTGCCTCACTTCCCCACTGCACTCACTTCCCTACTGCTCCCCACTGACAAGTGGTAATAGAGGAGTGCAGCTAGCAGGGTGGACTCAAGGCATAGAGTTCCTAGCTGGGAATAAAGTCCACTGCCCCAGGGGTGGTACCAACACAGATCTACCAGTTTCCAAGGACACGTGGTGGCCCAGATCATAATTACATTTCTGCTATAATCAGAAGGGATCCAAGGCTAGAGCGACCATCCCATACATTTTGCTGTAAGAACCCCATGACGTAGGAAGAGAAAGAGACTCCCACTCCCAGTCCCAGTAAAGTTTGTCACTGACTTTTCCACTTAGCCTGGTAGGATGGAGCCCTGACGTTATTTAAAGGAAATAATATATGTAGGAGGCAAAATGCCCCCCCCCCCCCTCACCAAAGATGTCCATGCCACACAGAAAAAGAGACTCATAAATGAATGAGCCCTTAAAAACAGAGAATCCTCTCTGGTTAGAAACAGACAGATGAGGGGCACCTGGGTGGCTCAGTTGGTTAAGCGTCTGACTTCAGCTCAGGCCATGATCTCACGGTTTGTCAGTTCGAGCCCAGCGTCAGGCTCTGTGCTGACAGCTCAGAGCCTGAAGCCTGTTTCGGATGCTGTGTCTCGCTCTCTCTCCGCCCCTCCCCTGCTTATGCTCTGTCTCTCTCTGTCTCAAAAATAAATAAAACATTAAAAAAAAAAAAGAAAAGACAGACAGATGAGGCAAAAGAAGTTAGAGAATAATTCCAAGCATGACAAGGAAGCAGATATGCTGTTGCTGGCTCTGAGATACAGGGGCTCACGTGCAACAACCAGAGAGGCCACTAGGAGTGATGGATGGTCCCCAACTGATAGCTATGAAGAAAATGTGACCTTAGTCCTACAACCACAAGAACTGGATTCTGCCAATCACTGAGAAGAGCTTGGAAGGGGAATCATCCTCTAAAAAGAAACACAGTCCTGCCCACACCTTGATTTCAGCCTTGTGAGACTCTAAGCAAAGAAACCAGCCAACCCACCCAGACCTCTGACCTGCAGAACTGTGACATAATAAATAGCTATTATCTTAAGCTACTAAATTTGTGTTAATTTGTTAAGCAGTAATAGGAACTAATTCAATATGGCATTTCTTAGATAACTGGGTGTGAACACTATCACTTTCCACTACCCCACCAGCATCTAGATTAGTAGAAACCTTGAAAAGCTTAAAGAGTGTATTTTACCTTAAAGATTGGACCAGGGACTAAAACCAGGGCTCTGATTCTGATCACAAGCACTGAACAGAAAGTCATGAGAAACAGGTCTTATTTTTAGATCCCTGTAAGGACCTTAAGTAAATCAATCTCTCTGACTCTCCATTTCCATGTCTGCAATATCAATGAGTTGGCCTAGATGATTTCTAAGTTCCTTTTAGTGTAATGAACTAAAACTGATAGATGTTTCAAGGAACAACACACATTCATTTAATATATAACCCACTACTTTCACCCGGCAGAGAGCTCATCCCAAGAGGGCATTTTGATGGGAGGAGAGGGAAGTTGGTTAGGGCTGCTGAGGCTTCTGTGAGCTTCTGATAACCAAGAACAGTATGGGTCTCCAAAGAAGAGATGAATTTCCCCTATGGGCCAGCTAAGCACCCTGCCCCTGCCACCCCCAGGTGCCCCAATAATTATCCTGGAAGAGCCAGCAACCTCTTGAAGATTCCCTGCAAGAAGTGATGGGTCAGGGAGGACCTGCCACATGTGTTTGCCTTCCATTCTATCTAAACCAAGCTTCTCAGAGGGGAGAAGAACTTACTAGCATCCTCTACCAATTTCCCACACCTCTCTTCCCAGTATGGAGTCTTTCGAATTCTGAAGGAAACAATTTGGCCAAGGGATTTGCACCTCCCCAAATTCAATGTAATTCATTGCAGCAAATGGTTTTTGAATAGCTGCTGTGTGCTCACTGAGTTAAAGTAGAGGCGAGCAGTTGTTCTGGAGGTAAGCGTTCAGTTTCATTTCCAAGCCTGGATTTCAGTATCAAAATCTCTAGTGAAACTCAGGAAAGGAGGAGGAGGCAAAGACCAGACGCATTACACTCAAAGCACAGAACGATACAGTAGATGCGATTTACAGTCATTTGAAAAGAAGATGGTTTTCCTTAAGAACTGAGTGCAAACACTGAACAGAGTTACTAAGAACTCTGTTTTTCAGAAGCATTTATATTCTGTCTCACATCAAATTAATATCAACACTCTGGGTAAATTTTGTCCTCAATCAGGGTTTTTCCAAGAAAGCAAACCTGTAAGTTCATGGAGCAGAACTTAGATTTGAATTTGCATTAATGTGCATTCTTCATGGACAAATTATGCAACTATATGTAGCCAGCTGTCACTGAAAATATGTTTGACATGTATTTGCTTTTTTTCACATGGTTAATATATATTTTGGTACCATATATTTTTAGACATTTTATAAGTTAAAACGATGCTATCATTTCTCATTGGTTCATACTTTAATCCTCTCTGTACATCAGCCATGGTTGACCCAAGTCACCTACACCAATCATTTTTAGCTCTTCTTCCTCAGAGACAGATGTGACAAATGTGTTTTTACATGTGACACACCCCTACAGATGTATCCAGAATTATGTGCAACTCTACGAGCCTGACCTATAACTCCAAAACTGAGTCTTCAACTAAGAAATCATGTGGAAAAGAAAATAATTGTGTAGATATCCTTAAATTTATTCTAATTAATTTAAAAAATTAATCACTGGCAAATCTTGGTATTTGATACATTAGCAAGCAATTATTTGCAACTGATATCCTTTGCTTGGCATATATTTTGACACCATAGTTGATAAGAGCATGCTATATACTGTAAATGTACACCTGAAATCTGAATTCTTTTGTTCTTTTTTTCCTTAAATGTTTTACTTACTTTTGAGAGAAAAAGAGACAGGGAGCATGTGCAGGGAGGGGCAGAGAGAAAGGGAGACAGAGGATCCCAAGCAGGCTCTATGCTGTCAGCACAGATGCGGGGCTCGAACTCACGAACTGCAAGATCATGACCTGAACAGAAGTCGGACACTTAACCAACTGAGCCAACGAAGTGCCCCTGAAATCTGAATTCTTGAAGGCTAAGGGTGCCTGTCACAGAGAACCAGAGAAAAGACTATAAGGAAGAAAAACATAGTTATTCTCCCAACGGGGCAATGGTGGGGATATGATAAACCTGTTATAAAAGTCTACCAATGAGCATTTTTCTGGAAGTAACTAATCTCCTACCCATGATCTATAAAGCCACTGACATTCTAAAAGGTTTCATAGGCTATGCCCAAACTTGGAAGTTGTGTTACATTCCTTAGATGTGGAAGAAAATGACTCTTCACACATTTCAAATATGAAGAGGCTGTATAATGTGGTGATTGGGAGCATGGGCTCTTAGAGCTGTGGTTCACAGTTAATTCTGCCTCCCAGGGGACATTTAGCAATGTCTGAAGACATTCTTGATGTCACAATTGGGGGAGGAGGGTGTTACTGACATCTGGTAGGTAGAGGCCAGGTATGCTGCTAAACATTCTAAAATAATGTAGGAAAGCCCTCCACAAACACAGAGTTAGCTGGCCCCAAAAACCAATAGTGCTGAGGTTGAGAAACCCTGCTATAAAGCAACCTGCCTGGGTTTCAGATCACTCAATACCTATGTAGCCTCTACCAAGTTACTTAACATTTTTGTCCTTACTGAGTGCTTTTTACCAATAAAATTAGGATAATAATGGTACCCACCTTATTGATTTGTTGTGAGAATAAAATAAATGATGCAGGAAAGGAGCTAAGAACAATGTTTGGAACAAAGCAAGTGTTCAACAAACACTGACTTCTGTTATCACTGTATGTATTGAGAAAGACTGAGAAGAAATATAACAAAATTGTAACAAGGGTTGTTTCCAGGTGGCAAGGTCATGACTGATTTTTATTTTCATTACAGTTCTACAGTTTTCATGTTTTCCAAATTTCCTAGAACTGTATTTATATTAACCTAATATCCAAAAACATATACTATATTTTTAAAGAATGCAGAGGAAAGAACTTTACTTGTGATATGGCGGAAAGAGGACAGAATTCAGATCCTGGCTCTATCTGCTGCGTGGGACTTTGGGCAGGTTAGTCCATCTCTATGAGCTTCAATTTCCTGATCAGAAATTGGGGCTAATAACCTATGTCACAGAGTCTGTATCAGGATTACACATGACAGACATCCAGTGCCTAGGAAAGTATGCTGAATGAGAGGTTCCATGAGATGACTGCTTTAAAAGTTTAGCCAGGGAAAAATGACTCCATAAACAGGAAAATATATTCATCATGCTAACGCCTCTTTTGCTTTTTAAACTGTCCTCTTAGAGAGACGACCTCCCATCTCGTGTCATTTTTGGCCTTGGTTCATAAAGGAGACGCTGCATCCACATTCTGGTTCGTCCTTCTATTCCTTCCCCTTCCCTATATACACATATGCTAGGAAAGGATTCAGTAATTTGGCTGGCAGGGCCTGACTCATTTGGCAGGGTTTACGAGCAGTGGGCAAGTTACTGTGACTGAAAGGCAGGGCCCCGGTCTCACTTTCTCATATCCTTCACCCAGGCTCAGTGTCCCTCCTCCTATTTCCTCTTCCATTCCTAGCCTCCAGGTTGGCAAGGCCTCTCCCTAAGGGGAAGCCTCTCTGCTTTGTCTCTCTGTTCCACCTTCTCCTGTTCAGCTGGGAGAGTAGAGCTGGTAGACTTGAGAGGGATGAGTAGGAAGCCCAGCTAGGTTTCCAAACCTAAGCCTCTCGAGCACACCAGCCCTGCCTACCTGAGAAGCCCTGCATGAGTGTGGTGGGCATGCTGCACTTGCCTGGCTGTACAGTGCTTCCAGCACAGCTTTTCTTCTGCACAACTCACTCAGCAGGTAACACCGGAGGTAAGGCGGTAAGGAGGAGAAGTTTATCCACAAACCCTTTTCTTCCTCTCCTTAATGACTGAATTAGATGGGAACAATAGGATATGTCTCTGAATATTATAAAGAGGGGTGACTATTTTATTTATCTTATTTTTATTTTTTAATGTAATCTCCACTCCCTACATGAGGCTCAAACTCATGACCCTGAGATCAAGAATTCCATTCTCTACCAACTGAGCCAGGCAGGTACTCCAAGAGGGATGACTGTTTAAACCCTAGTTATCCTGCTAACTTGAAATCAAATCCTAAGCAAAATTTCAAGATAACCTGAGACAATCTTTTGCACTCAAGTCCTAACTGCCATGGTTTGGGAAAAGTACTGTGGCTCCAATCTACTCTGACACTAAAGATCCCAGGGTTCTCTGGGGGAGGAGTCCTATAGTCGTGTGAGCTCTTGGCTAAGTGTTCTGGGGACAGGGAGCCACAGCTGATTAGGAGAGGCCTGCCTGGGGCAGGAACTGACCTTCTCATCACATTCAGCCTCAACCCAAGATAAACTATTTCAGTGTTGGGAGATGATGCCAGGCAAAGCATCAGAGTAAAATGAGACCATTAGGGTGCCTCTATATCTAGACACAAATAAAAATATCAGGAGAACCTCATTCTAAAAATAAATAAAATGTCAGGGGGATTGGATATCCCCAGGTAGGAATTTATGAATACTTCTTGAACTCTAGTGTGCTACTGCTTCAGGGTCAGCCTGACTAGCGTATATAAATTACAGGCATAGTTTTGACTATATGTAGTTGCTAAGTTCTCTCCCACTACACATTCACCTCTTCACTGTCCTCTCTACAAGCACATGCAGCATAAAATAGACGTGGGCCCCTAAACTGGCTCCAGCAGAAAGCTTCCAGAGCTTTCGCAAATATATAGTGTGAGCTTACCATAAACCAGGCCTGGTGCTAAGTGCCAGAAACCCAGTGATGGAAGATACGATCCCTTTACTCAAGGAGCTCATTTTAGATGACTATAATAGTGTAAAAGTGGTACTTGTCCCAGGGAAACATAGATTTTAGCAGGGATCCAAGGCTTAATATAAAGGACTAAAGTTCAGTATCGTAGGAGACACAATCACTCTTCAAAGTATTCTTCGATGAAACCCTGAAGGGGAATACCTCATTTAGTGAAGAATTTTACAAATTTTAGATTTCTATCCCTTCTCTTCCTCTTTGTATCTTTGACCTAGTAACTGCTCGTAGTTTTTCCATAGCACAGAAGTATGAGATCAGTCATCATTTACTGTCAAGAGCCAAAAGGGAAACTACACAGACAAAAAGAGGAAATCTTTATATTTCAGAAATTTCTAAGAGTTAAGGGAAAAACTTATTTTTCCCTTAAAAACCTAAAATAATTTGTAAAGAGAGTGATCTGTTATTACCTTGAAGTATGATAATATTATTTTAAAGCAATAAATCTAGTCTGTTTGATACCGTAGTTTGTGGTCATAATTTCTAAAGTTTTTAATCTCTTTGTTTTATTTTGAAAACCAAGTTAAGTCCTTTTAAAGATAACATGTTTAGACTGGTCTTATTACTAGGTTCAGAGGATGAAAATATGTTCAGTTCGATTAAAAAAAAAAAAATCAACCATGAGGTAATTCTAGATTTTTTTTGCCTTTAGACATCATTTGGTCACCATAGTAACACAGTACTTTACTACCAAATATCTATACAGCAAAAAGGGAAGAGAAGAACAGGCAATTACTTACTGGTTATTTGGGAGTATAGAATATGACTATTGGGATAATTCAAGATTAAATATAGATTCCACCGGGGATCTATTTTAGCCAGGCAAGCTAATTTGATCTTCTAGTAGCATCAGCTGAACAAAATTTGTAGCCAAATCAACTGTTGACATCATTTGAAATAACACAAGCAGGAAAGAAGCATAGTTTAGTAGTTAAAAATCATGGACTCTGGGGTCAATTTCCTTGGTTCCAAACCCTATTTCTAGGGTTTGCTAGCTGTATGATCTTGGGAATATTCCCTGATTTCTCTGTGCCTTAGTTTCTTCATTACCAAAATGTGGGTACTAATAATACCTCCCTCAGAGGGTTATTATAAAGATTAAATGACTGATTATTTGTGCTTAGAATGATGTCTTGCACATAGCAATAACTTTGTAAGTATTTTTTAAAAGATGAAATAAAATTTAAATTTGCTAACTTCCCTCTTTGTGCTAGGTAGAAATGGTCAAAGATACCAAGATTTAAGTACATAGCAGATTATTTTAGCCTGTAACTTTAGAAGATTCCTTTGAGAACTTCCTGGGAGCCTTATTGATGGCTATTCTGTAAGATTTGGAAGTCAGTAGCACTCTACTATCTAAAACCAGAGCTGGAAATAATCATAAGCTCTCCTTGTATCAGGAACATCAGAAGGAAGACAATTGCACAGCACAAAGAAACAGCACGCCTGCCTGCTCAGGCTCCCTAAGCCACTGCCAATAACCTCTGGGAACATGGGCACAGAATAAGCAAGGGAGGAAACAAGATTTTATTGCCATGACAATGAAATCTAGTTGATTTCAGTAATATTATTTTTTTCTTCTTTCCAGGACTCAAAGAAAAAATCGTTTTCATCAATTAGTACTTTGTTTTACTAATTATCATTGTACAAAATTTCCATCAATTTTTCTTCAACAGGCACTTACTCTGGTAAATTGTTCCTTTTACAGAACTATCTAGGCATCTTTTCTAAACCTGCAACAAATCTAAAGCCCCTAACCAACATCTAAGCCATGACAAAAATCTCTAAATTGCCTGGAAAAAAGAAGGTATTATGTTCTCTAAGCCAAATTTCAGCCGCGATACCACAGGATCCCTAGCGCATACCTTCATCTGGACTTGATTTCAGGGATGGTCTCCTTTGGTCTTCTCCGTCAGGCATAACCCTTGCATAGGAGTTTGGAGAATTCCATAAACCACCAGGAAAGCTTGGGAACACATTCATTTCTGTCCTCTGCCTTCCCCTTGGCTCGTAGCCTGCTTCCTGGTAAGAAGACAAGATGACGCTGTACTGGGTTGACGGTTAAACCATCTTCCCGCCCCCAGCCCCACTCTCTTGGTGCCCCTCCCTTATCCTTTCCAAGGCTCTGGAATGTGTCACATGGGAAATGGATCATGTGGTTCAAGGGGGGAATGTGGCCATCTTCTATCTCCCTTCCCCCACTTTTCCTTTCAGGAGCAAAGCAGCAGAAATCTCCGACCTGATTGGCTCTGACCAAAAATCTCCATATGAAAAGGAAAAGACTCAACCAAACCTCCAGCCTTCTCCACTTTCTTTTTTTGTTTTATTTCTCATCTGAACGTTTTATTATGGACATTCAGAGTTGCTTGGTAGTGAGGGAAATGATGCTTTCTTCCCAGCCCCTTTCTTTCTTATTATCAATACCCTAATGTGACAAGGTGTTCCTTAACCTCCGTCTGGAACCCACTTAGCATAACTGAGACAACTGAGTGTTCAGCACCAAGGACAGCATTGCACCCCCTTTGGCGTTCATTAAAGCCATTTGTCTACTTCACTCTCAGGTAAATAAAAATATTTTAAAAATATTTCCCTGAGGTCTTGTGTCTAAATATAAGTCAGACCACATATTTAGGGTCCTGATGTTTCCTACTATCAATTTATTGCTACTTTATAAATACAATTTTTACATATCATTACAAAGACCATCCCATGCGTACCTACCTCCCTGTTGCCATCCCATCACCCATCCCCACCCTTTAGATATGCTCCATGTTTTAGGGGGAGGGGAAATTCTCATAACATAGTTTACTATACACTCATATATCTATGCTCATGAACAAGACAAAATAAAACACAGAAACACACAGGATTTCTTAAGTGTGTATATCAAGATGTCCTTAGCCCCATTCCTAGGCCTCAGGCAGGGTTGAATTAGAGAAGCAGGGAGGAAGCCTAGTAGAAACTGTTTTTGTGCAGGGTCTATCCTGCTTTGCTGACGTCCCTGTTGCCATGGTGCTAGGTAACAGCTGAAGGGGATGATTTCTTTCAGAACCGGTCACCATGGGACCCTGCTGACTAAAGAAAGGAAGAGGAAAAAGGACTGAATTGCTGAGGAGGACTTTCAATTAGCATTTTCAGAGCCAAATTTACCTAATGGGCCCTTTCCTTATTAAATTGTTGCTGACCCTAAATCCTAAAAGGATTCTAGAAATTAGTATGGACACTGTGATGCTAACTCCCTCCATACTCCTCTGCTTTTTTCCCTAAAAATCTATTTAGGTGCAACTGAATGAAAATGCCAGCTTCACAGGGTGACTGTGGAGTGCCATCACAGAGTTGGGCGAAGGACACAGGAATCTATATTTTTCTCAGGTTGGGACTTCTGATTTTTACGAAGCCATTCATCTTAAGTCCTAACAGCCTTAACTTTACAACCACACCTGATTGTTGACACAAGGAACAATTTGTGAATGTTTTACAATGTTATAGGAGAAAGCACAAATATTTTTGAATGTGAGTTGCTGAATGATATTAAATAAAAATAAATTTGATTAAAGTCAATCCTTTGGATAGAATTTGGGCTACCTCCACCAGGAATTTAAGCAAGCTCTACGTTTATGTCATTAGGCTGGCATATAACTGATTGTTTCTAACTCAGAGTCCTTACCATGGCAATTCTAGATATTTATCTTGGGGGGCAGAAATACTTTCAAAAATTTTCTTAATGTTTATTTTTGAAAGAGAGACAGAGTGTGAGCGGGGAGGGGCAGAGAGAGAGGGCGAAACAGAATCCGAACCAGGTTCCAGGTTCCAAGCTGTCAGTGCAGAGCCTGATGCAGGGCTCAAACCCATAAACCGTGAGACCATGACCCAAGCCGAAGCCAGATGCTTAACCGACTGAGCCACCAAGGCACCCTGGCAGAAATACTTCTAATGTGCAGGAATGCAAACTCTGTTAAAAAAAAAAAAAAAAAGAGGCTGCACAAGGAAGCTGGAGTATAATTTCAAGAAATCAAAATTCCTTCCTGGCTCAACATTCACAGCTTAAGATGTATTTACTTCTTTTATTTTAGGAGAAGAGCCAGGTTAATTCCAGTTTTTCTAAATAAGACGGAGAATTTCAACTTGGCTAATTCTAATGCTTGTAAGCTTTCAGAAAATTCATTTATCAGGAAAGCCGATAGGTGTTTGAAGAAATTCTTAGAAAGCCAGCAGGACGGTGACTTAGATATCATCTATCTTTTCTTAGTCAATAACAATAATGAGAACAACAAGAAAAACAGCTAATGTTTAACATGTCCCAGTTATTTAGTACATGTCATTTAATCCTCCTCCCAAACCATGAGACAGGTACTCTTTTTTTTTTTTAAATTTTTTTTTTCAACGTTTTTTATTTATTTTTGGGACAGAGAGAGACAGAGCATGAACGGGGGAGGGGCAGAGAGAGAGGGAGACACAGAATCCGAAGCAGGCTCCAGGCTCCAAGCCATCAGCCCAGAGCCTGACGCGGGGCTCGAACTCACGGACCGCGAGATCGTGACCTGGCTGAAGTCGGACGCTTAACCGACTGCGCCACCCAGGCGCCCCAGAGACAGGTACTCTTATAGACTTTCTTGTTTTATAGAAGTGACTGAGGCTTAAAGAGGATAAGTAATGTGCTCCAAACTACACAGCTACTTAGCGTGGGAATAAGGATTTGGAACTATTTAATCTGACTCCAGAGCAGGCACACTATACTATACTATTCTGCATCATGAATAATGGACTAGACTAAAATTACTTGTCAATTGATTGCAAGGTGATTCACTACTAAGGGCCTCTGACAGGAGAAATTAAAAAGATTGCTTTAAATTATTTGAGACCAGGGCACCTGGCTCAGTCAGTTAAGCATCAAACAATTGATTTTGGCTCAGGTTATGATCTCATGGTTTGTGGGATCAAGCCCTGCATTGGGCTCTGTGCTGATAGCACAGGGCCTGCTTGGGATTCTCTCTCTCCCTTTCTCTGCCTCTCCCCTGCTTGCATGCTCTCTCTCTTTCAAAATAAATAAAAATAAACTTAAAAAAAATCATGAACTTTCTGATTGCTTTAAACCAAATCGAAAGCAAACTACTGTCCAACTGTCTGAGAGATTTATTAAAATAGTTTTCTTTTTTTTTTTTTTTTAAATTTTTTTTTTTTTCAACGTTTATTTATTTTTGGGACAGAGAGAGACAGAGCATGAACGGGGGAGGGACAGAGAGAGAGGGAGACACAGAATCGGAAACAGGCTCCAGGCTCTGAGCCATCAGCCCAGAGCCTGACGCGGGGCTCGAACTCACGGACCGTGAGATCGTGACCTGGCTGAAGTCGGACGCTTAACCGACTGCGCCACCCAGGCGCCCCTAAAATAGTTTTCTTAAGGGGCACCTGGGTAGCTCCGTCAGTTAAGCATCCAACTTCAGCTCAGGTCATGATCTCGCGGTTTGTGAGTTTGAGCCCTGTGTCAGGCTCTGTGCTGACAGCTCAGAGCCTGGAGCCTGCTTCCAATTCTGTGTGTGTGTGTCTCTCTCTGCCCCTCCCCTGCTTTCACTCTGTCTCTCTCTCCCTAGCAAAAATAAACATTAAAAAAAATTTTTTAAATAGTTTTCTTAAAATAAAGCTCTTTTTACAAAAGAATGCCAGCTAATGAATGCAAAGTATAATAGTTAGGAGCAGCCCTCAATGAAATAACCTATTCAGTAAAGGACCAAAATGGGTATTCAAACTATTAAATGAGGACAGATTGTTTGTAGATGATTTGCAAACTGCAAAGGCAAATGTATTCTGGAAGGGGGGGGGGGGGTTGGTCACCATCTTGACTATGCCACCAAACAACTTGCAATTATGTGCCAACATGAAGCAATGTGAACTACCCAATATTACTAATGAAGTACTCTTTCATAAAATGTTCAACCTGAATCTAAACAAACTTCTATTCATAGCGTCTAGTTTTTTTTAAAGGGCAGGCGTTGGAGAACAAGTCATAAGATGTTATGAGGAAATAATCAGCCAAATCGAGAATACAGACTATTCTACAAGGGAACTTATCTAGACTTATCAAAAGTCAATGTCATGAAATGAAAATAAAACAGGGGCACCTGGGTGGCACAGTCGGTTAAGCATCTAACTTTTGATCTTGGTTCAGGTCATGATCTCATAGTTCATGAGTTCCATCCCCATATCGGGCTCAGTACAGAGTCTGCTTGGGATTTTGTCTTTCTTTCTCTCTGCCCCTTCCCTGCTTGTGCACACACGCTCTCTCTCAAAAGAAATAAAAACAAAAACAAAAACAAAACAGGTGTGCTGCTTGAAGGGTGTGCTGTTACAGATTAAAAGAGACTAAAGACCACAGTTGCAAAGGATATGATTTGCTGACGTGCTGACTGGGGAGGGAGAGAGAATGGAAATAAGTAGCTATAAAATATTTTTGGGAGGCATCTGGGTGGCTCAGTCAGCTTGAGCATCTGACTTTTGATATCAGCTCAGGTCATGATTGCTTAGTGTGGAGACTGCTTGAGTTTCTTTCTCTCTCTCTACCTCTGCCCTTCTTCTCCATTCCCATTCTCTTCCTCTAATAAAAATTAATTAATTAATTAAAAATATTTTGGGGACAATTGGTGAAATTTCCATTGTGAAATGGATATTAGATGACATCACAGAATTGTTATTTATATTAGGTGTAGGAAATGGTTTATAGGAGAATTTTTTTATTCTTAGGAAATGCTTAAGTATTCAGGATAAAGTGTCAAGACGAATGCAAGTTACCTTCAAATAGTTCAACAACAAGAAAATATATGTATGTATATATACAGAAAGTGTGAGAAAATATGGCAAAACAATACAATTGGTGAATCTAGGGGAAGAGTGTATGGGTGTTTATTGTACTTAAACTTTGTCATCTGAATGAAAAAGTAATAAATACTGTTCTATGCTAGAACAAGGACATGCCACATGGAGTCTGTCCCTTTCCAGGTCAGGTTTAGTGAGAAAGAAAGTGAGATAAAGGAGAATAAAGCAGTCAGAAAACTGGACTTGACCTCTTTCTAGGACGAAGTTGGATATGAGTGTACTCATTTTCTACTGTGGCTATAACAAATTATCACAAACTTAGTGGCTTAAAACAACACAAATATTAAAGTTTTATAGCTTAGAAATCTGACATGGGTCTCACTGGACTAAAATCATGGTGATGGCAGGGCTGCATTCCTTTCTGGAGGCTACAGAGACAGAATCTATTTCCTTACCTTTTCCAGCCCCCCACATTCCTTGGCTCGTAGCCCTCTCACTCCATCTTTAAAACCAACAACTTTGTACCTCTCTAACCATTATTCCACAGTCACATCTCCCTTTGATTCTGACCTCAGACTGAAAAGGTTCTTTTAAGGACCAATGTCATTAGATTGGGCCCACTCAGATAATCTCCCCTTTCAAGGTCCTTAACCTAATTGTATCTACAAAGTCCCTTTTGCTTTGTAAGGTAACATATTCACAGGTTCTAGGGGTTGGGACATGGACATCATTAGGGAGCCCTTATTCTGCATACCACAGTGAATTGCCTCCATGTTGAGAGGATCTCTACCGTTGCTCCTCTTTGGGGACCACTGCCCAGGTCCCTCATACCACACTCTGCACTTTCCATAGCTATTTGGGCCAATGGCAAGTCTCCAACAGTGTAGTCAGACAGAGATAGAGCAGTCAACTATCGCAAGCTGTTCCTATTCCCTTGAAGCATGGATGCTGAACTAACAGCCAGGGGGCTACCATGGACAGATGAGGTGATTCCATAGCATGGGCCAAGAAGAAGCTTGGGGAGGTAGACAGTACTCCCTGGGAACTTTGCCTGAAGCCAAAAATGGGCCATGAATTCACCAGCTCCAGGCTTCAGCATCACAGGCCAGCAGATTCCCCGGTGATCAGGCCAACAAGGGACATCATGCCAGAAAACTGCCAGTGCATACTCTAGATCCAGAATGAAGCCAGGGGATTCCATCTCTCATCAATTCCACAAGAATGTGTACGTTACCTTTCCCCACCCCCCATACAAATGGATGTTATCTTCAGAGAAGATGCAGGACCTCCTTGGAAGGCATTGTGAAACATGAAACATATTCTATCCAAAGGAGACTTATACTACTTAAAGGAATTGTTCAATGAAATTGAACTATATCTGAGACTGAATTAGACACTTAGGGTTTTTTTTTCCCTGTAACCTAACAATGGTTTTAAAATATGATAGGACTCCCTTCAAATGGTGATACCTAATACTACTCCCCTTGAATGTGGACCTGACTTAGTAGCCTATTTCCAATGAAAAGAATGTGGCAGAAGGGATTCTATGTACCTTCTAAAGCCGGGTCATAATAAGGATAGTTTCTGCCTGGCTCGCTAACTTCTTGGACTGTTCATTCTGGAGGAAGCCAGCTACCATGTCAGGACATTCAAGCTATCTTATGAAGGGGCCCACATATGGAAAACAGGCCTCTCACCAACCAGCACCAAGAAGCAACCATGAGTGAGTTGCCATGGCAGCAGATCCTCCAGCCCTAGTCAGGTGACTGCAGTTCTCATCAATATTAGGACTGCAACCATGTTTGACACCCGAAGCCAGAACTGCTCAGCTGAGTTGCTCCCAAATTCCTGACCCACGGAAATTATGAGATGTTTATTATTGTTTCAAGTTACTATGTTTTGAGGTATTTTGTTATATAGTAATAGATAACTAATACACAAGTGAAAACTCTGGAAAAAACAAGATACCTATTCTTTCTTGGCATAGCTGAGTTAATAAGTTAAATTAAGTGTCCCTACTACATATGTGTATGTTCCTTATACAGAAGTTATGTGGTTTCATTAAGTCAAGACACTAGGAAGGGGAGAAACAATTAGCCACTTAACAGTGTTGTCTGGGGGAAGAAAAGCTAAGTCGATGGAAGTAGGTTATAAAGACTCAGAAGAACTGTAGGGAATTCTAGAACAGGAAGACAGACCTAAGACGGGACTGAAACAAGTGACCAGAAAGCTGTCAGAGCCAAGACTGGCACCGACTCTACCTCTTTCTCTATGAGGCTACAATGCCTATCATCTCTTACTTTCTCATCATCAGCTATGTTCACCTGCTTCTCTCTTTTTTAAAATTCCTATTTATGTATTTATTTTGAGAGAAAGAGAGAGTGTGCACGTGTGTGAGGGAGAGAAAATTCCAAGCAGGCACCATGCTATTAGCACAGAGCTCAATGTGGGGCTTAATCTCACGAACTGTGAGATCATGACCTGAGCTGAAATCAAGAGTTGGATGTTTAATTGCCTGAGCCACCCAGGTGCCCCACACCTGCTTCTCTTTTGGTATCAGTTCATCCTGCTTTACATTGCATTACTGGCCCCCAAATGGCTGGTCCCAACAGGCCCAGCTGGCTCTGAAATGTACACAACCTTACCAGTTCAATGTTCCTATCTAAGTAACCCAATTTCAGTTAAAAACAAACTACCATATAATCTAGCAATCCCATTTCTGGGAATATCTCTATCTCTAAAGGAAATAAAATCAGTATCTTAAAAAGATAACTGCATTCCAGGTTCACAAAGCATCATTCACAGTAGTCAAGATATGGAAACAATCTCAGTGTCTGTCAATAAATGAATGGATAAAGAAAATATGATACAGACTTCAGAAGATGACAGAGAAGTAGGCGGACTGGGATTTCCCTCGTCCCTCAAACACAGCTGTATTGAGGCCAGAACACTTGAAACACCCAGGAAATCTATCTGCAGAGTGACAGAAAAATCTCCACAGGTGGAGGGAGACAGCTTGCCCAGACAGAGGTGCGTGTAGGTGAATTGGGGGACATATAACAGAGTGAGCACGGAGGGGAGGGATCCCCTAATGTGGAGAGACAAAGGGGAGAGAAAGAGAAGCTGTATATTGTGGTTGTGTGTTAGGACGAGAGAAAAACATCTCCAGATCACAGACTGAGGAACAAGAAATACAGAGTACCAGTCTTTACTTTGTAAACAGCCTTAGGAGCTGAAGATCCTAATTTTCAAAAGTGTGCGATTTTCTCCAAACAACACCTAGGGGTGGGGAGCCAGCCCCAGAGCTTGGTAGCAATCTCAGGGGCACACTGGGAGAGAATAATCCCCTTCCTGGAGTATTGTGGGAAGAGGGGTTATTGCCCCGCCAAGGACCAAAGAGTCTGCAGGCACCCAACATGTTGGGAGAGTGGAGTAGCGCTACCCCAGAACGGGGTTGCATGGTGCAGGATCCTTTAAAAACAGGTGCTGAATCCCAGCCCACTGCCTAGGAGGTGTGGGAGACTGTGGAGCAGGATAGGCTGACCACTGGGACTACTCTGTGAGGACCGCCTAAACCATGTGGTTTGAGACACTGGTGAGGGGAGGAGAGATTGGGGTGTTACCATTTTTATCTCCATTACCAACATGGTGGGGCTTCAGAGAACAGGACAGCAGCCCCCAGTGGAGGCGGGACCTGCTTCCTAGAGAGATTGACACTGACCCAAACCAAGCAGCATCTCATCCAGACCAGCACAGCCGCAGGTCTCAGGCACCAACAGACAACTGTCCTGTGGTTTTGTATGTTAGTCTGTTGCTCTTTTTTTTCCCTCTTTTCTTTCTTTCCTTCTCTTCTTTTTCTTTTTACCCTCTTCTTCTTTTTTTTTTTTTTCCTTTAGAATCAGGCTCATAGTTTCTGATTTGATTTTTGGTCAATTCTTATTATATATATTTTTTCTTTATTTTTTTTCTTTCTCTTTGTTGGTTTTTTTAATCAGGCATTTTTACTCTATTCCTTTATACCTCTTCTATACCTCCTTCTTTATTTTCCTTTCTCTGGATTAAGCCTTAAAGTTTCTTTGATTCTCTGCTTGGTCTTTTTTTTTTTTTTTTTTTTTTTTGCCCCTTTCATTTTTCTCCTCGTATGAGATCAGGTCCCCCGCCCGTTCCTTTTTTTCCAGAGTTACTTCAACAAAAAATTAAAGCATACCTGGTGGAAAGTCTAAACAATCCACTACTACGAGTAAGGAGGAGCTTTGTAGAAGACTGACCAGTGGGATAGAGCAGGCAATACACAACAACAGAGAGCACTGACACACTCCAAAAATACTTCCTGAAGTTCCAAGCCCTGGACAGTGTATGACCCCTTTTTAATATAGTATTACTTGCAGGTGCAGGACATATAACAAGCTATTAAAGCATGTAAAAGACAGAAAACTAGCCAAAATGATGAAACAGAAGAATTCTCCTCAAAAGAAATTCCAGGAAGAAATGACAGTCAGAGAATTGCTTAAAACATATAAAATATATATCTGAACAAGAATTTAGAATAACAGTCATAAGACTAATAGCTGGGCTTGGAAAAATCATAGAAGACAGCAGAGAATCTATTGCTGCAGAGATCAAAGACCTAAGAAATAGTCATGATGAATTAAAAAATGCTATAAATGAGATGCAAAATAAACTAGGTGCAGTGACAGTGAGGACAGAAGAAGCAGAGGAGAGAACAGGTGAAATAGAAAATAAAATTATGGAAAATGATGAAGCTGAAAAAAAGAGGGAAAGGAAGTTACTACACCATAAGGGGAGAATTAGAGACCTAAGCGATTCAATGAAATGAAATAATATCCATATCATAGGAGTTCTAGAAGAAGAGAGAAAGGGGCAAAAGGTTTATTTGAACAAATTATAGCTGAGAACTTTCCTAATCTGGGGAAGGAAACAGGCATCCAAGTATAAGAGACACAGAGAACTCCCTTCGAAAACAACAAAAAAAGGTCAACACCATGACATATCATACTGAAACTGGCAAAATACAAAGATAACAAGAGAATTCTGAAAGCAGCTAGGGACAAATGGGCCTTAACCTACAAGGATAGATACATAAGGGTAGTAGCAAACCTGTCCACTGAAATTTGGCAGGCCAGAAGGGAGTGGCAGGAAATATTCAACATACTTAATCCTTTATCCAGCAAGGCTGCCATTCAAAATAGAAGGAAAGATAAAGACTTTCCCAAACAAAAACTGAAGGAGTTCGCGACCACTAAACCAGCCCTGCAGGAGATCCTAAGGGGGACTCTGTGAGTGGAATGCTGCAAAGGACCAGAGATATCACCACAAGCACAAAACCTACAGATAACACAATGACACTAAATCCATGTATTTCAATAATCACCCTGAATGTAAATGGACCAAATGCCCCAATCAAAAGACATAGGGTATCAGAATGGATAAAAAAACAAGATCCATCTATATTCTGCCTATAAGAGACTCATTTTACACCTGAGGACACCTGCAGATTGAAAGTGAGGAGATGGAGAACTATCATGCTACTAGACAGCAAAAGAAAGCCAGAATAGCCATACTTATATCAGACAAACTAGACTTTAAAACAAAGATTGTAACAAGAGATGAAGAAGGGCATTATATCATAATTAAGGGGTCTATCCATTTAGAAGATCTAACCATTGTAAATGTTTACATCCCCAACATGGAGGCACCCAAATATATATATCAGTTAATTACAAACATAAATAAATGTATAGATAATAATAGTGATTGTAGGGGACTTCAATATTCCACTTACAACAATGGACGGATCACGTAGGCAGAAAAATAAATAAGGAAACAACAGTCCTGAACGACACATTAGACCAGATGGACTTAACAGATATATTCACAACTTTCCATCCAAAAGCAGCAGAATACACATTCTTCTCAAGTGACATGGAACATTCTCCAAAATAGATCACATACTGGGTCACAAAACAGCCCTCAACAAATATAAAAGGATTGAGATCATACTATATATATTTTCAGATCACAACTTGAAACCAACCACAAGAAAAAATTTGGAAAGCCCCTAAATACATGGAGGTTAAAGAATATCCTACTAAAGAATGAATGGGTCAACCAGGAAATTAAAGAATAATTTTAAAAATATATGGAAACAAATGAAAATGAAAACACAACAGTCCAAACCCTTTGGGATGCAGCACAGGCAGGCCTAAGATACACTGCAATCCAAGAAGTAAGAGAGGTTCTGGGGCACCTGGGTGGTTCAGTTGGTTAAGTGTCCGACTTTAGTTCAGGTCACGATCTCACGGTGTGTGAGTCTGAGCCCTACATCGGGCTCTGTGCTGACAGTTCAGAGCCTGGAGCCTGCTTTGGATTTTGTGTCTCCCTCTCTCATTGCCCCTCCCCCACTCGCATTCTCGGTCTCTCAAAAATGAATGTTAATAAAAAAAAAGTAACAAAGGTCCCAAATACAGAACCTAATTTCACACCTAAAGGAGGAAGCAGAAAAGAAAGCCCAAAGCCAGCAGAAGAGAAATAATAAAGATCAGAACAGAAATAAACAACAACATAGAATCCAAAAACAAAAAACAGATCAATGAATCTAAGAGCTGGTTTTTTGAAAGAATAAACAAAATTGATAAACCCCTAGCCAAACTTCTCAAAAAGAAAAGAGAGAGGACCCAAATAGATAAAATCATGAATGAAACAGGAGAGATTACAACGAACACCTCAGAAATACAAACAATTAGTAGAAAATACAATGCAAAATTATATGCCAAAAAACTGGACAACCTGGAAGAAATGGACAAATTCCTAGACACTCACACACTACCAAAACTCAAACAGGAAGAAATAGAAAATTTGAATAGACCCATAACCAGCGAAGAAATTGAATAGGTTATCAAAAATCTGCCAACAAATAAAAGTCCTGGGCCAGATGGCTTCACAGGGGAATTCTACCAGACATTTAGAGCAGAATTAATACCTATTCTTCTCAAGCTGTTCCAAAAAGTAGAAACGGAAGGAACGCTTCCAGATTGATTCTATGAAGCCAGCATTACCTTGATTTCCAAACCAGACAAGACCCCACTAAAAAGGAGAATTACAGCCAATATCCCTGATGAACACAGATGCAAAAATTCTCAACACGATACTGGCAAATCAAATTCAACAGTATATTAAAAAAATTATTCACCAAGATCAAGTAGGATTCATTCCTGGGCTGCAGAGCTGGTTCAATATTCGCAAATCAATCAACGTGACACATCACATTAATAGAAGGATAAGAACCATATGATCCTGTCAATAGATGCAGAAAGAGCATTTGACAAAATACAGCATCGTTTCTTAATAAAAACCCTCAAGAAAGTCAGGATAGAAAGTACATAACTTAACATCATAAAAGCCATATATGAAAGTCCCACAGCTAATAACATCCTGAGAGCTTCCCCCTGAGATCGGTAACATGACAGAGATGTCTACTCTCACCACTATTGTTTAACATAGTGTTGGAAGTCCTAGCCTCAGCAATCAGACAACAAAACAAAATAAAAGGCATCCAAATTGGCAAAGAAGTCAAACTTTCACTCCTCACAGATGACATGATACTCTACATGGAAAACCTGAAAGATTTCACAAAAAAACTGCTAGAACCGATACATGAATTCAGCAAAGTCACAGGATATAAAATCATTGTAAAGATATTGGTTGCATTTCTATACACTAATAGTGAAGCAACAGAAAGAGATATCAAGGAATCAATCCCATTTACAATGGCACCAAGAACCATAAAATACCTAGGAATAAACCTAACCAAAGAGGTAAAAGATGTGTATGCTGAAAACTATATAAAGCTTATGAAAGAAACTGAAGAACACACAAAGAAATGGAAAAACATTCCATGCTCATGGACTGGAGAAACAAATATTGTTAAAATGTCTATACTGCACATTCAATGGAAACCCTATCAAAAAAGCACAAGAATTCTTCACAGAGCTAAAACAACAATCCTAAAATTTGTACGGAACCACAAAAGAGCCCGAATAGCCAAAGTAATGTTGAAAAAGAAAAACAAAGCTGAAGGCAAAACAATTCCAGACTTCAAACAGGCAACAACCTCTTTGAACTCAGCCACAGCATCTTCTTACTAGACATGTCTTTGGAGGCAAGGGAAACAAAAGCAAAATGAACTATCTGGGACCTCATGAAGATAAAAAAGCTTCTGCACAGAGAAGGAAACAATCAACAAAACTTAAAGGCAATTGATGGAATGGGAGAAGATATTTGCAAATGACATGGCAGACAAACAATTAGTATCCAAAATCTATAAAGAACTTATCAAACTCATTGGGGCGCCTGGGTGGCTCAGTCGGTTAAGCGCCCGACTTCAGCTCAGGTCATGATCTCGTGGTCCATGAGTTCGAGCCCTGCGTCAGGCTCTCTGCTGACTGCTCAGAGCCTGGAGCCTGTTTCAGATTCTGTGTCTCCCTCTCTCTCTGACCCTCCCCTGTTCATGCTCTGTGTCTCTCTGTCTCAAAAATAAATAAACGTTAAAAAAATTTTTTTTAAAAGAACTTATCAAACTCAATACCCAAAAAACAAATAATCCAGTGAAGAAATGGGCAAAAGGCATGAACAGACACTTTTCCAAAGAAGACATCCAGATGGCTAACAGACACATGAAAAGATGCTCAACATCACTCATCATCAGGAAAATATAAATCAAAACCACAATGAGTTACCACCCCACACCTGTCAGAATGGCTAAAATTAACAACTCAAGAAACAACAGACGTTGGTGACAATGTGGAGAAAAGGAAACACTTTTGCACTGCTGGTGGGAATGCAAACTGGTGCAGCCACTCTAGAAAACAGTATGGAGATTCCTCAAAATATTGAAAACAGAGCTACCCTATGACCTAGCAATTGCCCTACAGGGTATTTATCCAAAGGATATAAAAATGCAGATCTGAAGGGGCACACCCCCCCCCCCCCCAGTGTTTATAGCAGCACTATTGACAATAGCTAAAGTATGGAAAGAGACCAAATGTCCACTGACTGATGAGTGGATAAAGAAGATGTGGTATATATACAATGGAATATTACTTGGCGACCAAAGAGAATGAAATCATACCATTTCATGGATGGTATTGGAACATATTATGCTAAGCAAAATAAGTTGGTCAGAGAAAGACAAATATATGATTTCACTCATATGTGGAATTTAAGAAACAAAACAGATGAACATAGGGGAAGGGAAGGAAAAATAAGATAAAAACAGAGAGGGAGGCAAACCATAAGAGACTCTTAAATACAGAGAACAAACTGAGGGTTGCTGGAGGGGTGTTGAGTGGGGGGAATGGGCTAAATGAGTGATGGGTATTAAGGAGGGCACTTGTTGGGATGAGCACTGGGTGTTATATGTAGGTGATAAATCACTAAATTCTATTCCTCAAACCATTATTACACTGTATGTTAACTGACTTGGATTTAAATAAAATTAAAAAAATAAAAATCTAAAAGCAAAGTAGGTGCTCAACAATAATGTTCCAGCACATTGAACAAACATGACTTTTGGGGACTGACTTAAGACAACTTAATTTTTATTCTCCACTGTCCGTCTAAAAACACTCTGCAGGGGTTGGGTCTTCTCCCATCCCCAAAAGAAAACCTGGGCAGTCCCATCCTTTTTCTGCTCACTTTTAGGTAAAAATAGCAATTAAAATATCCAGTCCTGTATATTAGTCACGATTTGCCCCTTAACTTAAAGTCCAGGCTTTCCCCCTCCCCCCTGTTTGTGCCTGCTACAGATAGGGAAGCTTACATTTTGGGTAAGAGTGTGCCACATCTCTCTCCCTGATTTGTTTGTCTAGCGGCATTCCAAGAACTTCACTCAAATATCCTTTTTGAGACCCCTTTCCCAGTCACCACCTTGCCTTTTTATGCCCTTGATAATAGTGAGCATTCCAGAGTACTCTAATCCATTCTCACCCCCATATAAATTGCGGAAGCCCTACCGAGTGGTCTGTCTGTGGTATTTCTTGTCATAGAATCTCAGGTAGGTAGCACTCCTATTTTCATATATTTAAAAAAACTTTTTTTAATGTTTATTTATTTTTGAGAGACAGAGACAGAGCATGAGTGGGGGAGGGACAGAGAGAGGGAGACACAGGATCCAAAGCAGGCTCCAGGCTCTGAGCTGTCAGCACAGAGCCCAACGCAGGGCTCAAACCCACGAACCATGAGATCATGACCTGAGCCAAAGTTGGACGCTTAACCGACTGAGCCACCCAGGTGCCCCTTCACATATTTTTATAACAGTTGGACTAAACTGTCACTGCTTGGGATTTTTCTATTTCTAACTTTCAACATACTTCCCTCCTTAACCAGAGTTCCCTATCCTCCTACCCCATTCCACTCCTCGCTTCTGCTTCATAACCTCTATTGACCCCTGGAGAGTCTCTGACTCCCTTCTCTCCTTACCTAGCCAATAATGTTGAGCCATTTCCCCAATGTTCTTGCAAATGACTAGACAAACGAATGTGCTTCTCAAGAAAAGGGACCCGATTAAAGACAGGTTACCTTATGTGGCAGAAGATATTTCTGGCCATTACTGCTACATTTGGAGTTAGCCATCCAAAGACTGAAGTAATAAGGTGGTTTCAACTTCTGAATCACTTATATCCCTAGAAGCAAGAGTTGTCCTACTAAAAAGTCACTTATCTCTTAGAAGCTCAAATTCTTGACCCAGACATGCCATCCCTCCTGTTCCAAGTGATTTTCTATTCACTAAAAGGCTACAAAAATAGGCTTACATCTCACCTTTGTCATCTGTTACTACCAACAAAACTACTTGTGTAGTCAAAGCAGCCACAACCCTGATAGGATTCATGGCCAATGGCCTGCTGCATACTTCCCCACATGCACCTTCACATCATACACTTCAGTGAGGCCATGATGCCCCCCCGACCCCGAACTAATGGAGCAGAGTCAGGAAGGTAACCCCACCCCACTACAGACATCAGCCCAAGATTTACCACAAGGTAAAGCAATAAAGACATCATCATCTGCGTTGCCTGTCCTAGATCAAAAAATCAATTTGGGAGGCTCGAAGTCCTCTCTCTCTACAGCAAGACCCATTTATTCCTGGGGCCTATATTATTGACCTCATCACTTTCCTCTCCCCAAATCAAGATGCTTACCATACTCTTCTCATAGTGTCCTCTTTCCTGAATATAGCTCACTATGCCCTACTCATTTGCCCATCTCAAGCACTAGCCTTTATTCCTCTAGAAATTTTTCAAATATATAGCTATACAGATGGGTAGTCTTAAACCACAAGTCTAATTTTCTTCTTCTTCTAGAGAGAACTCTTAAAGCAGCGGTTCTTTTCTTTTTTAATGTTTATTTATTTTTTGAGAGAGACAGAGACAGAGTGCAAGTGGGGGAGGGACAGAGAGAGAGGGAGACACAGACTCTGAAACAGGCTCCAGGCTCCAAACCATTAGCACAGAGCCCAACGTGGGGCTCAAAACCACAAATCACAAGACCATGACCTGAACCAAAGTGAGACGCCCAACTGACGGAGCCACCCAGGTGCCCCTTAAAGCAGTGGTTCTTAACTTTAGTAGCAAAATGAAGAGCTTTAAAAAGTACTGATGTCCAGACCCCACTACCAGAGATTCTGATTTATAATTGGTCTAGAATGAAGCCTCGGGATTTTTTTAAACCTCCCCAGATGATTCTAATGTGAAAGCAACATAGAGAACCTCTCTTAAATACAGATGGCCCAATGCTACATAGGGCTTCCATATTTGAGGGGTAGATGACATGCATAAATGTGGGAGGCTCAGGGAAGAAATTCTCATTTGATGATCATAAATTACATATGTTCTGTATAGTAATTCATGCAGCCATCTCAACAGTACCTCATTTCATCTTTACAATCATCCTATGAGGTAGGCACTGTTATTCTTATTTTACAAATAGGGAAACTGAGGCACAGGGAGGTTGCATAACCGACTAAGGCAAACCCCAGGTCCGATTTCCAATTCCACACACTTTCTGTGACACCATACTGAGATGTCAATGCCTCCTACAGCTGGATGATCCCACTCCCTAAAATAAGACACCCAGGCTTTATCCCAGAAATACTATTCTATTGCATCCATGAATTTTTCTTGGAACATTTTTCCATGAATTGCATACATATAGCCCAGCTACTAGGCTATACTTTAAGCTGCCAAAATGAGGTGAAGTGCTCCAAGGGAGAGCTCCTTGACAGGGGTCTACTTCTTTTTTTTTTTTTTTTTTTTTTAATTTAATGTTTTTTTATTTATTTTTGAGACAAAGCATGAGCGGGGGAGGGGCAGAGAAAGAGGGAGACACAGAATCTGAAGCAGGCTCCAGGCTCTGAGCTGTCAACCCAGAGCTTGACACGGGGCTCGAACCCACGAACCGTGAGATCATGACCTGAGCTGAAGTTGGACGCTCAACCAACTGAGCCACCCAGGCACCCCAACAGGGGTCTACTTCTTTATTGAAGTACTTCCATTCCACCGTGTCACTCCACGAAATCCACATTGCATCCCGGCTGACATACAGGGTGGGTGGGAGGTGGCAGGGACCAGGGGACTTACTGGGAGAGAGAGTCCTGCAGGTGTCTGCGTGGTAGCTTTCAGACGTTGCAGGACAAAAATCCAATGCTTGTGCAGGTGTCCCATGTATCCTGAGAAAGAGGTAAGATTAGTCAGTTCTCTCAAGACAGTTCCCAAATTCCTGACTCCTGTTACTTTAACTGTTCTGTCTAAGCCTAACCTCAGCCCTTGTTCACAGCTACGCGTTTCAGAATCCTCCTTGTTCCACCCATTTAGGGACTTCCCAATTTTCACCTTACGAATCACGGCCTCATCATTTCTGCCTGTTTACAAACATGCACAGGTTCACACTATTTTCGGGAAAACTTCTTCTCCTTGCCAATTGTCCTGTCTTTCTAGTCTCACCTCTCGCGTGTGCTGTATAGTTACTGCCTTCATTTACCTCTCAAATTTTCCCGTCTCCTTCCCACTGCATTACCTCAGTTCAGCAGTCTCCCATGGGCTCCAGTAAAGAAAAAAAAAAAAAAAAAAAAATCTTAGCCCCCTCAGATTTATTCCTTTAAGTCGCTCCCCGGGTTATCTTTCCAAACACATAAAAGTCATCCTTATTTTAAAACCTTGATCCGCTCTCTCACGCCCACTCCTTTATTATTGGATTCGCTGAAACCCTCCTCTCACACAGAATTCACACCCAATATACAAGGGAAAGAAGGGACGACTACGCAGTCATACAGAGTTATGACTGCAAAATCTTGAAGAACATAGCGGTGCGTGCTTGACTCCCTCGGACCTTTCTGGAGGGCCAAATTTGGTTTACTACTAACCCACAGAAAGTTTCAAAGTTTCAAACCTTGTTCCCGCGAAAAAGGATTTAGTCCGGCGCATGCGCAATCGTGCCCTTGGAAGTGCCGCTTTACTCTCGGGCAGATCTCGCGTTGTTTGGGGAAGCGCCCAAGAATAGCAAATTTTGTGCGGCGTTGTGAGGCCTTTTTTTTTTTTTTTTAAACCCTCCCAAGCCGGGTGGATTAGTGTTGTGTACAGAAGATCAAAACTGCGGCGAGAACAAATGAAGCCGGTATAACTAGCTGACACGCTAGCGGCAGTTCTCGGGGGTCGAGGTATTCTACGGAATTCTCTGCAAGGCCCCAAGGCTGCGACACTCAGGAACCAAAGCCAGAAATAAATAAAAGTAGAAAAAGCCAACCAGTTTATCACCTCAAGAAGCAGCGTTTTGTTTTGCTTCTCCTCTTTTCGGTATACGAAAAATCCCCCATTGGCTACCAGGCCACCGCTTTACCCTCCTGCTGTCAGTGCGCCTGCGCGGCGTTTGTTTACCAACTCGGGCGACCGCTCTGTCCCGCTTCCTGGGCGCCGGCGTTTAGTCTTGATCTGTAATTCATACTGAAAGTCATGTTTTCAGTCAGGAAGGCGGACTGGAAGTTAAGAACAGGCCATTTTAAGTGTAATTCCGAAACTAGCGAAAATACGAACGGTAATGAAAACCCTGAAAGTTAGAAATCTTTGCCTTGTCAGACCTGTCGTGGAAGAGCTTTAGAATGAACGTGACGAAGGTGACAGCAGCACTCTCTCCATTACTAAGAAGTGACAGGCAGCAACAGTAAATCCAAAAGCTCAGGTAGTATTTAGGTACATATTTAAAATATGGGCTCTGTTATGGAAAAGATGCAAATAAACCTAGCCCCAAGGCCGTCTTGCTCGAGCAATGCCTCAGGATTAAGACTGACTTTTGAAGCAAAGTCAAAAGGCAGCCATGCAAATTTAGAAACCAAAAAGAGAGGTAACTCTAGAAGCAATAGCCATCAAAAGCACAAACCAATAAGCAAATGTTAAAAGGTGGTTTTAAGTTCCCTTCGGAATCCGTTTCAGATGGTTTAGAAGTCTGTGATACTAAGAAAAAAATGAGAAGACCTGGTGGAACTTAATGTTATGACTGGATCTGTTTGGGGAGAAAAAAAAAAAAAAAGGCAGGCAAGCTGATTTTTTTTTTTTTTTTAAGTATCTTTATGGAAGAATTTCTAACGATGCATTTTAATGTGCTCAGATGCAAACTTACATAACTGGTAGATTGAGCTAAACCCGAATCTTAGAACTGTTATAAAAACATAGATGTTAGTAATTTGGCAACTTTATTGCGCTCTATTTGTTAAGTTTTAAATGATGAATTTGAAGACTTGGATTTGGGACAGAAGAAAATTTCTAGAAAGGAAAGTGTGATTTTTAGGTAGCATGAAATTAAGTAGAGAAAAACGTATGGATGTGTGCAGGTGCGGCCAAATTTTGAAGGCTTTGGACAGTTTCCAGCAAGGTTCACATAGAACCTCCATTTTAAAAAGCTAGCCCCTGGATTTTTCTATGTTCAAAATGATAGTAAAATTTAGTAAATCTTGTTAGTTTGGATACTCTACCTTTTAAAGCAAATTTGTGCCAAAGTCAGAAGTGACTTCAAAATCCTGCTCTGTTATCTAAAAGTACACTTATTTGGTTGAGGAAGGTGATAACCAGTTTTTGAAGCCAGGATTGAATTGACATTTTCTTCATGAAGGAAAAGAAATGTAGATAAGGTGAATTGATTCTTTGTTCACCTTAATGATTAAGACTGAGTCATAAAGACGGCTCGCTTACTTTGTCAAGGCAATCAACAACTGTAAAACAAACTGAATACTTTTATTGCACTAGATGAGATGGCTCTAATGAAAATTAAGTATGGGAATTGGATGAAGAGTTGATAAAGAACTGTGAATCCTTTGAGGCTCCTCGTTCATTTACATGTGATAAAAATGTTAGTGTAACACTGGTAAGTGGTCACATAAAGTTTCATCTTTGTTCCCGGAAAAAAATCCTTTGATGAGTAAAAGAAAGTCATTAGTGGGTTGGTTATCCATTCAGTCTGTCACATGACTCAGGAAATAGACTTACCAAAATTTCCACAATCGGCAGCTGAAAAAGCTACCCATACAATTTAAAACAAAAAAAGTTTTTTAGCAGTATTCTGGGCAGTGTGTCCTGTAACTACCCTGACACTATAAAGCAGTGAAAAACTGTTGTCATTTTTTATCCACGTATTTTTGTGAATCTGGGTTCTTGAATTATTGTGACCTCAAGACACATAAGAAATTGATGAACAATGAATCTGATATGCATTACCAATTACTCAAAATTGGTTGAATCAAAGGAATATGATCTTATTAACTGAGTGATGGAAATCTTTTTCAGGATAGAAAACTGTAAGAATTTTTTTTAAGTGTTAAATACTTATATAACAGCCAAATTGCAGTGTTTGTGCATGAAACCTTAATGATAAAATAAGGGACTTCAAGGAAATTTTGCTTCTGCTTCTAACTCTCCACTCTTCAGTGTTGGGAGTGATTTTAGCACTCTTGTCATACCTACAAGAATGTTCTCATCAGAAGGAACTGATTAGCAAGGGAGGGGGGTGGAAATGGAAGAAAAAAGGGTGAACTTCAGTTGTGAATATTAAGCAATGCCCATTGAGGATATCTTCTCTGCTGAAGCACCCTTCTGCTAGGTGACTCTGCTCTGACCTCCCTCCCACCCCCGTATTTGCATGGCTAGCTGCTTCATTGCATTTTAATCTCCGATAAGGAAAGATGCCTTTCTGTTCTGCCATCCTCAACATATTAAAGATTCGTCTATCATAGTCACAAGATGGCTGCCATAGCGTCAAACATCATGTTCTTCTATCAAATGTTCCAAACAAAAAGAAAGGGATATGGCGGGATGGGGTGGGGGCTGGGGTGGGAGGGGGTTGCTAGGTAAGCTTTCTCCTTGTGGCCTCTCTCTTATCAGGGTGAAACATTTTCCCATGTGACTTAACAGACTTCCCTTTACATTGCTCAGAACTGTATCATATGACTACCCATAGCTGAGAGGAAGGCTAAGAAACCATGTACAGGGAAAACAAGGTTCTTCAAAGTGATGTACTAAAAAATAACAGGACTTAGAGAAAATATAGGTTTAGGAGCAGACCCTCAAAACTTACGCAACTTTGTTACTTGAGGACAATAAAAGTTACTATGCTAATAAAAAATAATACCAATTAAATCTCCACTGGCCTTTGTATTCAACCTCACAGTCATCCTTTAAAGCTATACTGCCCAATATGGTATCCATTAGCCATGTGTGGCTCTTGGGCATTTAAATGTGTGAATCCAAAAAAAAATTAAAATAAAAATAAATGTGCTAATCCAAATTGTGATGTGCTTGCTGTAAATGTAAAATATACAGCAGATTTCAAAGACTTAGTATGAAAAAAAGAATGTAAAATATCTCATTAATAGTTTTCATGTTGATTATATGTTGAAATATTTCACCTGTTTCTACTCTGCTTTTTAAAAATGTGGCTACTAGAAAACTTAAAATTGTATGTGTGTCTCATATTTCTATTATATAGCATTTCTTTAGAACCTTTAACCCTGGGACATGGGCTTCCCTCTTGTAACATGTAGGTCCTAGAGGACGCTGCTTCCAACTAAAAGCAGTTTCATCAAAATTAAAAATACGATTCAAGGGGTGCCTGGGTGTCTCAGTCGGTTAAACGTTCGACTCTTGATTTCAGCTCAGGTCATGATCTCACTATTCATGGGATCGAACCCCACATTGGGTTCCTTGCTGAGTGTGGAGCCTGCTTGGGATTCTCTCTCCCTCTCTGTCTGCCCCTCCCCCTCTCTAAAAATAAATAAACATTAAAAAATATATGTGATCCAAGATTTAGCCTTCTCAATCAGCACCCCCCCACACACACACACACAGGAGAAAATGCTTTTATACTTTCATTTACACTGTGCAGTTTCACCATATAAGTTACTATTGTGAAAAACTGAAAGACTCTTGAAGCTACCAAACCTCTATTTATCCTAAGGAAAGGCATTCCCGAGAAATTGTCTGCTTTTTTCTTTTCTTTTTTTAATAATTCTTTTTTCTAAGTTTATTTATTTATTTTGAGAGAGAGAGGGAGAGAGAATTTCAAGCAGCAGCATGGAGCCCAATTTGGGGCTTCAACTCATGAACCGTGAGATCATGACCTGAGCAGAATCCAAGAGTCAGATGCTTAACTGAATGAATCACCCAGGTGCCCCATGAACCAACGTAATTTCTGAGTTATATTGACATTATTTCCCTATTTACCAATTGCAATGTGCTAATAATGACTATATCTAGCATATAAAGCTTTTATGGTAGGAGATAAGATTGTCAGTAGGCAAAACGAAGACAGAATTTCCTATATTTTTAAAGGATTGGTAAATTTGTGAGCTATCTTGGACAGTGACAATAAACAATAATGGGGGAATAAAATGACTCTTCAAGTTACCAAGTTAACATTTAATAAACTACCATTTGATTAATTCAGTTACTCCCCCCCTCTAGTTAAAACCCATTGAGTTTTCAAGACCCATTTCAAAAGCAACCTCTGAAGCCTTCCCTGATCTCCTCTAAAAACTTCGTTAACACTTTGCTTGTACTATCTTTTTAAAGCACACATATTTGGCTTTGCATTAATGTTATTGTCTCTTTGTTTGTATATATAGAATAAAACTCCCCCCATTGAAGGTAGTGATTGTATTTTGTTCACTTTTCAAAATTCCTCTAGTAATTATGGTTCACAAAATTACACACACTTAAATATTTGTTGAATTTTTTTAAATTTTATTTTGAGAGAGAGAGAGAGAGAGAGAGAGAGAGTGTGTGTGTGTGTGTGTGTGTGCGCGCGAGAAGTCTAGGGGCAAGAGAGAGGGAGAGAGAACTCCAAGCAGGCCCCACACTGTCAGCACAGAGCCCAACACAGAGCTCGAACCCACAAACTGTGAGGTCATGGCCTGAGCAGATGGTGAACACTTAACCAACTGAGCTACCCAGGTGCCCCAAGGGTTGTCTAACTCTTAAATCTAAAACATCAAACCACATTTAAACTCCTGAGAAGCCAGCACTCATGTTAAATAATGGTCATGATGAAATTAGTAATTATTAACCGTGTCCATCTAATTACACCATTCTACATCCCAATGAGCAAAGCACTCAAGAATGATGATTTAATTCTGTTCTCAACTATTCACTTGGGTGTACAATATGCTGACACAAATCTGTGTTAACTGATAAACTGGACTTGGATAGAAGAGCCCTATCAGGATGATGAACAAGCAAAAGAGAATCTACCACTTAGGCAATCGGTATACAATTTTTCCAAATTTTGTATAATTTGTTTCTTGTATAATCTTCCTATGTCTTTCCTGCTGAGCTTGGAGCCCCTCAAGTAGAGACCTTGCCTTATTTGTCTCTGTTGTTTATTTCTCTCTGTAACTCCAGCACTCATATAATGCCTGACATGTCATAAGTAATCAATAGATACTGAGTGAATGAAGTACAGCTTTGATCATATAAGCATATGTTCTATGTGACCCTGGTTGGGATTAAATGTGGGTTTATATTGATTATGAAGAATATCTGTGGGTGATGGTATATAGTCTTTTGGTTGTGAGGAACAGTCCCGTTTGTTACCTTGAATGTGTGGGATATGTGTGCATGTGTGTTCACATGTTCTTAGCCATACTGCCAAGTCCTTAGAAAATACAAAGCCAAAACTGTGGGGCCTTGAAAGGGTCCCAGGTAAACAGGAATCAAAAGTTCATTTGGGATGTTGGGAATTCTAGACACGTATGCCTAGGAAGTCCATGGCCTGTCATTCTAGCACATAGTGACTACAGGGTCCCTACATGTCTTCTCTCTGCATCTGTCTGTTCTCTTTTCACCATGACCTTATGGTTCTTGCTATACTTCCTTGTTCTAAATCTTGAGTGAAAGTATAAGATTGACTTAGCTAATTACCATCTTGTTTCTTTCAGGCAGAGCTCTCTGTATCAGGCCCCATTATAAACCATAGCTCTTGGTCAGGAGCCCATGCCATAACCTTTGGTGGGGCTGTAGACTTGATGGGTTCCATAACTACCGTATCTAGGACCCCTACTAGAATGCAGTGGGAGGTATCTCTTTGAGCTATACTGGAATCGTGCGTATTGGTCACTAATACCTATTGGGTGCTATCTACTTTGCATTTATTTTGTTTAGAGCATAAGAATTGGCCTCACTGGAGACACAAAAAAGGCTGTCAATTTATATCTGAATTCAAGGTGAATATGTCATGGAGCCAGTACATGCGTTTTTATATGTTGGAGAGGCTGACTTTCTGAAAGAGCTAAGTTTAGTAGAAAAGAATCAGATTTAAGTTGTTACATTGACCTTATGCCTAATTGTGTGTGACCATAGATAAGTCACCTTTTATCTTTATTGTACTTCCTCACTTGTTAAGGGTTATAATACTTACCTTGATTGCATAGCTATTAAAACACTCTGCTTTGATAAAAGTTAAATTCAGATCACTGTGTGAGTAATGTATCTATTATTAATACAAAAAATAATCTGAAAACATTTAATAAGATCTATGTAAATTTATAGTTCAATTAAATTTGGTGGGGATTGAAACTCTTGTGTATGCATTTTAAGAAGTAAATTACAGTGGCACCTGGGAGGCTCAGTCAGTTAAGCCTCTGACTTGATTTTGACTCAGGTCATGATCTCACGGTTCATGAGATGGATCCCGGAGTTGGGTTTTTTTGCACGGACAGCACAGAGCCTGCTTGGGATACTCTCTTTCCCTCTCTCTATGCCCTTCCCTGCTCATGCGCTCGGTCTCTCTCTCTCTCCCCCAGAATAAATAAATAAACATTAAAAAAAAAAGTAGATTACAAATATGGTTGTGGTTTGGCATAGTTGCAGGATTAGGGCTGACAGTTCTGGCCTTGTGCTGCCCTCCTGTGCTGTTTAAATAGCGCAGCAGGTCAATTACATTCCTGCCTGATGAATGCTGTGGGGGGGCGGGGAGGGGGAATTCTATCTTATTACTTACCCTCTTCTGTCCTCATGTGGCCACAGAGGGCCTAACTATTCTGGATGTTTCTGTTTCTTCAATAAAGGAAGAGATGGAAAACTACTCTGAAACATTCTAGGTCAGAAAATCTAATCCTGAGTTAAGGAAAAAGGTAACAAATTGCATTTGACACTGGAGATCTAATTACTCCACTGACACAGGAATATCCTAAGCAGATTATTGAGGTTTGTAGAATACCATTATGACAGAGTAAGGAAAGGCTTTTTGTCAAAAATAAATAAAAATGCAACTCATTGCCCTTTTGATACACCAAGAATTTATACTAGAGCCTTACATTGTTTATTTGGTAAATAAGACAGTCTATTATGATGGGAACAGAAGATGCTGTTGTACAATGAATTTCTATGCAGAACACTAGCTAGTTGAAATATGAGACTCCCAAGCAAAGCTAATTCCATACTAATTCTCTTAGCACAGGCTCCCAAAGCTATTCCTTTCAAAGAGGTTTAAGGAAGTTTGTTGACGTGATAATTTTTAGGAAAGTTAAGAAAAGATATTGAAGGAAGCCTTGTGAAACCATACAAAGAAATAAGTAGGGCAGGTAAGCAATGGGAGGCACCCTTATAATGTGTTTACTTCCCATCTGCCAATGCTCAGACCCCACCCCTGGCCTGCTTCCAGACTGATGCCTGATATTAGAACCTAGCTACCCTCCGCTTAGACTAGGTACATGTGTGCATATTTTATTCATGTGGATAGATAGCAGTCAGGCTTTCATATCTTCCAGTCTAGCAAAACTACTCTTGTCCAGATTACCAGTGACCTCCATGGCTAAATCTAGTGGTAGGTCTTCAGTCCTATTTCTCGTCAGCAGCAATTGAACCATTTGAACCAGTAATTCTCTCTTCCTTGAGACACATTCTTTAACTTGCTCTCTGGGTCACTTCTCCCTAGGCTCTCTTCTACTCCATCAGTGTCTCCTTTCCAGTCTCTTTTGCCTAGATCCTCCCCGTCTCCTTGATTTCTTACTGTTCAGGCCTCTTCTCTTCTCTGTCTAAACTCCCTTGGTGATCTTATCTGGTCCTGTGGCTTCTAGTCCCATCATCTAAATGCTGAAAATTTCCAAATTTGTATCTCCAGCACAAACCTCTCTCCCCTGAATTCCAGACTCATGTATACATCTACTTACTCAGCCTCTCCATTTGGATGTCTATGGATATCTCACACTTAACACAAAGCAAAATTCGTCCATCCTTCAGCCCACCCCGTTTCAGTAAATAGCCAAACTTTTCTTCAGTTGCTTAGGCCAAAAAGCCTTGGCATCATTATGGACTCCTCTCGCTCATGCACACGCTCTATTTCCAATCCTTCAGCAAATCCCATTGGCTGTGTCTTTAAAAACACATCTATCAAGTCTATCCTTTTTCTCCTTACACTGCCACCATTCTGGTCTCAAATGACATGACCTCCTTTTTGGATTACTGCAATGGTCTGCTCACTGGTCTTTCTGCTTCTCTCTTGCTTCTTTGTAGTGCTTCCCACTCAGCAAAGTGATTAAAGTTAGCCAAAGTCCAATCAAAACTCTCAGCTCAAAGATGGCTTATCTTGACTGGAATAAAATCTAAAATCTTTAATCTGGCCTCCTACTTACTGTCTGATTTCATTTCCTACCTCCCAGGCCCTACTTTATTTCTGGCTTACCGTTCCCTTATTGTTCTTCAGCCATTCCAGGCACATTCCTACCTCAGGGCCCTTGGATTTGCTATTTCCTCTGCCTGGAACATAGAAAATTACATAGTCCATGCCCTCATTTCATTCAGGTCTCTATTCAAATGTCACTTTATCAAAGAATCCTTTCCTCTTGGGGCGCCTGGGTGGCGCAGTCGGTTAAGCGTCCGACTCCAGCCAGGTCACGATCTCGCGGTCCGTGAGTTCGAGCCCCGCATCGGGCTCTGGGTTGATGGCTCAGAGCCTGGAGCCTGCTTCCGATTCTGTGTCTCCCTCTCTCTCTGCCCCTCCCCCGTTCATGCTCTGTCTCTCTCTGTCCCAAAAATAAATAAAAAATGTTGAAAAAAAAATTAAAAAAAAAAAAAAAAAAAGAATCCTTTCCTCTTAATATTGCATCTGCCGTCATTACTCTCTGTACCCTAAAGTAGTTTGTTTCCTTTTAGCACTTGTAACAACATGACACACTATGCTTATTTGTTTGTGTATTGTCTGCCTTTCACACTTGAGTGTAAGCTCAATTCCATGAAAGCAGGACTTTGGCTATCTTTGTTTTCCACTGTGTCCCCAGAAAGGCTGGCATCTGGTAAGGGCTCATTAAAAATTTAATGAATGAAGGAATGAACAAATATTCATGTGAATAATTATTCAGAGAGTGATCAGGAGTAGAAAAAGAGCACTCCCCTCCCTTTTTAGGTGTAATTTTGCATAAATTAAAAACAGATCATAATCGAAGGAGGTTTTCCCCATCATGTTTTCTCAATTTAAAGAATAGAATGTAATTGAAAACAGTGAATTGGTGGTGAACATATTTATTGTCCCAAATTCCATATTCTACTCACAGAAGTTGGCCACTTATGTTCCAGTCTTGGAAGCTGAATAAATCAGGTAAATAAATCATGTAAATCAGGTATGTGGTTATGACTCCAGGTTTTTCTATTTATTTCCCATTCTTTTGAAACCAGCAATACTAGTAAATCTGCCCTCGCTTACCATATTTTACTTGAAAATGAAGATTTTTCTCTAAGTAGAAATGCTTGATGCACTTTTTTCTTTAAAGAATGACCCCACCATATCAGTTTGATACCCTTCTTGCAACCCAATTTCTTTCAAAGATGTTATTTTTCTTTCCAGGAATTTAACTTTCATTTCCCCCAGAGATGGGGGGAAGTGTAGTGCATTGTAGGTAAATTAAGGCAATGATGCCTCAGTCATAAAATTTATGGAGTCCTTGCATCTTCTTCAAGTATCGTCACCATGGACTCTGGACTCTGCTTCATGAGAACAGGTATGCTCCTTCTAGTACCTTCCTCACTCTCTTCCTTAGCTTTGGAACACTCAGCCTTCCATCTTAGGACTTCATCTGAAAGACAACATGATAGCATTGGCCTCGTAACGGTTGTCTTATAAGGGCCAAATGTGGTAACACCAGAGAAGCTGCTTTCAAATATGTAAACCATTGAGTTCATCAGGAACATCTCAGGTTCAACAGAAACCCATAACAAACTAGCTTGGAAAAGAAGGGGGAAATTGTTTTATAAACATAGGGATGTCCCACAAAACTTAAGTCCAGGGAGAGGAACCTCATGAGTTGCAGGATCCAGAACCTGGGGAGTCTTTGGTTGCTAAGGGTTATCTGTCTTTCTAAATCCCATGGTCTCTTCACTGCCTCTCTTTGCATGTCCATTTCTTTCTTCTGGAACTCTACAGAAGATCATTATCTGCATCTCCATCACATGTGGGCTGAAGATATCTTTCTCTCTTTTTTTTTATAACAATGCTCTTTTTAAAAAATTTTTATTGGGCACCTGGATGGCTCAGTTGGTTGAGCGACCGACTTCGGCTCAGGTCATGATCTCACGGTTTGTGAGTTCGAGCCCCGCGTCGGGCTCTGTGCTGACAGCTCAGAGCCTGGAGCCTGCTTTGGATTCTGTGTCTCCCTCTCTCTGCCCCTCCCCCACTCATGCTCTGTCTCTCTCTGTCTCAGAAATAAATAAACATAAAAATTTATTTATTTTTTTTTTAATTTTTTTTTTAACATTTATTTTTGAGACAGAGAGAGACAGAGCATGAGTGGGGGAGGGGCAGAGAGAGGGAGACACAGAATCCAAAGCAGGCTCCAGGCTCTGAGCTGTCAGCACAGAGCCTGACGCGGGGCTCGAACTCACGGACCGCGAGATCATGACCTGAGCCGAAGTCGGCCGCTTAACCGACTGAGCCACCCAGGCGCCCCCATAAAATTTTTTTTAAATAAAAAAATAATAATTTTTTTATTTATTTACGGGGGGGGGGGGCACACAGTGGGGGAGGGGCAGAGAGAGAATCCCAAGCAGGCTCTGTGGGGTCAGTGCAGAACCCGAGGAGGGGCTGGATCTCATGAACTGTGAGACCATGTCATGAGCTGAAATCAAGAGTCAGATATTCAGGTGCCTCCTGAATATACCTTTTTAAAAAAAATTTTTTTTTAAAACTTATTCATTTTTGGGAGACAGAGAGAGACAGAGTGTGAGTGGGGGAGGGGCAGAGAGAAAAGGAGACACAGAATCTGAAGCAGGCTCTAGGCTCTGAGCTGTCAGTACACAACCCAATGCAGGGCTCGAACTTACAGACTGTGAGATTGTGACCTGAGCTGAAGTCAGACACTTAACCGACTGAGCCACCCAGGCACCCCTGAAGATTCCTTTCTTAAAACAACTCTTTCAACTCTGAATCTGCATCACTTTATTAATCTCTGACTGACAATTTACTAACCGGTTTCTGAGACCTGATTCCAAATTTTCATTAGAGGAATTTGGCCAAGTTTAGGTCAGATAGGACACCTGCTTTCCCCTCATCTGGTCAACTTCAGGATCAGAATGGGAACAGTGTCGTATAATCTGCTGTCCCTCAGCAGAAGAGGTTAAGTAAGAGGACAGACTCTCTGAGAAGAGAGCCTGGGGCAGTGAAGAAACAGTGTTGCACACCTCAAATGCGACATAGACATCAAGGGATCGAGAAGCTACATGCATCCTTATTCCCATACCTTTGTAACAAAGTATCTGATGTGGCCATATGGTTAATGGCATATTTGTAAATATGGACGCGTCTTACAGAGCCCCACCAACCATGACACCCCTTCACATTATGGTTCAGATTTGTGTTTCTAATACCATCTCTGTTGCCCTCTTTTTTTTTTTTTTTAAAGTTTATTATTTATTTCTGAGAGAGAGAGAGAAGGGAGGGGCAGAGAGAGAGAGAAAGAGGGAGACACAGAATCCAAAGGAGGCTCCAGGCTCTGAGCCATCAGCACAGAGCCCGGCGCGGGGCTCGAACCCACGAACCACGAGATCATGACCTGAGCCAAAGTCAGATGCTCAACCGACTGAGTCACCCAGGTGCCCCTCTGTTGCCCTCTTAAGGAACATAGCCTCTCTTTCTTTTCTCGGGGGATCCAGTTTCAATGCACACACTGACTGTATCAAATTCTGAATCTTCCCTATTCCTTATTCCCTGATTTCCCCCTCTATGTTAATTAGAATTGACTACAAAATGCTATAGCAAATAGACCCAAAATTTCAACGAAATAGAAATCTATCTATCTATCTATCTATCTATCTATCTATCTATCTATTTATTTATTTATTTCTCAAGTCAGGCCAGGGACCCAGGCTGATGTAGTTCTATGTTCTTCAACATGTGGCTGCCAGGGGTGCTCAGTTGGTAGAGCATGTGACTCGATCTTGGGGTCATGAGTTCAAGCCTCACATTGGGTGCAGAGCTTTACGTAAAAAAAATGTGGCTTCCAAAATTGCGGCAGTATTCACCTTCATAGCCCATAGGAAAGGAAAGAGAGAGAGGCAGAAGTAGGAGGTTGATGTGACAGGTTTTATGTGCTAGGCCGGGAAGACACATATCCCTTTTTCTTACATTCTGTTGGGAAATACCTAATCCACAAGGCCACATCTATTTGCACAGGGGCTGGGAAATTTACTGTGGCTGGGCAGCTGTCAGCCCAGTTATAATTCTGATACTAAGGGAGAAAGAATGGGTTTTGGTGGACAGCTAGCAGTCTGTGTCACATTGACCCCCTGTGTTACTGTTCTTCGTTAATGACAGTATTTCTGAAATACCCAAGCTTGAGTCCTTAAAGTTGTCCTCCATTTCTCCGTCTTTCTCTAATCTCCTTATCCCTTCTAACTACCGAGGCAATCCTACATTCGTTCTGTACATTTCATTTCCTCCTCCACAGCCCTGCTTAATGCTGTTGTGTCTCTTGCTTGAACAACTGCAATCAGGCTCCAAAATTACCTCACTGAGTCAGCCTCTCCAGGTTCATCGGACCCATGTTTTACTCTTGTCAGATGCCACTTCCTAATACAGAGATCTGATTGTTCAAGACAGTTTGGGCCCCTTAACACTTACGTCTCCACTTACTCTGGGGGCTGTAATCACCACATACAAAGCATCTAGAGCTATGCCTCTGTAGCTCAGGTGATCATGCCAGATTGCCTCCCACCTTCTGTTCCAAATACTCTCATCCTGGTCTCATGGTCCATGCTTCTACCCTCCTGCCTCACATTACACTTTGCCCAACAACCAGCTTCCTTAGGATTAACACCATAATGGGGCTGTCTACCCAGCTTTCCATTTAGCTCTGTCCCTGGACACTGTCTCTCAGGGCCCAGGCTTGCTCTTGTTCAAGAGACAAGCCTGGACAGTGATCACATTATTTACTGCACCAAAAGCTCCATCAGTTCCCATTGCTTGTTGAATAAACAGATTTTTTTTCAGCATGCCATCCATGGCCTGCCAACTGTCTGATCCCATCCCCCAACTACCAGCCCCACCAATACATCCTTATAATCTTGACATTTTTCTCATTTTATCAAGAACTGACTTGAACACTTCCTTGAAGACTTCCTCTTTCTGTTCTTCCATGTATTGCCTTCTACCTCTGTAGCTTTTTGTGCACCTGGTGGCCTCCCACACCTATGAAGTATACTTCCTAAAGGCAGGCTTTGTGACTTAAGTCATCCTTTTACCCCCACTGCTGCTGAGAATAATGCCATGGGGAATACCTTAAACACGGTAAGATCACATCATTCCCCTGCTCAGAACTTCCTAGTGTCCCAGTGGCTTCCCATGATAAAAACTCCACACAGGCCTACATGGTCTTGTACGACCTGAGTTTCTGCTACCACTCTCCCCTTGCTCCTTGCTGTTCCTGGAAGACATCGGACAAAGATCTCACATCAGGGGTTTTGCATTTGCTGTTCCTTTTACTGGGATACCCTTTCCCCAGCTACCCGCACGGCTTGCTTTCTCAAGCCTTCTGAGCTTCTCCAAGGCCAATTTCTCGATGAGGCATTTCTCTGCCACTCTGTTCGCACAGGGACTTCACAAACCCTTTGTTTTCTTTTCCTCTGCTTAGGGTTTCTCCATAGCATGTATCACTTCCCTTACATAGTATGTATTTTAGTCATGTATTTTGGGGTTTATTTTCTGTCTCCCCTCCCCCTACTTAGAAGTAAGCTTCATCCTAGTCTAAATCTGTTTGTTTACTTCTCTATCCCCAGAGCCTAGGATAAGGCCTGGCATATCCAAGGCAGTCTGTAACTATTTGTTGAAAGAAAAAAAGAATAAGCAAATTAATGGAAGGGGCCTAATAAATATTTGTTAAGTTGAATGCAAACGTCAGAAACAGATGACCGTGAAATCTTCAAACTGTAAAAGTATGTGGGTTTAGGAGGATAGTGAAATTGAGTGAAAGCTGCCTTATTATCAACATCGTCCAGGAAGGATTAAAAGCTCGTACTTGTGGTGGGAGGGGCAACTGGGCCAGGAAACTCGGACTTTCGCAGAAACATTCGGGGCTGCCCAAGTACTCACCCCCCATCCTTGCCCCTAGGACTGCATCTGGGAGGCGAGCTGGCCCTACCACCCCGTTTGGACCCTTGTCTACTACGCAGGTGTTTAAAGTTATTTTGGTGTCTGCTTCTGTGTCAGTTTGTGAAGGACACAGAAATCTTGGCTGGTTTACGCGACACTTCTCAGCTCTAAGTAGGAAACCGTCAGGGGTGAAAACGACAAAAACACGGCTCAGGACTAGATTCTGGGTCTTGGGGAAGCAGAGCCCATTTTAGAGCAGTGCGAGGGGAACTTTCTGTCTTCTACCCAAGCTCCGCCTTCGCAGTGTTTTTCTGAAATTTTTCACCCTGGCTTACTCTTTTGCAGCCGCCCACTTTCCGCAAGGAGGGTGGCGCTCGCTCGGATCTCCGCGTTCCCTCTTCCCTTGGGGACTCCATAGTATTTTTTTTCACGCTTCGTCGCTACTACTCATTATTTGCCTTACCGATCTCCGGTGCCCTGCCTGTAACCAAAACGCTTTCAGATCGCAGCAAGGTCGATTTAAGCACAGCCTTTCTTAAGGTGGCGTGACTGTGACTCATTTACTCTTCCAGAGTAACAAAGCAACAAAATGGTGCTCCCACATATTAATTGAAGAAAGATTCAGGGTGTGTAGGGGAGAGAAATATTAATTTTCTACTTTTATGTAAGATATTAATTCCATGAATAAAATCAAACTCTTGTGGTATGTTGTAATACTCTAGAATATCTCCTTTTACATCTATGTGGTAGTTTGTGTATTTATACATGTGGATTTATGCTTATGTATAATACAGAATTCCTGGGTAGTCTAGCAATTATGTTAAAATGTCAACAGTGATATAATTCCGGGAATAGTGTATAAAATATGGTTTTGAGGCCTACCCTAATTTTCCTGTCCCTCTCCCCCCTTCTCTAATCCAGGAAATTAAGTATAGCTCCTTAGGTGTACAAAAATAAAGGTGAGACCTCTCACGTGGATCGCAGGTGAAATATTTTCTGTCAATCAGGTGGAAAGTCCTGACTTTGAAACTAGTTTTGGGCACTGCCTCTCTCACTGCTCTCTTGGGTATCATCACCCTTGGCCTTCTGGAATCTGCGTTTTAGTTGAACTAGTGCATAGTGATACCAAAGGCCAGTGACAGCTGCATATAAATATCAGTGACCACAGGCCACATCTAGGAAACATCTGCAGGCAGCCCAGGGAATGAGCAGAAGCCATTTTGAATCCCTTGTAAGAGAGGAGGATCTGCAGACTACAGCACAGGCGAATCCAGGCAAAACCTGAACCATTAGGAAGGAAAGAAAGAGAAAATGAACCAGCCTGAGGGTTAGGGGACCTGGCTCTGCCGTCTACTGGATGTGTGTCGCTGGACAGGAAACCTCTCCTGCTCTCAATTTCCTCAGTGGTGGAAAGAAAGGGTTTGAGCCACAGGGTTCTGAAGGTCCCTGCCAGCTCTTACATTCTGGAGTGCCGAGGTGAGGCAGGCACACAAAGTGGAACACACTTTGGAACAATACGTGGTTAAGAAAAGTTAAAAATCAAACTCATCTGTAGCATAGATGGGTAAGAAAACACTGCTGCTGTGTACTATTAGAAGTGAAGGAGATTAGTTTCCAGTAAAATGTACCCACTTTGACCCAAACCAAGATTATATGTATGGGCGGGTGGTGGAGTCCGGTGTCTCAGAAACGACAGCCCTCCCCATACATCTTTAACTCTCACCATCCTGCTCAGGATCATGTTGATAGATAATTGCAAGTTGTAACGGGGAGCAGAGAAACGCCCAAATAATAGTATCAGAAGTGAGGACAGGGTTGCTGTGGTTTTATGAATCATTTCATAATCTGGACTTTCAGATTACTTTCACCCTTCAACGATTTGTAGCTATGTAAAGGCATTCACTTGCATCTCAATTTTGCTCTGGGTGGGTTGTAGCAGTGAATCTAGTGGGAGGGAAAGGTGGAGGAAGGAAGGAGCTGTTGTATTTGGCGGCGGGACTCAGGTAGAGGAAACTGCTACAACCCGGGAAAGAAGTGAAAAATACAAAGAGGAGACTAGTTCCCACACGCAGCCCATGTCAGTGGCCTTAAATGTGCTCGGGAAGCAAGAACCTGGGTCAGGGGTGTGACCTCGCTTTTGAAACCTGTGTCTGAGACAGCTACAGGTTTTATTAGGGACCTGGGAGACCAGTCGAGTTTTTGATCTTGAAATCCTTATTTTTATTGAGGGAGAGAGCTTGGGTTCAGACTAGATTACAAATGCTGCGCCCACGTTCGCTTTGGCCTCTTCCCCAACCTCCCGCCACCCCCCAGAAGAGCAGAGACTTCTAGGTTAAGGGTGAGCTAACCACTGCTCACCCACAGCCGAGGCACCCAGGCAGGGGGGCTCCCAGGCCCTCGGCGAAGGCTCCCCCGCCCCCAGCCCCGCAGGGCCAGAGGTTGGGGCCACCGGCGAGAGCCCAGCTGGGGGCAGAACTCCCACTGTCCGCCTCCGCCCCCAGTGGCCCGCACCCGCGGCCCGGCGAGTGCCGGGAAAACACGATCGCCACCGAGGCGTAAAACGAGCCGCCAGCCACCTTGGAGATCATCTGATCCAGCCCCTCGGTTTCCCGGGCGCGGAGTGGGCGCGCCAGCCAGCGCAGCGCGGTGACCTGAACCCGAGGTCCCGCCGCCCCCGCCCCTCCCCGGCTCCCCGGCCGTTTGGCTAGTTTGTTTGTCTCGTTTTTAATTTCTCCGAGGCCAGCCGGAGCAGGTTTGCTGGCAGCGGCGCACCTCCGGCAGTCACGCGACCAGCCAATCTCCGGGCGGCGCTGTCGGAGTCGGCGCGCGCGCGCGCGCGGGCGGGGACGCGCCGGGCCACCTTAAGGCCGGGCTTGCCAGCCGCGGCGGGGCGGCTCCCGGCGCCGCAACCAATGGATCTCCTCCTCTGTTTAAATAGACTTGCGGTGTCAATCATTTTCTTCTTCGTCAGCCTCCCTTCCACCGCCATATTGGGCAACTAAAAAAAGGGGGCTCGTCTTTTCGGGGTGTTTTTCTCCCCCTCCCCTGTCCCCAGAGCCTCGCCGCTCCGCGACTCCGACGCCGCCAAGGTTTGGAGAGCCGCTCGGTTGGCGGGACCCGCGGGCTCGCAGCAGCCCGGGACCTGGACTGGCTTTGCCACCCCCCTCCTCTCTCCTCTCCCCTCCCCTCCCCGCCCTCCCGCTCGCCGGTACACTTGATCGGCGGCGGCTCTCGGCTGCCTGGCCGGGGCTTCCCCTCACCCCTCCCCCAGAGCCAGCGCGCCCCTGACGCTCGGGCAGTTACTTGTCCGTGTTTGTTTCTCTTGGCTCGGAGCGCAGTCGCAGGGCTTATAAGAGGGGTTCGGGCTGGGTCGGGGCGTTTTGTTTTGTTCAGTTTTGTTTTCGGAGAGCGCGCGCGAGGCGGTCGTAGAGACCCGGGAGGAAGATGTCAAACGTGCGAGTGTCTAACGGGAGCCCGAGCCTGGAGCGGATGGACGCCAGACAGGCGGAGTACCCCAAGCCCTCCGCCTGCAGGAACCTCTTCGGCCCGGTCAACCACGAAGAGTTGACCCGGGACTTGGAGAAGCACTGCAGAGACATGGAAGAGGCAAGCCAGCGCAAGTGGAATTTTGATTTCCAGAATCACAAGCCCCTGGAGGGCAAATACGAGTGGCAAGAGGTGGAAAAGGGCAGCTTGCCCGAGTTCTACTACAGACCCCCGCGGCCACCCAAAGGCGCCTGCAAGGTGCCGGCGCAGGAGAGCCAGGATGTCAGCGGGAACCGCCAGGCGGTGCCTTTAATTGGGTCTCAGGCAAACACAGAGGACACACATTTGGTAGACCAAAAGACTGATACATCGGACAACCAGACGGGGTTAGCGGAGCAGTGCCCTGGGATAAGGAAGCGACCTGCTACAGATGGTAATGACCCTTCCCCAAGTAGAAAATGTCTGTCTGTCTGTCCGTCCGGGGCACCGCTTTGCCTGCTTGAGGGTCTTAACCTAAGCTTTTTATTTATTTATTTGTTTGTTTGTTTGTTTATTCATTTATTTACTTACTTTTGTAGCATATTCTGATTTAGCTTGTGGGGAGCGAAGTGGCCTAATCTTGGGTTTTAAATGCTATCCGGCTGACTGCTTGCCTGTTTATTATTTTTAAGTCAGGAGCCTGAGATGGTATTATCTGATAATTTCTCTAACCGAAAACATGGCAGTTCCTCCCCGCTAGCCCGCGGTGGGTCTGTGACAACGTTGGGATGTGTATCCACGGCCTCCGTCTTCGCAATGGACAGAGAGCTTTGGGGCGTAGAATACACTTTCTGTTATGTGAAAACAACCTCATTCTGTGCCCTTAAAGGCCACTGGGAATGACGGATCCAGGATTGTGGGTGGAGGTGTGGGTTTTTCATCCCCTACCTATTGTGCCAACTTCTGTCAGCCATTGTTTTTCTAATAAAGATTGTGTGTTCTTTTTAAAATTCCCTCCTGCCCTTAGATTCCTCTCCTCAAAACAAAAGAGCCAACAGAACAGAAGAAAATGTCTCAGACGGTTCCCCGAACGCGGGTTCAGTGGAGCAGACGCCCAAGAAGCCTGGCCTGAGAAGACGTCAAACGTAAACTCATCGGTGGGTTGATGGCTAGGCGCAAGTAACTTACATCCCGAATTGGGCTTTCAAACCCCAAGATAACCTGATCTTAGTGGTTACTGGCAGATTATAGAGTTTGTGGGTTTTCGTTTTTGTTTATATTTTGTGAGGTCAAAAAATAGGAACGGGAAAAGCTGGGGCATCACTGGATTCCGGGGTACTGTGGTGCTTCACGCTTTCCACGTCCTGACATAATTTTCCCTTGAAACATGGAATGACTAGACCAAGTGTCCTCGGCAAGTACTTGTGACCAAGGCCCAATGGATAGAAGGCCAATTCCCTGTGAATCCCACCAAAACATGTTGGGGAACAGTAGGTTCTTAACTTCTTCTGAACAGGAACTGGGGTATGCCTCAGTCTCACTTCATGAGAATTCATTTCCCAGGGATTCAAGTTGAGTCTGTAACAGATTTCGAGCCATACGTGGGGAACATGGCAAGTAAATGATTAAAATTTGAGGGAAAAGTTAGGTACAAATGGTTCCTATTTGGTTAACCCAATGGTTACATGCTTTTATTTTTGTCATTTTCATAAACTGCCGCTTTCCCTGTTTTCTTACAAGTTTTGGGAACAAGAAAGGAACCCTGTGTATTTAAAAAAACCAAACTGGAAACCTCAAAAATACTAAGGTTCCTACAGAATTTCTGATGATAACTTCCGAAGTCACAAAGCAGAAGTTAAATTAACTCTGCTGGAGTAAGCAATCCAGGAACACGTCAGCATGTGTATGCTAATTGTGCTATAACAGGATGATTTGGATATTTTAGGAGAAACCGTGAATAGTCATAAGGGCCGGCAAGGGCAGGTCTACCCCACAGAAGAGAAGTGGAGACTTTTTCCATATACTAAAATCTGGTCAATATGGACAGCTAATTTGAATAATTCAGCCCTCAATTTACCATGGATTGGCTATCTATAATGATCAAAGTGAATATGTTAATAGTTTGTAAACTTCTTACTGATAAGAACTGTGACCTCCCCCCCCCCCCCCCCCCCCCCCATGCACTCGTAGCTTAGCACATAAAGAGATTTTAGTACATGTTGATCCTGGCTTTTAAAAATCCTCATTTATAAAAAAAAATAAAGGAACCTAGAGATTAAGGTGAGATTCAAGTTTGTTGTGTTTTTAAATCATAGTGTCATATATATGACTTCTTCACACACATCTGGCATTTTTCAAAGGTTATACAAAACATCACTATAGGACTTCTATATTACAGCTGTATACAAAGTGGGAAAAGTGGATGAAAAAAATTTTCTGAAGCCACCTGCAGCTTGGGACTTGTGGTTTGTGACCTGAAGCTTAGCTCATCAGATGAGCCACAGTGAATCACACCTATTGGATTTTGATCTGGTCCCATTCTGACATAGAGAGAGGCATTTGTTAGTAAACATTGCCAGTTCAGAGAATACTAGAAATAGTGGTAAGGACCTCCTCAAAAGCATTCTTGTGTATATTTTGCATATGACTGAGAAACAAGAATATTTTGAAAAAAAAAAAAGTTAATAGAATTTTCTTTGGAGAGCATTTATAAGTTACAGTTCCACTTATTTTTCAAATTTAGAAAACTTTGATACTCTTAAGTGTTACAGTTTCTTAATTCTCCTTTCTTTCTCACTGTCTTTGACCCCGATTCTCTAGACCAGGGTTTCTCAACCTCTGCACTATTGACATTTTGGGCTGAATAATTCTTTGTTGTGGGAGGCTGTCCTGTACATTAGTAGAATGTTTGGCAGCAGCCCTGGCCTTTCCCAACAGATGCCAGTAGCAACCTCCCACCCCCAGTGTGACAACCTAAAATGTCTCCAAACATTGCCACACGTCCCCTGGGGGACAAATCTCCCCACTGTTGAGATCCCACTCCTCTAAACAAAAATAAACAACACGGAGAAAAGTAAAAAATCCAGTGAAGGAAACGTTGGATGGAGAGGACTATGGTCATCAGCTTTTAGTACACACTTTCTTTTCCATTGCTCAGGTATTTCACAACTAAGACAGTGACAAAATAATTCCTGTACTTTATTGGTAATGCCATTCTAGTGCTTTTTCTCCTAATTCTTTCTTCTTGTTTCTTTTGCAGAATTAAGAGCACGTTTCCTTGTTTATCAGATACATCACTGCTTGATGAAGCAAGGAAGATATAAATTAAAAATTTTAAATACATATCTCTGACTCCATGGAGTGGACATCCTGTATAAGCACTGAAAAGCAACAACACAATAACACTAAAATTTTAGGCACTCTTAAATGATCTGCCTCTAAAAGCATTGGATGTAGCATTGTGCAATTAGGTTTTTCCTTATTTGCTTCATTGTACTACCTGTGTATATAGTTTTTACCTTTTATGTAGCACATAAACTTTGGGGGGAGGGAAGGCAGGGTGGGGCTGAGGAATTGGCGTGGGGGGGGGGGTTCTGAAGAGCTTGCTTCCATTTAGAGCAAGGAGAAAAATATTTGACTTGCATGAAGAGAAGCAGTTTTGGGGAAGGGTTTGAATTGTTTTCTTTAAAGATGTAATGTCTCTTTCAGTGAAAACTGATAATTCATTTTTAAAAAATCATCCAAATTTGAACACTGGTTGCAAATAATTGCTAATTTTTTTGTACATGAAGCTTTTTCTCATTTGGGAGCTCTGATGATTCCGTTATGTAGTGGCAAATGGCTTTTTTTTTTTTTTTTAAACAAAAAACTATCCTCTTATTCCCCCCGCCCCCCACCCCCCTTCAGTTTCTCTTAAAATTGGAATTTACCATTTAATTATTCAGCAGTTAGGTAATCCTTTCAGGTAATTCTGGGCAAATATCTGGGGTGTATGGGGGAGTTCTAAATGCTCAGATTTAACCATCTAATTTTTATCAGGTTTGCTGAGAAGATTTCTTAATTTTCTTTGGACTTTGAGCTGTGTAGACACAGTCAAAATAATTCTAATACCTTGGATATTTTTTAAACATCTTTCAGTAACTTCACATAAAAATAATGAAATAATTTTAATTTAAAGGTTCTCGTTTTATTTGTTAATTTGCCCCAAGGAAATGGTGTTTTTAAAGGAAAGTGCATATAGAGAAAAGCATACGTGGAATTACTGAAATGGATACTACATCTTTAAACAGTATTTTTACATTGCCTGTGTATGTGTATGAAACAAAACCATTTGAAGTGTACCTGTGTACATAACTCTGTAAAGACACTGAAAAATTATACTAACTTATTTATGTTAAAAAGAGATTTTTTTTTTTTTAATCTAGACCATATACAAGCCAAAGTGGCATGTTTTGTGCATTTGTAAATGCTGTATTGGGTAGAATAGATTTTTTCCCTTCTTCTGTTAAATAATATGGCTATGCTTAAAAGGTTGCATACTGAGCCAAGTATAATTTTTTGTAATGTGTGAAAAAGATGCCAATTATTGTTACACATCAAGCAATCAATAAAGAAAACTTCCATAGCTATCGAGTTGAACTGTAATGTGCTTTACTAAGCTTTGAGGTATTTGACCTGGCATTATGGGTGTATTTACACAAATATAATATGAAGTGGCAAATATCTTGATAATTTAGGCCCACATCTCAGATGATGTTTGTGTGGTTCTGAATGTGATAGTATTTTCCACTTAGTTCTGTATGAGTGAACAAAGCTTTAGACGTGGAAAGTGGAAAAGCCACATTTTCATATAAATAAGATTGTCAAATCTCCATTAGTTCCAATATTTATATCTTCTAGGATATGTGTCCGACTCAAACATTTTTACATAAGTGTAGACTGTTCATACATTTGCAGGACTGAAAATGAAAGTAACATGGTGACTTCTCTAAATTCCGTATTTACACATGCAAGTGTTGTGGGAAATTAGAGCGATTGTTCAGACCACCTAATCTACACCTCTTGTCAAAAATATTTAGATATATATAGGTCCTTTAGAAATTGGAATTCCACACTAATTTAGATGGAACAGGTATTCTTCAAACTGGTCATAACAAATCCTTCAATCCTGAAATTTCCTGGTTATAATCTACACAACCCAAGACTGGTTAATCTAAATACCAAATCTGAGGGTTTGGGGCCCATGTTGACGTGGCAGAGGTAGATATTTTTTACTTTAATAAGAAAAACTTAAACAAGGTATTTTAAAGTCAAATTTACTAAAAATGATTCCTGTTATTACACATTCTCTTAAAAATGTGGCTAAGGTGTAAATTTTTTTTTCTAGGATTCTGCAAATGGTTAAATCGCAAACATTTGAACTTGGGTTAAATTGTTTACCTGAAATACTAGCATTTACATTATTGCACCCCAAAGGGGGCTCTACACAAGACAGTTTTAAAACTTATTTTGACCTGAAGCTGTTAAAGAAAAAAAAAAAAAGAAGAAAGCAAAGCAAAAAAAAAAAAGAGCAGAGTTGACTCTCTTCGGCTGCCGGGAAGGAGAAAAGAAGGTCCTTTGGTGGCGGAGCTACATCTTCCAAGTAGGTATTATTTTAATTAAAGGCTAAAGGTGTTTTTGTGATTCTATTCAAAACACGCATACAGGGTGTTTTTCAGGAAGACACTGAGAAAGCAAGAAAAACAATTCAAAATGGGGAGGAAGGAATGGAGAGTCAGGAAATAATGAAATAAAATTAGTTTCTCTGAACCAAAAAGAGTACTTAAAAAGTGTCTCTAACAGAGGGAAAAAAATCCTCTTAATTGCTGCCTGCACCCTATTTTCCTTCCCTCAAGCGGCATCCTTAATGTGAATTTTTAGAGACTGCGTTTTAGGAGTGTAGGGCCAGGAAGAAGTGGATGCTGGCCGCGCCAGGCACGTTCACAGGAACGCAGCCCCCAAGTCACCGGGTGGATCCTTTACACGTCTGTGTCAACTCTCCAAGTGCGTCCCCGAGATTCGGAGCGTCCCTTCCCTGGTCCCGGACCGCTGGGCCCGCCGCGGGCGTCCCTCTGAGGGGTCGCGGCAGCCGGCGCCAGCCAAATCCTGCTCCGCTACCCCGGCCACTGCGCCGTCGTCTCCCCAAACTGCCCCGAAGCCCCGCTCCCGCCTGCCGCGGCAGTTGCGGCGTCGGGCTGGCTGGCGCCCCGCGACGAAAAGGCCATCAAGTCTCGCTGCATTTCTGCCACTTGCAGCGCCCGCGCCGCCGGGGTGGCTGCGCGCAGTTCCCGCGCTCGGGGCGCCCCGCAGGCCGTGGAGGGCGGCTGCTCCCCGGCCCGCGCAGCGGCGCGGGGCGGTTTCTCGGAAACTTTCCTCCCTCATCATCTCTCCTCTGGGTTGAGAAAGAAGCGGAAGCCCCTACTTCTCTCCACAGTCAGACCCTCTACACCAAGCACCCTGCCATATTCCAGATCGGTGGGGGGACCTGAGCGAAGGGGAGAACCTTTCCGAATCTGCGGACCCTCCGGGGCAGCAGCCCGCTCCCACCCCCACCCTGGGCTCCAATGATCCGCAGCCCCGCGCATTTCGAAAGGCTTCCCGGCTCGCCGGCGGCCAAGGAGGACCGCAGCGACGCGCAGGAGGGGCCGAGCGCCACAGCCGCTTGCGGGGTCGCTTCCTCCTTTACAGCCGTTTTGCAAAATCCAGCTCCCCCCCAAACCCCACCCCCCATCGCATCCCCAGCTGTCCAACGCGTCGGACTGGGGCAGGGAAGAAATAGGAAAACGTGGGGCCAGGGGCATGACTGGGGGACAGAAGGGACCGTGCAAATCCACAGGATGGGAGCGGGGCGCGCGGCCTTTCAGGCCCGGGTGCGCCCACCGCCCCGGCCGCGCCAGGCGACCTTTCCCGGCGGCCGGGAAACGCCGTCTTCGCCATTTCATCTTCATCATTGTGAGCGTAACACTTGCTCTTCATAAGCTTTTTAGGACTGAAAAAGGTGTTTTAAAAGCCTATCTGGATCTCCAATCTGTTTTTCAGAGTGCGAATTTCTTTTTTAAATTTGCCATCTCTTTTACCTGAGCCACACCCTACGCCCGCTCCCCTCCCTCCCGGGCAACAGTAAGGTAAAAATCCTGTAAGCGAAACTGGGGAGGGGGGCGGCGGCAGAGAAGAAGCGCCCACAGTCAGGCTAGATCCCCCCCACCCCCGCCTCATCCACGGCGGGGTAAGGGGGAGGAAACCTCCCGGATCTTGGCTCGCGTGGGGGTGGGGTGGAGTGGGGTGGGGTCAGCCTCAGTCAGACCCTGCAGAAGCGAAAGTATTTACACGGACACTCAAGTCCCAGGCCTGTCTCGCGTGGGGACACACAGTAGGCAGGAATCAGAAAGCACAAAATACAACAAGAAATCGATGCGTGTTGGGCGCGAAGCGTCGACGCGCCTCAAAGAACGCTAAGAAAAGGCAGGGAGAAGGGCGCGCAGCCGGGACGCGGGGCCGGGGGATTGCATCATTGCAGCTCCCCCTCCAGAAAATGGGCTCCGAACCGCGGCGACCATCATGGCGCTCGGGTCGGGCCGCGCTTCCCGCGCGCCTTCCCCAAGCGCTCGGGCCGCGGGCACCGAGCCCCAAACGAGCGTTTTGCAAACATTTACCCCCACCCTCCTCCCTCGGGCGCCTGTTCCACCACCCCTCCCACCCCCGCTTCCTTTTGTGTGCCCGCGTATGTGAGTGCGTGCGTCCGTCCGAGTGTGTATAGGACTAGGGAACTTGAAGATTATTTTTTTCCTCTCTTTTTTCCCTCCCGGGCTGGTGGTTGTAAACTTGATTGGCATTGGCTGCGCCCACTGACCCCTGCGCCGAGTCCACTGAAAATTTAAGGTGGATCCGAAAGCCTCCAGCTTCTCGCGCTTTAGCTGGTTTGGGAGGAAAGGGAAGAAAAAAAAAAAAAAAAAAAAAAAAGCCCCAAACCTTGCGCCCGGCGCGTTTTCACGAATCCCCTGCGGTACCAGCCCCCGCGCCCGCCCCGCCCGCCCGCTGCGCTCTTCCTCCGCCCACCTCCCGCTCCTTCCCCATTGGCCCGACGGTGCAGTTTGAATTTTTTTTTTGGATGCTTGTTTGCTTGTAAAAAATACGGTACCCCACATCGTGTGACGAAACCTATTTCGGCGCCCCGAACTGGGGAGCTTCAGCTGGTTCTGGGGAGGAGGGTGGGCGGAGCATCTGTCTGTTCCAAAATTTTGCCCCAAAGTGCCGTTGACAGGGTGCAGGCGGGTGGGGGAGCGTGGGGCCGCGGTAAAGAAACCCGAGCAGCTTTGGCGGGGGCAGAGATGTAGTATAAAACGTTAATGGATGTCCGGGGCACGCCGTTTCGCCGGCTGCTGGCCAGAGGTGCTAGGGAGGCGCTGACGGAAGCCCAAGAGAAGATGCACCTTCCCCTGCCTTGGAAAGGTAGACTTGGGGAGGGAGGGGGCTGGGGATGAAGGTGGCCCGGAAAAGAGCACCTTACAACCTAGAGGGGAAAAAAAAAAGGAAAGAAAAGAAACCGGGGAGATGTAAAGACAGATCAGGTCTATTATTTCAAGTGCTACCCAGCCAGATTCCATCATAATTCAGCCAAGTCGCTGTCATTTTTATTGAAAAAATTTAAAGGAAGTTTTCTCTTTTTGATTTCCAGAGTGCTTTTGAGTAAGGAAAATGTTAAAATAAAATTGAGAAAAAAATTAAGAAAGGAAATATGACTTTTCAAGTGCCTTTTGATTTCTGGGTCTGGAAATTAATTCTTTTGATAAAGTACTTTAAGATTTAGGAGAATGTTGGTTGTATTACGGGTCTAATTGAAACGATATCCTGCATTAATTGTAACTCAATTATGTTTTACTTTGCTGTGAAAATTTCAAAAGTTTATAGTAATTCAAATTACTCTCTAAATCACTCTATTTTCACATTAGTGAAACTAGCATATATGCCTACATTTTGGGAGTCTCTTACTCTTGTGGCAGTGTAACTAATGATTTTAACCTGACGTCCAGCCCCAGCCTTCAGTCTTAACAGTTCTTAACTCCACTTAACTCCCCAGCCATTTTTTAGTTCTTACCTCCTCCAGTCCTTCCTAACCCAATCAATCCTTTACTTACACAACCTAACTTGGACCACCGTAAACTAACCTGCCTGTGCCCTTAGTAAGGAATTTGTTTGAGTTAAGAAAGTCCCCAGATGGACTGGCTAGCCTCAGGAAGTAGTGAGCTCATCATCCCTGGAAGTGTGAGTCAGGCACTAGTCTGGATGACCCCTTGATAAGGACATTGTAGACAGGGGAAAAATATCAAGTGAGTATGAGGACTAGTTACTTCCAAAGTCTGTTCTAGACCCTTGAGATATGGTATTTCCAATCTTGGACTTTATGGATATTCAATAAATTAAGCAATTTTCCTTGAGTTGCACTCAAGGAAGATTTCTTCTAGAGTTGTACCTTCCAATATGGTAGCCAGAAGCCATATGTAGCTATCGAGCATTTGAATGTGGCTCGTCCAAATTGAGATGTAACTGTGAAATATACACCAGGTTTCCAAGAATTAGTATGAAAAAGAATGTTAAATATCTCAATAATTTTTGTATTGATTACATATTGAAGTGATCATATTTTTGATATATTGGATCAAATAAAAATATGAAATTTAATTTTATCTGTTTCTTTTCCCGTTTTTTTTTTTTTTGGTGTGGTTACTAGACCATTTTAATTTGCATATATGACTCCCATTATATTTCCGTTAGACATTGCTGTTCTAGACCAACACCTATGATCACTTGAAGCACTATCTTTGAGAGTAGCTGGTAACTTCCAATTGCTGTCCTAACTTCCCAACTGAAAGCAAGGCCCAAATTCAGCCTCTGGAAACTTTAAAAAGAATTCTGCCAACACCGAACACCTACTGTTTCATCTTTAACACTTAGTATTGGGTTTGGGCCCAGACTGTGGACCTATGGTACAGATATGTCTGATTAAATCTGACTTGATAACAGCTTTCCACATTATGTGAATAGAGAGAGACACTGGGGAATCCAATATGTTAGGAATGATGCTGGGAAGCAATTTAGACCCCAAACAAAGCCTCCACAGGTAACTTTTCACTACTTGTCACTCTTTAGTGGAGAGGAAGGCAGGGGGCAGATGGAGGAAGGTTCTCATTCTGTGGATGTATCTCTAACGGAAGACTTGAACAAATGAAAGGGTGTCCCATATTCTTGGATAGAAATACTCAAGATGATAAAGGGGATAATTAAATTTATGCTTTTATATTAAATTCTGTTAAGTTCTGATTATCCTATTCCATTCCATTGTTCTATTTGTTTATGCACTCAGGACTATATTATTTTAATTACTGTAATTTTACTTCTGGTAACACTAATATTCTACATCCAACCAGTCCCTTTAATCTGCTTTTTTCCCAGAATTTTCCCAGAATTTGGCTGCTTTTGCTTGACTTTTTTCCTATTTGGTTTTAAAATGAATTTGTCTAGCTGGAAATGTAATTCCTACTAGCATTTAAAAAAAATGGAGTGGGATCCTTATCTCATACTTTATACTAGGATCGATTCCTGAAGGATTAAAGAAGTGTAAAAACTTACACTTTTTTCCTGAAGTGTAAAAAAATGAAATTAGAGACACACTAGAAGAAACTTCAGGGGACTTTTCAAAAATATAATCTCAGAGCGGGGAAGGTCTTTCTAGGTATGAAACAAAGCAGAATCTATTAAATATAGTATTGTTAAATTCAATGACATAAGAGTAAAAATGTTCTGTATGGCAAAGGCTTTCAGAGCAAAGTCAGAGACAATGGCTTGGGGTAATAGTTGCACAACAACATGAATATACTTAATTCCACTGAGCTATGCATTTAAAAAATGGTTAGGGGCGCCTGGGTGGCACAGTTGGTTTAGCGACTGACTCTCGATCTCTGCTCAGGTCATGATCTCACGGGTCGGTTCGTGAGATCGAACCCCCCACATTGGTCTCTGTGCTGACAGCACAGAGCCTGCTTGGGATTCTTAATCTCCCTCTCTTTCTACCCCTCTCCTGCTTGCACTCTCTCTGTCTCAAAATAAATAAATAAACTTAAAAATAAATAAAAAATGGTTAAAGTGGCAAATTATATGCGTATTTAAATACATACATACATGCATATATACTTACGTACACTTCTACAGGCACACACACATACATACGCACACAACTACTGGAAACATTTTAAAGTCTGTCCATGTTCTGTCTAAAAGAATCTCCTACACAGTGTTCTGTGAATCCTTTGTGAGACATGGGTATGGTGGTTGCACTTCAGGCTCTGAAATCAGACTGCTTGGGTTTGAGTCCCAGTTACCTAACTCATTGCCTATAAGACCTTTTGCAAGTTACTTCACCTTTTAAAGTTTCTATTTCTTTGGCTATATCATGAGGATGCATTTACCTCTCTCACAGGATTATTAATCTATTCAGTGGGATAATGTATGGGCAGTACTTACCACAGTACCAGTTATATAATAAATACTAATCATTCCATATATTTATAAACGATATAATTAACAGAGACATCCAGTTCTTATCTTGGATTCTCAAGTAACCATCCACAATCTGCTATATTAACCTTGTAAATATGTTTCTCAGTTAAAAAAAAAATGTTTATTTTCAACAGAGACAGAGAGTGCGCGTGTGAATGGGGGGAGGGGCAGAGAGAGAGAGGGAGAGAGTGAGGATCCAAAGCAGGCTCAGCACTGTCAGTGTGAGCCCCATGCTGCGCTTGCTCATGAGCCATGAGATCATGACCTGAGTCAAAACCAAGAGTCAGATGCTTAACGGACTAAGCCCCCCGGGCGCTCCTATTTCTCAGTTTTAATTCTCACTTTTGTTTTTTTTTTTAAGGTTTTAAATTTATTTGGAGAGAGAGAGTGCACGCACGCACAAGCTGGGGAGGGACAGAGAGAGGGAGAGAGAGAATTCTAAGCAGGCTGGGCACTACCAATGCCAAGCCTGAGCCCGTCATGGGGCTCAATCCTACAAACCATGATGTCATGACCTGAACCAAGATCAAGTCAGATGCTCACCTGACTGAGCCACTCAGGCACCCTGCTGCTGTTACCACTCTTAAGAACAATTTTTTTATGGAGTATTTAATAAACAGAATTAATATATTGCAAAAAATAGTTAAAATGGTCAAATTTTTGTTATGTATACTTAACACAATTTTTAAAAAAGCTTAAAAAGTAAGGCATTTGTTCAGTTTAGGGCCATCTCTAATTATCTCAAAAAGGACCTTGTATAGATTTGTTTGTGGTACTAAGTCAATAACATACACACACACTCACACAAATACAATGGCAAACTGGGAAAATGTTCACAACCCATATACTGAAGGGCTAATTTCCCTGATAAATATAAAGTTCCTACAAATCAATGAGAAAAAGCAAACCAACAGAAAAATAAGAAAGGATATAAACACAGTTTTCAGAAAGAGAACAAAAGGCTCTTAAAATATGAGAACATACTCAACTGTAGCTTAAAACTATTGGGATATAAATTACATATAGAATACATAAGTTTAGGCAACTATATTCACAATTAGCATCACTCAGATACAAAGATCGCCATCATCCTTTCTTGATAGTTTAACCTTTGCTTCCCTCCTTTCTATCCAAGGCTGAGTGATTTTTTTTTTTTTTTTTTTTTTTTTTCCTGGCTTCATTGGTGACCAGAGAAGCAAAGAGTTTGCATGTGTGGAAGCCATGACCACCTTTCAAATTCAGTGTAAGATTCCTCTCAATCCAAACCTGCTAGTTTTTGGCTTAGTGCCATCACCTTTTTTTGCCCATAGACATTCCCCTGAATCAGCCTCCTTTTTTTTTTTTTTTTTTTTTTTAACACTATGGCCAGGTGGATTTATTTTATGTTTGCAAGTTTGGTTCAACATTTGAAAATCAATATAACCTACCACACTAACAGTCTAAAGAAAAATCATAAATCATATCAGTTGATGCAGCAAAAGTACTTGGAAAAATCCAACATCCTTCATGATAAAAACTCAGCAAAAAAAGGAATAGAAAACTTCCTAAATTGGATAATGAACATCTCCAAAAATTACCTAGGGCTAACATGATACCTACTGATGACAAACTGGATGCTTTACTACTAAAGCTGAGAGACAGCAAAAATATTATCTCTTAACACTCCTATTCAACATCATACTAGAAGTTCTAGCTGAGTCAGCCTCTTAAAATGAATACAACCACCTTTTTGACACATTTCATCCATTTCTGCTTTAAAATTTTTTTTAAATGTTAATTTATTTTTGAAAGAGAGAGAGACAGTATGAGCAAGGGAGGGGCAGAGAAAGAGGGAGACACAGAATCCGAAGCAGGCTCCAGGCTCTGAGCTGTCAGCACAGAGCCTGACTCGGGGCTTGAACTCACGAGTTGTGAGATGAACTGAGCTGAAGTCAGACACCCAACTGACTGAGCCACCCAGCTGCCCCCATCCATTCCTGCTTTTAATTTCTATATATCAGCTGGTAATCTGAGCTGATAAGTCATCACCTTAACTGGCTTTTGCTTCAACTTCTCTATTCTCTGAAAAGCTTCAAGCAGAATTTATTATATGATAAAATGCAAAATGTCAAATCAGTAGAGAGAGACTATATTATGGAATAAATGGTGTTAGGTTATAGGGTTATAGCCAACCACATGGGAAAAATGTTAAATCTCTCCCCTGCCCCTCCCCACGCACACACACACACACACACATTATATTTTACATTATATACTGTGGGTTTACTTTTTGATTTAACAATTCATCTTCTACAAGTTTACTTTTGGGAAATAATGACTAAAGATATATTTACCAGAATGACCATTGTGAAGTTATATATTTGATTATAAAAAGAAACAAAAAAGTAAACAACTGAACAACTCCTTAGATATAGGAACGTGGGATTGATTATTTGAATATGGTATATCCAAGAATGACATAGATCGCAGTCATTAAAACACCCCAGGTAGCTTTATCTGCGTTAATACGGAGAGTTTTCAATAATATTAAAGCAGGCACAGAGCAATATTTATGGTATGACCTCATTTTTGTAAACAGTTTTTAACAAGAAACAACTATAAACATGTTTCGAATTTGAAAAATAATTATCCTTACAGTTCTTTAATGCAGAATAAGTTTCTCTTTGTGTCTTAGTCTCTTTTCTCAGACATTGGCGGAGAACAAGCATTTCTATAATGCCTATCCCCTCCTTTTCTGTCTATTTCTGTCTAGTTTCAGATATCAGTAAATCCATATATGAATTATGAGGAGCGTGTGTCTTTGGGTATATGGTTTTCTTTCCAGGGCACACAAACGAGGTATAAATATCATTCCCATTAAGTCGGGAATATCTTAACAAACCATGGAAAATTGAGCCAATTCCATCTTTTTTGGCACAAGGGATCCTGTGGGTAACATTATCCCAAACCTCACATTCCTAGATCTTTGGGATTTGGCACACCCAGGGATTCTGCCCGGAATTCAACAGATTAACTAACTCCCTGTCTTAGTTTTGTTATGTCGGACGTAGTGCTCAGGAGATTGTTTTAAATTTCTAGTTTGCTAACCAGACCAACCTTGAGCTGTCACTCTCCATGGGACTGGTTTGAGGCAAATCTTAGGATCTCAGAATACCAGGTATGGAAGATCACTGCATCCAGTGTTCATTTTACAGACGAAAATATTCTAATCCTTGATTTCCTGTAAAGTGGGGAAGTTAAACAAGTTGATTTATAGGTTCCTTCTGGCGCACAATTCTGTGATTTCTGTTTCCTAGTCAGGATCACGTAGTCTATCCCTGCGGATCAGGTTATTTTCCAGGGAAGCTAGAATCCTGATTTTTGGCTGAAAACCACATATTCGCAGGAGTCAAAGGAAGATGCTAGTACAACAGTACAGGCTGAACGGTGGACATTTATTATCTTGCTTCAAAAAAAAGCATGTGATAACTTCATGGTTGCTTAGTGATGCCAAACACTGCTTCATTGTTGCGTGCTAAGGGCCAGGCTCTGTTTTCAGCGTAACAAATGGGAGCATTGCCCTCTTCAGGCTGTTGGAGGAGATGGACAGGGCATCACAGCCATGATTATTACATGCAATTTAGGTGAGTGTTCTGAAGGATAAGTGTTGTGAAGGGATCTCAAAGATTCTGTCTTAGGCTCCCATGGTTTGGGCCCCATACAAAGGTGTCTAGCTGAGAGAGCAAAGGGGGACTGAAATCCAAATTCTTTCCCCTAGCCAGCCTGTGTTCACCAAAAAGAAACAAGTCTTGAAAAACCTGTCTCTCCACGAGGGGCTTTCTGTCGTTGGCCAGAAGTCCCCTGTGTTGTAGTCGTTGCCATGTAGGATGCTGTAAGCGTTAGAAACAGGGGGCCTAACCTAGTGGTGGCGGCTATCAAGTCTCTCCTAAGGAAATGACCTTCAGCTGAGATCTGGAGGCTGAGCAGGAGTTAACCAGTCTAAGGAAGGAGGGGAAGAAGAGAGACCCAGGCTGAGCCAGTCCAAAGCTCCAAGGCAGGGAAGGACTTTGAGGAAGTGAAGAAAGGTGCTTGTGGCTGGGAGTGAGTGCTGTGGGGGACCTGTGGGCAAGTCCAGATGGGCTTTTGAAGGAAGCCACATTAGGAATTCTGGACTTGACTTTAAGAGCAATGGGAAGCCATTGGATACTTGAAGAGACTTGTGCAGCTTCAGTTAAACTTGCTTATTTCCTCATTTTATCTAATTCTGGTCAAAGCCCTTAGTCTTGATCAGGATTATTTCCATAAGAGGTGGGGGGCACCTGGGTGGTTCAGTCGGTTAAGTGGCCGACTTTGGCTCAGGTCATGACCTCCCAGTCCATGGGTTCAAGCCCCACGTCAGGCTCTGTGCTGACAGCTCAGCCTGGAGCCTGCTTCAAATTCTGTGTCTCCCTCTCTGTGCCCCTCCCCTGCTCACACTCTGTCTCTCTCTCAAAAATAAATAAACATTAAAAAATTTTAAAAAATTTCCATAAGAGGTGGGAAAGAATGTTTAGGCTTGCACCTTTTTATTTTTTATTTTATTTTTTGGGGGGAGAGAGCCAAGTGGGGAAGGGACAGAGAGAGGGAGACAGGATCCGAAGGAGGCTTCATGCTGACAGGCTGACAGCAGCAAGCCCCGTGTGGGGCTGGAACCCACGAACTGTGAGATCATGACCTGTAGGCTTGCACCTTTATGTTTCTCTGTGATGCTGTTTAAACATACACCATATAAAACACATTTTAAAACTGGCTTCAGGGGCACCTGGAGACTCCCCTGCTCGCGCTCTGTGTCTCTCTCTTTCTCAAAAACAATAAACATTAAAAACAAAAAAACAAAAAAACCCCTGGCTTTGGGGCGCCTGGGTGGCTCAGTCAGTTAGGCGTCAGACTTCGGTTCAAGTCATGATCTCACGGTTTGTGCGTTGGAGTCCCGTGTCAGGCTCTGTGCTGACAGCTCGGACCCTGGAACCTGCTTTGGATTCTGTGTCTCCCTCTCTCTCTGCCCATCCCCCACTTGCTCTCTCTTTCTCTCTGCCTCAAAAATAAATAAATATTAAAAGAAAAATCCTGGCTTCAGTAAATGAAGAGGACACGAAGTCCTGGGACCATCAGGGGGGATACTGGCCACAACTAATATATTGCAGCTTCAATGCAGGACTCCTCCCCTCCTCCTGGAAAATACTATGGCCTGCTATGGGTCTTTAAATGATGGAGCTGAAGAAGTGAATCTCCCCACTTTGCCTACACCCACTAGCTGCTGGTTCACCTTGCCTCCTCACGGAAGCTGGTTGCCTGACTTGTTTTGGGTGCCGGCCCGTGTTTTGCCCTTTGCCGGTACAGGTGGTGTGAATCTTCTAAGCAGGTGAACAGTTTAGGAGTGGATACTGAATCCCTTTCTTCAAATAGCTCAACAGTTTTTGTCTTCCATTTTTACTGGGCGACTGGATTGAATGTTTGCAAATAATTTGGCCGAAGGAGTCACTATTTATTTGGTTTTGGAAAGAGACTTCAGAGGAGGGATGATAAAAATGAACAGCCCATGGAGTTGGGTTGTTGTTGTTTTTTTTTTTTTAACTGAAGCTTAGGAAAAGAGAGACCTCTGCTGGCTAAGCTGATAGAACCACCTGCATTCATTCGGTCTGCGACCCAGCAAGAAGCTGTCCCTTAGGCTTGTGCGAGGGGGGTTCGCAAATTCACTGCTCCCTGTTCATTTCCTCAGCTGTCAACTCAGGTGTTTTTGGAGTGAATCTAAGTGACCTGTAATTCCCAGCCCCAGTCATGGTTGTTTCGGTTTCAGTCTCTAGGAAGAGGGTCGGTCTTCCATACTGCTCGAAAACAAAAGCTCTAAATAGCAGCACCAGGGAGCACTCGGGTCTGAAATCACTCCTACACCTTCTCTTTGTTTCCTTTCTCTTCTCTGCCCTTCACCTCCCCGCCTCCCCTCTGCCAGGAAAACAAATCTTCACTGAAAAGGGAGCAGGCGTGATGGAGAGAGAGGAGGAAGTAACCGCTTATCTGTAGCATATCCTCCACTGAAGATTGTGGCTGGGGGCCCAGAGGTGGGGTTATATATATACCTGAGCAGCGCTGGGAACCCCGTGGATAGTGGAGTGGAGCTCCATCATCAGTGGGACACCCTTTACTCCGCTGCAGAAGATAGAGGGTGGTTATATGGGAGAAGGAAGTGGGGGGGGAATCGTCTCCTTGAGCCCCTGGTTTGTCAGCAACAACAATGATGATGAGTGCCTATCACGTGCCAGGCCCTGGGCCAAGCATGTTACATACCTTAATTCTGCTTCTTGCTTTGCCTCTCTGTTTACGATTTAAAAAAAAAAAAAAATTTTTTTTAACATTTATTTATTTTTGAGATAGAGACAGACAGAGCATGAACGGGGGAGGGGCAGAGAGAGAGGGAGACACAGAATCCGAAGCAGGCTCCAGGCTCTGAGCTGTCAGCCCAGAGCCCGACGCGGGGCTCGAACGCACAGACCATGAGATCGTGACCTAAGCTGAAGTCGGACGCTCAACCGACTGAGCCACCCAGGTGCCCCTCTCTCTTTACCATTTAAAAGCCCTCTTTCTCTAGAAAAAAAATTAAAAATAGGTAAAGAATTTAGGACAAAGCCTGCATAAAAATAATAGCTATGTGTGTGTTTGCCATTTTATTAGTATTTTTTCGACTCTGGAGTATCCACCTTACCCCCCCCCCCCCCCCCCCCCCCCCAGCCCCCGCATAGGAGAAGAGGCCTTCCCTGTGCTGACTGGGCTAAGTCCTAAGCTCACATCCAAGATGACACCTCGGGCCTGTGGTACAGAGCAGCAAAAGGGCCTCTTTGGTCTGGCGCTTTGTTTCCAACGTTGGTTCCACGTCCCGTCTTCCCACACGTCCTGTCTTCCCCTGTCTAACCTGCTCTTGCTCCTTAAACACTCATTCTCGTAGATTTCAACAGCCTTTTCCGGATGGGCTGAAGTAGGAGCTCTTACTATCACCTAACGTTCACTTTAACGCTGTTGGGGGGACCTTGAATCATCTGGTTCAAGCCCCTCTTTGGGGAAAATTGAGGCCCAGAGAGGTTGTCGGCTGCCCAAAGTTACCCAGCTGGGGGGGGGGGGGGTGGCTGAGGCAGGACTGGAACCCAGAGCTGGGGTCTTGATGCGGCACTCGTTTTATGACACCCACGCTGTCCTTGCTGTCCATCGTGCAAGAGATGGTTTCTGACTTTACTTTCTGCTTCTCCTCTCTGGTCGCCTGTCAGCCACCCCCTTTTCTAAGGGGTCCACTCCTTCATACTGCACAGGGGCAACCCGGGGCCAATTAGTACAGCCACCTGTCGCCCGCTCCAAGCAGCCCCCGGGCAGTTTCCCTCCCTCCCCTAAACTAACCTCTTCTGTTTGCACCTTGTTAGTGCAGTAACAAATCACTTGACTCACATTTACCAAGTGACATTCATGGACCTTTTACCCTGCTCTGAAATGCCTATTGATTTTGGCATTCCTATGCTGCTAGGTAGTCTCGAGTTTTATTTCATGCGTGCTTTAAGTTTGTGTGTGTCAGAAGCTGCCTTTACTTATTCTAACGCTCTCTGATTCCTCAGCATAACACAGTGCCTTTGACTGGAAACATAGTCTCTTAACCCAACAGAGTAAATCTCTTAACTCTGGGAATTTTAGTACTGTGGAAAGCCAATTATGCAGCTATTTTAAAGCGGGGTGTCCTCTCTTAAGAGTTTCAATCTGTGCCTGATAGTTTCTAATATGGTGCCCTGGGTCTACTTGTTAACATTTGCCAAAGTTTTCTAAGTGATAAATCGCCCTACTTGAGTACTGCCGCAGAATTTGTTCATTCATGGGGCTGGCAGTTATTTAAAGAGTGTTCCTGAAGTATGCTGGACTGCGTTAGGCCCCTGAAGGCATTTGAAAAAAAGTTTTCGACATCTGCGGCATTTGAGGAAAAGTTTGACATCTGCCCGTCCATCCCCTTCTGGCTGCCTGGAGGGTGGATAAGATGGATGCAACTTGAGGAGGCATCCTTTGTTTCTGAGGATAGAAGGTGCATTGTGGAGCACAAAGATACAGGAACTGTAGGCGATGCCACACCAGCTCTGTACCGCTTATCTCCCGAATTCCTCTAAGTAAAAGAAAAATACACTTTTATCTTGTTTAAGCCACTATTATTTCTGGTCTCTGTTACTAGCTGCCAAATGCAAATCTTAACTGATATAGAAGTCCTTGAGGATTTTTGAGCAAGGGATTGATTCTGATTGGTAGCTATGCAAGAGCTAGATTTGGGGGGGTTGTTCCGGGCCATACAGAGAGATAAAGTTGGCTTGGCAGGTGGGGACGGATAGTTGGGGAGGCTTTGAATGAGGAGAATACAGATCTTGCACAGGGTCATTGATTTCGTTTTTTTTCCCCCAGGACACCTCTGCTGAACTCCTGTTCTATAGCGGTTATTTAAATATGTAGTTACTGAGTGATTTGCATTGTGCTATCGTCAGGTGGCCTGAAAGCTAGGGAGATTGAGAAGATGGGTATTCTTTGTGTTCTAAAAGGAGCAGGCAAAAGCTGGCACAGGAAAAGAGTATCAGTGTTACAGTAAAGTGAAGTTACTATGTTTTCTGAACTCCTGCAGACTTTTTCAAGGAAAGGAACTTTTGTTACACGGGACTGTCTAATCAAGATACATTTGAAATGTATCCTTTCCTGGGGAGCAACTGTAAGTAATATTTAAAAAATATGTCTTGGAGTAACTTGCAGGGTAGAGATACATTTCATATGCTAAAAATTTCTAAAAGGGGAAAATCTATTAACTTACTCTAAGCTTCACATCACATCTTCCTAGTGAACTTTTCATCTTCAGGTTGGGCAGATAATTTCACATCTTTTAGAAGCCATTTCATTCTTGTTTAAAAGGCTTATAAAAATATAATAGTATAGCTATAATAGAGCATGGCATTCCTGTCAACTAGATGTGCTAACTTAGTATCTAGGTCTCTGTTTCCTTGAAAATGGGTTGGCCGTTCCAAAGTTCCTTCCCAACCCGGCTCAAACAGGTAATTGGAAGCTTACTACAAATCTCAAGGTCCCTTAGGCACTTACCTTCAGTCTTTCTCTCCCTGCACATAGAAAGGCAGATGTGCCCAATGTTACCTGAAAATCCTTGTTCATTAATTATGTCTCCCTGCTCTTTCCTTCATTTGGAAAAAATACATTAGAATGCAAGTAACTGAACAGTAGGTTGTACCTGAACTATCTGTTGCAAACTTCATGCCAGCTCAATTTTAATAGTATCTATGATTGTCCCTCGTTCATAGTGGGAAAAAATAGGGGAAAAAATGATTGCAAATATTAGGTTTTGATTTATACCTCCCTGAAGTGCCTAGGTTGAATTTTGCACATAGGCAAAACAATCCCCAATAGTCTGATAAGCAGATGTTCTCTCCCTACAGATAGATAATAACAGGAACCAACTTTTATGGAGCACTCAATGTGTGCTAAGCCACTTATCTACATTTTTTCCTTTTAACCCTGACAAAAATTCTGAGAAATAGCTATATCAATGAGGAAACTGAGTTTTTGGAACTAACTCTTGCTCACCGTCACATTAAGCAGCTGAACGGGGGCTCAGATCTAGGTCTCGCTGACTCTTCTGACTCTCGCCTGGGTTTAGAGGCTGTCCTGTTATTCTTGTAAATAATCTCAATGAGAACAAGGCCAGCTGGCTCAGTGTGACACTCGATCCCAAGTCATTCTCTTTCACTTTCTGCCAGATTGGAAGACTGTATAGTGATTAAATATTTCTGGCCAGCAATGTCTTGCCATTTATGGAAAAATGATACCCCCTAATCTTTAATAATTGTTTCATTAAGAACAAAAACAAAGCTCCTGCTAAACTTTGGAATGACTATAGGAAAATCTTAGTACTTCTTCCACCTTAGTCTCCCTCTCTCCTCGGCAAGGAAAGAATAGTATCATTTTCCAAAGTTGCTTTAGGAAGAAGACAGAGGATGCTACTTAGTTTTGATCAGTAGACTTTTTTTTTTTTTTTTTTTTTTGTGGCAGGCTACAACTACCATGGGACATTTTAAGGTTAGGAAACCCCTTCTTAGGGGATAAGGCCATTTTACGGTAAAAGAGGCTCCGAAGGCCTAAGGAGGGAGGTTATTATTAAAGCATGAGCTTGCCTCTGAAGATCCATATAGATTCTGGTGTTTCTCCAAGGCCACCTTGTGAGTTAGGTAGGAAGACATCCAAGGCTTTATATTTGCTAAACTTGTTTGTGTTAGTTTCCTACCTCCTATCTCATTTGCCTGGGGCGGGGGTTGGGGGGGGCCGCCCAACTTGTTTTTGGGGAAGTGTAGCAAGATAAGAGCCAAGTGAAGTTAGCTAATTTGTTAATTTGGTGAGAGGACTCACCAAAAAGATCATTTCATGGGGTGCCTGGGTGACTCAGTCAGTTAAGTGACCAACTTCATTCAGCTCAGGTCATGATCTCACGGTTTGTGAGTTTGAGCCCCGCATGGGGCTCTGTGCTGACAGCTCAGAGCCTGGAGCCTGCTTCAGATTCTGTGTCTCCCTCTCTCTCTGCCCCTCCCCCGCTTGAGCCCTGTCTCTCTCAAAAATAAAATAAAATATGGGGGGCCTGGGTAGCGCAGTCGGTTAAGCATCCGACTTCAGCCAGGTCACGATCTCGCGGTCCGTGAGTTCGAGCCCCTCATTGGGCTCTGGGCTGATGGCTCGGAGCCTGGAGCCTGTTTCCGATTCTGTGTCTCCCTCTCTCTCTGCCCCTCCCCCGTTCATGCTCTGTCTCTCTCTGTCCCAAAAATAAAAAAAATAAATAAATAAATAAAATAAAATAAAAAACCCTTAAAAATTTTTTAAAAAGTCCATTTCATTTGTGTGGATAAGAAGCTCTTAGGGTGGTTTTCTGTCCTTTGGGTTTTGAAGGTAATTTTGTAAAGAATAATTAAGCCTTAGGTTTTCTTTTGAGCCTTCGAGGTAGGTCCTGGGAAAGCCAGTTGCTTCGTGGATGGGAATATACCCACAGCTGGGGGTGGGAGTGGGTTGGGTGGGCAGAGGCAGATCTGATTAGCTGAAGTCTATGGTCTTCCTTAATGAGCCACCACAGACTTGTAGGTGGGGTCGTCATCTTCGTGTCACGATGTCTAGGCTAAGCTTACGAGGGAAAGGAATAACCTCCCCACAAGGTGGTCGACATGAGCCACTGAAATAACGTATCTGAGAGTGCTTTATAAAAACATTGTTATACTGTGTGGAAATGGTGGCTAAAGGAAGTGCTTCAAAATGTCAGCTATTATTAATGAGAGTGTAATTCAATATTAGGTCTAACTGGACACGGCTGATGGGACACACACATGGGGCACACATGGGGCAACTTTTCAAAATATATCCTTTCCTTGCCTGTTCACGGATATTCCTCACCATCCATTCTCATTCCTCCCTGCTTTCTCCCCTTTGCATAGTATATTCATATAAATACATTTATCCATTCCGTTTTAGCCGTTGGGAGTGTGAGTGTGGTTTCCTTAGTTGCTCTGCTGTGTGTGAAGTGAACACTGACCACACATTATTCTTTACTTTGGGAAGGCTGGGAACAATTCAAAGCCAAGGGCATGTTGTAACACTACTTAATAATCTGATGTCACATGGCCCATTCTCGGAATAATAGGTATGTTTTCTTTAGGGCTGGTGTCTTAGACCTGCTTCCTAGGGTAGAGCCTCATTACTAAGCACAATATTTCTTAATTAATCAAATGAGAACCAGGCCATGTTGGTATGATGTCACTGCATTAGTGCTTGGCATAATTTCTTCTCTGGTCATCTGGCTGAATCATTAAGATAGCTAAAATAACTGTAGGAACAATGGCTCTCACACCTGGTATGAGGAAGAATTACCTAACGTAGCTTTGAGGATGCTCATTTGCACAAAGTTCTGGAAAATGTCGATATGGAAAGAAGTTCTGTGTCAGTTTTCTTTTCTTTTTTTCTGCGTCTGTTTTCTTTTACCTTCCTTCCTTCTTTCAATAAAAATGTATTAAGCACCTACTGTATGCTAAGCATTAGGTATAAAAAAAATCATCCCTGCTCTCAAGCCCTTAAGGAGCTCAAAGGTGTGTGTGTGACCACAGTACAATAAGTTATGAACAATGAGATAGGTTAGAATAACCCTCTGTGAGCATACACGTGGGAGAGGGCAGCTCTGGGAAGGCTTTGAAGAGAAGATGTTGTGTTAACTATTGAAGGATAAATAGGAATTTGCGGAGCCCAAACCCAACAAACAAGAGTAGCAGAAGGGGTATCCATGTGGCTGAACAAAATCTACAAAGGCACCAAGGCGTGGAGGAAGGTGATTGGGACGTATGATGTATAGTCTGCTAATACTCATAGTAGTCTTGTCATAGTCTGGTGTTACCAGTGCACGGATGCACAGTTTACAGCAGCAAACATTTTTGTGGACCTGCTCCTGAGGTGTCTCCACAGCTGTGGTAATCATCCGCTACAATCTGGTTTTGGCAGGCCACAACTCTTTTCCCTCTACTTCATGGTGTGGAATTCTGGAGGATCAGTAGAGCACTTCTCGGTCAATTCTCTGCGTGGAGATAGACATGAGGGAAGCTCTGAACCCTGAGTCAGCTACCAGTTGCCTACTGCCATGAGATGGGAGATGTGCAGAGAGTAGACTCCGGGATAAAATTACTTTATCTCATTTGAATGACCTGTTCTGGTAAATCATGCTAGATTTCAAGAGTTACACCAACTCCTTTTACCTAGACTAAGGTCGAGTTTAAGTGGCTTCCTCCGTCTCTTTTCTCCTGTGCTTCGATCTATTTCCTACCGACTGCCTACAACTGAGCCTTCCCCAGAAGTACAAGTAGGCCCTGGACCATCTTACTTTGGGTGTGGAAGGATGCACAAAAGGGAGGTATGAGAAGTGACAGGTTTAAGATAGGAAAAGCCATGATGGATTGAGTGGTGTGGAAAGAACAGCCAGAGGAGTCTCATGGCTCCCAGGTATGGTCGTACTTCAGTATGGCTTGCGTTCAATCATTGGCTGGAGGCAGCCTTGGGAAGCATGGCCTCAACGTGAAGTCAAGTGTGGGTTTCAGGTGACTGGCTTGAGGACTCCCCAGTGGCCTTGCTGAACTTTCTTTACAACCGCATTGCGATCCAAGACACTTTCACTCAGCCTTCCTTCCTTCCCGCTCTCCTTCACTCAAGGTCAGATATGCATCATGGTTGGACAGCTTCCCCAACTTCTCTTGGCTCCTCTTCACTTCCTCTACAGATGTTTCCCCTGGTAAATGTCTTGCATGTCTAACTATATTTTGGTGGCTCCTTTTTGGAGGACCTGGAACAATACTGCATGGAAGGAGCAAAAGAATGCTGATTTTAGTTCTATGCTCTTTACTACTGAGATTCACCAGTAGGAAAATATATTGCTTTGATCAAAAGAAAAATTTTAAAAGAAAAGGGAGAACAGAAAGTGTGCCAATAAGGCAAGAGAAAGCTGTTGAAAAGGATTAAAGTTCAATAAAATAGGGACAATAAGGAATGAGATACAAGAAGATGCAATGGTTTAAAAATATTTGAATGAGCATGACGTGGAGGAAGGTATAATAAAAATGCAATATCACGTGGGGTAACCCCCCCCCCCGCCCCCCCGCCGAGGTCTGTTTAGTGGGAGTCACTAGCCTTCACTTGTTCCTGTTTGAGTCTCAGTCTTGGGCTTCTGGAGCTTACTAGCTCACTCTTGTATAATAAAAACCCTCTTTCACAGTGTCAATTCAGTAACTAAAATTGTCCAGTTTGATGCTTAATCAAAATTCAATCTTTGGGGCACCTGGGTGGCTCAGTCAGTTAAGCGTCTGACTTCGGCTCAGGTCATGATCTCATGGTCCGTGAGTTTGAGCCCCGCGTCGGGCTCTGTGCTGACAGCTCAGAGCCTGGAGCCTGTTTCAGATTCTGTGTCTCCCTCTCTCTCTGACCCTCCCCCGTTCATGCTCTGTCTCTCTCTCTGTCTCAAGAGAATAAATAAACATTAAAAAAAAAATTAAAAAAAAATAAAACAAAAAAACTCAATCTTCATTCAAGTGAAAAACTTTTCTTCTCCTTACCTATTGACCAGGACAAGAAAGATCCTACGGCCTCTTCAATTCTAGACAGAATTGGTACTCTGTCTCTTCTGCTTCATTCTGTTTGCCAAAGCAAGTCACATGGCCAGCCCTAAATGTAAAATCCAAGGAAATATACTTATTCTTGAGTCAGAAAAACTGAAATTACAGGGTAAAGTATGTGGGTAGAGGGAAAAGCAAAAGTTAGGGCTAGGAATTCAATCTCCCATAGTACTAAGGGGAGAAAGTCTCCAAGTAGCTATGCGTGGCACCTGTGTTCATCCCTTGACCATTCCCTGTGGCCAGGGTGGGACATGGTAGTATGATTGGCAGCTACAATAGGACTACGTGCTTGATGTGAGTAAGAAGAACTGTTTCCCCAAAAGAAGGAGATGCTAATCCAGGAAGAAAGGAGGAGGCTAGAAACAACAATTCTACTCCCATGCTTCCCATGCCTTGGCTTCTTAGCCCTTATAATCACTCTTTCACATAGGTACTCCTAAGATCCTCTTTTTTTTTTTAATGTTTATTTTTGAGAAAGAGAGAGAGAGAGAGCAGGGGAGAGGCAGAGAGAGAGAGGGAGACAGAGGCTCCCAAGCAGGCTCTGCGCTGACAGCTGAGAGTGCGATGTGGGGCTTGAATTCACAAACCGTGAGATCATGACTTGAGCTGAAATCAAGAGTTGGTCGCCTAACCCACTGAGCCACCCTAATATCCTTTTTATAGCTGAGAAAATTGATGTTAAGAGAGGTTATGTAACTTGCTCAAGATGACCCATCTTGAATGATAGAAATTTTGGATTAAAAAAATAGCTTTAGGAACTCCTGGGTGGCTTAGGCAGTTAAGCAACCGCCTCTTGATTTTGGTTCAGGTCATGATCTCATGGTCAGGAGACTGAGTCCTGTGTCTGGCTCAGCACAGAGCCTGGTTGGGATTCTTTCTCCTGTCTCTGCTTTTAGCCTGCTTGTGCTCTCCCTCACCCCCATCCTCTACCCCCAACCAAAATAAATAAATTAATTAAAAAAAATAGATATACCTAAGGGTGGCTGGCTGGCTCAGTCAGTAGAGCATGTGACTCTTGATTTTGGGCTCATGAGTTCCGGTTAGGTGTAGAGATTACTAAAAATAGATTTATCTAATCACCAAAGCCACAGTAATCAAGAGAGTGGTGTTTATTGAAAGGACACACACAAAGATCAATGGAACAGAATGCAGAGTCTAGAAATAGACACACCCATGCATTGTCAACCAATTTTTTAAAGATGTTATTTCTAAGTAATCTCTATACCAATGTGGGGCTTGAACCCATAACCCCAAGATCAAGAGTTGCATGCTCTCCTGACTGAGTCAGCCAGGCACCCCAACCAATTTTTAATGAAAGTGCAAAAAGTCAATATAGGAAGATAGTCTTTTCAGTAAATGATGTTGAAACAAATAACAACCATATGCAAAAAAAAAAAAAAAAAAAAGCCAAAGTAAAGAAAAAAAAAAAAAAAGAATCTCAACTTACACCTTTTACCTTGTGTAAAAATGGAAATGCCCAAACCTCACAAAGAATCGTAGACCTAAATGTAAAATGTAAAACTAGGGGCGCCTGGGTGGCGCAGTCGGTTAAGCGTCCGACTTCAGCCAGGTCATGATCTCGCGGTCCGTGAGTTCGAGCCCCGCGTCAGGCTCTGGGCTGACGGCTCGGAGCCTGGAGCCTGTTTCCGATTCTGTGTCTCCCTCTCTCTCTGCCCCTCCCCCGTTCATGCTCTGTCTCTCTCTGTCCCAAAAATAAAAAAAAAAAAAAAAAAAAAAAAAAAAAATGTAAAACTATAAAGCTTCTAGGAGAAAACATAGAAGAAAATGTTTGTGAACTTGGATGAGGGAAAGGTTTCTTAGATATGAAGCTAAAAAAGCACGATCCATCAAAAAAAAAAAATCTGAATTGGGCTTCATCAAAATGAACAACTTTTGCTGCGTGAAAGTGACTGTAAAAGAGAATGAAAACACAAACCATAGACTAGGAGAAATAGTTTCGAATCACATATCTGACAAAGGACTTGTGTGCAGAATATATAAGAACTTTCAAAACTTATCAATGAGAAAATAACCCAATTAAAAATGAGCAAAAGATTCTTTTATTTTTATTTTATTCTTTTATTCTATATGTGAAAAATATATATATATTATCTTTAAATAATACTTTATTGTTATAATCTGAATTTTCTTCATGACATAAGCATTAAGGGGATAACTTAAAAATTTCAAATAGTTGAGCAATTTTAGAGGCTGCTTTTGTTATTTATCACACTACAAGGTGAAAATATATATAGTGATTTTCTGCCTTTTAAAAAATTTTTTTAATGTTCATTTGTTTTTGAGAGAGAGAGAGACAGAGTGCGAGCAGGGGCGGGGTAGAGAGAGAGGGAGACACAGAATCCGAAGCAGGCTCCAGGTTCTGAGCTGTCAGCACAGAGCCCTATGTGGGACTTGAACCCACAAAACACAAGACCATGACCAGAGCCAAAGTCAGATGCCTAACAGACTGAGCCACCCAGGTGCCCACCCCCCCCCTTTTTTTAAGTACGCTTCACACCCTGCATGGAGCTCATTGTGAGGTCTTGAACTCACGACCCTGAGATCAAGACCTAAGGTGAGATCAAGAGTTGGATGTTTAACTGACTGAGCCACCCAGACACGCTGATTTTTTGCCTTTCTGATACTTATCCTATTTTTCTTATCTAAGTGATCCAAACAAATAATTGACATGGACTTACTGAAAAAAAAGTTTTTCTTCTGTCTTGCCATTAAATTTTTACTATTACAGGGGTGCTTGCGTGGCTCAGTCAGTTGAACATCCAACTTGGGTCATGATCTCACAGCTCGTGAGTTCCAGCCCTGTGTCAGTCTCTGTGCTGACAGGTCAGAGCCTGGAGCTGTATGTATATATGTATGTATACATACATATATGTATATGTATACATACATATATGTATATGTATATATACATATATGTATATATTTAAGCTCTTCTTTATCTATTCATCTATTGGTGGATACTTGGGCTGCTTCCATAATTTGGCTATTATAAATAATGTTGCAATAAGCATAGGGGAGCTTATCAAACTTTTCAAATTAGTGTTTTTCATATTCTTTATAGAATTAATTTCTACATTAATTGCACTCATTAATGCAATTAGTGGATTATATGGTAATTCTTTTTCTCCTTCTCTTTTTAAAATGTTTTTTTATTTTGAGAGAGAGAGGGAGAGAGAGAATCCCAAGCAGACTATATACTGTCAGTGTGGAGCCTGAAGTGGGGCTCAATCCCACAAACCATGAGATCATGACCTGAGCTGAAATCAAGACTGAGCTACCTAGGCGCCCCTCATATGGTGATTCTATTTTTAATTTTTTGAAGAAACTTCATACTGTTTTCAATAGTGGCTATACCAGTTTGCATTCCCAACAACAGTGCACAGCAGTTCTTTTTTTTTTCCCACATCTTCAACCTTGTTGTTTCCTGTGTTTTTGATTTTAGCCATTCTGACGGGTGTGACATGATATCTCATTGTAGTTTTGATTTGCATTTCTCTGATGATGAGTGACATCGAGCATCTTTTTGTGTGTCTGTTGGCCATCTATATGTCTTCTTTGGAGAAATGTCTGTTCATGTCTTCTGTCTACTTTTGAATTGGATTATTTGGCTTTTTGGTGTTGAGTGTTATAAATTCTTTATATATTTTGGATACTAACCCTTTAACAGATATAGCATTTGCAAATATCTTCTTCCATTTAGTAGGTACCTTTTAATTTTGTTGGTTATTTCCTTCACTGAACAGAAGCTTTTTATTTTGATGTGGTCCCAATAGTTTATTTTTGTTTTTGTTCCTCTTGCCTCAGGAGACATATCTAGAAAAATGTTGCTATGGCTGATGTCAGAGAAATTACTGCCTGTGCTCTCTGCTGCGATTTTTATGGTTTCAGGCCTCACATTTAGGTCCTTAGTCCATTTTGAGTCTATTTTTGGGCATGGTATAAGAAAGTGGTCCAGTTTCATTGTTTTGCATGTAGCTGCCCAGTGTTTTCAATGCCATTTGTTGAAGAGACTGTCTTTCCTATTGCATGATCTTTCCTCCTTTGTTGAAGGTTAACATAATAAAATAATCGTGATTTTACTGCTGGCTTCTCTATTCTGTTCTTTTGATCTATATGTCTGTTTTTGTGCCAGTATCATACTGTTTTGGTTTGTATAGCTTTGTAGAATATCTCAAAATCTGGGATGGTGATACCTCCAGTTTTGTTCTTCTTTTTCTTTTTTTTTTTTTTAAATTTTTTTTTCAACGTTTTTTATTTATTTTTGGGACACAGAGAGACAGAGCATGAACGGTGGAGGGTCAGAGAGAGAGGGAGACACAGAATCGGAAACAGGCTCCAGGCTCCAAGCCATCAGCCCAGAGCCTGACGCGGGGCTCGAACTCACAGACCGCGAGATCGTGACCTGGCTGAAGTCGGACGCTTAACCGACTGCGCCACCCAGGCGCCCCTGTTCTTCTTTTTCAAGACTGCTTTGGCTCGTTGGGGTCTCTTGTGGTTCTATGCAAATCTTAGGATTATTTGTTCTAGTTCTGTGAAAAATGCTTTTGGTACTTTGATAGGAATTGCATTAAATCTGTGGATTGTTTTGAGTAGTATGAACATTTTAACAATATTTGTTCTTCAAAAAATGGGCAAAGGGCTTTGAACAGATACTTCATGAAAGGAGATACACACAGATGGCAGATAAACACATGAACGTGTGTTCAACATCATCAGTAATTATGGAGTTGCAAATTCAAACACAATAAGATAATACCACATGCCTCTTAGAATGGCTAAAAACCCAAGCCAAGCCAACCCAACTAAACCCAAACTAAAACAAAACAAAACAAAACCTGAAATGCTCAATGCTGATGAGGCTATGGAGCTGCTAGAACTCCCATACATTGCTGGTAGGATGCAAAATGGTGCAGCCACTTTGGAAAACAGTGTGGAGTTTTCTTACGAGGATAAACACATACCGTATGACCCAGTAATTCTAGGTATTTACCCAAGAGAAATGAAAACTGAAGTTCACGTGAAAAAAAATGGTACATGAGTATTTGTTGCAGCTTTATTCACAGTCATCAAATACTGGAAACCAAAATGTCCATCAACAATTGAATGGATATGGGGCACCTGGGTAGCTCAGTTGGTTGAGCGTCCGAGTTCGGCTCAGGTCACAATCTTGCGGTCTGTGAGTTCGAGCCCCGCATCGGGTTCTGTGCTGACAGCTCAGAGCCTGGAGCCTGCTTCGGATTCTGTGTCTCCCTCTCTCTCTGACCCTCCCCTGCTCATGCTCTATCTCTGTCTGTCAAAAATAAATAAAACATTAAAAAAATTAAAAAAAAAACCCAATTGAATGGATAAACACACTGTGGTGTAACCATACCATGGGATACTACTTAGCAGTAAAAAAGAATGAACTATACACACAGCAACACGGGTGAATCTCAAATGCATTTTGCTAAGTGAAAGAAGCCAGATCTGAGTGACTACCGATTGTGTGATGCCATTTGTATGGCATCCTCAAGAAGGCAAAAGTAAAGAGATGGAGACCAGATCCTTGGTTGTCAGGGACTCGGGCTGAGATGCGTTGGTTATAAAGACGCAGCACCAGGGGATTATTGGGGCTGATGTAACTCTTCTGTATCTTAATGGTGGTAGTGGCATCATGCTGCTGCTTTACTTCCAAGCAGAGAGAAGAGGACACATATTTTTACAATCTAGGGAGTTAAGAGGGAAGAATCTTTTGCTTTCTGACTAAATTGAGGTCGTTGTATCTACTAGTTGAATTCTCAAGGGCTTCTGTCAGAGCTCCAGCTGGAAATTTCAGGGTCAATGAGAAGCCTAGACACCTAGAAAATTCTATCACAGATAAGATGTGTAAGGCAGAATAATGGCTCCCCATGACGTCTACATCCGATTCCCCGGAACTTATGAGTGTTGCCTTAAGTGGCAAAAGGGTCTTTCCATATGCGATTAATGTTGAGGACCTGGAGACAGGGAGAATAGCTTGGATTATCAGGCTGGGCCCAGTCTAATCAAATGAATCCTTCAAAGCAAAAGCAGCTGTGGTCAGAGACACGCCTATGGAAGACTGGTCATTCCTTCTCCCTCATCCCTGCTTTGTTTTTCTCCATAGCACTCAGTACCGTATTGTAGGCAGAATGATGGATCCCCAAAGATGCACACACCCTAATTCCCAGAATCTGTGAATATATGTTACATGGCTAAAGGGGAGGGAAGGTTGCAGATGGAATTAAGTTTGCTCATTTGCTGACCCACGAATAGGGAGATTATTTGGGATTATCTGGGTGGATCCAATGTCACAAGGGTCCTGAAAGGTGGAAGAGGAGGGCAGAAGACATCAGAGTGACGGGATGAGAGAACTCAACATGCCTTTGCTGGCTTTGAAGGTGGAGGAAGGAACCGTGGAGCCAAGGAACACAGAGCCTCTAGAAGCTGGAAGAGGAAAGGAAAAGGAGCCTCCCCTAGAGGCTCCAGTAGGGAATGCAGCACCATCAACACCTTCATTGCCACCCGTGAGACCCAGGTTAGACTTCTAGCCCACAGTCCTGCAAGGGATTAAGTTTGTGTTGTTTCAAACCACTAGGTTTGTGGTGATTTGTTATAGCAACAATGGAAACCAATACATAAGGAGAATGTATTGTTAAGTGTGAGGGGAGATGTTAATATTCACCAGGCTTCCTGGTTCTTCATCCCTCGAGTCCAGGCAAGTGATCCATTTGTCTACTTTCAGGATCAGTCTCATTGCCACTGGGATCAGTTCTGATCCTGGCAGTAAACATATGGGGTGTTTGTTGATATAAGATCGTGTATTAAACTGCACTCCTGTTGCCTGTGCCAGTGTTTCCTGAAAACACGTTCCCAGCTCCTGCCCTCCTTCAGCACAGGTGACTCACCTCATTCTGAACCCAATTTCAGGTCGTATCTGCCCCTGCCTCGAGATCCCTGTTCCCGATCTCCTTTTCCTCCACCAGATTGTACTGCATACTTGAGCCTGCCGAGGCCCCACACTTGCATCACCCCTGACACAACTGTTTCTTCCCTCTGCTTGGGATTTTGTTTTTTGCCCGTGCGACAGAGGGAAAGATGTATTATAATGATGTACTGGCAATACCTCCCTTCTTGTCCACGGGATGAATGCATGCTTTGTATACTCAGCTCACTCTAGAGGGCTTGCTGAATTAAGCAGGGTGGCTGGCAGTGAAGAGAATTAACATGTGAGGGAAGACCAAAGTTCTCCACCTACCACAGGCTGAGGGGGATCGTTGGAAGAAAATTTGATGAGAAGGTTGAATAAGCAGTAGAGATGGGTGAGCTATAAGCCTGGAGATGTTGAGGAAATAGAAACTGAACAAATATTTAAATTATTTTTTTTCAACGTTTTTTATTTATTTTTGGGACAGAGAGAGACAGAGCATGAACGGGGGAGGGGCAGAGAGAGAGGGAGACACAGAATCGGAAACAGGCTCCAGGCTCCGAGCCATCAGCCCAGAGCCTGACGCGGGGCTCGAACTCACGGACCGCGAGATCGTGACCTGGCTGAAGTCGGACGCTTAACCGACTGCGCCACCCAGGCGCCCCAAAACTGAACAAATATTTAAAAGGAAGGTTTCCTAAGGGCGCTTGGCTGGCTCAGTTGGTAGAGCATGCAATTCTTGATCTCGGGGGCATGAGTTCGAGCCCCATGTTGGATGTAGAGATTACTTAATAAAAAATAAAGGAAAATGAAGAAAAAAGAGGAACGTTTCCTATATGGTGTGTAATGTAATATTGTCTTTGCTTCGCTGAGAAACACTCAGTAAATGTTGGCTTTGTGGGAGCTTGGAGGCGGTAAGTGCTGAGGGCTGCCCTAAGGTAAGGGCAGGATGACCCCAAACGGCCCAAATAGTTTCAGATGGAGAGAATGAGGAAAGGGACGGAAGTGGTCTTCCCAGTGGAAGGCCTTTCAGCAGGGATCCTTCAGAAAGGCTGCAGGAAGTAGCTGTCCCTCAGAGCAGTCCAAGAGGGACACATGAGGGCATTTACCTGCCTGCACGCTCCTGTCTCCATTTCCGTTGGCCAGGGTTCACCTCCTGAACTCCTAGATAGTGTCGTCTGGCCACTCTGTGACCACTCAGAAAATGATTTCACACACTGCCATTTCATTGAAGTCTGGAAATGGGCAGTGACTCACATGGGTGGGGCACTGACAAAATGAAAGAACAGAAGAGGCAGTGGAGGGAATCTGAGAAGGCTGAAAACATTTGTCTCCGTGATGAGAAAAGCTTTTATTAAAATCTGGCTCTAGGGGCACCTGGGTGGCTCAGTCGGTTAAGCATCTGACTTTGGCTCAGGTCATGGTCTCACGGGTTAGTGAGTTCAAGCCCCGCATCAGGCTCCCCACTGACAGTGCAGAGCATGCTTGGGATTCTTGCTCTCTCCTCTCTTTCTGCCCTCCACCACTCACACTTTCTCTCTCTCTCGAAACAAATAAATAAAAACTTAAAAAGAAAAAAAAGAAGCCATACCTTCTATTTCAAAAAAAAAAAAAAAAACTCACTCCAAATTGTAAATCATGTTTTCAAGTGCACAGCTAATAAATGTATGAACTTACTTTTTTTTTTTAATGGTTATTTATTTTTTGAGAGAGAGAGAGGGAGTGAGCAGGGGAGGAGCAGAGAAAGAGGGGGACAGAGGATCCAAAGCAGGCTCTGTGCTGACAGCAGAGAGCCCAATGCTGTCTCGTGGGGCTGCAACTCAAGAACTGTGAGATCATGACCTCAGCCAAAGTTGGACACTTAACTGACTGAGCCACCCAGGCACTCCAAATTTACGTTTTTTTTCATAAAGACATATGAAAAACTACTGAGGAAACATTCCCTAATGCTAATTAACAATGCCCCAGAAATCTCATCTTTAGAATTTCAAATTATAGCCATAGTGCTGCAGTCTAACAGGTGGGAAGCTTCTAGCATTTGGATTTTTAAAAGGTCATGCTGTCTCAAAAATAAATAAACATTAAAAAAAATTAAAAAAAAAAAAAGGGGGGGGGGCGCCTGGGTGGCTCAGTCACTTGGGCGTCTGACTTCGGCTCAGTTCACGATCTCACCATTGGTGGGTTCTGGCCCCGTGTCGGGCTCTGTGCTGACAGCTCAGAGCCTGGAGCTTGCTTTGGATTCTGTCTCTCTCTCTCTCTCTCTCTCTCTCTGCCCCTCCCCTACTTCCCCTGTCTCTGTCTCAAAAATAAATAAACATTAAAAATTTTTTTAAAAGGTCATGCTGTTTAATTACTCAAGTAATACATATAATATTTTTACTAGTAAAAAAAAAAAATTTTTTCAAGCCAAAACCACCCTTCCGAGTGAAGGCAGTTGCATTTTCTCTGCCCTTTCTTAACTCAGCCCTGAACGGAAAAGGGGCATGATTTGAGGGGCAGATTTGGGGAAAATAAAGTGGGCATGCTCAGTTCATTCCCACCCACTTTCCTCCTTGGAATCCAGCCAGCATGAGGTCCACTCTCAGGGCGGGCTGACGCTTCCACTCACGGCAAGGCAAATCCCCCTTGGACCTGGACTGCTGGATTTTATTCTGCAGCTGGGTGTTGGGAAGCTTTTCTGACTCTCAACCCAGCTTTATCAGGAACTAGGTACGACTTTGGCCTTCTCCTTCCACTCCTTTATCTCAGTTTGTTTTGAACTCAGAAAAGGAGGAAGGGGTGCTATTTGTCGGGCTCTGCTTCAGTGTTCCGACGTTTGATACATTGGCCAGAAAATTGGTGTGGGAGAAATAAGGTACACAATTAGGGAGAAGCGAATGAATGCCCATGGAGTGACTGAGGCTTCTGGAGTGGCATGGGATTGGCCTTGGCCCTGTGGTCTTGCTCCTTAGTGTGTATGTGCAGGACATTTCGATCTTGGCAGTCTTACATTGAGCCAGGTAGGTTTTTATGGTGGTGCAGTGGGCTCTTAACAGCTGTGGCCTGGGAAAAAAGACCTTAGAAAAGCCACTCTGAGGCTGGAAGAGGACTTTGGCAATGGCACAGGGGCCACGAGAGGGACTTATCAGGGGCCAGCAGGCTGAAGAGGTCTTAATAAGCAGTTACAGCTGAGGCAAGGGTTCAATTATAGGGAGAAAGAAACAGTCTTTTCATATACTGCCCTTTTAGATATTGAAGGAGTAGAAAAATATTTGCTGTTTTTAAACCGTGGGGGCAGCTGGGTTCTCTTTGGACCGCAGAGCACTAATGAGAGATTAGTTTTCAGTGTGCTAGTACTAAGTTCAGGTGGGTAATGTAAACAAACTGTCCTAATTTTGATTCCTTTTTAATGTTGTTTTGAACTATCTTCAAGGGCAAAAGTGGATGGACTAAGTTTGCATTTATGTGGCTCAAGAATCACTCCCTCTACTTGTCCTCGAGGTTGCTAGAAACTGGTTACGGAAATGGGATGGAGAAATCCTCCCCAGGTGATGGTTTTCTTCCGCCTGAGGAATGCCACAGAAAGAGGCGGTGGAAAAAGCCACGGCAGCACAGGAATAAAAATGCTTACTGGTTACTTTGGGAGCTCTGTCACTGGATGGAATTCACCTTCAGTGCAACACTGCAGTGCAGACAACTAAAATTCAAAAGGGACTCGGAAATCAAGAGGTTTCTAATATCTGGGTGGGAAAGGACAGCTCCACAGATAAGATCTGATCAACGAAGATGTTGCCAGTGCTGCGCGATTCTAACTTGGCAAGGAGGCAGCAGCCCCTCAAATGCCTTGCCAGAGGTGGAACTTGCTGGATGTGAAAAATGCAAGGTGCCATTGTGCGGAAATTAACCTGTAGCTAGTAGATTTCTCGTAACTAGGTTTTTAAATTTATTTTTAAAAAGTCTTTATTTATTTATTTATTTATTTATTTATTTGTTTTTGAGAGAGAGAAGGAGAGCGAGCAGGGGAGACACAGAAAGAGAGGGAGACACAGAATCCAAAGCAGGCTCCAGGCTCCAAGCTGTCAGCACAGAGACTGACCCGGGGCTCAAACCCATGAACCGCAAGATCATGACCTGAGCTGAAGTCCGGCTCTCAACGGACTGAACTGCCCAGGCGCCCCCCTCCTAACTGGGTTTTAACTCACAGTCCATCAATTCTGGATTCTTGGTCTCACTCAACTGGCTTCTGGTGAGGCTGTTATTTCTGCAACAGTTTTTGGCGACCCAAAATACTGTTGGCGACCCGCACTACTGATTCTGGGAATGTATTTTGCTTGATAATTTGCTTGAAAAATCGGCTTGTTTTCTGCCTCTGGTGTGTGTAGAGTGGGTGCTGTGATCATTTTGCATGTTCTGTAAATCTATAGACTCTTGGAAAAAGCAGAGTACAGACTTGCTGGGGGTAACTATTGTTTTCTAATTGGGAGGCCCTCTAGGAGCTGCCCCCATTCCAGTGAGATCCAGCTTAAAATGTAGCTTAAAAGATCCCTGCCTCTACCCAAGCATCGAAATCCCCTCCATCTGAGACAGAGCAGCTCGAATAAAAAGTTGGGGGAAATGAATTTTGGACTTCAATTTCTTTGAATTTTAATTCACCAAAACAGGATAATTTTGTTTTGAACCTTGCTTTTTTTGAACCTTAATGTCTCATGATTTTTACTTCATGCCTTGGACCTTAATTTCTCTCTAGACATTTGATAAAGGGAAGATGTTTATGTTAAAATTTTTTCCCCTCAACATTATTAGCATTTTGTTATTGAGGTTTTGTTGTGCATATTATAATGGGAATAGTGCATTTGTCATTTTTATTTTAATTTTATTATTATTTTAAATAATTTTAATGTTTTTAAGTTTATTCACTCTGAGACAGAGAGAGAGAGACAGACAGAGAGAGAGAGAGTGCACACAAGTGAGGGAGGGGCAGAGAGAGGGAGAGAGAATCCCAAGCAGGCTCTGCACTGTCAGCACCAAGCCCAATGTGGTGCTTGAACCCACGAACCGTGAGATCATGACCTGAGCCAAAGTCAGACGCTTAACCGACTGAGCCACCCAGGAGCCCAGTTTTATCAGTTTTTAAAAACGTTTATTTATTTATTGAGAGAGAGAGAGCAAGCATGTGTGGGGGAAGGGCAGAGAGCAGAAGAGAGAGAGAATCCCAAGCAGGCTCTGTGCTGGCAGCGTAGAGCCTGACGGGGGCTCAATTCCATGAACCCCTGAGACCATGACCTGAGCCAAAACCAAGAGTCGAAGATCAACCGAGTCACCCAGGCGCCCCTTTGTCATTTAATTTCAATCCCGGGGCATCTGGGTGGCTCAGTCTGTCAAGCATCCGATTTCAGTTCAGGTCATGATCTCATGGTTTGTGGGTTCAAGCCCTGTTTTGAGCTTTGCGCTGACAGCTCAGAGCCTGGCGCCTGCTTCAGATTCTGTATCTCCCTCTCTCTCTGTCCCTCACCTGCTCAGTCACGCTCTCTCTGTCTCTCTCAAAAATAAATAAACATTGGAAAAAAATGTTCTTTAAATCTCAATCCTGATCCTCTGGTATGCTATGTGGAAAACATGGATAGGCATGATAAAAACGGATAATAGAAAAATGAAAAGTTCAGATTTGGGTACAAAATGGCATTGAACTATTTAATCAATGCATATAGGGAACTATTTTGGAACCTTTTGTGAGTGAAATCTGTCTTGCCCACCAGTGTTCCTGGGAGGGGACAAAGTTGGGTAATATAAGAGGGAGGAGTAGTCTCATGAAGATGGGGCAGGACTGTTCTGATAGGCTCCTGAGGTCCTCTCTTGAGGATGTCACACACACCTCTGCTGACATAGGCTTAATGGCTAAAACCAGTGGTTTAAGAGAACAAAAATCAAGGGAATATTAGTGGGGGGATAATTCTTAACTGACTTTTGATATTACCTTCTGCCATAGATTGAGTGATTCTCCAAGCATATCCATGTCCTAATTCCCGGAACCTGCGAACATATTCTTTTATGTGGTACCAACGACTTTGCAGATGTGATTAAGTTAAGATCCTGACGTGGGGAGGTTATCCTGGATTATCTGGTTGGCCTGATGTGACCACAAGGGTACTTAAAGGGGGACACAGAAGAGTCAGAGAGGAAGGTGATGTGATGACAAAGCCAGAGATGGGAATGATGAGCTTTGGCGAGGGAGGAAGGAGACACAGCCAACAAGCACAGGCAGCCACTAAATGTTGAAAATGACAAAAAAAAAAAAAAAAGGGGGGGGGGAGTGGGATTCTTCCTCTCCCTCAGAGCCTCCAGAAGGAACCAGCCCTTCCAGCACCTGGACTTTACCTCTGAAAAGTGAAATGGATTTTGGACCTCCGACCTCCAGAACTACTAGAGAATAAAGATGCATTGTTTTAAGTAACAATGTGGTAATTTGTTACAGTCCCAACAGGGAATGAATACCACTTCCATCTGTGAAGGAACCTGACTTAGTAGATCTCCTTGTGTTCTTGGAGAGGGTGATGTAATCTGATTGGTAAATTCCAGAATAATAAATTGAGCATGAATGGCTTGGTTTCATTCTTCTTCCTCTTTGGGAGCCAGGCAGCCCAAGAAAGCACCCACTCTGCTATTTGCAGGGCAGGGCCACCCAGGTGATGGGATCTGCCCCTCTTGGGGCTGCTGGGTTTGGCTGGTTCAGTCGGTATAGTACTGTGTGGTTCAGTATTAGTAAGCTCATTTGCCTTCCATGCTAAGCTACATTCTCTAGTGGCTCTTTTTTTAATGTTTATTTATTTTTGAAAGAGAGAGAGAGAGAGAGAGAGAGAGCAAGAGAGCAGGGGAGGAGCAGAGGGAGAGGGGGACACAGGATCCAAAGCAGGCTCCAGGCTCTGAGCTGTCAGCACAGAGCCCGATACAGGGCTCGAACTCATGAACCGCGAGATCATGACCTGAGCCGAAGTCAGACACTTAACCAACTCAGCCACCCAGGTGCCCCTTCGGTGACTTTTATCAGAAAAGGTGATATTTCGGTTCCCATGGATCACTTCTTTGTCTTATTTCTCTCTTTATGTATAACTCAAGCATGATAAAAGGGTGAACTTGAAGATAATAGATTGAACAAAAGTGGCACAACCTTTTCTTCCAGCTCCAAATTTCTATAAGGTCTATAAGAAATGGAAAAGGTAGATGAAGAAAATCACAACTGCATGGGAAACAAGAGGGGGAAATTTCCAGGGACCAGAAATTGTGACAAATGCCTGTATGATACAGGCACAGGTGAAAAAGATCTATGATAGCCAAAACTTGAATATTGTTTTTTTGTTTTTGTTTTTGTTTTGCTGCAAAATATAGGAAGGACACCCTGAATGCTCACTGCCCCAAACTGGTAGATGCTAGCAGCAGGAAAAAGTTCAAAGTTCAAATAAGTTGACTGATTCGGGTACCGCAGCAGGAATGTCTAGATGGTTTGATCCCTCCTTAGCACCACCTTCTCCTACCCCTTCCGCCGGATAATAGTAATGGTACTGTCTATCTCCAGTGAAGAAAAATGGGGAGGAAGGTGACAGTAAGAAAGATAAGGCAGGGCCCCACCTTCAGTGTCTGGCAACGTCTGGGAAGAATGAGGAGCATCTGTACCAGAACACTAGCCACCGAGGTATAACCAGTGGTAATCCTATCCTTCCTCAAAACAGGCCAAGAAAAGCAATGCGACGTAGATCTAACAGATGCCCTCTACAGAGATGAGTGAAAAATCAAGAATGTCCAACTTTGAAGAATGCCACCACGACAGAGAGAGACGGTCAAACTTCCACCTGAGGAAATGGAGTCCGTAGAGCAAGAAGATTAGGGCTTTGCAACAAGTTATGATTTGTGTTCACATTCTTGTGAACGCTGAATACACATAAGTATGAATAAGCCAGAGATTATGGAATCTGATTGTTGAAATAATAAAAGGGCTCCATCAGATTTGCTGGAAAACAAATTAACGAACTGGAAAACAGAGCTAGAAAGTTCTCTACATAATCAAGATACATGAAAGATCTAGAATTTTCAGTTTTATCTAATCAGAGTTCCAGAGAGAAAGACTATAGAATATGGAAGCGAGGCGGAGCATTTAAATAAGTCATTCAGAGAAGACTTGCTTCCTCAGATTGAAAGGACCTACAAATAGTATGAAATGTATGAATAGAAGAGATAAGGAAAAAAGCCTTAAAATCTTCCAGACAAAATAAACAGAATGCCTACAAAGGAGGGAGGGAGGGAGAATCAAACAGACATCAGATTTCTCATCAAAAACACTGTATTAAAAAATATCGGTGCAATGGTATCTTCATAATTTTAAGAGACGCTGACTTTTTAGAGCATTTTGACCACTTTTAATTGTACACAGTGGCATACAAGTATATTCACATTGTTGCATGACCATCCAATCTATCCAGCTCCAGACCTCTTCATCATCCCCACTGAAACTCGATGCTCAGTAAACACTAATCCCCCATTCCCTTCTCCCCACAGCTCCTGGCAGCCACCATTCTTTCAGAAGGGACAATAACTTTTAATTTAGGATTTTCCAAGGCCCAATGAAACAGAAGAAAAGGATGGGGGTCTTTTCCTACCAGACATGCACCATTAATATAGAGCTATTGTTATTCAAACAGAATGACATTAGTGCATGGATGGACAAGTAGACAACTAGGAACAGAACAGAAGCTCAGAACAGACCAAACTATTTATGAAAACGATTTATACAAAATGGACACTCTGGATCTATAGGGAAAGGAAGAACTATACTAGTGATGCTTGATAACCCCTTATACATAATTAGATCCCTAGCTCACAGATATACCAAAAATGAATTCTAGATAAGGACTCAAACTGAAAAGTAACTTTTATTTATATATTTTTTAATTTTTTTATTAAAAAAAAATTTTTAATGGTTATTCTTGAGACAGAGACAGAGCATGAACAGGGGAGGGGCAGAGAGAGGGAGACACAGAATCTGAAACAGGCTCCAGGCTCTGAGCTGTCAGTACAGAGCCCCACACGGAGCTCGAACCCACGAACCGTGAGATCATGACCTGAGCCGAAGTCCGACGCTTAACCGGCTAAGCCACCCAGGCGCCCCAAAAAGTAACTTTTAGAAGAGAAAATGGGAGAATGTTTTTATGGTCTTGCTCTTTAGGATAAAATGAAGCCGAAAACCCAAGCCATAAAGGAAAAAATTGGTAATTTCAACAACATTAACATGTAGACAATGTCTGGTTATTAAAAGTCATTATAAACATTGAGAAGTTGCAGGGGTGCCTGGGTGGCTCAATCGGTTAAGCATCGGACTCTTGATTTCAGCTCAGGTCATGATTTCATGGTTGTGAGATAGAGCCTCGCATCAGGCTCCATGCTGGGTGTGGATCCTGCTTAAGATTCTCTCCCTCTCCTGCTGCCTTTTCCCTGCTCATGTGTGCACCCTCTCTCTCTCTCTCAAAAAAAAAAAAAAAAAAAAAAAAAAAAAAATCGAGAAGTTACAATCCAAAAGGTGATATTTGTAACAGATATAACCCACAAAGATTGGTGTGCAGATTACATAAAGAACTCCTACAGATCAATAAAATATAAATAACCCATTAGAAAAAGACAAAAATATAAACAAATTCACAGAAAAGTAAAACCAAATGACAAATAGGATGATCAACCTTCCTAAGATTCATAAAAAATGAAAAGAAAAATAATAATGTGATTCATTTTTTTAGCCAGTTTGGCAAAAACGAATATAAATGTGATACCAATTGTTGGTGAGAACGTAGAGCCATAGGACCTATTCTGCACCATTGGCAGGAAGGTAAACTAGTATGTCCACTTTGGAGAACAATTTGGTAATGTCTAGAAGAATTACAAATGCACATAACCTAAGGCCTAGGATTTCATTCTGAGGATTCATTCTAGGAAGTCAACAAGACTTGCACAAGAATGTTCAGAGCAACACGGTACAAGTAAAAAAATTAGAAATCTGCATTAGAAATATACATCAAGGGCACCTTGGTGGCTCAGTCAGTTAAGCATCTGACTTCAGCTCAGGTCGTGGTCTCATGGTTCATGAGTTCGAGCCCTGCGTCAGTCTCGCTGCTGTCAGCACGGAACCTGCTTCGGATCCTCTTTCCCTCTCTCTTCCTCTCCCCCACTCGTGCGCTCTTTCTTTCTCAAAAATAATAAATAAACATTAAAAAAAAAGAAATACACATCAATAGGAAAATGAGTAGTTAGCTCGGATTCTATTAATAAAAAGTTGTACTACAAGCAAATCTGATTAAATTATGATTAAGCTTGAGCTTCACCTTCAGGATAGGGATGTCTTTCACAAATGTAATGTTGAATGAAAAAAGCAAATTGGCAAAAAAATACACCTAGTAAGATATCATTTATAGAAAGTTTAAAACAACCAAAAGAATACTATGTATTGATTCCGGATACGTCTGTAGTAGTTAAAACCTAACAAAATGTATAGGATGATAAGCACCAAATAAAGGATAGTGTTTGCCACAAGAAGGAAAGGAGGAGGATGTGATCACTGAGAGAAAAACAGAGCCAAAGAAGTAACTATAGAAGATTTGAATCAGACAATTAAAAGCTTTTTGTTTTTTAATGTTTATTTTTGAGAGAGAGACAGAGACAGAGACAGAGACAGAGCATAAGTGGGGAAGGGCAGAGAGAGAGGGAGACACAGAATCTGAAGCAGGCTCCAGGCTCTGAGCTGTCAGCACAGAGCCTGATGCCGGGCCCGAACCCATGAACCAGGAGATCATGACCTGAGCCGAAGTCAGACACATAACTGACTGAGCCACCCAGGCGTCCCCAGACATTAAAATCTTAATCAAGCATATGCAAATATATGTATCATATATATATATATATATATATATATATATATATATCTCCAACAGGCAGAGAAATAGCATTTTCTTCAAATACACATAAAACATGGACAAAAATTGAGCATGTAGTAGGCCAGTTTCCCAACCTGTATACCATGTGGGACCTGTGTCCCATGGGCCAGAGGTTTGGGTATTATAGCCTGACTCCCACCAGCATCCTAGTCTGGGGCTCCAAATTCCTTTTACCCTAATGAGATGCACAAATATCATTTTTTACATGTGCCACAACACCAAGAAAGTTTGGGAAGCAGATACTTGACCATAAAGAAAAGCTTAACAAATTTCAAGTCACATGCAGTGATTACAATGTAATAAAATTAGAAATTGAAGATAAAAAGAACCATTCCCAAACCTGTACACTTAAAAATTAAGAATAAAAAGAGACACGTAAATAACTCTTGGATTAAAGAGAAAGTCAAAATAGAAAATACAAGTTATTGGGGCACCTGGGTAGCTCAGTCAGTTAGGTGTCCGACTTCGGCTCAGGTCATGATCTTACGGTTTGTGGGTTCGAGCCCTGCGTCGGGCTCTGTGCTGACAGCTCAGAGCCTGGAGCCTGCTTCAGATTCTGTGTCTTCCTCTTTCTCTGCCCCTCCCCTGCTTGTGCTCTGAATCTTTCTCTCTCAAAAATAAATAAACATTAAAAAAAAGATACAAATTACTTAGAATGGAACAAAAAAGAACATTACATGTTAAGATCCACAGAATGGGACCAAACAAGGAAATCCATAGTATGTATGTATGTATTTAAAGTAATCTGTATGCCCAACACAATGTGGGGCTTGAACTCACAAGCTGGAGATCGAGTTGCACACTTTTCCAACTGAGTCAGCCAGGAGCCCCAGAAATCTGTAGTTTTAAATGCACTTTTTTGGAAAACAAGAAAGACAGAAAATAAGTGCCTGAGCTGAAGTCAAGAGTCAGAGACTTAACTGACTGAGCCACCCAGGTACCCCTAAGATTTTATTTTTTTAAGTAATTTCTACACCCAGTGTGGGACTCAGACGTACAACCCTGAGATCAAGAGTCTCAAGCTCCATGGACTGAGCAGGCGCCGCATCTTACATTTTTATTTGATAAATCAGGCAACTCTAAAATTAATGAAAATAGAAAATAAAGTTAGATTTTTTTGGGGGGGAAAAAGCAATTAGATAAACTTTTATATAGTTTAATTAAAAAAGATAAACTTGGGGCGGCTGGGTGGCTCGGTCGGTTAAGCAGCCGACTTCGGGTCAGGTCACGATCTCTCGGTCCGTGAGTTCGAGCCCCACGTCGGGCTCTGTGCTGACAGCTCAGAGCCTGAAGCCTGTTTCGGATTCTGTGTCTCCCTCTCTGACCCTCCCCCATTCATGCTCTGTCTCTCTCTGTCTCAAAAATAAATAAACGTTAAAAAAAAAATTTAAAAAAAAGATAAACTTAACATTGGGATAGAAAGAGACATACTACAGATATATAGAGGAGATTTTAAGAGTTATTACAGAGTACCATGTGTAATTTATGCCAATACATTTGATGAAATGGACAATTATTGAAGATAACCTAAATGTCAAATATTGGATCCACAATAAAGAAAAAACCCGAATATACCAATAACCACAAAAGAAATTGAAATCGTTGTCAAAAAAATACCTACCGAAAAGGTACACGGTCCCAACGTGGTCTGTGTTCTACAGTGAATTCTTCCAAGCAGTTAAAGGACATAATTCCCATCCTATCCCAGCCTTTCTAGAGCACAGAATCAGATGGGAAGCTATGTGATTCATTTTACAATCCTGACATAACTCTGATACCAGCGAGGACAAAGGACAGCACAAGAGAAGAAACAGGCCCAATCCCTTAGAGTCAGTCAGTCACTCAATATGCAAATCTAATTTAGGTGTATTTTGAAAGAATAATGCATCATGAGTAATTAAAGTTTATCTTAGAATGTAAGAATAATCTAAATTAAAATTGTTAACTAATCTACTACATCAAGAGATTCATTTGACAAATGGTTACTGAGCTCCTATCACGTACCACGCACTGTACTGGGAACTGGGAAAGCAGCAGTAAACCAAAACTTAAAAAAAAGACGTTTAAGTCAACTTTACCCAAAAACCTATCATAATTCTGTAAATCTTTCATTTGAGTAAAAGTACAACCACTTGGGGCACCTGGGTGGCTCAGTCGGTTAGGCATCCAACTTCAGCTTAGGTCATGATCTTATGGTGAATGGGTTCCAGCCCCACGTTGGGCTCTGTGCTGACAGCTCAGCCTGGACCCTGCTTCGGATTCCGTGTCTCCCTCTCTCTCTGTTCCGACCCCACTCGCGCTCTGTCTCTCTCTCTCTCAAAAATAAATAAACATTAAAAAAATAAAAAAAATATATAACCGCTTCGGTAATAGCAATTTCCTAAACTACAAATGAGCAACAATTCGCAATTAATTTTGAAAAGAGATTTCTTAAAATAAGTCTCTAGTTCAGCAGTAGGTTTGACTGAAAGTGAAAGCCACTCTGAAGAGAACTCACCACGTCAGGATAGAGGGATGGCGGACTGAAACGGTACACGAGAGAACAAAAGGAGGCAAACATTTTGGTGAATAGGTATTTTTCATTGCTTCTGAAGGATGTGGCAGTAGAGAGAAAATCCTCCGGTGGAAAGGATTTTGGGGTGGCCTATATGTGCTTTCTGGAGAAGCAGGAGGAAGCAGTGATGCCTCTGAACACACTGGAACCCAGGATTGTGAATTAGAGAACGAGGTATGTGATAGTTAAATTTTTTTTTTATGTTTATTTGTTTATTTTGAAACAGAGGGTGTGTGAGCAGGGGAGAGGCAAAGAGAGAGAGAAGGAGAGAGAGAATCTTACGTAGGCTCCATGCTGTCAGCACAGAGCCTGCCACGGGGCTTGATCCCGCAAACCGAGAGATCATGACCTGAGCCGAAATCGAGAGTGGGATGCTTAACTGAGCCACCCAGGCGCCCCTGTGGTAATTTTATTTGTCAATTTGGCTAGGCTTTGGTGCCCAGTTGTTTAGTCAAACACCAGTCTAGATATTGCTATGAAGGTCATTTTTAAAGATGTGATTTGCATTTAAATCAATAGACTCTGAGTTAAGCAGATTACTTTCCATAATGTGGGTGGGCCTCGTCAAATCAGTTGAAGGCCTTCAAAGCAAAGACAGGTTTTCCCAAGAGGTAAGTCTGCCTCCAGATTGCACTCTCTATTCCCACTTGACTTTCCAGCCTGCAGATTTCACATTCAAAATTGCAACATCAACTTTCCTCTGAATTTTTAGCCTGCCAGTCTGCTCCACAAAATTCAGGCTTGTCTGCCCCACAATAGTGTGAGCCAATTCTTTAAGATAAATCTTTCTCCCTCTGTATATATCCTACTGGCTCTGTTTCTCTGGAGAATCCTACTACAAGGCAGAAGAGCAAAGGAGAGTCTGAATGGAAAGGCATGAAAAGATCTGCTCTCAGAGGAAGCTGACCCGGTGGCGAAGAAATGTATTGGAGAATATTTAGTGCCAGATGGAAAAGCCTGAGTGATTGCAGGGAGTTGGATTTATGTTCTGGTGTTTTTATCCTCCTTGCAATGCCAGCAATCAGTTTCCCAGATTTCTCTTTTTTGGTTCTTTTTCCATCAAACCTGCTTCACCACCACAGAATGCAGAACTGGACCCGTGTGGCTTTCCATCAGTAGCCTCCAGATTTGCTGCTCCCCATGACTCTTTACAAAGGCTGGCATCTTGTAAGGATAGCTCGCACTGTCTTAATTTCTTAATATGGCTAATCTCTTCAAGAATTTTACATTTTCCTCCAATTAGTTTGTTAAGTAGTAGAGCAAGCTTCCCCTCCTTCCTCTACAGCTGCTTTCTATTCCTTTTTTTTTTTTTTTTTTTTTTTTTTTGTATTTTTTAAAAATTGTAGGGGCCCCTGGGTGGCTCAGTTGGTTAAGCATCCAACTCTCAGTTTCAGCTCAGGTCCTGATCTCACGGTTTCGTGGGTTTGAGCCCCGTGGCTGGCTCTGTGCTGACAATGCCAAGCCTGCTTGGGATTCTCTTTCTCTTCCTCTCTCTCTGCCCCTCCCCTGCTCATCCTGTCTCTGTGTCTCTCAAAATTAATAAATAAACTAAAAAAAAAAAAAAAAAGGAGAAGAAGAAGAAACAGAACCTTGTCAGCCACCCCAGAAACTCCTTTGTGTGTCCTGTCCCCATCTCAACCTCCTCCCTTGCCCCAAAAGTAACCACTTTTGATTTTTTGAATTACTTTATTGAGATATAATTCACATACCATATAATTCACCTATTTAAAGGGTATGATTAAATGGTTTGTAGTATATTCACAGAGTCATGCAACCATCTCCTGACTTTTACAGCACTTTCTTATACCTAGTACATATAGGAAAGGCAGGGTAAATGTTTGTTCTGTCCCTTAATTTATCAGTTTTCAAGATATTGAATTAATTTTCTTCCATCTTTCAAATACGACCAGTTAGTTGGGGGTTTTTTGTTTTGGGGTTTAAAAAAATGTTTGTTTATTTATTTATTTATTGAGAGAGAAAGAGAGAGAGAAAGAGAAAACACACAAGCAGGGGAGGGGCAGAGAGAGAGAGAGAAAGGGAGAGAGAGAATCCCAAGCAGGTTCTACATTCTCAGTGCAGAGCGATTCTCAGGGCTCGATCTCACAAACAGTGAAATCATGACCTGAACTGAAATCAAGAGTGGGACGCTTAACCCTGAGCCTCCCAGGCACCCCATGTTGTTGGGTTTTTTAAGCCATTATATACTCATGGTTTCAAATATATTTGATGAGTTTCAATCCATTGCAAATTATTAGTGAAGCCCAAATTGTCTCATTTTGACCAACATTGCCTCCTAGTTCCCTTTGACATAACTCTAGTTGTGTTTGATAGCTTTCTTGCTATCTGGTATGATCAGCTGCTACAAAGCATGTCAGGCTTTGGTAATTTTATTTTTTATTTTTTATTTTTTATTGAGAGAGAGAGAGAGAGAGAGAGGGAAAGAGAGAGAGAGGGAGCAAGAGAGCCAGGGAAGGGCAGACAGAGAGAGGGAGAGAGAATCCCGAGCAGGCTCTGCACTGTCATCACAGAACCCAACGTGGGGCTTGAACCCACGAACCGTGAGACCATGATCTGAACTGAAATCAAGGGTCTGTCACTCAACTGACTGAGCCACCCAGGCACCCCAAGACTTTGGTAATTTAGACCATGTGGGAATAAGCAAATGAGTTAATAAAAATATGGAGACTTAGTCATAAGGTTATATAGTGGACATCTTTTTTCTTTTTTGCTGCCAGCGTTTACTGCATTTTATACTAGGAAAAGTTTCCCAGAGTTCATTTTAGATATCACTCCTCATGCATTCAGCCTTACTGAAGTGTGTTGAGAGGGATTGACCACATCTTCAGCTCTAGTTGATACCTTGATTGATTTAAGCTAATCAGCCTATTTAGTTGCATTTTTCACAGTGACTGTTTCAGAGACAGGCATGACCAGGGTCCATGAAAGACAAGAAGACATTCACGGGGTCTTTTGGAGAGATGTTGGGATAATTTGCCTTCCTTTTGGAAGGAGATATTGAATTTCTACTTCTTACCATTTATACATATTAACTGAAGTGGTATTAAAAACTCAGAAGAGTCAATTATCAGAAGACACAGAAAGGTAAAAAGTCATATTGATAGATTGATAATTTGGTTACATGACGTTAGGACTACAAGCCACCATGAACAGAATTCAAAGACAGGCAACAGAATGAAAGTAAACATTTCCTACATACAAAACAAGAATTAGTACCCAGATCATTGTAAACCTTCTGCATGGGGATTAGAAAAAAGGTAAACCAGTAGAAATATGGGCAAATGATATGAGCATATAATCCACATAGGAGGACACAGAAAGGGGAAAAAAACCCAGATATGAAAAGTGCACCAGTTCACTCATAATCAAGAAGGTACATTTTAAAACTGCAGCATAGGGTTCCATAGCATGGATGTACCACAGTGTAATTAACCGTTTCCCTACATGGTGGAAATTTAGATTATTTTTAATTTATTACAGTGTTCAATAAACATCTGTCTTGCCTCCTTGAATCTATTTCTGCTTTTGAGAAATTAAACCCGGTAAACTTAAACTTCAGAACATGATAGCAGACATCTTGGTGTCTGGGCCCCAAACAGAAGTTGCGTATAATGCAAAGGTCCTCTGAAACTTACCATCAGAATGTTCTTTGGATTATATTCTTAATCATGTGCTTAATCTAATACACTTAGGGACCACTGGAACTTTTTCTGGTCAGATTAGTTCGAACAGTCAGAAATTGTTCTCTTTCCTTGAAGTAAAGCTGATTGAAGGATTACATTGTCTGAATAGCTGCAGGATTCAGACACTCCTTTATAAAGACTTACTTTCTTTTTAGGTTTAAAAATATCCATGATTTCTTTTGGATGAATGGTCTAAACATGCATGTTTTACCAGGGCCTTACTTTTTTATTTACCATAGCTATAGTTATTTGTTGCTCATTGTATGTAAATATGTTACAGGAGAGAAAATTGTTGACTCTCTGCCCAGGAGGGAGAAAAAATATTTATCAAATTCAAAATATGTATGCCTTTGTTTCAGAAATTCCACTTTTAGGAATCTCTCCTACCGAAATACTCACCAAGAATAGACACGAACACACTCTTGACCACATATGAGAATATTCACTGTACCACTGTTTGTAATAAACAATTCAATTGAAAATATGATAAATGCCCATCAATAAAGGAATGGATAAATAAATCATGACCTGCCCATAAGCTGAGCGACAGCTACATGTATCATCTTGGTAAAATATCTGTATACAAGAAGGTCTTGGCAGGAAAAAGAACTCACCCCAGATGGTCAAATGAAGGGATTTTAAGGAAGGATTTACTTATGGAGGTTGGGCAGTGTTAGGCCAGCAAAGAAGAGGTGGAGAAATGCCTACAGATTAGCAATAGTGGGAAGCTAATCCATGGGGTTGAAGGTACAAAGGAGAAGACATAACAGGAACCCGGTGAAATTTGGGACCATAGAGTCAGGGCCACAAGTGGAACTCAGCCAAAGAGGGGATACATCTACTGCAAAAAGACAGAGCTGAAGTGGGTAAATGCAGGGAAGGAACACTCTGATTTTTTTCTCTTATGCTCAGATATCTTGCTGGTGCCTCCCATTGGCTGAACCCTTGCAGAAGCATCTGGCAAGGGAGCCTGGTGAAATGATCCACAGGGGTCAGCTGGCTGGGACACAGAGCAGGGCAGACAGAAAGGCCAAAAAATGATCTATGGGGGTAGGGAAATGACTAACACAATGTTTATGTTATATTTTTTAAGTGGAAAAAAAAAGTTGCATAGCAATACATACAGCAATATGCTATTTTTGTAAAAGAAAGCCACAATGCATATTTGTATAATCATAAGCATTATGTAAGAATACATAGCAAACTATAAACCTCAGTGTTACTTCTGGAGGGTGAAAGCAAACAAATGGAGAGGGAAACCTTTCTAACCTTCTACATTTTTATATTATATAAACATGTTACAAAAAGTATTTCTTTTGTGTTGAGGGAAATAATGATAAACTATATTTTCCATGAAAAGAAAGCATTGTTATCCCTGAAGTGAAGACAAAGTAGGAGAAACCCCTGCATGATTATTAAATAGTTGATTCACTCATGGGCACTGCAGAGAAACACCTCCCAAAATCCACATTAATTATTTTAATGTGAAATTCAAAGAATGGATCTTGTATGCTTTGGTGTTGGTTAGGGTTCTCTGTTTGCAAAGATGAGAAATCAAATCAAGATCACTCAAGGAGTAAAAGGGGAGTTAAAAAAAAAAAACTAAGGGGGCACCTGGGTGGCTCAGTCAGTTGAGTGTCCAGCTTCAGCTCAGGTCATGATCTCGCAGTCTGTGAGTTCGAGCCCTGCGTCGGGCTCTGTGCTGACAGCTCAGAGCCTGGAGCCTGCTTTGGATTCTGTGTCTCCCTCTCTCTCTGCCTCTCCCCCCGCTCGTGCCCTGGCTCTTTCTCTATGTCAAAAATAAATAAACATAAAAAAAAATTAAAAAAAAACGAAGGATATACAGATGGCTCATGGAACATAGGGATGGAGAGAAAGAAAAAGTGATTCTTTCTGTTTCCCTCCAGGTCCCTGTCTCTATACTGTTCCCCACAAACACACCTTTTCTGCTCTTTGGTGTACATAATAGGCAAAATGTAGCTGCCTCACAGATCTGGACTTCCATATTTCAGTTGCAGCCACTGAGAGAAGACTAACTAACTCTCTTTGGGTCCTTATTCCAACCTCCCAGGAGAAAGAATCTGATTGGCTAAGTTGGGTTCAGATGGCCACCTCTGGTCCAGTTGGCTATGGTCAGTGGTGCAGGATCATACAATGTAGTGTGAACACAGATCCTGGAATCCTCTGCAAGGAGATAAAGAGATATTGCTAGATCAAGGATAGGGGATATGTTCCTAGGCTACCTACTACGGTTGCAAATAAGGCAGAGAATGTTATAAATTGATGAGTTAAAAATCACTTTTGGATTAAGCCATAGCTGAAAAGTAAAAAAGATATTCTGAGGGAGCCATAGAAAGGCAATGGTAAAACACTGATATAAAATGAAATCAATTGGTAAATCAAATGCTATACTATGAGAATAATAAAGTATACATTTTTTTAACTATTTATTAAAAAAAAATTTTTTTTAACGTTTATTTATTTTTGAGACAGAGAGACACAGAGCATGAACGGGGGAAGGTCAGAGAGAGGGAGACACAGAGCATGAACGGGGGAAGGTCAGAGAGAGGGAGACACAGAATCTGAAACAGGCTCCAGGCTCCGAGCTGTCAGCACAGAGCCCAACGCGGGGCTCAAACTCACTGACCGCGAGATCATGACCTGAGCCGAAGTCGGCCGCTCAACTGACTGAGCCACCCAGGCGCCCCTTAACTATTTTTTTTTTTTTCAACGTTTTTTAATTTTTATTTTTGGGACAGAGAGAGACAGAGCATGAACGGGGGAGGGGCAGAGAGAGAGGGAGACACAGAATCAGAAACAGGCTCCAGGCTCCGAGCTATCAGCCCAGAGCCTGACGCGGGGCTCGAACTCATGGACCGCGAGATCGTGACCTGGCTGAAGTCGGACGCTTAACCGACTGCGCCACCCAGGCGCCCCGCCCCTTAACTATTTAAAAGGTTACAGATAATCAGAAATCACAGTCACTGTTTTGAAAATAGGTACTAATAATGTATTTATAACACATTTTGTAGGTCTCAAAAGGGTTCCACATGTATTTTATAATTCATTTAAGAAAACCCTCTAAAGGCAATTGAGGATCAAAGAGGTTAAGTTATTTGCTCAAAGTCATACGGGAACCAAAGGCTCAGGACTCAAGGCCAATGTTGTTACTCTATATGCAGGGCCCCACCTTATAGAATCTGCTTTGCCTGTTTTTCAAAGGTAATTTAACCTTTTTTTTTTTTTTTTTTTTAGCATAGAAAGTAGCAGCAAAAATAATTTTTAAAGTGCTAAATTTTAGGACAGGTGGATTAAAAAGTTATTTTCTCACCTAACTCAAAAGCAAATAGAGTTGAAACCCTACCATTGAAGGGTTTATTATTATTATTGTTATTATTAAAGCAAATAACTAGGGACACCTTGGTGGCTCAGTTCGTTGAGCGCCTGACTCTTGATTTCAGCTCACTTCATGATCCCAGTGTCGTGGGATCGAGGCCCCCATTGGTCTCTGCACTGAGCATGGAGCCTGCTTGAAATTCCGTCTTTCTCTCTCTCTCTCTTCCTCTGCCCCTCTCCCCTGCTCACATGCATTCTCTCTTTCTCTCTCTAAAATAAAATAACAATAAAATAAAATAAAATAAAATAGCAAAGTAAATAACTAGAACAATAACAATCAACTTCCAGCGTATTGGAAGATACATCCCTGCTTCACTATAATGTTTACTGCGAAATGACTAAATTCTTCATTAAAAAACAGGCTTTGAGCAAAGTCAAAACAGAAAACTAATATCCAACATTCTCTTGCCTGTAGGAGACATGGTAAAAATGAAACTATTCAAGGTGTCTAAAAGTTGAGAGAGAGCTTAAGATTTATTATGCCTCTGTACATACAAAGCCAGCAGGTGCTCTAATCTAGGTTGCAATGATTATTGTATATGTCTGAGAACTTGAGAGATAATGACTAAGCTTGGGAAAAAGAGAGACAAAGGTAATAGTTTCCTGGTGTCCTGTCCTGGGAGATAAGAGAATCTTTATGGCTACTGGCAGGGTGTGGACTCAGCTGCAGTCTTTCTGGCACCAGAGGAAAAGGCATGTGGTAAAGAAGATATGCTGTAATAGAGCCCATCGGGTAAATGCTTCTATGTTAATGAGGTAATGTACGTTTCACTCACGTGATCCCAGGCGTGTTGTGCACACCTGTGGAGGGGGAAGTGGAACAAAATTAAAGTGTCTTCAATTGATCACCTTAGGGAGATTGGGGCAGTTGAAGAGCTCCCAGTCAGATTTTGCCAGAAAAATAAGTAAGATTATATCTTTTTTCCAGAAAAAGACAATGATGAGAGATTCTCACTATAAAAATAAAAATCCTGGGGCACCTGGGTGACTCAGCCAGTTAAGTGTGCAACTCTTGATTTCAGCTCAGGTCATGATCTCGTGGTTTGTGGGATCAAGCCCCGCATTGGGCTCTGTGCTAATGGGTAAGAGCCTACCTGGGATTCTCTCTCTCCTCTCTCAGCCTCTCACTCATGACACATGCACGCTCTCACTCTCAGATAAATAAATAAACATTAAAAATAAAAAATAAAAATCCTATTATTAAGCAGTGATTTTCAAAATTATATTATATTGAATCAAAAACAGAGAAATTGATCAGTGGAACAGAATAGAGTTTCTAGAAACAGATGTAGACAATAGTAACAAATCAACACAAGACAAATCAGAAATAACACATTTATAGAAAAGCATAAATGCTTTCTCACTTTCTGCTTAGCTTAACTCTCATCATGCACTAAAATGAACTCCAGGTGGGTCAAGATAGATGAAAATGTTTATGGTGGATGCTTTCTTTTTCTTTTTTCTTTTTTTCCTTAGGCATCGGTCTCCCTCTCCGCAACACCCCACCATAATTTCCTACTGTGAAATTTCTTCTCCCTGACTAGATGTAGTGTTAGTGAGAGGGTAAAGTTCTGCTACCATGTTGCATTTGGAAGCTGAAATTATTCACTCCCCTTCTCTCTACCCAGTACAGCCAGGGGATGGGCACTTGACCTAAGCTCAGCTATTCTGGGTTGACTCCTAGAATTTTGATATTAAACTGATGCTACTACAAGAAAGAACAGGGGTTGGTCCAGGGCATCCAAACAGCTTATTCCAACTATAAAACAGCTAATATCCTTCCAGTTTTGGTTCGCCAGACCTCCTTAGTTCACTCTCAAGCATATTCCTGCAGACGCATACCAATAGTTTGATTATATTAGCCAGAGTGAGTTTTTTTTTCTATATCCACATAGAGACTATAATTCCAAAGAAATAACTAAGGAGGAAGAGAATTTATGAGACATGAGATGGTTGGTAGTATTGCGGTTCATCCTGGAATACATATCTCCTCCATAAGAAAAGCATTCTGGGACATGACCTGATGGTTTGCATTTCTTCTTCTTGCCTTCCCCTATGGCAGGAGTATACTTCTCTAGCCCATTGATGTTGGCTTGGCCACCTGACTTGATTGACCAATAGAATGGAAGTGGATATGATGGTCTGAGAGGCTTTAAGTATGACTTGTCAATTTTGTTTCCAAAATATATATTTTCTTTTATCTGCTCCATTCCATTTTACCAACACTGTATAAATCCATGATAATCTCATTCATGTATTTAAAAACATTTAAAGTGTTTTTATTTTATTTTTGAGAGACAGAGAGAGGCAGAGCGCAAGTGGGGGAGGGGCAGACAGAGTGGGAGACAGAATCCGAAGCAGGCTCCAGACCCTGAGTTGTCAGCACAGAGCCCCACGTGGTGCTAGACCTGTGAACCATGGGATCGTGACCTGAGCTGAAGTCAGATGATGCTTAACCAACTGAGCCACCTAGGCGCCTCACATTCATTTACTTTAACAGCCTTCTAACTCATCTCCGGCCTTTTAGCTGTGTACCTCTGAAAACCATCCTTCATACAACTGTAAAGCCACAGATTAAAGCCTTCAATGCCTCCCTCTCCCCGACATGGCATTTGAAAGCCATCACGAGGGGCGCCTGGGTGGCTCAGTCAGTTAAGCGTCCGACTTCGGCTCAGGTCATGATCTCATGGTTCGTGGGTTCGAGCCCCGCATCGGGCTCTGTGCTGACAGCTCAGAGCCTGGAGCCTGCTTCAGATTCTGTCTCTGTCTCTGCCTTTCTCTTACTCATGCTCTGTCTCTCTCAAAAATAAATAAATGTAAAAAAAAAAATTAAAAAAAAAGGAAAGCCATCACGATTTACTCCTATACATCCTCTCAGCCTCATCCCTGGACATTCCCAGCTTCCCACTTTATGCTTAGCAATATGAAACTGCCTGAAGCATCCCGAATGCTACTCCACGCCTTCGACCATTCTGTTTCCTTATTCTGTCCTCCTCTTCCTTCTAATTTTATCCATATAATATCTGTTCAACTCTCTAGTTTCTACCAGTGCTTCCAGAAATTCTTCCCTGGTACTTCCTAGACATGCACTTTCCCTGTGCTTCCTTGGTGCACACACCTTTGGCACTTTCCATGTTGAATTGAAATGATCTGTTCTGATATTTCTCTCTAATAGATGGCCATTTCCCAGAGGGCAGGAAAGGTTATCTTATTTAGCTTTTTATCCTCAAAATCAAGCATGATGTCTGGCACACTGTAGGTATTTCATACACATCCATGGAGCTGAAATAAACCAAGCAAATTAATATAAGAAAGCTAAGTTGTCTTTTTTAAAATGTTTATTTATTTATTTGAGAGAGAGAGAGAGAGTGCACACAGAGGAGGGGCAGAGAGAAAGGAAGAGAGAGAATCCCAAGCAGGCTCCAGGCTGCCAGCGATCTCATGAACTGGGAGATCATGACGTGAGCCAAAATCAAGAGTCAGAGGCTTAACTGACTGAGCCACCCAGGCGCCCCAGAAAATTAAATTGTCTTAAATCCTGCAGCTGGGATTCCTAAAAGCTAATGGCATTATGAAGTGGTTCTTCTGGAAAGAAGTATAGCAACATGCAACAAAAACTATGAAAATGTTCTTCCTCCTCCACTTGGTATTTTCCCATTTGTGAATAGCCTCAAAGAAATAATCCAAATGGGTGAAATGTACACAGATGTTCCCGGCAACTCTAGTTATAATAGTGAAAAAAAGAAAAAAACCCTGGAAGCCATCCAACTGTCTAATAGGGAAATGACTAAGCAAACAGTGGGATTATTACATAGCTATTAAAAATGACAAGGTGAGGACTATGTCAACACAAAGTGTGTATCTGCAGGAACGTTAAGTGGAAAAAAGAACACAGACAGTGTTTAAACAATAGCGGTTAACGAGGAGTGTGTACATTAACAAAGATCAGAGGCCAGTTTGGAGAAATGAAAATGGCTAGAGTTCACTCAGCCCTTTTTTTCTTGTGCGTTTCCATGAGTTGATGAAATAATATTGAGATATCATTGCAACATAGATATCCTGAAAGTCCTCTGCAGTGTAAGTGCTCTGAGTAACCTACCAGGTTGTATTTTCCAAGAGATAATTTCATGCTAAACTCTCATAAAATCATTATGAAAATAATGATATTTCTTTGAGAGAGCAAAATATTTTTCTTTAGTTTAATTCAACAAGCAATTCTGAGAACTATGTGCTAGAGTGCTTATGTTCTCATGACATTTACAAAACACATGGGCAAAAATGCTCAGATGGATCTGTGTTATTATTTTAACCTACTTTTATTTATTTGAGTGACTGTACATATTAAGACCATTAACACAGGAAAGTTTGAAAGACCTTTGGCCTAAACCTCTCATTCACAAATTGTTTCAATTTTATACTTTTGATGTTGACTCCAAAAGAGGTTCTATGTATAGTCACTAAGATATGCTGGTAAAGATTAAAAGGAAAAAATTATCATCATACAATTCTAAACTTGTGTTGCTTTACCAGTGTAGGGCACTGTGAATTAAAATTTTATAAATCCTGTGATTATCTTGTGAATAGCAAAATATTGACATTGCAATATACATTACATTGCAATGAAAAGAAACCACATTTTTTTTTTATATCTTGTTTGAGAAATTTTTTACCTTTTTAATTCACTGAGATCCTCAAAAACATGGAGGTGGTCCAGGTGTCCCTGGATCTCTGGGAGACCCCTGGTTATAATCATCACTTTATCTTAAAATGTGATAGTTTTAACAAGGGTCCCCAAATTAATGGCTATTAATAACTGTATAAACACCTAACTCACAGGGGCACCTGGCTGGCTTAGTTGGTTAAGCATCGGACTCTTGATTTCGGCTCAGATCGTGATCTCCTGGTTTGTGAGATTAAGCCCCGTGTCTGGCTCTGTGCTGACAGCGTGGAGCCAGCTTGGGATTCTCTCTCTCCTAGTCTGTCCCTCCCTCACTCATGCACGCACACACACACACACACACACTCTCTCTCTCTCTCTCTCTCTCTCTCAAAATAAATAAATAAGTAAACATTAAAAACAAAAACAAAAAAAATCACCTAACTCACAAACTGCTGTCACTTAGCCCTACTGTTTCTGCTGCCATGTAACCAGCAGTCAGAACATTCACACCTTTTAGAGCAGAGGTTCACAACCTTGGCTACAGATCAGAATCACCTACATTTTCCCAGACCCCACTCTGGGCCTCTTGATTTAGACTCTTCGGGACTGGAGTCTGGAAATGACTATGCTTAAAAGGCTCTCTTCCTCTCTTCTTTCCTCCCCTGTATTTCCTTATGGTTCCAGAACTCAGAATTCAAGTTAGTACCGTTCATAGTATGGTTTATCTGCATCATAGGTTTAACAGATCTGAAGGCTAATCTGAGGGTCAGCCACCATTTTGAATGTAGTCTCTCTGGGACAATGTGTTACAAGTGCCCCAGACATAATTTAGAATAGAAGTTTGAGGATACAGGCCACAGATTTTTGCAGGAACAACTCACACAAAACTTTTTTTTTTTGGCCTTCAGGAGCATGTTTATTGTGTCTGAGATGATACATCAGGTGCTCTCTGAGCTACAAAGGGTAAAAGGAAATCCTCTCATTACAAACTGACAAAGGTAAAAGGTAAAACATTTTTCACAACAGCATGAACCACATACTCAGAAATAGATCTGGGTTTAATACAAATGACGTCATTCCTAGTCATCTACGGCTACTTTTATAACTTCATACAGATAATGAATTAGGCTAAAATGCACTATAATATTTGGTAGACTTCAGGACCAGTATCCTTAATACATCACAAAATACATTTTGATATCCAAAAGAAGCAAGATTTGCAAGTAGGCATTTTAAACATAACTAATCTACAGCTCCAAAGTTCTACTCTTGACAGCATTTACCTTTTTGGGGTGTCTCCCAGTCTCCAAAGGATAAAAGCAGAGAGTAGAATCACTATAACATATGGGATGCCTGGGTGGCTCAGTCGGTTGAGCGTCTGACTTTGGTTCAGGTCATGATCTCGCGGTCCATGAGTTCGAGCCCTGCGTCGGGCTCTGTGCTGACAGCTCAGAGCCTGGAGCCTGTTTCAGATTCTGTGTCTCCCTCTCTCTCTGCCCCTCCCCTGCTCATGCTCTGTCTCTGTCTAAAAAATAAATAAATATTAAAAAAAAAAAAGAATCAGTATAACATATACACAGAAGTCCGTATCGTAAAGGCTATAAAGATTTGCAGCACAATGAGAAGAGGACAAAACTTTTGATCAAAAGTTTTCAATCATTCCTCAGATTTCTTATTGTGCTTAAATATATGAAAGTAAATGCTGAGATGAAAGTGTTATATTCAAGTGTCCATTGTTATAAGTAATTCAAAGCCTTATGTTGACCCTTCTCCTCTACCTTCTGTTTCTTCACTATAGGTCTGTACTATGATTACTGATGTTCTGAAGATGATGACCCTCCTGTATCCCAATAAGATTCCTCGCCCAAGAAATACAAGCTTAACTGTGGTCTTCTAAACCCAAGCACCCAAGGAAATATCCAGGGAAGTTGGGAGCTGAAGAACCAGGGTACATTCCCACCTTGCCCCCTGCCCCAGTGCACTCTGGCTCACATTCCGTTTGGAGTGATTATGTCTATGGGGACAGAGGAAGATATGTTTCTACCTTTTACCTGAAAAGCACAGGGAGACACTGAAGGCATCTTGACTAAGTTCATATTTCTCCTTTGAGGAAATGTAGCTGGAATATTTGGACATGGACCAAATTATGAAAAATCAAGTTCAAAAGGACTGCGGTTGTGAGTCATAGCAAATGGTGTCGTGTTGATAAATACAAAGCATAGTTATAAAGATGGAGAAATTCATTATGTTCCAGAAAGATATGGCTGTTAAGACTTTCCAGATGAACCAGAGAGTTGAGACCATAATTATTTAAGTGAAAAACCAATTTGGCCTTCTTATTCGAAGGTGGGAATATTAGAAGGATGATGTATTTGGGGCTTCCAGGCTGAGCTCCAACCACATATCTGAATGCCCCAGAAAGTATCCACAGATGCTGTATGTGTTTTTCCCTTCTGAATTATCCAGATGATTGCCCTTCAGCCCATGCTTCGCTAACCTAGGGATAGGATCCATTCATTTAACTATTGTATGGGCTATAATTGCCACTTCAAATGAAAACCCAGGAAGCCAAATCCAGGCTGTTGAAAGTGTATAATTAGCTCCTTGTACAGCCTGACCCCACTGATTTTTCTGACGCATTTGGTCTGCAGTGTGCCCTTTCTGAGACCTCCAGTAACTTCTCCACAGCTGGAGATGCCCAAAACTGCACGCAGCACTTCCTGTGGGTGTGGTCTTACATTCTTAAGGCTGTGGGCTGAATGAATCGCCTTTCAACCACTCAGATCCACAGTGATTTTCAAAATATGGGAGTGGATTATGAGTAGCTACCTCAAACACAAGAGGGTTCTCCCTCTTCTTTTTCTTTGTAAAAAATGATTTTGTGATGGAGCCCTCTCAAGAAACACTATAAGTGGTCAGCCTGGGGTACGTTAGTTGTCCTCCCAGATAACGTCATTAGCTATTCTCAGGAGAGGAAAGGCAGGGTATGCCCCTTGGGAGAATGACAACACTTGTTTCAAGTTGGGGAAGAGCCTGTGGTTCTTTTCCTGCGTTTGGGGGAAAGCGAACACACAATGTTCATTTCCTAGATACGGGATGTGCTGTGTGGCTGGCAGGTCATTTTCCACCATGTCACATCCTTCTGGTTGAAGGCAGCAGGGGCCAGGACAGGAAATGGCAAATTCTGAGAATGAGACCAGGCTTTCCCAGAGCAATCATTGGTTCTCTGGAACTATAAAGCATGCTCATCCAGAAACAGCCTCAGATTTTTCTTTCCTGGAGATAGCCAGAAGTGAATGGTAAGTGGGGGAGCCTAGAAGGATTCTGTCTGAAAGATTGCCATTGGGATTGTAATACGGGGGTTATATCCTTGGTCCACTATATATTTTGTGTGACTTTACCTCATTTTGCTAAGAGGTCTCTTTACTTGGAAATTTATCACTGGTGAGTGGAATAATGGGGGCATGTGAATACAATTAAGACCTAGGAGTCAGGAGACCAAGATTCTAGATGGTTCTGTGAAGAATCAGCTGTATCTAGAATATGTCTGTGTTTCAATTTTCTCATCTTTCAGATGAGAATAATGATTCTATGCTGATATGTCACAGTATTGAAATGCTCTATTGCTATGGCTTATATGCCACTTTTAAGAAGGTCCTAATAATGATGAGTACAGTGGTTATGAAGGTGGGGATCTTTGGCAACTAGGAAGGATATACTTTTACCCCAGATGTACAGTTGTCTCTCTTAGTCATCTCCAATTGGCTTCAACTCAACTTGGTACTAGGTAGCCCTCAGTGAGTTGTTAAAAATGTTGGACACTTTATTTTATTCAGTGGCTACTCATTTTTTAAGGAAGCTTTTGGAATAAAGAAACATAGCAGTATTCATTTACTGGAACTTAGTTTTTTTTTTTTTATTTTTAAATTTTTTTAACGCTTATTTATTTTTAAGACAGAGAGACAGAGCATGAACAGGGGAGGGGCAGAGAGAGAGAGGGAGACACAGAATCTGAAGCAGGCTCCAGGCTCTGAGCTGTCAGCACAGAGCCCGACGCGGGGCCCGAACTCATAGACGGCGAGATCATGACCTGAGCTGAAGTCAGATGCCCAACCGACAGAGCCACCCAGGCGCCCCTACTGGAACTTAGTTTTTTTTTTTTTTTAAATTTTTTTTTCAACGTTTTTTATCATTTTATTTTTGGGACAGAGAGAGACAGAGCATGAACAGGGGAGGGGCAGAGAGAGAGGGAGACACCGAATCGGAAACAGGCTCCAGGCTCCGAGCCATCAGCCCAGAGCCTGACGCGGGGCTCGAACTCACGGACCGCGAGATCGTGACCTGGCTGAAGCCGGACGCTTAACCGACTGCGCCACCCAGGCGCCCCTGGAACTTAGTTTTAATGAAGCACCCATCAAAGAGTGAGACTTAGAAAAGATAGCCCAAATAACATTTTAGGCTTGATTGTAAGGTAAGAGCCTGGAAAAACAATAAGCACAAGAGTTGCTTCAGGGAAGCATCTAATATAGCAAAATTAGTCCCTTACATTTGATGGACAATATGATTTTTGAGTTTTGGGGGGACTTGTCTTTTTCACTCATCCCAGACGCAAAACAATGAATTGCAAAAGTGTTAGGATCCGAGTCCTCAGGTAAGGACAGGGCTTTGCGAACTGGTACAACTCACCACCTGTAAAGTGATGTTTTAAACAGAGCAGAGGCCTCAGTATTGCGGCAGAGTAATGCCGGCACCCCCTCCTCACTGAGCTTACCTCTTATTTAACAGTTAATAAAGCCCACCCTTAGCGTTCCCCGGGGGGAGAGAAGCGGACGAGGGCATTGCATACGCGTTTTTAAGGTCCCGGGAACTGGGGTGCCTTGTCCCAGAGTACAGAACTGGTCCCTGCGCACCTGACCCACAGGACTCGCTGGAAAACGCCCCGCCCGTTCCCCCTCGCGTGGCAGTCGCTGCGGAGCCTCACTGGGGCGTGGGGGGAGCACCGAGACTCCGCGCTAACCGCGCGTCTGTGTCCCCGCAGGGCATGGAGAGGCCGGCGGCGCGGGAGCTGCAGGGCGCCGACGCGCTGCGCCGCTTCCAGGGGCTGCTGCTGGACCGCCGCGGCCGGCTGCACGGCCAGGTGCTGCGCCTGCGCGAGGTGGCCCGGCGCCTCGAGCGCCTCCGCCGGCGCTCCCTGGCGGCCAACGTGGCGGGCAGCTCGCTGAGCGCCGCGGGCGCCGTGGCCGCCATCGTGGGGCTCTCGCTCAGCCCGCTCACCCTGGGGGTCTCGCTGGTGGCGTCGGCCGTGGGGCTGGGCGTGGCCACCGCCGGAGGGGCCGTCACCATCACGTCCGACCTCTCCCTGATCTTCTGCAATTCCCGGGAGTTGCGCCGGGTGCAGGAGATCGCCGCCGCCTGCCAGGACCAGATGCGCGAGATCCTGAGCTGCCTGGAGTTCTTCTGCCGCTGCCAGGGCCGCGGGGACCGCCAGCTGCTGCAGTGCGGGCAGAACGCCTCCATCGCCCTCTACAACTCTGTCTACTTCATCGTCTTCTTCGGCTCACGTGGCTTCCTCATCCCCAGGCGGGCCGAGGGGGCCACCAAGGTTAGCCAGGCCGTGCTGAAGGCCAAGATTCAGAAACTGGCCGAGAGCCTGGAGTCCTGCACCGGGGCCCTGGACGAACTCAGCCAGCAGCTGGAGTCCAGAGTCCAGCTCTGCACGAAGGGCGGCCGTGGCCACGACCTCAAGATCTCTGCGGACCAGCCCGCGGGGTTGTTTTTCTGAGAACATCCTTTCCCCCTTGTGACCGAGGCCAGAAACCATCCCCATGGGATGCTCCAGATTTGTAGCTCCCTCAGGAAAACACCAAGTTGGATTAGGAGCTGAATTGAATGCAAAGGATGAGAAAAACTGTTCTTGAAATTGGGGGAAGGAGGGAGTCACAGACCTTCTTTCCCTAACACTAGGACATCCTGCCTGGGGCTGAATGCTAGGGACTTTTTACTTGCCATATCCTGTGGGACATGTGACCCGAAAATTATTTTTCCTTTATCAAAACGATTCAGTCTCCGCAACGGTGGGCGCTACTCTATTAAAGTTGTTTCAGGGTCCCTGCCACAGTGCAGGTGGTTTGAGCAGGTTGGGGAGGGTGCCACGCAGCCACCCTCTGGGTCCTCTCCAAGCCCCAGTAGGCTTTGAGGTCCTCAGAATGCCTGTGAGAGGAGACACTAGCTTTGAAACCTCTCTTTCAGAGTTTCTGAGTGTAAAAGAACTCCAGAATCCAGAGCAAATCAGACCCCCTCTGAACGGGCAGGGCTCATGACCCAAGAGGGTCCTCTCCCACTGATGTGCCCTTCCTTCCCCTCTACTTGTACACATTCACAAATCCAGCCTGGGGCAGAGTGCATCTTCCTGGGTGGGGGAGGGAATCATATCCAGACCTCCAGATACTCTGGGAGAAAAACCAAGTAAACGGTCCTCTAATTCCTGCCCCCTTGCAACAAGAAGCAGAGGCTGAGGAAGATGAAGTGTCTAACAGCTTCATTTACTGACATTCTGGTGTACAGAAGAGAGCAGTGGCTTGGAGTGAGACAGTGCTGGGTTTGTTACTGGCTCTGTTGCTGCTGTGTGACCTTGGCCAGTTCATTTCTCCGAGACTTGGCTTCCTGGTCTGTAGAACAGATGCTAAACCCTCACCCTGTTGCGAGGTATTAAGTGAGATTAAGGTGCCAAGGGCAGTGTCTGGCTCACGAAGTGCAGGCCCCTGGACTGGCAACGTTAGAATCACCTGGGAACTTGTTAGAAAGGCAAATTCTTGGACCCAACTGTCAACTTAAGGGATCCTAAACCGGAGGTGGGGCCCATCAACCTGTGTGTAAGCAAGCCCACGGGGCGGGGGGTGGGGGGAGTGATTCTGATACCTATTAAGGTTTGAAAATCACCGCAGCAGATACTGGTATCCGACCCCCTTGTGGACATTCATGAAGTTTTATGGCCTCTCTAGGGGCTCCGTGGTCTTCAGAGTCATTCACAGAAGGTCAAGGACAGACAGTGTCCCAAAAGCAAAAGAAAGAATGTGTTTGTGCGTGAGATACGTCAGTGCATCCTGGGGCAATTTCCCACCATGTGAAGTAAGGGATATAACATAATAACCCCTTTAGAGGGCAGTGTTGCCCAATCATTGTAGAAACTGGTACCGGAAGGACTGTGAACTTAATGCAAATTGACCTTTGTTACCTTCTGTGAAAACCGCAAGACCATGTATTGTGTTTTTAATTTATTTTAAGTTTGTTATTTAATTACCGTTTATTATTTGCATTTAATTTTATTTAATCATCACACCACATTTAGGAAGTAATAGGAATAGCAGACTTCTGAATGGGAGACTATGGACGCTCTTTTAAGGAGATGAGGTTGAGTTTGCCTTCGTCAGGTGGCTCATGAGCTGGGAAAAGCATCGCTCTCCTTGAATAAGTCTCTCTCCGTCAGAGGGGACTTTCATTCCCCAGCAAAAGTGGGAAGTTCTGAACAGAGAGATGGGGCCGAATTTAAGCTTATCAGTGGAGGTTTGACTTGCGGCTCTAGAAATGATGCAAGCATATTTATCCTGAAGGCAGTTGGCCAGCAAATAACACCTGATCTGAAAAGTGAACCTGTTTTATTCAGGGGAGAACCCCAATTTAGAGGCACGTGAAGGAAACACTCAGACCATGGGAAGTCTGATGTCCTGTGAAGTTATTTATGTCTTAGGGATGACAGACAAAATAGCTTGTGTCATGGTGGCGATGTGTCATATTTTCACCTTGAGATCTGTAAGGAATCTGTAAGCTGTCTCTAAGAAAATACGTATAACTTTTTCAATTTCCATTCCTACAACTGTAATGTTAAAAAATATGTCGAAAAGTCTTTGGGACCACACATGCAATACTTGGCTGTGTTATTTAATTATTTAACATGCTTTAAATTTATCCAGTCTACCCCCATCTTTCCCAAATGATAGCCGAGTGTCTGAGGAACTGTACTTTCAGTGCTGGGGGAAGGGGTTAGTGGTTGTATATTTTTATTTTTACCACAAATTGCAATTGCTCTGTATCCTGGTTTCTTTTGAAGTTGGTACTGGTTTCTTTTTAAACTGGTGTCGTTTCTTAGGCTACCTTGCACAGATAGCTAGCATTGTAGATCACCAGAATGTACTTTGCATTGTTGTTTGTGTTATATCACACAGGTACAACCACTCCCTAACTCCAGCTTTTGTTAAAGCTTAAGTTTGAGTTATAGTCTTCCAGTGGGTAGGTTGTTCCTTCCCTAAAAATAAACTGGGCATTTCAGGAAGCAGCAATAGCAAACTTTTCCTATCATTAGGGTACTTCCTATCACTAGGGGATATCAAAGTCATAAACTCCCAGTTATCATTTCAGTGGCCCTCTTTACACTGAAGGAAGAGTGTCTACTTTGGAACAACACTCCGCACATAATAGGAGCACAATAAATGCATTTGAATAATTTAATGAACTGTTCAGCTACATTAATAGGAATTTGTCGATAATGAAAGCTTATCCACCCTCTTATGTGTCTGTTATAAAGATTGGAGCCTCTACCAGGATTTAGTCAATTTCAGTTAAATGGATCCTAGAGATAAATTTTTATTTATTTCTTTTGTGGGAATGTGAATAAGGCTTTTCCTTAAGGCCTTCATTCTATAAACAAACAGATTGAAATGGTATGTTGTAAAAGGAAGAAGGGAGAGGAGTATTTGGATTATAAGTGTATTTCAGGAAAATGTCCGAGTTTGAAAAATAAAAATTTGGTACTCGGGTCTAAGTGTGACTGTTAGTTTCTTGGGTTTCTAATTGTTCGGATTGTTTTTTTTCCCCCACAAAAAAAGGAGGTTTATTTAGCTCTGCATTTCAAGGATTCAGTAAAACTATGTTTTACTCTCTAAAAAAAAATGGTCCTTAGCAAATATTCTGATCTTAATCACTTTGATGCATTTGCCCTCAGTCACCTGTCATTTCCAAGATGGCAAATGTCAAAGTCGAAAGTATTTACTGAGAGAAAAAAGAGAAGAGTGCTGTAGAAGCCACCCTATATCAGATAAGTTAAAGTCAGTCAACTTGATATATTTCTCATTCAATACCTTAGTGTGAAAAGAAAGTAGAGGGAAGTGAGACATTGAGATAAAAACATTGCGCAGAGATAAATGGGGATACAGTTCAATGCAGCGATTTCTGAATTCCACATTTTTTTCCCACTGTAGCAAAATAAGTTCTTTCCTTTCATTGAAATAAATTACCCATTCCTCAGACTTCTTGACCTTTCTGTAACTAATTACCTAATCTCATGTCTGCCTGTGTATGAATCAATAACTTTGAAAAGGGGCAGATGTGTAATTATTTTCACTTAGAATATTCCATATCAAGCTGTATAATTTTTAAAAAGTAATCAACTCGTATTACAGGAATTTTCTTATTATCTAGAAGTCTCAGCAAGTTTCAAAGCCTTTGGACACAATTACAATCTGGGAAGTAATTGAAAAGAAACCTAGAATCAGCCAAATCAGCCTTCACAAAAGCCAAGCACTAGAAAAAGGCAGAAAGGAAGGGTGAGGGGCAGGATCTCTATGAGGAAGGCAAAACTGTCCCAGAAATTTCCAGGAGATTTTACCTTGCAAGTAGCTGATCTTGACCATGGGAGGCCTGTTTTAGCTACAAATTTGCTGCTCCAAATATACCTAGGATTCTTTTGCAAAGAAGAAAAGGAGGCTGGACATCGAGTGAGAGGTCCAGCAATCTAAGCAAAGAGTCTGTAATGGTTGCTGCAATCTTTTGAGAACTTCTGTCCTGGAGGTGATCTCTGAGTGCCAGCCTCTGAGTCTCCACCTTGGAAACACCCCTGGGGCTGAATGTTGCGTTATTAATGACTGTGCAACCAAAAAAAAAAAAAAGTCTGTGTTGGTAGGATTGTTTGCAAAGGCCAGCCACAAGCTGGGATCCTATCTTTGCTGAAGCATATGGTGTTCCTGTCGTGACAAGTGTCTTTTTAGTTAATTGCAATAAATCTCTCCTTGTTGAGTTGACAGGAGGTTGGGATGTTGTTGCTTTTGGCTCCTGGCAAGCTCAAATGAGAGAAGGTAAATCCTGCTGTGGTCTGGAATAGGACCAAGAGTGAGCCCTAAGATCTGAATGTTCCTTTAGCAAACAGAGAGTTTTAAGGAGAGGGCAAATCATGCTGATGAAGCAAGACCCCTGTAGGGGCTATGAAGGAACATTAGGGACCCTCAGCACCCCTGATCCTGACTGGCATTAGCATTAGGTTGTGGGGAGAAGGTCTTCCAACGTGCCCCTGCCTGCACCGGTAAAGCTTGTCTATACGAAGCTATATCTGCAAAGGACGGAGTTTAATCCCATTTTGTATTTCCAGCGCAACCCCAGGGCTGGGAGTGCAGGCAGGCCCGTGACCTGATTTGCCCCAGAACCTTAGCAGTGACTCACAGCCGCGGCCTCTGCCTCCCAAGTACACGGGAGCAGTCAGCGTATGGCTCATTCCAGCATTAGTGTGGATGCAGTTGCCAAATTTACCAAAATTTTTGTAGATGGAGTCAGGCAAGGGTTGGTGATGTCTCAAATCTTTCTTTTAGGTTCAAATTTCTTTTTCCAGCCTCCCTGGTTGGCATGCAGACATTTATTCTGCCCTCACCTTGTTATTAAAACTGCACTCGTAGAGGCGCCTGGGTGGCTCAGTTGGTTGAGTGTCCGACTTCAGCTCAGGTTGACGAGTTCAAGCCCTATGTCGGGCTCTGTGCTGACAGCTCAGAGCCTGGAGCCTGCTTCAGATTCTGTGTCTCCCTCTCTCTCTGCCCCTCCCCTGCTAGCACTCTGTCTCTCTCTGTCTCAAAAGTAAATAAACATTAAAAAAAAATTTTTTTTAATGCACTTGTGAAATGTCGTTGAAGAACCATACTTTCCTTAGTGCTTAACAAAATGACATTTAGATGATAAATAAAAATGTGGATATTTAATGATAACAGTAATAGCTAACATTTCTTGAAAACTTGTTGTAAGTACAATTTGACAGGCATTATCACACTTACCGTACAAAAATTTTACACAGTGTATGCAACGATTACCCCCATATTATTAGATAAAGAAAGTAAGGAAGTGGGAAGTCGTAGAGTTAGCAAGAGGTGGCCCAGGCTTTGAATCCTGGCAGCCTGACTACAGAATTAGGCTCTTTAGCACTTCTGGGAGTGACTGTATTCGTGAGATAGCTCACAATAATGACAACACTATTAACAACAGGGTGACAGATTCATTCATTCATCCAGAAAACACTTACTGAGTACTAACCTACCAACCTCCTGCCTCCTGTCATTTGTCAGCAACGGAGACTGTGTTCTAGATCTTACAGTGCTAACAATCCAGTAAGCTAGGTAGGGTAATCTTATGCCATTAGGTTGATCAATAAGAAACTAAAATGTAGCTTTGCAAATGGCTAGTATTTGCAAAAAACAAAATCAAAAACAAAAACAAAAGCAAAAACAAAAACCAATGTATGATTTGAAAATGATCAAACTTCAGCTTAGATCATAAAAACTTGTGCATAGATATTTTGTAATGCTGTCCCAGATGTCCCAATCATGGCAAGATACTTGGGAACAAAATGTCTAGAAAGGAAGGACATGATTAATAAGAACTTTTTGCTAACTGCTGATGTGCCGGGAAGGCATCTTCAGAGACCACACAGACACGAATGAAGAAATGACTGGTTCAACAGGCTTTTCCAGCTCTTGTAGAAAAACCTCTGCAAATGAAACTTCTGGGGGTCATGCCACTGAAACCACCATAAAACCTGCTTGTTGGTTTTCTTCCCGTTAGGGGTATGTACTCAATTCCACTGCAGTTGTATGGCCTAAAACTACTGGAGGCTTGTGGGTGAGTAGATAGGTGTGAGTATAAATGAGATCTTAGGTATCATGAAACTATCCAAGATGATAATACTTTGTGGATGATATGTGGTTGTTGTTTTAAGATTTTTTGAATTTTTTTATCCATTATTATTTTTTAACGTTTATTTAAGCATGACCTGAGCCGAAATCAAGAGTCAGACGTTTAACCTACGGAACCACCGAGGTGCCTCTAAGATTTTATTTTTTTAAGGAACCTCCACATCCAATGTGGGGCTTGAACTCACAGCCCCAAGACTAGGAGGGGGTGTGCTCTACTGACTGAGCCAGCCAGACACCCCCAGGATGACTTGTTTTTTAACATTGTTCCCTGAGATTTTGCATAGTAAACACTATTAATTGCTTTTTTAAATGTTTATTTATTCTTGAAAAAGAGAGAGAGAGAGAGAGAGAGCGAGGGAGGGGCAGAGAGAGAGGGAGACAAAGAATCCAAAGCAGGCTCCAGGCTCTGAGCTGTCAGCACAGAGCCTAACATAGGGCTCAAACTCATGGACTTCATCTGAAGTCAGACGTTTAACTGACTTAGCCACCCAGGCTCCCCAACACTATTAATTGTTGGACTTTCATTCTTTCTAACTTCTCTGTAGCATTTGACATTGTTGATTACCTAGTCTTAAAATATCCTTCTCTCTTGAATTCTGTGATGCTGGTCTTTCTTATTTGTCTCTCTGTTTAGCTTCCTTGATCGCTTTCTCCTCCATTCCTGAGATTCGAAGGTTCTCTGAGCCACAGACCTGCCTCTATCATAGAGGCTTTCACTGAGTCCTACATGTCTATTCCTAGCATATCACAGTCCTGGAGTGGATGTTGGTATGGATGAAACCAGTGACAAAGAATTCTTTTAGGGCAACTGAAATTGGTGTGTATTCCATGAGGTGCAAACAAAGGTGGCGGTCGTTGATGGAAGAAAACAGATTACAGGAGCGTGTGCAGAATTGAAAGCCCTAGCTGATTCCTCCTCATCAGAGTGCTGTACTTTGATGTCAGCCAGACATGGTTTTGCTCTTGACTGAACGTCTAAGAGCAATCTGTTTGTGTCTCTTACACAGACTTATCACATGGTGCCTTTTATTAGAGATATTTGTGCACACCTCAAGGCTCTTGAAGGACAGACACAGTATCTCAGGTAAGCTTCCCCACGGCGTCTCTCCAGCTCCTGCTACAGGACATGCTCCATAAGCATTTACTGAATGAATGAACAAATGAACCAGTGCTCTTTGTCCTCATTGGATTGGCTGGCATTGCTTCCCAGCACACCTAACGCTAAACATCTCCTCCCCCTCGGCAAAACTGGTGCAGTTTCACAACGCTTCCACGTCTGTCAAAGGTAGCAGTGGAATCCCAGGCGCCTACCTTGAAATCTCACTGTCTTTTTTTTTCTTTAAATTTTTTTTTAAATTTATTTTTGAGAGCGAGAGAGACAGACAGAGCATGAGTGGGGGAGGGGCAGAGAGAGAGAGAGAGAGGGAGACCCAGAATCTGAAGCAGGCTCCAGACTCTGAGCCGTCAGTACGGAGCCCGATGTGGGGCTCGAAATTGTGAACGAGATCATGACCTGAGCTGAAGTCAGACACTCAGCTGACTGAGCCACCCAGGCACCCCTCACTTCATTTCTAAATCTTCCCCTTCCTTATTTCTATGATAAGGTTTTGCCAAAGGATTGCTTTCCTATTAAATGTCTCTCAACTCCATTTTGATCAATTCCACTGCTACGACGACTCATCTAGGCTTTTACCCTAACGCCTGCAACCATCTTCTATCTGGTTCTCCTGATTTGAGGTTCTTCCTGCTCAAATTCATGCTATACTCCAGTCTTTGATTCATTTACATGAATTACAGATTTTTCTCATATTCCAACCCAAGGGAATGTAACCTTAAAACTTGACTCTGAATTTGAGTATACATCCAGAAAGGTTTTGAGTTGCTGTGGTATTTGTTATGTTTTAACAGCATACTACGACTGGTGATACTGTGAAGGGCTAAGATGAACTTGATTCTGTGGTTTTAATGACAAAACAATGATGTAGTTTGGGGACTTTACGAGAAGAGCTGAATCAGGAAGAAAAGGTCCAAGAAGAGTGGTGGTGGGAGGAAGCCTGTGAGGGGGAGGAAGGAGGAAAGCAGAGAGAGAGGAGCCGGGATGGGCAGACTCAGGCCAGAACTAGGTGGATATCCTCCATGAAACTGCAGGCTTGGTGGTTTTGGTTTTTTTTTTTCCTTTCAGTTTCATTGAGATATAATTGACAAACAGCCTCATTTAAGTTATATGATGAACTGACTTACATGTATTGCAAAATTTTTACTATAATGAGTTTAGTTAACCTCCATTATCTCATATAGACGCAAAAAAAAAAAAAAACCCAGAAAATATTTTTCCTTGTGATGAGAACTTTTAGGATCTACTAATCTCTCAGCGACTTTCCAATATACTTTATAGCAATGTTACCTATAGTTGTCATATTGTACATTACATCCCTGTTACTTATTTATCTTATAACCAGAAGTTTGCACCTTTTGATTACTTTAATCCAATCCCCCTTCTCCTGCCCCTGCCTCTCTCGCGTGGTTTTTTAATTCCACATATAAGTGAGATCATACAGTGTTGTGTTTCTCTGTTTGACTTATTTCACTTAGCATAATGCCCTCAAGATCCATCCATGTTGTCACAAATTGCAATATTTTTTTCTTTTTTTATGGCTAAATAGAATACTGTTGTGTATATATGTATATATATCACATACACAAACACCCCAAGCCCAGCCCTAGGTCACCACTGAATCATAAATCCGTGGTGCTGACCTCTGAAAGCTTTCCTCCCTAGAGTGGCCTCCTTTAAAAGGGGTGTTTCCTAAAGGGGAGAAGACTTCAGGTAGCACTTCTCACCTCTTTAGTATGACCAGCTCTTTGAGCTTTCTCCTGTAGCTGTTGATCCACATTGACCACCCAGGACAGCACTGGAGTGTGGAGTCTTTCACACCATTTCCTTTGGTGTGCAGGAGCTAGTAAGAGAGAGAGTTTTCCTCTCTACACCATGGTCAGGTTGGAGCTTGTCCCCACACCCTTGCCTTATAAGTGGAAGGATGTTGGGCTTCTCCTCTCCTCGCCAGGATGACCAATCTGGGCCCAGGGTAATATAATCTGTTTCCAGAAGCGCAATCTAATTTACTGCCTCTTTTACACACAAGCATATAACCTTTTCACTTGACAACGGCTGTTTTGTCGTTCCTCTTCCTTGTTCCCTCCCAGACACATGACACACCTATAGACAAGTAGATATTCATTCATTCAACAAGGTATTTATGGAGTGCTCACTATATGCTAGGTATATTTCTGGGCGTGAGCACAGAGTTGTGAACAAAATAGCCAAATATCTCTTCTATCGTGGAACGTGGAACGTGTAGTCTAATGATGATAGGGAATGCAGACACAAGAAAAGAAGTAAATATCTAGTTTGTAAGATAGTGTGTATTTGTTTCCTATTGGGGCTGTAATGAATTGCTGCAGACTTAGTGGCTTAAAACCACTACACACGGGGCGCCTGGGTGGCTCAGTTGGTTGGGCGGCCGACTTCGGCTCAGGTCATGATCTCGCTGTCCGTGAGTTCGAGCCCCGCGTCGGGCTCTGTGCTGACCGCGCAGAGCCTGGAGCCTGTTTCACATTCTGTGTCTCCCTCTCTCTCTGACCCTCCCCCGTTCATGCTCTGTCTCTCTCTGTCTCAAAAATAAATAAACGTTAAAAAAAAAAAAAAAAAAAACCACCACACACATTTATTTTCCTACAGTCAGAAGTCTGACACGGGCCTCTCTGGTCTAAAATAAAGTAGCTGGTGGGGCTAGGATTCTTTCTGGAGGCTCTAAGGGAGAATTGTTTTTGTTTTTTTTTTTTGCCTTTTCTGTCTTCTAGAGGCTGCTGGATTCTTAAGCTGGGACCCTCTTCCTTCCTCTTCAAAGCCTGCAATGATGGGTTGAGTCCTTCTATTACATCATTCTGGATTCCTCTTCTGCCTTTTCTTCCACTTTCCTGGACCCTTGTGATTACATTGGGCCTACCTGGACAGTCTATCATAATCTCCCTATTTTTTTTAAATGTTTATTCATTTTTGAGAGAGAGAGAGAGAGAGAGAGAGAGCGTGAGTGGGAGAGGGGCAGAGAGAGTGAGACACAGAATCGCAAGCAGGCTCCAGGCTCTGAGCTGTCAGCACAGAGCCCAACATGGGGCTCAAACTTATAAACTGTGAGATCATGACCTGAGCTGAAGTCTGATGCTTAACGACAGAGCCACCCAGGTGCCCCCTAATCTCCTATTTTAAGGTCAGCTGATTAGCCACCTTAATTCCATCTGCAATGTGATTCCCCCTTGCCAAGTAAGAGAATGTGTTCACAGATTCTGGAGATTAGGATGTGCACATCTTTGGGGGCCATTATTCTGCTTACTCTATGGCGATAAGTGCCATGGAGAAAAGCCAAGCAGGGACAGGGGAGACAGTGCAAGGGCAGGGGAGGTGCTGCAAGGCCTCAACGAGAAAGTCACATCCGAGTGAAGACCTGACGCTGGCGTGTGGGAGAGAGCCATGCGGGCACCCGAGGAAAGAGCACACAAGGCTGAGGTGACCAGAAAGGACAGAGCTTCTGAGGCAGAAGCAGGCTAGATGTGATTTGGGGAGGGAAGAAGCTCAGCGTGGCTGCAGTGGGGCAGGGAAGGGGAGCAGGTGGGCGATGAGTTCAGAGCCAAGTGGTAGGGCTCTGTGGACTGCTGGAGGACTGACTTGTACTCTGAGGGAGGTGGAAAGTCATTGGAAATTTCCGAGCAGGGCAAGGATCTGATCAGACTTATGTTCTAAAAGGATCCCTTTAGTGCTACATTGAGAATTCCCTGCAGAGGGACGAGAGTAGAGGCAAGAAGACCAAATGGGAGGCTATTGCAATATGGCAGGTGGGAGATGTTGGTAGCTGGCAGTGGAGAAGAGTAGTAAGATTCTAGGTATATTATCGGGGTAGACCAACAGGATTTGCTGATAGTTTAGATGTGGGAAGTGGGAGACAGTAAGGACTTGGGCCTGAACGGTTGAGATGGGTGACATTGCCATTTCCTCACCTGGGGACAGCTGCGGGTGGGGAGGAGTGGGATCAGGAGTGTTCCATTTTAGAGACGTTAAGTTTGACACACTGGAGACATTCAAGAAGAAAGACAAGTAGACAGTTGAATAAATGAGTCTGGAGCTTTAGGAGGACTTAGATAAGAGTTATGAATGTAAGGATCCTTAGCAAATAGGTGACAGTTGAGCAATTAGGTTGGATAAGACACTTCAGGAGTGAGTCGACATAGACTATATAAGGAATAGCTCTAAGGACTCAGTTCAGGGCTTGCCAACCTTTAGAATGAGGGGTGCCTGGGTGGCTCAGTCGGTTAGGCATCCGACTCCTGATTTCAGCTCAGATCATGATCTCATGGTTTGTGAGGTCGAGCCCCCCATCACCAGGCTCTGCACTAACAGCACAGAGCCTGCTTGGGATTCTTTCTCTTCTCTCTCTCTGCCTCTGCCTCTCTCTCTCTCTCTCTCTCTCAAATCACATTAAAAAAAACTATTTAGAGTGAGGGGTTGGTGGGGATGAGGGAGAGCTAGCTAGGAAGATAGAAGGAGTGGTCATCAGGGCCGAAGAAAAACTTTGGAAGCCAAGTGAAAAGGATTTCTCGGGGAGGAGGGAGCCAAAGGTTTCTGGAGAATCAAGTAAAATGAAGAATAAGAATTGGGCATTGCGTTTAGCAGCATGGAGGTCACTCATGACCTTGACATGAGAACTATCTGTGGAAACAATGGGGACAAAAGCCTTACTGAAGTGGATTTGAGAGACAGGATTGGAAACAGCATGTACAGACAACTCTCTTGAAGGGTGTTGCTGTCGAGGGGAACAGAGAAGTGGGCAGTAGCTGGAGGGGGATATGGGGTCATGAGAAATATTTTGTAAGACGAAGAGAAATCATAGTACGTGTGGTGTGTGCTGTGGGAATGATCCAGGAGAGAGGGAAAAAGTGATGGTGCGGGAGAGAAAATGGAGACTTTAGAGGAGTGTTCTTGAGAAAGTAAGAGGACGGGGTTTGGCCCAGGTGCACAGTAGGGTTTGGCCTTCACTCGTAGAGGCGCTGAGCGCACCTCCTCCAAACAAGAGGGAAGGCCGTGGGGCAGGCAGGTGATAAGGTTGGTGTGGGAACTCGTGGAAGGTCTCTTCATTTTTCCCCGAATAGGAAGTAAGGTCATCGGTTGAGACTAACAATGGGAGAGGGTGTATTGAATGGTTGGGAGGATGTCTAGGACAGCGGGACAGACAGCAGACAGACACAGGAAACATGCTAGGCTCACCAGGCTGCGTGCGGCGCCACTTACAGAGGGCGGCTGAGGAGCGTGTTTTAATTGTGTAGAATCAGGGAAGCGTGGTTTCTTCTCAGCAGTCCTGCCACTTAGGTTCTGAGGTGCAAACAATAGAGGCTCTTCCAGCCAATTTAGCAGAAAAGAAACTTATTGAACATATTAGGAAGCTCACAGAATCTCCAAAGGGGTGCAAGCGAGGCTTGGGGGTAATGCTGCCGGGAACAATACTCAAACCTTGTGACGTCACCACACCAGCGGAAACTCCTCCGCAGCTGTCGCTAAGCTATGACACCTCAGACTGCATCTACGTGACCTGCACAGGCTGTTGACCCCAGGACCTCTGCCCTCCCCTTCCCCCCGCTGCCCCCTTAGCTGCCAATGCCAGGGACCACTTCCTTGCATTGCTCTGTTCTAAACTAAGCCCTGGCAGGGGTATTCCTGTTTGTAGAGACTGTGCCCTAGCAGTGAGGGAGGGTGGGCGAGTGAGGGTTTGGTTTCTACTTAAGGAGACAAATTGTACCTGGGTGGCTCAGTGGGTTAAGCTTCTGACTTTGGCTCAGGTCATGGTCTCACCGTTCATGATTTCAAGCCCCACATCCCACTCTGTGCTGACAGCTCAGAGCCTGGAGCCTGCTTCGAATTCTGTGTCTCCGGCTCTCTCTGCCCCTCCCCTACTCGCATTCTGTCTCTCTCAAAAGTAAATAAACATTAAAAAAAAAAAAAAAAAAAAAAAAAGATGTTGGACTATCACTGGGATGAGAAATGTCCAGGATAGCAGTTAATGTTTTATTTTATGTTTGTTTCAAACATTTAGACATCAAACTCATTGTACTTAAATTCACATGCCTCTATTTAAAAGTGTGGCTGGAGGGGTGCCTGGGTGGCTCAGTCGGTTAAGTGTCTGACTTCAGCTCAAGTCATGATCTCGTGGTTCGTGAGTTGGAGCCCCGCTTTGGGCTCTGTGCTGACAGCTCGGAGCCTGGAGCCCACTTCGGATTCTGTGTCTCCCTCTCTCTCTGCCCCTCTGCCCCTCGCGCTCTCTCTCTCTCTCTCTAAAATAAATAAAAACAGGGGCGCCTGGGTGGCTCAGTTGGTTGGGTGTCCGACTTCAGCTCAGGTCACGATCTCGCGGTCCGTGAGTTCGAGCCCCGCGTCGGGCTCTGGGCTGATGGCTCGGAGCCTGGAGCCTGCTTCCGATTCTGTGTCTCCCTCTCTCTCTGCCCCTCCCCCGTTCATGCTCTGTCTCTCTCTGTCTCAAAAATAAATAAACGTTAAAAAAAAATTAAAAAAAAATAAAATAAATAAAAACATTAAAAATAAGTTTTTAAAAGTGCAGCTGGGGGCGCCTGGGTGGCTCGGTCGGTTGGGTGTCCGACTTCGGCTCGGGTCATGATCTCATGGTCCGTGGGTTCGAGCCCCGCATCGGGCTCTGTGCTGACCGCTCAGAGCCCGGAGCCTGTTTCAGATTCCGTGTCTCCCTCTCTCTCTGCCCCTCCCCTGTTCATGCTCTGTCTCTCTCTGTCTCAAAAATAAATAAATGTTAAAAAAAATTTTTTTTTAAAGTGCAGCTGGAAGCTGCCGTGTATTATTTCACTGTGGCAATGGTACCTGCATTGCCAAGGAATTACAAAAACACCTCTATTTCTAGCAATTTGTTAAATTGTGCATGCATTAACAATAAAACACTTATGTAAGAGGCTTGTGAAATAGCCAGGAAACCAGGAAATGACACAAAGCTGCCTTTCCTTTGTCAGCCACCCCACAGTATGAACTGACCTTGAAGCTTTAGCCTTTGTGGTTTTCTACGTAAGGATTATAACATACCATTTGAATTTCCTGCTTGTTGTCGACTTCAGGTTAATTCCATTCTTTCTATGTTTTGTTTACGTCTTAGAATATCGTCCTTTGCACTTTAATTCTTAAGTCTGAAACAGCAGACTATTTTCGGGTTCCGGACATAAAAATCTCTTATCTGAAAGGCCTAAGGATGGTAGTAGACCAAGGGGTTCTGGCTAATGTTCAAGGGACCAAATGGCAGGGTGGCTTTACTGCCACACTGAGCTAGCTGCTCTTAGCCACCGCTTATGGGGTGGTGCCCATCACGGGACCGGCTGTATGCAGCCTTGTCAGATTGGATTCAGAAACTCCCGTGATCCATATAATTAGGAAATAACTAGGCTCTGGGGATTTGCTCATGATAAGCTCACTCATAGGAGACTAATCTACAAACCAGTCTCATTCACTCACTGGGCAACTATTTGCTGAATGCTTATTCTCTGCTAGGCACTGGGCATTGCAAGGGAATAGCACAGTTGTGGTCGCTGCTCTTATAGAGCATATAGTCTGCTGGGACAGCAGACAAGGAGAAAGTCTATTTTGGGCCACGGTGGTAGTGATGGGAAGGGAGAAGTAGAGGGACTCAAGGAGTCTGTAGGACTTGCTGATGCGGAGGCTGGAGGGAAAGAAGGGGTGCGAGGGGGAGGATGGAGGGAGAAGCTGATGGGGAGAAATCCAGATGCCAACGTTGTAATGTTCATTGGGAGATAAGGTCTAGTTGAGATTCAAAACTAATTATCCACAGAAGAGATGCCTTTCGGGGTATGTACACTACACAGGAGACAGAATAATTTGCTTCAGCTAATTGAAACATTTAAGGACATATTACTTATATTTCTACCTCCCTTAGCCATACTAGGGATAACCTAGTGGCAATACAGTGTGGTGGTAAGATTGGGAGCTCTGGAGCCTGTCTGCTTGGGTTTGAGTCTTAGTTCCTCCAATAACCATTCCCTTCTGAACATGACCTCACTCCCTTTATCTGCCCACGTATTTGCCCCTCTTCCAGTGCTTCCTAGCTATGTAAAGGTTCCAGCCCATTTCTCCTCGCTTAAGCCAGACACTGGGGACCATCGACGCATCCCCGGCCTTCATCTTCTGAGTTAAATCAATCATGAGGATTTATCTAACCTCTCCACACCCTTTGAGTTTGTCCATTTCTCTCCAACTCATTTCTCTCCTGCCCCTTCCTGGTCCAAAATACCATCATCTTTGGCTTGATAACTGGTAAGTGATATTTCTGCATCCATCTCCCCTGACCCAATCTGTTCTGCACTGCAGCTGCCTGTCTGAGTGATCTTTTCAAGTGCGTCTCTGCCCAAATCTCTTCAAAGGCTTCCTTCCCATTGCCCTTAGCATAAAGCCCCAGATCGCCAGATCCTTTACATGGCCCATATGGTCCTAGACATTCAGTTCCCTACCTAGACTGCCAGCTTCCCCCCAAATCGTCATCTTATCATCTCTGTAAGCTTCATTTGATCTTTTATTTTTTCCTACCACAGAGCCAAACATAGAAGAAGCCTAACCACCCCCTATTCCCACACAGCTGGTCAATTTCAGGTCTCAGTTTAAAAGCCACTTCCATAGGGAAAATGGCCATGATTCACAGATAAAGATTAGGTCATCCCCTTGCTTTTTTCCTCAGTATCTTTCATCTCACTTGTGATTACTTTTCTGTGTAATCTTCTCCCTTCCTTCCTTCCTTCCTTCCTTCCTTCCTCTTTCTTTCTTTCTTTCTTTCTTTCTTTCTTTCTTTCTTTCTTTCTTTCCCTTTCTTTCTTTCTTGCTTTTCTTTCTTTCTTTCTTTCTTTCTTTCTTTCTTTCTTTCTTCTTAAGTTTATTTATTTATTTTGAGACAGAGAGAGAAAGAGGGAGTGTGAGCAGGGGGAGAGGCAGAGAGAGAAGGAAAGAAAGAGAATCCCAAGCAGGCTCTGCCTCATCAGCATGTAGCCTGATAAGGGGCTCAAACTGATGGATCGAGAGATGGTGACTTGAGCTGAAATCAAGAGTTGGACACTTAACTGACTGAACCACCCAGGCGCCCCAACTTTCTTATTTTTTAAACAGGCGTCTGCCCAACTGGAGCATAGGTTTCATGCTTCCTTCTGGATCCTGATGTCTGGCCCAAGGTCTGACATAATGTTTGAGAATTTTTGTTGAACAACAAAAAAAAGAAACAAACACCGATTCCTCCGCATTTTAAGAAGCATTTAAGAATTTCAACAAAGAATCAAAAAAAAAAAAAAAGAAAGTAACAAACAACTGGGACTAATTACCTTTTTTCCTCTAGACACAGATTGGTTATGTCACTAAGTAATTTGTACGTCAACTCTCTTTCTTCTGAATTCCACGTAGACTGTCCTCTTGTTTTTACCCTCGTTATAACATTATAAGACTCAGAACAGATTTTTAATTCATCAGTTAAACATAATTTTCTGACTGATTAAGTTTGGCACTGGATCCTTCTTGACGAATACAGAACACTTTCAGAACTGAATGGGAGGGGCGCCTGGGTGGCGCAGTCGGTTAAGCGTCCGACTTCAACCAGGTCACGATCTCGCGGTCCGTGAGTTCCAGCCCCGCGTCAGGCTCTGGGCTGATGGCTCGGAGCCTGGAGCCTGTTTCCGATTCGGTGTCTCCCTCTCTCTCTGCCCCTCCCCCGCTCATGCTCTGCCTCTCTCTGTCCCAAAAATAAATAAATAAAAAACGTTGAAAAAAAAAATTAAAAAAAAAAAAAAAAAAAAAAAGAACTGAATGGGAGCCGTCTGTCTCCACAACAGACTATGGGGAATGCAGCTGCGGCAGGGCGGAGGGCGGATTTTGAGCAGAAACTGATGAGCAACGGATTCTTGTCTGCGTCTTCCACGGAAGCTTGTCTGCGTCTTCCACGGAAGCCTTGTCTCTAAGTTTGGGAGCTCACTTTGCGTTTGGTCCAGGAGCCCCTGGTGTCCTTATGCCCCACAGCAGCCCAGTGTCCCTGTCCTGCTGGAGGCTGTGCCATGGTCCTCCCCTTATCTGCCAGGTACAGTGGCCACAGTGTCTGGAGCCCAACATACTTTTAGAGGCCCACAAAAAAGGTTTTATTTTTTTTTTTTAATTTTTTTTTTTTAACGTTTTATTTCTTTTTGAGACAGAGAGAGACAGAGCATGAATGGGGGAGGGGCAGAGAGAGAGAGGGAGACAGAGAATCGGAAGCAGGCTCCAGGCTCTGAGCCATCAGCCCAGAGCCCAACGCGGGGCTGGAACTCATGGACTGCGAGATCGTGACCTGAGCCGAAGTCAGACACTTAACCGACTGAGCCACCCAGGCGCCCCCAAAAAGGTTTTAATTTCTTTTAACATCAAATGGAGGGGGGGGGAAAGGACTTTTAAATCAGAGGAACTATTTTAATACGGAATATTTATGTATTTGTCCTTATGCTCATGCAGCCTTAAAATATACTTGTCAGTGATTTTTTTTTTTTTTTTTTTTGTGGAGAAAGGGGCATATGAAAGCAGGAGTGTGTGGGAGCCTGTGAAAGGCTTTCAGAGTGGGGGTTGGGGGGCAGTCACTTTGCCCTGTCCTTCTGGAGCCAGTATATTGTTTCAGGCTTGCTTTTCCCCCTCACCATTTTGAGTGTTTATTTGGATTTCCTCTTCAATCTTCCTCATTGTTCTAAAGTACAGGATGTGACACTGCTCAGTTACTAGAATGACCTTTATTATATCCCTGACCAGAGTATAAATATCCCAGCTACTCCAAGCCTGGTAGGAATAGGCAGAAGTAGACAGTGCCCTCAGTTGAAGCAGGTTCTTCTCTGTGGAAGCTTCTGTGGTCACCCTGCTGGTCTGACATGAATCGTGTCACCCAGGTGGGTGCTGGTTGAGGCCAAAACCTTGCCGGCACACCCCAGGACCAAGGAATGGTGCAAGCAGGCCATGTCGTCTTGACATCCCTGTGCACCTCGGGGACGCCGGCACGAGAGGAAGTTTTAACAATAGCTGATGCTTGAATTATCTGAAGACAAACAAAAAATTTTTGCTTGGCTGAAAAGGACAGGTTTTTTGTTTTTTTAAAAAATATGTTTTAGGGGCGTCTGGGTGGCTTGGTTGGTTAAGCATCTGACTTCGGCTCAGGTCATGATCTCACAGTCTGTGAGTTCGAGCCCCGAGTCGGGCTCTGTGCTGACCGCTCAGAGCCTGGAGCCTGTTTCAGATTCTGTGTCTCCCTCTGTCTCTGCCCCTCCCTGCTCATGCTCTGTCACTCTCTGTCTCAAAAATAAATAAACGTTAAAAAAAATTTTTTTTAAATATGTTTTAAAAATTTATTTATTTTGAGAGAGGGAGAGAGTGCACGAATCGGGGAGGGGCAGAGAGCGAGGGAGAGAGAGAATCCCAAGCAGGCTCTGTGCTGTAGAGCCCAATGCGGGGCTTGAACTCACAACCATAAGCTCATGACCAATATTGAGAATCCGACACTTAACAGATTGAGCCACCCAGGCGCCTCTTTTTAAATATATTTTTTTAAGAGGTTAGTTTTATATTATAATAGCAGCTGAGTAGTTTAAACAGATTTCCCATTACAAATCTTCTGTGTGAGGTTTTTTTTCTTTCCTGTAACACATTTTAACAAAACTTGGGTAACTTTAGACCCTATATGATATGCAATTTTTTAGTCCTTACAATTGCTTCCATCTGCGGCCCCTTTCCAGGCTTCCAGCTTCCCTCAACACTTCATTCCCCATTCCCCTCTTAAATGAAATCAGAAAACAAATGTCAGGGAGGCTGAATAAATACTTTAGCTGCTCTGTTGTTCTTACAGAAAACTCTGTGGGGCTGAGGAATCTGAGTGTGACTGCAGGACAGAGCTGCTCGTGGTCTTGGGAGATAATGTTCTCTGCGGTGAAAACACTGTCTGGGCCTCCAGAGGCCTGGGTTCTCCTCTTGTTTCTTGCTACCTTGCGTTGTCACATGTCGCTTGATATGACTCGAGTTTCTCACTTGTCAAACAAGTAACACAAAATTTCCAGCAGGTCTGATGAAGTTTTGGGGGTGCTGGGGGTTTGTGGGGGCCAGAGCCGACGGCCAAGAAAGAATTCTTGAAGATATCTTTGGTGTAAAAAGGTGATTTTATGAAAGCACGGGGTTGGGATGAGCACTGGGTGTTGTATGGAAACCAATTTGACAATAAATTTTATATATTGAAAAAAAAAAAAAAAGCATGGGGACAGGACCCATGGGCAGGAAGAGCTGGACTGGGGGCCTGATGTAACTCATTATATACCCTCAGCTTGGGAGGGGATCAGGGATAGAGTATGTCTCTGAGGAATTTTGGAAGCAAGGTTTCCAGGATCTTGAAGGGCTAGCTGTTGCTAGGGAAACGCTATTTGTTACCTTTAATAAAATCTCAGTCATGAGACCCTTCAGATATATATGGGGAGGGGGGCATAAGCTTGGAGTATGATTGCCAGCATATATCTTGGGGCAGTTGAGATAAAGGAAGTAGACTTACAGGATCCTCCAGGTTGGGATAATGTTAAGCTAAGGTTCTCTTTTGCCCCCAGCAAAGTGTCATCATGGAGGCAGCTGAGCTCTTAGAGGGAGGTCACTCTTCTATCTCAAGGACTTGTCAATGGGCTATAGGCAGAAGGGAATTTAATTTTTCATTTGCCTTTGTTTCCTACATTACCATGGCAAGCACTTAGACCCCTGTACTTTGTTCTTGGGTAGCCAGGAGTGTCTGAGGAATATCACATATTCCACCTGGGGGAAGAGGGGTGGGGGCGGGTGCTAGCTTGTGCTTTGTCCCTCAGCCTGCCTCATGCTGACCCTCATCAGGTCTACAAAAGGAGACAGCGCTAGTTTGGGAGAACTTCTTTGGGATAAGTCAACTTCCCCTTATCTCAAATCGCATTACTTTGGAGATCACCTAAGGCGGCTTCATTGCCTGTCCTGGGAAGATGGAGAGGATGGCGGGGATGGGGGTGTGGGGGGTGTGGGAAGGGAGCTGAACAGACAGCTGGAAGGCCTCAGACTGTGTTGGCCCAAGCGGGTGATGATACAACCAGTTTCAGGGTGACCCGTTGTGGGTCTTCTCTCCTTCCCTTTAAGGTGGAGACACGGATATGAAAAGAGCAAAGACCCTAGTGTATTCTGCAGGAGGTAATCTCAAAGCTGGAAGCAGTTTCACTCCCGAAAGAAACACCAGCGCAGTTCTCTCCGATTTGCCATCATACTTGACCCCGGTGCTTTGCCGAGTTGTAATTCACCCACCGAGCAGTTACGGGGCATCCATTTTGCATCAGGCAGCGTGCTTAGAGCTTGGGGTATGAAGATCATCTCTTGCTTCTTAGGGAGTTTCTCTTTCCACCCTTTCCTTTCTACTATCTGTCTTCATAAAGAGTTAGAGTGATATTTTAGCTTATGTAGGTCACATGCCTCCCTGCTCAATACGCTCCAGAAGCTTCCTTTTGTATTCAGGATAACGTCCAACCCCAAACTCTTTTACTAACAGTGTCCTGCAGGGTCTGACCTGGGCCTGCTTCTCTGACTTCACCCTACCTGTTTTTGTTTTTGCAGACAGCAATGTGATTCCTAAGTCAGGACCTTTTTTCACTTGGTGGTGGGGAGGACCTCAGGCACACTGAGCTGAGTTGACAATTCTCAGGTCAAGGCACATTGTCACAAGTCCCTTCTCCTGCTTTGTGTATGTATTCTTTTATTTCCAGTTCCCTCATTCCCAGTTTTATCACAGTTCCTCTCTCTCCATGGTAACCGTTCTCAAATGTCTGAAGTGTATCCTATTTGTATGTGCTCTAGCAGAAAGTGATATTTTTGTGGGCAAAATTTTTACCTTATTTTATTTTTAATGGAGTACATCTTTAGAAATTATTTTTTAAATAAAAAATATTAAAAAAAATTTTATTACTATTAATTTTTTTAACATTTATTTATTTTTGAGAGAGAGAGAGAGAGACAGAGTGTGTGTGGGGTAGAGGCAGAGAGAGAGGGAGACACAGAATTCGAAGCAGGTATCAGGCTCTGAGCTGTCAGCACAGAGCCTGACCTGGGTTTTGAACCGATGAACCACGAGATCATGACCTGAGCTGAAGTTGAATGGTTAACCTACTGAGCCACCCAGGTGCCCCTAATTTTTTTTTTTTTTTTTTTTAATTTGAGAGAGAGAGAGAGAGAGAGCAGGTGAGAGGGGCACAGAGAGAAAGAGAGAGGAAGAGAGAATCTTAAGCAGGCTCCATGCTCAGCGTGGACCCAGGGCTCGAGCCCACGACACTGAGATCCTGACCTGAGCCAAAATCCAGAGTCGGATGCTGACCCAACTAAGACACCCAGGCACCCCCTGGGTATATATTTTAAATGCACATGACATATTTTATACTTTTCCCACTCAGCACTAGGTTTTTGAGATCTAGCTGTATTGTTATAGGCCCATTTGCTCACACCGTGGACACGTTTTAATTATCCACTCTCCCAAGGATGCATACCAGCTGCCTCCAATAATATGAGCACTGTGGCTCCGTGTGAGAACCTGCATGCTGGAGGATTGTGCTTGCTGGGCACAGGCACCTGCAACATAAAATAACTTTTAATTTGCCTCAGTAGTGGCAGACTGTTTCCCAGAACAGCCTCATTGGCTACACTTCCTCTGGACCTTTGTGTTTGCTGTTCCTTTAGTCTGAAATAATTGTCCCCTGGACTCTTCAAGGGACTGTCTTCTCACTAGTGAGATCTCAGCTCAATTATCACTGCTTCCCAGAGGCCTTGCCCAAGCTCACAGTTGTCCCCACAACCTGTCCTCCCCAGGTTACTCTCCATCATTTTTATTTGTTTGTTACATCATAGCATTTTTCACAGTTTGAAATTATCTGTGATCATTTATTCATTATCTGTCTTCTCCACAGCAACGGATGCTGTCCTGGCCACTAGGCATCTAGTATAGCCCTAGCATATGGTGGGTTCAACTGAGTAAATGAATGAAACAATTATAATAAATAATATTGCAGTATCACCCTGTTCAATGCTGTATGATTGGAGAAGCAAGCAACATAACAGGCGTGAGAGGTGGGAATAACTTCTTATAAGGATCCTAAAGGACAGACAGGAGGCCCGGGTCATCAGTGCCTTCTGCACTCCTCTCAGTTCCACAAGCCTACACGTTAATATCCATCCCCCACCCCCTTTTTAAAACTAAGTTCCACAGGGCCTCAGCCCTCCGGCCGGCAAATCCCAACCAGTCCGCAGGGGGGCGCCCAGAACACGCTGGCCGGGGAGAACTAAAACTACATTTCCCGGCACCCCGCGCGCCGGTGACCCGCTTCCGGAGTGCGCGGAAGACATGGCGGCGCCCGAGGAGCACGATTCTCCGACTGAAGCGCCTCAGCCGGCGGTGCAAGAGGAGGAAACTAAAACTTTTAAAGATCTGGTGAGCGTGGATGACTCAGGCTTTTCTTTGTACTGCTGACACTGGGCGCAGGCAGAGTCCATTTGCCTTAGGTTCCGGCTAACAGTGTATAGACGCAGCTGGGGCCTAGCTTGGGTTTCCTTCAGAATTTCCGAAACTTGGGTTCCAGACGCTCTCCCTAAGCCTCTGGGTTTGGATGGTGGGAGGGCTGCCCGTCCCTGAGAGTACCCATTTGCGCTTTTCTCCCTTTTGGTGTGGCGACGTTTGTATTTGTAAGTTCCCCCCTCCCCTCCTCGGAGTAAGATGCAACGGGTTTGGATGCTGACCCAAGTCACTTACTAGGGGCACGTTGTTACCTCGCGGTGCCTCACTTTCCACATCTGTAAATTGGGGGTAATAATACGTACTTCAGCGAATTGTGAGGCTTGAATGAAATAGTGCACGTGAAGAGCTTGGGTTTGTCTCTTTGAGTAGAAAGTGTTAAGTCTTGAAGTACTGCTGTCTCCTAGTGCTCATAAAGAGCGGACCGAGTAGGCTCGCAATACTTCTTGAATCCAAGCGTGAGGGATGCACATGTCACCAGCAGGGTGGCTCCGATAGTCATTTAATTAGGATGGAGGCAGGGGCGCCTGGGTGGCTCAGTGGGTTAAGCAGCCGACTTTGGCTCGGGTCACGATCTTGTGGTTCCCGGGTTCCAGCCTGGCTGCGGCTCTGTGCTGACAGCTCAGAGCTTGGAGCCTGCTTCGGATTTTGTGTTAACCCCCTCTCTGCCCCTCCCCTGCTCATGCTCTCTCTTTCTCTCAAAAATAAAATAAACATTTAAAAAAAATTAGCTGGGAGGCAAGTGTGTGTGTTCCTCTTTGCTAAAGTGTATTTTTCTGAATTCTAAGGGTGTGACAGATGTGTTGTGTGAAGCTTGTGACCAGTTGGGATGGACAAAGCCCACAAAGATCCAGATTGAAGCTATTCCTTTGGCCTTACAAGGTAGGTTGAAATTAAACATGTGGCTTAATACAGGTTCAGTATGAAGTTATACTCAATCAACTACTTAACCACTTTTGAGAGCTGTTGTTGTATACTTCAAGTAATAAAAATATGGTCACTAAAGATACAAAATTTGTGGCGTATTGGCTTTTGAAAAAGTAATTCTGTTCTACTGAGCTTACTTTCTATAAGGAGATTTGTTGTTTGCAACAGGTGCTAACTTTAAGGACACACTGGATTAAAGTGTATGAACAAGAAACTTGTTAGGAATTATGAATCAGTAAGTGCAGATTTACATAAGGGTGCCTGGAACACACATCAGTATCTAGAGGAGTTGGGAGCTCTCGCTTTGTGAGACGTGTTTATCAGATTTTCAGAAGAATGGCTAATGTGTTTGATGACTAGTGGGACTGAAACTAACAGGGTGAACTTTCATGGGAGTAGAGGTAAAGTCCTGCTCTTAGATTCCCAAAGCCCAGCTTCACAGTGTTAGGGTTGGTGGTAAAAGAGACCTAGCAATGTTCACTGAAATTCATTAAGTTCCATAGAGAAAATGAATGGAATCTTAGCTACATTAGTATAAGAGATTTTCCAGGCAAGCAAAAAAAAAAAAAAAGAAACAAAAATGTATGAACGTATCCGTATGTAGAATTTACCCCTCACTCTGAATTCCTCTCCCATATGTCCCAGGTTAAGAACTCTTGAACTAGCTCTAGTGAGAGAAATGCCTTTGCTGGTTAGAACACATCTAGAATATTATGCTTACTTCTGGGGCCCAGTTTTGAGGGACCAAGAGTGGCAGTGAGTGTGGTATAGTAACAAGAATAGTCCTAAATAGTTAAAGGACCTGAGTGCATTCAGTCTGCAGAAGAGTAGATCTGGATGGATATGGTAACTGACTTCAGTGATTTGGAGAGCTGTCATGTGGGAAAGTAATTAGACTTACTCTATGAAATTCCATTTGCTCCTTCTATAAATAGTAAGTATCTGATACAAGTGTAAGGCACCAGAAGTTAAGATTCTGCCCACTCTAAGAACTTAGAGTCTAGTAAGGAGACAATTATAAATCTATTACAAAGTGAACTGGGACATAAGAAAGTTACATTCCAAGTGCACTGAGGGAGGAGAAGAGATTACTACTCATTGGAATGGACTAGAGTAAACTTTAGTTTTTGGCTGGAAAGGTTGGAAGGACATTCAAGCGGAACCTTGAAGACTGAATAAGATTTAGACATTCGTGCATGATGGGAGGGGAGGACCTTCTAGGCATAGGGAACAATATGAAAAAAAAGCTAAGGAGGCTGGAACACATGGGCATGTGTGGAGGCTTGCAACTACTTAATAGAGAATAGGGAAGGGATTAGTAAAGTCTTTGGGGCCAGATTATGCAGGACTTAAATGTGGGTAAAGGAATTTGGTCTTTGTTCCATGGGCAGTGGAGTGCCTTTGGGGATTATTTTTTTAGCAGGAGAATGAAATGCTTAGAGTTGTTTTCTTGGACTATTAATCTCATAGCTTTATAAGGAAATTTAGAGATGAGAGACAAGAGGCTGGGAGACCAATTAGGAGGGCATCGCGGTAATTTTGGCAATAAATAAAGGGTAGGGTAGAGGTAGTGAGAAAGAAAGAAAAATGATAGAAAAGGAGTCATCATGATTTTATAACTAGTTAGTTAATGGAAGGCAAGGGGTAGGGAAATCTAGGATCGTTGCCTGTGTGTTTAGGACATATTACTGGTGTAAAAAGGGAACATAGGAGGAAAAATAATTTTAGGAAAGAGGAGTTCAGTTGGAAATAATTGATTTCGGGCATCAAAGAAATAGACTTGACTGACGCACAGGTGGAATCTGGGAATTAGAGCTTGATTAAGAGTCCAGAACTGGATGCAGATACCACATCCAAAGAGAAGTTGTAGCTGAAACTGTGGAAATGGCTGAGGTTGCCACATACGGTCAAGAGATGACAAGGGGAGAAATGGAGACTCAATAACAGGTTGAAAATCATGAGAGGACAGTTTCATACAAATTAGGTAAGGGAGAGTGTTTTAGGGAGGGGGTTGTAAACACTTTCAAGTTGTCTAGAACGCTAAGAGGATGAGGATTGTGTAAAGGCCATTAGTGGGGAAGAAGTTTCGGCAGTCAGAAGCACTGGAATTGCTTTAAAAAGCAAAAAGAAGGGTTGGTGCTTTCTGGCATTTTCCTGCCTGCCCTACAGCATGTGTTGGAAGAATGAACCCAAATTAGGGGGTGGTAATAATTCTTAAATTATTTATAATGTTTTCAGTAAAAAGTTTGTATTTAATGCAGGAGAAAGTAGGAGTCCATGAAAGATTACTAGGAACTGAGTAATGTGACTGATATAATCATCATGGAAAGTATTCTTATTCTTGAGGTTATCTCATTCTAAGGAGCAGTTTACAAATGCTTCATTTAAAAAACCTATAGATGCTGGCTCTAAGCAAGAGATTTAAATAATCTAACAAAGTTTTTCTTTTGTCTTCTCTTAAATTAACTTTAAAATTTAGTTTGAGTACTAATGATGGTGTCAGTTTCTACAAAATTATGGCATCCTGGGTCCATCCATTGTTCTTAAACTTACAACAATTCTGAAAGGCAGGAATGATTATTTTATTGGTGATGGCCAGTGGATTAAGTACCTTGGGTGGGTGCACATAACTTGTTATCAGTAGAGCTAGAATTTGAATAATAGGATGTTCTAGTGAAAAGCCTGTGTTCTTGGCCCTATATTATAGTGTTACAGTGGGGAGAGCAAAATCTTTTGATGATTTTTGAGGATGCTTTTCTTCCCATCTGTTTCATGTATTAAGTTTATTTTTCAAAAAAATTTTTTAACATTTTAATCTGTTTTTGAGAGACACAGCACAAACAGGGGAGGGACAGAGAGAGAGGGAGACACAGAATCCGAAGCAGGCTCCAGGCACCAATCTGTCAGCACAGAGCCCAATGGGGGCTCGAACCCACCATCCGTGAGATCATGACCTGAGCTGAAGTCGGACGCTTAACCGACTGAGCCACCCAGACACTCCATATTAAGTTTATTTTTAATTCAGAGATCACTCAAAGTCCTCTAGGAATTTCAGACAGTTTTTTGAATGGCTGCCATATACCAAGTAGTTGTGTTAGGTGCTAGCAGTGTGGCAGGTGAATGAATTTATTCCTGCTCCTCTTACTGGGTGTTCATTCTACACAGATACTACCACTGGAAAGGCTTACAGGTTGTGAGAAGAAGAAAAGAGATAATAGAGAAAAATAATTTCACAAAGTGAATATTGCTTTGTGGGCGGTGGGCGTTACAGCCACATGGATTGAGAGACTTAAGCTCCTTTATCTCCCTAAATCTTTCTTGTATACCCCTTTCTTCTGAAATTTTAAGACTTCCCTTGAAAGAAAAGGGGAACAGATCCCAGTGGGTGTGTTTTTGTTCTTGTTCTTGTTTTTATTTTCCTGTTCTAGAAGGTGTGTTGTACCCAGGCAGGGAGGGCAGAATCCCCACAAAGTTGGGGAATAAAAGGCTTTGGAAGCCCTTAGCTCACAAATAGGTAGAGGCTGTTGCAATGCATTATCACTTACCCTACAACCAAGAGGAACATTAAAGTTAGTAAATGAGGGAGAAATTTTATCCGTATATTGTCATTTGTTGCTCTGACCTTTACAAAATTAGTGCATTGTCTGGTCTGACTTATAATTCACATCTACACCTGTACTTTTATAGGTAACATCGATGTTACTGTTTAGAAGGGTAAATGGTAGAATTCACTAGACTATGGCATTGTTCGCTCTGGCTTGGCAGGATCCTAGTTTAAGTGATCAATGTCTAAAAGACGGATGTTGAGAAGTCTGCTCTACTTGATATCAATCACTCTCCTTTCTTGAGCTCTCTTCCTCCTCAATTTCAAGTCAGTATTATCTTCTGTCTTTCCAGCTATTCTTTATGAGATTCTTCTGGTTCCTTTCCTTTTTCCTTGTAAGGTTAATTCTATCTTTATCCTTTTTTTTTTTCCTCACTCTGAAAACACTACTAAGATTTCTCATCCAGTCCTGAAGCTTTAACACTATCTGCATCAATGAGTCTCAGCCAGTGCTCATCAGAATTACCTGTCTTACTTGTAAAACAGTAGAGATTTCTAGAGTCACTGAATCAGAATTTCCACATGTGTGACCTGGGCATGTATAGGTATAAGAATCCCATAGGTTATTCTGATGTGTCTGCCTTTGGGGGAGCAAAACTGTTAGGATGCTCCCACTTCTGTGTTTCTAGCCTGTACTTCTCTGCTGAGCTCCAAACAAGTGCGTCCAACTGGTTTTTAGATATTTCTCTCTGAGCCTGTTGCAGAAACCTCAAGTTCCTATGTTCAAACCAGAGTCATTGTTTTCCTCACCAGAGCTAATTTTCTATATACCCTTAGAAACCCATGTGTCAACCACATTTTCTTTCATTACTTTGTACATCTCGTTTTTATCCTCACTGTCTTGCCTCAGTTCAGACCACCATACTAACTCCCCTGGTATCCTAACTGAGCTCTTACTTTCCTGTGTGTTCCCCATTCTGTTAAGGTCATCTTAGGTCATGAGGAAGAGAGTCACCCAGGTAACCTCGGAGAAAAGGGGTTTATTGTAGGGTTAATCTCTAGGTAAGGAAATCTCAGCAGTTATATACAGTCAGGGAACAATGTGAGCATCAACCGTGGAGGTCATTATCACTAGGAAGCAATCTCAGCAGGCGCTGTTGGAGTGCACAGCTACCTTGTGAGCTGCAGCCAGCCAGCCTAGAGATGGTGGCCTTGGTTTGGGAGTTAATTTCCAAATCTTATAGTTACGGCTTGATTGGTGATAACAGACCATGGGGACCTCTTCTTAAGGGATTACTTACGGCATTCTTCCCTCAGAAGAAGCAGTGTAAATGCATGTACTGTTGAGCTCCTTGGCTCATTATGCCATCAGGCATAGGGATTATCTTCCTAAGGAGTAACATTGATCGTCATGTTCCCTGCTTAAAATCCTTTAATTCTCTCTCTTACAGGAAGGCATCAAAACACCCTATCATGGCTTTCTAGCCTCATTCTTCTCCCTCTCCCTCCTTAACATTTCTGTGCATTGTACTTCTCACTCTCCCTGCACATGGCTGTGTTCTTTACAGCCTCCATCCTCTGTTCTCTTATAGGAACGTGCTTCCTTTCTTTCTTTGCTTAATTCCAGATTTAATTTACTCATCAGGTCTGTTAGCCTTTCCTGACTCCCCTGGGCAGTGAGTTACTCCTTCCGTTGTGTTCTCACTGTATGTTGTAGGGGCCTGTTGTAAAGCCCTTATCACATTATATCATATTTGTGTATGTCACCCCTGGGTTTTAAGCTTACCTGGGACAGAGACTATGTCTTCTGTCTGTTCAACCTTCCTCTCCCTCCAGTTCATCAAATATTTATTCACTGTCTACTTTGTGCCCACGTTGTGTCATTGTAGAAAAAGGGAAATAATGCAGAGAGCGTTTCTTTGCTGTTAGAGGTTTTCTTTTTCTTCCTAGGTCGTGATATCATCGGGCTGGCAGAAACTGGCTCTGGAAAAACGGGGGCCTTCGCTTTGCCCATTCTGAATGCACTGTTGGAGACGCCCCAGCGATTGTTTGCCTTAGTTCTCACGCCCACTCGGGAGTTGGCCTTTCAGATCTCAGAGCAGTTTGAAGCCCTGGGGTCTTCCATTGGTGTGCAAAGCGGTAAGTGTCTGACAGGAAAGGAACTGTAGAGTTTCTTCATAAGTTGAAAATGAATGGAAAAGGAGAATAGAAGCAAATATTATTAACATGACTTTATTGACCTTAAGAGCGAATTTGGTATTTTAGCTTTAGGGAAAGTTATACGGGAAGAAAAATTTAAGTAGAAATCTAGCACTGGCTTAAAACGTATTCAGTGAACTATGGAAAAAATTGAGGGTCTCTGTTCTGTATTCTTTTTGTTTCTGTAGCTGTGATTGTAGGTGGAATCGATTCAATGTCCCAGTCTCTGGCCCTGGCGAAAAAACCACATGTAATAATTGGTGAGTAATTGACAACGGTAAAAGGCACTGACAACGATGAATTGGAGAAGATCTGTCCATGTTGCATAAAACTTATTTGTGTAGAAAGATTTTGAAGAAAGGATTTTTGTGGTCTTGTTTTATTTTTTAATTTCCGAAATTTTGGGGGGCTTGGTGGGTCGGGTGGTTGGTAACTTTTCTTTTTGTCCTAGTTCTTAAACATTGCCCTTTCTCTTCAACCTTTCTTGATAGCAACTCCTGGTCGACTGATAGACCACTTGGAAAATACAAAAGGTTTCAACTTAAGAGCCCTCAAATACTTGGTTATGGATGAGGCAGACCGAATATTGAATATGGATTTTGAGACAGAGGTGAGCACCCAGTTTCTTTCCTCATCGTAGGGCATCTCAAGTGCCCTCTTTCAAACTTTGGTTCATTGCACAACTGCTTTGTGGAATACTATATCATTATCAGTTAATTTAAACATTTCTGCTGCCTTTTTTTCAGTCTTGGTGTTCCTCACGTTGTCAGTGCCTCAGTATCCTCTAGAGAATATAGTCTGACTGTAGTTTTAGAGATGAGAAATTTCTACCAGATTTCGTTTCTATTTTATTTGATATATACCTCTTTCGTATACCTTGAAATATTTTTATTTTCTGTCATCATAGCTGACCCACTCATAACTTAGTTGATGAACACTTTTGACTTTTCTCTTAGATTAGCTCTACTGTAATTTAAACTGTTCTTTTCTCTGAGTGGCATTTTTTTAAAACAGCATATAGTATGGTACAAATAATAAATATTCAATAAATTTTAGCTGAATTGAATGGAATTTTTGAGTTCCCAAATTCCCACAGTGATATATTTAGTTTTTCATTCTCTGCTTCACAAAGAGCATTTGTAAATATCCACTCTAAATGTTACGTTGGTATCCTTTCTTTGTGCCTTAGGTTGACAAGATCCTCAAAGTGATTCCCCGAGATCGGAAAACGTTTCTCTTCTCAGCCACCATGACCAAGAAGGTGAAGTTTTCTAGCACTTCTGATTTCTTCTTTATTAAGTGATAAGTAAAAACAGCATTTAGGAATCAGTGTACTATTCCAGGTTTTTTCTGCAGGTGCAAAAACTTCAGCGAGCAGCACTGAAGAATCCTGTGAAATGTGCTGTTTCCTCCAAATACCAGACAGTTGAGAAATTACAGCAATATTACCTTTTTATTCCTTCTAAATTCAAGGTAAAGTGTTTACTTTGATCGTTCCTGCCTCTCCCTCTCCTTCCTCACTAAAGCATCTGAAAGTGTGTCCACTTTTGATTAGCTAAGAGTTGTGCTACTGTTTGTTTTAGAACACATACTGTGCTTATATTTATCACTGATAAAGTCAAACATTCCGGGAATTCACAGCATGCTAAACCACAATAATGAAGTCATGATGTAATTCCTTTCCAGCCCCGTTCTTGAAGTAGTTTTTCTTTTGTCTCCTGATTATGTGGCTTTTTTATAGGCAAGGGACCCTCGTTTTATGCTTTGATGTAGGGACTTTTCCTGGTTGCCGAGTATAGATTTCCTTGTGCTTGGCTCCAGGCATGTGAAATTCATGGTTCACAGAGATGATAATGCTGCTTCAGGAGTGCAAACTGGCAGCTGGGGTCTGGGTAATTGAGAGTCAACTATAGGCTTAGTTTTTTAGATAATTTATCTTCCCGGGACTCCAGTCTTTTCTTCAGATCAGTTACTTCCATTGATTGTTTTGGGTTTGTAACTTAGGATACCTACCTGGTTTACATTCTAAATGAACTGGCTGGAAACTCCTTTATGATATTCTGCAGCACCTGTAACAATACTCAGAGAACAGCTTTGCTGCTTCGAAATCTTGGATTCACTGCTATCCCCCTCCATGGACAGATGAGTCAGGTAAAGATTCTTTGGCATCATTAGTGGTGAAACGTGGTGTGAAAAGGGTAAAGCTTATAGCAGTAGTTCTATACAATAACAACATGAGGTGTTCATGCATCTTTTCAGAATTGTTTTGATTTTACGGGCTTTAAAGTGTTGCTCTAGTTGCTTACTTCCTCCTTTTAGGATAGTAAGAGGCTCAAATTAGAAGATTTCATAGTTACTTGTCTGGTATGGAAGCTTTTCAGTTGATTTATTCAGCCCTAGTGCTAACGTTGATTCTTTGGTCTCTAAAGATGTTTCATAAATTATTTTTCAACTATCTGTCATGTTAAACAATCCCCATTTCCTGTTAGTATTTTCTAGCCTCGTCTTAAATATTTTTTTGTTGCTTCCATGTTTCCTTCTGATCTGTGGAGCCTAGTTTGGACTTAGGGGAAACATCCTTTTAAAAATTTCTGTCTTGGTTCTTATATTTAGTGTTTCTAGTTTGTGTGTCTTAGATTCTGAGATTCCTTAGTTTATCAAGATTAACATTCTTTTCATTTCTTTTCATCATGTCAGAGCAAACGCTTAGGATCCCTTAATAAGTTTAAGGCAAAGGCTCGTTCTATTCTTCTAGCAACTGATGTTGCAAGCCGAGGTTTGGACATACCTCATGTGGATGTAGTTGTTAACTTTGACATTCCTACCCATTCCAAGGTGAGTCCCATTGCTGACCTGACTTTCTTTAAAAAAAAAATTTTTTTAATGTTGATTTGATGTGTAATGTTTTTTTTTGAGAGAGAGACAGAATGTGAATGGGGGGGGAGGAGAGAGAGGGAGACACAGAATCTGAGGAAGGCTCCAGACTCTTGAGCTGTCAGCACAGAGCCCCATGTGGGGCTTGAACCTACAAACTATGAGATCATGACCTGAGCGGAAGTCGGACACTCAGCTGACTCAGCCACCCTGCTGACTTGACTTTCTAGTTTTGAACTGTATTTCTTTCTTTCTTTTTTTTTTTTAAATTGAGGTATAATTGACATAAAAGATTAGTTTTAGTTGTATAACATAATGGTATGATGTTTGTATATATCAAAAAATGATTGCCACAAGTCTAGTTACCATACATTGTTATATGAGTTTTTTTTCTTGCACTGAGAACTTTTAAGGTCTACTCTCTTAGCAGCTTTCAAATGTGTAATATAGTATTATTAACTATTTTTGCTATGCTGTGCATTTCACTCCCATGGCTTACTTGTATTATAACTTGAGGTTTGTACTTTCTGACTCCCTTCACCCAGTTGATTCCCTACTCCCATTATTTCCACCTTTGGAAACCACCAAATATGTTGTCTATGTTATGAGCTCAGTTTGTTTTTTTTTAGATTCCACATATAAGTTAGATCATACACTATTTATTTTTTTCAGACTTATTTCACTTAGCATAATGTCTTTAACGTCCATCTCTATTATTGCAGATGGTAAGATTCAACTCTTTTTTATGGCTGAATAATATTCCAATGCGTCCAAAGTGTATTTTTTAAAAATATTCTTTTTTTTTTTTTAATGTTTACTTATTTATTTTGAGAGGGAAGGAGAGAATCCCAAGCAAGCTCTGTTGCTGTCAGAGCAGAGCCCTACATGGGACTCGATCCCATGACCGCAAGATCATGACCTGAGCTGAAATCAAGAGTCAGATGCTTAACTGATTGGGCCACCCAGATGCCCCTCCAAACTGTGTTTCTTAATGGAATGTTTTCTGTATCCTTTTTTTTTTTCTTCTTAATCCTTTATTGGTTAAGTATCAAAAACTGGGAAAGCTCTTGATTTATTTTATTCTCGTTATCTTGCATGTGCCTGAGGATGTGATATTAATAAATGTGAATGAAGGTAGCCAAAGAGAGGTGTGAGATCACAGGAGTAGATGCAGCACGTGCTGATCTTTGTCAGTCTTACTTCTTCAGAGTCGTCAGCTTGTGGTTCTCAGTGTATCTCAGGGTTTCTCAGCCTTGGCACTATTAATGTTTTGGGCCAGCAGATTCTTTGCTGTGGGGCTGTCCTTCGCATTGTAGGATGCTTAGCAGCATTCCTGGCCTCTACCCATAGGTGACATTATGACAACCGCATATGTGTTCTGACATTTCCAAATATCCCTGGGGAGGACAGAATTGCCCCCAGAACAACTAGTATCTCTTGGCTTTGTGTTTAACTGCTGTAGACAAGGTGCTGTCTCATTTGATTTTCCCAATAACTCTGAGTGTGGGCATGTGTTTCTATCCCTGTTTTATAGATAGAAACCAAGATTCGAAGAGGCTATGTGACTTGTAGATAGTTGTGTAGCTGGTAGGTGGTAAGACCAGAGCCATGATGCAGGTCTGCCTCTAGATCCAGTGCTGTTTTTCTCTAGACCATGTTGTCAGCAGCCATGTAGATATGCTTTAGATTTGTCTTTCTGTAAAGAAAAGAGAGTCAGTTTTGTGCTGCAAGGAAAATAAAAAAGATGAAGTAGCTTTATCTGAACAAATTGCCCAGTCCATTTTTCCATGTTTCAACATGAGTTTATTTCCTTTCAGAAGTTTGCAGTAAGACTTTGTGTTCATAGTTTTTTATTTAAATTTTATGTAACTCAGATTTATTTATGCTTTTTTTCTCAGGATTATATCCATCGAGTAGGTCGAACCGCTCGAGCTGGGCGTTCTGGAAAGGCTATCACCTTTGTCACACAGTAAGTAAATTGACTTCAGGAGCAGAACAATGCAGAGAAAAGAGCAGAGCTTTGGTGCAGACTGACTTGGTGGCCTGACTTTGCCACTTACTGTAATAGTCATTTAAGCTCCTTCATGTTGTTTTCAGCATTTGTAAAATGGAAATAATGGTATCTACTTAACAGAGCATTAATGAAGATTATATACATATGTATATATATACACACGTGTGTGTGTATATATATATATGTATGATCTAATGTAGCATTTGGCATATAGAAACACACAAACCCCTGCTCCTTCTTTCAACTGCTGAAGCTGGAGAGTAGTGACTTTTCCCTCAACTCAGAGTATTAGAATAATTATTTTGATTTTGCTTAAAAAACTTTAGGGGCGCCTGGGTGGCTCAGTCGGTTAAGCGTCCGACTTCGGCTCAGGTCACGATCTCACTGTCTGTGAGTTCGAGCCCTGCGTCGGGCTCTGTGCTGACTGCTCAGAGCCTGGAGCCTGTTTCAGATTCTGTGTCTCCCTCTCTCTCTGACCCTCCCCCGTTCATGCTCTGTCTCTCTCTGTCTCAAAAATAAATAAACGTTAAAAAAATCTAAAAAAATTAAAATAAAAAACTTTAATGTTTATTTTTGACAGACAGAGCATTAGCAGGGGAGGGGCAGAGAGAGAGGGAGACACAAAATCCGAAGCAGGCTCCAGGCTCCGAGCTGTCAGCACAGAGCCCGACATGGGGCTCCAGCACAAACCACGAGATCATGCCGAAGTCAAACACTTAACCGACTGAGCCACCCAGGCGCCCCGATTTTGTTTTTAGAGAGACAAAATTTTGGCTTTTCTGGGAGTAAAAATATGTTGGGTGATCTTCTAGTGGGCTCTGTACCAAAGATTGCTCTAATCAGTATTCTGGATTCAGTATTGTTTAAAACTAGCGTCAGTTGCCTCATACCGCATAATGTGTAGTTTGGGAATGGAGAGACAACTGCGTTGTCAGCCAGCCAAAACCACACCAATTTTCCTTCCTCAGGTATGATGTAGAACTCTTCCAGCGCATAGAACACTTAATTGGGAAGAAACTGCCTGTCTTTCCAACACAGGATGATGAGGTTATGATGCTGACAGAGCGTGTCACTGAAGCCCAAAGATTTGCCCGAATGGTATGCAACTTACTTTTTCACCAACTTTTATGCAAATAATGGTAACTACGTGCTAGATGCTGTTGGATTAATCCTCATAACTAACTGCAGGAAGTATTATTTTATTCTAAATTTAAGATGAGCATACTAACGTGTAGAGATGGTAGGTAATTTGAATCGAGGTCTGGACTCAGTCTGACCACAGTGACCACATGCTCAGCCACTGTTCATGTTTCACATGTGGCAAGAAAACCTCTGGATTTGAGATCAGAAGACCCAGCTGTGAATTGGACATTGTGGTTTGAACAATGCGTCTGACCTCTCGGAATCAGTTCCTTGCCTGTAAATTGGAAATAACAGTTACCTTGATCCTTATAGAGGTTTTTTGGGCATCAGATAAGCTAACGTGAACTGCATTGTAACTAACAGTAAGTAGCAGTAATAATAACGGTGAGGATGGGAAGATTGTAAAAGAGAATCCTAGCAAGTGCTATCTGCTCCCTAGAGTTCTAGTCGGGGGGATGAAGAAACTTTGCCCCTGGGCTGCTTTCTGAGTAGCTGAGGCGTGGACTTGTGTTTTTCTGCTCACATAGAACTCTCATTTGGTATTTTGGTTTATAAAAGTATTAGATATACATTGGAAAGAATTTCAGAAAATATGGAAAAGATTAAAATAGTAAATGAGACATGAGTTATCCCCCACGGTGAACATTTGGCTCTTGATAACATTTGGCTATTTTTCTTTTTTTAGCCATAATTAGATGTTATCTAATTGTATATGATTAACATTTTTTCTATTTTAACAAATATAGAGCAATGTGATCACTTCTCAGTGGCTACAAAAAATGCCATTATAAATATATAACATGACTTACATGGGTGTATATTTATGTTTTTTCACATGTTTTGTGTTTTAACTAGTACCATGTTGGACATCCTAGTATGTACAGCTTTGTGTACTCGTTTCCTTAGAATAAATTCCTAAAAGTAGAATTAGTTGTCGGGCCGAGGAGTAAATGGAGTTAAAATTTGAATTCATACAGAATACCAGATTCCTCCCTCTCCCACCAGAAGAGCTGTCGGCAACAGTTTATGTGGGTGTCCCCACACCTTGACAAATACTAGATACTACCATTCTCTTAAATCTTTGCTGGCCTGCCATGTGTAAATAATAGCTTATTGTTTTAATTTTCATGTAAACATTTTTGTGTATTGGGGTTTTGGTCTTCTCCCTTTGTTAGTGTGAGGTATTAGGGAGTTATGTAGTGTTTTTTTTTTTTTTTTTTATGTTTATTTTTGAGAGAGAAAGAGCGTGAGTGGGGGAGGGGCAGAGAGTAGGAGACACAGAAATCGAAGCAGGCTCCAGGAGTTGCCAGCACAGAGCCCAACACGGGGCTTGAACTCAAGAACTGCAAGATCATGACCTGAGCTGAAGTCAGCTGCTTAACCGACTGAGCCACCCAGGTGCCCCGGTGTTGGATTTTAAGGAGAGGAGAGCAGGATGTGTTACCCTCAGTGACAGTAATTCATTTTCAATCCCATCCTTTCTCTTTTCTTGCAGGAGTTAAGGGAGCATGGAGAAAAGAAGAAACGCGTGCGGGAGGACACTGGGGACAATGACGACACGGAGGGTGCTATGGGTGTCAGGAACAAGGTCGCTGGAGGGAAAATGAAGAAACGGAAAGGCCGTTAATTTCTTTTATAAAGAGTTGATTTAAGCCTTTTGTTTCGTATAAGGGGATTGTAGAAGAGGATGAAGCCCCCCTCCAGCACAGTTCCTCAGACCGAAATCTGTCACAGTGATGTCGAGAACCTGCTCATCTACTTGAGCACTTGCTTTCCTTCCGTAGGGTGCCATTACCGCACACCGCTCTTTACGGTGCTCGTGTCAGCTTTAGTTTCTTGGTCACGAGATGAGTAGGATGTGTTCTTTTATCACTTCACACAGACCTTTTGCTTTTTCAGCTGCAAGTCAAGGACTAGGTTGATGGAGCTCTGGACCTGTATTTGTAAAGGGAAGAAGCTTCTATATTTGTAAAACTGGTGGTACTTAAGCAATCTCAGCTTGTGCTTCATTAGACCAAATGTGGACTAATAAATTTACCTACTATTTTTAAAAGATTCAAACTCCTTGAAAACCTTTACGGGTTGAGGGACTTTACAGATTTAATTAAGATCTTAAGAAATTGACAGTGGCAGTTATGTGGCGAAATCATTGCTTGTTCTTAATTAAGGTAAACATTATTTATGATTTTTAAAGATCTGCAAAGGAACGAGGTGATGGATGGCTTTGAATGGGAAGTCCTGCTTAAAAGGTGGTTGTGTTTTTCTTGGGGATGGATCAAAGGCCTTAAGTAAGACTGCAGAGTCTCTTAGATCCCTAGGTACATTCACTTCCCTGACTGCTCGGTTTAAGAAGACTGTTTTCGGGTTAGGAAGAAGACTGCTCGGGTTAGGAAGACTGGTTTCTTCTCTTTTGTCTCCATCTATATGGCTACATAACTCAGAATATGTAAAGCTGGATCATCAGCTCCTGGAGAGAAAATAGACCATGGCTCTGTAGAGACTGGGTCAGATAGGGGAAAGTTGATGGAAATCAGAAACAGCTGTGAGCTTCACGGTCATGAATAGTCTTGTGCCCTGAAGACTTTCAACTCATAGAAGATGCCTAATCATTTTTGTCAAATGTAACAATTTTATTAGAAGAGAAAGGGTCTGAATTGGCAGAACCAGGGTGAAGAGATTCCAGTGGTTTAAGATTGAGTTTTGAAGAGAAACTTTCTATGTATATCTTAATGGAAAGTGCGTCTTAGAGTCAAAGTATCTGGCAAGAAGTGAAAAATAGATGTCAGTAAAATTCTCTGTGGTAGTCAGGTGTGGATGGTTACTTGCAGGAAGATCTTTATAAATATAGGGTACATTCTGCCAGAAACGTATCCTAAGAGGAATGCCTGTGGATAAGGCATTTATAATTAATTGAAATCTAAACACATGGATTATTTTGTTTAGGTTGCTCCAAATTTCATTGCTCCTCGTTATGGTGCATTTGAGTGAAGGTTAAATTAGAAAAATTAGGAGTCAGTAAGAAAGAAGGAAAGGAGAAAAAGGGTAGAAGAAAAGCAGGAGTCAAGTAGTTGAGTGGGGGCCATAACTGTGACTTTGTTTTGAATTGTGGGTATGATTGGAGGCTAATTCTCCCTGAATGTTGTATTTTCCAGATGGAACTTTCTGCAGTGGCTTGGATAATAGCAACACTTTCTCTCTGAGCCTTTGGGTAAAAGTGAATGGAGGGTTGCTGTTGTCATTCATTGGAGGACTTCAGAAGCAAGCTGACATTGAATTGGGGTGTGGGTGGTGGGTAAGGAGAAGAGATTGGAATTATCCTGAAGGTGTCTGAACTTTCTAAAAAAGTGGAGTCTCTCACATAGGGTCCGTGGACCCCTGAAGTATGTGCCTATTTCTGGGGAGACTGAAAGGGTTAAAAACTGCTCTAAAGCTTAGCTGTTGTCTCTAAAGTATACATGTAATTATGCTTTGCTAGGATGGGACGATAGGATACTAAGCAAAGAAACGTGGATGATGCATCTTTAGGCATATTAGTAGGTCCAGACTGTAAGCTAGAGTCCTACACAGAACAAATAAAGATATTACTATGGAGGACAGGAGGCACAGAAATAAATGAATGTGATCTGTTAGTAAATGAGGACAGAGCTGTGAGTTTGTGCTATTATTTAGATCTGTTCTTCATGTTCCCTTATCCTCTAAGGTAATGTTGCGAAGTCTTGCTGCTGAAACCCTCATCAAGATGTGTGTTAGTTTCCTAGGGCTGCCATAACAAAGTCCTACAAACTGGGTGGCTTAAAACAACAGAAATTGATTGGCTCACGGTTCTGGCAACTGGAAGTCTGAGATGGTGTTAGCAGGGCCATGCATCATCTGAAACCTCTAGAGAAGACTCCTTGCCTCTTCCTAGCTTCTGGTGGTTGCTGGCAATCCTTGGTGTTGCTTGGCTTGTGGCAACATAACTCTAATCTCTGCCTCCCTCTCGATGTAACCTTCTTCCTCATGTGTCTGTGTCTTCACATGGCCTTCCTCTAAGGATACCAGTCATTGGATTTAGGGTGCACCCTAATCCAGTGTGACCTCATCATAACCAATTATATCTGCAAAGACCCTATTTCCAAATAAGGTCACACTCTGGAGTTCTAGGTAGACACAAATTTTAGGGGGAGATTATTAATCCAGTGCAGACCATCTTTCTGTACTGCTATATTCTTTGGGGTTTAAGACTGCATTGTGGAATAGAAATGGCAGATAGAGTTGATTACAAAGAAAGTGGAGAAAAGACAGAAGGTAGGTCTTCAGAAATAGTAAGATGGGTAGACGTATAGAAGTTTAAAATGACATTCTTTTAAATGAAATGTAAATTATTTTTGCAGTCAGTGTACCAGAGGCTCTAGTTTCATGAGTAGGAAGGGTGTTTCTGGCCTTTCTTCTGTTTTCTTCTTGATCTAATCCCTTAGTTCTGCTTTCCTGATTTAAGAAACAGAGCTTCAAAATAACCCACCAACCTCTCTCCCTCCCCTAATTGCAAACAATTCCCACATCTAATTTTTATGCCTTTAAAAAAAAAAAAAAAATATATATATATATATATATATTTTCAATATATGAAGTTTATTGTCAAATCGGTTTCCATACGACACCCAGTGCTCATCCCAAAAGGTGCCCTCTTCAATACCCATCACCCACCCTCCCCTCCCTCCCACCCCCCATCAACCCTCAGTTTGTTCTCAGTTTTTAAGAGTCTCTTCTGCTTTGGCTCTCTCCCACTCTAACCTCCTTTTTTTTTTTTTTTTTTTTTTTTTTCCCTTCCCCTCCCCTATGGGTTTCTGTTAAGTTTCTCAGGATCCACATAAGAGTGAACACATATGGTATCTGTCTTTCTCTGTATGGCTTATTTCACTTAGCATAATACTCTCCAGTTCCATCCATGTTGCTACAAAGGGCCATATTTCATTCTTTCTCATTGCCACGTAGTACTCCATTGTGTATATAAACCACAATTTCTTTATCCATTCATCAGTTGATGGACATTTAGGCTCTTTCCATAATTTGGCTATTGTTGAAAGTGCTGCTATAAACATTGGGGTACAAGTGCCCCTATGCATCAGTACTCCTGTATCCCTTGGGTAAATTCCTAGCAGTGCTATTGCTGGGTCATAGGGTCTATTTTTAATTTTTTGAGGAACCTCCACACTGTTTTCCAGAGCAGCTGCACCAGTTTGCATTCCCACCAACAGTGCAAGAGGGTTGCCATTTCTCCACATCCTCTCCAGCATCTATAGTCTCCTGATTTGTTCATTTTGGCCACTCTGACTGGCGTGAGGTGATATCTGAGTGTGGTTTTGATTTGTATTTCCCTGATGAGGAGTGACGTTGAGCATCTTTTCATGTGCTTGTTGGCCATCCGGATGTCTTCTTTAGAGAAGTGTCTATTCATGTTTTCTGCCCATTTCTTCACTGGGTTATTTGTTTTTCGGGTGTGGAGTTTGGTGAGCTCTTTATAGATTTTGGATACTAGCCCTTTGTCCGATATGTCACTTGCAAATATCTTTTCCCATTGCGTTGGTTGCCTTTTAGTTTTGTTGGTTGTTTCCTTTGCTATGCAGAAGCTTTTTATCTTCATAAGGTCCCAGTAGTTCATTTTTGCTTTTAATTCCCTTGCCTAAAAATATTTTTGAGAGGGGGTGCCTGTGTGGCTTAGTTGGTTAAGTCTGACTTCAGCTCAGGTCATGATCTCACGGTTTGTGAGTTCAAGCCCTGCGTTGGGCTCTGTGCTGACAGCTCGGAGCATGGAGCCTGCTTGGGATTCTGTCTCACTCTCTCTCTGCCCCTCACCCATGCGTGCTCTCTTTGTCTCTCTCTCTCTCAAAAATACACTTAAAAAAAATTAAAATTTTTTTTTAATGTTTATTTATTTACTTAGCACATGTGGGTGCATGTGTGGGGGAGGGGCAGAGAGAGGGAGAGGGAGAGAATCCCAAGCAGGCTCTGAGCTGTCAGCACGGAGCCCAATTTGGGACTCCAACTCATGAACCATGAGATTATGACCTGAGCCGAGATCAAGAGTTGGAGGCTTAACCGACTGAGCCACCCAGGTGTGCCTAATTTGTATGCCTTAATAAAGGAAATAGCTTGTGATAGTCATGTGATGCTGGCCCAGAGAAAATTTCCCCCTTATTTCTCACCTGAATCATGAAGCCACTTTACATTCGTTGTATCATGGCTTCATGATACTAGCTAACTTGGTTTTACTTCCTCTGTCCAGAACTACAGTGAGAGGAGGAAAATATCTCTGCCTTAAGAAGGGGTGCAAGGGTCCTGGGATAGGGTTTTAGTTGGGTAGGCTATTCCAGGCTTAAAGCAGGTCCAGAATTCCAGGCACTCTGGAACTTAAGGGTGCTCTGAAGGGATTCCAGTGGTTGCCAAGAGGGGTCTAGACTCAACTAGGTTATGATTATTGTTTCTTAGTCCCTGAAAGATGTGATAAATATCCTAAAACTTGTCTGACTTCTATAAAACTATCTGGCTTACAGCCAAATGTTTTCCAGGTAGCTTTCTATCTGTAGATAATATCCAAAAGTCTAAATCAGAGATTGTCTACCCCAGCTCCCTCAAAGCCCTGGAAAAGGAGATCAGAAAGAACCACAGCCTGTGGCATTGGTTACGAAAAGTGAAGGCATCCGTGTTATCAAAAGCAGGTAACAAAATAACATCAAGAAAGTATGTTCTGGGGCACCTGGGTGGCTCAGTTAAGCGTCCGATTCTCGCAGCTTGGAATTCTCTCTCTTTCTCTCTGCCTTCTCCGCTTGTGTGCATGCACACACATGCTCTCTGCCCCTGTCTCTAAATAACCATCAAAAAAAAAAAAAAAATGTTCCAAGATCTTGAAATTAGAGAATATACAAGAAGTTTTAATCCACACACTTCTTAAGGTGAAATCAAGCCTCAGGGCAGATAATAAGTCAGGGTGTGAGTCATCTCTTTAGTTGGAATGACAAGAGACCCAGACCTTGGCACTAGAGATTCAAGGGTTACCCACACCCACATTCCTTTTCATGCCTCACCTGTCCCAGGAATGCACTAAAACTCCAGCTAAAAATAACTACAGAAACTCGAACTCTGGGAAGTAGCACTGAACAGCCTACCCTAGAGTGAAGAGCTGGTTTATGCCAAGTGGAAGACGGACAGGAAGAAAATGGGCTCATGTGGGACCATGTAATCTCTAGGATGTGGGCCCTGATGTCTGCTCATACTCTTGGAAGTTTTTGTTTACAAGCTATCCCTCCACCTGATATTTTCATTAACCTATGGGTGCCATGTTGGTGCTGGAAGAAGCCAGAAGGATGGGGGAATGCAACAGAGTATATAGGCAAAATGTTAGTCAAAAGACCTATTGACTGTTACTATGTGACCTCATGGGAGTTACTGAACCTCAGTTTCTCTTCGCTAACATGGAAATAAGATCATCCGTCCTATCTGCCTCACAGAGTCTTGAACCTAGTTTTTGTGTTTTGTGTTTTTAAATTCTGTTGTCTCCCTCCCTTCCGGTGTCTGCTGTATCCCAGCTACAGTGCCAGGTACCAGGAAGACAACACTGAAGAAAAAAGTCAGATGCTGTTTTTGCTGAACTCAGCCTTAGGTAAATTCAGGATTTGTCTTAGCATTGTGTTGTGATTATGCTTGTCTAGAGGGCAGGGACCATGGCTTATTTGTGGATGTAATTTTAACATCTCATAGGTCCCAGCACACAGCATTTGTTCAATATCTGTCATTTTCTGGAACATACTCTTGGCAATTTTACATGTGTTGTCTCTAGTTCCTTGAATAATCCTGAAAGGTAGATATTATTGTTCCCATTATAAGCTGTAAGGGCACACTGTGAAATCTGCTCCTTAAGAGTTTTGGGACTGTGGGCAAGTTTTTCAGCCTTTTTGTGTTTCAGTCTTACCTGAAGAAATGCAGATAGCGATATACCTTCCTCACGGGGTTGTGAGGTTTAAGTGAGGTAGACTGTGGCTTATCATATGATTAATACGTGTTATCCATTATGATTATCATTATTGTTACTGTGATTACAGATGGAGAGTAGCTAAGTAGCTTGCCCAGGTCACATAGCACATAAGGGGTCAAGCAAAATTTGGTTTCAGGACTCGGCTCTTGATACTATATACACTGTGTGTGTGTGTGTGTGTGTGTGTGTGTGTGTGTGTGTGTCTATAATTGCATATTATTCATTCAGGAAGTGCTTACTGAATGAATGATTGAACCATAATATATATTTTTTCTTTTGGAAAAATCTCTTCTACCAGCAAATAAGTAAGTATTACCTAAATGAGCTTTCAGACTTAACCTATTGGGAAGTCTGGGGGGAGAATATGAAATTTTCATTTCCACCAGTAGATGGCAGAAGGAAGAAAAGATACCTCTGAATGGGCAGGAGTTCTCATCCTGAGCAGAAGGATAAATACTGAGCAGGGACTGAGACGTGGTGGCTGATCACAAGGGCTCTTGATGTCATGTGTGGCCCACAGTGACGAAAGGGGGCCAGAGTGCATATGAGAACTCCCCACAGGTATGTAAAAGGCTCAGCCTTCAAGATCTAGGTTGACCCACAAGACAGGCCTTGGGAGACTGAAGTAAGCTGAAGTTCAGATGTAGTAAGAACACAAAGTTGCCTTCTGCTATTCTGTCTTCAGTTTCAGTCTACATTCCCTTTTCATGTTACAGGCAGCTCTGTTCTCTTACAGAAGTGTGCCCTTCCCTCCTGGGGTTTTGATGAAGTCGCTTGCCCTCTGTTTATGTCCTCCCTCAACCCACACCCCAGCCTGTAACCTATGGGTGCTGTTATTCACCCCCTTCCTACCCCAGTACATGTGCTTTGTGTTTATGAATGTAAATTCTCTGAGCCATTAATCCCCTTCTGTTGTATCCCTCTATCTTACTGCATATCCATCTAATAAGCTTTATCTATTGCCCTCCCTCCTCTGTCGCATCAGCTTGGTGCTGGTTAGCTGGTGAGCCACTCATTTGTCCATTCTGTCCTAAAGATGTCTTTCGGCTCCAAGTGATGGGGAAATGTCCCTCTGGTTCCATAAGAAGGCATGGTGGTCAGAAATACTGGGCTACCTCCGCTCTCTCTCACTTCTGTGCTGGCTCTTCTCCAAGCATTCCTTTGCGGGAGGAGGCTGCGGGTGACTCCTGCTCAATACCTGCCTTCTTAGAAACTCTAACCCAACCTATTTAATGCAGCACCAACTTCAAGCCAACATCCTTGTTGTGTTTTCTGGGTGGGTCAAGAGAGTGGGGACCGCCAGAAGATTTCTTATTTGACATACTCTGTTTGTACATAGTAATGGTCTGTTTGTGATTCTTTACCATAAGGCGGTGGAGAGCCCGCTGTGTGCTAGGCATTTGCTAGGGGCTTGGCATATATCACTGCATTTACTGGAGGTAATGACTCATCTCATGAGGAAACATGGACAAGCTTGTTTACGATATGTTAAAACCACATCCTTGTCATTTCTTATTCTGCATCTTCCACGATTTCATGCATGCATCGAAGGGTGTTCAAGCACTTTTGCACGGTGGGCTTAGGCTAATAAAATGAAGTAGAGATTCGGTTACATCATAGTTAATCTGTGGCTTCTGATTCCATTTCATCGATTTGTGGTGGAATTCAAAGGGCTGGGGGTGAGGGGGAAGTGAGGAAGATGCCTCTCGGCACTGTAGTTTTATATTTTCACCACATTCCTACAAAATGAATAAATCTGACATTTGGACTCTGCCATTCTATTCACGTGCAAAACCTCACACAAAATCAGAATTTTAGGGTTGAGAGGATCTTGGTGAAGAACCAGATTAGATTGTTCATTTTTCCTTAGAGTAAAGGAAAGTATGTGCATGTTTATAAGTTTGAGTATTTCTTTCAGATTATTTATTTTGAAAGTGGGGAGGGGCATAGAGAGAGGGAGAGAATCCTAAACAGGCTCCAAGCTGTCAGTGCAGAGCTGGATGTGGGGGCTTGATCTCCCGAATTATGAGATCATGACCTGAGTGGAAATCAAGAGTCGGATGCTTAACTGACTGAGCCACCCAGGCACCTCCGTAAGTTTGGATAGGTTTTGTATTGTGCTTATGAGGTTATAGCTCTTTAAAGAGAGACACTGAAATAGACTCCTGTTCTTCAAAAAAGTTCTAGTGGAATTTTGTTCATAATCCCTGCCTAAGGAAGAAAATACTTGCTTTTCAGGACTAATGTCTTAAGACTAGAGTCTCTTTTTTGAGAAGAGTAGTGGAAGATGTTGGGGGACAGAAGTGTGTTTTAGAAAACCCTGATTGGCCTAACCTATTTTCCTAATAAATGCCAGTATTGTCCCAAACCAGGCTGTAGGTGCTGTGTTGGGAGGAGTGTGGGTAAGTCGTATTCATACCTCACCTCTTCAGCATCTTTGTCCAGGTGAACTCCAATCGTGTGTGATCACCAAGGGCAGCCTAGAAGGAGGCAAAAGTTCCTACGAGGACAAGGGACAGACTGAAATTTCTGTGGGAATAGAGAAGAGCGACTCACCTCTATGTTGATCACCTGGGTAGGGTGCAGGGACAGAGAGGAAAGGAGGGGGAGAAGCATGTCCTGTAGGAGTTATAGCCTGTACATAAACTGCAGAGTTTTAAGGTACTCAGCAGCAGTACAGTCATTTCCTGCCCCTTCTCCTCCATTCTCCTCGCTTCCTGGGTTTCCCACTGGCCAGTGGCCTGTGGCCAGGGCTCATTTCTCTCTCCCCTATGGCCTAGAAGGGTGGTTTCCATGGTGGGGCACATGCATCTAGGGGAGTGTATGACAGTTCGTTGGGGTGTGGGAAGAAAATACTAGAATTTTTTGTACCTTATTTTAAACTCATCCTCTAATTTCTATTTTTGTGTTTTATAAAGTACATAAAAGTATGGGAATACCAATTTATAATGAATATGTACAAGTATGGAAGTTTGTTAAAGTGACGTTAAATAGAGGTATACTATCAGGAAGGGTTAAGACTAAAGCTCTAGGGAATTTTATTTTATTTTATTTTTTAACTTTATTTTGAGAGAGAGAGAGAGAGAGAGAGAGAGAAAATCTCAAGCAGGCTTTGTGCTGTCAGTACAGAGCCTGACAAGGGGCTTGATTTCATGAACTGTGAGATCGTGACCTGAGTCGAGATCAAGAGTCAAATGCTTAACTTAGCCACCCAGGCACCCCTCTAGGGAATTATTCTGACAACACTCCTTTAAAAGGATTATTTCATGTTTCATTCTGAAATGAATTAAAAAAAAAAATTTTTTTTTAATATGTATTTATTTTTGAGACAGAGCATGAACAGGGGAGGGTCAGAGAGAGAGGGAGACACAGAATCTGAAACAGGCTCCAGGCTCTGAGCTGTCAGCACAGAGCTCGACTCGGGGCTCAAACTCACGGACTGTGAGATCATGACCTGAGCCGAAGTCAGACGCTTAACCGACTGAGCCAACCGGGCGCCACACCTGAAATGAATTTTTAAATAAAACTTTGATAAATCCTTACATCTATATATAACTTTTTTTATTTCCAAAAAATTTTTAAATGTTTTATTTATTTTTGAGGAGAGAGAGAGAGACAGAGCGTGAGCAGGGGAAGGGCAGAAAGAGAGAGGCACAGAATCTGAAGCTGTCAGCTCAGAGCCTGATGCAGGGCTTGAACCCATGAACCGTGAGATATGACCTGAGCTGAAGTCAGACGCTTAGCCAACTGAGCCACCCAGGTGCCCTTTTTTGACTTGTTTTAATTTAATTTAATTTAATTTTTTTTTTTTTAAGAGCAGTTTTAGGTTCACAGCAAAATTGAGAGGAAGGTGCAGAGATTTCCCATATATCTCCTTTCACACACACATCCCCCATTATCAACATCCCCCACCAGAGAGGTACATTTGTTACCATCAATGAACCTACACTGACGCGTCATAATCACCCAAAGTCCGTAGATCACCTCAGGGTTCATGCTTGGGCTTGTGCATTCTGTGGCTTTGGACAAATGTATCTACCACTATAATATACAGAGTATTTTCACTGCTCTGTGAATCCTCTGTGCTCTGCCTATTCATCCCTTCTTGTACCCCAAACCCTGGCAACCACTGATATTTTTACTGGCTCCATCGTTTTGTCTTTTCCAGTATGTCATATAGTTGGAATCATGCAGTATTTAGCCTTTTGAGACCGGGTTCGCTTAATAATATGTATTTAAGTTTCCTCTATGTCTTCTCACGGCTTGAGAGCTCTTTTCTTTTTAGTATTGAATAATATTGCATTGTTTGGATGCATCATAGTTTATCCATTTGCCTACTGAAGGACATCTTGGTTGCTTCCACATTTTGGCAATTATGAATAAAGCTGCTGTAAACATCCCTGTGCAGGTTTTTTCTCCCCACTTCTTTTTTAATGTGATAAAATACTCAAAATTTACCATCTTAACCATTTTAAAGTTAAGAATTATGTGGTATTAAATACACTCATATTATTGTGCAAACACCACCACCATCTCCATCCCCCTTACTCTTTTCATCTTGTAAATCTAAAAGTCTCTATCCATTAAACAATAAATCTCCATTTTCCCCAACTCTCAGTCCCTGGCAACCACCATTGTACTTTCTGTCTTTATGGTTTTGACTACTCTTACTACCTAACGTAAGTGGAATAATACAGTATGGGTCTATTTGTGACTGGTTTATTACACTTGGTTCAATGTCCTCAAGTTTCATACATATTATGGAATATTAAAGAATTTCCTTCCTCTTTAAAGGCAGGATAATATTCCATTGTATGCATAGACCGCATTTTGCTTCTCCATTTGCCCATTTTTGAATTGGGGTTTGGTTTTTTGGTTTTTTTTTTTTGCTTTTGTTTTTGTTTTATTTGAGGTTGAGTTTTAGGAGTTTTCTGTATATTCTGGATACTAATTCCATATCAGATATATGATTTGCAAATACTTTCTCCCATTCTGTGGGTTGCCTTTTTACTCTGCTGATAGTGTCTTTTGATGCACAAATTTTTAAATTTTTCATGAAGTCCAATTTGTCTACTTTTTCTTCTTTTACCTGTGCTTTTGGTGTCACACCTAAGAAATCATTACCAAATCCAATGTCATGAAGACTTTGTCCTATGTTTTCTTCTAAGAGTTTTATTGTTTTAGGTCTTATTTACATTTAGGTCCTTGATTCATTTTCAGTTAACTTTTGTATGTGGTGTTAGGTAAGGGTCAGCTTCATTCTTTTGCATGTGGATAACTAGTTTTCCCAGCAACATTTGTTGAAAAGACTATCCTTTCCCCATTGAAAGGTTTGGCATCCTGTCAAAGAGCATTTGACCATAGATGTGAGGATTTATTTCTGGGCTCTTTATTCTATTCCGTTGGTTTATAAGTATGTCTTTATGCCAATACCAAACTGTATTGATTACTGTAGCTTGTGCTAAGATTTGAAATCAGGAAATGTGAATCTTCCAGTTTTGTTCTTCTTTTTCAAGATTGTTTTCCTTTTGGGATGAGCACTGGGTGTTGTATGGAAACCACTTTGACAATAAACTTCATATATTGAAAAAAAAAAAAGATTGTTTTTGCTATTTAGGGTCCCTTGAGATTCCATATGAATTTTAGGATGGGTTTTCCATTCCTGCAAAAAAAAAAAAAAATATTGGGATTTTGATAAGGGATTGCATTGAATCTATAGATGACTTTGGGAAATATTGACCTTTTTTTATTAAAATTTTTTTTAATGTTTATTTTTGAGAGAGAGAGAGACAGAGATAGAGCATGAGTGGGGGAGGCGCAGAGAGCAAGGGACACACAGAATCTGAAGTAGGCTCTAGGCTCTGAGCTATCAGGACAGAGCCTGATGTGGCGCTCAAACTTACAAACTGTGAGATCAAAACCTGATCCAAAGTCGGATGCTTAACTGACTAAGCCACCCAGGCACCCCAAGGAAGTATTGACATTTTAACAATTTTAAGTGTTCTAATCCATGAACATGGGATGTGTTTCCATTTATATATGTGTTCTTTAATTTCTTTTAGAATTAGTATATAGTTTTCTTGTATGAGACTTTTACTTTCTTGGTGATGTTGATTCCTAGGAATTTTATTTTACTTTTATTTTATTTTATTTTATTTTATTTTATTTTATTTTATTTTATTTTATTTCATTTCTTTTTTTAGAATTTTATTCTTTTTGATGCTATTATAACTGGAACTGTTTTTGTAATTTCCTTTTCAGATTATTCATTAATAGTGTACAGAAAATACAACTGATTTTTGTGTGTTGGACTTTGTATCCTGCTAATTTGCTGAATTCGCTTACTCTAGTAGTTTTTCTAGGATTATCTTTAGGGTATTTTTATGTAGAAGATCATATCACCTGCAGAGATAATTTTACTTTTTTCCAATTTGGATGCCTTTTCTTTCTTTTTTTTTAATGTTTATTTATTTTTGAGAGAGAGAGCACAGTTGCATGCATTCACAAGAAAGGACGGGGCAGAGAGAGGGCGAGAGCGAGAGCGAGAGAGAGAGAGAATCCCAACCAGGGTCCACACTGTCAGCACAGAGCCTGACATGGGACTCAGTCCCATGAACATGAGATCATGACCTGAGCCTAAATCAAGAGTCCGATGCTTACCTAATTGAGCCACCCAGGCACTCCAAGGATGCCTTTTATTTCTTTCTCTTGTTTAATTGTTCTGGCTAGAGCTTCCAGTACTATGATGAATAGGCGTGGTGAAAATGGGCATGTTTGTCTTGTTGCTGATCTTAGAGGGAAGGCTTTCAGTCTTTCAGTCTTTCATCATTGCGTATGAGGTTTGCTCTGGGTTTTTCATATATGGCTTTTGGTACGTTGAGATAATTTCCTTTTGTTCCTAGTTTGTTTAATGTTTTTTTATCATGAAAGGGTGTCCAATTTTGTGAAATTCTTTTTCTGCATTAATTGACATCATTGTGTTTTTATCCATTCTGCCAGTCTGTCTTTTGACTGGAGGGTTTAATCCATTTACATGTAAAATAATTACTGATAAGAAGGGACCTACTTCTGTCATTGTGCTATTTTCTATATGCCTTATGGCTTTTTAAGTTTATTACAAAAAAGTTTTTTTTTTTTAATGTTTATTTTTGAGAGAGAGAGAGAGACAGAGAATGAGTGGGGGAGGGGTAGAGAGAGACACAGAATCTGAAGCAGGCTCTAGGCTCCGAGATATCAGCACAGAGTCTGATGCGGGGCTCAAACTCATGACCTGGGAGATCATGACCTGAGCCAAAGTTGGATGCCTAACCAACTGAGCCACCCAGGCACCCCCTTTTCAAATTTCTCATTTCTGTTATTACATGGTCTTTTCTGTTCAGCTGATTTTTTTTTTTTTTTTTTTTTTTTTTTTTTTTTTTTTTTTGTAGTGAAATGTTTACATTCCTTTCATGTATATTCTGTAGCTATTTTCTTTGTGGTTACTATGGGGATTACATTTAACATTTTATAGTTATAATAGTCTAACTTGAAATCATTCCAGCTTAACTTCAATAACAAACAAAAACTATGCTCCTTTATAGCTCCGTCCCCAGCCCTTTTGGTTGTTGTCACAAAATTAGATCTTTATACATTTTGTATGTAAAACATAAACTAATAATTCTTTTAAATACATTGGACTCTTAAATTATATAAAAAGCAAAATTTGGAGTTACAAACCAAAGTTACAGTAATTTTAGCTTTTACAGTAACACAATTATGCTAACTTTTATAATTGCCCATATATTTGCCTATATACATATATATATATATATATATACACACACACACACATATATATATATATTCTTAATTTATCTATATTAAGATCTTTATTTCTCTATATGGTTTTGAGCTACTGTGTAGTGTCCTTTTATTTTACCTTGTAGGAATCTCAAGCATTTCTTGCAGGACAGGTCTAGTGGCCCCTTAGCTTTTGTTTGTCTGGAAATGTCTTAATTTCTCCTTCACTTTTGAAGAACAGTTTGCCACACACAGGATTTATGGTTGACAGGTTTTTTTCTCCTCCCCTCCCCTCCCCTCCCCTCCCCTGTCATCTTGTCTGTCTTTTGTATTTTTGTCAACATACTGTATTCTGGCTCCAAAGTTTCTGATGAGAAACATGCTGGATTTATTGAAGATCACTTGTATGTGATAATTTGCTTCTCTCTTGCTGATTTCAAGATTCTGTGTTAGCTTTTGTTTTTGTTTGTTTGTTTTTTTTGTGTGTGTGTTTGCTTTGGAAAGTTTGATTATAGTCTTGGTGTGGATCTCTTTGAGTTCATCTTACTTGGAGTTCTTTGAGTTTTTTGTGTGTTTATACTTAAGTATTTCATCAAATTTGGGAAGTTTTCAGCCATTATTTCTTCAAATATTCTGCCTCCTTTTCTCTCTCTTCTCCTTTTGGGATTCCTCCCTTCCATGTGAATGTTGGTTGTCTAGGTTGTGTTTCACAGGTCCCTTAGGTTTTGTCCACTCTTCAATCTTTCTTTCTTTCTTTCTGTTCCTCAGACCCGATAATTTCTATTTCTTCTCTTCAAGTTTGCTGATTCTTTCTTCTGCCTTCTCAAATCTGCCTTTGAATCCCTCAAATGAATTTTTACTTTCAGTTCTTGTACTTTTTAAGCTCTCAATTTTATTTTTGGTTTCTTTTTAGGTTGTCTCTATTTTTATTGATCTTTCCATTCTGTTCACACATCATCTTCTTGACTTTCTCTGTATTTTCCCTTAGTTCTTTGCAGTTATTTTAAAGTCTTTGTCTCATAGATCTGTTGTCTTTTTCAGAGACAATTTTTGTTGATTTTCTTCCCCTTTGAATGGACCATGCTTTTTTATTTGTATGCCTTGTGATTTGTTGTTGTTGAACACTGTTGGATTTAATAATGTAGTAACTGTGGGGATTTTGCTGGGATTGGATTGGGATTGGATGGAATCTATAGATCAAATTGGGAAGAGCTGATATCTTGAAGGTATTGAGTCTCTTATCCATGAACATGGAATATCACTTCATTTATTTAGTTCTTTGATTTTGTTCATCAGGGTTTGTAGTTTTCTTCACATGGAGCTTGTATATGTTTCATTAGATTTATATCTAAGCTTTTCATTTTTTTCTGAGTACTCATATAAATGTGTTTTTAATGTCAAATTCCACTTGTTCATTGCTGATATTTAGGAAATCAGTTGACTTAAAAAATTTTTTTTATGTTTTATTTTATTTTGGGGGGGAGAGAGAAAGCGAGAGAGAGGGAGAGTGAGCACAAGCGAGGGAGGGGCAGAGAGAGGGGGAGACACAGAATCTGAAATAGGATCTAGGCTCTGAGCTGTCAGCACAGAGCCTGACATGGGGCTTGAACTCATGAACTGCAAGATCATGACTTGAGCTGAAGTTGGATGCTTAACTGACTGAGCCACCCAGGTGCCCTTCAATTGACTTTTTTATATTAACTTTGGTTTGTTAATGTTTTGTTGAGAATTTTTGCTCTGTGTTCATGGGAGATATTTATAGTTTTTTTGTAATGTCTGTGTCTGGTTTTGGTAATGGGATAAGGCTGGTCTTAGAATGAATTAGGAAGTATTACCTCTTCCATCCTCTGAAAGAGATTTTAGAGGATTGGTGTAATTTTTTTCCTTAAATGTTTGATAGACTTCACCAGAGAAGTCTGGGTCTGTTTTGGAAGGTTTTAACTATTGATTAAATGTCTTTAATAGATATCGGTCTGTTCACATAGTCTGTATTTTTTCAGTCCTTGGACATTCTCTTCTTTTGTTTTCAGTTTGTGTTCTCTTTGCTTTTCAGGTTTGGAAGTTTGTACTAAGATTTCCTCAAGCTCAGATATTCTTCACTCAGCTATGTCTAGTCTATAAACCCATCAAAGGCATTCTTTTTTGTTACAGTGTTTTTCATCTCTAGCATTTCATTTTTGTTCTTTCTTAGGATTTATATCTCTCTGCATACGTTGCCCATCTATTTTTGCATGCTGTCTGTTTTATCCATTAGAGTCTTGAGCATATTAATCATAATTATTTGAATTCCCATTCCGATAATTTCAACTTCTTGCCATGTTTGGTTTTGATGCTTATCTGTGCTTCAAGTTGTGTTTTCTTTTTTCCTTTTGGTATGCCTTGTAGTTTTTTCTTGATAGCTGGATAGGATGTACTGAATCAAAGCCCTTTAGTGAGTTTATGTCTGTGCACTGTGCACTTCAAGGTTCTTCTACATAGAAGGCTGGAGAAGCTCAACTCCAGCCTACACTAGCTTTCTGTGTGGAAGAAGGGGAATACCCAACTTCAGTCCACCCTAGCCATCCTGTCTCATCTAAAGGGGGAGGAAAAAAACTGAGACACACCTTGAAGTTCACAGTCCAGAGACATAGGCTCACTAAAGGACTGAAACCTAATCATAGGACTATAGAACACTTCTCTTTTCCCTATACCTTACCACATTACTGAAGGTCTGATAACGTCCTAGTAGGCTCTGTTTGACTAGTTTCTCTTGAAGATAGCCCTTATTAAGAAGAACAGCATACTCTGATGTGTTTCAAATCGTTCTTCTTCCCTTTCCCCTGCTGGAAGCACAGGAGGATTTTTCTCTTATATTCATTGTGAGAACCTGGTTGAACTCCTGGAGGTAGATCTCACAAATGTGGGGCTCCCCTGTGACTGGGCCTGCCTGGAGTTTTTGTTTTTTGTTTTTTAATTTTTTTAAATGTTTATTTATTTTTGAGAGAGAGAGAGAGAGAGAGAGCAAGAGAGAGATAGCATGAGTATGGGAGGGGCAGAGAGAGGGAGACATAGAATCTGAAGCAGGCTCCAGGCTTTAAGCTGTCAGCACAGAGCCCGACATGGGCCTTGAACTCATGAACTGCAAGATCATGACCTGAGCCGAAGTCGGACACTCAACCAACTGAGCCACCCAGGCGCCCCCTGGAGTTTTTTTTTTTAACTTAAAAAAAATTTGTTTTTAATGTTTTATTTATTTTTGAGAGAGAGAGACAGAGTGCGAGTGGGGGAAGGGCAGAGAGAGAGGGAGACACAGAATCTGAAGCAGGCTCCAGCCTCCCAGCTGACAGCATAGAGCCCGACACAGGGCTCGAACTCACAAACCATGAGATCATGACCTGAGCTGAAGTCGACACTTAACCGACTGAGCCACCCAGGCGCCTCTTTTTTTCAAACTTAAAAAAAAATAATTTATTTATTTTGAGAGACAGACAGAGAGTGAACAGGGGAGGGGCAGATAGAGAGGAAGAGAGAATTCCAAGCATGCCCTGCGCTGTTAGTGCAAAGCCCAATGCAGGGCTTGAACTCATGAACCGTGAGATCATGACCTGAGCCAAAATCAAGAGTTGGATGCTCAGATGACTAAGCCACCAGGTGCCCCACCCCAACCACCTGGAGTTTTAACTCTCTGAGTTGTCCACACTCTCAGTTACAGTTCAGGTTTTCCTACCCTGGCAGTGGTTCCCACCATGGTTTCTGTTTTGAGTCTCTCCTCCAGGAAGCCATGACTTCCTGTATTCACTCATCTCTCTCCAATCTTGGGGGCAGCAGTTTGACGTTATCCTCACCTCTCTTATAGACCCTAAAAGAATTGTTGATTTATCAGTGTGTTTAGCTTTAACTTATTAGGGTGCAACTTCCAAGCTCCTTACATGGTTGAAGTAGAAATGGGAAAACATAAGTTCACTCTTACGTTTTTAGATACATAGGTTGTTAGAATTTAGTGCAGCTTCCAAATTCTAGTTTCAAACCACAGATTTTTCCTCAGTTCCCTAAGAGTTCACGGAAGTTGTGTGAGTTATTTTCACTGTTTCTAGAGCCTAAGAGAAGTCTTATATTTATCTGAAATAAGACTGCATGGGCCAACTTAAAGGTCAAGGGCTTTGTGTTGGTTAGAAATAACTAAGTAGCTGGAGTGGTCCCCTCATGCTGATAAGGAAATGTAGCTAGTTATGGGCATGGAGTTGACATTTGCTGCTTTGTTGACTGCCCAGCATGCCAACTCCCCTTCTTTCTTGAGGGAGTTCCTCAGAAGGATGAAGTGGGGGGCACCAATCCCACATCATGATTCCTGGACAGCCCAGGAGTTTAAAACTGAACAAGCGAGGCCCTCCTCCATGCAGGCCCTCCTCCTGCTTCTCAGGACTCCCCACACTTTGGTGTGTTTCTTAAAATTTTCTAGGTCTCCCCTTCTTCTTTGTGTCTTTATATTTATAGTGTGTTTCTTTCAAATAGCAGATACCTGGGTGTTTTCTCCCCAGTGTGAACATTTCTGTTTTCTTATTGGAGGCTAGCTCATTTATATTTAATGTAACTATGGATATGTTTAGGTTTAATTCTAAACAGTTTGGTTAGGTGATATTTTGTTCTTGTTTGTCCTTGCTGTTTGTTTCTCTCTTCGTCTTTTCCTGCCCTCTTTTGGACGAATTGAATGTTTTTAAATATACCATTAACTTTCTAGCTAAACATCACCTGTTACTTTGGTGGTTTTTCTAGAGATTACAAATATCTCTAGTTTTGCCCAGTCTACATTTAAATAACATCATCCTAGTTCTTAGACAATGTATATATGACTCTTGTGGCACTATAATTTCACTTACTAAACTCCCATTCTTTGAGCCCTGATTGTCATATATTTTACTTCCATATGCTATATGTTGTACAATATGTCATTATCGTATTGCTTAAACAGCCAGTCTTTAAACAGTCGTAAAAAACATATAGATGTCTTTTATATTTAGCTTTATATTTATAGTCTCTGGGGCTCTTATTCCTTCCTGCAGACCTACACTTCAATCTGTATCCTTTCCTTTCTTGTAAAGCAGGTTTTATGAACATAAATTCCCCCAGCTTTGCCTGAAAATGTCTTTAGTTTACCTTCATGTTTGAAATATACATAGATTTCTAGGTTGATGAGTTTCTTTTTTTGTTTAGTTCTTTAAGAGAACTTTTCTATTGTCCTTTGACCTCCACTGTTTCTGATAAGAAGTCAGCCATCATTCACGATTGTTCTTTTTTTTCCTTTGGATTCTTTTAAGATTTTATTTTTATCTTTGTTTTTCAGTACATTAACTATGATATGTCTTGGTGTGGCTTTCTTTATATTTATCCTGCTTGGAGTTCACTGAGCTGCTGTGGTCTGTGGATTGATTTCTTTAATCAATTTAGAAAAAATTGTGTCTATTATCTCTTCAAATATTGTCTCATTCTTTCTCTCTTCTCTTTCTGGGACTTCAAATACAAATACATTAGTCCATTTAATATCATCCCAGCATCTTAGATGCTCTGTTTTATTCCACCCCCATTCTTTTCTATTTCTGTTTTAGTTTGGATAATTTCTATTGATATGTCTTTAGGTTTACTGATTCTTTCCTCTGCTGTGCCCATAATTAAGACCATCAAATGACTTCTTCCTTTCTGATATCATATTTTTTATTTTTAGCAATTCCTTCCTTCCTTCCTTTCTTAAAAGTTTATTTATTTTGAGAGAGAGAGAGAGAGAGAGAGAGATGATGATGATGATGATGAACAGGGGAGGGGCAAAGAGAGAGAGGGAGAGAGAGAAAGAATCCCAAGCAGAGCTCTGCGCTGTCAGTGCAGAGCCTGATGCAGGGCTCGAACTTGTGAACTGTGAGATCATGACCTGAGCTAAAACCAAGAGTCGGGATGCTTAAACAACTGAGCTACCCAGACACCCCATCCCTCCTTTTTCCTTCCTTCCTCCTCCCTCCCTCTCTCTCTCTCTTTTCCTTCCTCCCTCCCCTTTTCTTTTTCTTTCTTTCTTTCTTTCTTTCTTTCTTTCTTTCTTTCTTTCTTTCTTCTCTCTCTTTCTCTCTCTCCCTCCTACCCTCCCTCTCTCTCTCTTATCTTTTTGATAAAATTTCTCATTTGTTTTTACATGGTGTCTATTTTTTCCAAAAAACTTTTTTTTTTTTTTAGTGTTTATTTATTTTTGAGAGAGAGAGAGAGAGAGAGAGCAGAGGAGGGGCAGAGAGAGAGGGAGACACAGAATCTGAAGCAGGCTCCAGGCTCTGAGCTGTCAGCACAGAGCCTGATGTGAGGCTCAAACTCATGAGCCAAACCGTGAGATCATGACCTGAGCCAAAGTCAGACGTTTAACCAACTGAGCCACTCAGGTGCCCCTATTCCTTTATCATATTTATCAAAGATATTTTAAAGTCCCTGTCTGATAATTACAAAATTTAGGCCTGCTCTATGCCTGCTATTATTGGCTGTTTCCTCTCCTGATAATGGATAATATTTTCTTCCCTCTTTATGTGCCTTATAATTTTAGATTGTATGCTGGACATTATATGTATGACAGAAAATAAAAATTGAAGTAATGTTTATTCTCAACAAAGGACACACCCAATAAGAGGCTGGAATTTTAAATGGGTCTGGGCTTTTTGCTATTTTAGTTTCATTTAGATCACCATTGGCCTCAAATGTTTTGAGGGCAGGATCAGGACTTTCCCTTTAGCAGAGCTTGAGATCTGACACTAGTAAGACCATAGAGATCTCTTTTTGCTTTATATCTAGCCACCAGCTTCACAAACCATGGAAAGCTCTGTTTCTAGCCCAACTGCTAAGTATATGTTTCTGGGAAGTTCTCTTTGCTTTCCAGTCATGTTACTGGCTTTATGCACCTTAGAAAACTTCTCTCTGCCTTGCTGCTCTGTCCTCAGTCTTTGGAGGGCCACAGCAGTGCTCTCCCTGAAGGCCAAGAGCATCAGAGGTATTCCTCTCAGCTTTCTTCTTATGCAGTTGTGCACTTGGGAAGACCTGCATACCCGAGGAGACCTCTCTCAGCTCTGCAGTTCTGTCCCCAGAATTTGACTTATTACCTCTGAGCATTTGGTGAAGGCCATGGGAAAACATGGGTGGGTAGGTGCAGATTTGCTCTGTAGGTTGCCACCCACAGCCATTAAAAGTCCATTGAAAGTTCAGCTGCTCTTCCTGTTCCTATCTCTTAGAGATTTTTTATCCTTCACTACTCTGTCAGAGATGAAAGCTTCTATGGTTCTCTTATTTCCTAGGAAGAAGCCCTTGTAACACTGAAATTTAGTTTATTTAGGTATCTTTGTGTCCTTATATTTCTGATGGATTTAAAAACAAAACAAAACTGTGATCTTGTAGATTAGCCCCCTTATTCTCATCTTTAGGGTGTGAGTGGGTCTCTTGTGACTCTCCACAACCCCATCCATGTTTTAAAAATAATTATAATTTTGAAACAATTTCAAGTTGATAGAACTGTGGCACGTATAGCAAGGAACATCTTCCCCCTAAACCACTTGAGAGAAAGTTGTCGATATGATGCTTCATCATCCCTGGGTACTTTTGTTTTTATTTCCTAGAAACAAGTATATTCTCTTACATAACCTAAATGCGACCATCAAAATCGGGAAGTTAACACTGACACATTATTACAACCCAATCCTCAGACTCCATTCAAAACTGCAGGCCAGTTATTCTGTAGAGTATTTCTCAGTTTAGAATTGAATGTTTTTCCTCTGCTTAGATTTGGGTTATGCACTTTTGACTGAGTATGTGAGAATCGATGCTGTGTTTTTCTCATGGCAGCCTGTGAGGTGGCTCCTGATTTTGATTTTCTCATTACTGTTGTGTTCACTTTGATCCTTTGATTATGGTGGTCTCTGTGAGGCTTCTTCACTATACAGTTACTTTTTTCCCCCTTGTAATTAGTAACTTTTATGGAGAGGTGGTTTGTAAGCTTATAAATACCCCCACTTCATGAAGCTTTCAATTTATTTCTTTATATCGGTACGGATTTATGGCTTCCTGTTTTGTTTATTATTTATGTTGAAGCTCAAACTATCCCAGACTTGGCCAGAGGGGAGGCCTACTTTCATCTGGCTTCCGTGTCCTTTTAATATATCCCCAAGATTCTTTGAGCACTTTTTTATTTCTGGCACCACAAGGCATTCCAGGCAGATTTTATACTTTCCAGGAAGAGTCATTTCTTCAAGGGGCCTTTGGTACATAATGGCATTTAGAAACCAACATCTGGGCTCTATGTGTGGTCATTGCTATTGCAGTGTCACCGTTCCTAGACCCTCTCAGTGGACAGACAGAATATATGTTTGTATACGTACAAATATATTACATACATATATTAGACATACATTCACATTTATCTCTATTTCTGCATCTATCTTTCTATATTGGAAAACATGAGTTCATGCCAATATTTCCAATTCCAATCTAACAGCACAGGGTTTATTCTAGTTTTGTTCCTTTCTATTTGTGTAACTTCCTTCTCCAACAGTGATGGCTCTTATTAGCCTTCATATTAGTTCCTTTTCTGATCAATCCCTCTGTATAGAACCAATATTCCATAACTGCTACTAACCCCACTAAGTAGATGACTTCATCACTCCATTTGGGCACTCACACACCATGCCAGGTTACCCCCCTGCTTGGACATCTTAATCTCCCTACTTGGTCTTGGACTTCTCACCTCTAGGCTGCCTTCAGGTGTGGATGCCTTCCCTACCTTGTTTGGGTTCCAATACCCTACTCCAGGCTACCTCTGTGGGGACATCACCCAGCTTAGACTCTGGTATCTTGTGCCAGCCTATCTCACAGCATAGACATATGCATCTGCTTGGCCCCAACATCCCATGGTAGTATCCCTTCACACATATGCGCTCCTCACCCTGCTCTGGCTCAGACACCTCACACTGTGACATCCTTCTGTGGGGATACACTATTCATCTCCTTGGGCTCCATTTCTTCACGATGGACCATCTTTCCCTTCACCCTCCCTGGCCCCCTAAGGATGTTTTCCTCACCTTTTAGTTTCCAACTTGCTATTCTGGGCAGCTATGATGCAGGGACATTCTTCTAATCCTGCTTGGGCTTGAAGACCCAATATCAGGGCTCAGTGATACCCCTGTCACCCAACATGGGCTTTAAAACCAATCCCATGCCAGGCCACTCATTATATATATATATATATATATATATATATATATATATATATATATATAATCATTTATATATATATATATATATATAAATGATATTAGATACCAATTACATATGCTATCAGATATTATTTAATTAGAGCTAATTGCAAGGCTGGTTTAGCCTAGTCCAATACTATACCTCCTCTAGCCATAGTACCAAGATTTAAGAGATACCACGTAGTTCCATATTTCTGGTGAGACTATCACCCCTGGTCGTTAAGACATAATTCTGCCTGCCTCACTATCTTGAACCTCCCCAGGGACCTATCCTGGCAAGGAGACTAAATTAGAACCGATCAACCATTTCTCCTCAGAGAGTATAGTATTAATCTCATCATTTCTTATAATCTTGTTTACCTTAGTCATTGCCTAAAGTCCAAGCAAGGTATAGTACAGAGTGTATAATATACTATCACTGTTTTAATGTATAAAAAATATATATTTACCTTCACCTTCTTTGTATATATAATATAATATATAATATAATAAATATCCTCAAAGAATATACAAGAAATAGGTAACAGGTAACATTGGTACCTCCAGGGAGGGAAACCAGGTATTTTGAGGGTGCTGAGGAAGGGAAAGTCTTCAAACACCCCCCCCCCCCCCCCCGCAACACACACACGTGCGCACACATACTCTTATGTAACATTGGAGTTTTGAATACTATGAATTTACCTATTAAAAAAAATAAATAACATGTAACTATAACCCATTGAATGACTATCCTCAGCTCACTAGGCACTGTGGAGTATACAAAATCAGTGCCTACTCTTAAGGGGATTACAACCTAGTTGGAGTGAAAAGTATGCAGATTACTATGATGTAATTGATGCAATGGTAATTGCATATCAAAGAGAAATGAGAATCTGTGGAAGCCAATGTCTCACAAATGATTTATTATTTAGTTATATGACCTATTTCCTAATGGTTTGGGACATTTAATTTTTGTTGATTAGCAGATTCAGGATGCTAGGCTGACTTTGGCCCTGTTCTAGACACCCCTCCCATCCCACTCTCCACCTCCCATTCTATCTCACCTTTACTCTTCCTGGTCTGGGAATCATTCAGAATTTAAAAAAAAATTTTTTTTATATGTTTATTTATTTTTGAGAGAGAGACAGAGTGCAAGCAGGGGAGGGGCAGAGAGAGAGGGAGACACAGAATCTGAAGCAGGCTCCAGGCTCTGAGCTGTCAGCACAGAGCCCGACGCGGGGCTCGAACTCACAAACTGCAAGATCATGACCTGAGCTGAAGTCAGATGCTTAACTGACTGAGCCACCCAGGCACCCCCAGAATTTTTTTAATTAAAAAATGTTTAATGTTTTATTGCGGTATTATTTATGTAGTAAAAAAATCACCCATTTTTATTGCACAGTTTGATGAGTTTTAACAAATTTATGTAGTCATCACTGTAATCCAGTTTTAGAACACTTCCATCACCCCCAAAAAGTTTCCTCATGCCCAGTTGTTTTCTGTCCCTATTGTTTTGCCCTTTCTTCTTCTTTTAAAGATGAAAAAATTAACTCATACCGTTACTTTCAATTCAGTTTGTCCTGTAGGCAGTATTTTTTTTTCCTTCTTTTTTTGCCACACCTAGTAAATCCAAGACAGGTTTGGTTGGTGTTGAACCTGAACCTGGGAGTACCACCACGTTAAATGGTACGTGACCATCCCACTTTCCTTTAGAAGAGTTCCCTAAGTAGTCAGTGCTAACAGTACTCATTTATGTCCTCCTCCAGCTCTCTGTCGATTTACCTTAGAGTGGCTTGGCTCGTTTTCCTTTTCACCCCCGATTTTAGAAAAATAGTAAGGCCTAAAATGAGGATCTCTTCTGCAAGTTAGAAGCCAAAATAAATGCAGTGATGCCACATTAAGGTTTTCTAATTTAACTTTTATCAGATGCCAAAATGCACACAGTACTATACAAAGCACAGCATTAAACCAAGTCACTAGCACCAGAAGTGTAGTGGGAATATGGAGGCCAGGAAAACCCAGCAAATGTACGGCACAGAAGCTTGTCTGACCTCACCCCAATGGTTGAGAGGAGGTTAATATGGAGAGCAGCTACAGCCTGCTTCTACACCATGAAAGTAAATTTCCGAGGAAAGTCCCCTCTTTTCATCCGCCTCCCCCCCGTGTGTCAGATGGGGAAAGAGGAAACAGAGGATTCAGGTGATTTGCCTTAAGCCACTAGCCAGGTGGGGCAGAACACAGCTTTGCCTGACTTGGGCAGCACACTGCTGTCTGGGGTGCAGGCCCAGTGCAGGGGAGACTGCGGAAGAACCGGGAGGCTAGGGGGTATCTTGGGGCGGAGACGGCAAGTCCTCTGTCTTGACTTCAATGACATGCTTTTGCTATGCATGTGAGGGCTGTGGCACACTGGGTGCTTATCTGCACAGTGCTCTCTGCACTGTTTTACTTTCTCTTACTGTGAAATGGGGGGTCATAGTAATAACACCACCCTCAGAGTTGTTGGGAGGATTAAGAGCGAATTCAGTACTGATCGTGGAGATTCAGTAAATGTCAATTCTGACGACTTCTGTCTCTGGGTCCTGAGGCGTTTCTAAGCGCACCTTGGCATCTGCTCTTTGGACCACCCGACCCTAGAGATGAACGTCCATGATTAGAACCACACTCCCTCTACCTCTTCCACCGGCCCACATCATTCTTCCACCTTCCTATGCTGCCTCTGTGATTCAAAATAAATGGGAGTAGAAGCAGAGCAAACTCTGAAGATCTAACGAATGAACACGTATTTAGATCAGCAGCATAGTAGATGATGAGAGAGCTACCCGTTTTTGCCTTTAAGGGGCTTTCAGTCTTAATGGGAAGGTTAAGATTCAGAAGGGCACAATTAAAGGATGATTGAAGAAAATTAAAATGGAGTGCTGATTATATGGCATAAGTAATTAAAGAATAAATCAACAGATAATGCTTAAGATGTAATAATAAAATAACAACAGCTAATATTTCTGAGCCCGTGCTATGTATCAGATGTTTTTCTAAGTGCTTTATGTGCATTATTGAATTTAATTTAAGAAGCTCAGAAGTTCTTTAAGGTAGCTATTATCAATATCTTCCTTTTCAGAAGAGGAAGCTAAAGCTCAAACAAGTATAGCTTGCTTAAGGTTGCACAGTTGGTAAACCAAGTTAGGGGGATACAAATAATACAAAATAAATGAGTTTAGAGGAGGCAGATCATGTCAGCCCAAATAGATGTTTGTCACTAATTCCGGTCTTTTCCCAGAGTTCCCATCTAGGTGAAGCAACCCTTGTTAACTGTCAGAAAGACAAACCAACAACTAACTCACCTAACCTTCAGTGTCTTTCGGTTGCTCTTTGGAGAAAGAATAAAGACAAAGCCACTTAGCAAGGCTCTGCATGGCTCCACTGACTTCTCCAGCAACTCTTTTACTTGTCCTCTCTCCCCCGTGGCCTTTTTTGTTTCTAAGCTCTTGCCTGCCACAGGACCCTTGCACATGCCATTTTCTCTACCTGCTCTCCTCTTCTACCCTCTTCACCTATGCAGCTTCCACCCATCCTTCAGATCTCAGCTCAAGCATTCCCTTCTTCAGGGAAGCCTTGCATAATATCACTGACCAGATCAAGTCCTCTTATTGGAGACTGTGATTTCATGCTGCTGCATCGCTATAACACTTGTCACTGTATTATATTTGGTTATTTGATTGATATCTATTTCTCTCACTTGATTATTAGCACAATGAGAGGTGGGACTGAATGCATTTTTACTCATCGTTAAACACCAAGCAATGTGCCTAGCACATAATAGGCACTCGCTGAATATTTGTAGAATGAATTGAAGACTAAATTCAGGAAGATTCCACAGAGGATGGAGGACATGGAGGGTCCTAAAATAGACAAGAGCTAGGGAAGTGAGAGGAAGCATTTAAGGTAGAGGAACTAGTGAGACACCTAGTAAGTGACCTTGCAACATAAATGAGCTGAAAACAAATAAACAAAATCTGAAAATGGCAATCCATAGACCCATAAAAATGGTGTTAGTGCTTATTGTCATGGTTAGTCTCTCCCATACTTTGGAGTTACATTTACTGCTAAACGTATATCCACATATAAAAAACTATTCACTAAGTTATGCCTTTGCTCAAGATTGCACACATTTTTCTCTCCCTGCCACTTCTGCAATGTATGGACCTCAACCAAATACGGAGGTTGGTTTTAGAACCCAGGATATTCTAGTTCTTCATTTTTCCCACTTCTCAGCCAGTCCTGGTAATTGCTGGATTCATGGTAGAGTAGTTTCTGCACTTGTCATATTTATGTATAGAGGAAACAGAAGGATAAGCAGTGCTGTCTACTGGGTAGAATCGTGTCTCCCCCCAAAATGTGTTTAGATTCTAATCCCTGGTACGTGTGAATGTGATCTTATTTGAAAATAGGGTCATTGTAGCTGTAATCAAGTTGATGAGATCATACTTGATAAGGATGGGCCTTAATTCAATGACTGGTGTCTCTATAAGAAGAGAGGAGTTTTGGCACAGAGCAGAAGACACACAAGAGAAAGGCCACATGATGATGGAGGCAGAGATTGGAGTATGCAAGTAGGAGAACATGAACAGCAGGGATTGCTGGGAACCCCCAGAAGGTAACAAGAGGCAGGAAGAAACAGCTCTTAGGGCCTTCAGAGAGAGCACAGCCCTGATGGCAGCTTGATTTAGAACTTCTAGCCTCCAAAACTGTGAAAGAATAGATTTCTGTTGTTTTGAGCCATCCGCGTTTGTGGTGCTTTGTTATGGCAGTCCTAGGAAACTAAGCCAATCCTCTCTGGACACAAAGCAGTCCTCAAAGCTCAGAAAAAACAATTAGGATACAAATAAAGAAGCTCTGACTCTACCATGTTTCAGTAGACCAGGGTGATCAGAAATTTAGTGCAGTTGCAAAGTAGAACTCTAGAAATGGCAGATAATCTTGACATTGGAGTCTACATTTGTTGTCGGGAGCATCACTATATATAGACATCCATACATTTCGATTACATAAGAAACATTCAAGGAGATAGGAGGCAGGGCAGTTTAGGCTGAAATTATATCTAGCTTGATAAAGCATGTAGGTAGAACAGTGATGACAAAGCCATATGAAATCACTGAGGAGAATTAGAACATTCTGGGATCTGTCTTCAAATTCTAAGGTTGCACTTCCTTATACCACACACAAAAATAAATTCAAAATGGATGCAAGACCTAAATGTAAGACAGGAAGCCATAAAAATACTATAGGACAAAACAGTCAGCAACCTCTTTGATCTTGGCAACAGCAACTTCTTACTTGACATGACTCTGGAGGCAAGGGAAATAAAAGCCAAAGTGAACTGCTGGGATCTCATCAAGATAAAAAGCTTCTGCATAGCAAAGGAAACAGTCAACAGAACTAAAAGGCAACCAACAGAATGGGAGAAGATATTTGCAAATGACATATCTGATTAAAGGGTTAGCATCCCAAATCTCTAAAGAACTTATCAAACTCAGCACCCAAAAAACAAATAATCCAGTGAAGAAATGGGCAAAAGATATGAATAGGCACTTTTCCAAAGAAGACATCCAGATGGCAGACACATGAAAAGATGCTCAACATCACTCATCATCAGGGAAATGCAAATCAAAACCACAATGAAATACCACCCCACACCTGTCAGAATGGCTAAGATTAACAACTCAGGAACAACAGATGTTGGCAATGACGTGGCGAAAGGGGACTCCTATTGTACTGCTGGTGGGAATACAAACTGGTGCAACCACTCTGGAGAACAGTATGGAAGTTCCTCAAAAAATTAAAAATAAAACTACCCTATGATCTAGCAATTGTACTAGTAGGAATTTATCCAAAGGATACAAAAATGCTGATTTGAAGGGGCACGTGCACCTCAATGCTTATAGCAGCACTATCAACAATAGCCAAATTATGGAAAGAGCCCAAATGTCCATCAACTGATGAATAGGTAAAGAAGATGTGATATGTACACACACACACACACACACACACACACACACACTGGAATTCTACTTGGCAATGAAAAAGAATGAAATCTTTGACGTATGCAACAGTATGGATGAAACTGGAGGGTATTATGCTAAGTGAAATAAGTCAGTCAGAGAAAGACAGATGTCATATGATTTCACTCATATGTAGAATTTGAGAAATTCAACAGATGAACATAGGGGAAGGGAAGGAAAAATAGGATAAAAACAGAGAGGGAGGCAAACCATAAGAGACTCTTAAATACAGAAAACAAACTGAGGGTTGCCGGAAGGGAGGAAAGTGGGTGAGTTAAATGGGTGATGGGCATTAAGGAGGGCACTTTTCAGGATGGGCACTGGGTGTCATGTGTAAGAGATGAATCACTGGGTTCTACTCCTGAAGCCAAGACTACACTGTATGTTAACTAACTTGAAAATAAATGTAAAAACAAAACAAAACAGAACTCTAACATTGCTGTCAGGCAGGGTAAACTTGGGCACCTAAATTCATGCCCACTTTTGTGTACTACTGTCAGAGAGCCCTGGTACAGCGGTCTTACTAAGAATATGCCTCATTGTGTTTTTGTAACAGGATGGAAAGAGCACTTGCTTATTCTCTTTTCCATGTGAAGTATTAATTTGCTTTCCTTTCCTACATAGGTACTATGTCAGTTATCACTTTACGGCCTCTTAGCTCTGAATGCACCCTTCAGTACCTGCTCTGTGATGATGGACTAGACTCTAAGTATTTCTTGTACATGCTGAGAATGTTGTTAAATTGTCTCAGTAGAGGGAAAAGGAGGGAATTTGAAGAGGAAACTGTAGGCTTTTCTCCCTAGTTATGGTGCCTTGTGGTTTTCCTGTCTTGCTCTTGCTTAGATGGGTGGTCAGTGGTGTGGATCTGTGAAGACAGCGGTGTTCTGTCCTAGTTGTGTGCTCAGAATGTGCAGTCTCTTGGAGACGATGCAGGCCCAGTGACCACCTTCCTGTGGCCTTCCTGATGTGGCTTGGTATGCTTCAGGCCTGCAGTGGTGCGCCAACTCCCTCTGCACACCTGTCCAGCAGCCTTAGCTTGCATGTGCCCTGAGGAGTTGTTTCCTGTCTGTGCAGCAACTGTGGACCTGCGCTGGCCTGGGCAACCCAGTGAACTTCTCCACCGTCCAGTAGGCCGCAACCAGATCTTCTCCAATGAAATCTGAAGCCCAGCTTTTGGGACGAGGTCTCCCCTTCAAGTTTGTCTTTCCTTGGATATTTTCCCTCAGCCCTCAAGTACCCTTTATAGTTCTCTTTACATCGGATAACTATGCTCCTATCACAGTCTCATAAGTCTTTAAATTTAAAACTAAACTTTCCCTGTTGGAATTACTGTGTGGTTTCTGCCTCCTGACTGGACCCAGACTGACATAGGTACATTCCCCTCTTTGGCAGGGAGCTAAAATGCAGAGCCTTCTCTTTTTGTAGAGAGGTTCTTTGTCTCCTGACATCTAGCTTGATCTCCCAGACTGGGATTCCTGGAGTACATAAATTGCAAATTCACTTATGGTCTTGAAGGGATCTACATGCCTGGCCCTCATTCTGCTCTAGTTACTGGGCATTTATATCGGCTACATTGCCTTCACCAGCTTATTTTAGCTTTCGAAGGGTATTCACATAGTTATGTAATAATTGGAAGATAAGCTCTGTGTGGCAGTGAGTCTTCTCTCTAGCCAGTTGGGTCAAGCCACACTTTTGCTTTCTGAAAAAGATCAGCCTCAAGTTTATGGTACAAGTGGTATTAAACTACGTGTTGAATGCTGGAGAGTGGTTTCAATCAGAAGTGACTATATTGCCTATGTCATAGGGTGGTTTTGAGATGTCAAAGAGATATTCTAGGTAAAATACTCAGCCTAGTTGTGGCACTTTGTACGTGCTCAGTAATTGGGAGTTCTCTTTTTCATTCATTCAATCATTCATTCAAATTATATTAGCAAGCAGCTACCATATAGCAGGTGCTATGATCAGCATGGGGTATGAGGATGAATAAGATTTGCTTCCTGCCCTCCAGGAGTAGCCCGTCTAGTCTCTTGTTGAGTATACATCAGAGTATAAGCCATAATCTTCCTCTTCATTCTTTCCCCCAAATATGGGCTTTCAAGAAAATGGAATATAATTAATGATTTAGTCATAAAATGTACAATATGGAGGTAAGTTCCATGTGTAGAGGGAATTTTCTCCTTAGTTTGACATGAGCTTTGACAAGTCAAGGTTATTGTTGCAACATATTCTTTTTTGGTAATTAACTATATTTAGTTACATGTGATATATGTTATATAGCATGTTACCATATAATAAGCTACGTGATAAACATTACAAATAATACTTAATTTAACCCTTACTACTATCTTCTAAACTAAGTATTATTATCCCCATTTTATAAATGATGAAGGTGATGCTCAGAAAGTTTGAGAAATTTTCCTTAAGTCGCTCAGAAAGCAAGTATAAGGCCAGGATTTGGACAACTTCATCTGACTCAAAAGCCCATGCTTTTATCAACCATACCATATTGCTTTCTTTCATCTATTTTCATCTTGGTTGTGCTAAGGACTGAACTGACTGAACTGTCATTCCTTTACTCTTTCTCCATCACCCAAACTCATCACACCATGTTGTACTTGCCTGTTTGTTTGACCATCTTTGCCATTAGACTAAGACTTCCTTGGGGGCAGACACAATCAGCTGTTCACCACTGTATCCCCATTGCTTTGGTTATCTATTACTGCTTAACAAAACCACACTAAAGATTGGTGGCTCAAAATAACAAATCACAGTTCAGTGGGTCGATGGGACTTAGCTACATAGTTCCCTCTTGGAGTCTTTCTATAGTTGCAGTCAGGTGATGGCTGAGGCTAGTGTTATCTGAGAGTTCAACCAAGCTAGACATCCAAGATGGTTTCTTTATATATATCTGGTACATGGCCTTTAGTGGCTAAAACAGCTGAGGATTGGTGGGGCATCTTTCCAGCTCCACATAGTTTTCCACGTGGCTACATTGGCTTCCTCACAGCATGAGACAGTTCTTACATAGTGTCTGATTTGCCGCCTAGTGAATGTTCCAAGAGATTTGGGTGGAAGCTGTCAGGCATTTTATTACCGAGGACCAGGAGTTACTCAGCATCTCATCTACCATACTCTGTTGTGAGTCACAGGGTCAGCTAAGATTCAGTATGTGAAGGAACTACACGAGGGCAGGAGTTTTGGGATGGATGATTCATTGGGTGCCATCTTTGGAGACTAACTACTACTACTGAGGCGAGAGGGCTGTCTGTGGAGGGAAAACTCAGAGAAGATATATACATGGGGATGCTCAGATGAAGAGTTGGAGTTAGCCAAGTGAAGAAATGGTGGGGAAGAGAAAGGAAGAGAGAGGAAATGGCCTACCAGGCAGAGGGAACCCCTTATACAGACATAGAGATAAGAAGGGGGGATGATAAGCATGGGATAGTCAAATTCTACTATTTACTTGCCAGGTGACTTTGGATAAGTATTTAACTTTTGCAGATTTCGGTTTCCCCATTTGTGAAATGGAGATCATCATAATTGTTATCTACTAGTGCTGTAATGATTTAATCAGCAATGCATGAAGAGTTCTTTAGAATAATATCTGGTACATAGAAAAACAGCAAGTGTTGGTTATTGTTAGTATTACACAGAGAAACATGGACCGCTAAATATGGCTGGAACAAAGGACTCTAAATGGGGGAGGATGAGGTTTGAGTCTAGAATGTGAAGCAGGGGCCAGAGCTTGACTTTGTAAGTTGTACAGAGGTGTTTGAATTATATATGAAAGTAAATAGAAGAGATGTGGCAGATTTTGGGGAGGGAAGAGCCGGCCAGATTTGGGATTTTAGAAAGATCTCTATATTAAAGGTCTCCAGGGTGGGGAATACTTGGGGGAGACAGAGATGAGTTGGAAGCTCCTGTCGTCCATGAGAGGGACATAGTGGCCTGGCTTATGGTAATGGGGATGGAGAGAGAAGAACCTGATAAAGGTCACGGTGCTAGTTAGTGACAGAGAAGGGACTGCAGTTGCTGACTAATTACACAGAAATGTCCTGCCAGGAAATTAGCCTTTTTTACTTGTTTATATAGGCAGAGGTTTAGTATGTGCCATTTGATGGAACCAGATAAGTAGGCACAAGTAACTCAGCAGGGGTAGTTCAGCTGGGAGGTATGGTTTCCAGTTCCATTGCTTATGCCTGAAACGGCTAATAATAGATGTGCTCCCCCAGAAATCACTGCATCCAAGGGAAAAATCACGAGGAGAGTGATTTTCCTTGAAGGAGAGCTTTTTTTTCCAACTCAATTCGAAGGATCACACTCCATTTTCTCATAGCTGCCTCATTTGTTCTCCTTTGGGTCAGACTGGGAGTGTTTGCTTTTCCTAGTTTATTTGGCAAGTGGAACACTAGTAAGATCTGATTGGCTACTCTGTTGGGGCATCTTTGCCCTTTCAAGCTGTGTTTCTCAAACATCCTCTGTGGACACAGGTTGGCTATGGAGTCCATAGTTCTTAGAAGATCTGAGCATAGCTGGGAACAAGTGACCCCAGTGGCTACTACTTGGAGGAATGGGATCCTGAGAAGACACATCTGAGGCAAGGGTGGCTGCTGGGACTGAGGGCAGAGAATGAGCCTGGTGTTTTCACCCGCTGAATTAGGGGACCCAGAAGGTCTAGATTATATTCTAAATGACTCCTGAGAGGATTTACTCTAATCTCTTCTCTTGTCCACCAACACCCCATGCTTGATCCTGGATCCATATGGGGCCTTGATTGACAGAGTCCTACAAGTTCTTCAGGGCACAGCTCAGGTCCCACCTCTGTGGAAGCCTCTTGTTACTATTCCAGTCCTTGTGGGTCACTCCCAGATCCACCCCTGTTCCAGCTGGAAACGTAGGCGCCATGTAACTCTGCACTGACTCACACATGCGGTGTATATTGTTCTCCCAGCTTTACAGGAAGCCCTGTGAGGGTTGACGGTTTTCCGTCCCTTGTCTCCAGAAAACCCTCTCAGAGTTTTCAGGCGACCTCTGTGGATTGACAGAGCCAGGAGTTTGGAAGATGCGTTAGCCCTGATTTACAGATTGGGCAGCTGAGGAGGAAAGTGTTAAGTCAACCCACCCCATGTTGTGAAGGTTGGCATTTATTCAGGAGCTAACCAGGAACAGTCCTCCATTCCACATTCCACATATATTTGTTGTTTAATTTTTCCAGCAACCGGAAGAGGTAAGTCCTATTATCCACCTTTTACTGCTGAGGAAACTAAAGCTTACAGTTTTTAAAGAACTGCATGGCGCTTATGTGCCAAACCCACCCAGAACTGCCTCGCATTTTCAGTGCTTCCTACATCGTAGCCCCAGTTTACCTACCTATGTCCTCTGCAAAGTAGGCCGCTACCTTTTCTGAGGGTAAGGGCGAGGCCGTTGTTTCTACTTTAATCTTGGTAACCCTGGGCCTGGCATAGAAGCTGATGCCTAGCTGAGGTTCCAGAGATCACCGTTACTGAAATGTTCAGTGAACAAAGAGTCGGTGATAAAGCCAACTTGCAGTTCAAGTCAGGGCTGTCTCCCTGAGAAGACTAGGTTGCTGTGCCCCCTTTCAGAACAGATCTCGGAGGGGCCTCTGCTCCCCTCGGAGTGATATCATCAGAAACGTTGTGTGAGGAGAGATGTGACTTCTTGGCTTCCTTTGGAAGCTCTGTGGGAGGAGGTTGGTGCCATGGTGAGCACCACTGGGGAGTGCAGCCTTAGACCTGTGGGGCCGGGCCTCCCTTCTGGCTGTCCTCTGTGGCAGAGATGTAGTTTCAATCCACAGAAACCCCTGGAGAGAGCAACCATCAGCCTCCACTGACCTGGTGATGTTAAGCCCGGTCTCTGCCCAGAGAGACTTGGGAATGGTCCTAGCTCTCCCCCCTGGCCAGGTCTGCGGCCTTGGGCCGGTTATTAACCTTATTAAGCCTCAGTTTCCTCCCTGTAAAGTGGGAATACAAGTAATTCCTGCCTCACTGGGTTGTTGTGAGGATTAAACGAGAAAGCGTGCGCGTGGCCCTGGTCCCAGGGTGCCGTGGATGGCAGCCGTGGTTGTCGGCCACTTACAGGCCTAGAGAGGAACGTGGAAGAGTGGCAATAATGACAACCCCGGACACTGGTGCTTTGCCAGTCACTCTGCACATACGCTGCCTCAGGCCTCTGTGTTCCTCCTCAAAGGGCCTTCCCAAGGCAACACTGTCAAGCACTGGGGATTTATTTTCCAGACCTTTCCATTTTCCCTCTCTGGCTTCCTGGTGCCGTGCCTCCTCTGTTTGCAGCTGTAGTTTAGGCTCCTTGTGGAAGTGCTCCCAGGGGGAGATCAGTGGGACAGCTGGACAGGGCAGAGGAGGGAGCCGAGGAAGGTGGGCGGTCTCTGCCTGGGCTGCCTGAAAGTGGGGAGCGGGGTGAGGAGACCTGACCCAACTGGAGCCAAGAAGTTGGAGCTTTCACACCCGGCGCCCATACCCGCACGTGTCAGTGGTCACCAGACTTTGGTTCAGCGCCATGGACAGGCATCAGGACTGCATATGGCTGGCTTTTCACAGGTGCAGGCAAAGCGGGCTCCAAAGCAGGGAGATGGCTAGCAACTATGCAGACGGGAGAATTGCATTATACTTACACACAAGGTAGGAGCAGTAAAAGCCAGATTCATGTGCTGGCCATTTCTTGGCACATTAGCATTTCAAAGTAAGACTCTTATTAATACTCATGGGCACCCCCCCTCGGGCAGAACGACAGGGTTCAGGCAAGAGATTTGGGGGTTAGATGGGCCTTCCTGATGTAGCTCATGTCAAAAGCTGGCTTTCACTTAGCCAGGCGTGAAAGTAGATTTTACCTTGTTTTATAAACTTCTCACAAACCCCTGCTCATAAGGTGCCCTCCACCCTAACCAGGATGTTTGCAATACAAATTATCTTTTACAGTCTGGTGAAAGGGGTGAGGGCACACCCTGTGGGTGCTTTGACTATGCATTATTACCATCACAGAGTTGAAGGCTGGGAAGTTAGTGCATAGCTCCCATAGGTGTTAGACTAGTATTTGGTTTTTTTTTTTTAAGTTTATTTTTATTTATTTTGAGAGAGAGAGAGATAGAGAGTAAGCGGGGGAGGGGCAGAGAGAGAGGGAGAGAGAAAATCCCAAGCAGGTTCTGTGCGGTCAGTGCAGATCCCGATGCAGGGCTCGAACTCACAAACCGTGAGATCATGACCTGAGCTGAAATCAAGAGTCGCTCAACCGACTGAGCCACCCAGGCCCCCTGGATTAGTATTTGCTGAGTGAACGCAGGCAGGACTGAAAAGCAGCCCTGTAGAGAGACACACATATTGAGTGTCTTCTTTGTTATGTCTGATCTTACTTATTCTTCAGCTCATTTCTACAGTGAAATCTTTCCTGCTTTCCTTAACCCTCCAGGAGAAATTGCTCTCTTTCTATTAAATTCCCAGTTTATTTACTTCTTTACGTTTTATTGCAATCCTGTATTTCTACGTCTGTTTCTCCTGTTAGACTGTGAGGGCCTTAAGCACAGGACTTACTTTACTTATGTCCTTAACTCCAGAGCTTGGTTCCAGGTAGGATAGTAAATACTGATTGAATACGTGAATGAATGAACCAGATGGCTAAACCAGAGGTCTGTTGTCTTCAGTTACAATATGAATGTCTGTGTGTGTGTGTGTGTGTGTGTGTGTGTGTGTATTTAAAATTGTTTATCTTGAGAACTCCTTTCATTGAAGGGAAACCTAGCCAAGAAAAATAAATAGTTGATTTATAAGGAGTAACAATAAATGAACACCAAATGGACAAGGCTAAATAAGAGATGGGTCAGAGTGGGGTCAGCTCCTGAGCCTTCTAGTTCAGCCAAGTGCCTCAGGTAGAATAACTTAGCCACTCCTTTTGTTAGAGTCCAGACTGATGCCATGTGACCATCAGAGGAGGGAGTGAAGGTGGCTACAGGGTCCTTCTGTTCCACATGGCCATGGCATGCCTCCATGACAGATGGTAACAGAGAGAGGGGGCTTCATTTAGGTGTGTGTTTATCTTTAGTTCTGTTTTTATTTTATTTTATTTTTTTTTTGACAAAATATCTTACAATTTGAGGGCTTGCCTTATAATTTAACTCTGTAAAGCAGCCGCTCTTATCCTCTAGTGCATCGAAGAACCTTGACAATCTCAGGAAGATACAAAACTTCTCTCCTGAAAATTGTAAAGAGACATTCATGAACTTTTTGTGGCTTTAGGAGTTCAGGGGCCTCCTTTGTGTAGAGATCTTTGTGTTGCAAGAGTAGTACAAGGCCCTCACATAGTAGGTACTTCATATGTACCATTGTGCTGAATCAAAGTGAGTATTGATATTTGCCAACAGTCTCGCAAAAGAGGAACAGGTGAATGAACACCTGATAACATGAATCAGGGTCTTCCAGGAAAGCATCTCCAGGCTTCCAAACTAAACCAAAGCATGCATTTCCTTCCTTACCTGGCTTACTAATACTTTCATATTCACAGTGACAGCCTCATGCTTTGGTGTAGATCCAGTTTCCACCAAAGTGCCCCAGGGGTAACTTATTAAACCTTATCTGTCCTATATCCCTTGCCATGAATGTGTTTATCAGCTTCTTGGAGTGCAAAATGATTGTGATTATGGATATAAAATACGTAATGCAGTGCCTGGAATAAGAAGGTGCCCAACAGGTGTTGGCTTAGAACAGAACAAGACAAAAGAGCAGATTAGAAGTGGGAAGGTGTTCAGAAAACAGAGGAGATATGGAGAAGGATGTGGCATTGGCAGGAGTGGGGTTGGGGGCAGGAGACCCGGGGCTGAGAGCATGCCCTTCCCAGCCTGTCCTAGACTAGCCTGGCCTTGTCCACCAGAAGCCCTGAACATGACAGGTGAGCTGGAACCCCAGAAATGGGGGGTTTAATTATTTATTTATTAAATAAAGACACAACCATTTGACAGATATGTTATGCATCTTAGGATGTGTAGAAATACAATAATAGCACCAAATATGAATCATGGAAAACAGGCTGTGAATGGAGACATTTGCTAAGAGATGCCAGCCTGGCCCCAGTGAAGTCAGTTGGTCAGCTATTTTCACTTGGGAAAGGGAAATTAAGGGAGGATCTGCAGCCCCTGCCAAACCTAAATGTCCAAATGTCTAAAAAGCAGACTGTTTAGGGCCGCAGGGCAACACCAGCTGCAAATGAGCTCAGCGGGGCGAGGCCAGCAGGGAGGCCAGGGCAGAGCTCGCCGGGGAACACATGGCAGAGAGCACAGCCTCAGTGTCCCTGCAAAGTCAGTCATGTGCTGGGCCAAGAGGCCAGGGCAGAGGGGTGCAGAGGAAGGACGGGCTGCCTCTGGGACTGGGGGCTGGGCAGTGTGAGCGCTGCTCTGTTTTCTGAAGGTCCAACGACGTGAGGGCCACCTACCCCTCAGTTTCCTCATCTGTAAAATGAGGAAAATGGCATCTGCTTTGAAGGGTGTCTGTAAAGATTCAAAATGAGACAGAGAAAGCCCATGTGCTGTGGAAACTGAATACTCTGGATGCCAGCGGTCATTGTCATGAACAAGGAACTAAACTCGTATTGGTCAGCTCAGGCTGCTGTGTGACAAAACACCACAGACTGGGGGGCTTACTCAACAGAGTTCATTTTCTCACATCTGGAGGCTGGAAGTTCGAGATCAAGGGGCCGGTAAGGTGGTTTCACATGAGGCCTCTTCTCTTGGCTGGCAGGAGACCGCGTCTCGCTGTGTGCTCACATGAGCTCAATTTTTTTGTGCACACACACACACACACACACAGAGCACAAGCAAATTCTCTGGTGTCTCTTCTCGAAAGAGTACTAATCCCATCAGGAGGGCCCCACTCTTATGACCTCATCTAACCGTAATTACTTCCTAAAGACCCCCATCTCCAAATATTGTCATGTGTGAGAATTAGGATTTCAACATAGGAAGTTTGTGGGGGACACAAACATCCAATTCATAGTACTGGTTAAAAAGAAGCTATTCCTGGGGCACGTGGTGGCTCAGTTGGTTAGGCGCCTGACTCTTGATTTCAGCTTAAGTCATGATCTCGGGGTTCGTAAGATTGATCCCCAAATTGGGTTCTGTGCTGATAGCGCAGAGCCGGCTTGGGATTCTCTGTCTCCCTCTCTCTCTGCTCCTCCCTTGAGCACACACTCTCTGTCTCACAAAATAAATAAACTTAGGAAAAAGAAACTATTCCTTTTTATGAATATTCTCCGATGTATTTTAGAGAGAGAGAAAGAATTATTGGTTGTAAGAAAATGTTTCCAATCGTATGCCAAAATAGGGAAATGTTAATCCCTTAGGCTGATCCTGGATTTCTCAGCCAGAACTTTGTTGGTCTATCACTGCTGTACCCTTTATGTCACTTGTAGAGACACCGTTTTAAAAGTGAGAGCCAGAGAAAACCTGATCTGCACTGGCAAGTACGGTGTGAGGAGACATAGGCTAATTGTGGTTCTGACCTTTGATCCCTCCATGACTACCTTTGGGAAGGTGACAAAAGCTATGGACATTTTCTCAAGGAAAATGCGAATACATTTCTGACAATGGAGAGGGGCTTTCAACTTGAAATCCACCTTTGATTTGTGTGTGTGTGCGTATTTGTATGTGTGTGTGTGTGTGTGTGTGTGGTCCATGGACCTCAGTTTATGAGCCCCTGCACTACAGAAAATGGGGAATGCTGGTGGTTTTTGAGAATATCAAGGGAATTTCTTCCATTTTTTGTGTGTGTGTGGGGGGGGGGAGTAAAAATGCAGATTTTTAAAAATGCAGAATGTAAAAGAGTTCACTGTCTTGTTATCCTTCATTAAGTCATGAAGTGGGTTTAGGGTGTTAAATAGCTGGCTTCCTGGAAGGGGAGTCTGGAGACCTGAGTTCTAGTCCTGACTCCCCAGTTAACTAGATTTGGGACCTAAACCATGTCCCTTTGTCTCTCTGAACTTCAGGCTTATCATTGGTCAAGCTTATTCCCACCTACAGCTGTTGTTTACTGATGTCTATTGTGGGCCAAACACATTATGCTGAGTGCTACCCATACCCCCAAATATTAATAGTTCAACATTGTATAGCACAGATGTATGTAACACACACACACACACACACACACACACACACACACACACACAGTTATTTTGTGGGAAGAGAGCCATATTTCTTTACAATGGGAAAATAAACTTTTCCTAGGTCTCCTAGGTCTCACTTCAGAAGTTCTTTCCCAGGGGATCTAGGACAAGCCTTAGTTTGGGGAAACTCTTACCCAGAGACATCTGGGGCCCTCATCTTTAACAAGACCAAGGTGGCTGTGTCTTTTCCCATTTTCCCTTAAAATCATCTTCTTTTCTCAATACTCACCTTTGTCAGTGCCTATTTACACTGTTCCCTCCCAAGGTCACACCCATCAGTTTCTTGAAAGGGTGTTTCAAACAGTTGTGGTTTGGGTAGCACAAGAGAAATAAGGAAATGGCTGGCAGGCAAGTGATGGGCCCAATGGCATCCTTGTTCTGCTCTCCACCTGCCACCGGCTAGGGCGGCTTGGGAGTTGCCACGGCAGTTTGTCCCTGCTGGCGGGCCCTGGGGTGTGCCCTGAGTGCCAGCCCAGAATCTTTCCACAGGAGTTTCACTCTGGTTTGGGTCCGTGTTGTCCTTGGAATTAGTCAGTTAATTAGTCTCCTGTGTCCACTGGAGCCATTGGACCATCTCTGGCATGAGACCAGAATCAAATTCAGATGTGGCCTGGGACTGGATAGCAGACTGGGGACCCCTCTCATTGTACCCCACCACCCAGGGGACGCAGCCTTTTTGGCCACATTCCTTGGGGTCCCCCACCAACACACTGAATAAACTTAGCAACTAAAGGAACAGGCGATAAGGTGATAATCTGTTGATAATCTGCTGATTTTCCAACTCAAGAGAGGAGACTGAGGGCATTTTGATGCAAAGGTGATTTATTGATTTGGACAAAGTCCTTTTATTCATTGACTCTGTTTCATCTGAAACACTACACACACCTGACACATAATAGCTGTTCTGTATGAGTTTATTGAGAGAACGCATGGATGCATGGATCGGTCTCCTTAGTGCTTTTGTGCTGAAAGGGGCTCTGACACAAAATAGGCCTTCAATCAGCATTTGGTTCTTACCAGTTTCTCCCCTCAGGTGATTCATTATTACTTCTGTTGACTCAGGAAATCGTGATGGAGGCTGTGTTAAAGAATATATGTATTTTCAAAACCTCAGACCAACTTGTATTGGAAAGCCAAATATTTCTCCCGCACTCAGGAGAATGGACGTTATTTACTGACCTTCTTATCTTGGTAGGAGTATTTTTTTCTCAGTTCCACTGTCTCATCAAGTAAATTTTGAGCAAGTCCTTTTTCTTCTATGGGTCTTAGCCAAGCCTACCAAATCAGGGACATAGGGAGATTGGGGCATTTGGGAAGTTCATTAATTTGAAAACAGTTTTAGAAATAAAGGCCTTCTGTGTCTTCCTAAGTTGAAACTCTGGAGTGGTCCCAATCTATGTGAGTAGAAATGTTTTCTCATCTTTTTTTATTTGCTGGGAGATAAATGTTGTGGGTTAAAGGCAGAGGAGAGAATTTGTGGTTCTGTACTGGACTCTCCATGAGTCATCGCTTGTAAACACTTGTGAAGAAAACCCTGATGACTTTAAACTTGTGGAAGATGGCACCAGAGAGGATAAAAACAATGTGGAAAAAGTTATCACTGATGTTCCTGCTACATTTTCCCCCCTTGGCTAAATAATGACCGACTTATTCTAAACCACTCTAGGGACTGACACACTTCATGTGAGTTTCTAAGTGTTAATATCTGACTGTGTCACCAAACAACTGCTTCACTATGCAAGTGTTCCAGTTCGCCTGGCTCAGCCATGATGGTGCAAGTGGCTTGACCAAGAAATAATTTATAATTGCATGATTCTTTTGAGAATCAATGAGAAAGTGCTTCTAAAATTCTGTTAGAAAAAGTTGGTGGTTTATGGCACTTTATGAGATCATCCCAGTTTCAAATATTCATCTCACAGCTGACCCCATAAACATTTATGTCTCAGAAATTTCCATATTTAAGTCTTTATATATATATTTTAAGTATTTATTTATTTATTTTTAAAGTTTATTTATTTTTAGAGAGGGCACAAGCAGGGGAGAGGCAGGGAGAAGGAGAGACAGAATCCCAAGCAGACTCCACACCATCAGCACAGAGCTGATGTGGGGCTCGAATTCACGAACCGTGAGATCATGACCTGAGCCGAGATTGTGACTTGAGCTGAGATCAAGTTGGACCCTTAACCGCCTGCACCACCCAGGCACCCCAAATTTTATTTATTTTGTAAGTAGGCACCACGCCCAACATGGGGCTTGAACTCACAACCCTGAGATCAAGAGTTGCACACTCCACTGACTGAGCCAGCCAGGTGCCCCTTAAGTCTTTATATTTTTGAAATTGCCTCTTCCAGCTGGGTGTGGCACAAAGCAGTTTCGTAGCCTACACTTTTTCATTTTTTATTTTCAAACCATGGTCATTTAGTTTAGAGAATAATTTAGTAATAAGGGCCCTAGTTGTTCCTTGAAAACACATGTACCAAAAGGATTTTCTTTTCTTTTTTTAAATTTTTTTTTTAACGTTTATTTATCTTTGAGACAGAGAGAGACAGAGCATGAACGGGGGAGGGTCAGAGAGAGAGGGAGACACAGAATCTGAAACAGGCTCTAGGCTCTGAGCTGTCAGCACAGAACCCGACGCGGCGCTCGAACTCACAGACCACGAGATCATGACCTGAGCCGAAGTCGGACGCTCAACCGACTGAGCCACCCAGGCGCCCCAAGGATTTTCTTTTCAACTGCAGTTGACCCTCGGACAGCACCACTTTGAACCACACGGGTCCACTTCTACAAGGATTTTTTCAATAAACACAGTACTGTAAACGTATTTTCTCTTCCTTATGATTTTCTTGGTAACATTTTCTTTTCTCTAGCTTACTTTATTATAAGAATACAGTATAGAATACACATAGCATACAAAATACGTATTAATCGGCTGTTTATGTTCTTGGTAGGGCCTCTGGTCAACAGTAGGCTATTAGCAGTTCAGTTTTGGAGGGAGCCAAAAGTTATACTTGGATTTTTGACCGTGGAGGGAGTCGATGCCCCAACCCCCACGTTGTACAAGGGACAACTGCATATCCAAAGCCTCAAACCTTAGAATCATCCTTGACTCTTTTTTCCCCCTTTCATATCCCACATTCAATTCACTGAGTTCTGTTGCCTTTATCGTCAGAATGTATTCAGAATCTAGTCACTTTTTTTTTTTCCTGAAGTTTATTTATTTATTTTGAGAGAGCGAGGGAACCAGCATGGGAGGGGCAGAGAGAGACAGGGACAGAGGATCTGAAGCGGGCTCTGTGCCAACAGCAGAGAGTAAAGTAGCATCGGTTCCTCCAGCCCCTCCTCCCAACTGTGCTTAACATACTCTATTTATTTGATTATCGTTTTATTTATTATGTATTACCTTATTATTATTCATTATTATTCTCTTCACTAAACTGTAAGCGCCACGAGGACAGACTTTGTCTTGTTCACTGTGGAATCCCTACCTTCTGGGAGAGTGCCTGGCATGTGGAGATATTTAATACATATTTGTTGTGTGATTAAACCTAGTCTCAAATCAGGGAGTGAAGAACAAACAGGTGGGAGTGTGGGTAATCACAGAGTCTTATAAACATTCGGGTGTCTGAACCACATTCCCAAAATAGCTTATGCCTGGAAAGATTTTTGTCAGTCCAGGATGTTCTCCTGAAATGCCCTCTGTGGCCTGGATCTATTATCTTCACTTGCCCTAGAATTCTACTCTCAGTGATGAGTTTTTTAGTGTTAAGCATCAACCTTTAAAAAAATTTTTTTTAATCTTTTATTTATTTTTTATATTTTTTATTAAAAAAATTTTTTTTTAACGTTTATTTATTTTTGAGACAGAGAGAGACAGAGCATGAACGGGGGAGGGTCAGAGAGAGAGGGAGACACAGAATGTGAAACAGGCTCCAGGCTCTGAGCAGTCAGCACAGAGCCCGACGCGGGGCTCGAACTCACGGACCGCGAGATCGTGACCTGAGCTGAAGTCGGACGCTCAACCGACTGAGCCACCCAGGCGCCCCTAATCTTTTATTTATTTTTGAGAGAGAGAGAGAAAGAGAGAGAGAGACAGGGTGTGAGCGAGGGAGAAACAGAGAGAGAGGGAGACACAGGATCAGAAGCAGGTTCCAGGCTCTGAGCTGTCAGCACAGAGCCTGATGTGGGGCTTGAACCCACAAACCATGAAATCATGACCTGATCTGAAGTCAGATGCTTAACCGACTGAGTCACCCAGGTGCCCCCAAGCATCAACCTCTTCAAAAGGCCTCAAATGCATTCATTTTTTTTAGGGCACAGTTTGCTGGTTTTTACAAAGGCATACCGCTGGGTAACAACCACCATGATGAAGAGACTAGAACACATCCATTACCCCAAAACATTCCCTCGTGGGAATCCTCAGCAAGTACCCTTGGTCATGAACAAGCACTGATCTGTTTTCTGTCATCATAGACAAATTCCACCTGTTCTAGAATTAAAAAAATTTTTTTAAACATCTATTTCTTTTGGGGGGGGAGGGGCAGAGAGAGGGAGACGGAGGATCTGAAGCAGGTTGTGCGCTGTGAGCTCAGAGCCCGGATGAGGACCTCGAACTCATGAACCGTGAGATCATGACCTGAGCTGAAATCAAGAGTCCAACGCTTAACCACCTGAGCCATGCAGGCGCCCCTAGAATTTTATACAACTGGAAACATACAGTAGGTACTCTTTATTGTCTTGCTTGACATGTTTTTGAGATTCATCCATGGTGTTGCATGTATCAGTGGTTTGTTCCTTTTTACTGCCGAGTGAAAATAGCAGGCCATTCTATTACATAGAAAGTACTGTAATCCTGGCAGTCCTGTAACACTTTAGTCTGAATGATTTTTTTTTTTTTTTTTTTTTGCTCGAGCCACATACGGAAAGTACAAGAACATTTGGGTAACAGGAAGTGAGGGGGAAGCCTGACAAAGGCAGGGCGCCGAAAGGCGGTTTTGCCAGCATCACCAGTTTGCTTGTCTGTCACGTACAGACTCAAGGAGCAGCCTTCCTGCCTTCAGTGCCAGAAATCCAAGAGTGAGTAAATGAGTATTACTGAATCCCTCCTAGGCGCGAGATGTAATTCTAGTCCATGTTCATGACAACACCGTGAATTAGATGTCGTGGGCTCCCTTCTTTCAAGAGGAAACGGGCTCTTGATCTATTAGTGGGATTCAGGCCAGGTCTTATTTGGAGGAGAGAGGGAGGGAGGGAGGGAGAGAATGAGAGAGAAACAGAGAGGGAGACTGGGAGAGAGAAAGAGGGAGAGAGAGGAAAGGGGGGAGGAAGGGAGAGGGAGGGAGAGAGGGAGAACGGGAGAACGCAAGGGAGGAGGGAGAAAGGAATGAGAGAGGAGAAGGAGAGGTCAGGCAAATCCACTGGGTGGAAGGTGCAGACTCCTGGAGCTGCATTGGGTTTCAGGCCACTAACCAGCCTGGGCACTTGATGGGACGAGATTCTCTAACCCAGCCTTGGGGTTACCCGCGGTGCCGCTCTGGTGTCAGCATGGCAGCCTTGGCTCATAACTTTCCTCCGAATTAGGGCCCTGAGTAGGAGCACGACATTCAAGCCAACCCCTGAAAGAGTGGGGAAGTCTGGGCCGTGACCGTGGCATTTCCAACTGCCGCCTAACTAGGGACGGGAGGCAGGCAGACACGAGCGCTGGTTCCCCGCAGGCTGCATTCCGAGGCTTCAAGTGTCATCTCTCCGGAGCCACACATGTTTACCCTGTGCGCATTCCACCTCTCTCCCTTCTACCTGGTGGCGGTGGGAAGGGGAGACCAAGGCCACTTCGGCATGAAGCCCTTGAGACTCCCACGGCGCTAGGCAGGCTCCTCGTAGCAGTTCACAGAACCCCACGGCAGACACGAGACGGCCTACGTCGCAGGGGTGTATTAATTTCCCAGGGCTGCCTGAACAAAGTATCGCAAACCGAGTGGCTGAAAACAACAGAAGTTTATTCTTTCCAGTTCTGGAGGCTAAAAGTCTGCGATCCAGGTACTGGCAGGAACTCCTTCTGGAACTCCAAGGGAAGAACTATCCCACGCCTCTCTCCTAGCTGCTGGCGGTTGTCGTTACCCTTGGTGTTCTTGGCCTGTGGCAGTTTAAGTGCGGGCTCTGCCCGTCTCCCTTGGCCTTCTTCTCAGTCTCCTCTGGGTCTGCTCTCTCCACGTCCCCTTTTTATAAAGACACAAGTCACTGGATTTAGGGCCACTGGAGTGGCTTGTCCATCTCACACATCTCAGGTCGGTCCCCTCCTTCACGCCTCAGTGACCTCTGCTTCCAAGATGAATCTGCGACGGGGCACCTGGGTGGCTCAGTCCGTTAAGTGTCTGACTTCGGCTCAGGTCATGATCTTGCAGTTAGTGAACGGGAGCCCCACAGCAGGCTCTGTGCTGACAGTGTGGAGCCTTCTTGGGATTCTCTCCCTCTCTCACTGCCCCTGTCCCACAAGCTCTGTCTCTCAAAATAAATAAATAAACTTTAAAAAAAAAAAAGAGGAGTCTGGGACTCCACGCTCAGTCTGGCCGCTGTCTACTTGTCCCACTTCATGCCCCACTGCCCACGCTTTGTGCTCACAATCTACTAATGGGCACGGCTGTCACACACCTCTGTGCCTTGGCAAATTCTGTTCCCTCCGTGCTGGAACGCACTCCCTGTTCCTCAGCCCTCTTCCCTCTCCATGTGAAAAGCTCTCACTCACCCTTGAAGCCTCTCCCCCGGGGTGAGGGCTACGCTGAATGCCGTGGGGGGCACTACCTGGGGCCTTTGTGCCCAGCTGTGGTCCTTGGGTATTTCTCCCATGTGACACCTAACACAATGCATTGCTTTTGTTTCCTTACTGGCTACCTCCCTGCCAAACTGAGCAACATAGAGGCAGTTATCTTTTGAGTCTCTCCCCCCCCCCCCCCCCCACCCCAGCCATACACAAGATCACCCACCGTTGCTAAATGGCTGAATAAACTTGGAAATTCCCTTCAGGGGACAGAGACCAAGGAGCCTGTTTCTCATACTTGTATTATATTCCCTACAGTGCTTGGTACATAGCTGGCTCTCCAATGCCTCCTGTATCATTTAGCGATTGAATGGAAAAGTCACTATTCACAGGGAGAGTGGGAGCTGTGGGTCACTAGTCAATTCCATTAGAGCAAAATCCCCCTGTCCTTTTCTCCAACTGACTCAGGTGCTTCAGTGAAGTTAAATTAAGTGAGATTTAATCGAGGCCAGGGAGGGGGAACGGGTGGCACCTTCCTATCTTGCGAATGAAGAAGTAAAGGGAAAGAAAGGGGAGCTCTGGGCCTGAGCAGTCCTGAATTCCAAACAGTAATTACAATTCCCTTGGTAAAGGGCCAGGACCAGGGCGCTGCTGGTTCCTGGTTTATTCCTGCAATCAAGAGTGAGGATCATGGCGATGTTGGGCGGTGGGGTAGGGAAGGGAGGTGTCAGCAGGGACTGGGCGCTGGGACACCCAGACGGAGGCTGACCTGGGCCCATCCCATGGAAAATGACCCCTTGCCGGCCTTGCAGCTGAACGAAGGTCCTCCCCAGCATCAGACCAGCCTCTCTTTTGGGGGAACAAGGCACCCTTATTATGAGGCTCTCTCTTCTCACCTCATTTCCAGTCATGTGAGCTTCCCTTCTGTGTCCCTTAACAATGCTACCTGTCACTTGAAGCCAGGTAACACTCAAAGGAGGCTAACTAGAGTTGGAGTCATACCTGAGTCTCCAGACACCCCTTATACCATTTCTTCTATTGATTTCCAAGGGCCTTCAACCTTGTTCTCCAGACAGTTTTAGTAGGAAAAGAGACCTACTAAATGAATTATTTCCCCTACTGGCCCCCAACCTGTCCCCATCAGGGGCATCTCAAAATTACTAAGCTTTTCCACCCTCCTACTCACTTTGACCCCCCTGGCCCCCAACCAGACCCCAGGGGATTCTGGGGCACTGGGACAGGGCTGGGGCTAGAGGAGGTAAGCAAGTCTTACTCTCAGGGGCTCACAATTTAAGGAGGCACTCACTCTCGGGGCTAAGTGCTTCCTTAAATTTTGTGTTCTGGGGTGTCCAGGCCAGCTGCTGGGCTGGTGAATTGATAAAGGGATGGGAGGAGAAAAAGAAGTTAAAAGCAGGGAGTAGAAGACACCGTGGTAACTGAACAAGGAGGGAACTCTGAAGTCAGTGGCAAAGTGAATAATAATGGGTGTATTGGGGTAAATACCTGGTAGTGCAATTGCTGGATCAAAGGGTAGTTCTGTTTTTTAACTTTTTGAGGAACCTCCATACTGTGGAATTTAAGAAACAAAAGATCATGGGGGTGGGGGGGGACAGGAAAACTAAGAAACATACTTTTAACTGTAGACTCATGGTCCCACCCACAGAAGGTGGGTGGGGGATGGGCTGAATGGGTGATGGGGATTAAGGAGGGCACTTGTCCAGATGCGCACCAGGTGTTGGATGCAGGTGTTGAAACACTGAATTGTACACCTGAAACTAACATTATATTGTGTGTCAACTAGCTGGAATTTAAACGAACATTAAAAGAGTGAAGAATAGTGGGTGCAGGCGATCAAGGGCAGCTTTTCCCCACAAAGCTCCACACGCACAGCCTGCCAGATGTCACCGAGAGAACAAGAAAGCAACAGGAAAAACAAAACGCCCTCATCCCCGGCTCATTAGGTTTCTCGGAGTTTCTTGTCCCAGGGAAGACAAGAAAAGGGGAAGAAATCCCTGAAGACACGTTCTCTCTGATTTGACTCCCTCCTGGACCTGACGGCTTTTTCTGGACATCACCAACCTCACCTGGAGGCATGGTGATTCAGGGTCCTAAAATGCCTCAGCTGCCTCTAGCCACACGGGGCTTCTGAGCACTGGCAACGTGTTTATTCCAAACTCCCAAGTGCTAAGGGTGATATATACACTGAAGTTTTGAAGACCTAGCTTGAAACAAAAGAATGTAAGTTAGCTTACTGAGATTTTTGTAAAAGCTTGATTATACTGAAATGATGTTTGGGATCTATTGGGTTAAATTATTAAAATCAATCCCCCCTTTTTACTACTTATTTTAGACACAGAGAGTGAGCACAAGCCGTGGGGGTGGGGGAGAGGGGCAGAGGGAAAGAACCTTAAGCAGGCTCCACACTCCATGCGAGCCTCACAGGGGGCTGGATCTCACTACATACTGTGAGATCAGGACTTGAGCCAAAGTTAAGAGTTGGATACTGAGCCGACTGAGCCATCCAGGTGTCCCCCCTTTTTACTTATTTTAATATGGCTTCTAGAAAATTTTTTATTTTGTATTTATTTTTACTTATTATTTTTACAAACCTTTGTGTGGAGGGCTGACTTTTTTTATTTAAAAAAACTTTTTTAACGTTTATTTATTTTTGAGACAGAGAGAGAGAGAGCATGAACAGGGGAGGGTCAGAGAAAGAGGGAGACACAGAATGTGAAACAGGCTCCAGGCTCTGAGCTGTAAGCACAGAGCCCGACGCGGGGCTCAAACCCACGGACTGCAAGATCATGACCTGAGCCAAAGTCGGACGCTTAACCGACTGAGCCACCCAGGTGCCCCTAGGGCTGACTTTCAGTAGGTTGCAGTAATGAAGCTTCTCTGCGTATGAAACCTTGACCTAGAAGCAGGTCCTCTAGGAACGGATTAGCACCAGATTCTTCACAAACGTGGGAGGGGGCAGCCCCTTTTGTGGCTGAGCCCCATTTCCCTGGACTAGGGGCTCTTCACATCTTGGCTGCTAGAAAATTTAACTTTACATATGTGGCTTGCATTTGTCACTTGAATGGTAGATCTGTTGGATAAGGCTGGTCTAGTCCAACTTCCTCCTTAAACACAAGAAGACAGAGGTCCCGAGAGAAGGTCTCACTTAGCAAATGGTACACACGAAAATACACTGTCATTTCCACCAGGCTCTCAGTTGCCCCTTCCCCTGCCCCCACACCCTGTGAGTCTGGGGAGAGGAGTGGGTGGCCCTTGCAGCCCCCCAGGGCTGCAGGTCTCAAGGAAAATGTTCCAAGACTCAAGACATTGGCTGTGGATTCTTGGGAGTGAAATTAAACCGAATAAAGTCACATTTTAAAAGCCCATTAGATCCTGGTAACTTGGGGTGTGAGGACAAAGCTGGGGAGCCCTAGACCTTCCTGTTAATTCACATGCATAGTAACCAGGAGTGCCAATGGGCACCTTAAAAGCACAGAACTTCCCCCTCCCCCAAGGCTTTGGGGTAGAGCCTTGCCTGAGCCTTGACACTGAGGGGTAGCCACTCAAGGATTGTTTGACAAGTAAACAAAGACAAGTTTCAGTAGGATTGGCTTGATAATGGAAGGGGAGTGGGCAGCGAGGGAGGCGAACCGGACACCAAAGGCAAATTCCTTTATTTCATAATTTTATCTGGCGTCCCCATTCTCATCAACCTGCCTGGTCAAGGCTCTTAGAGAGGTAGTTAGGGAAGTACAGAGATAGTGAGGTCTCCACCCTGGGACGGCACTAATGCTGCCCATCTGAGGACAGTTCGACAGGTGGAGTTTGCGGAGCTGACTCCGGACCCCGAGGAATCTTCCTTGGTTTCGACCTGGCTTTGGCTGGGGCGCCAGAGAGAGCGGTCACCTCCTTGCCCCGCCTGGCTTCCCATCCTGCACTGGTGGGGGAGAGTGATGGGCTAAGCTAAGAGGAAAGGTGAGGAAATCGAACTTCTCCCGCACCACGGCAGGAAGGGCCACCTGGAGGTCAGCTCTCCTTCCTATTTAACACACACGCGCGCGCACGCGCCGGCCGTGGGACCCAGGAGCTAACCCAGGCGCCACGACCTGGCTGGCCCAGGCCCTTGTCGGAGAGGGGTGCCCGGCGGGGAGGGCGGGTGTGGCTCTCCCCCACCCCCAACCCGGACGTGACAGCTTGCGGGACGATAACGAGAGGTCCCCTCTGGCCACTTTTCCCCCCGGGGCCTTGGGACCTGCCCGTGCGCGCGTCCCGCAGCAGTTTGGATGCGCCAGGCGGCGGCCCGGGGGGTAGTTCCTCCTGTCCAAACCACCCCACCCCCCCACCCGCTTCAAGGGTGACTGTGCCGCTGACGTCAGGCGACTTTTGGTTCATACCCTGGCACGGGGACTTTATTTTCATAACAGCATGCAGTGCCGCGGAACTGGAATAGGCGTGTCCTCTCCCCCTGACCCTCTCCCGCCCCGTGTCCCTCTGCTCACCCCCTCGCTTGCTCCCTCCCTCCGGCGACGGCTGCCTTTATAACCGCTCAGCGCTGCGAGGGCGGGATAGCTGCCTGCGGGCTTCTCCAGCAGCTAGGGGCTCCTGTGCCGCCTCCGACGCGCGCGAAACAAGCAGCCCAAGTTCACGCGCCACGGCCAGGGCAGAAGGGTGAGTGAGGCGCGCGCGGCCCGGGGCGCCCTCTGCCTCCAGATTTAAATCCTTGGGGAAGTGCGGCGTTGGGAGGGGTGGGATACAAGAAAAGAGAACTCCTGGTAATGGACTACAGCTGGCTGTGAGAAAAAAAAAAAAAAGCCCAAGAATGGAATTTCTCTAGTTTGGTTAACTGAACTCAGACTCCCCGCCCTGAGGTTCTCAGGCTGAGAAAGAGGCGGAGAGCAAAAAAATTAGTCGGGATAATATTTGTGCTCAGACACGTTTACAAACTCCTAGCAGGTGGAATCCTGGCTGGGCACGTGAGCAGCTTGGGGATCACACTTAGGGAAGAGAAAAGGAGACCGATTTTTAGAGGATGGGATTGGGGGTGGAGAGGGTTGGGAGTTGGGGGTGGAGGGAGGTAGGAGGAGGGACATAGTGACAGTTGCTACTTCACTCAGGTACTGAAAAGTTTTGATTTGTGTTCTCCTTTCACAACAAGCAGACCCTTGTGAATTTTGGGAAGCAGATCGTTGAAGCCACCCCTTCTCTTGATGAGAGTGTCAGGCTGTCAGTCCCACAGCTCTCCTTCCCTGGCTGTCCTTTGAGTTGCTCAGGAACCTTGGGGCTGATGGAAGTTGAATATCCAATTAACAGCCCACTTTCTGGCAACAACTAGATAGGACCCAGGTATGGCCCCAAAGCTGTCCAAGATACTCCCTTAAACATCTACTGGGGGAAGGGTGTGTGTGTGTGTGGTGGTGGTGGGGGGTGGGGGTAACATAGGGCTAGTAATAGAGAAAGCCTGCTTAGGACCAAAGAATTGGAAGGCTTTTCTGTTCCTGGCTTCTTTCCAGGCTGATTTTCTCCTTAGAGGGTTTGTAAAGGCCACACCTGTTGAAGGGTTCAATTGAATCAGACACCAATGTGGGCTCACTCCTGAAGGGCAATACTTGAACCACTTCAGATACATTGGGCTGGGACCCATGGGAGGGTTGAGAATGGGGGTCAGGTCTCCCCCCTCCAGGTCTGTGTGCTGGCTATCACTAGGAGAGGGATGGAATGACAGAAAGGAACAGTCAGCAGCGGCATTACCTGGGAAGCAGAAAGGCTCCTCTGAGGATATGGCCAGATGTGTGCTCAGAGGGCAGATAGGAATGAGCGTGACATTTCTGGGAAGTGCGCTCAGTCTTGAGTCAGAATACTGATTTCTCATCCAGGCTCTGCGGGAACCTGCAGCTGTGAGGAGGCCAGGGCCTGAGCCTTGAGTTCCTCCTAAGGGGTCTAGGCAAGGCCCCCATCTCCTTCCCATGGCTGAGATTCTAGCCCCTCTGTATCTGCATGTGTCCCTTTGGGAATCTTCTTTGGAGTTTGCTTCTTAGTGTTCCACTACTTAGTGAAAATTGAAGATGAATTTTGACTGTCATTTCATTTTTCTCATTTTGGAAGTTTGCCTTCAGGTCCAGTTCTGTTTAAAACCCAGACTGAGCTGAGGAAATGGACAGGAAATGATGTGCTGGTATATTAGGACCTTAAAAAACAATGAATTGAATAGTATTTTCATCTGAAGGATCTCAGATTTTCTGAGCAGTTTGGTGTATTTGTTTCTACTTTTATTTCTGTATTTATTGCTTTGTGGTCAGAATACATAATCTGTATGTTTCTTATTTTAGAATTTCAGATTTTTTTGTGGTTTAAAACATGCTGTTTTTGTAAATATTTCATAACCATTTCAACAGAAGCAATCATATAGAAAGGGGTTGGTAAACTAGTTCCATGGCCAAACACAGCTCACTGCCTCTTTTTGCAAATAAAGTTTTATTGGAACACAGCTATACTCATTTTTCTATGCATTATGTATGGCTGCTTTCAGCCCTGCAAACCCTAAACTACTTATTATTTGGATCTTTGCAGAAAACGTTTGCTGATCACAGATACAGACGATCGGAATTATATGATTAACAATGGAGATCTAATAAGAACATAGAGACTATTTCAATTAAAGTGTCCATAGAACATTTATAAAAAGTTATCGTATTATTACTCTTGTATTTCATCTGCCAAGGACTGATAAAGAATATGAAAGTCTCCTAGAAATATTAAAATCTCCTATAACTATAGTATTTCTTTTAATTTCTCCTTGTATTTCCAGTAGCTTTTGTTTTATGTATCTTGATGCTATGTTATTTAGTGCATAAAAGTTTATGATAGTTGTATCTTCAATGTGGAGTATCCTTAATGATTATAAAGTAAGCTTTTTAGTTCCTACAATGTCTTTTTGCCTTAACTAAACTTTGTGTGATATTAATACTTCAACTCTTACTTAATTTTCTAACCTTCAGCAAGCTATTTAATTTTGTACTTGATACATAATACCTGCTAAAGAAACACTATTTCTTATTGCTTATTTTTGTGTTTATTTACATTTTTCCTTTGTTTTTTCTTTTTTCAAAATGAAAAAGTTACCATTTACATTTATTATAATAATTATTGCTTGCTATTGCCATATAATTTTTGGTCACATGGTCTGCTCTCTCAATCTTTTCCCACATTAGGTAGTCTATATTGTATCTTTAGATCGAGTAGGGTGCTAAGTGAGTGGTCATGCCATTCTTAGGGCTTAGAAATACAGGCTTGTAAGGAAAGATGATAAGTTTAGCTTGGGACTTGTTGGATTGAACACGAATATGTTATTTATATATATAAAATATTTAGAAGAAGGCATCTTTGAGAGCTGTGAGCTGGTATACCAGTATGGACTTTACTTTATCCACCTATTTTCTGGAAATTTTATTTCTTAAAATCCTGGGCCTAAAAGATTTGGAAGTTTCACTCAAAATATTATTTTCTTTTAAAGATTTCTAGTGTTTTATATTCCAGCAATTTATTTCACAGAAATCTAAAGTTCATATTCTTTGTTTAGAATGGAGGAAGATGGTATGTAATGTCTCCAGGGAACTACCCGAAAGTAAAGAAACTGGGATATACACTGTAGTTATACTTGTTTAGATCTGCCTACGGTGGTAAGGTAACTTATTTTCTCTCAGTTACTACAAAAGGAACTCAATTTAGTGATGTTATTCAGAGGTTATTCATAAGCTGATGCCATAATCACTTTTATGTCAGAATTAGGATGACTGGGGCGCCTGGGTGGCTTGGTTGGTTAAGCGTCCGACTTCGGCTCAGGTCATGATCTCACGGTCCGTGAGTTCGAGCCCCGCGTCGGGCTCTGTGCTGACAGCTCAGAGCCTGGAGCCTGTTTCAGATTCTGTGTCTCCCTCTCTCTCTGCCCCTCCCCTGTTCATGCTCTGTCTCTCTCTGTCTCAAAAATAAATAAATGTTAAAAAAAAAATTAAAAAAAAAAAAAAGAATTAGGATGACTACCCAGAACAGGGGATCCTGGAGATTTCCCTGTAGACACTTTCCACTTATAACTAATCCTTCATCATGGGCAGAGACATTCCCTTGAGACTCCACCCTTGTCTTAGAATTCAGCCTAGATAAAAAGATGAGGATAAGCATCAGCTTGTATTCATCTTCCAAAATTCTTCTTCCCCATTAACTCACACTTGCCAATAAATAACTTGCTTTGAGTAGATATTCAGTGGCCAGTCTTAGTCCAAAACATTTGCTCAGTAACCCCTGTGCAGAGCATATAGTGAGGAGAATACCAACAAATAGAAAGTTTGCTGTTTCCTTTAAAAAGCTTGTTATCTGATAGTTGAGTCAGCATTGATATTAATGTGTTGTATAAAACATATATGTGGAAAAACTTGAGTACCAAGAAATACTTAATCGCAAAAACTATGACGAGAGTTTAGAATACATTTAGAATGAGATGGGACTAATAATTTTTAAAATTATTATTATTAAATTATTATTACCTCAAGATAGGGGTAAGTTTTGAGTTATATTTCAAAGCAATATGGTAAATGGATTGTGAAGAGGAGGGGAAGGGTCTTTCTGGTTGGGAGAACAATGCACGTGCTGAGGCAAAAAGCAGGACTTTGTCACAATCCCCTTCTGGATAGAAATACTCTTGGAAGATTGGTTTGCCTTGCATGGAGGTGGGGCCGGGAGTTAGGAAGGGTTGGGAGGACCAGTTGGAGAAAAGCCATGAAGCTCTGGAACTGAATCTGTTATAACAGACAATAAGGTGCTAATATGTTAATTCAAAGATCCCTTCCCAAGCCTTCCCTTCTTTGTTCCCCTTACAGACCACTTTTTTTTTTTTTGAAGCTGCTCCTTGGCTTCTGGGAAACCAGTCCACTCAGGCTTATTATGATGATTGTTTTTTTACCAACCCCTGATCGTTAGAAAAAAAAAATTTTTTTTTTAATTTTAGAGAGAGAATGAGCAGGGGAGAGGGACAGAAGGAGAGAGAATCTTAAGCAGGCTCCATGCTCAGCACAGAGCCCCATGCAGGGCTCCATCCCACAACCCTGGGATTGTGACCTGAGTAGAAATCAACCGAGCGCTCGACCAACTGAACCACGCAGGCGCCCCAATCCCTGATCAAGTTTTAAACCATCTTTTGTCGACCGCTGCGTTGGGGAGATGGTGTTCCCCTGGTTCTGCCCTGGGCCCCCTACCCGCCGTACTTGTTCCCAGTGTGATCTTGTTCTCCTCCCAAGGCTTCAGATACCTCCTCTAGGTCCACTCTGTACTTACAGCCCAAACCTCTCCGGAGCCTCAGACTTGCATGTCTAAGTGCAGAGGAGGTCAGCACAACCAGGTCCTGGAGCCTGGCTTCTAAGCGCCATGAGATCTTGGGCAAGTTATTTTAATTTCTCTGTGCCTCAACTGCAGAAAGGGGACATAATAATAGGGTTGTTGTGAGAAGGCAGGAATGTGTGGCCCGGAGTAAACTCTCAGGAGGACTTTGTGTTGTCCTTTCTGGATGCCTCCAGTTGCACGTTCCATATTCATCTTAGATTCCACACGACCACGCTTGGCATCGGTCCTCACCCGCCTGCATTTCTAGGCTCCACGCAGTTGCCTAAGCCAGAAATCTGGGAACTAACCTACCTTCCTAAAAATCTCCCACTCTTTGCTGCTTATCTTCCATGCTTCACCTCCCTGGTCTCTGTAGCATTAAAAAACAAAAAAGAAACCCGTTAGGTAGAATGGATCACTGTTTTCCATGTGCACTTAGCATTCTCTGCACAGCCCGTGACTCCTTTTTTGTATGTCACCGTGACTCTGTTGGGTCTCCCAGGGGCAGTAGACATACTTTTGGTCTGTGTGACTTAGCACAGTACCTAACACATTTATTTTTAGGCATTTATTTTTTTAAAAAAATGTTTAGTGTTTATTTTTACTTTTCAGAGAGAGAGAAAGGGAGAGGGCAAGCGAGCAGGGGAGGGGCAGAGAGAGAAGGAGACACAGAATCCGAAGCAGGCTCCAGGTTCTGAGCTGTCAGCACAGAGCCCGACGTGGGGCTCGAACTCGTGAACTGTAAGATCATGACCTGAGACAAAGTGGGACCCTTGACCAACTGAGCCACCCAGGCGCCCCACAGAGTGGGCATTTAAATGCGTGTTGATCAAGTGTAGTATTGCTCACTGTGGAGACTTCTCAGAGCCGGTTTAAGTGGAGAGAGGCAGGAGTTGGGGGGCAAAGCTTCAGAGTTCATCACCGTGATTTCGATATGAAATGAAAAATTACATTATGATTAAGGCCACTCATAAAGGGATAGTCTTCTCAGCTCTGTGAAACTGGGCACAGTAACTTCTAAGAGTCTGTCTTCTCACGTATAAAATGGGTTGTAGGAATAGTAAATGAAGCAATAAATGTGAAAACATGTAAATGAGAGAATCCATACAAAAACATAAACCCTCAGCAGGGTGCCTACCTCCGGGGAACTCACGATGTGGCCGGAGTCATTATTTTTATTCATAATTGTATTGGGACTCTTGCGCTACATTGAATGAGGCAATTCAAGAAAAAGAGAGAAAATTAAAATGCTAGAAAATCACAGGTTTTCCTGGCTCAGGTAGAGGGGACTCAGCTTCAACAAACACTAAAGTTATTTGGTATCATTCCCCAGGCACCGCTGAGAGGTAGGTATTGTCTTCTTCATTTTCAGATGAAAGAATGAGATATGTCTCATAAGGAGGAAGATAAGATTGGCTTTGGCTAGGCTCTGGGCCCCAGGTTATTCACGCTCAGATACGGTGGGGGTGGGGTGGAGGGGGGTGTGGCCCAGGCAACCAGCTTGGGCAACCTTCCAGGTCTGGGCATCAGGAGCTCTAGACCTCATTCTCGCCCCCCTGGGAAAAGAGGAGAGGAGTCTTGGGGAAGCTGGGGGACTCATCAATGCTGGCATTTGTTCTTGCATACCAGCTAGGGCCTTGGGTCTGGCAAGAGCGGGCCCGGGTCTAAGGTCAGTATTGCTCTGCTACCTGGTGGCCTCGTCCTACAGGTGAGCCTTTGCCTGGTGGCCCTCTCCTTGCTTGGCCTGCGCTCGGACCCTCAGTCACCTCCAGCCCTGTTTTGGGGTTTGGTTAGGAATTGGCAGGGCATGTCCTTTTAATGACAGGAGGTGGGGCGAGGAGAAGAATGAGGGGGAGGGAGAAAGAGATTTGGGAATTGTCTAAAAGGAGTTTTCTAGAGGGATGAACAGTGAAGCTGGAGGTGGGCTCACACCATCGAGTTCAGCACCCCACCCTCATTTTTCAGAGGAGGGGAGGGAGGTTCCTGGAGATAGTGTCCACACAGAAGGCAGCTGAAACCCCTTCTTTCTGAAAGGGCGGGGTGAAGACAGGGCTTGGTCTTGAGCCCAGGAAGTGACTTCCTGCCTCCCCCTTCCTCCCTTCTCTCCCTCCCTCCTTGCCTTTCTTCCTCCCCTATCACCTCTTCCTCTTATTGTCCTTTCTTTCTCCCTTTCCCCTCTCTTTTTTCTTTTTAACGTTTCTTTCTTTTTTTTTTTTTTTTTCTTTCATGCCCTGACTCATTCCAGAAGGGTTTAGGACAGCGCCAGGCGACTTCAAGGTCTGTGTGGTAGGTGTTGTTGGATTATTGGACCGTGAGTTGTTAGCTTAGTTAGCAGCTGTAATAAGTGAAGGGGGTCTCACCCTTATGACTCAAGGCCCTTTCCTGTGTCCCAGGTCAGAGGCTACATACTTTAAAACTGTACCATGTTCCTGCCAAGTACAGGGTTTAGTCATCAGGGAGTTGGGTGGGAATGTGGACTGGATTCTAGTAAATCTCTCTCTGCTTCCTGGGAAATCTCAGGACTCATACTTTCCTGGGAGACACCTGGCGTCATTCAGATAGGAGCACAGTTCCAGACATGGCCCAGAGCCCCTAGCCTCGGACCCGAAGTGTGTTTTAGACAGCCCACATGAGGAGGACAGGAGGAAGGGAGTTTGGGACTCGGGACAGTGAACGGGGAGCTAGCAAGGAAACCAGGTACGACCCACCCTACCCACGCTGTCCCCTGAGCATCCCCTCCTCTCCCAGCGGACTCCACTTCTATCCCTGAACACACTCGTCCATCCTACTTAGGCATTTACCATCTATCAGGTTAGAGACTGGGGAGAAACACTTAACAACTCAGTCCCTGCCATCAAAGAGACTTTCAGTCAGGAAGAAGACACAGACTTTTCAATAGGTATTGCAGGGCTGTGTGAACAGGGCTATGGTAGGAAGCGCAAGAGGCAGGCAGGGCTGAGGACGCAGAGCCTTACACTTTTGTGCAGGATTATGGCTCTTCCCCCCTGGCTGCCGATAGAGCCGCTCAGAGAGGACAGGCCTGGAGCGGGAGGGAGGGTGTCTTCTGAAGGGGTCCAGGTGGAGGGGACTGCCTTAGGGCTCAGAGGAGTGGAATATTCAAGAGCTCCTGAAGAGATGTCATCCGCAGGACATGAATGTTGGGTTTGCTAATGTGGGATGGGGATTTCTCAGGCCATTTCCCAGCTCTGAGGTAGATCTTAAATTGGCTTTTGGTGCCTCTGCCTTGGGCTCACCGACGGGAGCCCCCTGCGCTGCCTCCTGCCCTTCTTTCTCCTCTTCCACGGCCTTCTCTCCTGCCCTGCCTGCTGCAGTGGAGCGCATGTGGCCAGTGTGCAGGAATCTGAGGGTATTATGCGTAACTTGAACAGCTGGAGCAGCTCACAAGGGCAGGCCGCGTGCCTCGGTGGATTTCATCCGTGCTCAAAGCCTAGCGCATTGCCCGAGTATTGACGGAGTCACCTCCCTCACCCTCGCCAATGGCAGGGCCCCTGGCTTTAAAGTCCTTACCAGACATAGGGCTCTACGGGTGTAATGTTGGAGTTAGAATTCTGGTTTGAATTCAGAACTGGATTCAGTTGACCCTGCCTTGTCCTAGCGGTGTGACTTTGGTGAGCCAGCTGACTTGTGTCTCAGTGGCTGCAGTTGGAGGACAGGGATAATGAGGGTATGAGCTATAGCAGAAGGTGGTTGTGAGGGTTCAATGGGTAGAGCGCAGAAGGGCATGCCTCACCCCTGCTGAGAATGAGTTAGTGGTGAGACGTCCTCTCCCTGTTCAGAGCTGTCCAAGAGTAAATGGCTCCTTGCAGCCCCCATTCAGACTTCGTAGGAGGTAGTCTTTTCCTGATGGGACCCCAAATCTCTCTGCCCTTGACTTTGGTTACAAGCGATGACCAAATAATCCATGGTCTCATTCCATGTTCTCTTTCTTGCTCCCACCCTGAGGTTCCTCTCTAGCTCCTGGCAGTTTGTTTTCCCAAATGCTCATTGCTTCCCTTTCCCCCTCAAACCTTGCTTTCTAGAAGTCCTTCGTAGCTTCTCAGAACCCCGTCCTTTCCCCCAGCCACCTTCCTGGTGTCTTTTCCTCATCTGGGCCACTCCCTGGGTGACACAGGGCCTTCCCCGTACAGAGCTGCTTGTTAATGAGTCCAGTGAGTTTTATTTTCCTCTGACCAAATTCAAAGTACTTAGGACACTTTAGACCCATTGCGCAATGCCTGTCGTGCAGGGGAAGAGGTGGAGGAGGGCTAACGGAGGTGAAGTAAGGATAATTCCAAAAAAATTAGTCACTCAGATAAACACGTATTTACTAAGAAAAATTTTAAAAGGACAGTTGTGAGAGAATTGGGAAATATGAACCCTAACTGGATATTTGATATTAAAGGGTTATTGTTAATTTTTAAAGGGTGGTTAAGTTAAAAAGGAGTTTTATCTTTTAGAGATACATGAAGTGTTTAAGTATGAAAGGATATGATGTCTGCGGTTTGCTTAAAAACAATCTAGTGAGGGATGCCTGGCTGGCTCAAGTCAGTAGAGCATGGGACTCTTGTTCTCAGGGTTGGGGGTTTGGGCCCCACGTTGGATGTAGAGTCTACCTTAAAATAAATGGATAAATAAATTTTTAAAAAATCTAGTGAGGGGTACCTGGGTGGCTCAGTTGGTTAAATGTCTGACTCTTGATTTTGGCTCAGGTCATGATCTCATGGTTCAGGTGTCCAAACCCTGCATTGGGCTCTGAGCTCAGAGCAAAGAGCCTGCTTGGGGTTCTCTCTCTCCCCCTCTGTCTGCCCCTCTCTCAAAACAAATAAATAAACTTAAGAAAAAACCTAGTGAGTGGGTGGGGATGTGGATGAAGCAAAATTGGCCATATATTGGTAATTTGTGAAACCAAGGGATGAGTCCAAGGGGTCTCCACCATATTATTCTTTTTTTGTGAGTATGCTTGAAAATTTCAGCATCTCTTTAAAAATAGTGTTTTAAAGGCACTTCAGGGACTGTTTCTCCGTCTCCCGTGCATGATTGGGGATGGGAGGTGGAGGTGAAGTTGAGGGACATAGGGTTTCTCCCCTCTCCACACCCATGGCCCATTGCTCTTGTTGGACTCTGTTCTGTGGATGCCAGGAGGCCCCCACACAGCATCCCCCACCCGGAAAGCTGCCACCACAAGGGAGGGGCCCGGAGCTCTAAGCTGGGGGCGGGAGGTTTCTGCCTCACTGTTCCTCTGTCCAGCACCACAGGTGCCCTTCAGGCAAACACCTCGTCAGTCTCTGACAAGATTTAGTCATCAGGCCCAAAGTCCTTCATAGTTTTCCGTGATTATGATGACTACCCTCAAGGGACGGCACTACCTTGAAGAGTGGGGAAGGGACAGTTGCGGGGCAGGGCTGGGAGGGTGAGATACCTTTCTTGCTGGATGCAGCCTTCTGACTGATCTGAGAGGAGAGGAGAGGTGAGTGAGGATGAAATGCACATGGCCTCGGTCCCTTCCCTTTTGTGCACCGTGTTTGAATTCAACGGGGGTTCTTTCTCTTCCATATTCATGGTGCGGACCAGTAAGCGGGGTCTGCACCTCCTTTCTCCCTAGCTCCATGGAGTGGACATTGGTATGCAAGGCAGATCAGACTTCGGGTCCTTGTGTTTCAAGAGTTGCCTATATCTAAGCTCAGTTGCCTTCCTTCTTCCTCCCTTTTTGTATTCTGCACTGCCCTGAAGACCCATCCTTTGCTCTGTGCTCTGCATGGTAGGGGTGACTGTGGTATAATTTCCATGGGGTAGAGTGCAGTGACACTCAACCTATTGAGCCACCAGGTGCCCCCAGATTTTGTATCTTTAAGGGAAGCAGATGTTGGAATTCTGTCTACACTGAGGAAGCTGCTCATTTGCCCTGGACAGTCAGTGAACAGTGGCCTGTTCTATATCTCACTGTGCTGTTCTCTGACTTGTGGTTTGATCATGAGGAAATAAAATGGAAGGAGAAGGGAGGGTGTTGTTTTTCCATTGGGTTGATCACATAATCCCATAGAGCCATGAAGGGCCAGAGAAGTCTTGTCTATAAGCGTGTATGGGCATGTGGTGAAGAAATTCTGAGCTGTTTTTTCTGCTACAAGGAAAGAAGCAGGATCCGGCAGATGTTTTATACCTTTTCCTGCTTCCCAATGCCAGTGGCTTCCCTTCTTTCAATTCCTTTCTTCACAGGCTCTCCCTACTTGGCATTAGCAGAAGCCGAGATCTTTCATGGGTGATTTTCTGTGTGTGTGTGTGTGTGTGCGGGGGGGGGGGGGGGGGGGCGGTTCTCAGTGAGCCTTCCCTTCCCCTACCTCTGTCCTCTGCTCCCTGTCCCGACCATATTTCTCTTCTAGTCAGTTCAGGACTCTTCATTGTTGAGTGAGAAATCCTATCAGGAAAAGAAAAACTAAAGCCCCACCCCCCCCCCCCCCACAAAAAAATCATGCACAAATAGCATACAACAAACCAAAAGTAATTGTGTCCTAGAAACTAATAAACAGCCAGATAATTCAGAACAAATTTTGTTGACAAACTTTAAAGCCTTAGCACTTTTGAATTTCAGCATCTTACTTGACATTGACTTTGGGGTTTGAGAACCATACATTTTTGGGAAATGTACAAACTCCTTCTCTCTTCCTATGTCTCAATTTATCTTCCCACTGTGCCCTGAATTCTTAGGAATTAGATTTCATGGGGTTCGGGAAATCAGCTGGGTCTGAAATTGACATGAAGGTTGTGGGAGCAGAGAAGGAAGCAGACCTGGGAGGTCAAGAAGAGATATATAGGAAGTCATCTGCTATATAGCCAGTCAACTCTGATTGTCTTTGAGTGGGTGAGCAGATTACCTGCTTTGTGGATCATCTATCCCCTGGGAGCTCCTAGCCTGTATGGGGCTGAACCAAGTGGAATCAAGACCATAAACAGAACTGGTTTGTGGGGCATCTGATAAGGGAGAAAAAGGGGAGGAGGTAAGAGAGAGAGACAGAGAGAATGACAGTATCTCAGTTTGCATTTAAGGCCAACTAGAACTCACTTGAGTGGTGGTACCTGGAATAGTTGAGAGCATAGATCCTAGAATTTGACCTATATTCAAATGCTGCTTCTGCTATTTCCTCGTATATGATGTTGGGCAAGAAACTTGACCTGTCTCTGCCTCAGTTTTTTCATCTGTGATACAGGGCTATTTTTTTTTTTTTTTTACCTCCTAGAGCTGCTTTGAAATTAAACTAGTATATACGAAACGTGATTAGAAGAGTTTCTGATCCACAGAAAAAATGAGCATTAGCTATTCGTAATATGTTTCATTGGATTATCCACCGTTGTTTTGTGTCCTTCAGGGTGTCCCTCCTTACAGATAGTTAATAAAGAACTCTTTCTGACATAGAAGACTCTTTCCATTGCTTTTTGGAATGAGTAGAGCCATCCTTAAGGCGGGGAAAAACCCTTGTAATATGTGACAGCAAAGCTGAAGTCGAGGATCCCATGGTGGTGAAGGGAATGTTTGGCCTTCTGTAGAGAAATTTACAGGAAAGAATGGGATGCTTACAAATGTCTGAAACAGAGGCAAAGGTGGAGAAAACCTTGAGACTGGCAAGTTATGATTAAAGCTTTAAGCTTAGAGATTTTCATGTTCGATAATTCCTGAGAAAATACTAGCCAAAAGTATCAGGATCCCTGGCAAGGTATTTGTGACATATTTTTTTGAAATGAGACCCTGAAATTCCTCAGCAGAGCACTGAGTTGTCTGGCGTCAGGGTACATATTAATATAGTTTAATTGTGGGGAGATTTGTCTTTTCCCTCCATCAGTCTGTAGAACTTGCCATGAGAGGTGGAGAAAAGTTAGTAGCTCCATCTAACGTAGCGAGTTCAGAGACAAAACCCCGGCCAAACATGTAAAAGTTTTCCCTAATCTTTTGGGTCCCCTGTGCCTGTCCGAGTTTGTTAGGAGACTCACCGCCCCTCCCCCCAACTTTGCGTTTATGCAGGACCAGAATGGCCACGACATCCCCTAGTGGTTGCCGCTCAAGCCTGGACGCCAAGTACCACAGACTTTGTGATACCACTCAAATCTGGGGCATTGTCCTAGAAGCGGTGGCCGCAGTGGGGGCTGTGACCTCGGTGGCCTTCATGCTCGGTCTCCTGATCCTCATCTGCAAGGTGCAGGACTCCAACAGACGAAAAGTGCTCCCAACCCAGTTTCTCTTCCTGCTGGGTGTGCTGGGCATCTTCGGCCTCACCTTCGCTTTCATCATCCAACTCGATGGCAGTACAGGGCCCACCCGCTTCTTCCTCTTCGGCGTCCTCTTCTCCCTCTGCTTCTCCTGCCTGCTGGCTCATGCTTTCAACCTGACGAAGCTGGTGCGTGGGAGGAAGCCCCTGTCCTTGCTGGTGATGCTGGGCCTGGCCGTGGGCTTCAGCCTGGTGCAGGACGTCATCGCTATCGAGTACATCGTCCTCACCATGAACAGGACCAATGTCGCCATCTTCTCTGAGCTTTCTGCCTCTCGGCGCAATGAAGACTTTGTCCTGTTGCTCACCTATGTCCTTTTCTTGATGGCGTTGACCTTCCTCACGTCCTGCTCCATCTTCTGTGGATCCTTCACTGGCTGGAAGAGACACGGGGTCCACATCTTCCTCACCATGGTTCTCTCCATTGCCATCTGGGTGACGTGGATCACCCTGCTCCTGATTTCTGCCCTTGGCCCCGAGTGGGATGATACCACCCTCAGCTCAGCCCTAGTTGCCAATGGCTGGGTTTTCCTGTTGGCTTACATTGCGCCCGAGTTTCAGCTGCTCACGAAGCAACGGAACCCCATGGATTACCCTGTTGAGGATGCGTTTTGTAAACCTCAGCTCATGAAGCAGAGCTATGGTGTGGAGAACAGAGCCTACTCTCAAGAGGAAATCACTCAAGGTACAGAGCACGGCGGGGTGAGAATTCCTTGTAGGAAGATGGGAGAGAATCATAGGATATTGGTTGTTGTTTTGTTTTGTTTTTACATTTTTATTTATTTTTGAGAGAGAGAGAGACAGAGCACAAGTGGGGGAGGGGAAGAGAGAGAATGAGACACAGAATCCGAAGCAGGCTCCAGGCTCTGAGCTGTCAGCACAGAGCCCGATGCGGCGCTCGAACTCACAAACTATATGATCGTGACCTGAGCTGAAGTCAGACGCTTAACCGCTTAACCTGAGCCACCCAGGCACCCCAGAATCATAGGATATTGTAACTGTAAGGAACATTCACGATTATCCAGGTCATACCCCTGACAGAACAGACAGGGTCCCCAAGGCTCATCCAGCTGGTTAGAGTTCTAGTAGAACTAGAAGCTGGCCTCTGGAGTCTTAATCTAGTACTTTCTACACAATACCCTGTGGGTTTCTCTGAGTCAAAATAAGTTGGGGCAAAGGAATGACTAGAAACATCCCTAGAGACCTGTAGGCGAGATTGTGTTCTTTATGAAAGATAGCTGGGTGTTCCTTCCAGAAACGTGAAGCCTTTATAGATTTGAATGCAGAAAGCCAAGCCATGATTCCTTGCGGTAGGCACAGAGCACAGAGGAGGGAGAAAGCCCTTTTACCACAAACCTGCAGAAATCTCCATAAAGTTACTGAGGGTTCTGATTTATCCTGCACAGCCACATCTTACTGCGTGTCTCTGGGCCCACGGGAGGGAAGAGATTGTATCTGACATAAAAGAATCCAATGATTTTGCTCTTGCCTGAAGTCACGAGTAACCAGGTGTTCTGTTGTTCTCTCAACAGAAAGAGGCTACACCGACAGCTAGAGACTGCCCTTGCCCTTAGGGACCTATCCGTTGGTCTGTGAGGTGTCCACTGCTCTCTGGGCCTAATCAAGGGTCCCTGAGGTTTACACCGACCTCTGGGGGGGGGTGAGTTCGGGAGAGGAGTGAGGGACCTCTAAGGCTAGGTTCTTAGGTTCAGCTGACAGTTTCCTCTGCTCTTGAAGCCCGAGGTGCACAGCTTCCTGGTGCTTCTCACGGGAGCTGTGATTCCTCTCCGGGGCGCTTGGAAGGCCAAAGGGAAACAGGGGTGGCTGGAGGGGATGTCTTAGCACCCATCCACTCCTGTCCATTCTCACGGCTTCACTCTGTCACCGCGCTCCTGGACTCCCTGTTATCATTCCCTAACTGCGATTCCTCCCTTTCATCCTTCCTTCCATCCATTTTGTAGGCCACCCGTCCCCTTCCTCTCCCCTAAAATACTTCTCTGGCTACCACATGTTCCTGCTCGCAGACGTTGCTGGCTGTCTAAGATCCACCATGTTGACTTAGGGAGGCTTTTCCCAGCGAGAACCCAACAGCCACGGAAGCTGTGCTCTCCGTCCGAACAAACCAAGTCACTCAGTGCCTTTCCCTGCCTGTGTGTCCAGGCTCCAGGCATGCCTTTGTGCCCTGTTCTTGCCCTTTTACAGAGCACACATTGCCCAGTCTCCTTATTCACTCCTCCCACATGCTGTAGAACTTTGAAATGCTCTTATCAGAGTCTGTCTCATTTCATAGCTATTTGTGTAGCTGTCGTATATCCCTTGCTCTCCAGTGTCAGCCCCAGGCCAGGAATCCGTCTGGTTAATCCTTATATTCTCCACAGTAACACAGAGAAAGTATTTGAGGTGTTCACGGAGTAAACTGAATAGGTACACTTGGTGGGAAATCTCAGTAAACTGGAACAGGTAAATGGATTGCTTTAAATTGTATTCACGACAATTGTATGCGTTTACTCTTCTGTTCCAGAGTTTAAATCCCTCTAGTGTTCCCCAAATACCAAGAAAACAATTGCTCATAAGTTCTGCCCCCTCCCAAAGAAAGTAATAAAATTTTTTTTTCTTGCCTTGCTGGTGGTTAAGGAAGCGGGTAAATCCGTAGTGAGCTTCACTGTAGGTAACTGACAGCGCTTGGACAGCTCTGTCTGAAAAGACTGGTTTCAAGGGTGCTTTTCAAGTGGTCCTGGATTGACCACCAGTGAAAGTTTTGGGAAAGGTGCTTCCCTAGTGACCCTATGTTGGTGGTTATTCATTTATTCAACCAATATTGTGTTTGGCCCTGGGCTTGGGACAATCTCTCCCCACATGAAACTCGCGGTCTGCTGGGAAGATAGACGCTTGGATAAATGATCGAATTGGGGTAGGCACAGGCAGAAGCATGATGTGGTGGGGGGACCCTAACGCTGTAATCCCCCCTCTCCCTCTCTTTCAGGCCTTGAAGAGCTAGGTGATACGCTCTATGCTCCCTATGCCACCCATTTTCAGCTGCAGGTAAATGGTTTCTTTCTCCTGTTACACCAGCAGCGTCAGCCCCCCTGGAATGTCTGTCCTTTGGGAACACGGGCTGTAGCCACTCTCATGGTCCCTGGAAGGCCACCTTGAAAGGGTGCGGTGTCTTCCTTTCCCGTGATCTGCCTCAGGGGTTAGCACAGGACCCTGGAATGCAGGGCTTCAGGGGGAGGGTTGGGAGAAGGGGAGAGAGTTAGATTCCCGCCCAGATTGGAGCTCTGTGGAAATATCCAGGAATTGGAGTGGGTTTAACGATATGGTTGCTGCCTTTTCAGAATCGGACCTCCCAAAAGGACTTCTCCATTCCGCGGGCCCAGACTCGGACCAGCCCTTACAATGACTATGAAGGAAGGAAAGGCGGCAGTTAGCTGTTCTGAAGAGTGGGGCGAACACAGCAAGTCAGCCAACCAGGGGGGGTTCAAAGGGATGTGGGCTACACCCAGAGTCGCCTAAGGAAACCGTACATAACCTTTTGGGACGAGCTTTCCTTCCCTTCTGGAGTTGCTGGGGGGCTAACAGGACGGCAGGTCACAGCACTCTAGGGTTTTTCCTTCGTCCCATACTTAGGATCCGTCTTTTCAGCGGGAGGGAGTCTCAGGCAAACTCAGGGTGTGCCCCTCACTGTGCCCAGTCATTTCACAAGCGATGAGAGCTCTGCTCATCTGACCGCTTACTGGTGCAGTTAGCTGCGGGTGCCAGCCTTTCTAACTCAAGACGGGTTTTGTGAGGACCGCTTGGCCCAGAGCAGAATGGCAAATCTGGGCAAAAACAGCCAAGGCCTGTCCCTGCTGAAATCTACACTGGAGACCAACTCACTGGCACCCTCCCTTCTCGCCTGGGTAGGAGAGGCTCAAGGTCACCCTAAACGTTCTCATCTCTGGTGCTACCACAGGACCCCTGTGGGTCCGCAGCACCAATTCACAGGTCACCATTCCCAAACATGCTGTCCATCCCCAGACTGAAGCTCCCCTGTACGCTTCACCAGAAGTCCCTCTTCTGTAGCTCGCCAGCGGGGAGAAGCCCGATTTCTCTTCGGCAGGAGAATCTGTGCACTGTTCTTGCTATAAACTCCTGGCACTGATCCTTCTCTCAGCCCCTTGCTCCTCAGCTTCTGTAAATAGCTCTGCATTGTGTTCACCACCTATGTCCCGCAAGTGGACATTGTCCTCCAAAGGAGAGTGTTCCGTGTGTAATAAGTTATTCACTGTTCCTCACTTGGAGACGCAATAAAGATACGGTGGCAACTCTTTGACTGTGAGAGCTGCGGTGGGACCTGAAGGAGACACGGCAGGCTCTTGTCTTCTTCACGTGGAGCTCAAGACACGGAGCCGAAGTTCAAGGTTCAGTTCCGTTGGGTGAGAGGCAAGGGTGAGAGGGGGAGCCAAGAACGGCCACGGACTCTGAGGTTTTGTTCCAGGAAGGCAGAGGAATGGCAACCCTGGGATGGGCTTTGGTGGCCCCAGTAGGACCGGGAGGAGTCCTCAAGGCCAGCTTCCCGATCCACAGGAGGTTTAATTGTAGGAGGGGATGAATTCAGATCCTTGTTTGACACAATCGGTTCATAATATCCCTTGGAAAATGCACAGTGACTAACAGTTGTTATTTAGTTACCTCGAGAAGCAGCCCTGTGGGGTGGGGCAATAGGAAACACTCTTTGGTGAAGGAAAAAGAATAAATCCCCATATGCAGAAACGGAATGACATTTAGAAATTCGTAGCTGAGTTTGGGAGTTATCTCCTAAGAGCCTGATGCTCTGTTTTTCATCAGAAGGAAAAACCCTGTTGGGAAGAGGTGAGGTGAGGCTGGAGAATTAATGACACTCTGAATTAAGGATGTTTACGTTCCACAAAGATTTGGTGGTTTCCCACATGGCTTTGTCCCAGCATCAGCCTAGTTTGTATTGAAAAGGGGGAATTACAAATAATGAGATGGATCCTTCTAGACCATTCTAATCTTTCTTAAGAGGTTAATCTTTTCTCAGTGAGGTTGTTGTCAGGTGAAGACAATATAATTTCACGTGTATTATCTACCACAGTGTAGGTACTCAAGAAATACATATTCCCTTCCCTCTTTTCTTTACTCCTCTGGTCGTTAGCCCATCAACCAAGCGAAGGGGGCTGAGTGAAAGGCAAAGCCACAGAATACCTTGAATCTGCTTTCTTGTTAGGGGCAAGGATCTGCCGGGCTTTTGTAATCCCATGATGGCAGTCCTCATGTCCGCTTCTTCAAAAACGGGAGAAAACATGGAAATGGCGCCCATTGCTGGCTTCTCTCCCAAGAAATACAGAGTTTGGACAAGTAGACCATCACCTCGCTGAATCCTTGTTTCTTGTCGGCAGGTAGATAACTGCTCCCCGTTCAAACAGATCTTGTCAAACCCTGTCCGTGGCTGCTACCCTGTCTTCAGGTCTTACGTGTTCGGGCCATAATTAAACTCTTCTGTTAAAATAGGGACATCACAGGAACTGGAGGTTTGGGCACCTGACAATTACTACGATATCGGACAAGAGGGTTTCAAAGACTTCCTGTAGGTTTCCATCTTCACTGGGCTGAAATAGAAGGTGCAAATTTAGCCCAGCTTGGGCCTCGAGTGACGCCGGTTGATTGATGGCTGGGAACCAAAATGGCATCTCCTTTGAACTAAATGGGTGATAATGAAGTGAAACTCAGCAACCTTCTTCTCATCTTTCACTGTCAGAGTCTCCTCTCTGCCTCTGGCGTCACGCGGAGGCTCTTCTGCCGCTGCCATACCCCATGCTTCCACTTGATGGCGGTAAAACCTCAGAGATCAGCCTCAGGGAGGGCCCGGTGCAGAGGCAGAACCAGAGACATTCAGTGGGCTTGAGGCAAATGGGTCCCATTTTAAAAGGCTTGTATGTATGAGCTGTTCGTGTCCTCCCTCCCACCATCATTAAAGGACCCATGTCCCCTGCCAGACGTTCATTGCCCCGTGTGTTAGTTTTGTGAAACTCTCCAAGGTATTCTAGCAGCCCATTTGCATGCAATCTGGCATTTTTACGGATAACGGTGTCAGATGCTGTTGTTATTAATGTCGACGAATATTTATGTGGTGAGAACATTGACTTTTTGTCAGGGAAAGCGTGCCAAAACAAAGAGTACAGCCTGGCCCTGGAAAGGCAGCAGTAAAGCCCATCCCTCCCGGTCCCCTGCCCCCATGCATTCTGGGTTTCCTTCCTTCATTTCTAGCCTTGTCATTATTGCTGAGAGCCGAACTGTGCCCAGCTGATCTTTTCCTTCCTGGCCCACTTCCTTCTGTTGCTATCGGGGTTTGCAGGTTTGCTGCTGTTCCAGCCCCGATCTGAAGCATGGAAGTATTTTGGAATTGGAGCGTCAGAAAAATCTTTCTCAAGTGTGGACTGCTGAAACCTGGGGTCTGGGAAATCGGCCTCCGGGTTGTAGATTGTTGGCTTTGCACATGGGATGGTCCAGCCTGTGGTCGTCTTCTAGAATCTCTTCCATCCAGGGCAGACAATGCTTTGTCCACCCCCCGCCCCCAGCCGTGGCTTCAGGACGTTCCAGGTATGCAGATGGGTCTGTGTGGCAGGGTATCAGTGCCTGACCCTCACTTCTGCCACCTCCAGATTGCTAGAACTCTCTGAACCCTTCAGAATGGAACACTCCAGTGCCTACAATGTTGGCGTTTGAGGTCACAGACCTTCTTCAGTTGGGCCCCCTGGCCTTCATTTTACAGAGGAGAGAACTCAGGCCTAGTGGACTCAATACGACTGGGGCCAGATTTCGGGTTCTGTGTTTTGTCTACTGGCAACACTTGCGTGGCCAGTTTTAGACCCCCCCCCACCCCCCCGCCCCAAAGTGGGTGTTTGAATAAAGAATCCAATAAAACGGCCATGGTCACTCTGTATTTTAAGCTTCCTTCTCATTTTACTTTGCCTCCCGAATTGCCTTTTCTTCCCCTGACTTCCTGTCTAGTGTCTCCTCTCCCTTCCGCATGCAAGCTGTGGAGAGAAGGAGGGGGTGACGATGGGCATATTGTGGTTAACCCCAGGTCACTCCCCGATGAGCCCCAAGCCAAGGGAACATTTGCCTCTTGGGAAAGTAGAGTGTCAGAGGAGGACTTGTAAGACAAGACAGGATTCTTCATTTTCCCTGCCAGCGTGATAATCCTTCCTCTTCCCTGACTCCCATACTGAGTCAAATCCCATCCCCAGCACCTTCCTGTTTTCCTGGTTGTATGGAGTTATCTGTCCCCTCAGGGGGCTTTGTCCCAGCCCTCTGGAGTCTTTTACTCCCGTGTAGTTCCTGAGGGCACATTTCTGAGGCAGCCCTTGAAAAACCTTTGAAAGTAACAGTTCTATAGTTGTGACCTGACCCACGTGTCTCAAGCACCAGATCCAAGCATGATGATCTCAAGAGAAAAGAAGGTGGGGGCATCTGAGTGGCTCAGTCGGTTAAGCATCCGACTTCAGCTCAGGTTCGTCGGTTCGAGTCCCGTGTCAGGCTCTGTGCTGACAGCTTAGAGCCTGGAACCTGCTTCAGACTCTGTGTCTCCCTCTCTCTCTCTGCCCTTCCCCTGCTCTCGCTCTGTCTCTCAAAAAATAAATAAACATTAAAAAAATTGGAAAAGAAAAGGTGAAATTTTGATGGAATTTGGTTACTGCATGTGTACAAGCTGCATCAGTTCATATTATTGTCTATCATTCCTGTGGGATTTCTATCAACTCAAAAAAAAAAACTCTGACAAACACATGTAGCTTTGCCCTGAGCTCTGCGGCGTGGTAGGAGGGGGACTAGCACCGTATCCTGTGATTACATAAAACTACTTTCTCTCTCTTTCCCTGAGAAGGAATAAATCCAGATCAACATTTTTTACCCATAAGAAATTGAAGCGGAAAAAGCGTATATTGATTTTGGCACAATATCTTTATGAACAAGATGGAAAAAGGCAGGGGTAATGGTAATAGAGTTAGGTGCAATCATAAGGCAAACATTCAAGAAGAGATCATTTAGAGATGGAGGTCTCTAGCGGTTTCCCACAGGGCTTTGTCTTTCGATCTGTTTGGGTAACACTTTTATCAACCACCCGGTTAAAAACAAAGCATGGGTTTATCAAATTTTGCACGCGACACAACATTAGGAAAAGACTGAATAAAAAAAATGAGAATACAAATGTATTGCAAAAGACTGGAATGAAGATCCCAAACCAAGAATTTAGTTTAATGAATGTAGATGTATTCATACCTCCCAAGTAAATTACATAAATATTGTTTGGAAAGGCTTGGATACCGACTGGCAGTGTGGTTCAGCAGGCAAAACGCCAACGCGATCAAAGGCAGCACTGATAAAATTGTGAAGTCTGGATCAGGGCAGCTGCTGTTCTCGCTGAACTGGGGACATGTTACCCCACCTCAGATTATTAAATCCATTTCTGCGCGTCTCACTGTAATTGGGCAGCTTCTAACAGGGGAGCTGTTTCTAGAATTACATGATATACAGCACGGTTGATGGAAATGGAGCTATTTCACCTGGAGAGGGCAAGACTTCTGCAGGCTATGTTATCCTCGACACGGGTCTCATTTATTGGGAGCTTACTCTGTGCCAGGTTCCATTTTAAGGGCTCTATTTGTATAATATCATTTCATACTTATAAAAACCGTATGAGTTATTATGACCATTTATCTCCCTTTTGCTTCTAACAAGTGGCCGAATGGTTAGAAATTTCAGGGATGCAGCTCCCAGAAGAGCTTCCTGCAAAGTGGTGGGTTAACTCCTGCTGGCTGTATTCAAGCTCAATGACGCTCTGTTGAGGATGATACAGGGCGTCCCGTGTTGGGAGTAGGCTGGACTAGGAGGCTCAAGGAGTCTTGGAACTGTTGGGGTTTTTGAGTTTTACTTGGGATGTTGTTGTTCCTGGCATTGGATTCTAAGGACCGTGGAGGGGTTATCGGTTTTACTGTGCAGTTTTCTTCTCCCACACCTGCAACCCCAAACACTCCCTCAGCCCTCAGGGGAAAAGGAAAATGCTCTTCATTTGACACACCCTCACCTGTTAGTAAGTGTGTTATTTTTGGTTGTCATAATCCATCCCCTGGCTGGTAGTTTTATTTTACAGAACAATTCCTCACAGCTTTGCTTTGGAATGGAAGTGACCATGCGAATACTTTGCATCTGTATTTAATAACGCTGTATTGTGATACGATGATCAATCATGTGGACTCCTCTGCAAAGAGACTTGAACTTAGCGTGCACCCCCTGCCTCAGGAACATGCAGTCAATGCCTGAAATATAGCCCGATGGAGTTCTTTACACAAAAGCTATCATTTTTTAAGTACAAAAAAACAGGTCCATGTTGTTCTTTGAGGGCGATTAATTGCATAAGAAAGAAACTCATGGTTTGTATTCTCAGCAAAATCAAAAAGGTTTGTGGGTTGTGTTGCATAGCCTGAGCTTAGTCATCTGAGTCATAAACCCGTGAACTCGTCGAACACTTTGGGAACCAGGGAGCGGGTCAGAGGGAGCATCTGAGTGTACTTAAGTAGCTGCCAGAGAGGGAGGCAGACAAAGCTGAACTGGGGAGGGAGTGTGGGAGTGAGGGAAGGGTGGGGAGAGAAGGCCCCTAGGTAGGAAGGAAGGGTTAGAAAATCAGGGACCTGGCAAAATAAGGAAGAAAAAGGTATCATGAGGTGAAATGAAAGTTAAGGCCTTGAGAACCAGAAATCCAGGAACACATGAAGGGACAATTCCCAGAGTGTCCTGAGCGGTCCATGCAACTGGGCAACCGCATCACAGAATGGCTTAGTAAGAGAGGTTATTTTTGTCTCTAAGTTCCCAGAAGCCCTCGCATCATGAATGAGGGGGATGATGTGAGGAGAAGCAGCCTCCAAAAGGCGCGGACCCTGGCCTGCGAACAAGGTGGTTCTTTTTGTGGTTCTTTCATTTCATACTTATAAAAACCGTATGAGTTATTATGATTACGTATCTCCCTTTTGCTTCATACCTGCAGAAATGGGAGCCCTAAGGTGACATAGCGACCAAGTGATAGGGCTGAGGGTCAAAGCCGGGTGGGCTGCCTTGGGATCTCTTACACACAACCCCTTGCTGCCCCTCTGCTGTCTGCGGTAATGACAGCAGAACAGGTGGCCCAATGGTCCCATAGCCCCCTTCAAAGGCATTGGTTGGGCCTTCTGTCCCTTCCTTTTCCTGACACACCCGGTGGCTGTGACATACCAAACGGGAACCTGAAAACTTTGCCCACCCAGGGAGTTGGTATGTATGTGTGTGTATGTGTGTGTGTGTGTGTGTGTGTGTGTGCACGTGTGTGTTACATGTTATTTAAAGAGGAAATAAGAGGATAGGAAAAAAGATCATTCTTTTTCGTTAGAATAATTGAAAAAACTTTTTATTTTAGAGAGAGAGAGAGTGCTCAAGTGGGGAAGAAGGGCAGATGGAGAAAGAGAGAGAGAGAGAATCTGAAGTAGGCTTTATGCTCAGCAGAACCCAGCTCGAGGCTTGATCCCACGACCCTGGGATCATGACTTGAGCCAAAATCAAGAGTTGGATGCTCAACTGACTGAGCCACCCAGGTGCTCCAAGAAAGATAGTTCTTTATCAATTCTGCATAAAGGATAAAAGGAGTTTGCTGGCTCTCCAAGTATCTTTTCCGGCAGTCTGTGAGAGTCTCGGAGATCCCTAGTATGGGTGCGGGGTGTCTGCACGTGTGCAACTCACCTACACAACACATCTATGCATGTGCAACCCACCTACACGTGTGCAACTCACCTACACAACACATCTATGCGTGTAGCCAGAGATCAGATGTAATTGTAAGGTACAGAGTCACTTCCACAGTGAGGTGAAACCATTGCCCTTAATCTTAATCACTTTGTGTATGCAAATATATCATGCCGGTAAAAAAAATCATTCCAGTCAAATCAGTAACAAAACAGAAGTTGATTGCAAAGTGGAGAAGTGATGCATGTCACCAGGTGTTGTGACCGAGGATTCGTGACCCACCCCTGTGACCTGGCTTTCCACGACCTTTCTCATATGCCCTTAGGGTGGGTGATGTGACAAAGAGCATTACCTCGCTATCTATGGTAGCGAGGCTATGGCCTCCTACATCCCTGCTTTTCTCAACATCTTTTCTTCCAGAAAGGCATTCCAGTCTGAAAGGCTTTCCTATATATAGTGAAGAAATTTGAGGAGTTAACTTATGTATCTAGACGAGGTTAATCCCAGGTAGATTTTCATGAGGTTTAGGTTTGGCCTAAACCCTTAGGCAGGACCTCTCATATTCACCTACTGGGACACCTAGGAAGTGACACGAATATTTTAAGACAAGCAGTAAGCGGACGCTGCTGCTCATTGCCAAGACATGGGCAGTCTGGGGCTCTGGGCACCTCAAACCCTGCCTGGCTGCCCCTGGGTCTAGGGAACTGACATTTCTCCATCTTGTGATCCCTTCCAGGACTCCTTGCCTCTCTCCTGTCTGGTTTGCCAGTCCTTCTTGGGTCTGACCCTGCGAGTTAGAGTTCTCATGGTGCCAATAATTCCCTTCAGAGACTAGTTTTTCTGTAAGTCCTTCCCTTGAGGGGCCCAGCTCTACGTGCCTCCCACTTGGGTCTTGTCCCGACTCTTCCCAAATCTCCCCAAACTCTTCCTGACAGTGTTTATACCTCAGTCCAATGTGGCATCCTTTATGAGGCCTCCTACCAGTTGAGTAATGCTGGGCTCTCACGGTAGCTGGTCTTCAGAGGACCAGCCTTTTTGTGTCCGAGTACTTAAAATTTGAAGTTATATTTATTGGCTGGCTTACCTGCTTTTCTCCTACTCTTCTGTGTGCTTCAGGAAGACAGGAACTCGTTTTGTTTCCTTCTGTATTTCCCAGGGCCCAGCACAGTGTCTGCACATATAGGAGCATTTGTTGCATGAACGAATACAGTTTTGGGGAGAAAGGCGTCTTTTTGTTTGTCACAGGCTAATTGGGATTATAACATCTCATTTAGAGAACACCACTGTCAAATTCCCTCTGGTCTGTTCTGGTGTCTCCATTTCTTCTGAAATAATTTTGATGGATTTCAGCTGATCCACCATGAGGTTCTAATTTTTTTTTATTTTTATTTTTTCATATAAGAACACTTAAATCCAATGTGATAAAAGCTACTTACAAGCCTGAGGCTTGGAGGAAAGAAAGGAAATTCTTTAGTTTTTGGGCTGAGTGCATTTCATCACATCCAAGTTTTATTTCCCTGAGGCTTTTCTTTGCTGAGCTTGGGAAAGTGCTGTTTCCTACGAGAACCACACAAGAACCAACTTCAAATATAAACGAGAAAAGCATCCCCAAAGCAAAAATCAGAGAACCATTTTAGATTGACCCCCCCCAAAGATCAATTGCAATCTTCTTCTTTTTTTTTTCAAGTGCATTACTTTTCTAAACTGACTCGAACCAAATAGATGAACAAGGACCTTCCAGCCTGTATAAACCAAACTGGAAATCGATGAGCATATGCCAGCAGGTAGGCTCAGAAAGGATTTATCTTCCTAAATTTAAGGCAGTAAGCTGCTTCTGGCAATGTTTTCTCTTAGGAAAACTGGGTGAGTGTGTCCTGGGCTGAACATGACTCTGGACAAGGGGAGGAGGGGAGGTGCAGATTGGAAGCTGAATGTTTCCAGTGACAGGACTGACTCATAAAATCGTTCCATTGATTGTGCCATATCAAGCCAATCACTTTCTGCCTTCCTGGGCCAAGTTGGGAAAGCCAGGACAGTCTTTGTTACAAACCAGAGCAAGGAGGGAGACCTCCCTTGTTAACAGAGCGGTGCTTGCTGAACTCACACTTTTTTTTTTTTTTAAAGTTTATTTATTTATTTTTGAGAGAGAATGGGGGTGGGGGCAGAGAGAGAGAGAGAGAGAGAGAGAGAGAGATAGAATCCCAAGCAGGCTTCACACTGTCAGCACAGAGCCTGATGTGGGGCTCGACCTCACCAACGGGGAGATCATGACCTGAGCATAAATCAAGAGTCCGATGCTTAGCCAACTGAGCCGTCCAGGCACCCCTCACACTACCTTCAGAGTCACACGGGAACTTGTTAAAAATGCCGTGTCCCAGGGCCGTCTCCTGGAGGTTCTGATTTAGTAGCTCTGGGTCTGACAAGGAGAATTTATATTTGGAACAACTGTCCCGGCTGATTTGTCTGATTCTGCAGGTTTGAGGAAAGGCATTGGATAGTTAGCCACGTTTGTTCTTCTTTGGCAGATCCAACAATTTTCCAGGCAAGCCCTGGTTGCTGCCTCCTCAACCTTTGAATTCCAAGCCAGAGGAAGACTCTCAGTACGTTCATTCAGCGTGTCATGTGGTTCTGTGGACAGTACTTAGGTCCTCTCTCTGGAAGGATCTTGGTGGAGATGTCCCAGTGGTTGAGGTGGGACTGGGATATCAGGAGACAATCCCTTTAGGGATGGAATGGCCTTTGCCAGCACTAGGACCCCACTTAGGGCCCCCTCCTTATGCTCCTGGTACAACCACACCTTCCCCCCAGTTTCCATCTTCGCCTCTAAGCTCCTTCCCAAGTCTCTCCCTGTCTCTATTAGAACTCCACGGCCTCCAGTGCATCTGCGCATTTCCATTTCAAACTCCGCTCATGCAAGACTACTCATCTCTCCTCTCCACCCCCACATGTGTTCTTCCTGGGTTACCTCTTCTACAAAACAGAATCATCATCCACCTAGTTACCCCGGCCAGGATCCCGACTTCTCCCCCTTCCTCATTCTTTGCATCTAATCCCACATATCTGTTTAAGGCAGTGGTTTGCAACCCTGGCTGCAAAACATAATCATGTGGAAAGATTTTTTAAAACATACCCATGCCTGGGCTCCACTCCCAGAAATTCTGACTTAATTGGTCTGTGGTGAGGTCAGGCCCTGGAGAGCTTTTTTTTTTTTTTTTTAATGTTTATTTATTTATCCTGAGAGACAGAGAGTGAAGCGGGAAAGGGACAGAGAGAAAGAGAGAGAAGAAGAAGGGGGAGGAGGGGGGGCAGAGAATCCCAAGCAGGCTCCATGCAGCCAGCGTAGAGCCCAATGCAGGGCTCGAACTCACAAACTGTGATATCATGACCTGAACCAAAATCAAGAGTCAGATGCTCAAATGGTTGAGCCACGGGGCTGTCCCAAGCCATGGAGAACTTTTCAAACTTCCCAGGTGATTCTAATGTGTAACCAGGGTTCTCTCTCCCCCAGTTACACACTTCCTTCCACAGGAGGCAAATCTGATCAGCTGGGGGTGGGGGAGGCAGGGGGAGGAGGGTAAGGCACTTACCTTGGGCACAAAATTCAAGGGAGCACCAAGACCCGCAGTAATCAAGGTAAATAATATGTTTGAAAATCAAAATGAAGGCAAAAAAGACCACGATAAACAGCACATCAACATTTTATAAAAACAGCCTGTTGCGGTTTGTTTGTTTTACAACCCTGCGTTATTTCGCAACAGGAGCAATTGTTTCCAATCGGGCCGTGGTTCCCAGGCTTGTGTGGCTGTCCTGTCCCTCCCGTGGGTTTATGAGGGTTGACAGAGGCGTGTGAACAGATTAGGCAATGGACTTAGATTTTTTTCATTGGAGATTTTCTATTTGGTTCAAAGTATGGGAGGTATTTTGGTAAGTGTAAACAGGAACGCTCATTTTGCCTTTTGCCTGAGTTTCCAACGCGGCTCAATACAGCGTGGGCTTCTCCCTTTGGAGCTCCTCCTTCCCAGGGCTACATTCCTGCCTTTGGGATAGAAGCTCTGTATGAGTTGACCAAGCCCAGCTGTCCAGCCCCATGTCCGGTTGCTGCCCCTGTTGTGCATTTGTGCTCTAGCGATAACGAATGCCTCGCGGTTCTCTTGGATGTGTCTGCATTTTCCTCGCAGCTACACCTTTACACGGGTATTTTTTTCTGCCCTGCAAATCTGGGTCATTGCAGTCAGCTGAGTAGTTTGTTGTTGTTGTTGATTTTTGTACCGCACAGAGACACCTGGCTGAGATGGTGAGCAGGTTGGAATTTAGCCTCGTTCCGCTTACCAAGCCCTGTGTCCTGGCATGAGGCTGCCTCCCTGGGGGTTGGGGGTGGGGAGGCACCTTTTCTAATTCATCCACCCATAGGGGGCACATTTTTCTGGTTTGCACAAAGACTCCTTGTTGGTGGCTGCTCTATCATTCCCTGTATCACCTGCCCCATGAATTCCTGCCTACCATTTAAGATAGAGCTCGAGCTTTTGACCTCCACTGTGAAGACTTCCTTGCCCTCAGTCTCTCAGACAGAGTGACTCTGTGTTCTAAGTCACCACCTCATCCTCTGCGTGCTTTTATGATGGCAGCTTTCTCAGTGAATTGTAATTATGGGAACAACCATGGAGCCACCTGGCTGGCAGATTCGTCTGGCATATATCAGTCAAGAACAGGGTGGTTCTTCTTTAATCTAAGGATGTCTTTGAAGAGCACTAGAACAATCAGTGGTAAAGTAAAACATCCAGACAAGTAACTCCTTTCCCTTCAGGACACCAGACAACTGGTTCATGGCTAAGTTAGTCGGAATGTGCTGGGCCAGCTAAGGCAACAAGTCCGACTCTGGGTGAGTTAATACCAAAGTCTTATTTCTTGCTTAGACTGCGTCTTCATCATGGAATCCAGATGGATGGAGCTTGCCACCATGGAAGAAAAAGAATCAAACTCCCGATGGCCCTGCGCCAGCAATTAATTGCCTCTGCCTGGCTTTGACTTTGCAAATGACATTATCTCTGCTCCAACTTATTGGCCAGAATTAGTGCCAGGGTTCCACCCAACCTCACAAGGGCAATCCTGCCATATGCCTGGAAGGCAGGAAAGTTTGAAAAACGTTTGGCAAACAGCACTTACGACTACCGGAGCTGACACTTTCCATAGAGTTGACGGAGTTTCCTCATTTCCTAAATGCTCCTGTCATTTGTTTTGGTGTTTAGAAAAATGGGTTATCAACATCAGAACATGGTGATAACAACTGTAGCTAGAAACCAAAAAGCACAGTCTTTTTTGGAAATCTTTCAGTGACATCTTTGCTCATAAATAAGGATTCTCACGGGGTTTGTGTCTGTTGCAGTTTACAGATGTAGTTCAGATTATACTGTAAAAAACAGCAGAGTGGTAGTGGCCCAAATGCACTTTTAAAAGAGATTCTTATTATCTTAGAAAGATTTATATACATATATATACATGTATATATATCTACATATATATGTATATGTATGTATATATGTATGTATATATATGTATGTATATATATGTATATATATACATACATATATATGTATATATGTATATGTATGTATATATATGATACATATTATATAAATATATAAAAATTAAATGTATATAACTATCACATGAATATATAAAAATTAAATATATAAACATAGAAATATATGTATATATACATACATAACTGAAATAAATTGCCTCATCCATCCAATTGATCAAACGAGATAGCGGATGTGAAAACCGTTTGTAAAGTGTTAAAACGTGAAGGGCTGTTTAACAACAAATTATTATTAGCCTAAAGGACCAGTCATCCCAAAGATCCATCTATTCTAAGATCTTATCCTGCTATAGGCATCTCCTTGTTTCTTTTCCATGGATTTTCATTTGCTTTTAAAACAGGCCCCTAATAATAACAGATCTAGCAAACATTTTTAAAAGTGTGAATCAGCTGTAAGTTCAAATCAAAACTCAAAAAGCTCAGTTTTTCAGACTGACAGAAAGTTTCCAGACAGAAATTGCCCTGGGAGTAATGCCATTTGGAGTTGACATTAAGGAATTTAAAAATGAATTGCAGATGAAGTCTACACAGAGTTCTTCTACATACCAATAAAGTCCATGTGGGAGCTACGACAAAACGTTCCCTTTGTAGAATATATTTTTAAAAGTTCAGCCCTGTTAGTATGTTCAGGTGGGCTCTGTTTTTGGAAGATGTGCACATCTATAAGACTCTTAAAAACAGAATAACTAAGCAGAGAATTTCACATTGAAAAAGAATTTTATTGGGGCGCCTGGGTGGCCCAGTCGGTTAAGCGTCCGACTTCAGCTCAGGTCACGATCTCGCGGTCCGTGAGTTCGAGCCCCGCGTCGGGCTCTGGGCTGATGGCTCAGAGCCTGGAGCCTGCTTCCGATTCTGTGTCTCCCTCTCTCTCTGCCCCTCCCCCATTCATGCTCTGTCTCTGTCTCAAAAATAAATAAACGTTAAAAAAAAAATTTAAAAATAATTTTATTATTTTTTTATTTTTTGTTTTAACTGTTTATTTATTTACTTTGAGAGAGAGAGGGAGAGCATGCACCTGAGCGCATGGTTGGGGGGGGGAGGGCCAGAGAGAGAGGGAAAGAAAGAATCCCAAGCAGGCTCCACACTGTCAATGCTGAGCCTGACGCAAGGCTCCATCTCATGAACCACGAGATCATGACGTGAGCCGAAATCAAGAGTCGTATGCTTAACTGACTGAGACACCCAGGCGCCCCTAAAAGGAATTTTAAAATCGTGCTCCCTTGGTATATTTATATCACATAAAAGAACATGTTGGTGAGTTAAAAATGTCAGTTTCGTCAAATAAAATACATATGCAGTACTATAATTTATTTTCTTTCCCTGTGATTTACACCTTTTTTATGGATAGCTTCCTCTGTATCTGCTTTACTGCGTGTACTCCATTATCCTATAGTAATTGGGCAATAACAGATATGACTGAAATCCCTACCAGTTTAGTTTATCTTGAGCCCTGTGATGACACATAGTTATCTCAAGAGCTTGTGACGATAATCATGTGAAAGTCCTGTCGAAATGAAAAATTATGTCTGACCTCAAATGAAAGGACTTGTGTAAAATAAAGTGTGAACACATCTCATATCAAATGCCAATCTTGTACATGTGAATGTTTTTCTCCTAGAACATATAAAAGTCAATAAAATCTGCTTACTTTTCATATTAAAAAAACAGTCTGTCTAGAGGATTCATCCTGTTGGAGATCTGGTGCAACGTTTCCAAACCCGGATTTGATTTATCTACTGATTAAATGTGGTTTGAGTTCTAATAGTTCCACTCTCTTTAGAAAAATCCAGAAAGATATCCAATGGCATTTCCGAAGCGTACTTGGTAGTTCTTTGAGTGACGGATGAGATCAATATTGGAAATTCCTCATTCAACTCACCTCTCCGATCTGACAGCTGGACTATCACAGTAACCCAATCACACTGATTTTCTTGAGACTTTCTTGAAAGCTGTTCCAGGAAAAGCATTCTAATAACATTGTCAGCAGTGGATGCATCCTCATGCTTCCTGAGTCCTCCACTTTGAAGCCCTTTGAATAAATAAATTCTGATACGTGTTAAAATGCAAACTTAATTTTAACTCATCTGTCTGTGAAAGGCAGCCAGTATGATCTCTCACAGAAGACCGGGAGCTTAAAACTGGCTTGAGCCATCAAGACATTTTCAACGACTCCAAGGAGATGTCTGGGATGTCAAGCATGTCTCCTTAGAAGTCGAGGTCTTCACGATTGCCCCCGTTGAATGTTAATTGAGAAGCGCCTTCTTCTCGTGAAAAATACAGAGGCTTTTGTACCAAGGAAGCACACATACGTTTTCCAGTTTATTGCTCATCAATTGTGTGCTTGTAAAGGAGATGAGTAGGCTTAATCTGAGGAAGATGCTACAGAAATATCTTCTTTACCATCTGAGCTTGAGGCAAAAAGAGAACTTCATTCTGCCACAACTTAAGGGCTTGGTATGTGACACCCCTGGGTCCTTATATTATCAGAGAAAGCTTCTGGGAAAAGGTAGATTGGAACTGATTGTGGGAGGAGAAAAAGAGGATAACAAGGCATGAATCTGGCCAATCTGAAGGAGAAAGAATCCTGGAAAAAGGGGTCATCTGTTTAAAAGAAGAGAGAAGAAGGGCACCTGGGTGGCTCAGTCAGTTGAGCATCAGACTCTTGATTTCGGCTCAGGTCATGATCACAGGGTCATTGGATTGAGTGCCGCAGGGGGCTCCGTGCTCTCTCTCCCTCTGCCCCTCTCCCCCACTTGTGCCATCTCTCTCTAAAAAATAAATAAAAATAAAAAAACAATACAAGGAGAAGAAGGAATAATGGTAGAGAGCGTGAGAGAATTTAGTCTGATCAGACCACAGCTTGAAATAAGGCATGCTAACTGGAAGCCTTTAAGCTTACGGGGAGAGCATGAAATTTAATGTGGAGGGAAACAAATCTTTGATGATCTTTAGGTCAGGAAAAATCATCAAAATAAAGGATATATTAACTCTACTTGGCAGGTATTTTATTAGCATCATGCTCTAACTGAGCTAACCAGCCACATTATACCAGGGAGATATTTTATAACAAAGTTTTTCACCAATACCCTTTCTTCTGGATAAATAAAGTCAGCAGAGGATTATCTAAAATACATAAGAGAATAAGCACCTTTTAAATGATACAACCTGGTACATATAAGTAAATGAGTTTAAATCTTCACATAATACCTGTTGAATTGAGTAATTGAGTACAATATGGTAATCATAAATAGTTTTATCTTTTTTTTTTTAAGTGGTTCCTCATGGATCTTGACTTAGAAGGCTATTGGGGTTTTTAGCTTTATGTGAATTGCTGCATTAACTTCAAAGAAATGAAATTGTACTTCCATTAAAATATTCTTTAACTTCATAAACTCATACTTTTCTGGATTAATCTCTCCTGTGTTGGCCACTCATGGTGCATGCTATGCCTTGCTGCCTGGAGGCAAATTTCCTGCCCACAGCTTCTTGCTGAGGGAGCAGACGTATGTGACCAAGTCTGTACCACATGACAAAGGCAGGCACAGCTGAATGGACCAAGGATGGGTATGAGACCCATGGGCTGTCAGTCCAGAAGCTGACTGTAAATTAAGAGGAGGGCCACTTCTAAAGAGCTCCCTGTCAGAAGCAATGATGATTAGCTGGACTGCTCAGACTTCCTTTCAGGAATCTGAATATGATACTTGGGGAGAGAACCAGTCAGCCCATAGTGGGTGGATACATGAAAACACCTCAAAAGGAGACAGTGAGGAAATTATCAAAATGGCTGAGGGGCATTTCAGGGCTGGGGTGGGGACAACAATCTCCTACCAATGCCTGACAGTATTCCATCTCCACGAAGCTGGCTGAGTGGCTATATCTGCTCTCAGAGAGTTTTGTCTCCCTGCTGCCATATGTAACCTCACAATCCAACGTCATTCCTGAAATAGCCTGAATGAGGCACTTGCCACCTTAGAACCCCCACCCCCCAAATCTAACTAACATGTAGTCCATAATTTGGTACAAAGATGTTCGATTTTACTTTTACTAATTTTAAGAAAGACATTTGGGGAAACAATATTAGCCACCACATACGGTTTGAATGGGCTTATTATTAAAATGGGTTGGCCAACTCAACAGAACAGAATTATGTTGAAGATGCCACTGTCATCATTTTGAGGATAAAAACTAGGAGGATCAGTGATGATGATTTTCTTCCAGAGCAGATGTAAGGTTGTGGCTTGTTTATCCCTCGAGTTGGGTTCTTTACGTGGTTTGTTAAATAGCATCTAATCAATAGGTCTGAGTCTTCACGTTTAAACAGTTTCCCTCAATTTTTTATTACCGATAAAAGCAGAGGGCGACACTCTTTGGTCATTTACCTACATACTTGTTTGTTCTGAGAACACTGCTCAGGGCACAGATTTCAAAAAGGACCAGCTATCTGAGGGCAGCAGAAAAATATATGACATGTTGGAACATTGTGTAGAGGGTGAGCAAGCCCTTGAACCGTAGCTGGGGAACCTGGATTCTAGTCAATTCTGCCGCGGGCAAGCCATGTTATTCTGGCCAAGTCCCTTTCCTTGTCTGTAAAAGGAGGGAGCTGTGATCCTGAAATTCTCTGCGTTGTGTTATCTCCCCTACAAAAACCATAAACTCCGCCAAAGCAGCATTGTCTGCCTTATCTGCTTAGGGCTCAATCCAAGAACAGCTCCCGTTCTTGCAGGTGCTTAAGAAATACTTGGTGAGGGGCACCTGGGTGGCTTGGTCGGTTAAGCATCCGACTTCGGCTCAGGTCATGATCTCACGGTCCATGGGTTCGAGCCCCGCGTCGGTCTCTGTGCTGACAGCTCAAAGCCTGGAGCCTGTTTCGGATTCTGTGTCTCCCTCTCTCTGTGACCCTCCCCCGTTCATGCTCTGTCTCTCTCTGTCTCAAAAATAAATAAACGTTAAAAAAAAAAATTTAAAAAAAAAAAAGAAAAGAAATACTTGGTGATCTTGAGCAGTTCACGCTGTATGTTGCTTACTAAAAAGGCTCTTTTTCATGTATGGAGTCTTAGCTATCCTTCAAATTGCTTTCACATAGGAGGCCCTCAACACTCACTGGTCTGAGATATCACATTTGGTTCTCAGGGGGTCCACGCTTACTTGTTAATACAGAAATACAGGCATGGAGAAGCCGTATAGAATGGGAAGAGGGGTGGCCTGTGAGTCGAAAGACCTGGCCCACCACTAACTACTGTGTGACTTTGGGCAAGTCTTTCTTTTTCTCTAAGGTTCTGTTTTCTGGTGGCACACCTCTGGTCCTGTTATACCTGTTATGTACAACAAATGGGTGTTAAGAATAGAAGAATCCATCAGGAAGGATGTGGAGCTGTAGGAGGAATGTAGTCAAAGTAATTAAGGCAGAGGCATCAGTCCATTAGAAACATCAAGACAGGCAGACTGCTTTTTATATGCACCACCTAAAATCCTTTATAAGCATCAACTAGGGTGGTTCTTCCTTTGCTCTTAGTCGTTCATCAAAGCAGGTCACTGACCTCAGCCACATCTGCCACCATACTCGCTGTCATGGGGTGCTAAAACCATGGGAGAAAGCTGCCAGTTTGCTGCCAGCTTGCAAGCCCATGAAATGTCTGTGTTATTTAGTATGCCCAATTGTGGTGATCCCGAGGATTTTGCTATAATTTTTGTTGCAAATTCTGGGTTACTCATTTAGGGTCCCTTTATAAAACATGACTAGAGGATCAATCTAGTAGTAAGTTGCTACTGACCTCTCTCTCCTTCTCTCTCTCTCTCTCTCTCTCTCTCTCTCTCTCTCTCTCTTTCTCAAGAGAGGGAGAAAGAGAGAGAGAGAGAGACAGGGAGAGAGAGAATCCTAAGCAGGCCCCTGGCTGTCAGTGCAGAGCCTGATGCAAGGGTTCATCTCACGAACATGAGATCGTGACCTGAGCTGAAATCAAGAGTCAGACGCTTAACCAACTGAGCCACCCAGGCATCCCTGGACCTCTATATTTTGTCACATGAATATGGCCCTATTTTTTTCAGACCAAGGTCTTTGGGCCCCATTAGTAAGAGGTGCCAATTTGTTTTTGCATTGCTAAGGAAGGGAATCTTTCAGCTGCACGAAGGAAGAAAGAGACACATAATCAAGGTAGGGTGGCCAGCAAGATTGTAATTTTGCTTGAGAGTGTGGTCTTCTGATGATGGGTCCCAGATGGATGGAATGGGCTAGGAAGCAGGGGAGGAAGGATGAGCCCATACTCTGTTGATAGTGTGACGCAGGACTACCCAGCAACCCATCAGGGCTCCATTGGGATGATCTTCTGAGTTTTCACTGCACGTGTTTCCTATGGACTTTGTATTTCTGCATCTTCCTGGGAGCTTGGTTTAGGCAGTGGGATGAAACACTCTTGTGCGGGATCAACAGTCTGGAAAAGAAGAAATGGCATTGTCAACTTTCTGAGCCAACACAAGGGATGATACTCTCCAGAGCTACGTTTGAAATACCATTTCAGCTTCATTCAGTCCTTTGTTGATAAAGAAAAAAAATATTGAAGCTACCCACATCAGAACTTTGTTTTACCATCTTCCTTCTTAGCCAGTAACAATAATCTTTTTGCAAGATTCTTGAAGAGCTGATCACTGGACATCGAAGTAATCCAAGAAATTCTTGGAGAAGGTATAATAAAGATCTTCTCATCATGTAAATGCCCTCCAGAGGGTTAATGACGGCAAACGATCTCTCTGTATCCTGGGCTGTGTGCCATTCCAGGAAAAGGCAAAGTCTCAGATAACAGACCAGAAGGAGTAGGATTAGTTAGAGTTGCCGTGTACAGTTCATCAAACAATCTGAGCATGACTTTCACCCTCAGATTTCGGTTACGGGGATCAAAATACAAGAACCGTGTCCCAGTGTGGTATTTTTGGCTGCCTTCGTCTGTGTGCCCTCAAGCCATCATGACACAAACGCAAGTTGCCTCCCCTTCTACTCAGTAGCGCTCCCTCTGCTTTTGTCTGAAAGAATTAAAATCGGTTACACCCATCTGGTGATGGTGGTGACAGCCCTAACCCAGTTCTTGGGGGCAGCCTGAGCTGCAGGAGCTAGACAGTGACTCAGAGAGGCAGCCAGCGGGGCTCAGGGGATCATCTAGACAACTGATAGATACTAAAAGCAGATGTGACCTCATCCATATTCACAAGTCCCTGTTGCCCCCAAGGCAAAAAGCAGCGAGCTTGCTCCTCTTCACCCTCACACGAACCCTTCAAGCTGCCTTTTCTTTCCAGCGACATTCACCTATATCGGAGTACATCGTTAATGGAGGGGCCATGGGGATTTGGAGGGGCTCGGGCAGAGACAAAGGCATTATATCTGGATGACTCAAGCTGCACAGACTTGGAGGGACGAGCCTGCCCTGCCTCTCCTTTCTCAGGTCAGTAAAGACATTGGAAATGAAGCCTGACAGCTCTCCTGTGGAAGGTGGGCTTGCTGTATCCCTCCTTGGTGATTGTAGACGAGCACATTTACCTGCAGCTGAATGGGGGTACCATATGAAGTTAATGCTACATCCTCCTCAGCTCCATCACTGTCTCGGGCTGAAAGCCAAAGGAGGGAAGGGCTGGGTTAGTGTCAGAGATTCACGTGGAAACAGCACATGAGGACTATGAGGAGACTCAAGGGCTTGCAAAGAGGTTCTTGGCCTTTTAGAAAGGAATTCTCAGTCGAGGCTGATTTTTTTTTCTTTTTCCCCTGAATCTATGACTTAAAAAAAGAGTGCTTTAAAGCTTATGAGGAAGGTTGGCTATGGATGGCGTACGTGTGTTCAGGACATAGAATAATCCCATGTGCGGTTATGTGTTTAATGTCGGTCCCCTCAACAAGACTTTTGAGCTGTGTCTGTCTGTCTCCGAGGTCAGGCCCTTGCACGATATGTATCTGTTGTTTGATGGTCACAGACATGGCCATGCCCCAGGGTTCACACTTAGGGGCTCTCTCACTAGCTGTGTGACCTGGGGCCAAGTTTCTTAACCTTTGGTTGCCTTTGTTTCCTGATGCGAATAAGAGGGAGATCATGATGATCACAGTAGCAAATGTCCTTCATAGGATTGTCTTGAGGATTAAGTCATTCAATATGTGTACGGCCCTTGGAATAGGGCATGATCATCGAAAACACCAAATTGCTGCACTCTGCATATTATTACCCACGGTGGTGCTGGTGGTGTGGTCATACGTGATGCTCTGACATTGTCTTCCCATTGTCATTTTTTTCTAGAGGGTCGGACCCTGTGAAATATGAAATGCTATTTTTTCCTTCATGGCAGAACGAACTGAATTCTCGGTTTAACTTTGTTCCTTGAGGTATAACGAGACTCCTTCACACTCAGCTCCTTAGGGACCGACATTCACCCAACATTCTCATCAGACTAGACTAGACACCAGAGAAGCTTCATTCTCCAGAATTCTCCAGGACTGGTTGCTGTTCATGGATTTACCAAAGGAAAACACCAAAGTGTTTTCCTCTTTCTGTTCATCCTGCAGCCACTTCATGCTGTGAAATCTGAGTTGAGTAAGGAAGACCTTATGTTTATACAGGGAGGAGGCAGAGACATTATAGCCATCATTTAGGCAAGGAGCCTGAGCTTCTAGACTTTGAGGAGCTTGGTTTTGTCTCAAAGTTGGCAGGAAGCAGAGCTGAGCCTCAAGCCAGGGCATCCAGATTCTGCATTCTTTCTGCTGCCCCATGCTGCACAATTATCTCACGCTTTCTGGGTCTTTAGGAATGTCAAACCTGTGCCTTATCCATCCTCAGAGCAGACAAATCCTGCCCAGACTCACTGTCTTCTTCCCTAATTTACACCACGATTCTCTCTGTAACCTGTAGCTCTTGAAGGTGATAAAACAGCAGTTCTGAGAGTTGTTCCTGAGAAAGAGCAAACAAAAACTACACCACTTGGGACCACTGAAATTGGGTTTCTCCTAGGAAGGGGGGTGCCTTGAAGAAAAACATGCTGAGAATTGTCAAAAAGGGCTGTCCAGGGGCTCCTGGGTGGCTCAGTCGGTTGAGCGTCCGACTTCAGCTTGGGTCACGATCTCACAGTCTGTGAGTTTGAGCCCCGTGACGGGCTCTGTGCTGACAGCTCAGAGCCTGGAGCCTGCTTCAGATTCTGTGTCTCCCTCTCTCTCTGCCCCTTCCCCGCTCATGCTCTGTCTTTCTCTGTCTCAAAAATAAATAAAAACATTAAAAAAAATTAAAAAAAAAAAAAAGGGCCGTCCAGCAAAAGCTCGTATTTACTATAAGGCAAACTGCCCAATGAATGGGCTTACGTTTGCGGTAACATTCTCTTGGTTCACATCATTTTACAGTCATTGAACCACTTTTACACGGCATAGACTCATTGTTTTTATCTTAAAGCCTTCAAAAAGAATCATGCTAGGTTGGTACACCTTCAAACAACGAGCAAAAAAAAATGCCCACAATAATGTGATATTTTAAAATATACATGGGTCTTGGGGTGCCTGGGTGGCTCAGCTGGTTAGGCGTCTGACTCTTGATTTTGGCTCAGGTCATAATTTCGCAGTTTGGTTTGTGAGATGGAGTCCTGAGTCAGGCTCTGTGCTGACAGTGTGGAGCCTGCTTGGGATTCTCTCTCTCCCTCTCTCTGCCTCTCCCCTGCTCATGCTCGTGTGCATGCGTGTGCCCTCTCTCTCTCTCAAAGTAAATAAATGTTAAAATATATATATGTATATATATATATATATATATATATATACACACACACATATACATGGGCCTTGCTTATAGCAAACTTGATATAACAATACCTTAAGTAAACTAGGGCAGATGAAATAAGCAATAATTAGAACAGGAGCTTTCCCTTCACAAAAAAATTTTGATGACTGATATTCTATATTTAAGATCTCCACAAATTATATTGCATTTAAAATTCTCAGTTATAAGGGGGCGCCTGGGTGGCTCAGTTGGTTAAGTGTCTGACTTTGGCTCAGGTCATGATCTCGTGGTTTGTGAGTTCAAGCTCCACATCGAGCTCTGTGCTGACAGCTCGGCCTGGAGCCTGCTTGGGATTTTGTGTCTCCCCCTCTCTCTGCCCCTCCCATACTCATGCTCTGTCTCCCTCTGTCTCTCAATAATGAATAAACGTTAAAAAAAAAAAAAATCTCAGTTAAAAGGACAACTGGTTTAAAAAATATAATCAATATACAGCTTTCTAGGAATGCATTTATAATAGAGGGCAAAGAGTATTTATAACCATTTGTTTGGTGTCCTGTGGTAACATGTCTGAGTGCATTTTTATTCTCCACCCGGATGTTTTTAGATCTCGGAATTAAGTTCATAAGCCACTTCAGAGAGATAAAGCTTAATCTTCTTTTGAAAGAATCCCAGGGAAATAGAGTCCTTAATCCCCTTTGCTGATCTATTTCAGTGTTTACTAACTCTTATTTTCACAGTTAATCTAAATCCTTTGTGCTTTGGTTTGAGTTCACTTCTACAGATTGTCTTTAGTTGGAGACAGAAAACAGGACAACAGCCTCTTGGAGAGAGGTCTTCATACTTGTGAAATTCCCTGCTAATCTCCTCTTGTCTTTCTCTTCTTTCAGATGAATAATTCTCATCTCACAACCCAGTGGTCAATCAAATAATTATGTGACTGGAGTCACAGCTACAGGCAGTATTAATCAGAAGAGTCTCATGACAAACGCATGCCTCATGGACTCACACAAAATGTCATGTTTTGGTGTACAGAATTTAGAGAGAGAACTGGCATGGTCTATGAGGAAGGCACCTTAAGAACTACTGTCTATTCCATTGTCTTAACCTTTCCACATGGGTCTGATGTTATAACCCTTTAACTGTCTTTGTGGTTTTCCCTCAGCCTCCCCAAGTCCCTCACACTTCTCATTGGTGGATCCCAGAACTGGAATGGGTATTCTTGTTGGCGACTGGCTGACTGACGCCCAGCACAACAGCCTGATTGTTCTTGCTGACCACACGTCTATTTATATAGCACTGTGTATCTTGAGCAAAGGAAAGGCAGTGGTAAGCTGCTTGCCTATTGCTAGCTTGTGACCTATAATACATACGTAGGGTTTCTCAAGTTCTTGTTATCGTACTGTTCTAGTCTGGCTCTTATCTATTTTGTGTCTACTGGTATGTTTTCCTGAGCTTGGTGGAATCCTCTATTTTGTACTGAGTTTTAATTATTCTTCTAAGTTTTGATATTTGTAATTTTTCCCAGGTGACCTAGATTCTGATTCTGTTATCCCAGTTTAAGTTTCTGGTTATTCTGACCAATGTGGAGAGCAATCTGTATGTCCTTTACTACACTACTGATTTATTATTATTATTTTTAACAAAACATCAAACTGGGGACACCTGAGTGGCTCAGTTGGTTGAGTGTCTGATTCTCGATTTCGACTCAGGTCATGATCCCGGGGTCGTGGGATCAAGCCCTGTGTTGGGCTCTGAGCTGAGCGTGGAGCCTGCTTAAGACTCTCTCTCTCTCTCTCTCTCTCTCTCTCTCTCTCTCTCTCCCTCTTTCCCTTTGCCCCTCTCTCCCACTCATGCTCTCTGTCTAAAATAAAAACAAACAAAACACCAAACTGCTTTGACAGTGACTGTCACTGGCAGGCATTTCCTGCTCAGAAATGGATTTTCTAACCATGCTCGAGTAACAAGGATAGTACCAAGCCCTTGGTCTTTCACCAAACCCTCCTTAGAACACTTAAAACACTTGTGTTTTGGGGTATGGACTCTTGATCATTACAACTCCCAGTATGTTTGGGGTATTATACAATTCTAAGAACCCCTCTCTCTCTTTCTCTCGGCTTTTGTTTCTTGGAAATATACAACGACAATAAAACAACACAAGAAATTTTATCTAATCTTCTGGCGAGAACTACAAGACGTAGTTTCAGGGATTGACTCTGCAATTCTGCCATAAACCTTAGTGATCTGATGACGCACCATCAACAAGCAAGGAAAAACTGTTAAAGGAAGGATGTATAGCATCAATTTCCGACTCTCGGTCAACTGAACTGAAAAGAATGAATGGCTGCATCTCTCTGAACAGGATTTAATTTGAATGTGTAATTGGCCATAGATGGCAGCTCAAAAAAGTGTATGCACTTAAAGGGAAGGCTTCTATTAATTTTTTTGAGCCTGGTGAACATTATGTGTGATATACAACATTTAAAATAACATCATTTTGCACATTAGAAATAAATTGTGAGGAATCAGATGCCTATTAAGACACAAAAATTGATGTAAAACTATGATATTGGGTTATGAATAATAGGCCAGATGTTTCAGAAGGGAATGAATGGGGTTTGACATATTTCTAGACAACCAAAATTAGCCACTATCTCCCAGGTTGTTAGGGTCCAAGCATTTTTGTTGTCATGGTTAATCTATTTTATTCATTAACCAAGTATAGACAGGTGGCTTGGTCTTACATAAAGATAAAAACAAAATCTGACCAGAAATTTTTTGAAAATGTCACATAAGCAAGTTGCTTTATTTCTGTTAATGATTACATATCTGAGCCTTTATTAGAATTCTGATTCGATGGCTCTTCCGGTCACTTTTTGCAAACTTTGAAGGCTTTCAAGCAGGGAATGGTTTGAAAAGTAGAGATTTAGAAGTTATTGGGATTTGTGACGTTAATGAAGTGATGAGTCCTATGAATCAGTTTATTATGATGTTTGGGCAAATTAGCTTCAAGACTTAAATTTTAAAAAATGTCAATCACATGTTACCTGGATTGACTTTTGCATCCGATGGCCCAAACATCTGGACTTAGCATCGTATGCCATGCAACTGCATGGTCCAAGCCTAATTTGGTGCTAGTTAACTCACTTTATAGTGGGTGCCTTTCTTTACCCAGCGTGAGCACTCAGCCACACCCTCTTTATTTAGGGCCTTTGATTCGTTTCTGTCTTGGCCTCTCCCCCATAAATCTCTGTATTTTGGAAGAACTGAATTTTCGTAAAAGTCTAATCTTGATTCTGGGTATCTTTACCTCCTTTTTGGAAATAGTAAGTCGCCCATCTAAATTGTTCCCTCTTGGTTCATCCTATTTCTCAATTTCTCTCCTGTTTTTCCCACAAGAAAGCCTCCCTACTCCCTGAATCCCCTGGGAAAGTACCTCGTGAGAGTTCCTGGTTCTCCACTCTGAAGCTGCATTGGTAGGCTGGGGCTGGGCAGGCATTCCCTGGTAAAGGGCAAGTCTGCTTGCTCGATCTGTAGAGAATGCAGAGCTCGGGTATGATGTACAGGAGCAGGAAGACCCATGCATTGGTGACCAGGGCAATACAGATGACAGGGTCATCCCACTGGGGCTGCCGCTGGAACTGTGGGTTGCCTCTCAGGAGCATGGAGATCCACACTACCCAGATAATGATGGAGATGAGCACAGTGACGAAGATGAGCCTTCCATGTTGCTTCCAGTTCTCACATGGGCCACAGAAAGTGGCTTTGGAGACGAAGAATGTGAGGGCCATCAGGAAGAGGACATAGACCAGGAGCACAACAAAGTCCACGTTGAGCTGACAGGGTGTCATATGCATGAACATCATACCCCTGGTCATCATGAGAGTCACATACTCAGTGGCAATGATTATCTGCAGCAAGCTGACACCAATAGCAATGCACAGAATTGTTGTCCAAGAGAAGGAGACTCTGCCCCGGACCAGCTTCACCAGGTTGGAGGCATGAGCCAAGAGGCATGAGAAACAGAGAGCAAAGAGAACCCCAAAGAGAAAGTAGCGTACAGGGGCAGTTTGCTGATTGAACTGAGTGATGAAGGCAAACGTGAGGCTAAAGAGTCCCAACACACCCAGGAGGAAGAGGAACTGAGTGGGAAGGACATTCCACTGGCTGCAGTCTTGAACCCTTCGCATGAGGAAGAGAAATGCCAAGAGTAGGATAATCGTAACTACTATGCCAATTATTGCCAGGGACTCTAGAACAATGCTCCATGGCCCCTCATTGTCACAGAGGAAATAATAGTCCTCAGTGGACTTGACGCAGTCCTCATACATGGTGACTTGTAGGTGGACCTCACGAGAATGGACTTCTGTTTCCCTGCAGAAGAAAGATGAGACAAATTTCTGACTACATCCACCCATAAGAGCGCCTGTCGGGTAGTCCTATTTGAGCACTATAATGTCTCTCATTCCCAAAAGAAGACACCTGGACATACTGGATAAAACGTCCCCAAACTATCAAACCCTGAAATCTCGCCTGGCTCCATTCTGCTGGGAAAAGCAAAACAGTGTCTACTTCCCGATGCTTCATCCATTTTCACGTCAGTTTCCACCAAGCCTTTTTGAAACCTGAGGCAGGATCATTTTCACAAAATAGGGTATGTGACAAAGGTTGCATGGCTGATGAGATTCCAGTTAGGTCGGACTCCAGAATGAGCGCTGTCAACGTTAATGGATCATCGGATCATTCGAGACACTGATGCACTGCTTGAGGGAGACAGGCAGATCATTTTTCCTAGTAATTCTAATGGCCGTTCCCTCTTTTAACGTAAGTCAATCCAACAGAACATGTTATTGCTAAATACCTACTGTTTGTTCATCAAAGAATTATGCAAAATGGTCCCTGCTTCAACTACCTTTTGGGACCATTGAGCACCAACATCTATGTCGTCACTGAGGCTGCCCAGGAAAAAAAACTCCACACATTCTTTAGGAAAAAAGTACTTTGCAGTTGGATACTTCTAGCTCTATTCCCCTTCAGTTATTCCCAAGCCAGGTGGCTGGAGCAATCCTGGCTTATGGCTAAGGACATGGCCCCTTCATTCCCACTTACCTTCTCTGTGTCCACGCTGGAAGCTGGTAGTGGCTGCGAGGTTGTAACTGCCAATGAGTAAGAAGGAGACAATCGCAGCTTCTTTAATCTCTTCCCAAATGGGCGGAAGGCCCTCACTCAGGTTCCTGCAGTGCCTATAAAAAGAACCGGAAGGACACACCTATTCCAGTTTCACGGCAACTTTTCTCCAGAGCTTTCTTTGGTGAGAACAATTATTTTCTTTTTTTTAAAAAAAATTTTTTTTTTTTTTAACGTTTATTTGTTTTTGAGACAGAGAGAGACCGATCATGAACGGGGGAGGGTCAGAGAGAGGGAGACACAGAATCTGAAACAGGCTCCAGGCTCTGAGCTGTCAGCACAGAGCCCGACGGGGGGCTCGAACTCACGGACCGCGAGATCATGACCTGAGCCGAAGTCGGCCGCTCAACCGACTGAGCCACACAGGAGCCCCGAGAACAATTATTTTCTATGCTATTGCTAACTTGGGGCACCTTGGCCTTAGGGGGTCCTGAAGGTGACTTTAGGAAAAGACAGCTTCCTCCCCATATACTCCACTGTGTTTAGGAAGCCGCAAGAGGCCTTCAGTTGGCCTTACGTGAGGACACTTCACTCTCCATCTGACCTCCTCCCTAAAGAGCCATCTGGATTCTTCCCCACATCTTGATTTTGGTTGAGAGATCCAAAACAGTATCCATTTAATGAATAAGAGTTTTACTGGGCCCTAAAGAAGGGTTATGTGCATTAAAAGGGCCAGCGGTTGGCAAAATTGTGAATTAGGGGAAATTTGTCTTCTCTACGACTCTTCCCTATCCAGTGGAAGTCTTTCCTCAGGCTTTGGCTGTCCAACAAGTGTGGGCCCCTACCTTGACCAGCTCTTCCTGGTAATGCCAAAGCCTTTGGTACAATTTCCCGTTGTCCTTCCTCTCCTCATTCCTATCAGAAGACACCTGTTCTGGGTTTCATTCCATCAGGGCATCCCAAGGCCAAAGATGGAACTCACAGTTGAATTTACCAGCCAATATTGGTGTAACAAATCCCTTTTCTCCTGTGACAGTGTATAATGGAACACATTAGTAGTGTCTAGCCTATACTGACCGCACCTCTACACCCCCCAGTTTACTCCTTGGTTCTTTTGCTGGGTATTTGCATTTTGATAGAGGACTTCCAAAGACCCCAAGTCAGTACTTGTTAGTTTGGTTTCCAGTCACTCTGCGATCTGGCCCTATCTTTCTCATCCAACTGTATTTCTTTCGGGTCTCCTGGCCCTATGGTTTATCCAGGTTGGTTTTCCCACTGTGCATAAAGAAACAAACTCCTGTCTGATTGCCTTCTCTTAGATGTTGTCCATGACCTGAATTGCCTTTTGCTTTATTTCCGCTGATCCTGTTCCCTAACCAAATACTTTCCCTACCTCTAAGATTTATCTCTTATTTCCTCTGTGAGCTTCCCTGACTCCCTTAATCCCTGGAGCCCTCACCACTCACCTCCTACCATGAACTCCAAGGCATGCTGGGGTTGGGTCTGTGCTCTTCACAATTAGTGGAAACCATATTTTCTGTCCATTTTATTTGCATCAATCGATTTTCAATAAATAAAATAATCAGTGAATTCAAAATAGTAATAAATAATAAATGTATTAATTTATTTTCTTTGTATTGGCCTCACCCCCTTGATTAGATTTATAGCTGCCTGGGGGGGGTCAGTCTCCACATTTTATGCCCCCATAGCACCTGGCCATCCTAGGTGATGGGTGGATTGTTCAGCTGGGAGAGTCTAATGATAGAATTCCTGACCTTGTGAAGGCAGGTCTTAGCAGTGTGGTTTTCCAGCAGAAGCTTTTTAATGGAAACTACCAGCAAACAAGTCAGGACCTTAACAAACCCCAGACAAATTCATTCTGAAGTGGTGCTCTATCTTTAGAGACTCTTCAACTTTAACTAGCCATTTCCCCCCCCTTTGAGAGAAGAATATTCCAGGGAAGAGAGTCCTCTCCTTTACTTGCTTTAGGCATAATTGTGGTTTGTCAGAAACTGTAAAAGCTAATCTAAAGTTTACTTTAAGGGTAAAGAGATTTTTCCAGATGATGAAATGGGACATCCATGAGAATTCACTCAGAGGGCCTCGTGAGTAGTTACATTGCTGTCTGTAGGACAGCAGAGGATTTCCCATTTAATTCTTCCAAGAGAACTGTTCTGGTGACCCTTCCCCTCCCCCCCCCCCCCAGCTAGTTACTCATGGCCACTCCTCACTGTGGTGATGTTTCCATTTCCAGCATGCTTGTCTTCTAAGAAGATTCTTCCTGAGCTCCTGATGGCTTGAGGCAGGTGAATTAATGGGTTAATGACCTCAAAGCCCTTTGAGCATCTTAGATAAAAGAGCTTGTCTCAGGTACTAATTATTGCCATTCTAAAATCTGGGGTCATGGAATTAACCCATCTGCTGCCAGGCCTTAAGGAAACGAGGGCCTTCTGTGCCTACACACGTCCACATTACTCACATCTCCTTTCTTTTGGCTTTTATGCAGCAACGACATCTCACCAAACAGTTCAAATGTGGCTTTGATGAATCAGAGTATATTGATTATAACAAGTCCAATAAAAATGAAGACAAAACAGTCAAGAGGCCAAACGCCTTTTGCCAAACACCGATTTGTGTTGTCTCTTTCTTCCAGAAACAGACCTGGAGGGAATGTTAGAGGTCACCTAGTCTCACCCTCTCATTAATAATTAATAAGCAGGAAGCCAATAGTATAACATGAGAAATTGCATAGCAAGGAGGCAGAGGCCCAGAGAGATGAAGGGAGGTACCGAAGGTATGGAATGTTAGAGGGGATGGCCAGGGCCATCTGATTGCTGGCACATTCCTGCTGCCATATTGGCTATCTCCCTGACACTTCCACCTCGGGAGGACAGGCCTCGGAAGAGAGGAGCACTCAGACATGACACATGGGTCATGACCGGAAAGAAAGAAACATAAAAAAATAGATTACGAGAGTACGTCAGATGCTCGGCATCCTGCAGCACACCCCGCAGCCGGGCGAGGACTGGCCATGTGGCGCGGGGTGCTGGCCAGGACTGGGTTACCTGCTCATTTTGCTCACTGGCATCTCCAGGACCAGCTTCATGGTGGTGCCACCAGGGACTCCCATTCAGAAGGATCCCATGCTTCAAATTTAGCGCCTTGTGGTCACCATCTCGAAATTCTTAATTTTGTCTTTGAATCTGTGTGATGAACGTGAAGTCAGATGAGACAATGGAGCAGGCCCTGAGAGCTTGGAGCCTGGGGTCAGGCGTGATCCTGCCTCCCATTGTCTCTCTGCTTCCCTGAGACAGGCTCTTTGTCGCCTACTCCCTACCACCACTTGGCGCCCTGGGTCACTTGGCTTCCCCATTTCTGGTCCTGCCCCATGACTGCTGGCACACTCCATCAGGGGTCACCTCTCCCCTTGGATTGAGGTGGTGGGCTCTTGGAAAGGGGGGACTGACTTTCCACATTTTCATTTTGCAGTGCCACATTTTCATTTTGCACTGAGCCCTGCAAATTATGTAGCAGGCTTTGGGCATCTCATTAAACTTTCCCACATATGGTCAATTTAATGCATATAATATCGGGATGTTACCACTGTACAGTTTAATTGTATATTAATAGGATGTGCAGTTAGTTGCGAGGAACCTACAATGTTTTATCTGGGTCAGCAAAGTGTCAAGACTCAACTGAGTCTCATTTATGAATGAGCAGGGTAGTTTTTGGAAAGGAAATTATCCGACTTTTTTTTCTACTGTAACATTTTAGTTGAACTAGTATACATCGCTTTCATATTGGGTTGTTTTATCCTCATTAGAAGAAAAGAGATGATGTGCAAAATATAGAGGTATGTCAAGTTTAACTGCTGGATCTGGAAGCGTAAACACAACAACATTGAGAAAAATGTTGACTAAGCATTATAAAAAGGAAAAAGTAGAGGCAGGACCTTAAATATGAAAATCCCCTAAATGTGATTTAATTAAATAAGCAAAGCTTAGCAAAAACCACAGACTTGACACATAATTTTTAATGAAATTTACAGTCTGCTGACTTACCGGGGTTCAGCTTCCAATTTTTGGACTATGGTGGTGCCAAAGAGTAGAAACTGAGCTTCAAATTTGAATTTGATCTTTTTCCGGGCTAACTATGTGCTGAGCAATCTTCTCTCCTGATGTTGGGTGGTGGCAGCCGACAGCTCCCGGTCAGCCACAAGATCATGAGGCTAAACACCTCCCTACACTTATAATCACTCTGCACCCATACAAGCATTCTGTTTTTCAGCATAGTATTCAATAAATTCTATGAAATAGCCAACACTTTATTATAAAACAGGCTTTGTATTAGATGATTTTGCCCAACTTTATGCGAATGGAAATTTCTGAGCACATGAAAAGGTTTTTTTAAATGTTTATTTAGTTTTGAGAGGGAGACACACAGAATGTGAGCAGGGAAGGGGCGGCGGGGCGGGGTGGGGGGGCGGGTGCGGACATAGAATCCGAAGCAGGCTCCAGGCTCCGAGCTGATGCGGGGCTCGAACCCACAAACCGTGAGATCATGACCTGAGCTGAAGTTGGACGCTTAACTGACTGAGCCACCCAGGCGCCCCTGAGCACACTTAAGGCAAATTAAGCTAAGATATGATGCTTGGGAGGTTAGGTGTATTGAATGCATTTTAAACGTACTCTATGTTCAACTTAAGATGGATTTATCAGGATGTAACCCTGTTGTAAATTGAGGAAGATCTTTATACCATAATATCTCATCAAATCTGTCTTATTGCAGAGCACAGAGAAGCTATGTTTTAGCATAATTATAGTCTGCTATAAGTTTTGTGATTTAACTTGATAACATCACTGATCTAAGTTGCCAACACTTTTGGTTATATCAGATACGAGTGACAAGACAATTTTTATGGAAGATTTTTTAAGTTGTTTACATTTAATTTTACTTACAACTAGATTAAATATAATCTCTGAGTTGGAACAATATGTTGATTCAATGTTTATTTAATCTGGAAACATTGCAAAGAAATTACAAGCTTGGACAACAAATATGAGCAGAAACAATATCAGAGTTATTAAAAACTGATTAGCAATCATGGTTTATTCATCCTGAATCTTTGGCACCTAAATTTCTTGAACCTCATGGATTCATTGAAACCAAGTGAGATGCCAGTGAGCAAAGCCTGTAGAAATATTTTGTTCAGATGTTGGAGATGACCACATCTACTTACTATACATGATAGAATTTCTGGTCGCCATAAGATACAATATTAAGCAGAGCATGATACATAAACTCAGAAATAAGATTTAGATTTCTTGAACTGGGAAAATATCTCCTTTCGCAAGTCCTTTTGGACGTGATACTCGGATAGTAAAAGTGCATATTAGGCTGATTTGGGGGCATCCTTAATTAACAATTTTGGAAGAAAACTATAACATGTCAAACACATTCAAGGATTCCAAAAGACAGGGCAGTTTTAAAAGATGGCTGTCATTATTGGACATTCCTCCAGTCAAGAAACAGGGTCGAATTCCCCACCACTTGAGGGGAGATCTCACTTGGCTGACTCTCTTGTAACCAATAAAATATGGTGGAAGTGATGATGTGTGAATTCTGAGGCTGGGTCAAAATGAGACTTGTAGCTTCTGCTTTGGTCCCTTGGAATACTTGATCCCCAGATGATTTCTCCTGAGACACAGCTACACAGCTCTGATGCTCTGAGAATCCCGAGCCACTAAGAGACCACAGGTAGGTTCGCTGGTCAACAGCACCAGCTCCGTCTTCCAGCCATCCACACCAAAGCACCAGACATGGGAATGGAAAAGCCATCTGGGAAATGGATCCTGTTGTTCCAGGTGTTCCACTGACACTACACTGAACAGAACTTATGTACATGTCTATATGTAAGAATTGTTTGCATCGCTATGAGTTTTCTATAGCTTAATGTTTATTTCTACAGAGTTCTAAAAAAGCCAAGTCAGTACTGGGTGACGAAATCCACTTTGAAGGCAAAGGTGACATTGGCAATTACTACTGAGTGGATTTGCAGAATCAAGTCTGAGTTAGCAAGTTTAGAGAGATCAACGCTAAAAGAGCTGGGTTGGTCTTTTTTTTTTTCCCCCCTGACTTGCCAATGTGCTACTCTCCTGTTTTTCACTTCCAGAGGTGAATACCTACCTACTTACCCACTGAGTGGTCAAATGACCAAAAAAATGAGCATCTGCAAGACGGCACGGTACTCAGCAAGATAGCAAATGTTGGCTTAGCTGATATTGGAAATAATGAATCCCTATGGAAAATTTGTGGACAATACCAGTGCCTGCCCACATGAGAAATGTAACTTTCATAAACTGTTGGATCCTGAGAGAAGGCTCTGTATAACACATTGACAAAGATGTCCCAGTGACAAATACGCTTTTTGTGTAGAAGTGCATATAATATTTTTCAAGGTTGTAGTTGTCCTGGTCTGAAACACATACCAATTTCACATCTAACCTCTAAATCTTTGTTCCTGTCATCAAGCTTTGAAGTGCGTTGAAACTTCATTCAGTGCTCCAAATGAAAACTGACATGTTTTACTTGGGTGGGTAAGTGGGGGTGTAGTCTAGTTAATGCCTCAGGCCCACATCCCCATATGATCAGAGCGACCAGCACTCCATTGAAACGATGTTCATTCCAGTCTTTAAATTTTCCTTAAAAATGTAATAATTCCAGCTGCTGTATGTTCCCGACATTATTGCAACACATAGAAGGGAACATTATAAAAATTTTTTTTTAATGTTTATTTATTTTTGAGAGAGACAGAGATAGATTGCAAGTGGGTTAGGGCAGAGAGAGAGGGAGGCACAGAATCGGAAGCAGGCTCCAGGCTCCGAGCTGTCAGCACGGAGCCCAACGCGGGGCTCGAACTCACGATCTGTGAGATCATGACCTGAGCCGAAGTCGGCCACTCGACCGACTGAGCCACCCAGGCACCCCTAGAAGGGAACATTATAAAATCAGCTTGAATGAAATAAAATGAGAGATACTGTTACACTTCATTTTTCTCTCAAAGTCCCAATCATTCCTTTGTAGAGGAAAATCTGAAGCTTGCAGGGAAAACATTGAATAAAAGATACATTTGCTTTTCACTGAATCTGAGTCAGTAACTCTGAATCAATAATTGAATTAATCTTCGTGAACAGAAAAGAGAATAAGTAATTTCATTTCATTCTGATACTGAAGAATGATTAAGAGGTATTATGTTTGTTATTTAGATTGAGATTTTAATAAATTTCCAGTTCTACATAGAGAGTATTACTATATTACCAATCACAACAACACATTTGGGTGAATTTTTAGGGTTTTCAACTTTTACTGGATTGAAAAAGGCAAAGAACCAGGTTCAACGTATTAGATGTATATCCTCAGGTATACACTTTGTCCAGCAGCTGGAATTATTACATTTGTCTTCAGGTATTCCACTGGAATGAATTTACAAACAGGCAAGCACATCTGTTCACTAAAGAAAAATCATGTCTAAATTTTTGTTTATTTTCAATTTTGGATTTTTATCTTCTGTGTAAATATCAATAGAATCGTATGCAATGTTAACTCTGCTCTGTTTTTATTTACCATTGGTAGTAATGGGAAATATCATTTCATATTTTCATATCATTTGTTTCATCAGTGTGTGGGGGTGTGCATGTGCTGTTACTGGGTTGAAATGTAAGATGTATTTCTGACTGTGGGCTGGGGTTAACAAAAAGTTTGAAAAATCCTAGTTTCATCAAATGGGCACTGGCCTGGAATCCGACTTGGGTTTGGATACCAGCTATGAACTAGCTCTCTGATCCTAGACAATTTTCTTGATTTCTCTGAACTTACATAAATGTTTCCTCTTTCCTGTGGGTATATTTACTTAAAGAAGAAAACATCAGTGATTTCTGTGATAATTTGGTGTGGGCTGGGTTAAAGAGTCTTGAAAGCAAAATGATGATACAAACTCTATGAAAGTTTAAAGAAGACCGTTGAACCTAGGAATACTATTAATTTTAAAGGACTTTTGTAACTTAATTGTCAACATGCAAACTATGATGTTAAATTCAAATGTTAGGTCTACAGAGGAAGGTAGTCCATTTATTTACTTCTAGAGCCTGTCTCTAGAAGTGTATTATCGGCATTAATTCATTCATTTGCTCATTTGTTGTTCTTTTTTTAAAGTTTATTTATTTTATTTTTGAGAGAGAGAGAGGGAGAGAGAGAGAGAGAAAATCCCAAGCAGGCTCTGTGCTGTCAGTGCAGAGTTCCATGTGGGGAACCCAAGAACCGTGAGATCATGACCTGAGCTGAAACCAAGAGTCAGACACTTAACTGACTGAGACACCAGGTGCCCACTCATTCATTCTTCTAATGACTGTTTCTGAGCATCTGTTTTTGCTTGAGCTGTCACAGCTAATGAGACCTAGGGCCCATTGCTGTATTCAAGTTGCTTATAGACTGAGGTGGGTGGAGAGTGAGCGGATAATGGAAACATTAGGCATTCAGTAAATAATCTGTGGGTACACCCGATGGGGGAATCAGAGAAGACCTTTCAGAGGAAGACATGTGTAAGCCAAGCTAAGCTACGTGAAACGAGGAATCAGAGGGCTCCACATGGAGGAAACAGCCTGCATGCACAGTGGCTGAGGCCAGGAATGACAAGTAGGTGAGTGGGGGGTGGGGCATGAACAGGTGAGAGAGGAGGAGGGGCCCAGAGCCTCGTATTTTAAAGAATATAGATGCTATTCCGAGGGTAATTTTATTTATGGCATTTAAGCTTTCTATTGCATTACACTTAATAGGATTCATTTGTTCCCATACCCACACATGGCTATGGAACATCTGTAACTACTTGTGTCAAATGCCGTGGACATAGAGATGAAGAAGACAGACAAGTTTCTGGCCTCAATGAGCCTGCAGTTTGGTGGGAGAACAGGCAGTAAGACAGTAAATAAAATATATAAATATACATTATTTACTGGTTGTGGAAAGTACTATAAAAGAGACTGTACTAGCGAAAAATGGGAGTGGGGAGTGCCTCTGTTAGGGTGGCTTAGGAGGGTCTCTCAGCGAAGGGGACACTGAAGCAGAGATGGGATGGGACGGGACAGGAAAGAGCCAGCCAGGACCATGCAGAAAGAGGAAGAGCAATCCAGGCAGAGAGGTAAGATGAGCAGGAGCACGAGGCTGCCAAAGAGTGGAGTGTTTGGGAAATTGAAAGAAGGCCACTGTGTCTGCAGCAAGGGATGAGAGTGGGACAGGAGGTGAGCATCAGACGGTGCAGGCGCTTGGGACCCAGGGAACGGAGCCCGGTGCAACAGAAACCACTAAAGGGCGGTTAGCAGGTTAGTGATGCGATCCAGCTTGGGCATCAGACTGACCCGCTTAGGAACTGGGGGCAGGAGCGTGGATCGGAGAGGATCAGGACAGGAAGCAGGAGGCCACCTCCAGCCCAGGCGGGCCGTGATGGTGGCTGTCGGTTTCCTAGGGCTGGTGGGGGAGGTAGGTGGGAGCCAGTGGGATTCGAGGGACACTTTGGAAGAGGAATCTGACTTGCTGGTGGTTGAGAGACAGAGAATAAAGGAAAACTGGGCCCCTGAAACCCCCAACCTGCTTCACCGGTCCCCCTTCCACATCTCAGTTTATAGCAAATCCATCTTTCTAGTTCCTCAAATCAAAACCTTGGCATCATCTTGACTTTTCTCTTTCTTTCACGCCCCATATGCAATTTAATGGGAAATCCTATTGGTTCTGCCTTGAAAATACATACAGGCTCTGATCGCTTCTCACCACTTCGGTGTCACCCGTTGACCCAAGTCACCATCAACCCTTGTCTGCTTGGCTGAAGGAAAATGCCTAGCTGGCCATCTGCTTCTGCTCTTGTCCCCACCCTAAGCCTGACCCTGTGCCTCTTATAGTATGTAATCAGTACAGCAGCAGAGGGATTCTTTCAAAGGATGGCTTTATGTATCTGCTTAAAATACCGCAATGGTCTTCTCCCTTTTGTGCAGAGGGAAAGCCAATGCTTTAAAGTGGCCTCTGAGGGGCGTTTCTTCTTTTCGTTTTTCTTCTTTCCGACTTCGGCTCAGGTCATGATCTCACGGTCTGTGAGTTCGAGCCCCGCGTCGGGCTCTGTGCCGACAGCTCAGAGCCTGGAGCCTGTTTTGGATTCTGTATCTCCCTCTCTCTGACCCTCCCCCATTCATGCTCTGTTTCTGTTTCAAAAAAATAAAGTTTAAAAAAAATTACAAAAAATAAAATAAAATAAAGTGGCCTCTAAGGCCTGACAGGACCAGCTCTTTTCATTACCTCTCTGAACTCGCCTTCTGTGCTCTGGCCTTTGCTGTCGCAGCCCCATTGACCTGCCAGCTTGGCCTCAGTCACACAGGCTTACCTTGTCTTAGGGCTTCACATTGGTTTTTCCTCTGCCTAGAATGTGCTTCCACCCCCCCCCCCCCCCACCGTCCCTCCCGCCCCGCTCCCGATATCCACATGGCTAGCTCGCTCACTGCCTCAAGTCTTTGTTCTCTATGGGGCCTTTCCACACTAGTAAAAATTTCACACCATCCTCTAACACTGCCTATTTTCTTATCCAGCTCTACCTTCTAATTTTGCCATAGCATTTATTATTTTCTAAAATATAAGGTAGTAAATGATTTATTATGTCTACTGTTTACTACCTACATACCCAACTCCACAGGGCAAGGATCTTTGTTTCGTTCACTGATGAATCTTTAATTTTTTTTAATGTTTATTTATTTTTGAGAGAGAGAGAGTGAGCAGGGAGGGGCAGAGACAGAGGGAGACACAGAATCGGAAGCAGGCTCCAGGCTCTGAGCTGTCAGCAGAGAGCCCAATGCGGGGCTTGAACTCACGAATTGCGAGATCATGACCTGAGCCGAAGTCGGACGCTCAACCAACTGAGCCATGCTGGTGCCCCTTCACTGATAAATCTAATTGCCCACAACAGTGGGCATATAGCATACAGTGGGGGCTCCATAAATATTTGTGAAATGAATGAGCGATGAGAAGGAATCAGGAATGTGTTACGCCCAAGAGGAGAGCCTAACACCACAAGCTATAAACATAAGCTAAAGCATGGTTAATAGCGAGGACTCAGCAGCAGACAGTCAGCAACATGTATGTGGCCCCTGGACTGTCACTCTTGGCCAAGCTTGCCTGGAGGCACTGTGGGAATGGTGATCCAGGAGAGGGCCTCCACTCTTCCCTACCCACCCCTCCAGTCTCTGTAAGAGAAGTTGGGAGGAGACAAGAAACAATTGGCCAACTGGTCAAGTTAAAATGGGGGCTTTCCAAGGAGAATGGCCTTGTTGGCAAGAGGAATACTCTGGTATCAGACGATAGCCACACAGGAGAGGGAGAAGCTGCTTGAGGACCACCCACCGAGGGTTTGTCTCTTACCAGGAAGATTTCCAGGTTTTTGCCTCAACCTAGTAGGGGGATGGTGTGCTAGACAAGGAAGACTGAGACAGGAAAAGGTCTTGGTGGCTGGACCGAGAGTTCAGTTTCGGACACAAGTTCAAAGTACTTGTGAATTGTGTGTGTGAATATGTCAGGTAGTCTGTTGGATAAATGCAATCTGGAGCTTATAGATTTATTTTTGCTTTTTTGTCCTTTTCTTTATGTGCCAGGTTCCTGTTGGTACCAAGCTGGATGACAGGGAGACGGGACACCCCTTCACCCTCACTTTCCAGCTGTCTCTCAGCAGCTGCATAAATTGGGAAGCACATTCTTTCATTTATTCATCCCGCAATCAGACACTGAGCCTTTGCTAAGAACTGGTATTCTTCTGGGAGCTGAGAATACAAAAACAAATAAGACTAACTATCAGCATTCAAGAAATCACATCGAATTGGTGAGCTATGCTGACAAATGTGGAGATGGATGCACTCGAAGGTGTAACTTGAAGAATAAATGAATACACCCACCTCTCTTCCTACCAGAAAGAGACTCCAGAAAAGGGCAGGCCTTATCAATTACCTATTAACCCCCACAAGTGGTTATTTCAAAGGTCTTATGTTTTTGCATCACTGAGAGGGGGTCTGTTCAGTGTAGGTCTTAGCAATGGACCCATTTCTTAGTTCCACATGCCTGCAGGCCACCTTTTGAAAGGAGATGGGATGCATACAAAAGTTAAGTTTGGGCTGGAATCGAACACTTGAGAGTCACTGGCACATGGATGGTCACAGAACCCAGGCACGTGATCTGTGACATCATGGATGGGCTCCCTTGGGAGGGTGTGCAGAGCAACTGATGTGGCAGAAAGAGGGTAGAGTATTACTCGACTCTACCCCCCCCCCCCCCCCCCCCGAGAACCACAGCAACCTAAGGGCAGGGTGGGGAGTGAAGGCAGTAGGGAGTAGTCTGGGGTGGGTGCACCTCGAGAATGACAGATCACAGGTGTCAAAGGAGGAATGCAAGGGAGAAGGTGGTGTCTCTATCAAATGGTACAGAGGAGCCATTTACCCTGATAAAGACCAAAATGTGCTTGCTGGACTTTGTGAATGAGGATCACTTTCAGAGAACATAAATGTCTATCAACAGAGTGAACGAGAGGCAAGGAAATGAATACTCTGTGTGTAATCTGTTTTTATTTTAATTAAGTAATTAATTTTCATAGACAGAGAATGTGAATGGAGGAAAGACAGGGAGAGACACAGAATCCAAAGCAGGCTCCAGGCTCTGAGCCATCAGCACAGAGCCCAATGCGGGGCTCAAACCTATAAACTGCGAGATCGTGACTGGAGCCGAAGTTGGATGCTCCACCGACTGAGCCACCCAGGTGCCCCTGTGTGTAATTTGTAAGGCAATTTGTGGAGGAAATGAAATGGTACCTGGAAAACAAGACAGGACCAAGGGAAGTTTCTTTGTTTTTTTTTTTTTAATTTTTTTTTAACGTTTATTTATTTTTGAGACAGAGAGAGAGCATGAACAGGGGAGGGGCAGAGAGAGAGGGAGACACAGAATCTGAAACAGGCTCTAGGCTCTGAGCTGTCAGCACAGAGCCCGATGCGGGTCTCGAACTCACAGACCGTGAGATCACGACCTGAGCCAAAGTCGGACGCTTAACCGACTGAGCCACCCAGGCGCCCCAAGTTTCTCTGTTTTAACTGGAGGGTGTGAGATGATCATACATTGGAGAGGAGAGAGCCAGGGAAGAGGGAAAGATTGAAATCATAAGGGTGGAGTAAGATAGTCCAGAATTCTTATGGAAGTGAGACCTGGCCCCAGCAGAGGTGACAGGATAGGTCTCGATGGACAGTGGGACACCTCATTTTCTGTAAAAGGGAAGGAATCAAGGACGGTATTGTCCAACGACCACCAAGCCCTTCTAAGAATTACATAGACTCCAATAACTGTTTCCTCCATGGGGCCTTTGCAGACACAACCAAGTGCTGAACGTTTCTCTTGGTTTCTAGAATGGCTGAGGCTTGACAGGGATCTGCCTCTGGTTGAGGCCTCTCTGTTCATGAAACACACTCCGCTCATCCCGCAAACACCCTGTGTGAATGCCCCCATTTGGTGGCCCATAAGAAAGGACTCTAAAATCAGAGTGGAGACAACATGATTACAGACACACATGATATATTCAAAAGTATGTTGTGGACATTGTTTAAGGAGGGGCAATAGTCCTGTGTTTGCAATGGTGGCATATGAACTTCTTTTAGCTGAATTTTAATCTGTAGAGGGGGAGAGAGAGACGGGACAGACCAAGGCTGCTGGTTTGACAGGTAGCGAATAGGTTGCTGCTGGGTATCTGTGTTGTTTCTGGAGTTTTAAGTTCCTGGAGTTTGGTTCACCGAAATTTCAGGCCATGCCATGTACCCTAGGGATACAGGGATTATATCATTGTCACTTTGGCTCAGCCTCAGAATAAATTATACAGGGAGGGAGCGTCCACCCAGTATATTCCCTCTTGGCCTCCTTTCCTTCTTGCCAGATGTTGAACTGAATGTTTAGGAGTATTCGGTCCTGGAGTCAAACTTCCTGAGCTCCCATTCTAGCTCTGTCATGTACCATCTGTGCAGCCTGGCACATGTTAATGAACCTTCCTGAGCTGACCCAGTTCATCTGTAAATGGGGTAGAAATGGCGGCGCCTGTGACTACCTCACAGGGTTGTTGTATAGAATAAATAATTCACATAATGAGTTTGCCTAGGGACATGCCTGGGACATGACGAACGCTCCATAGATGTTAGTTACCAATAGCTCTCATTTAAAAATTCAAAACAATCTACATCAGCAAGACTGAGCATCCACTGTGCACATATCCTTATACTCTGGGGGTGACATGGGGAAGAGGGGTGTAACTGGGGGAATCAGAGAAGAACGTGAAGTCACTTCAGCCGGGATGTGAGGGATGGATAGGGAGGCAAGGGGAGGTTCTAGGTGTGGGAGCAGCATGAGCAAAGGCACGGAGTGGGGAAAGTGAGGGGTACTTTTGGAGAACCAGCATGTATTCTCATGCTATTGGAGGATAAGGAGCCCAGGAGAGGAGAAGAGGCAAGACATGAAAAGAAGCTGGGTTTGAGCCAGCTCATAACATGACTTTCTGATGAGGGTCTAATGAACTCATTGCCAAGGAAAACTTAACTCAAGTTTTATCTGAAGTTTGATTACGAGGTTGCTCTATGCAGCCCATACCGATTCCTGCCACACTTTCAGTCCACTTTGGCATTTCCACCTCACACAGATGGATTCTCCGTTCTGCATTTGTGCACATCGCTTGGGTCTCTCCCCAAACTTCTACAGGATGATGATTGCTAGAGAAACAAAACATCTCTAAAGAGAAAGCCTAGAGCTAGTCAAGAATATAAATTCAATCAAAGGCAAGATCCATGGCATTCAACCAAATGCTATGAAGCTTTAATTACTGTGCTCAAGATCAAAGTAATTTTACTCAAGAGTGAAGAAGCCAAATGTAAATGAAGGAGGTCTTCCTTAAACAAGTGATGACCAGTTCCCTGAACTCAGCCAAATGTTCCACTGTAGTCACAGCCACAATCACCTGACGGCCATTAAGCACTCGTGTAAGCAGGAGAGTGAGGTATCGTGCTGGGTTATGTACAGGACAAAGCTTACTGGGTGGTGCTCACAAAACATACAAGGGTATTAATGCCACAGGAAGATGGCTTCTGGCTGAAGGCAGAGACAGCATCCTTATATACGCAGTTCCAGGCTGTGGTCCTAAGCATCAGACCCTGAGCATAGTTGAGATAATTTGTTAATATCTGTACTCTACTGTTTCCTGGTTTCCAACTTCATTACACAATAATCTCAAATATTAACTATATGCTCTACTCCAGATCCCAGGGAGAGAAGGAGGGAGATGGGGCCAGAGGGCCTTTTCATAACGTTCTATTTTGGGAAAGATACAGACGAGAAGTACACGGGAGTCAGGAAAAGATGTTACCTTCACTAGTTCACAGATTGGCAATTGAAAACCCTGGTTTCTGTGGTTGTTTTTCATTGTTAAATCGAGATTGAAGATAAACATTTTATTTCCTTCGCTCCTGTCCCTCTTTTTTTCTTAATTCGCTGTATTACCATCCAGTCACCCCCTGTCCTCACTGTGGGGTAGGGGGACTGAAAATCAATCCCTTCTGCACTTTGATGGCACTCCACTCTTCTGGGCTTTCAAAGGGGGAGAGAGGAGAGATGGGGGAACAGGAACCACTGGCAGAGGAAGGCAGCCAAGTGCGAAGCCATTTGCACCAGCTCAGAAGTGAGAATGTAGAGGGGGTGCCTGGGTGGCTTGGCTGATTAAGTGCCCGACTTTGGCTCAGGTCATGATCTCACGGTTTGTGAGTTCGAGCCCCGCATGGGGCTCTGTGCCAGAGCCTGGAGCAGATTCTGTGTCTCCGTTTCTCTCTGCCCCTCCCTCTCTCCGCCCCTTCTCAAAAATAAACATTAAAAAAAAAAGTGAGAATGTAGAATTAAAACCTTTAAGATCCTCTGCAATCTGGCCTCCACCCATCTCTTCAGCTGTCTCTCATTTCTCTCTGTCCCAAATTCTTGATTCCAGGTAAACAGCCCTACTCACTGTCCTCTTGCAGAAACCCCTGTAGATTAGCTACTCCGAAGCCATTCTGAATGTCATTTTCCCTTGTTGCTCCCCACTCCAGAGGCTGGAAAGTTAAACACACACACACTTACCCCATCTCTGTTGCAGGTATGGGGGCTCTATGTCAGTCCTGGCCCATTAGATATAAGTGGAAATCTGCTGGGGGAGTGTCTGCTTGTTTACTCATAAAATTAGATGATACTACTGATACAGCCTTTCCTCCTCTCCCTTTTTTCCTACCTTGAACATGGACGAACGTGCAATGGCAGGAGCTGCGCCAGCCATTTGCAGCCATGAGGGAAACAGCAAGGCAAGTGCAGAGATGTAAGCATTGAGCTAATGAACCTACCACTAGATTTCTTGCTATGCGAGAAAAAAAACTGTATTAGTTTAAGCTACTGTTGGTTCAGTTGTCTGTTACTTAAAGGTTAAATTCATCCCTAAATGATGACCCTGAACTAAGTCAGGGGATATAATGGAGAACAAACCAGGTATGCGGTTCTTCCTTATTATCAAGAAAGAGGGAAGAAAAAAAGAGTAAGTCCCCAAATCACAAATACTGGCTTGCATTAAGAAGGAAAACATAAATACAATGCTATGATAGAAAACTGTGGGGGACCCTAGTTTAGACAGAGGGGCCATTATAGACTTTTTTGAGGATGAGGGGGTTAGGTTAGGGCCTATGGGAAGAGAAGAGGGCCCAGCCACTTGAAAAAGAAGGTAGAAAGGATTTCTGGCAGACACAACAGCTAGTGCAAAGGCTCTGGGGGTGATAAAGAGCTCGCTGTGTTCAAGGAAGCAGAAGTTCACCAAGGCTGGAGGATAGAAGGAAGAGATTATAAAGAAAGGAAGGGGAAAGAGTGCTCAGGGGCCAAATCACACAAGGCCTGGCAGGACATGAAATGGAACATACATGTCAGTCTAAGGGCAAAGTGAGAGTTTTAAAGCAAAGTCCCTCTGGATGTTGTATAGAAACGGACCAAAGGGAGGTGCGACCAGTCAGGAGGCCACTGTGGGAGTCCAGGGAAGAAAGATGGTGACGTGCCCTAGGATGGTCCCGGTGGAGACAGAGTTGCCTCAGTGGCACTTCCTGATGTAGTAATGCTTGCTGGCCATGTCCTCCTTGCTGATTTTCCCATTTTCTTCCTGCACCACTGACCATGTCTTTGTCAGTCTCTTTTCCTCCGCTCTTCTCCAAACATGGGGTTCCCCTGGATGCTTACCTAGGTTCTCGCTTCTCCTCCGCAGCCTTTCCCTGGGAGAGTCCGTAGTTCATCCACTCCATCTGTATACTGACGGCCTTTGCACATATGTCCTACGTGCAACTGGGAGGCAGCCTCCCTCAGGTGCTCCCGCATGACCATCGCGTGGACGCTGCTCTCGGTCACCTGCTTCTCGCCTGGGCTCCCTGCCACAGAGAGTGGCAGCTCCATCCACCCCGCTCCAGCCAACATCCTGGGCACTGCCCTGGACCCCTTCTCCCTCACCTCACTCACCCGGTCACCTCCAAGTCCTGTCGATCCTGCTTCTCTCGGACTGCCCGCTTCTCCCCACCCCCATGCCACCATCCCACCTTAGGCCCCCGTCCTCTGAGAGTTTCGTGACTGCTCTTCACACCTCCGCTTGCATTCCCTTCCGGTCTCCCTTCCACAGAATTTTCCCTTTAAACCACGGCGGTGTCGTGTTCCTGCTCACAGTCATTCACGTGCTTTTCCTTTCTCTCCGGGTAAAGTTCAAACGCCTTGCCGTGACCTAAGGCCCCTGTGGCCACGTTGGCATCTTGGCCCTGAGTTCAGTGTGTGAGCCTGTGGTGCTCAGCTGTGTGTGAGGGTCACCACAGTTCCTCCCTCCCAGAGCGTGTACGTGGGGTACGTGGGGTTGCACGTAAGGCACCCAGCACGGTGTTTCCAGGTGGCCAAGGCTCCAGGGTGCTCTCTCACTGGTCTTCAGAGAGGGGCCCGGCCCGGCCCTCAGAAGAGATGGCCGTTCTGAATGGTTGCCAAGAAAGGCGATGGCATAGCTCTTACCCCTTTCCTTAGCAAATCCCGTTTTATCCTGGTGAGGATCCAAGCTCATTTTGGTTTCTTTCCTCGCTGCTCACGTTGTAACTTTCTGATGGGTGCCGAGGTGGGTTTCTCCCAGAAAACCTTTCCAGCTGTCCCCGGGAGGGCTGTTGACAGGGCAGGGCCCTGGTACCTGCCCCATGACCCACAAGGCTCTTCTGTCCTCTTGCTTCACCCACACATTCTGTTTCGGCTCAGTCGCTTTCCCACCTGCCCCTCACAGCCCCCGGAAGCAGGGGGTCGAGGGGCCCTTTCCTTCTCCGCAGGCCAAACCGCACATTCTTCTTCAGCTCATGAAACCAGACCTGCGCTTTTTCTAACCTCATCTCGTCGCCATGAATACATCCTCCAAGCAAATTTCCTGCCTTCAGGGATGTGTAACAGAATGTGATGATTTTTCTCATTGGTCTACTTTGGTGACTCCCGGAACCCTTCGTGGACCACAGCTGCAAAAAGGATAGTCAACTCACGGTTGTAGAATCATCACAACACAGTCAAGGTGAACGTCTCTGATGTGGACACGTTCAAGCATATGGCACATGTCCTTCTACCCCGGGATTTTTGGCTTTATATTCTGGAACAAAACTTGGGATTCTTGTAACAGTAAACATCATCACTAGTACTCATAACGATGTTATTTATGAGACTCTGGAGTTGTGGAAATAACTATACTTAGGATCGGTATCAGCTGTTTGAATCGAAGATCTTTATTTCCAGACAAAGATCTCGTAAGGACCACAGATGAAAGATCACGCACAAATCACATTTTCCCCTCAATAGCAAAAATACAAGTTCAATAATTTTTAAAAAGCAGTTTTGAGTGCCCTAGATACCTGGAAAAACGTTGCTGATTCTTTTTCTGGTCTACCACAGAGCATTCTAAGTCAGTCAGAAGGATGCCGCCTACCTGGGCTGTATTATTTCCCACCACGAGAAAAAGAGCAGGGATGGAATATGCTGATTTCAGAAAACTGGCAGTGAAGGGCTCTGAAGGAAGGAAGATTGGTTAAGCTGGAGATACAGCCGGCAGCTTTGCTCCTCCCTCTCCCCTGAGGAAGCGGACACAGAAACACACGTCCAGGAAGGTCTAACTCAGAGAATTACTCATGCTTTCACCAGCCAGACCTCATTGCGGCGTCCGTAGGGCTTCATGGGAGGATCGTACCCAGTGCAGAAGTAGATGTCACTCCGGCAGGTGGCTGTGCCCTCCAAGGCGGTCCGCAGCTGAGCGGCGTGTGCTACATAGTCGGCCTCCTTGGCATAACCACCAAACTGCCTAGGGTAGAAGAACAAGGGGCTGGTTAAGAAAACACAGGGTCTCCAAGAGAGGGGGGAGTCTTTAAAAAAAAGAAGTCACTGGCCGCTCTTACTATGACAAGCACGTGAGAGCAGTAAGACGTTTGCCACTTCCTAGATGGGGAGATTTGACCCCTCTGAGCCTCAGATCCTCGTGTGTACAATGGGGATGTGCTGTCTTTTCCCCCCAAGGTTGTTATGAACATTAAATAGAGTAATGGATGTGAAAAACTAATGTAGAGCCTGAAACACAGGAGTCAAGTGCTAAGTGTGAGCTTCCCTTTCCTTTCTGGAATCTCCCCGAGCGAGGGTAGGCTGACCTTCCCATAGGCTGGGCCTTCGCCCTTCTCTCTAGATCTCTCTACCGCCCAGGCAGCCACTCCTCTGGGCCCCTCTGGCTCTAGCTGAGGAAGGAGGAGGAGACAGGGGCGTTAGCTAGGGTGGAGCTGAAGCTAATGTCTCTTCCCCAGCAGATCCTTTTTGAGGAGGGAGCACATCACAGCAGTGACAGGTAGCAGCTCTGTTAAAAACACAGAGCGACCAAAGGCAGAGACCCGAGGAAGGCTTGGGAGGCCCCTTGGCAAGCTGTAAGCATGCCCCAAATAAAGAAATCACTTCTAATAAATCCCTTCTCTGTTCAAATCATGAAAGCCTTCTTTTTCTAGCATGTAAAAAGACTTTCCTAAATCAGGCTTTTTCTTGATGGCAGAAGGTGGGGACAGAGAAGGAATAAAGCTTGCCTTTTCAAGATGATTATTCCCTCCTTACGTCATCTGCCTACGCTCCAAAATTCATCCTGTGGCCTACCCTAAATATACCACTCTAAATCTGGGTTGCACTAAAATCTTTATTAGAGTCAAATATGTCCCCAATTCTAATGAGCTTTATGACTCAAAAGTCTGAATCTGCACCAGGCCAAGATTAGGCCAAATGCATTATTTTTGGTGGGGTTCTCTGAGTCACGCTTTGCTCTTTTATAAGTGGTTAGTCATGCTGGGCAAGCATTCAGCACGTTGATTACAGGGTTACTGATGTAAAAACACCCAGGATTTCATCTTTAAGGGATTGATTCTTCCAGTGTCTAGACAATCACCATAGAACATGGACAAAGCTGAGACCAATCTGGAAGAGAAGAAAGTTGGTTCAAGTATATCAAAGAAAGACTACAAGGCAGTTGAAGAAAAGCTGAACTCTAACTCAATGAGAGGAAACTGGATTAGCAGACCAACGATGAACATTAAGGAAAGACTGTTCTGGCAATAAAAGCTTGCAAGACATTGGAATTATTTTCAGAGAATGTCTATAGGTTGAGAGCCACTTGCCTGAGACGAATCAGATGCTGAATGTAGGAGTGCCGAGTGCCCTCTGCATCCCCCTCTCATGCTGTGACACTACATTTTATCCTTGAAAATGAACAATGTTGGCTCTTTAGGCTACTGGGTTTTTGAAACGTCCAAAGAAGGTGTGGTCCTCAAATACCTTCATTCATTGGTTGGAGCCAAAATGGCTAGTTGTGTGCTCAATCATACTACCTCTGCCCTTTCCTAGCTCATGGTCTTGGGCAAATGCTTGAATTTCTCTAATCTTCAGATCCTTCAACTGTTAAATAGGGTCGACAGCAGAATCTCAGAAGGCTGTTGTAAAGACGATGGGAGAAAAGACTGTGAACTGCTCAGCACAGTGCCCGTCACAAAGTAAGCCCACAACAAACAGAAGCTGTTGCTGTTACTTTGCAATTCTGCTCAGAACAGCTATCTGGTTCCCTGCCTTTGGGGTGGGGGACATGACAGTAATCTACGGTAATATCAGGAACCCGGGAAGACAGCCTAGTAATGAAGACCCGACTCGATAAACAATCTCACCTTCTCAACTGGACCCTCTCTCCAAACCCTGTTTACTTTTTCACTCCACTTCCCCCGCCCCCATTTGTTTTCCCTTTTTCTTTTTGTTTTTTCTCTCACTCTCTTTTCTTTCTTTCCTTTCCTTCCCTTCCTTCCTCCCTCCCTTCCTCCCTCCCTCCCTCCCTTCCTTCCTTCCTTCCTTCCTCAGCACTTATGACCTTCTAACATACTATATAATTCATTTATTGTGTTCATTGTCTATGGTCTGAATTCCTGAAAGAATATAGGCCCCATGAAGGCAGGGATCTTTGTCACTTTCCCCCCTGGTATATTCTGAGCACCTAACACAGTGCCTGACACGTATTAGATCTATTGGCTAGATGAACAATTCTGGGATAAACAATAAGGATTAGGGTCTTCAGGTCGACAGACCTCAAGATGATAGCACTTAGGTCTATTGGCCTCCATATTCACTCACTCATGTAATAAAATCTGAAGCACATACTAAGGGGACAGTAGTGGTAATTTAAACAAGAAAACTGGATTGACTGGAGCCACACTGGGAAGGGCTTTGAATGCCATGCCGACTTTGAACCTGATCCTAGATGCAAAGGTGGACCTACAAGGGGGTTGAAAGTAAGAGGCTGACATGATCAGGTTGTGTTCTGGAGAAATTCCTCTGGTGGCAGTGGAGGGAGAGAATAGAGTCAGTGGAGGCCAGGAACAGCCAGGTGTGAGGTGGAAAAGGCTTCTGGACAAAGGCACGCATGGGGGGTGACTGGATATGAGGGGAGGGCAGGGAGAGGTGGAGGAGTTGAAGATTCTCCAGGGCTTCCAGTAAAGTCTCTAGATGGCAACTGGTGCCAATAACCAGAATAGGGATGCTAGGTTGAAGAAAAGAAGGAGCGGGGTGAGGACGGTCAATAATATGGCTTGGGGGCATGTTGATATGAAGGTGCATCTGTGAAATACATTCATGCAACTATTACTGTGTACCTAGGTGTGTGTCGGGCACTGTGAAAATCTCCTCAGACCTGGGAAAGAACTGGAGTCAGAGATCCTGATGTGGGAAGGTGGACCTAGTGACAGCTACTGGGAGTCCTCAGTGAGTAGCTACTGGCTGTCATCATGGTAAGGAGGGAGACGAGGCCTGGATGGTGAGCAGACAGAGGGTCAGCAGTTTGCTCTTGGGAGTCCTCCTCCCCAATCAGTGAGCGGAAAAAGTGGCCTTGGCAAGGGCCACTGGAGAAGGAACTTGTCTGAGACGTGAGATGGAGAATGTCATCATTTGGGGATTCTTAAGTTCATTAAAAAAAAAAAAAAACCAATTAAAAAATATTTATTCCCAGGCTGACTGAGATGCTGATAATGAGAATAAAAATTCCCTATTGCTTCATCATGGAGGTATTCTACTAGAAAACAAACCAAGCGAGTGGGCCATGAAACAGATACATGTGTTCTCCTCACCGGTAAATCAACCAACTCACCCATACCCAATCACAGAACGGCACAAACAGGCCAGAAAACCAAACCCCACAGGGCACGCGGTCCTAATAAATGATTCAGGCCCAGTGCTGGCTCCTCAGCCTGTTCACAGGTAAGCTGCCTCCTTCCTCCCTGCCTCAAGCTTCCAAGCTATCCGCGGAGGATAACACAGTGCCCATGGCTCTCCAAGTTCCCATGCACGTTTGAGTGTGATTTCAAGAATTCTCGTAATGCGCTTTGAGCTCCTCAAAGGAAGTAAACACGAAGTCTATACGTTATTTTTGTAAGCCTGTTAACAAGTCTCAGTCTCCATCTTCAAAGAAGCTCTCCTCCGGGGCACTGCATTTTATCTCCCCCCACGTCAGAGTTCAGCACTTGGAACAAAGAATTGGGTTACTATGGGAACCGAGGAAAGACACACACACCCTAGATTGCAGAAACATGAAAGGAGCTGACTAAAAAGGTCTGGAAGAGGTTAGGGAGGCGGGGGGGGGGGGGGGGGTGGTGGTGATGGATGATGCAGGCATCAATGAGGCAGGCCAACAGACAAGAGGCTTTGGTCCAAAGAGGCAAAAGATAATAATAGTTCAGGCATGCAAATAAAATAGGAAGAGAAATGCATGGTCTAGCCTGACCACCCAACTTGGTCTAAAACTTTACCAACAAGCCCACACAAATTTAGAGACAATCTGCTATGCATGTAGCCCTGTGCTAGGCAAAAGAGGTATTAAGACTAGGAGCTGATAATTTCACGTCAACAGGAAAGAAGTCACACTATAAGGCATTTCAGGCCATCAGACTGAACCGTGCTCACGGAGTCGAGCATCACGGGGCACAACACACAAGCTAGACACCACAAAGCTGTAAAGACGACGAAGACGTCTATCTACCCTCTCGAGGTCTAACTGTAGTGGTCAGGACAGAAACACACATAAAGATTATATAGGGCAGAAGGAAGCACTAGAATGAAGGTAGAAGGTACAAATGGAATGCTCTGGGGGCGGGGAATAGGGAATGATTGGTTCTGACTTACAACACGAAGGGAAGGCATCACGGAGGACCTGATATTAAGCAATTGTTTATTGAGCATCCCTTCCTGATGCCAACAATGAACAATACGACAAAAATGCCTGTCCTCACACAGCTTCCAAGAAGCAGAAGCTGGAGACAGTCTGTAGGAGGAGCTGGGTGAAAGTGAAAGCGTGGAAGTGGAGGGTGCCTGCGCGTGTGTTGGAGGGGGGGCCCTGGGAGCTGGGGGGCGGCGTGCGCTGAGATCAGGTGGACACGGAGTGGGGCGACGTCGCGGATGCGATGCCATGACAGAGCATTTTTACTAGGCTTCGCTGCCTGGCTACACATTCGGGGACCCAGCCCAAAGTTTCCCCATCCCCCTTCTCATTTTATTACTAGCTTGGGCTTAGATCCCAACCCTGATGCGTGCCTAGGTCAGAGGCAGGCGCGAGGCCCGTGACCGGAGTTGAGCAGCAGGGGGGAGGGAGTGCGATCGGTCCCACGCTCTATGGAAGGTGGTGATAAAAGGACAACTTAGAAGGGGCAGAGGTGGAAGAACTAGAAATTATCAGGAGGACACGGCAACAGTTCAGGCAAGAGGTGCCGAAGACCAAGGCGGTGCGGATGCAAGGGGAGGCACGGCTGGGGGGTGACCAGGACTTGGCCGACAGTTGATGTGCCAGGTGAAGGAGTCAGGATGACATTTGAACGGGACGAGTAGGAGGACAGAAGGGACCTTTAGTAAGAACACAGGGCATCAGATCTGGGGAGGACATCTGAATTCCATGTTTGATGTATTGATTTGGGAGACCCTGGGGAGGTGTTTGGAAAGATGCCTCCTGGGGAGCTGGGAACGAGAGGCTGGTGCTTGGGAGACAAGGCAGCGCGTGCCGTGTTGACTCAGGCTCACCCGCCCAGAAATGGTGACTGAAGTCCCTTCCAAGTACCCGTTCGCGAAAGACTGGCAGGACACCTGACCGGTTGTGGGGGGAAATATTTTTAGATTCGGAATCTCATCACTGGCAGGCTCTTAGAAGGGAGGTGGCTTAAATATCAGAGGTACTCGATAGACATTTGCCCAGTGGAACCAAACTTCCCAGTTAGTACGAACATTACATAGCACACGGGCTGCACGTCTCTCCAGACGATGCTTAGACTCCTTCAGGGCAAGGGCTTCCTCGCCTTGTCACCTGTCCCTCTTACTGTTAGATACTTCATGCCAGAGTAAGAAATATGCTCCCGGGGCGCCTGGGTGGCGTAGTCGGTTAAGCGTCCGACTTCAGCCAGGTCACCATCTCGCGGTCCGTGAGTTCGAGCCCCGCGTCAGGCTCTGGGCTGATGGCTCAGATCCTGGAGCCTGTTTCCGATTCTGTGTCTCCCTCTCTCTCTGCCCCTCCCCCGTTCATGCTCTGTCTCTCTCTGTCCCAAAAATAAATAAAAAACGTTGAAAAAAAAATTAAAAAAAAAAATATGCTCCCCTATAATCTCAACCCACAAACACGACTTCTTATCTCGGAAATAACACAGTCCTTAAATACTTGAGACATCATCTGTCTCTCATCTCTCTTCCCCACTAGAATGTTTTTCGGGCTTCAAAGGGCGGCCACGTCACTTGTTCCCCTGCACTATTTTGAGGACCTATAGCAATTCCTGGCACAGAGTAAGTGAATAATGAATATATGGTGTTTTTGAATGAATTCATGGGTGTGTAAATGGCCTCACCTTAGTCATGTTGAGTCTGATGATTGCTAAGACATTCAAGGGAGGTGGAGAGATGGTCAGGCTGGAGATTTACCAATGGAAGGGTGACAGTTGAAGCTATGGGAGGGGACCAAGATTTTTAGGGAGGACAGCAAAAAAAGAGAAGTGCAGGGAAGGCAAGGACCAAGACTTTCACTCACTTATTTATTCAACTTTTAACTGAGCACTTACTAGAGACTAGCCCAAGGTCCTGCCCTCAAGAATATCCTGGTGAGGGAGTAGACAATAAACAAATGAACAAATGGGTATATAATGCAGGTGAGAATAAGTGAGGTGAGGAAAATAAAGGGTGAGGGGACAGAAAAGGAAGGGGTAAGGTTTTTGAAAGAAGGTGAGGCTCCTTGCAATCAAAAGGACAGAGCTTGAGTATTGAGCTGACCGAGGAGGCAAAACCGTATTATGTCACCCTCAGCCTGAGCCTCCTGTTATTACAGATGGGTGCTGGAATTATCTACGAACTTGGCTAACACTGGTCTATAGCTCTGGAAACACCCTAGAAGCTTAGCAGTTGTACTCTTTTTACCAAAGTTCATGTTCTCTAGGCTGAACTTCCCAAGCTGCCAGTGTCCTCAGTTAGGGGCTGGTTATTTATTTATTTATTTATTTATTTATGTTTATTTATTTATTTTGAGAGAGAGAGAGTAGGGGAGGGGCAGAGAGAGAGAGAGGGAGAGAGAGAATCCCAAGCAGGCTCTGTGCTGTCAGCACAAGGCTGATGTGAGGCTCGATCCCACAAACCGTGAGATCGTGACCTGAGCTGAAATCGTCTGACACTTAACCGACTGAGCCACCCAGATGCCCCAAGGGCCTGGTCATTTAGAGAGAAAAACAACATCAGCATCCGTTGGTGCCTCATGGCTGACAAAGTTGTGTCATATGCACATTTCACTGGACCCTAACAACAGTGCATCATAAGCTTTATTTTATTTTATTTTATTTTAACGTAATTTTTTGAGATAGCAAGAGTGTGAGTGGATGAGGGACAGAGACACACACAGAGAGAGAGAGAGAGAGAGAGAGAGAGAGAGACGAAATCTTAAGCAGACCCCATGCCCAGCATGGAGCCCGACACAGGACTCGATCTCATGATCCCGGGAAGGGTTAAGAGCCAAAATTAAGAGTTGGACACTTGGGGCACCTGGGTGGCTCAGTCAGTTACACGTCTGACTTTGGCTCAGGTCATGAGCCCTGCATTGGGCTCTGGGCTGACAGCTCAGAGCCTGGGGCCTGCTTCGGATTCTGTGTCTCCCTCCCTCTCTTCCCCTCCCCCGCTCACACTCTGTCTCTCTCAAAAATAAACATTAAAAAAAAAAAAAAAAGTTGGATGCTTAACTGACTGGGCCACCCTGGTGTCCATAAGTTCTATTTTATAGATGAGAAAACTAAAGCTCAGAAAGCCCAACTGTAAAACTCATAATTATTAGAGTTGAGGTTTGAACTGAAGTGTATCTGTAGGAGCTTGACTTTTTTGTCAATTCTAGTAAAACTTGACCTGATTCTCAGAGGGAAGTGAAGTCAAGAAGAGAAGAGGCTAACTCTCACCAAGGGTCTACCTAATGTCTCGCGATGTGTAGGCATTTGTGGATACACAATATTGCATCCCCACAACAACCTTGTGGGTTAGGTACTCTTGCTCCATCTTATACTTGGGGAAACTGAGGCACAGAGAAGCTCGGCAACACGCCAAAGGTCCCGTGGCCATTGAGCTAGCATTGGATCTCAGGTCACCCTGACAATGAACTCCTAGTTTCCAACACTTTATACCCAGACATTTCACCAAAACTGTCAACCTCCTCCTGCCATCGGTCTCTGTTGAACTCAGTGCTGAATTACGCTGAGGAGGCTGAGCTGTAACCTAAGTGGCCTTTGTGGAACACAGAGGGAGGACAGTGGTCTGGAATGGGGCCACTCATATAAATGTGAGGGTATTTCTATTGCCTCTTGTGAATACTAAAAGGATTCTGATAGTATTATTCTTTCTTAGCCTTCTATTCATTGACTGCTAACACATACTACTAATAAATGTATATTCCCTTCTGAACATCCCTTCACAAGCTCATACAAAAGGAAGGCTGAATGAAGGATGCAAAGCTTTCATTTTGGAATTAATTTTTTGGTCATCTAATGCACATACTGTGTACTTGACTTTCTACTACCGCATTCACACTGCCTTCCACATAAAGGTACTTTTAAATGCACACTTGACTTGCAGTGTCACCCAGTGGCTGGTTGAGGAATAACATGTTAATTTAGGACCATGTGTTCGGTTAAAAAAAAAATTCACTAAGCCATGCAAGATACCATTATTTATCATTTTCATCGGTTTAGATTTCAGAGAATTAAAAGGAAACTTCCACAGACCTGATGTTAATAGTACTTTTAAAGAGATACCCTCTCACACTATAAGGAACCAGGGTCCTTGGAGAAATGGCTAATTCCAGCTCTAGAGCAAGAAATGCCCAGATGTGCTTGAAACATTTCTGTGACACCAGAAAGCAAGGAAGCTACCATAGAGCACTAGAGTCATGTCCAAAGGACTCAGAAACCAATTGGAAGAGGCTCCCCCTGGCCAAAGATGGACAATTTGAACATCAGTAAGAACAGCTACAAAGAACTGAAACACATCCATTATGTCTAAATTCGTATGTTAATACCGACACTCAAAAAACAGATCGACACCACCTTGCGTGTGGCAGATGTTCAGGAACAAAGTCATTATTCTGAAAACAGATAAGGAAAAGGCAACAAGCTACAGAGAAGGTATCTTGCATTTTCTCTACGACTCCATCTCAGGGAAGTCAAATGGCAGACGAGGAGAGGTTTCTCTTTGTATCAAAGTATTCCAGCTAATAACTGAAGGACAAATAGAACACATTATCACTTCACCAGCTCTAAGAAAGGCCTCTAGGCAAGGGTGATCTACAGTCGCTGACCTCACAAAAACAGAGGCAAGCAAACCGTATGGGCCCCCGATAGAGGGATACAGCATCGCCTATGAAACATCCTTGCCAAAAGCAGCAGCTGGAATCTGACTATGCCTCTGGTTCTAACGACTAATTTACAGGCAGTGCCGGAGGCAGAGGAACACGTTAAAAGGTCACTGAAAGGCAATCTGCAACATTCAGACTACAGGAAATAGGACAAATGACCCCTAAGCAGTAATGAAAAATGAAAAGGTGTAGTGGCGAGGAAGGCCGCAGATTAGTAAAAGCTTAAAAGGCATACCAACCAATTGCAATGGATGGATTTTATTTGGATCCCGGCTCAAAACAAACTTTTAAGAACAAATTTTCAGGTAGTGGGAGAAATCTGAACACTGGACATATTTTATATTATTATCACATTAATGAAATGTTAAAATTTTAGGAGTAATAAGACATTATGAGTGTGTTTTTAAAAGGTCTTTGGTAGTCACACTGAAGTATTTGTGGATGAAATAATAAAATGTCTGGAATTTGCCTAAAAATAACCCAGTGGAGGGGCTGGGTGGTAGTTGTGAGGGTACCCATGACACAGATTTGACCTTGAGTTAATTATCTTGAAGGTGAGTGATAGGTTACATAGAACGTCATTAAGTTTATTGTATCTTTTTATTACACAGGTTTGGCCTTGAGTTAATTATCATTGAAGGTAAGTGATGGGTTACGTAGGATTTCATGATCTTCTATTTTTTTATAAGTTTGAAAATTTCCATACTAAAATGTTAAAAGAAAAAAAATCATACCAACTCATCACCCTGGGTCTGGTAAAACAGACGATTCAAAGCCAGCCTCGTCCGCTTGAAGTCTTATGCGAACTGATTTAACCATGTCAACCTCATTCCTCATGAAATCAAAAGGAGCGAAGGGAAAAAAAATTACTGAACCTTACCACAGGTCATGAAGTGATTTGTAAAGACAGAAGCATCTTAGTAGCTACTGAAAGGTACTCTTTAGTAATAATCCTATGAGGGACATTGTTATGGCACTCGACAGATGGAGAAACTGTCTTAAAGAGGGTGAGGGACTTCCCAAGCTTCTGGGATTCAAACGAAAACATACTTATTCATTGGAGTATACCAGACTGCCTCCCAAGACACAGGGAAGAGAATGGAACAGAGGGATCAGGCATGAAGGTCAGATAGGTGAGACAGAGGGCATAAGATTTAAGGAGGCGCTTATTCTCTCAGTGCTAACCCTATATTTGGACAACTGTGAAAGTGGGTGTCTCTTTAAATTCTGGGCCACAGGCACCTCAGCTCGCTTCCCCACTCTAGTCCCTGCCCTTGGGAAAGACATTCTTTTTTTTTTTTTTTTTTTTTTTAATGTTTATTTATGAGAGAGAGACAGAGAGACACAGAATCCGAAGCAAGCTCCAGGCTCTGAGCTGTCAGCACAGAGCCTGACTCGGGGCCAGAACCCATGGACCTTGAGATGTTGACCTGCGCTGGAGTCGGACGCTTAACTGACTGAGCCACCCAGGTGACCTGGGAAAGACATTCTTTACTTAGAGATTGCTTTCTCTGCAGACTCTGTAGTGAAGGCTGGAAAGTCTGATGACTGGAGAAAAGCGGAGTTTCCAGTGCTAGCGGTCCAACTGCAGTACACGCACTGTCCTCTGGGGGGCCCTGCGTCGCTTGGCCTAGGACTGCCCAGAGCAGCCAAACTCACATTCCAAGCCTTAGTGTTGGCAACAGAGAAAGTTGCACCCTCAGGTGCAGAAGTGGGGCGGGGCAGTCAAATAAGTATGTTTGGAGGCCCCTGGGCGTGGACAAAAACTCTCCAGTGCAAGATTATTTGTATATTTATTTTTCTTTAAGTTGTTCCAGAGTAAGAGCAGATCCATACCTATAGTTGATACTGGTGACGTTCCTGGTCTCTGACTATACATGGTTCAGTGCCTGCCACGAAGTAGGATTTTGAAAACAGGGAGTCATTGATTATCTACAAGAGACTTGGTTTCTGAAGGGAGGTTGGGGCCCAAAGAATAAAAACCTGCAACCATCTGTACCTGTTGTGCTCTACAGTCAAAAGAACATGACCCCATTCGAGGCCCTGGCAACAGGACTAGAATGATAATAGTGCTCTGCTCAAAGGACCATGGACAATGAACAGCTAAGGGGGTGGCAGTCCAGCTCTGGCAAATACTCCCTGCCCTTCTGGCATTCAAAGGGAGCGTGGGCTAGAAAAGGAGATTCCCCCAAGTCCTTTATGTATTTATGTACTCATTTACATATTCGTGACCCCAAACTACCGCTTGACTTAGATATTCCCAGAGTCTCCCAGAACCCTGCTGTGGCTAATGTGGATGTTCAGCTTAAGCTGTGGGGATACTCTATCCAGGTGAATTTGGCAACTGGCAAACGCATTTATTCAGCTACAGTACAAATGTTTGTGTGTTGGAAGCTGAAGAAACTGAAGTGAGAAATTGTCAGGACTCGGTATTTCTTAACTTAATTCATCGACAATACAGAGAAATTAAGGAAACAATCCTATTGACATCAAATAGGAAAGAATACCTAGGAATAAATTTAACGAAGGAGGTAAGAGATCTGTACCTGAAAACTGTAAGACATTAATGAAGAAAACTGGACAAGACACAAATAAATGAATAGATATTCCATGCTCATGGATTGGAAGAATTAATATTGTTAGGATGTTCATACTACCAAAAGCAATCTACAGATTCAATGCAATCTCTATAAAAATTCCAATGGAATTTTTCACAGAACTAGAAAACCAACCCTGAAATTTGTATGGAACCGCAAAAGACCCCAAATAGCCAAAGCAATCTTGAGAAAAAAAGAATAAAGCTGAAGCATATGTCCTGATTTCAAACTGTATTACAAAGTTATTATAATAAAAACTACGGCATTGGCATAAAAACATATACAGATCAACGAAACAGAATACAGAGCTCAGAAACAAACCCATGCATATATGGTCAACCAATTCACAACAAAGAAGCCAAGTGTCTTCAATAAATGGTGTCTGGAAAACAGGGCAGCAACAGGCAAAAGACTGACATTGGACCTCTATCTTACGCCACACACAAAAATCAACACAAAATAGATTAAATACTTGAACATAAGACCTGGAACCGTAAGATTCCTAGAAGAAAACATAAGGTGTAAGCTCCTTGGCATCAGTCTTGGCAACAATTTTTTGTATTTGGCAACAAAAGCAAAAATAAACAAATGGGACTACATTGAACAAAAAAGTTTCTGCACAGCAAAGGAAACCAACATAATGAAAAAGCAACCTACTAAATGGGAGAAAATATTTGCAAATGATATATCTGATCAGGAATTAAAAGCTGAAATATATAAAGAACTCCTATAAATCAATAGCAAAAAAGCCAAACAATCTGATAAAAAAATGGGCAGTTGGTTAAGCATCTGACTTTGGCTCAGGTCACGATCTCATGGTTCATGGGTTCAAGCCCCATATTGGGTTCCACGCTGACAGCGCAAAGCCTGCTTCAGATCCTCTGTCTCCCTCTCTCTTTGTCCCTCCCCTGCTGACACACACACACACACACACACACACACACACACACTCTCTCTCTCTCTCTCTCTCTCTCCCCCCAAAGTAAATAAACATTTTTAAAAAGTGGGCAGAGGATCTGAATAGACATTTTTCCAAAGAAGACATACAAGTGGCCAATACGTACATGAAAAGGCGCTCAACATCACTAATCATCATTGAAATACAAATCAGAGCCACAATGAGATATCCCTTCACATCCATTAGAATAGCTATTATCAAAAAGACAAGAAATAACAAGAGTTAGCAAGGCTATGGAAAAAAGAGAACTGCGCACTGTTGGTGGGAATGTAAATTGGTGCAGCCACTAGGGAAAACAGTATGGAGGGTCCTCAAAAAATTAAAAGTAGAAACTACCATACGATCCAGCAATTCCACTTCTGGGTACATATCCAAAGGAAATAAAATCACTATCTTGAAGAGATATCTGCACTACCATGTTCACTGTAACATTATTTATAATAGCCAAGATATGGAAACAACCTGAGGGGCCATCAACAGATGAATGGACAAAGATGTGGTACATATATACAATGCAGTATTATTCAGCCATAAAAAAAGGACAATCTGCCATTTGTAACAATGTGGATGACTTTGAGGGCATTATGCTAAGTGAAATAAGTCAGACAGAGAAAGGAAAACACTGTATGATCTCACTTATATGTAGAAGTGAAAAAAAACAAACCCTGACCTCACAGAGAAGAGCTTGGTGGTTGCCAACGACAGGGGATGTAGGCGGAGAGTTGGAGAAATGGGTGAAGGTGGTCAAAAGGTACAGATTTCCAGCTATAAGATAAATTTGTCCTGGGGATATAATAGAAAGCAAGGCGACTATAGTTAACAATATACGGTAATAAATATTTGAAAGTTATTAAGAAAGCAGATCTGAAAAGTTCTCATCTCAGGAAAAAGCAATTGTAACTATGTCAAGCGATGGATGTTAAGTAAACATTATGGTGATCATTTCATAATATTTACCTATATCAAAGCATTACATCTTGTATACCTTAAGTCACTATAATGTTATATTTTAATTATATCTCAATAAAACTGGAATAAAATATAAATGTAATGTAAATGCTTCCTCCAGATGATTAAGGAGTGGTGATGGAAGTCACGTGCTTCCCTGGATGCCTAAAGATTCCTCTCCTTACAACAATAGAATAAAAACAGAGAGAGAGGCAAACATAAGAGACTCTTAAACATAGAGAACAAACCAAAGGTTGTCGGTGGGGAGGTGGGGGGATGGGCTAAATGGGTGATAAGCATTAAGGAGGACACCTGTTGGGATGAACACTGGGTGTTACACGTAAGTGATGAATCACTGGGTTCTACTCCTGAAACCAATACCACACTGTATGTTAACTAACTTGAATTTAAATAAATAAATTAAACACACACACACACACACACACACACACACACACACACACACACACAGAATCCTCTCCTTACAGGGAATAGACAGTGATGCTTTCCCTCTCCTCGATCTTAACACTGTCATCGGTGGGAACTGGCGGGTTGCTCTGAAACTGGTTTGGAATCCGGAACCAGACTTTCAATTTCTTCTGCAGGGAGCCATCATCACTTGGAAACACAGCAAAGGAAATAGGCACGGTCATGCCCATCCCGATTCCTGAAAACATAAAAACCCACAGAGTGAGGGTATTGTAGACAGAACTTTGGCTCAGAACTGTGAAAGACCTGCTGGTCTCATTCTTCTTCCAAATCAGGATTCTTTTTGTTCTTGAAATTAATAATAAATCTTTCAGGTATGAAAACTATACAGTCAGATACATACAAAAGACCTCTTATTTGTATATTTTGGAAATAGGAGTGTAGTGATTCAACTCATTTGGAAAACATTATTTGCTAATATATATCAAGACTGTAAATAGATCAGTATCTAATTACTCTCTATTTAAATATAAATTTCAAGGAAATAATCCAAAATGTGGAAAAGGCTACAGGTGATAGGATATTCATTGCAGCAGAATTTATAATTGTGAGAGATTGGGAGCCATATAAGTGTTCAAAACAGCAATATGTCTAAGTGAATTATAGGCGCATGATACAATATAACATAGCTATCAATAATTACGCTTAAGAAGACAATTTCTCAAAGGTGGAAAATAGTTATGAAATAAGTAACAGAAGGGTATACAATTGCACAAACACTATGATTACATTTTAAAAGCCTATTAAAGGATGCCTGGGTGGCTCACTCGGTTGAGCGTCCTACTTTGGCTGAGGTCATGATCTCACGGCTTGTGAGTTCAAGGCCCGTGTTGGGCTCTGTGCTGACAGCTCGGAGCCTGGAGCCTGCTTCGGATTCTGTGTCTCCCTCTCTCTCTGCCCCTCCCCCGTTCACGCTCTTTCTCTCTCTCAAAAATAAACATTAAAAAAAAAAGCCTTAAAAAAAAAAGCCTAGCAAAAAGCCCTAAAGAAATACATTCAGAAGACAACAATGATTGTATTATTTGGGGTGCTGTTGTGTTATGTTCAAAATTTTCTTTAACGAGTTTTATAATTTTTATACATATTTTCTTCTAAAAAAAAGTTATGACAGTATTAAGAAGGAAAAGATTTCTGACTTCCTACTGGTGGACTTATACAAAGCCTGATTACTTTAGTCCTAGTAAATGTTACTGAGGTTAATACCAGTTTCTAACTTTCTGAATTATCAGCTTGAGAAATACCCTAAAAATAAAACATCACATCTCTTTTTTCACCTTGCTTTCTGATCCACTTTGGGTTTGCACTGATCATAAAGGGTAGTTTAAATTAGAGAGCTTTAGTGTTACATTCATATTAAATATGGTTTTCATGCTGACAGGCACACTGAAACTTCACGCCCATCATTTTAAAAATAGGGGCACAGCCATCACAGACTGCCAAGACTGTAAGGAGTGGGACAGCTTAAAAATTCTCAGACCCTTCATTTGCTAGAACAGAGCCGGGGACCTGCTGTACTCAACACTCACTGAGCCTCAGTACCCTGCAGATTCTGAGCAACCAGACCAGGGAACTGAGCAGAGATGTTCAGCCTGGAGGCAGAGGTCTCGGGTCAGAGGTTGGCCTGGCTCTATGACTCGGCTTCCTTCACTCAGTCATGATAAGCACCATATGGTTAAAAACCCCAGAGTGTATGTTCACGCCTGGGAGAGAAGCAGGAAGGCAGTGATATTGAGCAGGGATACCACCCAACAAGGGGGAGGCTGGGATGAAGTCAGTGTGGTTCCTGCCCGCCCCCCACCCCCCCGCCTGCCGAGTGCCCCCGTGCACACAGTACAACAAGTTCACAGGCCACGGAAACACACGGTGACATGTGCCTTGTGGCCTCTCCCTGTGTTTTCCACTGATGACGGGAGCCGTAGCAAGCTTGCCTCTGAGACTAGAGCCACATCCCTCAGGGATACTCACCCTTGTCATTAGTGCCCCCCACATACTTCATGACCTTGGGCATGGCTTCACGCAGACCCTCATCCACAGGCTTATCTGTCACTTCCACTGTGGCAAACTGTCCGCCTTCACAGGTCCTCTCCTCATAGGAGACTTCTTCCTAGGGGCAGAATACACATGCTTAAGAGATGTAAAGTGGTAACCTGTGGTGACTCCAGAAGCAGTAACGGTCCAGCTCCAAGAGACCCTGACTGCTAAAGAACTTTCCATGACGAACCCGGGCATGGTGGCAGGATAGAAGAGAGGACAGTAGAGGTATGAAGGGCCATGAGAAAAAGGTTCTGGGATTTCTTACAAATGTAGAGTCAGCAGAAAAAAAAACTTGGTGTAATCAATATTCTCAGAGAGATAAGAGAAGATACTGCATTCCCAAGCCACTCAGAACGTCCCCCAGAATGCGATAAAAATAGAATGTCCAGGGATCAAAGGGCTCTTCGAAATTAAAAATACAACAGAAATGAAAAATTCAGTGGAGAGGTCAGAAGATAGAGCGGAAGGAAATCTTCCAGAAAGTCAAGTGAAAAGGCAAAGAAAATAGAGGAGGAAATGAAATCAGGGGATCAGGCCAGGAGATCCAACATCTGAATGACAGGAGAGCCAGGAAAAAGAGAAGAGAATTGCAAAGGAGGAAACAAAGAGATACAACAACAACGCCACAGACTCCAAGGCTCCAGGATGGGCTTCATTCTAGAAGCAGGGACTCCGGGCAAGAAGAAACAGAGTAGTTCTCTTCACTCAGTACTTCCAGACACTACTCCTGTCTTGCTAAACGGTACCCCTCCCCCACTCCCCTGGATGCTCAGCTCCACTACTTCTCCAGAGCCTTCCTGGCGGGACCCCCACCCCCGCCACCCCCAGCATGACCACTCTCTGTGTGGGTCTCTGCCCGAAGGTCCTTTGCCATAGAGACCCACGCAGCTCTCCTTCACTCCCTCCTCCTCTTCCTTGCCCTGTGATATCTCCGATAATTTCATATTCCTCAACATACACTGTAAGACCGTGTCTTTCAAACGTTAAAGAGAACCACGACACATAACAAGAAATGTGTATTTTTTTACAAGGAGAAACAAAGCTTCACAAAAATAATACTTTACCCTTAGGGAGGGGATACATTCTGAATCTAGCCTTTTCTTTCTTCCCCGTTGACTTCCACTCTACTCAAGTAAATTTCATGCTATTCCACGAAAAGAAGAAACACGTGCCCTATATTGAGCTATCGGGTAAGGAAACACTGGTGCAGTTTGAAAAATCTGCCATGAAGTCTTTGTGGACAAGAGCTATGCCACGGAGCATCATAAATTAGATGCTCAACAGACGTTTATTTATTGATTAAGGAACTGCCTCGCTTACTAATGATGATGAAAAACAGACACATGGGAGAGAGAACTTGGCTGCCCCTGGCTGGGGAAACAGGACTTCCTATGACATCCTAGACTGAAAGGTCTCAACTCCCAAGGGGACCGAATGACTCTCTGGAGGTGGGGCTAAGTGGCCTGGATAGTCTGAAAAAGTACACTTACATTATAATTTTGTGTTTAGAATGAGAAAAATACCTATTGTGTTTGTAATGCAAAATTAAAGGAGAATAGCAAGAAGCTGGGGGGGGGGGGGGGCGGGAATTGCACCAGACCAGGAATCAAGAGGCTGAAAATCTACCGCGGCTACTAATTCCAAGGATTGCTGTGAGGCCCTCCCCTCGGAGAGCGTCACACTACCAAAGAGTCTCCAGTAGCAAACCCTGCTGTGTAAACGGGGCGGTTTTGCTCGTTCTGGCTCTGTCGCAGCACAGACGACACACACCTTCCACTGGAGGTCCCACTGAGTCCTGCCATTTATGTTTTAAATTCCAGAAATGCTACTCCGTGAATCACAGAATTTCAGCCTGAAATTTCCCAAAGAGGAAATGAAGAACCAGAGGGATTGAACTGCCCAAGAACACACAGCTACTAAGCGGTGAAATTGGAACCAGACTTCACACCTCCAAACCCTAGTCTAATGCTTACTGCCGGACTCTATACTGTATGGGGGATGATGTTAGTGCTTTGAAGCATCTTTCTTTAGCTACTGAGTAAGTTATTTCTTTTTTTTTTTTAAAGTTATTTATTTATTTTGAGAGAGAGAGAGAGAGAAGCAAAGAGAGAGGGAGGGAGAGAATCCCAGGCCGGATTCTGCATCGTCAGCATAGAACCAGACGCAGGGTTTGATCTCATAAACTGTGAGATCATGACCTGAGCTGAAATCAAGAGTTGGATGCTTGGGCACCTGGGTGGCTCAGTTGGTTGAGTGTCCGACTTTGGCTCATGTCATGATCTCACGGTTTGTGAGTTTGAGCCCTACATCGGGCTCATTGCTGTAAGCACAGAGCCTGCTTTAGATCCTCTGCCCCCCACTCCCTGCCCCTCCTCTGCTCACGCTCTCTCTCTCAAAAATAAATAAAATATTAAAAAAAAAAAGTTGGATGCTTAACTAACTGAGCCACCCAGGCGCCCTGAGTTAGTTACTTCTGATAGACATTTGTGTGCCTGCGTCAAACTCAGAATAGGGGCATCCAAATTCATTTCATGGACCCTCATCTCTCACAACTGGAGAAACCAGTGATAAACTCTCAATGGAGAAAAGAGCTGGTTGGCTCTCTCCTTTGTTCTTTCGTTCCTTCTTTTTATTCACTCAACCTACAACTATGGGGCATCTACCATGTGCTGAGCACTGTGGCATGGGCTACGATACAGAGAAGAGAGACAGAGTCTCTGACACCAGGAGGGGCACAGGCTAACAGGTAATAATCTGATATGTTTAAGAGGAGAGGCAGGGCAGGGTGGGAACACAGAAGAAGACTAGTCAGGTTGTTTTGCAGGGCACGGGTGCATGTTGACGTGTTTGGCTAGGTCAGGCTGACTTTGAGGTGCTGATAGATCATCCAGCTGGACATTCAGTCACTGATGCATTGATTCATTGAATAAATATTGAAAACCTCTGCTGGGTGCTATAGATTTAGAGATTAATATGATATGGGCAGTCTGGTTGGGTGGTGAGAAGATTATAAAATTATCGTATGATGTAGTAAATGTTCTGATAGTTCGGGGAGGGCGATTCCAGGTCGTGGACACCACGAGAAGAAGAACAGAAGAACAAACTGCTGAGGGTGATGCAGTTCACTGGGGCTGGAGCAAAGGCGGTCAAGCAGGGCACAGCAAGAGAGGGGCCAGACGCACAAAGACCTCATAGGCTGTCACAGGGAGAAGGATTTTGTGACAACTGTCCTAGTGACGGTGAGCCGAGTGTGCAAGTCAGTTTCATCCACCCCACATTAATTCAACTGACTTTGTGATCCAGATATGGAATTTCGAGTAGGAGGGGTCCCGGAGCAGAAAGGAGAGTTCTGGGGATGGTCTAGGCGGTATGTGCTCTCAGCCTGTCCCCCTGGCAGAAAGTCCAGGGACAGGGAGGAAGGGCTTCAAAGAAAGGAATCCAGTGTGATTCAGAGAGATAAGGCTTCCATGATAAGTCTACCCACCCTTAAGGCTCAACTCAACCTCCTCCTCCAGAGTGATTCCTCCTTCTGAGGAGCTCGGAAGGCAGACAAGACTAAGGTTAGAAGGGCCCTTTCATATCTATCTGTTCATCTGCGTCCTGTTATAGATGAGCAAACTGTCCATTGTGCAAGCTGGACACGTGGGTCTAGAGCTCAGCAAGACACTGATACAGGGATATAAGTTTGGGAGTCATCAGCAGAAGGGGTAACTAAAGCTGTGAATGGAGCGAAGATTGCCTGGGGAACAAATGAGTGTTCCGTATCACTTAATCATGTTAATTAATCCCCTACCTACAAGCCGTCATTCACCAGTTTCTTAACCTATCCAGGTGGTCTAGGCCCCGCCTAACTTCTGTCTGCCTTGCCAGCCACACTCAGAGCACTTCCTCACTGGCCTTCTATTACCTTCAGTGCCATGGTCATTCCTGACTCAGGGCCTCTGAACCTGCCTCTTTTCTCTCCCCGGAATATCTTTTTCCTGTCTCTGCCTGACGAACCCCTACTTATCCAAAAAGCCCCAACCGAAAAGTCGCTTCCCAAAGAGGATCCCAATTTAAAACAAGTTCCCCTGGTATTTTGTACAGGCCCTTGTCCTTTCGAGACACAATACGTATTGTAATTACAGCTGAAGAATAACGTGTTTAACCTCCACCTGCAATCCCAGGCCCCATGGGGGCAGGGGTTGTCTGCATACTTTAGCATGTACTACTGCGTCTTGCATATATTAGGTACTGTAAGGGTCTGTGGGGAAGGAGACTGCGGAGTAAAACCTGGTCTTACCCTAACGACAAGAAATACAACAGACAGAGCTGGATAGAGAGATAAGAAACTAGTCTAGTTATATTTATGCTGGAGAAAAGCGGGGTCACAATGTCTAAAGGTGGTACCATGGCAGGTCCCACCTTGTTTTTACAGCATCTAAGTCCATAAACTCTCATTGTTTACTGGATCGCTCAAACCTAAGTGACGGGTATTACAAAACTACTCTAGTTCTCGAGGGGGAATTGAAATAGAATTCCATTTCTGCAGAAAATAAAGCACCTAGGTTAACCCAGTTAACACATTTGGTTCTTCAGATTTAATGTCTTTAGTGTGTTTCATTGTCACATGGAACAGAATAGTCCACCTCCGCCCCAGATCTGGCTAGCTTATGCTCCCAGTCATATAAGGATTTGGCCCATGACTACAAACACCAATATTCAGCATTCGATGGGAACCCTGGTCAAGTTCAAACTCCAGACAGGGATCTTGCAACAATGCCTCTTGCAAGGGTATTTGCAAGGTCCTCTGCAAGGTCAGTTTTTTTTTTTCCTTGCCACCTGATGTGGTGGGTGTACATGTTAATTCTGGAAGCCAGCTTTCTCATTGTAAGAAAATAATAATAACAATCAACCTAACTCAGGACTTTCTATGTGTCGGGTATTATTTTAAATATTTTGCATGGATTCGTTCACTCAGTCCCTCCAATGATCTTGTGAAGACGTTAGTGTTTTTATCTTCATTTTCAGATGAAACTGGAGCACAAGGGGTTAAATAACATGCCCAAGTTACAGCGGGCAGGTGATTGAGCCAGGATTCCAACCTAGGATGTCGGGTCCCAACCAATGTGCACAGGCTGGAAAAAAATCCCATAAAGATGTCAATTGTTGATGTCAGTCCTGCTTTGAGCATCCACAAGACCCACCCAATCCAACACAGAGAGCAGTGTGTCCTCCTCTCTCCAGAAGCAATGTGGAAGGCACCTGATAAGGTCTGCAGCAGACTGGACCTCCCCCATCACAATCAGTTCTGAACATCTGGTGAGCCTGAACCTGAGCTACACAGGACACGCTTCCTGCCATCAATTTGCCCAGCGAAGTAGGCAACAGTTCCTGACCCAGACTCTTTCCAGGGTAAGATGCTCAATTTCAGGGAGAGTCTGTTTTCAAAATAATAACACCCTGAATTTGTGTGTGTGTGTGTGTATATATATATATATATATATATATATATATATATATATATATGTTTAAAAAGGCTTGTAAGTACCTTTGAATATTTAAGTAATTGTCACATAGGCATGGTGATTCTTGTATTACAGTTGAGGAATTTCAGGGTTCAGAGTGGTTAGGAGGTCAAGTAGTTTACCCAAAATTACCTGTGAAACTAAAGGGATACTAACACCATACCAACCAAGTGTTAGGTATTTTGTTGAACAACTTTGAATTGGTTATCTCATTTAAGCTTCCAAACAATCTTATAAGATACAAATTATTTCCTCTCATGCTTACTTCAGAGAAGTTAAGTAAGTTGCCTGTGACCACACAGCCAGTAAGAACAGAGCTGAGTTGTGACATGATATTACCATATTTGAAGGGGGTAAACATTTTAAATGTTTATTTATTTTGAGGGAAAGAGAGCACAAAGTGGAGAAAGGGCAGAGAGACGTAGAGAGAGAATCCCAAGGAAGCTCCTTACTCAGTGCAGAGGCCTATGCAGAACTCAATCTCACCACCCCAAGATCGTGACCTGAGCTGAAATGAAGAGTCAGAACGCTTACCCGACTGAGCCGTCCAGGCACCCCGCATGCCTTTTAAAAAATTAATATGTATAGTAACACTGGGAGCAGTTGGGAAAGATATTTTTATATCCATTCTACAGCTGCAGAAACTGAGGTCGGTCAGGTTAAATGATTTGCATCAGCCTGATAGCAACATCCCAGATAGCACCATACTCCCATCAAACGTTGAGGGAAGATGCTTATCAGGGAGTTGTATTTGTCCTTAGAGGCACCAAATCAGTGGTAGGTGACACTGTATCCATAAGGGAAACAGAAGCTACCAGAGTATTTTGAACAGAGGCATCTTGATTCAAGGAACTAATTTCATAAATAATAGAAGAGCGGAGATGCCCCACAGGGAACAGTGAGGCAACCCAGAGGTGAGTGAACACCTTAGGAGGGGTAGAGGGAGGATTATGCTACCTGAGCTCAGACACCTGGATCACTTGGTGGAAGCTAGAACCATGGTGGTCTGTCTAGAAAGAGCTGGATCCACAGAGACACTCTTCGTGCCAGAGCCCTGATAGTTTGGAGAAACACCTTCCTCCCTTCCTCCCACCCTCTTATCTCCCAGTAGTGCCTCCCACTGGGTGAACCTCACTGCCAGGTGCCTGACATCGGAGCCTGGGAAACAGGCAACTGGGATCAGCCCCCACTCCACACAGAGACCCAGAGAGCAAAGCAGGGAGTGGGTGAGGAAGGGATCTGAGGGCAAACAGGCAGCAGACCAACTCAGACCTGAATGTGCAATTGTCTCTTAACCTAAAGAGACCAAGTAAGCTGGATTCCACTATAGAAAGGAAAGCTCTCTGGAACTTGTTGGTAACATGTGGATTCTATAAGTGTTAGGGCCAAAAAGCACCGTAGACATCCCTGGGCTGAGTCCACAGACTGGCAGGCACACAGGCCTGGTCTAGGCACAGACAGATCCTATGGCCCGCAGTTTACAAACATTCGTAGGCAGCTATCCACAGTTAAAACCGACATATTTGCACAGCCTCACTCCTAAAATTCCCTGTTCCTTCCTCTCTCCCCTGCTTGTTTTTCTTCACAGCCTTGATCACCATCTGATAATGATGTTTGACCTGTTTTTTTGTTAACTAACCACTAAGATGTAAGCCCCATGAGGACATGGAATTTTTTTGGTTTTGTTCACTGCTCTATCTCCACAGCCTGTAAGACGGACTGGCACACAGATGGCACTCGACAAGTAGTTCCTTGTCGAATAAATTAATTTTAACTTGGGAGAGTTCACACCAAGAATCTGGATTTCTGGTCTTCCTTAAAAATCTGGCAACTCTGGTTTACGTCTCTGTGAAGCCACATCACTGCCTTTGTAGAGGGGGCCGTGAGTTCTCTCTGATTTGCCTCAGACCCCACCTTGCCCTAGCACCTAACACGGCTAGCGTCATTCCCCTTACCTGCTTGGATGCTTGTGGGCATCTGACTATGTCACCCTTGATCTGGGCTAACCTTGATCATTCTATGTGCTGCCGAGGAAACGGAGAGACAGACAGATGAAGGGACAGGCCTCTGGTTATAGTTGCTTGAAGAGTGCAGACTAGAGTCTAGTTGAGGGCTTTTGTGACCATCACTGTAGCAGGTACCAGAACTTGGCCGCCAGACAACATAGTCCTTTAACATATGAGATGCGAAGCTGGGAGCTGAGTCTACAAAGTGCACAAAGTAGTTGTCTGCAAGGAGACTATGCTCTAGTGGGGGACTCTGTCTTCAGGGGGCAGTCCCATTTGCTTGTGCTAGCACTGATGTAAATTTGGGGGGAGACAGCAGTCACGCCCTCTTCACCCAACCTGTATTCTAGGACCCAGCTCTGGGAGTCCCACTGGCCAACATACCATTTCACAGCTCTGGGCCTTTGCACTTGCTCTCTCCTTTTCTGTGCACTTCTAACCTCCCTGAGGCCCAGCTGAAGACACCTCCTCAGGGCAGGCCCCCTCATCAGCCCCTGGCAGAATGGTTTGTTCCTGCCCCTGTGCCTCTGTGGAGCACAGATCTTGTTCCTTTATACTCAGTCCTCCAGGAGTTGGGAGTTTCTTAAGGACAAGCATGTTTCTGGTCTTTCTGCAACCGAAGGTCTCCCAGGAAGCAAAAGAGCAGAATGCTTGGGATGTTTAAACTAAGGAATGCATTCAACAGGCGCAGTTCTATCGCCACGGGGTACCCCTCCCCCAAAGCAACCTCTCCTTTTTGTCACCCCTCCTCCCAGCAGAGCCCTAGGCCTGCTGTGCTGGACTTCCCTTACTTCCTCCTTCCCAATTCACGTGCTGGGCACTGGGGGGCCGCGCCCCCGGTAGGCGCCAAAACGCACATTCCGGAGCACAGCGCTGTCCCACCTGCCCGTCAGAACCCGCCCCCGCCCCCCCTCCGATCAGGGTGCGGTGGGAGGCGCCGCCCCGCTTCAGGTCCTCGGCAGCCCTGCGGGCCTACCTTGCCCCCTTTGCTCAGGACCTGCCAAGGCCACGTCTCTACGCTCCCGAACAGCGAGTTCTTGATCATGCCCAACATGGTGCGGCTGCGGCGCTCCGGACGCACCTGCGGACTCGAGGTTGCAAAGGTGGATAGGGCGAGCGGGGCCGCAGGCCGCGGGCTGGGCTGCTGGGGCTCCGCCCCGCGGAGCGGCTCTCGAAGGCGGGCTGGGCGGGGCACGGCGGGAGCGGCGGAGGAGGGGCCGCGCTCCGCCTCCGCCGGCCCCGCCTCCTCCACTGAGTCCGACCGTTCTGGGGGGCCTGGAAAGAGATTCTCCCGCGTTAGGGATTTAGGCAACGGTAACGGAGAACTTCCTACATCCCGCCGCCCTCCACTCTGTCCACGGCTGCTTCTGCTCTCAGGTACCTGGACACCAAACTTCCAAGCCTCTGATTCCTCTCGGGCTTTTTTGGTGCTCCACTCTTAAGGCTCTGCCCCTCGCAGGGACTGAGTAGACGAGGTTCAAAGTCTCTGTAGCTCCTGACCCCTGGAGACCTCTGATGGCGGCATCTCCACCTACAGATATCCTAGTGTATCTCCCCCGCTCCACCCCGTTACCTCTCATCTGGACGATTGAAAAAGCATCTTAACTAGTTTTCTCCTTACTACTTTCTTTCCTGCAACCAGTTTTAATCACAAATTCCACGTTAATTTCTCAAATCGTGGCTTTGCTCATTCATCCCTTCTATTCAGAACCTTCTAACCAATGTTATTACCATTTGTTGAGTGCCTGTTCCCCCTGACAAGCATTTTACAAATATCACCTCCTCTCACCACTAAACATGCATATTTTATAGCCATTTTACAAAGGAGGAACTCGATACTCAGAATAATTGACTTTCCTAAGGTGAAAGACCAGTGTGCAGCTTAGCCAGGATTTGAATCCCTGAGCATGCTGTCCATATGCATGGTGTCAATATTCTCTGACAGTACAACGTTCATTGTGTCCCTGGAAACACCCTGCGGTCCTTCTGTCTGAACTCACCCACCATTTTGTTTATTCAAAGTGTTCTGCCCATATGAGGAATTTAAATGCACCTTTAACTCACTGGTAATCATTGTCATCTGGAGTTGTTAACCTAATTGTTAGCCTCATTTGTGCAGGCCGCTCTGCCCCAATCTTGAAGGACTTCCTGCTGTGCCTGCATCTTGACAGAGAGGACCTTGAACTTCAGCCAGATAGTGGTGATCAATAATGGTGATGCTGATGGCGTCCAGTTTTGTGGTAACATATGTTAACTTTATTGTGTATAAACAAGATTTACTTTTGACTAATATTTGTTGATTACTATAAAATAAATGACTGTTTAATTATTTTAATTACTTGATGACACTGATTATGAGGCACTGTTATTTTATGTGCCACCAAGAAAGAAAACAAATGTTACCTGGTAAACTATGATATTTAATTGATTTGAAATCATCCAGGGACATTAAAATGTGAAATAGCATGCAGTTTACGATTCGGAAGAGATTGTATGTTGCTTTGTAAGAGTTCCTGGGTCTTTCCTTCTCATAGCCATGTCCCCTTTATTACAAACTAATCTATTAAAGGGCAAAGATCTATTTTTCTTTAGCGTTACCCTCATCCAAGGGTTGCTCAATGGCTTTCCAATGATTAACAGAATTCTTCTTCTTTTTTTTTAATATTTATTTATTTTTGACAGAGAGAGAGAGAGAGAGAGAGCGAGCATGAGCGGGGGAGGAGCAGAGAGAAAGGGAGACACAGAATCCGAAGCAGGCTCCAGGTTCCAAGCTGTCAGCACAGAGCTGGACGCTGGGGCTCGAACTCACAGACTGCGAGATCGTGACCTGAGCCGCAGTCAGACGCTCAACCGACTGAGCCACCCAGGCGCCCCAACAGAATTATTCTTGACATTAGATCTAATCATCTGTTTTAGTTACAGTGAAATGGGGCCTATTTCTCAGCATGGTCAAGTAGCAAGAACATTTGGGAATCAGAAGAACATAGGGTCAGAAGATCTGGATTCCAATTTAGCTCTGTCCTGCTAGTGTGATTAGTCTCCTCTGCAAATTCCCGAGCCTCTGCAGGCCTCCGTTCCTACATCTGCAATGTTGGGGTAATAATGTCCCTTTACAGTGCTGTCAGCAGGATAGAAATTGCTCAGGCACTTAAAAGCACTGTGTGGACTGTTAAGGGCTAGACTCTCCCTACTCCTAGGATTAAGTTGGTTGTACTACCTACAACTGACCCCATCTGCTTCAAGAGCATTGTATGGATGCATCATTTTAAAGCACAGATTATTAGGAGTTTTCCTTTCTCTGAAGACTTTGATATGTTGTGAGATACTTCCCTTTGCAATTTATTAGCTATTAAAATTGAAAATGTTGACCGTGTGTGTACTATAGACAAAAGATACCGTATGGATTGTTTAGGCAGTGGGGTTTTAAGGATGCAATGTTATGATGAAGCAGAATTTGGTAGGAGAGGGATAATAATAACACTCCTTAAGGGCTGTATATGAACCAGTAAGCATCAGACGTGCTCTATTTGGTTTATCTCCTTTAACCTTGACCCTGGGAGGAAGGTACTAGTACTTCCCCAGTGTTGTAGATTAGGAAATTGGGGCATAGAAAGGCTAGGTAATCTACCTAAGAGCAGGCAGCTAGTAACGGTGAAGGTAGGGTTCAAAGGCAGGTACTGTAGGGCCAGAGTCATGCTGCTCTGAATGCTTCTGTAAATATCTAGGGCATTAGAGCAGGAAGTGTGACCCCCCCCCCCCCCCCCCCCAATTTCCAAGTCACCAAGTGCTGAAGAGGTTGGGGAAGAGGGCAGTCGGAGACTTCACAATGAATCACAGCAATGGCTACAGCTGCTTTTGTTTCCTTGGAAATGATACCCAGGAAGAGAGACAAGTTCATGAGATCGGGGGTGGATGCGGGGGTTGATATCTACAGCAGAAGAACCCACTCAAAATTTGGAGCTTGATGGGAGGAACACTCAGAAGCAGGGTTTACCTAGGCCGAGAGGGAAATCATGCAGGTAGTAATATTTATGTGTAAGGCAAAACAAAGCAGAGCTCTAGCAACCAAAGTTGTATGCATGTTGAATTGCCTACTAACCATTTACAGGGAAGAGAGAGCGAGACCAGGAGCTGTGGGAAGGGAGTCTGGTGAAGTGAGCATGGTAAGAAGGGAGAATTCAGCTACTGAGGAGAGAGGAAGATTTTGAGGAAAGACACTTTAAATGGAAGTGGCTTTTTTTTTTCTTTTTCCCTGAAACATACGATAATTGCCTCTTCCTTCTTTGCAGGAAACGTTTATTAAGCCAACATACTTTCCCAAGTCAGGGGGTCGCATGGGAAGTCAGAGTTGAGCCTGGCCTTAGTTAAAAGGAGACAAGGTTCAGTTACTTTGGATAACATTTGATTGGCCTTGATTTTTAGTTTTATTCTTCCTGTGAATTGAAGTCCAGAAACACACTCTACACCGAGGTTGTACAATATGACATCTTTCCCTTCAAATAGGACAGAATAATGGAGACGTGTTCCCTTGTTTGTAGGTTATTGCAGTCAAGCATGACGAGCCATTTTGTTTTTGGTCCCTCTGCCCCTTTCAGAATGGGCTTGATTTATTGTTTAAAAATCACTTGCACGCTAAAAATATTTGTGATGAATATGCTAACGATACCACTGATAATATCAGTGCAATGACAATAGCTCCTAACATTTTTGGCATCTTTACTATGTGACGATTATAACTTAATTTCCTCTGAGAAAAAGCCACTTTAAAAAGCAGGTAGACCAAGTCTCTGAGCCTTAAAAGCTGAGGCTGACAATTAGGGCAGAACTGTGTTGCCTCAGGGAGGAGAGGTAGGTTGGAGAAACAGATATGAAAAGTCATTAGCGTCTTCAGGTACTCATGGGCACCTTGGAAGTGATGAAATTCCCCAAGTAGAGAAGGTAGAATAAGAAAAGAGAGCCTAGGGGCGCCTGGGTGGCTCGGTCAGTTAAGCGTCCGACTTCGGCTCAGGTCATGATCTCACGATCCGTGAGTTCGAGCCCCGCGTCGGGCTCTGTGCTGACAGCTCAGAGCCTGGAGCCTGGGGCTCTGTGCTGACAGCTCAGAGCCTGGAGCCTGTTTCAGATTCTATGTCTCCCTCTCTCTCTGCCCCTCCCCTGTTCATGCTCTGTCTCTCTCTGTCTCAAAAATAAATAAACGTTAAAAAAAATAATAATTAGAAAAAAAATAAAAAAAAAAAAAAAAGAAAAGAGAGTCTAGACACGACACTGAGGAATGCCAGCATTCAAGGGGGCAGAAGTGGGGGACAGTTGTACTAAGGAGAATGAGAAAAAGTTGTGACATAAGGAGCCACTAAGCCAAGAAGCCAGAGGAGAGAATGTGTGTCCCAAGAAGGACTGATGGACAGTGTCGAATGCTGCTAAGAAGCCAAGTAGGAAAGAGACTGGGAAGCATTGGCTGGATGTAGCAACAAGAAAGCCTCTGATCTTGGCAAGAACAGTTACACCGCAGGCTGAGAGGTGCAGAAATCAGTGATCCTTGAGTGATCCAAGGAGGTTGTGGATGGTACAGAAGCAGATAGCACAGTCTAGTTGTTACAATGAGGGTAACACACAGCAGCTGAATGAGGAGAGGTCAAGATACATTTTTTTTTTTTTTAAACCATGGAGAGACTGAAGCAAGTTACTTTAATTTTGAAAAAAAGGAGCTAGGAAGGAGAAGATGTCAAGATTCAGGAGTGAGGTGGTTGGCTGAGTGATATTTCTGAGAAGTTAAGAAAGACGTACATCAGGACGTATCTTCCATTATGCAAAGAGAAAAGGAGGAGATGAGTATAGGTGTCTATGCTTTTGGAGGTTGCATGTGGGAAGGTATAGGAGCCCATGTCAGAAAGATTTTCTTTTCTCCGTGAGTAGATTATGAGAATAATAGAACAGGTACAGGGCAGAATAGGCACCATTTTTTTCCCTAGAGGCAAAGCATCGGCAAACCAAATCGTAATTGGTGACAAGGCATGAGAACACGGTTGTATGCAATACTAGGAAGCCTAGAGTGTATGGTCCAGGTAGTGGGGATCTATCCCACTAAGATTTTTACATAGGGGGGCTAAATAATTGGTGTTCCTGACTCACGTTAGCAGAGAGGGTCATCTGGTGTAACCAAGAGGCTTCTGAGTGCGGGTCCGAGAGACTGAGGCTCAGAGAGGAAGGCGTTCCCCCCTCTAATGAGTTCCCCTGTTTGCACAAAGATTGCCTCCCCGGTCAGCCTTTCTCATCAACAATATCCTACCCTGTCCTTTTTGACTGTGCACATGTTCTAACCTCAGGGAAGACCCACTCTCTGCCCATGGTAGTGATGCCTTTGCTTCCAAATTACAAAAACAAGAGGTCATTTCCTTTAATTTTCAGCACTTCTTCCTGAAGTGCTCTGTTTCAGGAAGGCTCTGTACTGGAGCAGTGAGCAGAACAGACAAAAGCCCTTGCTTTTTTGGATTTAACATTTTTAATGTGGGAGACAGGTAGTAAATAAATGCACCAATAAATATATGATAGGGCAGGTGGTGTGTGTTGAGCCAGAGGTGTGTCAGTGTGTGCCGCTTTATTTATTTAAAATTTGTTTAATTTTATTATTTTTCAGAGAGACAGAGAGAGAGAGAGAAAGAAAGAGAGAGAGACAGAGTGCGAGTGAGGGAGGGGCAGAGAGAGAGAGGGAGACACAGAATCCAAAGCAGGCTCCAGGCTCCGAGCTATTGGCACAAAGCCTGACGTGGGGCTTGAAACCACAAACTGCAAGATCACGACCGGAGCCGAAGTTGGATGGTCAGCCGACTGAGCCATCCAGGCGCCCCATTGTGTATGCCACTTTAGACAGGGCGGTGACATAGCAACCGAATGCATTGTATGGTCCTTTTTTGGACCCTGACTGACATAACTAAAGGTTAAATTTTTTTTTCTAACTACTCCATAAAACCGAACCCAGGAGTGACAGTCAATTTTTTGTTGGATATAAATTAATGTGTATCTCCCCACCAAGTAACAGCACAGCGGAGAACCTGGATGATCCCTTCCACAAATGATCAACATTAACGTCACCAACGAGGCACGACGTGCCTCTGGACTAATGCTCTGAGGATGGAAAATTGCCCATGTGACATATGTGGCATACCTGAATCGAATGGTAAAGATATCAGAAAAACCAAATAAGAGAAAATCCTCTAAATTACTGGCCTGGGGGGCACGTGGGTGGCTCAGTCTGTCGAGTGACTGACTCGTGATCTTGGCTCAGGTCACGATCTCACAGTTCGTGAGGTCGAGCCTCACGTCAGGCTCTACCCTGACAGCACAGAGCCTGATTGAGATTCTCTTGTCTCCCTCTCTCTGCCCCTTCCCTACTCACATGTGCTCGTACTCTCTCTCTGTCTGAAAACAAACAAACAAAAAACAACTTAATAAAGAAAAATTACTGGCCAGTATGTTAAAAGACAAGGAAAGGCTGAGAAGTTGATCCAGTTTAAAGGGAACGAGGAGACATGACAGGTAAATGCTGTTTGTGACTGTGGACCAGAGTCTGTACTAAGAAATACTATGAAGAACTCTGTACTAAGAAATGTTATAAAGAACATTAGTGGAATAATTGTTTAAATTGGAATAAGACTGTAGATTAGATAAACGTACCAACGTTAAAGTTTCTGAAACTAATAACTGTATTGTGATTGTGCAGGAGAATATCCTTGTTCTTAGGAAACATACACTGAAGTATTAAGGTGACAAATGGCATGATATATGCAGCCTACTATCAAAAGATGTGGAGATAAATTATAGTAGCTATGCACACGCATCCACATAGCCTTCGTCTTTCGCCTAATACGTTTGTGCCCTTGTCCTAGTTTACTCTGCCCCAGCCAGACTGGTCTTCTTTGTATTCCTCAAGAGTCAGGGCCTTTGCACTGACTATTCCTTTGCTTGGAATGTTCTTGCCCCAGAAATTCACTTGACTGGCTCCTTCTCATCATTCAGGTCTCAGATAACCTCTTCAGAGAAACTTCCCTTGACTACCCAACCTAAAGTGTTCCCTCTCCCCCAGAACACTTACCGTGATCTGAAAATATTTAATTAATTAATTTCTATACTTTTCGTTCTTTTTTCTAGCTCTTTCCACTAGTATGTACATATCATGAGAGAAGGAACCTTAATTAGGACTCTGTCTCCAGTACCCAGTGTCAGAAACAGAAGTTCTCAATATATATTTGTTGAATGAATGAAGATGGGAGGAGGTGTGAGAGGATGGGAGGGGGAGAGTGGGAGGGGCAGGACTCTAGGAGGAAAGTGGGCAACATGAGCACAGTTATTGGAGAGACTGTGGGTGTGTGTGTGTGTGTGTGTGTGTGTGTGTGTGTCTCATGTTCCATCCTATACCAACCAAGTACACTGTTTTAGGAGGGAGAAGGAAAAAGCTGTAAAAATGTGCTTGTTTGAAACAGAGTTGATCATAGTCAGCAGTTTTGGGGAAAAAGAGGAATCAAAAGAGAGGAACTTTTTTGACATACCCATAACTCCATTGTAATGTCAGCGATTTCTTTTTGATGACAGAATCTCTATGAAAATTGCAGCTACAATGGCAAAAAGGATCTAGTTCCCAATTACATCTAAGTGGACTGGCTTGTCCTTTATTTTGGGAAATTCCCCTTCCATCTTATCCTGTTCAGAACAGTGTTCTAATTTCCCCATTTATGGTACCAACACCTGGACGTCATCTTTGTCTCTCTTCACTGTCCCTTCCTGGTGATACCTCACATAGAATACTTTGATATGTGGACCTGTGATGTCAGTCTGAGTTTCTCACAGTGTGCTCTTTGCATCTCCTGTATCTTCTGTATCAATGCAGATTCCTTGGCCCAAAATCAAAATCTCTGGGAGAGGACAACAGGAAAACAGTTAACTTTTAAAAAATTTCATGCCATTTTTTTTTTTGAGTCACGTATACATTTCAAAAACCCAAAAGGTACCGAAGGATATGTAGTAAAGAGTTTCCTTGTAGCCCCTGTTTCTCAGCTACCTACTTCCCTTTCTCGGAAGCATATATTGTTACATTGTTTTCAGATATATTTTTTCCAGATTTCTTTTTCTACATAGACAAATACGTGCATCTATTGTTCTCCCCACTCCTGCTGCACAAATGGTAGCTTGCTATACTCATGGTTTCTATAAACTGTTTTATGTGCCAATACAGAATGAATTCGTTCCGTGTTGGTATATCAGGAACATCCTCATATTCCCCACAGCTGTGGAGATTCCCGTGCATGGAGGTGCCACACTTAAAAAGTAGCCAGTCAATAGCCGTTTATACTTTTGATAATGAGAACAATGCTGGAATGAATAACTCCCTACACATATCCTTTCCCACACGTGCAAAGACATCTAAAAAATTCCTGCTGATACCTGTTGGCCAGGTATTTTCATTCGCTGCATGTTTCCAAGAGCAAACAACATGTTTCCAGAGGAGGCGTTACCCATTGGGGCTGAGCTGTGACTTTTCCCTAGTCATTGGTTTGGAGGAAGTTAGAAAAGGTGGAGGCAGGTCTTGAGAAGGACAGGCACCATGTCGTGAAGTGCCTGCCTCAGCTGAGGTCTTTTGGAGCCTCCGATGGAATGGAGGCTATTCTCCTTTAGCCACGGGGAGGGGGCTGCTTTTGCATACTGGGAGGGTTAAGAGGTATAAGGGTTCAAGGTTGTTAGGCTCATGCACCCAGATATCCCCATCTTAGGTCTCTGATTCTCACTATCATCATACAAGGTCCTTGACCTTGACAGGAGACCTGTTTAGGCTGCTGTTCAGTATTCTTTGAGCCCTGCTAGCCTAGTAATGAAATTCTGGACTTGATTTTCAGCATGGTCTGCCCCCTGGGCTACAAAGGATAAGCACTTCTTTAAACACTGCCATGGAGGTTTTCTCACTTTCCCAGGGTGTCTTGAGTTGTCTGGTTAACCTGAGCCCATCTTTTTTTTTTTTAATTTAAATTTAAATTTAATTTTTTTTCTTCAAGGCTTCTAAGGCTATGAACAAAAGCCAGCCAACTCCACAGTCTTTATAATTATTTCCTTCTTACTTATCACCACTAATGGAATCCCTACCCATGGCTGACCTATAGGTGACCCAGTTCCAGAATCTCATTCTGAGGGTCTGCTTTCCAGACCTACTTCTACTGCCTGTTGTTTTAGCCGATGGTCTTCAAGAAATGCAGGGCCTGAGACAAGGACTTGCTTGATGGTCATTATTTTGGGAAATGATCCTTCCAGGAGCAGAAGAAGGAAGAATGAAGCAGGAAAAGAAGAACAGATAACCTAAGAGCACCTCACTGAGTTGATCCACTGCGAGGAATTCAAGGTGAACCCTGCTAGGGAAGAATGTGTGTGAGAACTGTCTGCTTGAAAGGGAAGGGAAGGGAATATTTATCATCGCCTCCTGTTCTTGTATGAGGGTTGTCCCATGGGGCACTAAGTCTCTTGCATTTCCAGTTTTTAGAAAAATTATTTCATCCTTTTGTATCCTCCAAAAGTGACCAGTAAGGGTTTTTTTTTTTTAATGTGTCATTACAAACTTATGGATTTTAACATATTTTGTATGTTTCACTCTCTTGCAGTCATGATTCTTAATGATAACATTCCACCTTTGGCTATTGGGAGCCCCTTCAAATTGTTGCAGTTAAAAAAATGTTTTAATATTTATTTATTCTTAGAGACAGTGTGAATTCTCTCTCTCTCTCTCTCTCTCTCTGCACCTCCCCTGTTCGCATTCTCTCTCTCTCTCTATATATAGAGAGGGGGTTGGGGGGTGGGGGTCAGAGAGAGAGGAAGACACAGAATCTGAAGCAGGCTCTAGGCTCCAAGCTGTCAGCACAGAGCCTGACGTGGAGCTTGAACCTACAAGCCTTACGATCATGACTTGAGCCAAAGTTGGACGTTCAACCAACTGAGCCACCCAGGTGCCCCCAAATTGTTGCAGTTTTGACCATTGGGAGCTCCTTCAGATTGGTTCTTGTGACCTTTCAACATGACCCCAGTGGACTTTAATAGCTTCCTTGTTTCTAGCATGACTAGATATTACAGGCTCATTCCTGCTCCCAATTGAAACTCCTCTATTGTTCCAAGGAGTACTGGTTGCTTTTCAAAAGCAGTAGTATTTAGAGATTCAATCTGGGCACTAGGGGTCCTCATTGGGTTGGCCATCGCGTTTTCCTTGGACAGAACTAGAAGTATGTATTCTTGTATGAAAAAGAAAAATACCTCATGAGAGTTAATTCTCATACTTCCAACTCAAAACATTACACTTTTTCTTTACCTAATTCATTTATTTTATATTTGTATCTCTTTACTCTTACTCATTAACATAACTCATTACTTAACTTGCTTTAGCTTACTCTGTGTGTATATATAATAGTTTCAAACATCATTTGCAAATTACATATTGGCTTTATCCTGTTATATACATGTGTATAATAGTCTCATACTATTGTTATTAGCAATATGAGCCCTGAATACAACTTAAGATTTCTTTGAAATTTTATTTTCCCTTTAGAATACATCCCACTGGGAAAATATAGTCAAATTGCTATATTTAGAAGTTACTAAATTAAATCTTCTCTATATAGTTATGACATAAACTTGATATATTTGATATCTTGTTTTCAATTTCTGGGACTGATATTTTCCCATCTTGATTTAATTTTGTTTTATAATTATGTAAACCATTGACATGGTTTCTAAGTTAAAAGCTATACCCAAAGTAAGTTCAGAGAAGTTTGGCTTCTAGCCCTGTTTCCTTTAACCTGCTTCCTCTTTCCTCCTAACAGTAACCATTTTCCATTACATTTTAATTTGTTCTTCCATCTTTGAAAATATATGCATTTTTTCATATTTCCTCACTTTTTAAAAAAGTTTATTTATTTTGAGAGATATAGAGAGAATGCGAACAGGGGAGGTGCAGAGAGAGAGAGAGAGAGAGAGAGAGAATATTCCAAGAAGGTTCTGCACTGTTAGTGCAGAGCCTGACTTGGGGCTTGAACTCACAACTGATGAGATCATGACCTGAGCTGAAATCAAGAGTTGGACGCTTAACCGACTGAACCACCCAGAAGCCCCAATATATTTCCTCACTTTTAATGTAAAATTTAGAATAGTAGAATTTTATGTTTCACCTTGCTTTTCTCACTGAACTAAAATAAACATATGGAATTCACTCCATAGTGGTACATAGAAATCTTATTCCTTTCTACAGCTGCATAGTTCTCCACAGTGTGAATTTATCCAGATAAAACAGATTTGGAAAAAGTAACTTGAAGGGTAGAGTTATCACTTGCTGCAAGGGGGAAGACTGCAAAAAGAACAGGTTTTAAGGGGACTATCAGGCGTGCGATTGAAGACACGTTTTGTTGGAGATGCCTATTCATATCCAGGGAGAGTTAGAATAGACACTTGTCTATCTGAGCCTGGAGTTCAGGGGCAAGGTCCAGCCTGGACATGTAACTTGTAAGTGAATAGCCAGAGAGGATGGTGAAGGATTGGAGGAGTAAATGCTTCAGGCTGGTCAGTCCTCCCCTGTCTTCATTAACTCGTAACTCCTGCTGAGATTGCAGTTGCCTGATTTTATCCGCTGGGTCCCTATTTCACTGATTTCCCTGGCAAATGGGAAGACAGTCATGGCCTCAAAGCAGAATAAGGAAGAGGCAAGAGGAAATGTAAACTTGTTTCCACTAACCTGTTTCTCGCTGCCAGTCATCTGCCCCAGGCTGTGGCCAACATGTGCCCCAACCCGCTTCAGGTGCACAACTCCTACCTCCCCAGAACTTCTGACTATCCATGTCATTAGTTCCTGGAATTCACATCCCCTTCAACTGTTTCCTCATTTGAATCACCTGGGGAAGGGAGCCAGCAATCTGTGCCAGGTTTCCATCTTTGCAGGAAGTAAACATTCTATTTGATTTCTAAAATTAAACAAGGGAAAGGGACATTTATTTTTTTTAAGAGAGAAAATATGGGGAAACGCTGGTTTATCATCTCTTCCAAATTTTCTATGGCAACATCCCAGAGAAATTGAACCTGATTAGAGTCAAGCTGAGGAAAACAGGCATTCAGCAAAGCTGGGAACTGCATGCTGGGTGAGAAAATAAAATATTGACTACCGCTAGGAAAAAGAAAGCATTTTTTTGTGAAGAATTCTTATGATATAAAAACTCTGAAATTCCACGGTGGGAAAACATGTATAATGCTTCCTTAAGAGATATAGCCCTAGTCTTCAATATACAGGAGGAGAGATACCAAAGTTCATCACAGACTATTTCACAGGAAAACTGGAATCAATGTTAAATACAATCACCATTAGACTATAAAATTAAACTACGTGACATAATTTGAGGTTAATAAAATTTAAATATTAGATATCTAATATCTAATATTAGGTATTAGAAAAGCATTTTGATAGAAATTAATATCCACATTAACTTCTCTTGATTGACTCAATGTTTTTAGTATATTTAATTTTTCTTTTCTATTTCTCTTCTGGTGGCAACTTTAAAATATTTTATAGGGAATATGTGTTTATTACCCACGAACACAACTGAATACAGAGTCAAAAGTGAAAGTTCTGTAACGGTACTCTCCCTTCGTGATGTAACGCAACATTCCTCCCAGAGATAACCACTTTTGACAGTTTTAGATTTATCTTTCCTATCTTAGTCCGTTTGGGCCGCTATAACCAAAATACCACAGATTGGGTGGCTTCTAAAGAGCAAAAATTTATTTCCCACAGTTCTGGAGGCTGAGAAGTCTACGGTCAAGGTGCCATCATATTTGGTGTTTGGTGAGAACCTGCTTCCTGGCTCATGATGGCTGTCTGCTTGCTGTGTCTTAAGGTGGCAAAGGGTGAAGGAGCTTCATGGGGTCTCTTTTAGCACGAATTCCATTCATAGGGTTCTGCCCTCTTTATATAATCACCTCCCAAAGGTCTCATTTCCAAATACCATCACACTGGGGATTAGGTTTCAATACATGAATTGTAGGAGGATACGAACATTCAGTCCATTGCATCTTTTTATGTACATTAACTCACACACACACACACACAGGATCATTGTCTATATGTTTCTGAAACTTATGATGGATATGTTCCCATCTTACTACATTTAGATCTACGTCATTATTTTTTTCATTCTGCACACATACTAACAAATTATGTTTTTTAGAAATCTATTTTTTTTACTTCAAACAACTCAGTAGAATAATGGGCAAAAGATAGAACTAACAATTCTCAGAAAAAGAAGCACATAAGAGAAGAAACATAGGACAATATTCTCAACCTCAGTAGTAATCAGGGAATTACATGCTGCATATACCCTTTATTATTTTTTTTTTTTAACATTTATTTATTTTTGAGACAGAGAGAGACAGAGCATGAACAGGGGAGGAGCAGAGAGAGAGGGAGACACAGAATGTGAAACAGGCTCCAGGCTCTGAGCTGTCAGCACAGAGCTGGACGCGGGGCTCGAACTCACGGACCGTGAGATCATGACCTGAGCCGAAGTCGGACGCTTAACCGACCAAGCCACCCAGGCGCCCCTGCATATACCCTTTAGATTAGCAGAAACTTTAAGAAGTTTTGGCAATTCCGTGTGTTGACAATGATGTATGTACATCAACAGACTCTCTAATACACTGCTAGTGGGAATGATAGTATTACAACTTTTAAATTAAAAATTTTTATTTTTGATACAGTTGTACTTTGCATACACTTCCCAACACAACAATTCCACCCCTAGGTGTCCATTGCAGGAGAACTTTCCCTCAAATAGCAAGAATCTCGCAACAGCACTCTTATATATGGGAAAATACAGAAACAACCAACATTAACAGGAGAATAGCAAAATAAATAGCAAAATAGCAAAACAGGAGAATAGCAAAATCACGATATATTCACCCAATGGACAATAGAAAAGGCGGTGAAATATAGCTACTTACAATAATATGGATGAATCCTTGAAATATTTGTTTAAGGGAAAAACAAGTCCAGAAGATGATAATATGTGATACCATTTTCATAAAGTCAGAAACAAGCAAAATTAAACAGCTACTGTTCAGGTATATATCCACATGTATTAAAACATTTTCATGTTTTAAAGGAAATTGAAAGGCAATCTTCAGTATCTTGGTTATCACTTGTGGGAAGCAGAGAAATAGAATAGAGAAAAAACACATGGCTACAAACTATTGGGAATGTTTTAGTTGTTGGATTGGGTATCAAGTTCATGAATGACCGCTAAATAATTACAATTGTAACATATTTTATATCATGTATTCCTTTGTATCAAAGGAAGTTGACATACTGTATTATAACTTAGTTGCAGGTGGACAACATGATGATTCCACATTTATTCATATTAGGAAGTGCTCACCATGATAAATGTAGCTACCATCTGTCACCACAAAATTATTACATACTATAAACTATATTTCCGATGTGTACATTGTATCACTGTGTCTTACTATTTTATAACTGGAAGGCTGTACCTTTCAAAAAAAATTTTTTTTAACATTTATTTTTGAGAGACAGAGAGAGACAGAGCATGAGCAGGGGAGGGGCAGAGAGAGAGGGAGACACAGAATCTGAAGCAGGCTCCAGGCTCTGAGCTGTCAGCACAGAGCCTGATGTGGGGCTCAAACCCAGGAACCATGAGATTGTGACCTGAGCTGAAGTCAGACGCTTAACTGACTAAGCCACCCAGGCGCCCTATGGAAGTCTGTACCTTTTAATCCCTTTCCCCTATTTCACCCACCCTTCTCCCAAATGTAATGTATTACATTTTTATTTCATTGAAATGATATACAAAAAGATAAAATTAAATGAACCATACCCTTATTTTATTCTTCTAAAATGAAAATATTATATATATAATCTGAATAAGTAGTATCTGGTTATTGGTCCCAGATGTATCTATTCTCTAAATTGCCAGCTTGTATTTTTTGCTCATTCACTAAAAGAACAAATCCGCGGATCTATAAGGCAAATGTGTAGAAAGCAATACATTTGTAAAAGAAGCAAATGGACTCTTGCATCCTTGATCTTGAAGACAGGGGATGGGGCACCTGGGTGGCTTGGTCGGTTCAGCGTCCGACTTTGGCTCAGGTCATGATCTCACAGTCCGTGAGTTCGAGCCCCGCGTCGGCCTGTTTCAGATTCTGTGACTCCCTCTCTCTCTGCCCCTCCCCTGTTCATGCTCTGTCTCTCTCTGTCTCAAAAATAAATAAACGTTAAAAAATTAAAAAAAAAAAAAGGGGAGTGGAGGAAAATATATTCAACAATTTCTCAGATGAGGGAACAGCACTGCAGGACTAAAATTAAGGCGAAAGAAATAATTTGTAAGGGATTATATGGGATAGGCAGAAAAACATGCAAAAATCCTTTCTCTAAGGTGCTTTCTCTTATTTAAGGTTGGCCTAATGAAGAACAGAGCTTCATTCTTAGAAGTGAGGACAAAAACTTGGTTCTTTAAGGTTAGCATAGAAAGGGAAACAGAGAGAGTTCTGTGATGGAATGGGATAGGTCCAAGTCGCTCTAGGTACATTCCTTTCTCTGAAAAAAGCCTTTCTTGAACGTTAAGCTTTGACCAGTGGAAATGGACGTTTTCAGCTTTTAGAAAACACATTTAAGGTCTTTAAGGATTTAAAGCCCATGCATTGAGAGAAAAGTTTTGAGAGGAAGGGGGGATTAACTCCATAAAAAAAACCTTCTCTCTAAGGAATGTGAGGCTTGATTGCTGAAAGGAGAAATTAACGTCAAAGTGAACCTCTTGTATTGGGAGACAAGACTTCATATACCTAAGGCAAAGGGGAGGGGGAGAAAGAAAAATATTTTTGATAGAAAAGGGGAAATAACTTCAAGCGAAATTTCTTGAGAACACTGCCTCGTATGTCAGGCATTTTAAGGGTTGCCATATGGCATGGGGATTAGGCCTCTTCTATGGCTTTGGAAGGAAGCGTTACTATTGCTGGATGGGGGTCACGGGGGGGAGTCGCAAAGTTATCCAACAGCGGGTATCTGCTGCACGCCACGGGCTCTCAGAGGCTGATAATACCTGAGCAGAAATGAAATGACTGGGGAGTACAGAAGTAATTCTTAGTTGGTGAGGGTTAGATTTGCAGACATCTGGAATCCCTTCCAACACTGAGATCCAATGTTACTAAAAGGAACAACCCCAAACCCTCAAATCCCCTTCAGCAAGACTGGCCCTGGACCTGGCGGGGAGCGAAGTAGGGTATCTCTCTGTGGTGGGGAGGCTATTGGTGGGTGGGGGATGACCTGGGGAAATATTTCTAGCAGGGCCTCATCAATATAAACAGTTTGATTGAAAAAGTATTGGAAAATTCATGGGCATGTGGGTGGGGGCAGGGTCGCAGAGCTCCCCTAATGAGAGTGACAACAATGCATTGCACCCACTTGGTCCCAGGCGCTGGAGGGAACTTAGGACATATCAAGGAAGGCTCTTCAAACTGGGTGTTCTCTGAGCTGTAAGGCCCAGAACAGGAACCCTGTTTGCCCTGGTGTGAAGGCTGTACTTACTGCCCTTTCGTCTGAAATTCTCATTCTGGATTTACTTAGAAGGCATGACATTAAATTTGGTAGATGAAGATTAATGAAGTGTTTTTGTTTATTCCATTTTTAACTAGATTTTTGCCAAGTTTTATCCTCCACTTCTTCATTTAAATCTTTTAATTTTTTAATTATTTTTTAATGTTTTATTTATTTTTGAGAGAGAGAGAGAGAGAGAGAGAGAGAGTGAGCAGGGGAGGGGCAGAGAGAGAGAGGGAGACACAGAATCTGGAGCAGGCTTCAGGCTCCAAGCTGTCAGCATAGAACCCGCAAACCATGAGATCATGATCTGAGCTGAAGTCAGACACTTTACCAATTGAGCCACCCAGGCACCCCTCCATTTCTTCATTTAAATGAAAACTGAAGAACATGTAGTTTACCATATACCAGGATCTGGAGGAGATGATATATCATCGATGAGATTAATATTTTAAAACCTGCATAATGATGTAATGGAAGATAGATCGAAAATTAAATTGTTATTTCACTTGGAAAGAATTATATCATGTAAAGCCAAAGGATAATAAATTCTCCAGTGTTTAATATTTCTAACCCAGTTTCAAGGTGAAAGAGAGATGTGCACAGATTTTCTCAGTAAAAGAACTCAATCATAAATGTTTAAGGCTGAGAAGAAAAGGAAATTTGTGCTTTTAAGAGTGGGTTGGCATTATGTGAAATGCCCATTGTCAGAAATCTACCTGACTTTAAGACTCTATTACTGAAGGAGAATGTTTTGTGTAAATACATAAAAATAAGGGCTTTTCACAGGCATGAGAATGTAGCTTCGGGTACTGTCTCCTGAATAAAAGGATAAAATCTTAGCCCCCAGGGGAGAGGTTAGAATGAAAATATTGTTGATGATAATAAGAAAATAGCTTCATGTAAATCTAAGAATCCTACTTAATCGTTTGTAAAGCAATGACAAGGCAAACAACAACAACAAAAAATCCAAGCTCTTTAACGCCAACATAAAAGATAGAATGAAGAATAAATAAGTTTAATTTCATGCAAGAGTAGTCCCACGCACTATTATGTCTCTAATAAATCCTAATGGGTTTTATTTTTAGGCTCTTCCAAAATTGGGGCAAGTGCCATATCTCAGCTAGACTGCGTTCTGATGCTTTTGATCTTGAGAGGGAAATTCCAGACACCAAGGGCCAGAGGCTACCAGAGGATTGCCCAACACCTTTATGACCTTCCTTGCTGTTGTCGTCTGCCTCAGGGGGTCTTCCTTAAAGCTCCCAGGGGTCCTTGGCCCAGATTTGGTGCGTCTTTGTCTATCTGAATGTCCTGCAGGCATGACCTCGTGACTTTTTCAACCAGTAGGATTGTTTTTCACTCTCTATATTACTTTGCTCAGAGAAGATACTGTGGGATCATGGAGATAACCCATCATCTCCTCCACTTCCTTTGGGTCACCAAGGGGCATGTTTATTCCTGTCCTCTTAGAAATATGAAAAGATACAAGCCTGGTTTCTCCATAAGGAGGGGCTTTTAATGGTGACGGTGTAAAAAAAAGAAATGTGCCTTCTTTTCCTTTGTGTCTGATGTACAGTCTGGCTTCTGGGAAGAGGTTTACAGATCTTGTAGTACCTTGTTTGAGAACAATAATTAGGAATGGTGTGTTAATTCCATTGGCTCCCCATTAGAAGGAGGAATCGCTCCGTGGCTAGATCAGGGTCTGGCTCCACGTGAAGGTATCTGTAGCTCCTGTAATAGGTGTTAAAAGCTGGGGGCTAGAGAAGAAAGTAGCCTGGGAGAGAACCTAAGACAGGGCAAGAAGAGGAAATAACATCATTTGGAAACGTAGTATGAGAGAACAGACACCCATCAGGCAGAGGGATACAAAAAGAATATTTTTGATTGTTGAAGGTTTAGGGGGACAATAAATTGATACCCATCTTCCCTGCATAGCTCTGACTGAACTGAGGATAGAGCAAAGGGATGGGAAGGTGGAGACAAAAATACCGGCTTCACTATTAAAAGAAAGCTATACTGAATAACATGGCTTAGATCTGGGGCCGAAAAGGGCTTGCAGATTCTTTCTTTGAATTAGAAAGACCTACCCAGCAGGACAACTGCAGAGAACAGACCAAAATAAACGCTCTGAAAGCAGACAGATCACTCCTAGGCTACTCTTCCTTGGTCTCTCTGCTGCATTTCAAACGATTGATGCACTCCCACTGCCAAATACTTTTTCTCTTGGCTTCTGGGACACCAAATTCTCCTGGTTAGTCTCTGATCTCACTGGCGACTCCTGCTGGCTTCCTCTGCTGGTTCTCCCCATTCTCCAAGAACCAGGAATGTTGAAATGCCACTCTACTACCCCTCCCCTTCCCTGCTCTCCTCAGCCACACTCACTCCTTATGCTGACCTGCTTCGAATATGGGCTCCGTGCTAACAACCCCCAATTTACATCTCCACCTAGTACTTCTCCCTGTCTCCATGTTCTGATATCCAACTGCCCAACTGCCATTTCTACTTGCACATCCAATTGGATGTCCAACTTGGCAACCCCAAGCCAAACCTTGATCTCCTCTTTCCATCCTGGTCCTCTCCGTCTCCCTGTCATTGTTTTTTTCCAGTCGCTTACGCCAAAAGCCTCAAGGTCTCCTTAATTCTTTCTTCCACAGCTCACATTCGATTCATCAGAGAATCCTTTGGGCTCTGTCTTCAAAATAAATTAAGAGTCTGACCACTTCTCCCTCCCTCCTCTGCCACCATTCTTGTCTAAGCCATCATCAGTTCTCACTGGGATTATTGCACTAGCCAAAAGCAGTCATCAACCCTAAGCATCCCCATCGTCTTTTCTCAGAACAGGAAAGTGATCCACAGGAATCCTTTTGAAATCTAAGTCAAATCAACACTTCCGTGCCCCCAAACGTTCGAAGTCCTACCTAACATAGACTAAATGCCAAAAAATCTTTCCTTGGGTCTCCCACAGACTCTGCATAACTTGTTTCTGCTCTGGCCATGTCTGATCTCATCTCTTACTAATCTTTCTTTAGAACCATCCCTTCAAGCCACATTTCTGCTCATCCTCAAATAGGCCAGGCTTCTGCCTCCAAGACTTTTCATTTCCTATTCATGCTGCCTCCATAAATCTTTGTTCCAATGTCACCTTCTCACTGAGATCTTCTCTAACCATCCCACTTAAAATTGGGCACTCTGCCCCCCTCACCACCTACAGCTTCCATCCTTCATTTCCCCTTCCCTATTCTCTCTTGTCTACATAACATATATCACCATCTGACACAGCATATATTTTATTTATCTACCTTTTTCCCTCCCTGGCTCCTCTGCTCCCACAAACACATATGCCAGAGAGTAAGGAGTGTTGTCTGTATTGTTTGATCTTCTATCCCCAGCATCTAGAATAGGGCCTGGAAAGTAGTGATCACTCAAATATTGGTTGAATGAATAATTTTTAAAATGAGTGAATGTATGAGTCCCAAGGAGAAACAGCTATGCTAAGCATGCCCTCCTTCTTCTGATCTCACCGGATCAGAAAACTCACTTCTTCCATGATGTTCTAGTGGAAATCCCTCTGTAAGGAAATCTGAGCATTGGGGAATAAGTGTCCCCCCAAAAAGTGATGGAAAAAATATAACAACCTATTATAAAACATCTCCTCAAATAAGACCAGCACTAGTATTTAAGACTAGGGAAGTGGCAAAAAGATTGGTTTCATGCAAAACCTTCCAGGTGAAGAACAAAACTCAAATTCTTAAGGTTAACCCAGAGAAAGAAATAAAATGAGACAATCTGTGTTGGGAAGGAGGACATAACCGTATGCAAAATGTCATCTCTAAGCAATCCACTTTTGGTCTTTAAGGCCGGGGTAAGGAAATAAAAAGTTGTTACTCAGGTGAAAAAATAAAATTCCCAGGTGTGGAAGATTAAGATAGAATGATATTTGTGATAGGAAAGAAGAAAAATAAATGAATGTGATTTTATGAATTGCGTAAGTAAAAAATCAGCTTTATATAGAGTTTCTGAAAAATTTTCTCAGAGCCTTTAGTTCTTTAAGGACACACTTTTTTTTAAGTATCTTTTTCAAGTTTATTTATTTCTTTATTTATTGAGAGAGAAAGAGAGAGAGAGAGAGAGAGAGAATCCCCTCTGTGCTGTCAGTGCGGAGCCCAACATGGGGCTCAATCTCACGAACCGTGAGATCATGACCTGAGCTGAAACCAAGAGCCGGACGCTTAACTGACTGAGCCACTCAGGCACCCCAAGGACCAACTCTTGAAAAGAAAAGAAAAGAAAAGAAAAAAAAAGAATGAATGAAAATATTTGTGGTGGCAAAGGTAGGGTGGATGTATTTGTCTCCCAACCTTTGGAGGGTTTCTAGTTACATACGTGCTGTCAACTCTGCCATTGTGATCAGTCCTCTCAAAACCTCAAAGAACATTCTAGAGAGAAATGAAGCATCACAATAAGTCCTGTGTTATAGTAAACTCCAGGCTGACCAGACAAGCTCACTGCCAAACCCAGAAAGCCAGCCGGAAGTAAACAGTAATTGGGTTTTATTAGATTATCTTAGAGGCAAGATCCTAATGAAAACTATTTAAGAAATAAGTTTTGGTCATAAGATTATAATTAAAAATATTTAAGACATAATTTTAGGACAAAGATTTCAGAAATGATTTTTAGGTTTAACGTAATTCATTAAATTACAACAATGTGCTTCAAATAAGGAAAGCTGAAAGTGTTAATTGTATAGGAATGAAAATAATGGATAGTATTTTTAAAAATTTTCTTAAATGTTTATTTATTTTTGAGAAAGAGAGGGAGACAGAGAATCTGAAGCAGGCTCCAGGCTCTGAGCTGTCAGCACAGAGCCTGATGCAGGGCTTGAACCCATGAACCATGAGATCATGACCTGAGCTGAAGTCGGATGCTTAACGGACTGAGCCACCCAGGTGCCTCTATCTTTTTTTTTTTTTTTTTTTTTTTCTTTTAGAGAGAGTGGGCATGTGCTTGCAAGTGGGGGAGGGGCCAAGAGAGAGAATCTTAAGTAGGCTTTACGCTCAGCTTGGAGCCCAATGCAGGGCTTGATCCTACAACCCTGGGATCATGACCTGAGCCAAAATCAAGAGTCGGACACTCAACTGACTGAGCCACCCAGACGCCCCTGGATAGTATTTAACATAATTGTGTGTTAGAGAAAACATAGTTTTATATGGTATATTTCATATGGCAGCCGTTTATATTCCCCTCATGGCAGATCAATATAGAGGGAAAGAGTTTTATTTCCATACATTGCATGTTGGGCTGTCACCTACGGCAATGGTTCCACACAGCCCAGTGGCATCACTCAGGGTGTGAGAGAGCCAGGGAGCCTATGTCTGTGTGTGATTTGGTCCAGGACTCCTATGGATGCAAGCTGCCTGTGTCTGCAGAGAGGCTGGCTGCTGATGTCAGGCTGGGTGTGGTTAACTGTGCCATCTACAGTCAGGCTCCCAGGAGAAAACGCTTGAGTTCTGTGAGGTTTAATAGTTTGCATGATACGAGGAGAATAGATAATCCCCATATTTTCTTTCTTTCCAGAACAGGAAAGCAGGTGAAAAATCAGAATCCGTGCATATATTGTCTGAAAGACAAAGCATGAGAAACCTCATGCACCATGATATCTTTCTTATAACTGCTCCCTCTGTGTCCATTCTTATTTTCCTCCAATTTATTCTTCACATAGCAGCCAACTAGATCAGATCGCTTTTTGATTGAAGTCCTTCATGTCACAGTTTTTAAGGCGTCTGCATGATTGGTCTGACTCCCATCACCTCTTGCTCTCACCACCAGCTCTTTGCAACTGTCCTCCAGGCACACTGGTTTCCTCCATACAACCAAGCTCCTGTCTGACTCGTGACTTCACATGCACTGTTCTTCAGCCTTTCCTCAGCCAACCTTTACCTGTTCTTCAGGTCTCAGTTTCCCAGGGAGCCATTTCCTGTGCCCATGCCCCCCCCCCCCCCCCCAGTCCCTACCTATTCGATGTTCTCCCTGTAATTCTCTCTCATGGCACTAGGTTCTTTTCTTTCATGGTGCTTATCACCATTTGTAATGATACATGTTTTATTACTTGCTTGATGTCCATCTCTCCGCGTAGATTGCAAGGCCTTGCTGCTTCTGTTCGCTATTTTATTTTATTTATTTATATTTAAAAATTTATTTATTTTGAGATGGGGGAGAGAGAGAGAGCAGAGAGAGAGGGAGAGAGAGAGAGAATCCCAAGCAGGCTCCATGCTGTCAGCTGCAGAGCCTAATTTGGGGCTCAGTCTCACAAACCATGAGATCATGACCTGAGCTGAGATCAAGAGTTGGAGGCTTAACCAACTGAGCCACTCAGGTGCCCCGTGAATGTATTTTACATTCAGCTCTGCTGAAAGAATTGGCCAGGAGTGGCCCCTTGAGAAGGACATAGCCTGTGGACTCCAGGAGCAAGGCACTTGATATAAGTGTCAATGCTTCTTGTTCTGTAGTATGATGCCTTATGGAAATGCAGAGATGAGAATACCGGAGGTAATTATCAGATAAGCTGACTCCACCTAACCAGAGTGATGGGGGAGAAGTAACAGCACGAGGCATATGTGGTGTGTGTAAGCACTACTAAGGGGCAGATCTGCAAAGGGACTGGGTTTCCTGAAGTCAGGCAGGCTGGCTGCTTGGACCATGGCCCTGGCAGCATGAGCAGTGGTGAAAGAACATTTGGGTTACATGAATCGAGGAATGTGAACTTAGGGGGGAAAAAGGTTTCCTTCATTATAAAAAGGATCTCAGTTTTAAAGACCTTGTTGCTAAATTGATTTCACCCTATTCACACATGAGTCATTTATTCATGAATTCACATTTATCCAATAAACATCTGAAAGCAATGTCCTCTGCATTGTATAGGGCTAAAAAAAGATACAAGAATCTCACTTCTATTTCTTAAGAAGTCAACATTTTGTATGGGAGTTTTAATGTGGTAGACATATATTCAAATGATTACAATACGCAGTTGTCTGTGATACTCTAAGAAGGGCAGAAAAAAGGAGTTAGTTACACAAAAAACCTAGTTTACTGACTTTTAGAGCATTACTTAGGACTTAACCAGTGAGCTAGAAGTGCAGAACTGAAAAGACTCAACCAGGGGTATAGTCTAGATACCACATAGGTCCTGACCAATCAGAACCTGTCTGACTAATCATCTAGGACTCCTGATCAATTAGAGCAGTTGTTGGCCGGTTATCAGCTATATTCAACACTGAACACCTGTCGAGAATCAGGTACCATCTTTAAAGGTGTGTGTAGTGTGGTTACCATGCCATAAGTGAGGCAAGGGTTACAAATAGTTTTCAGTTTTTAGGCCAGTTTTTAGAAATTGATAGGTTGTGACTCCCCAGATAGCTGAGTTAAGGATTTGGAAGCTGTGTGTAGGCTCACCGTGAAAGAATGTGGTGGTGACTGATGTGTGCCAGGGATGAAGGAAGACAAACTGTAGTCCACGTGTCATGTATTTGATGTCCTTGCTTGTGATTAAAAAACACAAACCTGGGGGCACCTGGGTGGCTCAGTCAGTTGAGCGTCCGACCTCAGCTCAGGTCACGATCTCCCAGTTTGTGAGTTCAAGTCCCACATCGGGCTTCATGCTGACAGCTCAGAGCTTGGAGCCTGCTTCAGACTCTGTGCCTCCCTCTCTCTCTCTCTCTCTGTCTCTGCCCCTCCCTTCTTCACGCTCTGTCTCTCTCTCTCTCTCTCAAAAAGTAAATAAACATTAAAATAATTAAAAAAATAAAAACCACAAACCTGCATTCAAATCCTTCTTCCAGTGTGAAGGAGCTGTAAGACTTTGGGCCAGTGGCTTTATCCATCTAGCTTATACATCCTCGTCGTAAGATTGGGGTAAGACCTAAGGAACAGGACCCTTGTGAGAATTAAGGAGGCACAACATGGCACACATCGTGTCACAATTCCACTGTGTGAAGTGATGGCTTCCAGGCAAAGATCATGCCTACTGTAGGATGGAGGTAAGATTCCAGCCTATGTCAAGGCTAAGGGCAGCAGGAGGCATACAAGGGAGGAGAAGAAAGAGCTTAGCTTAAATGTGGGACAGACACAAGGGGGTCCTGGTGGAGGAAGACACAGTAATGGATCCAGGAACAAGGGCCCGGGAGAATATTTTTTGGTGAAATGCTATGTGTACCCTGTGACTCCACCCTCTGGCCCCCTTAAATCTTCAGGAAAACTACACAATTCACAATATACTTGGTCCACTGAATTTTTTTTTTTTATTTTTGAAAGCTGGTGAAGGGCTGAGTTTTGGATCAAGGTTGGCAAGGGTCCGAAACAATGTCTTCTCCTGTAGGAGATCAGTACTCAGTATATGGTAACTATCGGCATGCCCATTACTACCACAAGTGCTTTGGTAGACATAGGAACAAGCTGTGATGAAGGCCCAGATGAAGGAGAGCCAAGTTGCCCTGGGCAGGTCTGTCCTTAATTATATTGTCATTCTTAAACATATGTTCCAGCCAGAGACTTAAGAAGAAGCATTTGTTTAAATCTCAGGGCCCAGAAAACACTTTATAGTCTAGACTCTAGAAAGTTCTATGTGTATGAATCTAAGCTGGATGAGCCCTTGTGTTTTACTAAAGGACGCTCTGAGAACATAAACCTGCAATAAGCCATACCACTTCTGGTCATAGAATCAAGTCGTCTGTGGCGAGAAGCGAATATGCCACTTGCGCGGGCCCTTTTAGAACTTCCTGATCCAGATGCAAGGCTGATTTCGTAGGATTCTTGACATTGGCAAGAATCTTCGCTGTGCACCTCTTTTGCTCTTCTCAGTTCCCCTGCTGTCATTGCGATTTGCTTCTCTTTTGCTTCCTGATCTATGTCTTTGGCACCAGTGAAGCAGAGGGTAGAGATGGGCCTGAGATGGGTCTACCAATGGGTTCAGACTTGTCTCTGTCCTGCTGACAGATGTAGAAATGCCTCCTGGACATCTGTCTGTGGAGGGATTGAGGAACCTCCTGGGAAAGACTTCCTTAACTGACACACATTGGGAAGTCTTAGCTCGGGACAACAAGCTCAGCTCAGGAGCAAAGCTTTAGCCTCTAGAGGAGAAGGGTAATTCTGAGTAGAGCAGTGCTGAACCCCCTCCCCACTACCAAGAACTCAGGTCTATATGCTATAAAGAGGTAGGGTGTCTACTATAGCCCAGACTGAAAAGACCCTCACTGAACTGTTTCCTTTCCTTCTTGGGCTCATACCTTCCTGGCATACATACTCTCTGTCTGATTTCTGGCCAAATAAATGTGGGCAGAAGTCACATATACCACCTCCAGGCCTGGCACATGAAACTTCCTGCATGATTGGGGATGCAGATAATCCAGTGGAGGAATCCAAGGCCCTAAGGATGAAGAATGAAGCCCCAGATGGAAGCCCTGAATAAATGGGAGGAATAGAACCCCATTGCTGCCTATCCCCATTCTCACCTTGATGGTGACATGAGCCCGAATGAACTCTTATCCTCTAAAATCATACAAATTGTGAGGTTGTTTGTTAACAGCAATAACCTTGCCCTGATTGACTTGCTAAGTAAAAATGGAAATCTCTGTTTAATGAAAATACTGCATCTGACCTTGAAGAATGGGCAGCATAGCGTTAGTATTTTTCTAATAAAGAGTAACATAAAAAAAGAAGAGAGCCAGTCTTCCCTAGTCGCCACTGCATCAAACAGCTTTGCCAAGTTAACAGCATTAAAATATGAAGTGGCGTTAACTGATGGGAGACAGAGGAAGAAGGAGCAGTTTTAAAAGGAAGTAGAAATGGCCAGGAGGCCTGGAGGTCTCAGTAGTACCAAGAGAGAGGGGTTGTAGCTGCTGGTGGACACAGCAGTACCGGTTCCCAGGGGAAGCGGTGAATGCTAATGCAAGGGTCACAGCCAGCAGAAGTGGTGACAGCATCCAGGGAATGTTAAGGATTAGATGACCAGATAGGATCATGAACCCATGTAGGACGCTTCGAGATTTTGAGCAAAACTTGGGAAAGCATGATGGTAATAAGAAGCAGCAAGTATGGGTCCCCTTTACCAAGTATTGGAACCTTGGAAGGTTGGGAAGGATCTCTCCCAATGCAGATCATGTAGAAAGAAGAGAAGGGGCCCTTCTGGCTTCAGTTAATGAGTTCCAGAAATAGAATTTCTTCTTCACGTAGCAGGCACAACACTCAGGCAGGTTAGGCTGTCCGCAGGCATCCCTCCCCAGCCACCCCTTATTTCACTTCTCCAGGAGGCAAGCCAAGTTGGGCAGTCAGAAAACCCAGGATGTTTGCGTTTTCCACAGTGACCTCAATGGGTGTTTGGGCACTGAAGGCACATTCCTGCAGGTAACGAGAGAGGAACTTGCAGGTTTCCTCTTTGTAAAAGGCCAGGATCTTGATGCATTTGGTGGTTGCTCTGAGGTTTTTTTCCTTCATTTGGAAGCAAAGCACATTGAAATTGAGAAACAATGTTCTAAGCTGGAGGTCCTGTGTTAAGATGAAAAAAAAAAAAAATTGGAGGATGGAAGAGATTTCTGGAAGGGCCAAGGAAAACAAAGAGGGGGGACCGCTCAGGGAGCTGAGAAGAAGTCTTCAGCGATCTGCTTCCCCCTGAAAATCATTTGGGCAAAGCTGGGGTGATTATAGGGAGATTGTAAATGCCACAAAGATTAGGCATGGAAAGCTGAGGGGCCAGAGAGGACACAGCTCTGGGATATGTGTACACTCACACGTGTTTATGTGCTCACAGGTAATTATGTACACACGTTGGTGCTTTTGGTGACTATGCCCTTTGAAGCAGAATTTTAATCAAACTTTAAGCTGTACACTTTTACTTCCGTCACATAAGAAGCATATACCCTTTTACTATGAAAAGTGGATAGATTATCTCTTTCCTTTCTGTGTACCCTGGCTGTTCCAACCCACCTGCTTTCTCCTAGAAACTCAAGTTCCTGTTCTTCTGCAGCTAACACTGACATATCCTGCATCCTGCTCACTTTATTTATTTATTTATTTATTTATTTATTTATATATTTTTTACATTTATTTATTTTTGAGACAGAGCGTGAACAGGGGAGAGAGGGAGACACAGAATCTGAAACAGGCTCCAGGCTCTGAGCTGTCAGCACAGAGCCCGACGCGGGGCTCAAACTCACGGACCGTGAGATCATGACCTGAGCCGAAGTCGGACGCCCAACCGACTGAGCCACCCAGGCGCCCCGCATCCTGCTCACTTTAAAGTTATTTTCCTCAGTCTCCATATCTCAAGAATGTGTTCTAATTAGCTAATCTGGTATCAGGCAAGCCACTCCTGGCTTACTGTGATCTGTAGTGCTGTTGGTCCAGGATGACCTACATAGATGTAAAATATGATTTTTAATCATACCTCCAGAGATATGGCAAAGAGTAAACATTTGGGGTATTGTAGAACTCTGAAAGAATAAATGGATAAATTACCAATCCGTTAAATTATTATTAAATTTATGTTATTAAATTATTAAGTTGTCAAAAATTAATCACTTATTAATAAAAAGAAGCACTGACACTTATATGACAGGTACTAGGTGCCAGGCACTCTTCTAAGTGCTTTGCATGTATCCATTTAATTCTCAGGACAACTCTGTGGGATTAGAACTATTTCATTTTGCAGATGAGGAAATTGAGGCAGAGAGAGATTAAGCAAGAAGCCCTAGATCTGGCAGCTAGGAAATGGTGGAGTCGGGATTCAAACTCAGTGGCCTGTCCCCAGACTCTGTGTCCTGTCAGAGTCCATGACATATTTTTGAATGGAAAAGGGTGATGGGATGTGAATTACACCCACAGGATACCCACTGACGGTTTCTCATGGGAAGGGGGCAGAGTCCAAGAGAGAGGTATCTTAGAGCTTTTGTTTGACACTAAGAAGTCACATCATCTTTCTAGATCTTAGTTTTCTCTTCAGAGAAACAAGGAGGGTGGACTAGGTGACCTCTAAGACCCGTCCCAAGTCTAAGATAAATAACATCTTCAGCAATCCTGCGCTAAAATGCTGATCTCTTGGTGCCTGTGGGGAAGAAGCAGGTCAGTTCCTGCTTCCTACACCCTTCAAGCTAGAAGCTGCAGGGTAGAGTGTCCAGTAGATACCTGGGAAGAACTGGAAACACCAGACGAGGGTTAGAGGCCTAAGAAACCTCACCCTTTACCTAAGAAACATAAAGAAACACATTTACTGAGCGCTTACTGTGTGTGTGCCCTGTGTCTTAAACAGATTATCTAATTCTCACAATAAGCCTGTGAATTAGGTAGGGTCTCCATTTAAAAAACGAAGCTGAAGCTTAGTCATGCCAAGTGACTTGACCAAGATGGCCCAGCTGGCAAGGTATGCAGGTAGGATTCAAATCCCGTCTAACTCCAAAGCCCAGGCTCATTTCACAACCAGTTCCTGCTTTAATACCTGCTATCTCATTCCATTCTCACTGGAAGCCTCCGGGGTAGTTATTATTTCCCCATTTCACTGAGCAGGAAAGTGAGACTCAGAGCAGTGAAGTGACTTGCCGGGAAAGGGGTCTGGCTCCGAGTGGGCGGGAGGAGAGCGGGCAGAAGCGTGCACGTGGACTCCGGTGCCGCAACCCCGCGCCTGCCCCGGCTCTGCTCTGCCTCGCGGCTCCCACCTTCCCCGGTCCCAGTCCCGCGCACGGCCCGCTGCGAACTACACTTCCCGGCAGGACGCGGGCGCGCGCACGCGCACCGGGGCCTCCGCCATGGCGACTGTGCTGTCCAGGGCGCTCAAGCTCCCGGGTAAGGAGTCGCAGCCTCGCGACCACCCTGCTCCCGCGGGCCCTGGGGAGACTGGGAGGCGAGGCGCTGGAGGCGAAGCCGGTCGGGGCCTGGCCCCAGCCCCAGCGTAGATGCAGGCGCGCGGAGGCGAGCCGGTGCAGCCCCCACGGGCTGGGGGTCTGTCACCACCAGGGGGCGAGAGGGGCGCCAGGCTGGTCGGGGGTCGCGGGCGCGGGGCGAGCTTGGGAGACTCGAGGGAGGGAGCGCTGGAGGCGCGCGGGGCTGGTGGCCTGGAGCAGGCGGGCGTTGCTTCGAGGGCGGCAGTCAGAGCGCGCGTCGCCGCCATCCCAAAGGGAGGGCTGGTGAGGGGAGCATCCTTTCCTGAGCGCCGTGGACCACATACCGCAGGGTCCCCAGTTCTTTCTGTCTTGGGCTGGCCCTGCGGGCGAGGGGGGGACAGGAGCTGCAGGACAGCGGGCCACCCTCTGGAGCAGCCTCTCCGCTTAATGACACCACTGACGCAGCCATAAGGTAAGCGGGACAGGTGTTTACCCCTTCTGGTTTACAGAAGAGGAAAATGAGAGTTATTTGGCTAATTGACCTGTCCCAAGGTCGCAAAAACGGTATTGGAAACGCCTGGACTAGAACCTCTGGGGTCTCTTGATTCTAGATCCTGGGGTTTGATTCCTATTGATCAGCCTCTGGCTTTCAAGGCTAAGTATTGAGGAGGGAAAGGATTTGGCCCCTGAAAGTTACAGATAAATTGTGGAATGTTCTTTAAGGAGGCACACTGGTAGTGTCGACAACTTCTAGAGCTAATTCAGTACTTCCGGCAGCAGCTTCAAGTTTTTAAAAATTTTCTCTTAAACCTCCAGAATGGGACTGTGCCGCTACAAGCTTGCTTTTTTAAATAAAAGTATATTTGTCCTGCCCAAATAAATTTTGAACATTAAGCTGCAAACATGCATTTGCTGATACGGTGATAGTGGGAAAAGCAGGGTTAGTAGGAAAAACAGTTGCTTTCACTGGCATCAGAAGAAAGGGCTAGTTTGGTGTCTGGTGGATAATCCAGCATATGGCATCACAGGGTGTATCACAGGGACTTTATTCTAAAAGAGCTTCCAGCCTGCTGCCACATTGTGCCATGGATGACACTGGGATGGGTATGAATTTGCATTTCTGTCCCCAGACTTCGTGACCTGAGACATTTTTCCCCCGACATGGGCTCATTAGAACATTGGAAGGAACATTGATAATATCTGTCTTGGAATGTGTATGTAACATTGGAATGAAGTGGGGGATGGATGTGTGCCTTTACCTGCAGGATTAGTTTTTTTTTTTTTTTTTTTAAGAGAATGCAGAGAGAGTACAAGTAGGGGAGAGGTGCAGAGAGAGAGAGAATCTTAAGCAGACTCCACACCGAGCTGGACGTGGGGCTCGATCCCACGACCCTGGGATCATGACCTGAGCTGAAATCAAAAGTTAGACACTCAAGCGACTGAGCCACCCAGGCGCCCCAGGATTAATTAACTTTAAAGAGAGTACCTTTGTATATCCTTAGTGTAGGATGATATCCTCTCCAAGGATAATGAGATGTCAGACATATTTAGATTTATTTCTTTTAAGTTCCTTTTCTTTTTTTCCGGCATAGATAATTATTCTTCTCTAAGGATGGGAATGCAAGAAAAACGCTTTTGAAACTCTTGAGCTCTTTTGCATTCTCACATCGTAAGGCTGTGACACTATCACTCCCTGGAGTATTCAGTTGCAGTAACTCAGCTGACAGGGTAGGGAAAGTATAGTCTGGTCCTTGGGCCTGTGTTTGAGCAGCGCCTTGGACCTGAAGAGACAGGTATGTTCCATACTTTTTAAGGCCCGGGTGCAATGGCCATGTGTTCTCTTCGATGATGTGGGTTGTGGTTTCTTTTGTTTGTTTTTGTTAGTACTTTTGCTTGTCTCCCTTTTGTCGTTTCTCCCCACTGCCCCAAATACAATTTTTAGTTTTTATATTAGGTAGAAGTTGCCTTCTTAATAACTTTTTTTTGGATTTCCTGTGATTGGGACTGTGAGGCTGTTATCCAGTTTGGGCTACTGTGTTATGTTACCTTAGTTAACATCGTCTCTTTTTTTTAAACTGAAGTCTAATTGACACATCCTATTAGTTTTAGGTATACAACGTAATGATTCGATATTTGTATATATTGCAAAATGATCACCACAGTGACATCCTCACTATTTCTATGTGTAAGGAAGCAGACTAGAATGGTAACTAAGAGCATGACACAGCTTTGGGTTCAAGTCCAGTGTTTACCAGATTGGTTATTTAATCTTGTTAAGCTTTAGTTTGTTCATGTGTCGTAATACTATTATTGTGGAAAATTCTTTAGGTACTGCACACTCTGCTACATATTTACCTCATGGGGTTATTTGGCTTAAAATTTCTTGGGGGGCGCCTGGGTGGCTCAGTCGGTTAAGCGTCCGACTTCGGCTCAGGTCATTATCTCGCGGTCCGTGAGTTCAAGCCCTGCGTCAGGCTCTGTGCTGACAGCTCAGAGCCTGGAGCCTGTTTCGGATTCTGTGTCTCCCCCTCTCTCTGACCCTCCCCCGTTCATGCTCTGTCTCTCTCTGTCTCAAAAATACATAAATGTTAAAAAAAAATAAAAAAAATTTTTTTTCCAAAGTTTATTTATTTTTGAGAGAGAGAGAGTGCGAGCTGGAGAGGGGCGAGAGAGAGGGAGACACAGAATCTGAAGTAGGCTCCAGGTTCCGTGCTGTCAGCACAGAGCCGGATACCGGGCATGAGCCCATGAACCGTGAGATCATGACCTGAGCCGAAGTTGGATGCTTAACTGACTGAGCCACCCAGGCGCCCTGGGATTATTTGTCTTAGTAGAAGAAATGGATGTACTGAAGAGGTTTGTTATTATTCAGTAAGTGTTAGTTCTTATTATCATCTTTGTTAGCACCAGGCTCATTTAGGAATGTGCTTCCTGAAGGAAGGCCTAATGTAACAGTGAGCTAATGACAGATGTCATCAAGTTGGTGAAGAAAGGACAGTTGCTTGGAATCTATTTCAGTCTCTTACCCTTCCACTAAGCCCAAGATGGAAAGATGTTTGGCTCACATGCATATGATAGGGTAAATTAGTAACAGAAGGACAATGTGACATTCATAAAGCAGCCTGTGGAACAACTTATCTTAAGTAAATATTTTTTTTAGTCCATTTTAAAGTTTGAAGGTCAAACCCTGAAAGGTATATCAGAGCGCAATGTTACTGTAATGATTTGTTTTATTATGTGTAATTTAGAATCGTTATGGGCCCTGGATAATCTAATCTATGATCACATATCACAGAATGGTGTGTTTTACACCATATTTTCCTGAACATACCTGGGGAAGATACAGTTGCACTTCCTTCCTGTTTTCCTCTGTACCATTTTGGGAATGCTGTTTAACTGGCATCCTCAGTCTTCCTAAGGTGAAAAGTGATAGCTGTGGAAAGCTCATTTATGTTGATACATTATGAAATCAGTATCCTCTCCTTTATTCTTTGAAAACCTTTCATTGATTAAAAATATGGGTGGTGGCTGTAATCAGTAGAGAAAAGAGTGCTAAAGTGCCCTGCCTTCTGAAGTGTGGATTTGATCATGATTATAACTTCAGGCAAGTTGGTGTACTTTATACTTCACAATCCCTTGTCTTTCTGTGAAAGATAGCAAACATATTTACATAGGAGTTCTCTGATCAAGTTTATAGTCTGGAATAATTAAGCTGGGCTTTGTGTAATGTCTGGAAAAATACACTATCTTTTGATAATATAGGTTACTGATGAGAAGTTAGCCTGATTATTTTATTTTATTTTTAAAATTTACATCCAAGTTAGTTAGCATATAGCGCAACAGTGATTTCAGGAGTAGATTTCTTAATGCCCCTTACCCATTTAGCCCCTCCCCCCTCCCACAACCCCTCCAGTTACCCTCTGTTTAGGAGTCTCTTATGTTTTGTCCCCTTTCCTGTTTTTATATTGTTTTTGCTTCCCTTCCCTTATGCTTATGTGTTTTATATCTTAAATTCCACGTATGTGTGAAGTCATACGATATTTGTCCTTCTCTAATTTCAGTTAGCATAATATCCTCTAGTTCCATCCACGTAGTTGCAAATGGCGAGATTTCACTCTTTTTGATTGCTGAGTAATACTCCATTGTGTGTGTGTGTGTGTGTGTGTGTGTGTGTGTGTGTGTGTGTGTACACACCACATCTTCTTTATTCATTCATCCGTAGATGGACATTTGGGCTCTTTCCATACTTTGGCTATTGTTAATAGTGCTGCTGTAAGCATTGGGGTGCATGTGCCCCTTCAAAACCCTACAACCCAGCAATTGCACTACTAAGTTAGCCTGGTTTTTGTTCCCATCTTTAGTGACTGGATTCTCTTTCCGTTGGCTTGGCTGCTCGTATATGATTCTTTTTTTGTCCTTGAAGTTTAGCCCCTTTTTTGCAATATATTTCAGTATTGATTATTCTGTATCAGTTTTTCTTGGGACTCAGTGTACCCTTTACCATTTTGGGTCTTGCTGTATTACAGGAGCTTGTTTGGCATGTCTTTTAATTGTTGTTTTTTGTTCCATTTTCTTTTCCGTTGTCTTCTTCAGTTACGCATATATTGGGTCACTTTTGCTGTCTGTATCTATGCCTTTTTAGTCTTCTTGAAAGCCTTGATCTTTTCCATGGGAGACCTCAAAACCAGACTGCCTGGATTTGAATGCTTGCATTATTGCTTACTTGCTGTTTAACTGTGGGCCCAGTTACTTAAACTTCCAAACCTCAGTTTCTTCATCTTGAAAACGGAGATAATAATGTTTCTGTCTCCAAAAGTTGTTATGAAGATTTGCAGAGATAAGGCAGTAAAAGGGTGTGGAAGAGGGCACACTAAGTGCTTGATACTACCAGCCATTCTTGTTTCCATTTCATTTTGCTTGATTTTCCACCAGTCTGCCCTTTATATCTCGGACTCTTTTCAGCCATGTCTGCCTGTTTGCTCATTCCAGTAAGGGTATCTTTTCTAAACTTGTTTTATTATTTTTTCCATTGTTTTTCTGAGCCCTGCTTGTTTACTTCTCATCTTCTCTATTCAGTTGTCCTTTATTCTTAGAAATATTATGTGTGTGTGTGTGTGTGTGTGTGTGTGTGTACTCTTATTTCAGAGAAACTGTTTTCTTTAATTTCTTGGATTCCCTGGGGAAGTATCTGTTCATTATTTCTTCCATTTTGTGGCATAATTTGTCCAGCATTGGTTCCTCAGTAGATTTTGTTGGCTATGTTTTTTTGTAACTTCTTTCTTGAATATTTGCAGAACTTTGAAGTATCTCATAGAATCAGTACTAATGATGGCTTCTTTCTGATTATAAATCATATTTAATGGTCATTTGTTTTATAGCTAGCTCTTGGCTGACATGCAGGCAGAGGCTGGGGGAGTGAGCCAGGGCAGTTAGAAGCTAGAATTTAATCTACTTGGGCCCCAGCCTGTTTTAAAAAAAAAAAAAAAATCCCCCTCTTCAGGTCTGACTGTGTACAGCTACTTTTCTTACCTGCCAGGCTGACAGCCTGCTTCCTGTAAACATAGAAGCCTTTCTCATTTACTCTTACCTTGCTTTTGAGTCTGTGGTGTTGAATGGGGCCCATTGATGCCTTTGGGACCCCGGACTTGGTCTTTCTAAGCAAGAAATAACCAGTTTGGCTATATATCCATGGAACAAGGGAGGTAATACAATTGATTGGTTAGGATTGTGAATTCTGTAGTCAGATTGCCTGAGTTTGAATCCTGGCTCTCTTTCTCCCTAGTTCTGTGATCTTATGCAACTTATCTCTCTATATTTTCATTTCTTGTTGGTAAAATGGGAATAACAACAACAACAACAACAACAACAACAACAACAACAACAACGATACCTACCTTCCAGGGTTGTCATGAGGATGGAATGAATTAACATGCTTGGACCAGTGCCCAGGATAGTAGGCACTCCTACTTTTCAGTTATCATCATTGCCATCACCTTTATTGTTGTCATTATTAACTCTGTGAACTCTGCTCACTGGTGGGGACCTGAGATGCATGTATCTACTCTTACTGTGCTTCCTCAATAGGATACAAGTTTTGCTGCATTTGGCAACAATTTTTCATAAATTGTAGTTTGGGAATGTGGTTGTTTTCTTTTCTCCCATTTTATTACACCCCTCCCTCCACCCCCCAGTTTTTAGGACGACTACTGACAGAAATGCTTTCCTTTGCTATCATCAACTGGAAGTATATAGTATTTTACACAGACCATTTTAAGAGCAGCTGATTTTCAAAGGATGCTTGCAAATTATTTTTATAGGTTTAGTAAAGATTTTACTAGTTTCTGTAGCATAAGCAGCCAAGTTCTCTTCCTGCCTGTGATAGTGTGTGATATCATAAAATGCATTTCTTTTAAACTGTTTTGTTAGCCAATATTTTAGTAATGGTTTTACTTTGACTGTTTTAGACTGGTATATTTGTTGCAAGGTGGCAACTGACAAGCAAGGTTGAATTTAGTAAGTATCAATGCTAAATTTTTCACTTGATGCTAAAAATCCAATTGTACCATTATATAAGATGGCCTGAGTGTATGTAGACAATACTTGGGAGTTTGAGTTGAATCCGTTGTGTGATGTGACTGCCAAGAAAGCTGGCAAGATATTAGGTTACAGTAATCAAATTATAGCGTATTCTCTAGATTAGGGAGGACATGGTTCTTCCCTCCCCTGGCCTGGTCAGACTGCACCCTGGGGATTGTATCCAGTTCCAAGAACCATACTTTAAGAAGCGCTGACATATCACATTGTGTCCAGAGCAGAGCGACCAGGATGTTGAGGACACGTGAAACGGTGCTTCTTCAAGTGACGAGTTGAAGGAGGTGGAGACATTTAACCCGGGGAAGACAAGATTGGGCAGTTGGGAGAAATAATGCCAACAGTAATAATAGAAGCTGAAATCTGTTGACTGCAACTATAAGCCAGACCCTAAGGACCATGCATATGTTATCTTATTTAATCCTCAAAAATAGTTGCATGAGGTGGGAAAAATAATTGCCCCATTTCAGAAATGGGGAGAATAAGGCTTACTAAAGCTGAGAAATTAATTGAGGTCACATGATTAAAAAGAGATGGAGCCAAGATTTGACTGTCTGTCTTGTCTGTCTGTCTGCCTGTAAAGACTTGAACTCTTAAACACCATGCCATACTTTTCTTATGACTGGTGTCTTCACGTTTTGAAGGACTTGCATGTGGAAGAGGGGTCCCAGAAGTTAGAACTAGGGCAGATAATCGGCAAATGGCCAGAAACAGATTCTCGAATCAGTGTATGGAACTGCTTTCTGGATTGGAGGGCAGTGAGTTTCCCTCACACTGCTTATGTTCAGGTGTATGCTGAGTGACTGCATGGTGGGTGTTTGATTTCCTCTTTGTTAGATATAGTCTTTTTTTTTTAATTAAAAAAATTTAGGGGCGCCTGGGTGGCTCAGTCGGTTAAGCGTCCGACTTCAGCTCAGGTCATGATCTCACGGTCCGTGAGTTCGAGCCCCGCGTCGGGCTCTGGGCTGATGGCTCAGAGCCTGGAGCCTGCTTCTGATTCTGTGTCTCCCTCTCTCTCTGCCCCTCCCCCGTTCATGCTCTGTCTCTCTCTGTCTCCAAAATAAATAAACGTTAAAAAAAAAAATTGAAATCATGGTAAAATACACATAAAAGTCACCCTCTCAACCATTTTTAAATGCACGTTTAAAATGTAACCAATTTTAAATGTAGTATTGTTAAGCATATTCACATTGTTGTGCAACCAGTGTCTAGAACTTTGTCTAGCAAAGCTGAAACTCTGTAAGGCATCCCCCGCTCTTTGATAGTTTGCATTATGTCCCTTTGCTTTTATGAAAGACCTGTGTCAGTGCCTATTTTCACTAACCTAAAGAAATCCAAAGAGGATTTTCGCTTTTGTGAAAAAAGGCAAAAAGTGAAAAGAGCATTCGGTGCTTGTTTTGCAGCAAGTCATTAGAGAGGCAGCGCTCACCCCAGCCGTGGGAGGGGTCCCGCCGAACTCCTTGCCTGGGAACCACCCTCAGCATCTCAGCCCCAAGCCGCCAGGGCTTTGAACTGTGTCTGGGGGCATCTGTGCTTCATCCCAACTTATTTTGTGCATCCATTAGCAAGATGTGCCCTGAGGTATCAGAAAAGCCTAGGAGAGGTTATTGCTTGGGTCTGGGAAAGCTCAAAAAAATTTTCCATATAAATTAATGATAATTGCTTCTTTGTTTTATGCTATTACAGCTTAGGAGGATTTTGACAGGAATACTCTACTTTTGGATAGTGAGGGAAACCTGTACCCATTAAATAATAACAAATCCCCATTTACCCATACTCCCAGGCCCTGGAAACTACATTCTAATTTGTTTCTATGAATTTGATTAATCTAGATAAATATCTCATATAAGAATCATACAGTGTCTCTGTTTATTTCACTTAGCATAATGCCTTCAAGGTTCGTCTGTATTATATAGCATGTTAGAGTTTCTTTACTTTTTAAGGTGGGATAGTAATCCATGGGATGTATATATCACATTTTTAATCCCATCAGGTATATCCTTTTAGTTAAAAAATTTTTTTGTTTTAAGTTTTAGAGTTAATATTATTATAACAGCCTATGGTTCTGTTTGCAGATTATTATAACTAAAATTATATGGGACAGTTAGAAAATGGGGTACCCTAATTAATAAAATAATTTGGTTCACGGAGTAGACATATAAATTGTAGAAGATTAGCTTAAAACCTGTACTGACTTTATAGCATAATTTGGAAATACTATTTTGAATTAAATTCCTAATAATTGGTCTATTTTCTTACAATTTGTGCCTTTACAAGACAAATCCAATATTTGTTGATAAAATGAATAGCTTTGAAAGTGAAAATACATAGGAGTGTCTAGTTAATAGAATGCCAGTTTGCTCAGTATCTTCTGTGCTTTTTTTTGTAAAATACTTAATGTTATAAAGTATATCTGTGTAATGTTTATTTTTTTTTTCAATATATGAAGTTTATTGTCAAATTGGTTTCCATACAACACCCAGTGCTCATCCCAAAAGGTGCCCTCCTCAATACCCATCAATGTTTATTTTTTTAATAAAATATTTATTGATTTTCTGTGTACCAAGCACTAAGCTTTACACTAAAGATTTTACTTCCCATATTGGTTTCTATATAGTGTTTTATTGCTTCATATTATGTCTTGAGTAAATGAGACATAATATATGGAGTGACATCACCAAGATCACAGTGACAAGAGGCAGAGATCAACATCAAGAATTTTTCTTTTTTCCTTTTTAATTAACTGGGTCGTATTTTCTTTTTTATATTTCTTTTTTAAACACGATTGATTTATTGATTGATTGATTGATTGATTGATGGAGGGGAGAGTTGGGAGAGGGGCAGAAGGAAAGAGAGAGAAAATCTTAGGCAGGCTCCATGCTCAGCATGGAGTCTGACAGGGGCCTGATGTGGGGCTTGATCCCACGATGCTGGGATCATGACCTGAGCTGAAATCAAGAGTCAGACGCTCGACTGACTGAGCCTAGGTGCCCCTTTACATTTCTTCTTAATAAAAGCTTTAACAATGGAGTTTATGTTAGTACAACTTACCATGTAATTTCTAACACTGGAAATTTTTTCTTGGTTTTTGCATGGTGATAGCATGAACTAAAGGCATAAAAGCAGTTAGTCATTGGCGGTGAGGGTCAAGGAGTGGCTTGGGAGCAAGTGTTGCTCCCAACAACATAGGGAGCTCCAGCTCTCCTATAATTTTCACCTGTCAGCCACCCCAAATAAATGTAGAGTCTAAGTAAAAATAGGGCGCTTGTTGTGTAAGCCAGCTTTGAGAAAAATCCTTTACCGCTGCATTCCTGCTTGGTCCCACCCCTCCTAAAATACTTGGTCGGAATAGCATTTTTAAAGGTAAACAGTGTTTACTGAAACATGTACTGACAGGGCTTTAGAATCATAGGAAGTTTCTCAGAAGTGAGTTTTCAGGTGACAGTGTTCTACTTTGCAAGCTGTTTCTGTGGAGACCATTAGGAAGCCACGAATATCCGACTGTGAGAAGCAGTGCCCAGAGAACGATTCTTCTGAAGTTTAGGCAAGTTCCAGGAAGGATTGGAACATCACAGATCTAAGAAAATCAAAGGAAATCTGCACATAAGGCATATGGAAGGTTGATATAAGAGCCTTGTCTTTCTTTAGTGAGATTCACACAAATTAAGAGTTTTTTTTTTAAAAACTAAAAAGGTACCAAAGCATAAGAGACTCTTAAAAACTGAGAACAAACTGAGGGTTGATGGGGGGTGGGAGGGAGGGGAGGGTGGGTGATGGGTATTGAGGAGGGCACCTTTTGGGATGAGCACTGGGTGTTGTATGGAAACCAATTTGACAATAAATTCCATATATTGAAAAAAAAACTAAAAAGGTATTTGAAATTTGCCACTTTGTTTCTTTTCCAATTTTTTAAAGTCATAAAAGCAATAATTCTAGAACACTGATTTTCTTCCCCCCCATTCTTTCCCCATTTTGCTGGCATCTGTTTTATAGATAGCCATCAAGATTTAAGTTTGTAAACTTAAGTTATTTTGTTTTCTGTGTGTTCTTTTAGCTGTTCACAGTTGCCATGTAATTGTTGAGGGTTTTTCCTTCCTAGTTCTTCCTGACATTCCGTCTTTCTGTGTTTCAGGGAAGAAAAGTCCAGATCTAGGGGAGTATGACCCCCTCACACAGGCCGACAGTGACGAGAGCGAGGATGACCTTGTGCTCAACTTGCAGCAGAAGAATGGAGGGGTCAAAAACGGGAAGAGCCCTCTGGGAGAAGTGCCAGAACCTGACTCAGATGCTGAGGCTGTGGGGGCTGCAAAGCCGCATCTTTCAGAAGTCGCCACAGAGGGGTACCCCTCAGAACCTCTTGGGGGCCTGGAGCAGAAGGCAACCTCTTCCATTGTGTCTTACGTACGCACATCTGTCTTCCTGCTAACTTTGGTCATCTCCATGATCCTGGTGCTCGTGTGTGCTTTCCTGATCCCCTGTCCCCCCAGAGATCTGCACAGCACTTGGAGCCGCCACCTGGGCCCCCAGAGAGGTGAGTTGCAGGATTTCCAGCCCCAATTGTGGAAAACTTCAAGTTTACATGTAATTTTGTAAAACTTCTGTAAAACTGTATGCTGATGACGTTGAAAATTCCCTCCAGGTCTTTACAAATAAATGTGTGTCATATAGCATTCCTCTCCCTGTGTGTGGAGGTGGTTAGGAGGTTAAAATTGGAAATAAAACAAAAAGATTGATACAGCTCCAGAAGCTTGGGAAGGTCGCTGCTCTGTTGTGTTTCTATTGGCGTTGGTCTTAATTAGATGCAGATAGGACAGAGCATTGGTTTGCTGGGTCCTTGCAGTGCAGCCAACACTGTCAGGGGAGAGCAAAGCTGTGAGACGGGCTATTTACAGAGAAAAGTAAGGCTCAAGGCCTGGCCAGACCAGAGGCCAGGGCTTTGTAGGACCCTCAGGCATTTGTCGATTATAAGAGCCTCACCCAATTTGAATTTTGAAATAATTTCTTTCAAGTAAAGTCGACTTGTTTTCTTGCGGTAAGTTTTCTTTCTTGCTCCTAATGGTTAGGTTGGTGCCACCCAAGTAATTCTAGCTATTTTGTCTCATTCTGGGGCAGGTTTCTTTAAAACAGCTTGCTCTGGGTCCAGAATGCGATTCCATCTGAGCTGTGAGTGCCAAACAGTCCTGTCTTTTATGAACTGCCTTGGGGTGCGGGGGTTCAGAACACCACCCCAAAATATGTCACAGCAAACAAAATATTGTTTATTTTGAGTTGAAGGCACATGAATAGCAGCAGATGCAAGAAGGGCACTCTGACCTTGACCTTTAATTCTTCCCTGAAGCAGGAGATGAAACTCCTATGTGAAAGATGCCCTCCCAGTACCAGGAGGAAAGAAGCCTTCTAATCAACAGAGACAGGGGGTTGAGGCTGAGGGAAGTCTGTGCAAACAGAGACCTTGTTAAAATAACTCTTCTCTTCCTTTAGTCTCTTTAGACGTGTTAGCTCCCTTCCCATGGCTACCACTCTTTGTTCAACCTAGTACGTAAGCACTTCTCCAGGTCTTTATTTTTCTGTGGGGGCTCCCACGTACATGTGAAATTTCATTCAGTAAACGTTGAGTCCTTTTGTCACGTCAGTCTGTCTTCTTAACCAGTTATCTCATTATGTTTTATTACTCAGTCCCAGCTAGGAACCCTAAGAAGGTAGAGGAGAAATTTTCCCTCCCCTACGATACTCCCAAACCCCTACATCATCTTCGTTTAGAAGTATTTTACCTCTGACACTTCACTAATTTTAGTTGATTTAGCTTCTGATGAGTTCTGTGTTCTCACCTTTACTTTCTCTTAAGGCAAGACTGGGTAGATGTGACGTATGCTGTATTCCCACCACACAGGATATCTCTCCCTGTCTTCCTTTTTTCAAAGATTTCAATTTATTAAAAAAAAATTTTTTTTATTTTATATAGAGAGAGAGCTCAAGTAGGGGCGAAGGGCAGAGGGGGAGAGAGAGAGAAAGAGAGAGAGTGAGAGAGAAAGAGAGTGAGAGAATCTTAAGCAGGCTTCACACTCAGCTCAGAGCCCGGAGCCCAACACAGGGCTCAATCCCATGACCCTGTGATCATGACCTGAGCTGAAATCAAGAGTTGGATGCTCAACTGACTGAGCCACCCAGGCACACCTCTTCTTTCCTTTTTTGATGGTTCTAAGTGAGCTCTTATAATATTTGTATATGGTGTAAAGGCTAGGAACAAATCATTGATGTATCCACCATCGAGTTTGAGAAATAAGACATTATAAAGACCGTTGAAATCACCATGTGTCCCTCCTCACCAAAGCCACCTCTCCCTGCCGGAGTTCTACTGCCCTGAGTTTTGTGTCATTATTTCTTTACTTTTCTTTAAAGTTTTACCACATGGTAAAGTAATTTTTCCCGTTTTGAATTTTGTATAAATGTAATTAAGCAGGCTTCTGTGACTTGTTTTTTCTTTTTGTTTAGCATGTTTATAAAATGCTTTTTGAGGTTCATCAATATTGATATACTGTAACTGGACCTTACTCATTTTCATCACTGATTTCCCATGGTATGATTATCCCATGATTTATTGATTCATTTTACTGTTGATGAACACTTAGGTGACTTCTATTTTTTAAAAAATAAATAATGCTGTTAAGAAGATTCTTGTACATGTTTGCTGATGCAGTGTGTGAGCATTTCTCTAGATCACCTGTGAGTGATACTGCTGGGTCATAAGGTGTGTGTGTGTTCAATTTACGTTAAATTATTTTCCATAGTGGTTGTACCAGTTTACACTTCCACCAGCTGTGCATGAGTTCTCTCCAACTTTGGCAGGTGTCCTCTGACTCCACACTGTTGAGGGGTAGGGTGGCACTATCTATTTGTCACCGCTCAGTGGGAAGCCCAAACTCCCTGCTAGGCCTCTGCTGACACCATCCAGGCAGGGGCGGTGCGAGCTGCCTCATTCATGCCAGGTAGGGGTAAAACTATAGGCTTCCCTTGTGTGTGTGGAGGGCACTAGGCAGGGATGAAAGTCCTGGCTCCCCACCTGGCCTTCTCCGATGTGACCTTGGTTGGGGTGGGGGAAGGGTGCCTTATTACAGCTGGGCAAAGTGGAACTCTAGGCTCTCACTTGGCCTTTGCTGTGGGGGTGGGGTGGGGGCACAGTTCTATCTGTATGGTGTTTGGTTGGTGTAGAACACTTGTCATCTAAAACTTGCCTGTCTTGCTATGCTGCTCCTTTCCTGGTCCTTTGGCTAGGGGAGCCAGCTTTTCTTGGACCTTTTTTGTCTGTACCTGCTGGCATTTCTGGTTGCCAGCTTCTGCAGCACCTCGTCTGGGACATTTCAGGCCAAAAGAAAGCCCAGGGGAGTCATCACCTTGTCATTCCTTGGGTTTTGCAATCTCTAGCCATGCTACCTTCTCTGCGCCTTCCAGAGTCTTCTTACATTTGTTTTCTCAGTAATGCCTGGGGACTTGAGCTGCACTTAGAAGAATAGGCAGTACTGTGTGTACTCTGTCTTATCTAGGAACCAGAAGTCTGCCTATTTTTTAGGGAGGTGCTGGCAGTGCTCTGTGTCTGTTCCCTTTGTAACCTGGGAGAACTGGTTTGTGGTGACTTAACTCAGGACTTTTTTGTTTTTATGTATTCATCAGGTGGGGACCTGTCTCCGTTGGAATTGGCTGATGTAAATGGAGATGGCCTGCGCGATGTACTTCTCTCCTTCGTAACTTCAAGGAATGGGAGTGCGGTCGGTAAGAGACATGTCTTATAGAGGCTGCTACAGGAGAAGTTCATTGATTGGAGGGGCTGTGAACTAAGAGAAAACATGAGGGTTGTCTCCGGAAGGGCACTATAGAAAAGGATCTGGAATCAATAGAAAGTCATCATGGGTCTATCATATGTGACTAACCTTATTGGAAAGCTCCTGTGTGTAAGCAAAGCTCGTTTCAAGGAATCATGGAGAGTTGTAGCTGGAAGAACTTTTAGTGGGTCGCCCAGTCCCATAATACAGAAGCTGAGATCCAGAGAGGAAGTGACTTGTCTACACACCAATGAACAGCATTAGTTCTCAGGGTTCTTGAGTTTTCTCCCGGCCAATTTTCCACTGCTTCTTAGATTATAGTAAATGCTAATCCAATCTGACCTTCCCATCCCCAGCAGAAAGCTTCTGTTCATGTTCTAACATATTTTTACACACATGTATCTTGGCCAGGTGCTTTCTTTTTACTCGTGTTTAGTCCTCTCTCGTTCTCTCTGGTCTCCCACCCTGCTCTCTGCACTGGAAGGCCAACCAGTAGGCATTATGTCAACAGGCTACCTTGCTTACCAACTTCTGATTGGGTTTGGCCAATAGGAAGCACAGGCAAGAAGTTGGAGGAGAGGAAGAGAGTGGGGGGAGGGTATTTATTCCCTTGGCTCCCTCCCTGCCAGGGTGAACTCAGGCTGGCTACATCCTTGATCATAGGTCACATCCTCTCTTAAGGTGGTCTTCTCATAGGACTTTCTTTTTTGGGATTTCAGGAATCACTTCCTCTCCTGTCTCTTTGTGCCTGGGAGTGGTAACAGTTCTAAGGGGTTGCACTATCCCTTGTGGTTTGTCTGTACCCAGACCACAACTTTGTAAACAGTCTCTTTATTAAACCTTACCACAACTTAACCTGATTGTGTGATATATGTCAACTACAGGAAAAAAAAAAAAAAAAAAAAGTTGCATTTTCAGTGTAGGTACATGGGGGCTTCTGGTTTGTGGATTCAAACTGTAGTCTGTAAACTGATACAGGAACTCTGGTTTGAGGCTGAGGATGCCCTAGTAGCTACTTTTTAATCATCCAGGCCCTGGAATAAACATCTAGGTATGTTTTAGGGAATGCTAAGCTGCCCTCTTCTCTGACATTATTAGAAAAAAACTTTCTGGGTCTTGTGTAATCTGTAGAAGCAATTTAGGAATAGATCTGTTTGCAGAGAGAAACTTCAGCCTAGAGGGTTGACTTTTGACTTTAATTGACTTTTATATGATTGAACTTTAATTACATTTTTTTTTGTCTATGACTATTAGCCTTTGAAGTAAAAATTTTCCCTATCCCCTTTAGATTTGGAGACTTTTTTTTATTTAAAAAAAATTTTTTTTTTTTTTTAACGTCTATTTATTTTTGGGACAGAGAGAGACAGAGCATGAACAGGGGACGGGCAGAGAGAGAGGGAGACACAGAATCGGAAGCAGGCTCCAGGCTCTGAGCCATCAGCCCAGAGCCGAACGCGGGGCTCGAACTCACGGACCGCGAGATCGTGACCTGAGCTGAAGTCGGACGCTTAACCGACTAAGCCACCCAGGCGCCCCTGGAGACTTTTTTTTAGTTATTGTTTTACACAGATTGCTATATATCAGGACTCCTAATGGCAAGGCCATGGGTTTGGGCACAATGCAGGCTAGCCTGATTTTGTTACAGATGATGAAAACACTGGAGCTAACATATGGTACTTCTTGTATACTATGCACTGGTATAAGTGTATAACATGTTATGAACAAATTTATCTCTCAACATAATCCTATGGGGTAGACTAATATCCCTCTGTTCGCCATTTGCATATGGGGAAACAGACATAGGGAGTTTGAGGAACTTGGCAAAGTCCCATAGCTGGTAAATGGTAGAGCTGGGATCAAACTGTATAGCTGAGAGTCTCTGGAGTTCACATCCTTGACCCTCATGTCAAACTGCTGTGCCCATAACCCCAGCCAGTGGGTTCAAAGATCTGTGCCACTGAGCACAAGAAGGATTATGTTATTTATTTACTTATTTATTTATTCATTTGTGCATCCATTTATTCAACAACTATGAATTGAATACCTGCTGTGCACCTTACATAGAGCTGTGCCAGTCATATTGAAGCTAAACAAGATGAATGTGGTCTCTGCCTCAAGGAGCCACAGTCTGGTGGGGAACGGATAGCCCATTACCACCTGGAAAAAGATGATTCAGAGAATTGATCTGGAGTCTCAGAGGGTCCTTAAGGAGGAAGGACAGCACAGTATATTAATCACAGCAACCCTGGGAAGTCCGGAAGCTAACATATGTTACTGTAATTTGTCATGTGTATCAATGCTTCTGGCAACAGGGTCTGAAACAGTGAGCCACAGCTTGTCTCTTGTTTTTTGGTTGTATATTTAATTAGCAGTGCTGAGGAATAGGTACAGTGAAGCTCTAAAACTTAATTGCTTTGTCCATATTGGTTGTTGCTGGAAGTGGAAAGTGTTGAGATGAGTCAGCATCCCTATCTTGAAGGTGAATGTAAAACTGGCAAGAGAGAAAGTTGTTATTCTAATTGTTAATTAAGTGACGTAAAGGATTATTTACTAAAGAGATGAGCTACTCTGATCCCTTACCAGCTGTCCTTGAACATAGACATTAAGTTTTCCCAAGTATTCTTTCCTGACTGGGGCTATATCAGCTGATTCCATGGGAGTCTAGACCAGGAAGGCCTACTGATCATTGCTACATGTAATCTTCAGGATTTTATTTTTAAAATGTTTTATTTTTTCTGCTCTCAAGGAGCACTTGCTAGCAATGATTAGAACTCAGGTATTTCTTTCTTTTTTTTTTTTTTTTCCAAGTTTATTTATTTATTTTGAGAGAGAAAGAGAGAGCAGGGGAGGGGCGGAGAGAGGGGAAGAGAGAGAATCCCAAGGAGTCTCCACACTGTCAGCACAGAGCCCGATGTAGGGCTCAATCTCATAAACCGTGAGATCATGACCTGATCTGAAATCAAGAGTCGGAGGCTTTGCTGACTGAGCCACCCCGGCGTCTCAGAACTCAGGTATTTCTTTGCCCCTGCTCTGTGCATGTTCTAGCTCAGTCTGACTTTTCTGAGCATGCCTTACCCTCTTGATTGCTTTTGTTCTCCGCAGTGACTTTCCCATGTTCTAGATTTTGCTCCTGTCTTTTATTCAGCAGACGATTGGTTGCTGTGTGTGCTAGGTGCTTTGTGAGGCACTGAGGATACAGAAATTAATGTGACAGTCTTTATCCTTACGAGTGTTGCTATTTAGTGGGGGCTGAGGTGACGGACATGTAAACAAGCGTGTTGGGGGAGGTGCAACATGCACACAAGGTGGCCCGGATGAGGTCCACACCTCTTGTCTTACGTGAGAAGTGTGTTGGGCAGATATGAGAGGAACTCTGTTGTTGAGACTTGGAGCCAGAAATATGGGAAGGAGCAGAATACACAGGTGTGAGGTGCTGCTTCGGCACCATTTACTTTTGGTTTTCTGGCCTCCTTCTCACCTGTACTGTTTATCTTCTGTGTCTCCTTTCTTTTCTTGTATCTCTCGAGTGCTTTTAGGTGTCTCAAGGCCAGCTGCTATCCTTGTGTGCCTTTCGGGGATGAATGGCAGCACACTCTGGTTGAGTCCCCTCCCCGAGGAGGCCCGAGATATTACATGTTTGGATCTGATACCGGGAAGCGTGGCTGAGACCATCTGCCTCGTGACAGGGACGCATAAGATGTTCAGTGCGTTCAATGCGACTTCAGGTAAAGATCATTTTCCACAAAAGCCTCTGTTCCAGTGAGTCACAGTCTCTGGTCAGAACAGTCTCGTGTGGAGGGGGCCTTACCACTGTCGCATGATGGAAAATCTGATTTTACTACTTGGGAAGGTGAGTATTAAGGTAGATAGAGAAAGGGTTTGAATAGATTGAGTAATAGATCCATGGTTAAACCTGTTTGGTGTTAGGTTGGGGCTAAACTGAATTGCCCAAACAGAAACTACCCTGAGGCTTTTGGTTTCTAGTTTTCCTGCTGTGTACAAAAGACAGCCAAGCTCTGTCTCTTGTATCTGATATATACAGGGTCCCTGTGTAAACTTGGCCATTAACCACCTCAGCAAAGGTCAGGGAAGAAACTAAGGTTTGTTGATGCATGTTGATTTGGCCTTTTGACTTCTTATTATACTCAGACATCCATGACACAAGGAGTGAAAGAGAATCAAATATAATGAAGGCCCCCGACACCACCATAAGTGTACTTGAGCGAAGCTGAATGAATGCATAGCAACCTTCCCAGTTTTAGAGGTTGGAGTTTGGTAGTGGGGTAACTTTGAGTGAAAAAAATTTAAATGTGAGTTAACTGCAGAAGTGAAGTCATTTTGAAAACCTCCTACAATTTCCCTGCTCATGTGAACATGTGGTAGCGGGAGGGAGACTTGGTCTGGCCGGCTGCCCCTGGATGTTTCCTTAGTAGTTGTAATAATCTCTTACAGATCAGTTTCTCTGCCCCAGACAAGTGGGCTCCTCTTTCTTGAAGAGATTTCAGCACTTCTATTTTATCTAAAAAATCTAGGCATGAAGTTATCACACAGGTTTATGAGTCAGACACTTGAGGATTTCAGCTTACACTCCCTGCTCTGTTTGTCCCCTGTAAGATAAAAACTAAAAAAGTAAGGAAGAGCTGCTGTCTGTCGTTTGCCCATTGGGTTTCTCTTTTCTGATCTGGGAGCATGGCGTCTGCCTTTTCCAGAGTCCGAAAGCTGTAAATTGTGATCAGCCTCTTTGCCCTCCCCTAGGGAAAGCCATTTGGACTTTAAACCCAAACTACTTATCCAACGGTACCCTGGCTGCCCCAGGGGTGGTGCTGCCAGACTTGGATGAAGATGGTGTTCGAGATCTTGTAGTCCTGGCCATTGGGGAATTGCAGGTATGCCCTGTATTAAATGGTCTGTGTTTCTCGTAGGAAATGTTCCAACTTTAGTCAGCTCCTGGTGTTGTTATTATAAATGCTGCTCGAAAGCTTTTTACGAGGGCTTGGGTTTAAGCAAATAGTCTTTGTGAGACTTAATGAATAAATTACGATCATGAACTCGTTTTCCCCGGCAGCCTCATTATGTTCCCATTGACTGTGACATGGTAGAGCTCTGGAGCCAAATAGGTCTGTGTTTCAATTCGTGCTCTGCTGTAGCTGTGTGGCCGTGGGCAAGCCATGGGATCCAGGTGGGCCCTGGACATGGGAAGGTTCTGTCTACTCACAGGATTGTTGTGAAAGTTGGAACTAATGTATTTAAGTGCCTAACGTAGTGCCTATTGGACCATGCGTTTGTGTTGTTAGTTATGTATACTTAATTTTTATTTTACATAAAACAATAAGATAGGCTGATAGTTCATGTACATAGAGCATGTTGTAAATTGAATAAGTAATAACAACAATGACCTAAGAAAGGATAGCTGTAACGCAGGCTATGATAATACAGACTTTGAGTCTAGTACGTTGGTCCTTAAATTACGCTTCTCAATTCTGCTTTATTGGAGCTGTGGGGTACTGGAACTAGTTATTCTGTGCACAGTTAAAATAACAGTAGTTTTCCCTCCTGATTCACAGGAAAGAATATGTTAATGAACAGATTTATCTCAACTTTAAGTTTTTACTCCTAAAGCTTTTCCTCAAGCTTGTGTCAGAGTTCCTCTAAGTCTTTTTCTCAGACTTCCTATGTGAGTTTGCCAGGAACAATTGGCAGATAACATTTGTGGAAAACTGTGGATGTAGATGATTTTGCTTTATTTGGTAGCATATGTTAATTTTTAGTAGACCTTGTGTTTGCTGCTGTGATTTTTGTAACGCATATGCGTAGAGTATAGTTATAAAATCTGCAAGTAAAATTATTTAGAATAGCGTGAAATCTATCAGTGTTTTATGGTTTTCTGCCAGGAGCACCAGAGACTAACTGAAAGTGCTTCACCAATCACAAGTGTTGAGGAGCACTGCTCTAGGACACCTGGTGATACTTTGTAAGATGAAAACAAAGAAGTTAGGTAAATTTCTGAAGGCTAGTTTGTTTTAAGGGTACTTTCTGTTAGTTTTTCTTCAGCTAGCCAGTTGGTCTCAAAGTAGATTGAACCCAAAACTCAACTATTGTTTACATAACCTTTTTTATTACAGTCATTGTGAATAAAGAGACCAGGGTGTAGGGAAATTTTTGAAGACTATGCCCATCAGGGAGTGATTATCTGAAGGTGCCAAAGTGGAAAGTATGGGGAGTTTCTTTTCAATGGAAGTATGGTTAGCAGAGGCATAGCAAGAAATTGAAAAAGTTTCTGTATCCTGGATAAGTTTAAAAATCTCGGCCTTAATACCCCTTTGGCTTATTAGCCAGAGGTGGTTGACAGGCTAGAGGTTCTGGCTTCTAAGGACCCTCCATAGTGAGGTGGCCTCTATTAGAGGAATTAGCTTCTTGTCTGCTCCAACTCTGTGCTTTTTTTTTTTTTTTTTGTCTTAACCAAACAGCAAAAATGTGTATCGCCCAACTTGTGTCACAGAATTTACTTATTTACACATTCTGCCTGAAAAGTTGATAGATGGTTGATAGATGGTTGATAGATTAAAAAAATCTTAGTGAAGCAATGGGTTTACAGCAGTAGCCTCATCTTTCTACTGACCTCTCTTGACCATGATGCCAGCAACAAAGAACCTGGGAAACTTAAGCTGGTTTACTCTAAGCTACAGTATAGAAGGCTCTTTCTTCTTGAGGAATAGAACATACGAGGTCTATGACTTAGAGTGACTCTGTTCTTAGATCTGGGTTTAGAGTGAGGTGGGCTTGGGACAGTGGGACCTGGTTTGGGGTGAGAGGAACTGATCTGGTCTAGAACAGTTTGGATCTTCTAGGTGGGAAGGGACCTTAAAAGCCATGTGGTGAACCCTCTTCCATTGTGCTATAGTCTGATACCGTATTCTAGACACATTGGCATCCATACTCTCCATGAGTACTCAGGCTAATGGGAATATCACTGATTTGTAAGGCAGTTCATTTCATTTTTGGTCAAGAAAATTCTGTCACATTGGTGAGAATTCTGTTTTCTCATAGCTTCCACTCACTGTTCCAGCTTCAGCCCCACAAAGCTACTCTGAAAGAATCTAATCCTCTTTCTACATGCTTTCATGTAGGCCTATGAGCCCTTAGCCTCGTCCCACTACACCTGCTACTCTAAGGCTACCTCCAATTTCTTATACTGTACTCTGTACAAAATGAAGTCTAGACCCCTCTCTTTCTTGCTTTCTTTTCCTTTGCACTCCATTTTATCCATATCTCTTTTAAAATGTGGTACCCATATCTGAAAACAATATTCTATTTGTGATATAGCCAGTTTTACCAGCATAGGGAAATTATTACTTCTTTAGATATAGGCTTTATATTTCTATTAATGCAGCTGAAGATTGCGATAGCCTTTCTAAGATTTAGTTTTTGTTTATAATCCGTTAAAGCACCCACACCTTTTACTTAATCAACTCTTTAGTGGCCCCATTTCTTCTTTCAGATTTTGACCCATCTTCCAAGCCTAAGACTTCTTTGAATTTTGAGTTTGTCATATAGCATATTAGCTATCACTTTCAGTTCTGTGATAAGCTTGAGATAAGCTATTCATTCAAGTCTTTGATGAGAATGATTAGTAGCAATGGGATAATGGCAGAGTGCTGTGACATCCCACCAAAAGTCTCCCTCTGGATTGGCATTGACTCTTACTCTAGGTGCACTGAAAACCATATCTTTTTATCTTGTCCAGAAGAATTCATGATGTTAAACTTCGTCAAAAGCTTTACTTAAGTCAGGATATCACTACAATCCTCATATTGTAGTGACCGGTGACTCTATTCCTAAAGAAAACCCTTTAGGGCAGGGTTGACAAACTGACCTGCAGGCCAGATTTGGCCCACTGCTTGTTTTTCTAAAGTTTTATTGGAGCACAGTCATGCCTCTTCATTTATTATTATCGATGGCTGTTCTCACACTATGGTGGTTGACTAGTTGCTACAGAAATCATCTGAGTTGCAAAACCTAAAATATCCACCTTTTGACTCTTCACAGGATAGGTTTGCTGATCTCTGCTTGAGGGTTGATAGTGGCCAGGCTAGACATGTAATGTTATGATGGGAGAGACTGCCCGTGTTGATTTTAGTTGGGACCAAATATTACTGGGGATTTCTGGGTATGAGAATAGAGACCCAGCAGTCAGCTGTCCTATACTTAGCTCTCGGCTAGAACTCTGTGCCTCAGAGGACTGTTAATCAGCAACAACCATGCTTCAGAGAAATTGCCTGAGCTACCATGAAGATGCTTTTTGCACATATCTAACAAGGAATGGGACATTGGCTTCATTTTCTTGCTTCCAGGGAAAAAAAGGGAAGCAGGTTTGGCTTTGTGCTGTGCAACGTTGGGAAGTGTTTCTGAACCCTTAGCTAATCAGAGTGCAGTGACTTCTGTAGAAGCTACTTGATTAGGAGATGATATGACATCTATTGACTCCCGTTTTTTTGCTTCTTCAGCCAGATCTGTGCTTTCTGCTGGTGTCTGGCCGGACAGGGAGTCCGGTGGGCCGACCTGTGAAGTACAACATCGTGGGCGTGGGGAATCTGATTGGTCCTCAGGTTTATGTCACCACAAACGGGGCTGTCTATATCCTTTTTGGCTTTGGTAAGAATTAAGTGTAGTTTCGCTGCTGTTCCCCATCTGTGTGTGTGTGTTAGGCCTCCCTTTTGAGACAATGAAAGCTCGGGAATTGCTGTCACCAGCCCTATTGCCACCTCCTGTCCCAGGGGCCTCTCACTCTCCCCCACCCATTGCGGGTTATTAACTCTGCTTTTCTCAGCTGCCTTCTCCAAAGACTGTGCAGCATCCACTTAATCACTTCTCCAGTCACTCCATGTTGGATATGTACTGGGTGGGCTATATTAGACCCATCTGATTCGGCTCTGTGTCTCTTGCTCAGATCCTCACCCTGGGAGAGTTCTAGTAAATTCAACTTCTCAGTGTTGGTTCTTCCTGTGGTGCTAGGAAATATCCAAGCTGTCGCCCTGCGGGACATTTTTGTTCAGGCCCAAAATCGAGACAGCTTACCACCTTCTCTGCAGATAGAAGAGCCAGAATGGGAGAAGCGAAGATCTATCAACCTGTCTGAGCTCATTGACATTTACAGGTAGGGCAGATGTCTGACTTTGTCACAGTGAGATCTGAGATCTCATGTGTTATGGAGTCTCCAAGTTTGGTTGGGCTGGTGAATAAGTGGGCAGAAGTTTGGGGGGAAACAGTGCTGCCCTTAATATACCATCTTCTGGTCTGGTGAGTTAGAAACTTTCTTTTCTTGGTAACATAATGTGTTGATAGCTGTGTGTTGGTGATCATGATTTGTGACCACTCTGCACATAGGTTGCAAAGAAGGATATTTGTTTAGGGTTCTGAGAGGGATAGGTGAGACTGGGAATCCTTCAGGTAGGGAGACAGATTTATTTAAAAGACCTGCTTGTAAAACTGTGCTGAAGCATCTGCCCTACTCTTCTTCTGTGTTTTTCTCTTAGTTAAAAACTCATTTTGGCAGAAGCAAGGCTAGCATCCATGAAATATTATTTTTTATTTTTGTTTATTTCTTAATCCAAAGCATGCCATTTTCCACATGGAGTGGATTTTACCCATTTAACCCCAGGCCTGGATGGTAATTGTCTTCATTCTTTTCTGTCAGAAGTTTCAAATCATTTTCTAGCATTTTCTCTGGCAGTATCACATTGTTTCAGTCAGTTTGGCAGTTGTTAAATAGAATCGTCCCAGTTGTCCAGACAGAGAAATAATTTGATGCAGTGTCAAGTGAGTTGCTGTCCAAGCTTAGTGACAGTTTCAGGCCTCCTGTCCAGGTTTCCATCCGCCTTCCTTGCCATTATCCTTGGCTCTGTTATCTTTCCCAGGGCGTCTAACATCAGAGATATGGCTCTGCAGCGCTTCTCCTGGGAGTTCCTTTTGAACTTGCATGAATTCTCTAGGGATGTTTGGTTTCTAAACTGAGATTCCCTGGAATGACAGAGTGCCCACCTGATGAGATAATGGTGGGAGATGAATACAAGAGTACCAAGACCAAAAGCCCAAGCTGGTGGGTTGGGAATCTCATCCCAGCTGGAGGCTAACTGTTGGGCTCTTGTTTAATTCAGTGATGGTGTCGAGCTACTCCAGATGGTGAAGGCACCTGATTCCAACTGCAGCAACCTCCTGATTACAGCCAGACAAGGCCTTGTCCTGCTGCGGGGGCAGAATCTGACACCTTCCTGGACATTGAGCCTGCAAGGCCTGCACAGGTTTGCAGCGTGTTCCTCTGTGTGTTTGCCGTTCTGATCCGCTTTCCCATGTGTCAAAATTCCTCAGAACAATCGCTTGATATGTGGGGCAATGCAGGAGAAGAGAATTCCTTGTTTTCCTCTTCTTCTTATTCACCACTGATCACTGTGTTCTCATTTGTAGCCAGCCTACTCCTGGGTATTTCACTGATGATCAGACGTTAGACTTCCTTCTACAGATACAGGATGGAGTTGGGATGAAAAAGGTAAAACTTTGGGACTCAAATCAATTGAAACATATATAAGGTATATATGTTGTGTCCAGCCATATGCTAGGCCCTGTGAGAAATAAAAAGAACCTAAAATTTGGTCCCTTCCTTCAGAGAACTCAAACTCTGGCTGATGGATAAAATGAAAACTCACAATTCGGTGCTACAATCTATAGCATTGGAAGCCTGTCTAGCTAACTTCCTTCCTGTACATGAGTTCCCACTTCTGGATTCTTTTTTTTCCTTTTTAAAAAAATTTTTTTGGAGGCGCCTGGGTGGCTCAGTCGGTTAAGCGGCCGACTTCGGCTCAGGTCATGATCTCACGGTTCGTGAGTTCGAGCCCCGCGTCGGGCTCTGTGCTGACAGCTCAGAGCCTGGACCCTGTTTCAGATTCTGTGTCTCCCTCTCTCTGACCCTCCCCCGTTCATGCTCTGTCTCTCTCTGTCTCAAAAATAAATAAACGTTAAAAAAAAAAATTAAAAAAAAAATTTTTTTTTAGTGTTTATTTGTTTTTGAGAGACAGAGACAGCGTGAGCAGGCAAGGGGCAGAGAGAGAGGGAGATACAGAATCTGAAGCAGGCTCCAGGCTCTGAGCTGTCAGCACAGAGCCTGAAGTGAGGCTCGAACTCACAAACCACGAGATAATGACCTGAGCCGAAGTCGGATGCTTAACTGACTGAGCCACCCAGGTGCTGCCCGCCTCCCCGCTGCCCTCCCCACCCCCCTTTCTGGATTCGTAACTCACAGTTAGGCAATAGGAACCTTCTGAAGTCTCTTGGTGGGGAAAGGCAGGCATAAATGAACTTAATACTTCAGTACATATCTTCCCAAGATTTCAGAGAAGGCAGGATATCTGGGGTGGTTGGGTTGTTATGAAAGACTTAACAAAGGAGGGAAAGATGATGAGCAGAACCTGGAAAGCTGAACCACATTTATATGAGGAAGGGTGGTTGGGAAGGCTTGTTAGGTTAGAAACACTGACACCAGTGGCCCAGAGACAGAATGGTATGGCATGCTCCATAGGTCTTCCTGATTTTATGTGAGGTTGCATATTATGAGGTTATAATGGTTGGATAGACAGTTTTCATTCTTATTACAGGGAGAATTAGAGTTTTTAAAATTTCTTTTTTATAACTGACCAATCTTTTCAGTTTATCTTTACTGTAACATATATATTTATATATTATGCCCTGTTCCCTGTGAGCAAACACAACACTTAATCATCTCCTCTAATATCTGCCAAGTTCCATGCCAGATGCACAGATGATGTCTGTGGAGGCACAGCAGTAATGAAGACAAGGTCCTGGTTTTGTGTAGTTCATAGTCTTTGGGGTGCCTGTATGCACACAGCCCTACCACATCATGGTGGGTAGGTAAAGGAGGTCTGCCCAATGCCATGGGGACGTGGGGAGCAGATAGAGTGCAGGGAGTCAAGAGGTGCTTCATGTTGGTTGCAGGTGAGATGTTCAAATCATGAAAGCAGAGAAGTGGTTTGCTGGGTTGGTATATAAGGGTAGGCCAAGGGGCATTTCCTCCAGAGAGATCAGAGTGAGCTCAGCTGATGATGGGGAGCCCTGAAAAGCAAGGCTGCAGAATTTAGGTGATGTATTGGAGGCAGTAGGGTTATTTGGTCATGAGTGGAGGACAGAGCCGATGATGGAAGCATCACTTCAGGGAGCAGTTCCAGCAGTGCTGTCCAGGAAGGAAGCAATGTCTGGTTGTGTTTCAAAAAGATTTCAGGTAGAGATTGGAATTTTCATGGGCATTCCAGCGGGATTAAGGGAGAAGGGGATATGTTGCTTGCTTAAGAGCTGAGATGCTGAGGGTTTGGACCTGGAATTTAATCCTGGCTCCACTACTTGCTAGTGACCTTGGGTGAATTACATAATCTCACCCAACTGCAGATTCTACATCGCTTTATAAAGTGGGAGTATCACCTATCTTCATAGGGTTATTATGACAGCTAAATAATATGTGTGACTGGATAAAATTTTTTAGTGTGGTGTCTCAAGACTTTTCTCCTCAGACTGCCGGAGGGAATCTTGAACTGCTGGCTCAGGGGAGTTTGTCCCTCTGTGTGGTTCCAGGACCTTCCATGAGGCAGAGTCCGAGCACGGACAAAGAAGGGCAGGACCCAGAGGCTGGAAGAACAGGGAAGTGATTGTTGCCAGAGCTATAGTCCTTCCGTTTATGCAACAAAAACCCTTGAGGAGAAGGGCCATAAAGACAGGGGCTAGAGGTGGATGGGGAGTTTCTTGTGGATTTTGGCCGAGAAGAGGCTCTAAAACTGTGAGGTATGAGGTATTTGGGGTGAAAGGAGATAGCAGTGTGTCAGGGATGATGAGTTCAGGCCCCTTAATTGTCCTTCGAGAGACGCAGCTGAGGAGTAAATCTAAGTAAACTAAGTGAATCTCTTAGTTTATGTGTTCATCTGTTTAGATGTGCTCTTTTGAATTTGAGACCACCCTGGGGCTGAGCTACATGTGTCGTGACATCATCAAACCCAGAAAGCTTTTAGCACAGCCCGTAGGACTTGCGTCCACTTAGTCATTGTTCCCTAAAGTGGTGGCTGCAGTGGCGGGAGGGAAGGAGTGGGAGGAGGTGCTCCCCTCCAAGGGCCGCTCTCTGTCGGAGCACTGTCACAGACCCTGAACAATCTGAGTCTCTTCCTGTCCCGGGCCTCCACCCTCTCACCCTGAGAATGAGAGGTGGATCAGATGATTAATATCTCCTTCCCACTGGAGAATTCTACAATCCTTTAAACTCTACAAAATGGAGACAACGGCTGCTGAAAAGTGGGGCTTGGTCCCTAGGCCTTATATAATGCTCTCCGAACACCCAGTTTGTTCACATGTAATAAGCTCAACCTGTTAATACATGTGTTATTTGGATCTCTGCGGGTTTTCTTTGCTCTGTGTGTTTTCTTGGCCTGCTGCCTTTCTGGAGACGGGCTGTACACAGGCTCCTCTTCTGCAGATGATGGTGGTGGATGGGGACTCGGGCTCTGTTACCTGGACCTACAACGCTCCCTGCCACATGAAGGAAACGCCAACCACCTCAGCGGTTACTTCAGATCAGAAGTCTGTCTTCCTCTTCTGGGCCGAGGGGATGTCGGCGGTATCTCCCAGTTCTGTAAGTGGGCCTGGGGGGTGGGGGCCTTTGTCACTTGGTGAGGTGATAGCTGCTCTGCTGGGCTGATTGGGCCTGCGGGGGTCCATGGAGCCGCCCTGCTTCCGGGGGGCAGGGGTGGATCACAGCAGCACTGGAGCAGGCAGGGCAAGACCCTGCTTCCTCCTGAGCGCTGCTTGCCCTGGCCTTCCTCTCGGCCGAGCATTGTGCAAGCCGACAGCCCCTGGATGCTGGCTGCTGACAGTGGGAGGCTAGATAAAGGATAGGTCTTCTAAAGCCACAAGGTCCAGATTTCCAGATGATCCATCTGTGCCACAGTCGAAGAGAACTAACTGTGACTGGTGTGGAATGGGCAGAGGAGGTCTCATGGGGGGTGAGGCTGGGCTTTGAGGCGAGTAAATGGAGCCTGCAGAAACGGTGTGGGGCTGGGATGGCAAGCAGTTGGAGAGGATGACGAGGCTGAGGCTGAGGTTGAGAGTTTCCCCAGGGGAAGTGTGGGAGAGAGGGTCCTATGCCCAGAAGGCAGGTTTTGGAATGTGTTAAGTGCTATACACAGCATTTCAGTGGGGCTGATGAGGCAGGGTGCCACCTGTATTAGGTGCCTGGGAGTTTTTGGTAAGACCCACCCTGAATGAGTTCAATTAAACACGTCTTGACCAGCACTCACTCTGTGCCAGATGCCGTGTTCTCTGTAGGGACCTAAGGATAGCCTGGAAAGAGTGCTGGTCCTCTAGAGGGGAAGGCAGATGGTCCCCAGATGAGGGGGAGACCCCAAAGGATGAAGAGTCCTGAGTTCATCAACCGTGCACTCTTGGACGAGCCACCTCACTTTTCTGAGCCTCATGCTCTTTATCTGTCAGTGAAGATGCTAATATGTTCCCCCAGTTTGAGGATCAGATTTACTCAAAATCTAGGTTTTAGTCCTAATTCTGTTCTGCCCCAACGTGTGCCCACGGATAGTTTGCCTAACATTTTAAACTTCCCGGTTTCCTCATTTAATAAAATGAGGGGATTGGAGCAAGTGACTCTCAAATGTAAGTGTCTATAAATAACCACAAAACAAAGGCGTGTCACAAATGCTGCAAAGGAAGCACAAATAAGAGGTTTAGGTGGAAGCACAAAAGGAGAGGATATTAATTTTGTCTGGGGCAGTTAGAGAGCTTTTTGTGAAAGGGGTGGCATTTAGGTGTGGGACCTAAGGCTGAGAATTGTATTAATGCATGGAAATGGGCTGCAGGGATTGTTAGACAGTCTAAGGAGGAAATAGGTTGGCAGAGGTTAGAGAGGGCAAGGGCAGTAGAGGTTGCTGAAGCATGGGTGGGCAGGTAAATAATTGTAGGAAGAGGCTGGAAACGGCAGATTTGGATTAAATGCCGTTAAGACCTTGGTTTTCAGGCTAGGAATTTGGGCTCCATTCCCTAGGCAGTGAGGAGGGAGTTTGACTCCTTGCTTGTCACGTGGACAGAGCCAGAGGTCTGTCCTCTCAAGCCTGGGCTCCTGAGCGTGTGTGTGGAAAACGCCCTCTTCTGTGTGGTGGTGGGAGCGTGGCTGCAAGCTTCCCTCCTGTGTTTCTCCTCACTCAGTGGACTTCTTATGCTAAGAATATGGGGTTCCACTTCCTCCACTAGCAGAGCCCCAGGATGCTCCCAGGGGAGGGGAGGTCCTCGAGGAGCTTGGTAGAGCAGTCATTTACTAACCCATCCGTGGTATTTTTGTGCATTAACAACCGAATGGCTGCACACGTGCAAGAGTGGAATGTCATCTCTGCGCAAAAGTCACACCGGTAAAGGAAGGGCCAATGTGCATGTCTTCTGCAAAGACGACTGACACTTGGGCCTTGGAATTTTTTTTTTAATGATTTGCTTCTGTGTGGCCAATGCTCTGTTTATCTCAGGAACTGAGAAGAGTTTTGTGGATTTTAGCTTGACACTTGTAATTGGCTTTAATATCCAGTGAGAGGAGACAGATGTCTTTTCAAACATACATTTTGTCTCCACAAAGCCCCACCTACTGCAAGAGATGACCCAGTGTTGTAATACTCCACGGGCAGAAGACTGGGAGCCGCCCCATCAAACTTCTCTCCTGGGGCATGCACATTTCCGTTCTTTTTTTTCTCATAAGGGAGAGGGCATTTTCCAGCTCTAGTGGTTTGAAGAAATTAGTGGTTAGTCTGTTTTGAGCCCTTTGAAATATGTGGAGTTTTTATATGGGAGTTTTTCTCAAACACATGCTTTTATTTGGGGTCAGGTCATAGCATCAGAGAGGAGTGAGTAATCACTGTCCCCTCTGCCCTTTTCGTCTGAGGACCTCACATGTGGGAACGTGGAGTTACCTGCGTTCTTCCTTTTTGCTTCTCATTGTCAGGACGCCATCCCGGGAACTGGGCCACCCAGCCTTCACCACCTCTACCTCCTGCACCCAGCATTCCCCTCTCTTCTTCTCGATCTGGCCAATGCCACGGGCACAGTGACGGCTTCAGAGGGTGAGTCCCAGTGACAGTGGGGACTGTGTGCACAGCGAGGGGAGGAGATGTGCCGGCTGTGTGTGTGTGAGGGTACCACCGTCCTACCAGCGGAGGGATGTGTACTTTCAAATGACAGCTGAGCACTCCCATGCATTTTCCCTGGCGTCCTGGTGCCCAGGGCCATGGCCGGAGTGCTCCCTCTGGGAGGAGCACTTGGCTCACAGGCTGAGGACCCAATTCTCTCAATAGGCCTGAAGGCCAAGGGCCAGTGCAGCCCCATGTCCCAGAGGTTCTTGGGGGGATGTGATTCCCACAGCCACTCCTTCAGCAGACATTCACTGAGCATCACCTGTATGTCAGGCATCGTGCCAGGTGCTAGGAATACAAATAAGACTGGTTTCACGACCCTCCAAGAGCTTAGGATTTAGAATTAACTGTGAGGGATATGATGGAGATAGCATGTTGTCTCCAGGATATTGGTCTAGGATCAGTGGGAGGCTTTCTTTTGACTAGTACAAGTAAACATGCCCATTGCATAGAAGTGGCTGCCAAGAGAAAAATCAAAGGAAAAAGAAAAAAAAAAATTTGCCAGAATCTGACCACTCATAATTGCTATTAACATTTTAGAAGTATTCCTCAGCTTTATATATGTATGTAAATAATACCATACAGCAAAATCTGGATCCTGTATTGGAGTCCTGTAATTCAGGTGGTCAAAGCTCTGGAAACTCAGCCACTGCCACCTCCTGGTCTGGAAGTGTCTGATGGTGTCCTCCACCGAGATCCTTGCCTCTCTCTGGCCTAAGCGAGTCTGTAGTCCTTGCTGTGGGTATTGTGGAGAGGAAGACCAGACTGGCCCCTTTTCCTTTACTTCTGTGTTCTCTTGCCATTCACAGACTGGCTCACTGTGCACAAACTCATTTGCCTTGAAGTTAAAGCCAATGATTGTGGCTCTCAGTTTGTTGAGATACATCGGGAAGAACACCTGATCTGGAACTTGCAGGCATACTGGCCTGCTGGCTGTGTGTGTGGTAGGGGGCCGGGGTGGGGGAGAATCCTGTGATTGGATCTAAATGAGCCGTTTCTCAATATTAGCATCAAATATTATTCAGTGAGGGCTAAATGATGGTGATTAAGAATCCAGACCATTTTTATGATCCCTGTTTTAAGGATGAGGCCAAATAAACTCTGGGGAGGCACATAGCTTCTGTGACCATGCACTGACAGTCCAGGAATTCTCAGAAGTTCTAGTTTGTCGTGCTCACTTTTTTACCAAATTGTCACCAGAGTTGGCATATCCTCATTTCCTGATTTGGGGTTTTCTTGGAAACAGCTTCAGAGAAGGAAAGGTTCAGAGACCGAGAGGAATGTGCTGGTTTGCCGGCCTCCAGTCATTCCCACTGTGCACCCACTGCCTAGCTCAGTGCCCTGCATTTGTTAGGTGCTCAATAAACTTTGTGTATGAATTAATGGAAGAGTAAATGAATGAATGAATCTAGCTGCTGAACCGAGCCACTCTCCTGTTAGCAGAAGTTTTTGGTCTTTGTGTTAATTGCTCTTGTTTTTGTCCTTCCTCAGTTGGAATTAACGACCTCTGGAAAGATGCCTTTTATGTTACCAGGACAACAGGCCCCAGCTCCGAAGGCCACCCAGCACCCCTGGTGGTCAGCAAGCTCAGTCTACGGTGGGCGCTGATGGAAGGCCAGGTGGTCCAACTCGAGGATACCACCCCCAAAATTGGCCGCGGGGAGCTGCGAAGATTCCTCTCTAGGATAAAGTTTGTTGATCTTCCCTACCAGGTGAATCGCTTCTGAAAGAAATACTTGGTTACCACTGAGGGTTTGGGGCAAATACTACCAACTCCGACTTTGTTCTCTAGAAGGTAGGGAGAGTGGGAGTCTTCTTGGGTGCCAAGAACCAGTTGTTTTAGAGCAGCACTCTTTTCTTAGGGTGCTTCATGACCATTCAGAAATACTCAGTTGTTTTTAGCTGGGAATGGTACCATCTCCTTTAGGGGACATTTGGAAACGTGGGCTCATGGTTTTCACCGTCTCAGTGACGGAGGTGGGTGGCTTCTACTTTAATTTTCTGGGTTGGGCCTAGTGGTGCTAACGTCATGCAGTGATTGTGGTGGTTACTCCGGAGGATTATCTTGCTCAAAATGCTAACCCCCCACCCCTCAAATACTGTGGTCTAGTTCAGTGTTGATGAGTTTGTCATGGAAAAAGGTAAAGTCTCTGGACCTTTCCGGAAAGACTTATGAACTACTGGGGCTAGACAAAAGGACAGAAAAGTAGAGGAATAGCCTGACCTTTAGGTTTCCTCCAGTTCTCTACCATGAAAAAAATAAAGTCTCTGATACTTGTGCTCTTGCCCCTAGATATAGTCTGATGGAATCTTCAGTCTCAGAAGAAGTGAGCAGGGTGGTACTCTCTCCCCCCCATCAGCGCAGAGTCAGTGCTTTGGAGAGAAGGAAGACTTCAACCTCATTTGACCACGTCTGCTCAATTGTTGCAAAGCACTTTGGAAGGCGCATCAGAGTTCTTTGATGACAGCACCATCCATTTGGCTGGGGTGTCTGACCTACGTTTTCAGTCCCTGCGTTAACCCCCTCTGGGCACTCTGTGGATAGTATGCAAATGTGAATCTTCCATGTTGTTTTTTGTATGTCTAATTTATAAACTCTTACTGGGAAATTCCAGTGAAGTTCTTCCCCAGAACATTTTGTTTTGCATCATGCCACGCGTGTGTATGTATTAGTATTGTGATGAAATATTTTCTAGGTCTGTTTTAAGCTTCAGGGACCCGGTTTCTTGTCCTTCTGAAATACATCTGGGTTATTTGGTCATCTTGAGACGTCAGGTGCCCTGCCTCCAATATTCAGGGCCACTTGTCATTTCCCTCTGTATTCTCTCACCACCTGTACCTTGGCTTCTTCCCTACTTTAACAGCAGGGAGAAGACTGGCAGTGAGGGGCTGAGGTAGCCATCCAGCACTTTCTTATCATACAGAGCCTCCCTCCTCACACTTTCCATCTCTATATTCTTAGTTACCATAACCACCACCATATTCCTGTCAGAAGGGGAGCCAGAGAAGTATAGTTGGGGACCGACCTCTAACAATGGTATTATGTGGTCTTGATTGTTCTGCCCTGCCCATCATGACCTTTTCATGGCAGTAACGTCAGGAGTGCTTGTGTGTGTGTGGTCCTTACGTGTGTGAAGTCAGGAACGATTGAGGTGGGTAGGCTTATCCCTGCCTCATCTCTACTCTGCTTTCTTAGCATCTCCTACGGGGCATCCTCCTTAGCGCCTCTCACTTGCCGAGATATTTTTGCTTTGCTTGCATGACAGCAAAGCTGTTTCTGGATTTTTACTCTTGCTTGAGTCCAGTATGCAACCATTTTGCCTGCACATCTCCTTCCTTGTAGAGCCTTGGAAGCACTGTATTTTGGGAAAATTCCCATGTAAATATTATAACTTTTATAATTAAGTTCTTTGGAATTACTTCCAGTGCTTATTTCTTCCTTCTTCAATAAATATGTTACTTCTATTAAGTTTTCTTCTAAACTTCTAGGTCATTGTTTGTATAGCAGAAAATCCCACATTAGCCGGTGAAGAACTGCTTTTCTTCTTGAATAATTTTGATAGGTCATGCCTGAGTGCAACTCAGGTTCTGTCTTTGCTTGAGCCTTTGTGTTTTTAGCTTGTGTTAATAAAGGGAGTCCAGAAAATTTAGAGATTACAGAAATTTAGGGATCCCAGATTTAAAGGGATGTATATTACTTGCCCACTGGTTGGCATTATGACATAACACGAGTTTGGTAGCACTAGCAGATTGGCCTGCGATGTTTCTTGGAAACCCCCTTGCCATAGTCTCTGAAAGCAAATCTGGTTTCAATACTTTGGGAAGCACGTGTGGGTCCAGCTTGTTGTAAACTTGGGGAAACAATTAATTAATTAGATGAAAACCCAAGAGGATGGGGATGATTCTAGATTCACTTCTAGGGTTTGAATCTACTTGGGTGGAAGAGCCTAGGATCTTGTTTGGCCTAGTAGATAATTCTAAGGACTAATCTATAGTCAACTGAATACCTAAAGCTTGGGTTGTGGTCCTGTGGCCTGGGCTGAGCCATCTATGCCTAAACTTCGTTCTCTACCATGCTGAGGCTCTCTGGGAAGCCAGCCACTTTAGGTAGAGGAATAAAATGCAAGGTCATTTACGGAGGACCTGCTCTGGGGGGATCCTTTTTGGTAGAAGATTGTGTTTATGCTGGGTGAGTCCCAGAACTATGTAAGAGGAAGCTAGGAAAGCATACATCCCTACATTCTTCGTGATGTGTTTACAGACTAACTTAACATAGGCTGTTTTGACTATAATTTTCCCTTTTTTGCTAGACACAGTACAAGCTGTCGTCCCTCCTGCAGCCATGCAGAGGGTAGAAATGGTGGCTGAGGACTGAGGAAGCTTCATCTGACCAGCTTGGGTGCTGGTCTGTCAGATAGGTCCCCACACTTCCTTCTCCTTACAGGCACCCACCCAACCTGACATCTAAGATAAGAAGAGCTCCTCCCTTCCCCCCACTCACAACATGGGGAGCCGGCAAGGCCAGCGTGACTGCCACTTAGGGATAGTAGTGACTTCCGCAAATGCAAGGGGCTTCCTTCGCCCAAGCTTTTCTCCTTGCTATCCTTACAGCCTCTTCGATCCTAGACGGCATCCCCCCATCCCGTAGATGGTCTCTACTCCTCCTTGGCAGTGTGGGATGCTGATACCAACCCCCTTGAATGTGAATTGCTACTTTTATTGCCCATACTACAGAAGAGCCAGCTGGTATATGGTCAGGAAGCACTATTAAAAATGTGAATTGTTGCAGAACAAATAAAAATTATGTGTAGAAACATGCTTGTGTGTTATCCTCATTCTTCTTAGCCATTAGAATGGTTTCTTTTCCCTTACGGAAAAGAGAAGCATCTTTTCCGGATACTAGGATACTAGTCTCCTGGTGGCCTTTGGGTTAATACCTAATTAAACTTTTATTGGGTACCCTCCTACGTGGATGCAGGACACTGCAGCAGGCAGTGTGGAGGACATCTGTCCTACATGTCCAAGCTCCCGGAAGGGCCTTCGTTTTCCATTCTGAGGCTTCCAGGAAAATTCAAGTGCATCGTGGAAAGGTGAGTCACAATCACCTGTTGAGTTGCCCACCTCCATTCCTCCAAATCCCAGATAGATGACCAAACTGATAAACTCCTAAAGGACAGGGACTGTGCTGCTTAGCCCAGAACCTGGCACATAACAAGCAATCATTAAAGGAGAGGAGGTGATTCTGAACATGGGAGATAGGGGGACAGTGAAATGAGACAGGAGACGGAGTGGGAAAGGAAAAGGGAGCGATGGCACCTGGGCACACACCCCTTTGGTCTTGTACTTTAAGATACTCTTGTTCTTACCCATCAAAACCATGCTTAAGACACAGACTTTGGCTTATGTACATGTTGATAACGAACATGTAAGGTTGGGTTCAGCCTGCCCTCTAAACCCCCCACTACTCCTAACACTGTTCTTCCTCTACGACTGACCCCGCCGCCTCTTCCTTAAGAGCCTGGCTGGGTCCTTGTTGTAATCCCTTGTTGCGGAGCTCTGAGTAGAAGTCAACTCCTTCAGAGACAGAGCGGATGGGCTGATTGGGATACTGGTGGTAGCTGGTCAAAGGACCCCCTGTGTGGGCTGCACATGGCTGCTGGAGGAAACATTGGTGGTGATGTGGCAGGCAAGTCGGGTTTCCTTTGAAGCTCTTACTGTGCTTACACTTGAACTCCAGCACCAGCTTGGTGTATGTGTTGAAGGTGGTGACAGCCGATGCCATGCAGCAGGTGAAGGAAACCCAGGCCGTGCTAGGGATGAACAAAAAAATTGGGCAGTAAGAACCTGACCTCCTTACAGGTTTCAGGGAAAATACCATGATTCCTTCCTACCAGCAAACTAGGCCGATGCCCCTCAGGGTTTAGGGACCTGCGTGTGCTCCCTCCACTACGTTGTAGGTCAAGAACCATGGGCACGAGGCCTTAATTTGGTCTGTCTTAGTAGGATACGTTCTGAACGTTTTGTAGTCCAAGGGAATGACTCTTGTAGTCAGTAGTGTTAAGAGTCAGACTAGGAGTTTAACAGATTCGTTTTCACTGGATTGATCCGTTGTCAGTGCTGAGCTCCTTTATTCCCAGTGTGCCTGTTTTATATACATATGTAAACACACATAGCACGCACACACACACACACACACACACACACACACACAGTTTTCTGGACTACTGCTTCCCAAGCTGCAGATACCCTTGTAATCTCCCGAGATTCCACAAACCTGTAGCTCAGCCGTGTAGAGTGGATGCAGCCCAACGCACCCCCTCAGCACCCCCCACACCCTGCCAAAGATTTTCCTTTGTTCAGATCAGATGCTGAGAGTGATCATTCCTCTGCCTTCTTCGTTTTGAGATTAGCATTCTTAGGGTTCACAAATTGAGCCTCTCAGAGTCGTTCACGAAATACTCACTACAAATCTGGAGGTATTATAGGTTGTAATAGTGGAATTTGCCTATTATGAAAACAGTGTGGTTCTTGGCTTAAGGGAGTTTATAATGGATGGAAGAGAAGCCGGAGATTTAAGAGAAGCTGGATGGATTTGACAAGGAAAAAAAAAAAAAAAACCCACCAGGGAACTGTATCAAACACATTCCTAAAAACTTGGAAAGTCAACCCCTAAATCTCCCCATGATTCTGGGAAGCCCAGGAAACAGGAAGTTGTGTGAGGTTAGCGAGGAATTTCAGGAGGTCAAGTGATGGTTAAAGCCAGGCCACACACTGGCACAGTGTGTTCCTATCTGCTGCCTCTGACAGACTCAGTGGGCTCAGGTTGGCAATGCTTCTGATGGGAGTTTTGTAGTCTGAGCCCCGCAGATGTTGATGCCAAGAATGGCTTAAAGATAGACACAAGGTGCAAAACCATGTGTCTGGAAAATAAGTTCTGGTGGCTGGTGGATTAGGCCAAAGATGCCTGAATCAAATGGCCTGTTTCCTATCATGAGAAAAGGGGATAGGATCTCCTAACAGACATGGATGGGCTTCCATATCGCCTCCTTGAGCCCAGCACCGTGTCTTTTCAGCACGATGAAAGTACTTCACACTTAATCCCAGACAGTAGGGCAACTCCAAGCTGGCACCTGGGCAGCCGAGACAGCATGTTCCTCAAGGGAGAAGGTGAGGAACTCTTAAAGGGAATGTTTACTTGGTGTTTATTTTGTCACGGTGGCTGCTTCTCCTCAAGAGAAATCGAAAACAACTGGCCCCTTCATTCTTTAAGGGTTAGGGAATGACCAGCAGGGGAGGTTTTATTTCTCACACAGTTTGGTGGGATAAGAATGGAAGGAGGAGGAAGTTACTCTTCATTACAGGAGAAGAGTCAGCCATTCACAGCCCATGGGATTCCAACCAAATCTCAAGGCTATTTCTTCGTTGCTCTGTCCTCCAATACCTTGAGCCACAAAATACATAAAACATGGAGCATCGCTTCCGTAAGTCACATAAAACCAGTCTCGTTTCCCAAAGCAACATGTGTATTAGGCGAAGAAGCAACTGCTACCACCGTATCATCGGAAAAACAGAATCCCTTCCATAGCTCCCCAGGAGGTGGGGAAAGAATAGATGTGACCTCATGGGCCAGCCCGCTGGTCCACAGACCCCTGATGAGGGATGAAGGATGAAGAGAAGATAGGATGACACGGAGCAAGCACCTGCTTAAGGGCAGAACATCTAATGCAGGTTGGCCGAGGAGGGGGTAAAAGGCTCAGGAGACGGTAAGCACTTACTAGAAGGCCCAGCCATAATTCCAAGCATGTGGCCTCCAGTCTTCTGGACCCACGTTGACCGTTGCCTGGAAGACTTGTGAATACATCATATGGGCCACCATCCCCAGAAGGCCTACAGAGGGAACAGGAAGGCAGCGCCTTTAGAGAGACACTGGCATTGCCGTCTACAGGGAATAGGAGTTTGGAGCAACCGCCTTGTTTTGCATCAGGTGCAGCCTAGGTTGAGAAGTTCCATTACCCAGCTGCCACCACATTCCCAGGGAGACTCATCTGCAATGGGGGCCTCTCCTTGAACGCATAGCTTTCCAATAGGCTGCCCCAGGCTTTAGGTGTAGGGTTATGGGAAAAGTTTCTGCATCAATGCTGCATTTGGGGCTTTTACTTCTTCCTACCCAGGCCCTGTACGTGAGCTTTATTCCTGATCTGTCTTATATCTGCAGATATAAGATGTAAGATAGATATCAGCATCTCTTTCTCTTACTTGATACAAAAGAGTCTTGAAAAGCTGTGTGTGTATATGTACAACTGAAAAGCAAACCAAACCATATTTCACATACTGGGAAAGCTTGCAAGTAAAAAGAACCTAGAGATAAATCATTTTGCAGAGTACATAATGCTCTAATACAAAATTTCATTTCAACTTAAACATGCCTGCAACATCCATTCTTTATACCGCCTGTGGGCACCCCGTTCCTGCCCTCCCTGCAGACACACACACCCTCCGGGGGTGCCTCAAAGGTGGCCAGGACACCCACCCCCTCCAGCCCGGGAGGCACGCACCTGACAGGACGGAGGAGATTGCCGCAAAGGCGCTCAGCTTGAGCCCGCAGCCCGGGTTCCCAGTGAACAGCAGGTCCATCAGTAGCAGGAGGAAGCTGACGAATTCAAGTCCAATGGAGGAGAACTGGGCTCCCATTGATAACCATAGGATCTCTGTCACAAACCAGAAGAAGAAGAGCCCTCACCCAGGCAGTTAAATAACTGAACGTGGTACAAATGATGACTATCAGAAGGGAAAAGCCTTGCGGAGTCAGAGAAGGGGAGAATGAGACAGAGCCGGAACCTGCTTGGGAGCTTCCTCCAATTTGGGTCCTTTGCTGTCAGCCCCTCGGCTCTCTCTGCTCACTACCTGATATATAATCAAGTAAACTTGATTGGCTGGAAACACCGTTAGGGAGATTCCAGAAGAAACCATCTAATGGTCATAAAATCTTCCAGGGGCATGACTGCTATGGGTCATTTTCTCCTTATTGAATTTGGAACGATCAATTTTGTTTCTTTCTCCCTCCCTCCCCTTTTTCATTCCATTCCACTAAAAATATATATATAGAAAAAAATATATTTATATGTATATATGGGAGGGAAAAACCCTCTAAGCTTTTCAACATGGTTACTAGGCAATAAGAGGAAGTTAGAGAGGTTGGTTGGAAGCGGTTTTCTATTTGTGAACTTTATTTGTTCCTGCTGTTCCTGTTCTGCATTCCTGAATATGAATGAGCGTCAACTCTGGAAGCAATGCGTGTCAGCCTGTGGGGCTCAGAAGAAGAGAAAAGGAGATGACAGTACAATGCAGAGCACAGTTGGGCCAGAGAGGCCTGAGTCAACGGCAACTAAATTTGTTATCAAACCCACATACTTGCCACAAGCCCCGGGGGAGGGTGGGGGAGGAAAGCCTTCTCCATCAACCGCTTCCCTCCAAATCGGAGAGTGGGGTGACATGGGCCTTGCAACGTGGCAAACTCCAGTAGTCCTTTCTCACCTCTCTCGGTTGGTGGCGTGAGTTCAATGAAACTTCGGCACCTCTCCCCTGAAACACAGACGAGGCCTGACGTCAGGGAGGGATGAAAACTTTGCCCCCAGTCTCCCACCTGGTGCAGCTCCACCCGTTCAGACCAGTGCCTGCCTGCATACAGTAGGCAGGCAATGGCATAGGCTAGAATTCCTCAGGATTAATTCCCCCCCCGCGCCCCGCCCCGTCCCGATTCCAGACAGTGAAGACAAGAACATCGCTGAGAGAGCTTCCGCGGGGAAACGTCCCCATTTCTCGTGCCAGGAAGGGTTCACAATCCTAGTGTCAACCTTTTGCTGCCGCTGTACCACTGGTCTGAATGGCTCTCGATTGTTTCCGGGACTGGGGTTGGAGGAGTGCTAAGCGGGACGTTCATACTAAATCTAAATATACACGCATTTATATTTCTCTTCCATCTCCTTTTTCCCTTAGCCCAAATTGGGAGAAATAGCATGTGGTTAATTGTACACAATTCTGGGCTTTAGAGAAACTTCACTAGCAAGTGACCTCTGAATGCTTTGCGCAGGGGGGAGGGGGGTGTCCTTAGGCCAACTGCTCCTGACCGAGACCCACAAGTGAAGGAATGCACAATGACAGGGCACCGCTCTGCCAGTATGCGCTGAGTGGCAGGAGACCTGGGAGGGTCGAGGGCACCCTTACAGGGTCTAGTTACTCCTTTTGGGCTTCAGTTCCCTGACCTGGTAAATTATAATGAGAATACTTAGAAGGAAAAAACCCTTTTGGGGGCGGGGAGGAAGGGGCTGTACAGGTAACCTACTCTGATCCTTTCATCTCACCTGTGAGAAAATCAAGGTCTGTAGAGAGGAAGCTGCTCATATAAGGTCACAGGTAGGCAGAGCCAGGGCTTTTTCTAGAAGAATCATCTCTCCTCCCTTGGGTCTCCAAACGGCAATCCTAACTCACTAGAGTGGGAATTCTCATGATGTTACAAGTCTAAATGAAACCCTTTAAGGGTAATGCTATTTTAAACCAGAGGGTCTACGAGACAGTCAGGAGGGGAAAATCCAGATGGCCTTTGACCCTATTAAAAGGGAGTCCTGGGGCGCCTGGGTGGCTCAGCTGGTTACGCGTCAGACTCTTGGTCTCTGCTCAGGTCATGATCTCACAGTTCGTGGGTTTGGGGCTCTGTGCTGGCGGCGGGGAGCCTGCTTGGAATTCTCTCTCTCCGCCCCTCTCTCTCCCTTCTCTCTCTGCCCCTCCCCTCCCTAGCTCACGTGGGCTCGCTCTCTCTCTGTCTCTCAAAAATAAATAAAACTTCAAAGAAAGAAAAAGGGAGTCCGAGGAGAAGGGACACAACACAGAAGTGGGAGATGCCGAGTCCGGGGGTGGGGCCCAGCCGGGGATGGCGAGTGCCACTGCCCCCTGGTTCTTTGGCTGCGTAAGGTCCCCTGGGTGAGGAGCCCACCTGGTTCTTCCACGCTTTCCTCACAGGATAGCCACATGCCACTCCAGAAGGTATGGAAGGAGAAGCGGTCATCCCCAGCCTCCCAGCTGTATTGCACCACCTCCTGGGATGATGTGTTGTTGGTGCTGCTCCCATCCAAGGGCACCGGCACGTCAAAGCATTTGGCTGCCAGACCTTTTCCGCACACGGGCTTGGGCACCTTCTGTGTGCCCACAAACCAGTAGTTGCTGAGCAGGGATACTGTGGAGAGGCTGAGTGATAGCATGTTGAGGATGGCAGATAGGAATGCCCGTTGGCCATAGAAGCCCTGCGAGAGTTCCACCTGTAACAGACCAACAGGAGCGGAGAAGCTGATTGCAGAGCCCCCTCGGAGATCTGGACAGGGTGCCCGATCCTGAGGCTCGCTGGGCTCAAGCCATGCCCCTCCCCTGTGCCAGGCACAGCCCGCCCCGGGGGCTCTCTCCAAGGAGCCGTGTGGAGGCTCAGCTTTAGCAGTGGCCCGGAGTAGACACCGTGGCGATGCTGTTTGTTTAAGCTGGACCTTATTACACGAACATGTTTACTGAGGATGATCTGAATAAGGATCAGATAATAACCTCAGTCAGAATGCGATTAAGCCACTGAGCTAGTCTATCTCAAGCTGAGTAAAAGAATTGTGGTCACTCTAATGCTCTTGCTGAGAATTGTTTTGATCTTGTCTTCACTGGAACGTAGTAGTCCTGATGGGCTGAGGTATTTGTTATTGTAACAGCAGAAGTTTTTGCTGCCCTCTTCTCTGCCTGACAGATTCCTCTGAGTGGAGAGGAAAGGGGGATATATTGTCTTGATAAACATTAAAGTGGCTCACCCCAGTCAGGGGGCGGGGAGCAAGGATTAGGGCCTTCAGGATTAAAGAAGGCAGCGGACCAACTGGGACGCGGGGTTGTTGAGACCCCGGGAGAGGAGATGGGGCTATAGGTTCTGAGAGATGGTGATCTGGGTCCGGCTTTCACACACTGCCACAGAGATGACAGAATCTCAAATGGGAGGTATCCGGGTGGTGCCCGTGGAGACTGAACACCAAGTGTCATGGTCATGGAGCCACAGGGAGGATGCCCTTGGCCACTGGGGAGGAACTGGAGGGGCATCTCCACTGCTTGAGGCAGCAGTGGTGCCTGCCTCACAGCGGGGACAGTGTGTGGCCGCAGAAAGATCTGTGGCCCGTGTGGCTCTGGCCGGAGCCCCTGACCTCCTCCTCATTTTTAGCCTAAGAGGAGAGCCAGCTGAAAAATGACTAATAGTAGATATTTCAACCCTGATGAGTGGTGGCTCGGAGCCAGACTGAACTTTAGAAAATAAAGAAATCTGACCGGTCTTGCACTTTTGTGTTATGGAGCTGTTTATACTGTTACATTAATACATACGGAACAGAAAAGAAGCCCATATTTAGTTGCTGACAGACGCTTCTTAAGTAAACCATCTTGAGCTTTCCGGGGGATCTCTCATATCAGAATTAATCAGACCTAAATCTTCTTAGCTTAAGAAACGTAAATAAAACCATAGCTAAATGGGACAGGTTCATAAATCTGCCTCATCATCTCCAGCTTAACATTTTCTACATTTAACAGAGAACTTTATCTTAGAAATATAACAGTTTGTTCTTCAGAATTTCCAGGGACTAAAACAGTGCATACCACAGATAAAGGACAGATTATTTATGGCAATAAGAAATATATAAGGTTCATATGCATATAAAAATCAATACATAAAATACATGATAAAACGACTTCTGGAAAGCAATCTGCTAATATGATTTTTTTAAAAAAGCACTCAACAAATTAAATCCCCCAAGAATTGTCAGTCTGTGCAAGACTCTGGGTGACCTTGGTAAAGACTGAAAACCACAGCATCAGGAATGAAGAAAGATCTTATATTACCAGGTATGGAAGTCACATATTGCCCCTGTCCCCCCAAAAGAATGCTTTCATCTTGTTTTTAGTTCTGAAATCTATTGGTATACTCTTTCTAATTATTTTCATATCCATTGCTTGAACAGGCAATGGACTTCCAGATGAAACATCTTCATTAATCATTCTGTATACAGACTGAGCTAATGATTTAGGCAATTCTATATTTTCAGCAACTTTATGGCTTGGAGATTTGACTACTATCACATCAGATTTTTTTCTTTACCCTCAATCCATTTCCAGTTACACGTATTTGTAAGTTATTCTGCAGACTGTTGCCAGATAAGGATAATGAACCCCACACCATGGTATGACCACTTTGCAGCACCAAGGTGATAACCAATTTAAGGAAGCAGTGAGTTGAGAGACAAAGGGTGAACTACAGCTTGGAGTAAAGCTCAAAGAAGCTGCTTCTAGAAGGAGTGTCCTACCAAGGACGGACGCAAGGAGACTCATTCAAGAATTATTTTGATTATTGAATGGGAATTCATTCAAGAGCCTTTTCGAGAATCATCTTCAACACTTACAGTACTGCGCCCTTCATCCTGTATTTTATTTCTCCTCTAAACATGGCCTTTTCTCTCCAGGATTCAGGTACCTCTTGCATTGGAAGGCCAAGTCTAATTTTGCAATGGTCTCTTTAAGGTCATCATGAAGGGGTAGCAGCCATAAGAAAATTTTATCTTTGCATATGCTGACAAGTCCCGCGCCAAGGTGACTCTCTACTCTTGAGAAAAGGGGCAGAGAGTGGCTTCCCTTGACACTCTGGCTCAGACCAATTGGAAGTGCATAGGTGCCAAAACGTCACTAATTCTTCCATCGACGGAGGTTAACAGAAAAACTCAGAATTAACATAGACAACACATTGATGAGACAGACACACCTCTAAATCAGGTGCAAAATAACCATGGAATGTACGTTCTGAGCAATAAGAACGGGAAGCTGGGTTACCTTGGCCATGGTCAGCGACTTGCTGCTTGTCTGAAGGACCACGGATGCCATCTGTGCCCCAAGTCCCTTTGGTTTAATGTTGACAGAATGAAACTGCCTTCCCACCCTCCCACCTCCCGGCCCCTCCCTCCTCCTCTACCTCCTATTTTTTTGGAGTGCCTCTTGATTAAACCGCTGCCTTGCAGGGAACGTGGGCATTTAATAATTGACAACGCAATCATGGCCCAGCTGTTCTGGAAGATTACATGGGAGAGCTTGCCAATAGGGATCCAGGATTAAGCACAAAGAAGCAAGGACCTGCATTCTCAGAGGGACGGGTCTTTAAAAAGTAAGTGAAGATTCAGTTTCCATCTGACTGCCGTTCCCTCGGTAGCTGGTGGGACTGGGCTTGATTTTATGGCAGTCACAGAAAATATTACAGGGCATAGGAAGAAGAATGTTTATTTTTTTAAAAAGTGTTTCTAAGACTTTAAAAAAGTAACTTGACAAATCAGTAAGGGGTGGATTGCATAGCTTCTTGCGGCCAGCCACCTGAGAACCAGGAATTCTTTCCGTCCTCAAAAATTGTACCAATTAATTGGGATAGCAAGGATGGAGCTCGTTCTGCAGCCGCTTTTGATTCTCCAAATCCCCGATGCCACACATTTTTTTTGTCCTGGGTGCCTTTGCAGGCGCTCTTTTTTCTACCTGGAATGTCCTCAGTCCCTTTTTATCTGGCGATCTGCCTCTTTTTATTTTTTATTTTTTTTATTTTTAATTTTTTTATTTAAAAAAAAATTTTTTTTTAACGTTTATTTATTTTTGGGACAGAGAGAGACAGAGCATGAATGGGGGAGGGGCAGAGAGAGAGGGAGACACAGAATCGGAAGCAGGCTCCAGGCTCTGAGCCATCAGCCCAGAGCCCTAGGCGGGGCTCGAACTCACGGACCGCGAGATCGTGACCTGAGCTGAAGTCGGACGCTTAACCAACGGAGCCACCCAGGTGCCCCGATCTGCCTCTTATCAAGAGTAGTGTTAAGGCCACTCATTCTTGGAAAATGTTTCTTTTCTCTCAAAGAACAACCCCCTCCTCTCTGTCCTTCCATACTGCACCCCTCTCGTAATGCTTTCTGTGGTTCATGTTAGTTGGCTTGATCGTCCTGTCCTCAAAAGGCCACTCTTTAATTGGAGAGCAGAGGTTCTCAATTCTGCCTGAGCATCAGAACAACCTCTGAGCATCAGAAAACTGAAAGATACTCAGGTTCCTGGGCCCCATCCTGAGATTCCACAGTAAGGCTGAGTGAGGTCCAGGAATGTGCAATTGTAGAAAACTCTTCGTATATACCCAGGGATGGACTTCTGGTTTCTGGTTCCTCAGGTAAAGAGCTTGGAAGTTGCCACTTCAGCCTTACAACGAGGAAAAGGCCGAACAGACTGGAAAATATACAGCCAGGGAATGAATGTACCATGAAGTAATACCTGTTTGATTCCTTTTTGGGCTTAGGTTTAATGAAACCCTTCGTGTTCTACCCCGGCCCTCCCCCACCTCTTCCAGATTTGCCACCAACCAAGCCATGGTTTTCCCGTTGTGTATTTGTACAGTTAGTTTGGGGACTCAAAGGCCCGCTCCCCTCTGACAGAATTAATCCAGATTGTAGCCAGATGGGTGTCTCTGGATCTTGCTTCCTACTCTTCTAGGACTGATGTAACAGCACATTTGACACGCATGTGCTTATGCCCAGGCGTTGATTCTCCGTTTCACCCAAAGGACCCTTAATTCATTGTGGCAGAGCTCTCTCTCTGGGAGAAGGGAGGAGGAATTTTGTGGTCACTTTTCACGTTTCAACTGGCTACAGCTTTTGTCCTGACGCTGGGTGGCACTGTCTCCTCATATTTTTCCTCTTCCGTCCTGAACTCCAGTCAGGGGGGTGCAGGTGGTTGTCCCTCCCTGCGGGGGGATGGCTCTTTTTTCTTCCTTTGGCCTCCTCCCCACTCACTAATCTATACAATGCCATGTGTCAGCCTTTTGGAATTCAGGGCTCGGAAAGAACTCTGGGAGTATCCAGCCGCTCCCTCGAGGACATCTCGCAGGATTATTTCCTGTAGCACACTTTTTTTTGTGTGTGTGTGGCCAGTTCCAGTTCCAGTGACTCAATAGATCCTCAAATACTTCCCATGGGACATACAACTCCACGGTGTCAGAAAATAGAGTTCGCCAATGTTTCCTGATGAGTTTTGTGCACATTTTTCTTTATCGAATCGTATCCTCATTCCCTTTTCCACCCCAGAACAGTGAACAATTCTTTTCCCTGCTCTGTGCTTACACCCTTCAAATACTTGCAGACACTTCTCATACCCCGCTTGAGTCACTGTTTGGCACAGTCTGATGTCTTTGGTTTTTATTGCCTCTGCTCAGAAACCGCACCCCCTCTGCCCTCATAGCATTAAATGTGCCTTCTCCAAGGGAAAGGGGATGGGAGCGGCACAGGCTGGAGGTTATGTGAGGAGGCCTAGAGGTAGACTGAGTGAAGCCAGGGACACTTTGGCTTTGGGGTCTTCTGCTAACTCAGCCCCTTTCCCAGACCGTTACATACTCCTCATTTTGTATGATTCTTCTTAAAGAGAGCCTCCAAAGTTACATTATTTTAGGCCTCCCCAAAGCCTGAATCCACCCCTTCGAAGCCTGGCTCTTTGCATGGCTGGGCTGGCTGGCTACTAGCTGTGATCCATCCAGGGAGGACACCCTCCCTCCCCGAGGACCCTATGCCACAATGTCTAATTTCCCCTTTTTGATGAACCATGAGTTTCTCTGTCTGGCATCCCACTCACTTCCTTTCATTATAATTTAGGCATGTTAATATTTTTTTCTTCTCTTTCCTCTCTTAGAACAGAAAAAGTCATTGCTAGTCAATGCACCATGACTATAATTAGGTTGGGCTCAGAAGCTCATGACTCAGGACAGACACAAAGATTCCACATCCCAAAACAGTATTTAACTTTGGTATGTTGGACTGTTACCATGTCAGGACGATTCCCCATGGGGATGTATAGGTGACTCAGCATTTATGACATCACCAAACCAAGGGTTGGGACTAACCTATACTTGCTAAGGTCCTCAGTCCCTGTTCCCTGCACTGTACGAAACCATATTTATTAAGTACACACAAAGGGAAACAATGGTTTGGGGACACCCACACAAACTCTGTAAACAGGAATCCACTTTATTGTTTTGTGAATACAGTGTCCATTAGACATGATTAAAACAATGGGTAAGAATGCTGAGCCAGAGAAAATTGCATAGCATACCACTTCCCTAAGGCAAAGCCTCGTGGCAAATCCCTTCTTGTCTGTCCCCCCCGCCCCATTATCAATAGTGGCCTCTTCTCCCAGGGTAGGTTCATTTGCCCTCCCTAGCAGTAGTATCTCTGTCCTTTGCCCAGGAGTCAGAGTATCTGACCCATGACCCATTAACTAATCCCTTTCTGTTACTCAGCAGACAAAAAGCTGGAGCGGAATGCGAAATGTTTCTCCTGTCGCTGGCTCCGATCTACATGCCCCTGTTCTTTGTTCCTGCATGTTCTACCGTGTGCCTCTCAGGCAGCTCATAACATGCTCACTTGACTTTAAGTCGCTAGATACAGGAGCAGCTGTGTTTTATTCATTGTTGATCCTCAGCGCCCAGCACTTTCTAACATCCGGGAATCAGTGAATGAGGTTTGTAATGGAAACCAGGCTCAGAATACAATGAGGAAGCCTATGGGTGAAGAGCACATGTGAATAAAGAAAAGTGTCCCAAACAGTCTTTTATTGTTAAGGGACGCGCAAATCTTCCTGATTCCCATACAGGAGAACAGTGAGAAGGTAGAAGGTCCACAGGTCCACAGACACACCCTGTGCCTTTCTACACAGATGCACCCACAGTTTCACTGAACAGATCCTCTGCCAATACATTTCCTCCCACCTGTGGAAACATTCCTGCTTTTTGATGAGCAAAGCCCAGAAAACAGCAGTGATCTCACGAACGAGTATTATCTTTGGTTCACAGATAGCAGGGTACAAACAGATTGCTTAAAAGCCAGTGACGGATTGGAAATGCCATGTCCTTTCCCAAGCTCTGTGATTCCCTAGTGATTGGAACCCATTCGGATGACATATCTTGAGTCATCTGAGATTTCACAGCTCCACAGCTCACAGAATCACTGATAAAACGAGGAATGTCTTCACGCAGGACATTTTGATAGGCCTCCCAGCCCAGAAGGGAAGAGTCATGTCACCAAAGTGCCCATGCCGAATGTCCAAAATATTAACATAGGACCCTTAGCTGTGGGATTTCTCAGCCTCAGGTTAACCTCACCCGCAAGTGTTTAGGGTCCGCATGGCCCCAGAATAGGGGCGTGTAGAATAAATACGACTCCTTTCTAACATGGGTCCCCAGTTGAGTTCTGGGAACGCTTCTACTTATGCCCAGTGGGAAGGACTGAAGAATAGCATTTGGGGGCCTCTCCTCTGTCGCCTTTCCCTTTCCGTTGTTGGTGGAATTGTTAGAGGGCTTTTGCTAATGCAGTCATTTCCAGGAGAGGAAGCGGCCTTTCTTCCATGCCCTAAGCAGCTGGAGTGAATCAGAGCGGCAGCCACATCTGCACATCCTGTGGGGCAATCGCTCACGCGCGGGTGACCGAGCCCTCGGGGCCTGCCGGGGCTGGGGGCTCTTGGGGACCGCGGGGCGGGAAGGGGCGCCGAAGGGGAGCGGTCTCCCCAGGGATGCTCAGGGCCCGGAGCAGGGCCGCCCCATTTGCACTCCGCGCGCGCCCCCCTCGTCCCTACTTTTCTGCTCTCCCTCCCCCCTGCAGTCGCGGTGTCCGAGCCCCGCCGAGTCCCCGCCGACTCCCTTAGCCCCCCTCCCTCCATGAGTAACACCTCCGCCCCCGGTTTACTATGGCTCCCCGGTCGCCTAGCAGCGGGCGCGCGTTGCCATGGCGACGCGCCCCGAGCGTGTTTTGAATTGTTTGGCGAGGCCCCGCCCTAGCGGCTGAGCGCTGGGGACGCGAGCGGGTGGGGCCGGGGACTGGGGCCGGGGACTGGGGCCGGGGACTGGGGCCGGTCTTCCTCTCCAGGCTCCTGCGTCCGCTGACAGCCGCGGCCCGGGGCCTCCCGAGACCAGGAGCCGGCGAGAGCTGGCGGGAGGGAGGCCGGGCCGCCGCCACGTGGTGCCCAGGGCTGGCCTGCTGGCCGGCGGCGGCTCCTGCGCCGCCCGGGTCATCCGATCATCTCGTCACTCCCCGGCCTGTAGGCCTGAGGGTCAGGAGGTTCGGGGTGCAGGGGAGCCCAAAGTCCGGCGTTTCCCAGCCCCCGCCCTTCCCCTAAAGGCTCAGGCCCCTGGCCGCTATTCTAAAGCAAGACTGTGTCTTTGCCTCCTTTCGTGGGCCCAAGAGGGGAAACTGGGACACCGAGAAGCCTCAGTAGTTCTGGGTTCTCGTTACTACTCCGCCCACCGCTGGACTAACGATTTCGGCCAAGTTACACAACCTACCTGAGTGATTCAGAAGTAAATTAGGAGAGAGTTGTTCTTCACCGTCCCGCCGTGAAGACCAAGAGGCCTCGTGAAAGTGTGGAGGAAGGGGAAGGGAATCTACGGTGTTCCGGACACCTTGCTAGGCTCCTCACAAACATCTCCTTGAACCCTCACAATAGGCCTGAAGGACAGGTGGTTTCCAGAGGGAGCATTTGACTTGCTCCAGGCCGCAATGCTAGTAAATGGTGGAGTCAATATTCAAAGTCTCTTGTTTCAACCCCAGGCTGCCCCTCCGTAAAGGGGAGGCGCACACACTTAAACAAAAGACAGGGATCGCAGGACAGATTATGGAAATGTACACAGAATGATGCGACACATTGTGTTTTATACTTCAGATATACAAACTTCCATACCCCCTCTGTCTCTCCTAAATCAATAATCAATAAAATTTACCATGTCTGGCTTTTTCTATCGCGTTCTTGCCCATTTCTGTGGGTTCTCCTATTTATGACCTATTCACTTTGGGTTCCTATCCTTTCTTTTGTGATCCCTAATATCCAGCCAATTAACAGCACACCACATTGCTCTGTGTGCGTGAGTGTGCGTGCGGGTTTTATTTCTCTGGCGAATTGTAAGCTTCATTTTTCTCTCCTGAGAAAGGCAAGAGGTATGAGAATGAACATTTGCTTTTTTAGTAACCCTTTGAGCGGAAAGATGGCAGTTCCCAACTATCTCAGATGGGAGGCAAGTCATTTCCAGATGTGAGTTCTCCTAAACAAGCCAAGACATCTTTTGCCGACCGTGAGGGTCTTTCTGGAGCTGCAAGGATCCCTGCAGATACTCCCAGGTTCCCTGAGACCAGAAAGAGCCCAACTAAGGTTGTGCTGTCCTTAGTTCCAGTAGATTCCAGATCAGAGCTCACTACCAGCAGGACCATGGGGATGGCTCACCTTTTTCTGGCAGAGAACTTAAAATCTGCTCTTTCTTCGTTAGAGTGATACACAGCTCTGTGGTTACCACTACCACTGAGCCTTTTACCAGGAACCAGATTTGGGCAGCGGGAATCATACAGATGGGAGGGAAGAAAGGAGAACTAGAGGGCTCTAAGTTGTCCTGGGAGCAGCAAGGAAAAGCAAGATGAAGAGGCAAAGGAGGAAGGAAGGGAAGTATAATGGAAGAAGATGAAAAAAACCCCAAGGCCGAGGTATGGACATCACCAGGTTTATCAATAAAAATGGGGCTTGAGTAACAAATTTTGATCCGGTTTTGTATAATCCCATAATGTGTTCTCAAGCTCCTTACCATGAGCATGTGAAACAAGGCAGTGAATTTTTATAAGCTGTATTAGAAATCCACCATAAGGGGTATGATGCAGGGGAGAGTCATGAGATTTCAAAAATTTTGTTGTGATGACGTGTTGTTATACTGAACTGTTGAATTTCTATACGGTATACCTGAAACTACCATTTCACTGTGTGTCAACGAACTGGATTTAAATAAAACCGAAAAAAAAAAAAAGTCTTGGTACCTACCTTCTGGGTGAGACAAACATTTTGAGTCAGTTGGGAGGGTTTGCTCATTCACTTTTGAAGCTCTGAGGCAAGGGTGTTTCCGTTTCTCTTCGGCTCTGCCTTAATCGGTTGCACGGAATGAGTTTCTGGTGTGAAGACGAATCAGGTCCCCTCTTGCCAGCAGAGGGGTGAGGTGGTGTGAGATGGGCTGCCGGAGATGGAAAGGATATCCTGCGGCCCAGGGCGGGTGGGGCTGGCTGACACAAGAGGTTTTCTCTGTGACATCACAGTGGGAGGTAGGGATATCTCTGCTGCCCACCCCCCGCCTACTCTCGCCAGCCCCAGAAGGATGGGGGGGGCCACTCTGGGGTACCTGCCAGAGACCTGGATATCTTCTGAGTCATCCAAACCTGGACTGCTGTTCCTGGGCAGAAGAACACGCTCCCTGCTGGGGATCCTTGTAAACCAGCAGATTCTGAAGGCCTGGGATGGTTCCCACACGTTGCTGACCGCACTGAGGCGGGAGGTTCTAGACCAGTGCCGTCAAAGAGAAATATAATATGAGCCATACATGTAATTTACAATTTTCTAGGAGCCACATTTAAAAAAGTAAAATGGACACACATGTTGCGATGCGACAATGGTATCTTATGCGGTGGTATCACCAGAATAAAATGTAGTCCTCCTCAGAGCAATAAAGTTGGGTTCAATGGAAAAATAGCTGACACTGATGAAAATGAAATGAGCTCCAGCGGTGCCTGGGTGGCTCAGTCAGTTAAGCGTCTGACCCTTGATTTTGGCTCAGGTCATGATCTCATGGTTTGTGGGTTCGAGCCCAGCATCAAGCTCTGCGCTGACAATTCAGAACCTGCTTGGTTTTCTGTCTGGCTCTCTCTCTGACCCTCCCCTGCTTGTTCTCTGTCTCTCTCTCAAAATAAATAAAAATAAACTTAAAAAAAAACCTTATTAAAAAAAAGAGAGATTCAATTCCTTGGTTGCATTAGTCACCTAAGGGCTCGGTAACCACGTGACCAGTAGCTACTGTTTTGGATAACACAGCTCTAGACCATTCCCAGAAAAGGCAAGAATGTGCAGAAATTATCATTCCAGTATCTGGAAATCTAGTTGATGTTCACTAATACAATTTTAATAATACATAACGAGGATCTGGGAGCTATTGACACTGAGATGTAACTCTGAGGTTTAAAGAGCAAGGTGGTGTCTTTCCCATTATTCCAGCTAAGAGTCTGGATGGGGGCTTTCTGTCCTGTGAGACAGGTCACCCTCAGTCCACCCCTGAGCTTTGCCTGCGTGCCCCTCACTGGCATTCCCTCCTCTTCTTTGCTACCCCACCTAAATCCTACACAACCTTCAGGACACGTGATTCCAGTCTCTATTCAGCCCAGAGCCTTCTCTTGTGATTCTAGTAGTCTCCTCTCTCCCTTTCCTCTGAACTTGTATAGCATGTATGATCCGATTGTACAATGGGGAGCTTCGTATTAACTAAGATGCCTAAGTAAATGACTAAGGGAGGACACCAGATTGAAATGACCTATTGACAACTTGAACAAAAGGAATTACCATGCCTTGTTCTTGGCATGTTTCAACTTGATCAAGATGTCAGTTCTCTCTAAGTTAATTTACAAATTTAATGTAACCCTAATACAAATACCGGTGAGCATTTTTAAAGAGCAAGACAAGTTGATATTAAAGTTCATTTAGGAAAACAGACGCACAACACTAGCTAGGAAATACTGGAAGGAAAGAGCTCTGAGGGAGACCAACCCTAACAGATACTAAAGCAGGCTGCAAGGCCTCTATAATGAAAACAATGTGGTGCTGGTATGCAACTAGCAAACAGATCAATGGAATAGAAGAGGAAGTCCAGAAATACACACAGCTCCATATAGACACCCAGTATATGATAAAGGTGATATCCATAATTACTGGGGCAAAGATGATCTTTTTAACAAATGACATTGGGACACAGTTGGCTAGCTATTTAGAAAAATGTAAATTGTATCCATTTTTATGCCATATACAAGAATAAACTCTAAACGGACAAGAGATCTGAATGTAAAAAAAATGAAATTATACAAGTACCAGAAGAACGTGTGGGCAAATTACTTCATAATCTGGGTGAAAAAGAGGCTTTCAGACTATGGCTAAAAATCCAGATACTAGATAAGAAAAGATTGATAAGTTTGACTACATTAAAAAACAAATAAACAACAAAAACCTTCTCCATGGCAAAAATCACCATAAACAAAGTAAAAAACAGATCATAAACTGGGAGAAAATATGAGTAATACATATGACAGATAAAAGGCTACTCTCCCTAACATATAAAGATTTTTCAGACATGAAGGGAGAAAAGAGATCAAAATTCCCTTAGAAAAAACAGGCAAAATTAAGAAACAGGCAATTCAAGAAAAGAGACATATAAGTGGCCCTAAATATATGAAAAGATGTTCACCTTCATTTATAGTCAGAGTAGTGCATATTGGAAAAAAAAACAATGGAATCTCATTTCTCATCTGGCAGACTGGCAAAATTAAAAACCTTGACAATATAACTCTATTGATAAGGCTGTGGGGGGAAATAGGCACTTTCATTCATTGCTAGTAGAAATCCAAAATGGTACCAGCCCCTTGGAGGAGAACTGGCAACATTGAACAAAACTACACATGTGTTTATCCCTTAACCACAGAAATCCCACTTCTAGGAATTTACCCTGAAGATGCACCTCCAACAATATGGAAATATATATGCACAAAGTTATTCATTGCAGTGCTCTTTGCAGTCATGAAATATTGGAAACTACCTGAATCTCCCAAAATAGATTAGTTGAATTAACTATGGATACATGCAAACAAGAAGTACTGTGCAGCTATATAAAAATAAAAAAACACCAAAATGAGGGAGATTTCCATGAACTGATATAGTATGATTTCTAGGAAATATTAACTGGAAAACTGGAAAGTGCAAAAGAGGATATAGAACATGCTGTCTTTTGTGGGAGAAAGAAGGGCAAATAAAACATAAATATTTGCTTATTGTTACCAAAGAAACAGGAAGATAAACCAAAAAACAATGAAGTTGATTACTTGGTGGGGGGCAGGGATGGAAGTGATTCAGGAGGGAGTGACACTTCACGGAGAACAATGTTTTTTGTGTCGTTTTGACTTTTGGAAGCATGTTAATGTTCTACGTATTCAAAAATAAAATTAAAACAAGATGGGAAGGGAAAGAAAAACCTACAACTGAACACAAACGGGAAACAAACTGAAGGCAATTGTATTTCATATAAACACTACAACCACCCTGAAGGGGAAAAAGGAACAGAGCAAATCCAAGTAACTCGTGACTATTTACCTTCTGTCTTGGGTGAAGTTCAGTTGAGGAGAATGGCAGCCACCTCTTGAACTCCTTTTAGTAAATATCCTTAATCTTGTGGTAGATGTGTCAAGCAATTTTGAAACATTTCAGAGGTATTGTGGCACTGGGCAAATGGAAACATGGTTAATGCAGTTGGCAGCTAGAATTTCCATATGGGAAAGTGACATCAAACTATGGAATGGGGGAAGGCAAGAAGGAACCTTATTGGGTGGACTGGAATTAGAGGCATCAGTGTGAAAAAAAAATATATATATATTTTTATATTTGTATATATATTATATATATACATATATACATATGTATTATATATACACATATGTATTATTTATATATATATACATATATATTTATAAATATATATGGACACCTAAATATGTATACCTATACATATATGTGTGCATGTGTGTATATGTATAATATGCACCTATGTATTATGTTTGTATGTATATGCATAAATATATGTATATTTTTTCTAGCTTTGTCTACTGAAAGGGCCTAGAAGTAAAGGCTCCCCGGTAGCAATGAGCACTAGCATTCAAATCTTGGCCTGTAAAACCAAGAGTTCCTCAAAGAAATGGCCAATCCCAGAGATGGGACAAAGTTGTTACTAGATGAACTTTGAACATTATGTGAGAGGGAGACTGGGCACACACAGAAGAGGACAAGGCAATGTGGCCGTGGAGGCAGAGGCCAGAGTGATGTGGCCACAAGCCAAGGAATATGGCGGTGGCCAGGAATTGGAAGAGGCAAAGAAGGATGCACTCCTGAGCCCCCAGAGGGAGTGCAACCCTACCGACACCTTGCTTTTGGCTTGGTGGAATAACTTTCAGACTTTTGGCCTCTAGAAGTCGGCGACAGTACATTTCTGGCGTTTTAAGCCACCAAGTTTGTGGTAATTTGTTACAGCAGTTTTAGGAAACTAATACAGTGGTAGAAATGGAAATCACTTCAGTCTCCATCCTCACTCCCAGCTCATACACAGACTTGCAGGAAGGCATGTCTTCTCTGTGCCTTACTGCTTTTAATTTATAACAGAAAAATGGAATACGTAGGGATTCTGTGAGTAAAGGAGCAAAGGTCCCCCAAATACAAGCTCTTCATGTAAGCCTCTTCTCCCTCCCATATATGAAAGGTAGGTGGTTCTCAACCTTGCCTTCTTCCCCTGATCCATTCAGACATCACAGGCACAACGTGATCCAAATTGACTATACAAATAATTCTACCTCTTGTCTTTTCCTTTCTTAAACCATTGTTTGGCTGAGAAAGGATCCTACTCAGACTTTTTTAAAGAAAAAAGCCAATTGCCTATACTGATTAGTCATACTTTCTTAATTAAATTCAATATACTCAAACTCCTCATGAGTAGTAATAATATAATGATATTACATTGTTAATAACATAATACGGTATAATGTGATGTAATACAATATTGGGTATTTATTGACTACTTGCAACATATTCTGCTATGGGATTTTTTTTGTTCATTGTCTCATTTAGTCCCCGTGATGCAGTCAGGTGGACTCATTAATATTATTTTATCCATGAGCAACCCAAGGATATGACTGTATAGATCACGACCCTTGAATTTCTGGTAAGTTACAGCAGGACTGTAGCTCTCAGAGGGTTTCTGTGGAAGCGAAAGTATCGCAGCCTGAACGCACATTTTACCCAACTTACTAGGATGACTAACAAACATGGCGGAAGTTCAGAGAAGGTGACTCTCTTTGGAGGCAAACTGAGAGCAGACAGGGCTCGCAGGGAGGGATTCCGGGGGAGTTTGGAGTCTGAATCATTGGCGATTCCAACGTAACTGCTAGTTTCGAGTGGTAAGCGCTGAACCGAGTCTGCTCAAGGTTCCAACCATCTCTGGCACCGTGTGGCTTTGAGAGAGGCCAGGACATGAGTTTTCTCAAATGTAGGTCATTTCCAGCTTGGCTTTGAAGAGTCCAAACCACCTGCATTCTCTACTGGGTAAAGGGTAGAATTTTTAACATTTGGATGCGATGCTACTCATGTAGCAAATAACAATTTAAAAAACACATGGATTGCATTCTTGCTTATGATAGGTCTCAAGGCTGATTATAATATTCTGGCTTTCCCTCTTCATGTATGTAGTGGCTGATACCGTGGAAAGACGATGGGATAGACTGTTAAGTGGAATGGGTTGCAGGATTAGTGCCAAAACTCTTAGGTAAGTTGTTGATACTCTGGATAAATCCATTTCTTCATCTTTAAAATGGGGTTAATAAAACCTTTCCTACTTACTTCATAAAGGTGTCATAAAGCTAAAATGGAAGACTCTAAGCTTAGGAGCTTTGGATTTAGACAGACCTTGGTTCAAATCTACTTTTTCCTTATAAGCTGCATGAGTTTGAGTCGGTTTATTCAAAACTCTCTAGTCCTCAGTTTCTGTATCTGAAGAGTGAAGCTAAAAACAGCTACTTCATAGGGTCTTAGAAGAAATTAAATGAGATAGCAAATACAAAGCATTTAACAGTGCCAGACACAGAGTAAACATCTACTTAATGGAGGCTGTTATTATTAATAGTCCTAATTGACACAAAAGGCATTTAAAAGGTAAAGGGAAGTGTGCAGCGTATTAGCTATCGTAGTAGTAAATGCAAGGCTGTGAAATCTAAGCACGCCTTTGAAAGTATGCACGTGCATTTTTATTTACTAAGGACAACGAGCAAGGCAAATATGCTTGGTCAAGCAATTAGCCTTGGACGTAGAAGTGTGACCCGACCCCAAGGACGCTCTCCCGCTGGAGACATCGTCCACCTATGTGCAGATTTCGGGTACTCCCAGTCATCCTGGCATTTTGTGAAGCATTTTATGCCATGCGTAACTTGATATGCATCTTCTCCTACTTCCTCTTAAGACTGTAAATTCCTTGAGAATAAAGACAGCATTTTCTCTGTGGCCATAAAGCCCTGCAGGGCTTGGTGAGGACTGCGTGGGTGTTCCGTACATTAGGTACTAATTGGTGTCGGAGTGCGGCAGGGATCGTTATTAACTTTTCCACCCAGTGTGATTCTGGGGAGTTGTGTGTAGTGTGTGGGAGGAGTGAGCAGGGAGACGCTACTGATTGGCCAGGTATTTAGAGCCTCTTGTGCAGGAAAGCGCACACACTTCTCTTCCTTGGGGCTCACAGCCACAGTGGCATAAATACAAGTAAATTCCAAAACAAAGCAAAGAGGAGTGGGTAGGCTCCTTCTTTCTTTTTTGAAGTATTGCCTTTCATTAATTGGGACCAAAGTCTGTGTAAACTCGGACACTCCCTAGCGTGGGAGCTTGATTAGGTCATTGGGTCACTGTGAGCTTCAGTTTTCTTATTCTTAAAATAGGGGTGACAGGATCAGTTTTATCTACTTCACGGGGTTGTTATAGCATCTGATGAGATAGCATACATCAAAGCTAGGCACACAGTAAAGCCTGACACACAAGCTTTTGCACACACAGCTACTATTATGATGTCACTCACCTAGGGGCATGGGGCTTTATTGGTGGCTTCTTGCCCAGAGGGGACAGCTACATTCAAAGCTGCACTGGCTTTCGGGAGGGATTGCTGTACAGAGCACGTTAGCGGATGTGTTCCCTCGGTGGCCTTAGTTCTCCGGCTCGCAAACTGGGCTGTCAGACAGCACAGACCCAAACCTGGTTCTCCAGAAGCAGCAGGAGACGTGCTCAGATATGTTCCCCTCACTCTGATGTGTGTGTTTGCACTGACTGGTGACTGTTTTGTCCAGAGCCTGTGTAGGCATCTAAGAGGCAACTGGCTGCCTTGGGGATGCTGTTGAAGACCTAGAACAGAACTTCCGTGTGGGAAGGCAACTAGTCCCCAGCCGTTCTGGCTTCCTGGGGCTTTCAGGGTCTTCTACAAATATGCCTACCCTGAGACCTCCCCTCTTCCCTTCCACATTTTGCCAGGTTGCTCCTTCCCGATTCTTTGCCTTAACTCGTGGTGTTGGGTGACTCACTTTACGCCTGGTCCGTGGAGCTTGAAGCCTGAGCTGGCCTCTGATAAAATCAGCTGATGATGTCATATAGGCCTCCTGTCTGTGCCTCCTCAGCCCCTCAGAAGAAGGGATGCTATCAGTTGTCACCATTATCTCATTTTTCGAGGATATTTCCAGAGGAGAGGGGGGCAATTGAAGTGGTTTTTGCCCTTCTCTTTGGTGATCATCAGACATGGAGTAAGAGGAAAAGTCTAGGGGCTTCCCTGCTTGCATTCCTCATCAGCCCAGTTCCTTTTTACAAGCTTGTCAAGAACTCTCATGGACAGATTCCCTTCCTGCCGCTCTTCCCATCTCATTGCCTTACCTGGAGGACGTGCCCAGGGCAATTACAAGCTCTTTTAGACTTTAATCATAGAATCACTGAACTTCAGTTAGAAGGGGCCTTGGTGGGGTGCCTGGGTGGCTCAGTCAGTTTAGCGTCGGACCCTTGATTTCTACTCAGGTCATGATCTCACGGTTTGTGAGTTCGAGCTCCACATCAGGCTCTGCGCTGACAGCGTAAAGCCTGCTTTGGATTCTCTTTCCCCCTGTCTCTCTGCCCCTACCCCGCTCATGCTTTCTCGCAAAATAAATAAACTTAAAAAAAAAAAAAAAAGAAGCGGCCTTGGAAACATGGTGTCCTCAAGGTTTCATGTGGACACATGCGGACCCTGAGGCTCGAAGAGGTGAAGTGACTTAGGGAAAGCCCCAGAATCAAGCAGGGAAGTGGTGACCCCAGCCAAATGTTCTCTGCTCTCTCACACTGCACAGGACTGCAGTTCCTCTTTGCAAAAATCAGCACATCATAAACTAAAAGGAACTTGAGAGAACTTTAGCTCGCGTCCTCTGATGGAGGCACCTGGTACCTAGACCGCATGAGGATCTCTTTACTTCTTTTTCTTAAATGATTTTCCTTTCTGAGGCCTCTCTTCCCTCCCTCCCTCCCTATACACTGTAATTCAAATGGCTGCTTTAGCCCCTAGCCTGGTGATGTATTTTCTTTAAAAAAGAAAGAGCACGAAGCAAAACAAAGTGGTGCTGCCACACCAAAGGGTGAGACTGTGTCCCCGAACGCTGTTTTCCCCTGGCCTGGTCCCTGCCTGTCCCTTCCGCCCTTCCCTCCCGGTTTATTTGGAACTTAGATTCTTTCAGCAAGTTTTCTAGGCCCCAAAGAACACCCTGTTCAGAGAGCTCAGTCACTCCTCCACCCTGCCGCCACATGGCGCAGAATTCCAAGTCAAACAGAACTTTCCTGTCTTTTCCGTTCAGCACAACATTCCTGGGCTTGTTTCCTCTGCCGGTGGGAGCGCACAGACAGGAAAGCGGAGCAGGCCTGTGAAGGACTATGCTCCATCACCACAATGGAAATGATGGAAAAGTAGATAAAAAGTATAATCCCTGTAGTTACGAATCATTAACGGGATTACTATCTCAAAAAATCTTGTATATGTGAGTTTAAAAATGACACACTTAGAAATGTTTTGAAACCTACACAGGTCATCCAGGAGCTCAGGGTCTGTGTTCCCTCTTTCCGGTGACCAGTATTGTAGACCCAAGTCAGGACCCTTTTGAAAGTGAAAGGATGTGTTACTAACAAGGATGCCGGTGGGCCTCTGGCTCGTACCTAAACACCTTTGCTAAGACTAGGCGGTGCGATTGTCTTTGGACAGCTCTGAGCATTAGCTAAAATTAGCGTAAATTCTTCCCTTGGGTTCATCAGGCAAAGTCTCATCTCTCTTTCCAGGAGAACAGATCAGGTGCGGGAGGATAGCCCTCCTGTTTTCTAAGTCTGTTCTGCTCCGGGCTAAATATGCCCTGTTCCTTCAGCAATTCCTTATTGGGTGTAGTATCCTGTTCTTTCACCATCCTGGCTGTTCTGAATGAGCTCCGCATGGTCTGGGCTGGAAAGCGTCTGTCCAGAGCTCAGTGTGGCCCTCCTTCAGCCTCCATCTGTTAGATCTCTCAATCTGTCTTTACACAGCAGCTTCTGAGGCAGACTCGAGGAGCCAATGCTCAGCAGATTCCCCCCTCCTTTCCTTGAGCTTCCTCTCTCGGGAAGAAGCCTGCTCTCTTCCTCTCTTCCTCTCATGGGTAGGATGGGTGTTCCCCCACACTGAGAGCAGAGGTACAGAGGGAGGAACAGGGAAGGAGTATGGGGACTCTATTCCCACCTGAGCTGGTCTTTTATGAAATGGACAGGATTAAATAGCTTTGTCTCCCTGTCAAGAGCTTCGTCTCTGGAATTAGACTACTTGGATTCAAATTCTGTTTTTTTAAAAAAAATTTTAAAAATTAATTTTAAATTAAAATTAAATTAAAATTAAAAAATTTTAAAATTTTAAAAAAAATTTTGTTTTTTGAGAGACAGAGAGGGAGCAGGGGAGCGGCGGAGAGAGAGGGAGACACCGAATCTGAAGCAGGCTCCAGGCTCTGAGCTGAAGTCGCTTAACCGACTGAGCCACCCAGGTGCCCCCGGATTCAAATTTGGTTTTTGCACCACTTATAAGATCTTCAAATGTGAGCAAGTTACTTAATCTCCTGTTGCCTCAGTTTCCTCATCTGGAAAATGTAAAATTCAAACTGTTGTCCTCAGCATGCTGTTATTGGGATGAGGGTGACTGTTCTCCTGCCCTCCTTTTATTTTCTTGGCACTGAGGGTCATTCTCGCGGAGGATTTCTGCAGCAGCAAAAACGGCGTGTCACCTGAGTGCTTCGGGCTGAAAACTCACCTTCTGCACTCTAGATTGTAGGTGCCTCTGTGGGAGGATAATAACACGCAAAGCCTGTCATTAATCCCTTTCAGGCTCCCAGGACCTTTCATCCTAAAGGATTCCAAGGCCCTTGAATAAAAGAAGCAAAAACACTCATTAAAACATTACCTTTTGTATGGCAGCTACCACAAGTCGTTCTGATACAGCACTTCATAAAATTGCTCGTTATCTGAAATTTTGGTTCGCAGGGGTGAGTTTATTCCAAATAATCTCTAAATCTCAGAATTTAACCCTGAGCTCCCCCATCTTTCTTTCCCCTGTGGCAAATCGGATGCAAAAGGTCTGGAGCATTCCCTGGAGCTCAGTTTCCAAGGGGTTGGGGGAGGGGAGTGGAAGGCACAGGGCAAAAGAGGAAAAGGGCAGTATCTGGGGATTCTTGCAAATAACATCACAAAGAGCAAAGAGAACTGGACCTTTCATCTTGAGATCTCAAAGCTATTTATACTCGACATATCGGATATCTGCCGCCAGGCATAATTGTACTTAATTTATAGAGAGAGTATTTTGACTTGCCCAAGGTTGTATTTTGACTTGCCCAAGGTTGGAATTTCACCTCTTAGCTGGAAACAAATGACAATAATATATTTGTTTGTGAGACCTGACCCACGTTTTCTGATTTTTAATGAAGTCCGCGGGGTTCATTAATCGAGGATGTGCCGGAGTTTGCCCGATCCTGGGCGGCTTCGCCTGGCTGCCTGCGCGGTAGTGGGTGACGTAGGGGTTGTCAAATGCGCAACCGGGAAGGACCAAAGGCTGGCTCTCAGTCTAGTTCACTCGCACTGCAAATGCTTCATGTTCTGGTGAAAGAAAGAGATGGGAAAGCTCTGTTTCTGATGGCCCAAGAGAGCACTCTGCCTAGAGATGCTAACCTGGACCTATCTGGGCGGGTCTCATCACAGCACAAGCTTTTAAAGACAAGTGTTTCCATTCTCAGCGGCAGCAGGTGTCTGGTCTGGGTTTTCCTCTCACCCTCCGCACCACGTGTGAGTGGCCAGGATGGAGGTAGCATTTGATGAAGCGGGCTGTGGTCTCTTACTGTCTCTGACTTCTTGGCACGTTCTTAGCTCTCATTTCTGGTTCTTTTAGGGAGAAAGGAAAGAGAGGACTGAATGAACATTCAGTGAATGCTAATGATGAATCAGAAACATCACATACATGATTTCACTTCTTTTCCCAGGTTGTAATGTTACCTGAAAGCCGTGTGTGTGTGTGTGTGTGTGTGTGTGTGTGTGTGTGAGTGTTTGAAAATCCAAGTTAAAGAATGTGGTGGGCCATCTGTACTTCAGACCAGAAAGTAGGGCCTCTTGTATTTCTCTACTCACAGGAGATGAACATGCTGAAGTGTGGTCAGATTCTTTTTTTTCCTTCCAAGAATTTATTTAAATTCAAGTTAGTTAACATAGAGTGTAATATTGGTTTCGGGAGTAGACTTCCGTGATTCATCACTTGCGTAAAGCACCCAGTGCTCATCCCAACAAATGCCCTCCTTAATGCTCGTCACCCATTTAGCCCATCCCCTCCCCCACTCACGTCCCCTCCAGCAACATTCAGTTTGTTCTCTATCTTTAAGAGTCTCTTAGGGTTTGCTTCCCTCTCTGTTTTTTGTCTTATTTTATTTTTCCTTTTCTTTCCCTATGTTCATCTGTTTTGGTTCTTAAATTCCACATATGAGTGAAAAATATGGTATTTGGTTTTTTCTGACTTATTTCACTTAGCATAATGTACTCTAGCTCCATCCATGTTGTTACAAATGGACAGATTTCATTCTTTTTGATGGCTGAGTAATATTCCATTATATACATATATACACACACACACACACACACATATATATATAAAACTAATATACTAATATATACCACTAACTATATATATAATATAAATATATATGTAATATAAATATATACCAGTAATATTCCATTGTGTGTGTGTGTGTATATATATATGTGTGTGTGTGTGTGTGTGTGTGTGTGTGTATACCACTTCTTCTCTATTCATTCATCAGTCAATGGACATTTGGGCTCTTTCCATAATTTGGCTGTTGATAATGTGTCAGATTATAACACGGGTAGACTTCCACATTTGGGCGCTTTTTGAGTGCCAATCCTCACTTGCAGGTTTGTGAAATGATATACTCATACTACTTTGTGGACTGTCATATTCAACGACAGCATCGGTTTGGATTTGTCCTGGTGACTCTAGGAACACTTTCGTATATTTAGCACAACTAATTGAGAGAGCTTTCTCAACTCATTACTAACCATGTGTCCAAGACGTATAGCCATTAGACTAGGAGGCCACCACCCAGGTACCTCTATCACCCTGTAGGACAACTGTCTTGGAGAAAATAAACTGCCTGGATGCCCCGTTGTCTATAATGATAGTAATAGCATAGTAACTATTTGTAGAATAAGCTTGATTTTGGTTCTCATTGCTTTAGTTTTGCTTTTTCTCATAGGAGTTATTGCTTGCTGACCCTAATAGCTTAGAGCTTAATTTTGTTAATGTCTTTTTGAAGTAGATGGCATGCATTGTGGCTCAGAGATCCCAGGAACAGGGTGAAGATGTGGCTTCTGAGGTTTGACCCTGACTGTTTCTTGTAGGTGGGCAGATGGCTTGTTCCACATGATGAGTTGCTGGAAAAAACTCATGTGAATTATTGCAATTTGCTTTGCATATATAAATACTTAAGCCCGTGCTCAATAATACACTTGATGCAAGTATCCTATAAACATCTTAACTGCTAAATCAGCCTTTCAGATAAGTTCAATGGGCTTGCCATCCCACAAACAGTTTTTATCAGCCTGCCCTCTTTCCAGGCTATAAAGCCTGTATCACAGAGACAGTAAAACTGATTAAAAACAATTAACATTCTTTCCTATTGACCTTCCTTAAGCTTCTCCTGGTAATAGGTATGTAGAACGATGACATATGAGACTCAATCATTTACAAGTGTTTACTGGGCATCTTTATCATAAAGCTAAGTGTAGATACCCGATCCAGAAGAGGTGGGAAATATGATCCCTGCCCTCAAACACTAATAATCAAGTCATGGAGCTAAAAGTTATGCTTAAGAAGTAAGCATAATCATTTTTGACAATATGTGTAAATTATGTGACTAACTTCTGTCCTGACACCTATTTGAAAAGGTCAAAATGGAGACAGAGAAATGAGCTGGGACTTGAAGTCGTAGGGTTTGTATTGTTAGTAACAATTATTAACAATGGAGCACATTAGCATTTATGGTGAGCGCTTTTTAGGATCCTTTCACCACCTCTCTGAAAGAGGTGGTGGAAGGAATGTAATTTGTTGAGTAAATCTGCTAGGTGGACCAGATGATACTTGTACCTGAAGTGGGTTTCACTATAAAAGAGGAAGCTTGAGCTTAGGGGACCCAAATCTTTTATAAAGGGCAATAAGCCTTGTATTTTGTTCCAAGGGGCACTCTATCTTCCAAGTCTGTTTGTTACACAAGTGTCTTTGAAGAGCTAAATCTGGAACAAAGAGTAATCAGCACCTCTCTCATAGAGACGTGTGAACTTGAGAGACTCATGGAGAGTTGTCTTCTAGTTTGCTTAAGGTTGCCCGGCTAGTAAACATCAGGGCTAGGGTTAGAACCAAAGTAGCCAAGAGAAGTGTAATGATCTCACTGATTCCCTGTCCAAGACATCAGACTCAAATTTGTTCCAGCACCTGGGAACAGCCCTCGTCCTGTTTTGGGGGCGGGGGGGGGGGGGTTCTGTTGCTGTTCTGGCTCATATGAGGCATCCCTCATAAATCATTTGGTTCCTTCTTTGTCCCATGAGCCAAACCCTAGTCTTGGGCTCCATTCTTTCTTGCCTTGCTCCTCAGGGCTGAAGCACCTGCCTTGGTCGTCCACCCAGTCCCACAGTCTCAGGAATTTCATCGCTGTATCCTGGGCCACTGTTGGCCAGCATCATGCCTGTATATTTGTGTATGTGGTCCAACTGTCACACTTGTAGGAGATTCTGGATGCTGACGGGCCCACCAAGACCTTTATCCTGTTAGTCACTCCATAGGAATTACTCCATCCATCAGCCCGGTTGGACTTCAAATAGCTTCTCTTAAAACGTCTGCTCCTGTGTGCTTGTATGACCCCACTCAGTGTGTTTTATTTCCGGGCCATTGTCCAGTTGCTTACTTGATTTTATTCTAGTGGGGGAAGGAGGTGGTGATGGGGGGATCAGGGATGAACATCATAAGCAGAGTGCTGCCGGGGGATGAGTATCGTGGACCAGCCCCAAGGCAAGTGTGACTACAGCCAGGGGGAAGAGTGGCTCAGAAGAGACTCTGAGTGCCATGCTGAAGAATATCAAAGGGACAAGGAGCTGAATCACAGAACATCACAAGACTTCACAGTAGTGTGCACAAACTGATAAGAGAGAGCATGGGTTTGGGAATCAGACAGCACTGGGTTTGAGTCCTGGATCTGCTATGTACTAGAGCATGACCTTGGAACTTTTGGTCTATGTCTCAGAGTCTCTCATCCATAAAATGGTGGTAATAACATTTATCTCGTGAGGCTGTGATGGGGATTACTGATAATACAGATACAAAATCTAACACAGTGACTTCAATTTTTAAATGCTCAATAAATGGTAGCTGTTACACATTTATCGTTATGGAATGTTTGCCCTGGAATAGACCTTAGAGCACTAAGAACTAATCCTCTTATTTTAGGCATCGGGAAAAAAAAGCAAAAAAACAAAAAACAAAACGAAACAAAGCACAGAGTGATCAGCAAAGTAACCTGTTTGTCCAACCTCCTCAGCCAGGGACAGAATCTTACTCATTGAACATTTATTTCTCAAACACTACTTGATAGTGTGCAGTCAGGCATTTATTCGTTGGTGATGTTGCTGCAAGCAGTCAGGAACATTTTTGGGAGATGCAGACTATGGGTTTAATTCAGGCTTACCCTGTGGTGGGGGAACTTTCCTCTTTAGCCATAGACCATCTAGATGTAAACAATAAAGTGCTTCTGTGACATAGCCAGCCCCCTGGCTCTTGAGCCCCTTCTGTTCCTCGAAACTGTCTCACTTTTTGCTGCCACTTAGGGCTACTTCATTCAGTTTATTTCTGCTCATCCTACTCATTCCTACTCATCTTAAATGCCATTTTTCTCAAGGAAGCCTTCCCAGATCCCCCCGCAGCGAGGCGAGGATGCCTGTCACATGCTTCTGCAATGTCCCGTGCTTCTCCTTCTTGGTGTTCCTCGTGCTCTGATGACATCGTCAATACCCATCTTTCCCGCCAGGAATCTCTTGAAGAGCAGCATTTGGTGGCACCTGCTCCCTGGGACATCCCCAGAGCCGCACAGAGAGTAGACGCTTAACGCACGTTGGATTAAATGATGAAATAAGGCTGGCTAACGGCAATAGTTGTTCCAGAATTTTGGAGTTGCTGCTTAGAATGTAAAAACTGCTCTAAAAATGGGAAGATAATAATCTCAAAATAAAGGAGCGTTCTTCCCAAGAAAGGCGGTTAGAAAAGTTATCCTGATGTACCTATGTATGCCACAGACCTGCGCACACACACAAGCATTTTGCAGTGTGCTTATTTTTCTCATTCTATCTTGTAGTGACACTTCCTCAAGCACTTACGTGGCCTGAGGACTAGCATTTGGAAACTGCTATGCGAAAAGTCAGAGTCATTAATTAACTATTGCAATTGCCATTGCTGCACATTGCTGAGGAGAGCAAATTTCAGAGTCCCAAAGGTTTTCATGACAAAGGTACCAAATACACATCCATCTTTTATTTCCTCTTGGTACAGTTTTTATCCCTAGGTGTATTTTTTTTTTTTTATTGAAAATCACCTCACCATGATGTCTTATTTAGTTCCAGGGCAGTGCACACAAGGGGGACAGCGGCACACACAGAAAAAGACCATTTCTCTGGGAAGTGTCGTTTAGCCAAAGTGGAACATGCCCCCCTATAGGGCTGAAATCCTTCCGGTTGTCCCAGTCCTGCCCAAGGATGAGAACAAGGGAACTGTGCTTAGGAAATAGAACACTGGGCCACCATGGACAGCAGGGCAGGCTGTGTCCCGCCAAGGGTCCCCAGCTGAGAGAAGTGGGCTCTCTCACCAAGCTACGCATTCATGTGGGGACTGGCTGTGCTAGAGGATGAAGCTGCATGTCCCGGGTCACAAGGAGAAAGGGCTGGAGGTGCTGGCGATTCAGCGAGATCAGACATTTTGGTTTAGAGGATGTGAGCTTTGCAGTCAGAGAGACGTGGGTTTAGAGCTCTGCTCCACGACTTACTGCTTGCCTTTGGGCAAGTTTGTAAGCCTTGGTTTCTTCATCTGTAAGACAAGGATAACAGCAGTGTCTATTTTATAAGGCTGTTGGAAGGATCAAATGAGATAGTGTGGGCAGAAGGCTCAGCAGAGTGGCAGGGCCATATTTAGTGCTTCATGCACCTATGTTGGTCGTCGGTGGTGCCATGATGCCCGTGGCCATCTGGGGTGTACTTATGGGCAGAGAGCTCATATACTGTTTGCTCTTTTCTCCTTACCTCACCGCCTTGTCCCAACCTGTGCCTCCCCTTAGTGTCTCCACCATCCTCCGTTACTAAAACCAGAAACCCAAATGCCATTCTAGACTTCTCTCTCTTCTTCTTCCTCTAACATCTCAGTGGTCGCTAAAGTCTATCATTTCTACTGGTTCAATTTCCGTCTCCACCCCTCATTCCTGCTACTTGTTCCAGAGCAGTGCACAATTCCCCTCTTGGACAATGGCAGCAGCCTCCAGGCTGGCTCCCATTCCCAGTCTTTGAGAACTGCACATCTGATCTCAAGTACTCTCTTGCGTTAGACCATCTCTGTTTATCTACAGGATACAATGTTCTTTGGGAGTAAATTATGGCTTCACAAGACCTGGCTTGTCTCCTTACTGCTTCTACCTCGATTTCTGTGTTCCAGAGACACTCTCTATAAACTCAACAGCTCCACGTCTGTTTTTTCTTTTTCTAATCTCTGTGCCTTTAACAAGGTGGCCCCCTCCCTGGAATGCTTTGACTAATGATGATAATGATGAAGCAAAGGAGGATGATAACAACAGCCACCATGTATTGGGAATTTATAACATACCATTCTCGGGGCTTAGTGCCTTATATTCATCACCTGGCTTTCCTCGACCTTGGTCACGTGGTAAACTCATCAGATACAATTATGAGTTTTTAAAATACATTTTTTATTTCTTCACATGAGTGTTTCACTTGTAATCCAGACGGCTTGACTTCGCCTGTGTCTTTTACCTACAGGGGGAACCTGCATTGACATGTGTGGTAGCTAGTGCTATACCTCCTATTTACTTTTTTTCTCTTTTAAATGGACTTTAGTTTTTAGAGCACTTTTTTTTTTTTTTAATTTTTTTTTTTTTTAACGTTTATTTATTTTTGAGACAGAGACAGAGCATGAACGGGGGAGGGTCAGAGAGAGGGAGACACAGAATCTGAAACAGGCTCCAGGCTCTGAGCTGTCAGCACAGAGCCCGACGCGGGGCTCGAACTCACGGACTGCGAGATCATGACCTGAGCCGAAGTCGGCCGCTTAACCGACTGAGCCACCCAGGCGCCCCGAGAGCACTTTTAAGTTCAGAGTAAAATGGAGTGGAAAGCACGGAGCGTTCCCATCTACTTCCTGGCTCTCCTTTACACCCTCTCCTACTATCAGCATCCGCACCAGAGTGGTCCATTTATTACAATTGATGAACCAACATTGATACATCACTATCACCCAAAGTCCATCGTTAGATTAGGGTTCATTCTTGGTGTTGCACATTCTATGAGTTTTGAGAAATGTGTAATGACATGTATCCACTATTATAGGAACGTATGGTATAGTTTTACCCCCTTAAAAATCCTCTGGGCTCTGCCTGTTCATCCTTTCTTCCCACCAACTCCTGGCAACTGTTGATCTTTTTACTACCTCCATAGTTTTACCTTTTTTGGGGGGACGGATGTCATCGTTGGAACCATACCGTGTGTAGCTGTAAGGCTTTTTTTTTCCCACTTAGCAATATGCATTTAAAATTCCTCCATGTCTCTTCATGGCTTGATAGCTCATTTCTTTTTAGCTCTGAATAATATTCCATTGTCTGAATGTACTGGAGTTTGTTTAACCACTCACCTACTGCAGGGCATTTTGGTTGCTTCCAGGTTTTGGTAATTATGAATAAAGCTGCTATAAACATCTGCATACAGGATTCTGCGTGGGCATCCATTTCCAGCTCCCGTGGGTAAATGCCAAAGGGTGTGGTTGCTGGATTATTTGCTAAGAGTACGTTCAGTTTTATAAGGAAGTGTCAAACTGTCATCCAAAGTAGGTGTACCATTCTGCGTTCCCACCGGCAGTGAGTGAGAGTTCCTGTTGCTCCACATTCTCACCAGCATTTAATGTTGTCAGTGTTCTGGATTTGGGTCATTCTAACTGGTGTGTGGTGATATCTCATTGCTGTTTTTTATATATTATCAAATATTTTTTTTAAATTTTTTTTAGCGTTTATTTTTGAGACAGAGAGAGGCAGAGCATGAATGGGGGGGAGGGGCAGAGAGAGAGGGAGACACAGAATCGGAAGCAGGCTCCAGGCTCTGAGCCGTCAGCCCAGAGCCCGACGCGGGGCTCGAACTCACGGACCGCGAGATCGTGACCTGAGCTGAAGTCGGACGCTCAACCGACTGAGCCACCCAGGCGCCCCTCTCATTGCTGTTTTAATTGTCAATCACCTAATGGTATATGATGTTGAACACCTTTTCTTATGCTTATTTGCCATCTGTGTATCTTTGCTGAGGTGCCTGAGCAGGTTTTTTGCCCATTTTTTAATCGTGTTGTTTGTTTTCTTATTGTTGAGTTTTAAGAATTATTTGCATGTTTTGGATGAGAGTCCTTTATCAGATGTCTTTTACAAATATTTTCTTCCGGTCTTTGGCTTATCTTCTCATTTTCTTGAGCCCTGATTCATTTTTAAAGCACAGCTCAGAGCTCACCTTCTGTGACACTGGGTCTAACTCTTCCCCTCCCCAGCAGTTGCTCGAGATTGACTTTGTGCTGTCACTGTGCCTTTTGCAAACATCTGTCCTATTTGGTGGGTAAATATTTACCCACCAGACTGTGGGATTCTTGGGGAGAGGGTCATATGACTCATTTTTGCATTTCCAGAACAAAGCACTGTGTCTGGCATGAATTAAGTACCCAATATGTGTGTGTTGACTACATGGAAGTGTGAAATGAGGACTTATGTGCACAGGGCACCGCTGCCTCCCTGGAAAGCATGGCATGAGGTGAGGGGTATTCCACCCCCCCCGCCATGGTAGTAAGAAACAGCGGTAGTGAGAAACATGTTTTGCGAAAGGCATTTTGGTCCTGGTTACATTACATCTTCACCTGAGCATAGGTATTTTTGCCAGATTCCAGATGCAAACCATCCAGTCCCTACCAGAGAAGCTGCAGTTGGGCAAGAAGCTGAATGCCCTCCCCACTCACAAGGATGTTTGTAGTATGCCCCGAGGCCCTCCGTGGGCAGGGAACCTGTTCCTTGCAGGCATGCAATCTTTCAGAATGTATCCTGACTCTACACTTCCCGCTCCTCTTTCCATGTCTGCATATCTGCAGACCCAAAACTCTCACTCTGAACGATTTACCATTCTGTCTGCTTCTAGAAAGTCTCTTCTGGTTTCCTGAACAGAGCGCTACACGCATGTATGTGTGCGTGCCTAGGTGGCGAAATTCCTTCTGAATTTTTTCACGGGTCAAAATACTGCAAACATTAACTTCGAAACTCTTTCCTTACTCTCCCCCCTCGCCTTGTCTGCTCCCTGCCTCCATCTTCCTTCTGCTTTTGCTCACTTCTCATCTTTGCTTCTCTTTCCTTTGGCGTGCAGTGTTTTTGTAAAACTTTCCCCTCTCTGACCCATCTAGTCTTTGGTATTTCGCTCAGAATGTGTTCCATTATGTTTAAGAACACTTTTCTGTCAATGGAGCTTCTGTTGGGAGCAGACTGTATCCCGAGTCGGGTGAAGCCCTGGGGGGATGCAATTGGGAGAAGAAAGAGCTTTCACATGATTTATAGGCTTGTGACTGTTTCGGCTCATAGACACGAATGCTGACACATTGAGATGAAAAGTAGAGAAAAATCCTGTAAAAGATCACCAGATGTTTTGTCTGCAAGACTTCAGGCTTTTGATGTTAGGCGGGGAAAAATATGTGCATTCTTGACTGAATTTTGCGATTTGCACAGGGCGCTTTAGTGATATGTAGATTTTAGTCATTATTAGCATTTTGGATCAATTTAGGCAATTTAAAAAGTTACCAAAGTATTGCATGCTCATTGCAAAAAGTCCAAGTAATCTAGAAATCTACCGAGTAGAAGTTTAAATGTCCTTCTCTGTCTTCTATCCCTCTCTCTAATTTCACTCTTTCCTAAGATGAATCATGGGTTGAATATGTATGCTTTTAGACACCTTTTCTGTATATTTGTATACACACGTAGTTTTATTATTATTTTTTATGCAGCTGGCCATTTACACACAATGTTCTGTGATGCCCATTTTTCCAGTGAACAACAGACCTTGGATGTCCTCCGTGTCAGTTCAAAAGCACTATCTCACGCTTTGTCACTGCTGACAGGGTTCTGGACCATGACACGCTGTCATTTACTTAACCATTTCCCCAGGGAGGGGTGTTTGGGTTGTTTCTTTTCTTTTCTTTTTTTCTATTTTTTTCCTTTTCTTATTTTCTGTTTTAAACAGAAAAGCAATAAATATCCTTACGCATATATTTTTTTCCCCGTATGTGTATTTATGTTGCATGTTATCAAGCATTATACATGTTTTCTTATTCCAAGTGAAATTGAAAGTCCTTTCTTTTATCCATTTTTTAAACAATCTCAAATTGTCTGTTGATTGTCTTTGTTTTCTGCTCTCAGGAGTTATATGTATTTTCTTTTTCATTTTAGGGGGTTTCCCCCAACATTTTAGTGTGAAAATTTTCAAGCGCACAGAACAGTTGAAAGAATTGTGTAGTTTAAACATCCACACACCTACCATCTAGATGGATAATTAACGTTTTGCTATATTTACTTTATCATATATCTTTCTGTCTCTTCCTTTATTAATTTATCAATTTACCTTATTATTTTTTTAATGTTTATTTATTTTTGAGGGAGAGACAGACAGAGTGTGAGCAGGGGAGGGACAGAGGGAGAGGGAGACACAGAATCCGAAGCAGGCTCCAGGCTCTGAGCTGTCAGCACAGAGCCCGACATGAGGCTCGAACTCACAAGCTGTGAGATCATGACCTGAGCTGAAGTCGGATGTTCAACCAGCTGAGCCACCCAGGCACCCCTCAGTTTACCTTATTTTTGTGCATTTTGAACTAAGTTGTAGATATCAGTACACTAAATATTCCAGTTGCTTATCAATAATAGGATTTAATATTTGTTTACAGTCTTTTTTATTTTTTGAGGTAAAATTTACATACAGCAAAGTGCATACTTTTTAAAAATATTTATTTATTTTTGAGAGAGAGAGACAGAGAGAGACAGTATAAGCAGGGGAGGGGCAGAGAGAGAAGGAGACCGAGAATCTGAAGCAGACTCAGATGACAGCTCAGAGCCTGACTCGGGGGCTCAAACTCACAGACCGTGAGATCTTGACCTGAGCTGAAGTCATATGCTTAACCGACTGAACCACCCAGGCGCCCCCAAAGTGCATATATCTTAGGGGTACAATTCAATGTAGGGAGCTTTTCAATATATTAACAGTAGTAATCTTTCTTTCTCTATGTAGATATATTGCAAGAGATATATTTTCTCCCAATCAGCTTCTTACTTTTCAACTTTATTACAATGGTTGTCACTTACATAAATGGAAAATTTACGTAACCTCTTAATTTATCAATAATTTCCTTTATGCGTTCTAGGTTTTATGTCTTGCTTAGGAAGACTTCTCCCACCTAATATTACTTTAAAAGTTCCATATGTTTCCAGTGTTTGGGTAGTTCTACTTTTAATTTGTAAATCCATATTAAATTACATTTTTGTGTGGGGAGGGATCTAACTTAACTTCTGCATTCAGAAAACCAGTTGTCCCAAAGCTAAATACTCTTTTTAGAATGATCTCCTATAGTCTTTGACAGTTTTCTCCACACCTTAAAAAATGCTGGGAGATCTGAGAGAGAAAAATCAGTAAGACTTAGCAACAGGCAGCATAGTAGGGAACGGAGAGAGACGGGATGGGATTTTTGGAGTGAAGGTTCTAAAGGTCTCACTGCAATTTTTCTACAACCATTGAATGAAGTTGTTTCTGGCATGAAACAGTGAACATGTAAAGTTTGGTTTTCAACAGTATTTCCCCCAATAATATTGTTTTCTAACCAAAACAACATGGTAAGATGTTGTTGTTTGGGAATTACCCAAAGAGCAGTTTCTGTATGTTCTCAGCTGGGACATCTGTGAAAGGGCTGGAGTCAAGAATATGAATAGAGTCAAGAATATAAGATATGAACCGCAGCCTCAGTGATTGATGAATCTGTAGACATGTGGAATGAGAGAGAAAGAAGGAAACAGTGGAGGGTCTGGTCTGCACCTTGCTGATTCACTTCCGAAGTAGGGCAAGGCAGCCTTTGGTAAGGGCGTATGACTTGGGGTAAGTGTTGCCATTGGAGAGACAAGGGAGAAAAAGCTCCTTGGATATGTAGTTCTTTGGAGAGCTAGAATACTTCATTCAGTCTTGGAGGTGTTACTGTTATGTTAGGAGACAATCAACTGGAGTGAATCAGAGAATGAGAAGAAGAAATGACTTGTAAGGATATTTACGATAATGTGTGCAAAAGCATTTTTTAAATTGCATTGTGTAACACAAAAGCAAATTCTTTCCGTTATTATCATAATATAAGGAAAAAAGAAGAAAGTATACATTTTTTTTTGGTTCCATGGTAAACAATTTTAGGCATCGAGAGAACCATATGTAGGGATTCACGTGTATCACGCTTTTCTCCAAATACAATATGTTTGTTCAGAATGTACGCAGAAGATAATATTGTACCATAAGACCTAGTCATTCAACTTCTTGGTATTTACCCAAGAGAAATGAAAAGATATACCCATGCAGACACATGTACACGAATATCCATAGCAACTTTATTTGTAATATCCCCGAATTGAAACAACCCAAATGTCTATCAACAAGCAAAAAGATAAGCAGATGTGGTATTTCCACACAATGGAATACTACCTAGCAATGAAAAGGAATGAACTGTGATACACCTAAGAGTATGGAATAAATCTTAAAATAATTTTACGGAATGAAAGAATCCAGGCAAAAGTTTTGAGGATAATGGGTACGTTTATTGTCTTGATTATAGTGATGGTTTCATAGATGTATATATATGCAAAAACTTTTCAAATCATATCGTTTAAACAGTGTATGTCATTATATGTCATTATCGTATGTCATATCGTATCGTATGTCATTATACGTCAACACAGCTGTTTAAAGAAAGGAGAATATCAGAAGGTGGTGTATTCACTTTGAAAAACCTTATCTTTTCTAAAAATTCAAAATTGAAATTTTAAAGCAAGGAACATTTACTACTACATTTAATCCACAATTTGATTTAGAAAAATCTAGCTTATACCATATATTTTTAAAATTAAAACTTTTCAAAGGATTTTTCTTAGAGTTGAAGCAATCTATGTTGATCATGGATGAGATGACACATAAGTTAGAGGGAGACATAAGAGGTTTATAAAGCCATCTATTCACACACTCTTAGGGTTAAGGAATTAGTTCTCCAAAGGGATTATAGACCGTCCATTGCCACAGTCAAGAAAATCCAACTGAACAAAGGCTCAGCTAAGAACAGAGCTCAAAACTTGTAAATGCTTTCATCCAAAGATACAAGCTTTTCCAAACACCAATTAACCAAGTCTCACCGCATGCTGGGAACAGAGGGGTACAGTCATCATTCCTTTTACAGATCAGAGAGTTAGAATCCAAAAGGGCTCAGACAGCATGCCTGAGGTCACCTGGTGAGACAGCTGCTGACTCAGGGGTAAGGCTCAAGTTCTGCCTCCTGGTTCCCTTACTTACTCCAACCAACCAAAAACTCTCTGGCCCTAGACCAGACCATGTACAGGGAAGAAAACTTATGCCTAAACCAGTTTGCTTTGGAACCAAGATGATATGAGAGGCACACCAAGGGTGGGAGCCAATGGTCTGATGCTATAAGCTAATCTCATTTCCTTATTTCCTCCCTATTTAGAACCAGTTTATTGCTGCCTTCATTGCACTCTTTGTGAGTGACAGAATATATTATTGAAGGCTAAATGATTTTTTGGTAAACTTGAAAATAGGGTTTTCATCCATTTGCTCTCTGTTGTCAGAGAGCTGTTTAGCACAAAGTAGAGATTCTTTCCACTCCAAGGAAACTCTGGGAAACTCTCAGTCCTGCTGGATTGCTTATGTGATGAATTTGGAGTTTCTGGGACCCAAAGAGGGTCCAGAGAACCAGCAAATGGAAGATCCATTTGAAATATCCTGGCAGAAGTTTACTCCTGAATTTTGAGAAATATTGTAGCCTATCATCCCCCGCCCTTTTCTGGAATGTGATCTCAGTTGGCTTTGCTTCACAAGTGTGGAGGAACCAGTTAATTTAAATGTGATGTCCTATGATCTGTGGCAATCTTTTCCTGGATGACCTATGGTGAGAGGTTCTAACCCAAGTAAGACTCATTTATTATGAGTTTCTGTTGTAGTTTTCATGGTAACGCTTGTCTTATCTGAGAGCTACTCCTTTAGCAAAAGCAGTCATCTGAAGCACAGCTGAGAATCCAGAAGGAAGCAAAAAAAGGCCTTTGGGTGGCCAATATGGGCATTAAAAATTCATAGAGCCATTCTGCTTCTTTTCTTTGCTTTTATTTCAGGCATGACCTAATAGGCTTAATTCTGATCTATGGCAGATTATAGTCAGTGCATTAATGGGGCAGGGAGGAACTTTTAGAAACAGAAGCTGGCAACTTTATGGTGAAGGAGGAGACAGGAGAATTATAAAAGTACAAATAAGAATGCAAAAAACAATCTGAGATGAGGCCAAAGAGCTCCCTATAACTGCAAAGCCCAAGAGTTCGTTTTTGTTGCCATCAAAATTCAATATTGGAGGTGATAGTTATTTATTTGTTCTACAAACATGTATTGGGAGGCCGAGAACTCCACCAGGCACTGAGTACATAATGTCAGAAACGGTCCTGTCCTTACGAGGGTAACAAAATGTATTGGGTGCATTTTATTTAGCAAAATAGAGAATAATACAATGTATTTAGAAAGATTTCCAGAACAACGAAAGATATTAAAACAATTTGATTTCCCAAATTTGAGGCTCCAGGATTCTGGGAGAATCAATTATGTAGAACAGTTCATTCCCCACTGGACCTAATAAATGAGGCATTAATTATATTAGCGTGACATTGTTATTAGTTTTAAATTAAGAGCAGTATGCATATGTGTTATTTTCTGAAGACACAGATGTCTGCTTTACCCTTTAATTATTGCCAGCTCCTGTGACATTATGTATTTCAGCTTAATTAAGGCAGCCTCTACTCCTTGGGGTGAGAGAGTGGGCACAAGCTGGGGTGTTTGATGAATGGAGGGGACAGATTTGAGGGAGGAGAAAGTAAAGAGGCCAACAGGGGTGCAGGGGACCCTCAATTTTCATGTTTATAGAAGACTCTCACTTTTCCAGCCTCTCTCCTTACTTTTCTCCTAGTCCCGCTTTCCAATGGAGAAAAATAAAGGTCCAAAAGGAATAGATTTAATGGAATGAGAACAGAGGGTGGGGCTGCCTGGGGATGTACTGTGCATTTAAAATAAAACAAAACAAAATACCTCTTGATTGCCAAGTCCTCTTGATTGCCAAGGCAGGAAATTTCTGCCCAACTGGAAGGGCTGGTTGCAGAAATCCTTGAGGGCTTTTCTGGAAAGGCTGGAGAAGGCGTGGCTAAGGGAGAGCTCCTCTGGGCATCCACACTCGCCTGCCTGCCACCCGGGTGAGGTAGTGAGTCAAGTATACCAGGGGTGTCCGGGCAATGAGATGAGTCTGACCCAGCAGAGGGATCGGGTCAGAATGTGGCCACATTCAGCCAGGGTCATCTCTGTGTCAGAGAACTGTGTGGGCCCAGCAGGCCAAAGGCAATGAATGAAACAACTAGTCTGGAATCAGATTTAGAACCAGAGCCAGCATCAATTCATGGATGAGTCCTCTCCTCACCCAACTTACGTTGACCTCCATCTTTTCTGTGTATATTTCTCATCATTGTACCCTTAGTACCTAGAACAGCTCCTGCATGGGGCTTGGCAATGCTGAATGAACGAATGAATGAATGAACTTAGGAAGCTTATTTCTTACCCTCTTACCATTATAATAAATGTATTTCTGAAATTACTTGCCATCCTTGATTTAAAACACACACACACACACACACACACACATCAGGAAACAAAGGAGATGGTTCCTTACCCTGCCTAGAACTTCTCATACAGTCAGATCCAAGGAAATTAATTAGATGCTAAAATTGAGAAATTACTTCACAAAAGTTTCCAGAGAATAAAAATAAATATTTACTGTTGTCCTGGCAAAGAGTTTGGTGGTTTACCTTTCATAATGAAGTATACACTCAGAAGTTTATGGTTAGGCAAGTTTTACCGTGAGGATAAACAAGCATAAATATACATAAGCGCTTCTCTCATCAAAATAACCTTGAGGCAGGGCCTCCTTTCGGTGGTTTCTGAGCACCCCTATCTTTTAAACATGGTGGCTAGGGTGTCAGTGTGTTCTAGGTCTCTGTAGTGTTGGGTGACTGCATTTACAGAGGTAGAACGGTGGCTCTGTCTCCTTAGAGCCTGACCTTTGGATGCACTTTGGACTCACTTTTGACCTTGGGATAGCAGGAGCTATCCTCCCCCACTGCCCTACGGACAGAACTACTCAAAGTGTGCACAGAAGCCAGCCCACAGGCCACTACCGGCCTATCACTAGTGAGGGTGCTTGCACCAAAGTTTAAATCAATGGTGGCATTAAACACACTGTTAGGTTCTGTTAACATTTTAGACTATGACCTCTAGGGGTGCCTGGGTGGCTCAGTAGGTTAAGCAACCAACTTCGGCTCAGGTCATGATCCCATGGCTTGTGGGTTCGAGCTCCATATTGAGCCCTGTGCTGACATCTCAGAGCCTGGAGCCCGCTTCGGATTCTGTGTTTCCTTCTCTCTCTGCCCCTCCCCTGCTGGCTCTCTCTCTCTCTCTCTCTCTCTCGCTCTCTCTCTCAAAAATAAACATTAAAAAAAATTTTTTTTTTAAAAGGAGAATATGGCCTCTAGATCAAAGGTTGACAAACTTTCTGTAAAGGGCCAGAAAGTAAATATTTCCGGCTTTGCAGTCCGTCACAATTACTCAATGTTGCTGTTTAGTGGTACCGAAACAGCCACAGACAACATGTGTATGAATGGGTGTGGTTGTGTTCCAATACAACTTTTCTCTTCTCTCTCTCTCTTCTTTCTTTTGACAAAAATTGACACAGCTGGGAAGTGCCCAGTGTTGGTGGATGTGGCTTGGGGCTGGGGGGAGGGGCTGTAGTTTGCCTACCTCTGTTCTGGATGAGGGAATCTGCTCAGAGTATATTCTGGTACAGGTTTCTTTTCTTGAGTACCACTGGACTGGACAGCCTCTGAAGGGCCATGTCAGGCAGTGAGGCCACCAACACAGATGTCATGGGGAGGGTTATAGTTTCTTTCCATGGGTGATGATTTTATAAGAGTAGGCATCTGCCCCTTGGCTACATTGCATTTTCTCCTAAATTCACTGGGGGCTTTGCCATTGTTGCCAACCTTATAACTTCGTTTCATAAATGCCCACCCTCCCTTCGCACTCTCCTTCTCAATTTGCTTCTATGCTATTACTTACCCTCTTGCTTCTCTCTCACTTGTAGTTTTGTTCTCTGGTTAACCTCGTTTTTGGCCAGTCACTCCAGCTTCTACTTTGTACCACCAACAGTGCCTCTACTGGTGTCCCCGGAGGCAGATACTCCTTTTCTCACTTGTAGTCACAGAATGGTCAGGGCCAGGTTTTCAGGGTCATCTGTATTCTTATTTGGTGTTCATATCCTTTCTCTGGAGCTCTATGCTATTTAGATCTCCTACCTCTTACTCCTTTGGGCCCTAGTTCTTAAAGACTTTCTGCATTTGGGGCCCTGGGTGGCTCAGTCAGTTAAGCATCTGACTTTTGACTTTGGCTTAAGTAATGATCTCATGGAACACTGCCTGGGATTCTTTCTCTCTGCCCCTCCTTCTCCACTCCTTCTTTCTCTCTCTCAATATAAATTAAAAAAAAAAAAACATTAAAAAAAAAAGGACTTTGGGGCGCCTGGGTGGCTCAGTCGGTTAAGCGTCCGACTTCGGCTCCGGTCACCATCTCACGGTCTGTGAGTTCGAGCCCCGCGTCGGGCTCTGGGCTGACGGCTCGGAGCTTGGAGCCTGCTTCCGATTCTGTGTCTCCCTCTCTCTCTGCCCCTCCCCCGTTCATGCTCTGTCTCTCTGTCTCAAAAAGAAATAAAAAACATTAAAAGAAAAATTAAAAAAAAAAAAGGACTTTCTGCCTTTGTGACCCAAAAGACCCTCATCTCCAGTAGTAAGTTTCAATGCTGTGCTTCTTATTGCTTCTTATTCTTATACCTTTCTATCTAGTTTCCACCTGAGCTCATCTGTACCATTTCATAAATTGCTCCCCTACCTCTTGATCTTATCTTCTGAGTTGCCATCGAAAAGCATCAATGTTTTCTCTGCATGAACAGTCCTCCAAACCACCCTTCTTGTCTCTATATTTCTTGTTCCATTCAGGTTCTTTGATGTTGAGTCTTTGCTTTGTAGTCTCACAATCAATACAATAGATACCATAGATCGTTTTCTAGGAGTCACCCTCCCTACTGGGTTGACAGAGGCTGGCTTCTTTAAACCTTGGACTCAAAGGTATCTAGCTACTACCTGGCATCTGATACATATCCTACAAATTTTACTTGTAGGCTAAATTTTATTAGTCTAGGCTAAAGGCTACGCAGATCCACTCCCCCACCACCCCCGCCCAGTCCCACGATTTCTTGTGACCAGGCAAAAGCCCTCTCAGAATAGGCAGTGGTAAGACTCCAGAGTTGTCGTGTGGCCTTTGGTCAGACGGGCTCTAGACAGGGTCTTCTGTCTCAAGTGAGTCTTTCCTCCACTGTTACGACATCCATGCTAACTTCTTTGATGTGACCACTCGGCTTCCTGGACTCTTGAGGATCCTATAGGAATCTTCCAGAAAGGCTGGATTGCAGACATCAGTAGAATGGCTTCATGCACCTGACCATGGCAGAGAATTGGATGGGGAAAGTTAGAGAATCGCTGACTTCTCCCCTTCTCCTCCCAAAGATGGGTTGCTCTGGATGGAACATGAACTCCTCGGTGAAACTGCTTGTCAGTAATGGCACCACCATCCATGCATCACTTAAACCAGAAACTCAGATTTCCCCTAGACGACTCCCTCTCCCTCACCTGTTCACATCTGTCATTGAATACGTCATCATAGGCCTTAATATCTACTTCCTTTCCCCCCACTGCCACTTTAGTTCAGGTGAAAATGGGAATGATAATAAGCTTACCTATCGCTTAAAGATGTAATGAAGATTGAATAAGTTAATATATAAGTTAATATATACATATATATATATATATAAGTTAATATATAAGTTAATATATACATAGAACATCATCTGACACCCAGCGAACGCTTACTATGCTTTAGTAATTACCAATGTTGTCATTGTCATTGTTATTTCGTCTTCCAGTATGGGGTTAGGTGCCTCTCATATATGCTTCTCTTATGCTAATTAGTATGCCATTGTAGCACTTACCACACAATGTTGTAAAATCTCCTGTTACTTTGTGTCCCTGTAAGACCGCACAGTATCTGACACAGAGCAGAGATTCAAAAAATTTTTCTTGAATTAATGGATGAATATAAAACAAAGATTTCTGGTCCCCTATAAAGCGAAGTAGAGGGAGGATAGAAGAAGAGAAAGCAACTGAAATAAACAACCAACCAACACTTCCTCTTCTCACCAAAGATCTACACGTGTCCTCTGCACCAGCTGTGATTGGAGCTCATTTTCTCCCTGGCTCAGCCAAGTAGTCAACAGCTGTCACCTTCAGGTCCCCATCTCTCTGATCTATTGTGATGGGTGGTCAAAAGTTGATGTATCCAATGAAAAGTGTTGTTGTTGTTGTTGTTGTTGTTGTTGTTGTTGTTTTTGCTGTTTTACTCCATTGTTACTTCCAGGTTCACAGCCATTCTGAGCCTTCCTGAAAGTTGGGCTCTGGATAATTGAGATATCAAAGACAGTTCTTAGGATCATTGTTGAGAGTGAAGTGGACCTTCAATTTCTCAAACTCTAATAGCAGAAAGCCAGTGTTATCAGTTCAGTAAGGAAAGGCTTCTGATTCCTGCAGCCAATTTTACTGGTGGTGGTGGCGATGCAGAATTCGTTAACTAAGCTCCCTTTGATGCTCATGGTGCCCCAATGAGCTTTCCGGACAGTCCTTGTTTCTTAATGATTGGACTTTGTCAGACATTTTCTAACGACACTGTGAATGAAGTGTGCTGCTTTGCACAGTGAATGGCTCGTGTTTAGGTGTCTTCAAAGAGGGGACCAGACGACAGTTTGGAGAAGGTGTGGTACAGGTGAATGGGGTGAGACAGTTTCCCCCAGATTCGAATTCAGTTGTAGCCAGTGGGAAATGTGGGGACCAGTCAACTTCCCTTTCTGCAAATGTTTATTGGCCGCCAACTGTCTACTAGAACACTGTGCGAGGCCCAGAAGATCCCAAAATGAATGACACAAATTGCTGTCATTCAGAAGCTCACAGCCTGGAGCAGTCTATGTAGGGACAGTTAGAGAAGTCACTATGTGATGCTATGCAGAAAATCACATCTTTTTCAAAGATGTAGTCCAAAGTCAGCATATAAAGTGAAATGACAGTCTAGAAAGTCACCCCCTCAAAAATCCTGTAAGTAAACTCTAAGAAACTTCCTTCATTTTTTTCTTTGCATTTTACATTTTAGTGAGAGCTTCCCTTTTTTTTTTTTAAGTTTATTTATTTATTTTGAGAGAGGGAGAGAGAGAGTGGGAGTACAAGTGGGGGAGGGGCAGAGAGGGAGGGAGAGAGAGAATCCTAAGCAGGCTTCATGCTGTCAGCGTGGAGCCCGACGTGGGACTTGAACCCATGAACCGTGAGATCATGACCTGAGCCAAACTTGGATGCTTAACTGACTGAGCCACTCATGTACCCCAAGAGCTTCCATTAAAAAAGAATTTTGCTTTTCTTTTATGAAGCTGTATTTTGTAAGGTGTCTGGAATAAAAATATGTCTTTCTCTTTCTCTTTGTTTTCTCCTTTTCCCTCTTTCTGTTTACTGAGCACGTGCAGTTAAATCCATGCAAATTAAATGTACATATGAAACAGCCCCATGGTTATCCCTAAAACGGAAGTTTGTATGACTGTATAAAGTGGTCTGAAAACACAGAGGAAAAATGTTCTAACTTTGCCTGAGGAAATCTAAGGAGGCTTTCCTGAGGAGGTGTCATTCCAACTGGTAGGGGGCCAAGAGCTTTCTAAACACACAGAATAGCATGAGCAGAGGGAGGCCTGTAGCTATGGGAGGGTATAGTGTCTCCAGGGTATGATCTAGCATTTATGTTTGGGGCACGTGTAACGGTAGCAGAGAAGGTGAAGTGTGATGAGAAAAGAGATTCATCAGGCAAGATCACAAAGGCATCAAGACACATTATGTGACCAGCACAGCTGCAGGGAAGAGTGATGGGGAACGTTGTGTCCATTCCCGGCAGCTCACTGTTCTCCATCCTCCCTTCTCCTTTCTTGCCACTTCCCTCCACGGTTAACTACTTCCTGAAATGGCCCAATGCACCTGTTTTGTGCCGGATCTGACTCATGGAGTGCTGTTTTCTAGCTGAGGATGTGTTTCTGTTTCCTGAGCCTCTTCTCATGAAGGGTCCCCGAGTCATCTAGAGACATGGAATCATTACTGATCTCAATCGTGGCCCTAAATGTAGGTGGGTTTCACGTACCTATTCCATAGTTAAGCTGGGGTACTGCTGTTCTCTGGAAACGTAGGAACCAGAACTTGGCCTGGATGGGACCCTACATGCCATTGCACTTTCTGCTTTGTCATTTGACCTTGACTTGGGCATCTTTAGGGGCCATGGAATATTGCCTTTTTTACTTACCCAGAAAGAAAGGGAAAGTGAGGTCCATATTTAGACACCTCTGGAGAAATTCAGGAAATGACAGTGGACTTTCTGGGCTAGAATTTACTTAAGATAGCTTTGGTATTATACCTAAAGCTTGGAGAGATGTTTTATCAATTAGAATCTGGTCAGGTGACATATAACAAAGAAACCCAAATTACAGTGTTTTAAACAGAAGAGAAATTTATTTTCCTTTCAAATATAAGAAGCCTAGAGGCAAGCAGTATAGGATTGGTACAATCATGCACAGTCAAGGACTCAGTCTTTGGTCTTAATATTCTGTTATCCTCTCCATGTGGCTCCCGTCTCATGGTCTTGGGTGGTTGCACAAACTCCAGCCATCACATCCATACTCTAAATAGCAGAAGGAGGGCAGGGAAAGTTAAGAAGGGGGGGATGGTGGTGGTGGAAATAGCACATGACAACTGTCTTATAAAGAGATTTCTGGAAGCTGCCACACATTGCTTCTGCTTATAACACATTGGCCAGAGCTTAGTGGAGGCTGGGAAATGTTATTTCTCCAGGTGACAAGGTGAAAAGATACTGCAGTGGGAAGAAGCTGCCTCTGCCACAAATCCCATGAGCAAGAGCCCAACACTGTACATGTGAGCACAGAGCTGACACCTCTCCTCTTCTCTGAAGCCTGTGCCTCAGAGAATCACGTAGCTGCGGGAGTCCTTCCAGAGAGTCATTAACCTCCAACCCTGTGTGATGTGATTAGCACTGGTGTTATCTAAATGCTGAAGAAGGAAGAGGTCTCCTTGCTTGCCAACGCACCACCCCTTCAGGTATTTCGAGAACACCAATATGGAAGAATGGATGTTCTTGGTCCATTGGATGGATGAGTCCTGCCGATTAGGGATGTTTCATCCAGATGACACTCATTCCAGGCAAAGCCACAAATGTTGGGGCCCTTACGGAACCACTTTTTCAGATCCCCTACCTTTCCCCCAGACCCTCAACGGTTTGAATGGTACACAAGAGGTATCCGGCATGCTTTTGGCAATCATGAGCATGAATTTACTCTGTAACTTAGGTGATACATGAGTGGTGCCCAAAGACACAGGAGGGAAAGAGGAGGAGGAGGAGGAAGTAGAGTTCAAGTAGAGCAGTAATGGTGGGTGGAGAAGAGGAGGAAGGAAATGGGTGGGGCCTGCCCAGCCCTGTACAAATATGTGAATGAATTCAGTTTCTTTTCAGGGTCCTCCCCTATCTTTGGACACACTCCCTTTTGCTTGTCCTCAATATCCTCACACCCCTCTAGTCACCCACTCTTGGCATCCTCCTTAGCACTGCCATGGGCGATCTTTCCCTTCCCTAGTCCCCATCAGAAGCAACATCTGCTGTACTATGCGTTTAGGGAGTCATATAAGCGATAACATTGAAATAAGGGCTAATAAATCACAGACTTTTAAAACATGCTATATTTACCCACTTTCCCAAAAACTCTAATGAGCTTATTCACTTCCAATAATGATCAAGATAAGAATGTGATCCTCCCAGAAGTCATATTTACATTGTAAGAGAGATTTCTAAGCCTAAACCCGGAGGTATATTAATCACCCTCAATGGAATTTTAATACAGGGAAAATAATTAGGTAGGGGGTGTCCCTGTAGGGCTGGGGTTGGGGTTCCAGGACAGCAGCAGGAAGGCAAAATAGGGCTTGCTTCCAGCACCAAAATGGCGTGTTTCTAACATAGTGTCAGCTCCATACTAAGTGACTGATCCGTAATGAATAAACATGCGAATGAAGGTTTAATGAAAGGACAATTACAGAGCCCTGGGGTAAGGTTTAGAGAACCAGGAAGGGATGGTGTGATGTGCAGGATGAATATGAATATGGCGGCAAACCCATACCACCTCTCAGTTGAAGGTGTGACGGGAAAGAGTGGCTATCAGCCCTGGAGAGGGCTGTGGGTTTTGGAAAAGGGCCGTTGGATGAGAGTCGTGGCTTTTGGTAGAAGAACACAACCATGGCCCAAACACGGCCTAGCAGGTGGGAATAAATCCTCTCTTCTCACCCTCCAATTTTTCATCCGTGCCTCCCATTGGAGAACTCGATGAGGCGCAAGGGAGCCTGGGTAGAGCTCAAGCCTCCCAAAGGCACTGTGGATAAAGGAGGGGCAAATAGAAATAGAAAATATTTTAGCACATTAGCCTTTAGCAGTTTATACTTCAGTACAGGAGACAGAGCGATACGAACATAATTCATAGACGACGCAGTCATCAAGGTCACTAACAGAAATGCATTATCTGATTCATTTTATAAAATAAAAATTCACTGGCTTCTGGCAGCCCCTGAGTACAGTCTGGAGGTTTCCAAATCATCAAATCAGCTGTAACTATCAAACAAAATATCTTTTCTGTCTTCTTTCCCTCCCTCTCTCTCTCCTTCCCTCCCTGCCTCCCTCCCTCTCTTCCTTTCAACAAATACTACTGGGGTCCTTAGTGTGTGGCAGGAACTGTGTCTGTCATCTGCTCCTGGTTGGTTTTAGTCCGGGGGGGGGGGGGGGGGGTGGTCTCTGTCACCACTGACCCTTTCTCTCTGTCCTGCAAGACTAGCCTTTCCAGACCCTTTATGAAGGACCGTGATGCTTCATTGTCGCTTGGGGCAGAAAGAATGGCAACGTGAATGCTTTTCAAAAGGAGCAGGCTGTGTGGAATTTTTAAGCTCAAGTGTAGACTGGGGAGCAGAGGGAAAGACAGAGATTCTGGAAATTCTGGGCTAGAAGGTAAAGGCTGAGGGACAAAAGGAAAGGGGAATATGTGGGAGATTTAAATCAATGTTATAGGGGGCTTGTATTAAATGATAGCTCATGTCCCTTCCTTTTCACCCCTTCCTGAAGAAATCAGCACAAATACAGAGGAAATCTACCTCAGTGGGTGGAGGCAGAACCCTCTCAGCTCACTTGACCCAGGACTGACCCCTTTTCAGACCTAAACCAGGAATGCAGTGGTGTATAAGACCCATTCAAACAGTCCCAGACCCATTAAGCAATGGAGACAGGCCCTTGGACACTTGGCATGAATTTCTGGTGGTTTCCCTTCGCCAGCATGCCTCCCTCACCCTGTCTGTAGGGACCTCCCTGTTTATGTTTCCCTCATCCTGCCAATGGTCAGTGACCTGATTTCATCTTTTTTTTTTTTTTTTTTTTTTTTTTTTTTTTGTTGGAGAACTACTTGTCAGTCTCTCTCCTCTGTCCCGTGGAGCCAGTGCTCCTCAATAACTCAGTATGTTTGACAAGCCTTTTCTTAAGTATCTTGGAGGCATCCCATTGGATTTTACTGACAATGCATTTCATTGTTTTTATAACTTCCCCTTCCTCCCCTGATGAGTCTTCAAAAGTCAACAGGGCTACCATTTTGGTCTCCACTTTGAATGGGCATAGTAGTCAGGAGCACTGACACCACACTGCCCAGCATTGGTATCTGGGTTTGCTATCTGAACATCAATGTGATCTTGGACTAATCACTTAACCTGGTTGAGCCTTAGTTTTCTCATCTGTAAAATGGGAGTAATAATAGTCCCAAGTGGTGGGGATTAGGGGAGTCAATATGTATGAAATGTTGGGCCCCATGTCTGACCCATGTGAGTTTTCAGTAACAGCGTGCTTTTATTACAGTGAGTGCTGGGTTGTAATTATGATGCAAGGCATGGAATGTGCCTAGTGAGACTGAGGAGCTGAATTTCTAATTGTGTTACTTTTTTTTTTTTTAAATGTGTATTTATTTTGAGAGAAAGAATGAGCATGAGCGGGAGAGGGGCAGAGAAACAGAGGGAGAGAGAGAGAAGCCCAGTGGAGTGCTCATTTCATCTCTAAATTGCATTCTGGGCTCAGTTGCAAGGATTTGCTAAGCTTAGAGATGACTTAACAGTCCTCAGGTTTATCTCCATGTAAAAGTCCATCTTCTCAAGAGGAAGAGACGAAGGGAGGATTTGAGCCCTGGTCACTAAAAGCAGCTGGAATCTTTGTCTAGAGCTTCCTTGCAATCAGAGAGTCAATTTATGTTGGGGCTGAAGCTCCCTAGAGAACTTTTAGCCCACCCTGGGCATTTATCAGTTGAAACAACCCCAAGACTTACAAGTTCTGATCTTGCTTAAGACCATATAGGAACCCAGTGGTGGTCTGGGCTAAGGAGCAGTCTCCTAACTCACGATGCAGCATTCATTCTACACCATCGGGTTTTTCTTTTTTTGGATATTTTATCCATCTCTCTGTCTGTATCGTCTATTTGGGCCTTATTCCCCCCAATTAAATCTTTTCCAGAGCCCCAGTTTATGAAGATGGAAAGCTGAGCTGCTCTGGCTGACGAGAGAGGCAGGGCCTGGATCCCTGCACACTGGCCCTTTCTTTGCCCTGTGCAGCAGCCCTTGAGACCGCCCACATTGCTATCTTATCAGTACTTATGTATCTGTTTCTTTGACATGGTGTCATATTCCATTTTTCTAACCAGTTTTTCTGGTATATGGAGCTTTTGGGCCTATTCCGTCTTACACAGGTGTTGTTAGCAAATACTCTCCATATAATATATTGTAAAAAGAGAAGTTTTTGGACTGATCACCTTGAACTTGGGTCTTTGCAGGGAGCCTGGAAGCCAGCCTGGCTCTATGACATTGGCCAAGGTTCTGGAGGATGGGAAGGACCCTAAAGCAAATAAGCCTACACCCCACTTTCATAAACCCAAATACCTCTGTCCTCAGCTTACAGCACGCCCAGGATCATGTTCCAAAAATTCCACTTAATTTTCTTGGCTTCTATATTCACTCAGTTATAACCGGACCAGAAGGAGTCTTGGCACTAAAAGTCTGCAAGCAAGGAAAAGGCTGTTTCTTTGAATGTTGTTGCCCAATTTTGCAGACATTTTAGGTTCAGATAAGGTTTTGGGTGGCCAGTTAATTCTTTCTACATGTTGTTCTGAAATGAACCCAAACTCTGCCACCTTCTGAGATTCTCTGGTCAAATTGTGGCAAAAATAAGTTGACATTCCTGACTCTAAAGCCAAATTTCCTAAAGGTCGTTTCTCCTCAGTGTTCCTTCCAGGCCCTTCCCTGCCCCCCCACCCCCCACCCCTCCGCCGCCATCTCTTCACCCTTAGGTCAGGGGGAGGGTAGTCTGAACCTCTTCCTCTGGCCTCATGAATGGCTGCTGAGAGGCATCTGTGTGCATGCTGTTGTTTTCACTTGAGAAGATAAGAAGATTTCTTGGAAGCATCATCTCTTCTTTCTCAGCTATTGCTTATTTTTAAACCACCAATCTCTGCCCTAGTCAATTGAGCCTTCCACTACTGTAGGGGTTATAACGAGAGTTAAGTGTATCGTTTCCTTCCTACTCAGCTGTGTGTGTGTGTGTGTGTGTGTGTGTGTGTGTGTGTGTGTGTGAAAATGGGAAGGGGCAGTTTAAGGAGCCCAATTATCTTCTCAGCTCCATGAGGTCAGGGAACATATCTACCTTGGTTACTCCTCTATCTTCTTTCTTTGCCACATCCATGGTACATGGTAAACACTCAATAAATATTGGTTAAAGGAATGAATGAACATCTGCCTTCCTGTGTCAGATCTTCTCTCTGGTCTCAGAGTTAGAGGACACCAGCCTCTGAGGTCCAGGATGTGGACTTCAGTGAATTGCCTGATTATACCGTGGAGACTTGTCAGTAGGGTTACCTTTAGGTCAGAGTGGTGACTTAGGTGGTATGTTGAAGGTAGGCTAGTAGGTCCTAATGCCTACAATAATCTCATATCTTAGGGTCTTAAATGTGATTTGTTCAGAATGTTGTTTGTCCTCTGCAAGAATGCTGATATTCCTGGCAGGACAGCCCCTTTAGATTTGTTAACGAGGTGTGGTGGGCGAAACATCGTTTCTGGAGTCAGATGAGCCTGATTTCTAACTTCAGTGTCACTATTTACCATTTGTGTGACTTCGATAAATTATTTGACCTCTTCAGGGGGTTCCTTATCTGGAAAATGGCGATAATATCTTCTTCTTGGAATGATCAACATTAAATGATATTGAGGGGTGCCTGGGTGGCTTAGTTGGTTAAGTGTCTGACTTCAGCTCAGGTTATGATCTCACGGCTCGTGGGTTCAAGCCCCATGTGAGACTCTGTGCTGACAGCTCAGAGCCTGGAGCCTGCTTTGGATTCTGTGTCTCCCTCTCTCTCTGTTCCTCCCCCACTCACACTCTGCCTCTCTCTCAAGAATAAATAAACATAAAAGAATTAAAAAAAATTTTTTTTAATGTTATTGAGCTTAAAAGGTGACCAGCCATGTACTGGCATATAAGAGACACTCATATATTAAGAGGTCTTTTTCTTAAAGCTCTTCTCTTAAAGGCAAGTTCCTAGGGAAGAGGTGTTAGAAGTGGGAGTTAAGAGAGGGTGGTGAGAACAAGTCTTGTCATAGACTTAAACATTTGTCTGGGACTAGTCTTGTTGACTAATGTTGCCTAATGGGCATGTAGAACTAGTAAACAGGGAAATACGAAACTTTTTCTCATTACAGTAAAACTTCGGCTTGTGAGCACAATTCGTTCTGGAAACATGCTTGTAATCCAAAGTACTAGTATATCGAAGCGAATTTCAAGAACCATTGGCTTAGTCATGATCATGTGATGTTGGGCATCACATACGACTCATATTGCAGGACATCGCTTGTTTATCAATTTAAAATTTATTAGAAATGTTTGCCTGTCTTGTGGAATACTCGCAGAACAAATTACTCATAATCCAAGGTTTTACTGTATACAATTTTATTGGCACAACCTAACTGACTTCTAGAGTGCCTCCGCACAAAATAGGAATACCTCAAGACACCTGGGTGGCTCAGTTGGTTGAGTATCTGCCTCTTGATTTCAGCTCAGGTCATGATTTCACTGTTCGTGGGATCAAGTCCTGCATCAGGTTCTGCCCTGACAGCATGGAGCCTGCTTGGGGTTCTCTCTCTGCCTCTCTCTCTGCCCATCCCCCTGCTCATGTGCACACTCTCTCTTTCTCTCTCTCTCTCAAAATAAATAAACATTAAAAAAAAAAAGAAAAATACCTCTATGGGTATCAACCCTCTGGGTATATGGCTTGGCAATCAGACTCTGCCTCTGGGCACGTTTGAAAAGGGGCCATTTCCTTTGGGTAGATACAGGTGCACAGCTTGGCAGGAAAATCATCGGCTGAATAGCATCCTTATCTGCCCCTTCAGCCAGTTGGCTCTGTGCAGTGAACTACTTGCCCAACCATATGAGCTGGGCTTGCCTACCAGACAACAATTTGCAGTGAACTTGGGCTGAATTGTCAAATATACACATTTGTGAAGGAAAATCCAGTTGAGGCAGAAGACCTGGTTCAAATCACTTCTACTTCCATTCTAATCCAGAGCGGGGTTATGAAGCAGATAAATACTTCAAACTTCACTTTCTTCGTTCATAGAACAGTGATAACAATACTGCATTAGTCATCTACTCCTGCATAACAAATTATTCTAAAATTTTTGTAGCTTAAAAAAGAATAAGCATTTATTAGCTCGCAGTGTTTGTGGGTCAGGAATTCAGGAGCAGATTAGTTTGTTGGTTTGTGCTCAGGATCTCTTGTGAGCCCGAGATTTTGGTGGGCCAATCAGTATAATTGATATAATCATACACCAGAATAAAAAACCAAAACCATACGAGCATTTTTTTTTATAGATTTAGAAAAAGAATTTGGCAAGTACATCATTCTTTCATAATAAAAACACTAGCAAACTAGGAACTGAAGGGAAATTTCTCAACTTGGTAAAGGGTATCTATGAAAAATTTACAGGTAACATCATACTTAAGGTTGGAAGACTAGATACTTTCCCCTAAAAATCAGGAAAAAAGACAAGGATGTTGCTCTCACTACTTCTATTCAACATTGTGTTAGAGGATGTAGCCAGGGCACTCCGGCAACAAAAAGAAATAAAGTCATCCAGATTGGAAAGGAAGAAGTAAAACCATCTGTATTTTTTGAAGACATGCTTTTATATATCAATAATCCCAAGAAATTCACAAAAAAAGATTATAACTAGTAAATGAGTTCAGCTAGTTTGTAGAATATACTTGCAATGAACATGCTGAAAATGAAATTAAGAAATCGATTCTATTTACAATAGTATCAAAAAGAATGAAATATTTAGGAATAAATTCAACAAAAGAAGTGCAAAATTTATACTCTGAAAACTTTAAGATATTGTTGAAATAAATTAAATAAGCTCTGTGGGGGCCTGGGTGGCTCACTCGGTTAAGCGTCCGACTTGGGCTCAGGTCATGATCTCGCAGTTTGTGGGTTTGAGCCCCACATTGGGCACTGTGCTGACAGCTGGGACAGAACCTGGAGGCTACTTTGGTTTCTGTGTCTCCCTCTGTCTTTGCCCCTCCCTTGCTCACACTCTTTCTCTCTCTCTCTCTTTCTCTCAAAAATAAACATTATAAAAATTAAAAAATAAATAAGCTCTAAATAAATAGAATTCATTTCAAGTTCATGGATTAGAAAACTTAATATTGTTAAGATGAAAATATTCCCCAGATTTATCTACAGAGTCAATGTAATTCCCATCAGAATTCCAGCTTGCTTCTTAGACAAGCTGACTGTAAAATTCATATAGAATTACAGGGACCCACAATACAGAAACAATCCTGAAGAAAAAGAGAAGAACAAAGTTGGAGGACTCATACTTCTTGATTTCAAAACTTATTCTAAAATAACAGTAATCAGGACAGTATGGTACCGGCATAAGGATAGACATGTAGATCAATGGGATAGAACTGAAAATCCAGAAATAAATCCATGCGTTTACTGATTTTTGACAAGTGTTTCAAGACCCTTCAGTGAGGAAAAGAATGTTTCCAATAAATGGTACTGAGACAACTGGGTATTTATAGACAAAAGAATGAAGTTAGACCCCTATCTCAGACCATATACAAAAATTAACTCAAAATTGATCAAAGAACTTAAGGGTAAGAGGTGAAAAGATAAAACTCTCAGAAGAAAACACAGGGGTCAGTCTTCACAATCTCGAATTTGGCAACAGATTCTTATCTATGACACCAAAAGCAGGAGACACCAAAGAAAAAATAAACTGAACTTCATCAAAATTAAAATATATTGTGCTTCAAAAAATACTCTCAAGAGAGTGAAAGGACAAGCTACAGAATGGGAAAAAAATTGCAAACCATGTATCTAGGATCTAGATATCTAGATCTAGAGTATATAAAGACCTCTTATCTAGAAGTCTAAGTAGATCTAAAATATATACACTATATACAGTCCTCTTACAACTCAATATTACAAAAACAAATAACCCCATTAAAAATTTGGCAGAGTACTTGAACAGACGTTTCTCCAAAGATGTACAAATGGCCACTAAACACATGGAAAGATGCTCAACATCATTAGTCATCAGGAAAATGCAAATCAAAACCACAATGAGATGTTACTTCACACCCACCAGGATAGCTCAATTCTGCAGCCCTGGTTGTCTTTTCAGCATTTGTCTCCTCACAGCTTTATTATGTGGCTAAGAGATACAATTTACAAAGTAAATTGCAAAATGAACAAAGAGAGGGGGAAAAGAAACCCAGGACTGGGACGCAAGAAGAAACAGTTTCCCTGGGTGATTGTCTATGAAAAGGCACTTTGCACCCCAATTTATATGGAATCTGGTCCAGCTTCAGGCGGGCCCCAGGGGTGCGGTTTCAGACAGGATGGGGATGAGGGTGTGGTAGAACTGTAGCCAGATGGCTGTAAGCGGCCAGCTCTGTCCCTCCCATGTTTATGGCTTCCGGAACACAACACTTCTTGTCTCTAAAGCTTCAACAGCAGTGGATTTCGGGCTGTCTTCTGGTGTTCTTGGGTTATCATTCTATCATAGACAGCACGTAGGCTAGATGGGATTATAAAAATAGCATCCCAGGTTCGCAAATTAAGAGCAGAATCTGATTATTTGGGTAGTTTCCGTCATCGGCTTGGATGCTTCTTTCCGGTTTTCTGAATCAGGTTCTTTCTGTATCTCCAGATGCTTTCTTAGAGGTCTAATCTCTCCTGCTTACTCCCCTAGCTGCTTAGAAATCTATCCTCTCACCTGTCCAGGTGCCTCCCTCGTGATTTTATAAACATTAATTAACATCTGTGTTAGATGTTCCCAGAATGTTTGGGTATCTTATCTCATTTAATCATCACTGTGACACTGTGATGTAGGTGATTGTTACCATTGCTTGAAAGTTGAGAAAATGAAGACATGAAAGGTTGAGCAATTTGGTTAACAGTGCACAGCTAGCCACTGGTGCCCATACCCGGGTTCTCTGGGCTTTCTCCTGACCCTGCGGCTCCTTTCTTCAGCCCCGGACACTAGGGTTTCCCTTAACCTACAGCACCTCTACTTTGTCTTGGGGAAAGAGAGCGACCTGATGTAAGAAACCCACCTAGGCAAAAATAATGATGGATACGTTCTCCCTAAACAACCAGTTCTGATTTGGATCATTCCCAGGATCTCCTATCTAGCCCATTTAGAAGTTAATGAGAGGACAGAGCCAAGTCCTGGGAAAGGTCAGAGACCCCTCATTGATGATCTCACAATAACTCAAGATCAAGGTCAGCCTTGCAAGCCCCAGATAAATTCTGGAATCATTCCTACTTTCAGGGGCTCCTCCCGAGTGGCCTCAGAGGGGGCCACTCCATCCTGGTGGCTCCTCCTGGTGTGCACTCCTGCCTTGTGATGGGATAAAAACTGGGCCATCCTCTGTGGGCATGTGGTGGTGGGAGGGAGGACATGGTCCTGTCTTATGCAGAGATCTAAAGGTGCTGCTCATCTTGCAATGCTCCTTAGCACCCAGAGCAAGTTAGCACAGAGCAAATACTCAATAAGTGTCTTTTTTTTTTTTTTTAAAGTTTATTTATTTTGAGAGAGAGATAATGAGCAGGGGAGGGGCAGAGAGGGAGGGAGACAGAGGATCCGAAGCGGGCTCTGCGCTGATAGCAGAGAGCCTGATGCGGGGCTCGAACTCGCAAACCTCAAGATCATGACATGAGCCGAAGTCAGAGGCTTAACCGACTGAGCCACCCAGGAGCCCCTCAGTAAATGTTTTTTAATTTAATCACATGGTAACCGATATTTTGTCTTGTTTTTTTCCCCCTCCAGGAAACCTATTCTACAAGTGAAATACACTTAACTGAAATTCCTCCCTCTCTCCCCTCCTCCCTTCCCCTCTTCTTTCTTCTTCTTCTTTTTTTTTATCTCCTTCTATATGTTCACGTGTATAGAATGTTAACGTTTTCAGAGTGGCCTCCAATCTCCTCAAGACCTACACAGAAAAGGGCAGAATATAAACAAATAATGAGCCTCCCCCAAATAATCTCGTTTGACTTGTACATTTCACCACTTTTACCCACAATGCGTATCAAATATAAATTATCATTAATTCATTCCACCCCAAATCCTAGTGTTTGTTTTATCTTTCTACTTCCTGCATTAGGAAGCTATTATCCATAGTCTTCCACTCCCACCCCTGGAGGGAGAAAAAAAAAAATCCTCTTGTTTTCTGTGGGTGGCCTGTGGGGGTTCCTGAGCAGATGTTCAGGGAGTTGGATTTCAGCATCTGTGAGTTTGTCTGGATCACTTTGGTAAGCTGTTAGTATTCAGTAAGCTGCCACCTGGGCACCCCTCCCCCCACCTCTATTACTTTCCCCCCCCTTTAGTTCCATTCTATTGTTTTAAACAAACTCTTCCACTTTCTGAGTGGGTGGTTTCTTACAGTAATGAGTGCCAGTTGCCTATTATCCAGGGAAGATTTCAAAATTATTTAGGTCATACGTATATTGATAATTCTTTCCTCAATTCTTTTGTCTCTCAAAAGCCCCAATTCAGGGATTTTAAGGGCATCAAAAAAGTGAAATTGAGCTATTGGCCTTTAAGAAAATGATACATAATCTCTTGAGCAAGCTCCACCGCTTTCTTTGAAGAATTTACCCAAAGCTTTTGGCACAGAATGCAACAGTGTAGCCCGACAATTTCGGTGTATACCTTCTTTGAAAGGAGACAGCATGAAAGTGATATAAACCAAGTTGTCAGGCTCCTGTAGGACAAATAGCCCTTTATGGCAAGTGAGGGAGAAATCAGATCACTGGATCTAAAACACAGCTCTTAATGTGATACTTATGTTCACGGAATAAGTATTTAAAAATTTAAATGTATAGGGTCGTGTGGGTGGCTCAGTCGGTTAAGCGTCGGACTTCGGCTGGGGTCATGATCTCAAGGTTTGTTGAGTTCAAGCCCTGCGTCGGGCTCTGCGCTGACAGCTGGGAGCCTGGAGCCTGCGTTGGATTCTGTGTCCCCCTCTCTGTCTCTCTCTGCCCCTACCCCACTCACGCTCTGTCTCTCTGTCTCAAAAATAAAACATTAGAAAAAGGAAAGAAAATTTAAATTCATCAACCTGGTTGAAAGTGACCATACATTTAATGCATTATAAATGTATGATTCTAAAGGACGGAAGGAAGGAAATCAGTAGGAGAAAAAAATAATGAAAATCAACTAACTGGATTCCAAGAGCTTAAAAGGTCCCCTGGGGAGGGTTTATTTTTTATTTTTTTTTTTAAAGACAAAGAGGTCTAAGAGAACTGCCTGTTTCATAAGAAAACAATATGGTTTTAATAACATAAGAAAAAAAGATCTTGATCCATGAGAAAGCAGGAAAGGGTAGAAAGAAATTAAATTGGCAGGGTCAAGGGTTGCTTTAAAATGATCTCACAAGAGGAAGTTTGCCAGGCAATCAGTGAAAAGGATGGTCAAAAATTGAAATAATTTGCTGAGAAAACCAGAAGAGCTAAAGCAGAAAAGGAAATGCAACTAGCAAAAAATATAAAGAGAAACGGGAAAAAAATATTAAACATTTAAGCCCCAAATGAGAGATACAGAAAAATATTACCCTTCATAAATGAAAACAGAAAGCTAAAGATATGGGATCCTTAAATGCCGAAGTTCTAAAAGTTTTAAATTATGAAGGTAGTGGGGCGCCTGGGTGGCTCGGTCGGTTAAGCGTCCGACTTCAGCTCAGGTCACGATCGCACGGTCCGTGGGTTCGAGCCCCGCGTCGGGCTCTGTGCTGACAGCTCAGAGCCTGGAGCCCGTTTCAGATTCTGTGTCTCCCTCTCTCTGTGACCCTCCCCCGTTCATGCTCTGTCTCTCTCTGTCTCAAAAATAAATAAACGTTAAAAAAAAAATTATGAAGGTAGTATCTTATATCTTCATCCCTCCATTCACGTGCAACCATTTTATATGCATTTTGGAAATACATTTTGGTGCATTTTCTTCTAGACCTGAGCTATATAATCCTTGAAATGTGGCTAGTTCAAATTGAGAGATACACACTGGATTTTGAAGATATAGTAAAAAAAAAAAAAATGAACAATTTTTCTATTGATCACATGTTGAAATTATTGTACTTTGGATAGTTATAAGTACAATATATCATTCACATTAATTTCACCTAAATAACACCAGTGGGCCACATTATCTTTCTGTTGGACAGTGCTGTTCTACTCCTTATTTTCTATAGCTAATAGTTAGAAAGACTTTATTAACCTAGACTCATGTGGAGTTAATCAATTAAAATCAGAATCAAAATTTCGTAAGTAGTGAAAAGGATTGTGATTTTTATCTTGAAAATATAATAAAAATTATACAAATAATTTTACTATGAACCTTTCAAATAAAATTTAGGTTCTACTTGCAATTATACACTAATTCTTAGAAGAAAATGTCAATAAAGAAAATGATGGGGGAAGGGATTGTGGGATGATTTTTCCAAAGAAAAGGAAAGATAGCTTAATACTACATCTTCCACTTTACACGTGAGTATTTTGTAGCACAGTTATAAAGAGGACCAATTGGGCAAAGAGGTTTGAAGCATTTGTTAATTTCCTGAATGGCCTCTCCTAATACTTTTAAGTTATTCTCTTTTGAATGGTCCATCTTGTCATCACTCTTGTTAATTTTCTCTTTGTGTTTTTTGTTTTTTTAATTGATTGAACTTTCCAGATCCTTATTTGCTAGTGATTTGCACAGCCCTGCAAATAACCTCTCCTTGTTTCATTAAGTTTTGCAACTATGAAGGCTTTGGATAATGAACATGTAGATAACGAGGACACCTGTGTATGTTTATGTTGCTGGGGCAACACTAATGCAGGTCTGTGCCCCTACCTATCACTTCACCCTCAATCACAGTGATTCCCTAGTATCTTTAAGAATGCTTCATAAGCGGGGCACCTGGGTGGCTCAGTCGGTTGAGCCCCAACTTTGACTCAGGTCATGATCTCACAGTTCATGAGTTCAAGCCCTGCATTGGGCTCTGTGCTGACAGCTGAGAGCCTGCAGCCTGCTTCAGATTCTGTGTCTCCCTCTGTCTCTGCCCCTCTCTCTCTGCCTCTCTCCTCCTTGTGCTCTGTCTCTGTCTCTCTCTCAAAAATTAACAAACATAAAAAAAAAAAAAGAATGCTTAATAAACATCATCAGAAATGAATGACTACATCATTCTTATGTCTATCTTATTCTTAATGTCTATCTTATGGGTAAACTATGATTGATAAGTTATCAAAACATTCCCTTATTTTGGATAATTTATGTTGTTTTTTTTCTTCCTTTTTTGGACTATTATTACAAACAATGCAACACATAACATCTCTGAACACAAATCTTCATTGAATTCCTGTTTTTATTTCTGGTAGATACCTGGAGGGGTAATTGCAAGATAAAAAATTTTGGACATTTTAATGCAAACTGCCAGTTTTTCTGACCACTGATGGTAATTTATACTCTTAGCAGTGGCATATGAGTGGACATGGAATCACACCTTGGACAACATTAAGAATTACCAAGAAAAATATTTTTGTTAAGCTAATAAGGAAAATAATATCTATTTACTCTTCATTTGAATTTATTTGATAATGTTTATTAACAATAATTATTTGAAAATATTTATTAACAATATTTTATTTTCTGTAAATTCTCCATTCATGTTACCTTCTCATTTATCTATCATGGATGTTTTTGATTTTATTTATTTGCAAGAGGTTTTTTTTTTTTAATTTTTAATGTTTTTGTTGTTTGTTTTGAGAGAGAAACAGAGCATGAGTGGAGGAGGGGCAGAGAGAGAGAGAGGGAGACACAGAATCCAAAGCAGGTTCTGGACTCTGAGCTGTCAGCCCAGAGCCCAATGCGGGGCTTGAACCCACGAACTGTGAGATAATGACCTGAGCTGAAGTCAGACAGTTAACCGACTGAGACGCCCAGGCACCCTTGACAAGCTTTACTTTAAAAAAAAAAAAAAAAAAAAAAAAAAAAAAAAGTTTATTTATTTATTTTGAGAGGGTTGGTGGGTGCACACGAGGTGGGGGAGGGACAGAGAGAGAGGGAGAGAGAGAATCCCAAACAGGCTCCATGCTTGGCGTGAGCCCTATCTTACCACCATGAGATCATGACCAGAGTGTATATCAAGAGTTGGTTACTTAACTAACTGAGCCACCTAGGCACCCCAAGCTTTATTTATTTATTTTTAATGTTTATTTATTTTTGAAGGAGAATGCAAGTGGGGGAGGGGCAAAGAAAGTGGAACGGAGGATCTGAAGCAGGCTCTGCACTGACCGCAGCAAGCCCAGTGTGGGGCTCGAACTCATGAACTCAACTGCGAGATCATGACCGGAGCCGAAGTTGAATGCTCAACTGACTGAGCCACTCAGGTGCGCCCCCCACTCCAAGCTTTGCTTTTTAAAAGAACTTCCATTTTCTGGATTCTAGTGAGTTGAGTATAGTTTCATAAGTATATTGGCCATTTGGGTTTCTCCTGTATTATTTCCCACTTGTCTCTTTTGACCATTTTCTATTAGGTTATTCTTTCATATTGAATTAAGTAAGCATTTCATATTTTCTGAACATTTATGTTTTGTTGTTACATGCATTGAAAATATAGTCTCCCAGTCTGTGACTTATCTTTTCACCTTGTTTTTATATTTGTAATAGTGCAGAATTTTAGAAAAACCCATTTAATCAAATCAATCCAGTTTTTCACATAAAGTTAGTGCTTGTTTTGCTCATTTAAGAAAATCTCTATCCTGAGATCATGAAGGTATTTTCTCACTTTTCTTCTAAAAGTTGTGAAACTTTCTTTTCAAATTTGTATTTGATTCATTTGGAATTTATTTCTGTGGTTGGTGGGATGGGGGAGATAACATTTTGTAGGTAATCAGTTGTATCAGGATGATTTTTTAAATATTCCATCTTTCAAAAAAATTTCCATTGATTTTTTTTTAAGGTCCCTTATGTCATACATCAAGTTTTAATTTATATGAAAGACTGTTTCTGAGCTCTCTATTTGGTTCTGTTGGCTCATTTGCCCATTCCTTACTCATACACTGTGAATAATTCTACTTTATGAGAAGTTTGATATCTGGTAGGGCAAGCCTTGTTTCTCACTTTGTCTATTTCAGGAGCATCTTGGTTATTTTTAGCCCCTTTCCCTTCCATGCAAATGTTAGGATCAAATAAACATTTGAATGGAATTGTATTCCTTTTATGAATTTATTTAGGGAAAATTGATGTTTTTTCAATATTAAATATTCTATTCATGGACATGTTTTATTTTTCCATTTATTCTGGTCTTTTCTTAAGCATTTTATTTTTTGTTTTTAAAAAAGATTTTATTTAAATGTTTATTTATTTTGAAAGAGAACAAGCATGAGTGGAGGAGGGGCAGAGAGAGCAGGAGAGAGAGAATCCCAAGCAGGTTCTATGCTGTCAGCACAGAGCCCGATGTGGGCTTGGGCTCACAAACCATAAGATCATAACCTGAGCCAAGATGCTTAAGAGTCAGATGCTTAGACTGAGCCACCCAGGTGCCCCAAGCATTAAAAAAAAAAAAAAAAAAATTAATGTTTGTTCATTTTTGAGAGAGAGAGAGAGAGACTGAGTGTGAGTGAAGGAGGAGCAGAGAGAGAGGGAGACACAGAACTGAAAGCCAGCTCCAGGATCCAGGCTCCCAGCTGTCAGCACAGAGCCTGACGTAGGGCTGGAACTCACGAACCATGAGATCATGCCCTGAGCCCAAATCGGCCCCTTAACCAACTGAGCCACCCAGGCGCCCTAGGTGCCGCAAGCATTTTAATATTGTAATTTTCTCAATAAAGATTTTACACAACATTTGTTAGTCTTCTAGGCACTTTACAGATTTTGTTGATTTTGTGAATGAAATTTCTTCCATTAAATTTGCTAATTGTTTATTATTTTTAGACATCTGTGACTTTTAAACAGCTTTATTGAATTATAATTCACATATTATACAATTCCTCCATTGAAAGTGTACATTCAATGGGTTTTGGTATATTCAAAAATATGTGCAACCAGGGTGCCTGGCTGGCTCAGTTGGTAGAGCATCCACTTTTGATCCCAGGGTCGTGAGTTCAAGCCCACATTGGGCGTGGAGCCTAATTAAAATGTATATATATATGTGCAACCATCACCGTAATTTTCAATCATCTTCATTACAAAAAAAAATCTGGTATGTTTAAGTTATTCACGGATCCCTCTATTTCTCCTCACTCCTCCAGCCCCAAGCAACTGCTTGCTAATCTACTTTCTGTCTCTAGATTTTCCTATTCTGGATTTTCATATGAATAGAATCATATGAAAGGTGGTCTTTTGTGACTGACTGTCTTCTTTCATTTAGCATAATGTTTTAAGGTACATCTATGCTTCATCATATACTAGTCCTTTATTGCTTTTTAAGGCTGAATAGTATTTCATTGCATGTATATGCTCTATTGACTTTTATATATTGATTTTTAAAATAACATTGCAGAACGCTTGTATTAATTTTATTGATACTAATTTTCTATATAGATTTTCTATAGATAATCCTTTCCTCTTCCAGTAGGAGCAGCTTTGTAAATTCCTTTGGACTCTGTACACTTTCTATTTCTAATCCCTGTCTTATATCATTAGTTAGAATTTCTAGTACTGAATGGACACGCTGTTACAGTCATCCTTGTCTTATTCCTGACTTTAATGTAATTGCTTTTAAGATTTTACCATCAAATACATTATCTATAGGATCTCAATGAACACACGTTTTGGATGAAGAACATTGAATCTTATTCTTTGTTAAGATTTTTTTTTTCATGACCAAATTAAATTTTGGCTGATTATTTTGTGTTTATTAAAAGCATCAGACTTTTCCTCCCTTTAATCTGATTTTCTGGTTTGTTAGTTATGTAATTTTCTGATGTTGAATTCCGCTTCATTAAACAATTCTTCAATCATTCACCATTTTTGACTGGATATTATAGGTCAGGCGCTATGCTAAGTGTAAAAATGCAAAAGTAAATAACAGACAATCCTATTCTTTAAAAAGCCTACCATTTCTTTAGGAAAGTAAGAGCTGAATAGGGGCAAGGTAATTAACAAATATTCAATGTTTTCTATGTGTGCGGTACCCTTTTAGATACTTTAGAAATGCGTTCTGATTTGATTCTACCAATAAGCCTATAAATACAATGATTTTATTCACTTTATAGATTAGGCATCTGAGGTTCCCAGAATTAAGTAATTTGCTCCAAGCCAGGATTCAACCCAAAACTTTCTAGCTCTAAAACTCAGGCTCTTGCAATATGCAGGTGGCAAGCATCATGGTTGTTGAGCACACGGAGAGCCATTTTTAGTTAGAATGGTCAGGATATTTCTGATTTTCCAGAAAATAATGGATTTAAATGATCCCTTCACTGGTAGGCAGCTGTACGGGAGAGCAGAGCAGCAGATGGCAATTGAAGCAGAGGTGGGGGTAAGCAAAGGCACAGAGTCAAAAAGCACCAAATAGCCCAGAGCTCAAAGGGTAAACCATTTGGCTGTGATGTACAAGTTGTGTAAGCTGGTCTTGGGAAAGAAATCTAGATAGGTTGGAGTTTTATCTTATAAAAACTCTTGTGGTGACATACAGTGCAGATTAGAGTAAGAAAACCAGACTCTCAGGCAGGAAGCCTTTGCTATAGTCAAAGTGAGTAATAGTAAAGACTCTTCATTTGCTCCTCATCAATTTTAAGATGGAGTCCAACCAGTTAACTTACCCTGATGGACCAGGCCTGACATGGCCTTTCCCTTCCCCCCTCCAGTCTCATTTTTCCTCTTGTCCTCTCAGCTCCACCCTCACTGGCCGCTTTTAAGTTTCTTGAACCTACCTACTCTGCTCCCTTTGATCAAATAGTCTGAATAAATTATTCCATCAGTGAATAACTTTCTTCCTTCTCTCAGCATGCCACACCCACTTTTCTAATCAACTTCTACTCATACTTCATGTTTCATTCCTTAATTGCGTTCCTCTCTTTCAGAATACTCATTTCAACTTACAGTCATATGTTCATTAATATTTTCTTGAGCAACATCTGTCTCTCTTACCAGCTTGTAAATTCCATTGCTGAAGCAGGGGCAGTCTATGTCTGCTGTCACTTGCCTAGTTCCCTGCACAAAGCCTGGCACAGAATAGGCACTCAATACAGATTTGGTAAATGAATAAATGAAGAGTGAATTTTCTGAATTAGGGAAGGCGAAGTCAATAGGAATAAAATGGATAAGAAGAAAAGGAGATTGCAAAAATTTTTAGAAAAATAAACTTGACTTGGTAAATTGACTAAATATGGGGACGAAAGAGGAATTAAGAATGGTTCTCAAGGTTAACTCTTCAGTGATTAATTAAGAGAGAAGTTGTATTATTAAAAGAAACACAGAATCCGGAAAGATGAAGCAATTAATTTTATATATATCAAATCACTATGAAGACCCTGAGGAAGACAACATCCAGTAGGAATTTTCAGGTCAGAGCAGTCATATATAAAAATTATGATTTTGGACACGTTTTCAGAATGAAACAAACACTCATCTAAGAGATTGGGTGAAAATAACAAGAAGAAGAGAATAAACAGAATAGCAGAGGCTGTGGGAGCTAGATCCCGACAAACGTCAATGTTAAGAAGCCAGTAAAAGGAAAATGAATTGACAAAGGGGACATGGCAACAGGCAGAGAGATGGAGACATGAGATGGTGTGTTACCGCCAACGTCGTGGGAGGAGTGAATCCCACTGAGTGGAGAATCCATACTGCCAATGAAGAACGAGGGCTGAAAATTAGCCATTGATCTTGTGATAATATCTTGGGGACCTTTGGGAGTAACACTTGTATAGAGCATGAGGTTAAGGCAACATAACTGATTTTAGGAAAAGAAGACACTGCTTGTGTAGATCACTGATTTCAGAGGTGTGGCAAGGGAAAGAAAATCAAAATAAGATTGTAATTAGGGTAAGAAGCATTAAGGAGCATTTTGCAAATTAATAGAAGTCTGAACGTGCTCCTAAGCAGAGGGGGTAAAGGTCTGTGGAGAGGAGAAATGGAAGGGGCTGCTGAATGGGGTCAGCCATGCTTAGTGAGGGAGAGAGGAGGGTTTGGGAAGAAGTGATGAAATAAGTGACGTGGTTAACTTGAGTAAGAGAGGATGCTCTTTCTGGAAGGAGCAAAGTCTTGAGATGGAGAAGGACATCACTCTCCGTTGGATAGGAGACTATCATGTCCTGTCAAGAGTGCTGAAGATAGTGGAGTCAGAGGGTGAACCGAGTGATCGAAGAACATGGGGCAGCAGGGAATATGTGCCCACATCCCCAGTATTCTCCACTCACACAAGCTCAGACTCAGAAAAAAAAAATGAGTTGTTGCCCTAGAACAAGCTGCCAGTTGGCCAGGCTGGTAGTGACACAGCCTCTTCAAAATGCTCCATGAGAACCCAGATCAGAAAAAAAAAAAAAAAGAAAGAAAGAAAGAAAAAAAGAAAAAAAAAAAGCTTCAGAGACGGACACACAGCAGCAGCCACAGTGCATTCTGGGATTGTGCTCACATCTGGCCCCAGACACGACCTGCCTCTACCGAGTCCCCTCTGAGGACTGTGGCAAGAGACTCTTTCCTGTGTACACAGGTGGAGAAGACTACGTTTCCAATCTCCAGCCCTGTCCCTGGCCCAGCCCTGCTGCTGACACCCTTCCTTCGGGCTGTGAACTCTAATGAATGATCAGGCACAGGGCAGCTCAGAGGCGGCAATGAAAATCTCTTACGTTTCCTCTCAACAATTTCAAAAGGGCTTTCCCAAAATATGACCTCATTTCATTCTTATGGCACCATGGCATTACTGTCCTCAATTTGAAGCTTCCAGTCACTAAATGTCTTGAGTAATGCCATGCAGCTAACGTGTATGAAGGCTTTTTGGTTTGAAAACCCTGGCTCTTACAACGACCCACGTGTCTACACCTGACTGATCCCCTTTAGTGGTGAGGAGGTGGGTTCTGGGAATTGGGAGGGAAGAAGGGGGCGGGGAAGGTGGATGAAAACTCTGGATGGCAAAGAAACCCTGTATTCACCACTCAGCCCGACCTTGCCAAGGATAGCCACCCCCTTCTGTGGGCCAGAAGCCATTCCCATTTCTGCTAGAAGGAATGAAAGGCACCTATAAATTTAAGATCTTCTCATGGAACTAAAAGGCTTAGTGAGTTCTCAGAAGCAGTAGAACGGGCAATTTATGTGTGTGTTTGGTGACCATGGTGGTGGTTGAAACATGGACCAGAGGCAAAAACGTGTAAAACTGTATTTGTCAATATCAGGCAAACCCAACGGGGTTTGGGCTTCCTTTCCTGGAAAACAAGGAGCTTGCTCTAGATGATTCCTAGGATCTGACTAATTTGAATAGTCTCTGTCTGAGCCCGTGATTCTTGGGAAGATGGAAATGATTCTCGCAGGAGGAGCAACGTTTCTTCAGGAGTTCTTCCTGTTCCAGGCAGTTTTCTGATTTCCCTCAGGGGCAGTGAAATCATTAATGAGCCCGTGAAACATCATTTTCTAGGAGGTGGGCTGTGCCCTTGTGCTATTTAGAAAACTAACGAACTAACTAACCAATCAATGAGCTCATCAACTGCCTGACTGCCTGACTGATGGACACACAGCTGAGCAGCAGCCAGAGGGCCGGGAAGGAGCCGTCGCGCGAGCGTCCTTTGCTGTGGACAACAGTGTGCAGTGCTGAGACCTCGCCTCGGCCGGCCCGGCCCTGCAGCTTCCCACAGACCCTAAATGTGAACAACAGGCCTTAAGTGGCCCACTCAACTGGCCTTTTGGCCAGGCCACTGGGCCTGGGACTCCATCATTTCCAAGTAAGAGTTTCCTTTAAAGCTCCAGTGGCTAGAGGGCAGCGCTGGTCTGTTTCCCCAGCACAAACCTGTACCTGCCCAGTGCTCCTCAGCTTGCAGGGCACCAGTGATTTCGGTTTCATGAGGCCGTGCCAAGTGCGGAGAGGCCCCGTGTGCACTTTCTGTCACGTGACCCGGTGACTCAGGCCCTTTCTGGTTCATGCTTGTTGGAGTATGGGAACCAGGGAGGAAAGGTGAGAAAAGCCTTTGCCATAGCTCTCTGGGAGGGTCTGGGGTTGAGTAATTGTTGTTACACAGGCTGCCCTGAACCCTTTTTATGTGAGCATAATAAAGTAATCTGGGAGCTGTGGGACTGCCGTTTGCAGATGAGATTTCTAGAGCTCGCGTATTCCAACCCCTGTCTCCAGCAGGAGGAAGCCAAAAATCATCGAAGGGGGAAAAAAAAATCTACATTTCACCACTTCCTTTAGTGAAATAGTTTGGTCTTTAACCATCTCATCACCGGAGATATTTCTTTGTGTTATTTAACCTGAATTCACCCTGCCACGTTTCAGCACGACTCCTCTTACTCTGGGAGACAGAGTGGAAAATTCATTCTGGTACAGGAGGAATGTCTAAGTAACTGTAAGGGAAGATGCTTGTTCCCACTTCATTTTCTCTCCCTTGCCAATACTAGAGCCCTCTGTTCTTTCAAACTTGATTTCAAAGGTGTCCCCGTTAGCAACCTTTCTCTGTTGAACCCTTCCTTTCCACAGAAAAGAGCAAAACACTCAAGCTCAGAGTTTATTTTATCACACATTAGTTCTCCTTGACAGGCTATTTTGAAAATGTTTTGAGTCAATTTCAGGGCACAGTGCGCTGAATTTCCAAGTAGGATTGATTGCTTTAAAAAAAAATTTTTTTTTTTTTTTTTAATTTTTGAGCAGAGAACAGAGTATGAGCAAGGGAGGGGCAGAGAGAGAGGGAGACACAGAATTGGAAGCAGGTTCCAGGCTCTGAGCTGTCAGCACAGAGCCTGACTCGACCTCATGAACCTCAAGATCATGACCTGAGCTGAAGTCAGATGCTTAACCAACTGAGCCACCCAGTTACCCCAGATTGATTGTCTTTAATGCAACTATGCTGTTGTGAACACTGCCTACGCTTGGAGTCAGAAGTCCTGGACTTGGCAGGGGCACCTGGGTGGCTCAGTTGGTTGAGCCTCTGACTTCGGCTCAGGTCATGATCTTGCAGTCCGTGAGTTTGAGCCCTGTGTCAGGCTCTGTGCTGACAGCTCAGAACCTGGAGCCTGCTTCTGCTTCTGTGTGTGTGTGTCTCTCTCTCTGCCTCTCCTCTGCTCTTGCTGTCTCTCCCTCTCTCTCAAAAACAAACATTAAAAAAAAAAAAAAATAGTCCTGGACTCACCATTTGCCAGCTCGAGAGGCTCAACCTTTGAGAGGCTCAGTTTACTCATCTGGAAAACGGAGAAAATGAGGCTTTAACTTCTGGGGTTATTGCAATGATAAGTATATCAAAGTGCTGAGGATAATGGCTTTCACTTAACAGGTGATCTACAGACAGTAAGTCACAGTCTTTAAGGGCAAGGACTATCTATAACTTTTATTTCTGTAGTTTTTCTCCGTAAGGCCTCAGTGTGCTGCTTTGCCTGTAAGGTAAATCAAATGAGGGCTGCTGCTGATCATCTATTTGGTAGCTGAGGACAAGCGAGCTGGAAAGGATGTGAGGCCATTTTGAGGTCTGGTGAAGTCTGGAGATGTCTGAGATTGGGGGTCCCTGCTCTAGGTGAGTTGAGGGAGGTGGGGAAGATGATGCTGTGTGGGTGTCTGAGCTGGGGAATCAGATGAGGCAAGATCCATGGAAGAGGAATCGAGGGGAAATAGAAAAACTGAAGATTTGGTTCTAAAAGAGAAGTCTGGCGTGGGCCTATGCGGGAGGAAAAAGGGGCCAACCATGCGCCCATTAAAAGGATCTGCCTCTTGTAACTTCACCAGCTCTTAGAGTTCACCTTTGTACTGTCTTGTCTGTATCACTGGGCCACTTCAGAAAGTTCGTTCAAATCCTTATCTGCCGGAGGTGGAGTTTCTTTATCCTGGTGTGCAATTTATTACCTAGGAGGGTGCAGGAGTAAGCTGTGAGAATAATTTCCCCCAGAAAACACAGGTCTTGCCTTCATCTACTTTCTTAGTTCTTCTGCACACGGGTCTGGGACCCATGCGGTGGCTGCAGTGACGCTCTGGTGAGTACGGGCACAGATGTTGACTGCTCTAGTGTGACCTCAGGTGAAGTGGACAGGATCGCTTGGGGGTTGAGCAATGCACTCCCGAGGGTTCTGTCAAAGGAAAGGAGATTTGGGTGGGAAACACTAAGCCTGGAGATCAATGAGGGCCAGGGAGGGGTTTGTTTACCAAAGGTGAGGCCTTCTCTTTTTTTCCAGATGAATGGGGGGGAGGTAGATGGTTGGAAGGTCAGGGACAGGGAAGGTGACCTCCGTGCCACAGCTCAGGTCTTTGGTCAAAGCTATGACACAGTCTGGCAGCTCCTGCTCATTTATTTTTCTACCACAAGTGCCCTGACCCAGGAGAGGATACCAGGTGGTAAATGGAGGCTTGTGCATCGTGAGCTTTGCTTTGTGGAACCTCAGATACAGACAGCTGAGTTAAACACATTCTGCAGTTTGTGAACACTGAATGCAAGGTCGCACTTTGGTTTTAGTTTGTTATTCGTTTTTCCTGTTCATCCCTGATCTTCGTCCCCATTTCCCTTTTGCCCCCTCCCTCATTTCTCACTTCCTCCAGCCACCAATCCTTGACACACATATGGCATTCTCTAATGATAAGACAAATACCCTTCATATATGAGCTCCTGCATACCCAGCACCGGGGATTGCTGGGCGCAAGGTACGCACTCACCTGCCTGTTTGCTTTCCAGAATAGCTGGGCTGGTTTAATGTTGCTTCAGAAACGCATGAGCAAGTCTCCTTCTCTGAATCTTCTCCATCACTTGGTATTACCCAGATCTATCTAATCTTTCTATCTTGCGTGTGTATAAGGTAGTATATCACTGTATTAAAATTTTCTCTGATTTCTAGGCCTTCCTAGAAATACATATCTCATCTCATCCTTGGTATCCATTATCTAAATTGCGTAGTATTATACATTTTGCTCATTTTGCTTATGAGTTTCCAATCTTTTTCACGCTGATTTGTAAGAGTTTCTTATCTGTATTAGACATATAATTATCCATGTATGTAGATAACAGAATTTTGTCTTGTGTTCTCATCCTGTTTTGGAATCAAGTTTATACGTATTAGCTTCATCAGGCAATTGATAATTTAATTTCTATAATGGTTATTTATCTATGCAAGTTTTTAATTCATTCTTTGCTAATTTTGATACTTTATACTTGTAATGTGCCTGGGTGTGGAGGGCACTATGTATCTGTATCATATAACACTCTGTGAGTCTTCTCAGTCCTACTTTCCTACTCCGTATCTTTAACTTACATTTTATTGTTTCTTCTTCAGGGAAAAAAATGATGTTTCTTTTTTCTTTTTTTTTTTTTTTTTACATTTATCTATTTATTTTGAGAGAGACAGAGACAGAATGAGTGGGGTAGGGGCAGAGAAAGAGAGGAGTGAGAGAGAATCCCAAACAGGCCCTGTGCTGTCAGCACTGAGCCTGACACAGGGCTTGAACTCTCGAAACTGCAAGATCATGACCTGAGCCAAAACTAAGAGTCGGAGCTTAACCGTGTGAACCACCCAGGTGCCCCTGTGTTTATTCATTCTTAATTAACATAAGTCTCATAGTGTTTTCCTGCATTTCTGTCTCTTCTTACTAGAGTACTTCTTCAAAGAGAATATTAAAGGACCTTATACACATGCCTGAGATAGCATTAATTCGCCCCAAGTTTTAAAAATAGTTTAATCAGTGTTAACATTCTTGGTTAAAGGTTCTTGTCTTTCAACACTGGAAAGATTATTCTTTTGGCCAGTATCTATTGTTGATATTGGGAATTCCTGTTCCTTTTCAGGAGATCTAAACCTTCTCTCCGGAAACTTTTAGAATTGTCATTTTTATTTTTGGTTTCTTGAAACACACATTTATTATTATTTTTTAACCTTCTGAGCTCTCATGACATGACAGCAAAGGAATAAAAACTAGTATAAACTACCAGCAATGAGGACAATGTGGACAGGTCTTCAGAGGATAAACAATTGCGTGATACACGGATTGTAGGAAGTGGGAGGAGGACTGAGGGCTGATGAAGTCGACAGAGGAAGATGCAGTACAGATTATCCACAGTGCAGGCAGGCGTCAAGGGCAATTTTTCTTGAAGATTCCTGGAAGGACTCAAGACTCTAGATTTCAAAATCTCTAGATTTCTCTAGAGAAATATCTAGATTTCATGGGAGGCAAGAGAGGAATTTGGGCTGAGAGAAACCCCCTACTTCTCCACTGTGAGCTCATGGGAGACGGCTGGCTCCTCTCTAACGATATTGAACACCCTTTTCTTAGTGATGGAGCTAATGCCACTTCTGGGCTCCATTTCTACCAATACTCCATTTCTTCCAATACTCAACCAATGCCTGTCAGTCTATACGGAGTTCACCGTCAGCCTTGCTAATCCCGTCAATGACTAGGTATTTGAGGGAATTGTGGTACATGAAAAGGAGACATTGTGAAATAGAGAAAAGATCCCATGAGAACACAAGAGATAATTCAAGGTAAATAAGGAGCTTGAAAGAAACTAATTTGTAACCGCAGAGACATTCATGAAGATACGACATCAATTAAACAAGAAGAAGACACTATGAAATGCCAACTAAAAAGAGGGAGGATAAAATAGAGAAAAAAGGAAAGAAAAAAGAGTATAAAATGACCACCACCAACATTTAGAATAACATTTAGAATAACCCGGGAACTCAACATCCACCTGAGAGGAGATCTAAAAAGAAAACTATGTGGGAAGGAATTATGGAAGAAACACTATAAGAGAATTTCCTGGAGTTCAAGGACACAAAAGTTAAGAAAGAAGTGTTTACTTAGTAGCCATCCTAATGCAACATAAAAATTCAGAACATTAATAATGAAAGAGAGATCTTAAACGTTTCCAGAGAGAGAGAAATGAAGAAAAATTAGCGACAACCCACAAATAAATGGGCATCCAAGGCTTCTCAGAGCAACAGTAGATATTAGAAGATAATAAAGCAGTGCTTCAAATGATAAAGAAAATAACTTTCAACTAGAAGTCTGTATCCAGCAAAAATCATTGTGAATTTTGAAGGCAGAAGAAAAGGCATTTTCAGACGGATGAGTTGTGGAGAGTCTTGTTACACCATCTCTCTAAGGAAGTCATTGGAAAATGTACACCTGTCGGACGAGAGAGTAAAACAAGCCAGAGGGGGACTTGGATTCTGGAAACAGCCCCTCTGCCCTTGAGCAGCAGTGAAGAGAAATGCCGATGAAAGTTTCGCTGAAGGTCTAGGGAGAGACCAGTACGGATTTCACAGTGAAGAAAACACTAATTGTATCCTCTGCCATTTTGAAGACATCAGAAGCACAGAAAAGGTTAAGTCAATTGGCTAAGATCACAGGGATGATAAGCAGTTAGCAATCTGGACCCAGCCAGAAGGACTTCCTAGCCTGAGCTCTTAGTCTTTTATCATACTTTGCTTATTCTTGGCCCAGATCTTAAAGTGATTAAAAGTTTCCACCGGGAAAATAAAAAACAGAGATATGTTCTATGTGTGCCAAACACTCATTTATTAGAGTCAGAAGGCAAAAATCCTATGTAAAATTGCTGAAATAAGAAATAAAGCAAGAAATAGATTCTAGAAAAATGAAGGGAACCACCAGGAAAGAAAATTTAAGAGTGGCAGGTGATTTGGTTGAGGAAGAGGGCCTGGGGAGGGGAGGAAGAAGGCAAGAGACTGTTTCATTGCATTTTAAATCTTCTGCACCTTTTAAATTTATTTCTTATCTTTTCTTTCTTTCTTTCTTTCTTTCTTTCTTTCTTTCTTTCTAGACAGAGAGAGATGGGGAGAGGGGCAGAGAGAGAGAGAGAGAGAGAGAGAATCCCAAGCAGGCTCCATGCTTGATCCATGTGGGGCTCGATCCCAGGACCTTGAGATCATGACCTGAACTGAAATCAAGAGCTGGACGTTCAACCCACTGAGCCATCCAGGCACCCCCAAATCTTCTGCACCTTTAAAAATTATTAAATCATTGCCACGTATTCCTTTGAAATGTTTACCTTTCTATCGCTTTGTATTTTTGAAAGGGTAAATAGGGCTTGTTTGGGAGATGAGCCAGATGAGGAGTTAGCGCAGTGTGCAGTGACACAGAAGGGCCCAAGGGTTCGGGGCTTGGTGGAGACTGGTGTGCTTCAGGGTGTCTGGGCTGCAGGGCGGCTGGGGCTCGGTAGGAGTAGCTGGAGATGACTCTGGAAAAGTAGACCGGGGCAGGGCTGTGGAAAGCATTGAATACCATGCTAAGAAGTTTGGAATTTCCTTTGTTGGCAACGGGGAAGCATGAGAAGTTTTGAGCAGTGCGATTCCATCTGTGTTTTAGAAGGCTCATCCTTATGGTGACATCCTTATGGTAGGATTTGAAATGTGGGCACGCCAGGAAGCAGGGGCGCCGGAGCAGAAGCAGGCACAACAGTCTTAAAGAGACTCTTCAGGGCCTGAACGAAGGCTTTCAACCTGGGAGGAAATGGTGATGGAGTAGCAAATTTTCCTTCCACTTTCGCTGCCTCCCTGGCCCGCAGTCCATCACCCTGGCCCTCTGGGGGACCGCGTGGAGCTGCCCCACCCCTCCTCATTCGGGAGCCGCTAGGAGCCCCCCTGGGCAGGCGTCTTATTTTAGCTTTTAAACCTTACTATAAACTATTTTTGGGCCACGTTCCAAGGCATGTTTTAGTTTTCAGTACAGGATTTTTACCAACTTCTTTTCACTCCTCTCCACACCCTTTAATGATTCCCTTGGTTTTTTTAAGCAGGTTTTCAGTTTTTTCTTCCTGCCTCGCCAACTCATCGAAGAAGGAGGATGTCCCCCCCCCCCCCTTTTTGTTATTAGTATCTTTAAAATAATAAAATGGGAAAAATGAATGTTTGTAAACTTCTGGCCTCCTGCTTTCTAGGTTCACACCCACTGGACCCTCCCTCCGAGGCTTATAACAACATTCCACCCTGCTGGGTGTGCGAGTCTGTGTGACCGCAGCTCAGATGGCTTCAGCCCTGTCTCTCCTGGTCCATTATTTCCTCCCAGCCTCCTTACAGACTCCCATCACCCTGGTCCCCCTGCCCTCTGGTTGCCAGGCAACACAGCTCAGGGGCAAGAGAGGCTGGCTGCAAGTGCCCCACGGAAAGGCGCTGGTCTTTCTCCCTTTCATAGCAGCCAGGCTGGGAGTTGAGCGGCTCACTGAAGGTCAGAGGCAGCCATCCATAGCTGTGGCACTCTTGACTTGGCATGAACCTGACTCAGGAGGGGAAATACTCGAAGGCAGGGAATGGGGTGAAATAGGGCAGTTAGTTTTCCCTTCACGCCCAAAGCCACGTGGCTTCTGCCTTCAGGCAGGAGAGGGTCAAAGTTATGCTGAACAGGTCTTTGTGCATTTCAGGAATGTGAATTTCATTTCTCTCCATGCCTCTCCTCCCACTGACTGTGCTTGAGATTAAGGTTTGGCACTGCAAATATGGCAGATTCACTTGTTAGCAGAGGTTGAAGTTTTGGGGTGGGGAATTCTACTTTCCTCGTACCTAGGATGTCTGGGGACGGGGTAGGCATCACCTGGGATTGTTAGAAGTGCAAACCTCGGTCCCTCCCCAGGCCTGCTGAACCAGAATCTACATTTTTTTCCACAACGGACAGGTGATTTGTATGCGCACGGAGAACCACTGATCAAATACTCCAGTGTCAACTCATTTAACGTGACAGCATGTGGCCAACAGTGGGATTCGTGTTCCAGAGACTCCAGCCTTTCTGTGCTCAGTGGTACATCATAGAGCAATAGCCTTGGGGTCTTTCCTTCCCCCCACCCCCGCTGATCCTTATCTTACCCAGGTGTGAGACCAGGCACGTTTGGCTGCGTTATCTCACCTTATCCTCAAACAATCTTATGTGACAACGAAGCATGTTCATTAACCTAGTTTTAGACAAAAAAACAAAAAAAACAAAAAAAAACAAAAAAAACACCCCCCCCCCCCAAAAAACATTTTACTGATGAGGAAATGACTATTTTCTTCCGAGTCACCTAGCTAGGCACCAGACTTAAACCAATGTGCTTGCTGAGCATCTCACTTCCCACCTTCCTCTTGTGTGTGACCTAGGCTGGCACTTCCAGCCCTTTCCAACATGAAGCTCAGAAAAGTAATTACTACAGAAAAAAAAAGAAAAGAAAAGAAAGAAAGCAATCAGAAACATAATGTTGGGCTTGGTTTGAGTCATAAATTCCACCATGTAGGGATAAAACTCGGGACTTTTTTCCTGAGCCTCTGCAAATGATTCCAGTAGTTCAGAGGCCCGTTTGAACAAGAGGTTACATGGATTGAGTTTCAAAGAGAAGAATGTCAAAAAAAAAAAAAAAATCTTCCAGATGCGAATGGTCTCCAGATGTGAATATTGCTCTTCCAGATGTGTGGAAGGGTGGGGTGGGGGAGCCGGGGGAGTGAGATGCCTCACATGTCTGCAAAATGAAATGGAAAAACTGCTCCCAGCCACACGGGAAAGTAGGACAAGGGGAAGAGAGATGAAATGAGAGACATGGAATCCAAGTTAAACTCTTCGCCATGGGGCCAGACTAACTCAAGGAATCATTCCCACGTGGGCTGACCTTTCAGATATGCGGCGCGCTTGGAGGCCACACCTCAAACTGTCCTGCTGGAGAGAAAACTCCGAAGGGGTGTTGCCCCCAGGAGCTCAGTCCCCTCAGACCTGAGCGAATCTGAGGTTCGCCAGTGGAGGTGGTATAGCAGGCCAGACGGGCTCTGAGTCTTATGGGGAGAAGAGAAGGGAGGCCAGAATGCGGAAGGAGGAGAAGCCAGGAACTGCACCTCCTTTCCTGCTTCAGCTTCTGAATCAGCAACTCTTTCTCTCGGGTTTGTTCCTTCACCCCGGCTAGGAGGTCCCAGGTTTCTCAGATGAGTAAAGCTGGAACCGCAGAAAACTGAAGCCTTGTGGCCGAGTCATCACGGTCTGTCACACCTCTGAGACTCTGAGCCACTGTCAAAGTCCTGGCTGCGTGACATAAAACGCCTTTCTTTTCCCTCTGTTGGCATCTTCACCTTCTCCGGGAAGATCTGACAAATGGCTGCTCCAGATGTATGTCTCCCCACCTTCCCACTTGCCCCTACCCTTTTCTTCTTCCGTGCAAAGACTGTCCCCTGCTTCAATTTCCATGCCACCCTGGAAGTATGATTTTGATTCCCGCTTCCGCCTAATATTTTTCCGCGACACAAATAACTCACTCTGTGCTGGTCCCGCTGGAGGGGGGCGTCCGCATTTTTATTTCCCTCTAGGGGTTCTCAAGATCTAAAGCACACATGCCAACAAAATGAGTATATTTAAGTTGCTAATTATTTATATTATTAAAATATGTGCATATGCAATAATGCCTACATACTGAGCGCACGTGCGCGCATGCACACACACACACACACACACACACACACACAGTGGTATAATCTCTGGCCAATATGCTAACAATACAATTAATAAAAACTAAATTGAAAAGTTAATTAGCCGTCTTCTGTTTTCCTTAGTGGGACCTAATCTCCTGTGATTTGTAGCCCAACACATTTCTCAAAGGCCGCACCAATCAGAGGCAAATTATCTAATTGGAAGGTATTGAGATCATTGAAGGGCGAACCCGGGATTAGTGCACCCTGGATACATAGATAGATGTAATTACTCTGGGAATCAAGTTTCGGGAAGTATAGTGTTTTCATCATCATCATCCTCATCATCCTCATCATCACCACTATTGGCTAATTGTGAGTTCTTTATTTCTTTTTGCTTTAATCTAATTGGATTTGAAACCGCAGGCTACTGTTTGAATTTGGTTCTAGGCATATTTTGCTATTCCAGAGAAGACCTGATTCAGTTTTATGACATTGATTCTGTCCTGGCTCACGAGGATACACGTGTTTAAATTTTTTATACTTAAACCACTTAGCATTGGTTTGAGGTTTTGGCCAACGAGTCAGTTAGGTTTAGTTCAATATGTGGTTCAGAAAATGTATGTACTCCATTCTGGCTTTTAACTACAAACTTGGTGTGTTTCATCTCTGAATTAGACAGATTTCTGGTTAGCATTCGTGGTGGCAAAGGTGTTTTATTTCGTTCTTGTAAGTTGGTTGTGTTCACTGTTATTTTGAGAAGGTTTCAGAGAGGCTGGTGTTGCAGTCAGCCTGCCTTGCTCCACAACGCTGCACAGGGGACCTGCAGTCATTGCATTCTGCTCAGACACCAGGTTTATAGAGATTCTCCACCCTGTTTATTTCTAAGCTTTTCCCATGCCTCCTGGCCCCGAGTTACACATGTGCTGAAGGAGACATGGCGTTTGGGTTCACTTCCTCCCCTGGTGCCAGCAGGCTTTCCCGGAGAGGAGGGAAATGGCCTTTCTGCTGTCACAGCTCAGGTCCCCACCGCGTGGATTTGTTGCCTGAGAGGACACCCACCATGAGCTCTCTACCTCATTGCTCCTCAGCAGTGACTAAAGTTCAAAAGCCCAGCCCTTGTCTTTGGATTCCAAAGGTGTAATTTCCTGTGGAATGTTCCTTTCTGTTGACTTGTTCTCCACCTTCCTTTTCACCTGTCTGTTATGCTTAGCTCTACCCTCTTGCATGCATTAATTTAATCCTTTGGTGACCTAAGCTAGAGAAAATGCCTCAGCGATAAACTTTTCTCCATCTATGAGTGTTTTCCTGCATGTTGTGGTGCCTATTCCTCCAATGGTGATATGTTAGATTAAATCTACCATTTATTGTATGCCTATGTGCCAAGGAATTTACTTCTATTTATCACATTTATTGTTACTAGTGACTCAATCAGCGAGGTGGCATTAGCCCCATTTTAGAGATGAGGAAACCGAGGCTCAGAGAGACTGAATGCCTCATCCAAGGCCTTGCAGCTGGAAATCAGATAAATCTGGTTCACCCGACTCCAGAGCCTCTTCTTCACGGGTGTCCAGTCTGGTTCAGCCAGGAGGCTCTTTTTGCGTTCAAGAAATTCTGAAATTCCCAAAACAATCTATTCCCATTCATTTTATTGACAGAAATGGTAATAATGTCCGTATGTCTCATAGGTGACATAATGAAGTGAAAAGAAGGAGAAAACAGTGTCGTATCCTGAAAGGTTGGAAATGACCCCCTTGACCCTGAAAGGAAGATTTGGGGTTACCAATGAGACGTTTCCCTCAGAATGACTTTTGCCAAAGGTGCCTGAGCCTGCCACCACCTTGTTCATTTGGTGGATTGATTTAATTCTGTAGCTGAACCTGCTTGAGGAGATTCCTTCCAGGTTCATGACCCTGGTTGTGGAAATGCAGAACTTTAACTGGCAGGTCCTGGTGATGGAGCACAGAGCTGGAGGTATCCGAATGAGATATTATCAAACAAGACAAAGTACAGGTTTTCATTCTGGAACTTGTAACAAGATAGTGTTCCTATTGAAAGAAAATATAAGCCATTTCCCACAACTTCATGTTCTTGTGCATACCCCGGCACCTTCAAGAACAACCTCTCTTGGCCACCAGAGGACAAGCCTATGTGAGCATAGCATAGAAGTGTGGTCAAGTGTAGATTTAGCCCTTCATTCTGCCTCCTTCCACAGAGCATCTGAGAGTACAGACAATAATAAGGGGCCCCAGCAGAGCCATTTTTTCAGTCATGACCTTCCACATCTTCAGCCTGCTTCTGGAGCTCTGCAGACAGTCCTGAGGGGATCAAACAAGTCCTCCAACAGAAGGCCTAAAGCTGAAAGCCGCAGTATAAGTCTGCTGTCTTCTCATGAGAGATGCTATTTCTAGAGGATGCACAGAAGACTTTTCCTATGGCATCCAGAAAGACTTACGGGGGAAAGGGTGTAATTTCTGAACACTCAAAAAAAACTTTTAGGAAAGTGTCTTGACATACTTTTTTAAGTGCAGATAAAGGGAAAAAAGGCCATACCCTTCTGAGGATCCCCACTCCTGGTCATTTTCGCCAATAGTGGATGTGGCATTGGTGGTGGTGGGGAGACCAAAACCTCTGGTTCCTCAGGTTATATGTTAAGTTTGCACAGGAAATATGAGCAAACATTTTGGAGTCCTTATCATTCTACATAAACTGCCTTATGGATTGACTCTACGGAGATGATCCTATTTACAAAAATACCATGATACCCCCGTGCATGGGATTTCTTGGCTGAGTCATCTCACCCGTAATTTACAGACATGAGAATAAAAACAAAGAGAGCTCACTAGTTGCAGAACAAGCAAAACACGTTGGGAGCTCAGCCTTCTTCAAGCTGTCCTGTGTAGCCAAGCCCTGGGCTCTGCCCGTGAGCCTCCCTCTGAACTCCGAGCCCTCGACATGTCCCCTTGCTGCAATGGGCACATGTAGTTAATGGGACGGAGCAAGCCCGGTTGCTGTCGAATTAGTTGCAAATGGAAGCCAATTAGTTGTTGTCAATCCTCCAACAGCAATGTATGTGCCACGTACTACACTGGGCTCCAAGGAGAGGAAGCAGGGGCTGTGACATGGCAACATTTAACTGCTACAGAAGAAAGGGCAGGCACGATCTTGTACTTTTCCTTGGGGGGGGGGGGGTCACTGAGTAAACATGAAACCATGAGGCCATGACAGAGGTATTTGATCAAAATGGCAAAGAAAAGAACATGAAGGGAGCATCAAAAGGGAACGAGGGTCAGTCTCCCAGCAGTGGAGCCAAGCTGAGGCTTGAAGGAAGGATGGACAAAGATTGGTTCGGAGAGAAGGGGAAACTATGGGAATCTTAGTGAGACGGCAAAGGAGTGGGACTCTTCCAGGCGAATGGAGGACTGGATAGGAAACGAACATGACTAGGGCCATAAGGCCATGTTGTACGGTGGCAGGGGGTGATGGGGTTGAGGTGGGTGTAGGGATGAGAAAGTAAGGAGCCATCTACAGGTCCTGAATTGGATATGAAGTGGTCTCCAAAGCTGGTTGTTCTGAGGAGCTAAGGAGCTATCAATTAATGACAAGAACAAAAAACAGACAGAAAAACCCCAAAAACAAAAAACAAAAAACAAACAAAAAAAAAACTGAAACCAAAGAAATCCCGAGGAAGACAGCTCAGTAGTCTGTCTAGCATTGAGAAGCTTAAATGATGAACTAGTGTTGATACCTTTGGGATAGAGAAAAAGATCACAAAACGGGAAGAAAGTCAGAGGAATGATTAGCAGGACTCGGGGGAAAAAAAGGGCTTTGGGATTGGAGGAGTGATAGTGAATATATTTTTGTTGAATCTTGGCATTTTTGATAGTCAGGTCAGTAAAGAAGCTGTTGATGCAGAGAAAAAAATGTGGGCCGGTGAAGTTCAGTGAGGCCCGTATTTATTTTGGAAAATAACAAATGTATTTTGGGATTCGGACACAGAAACTCCTGCGATATAATTGGGAAACCAGGGGAAATAGAATATTGGGTTTGGGCTCATGACGTCTGCATTCTGGTTCCAGAAATCTTGACCCCTGGGACGTCCTGATCCTCGGAGACCTTTGAGGGGACAGAGTTAGTTTGCACGGGGGCTAACATGAGTGGAGAGAATCAGGTCATCAAAAAGCCTTTGGAAAGCGTGGTAGGCAGAGAAGTGGTGGGATCTTTCAGCTTCACCCTGCTTCTGGGGTCTCCTAGATCTGGGAACAGTCAGGCTAGTTCGAGTGGCTGGCGGTCTTCCAGGGTGGCCCGATCTAGATTGGGTCATCCGGCTCCCACCCAGACTCACGTCAGCTTCACACACTGTCATTATCCGTGACACTTCCTCCAGCACCATCTCTCCACACCATGTTACATCCAAAAAAACAAAACAAAAAAATTAAGAACTCTCCCAGGGAAATAGAAATGCATTTCTTCTAGCTTCATTTAAAATACATCGTTAGAGTTGTGTTCCACAAATCTGTCGAATACTATAAATATGTATGAAGTTGCCGTGGCCTCCTACACCCATGGAGAGGCCAGTTTTTGGATGGATAACAGACAGGGAGAATTTTAAGTACATCCTGTTCCACCAAAGCTTACCCCCCCCCCGCCCCCCCATTCTGCTCTCTCTTTCTTTTGCTCTCTCCTGCTCATCAACACCCTCCTTCCCCAACAGAAAAAATAATTGCTGTGAAGTCTAAGCCTGGGCAGAGCCAAAGATTTCTTATTTCTCTTCCTTAAAATGTTGCAAAACCTTAAAAACTGTGAGGGAATAATGGCCCTCCCCCCACCCCCAGCAACACACACACACACGCACACACACACACAGAGCTCTCCTCCAGCAAACAGGAAACTATCCTTGGGCTGTGGGGCTCCTAAGCCAGGAAACTGGTCTTTGCTGCTCTGGCTACCTTCCCCTCAGGTTCTTCCTGGCCATTCAACCCAGTTAAAAATAGTAACCACCAAAACCAGAAGAAAAGATGATTTCATTGTCGAACCACTGCAACTTGTGGCCTGATTTGGGTGGTGGCAGACGGAGCTAATCCTCTGCATTCTCTTAGGGTCAAAGCTGGTCCCTCCCACAGGATTTCAACACAGCGATGCTCCCAGAGGAGCCAGCCCATTTCGGGAGGGCAAAGAATCAGGCAGAGCTGGCTGGGCACACACGTGCTTGTGCACACACGTGCACGGGCACGTGCACACACGTGCACGCTGCTGCGGGTGAGACAGCCATGGAAATCCATGATCTCCCCGGGGCACACACAACCTGTGCACAGAGCAGGCGGCACACAGCCCTGCAGTCTTGTGAATGCTGGGCTCTGCCCTCTGAGCCACTCACTCCTGCTATGGGCTGGGGAGTGTGCATCCTCACCCAGACCCAGCAGGCACAAGAATTTGTGCAACACGCTGAATTCCGTTCCTAGCGTAGGGAGCTGTCAGAATGACGGATAGAGAGAGAACCCAATTGTCTTCCAGGGCTAGGGGAAGAGAAAACTAGTTTGAGAAGGTACAAACGGTCACCAGCAGTTAATCTTGGAGTAAAAGAGAAATCAATTTTTACCATTGAGGACTCCACCTCTAACCCTGCCATGCAGATTAAACTTCTCCAAACAGAGGTAAATTCACAATGATGGAAAGATCCACATCCCTCAATACTGAACTTATGGCCCTCAATTTTGCATAATTTGCTACTCAACCAGGCAAGTGGATTTTATTTTACTTTTTAAATCTTTTAATGTTTATTTTATTTTTGAGAGAGAGAGAGAAAGAGAGAGAGAGAGAGAGACAGCGTGTGAGCAGGGGAGGGGCAGAGAGAGAGGGAGACACAGAACCCAAAGCAGGCTCCAGGCTCTGAGCTGTCAGCACAGAGCCCGATGCAGGGCTCAAACCCACAAACTGTGAGATCATGACCTGAGTCAAAGTCAGATGCCCAAACACCCCTGGCAAGTGGATTGTAAAATAACTTCTATGTTGGGGCACCTGGCTGGCTCAGTCGGAAGAGCATGAGACTCTTGATTTCAGGATCATGAGTTCAAGCTCCACCTTGGGTGGAGAAATTATCTAAATAAATAAAACTTAAAAAAAATAACTTCGGAGTTCCTGGCATCTCCCCAAGCGTGTGGGGATACAAAAGATCTATAGGGCATGTGTAGTGTTTTCGAGGACTTTATAGTTAATGAAAGAGCAAGAACTAATTCGACTGATATAACCGGAAACCAAGCATGCCAAGCTTTCAACCAGTAAGTACTGGGCACCTTTCAGACACTGCTCGGGGAATGCAGCCATAAGGAAAAGCATAAATAAATGCCTGCCCTCAGGTAGCTATGCTCTAGTGGAGAAATAAATAGGATATGTAGCATGTCGGATAGTGAGGAGATAGCTTAGAAAAACAGCAAAGTGGGGTAGGAAGTGTTGGGGAGCGGCTGCCATTTTAGAACAGGTGACCGGAAGAGTTCCTACTGAGAAGGTGACGTTTGAGTAACCAATCGAAAGATACGAGTACTGGAATTGCATGGTCCAAGCTGAGTAAGTACATAGCAGAGGGGAAGGCCAGGGAGTAGCCAGTGGAAATTCATGCGGGGGGGTGGGGCTCAATCTATACCTTTGAAAGTTGACAAAACTATCTAATTAAAGAAGGAATGAAAGGGGCAAAAAGTGGTGTCGGTATACTGAGATTTGGCACGCTGCAATGAGTGTCTTCTCTTATCTGTGCCCCGTATATTACACACTTTAAAGAAAAATACTCATAGTGCCTAACCGTGCTCTTTGGGCAAGATACAGCAGCATCCAGAAATTTACCAGGGATGTCCGAGGGTCCCAGTCACTCCAGCTGGAGCTGGGAGGTGGCACGGATGTGGGAATGTTGTTTGCCCCAGGAAGTGGTGGTGGCATGGGCGGAAAAGCAGGGGCTGTGCCCTCAGCTAGAGGGATGTGGGTTCAAGTCTCACTTGGCTGCCTCCTAACCTTGTGATCAAGTGTGCTACTTAATTCTCGGAACCTCGGCTTCCTCATCTCCAAATTGGGAATGCTACATTAAAAAACAAACAAACAAACAAACAAACAAACAAAACACACCCAAACCAGGGGTGTTGTAAGGTACATATAAAGCATTCAGCAAGCCTACCCATTATTACCATTATCAGGATATCGCATAACTCTGTGACACAAAATGATGGGCACCCTGTGGCTGTTGTGGAATCGTGTCATAGGTCTGGGGCTGCTAATAGCAGTCAAGCTCATATTTCACTCTAGAGCTTTCTGCCCGCGGTAGATGACTAAATGGGGGACATAGAGAGGTTAGGTGATGTACCCTTGTCACCAGAGGTGGGGGTGTGGTTGGGTCACATCCTCTGACCTGGGGCCACCGGAGCATGTTGAGGGCCTGGGGCCTGCCGCTGGGACAGGGGAGTCGGGAAGAGGCAAAGAGAAGGTGGATGGGGTGACCAAGGAGCAGGACTAAAGCAAACATCATCCAAGGGTCCAGGAGCTCCTGGAAACCTTCCTACCAGAAGGTGCCTGTTCACTAGCATCACGGAGTTGCAGCTCACCTATCAGTCCTTCCCTGGGAGTATCAATCAGAAGGGGACCTTGGGAGAGCTGGCTCTGGGACTTCTGCCCTCCCCAGGCACTATCTCTTCCTTTCTTTCATTGGTCTGCATAATTTACCCATGTGGGTGCTCAAAAGCCATATGATCAAAACCTAATACAACTGACTATAACACTATGAGAGTTTCAGGCATTTAAAACTGGCCTGGAAGAGGCCTGAGGGAATCAAAAGTTAAGTGAGTCAAGAAGGCCAGAAGGCACTTGGAAGGGTGGGGGGAAAAGCATGCGGCTGAGGGACCTGAGCGTTTCAGAGCAAATGGAAAGTCCATGGTGAGTGAGAGAGGCTAACAGCCTGGGTGATATGAAGAGCAGGACCACATTCAGTTTCTGAAGTGTTTAAGCCACTTTGCAAATGGGTGTGCTCTCCCCTGAGCTCAGGCCTGCCTCTCTGCACAGGGAGCAAGCATTTCTGAGGCTTCCTACATTGTCCTCCTATGTACCATCTAGAGTCTATGGCATGCTGGGGATCCAGATCTCTCTTTGCTTCCCAAGGGTCCAATAGACACATTCAAACCCTTGCTGATTCATTGATCAAAAGGCAGTTACCAGGACTTCTCCACCCTTACTTTATTTTTAACATTTATTGAACACTTATTATACACTAGGCACTGTGTTTTACCTGCATCATCTTGTCCCATTGTCGTAAAAAATTTATGAAGCACGTACTCTCATTATATTTGTTTTGTAGAGAAGGAAACTGAGCTTTAGAGAGGTTGCACAACATGCCTTCACAGTTAGTAAGTAATATGGCCAAAATGGAAACTCAGCCTCTAACACCAATGTCTGTGTGCTTAAACACAGTGCTAAAAGGCCTCACATCCGCCATCACTTAAATTCTGATTTATTTATGTCTGTAAAAGCAAGTTCCTGAAGACAGGAGACGATTTATTATTTTTTTTTTTTGGAGGGGGAAAGACATGAACTTACTTGTAGTACATTAATGTTATAACCAATACATTCTCCATTCCCTTATAAATATATTTTGTTCAATAAAAAATAATAGAGGACGAACTATGCTTAGACGTGGTCAGTAATTGGTGAGGATTCAAACACCAAAGACCATTATTACCTTCCAGGATCTTGCCATCTAATGGAAAGAGGAAGACAGACAAGTAAATGAATATTGTGTTTCCTGGTGATTTATGATAAAGACAGGTGTGCTCAGAGCTTGTGGGAGCATCCAGGGCAGGCACCAAATCCCCATTGGGGCAGACAGTGTCTTCCTGGAGAAGTTGATGCCCACACCGAATCTTAGAGAACAGGCCAGAGAGAAGAGGTATCTCATCAGGGCAGGATATAAAAGCCTTGGAGGTGTGCTAGAACTGTGTGGCAGGGATGTGAGGTATGAGGGGTGGGGAGACGGGTTGGTGACAGGTAGGACTGGTGAGATAGGTACAATCAGACTGTGAAAGGCCTTGCCGATCGCCAAGTAGAGGGTCCATGTCCTAACAACAGTGGGGAGCCATTGAACAGCTTCCCATAGTAGAGGCTCATAATAATAGTTTGGGAAAGGCACTCTGACGAGAGTGGAAAGGGACCAGAACATAGCCCCTGGACAGATAGGAAGGGGCTGCAGAGTGATCCAGGTGAGGGATCAAGGAGCAGGGCTTCAAGGGCTTTGATCTGAGTAGAGGGTTTTATTTATTTATTTATTTTTTAAATGTTTATTTATTTCTGAGACAGAGAGAGACAGAGCATGAACAGGGGAGGGGCAGAGACAGAGGGAGACACAGAATTTGAAGCAGGCTCCAGGCTTTGAGCTGTCAGCACAGAGCCGGCCGCGGGGCTCGAACTCACAAACCGTGAGATCATGACCTGAGCCGAAGTCGGTCGCTCAACCGACTGAGCCACCCAGGCGCCCCATTTTTTTTGTTTTTAACGTTTATTTATCTTTGAGAGACAGAGACAGAGCATGAGTGGGGAAGGGGCAGAGAAGAGTCGAGGGTTTTAAACACTCAGTTACCCTCCATTCCAAATCAGAAAATACATAGTATGCTTTCATTCTCATGTTATTAACATCGTACGTAAATTCACGTTTGTAGTTTACAAATGTTTACAAATGTTTGCACCTGCGTTATCCTCATTGGATCCTTATATATTCCAGTGAGGTGGGAAAGGCATTATTATCTCCATAGTACGGGTAAGAAAACTGAGGGTGAGAAAAGCAAAAACCATACAGTTAAGTGCTGTAGTTTTCTCTTAGTGCTCTGAATTTATCCTTTTCCTTTTTTATTGCCCTTTACGGATGGCATTCAGGTGACAAATGGCATCAGGTGACAATCTTTGGTGTGTAGAACTCTGGGGAAAAATTTGACCCTCTGGCTATTGCCATCCTCATGTCCAACCTAACTCATTCCAGAAACACTGAGCAGCTGGGGTCCAGGCACTGGATGCTAGAAAATGTCCAAATTGGCCCTTAGCGAGTGAGTGGTGCGTGTAGGGGATGGGCATCGTACAGCTAAAGGCGAGAGAATGTGGACACTGCCTTCCTAGAGGTATGTGCAAAATCCTCTGGTGCCTGGGGACGGGACAGATTACTCATTCTGTTTAGGGTGGGGTGGAAGGATGAGGAAGGCTTCACCAAGAAGGCGACATTTGAACCAGACATGGAGGTAGAACGGCATTTCTTCAGGGACAGAAGGGCAAGACGACAGCAACATCAACAGAAGTATCACCTGTTAAGCCCTTGCTATGTGCCAGGCCCTGCATTAGGAGTTTTACACATACTGTTTATTTGCTCCTCCCCATAACCCCACGAAGTATCAACTAGTATTATCCCCATTTTACAGATGAGGAAGTCTTAGAGAGGATTTGCACCTACGCAGTCTGATTCCAGCATGTTCTCTCGACCACTACAGCACAGGGCCAGTCGCTCAGGCTAGAGAACGGAGCTTGAGCAAAGCCTCAGAGATGGGAAAATGCCCATTACGCTCAAGGTGCAGGGTGATGAAAAAGGGAGGTGTAGGCTTAAAAAGCTGGATGGAGCCAGTGTGTGTGATGGGTATGGAATGCATACCATGATTTTATTTTGCCAGCAAAGTAAGATTGTAGTCATGTGATCCAATTTGATCAGATCTGTGTTTCATGCAGATAACTCTGATGGGAGAACGGGAGAGGTGTCACAAGCATCCGTGCCTGTCGAGGAGCAGGCCCATAAGCCAAGGGAAGCGGGCCACGTGGGGAGAAGGGGGATGTCCCTGCTGAAGGTGACAAGCTCCATGCCTCCAGCTCCTTTCAGCTCATGGCAGCCATGTGGGAATCAAGTGCCTTTGTTTCTAGTCTTTCTGATTTTTTCTTTTGAAGTTTATTTATTTATTTTGAGAGAGACAGAGAGTGTGCAAATTGGGGGAGGGGCAGAGAGAGAATCCCAAGCAGGCTCTGAGCTGTCAGTGCAGAGCCCAACGCAGGGCTCGATCTCACGAAACTGTGAGATCACGACCTGAGCCGAAATCAAGAGTCAGACGCTTAACCGAGTCCTTCTAATTTTTAAAGAAACTTTGGAAAGTCAAAATGTTATTGGAACTTCCTTGATTTTAAAATGTAGAAAATGAATTCATAGTATTTTTAGAACATTTTTAGGGTTGAACAAGTCATAGGTGTGGACTGCTGGCTTGCCACCTGTGCTGTGGAGGATGGATTAGAACAGAGAGCGCTCAGAGACAAGGACACCAATGTCAGGAGGCTTTTGTAAGAGTCTAGACAAAAGAAGACCTGGGCAAAGGCCTGGGCAGCGCACAATGAGAGGAGGGGGCAGGCCTGAAACACATTTTACATTTATTTCTTTTTGAGAGAGAGAGAGAGAGCAAACACAAGCGGGGGAGGGGCAGAGAGAGAGGGAGACACAGAATCCAAAGCAGGCTCCAGGCTCTGAGCTGTCAGCACAGAGCCCGACGCGGGGCTCGAACTCACAAACCACGAGATCATGGCCTGAGCTGAAGTCGGACGCTCAACCGACTGAGCCACCCAGGAGCCCCCTGAAACACATTTTAAATGGACTAACTCGGACTGTGACTTTGGACATGGAGGGTAGGACAGGGAGAACTCTAGGTTGGGTGGGTAGATGATGGAACCATTAATTCATTTAATTTTGGGACAATTTTTTGTTGAGTACTTAGTATTTATGCAAGATGCTGTGTTAGGGGTTGAGGTACAGCAAAGAATAAGATACAGTGCCTTGCTGTGAAGGAGCTCAGAACTTAGTGAGGAAGTCTGTTGGAGGGTAAGCACAGAGAGATTTGGGGGCACCGAGGGGCACTTCTCCTAGTCTTAGGAAGCAGGGGGTCAGGGAAGGCTCTGCTGATAAGGAACACGGGAGGAGTGCACGTTTGAGAGAGATGATCACAAATCTGATTTTGGATTTGTTGAGCAGAGCCTTATCTTCAACCCAGCAATTTCTGTGATCTAGTACCCCCGTGATGCTTTTCATTTTGTGGCAGTTAAAAGTCCAGACAGCTTGCTCACTCACATGACACATTCCTTTCCTGTGGTCATGTTCTCCCTCTGTCCTCTATTAAAATGCTCAGTATAAGTGGGCACATGGTTGGGAGTCTTCCCCCGAGTTCCTTTCCATTAGCTGTTCACTGTAGGTGTTGTAGCGTTTGTAAAATTTACCTGGGCTTGTTTTTTTTGTTGTTTGTTTGTTTGTTTTGTTTTAGCTTACTCATTTCTATTGTGGTGAATGATTTGCTTTCTTTCACGTACTGTTCTCTTTATTTTTTATTGTTACTGTCTGATGGGTTAATTAAGGGGGAAACACTATCTGTTGTGGATCAGTCTACTTCCTTCCTGAGAGTGCTCCACAATCTTTGTTCAAGCCTGGGTAAGGTTTTGCTTCATTCACCCAACAAGTAGTTATCAGGCACCAGGAACTCTTGTAGCTGCATGGAACGCATCCATGAATAAGGAAGGGACTCTACCTTCATGCAGCCTTCCATTTCTGCAGCCTCAGTGATTAACCACTTCTTGATTTGTGTCACTCTTTTGGGATATTCACAGATGGGTTGTCCCCTCCCAGCCAGGAGAATGTTCCCTGCAGCCCTTTCTCAAGTGGGGCTGTGCTCTCCTTCACATGAGCCTCTCCATCTCCCTAGAATGGATTGTTCACAGCACAGCAGTTCCTTACCCTGGGAATTTCCCCAAATAGAACCTTAAGTACTTTGCCCGAGTTCTGAATGTCAACGTCATGGCCTTTTCTCTGACCATAACTTCTTTTTAAACCCCATAGATGGCAGCTCCCTCCTCTATATACTCTGAAAACAATTAATGCTCTCTTTTGAGAAGATAATTTAACTGTTTCCTTAAATCCTCCCAATGATCTATTTACTGGATGTACAACTTCTGTCGTAAAGTCCTTATAACATTTAATTCTTTGTCCACAACTAAGAGTTGTGGGGGAAAGTCTCTGGATATGACCAAAGGGTGCCTGAGACCCAACCTTGAGATAGTTCACTGAATTTGGTGGGGCAGGATACTCAAGTAAACTTTCCTAGGGAGATTGGTTCTCACCAGATCTCTGGGATTGCAAGATAAGCCTGGGATGAGGAACCTAGAGGCCATTGCAGGGCTCATTTGGGTTGAGTGAGTTCTTCACTCAGAGAACATGGATGCAGGGATCTCTTTAAGTCATAAGCTCCTCCACGAAGGTCTAGGAAGCCCCAATTTGGATAGCACCTGACTGGAGGGGTTCAAAACCGCCTCACATATCTGGAAGTCCTCCACGTTTTTGGACCATTCTGGATCTTCAGCAGACTTCTTCTAGCTCCCATGAGCCAGAGAGAGGTAAGCAAAGTAGAGGAAAGAGAAAACTTAACAAAGAGTTAAAAAAAAAAAAACTAAACCAAAACAACAAACCCCAAAGCCTAAGAAAACTAGGTGCTGTTCCTTAATATTTTTGTGGCCTTGGCCAAACAATTAGGACTCTCTGAACCTCAATTTTATCCTTCCAATAGTGTAAAAGAAAGAAGGAAAGGAAGAAAGAAAGAAAGAAAGAAAGAAAGAAAGAAAGAAGAGGAAGGAAAGAAGGAAGGAAAGGAAGGGGGCGGAGGGAGAGAGAGAGAGAGAAGAAAGAAAGAAAGGAAGAAGAGGTTAAAATACAAGGAATGTATGTCCATAAGGTGCTATGCAAATGTAAGTTTTTAGTGTTGTGATTTTTAGCAGGCCTCCCTTCTGGAGTCCACAGTCTGATGGACCCTAATCCTCAGAATTGTGCCAAAAGCTCTCCCTCAACAGGCTGAAGACGTCCAAGAGACAATGCCCAGTGAGCCAGCTCCTCCCCCATCCATCAGTCAGCCAGCACCAGGGCGAGGAATCCAGCAGCTGTCGCTTTCCACCAGCTAGCACGGACCTTGCCTTTTATTGCTTCTGAGCTAAGGCTCGAACTTCTTTGGCAAAAGCTCTACCACCACAGACTTGTTTGTTTCCCTGAACCTGTAGGTTGCTGAGGGCATCCCCCGAGACCAGGCGCTCATTAGGGACGGATCACTGGCACAACTCCTGCTGCCCCTCTGAGTTCTGTGTGACTCCAGCCTGCGGAGCTGACTAGGGTCACATCCTGAGCCATGGGATTAAGGCATAAACTAAGGGTGAAATGATGCCATGAGCCTGGAATTTTGGGAAATGCGCGTGTGCGAGTTGAGAACGCTGACGGGGCAGTCCAGGGAGATTTAGCTAGAACTAAAGAATCTTTTAAATCTCAAATTGCTGGCAACTACCCAGCCCTATATCTTTAGGGTTGGGCAGGCTTATTTGGCTTCATGTGGTCAGATGATAGATTAGAAGGACAACAATATGAATTGTCGATTATTGTTCATGAGATAAAAAGAGAAGGAAGAGGCCAGAGACAGCTGGTTGGTATCCATCTATACATGCTTTGCCTGAGTTTTTAGAATGGGGAAAGTGACCAAAAAATGTTAATACTAGAAGGGACCCTGAACATCATGAGGAATAGGATCCAGAGTGCTTAAGTGAGTTTTCTAAGCCTGCACACAATTGGGTGATGACATCTGTACTTTGTGTCAGTCCAATGAATGAGGGACACAGTATTTAAAAATATGGCAAATATGTCATTATGTGTATAGATATGTTATATACAAAGGGTTTTACCACAGGTTTGTTTACGGTGACAAAAAATCAAAGCAACGTAAGTATCCATTACGTGGATACACATGATGGAATTCTTTGTAGCCATTACAAATGGTGGAATAGATCTACATTACTGACATGGTAAGCCCTGGGGCCGAGCTAGAGGGACATTTGTGACTCTCTGTTGTGTGACAATAGCAGATGTCAATGTAGCATGTAAGTCATCTGGGGTAAAATTGTATATATGTATGCATATGTCAATATATATGTGAAAAAACGTTTACAATAATTATCTCAGAGGTGAGGTTTTGGATGTTTTTAACTTTCTTACTTACATTTTCATGCACTGTTGGAATTTTATTCAAAGATCATGTATCATTTTTTATAATCTGAAACCAAACAGTAAAAGGACATCCTCCTTTTTGTCACAGATATCTGTGTGCAGTTTCAGAGGTTTGCAGGAGGGTGGCAATGAGTTCCCCCACATCTGGTTCCCTTATAGTAGCTTTCCCCTCAAAAATCTACAAGGTTTGCTCAGCACACAATCTAAAAGGAACGGTGTTACGGAGGGCATGATGCCTTGGATCTTCAAATAGACGTTGTTAGTACACGGGTGGATTAAGAGGTTCCCACAGCATCAAGAAAATGTCTCTGTTTAAGAGTAAAAATTAGGAAGAACAGAATGGTTGATTTGAGCCTCTGTGGATGTGACCACGCTGAACAAATGTGTGGCAGAGATTAGGGGTCCTCAACTCTATTTGAGATGCTTGGGTGTAGCCACAGGCAAGTACAACTAAAGCAAAAATATAACTGGAAAGATGAAACTGAATTAATTGCATTGGATAGCACTGTAATTTGGCTGAAGGCGTAGCACGTTAACCAAGGGGGAAAAACCAGTACAGGGTCTGGAAAATGAGCTCTGTGTATTGGTCAGCATTTATCCAGCCCTGCTAGGGAAGAGCAATTGTGAATTCTGTGGCCACCGGCTCTGCCATGTTCCAGAGCCTTGAAAGACCTTCCTACATACCACCCACCAAGAGTAGAGAGCGCCTGGCATCCACGTGTTTGGAATGGCAAATGCCACCTTGTGTGTGCACACGTGAATGAGTCTTAAGACTTCTGGATTAGTCTTAAGACTTCTGGAAAGACTTCGGATTAGTCCTGTAGGACTTAAAAATATTCATTCAATTATCCTAAAATTTAACTGGAAAGAGTACTCCATTTTCCAATGAGGCTGAATAATGGAGTCCCTTACTTAGTGTTTGTTTGTTTGTTTCCACCAAGAAACAGTTCATATCCTTGAAAGTGCTTAGTCTCAAGATTATTTCTAGAGTGTCACTATGTCTGTGTGCTCTCCTGACCACACAGAGCCAAGTGGACCCCTCAGCTGTGCTGTCCAGCTTTGTGCCCTCTTCCCTGGCAATTTTCCTTGGGCAAATGTAAAGATATGTGTTAACTGCTTCCTCACATCTGTGGAAGTTTAGCCATACAGGTGCTCTGATCAGCATCTGAGTTTAAGGGGAAAATCTTGAGGGAGAACAGGAGATTCTTTTATTTGGGGATTGGACACTTTACTAATTAAATGTACTAGTTTTTTAAAAAAAATTTATTTATTTTTGAGAGAGAAAGAGGGAGAGGGTACACGAATGGGGGATGGGCAGAGAGAGAGGGAGAGAGAGAGAGAATCCCAAGGAGGCTCTGCTCAGAGCCCGGTGTGGGGCTCGAACCCACGAACCGTGAGACCGTGACCTGAGCTGAAATCAAGAGTCAGATGCTCAACTGACTGAGCCACCCAGGTGCCCTAAATGTACTAGGTTTTAATTGGATAACTGCAATGTAGCCAGAATCTACTTACTGGACCTGATGCCCACTCTATACAAAAGGAGGGACAGTCACTCTTTAATTCCTTATAAATATTCAGTGCTTTACCTGAAATGGTCCATTAAGCACTAGTAATAATGCATTCAGTAACATGAAGGGCAAAGTGAAGAAGGCGATATGCGGTTAATATCCGTCTTCTAGTGTTGCTGTTGACATTAGCTGGAGAAAGACCTTCTCACTTTTTGTTTTGATCACCACTTATTGTTTGTTGGTTATTCTTCTCTGGCTTTGGAGCTGCAGTGATGTGGACATGGCTCGGGAGTTCTGTTCGTTTAGCCATTTTGAACATCCATACACATCCCAGCTGCCTGAAGAACTTAAAGGCAGTAATTAGCATCAATCTGGTAACTGTCCAAGGTGGCTGCACTGGCTCCTTTCCCCTGCCGAGTTCAGATGTCTTCAACAGCCCATCCTCTTCTACGGCAACATCACACCGCTGGGTCGGCAAGACTTTCCACTTGGCTGGAAGTGCCTGACCAAGGGCCCACATTCTTGGAACGCTCTTGGAGTTTCATGAATTTTATCTTTCAAAACCAGTTTCAGGACGAGCTCGCTGAGACAAGAAAGCAGGGGAGACTAACAGGATTTTAGAGACTCTCTATTTGGGGGAATTATACTAAAATGACATCTCAGTGAGACAGACCTGAGAAAGGAAACAATACAGGTGGAAGAAAACAGTCTGAGGGAGAAAAAAGGACAGGAGAGTGGCAGGAAGGAAAGAGGGAAGAATATGAAATTTCTGGTAAATGCTCAAATTGCAAATGTGAGTGGCAAGGGACAAAACACCCATTTGATTTTGGAGGATACTACCTACGTAACTTTTAATTTATTTACCTTTCAAGCAGTGTTTGCTAATATTAGCATTGACATCCCCTGCACATATAATGGGGAACATGTTTGAGATTCTTTTTGGCTAACTGAGTTTGAGCAAAAACAAGTTAAAGCTATTATTAGTTTTCTTTTCTGGGAGCCATAAGGGGCCAAATCTACCTTCGGAGGTTTCTCCTTGTATCTCATCATTAAAAGCTCTTGATTCATACGTTCATTAAAAGTGTTTACGCCGGCTCCAACTTGAAAAGCTGCCCTAAATGGCATTGTGCCAGAAGTTGATTCTCATTGCTTCAGAAGGAGGGAAAAATATTCTTGTAGTTGAGGGTGACGCTGTGGCACTGGGCAAGAGGGGACATTCCTTGCCAAGAATAAATGACTTTACTGAGGTCAAATGAAATTTTGCCCGGTTCTTTACCCCCATGGAAAACGAAAGTGTCTAATCTACCCTCCAGATGAAGGGCATGGGAGCACGGAGCAGACAGGCAGATTACCCCTAAGTGTTTGAAAAGACCCGTGCAGATGGCAGAGAGAGCTGTGCTCTCCGGCCCCATGTGGTTTTAGACCCCTGAACTCTTCCCTATCCATAGCCTTAAGCTCATGGCCGTGGAAAGAATCAGAATCAGACTTAACATTTTAATCACATCCAGAGGCACGGTAAGCTGGAACTTCAGCCAGAACAGATCTGATTTCCTTCCCAGACTTGACAACTTTGCTTTATAAAATAAGTTCAGTGACATTTCAAGGGTTAATTAGGAGACTTTAGAAATCCTGGACCGGCATTGATCTTTTAAAAATATTTATACAGCTTCACTTTATATGATGCCACGTGTGTGTGTGTGTGTGCGTGTGTGTGTGTGTGTGTGTTAAGAGCTCAAAGCATTTAAGATTTTCTTTCCAAACCCTAAACATTTGCACAAGTACACAGGAAGGTGAGATTTATTAAGCACATTTGGAAGGCTAGGATGTGGACTCACTTTAAAGTTGAAAGGTAGGAGGGTGGCTCACTTACCCCCAGGCCAGGCAGTGGGAGAGAAAAACTAGAGCTCCTGTTTCCAGGAGTCCTGTCTCCAGGACCCCTGTCTCAGCGCACTGCCTCTCCCTTTCAAACCCATTGTGGGAATCCAGAAGGACCAAATGACTCCTCCACTGCTCCTTTGTTAACCCAAGAGCACCTCTCCTACAATGTTTCCTGGCTCCAGATTTCTCTATAAAAAATGCAACCAGACCACATACTCCTCAGCATCCCAGGATTCTATCCCCGGAGCCCAGCTCTCCTCGGGAGGGAGTATGAAACTTGTAGAAGGCATTGGAGGTGAAGGCAAGCTGAAGGGGGCGGGAGGTGAAGGCTCAGAGAGAATGTGCTGTCCATTCTGTCCTCACAGCTCATGGAGGATTCCTGGGTCTCACCATCCTCCCCTCTCCAAGGCTTAGGCTGTTCAGAGATCACTGGGCCTCTTAACCTATTCCTGGGAGTGGCTTTTCTCAAACAGGCACTTTTATTATCAAATGAGTGATGGGGGAGGGGGAGGTGAGGAAAGATAGGAGACGCTGATGCAGTCTTCTGTCACATCATCAGTTTGTAATGAAAAACCTATGCTGTCTCATCCTTACGGGGACAGAATTCAGTTTTCAAGGGTTGCGAAGATGCAGTATTAAATCAGTGTGTGCATGCATGCGTGCCTGCGTGTGTGTGTGTGTGTGTTTTCCCCAGCATCCACTTCAGCAAATATTTTCTCCTTTCCACTTTGAAATATTTTTCCTAAAAAACAAAGTAATGTAGGTTCATTGCAGAAGATTTGGAAATGTGACCCACAAGAAACTGAAATTCACCTATTAATTTTACCATGTAATTTTATCAACATTTTGGTGAATAGCCACAGTCTGTCCTCTATTCTCCTATGGAATAGAAGTCCCAAGAGGGTAGGGATCTTGGTCACATCTGTGACCCAGAGCTCTGAACAGTGCCTCATGCATGGCAACGTGCAGATATGTCGGTTTAATAAATGCATAACTGTAAAAGAATAATTTGGATTAAAATTAAAATAGGTTGTCACGATGCAACAGGGAACAGAAATAGAGTTGCCTGGATGTGGCAGACTTGGATCCAAGCTGCAGCTAATAATTTATGGTGGCTCCTTGGATATGTCACATCACCTCTCTGGGCCTGAGTTTCTCCTTCAGTCCAATAATCATAGTTAACATTTACTGAGTGCTCACTAGGTGCCGAGCATTATCATAAGCTCTCTCCGTGTTATTTCTCACTGCAGCTCTGTGAAATGGGTACCTTCTGCCCCCATCTGATGCACAAGGAAACAGGCCTGGGGAGGCCGATTTATCACAGCCGCACAGCCAGTAAGTGGAGAGCTGGGCTTGCACTGTGGCATCTGAGTTCTCTTCTCCAGTGGAATGCCTTGGCTATAGGACCAAGTGACTTCCAGGGCCCCTCCCTGCGAAGCTCAACTGCGGAGCAAGGTCCAGATGATTATTACATGGAGATCAGAGAGCAAAGTTCTTAACTAGAGGACTTGCTCCTGAATGTGAAGAGTCCACATGGGCATTCATTCACACAGCGTAATTAGAGACCAGTCTGCTGTTGAAGCAGTGCTCCATCATTCAGAGGCATTACGAGGGCTCGCGTTGTGTCCTGTTCTGGTTCCCAGGACAGCTGTCCCTAGGACGGTGCACCTAAGTGAGGCAGGCAAGCAAGTAGGACCTGAATCTGATCATTTCTGATGGCTGGCAACCCGGATGCATTAGGCAGGGGAGGAGGAAGGGGAATCTCCTTTGATGATTTCAACGGGCAGGGCTCTGTCCTGTTCCCTCGCCCCCTCCTCCCCAGATGTACATTTGGACAGATAAGTTGTGTTTGCCTATGCCCATGGTAACCATGTCTCTTTTTTGGTGAGGAGGAACGGGCTTCGGTAAATAGATCTATTTGTGTGACTCCTAGTACTCATTTGAAGCAATGTCACTCCTTTTTCCACTGTGGTCTGTGTGTGTGTGAGTCAGAGGGAGCCTAAACAGGCTTCTTTGAATTGATGGCTCACTCCCAGCCTCTCTTGACCAACTGCCAACCTAGCAGGGCGTAGCTTACCAACAAATCTTTTTTTTTTTTAAAGGCAGACTGATTCATAGAAACTCCTTTAAAACGCAGTGAAAAGAAACCGCCCATCACACACCCCAGCACACTAGCGCTGGAAACTTATAACCTCGGGAGGCAGGTCCCTCCCCTCACTGTGGTCACATACCTTCAGAAGAGCGGACCAGGCAGCCACCAGCTCCTCAGGGCGCCTCTGTCGCTTAGGACCCTCAGGTAGGACAGCTTCCAGCGCTGCGGGGAAGCTTGGCAAACTTTCTTTCCTTCTCTGCTCTCCTTCTTCTGACCTCGTCACCTAAGCTCCGCGTTTTCTTTTTCCCTGTAGTTGTCTATGAGTCTCTGAATTGAACTCTTTGAAACATCTGGCTGAAAGTGGATACTGAGACAACTTTTTCCATAAGGTTCAGAAAAATGCCTTTTGACCGGGAGTTTGGGGGACCCCGGGGTGGAGGGTGGGGGGTAAGTCCGCGGGACTGGGCTGTGATAATGTTTTGCAGTAACTGGGTCCTTGCTCTGAAATGTGGAGGGAGCAGGGATTTTGGAACACGCCAGGATAGGGCATTCTTCATGGGGAAACACTACATGCCTTTGAAAGGGCGCACCGACTTGCCAGATGCTTTCCAGTTTGTCCGTTTGGATTCAATTGCTTCAGGATTTGGGTTGTTTCTCTTGGTCGTTTGCTGGTCTCTTTTGGATGATAGGTAGATACGTGCTTTTCTGTTTATTTTAGTTGTTGCATTTGCTCCTGCTCTTTTAGCTTGTCCATTCACTTCTGTTTAAATGTGTTTTTTCTCCCCACAGGATGGGAGGAGGGGGTTGGTTTGTTTAAAGAAAACAGAGAGGTTGGGGGGGGGTGGAGCGGGCGGGTTGGGAATCAACTGGTGTGTCAGAGAAAATGCGGGAGAGTTGCGTTTGGTGGAATCAGCCTGATGTGGATTCCAGAGCTCCATGTCTCCTGGCCAGATGTAGAGGATGGGGAGAGGCGGGAGGGAAACTGGGTTTGCAGGAGAGGGTGGGGCAGGGGAACTTCATCTGGTGTAGAAAAATGGTGAATGGCTTTGTGCTTCCACCCCAGAAACAGCTGAACTTTAGTTCTGAGTGGAGAGAAATAATCATTATTATCAGAAATAAGAAAATAATTTTTTTTTTTAGCTGAATGTGGAAGTTTTCGGCATGGAAGGCAGTGATTGCTTTGGAACATTTTATCTTCTCGCTCTTCCAGAATGTGGTTGTGCAAATGCAAACACTAGTATTAATGGTAAAGAGAGTCTGGAGAAAAGAAGAAGGGTGATTTCTATTTGTTTTTTTTTTTTTTTTTAATGTTTATTTATTTTTGAGGGGGGGGCGGAGGGTCAGAGAGAGGGAGACACAGAACCTGAAGCAGGATCCAGGCTCTGAGCTGTCAGCACAGAGCCCAATGCAGGGCTCGAACCCATGAACCGTGAGATCATGACCTGAGCCAAAGTCAGACGCTTAACTGACTGAGCCCACCCAGGCGCCCCTGATTTGTTTTATTTTTAAGTTAGCATTTTGGCCTAGGTGTGGCCCATTTCAACATAGATACTGGTTTTATTTTTCCTCCACATAAACAAGATGAGGAAAATGACAGGATTCAGCTTGTCAGACGAAATTAGGCTTTTCCTTTAGAAATGCAATTCGTTGGAAGAGACGATTTCAATGCAATCAGCTTGTGTACATTGTACAGACAAGGCGCCTCGTAAAACTGCCCTCGAGGGGATGATTAACTAAGTGCAAGGGAAACTTTTCAAGATGCAGGGAACTCCCACATTTGCTTAAAATGTTTATTATTTCCAGATTACATGGATGTGGATTCAAGGAAGCCATTATTAAGTTGATAGTAATGGTATTCTATGAATCCAGCATGAATCTTCTTGTAGTTCTGTGTAACTTAAAGCTATAAGCAATATTTATCCAGTCAGCACATAGAAAATACTGACAAATCTGGGAGTGTCGACCATCACAAATTGCATTTTTTTTGTGTGTGCATTTCACATTACACTGTAGTTCTAGCAGTGAGAAAATACGCTGTATGTTATTTCCTGGAGTTTTAGGGCAATTGTTGAAATGCTGTTCTAATTCTTGCCTTTCCCACTGCCTCTAAGAAGTAGTGAGGGAGCTCCCTAGCTGCAGGAGTGTTTCTGGATTTCAGCTCTAAGTCTTTGAAAAATACTGAAATGTGAGGGTTATTTTTTCCCCCTGCAGCCTCCCACCCTCAGAGTCGGATTGAATTCCACCACAGACTCTGAAGAATGGGGCGGGGGTGGAGTGCTGTCTGGAGGGCTGCAGGACATCCGGTCTGGCATCCTGGTCAGAGGACCCCCCAGATTTTACATTGTTTGAGGGCACTAAAGTGTCCTGAGAGTTGGCACAAGGCCATCAAGGGCCAACCCAGAGCAGATCGCATCCCAGAACAGATGCTGGCTACTTCCCAGGACTACAGGGCACATCTCTGAGGAAAGGAAAGGCATCCCTTCTACTGGCCGCTAGAAAAACTTACTGTGACTTTCTCAACTCTTTCCTGCTTCCTTCTGAGACCAGCTCAGGCCTATCCAGTTCCCAGGGGCCATCCAGACTCCAGGGGGCCTTGTGAGTGGGCTCCATAAAGACCACCCTGGGATGCAGACCCTCTTGGCTTGGTGTGGAGGGTGCACTGGGGGGTTGGTTCATGCCAGATGCACAGGGATCAATGGAGAGACAGCAGTCAGCGACCTAGAAGGCTTATAGATGAAGCAAAATGTTTTCCTGTAGACTCCTCAGAGCCCGATAGGAAGTATATCTGACAAATGGCCATAGAAAAGGGCACACGGCAAATTTAGTTACACTTTGTCTTTAATTTTGTTCATCAAATTCTCAGTTTGAGGGAGATTCTCAGTCTGAGGATCAATTCATTCATTCTCCACCATATGCAGAAATCCTATTTTTACACCACCTTGGACAGATGGCCACTTTACATTTCCTTAAAATTTCCAGAATAGGGGTGCTCACTACCTCCAAGTGAGAATCTCCATGCTCCCCCACTACCACCCGCCCACTTTGCCAGACAACTCTAATCATTAGAATTTCTTAAATTCAGCACAATTGGCGTCTCTATAACTTCTATACTGTGCTCCTAGTTCTGTTCCTGGGCATGCAGAAAATATCTCTTCCATTTTTGTTGTCGCTCTACTCTTACTCTCTAAACGCTTAACCCTTAATTAATGTTCAATGGATAAAACTTGATGAATTGGTATTATCATTATTACCTAAGACTCCGAGAGAGCAGGAAGCATTTTTAAAACTTTACAACTATGCACGTCGTCAGCCATACCCACAGGATTTGATTCTGAGGGATTTCATTTTCTAAACACATGAATATGGTTTCTTCTTTCACTTACCACGAGTATATCCAAGGCTGCCGAACACAAAAGCTCAGAGACATTTGGGACTCTCGGATGTACAGACCCAGAGGGGACACACCCAGTCGCTACTTATGGAGGTGATGGTTAAATCAATCAATCTAATACCAGAGGCACAGGCTTCGAACTTGGCCTTGCCAGGGTTATCCCGTAACTTGGTTTACAGTTCACGTAGCTCACACCTTTACATTGTTACCACCTGTCATGATAGCTCCAGGAACACGCTGCCAATCCATTATAACCCCAGACTAATTGCTTGGCCAGCACAATGGATGTCAGTCCTGGAGAAGAGCTCATAACCTTTAGCCAGTGTAGATCTGAAAGTTTCTGACCGTGAAATTCTCTTTTCCAAGACTCTTCCCAGTTCTGCTTAGATGATCCCGGATTTCTGTTCAGTAATCAAGGGAGCCTTGATTGCTTGAATTCACAATACCCCACCCCCAAACACATATGTCTTGAGACCACTTTTTGTGATACATCAGTCCCTGGTGCCCTGAAATAATTTCTTTCAATTTAACTGAGAGATCCACTGACACTGAAGCATAAAGATAAAAGTACAAATCCTTGTGGAGATCTCTGTTTCTCTCTCTTCCTTTGAAGAAATATTTGGGTCAGCATTTTCTTCTGGAAATGGGCATTTCCCTGGAACTAAAATGGACTCCCCCGCTCTTGGTGCCATTGACTTGATGTGGATGTGGCAGCTTTCGTATTTCCTGAGTCTGTTTCACGAATTCTTCCCTCAAATGGGGTAGTTAAAATTGAGAACACAGGCATAGGTTGAAAGTGGTGGTAAGAATCTCGGGGCAGATGCAACATGGCTGAATAGGGGAGGGAGGGTTGTGGTCTGGTCCCCACTCTGTCCTGTGACCATGGGCAAGTCACTTGTCTTCTTCATGGAGGGAACAGAGCTTGATGGTCTCCACGGCCTCCCTGTGGCTCTGAAATTTTATTGTTCTAAGGTCTTATCATCCCTTTTTGAGGAATCCCTTGGCTCATGCTGATAGTTCAATCCATAAAAGTTGGGAGAAAAGTTAACTGAGGCATCGTGTTGCATCGCAAGGTATTTTACACAAGGTTGAGGGTCCAGGCAGCCTCCTGGGCTCATCTGCTCTGAGATTCCTTTCACCTTGTCATCAGATAGTAATGATTCACCCAGCTCTTGGAAGAAAAGGAAGAGGTTTGACTGATTACACACAAAGGGCGCCAGCTCAGATGAGAAGAGGCAGGCCATAGAAGCCTGTTAAGACACTGACAACAAAAAAGGATTCACCAGTAACCAAACCAGGTTTAGGAAGAAACTGAGCTGGTCCTGGGAAAGGAGCTCCACCCTCTTGTCTGGGAGGGGGACCTTGCAGCGTGAGGGTGTGGCGGTAAAGGTGTGGATGAGAGCGAATCTTAGAATCTTCAAATTCAAATAGTCGAATAGAACAGTCGTAGAGGAGGAAGAGGGAGCGGGTGCAAAGGCAGGTGTTTCCTTAGGCTTGTGTGTTGAGGGAGAAGAAGAAGTGCCACTGGACAGTTCTAGAAGAGGGAGAAAGAGCGCTGCGGAAAGAGAAAGACAGGGAGAAGTGCGGGGAGGATCCCACCCTATTTCCTTCCCTTCTTGTCTGGGGAACACCCCCCCCCCCCCCTTCAATGTTTCTGAACATTCCTCAGGGTCAGATATTTTGTTCTTTGTCCCCTGTGAAGAACCTTTGTTGCCCAAGCTACAAATGTTGGTCAATACATCCTTGGTGTCATTTGAATTTCCACTGAAAATTTATGCCAACAGGGCAGTGATCTCCCTTGATGTTTTTCCTCTTCTCAGAAGGCTCCGATCAGAGCTAAGAGCAAAATGAAGTCCTTGATACTTTGACTTCTCTCAAATAATCAAAGGCCCCTCTTTGGGGGCGGGGGTGCTGGAGATGGGGAACTGGAGAGAGGTTTGGTATCCTGGAACGGTGAGTTAGGCTGGCGGGTGCGTCCCGGCTTCCCTTTGCCGGATGTGGCTTTGGTGGAGAAGGGACGCTTGTGCTGTGGGTGGGGGCCAGGATGGAACGTTGGAAGCGTGTCTTAGAGTTTGCAGTGTGGGGATCTGGTCTTGGACTTTTGGTGGTTCTGCTGTGGGCCTCCTTAGCAACATGACAGGAAGAAGCAGCTGCCCCCGGCACTGTTTTGAGGGGGCACTGCTGACCCTCTGATGAACCAGGAGGTGGTGGAAGGAACAGAGTGAAGGGTAGCTATGGTAGAAGGTCTAGAACGTCTGCTGAACCCTGAGACAAATACGGGAGAGAGAAGATCATGCCGGAATGGAGGAGGCCCGGCCTGGAGGGTGCGAGACGGTGGGTTTCAGTTCCCTGTTCTAGTTTAGCTCCGGGGAAGGTGCATTTTCTCCTTGGTTCAGGGACTGGACTAAAGAACCTCCACACCTCTAAACAAGCGCTCTCACAACGCACAAAGAGTTAGGAGGCCTGTGCCGCCCCCCCCCCCCCCCCCCCCCAGCACACTTGCCTCTGGCGGCCTCCCTCCCGGCCCTGCGGGCTCTCCAGGCCGCTTTGCTGGTTGAAGCATGCTGCCGCCACCTACTGTCGACCCGCCCAAGTGCCCCTGGGCTGGGCCACACCTTGATTTTCTTCCCAGACCCTAGTTATTGTCTTGGCAACCTCTCCCTCAAAGACATTCTGGTGGCCAGGACACTCCTCTTTTGTCAGAAGCAGAAGACAACCACAGCTTCTGTCCTCACCCTGGGGGCTGTCGCCCCAGCGACCTGGCCAGCTGCGGTCTGGGGGCGTGGGCTGGTCCCCGCATCACAGCCCAGGTCTGGCCTGAGCCTTTGCAGATGTTGCCAGATCCACCCCCTGCTTGGACACAAAGGAGGACAAGAGGAAATGAGAGAGAGAGAGAGAGAGAGAGAGAGAGAGAGAGAGAGAGAGGCTATTCTCCTTGGGAGCATCTGCAAAAGCAAGATTCATGCTACTTGTTTGTTTTTAGCATAGTCGTCAGCCCTTGGATTCTGCCAGAGAAGTTGAAAGTCCATTTGGCCGGCCTGAGCCTCTCACGTAAAGGAACAAAAAGAATCCTCAACAGCCATCTAGCCTTTGCTCTGTCAGGCACGAGCCCCTCAATCCTCACGCTAGCCCTCTGAGGTCTACAGATCACGGTTAAGAAGTGCTGCAGTCAACAAATCACCGCAATGTATACTTTACATGTCTTACAATTTCATGTTAATTATACCTCCACAAAACTGAAGTTAAAAACAGAAGGGATGGAATCAGGATTTGAACCTGGAGCCCAAGTTCTTTATCACTGCATACTCTTTCTCTGTAGGAGGCACCAACCAGAGAGGTGATGTGATTTTCCCAAAGTCAGAAGTTAGAGGCAGAATTTGTTGGAGATTTTGGTTTTCTAATAGGTGCTTGCCTTTTCCCTTCCTTCTTTCCTTCCTTCCTTCCTTCCCTTTTTTTCTTCTTTCTTTCTTTTTCTTCCTTCTTTTCTTCTTTCTTTCTTTTTCTTCTTTCTTTCTTTCTTTTTCCCTTTCTTCCTTCTTTCCTTCTTCCTTCCTTCCTTCCTTTTTCTTTCTCTTCCTTTCTTTCTTTCTCTTCCTTCTTTTCTTCTTTCTTTTTCTTCATTCTTTCTTTCTTTCTTTTTCCCTTTCTTCCTTCTTTCCTTCTTCCTTCCTTCCTTCCTCTTTCTTTCATTCTTTCTTTCTTTCTCTTTCTTTTTCCCTTTCTCCCTTTTTTCCTTCTTTCTTCCTTTCTTTCTTCTTTCTTTCTTCTTTTCTCCTTCCTTTTTTTTTCAATACCATGCTTGTTCCCCCACCCCCACCCCCTGGTTCTTCATCCCTAACTATGCAAGAGTTTGTGCTAGTTTATATCAAGGTCAGTCAAAACACTACTCTTTCTCTAATAACCCCCATTTATTATCGATAGACCACGTTTGGGAGATGGAGCCCCCTTTCCTCCAGGACCATGAAAAAAATAGTTGTTTCCCCTAGAGCATGTAGTTTTACAGCTTGATTCCTGATGTTTCTCCTGGTCATAAGCTGCTCTGCATGTAAAAACATCAGGCCCCGTGATGATGTAGCTATAGTGAGAGACAACCTGAAATTCTTTCCTTCCACACCAAACATCAGACATCCAGAGGCAGGAGGAAATGGCCCTTTGGGATCCTTTCTCTCCACATGTTTCCCACGGAGAAATTAACACCGCCCTCTCCCACCCCTACGTAAAAACAATATTTAGAATGGAAAGCACGCTTGACATAAAACAACAATAACAATGGCCAGAAAAGCTCATCTAAGGTCTCATCCACTCAACCTGCTTTTAATCCCAGCCTTTTCCTCCTCCGGACACATCCTCTCCGACTGCTCCCAAAAGAGAGTGTTTCCTTTTCTGCTTTTGTGTTAAATGGACATCCACTTTGCCAACCCAAATGATCCTCGATGGGACACAAACACATCAAAAACAAACCAACCAAAGCAGAATGATCCTGAGGAGGATAGAAAGGCTTGGTGTTGCCACTCTACACAGTGTCCTTACGGAGGAGCAGCAAGCAGCCACCGTTGGGTGTCACGCTAAGGGAGGTGGCGCAGAGATAGAGGCTGACTCAGGGAAATCATGTGATCAAGGGCAGCTTCATCTTTCATCTTTTCTCGTGCCTCGCAGGAAGTACCACGTCTTTGGTCAGATGGTGTGAGAAAGCTTTCTTCAAAGTTTACAGTTACCCAGAAAGGCACGGAGATTTCACAATCAGGAAAACATAATCCAATGAAAAGACAGAGTCGTGTCTAAAGTCGAATAAAATCAAGACCGTATTATGACGTGATTGAGATTTAGGGATCTACGGTGATGTCCTTTGGTTACTTCTTTGATAGCATGGAAATGCTGCTTCAAAGGTGACCATTCTAGAGAATGCCTGGAGGCAGCTTTATTTTTTATTTTGTTAAAAAATTTTTTCTTAGTGTTTATTTATTTTTAAGAGAGAGAAAGAGAGGGCAGGGTGGCAGCAGAGAGAGAGGGAGACATAGAATCCGAAGCAGGTTCCAGGCTCTGTGCTGACACGGGGTTCGAACTCACAAACCGTGAGATCATGACCTGAGCCAAAATCGGATGCTTAACCAACTAAGCCACCCAGACGCCCCTGAAGAGGCAGCTTTAGATTAAGGGCAGAACTAAGATAAGGGGTAGGAGTTGCCAAGAGCAGATTCTGATGCATTGTCAGAAGGACGTTTCTAATGGGAGGGTCTTGGCAAGTAGTGAGCTCCCTGTGACTGGAGGAGTTTAAGCACGACTTAGATAGTTCCATGGTATGGATTTGTAGCTGAGGTTCATATATTAGGGAGAAATTTTAAGGCCCCCTTCTCAGTCTAGAGATTCTATAACTTAAAAAGATAGAAAAGTTAAATCTGTGGACAAATTAGTCGTTAGAAATTTAAGATATTTTCTTTGCATTCACTTATATCCTCTTAAATAAAAGGCAACAAACACATATATACCCTTGTATGTTCAAATGTCAAAATTACTCAGGAAAATATTCGTATGTTTACATAAGTATTTACATAGGAATATATAACATGGAGCTTGCATATAATAATATGCTCAATACATAGTTATAATCATGTACAAATGATTTCTAAAAATTGTAAAAGAATAAAGTTTGTGTATGTAAAATATATATATATATAATACATATATATTTATATATATATATAAATGCTATTAGGAAGGCTATATATATATAGCCTTCCTAATAGCATTTATTTGCTCACTGAATGGAAGTTTTCTTGGTACCTGTCATAGACAAGACTCTCCTTTCGGAAACTTAGAATCTTAGGGGTGAGAGAGCCAAACATTACCATAAGTAATTTTGTTACCAGGCAGATTGCCCCTAGTGGTTTTAATAAAGAGCTATGTAAGGTTATTACACAGTGGGGGAAAATGACTACTTCTGACTTATGTATCCGGGAAGGCTTCTTAGAGAAGGCAGGATTTGAGCTTCTTTGAAAAAATTTTGATAGGTAGTTCCTGGAGGAAGCACACTTGAAAGCAGGGCTCTTTCTTTGGAAATCAAATCCTCAGGATTCCCAGGGCCGGAGTAAGGCGTTTGGAGCCTCTTTTCCAGTGGTTGGTGGAGGGGGTGGTGAGGTGCTTGGAGGATTTTGAGCAGAGGAGTGACAAGGTCAGATAACGAAGTGGCATAGAGGGTACAGCAGAGAAGGAAGAGCTCAGAAGGAGGACCACCGGAGAGGCTGATGCCGTGGTCCAGGTTAGGATCTGAACTGGGCAAGGACAAGGCGAACAGAAAGTAAGGGGTGGATGAGGGATAAATAATGGAGGAAGAACCCATGACCTGACTATGGTTTTTTGAGCTATAAAATAGGGATGAAAGGAAGGAGAGATGGGGAATTTGGCAGCTGGCCATGATTTCTCCCTTCTCCCCAGAGAAGCTTGGGTTATACAAGGCTGTCAGGAAAATGACCAAGCTGTCTTCGTGCTAGGCAGCTGATTCACATGTTCTCAGAAAGCTCTCTTGCACCATCTGGTAAAGGATGCCTCCCTGTGTCTTTGTCCGGGAGAATCTCACTCACTCTCAAATGAATCGGGGACATTTGACCTCTGTGCGACTCCCTCTCTGCTCACATAGCCTCCGACCTCCCCACCCTCCACCCCCATTTCTGATTATGTTGTACCCCCAGGCTCTGGCTAGTTCTTCAGTGATTGAAGCCCAGGATTTCCACCACTTCCTTTGCTGGAAGAGTGGGTTTGTCATTGTCCTATTCTATTGTGTGGCTCCCAGTTATTGTGACTTAGACCACCACCCTTAAAGAACTGCATCCCCCAGACTCTGGTGGTGGCAGTTCAATAAATACACATACTCTGTGGTGGGAAGAACTTATCTGACCCTAGCTTAACAACCATGGAGCCAAATTACCAACATCTAAACTCCTCTTCTGTATCTTTAGAAGTCAATTATTCTCAAAGTCTCTGCAGTATTACGTACCCATCAGAAAAGGAAAGGTGCCCATAGGAGCCTGATTTGTTTCTCGTGGTCAGAGCATCCTAAAAATTAAGGCAAAGCAGTCTCAATAGCTATGTTCCTTTGATTCTTTCATATTTCTTGGGAGTTGGAGGGCATAAAAGGAAGGCAAGAAACCAATAAAGATTTAAGTGGATGGAGACAACCTGGAGACGACAGTTATCCCCCCTCCCCCCACCCCACCTTAGGTAGTCATTTAGAGCTCCAATTACCTTATAGAATTTGTAATTCTCAAGGTCATTTCCACTAACTGTGATAATTTTCTTTTAGCAAAGAACTTAATGCAAACCTAGAATGGTGAGTGTTGTGAGATTTGCATTGGGACTAGGAGCATAAAAAGACTGCCGCTCCTATGTGGGCTGGGCAATTTGAGAAGAAAAGGGGAAGCATGGTCAGGAATAAAAGATGGCGGTGGTGGAAAGGGAACTGGCTGGTCTGTGTGTTTGGGAGAAAAGGAGAGAGAGCTGCTGTGTGGCTCTAAGTCTCAAACTTCCTTTTCTTTTAATACTCAACTTCTCTCTAGAGTCACAATTCATGCCTCCCATGCTTTTCTCAGTTTCCTGCTCAGCCCAATCATATCCCTGAGCACCCCTGTCTCAAGAAATCCTACTCTGCTTACAGTGATGGGTGGAGAAATATGTTTCTTGCAACTCGCATAGAACAGTCAGTGGATGTCCTAGCCTTTAAGAACACAGTGAGTGCACTAGCTCTGTTGGCTTAGGTTTAAGTACCATAAATAATGTTATGGGAGTCCCCAACAACCAGCTGACAAACTTTGGGACTGCCCAATGCACCAAATGCTCTGAAGGTTAGGCATTGCACCTAGTTATTTAGAATTGCAATGCTGTTATTTTGTACTTCCTGGTTTGAGCTGCCCAGCTGTGACTAAGAGTATGCTTTCCACTGGAGAGTGCCATCCAAAGCATTTTAGAGAGGTCTGAGGCAGAAGCCAATTATTGTTTTAGTGAAACCAACTGCCAAGGAAAAAAGTTGTAACAGTCAATACTTCCAATGACATGGATATTCAGAAATGGTTACTTTTCAGTGCTTTTGTATGAAGTGAGATACATACCCAGGTAGGGAATGAGTCTCCTTGCAAGCTGCACTGCTGGTAGAGGGTGGGCGGAAGGTTTAAGAGCACGAGAACTTCTGTTATTTATTTCCATTCTGCTCTGCTATTAGATCTCCAGACATTCACCCATTTGTAGAATGGTTGTCTATGAACATATCAAGATTTCCTCTGCCACCTCACCTCTGGGTGAGGGTTTCTGTGCTGGGGATACTCTAGTATAGGGACTGGGTTACTAGGAACAATCCAGATGAGAAATTTAAGAAGATAGTTTATTCTGTTTCCAAATGTGTTACAGAGGGCCACGGAAAACAATGGAAGCCCTCCTAAGCTGACAATGGATGACACTAATAAAACCTGATGAATTGGGGGCAGTGAAAAGATGGAGAAGTTATATGTATTATGTGCTATCTCCAGCTAAATACCCCTTACTTCTGGTTGGATACAGCAGCCAAAAGCAGAGGAAATTATGTGTTCTATACACTAAGCACGCTTGCTAATTCAAGACGTTTTGCTCCTTTCCTCAGCGGATAGATGTGGCATGATCACAGGAATGTAAGATGAAAGAGAGTCACTTCTTTGCTTGATTCCCCCACCTACTCCTACGGCTTGCACAGGCAGGGAAATAATGATCAGGTGGGGCTTTGGCTTAGATCAGGAGTGAGATCCAGCCTTGGTTCTGGTGGCAGTGGCTACAGGTCTCATTTCACAAGCAGACCAGAGCACACCTAGTTAAATCACACCACGTTCAGTCCAGGGAGCAAACAGTGCTTACAGCAGGCAAAGAGAGCATCTGCAGATGACTGGCCTGAAGGTTAAAGCAGCCAGGAAAAAACAGCAGAGCACACACAAAACACAAGGGAAGGTACCAGTCCCTGGAGAAAGGGAATACTACACGACAGGGCACTATAGGACCTCTCCTTCATAAGGCCATTACCTTCCAGATCAGGAGAGAGATCAAGAGGCTGAGGGGTAAGTTGGGTGGGCTGAGGTGGATGTGCAGTAGGAGGAGGGTGTATGGAATGCAATAATGTTCAAGTCATCAAAATGGAGAGTGTAAGCTGAGCAGGGATGAAAGGAATCAGACTTACTTCGGAGGGTTACATAGCAACCCAAGAGGGCAGAAATTTCTACTGAATTCCCAACAGCATGCAAGGCAGGGAACTCGTGATGTTTCCTCCACCTCGTTTAAGAAGCCTCATTTGGTGTACTGTATTCTGTTCTTGGCCCCTCAATCTTTTCCCACTTTTAGGAGGAGGGTGTTTGTCAATTAGAAGCCAAAGGAATAAAAAAAGCATTTATAGAGCCCAAGGAGGATTAAACATATGACTCATTATGTAATAATTTGTAATCCCTTGAAGTCAGCCATTTCCTTTCCCCATGAAGGTCAAGATCAGGATCCAGGGATGGTGTGAGCTTTCTCCTTCTGATTCCTGAGGGTGTGTTCTTAGTGGTCTCCCCACTCACAGGGCAGGTATTAGGCATAATGACAATTTCTAGGAGCCCAAAATGATCTGCACACACTGCCTTGTGATGTACATAGAAGATATCCTACTACTTGTACTTCTCATAGGGCAGCCTAGTGACTGACTGGTTATATTGGCAACAGCCACTCTCAGTTTCATAGAATAATGATAGGAATACTAATAGCCACAACCAAAGCCGCCCTATTAGCACCTGCCATGGGGCAGGCACTGGGCTAGTTTTACTTTCATGATCCAGTTTAACCCTCCTGTCTCCCTGTATAATTAACATTGCAGCCCCCACTTTATATAAGAGGAGACTGAGACTGAAAGGTCAAGTGATCTTATATGATTCTAATTCCACCTGTTTAATTCGGAAACCTCTTTTCACTGTGCATTAAAGTCAAGCAGAAAATTGAGGAGGTATGCACGAACCTGCGAAAAGCAAAAATAAATTTGAATGTGTAGGAAGATTATTAATAGCAGGCATGAAAGCTCCAAGCTCTCCCCTGAAGCGGCAGGATAAACTTCATGATTTTTGTCATTCACAGTGAAATTGGACACATTCCTACAAAGTAGTCTGGGTTGAAGGGAAGTGTTGGGATTGGGAAGGAAGGCAGGGGTTGTTGGAGACAGTTGGGATGCACGGAGGGGAAGCCAGTGTCTGCCTCTCATTCCTGGCCTGTAAAGAGCAAGTCTCCCTCAGTTACATTAGAACATTCTAGACTTTGTGGGGTTTTGTTTGTTTGTTTTAGAACATTGTAGACTTTGAGTACTGACGAGGAAAGTGAGAGGAGATAAAAGGCACCTGAAGTGTTGGGACGATAGCATCAGTGCTGGCCACGAAATACCTGGGACAGCAGGAAAGTGGCTCAAGCACGCTCAAAGCTTCAATTAAATTAGGTGGAGTGAGAGAGAGAAGCAGGACAATTGCAGGATGTGCACAGCCATCCCCTCCTAGGTGGGGACATCCACATATCCACTCTGCTGTGAATAACCTCCAGCCCTTTCCTTTTGAAGTCCCTTGAGCCTATACTGCATCGTAACTATTGTGGGCATGATAAAGCACTCCCTCTGCAGCTGACATAAATCAGAATAGCCACTCCCGTGTGCATCCTGCGTATTTTCTTTATGATCAGTGGGCTCCCTTTTTCTCCTCTGTGGAGATTATGGCTGAACGCTTTTGTTATCCATACCCATTCTTTTTTTTTTTTTCCAACGTTTTTTATTTATTTTTGGGACAGAGAGAGACAGAGCATGAATGGGGGAGGAGCAGAGAGAGAGGGAGACACAGAATCAGAAACAGGCTCCAGGCTCCGAGCCATCAGCCCAGAGCCTGACGTGGGGCTCGAACTCACGGACCGCGAGATCGTGACCTGGCTGAAGTCGGACGCTTAACCGACTGCGCCACCCAGGCGCCCCATCCATACCCATTCTTAATGCATATTACTTCCCAGTCCTCCTAGCACGTGATTTATGCATTTGCCTGTCTTCTCCATTGGGTCCTGAAGGATTGGACTTTGTGTAAATGTCATGCACAAATAGATGGCACCTTTAGTGGTGTTTCAGCCTGCATGCTTCTAAAGCCCCAGAATCGACATCGTGCATCAACAGAAATACAGCACTGTGCCCTAGACAAATAGCAGAGTCCCTCCCATGAGCCACACACAGCCCAAAGGCTCAGGTGCAGTAACACAAATCTGAAATGTTCAATCAGTAGGTGATCAGACCATTAAACTGTAATTAGGTTGTTATAATTATTGAATACCAAACAACATTATAATAACAGAAGTTGTGGCTCTCACATTTTATAGCTCACCCGGGATCAAATTAGTGGCCTATTCAGTCTCTGGGCATAGTAATAGCTGCTGTTCTGTAGAAGGAATCCACTTCTATTAATATCACTGGCTGAGCAGTTTGATAGAGGCACGGACCCTTCCTCAGTGGAAAATGGAAATTTATATGACATTGTTGCACAGAGACCTGGAAATTACAACTGTGAAAAGGCCTTTTAAAAATCCAAGTTTTACTTTTTGGTGCTTACACCACAAACGAGATAAAACACCAACGGTGATAAAATGTGGGCTTTTCTTTTTTGAAACAGGCTGTATTAGAGAGAGGAGTATATAAATCCTTGAGAAGCGGAATTATGTTTCTATTGAGGTGTATGTAAGCAGACGAATAGGCACTTAGGAAACTAGGTTAATAAGATGTTTCTAGGAATTTATAATGAAATTGTGATGGTTTTTATTGCAGCTCCTCCTGACTTTAGCAGATAGTCCACGCATGTGGGAAAGCTGAATCATCTTACTGAAACTGACAGTAACCTTTTTTCCCTCCTTTGCCTTCTGTCTTTTCAGAATTCTCTTCGCTCTTGAAGCATCAAAAAGCCAAGATGCTGGTATTACTAGCTGGTATCTTTGTGGTCCACATCGCCACTGTCATCATGTTGTTTGTCTCCACCATTGCCAATGTGAGTAACGTTCTTTTTTTCATTCATTCACCCAGAAGTTATTTGGATACTTATATAAAGCGCTATAAAAGAAGTTTGAGCCACAACCCCTGCCCCTTGTGAATATACAGTTTAGTTGTGGAAAACAATAAACACACACGCGCACTTCCAACGATTAAACAGCGGGGGGATAAAAGCCAGTGTCAACAGCCAGGGCTCTAGGTGTCTAGGGGCTGGAGAAGACAATGAGACTTCTTCAGGCTCTAGCAGAATCTTCTCCGGAGGTGGAGCTTGGAGGATGGGCAGATGGGCGGGGTCTCTTGGCAGGAGATGAATCGAGGAAGGAGTAGCGACGCGTTCCAGGCAGGAGCGCTAGCCAGCCGAGGTGCCTGCCTCCTTGAGGGAGAACCTTTGTTCAGGGCGGAATGAGGACAGCCATGTATGCAGCAGGAGCAGAACTTCTCTTCCGTCTGGGAACCTTGATTAGAAGGATAGATGGGAGAGAGAGGATGAGAAGCTGTGGTTGCCAGACTGATACATTCAAATTCTGAGCTGAGAGTAGCACGTGAAAGTGGCATTTTGCGTGATTAACCTGGCTCCACGGAATTAACTCACTTAAACAAAACAACATAAAAATATGGAGGTAGCAGGAGCCTTTTCTCTCCGAAGCTTGGGCTACTCTGACCTCTAGTGGTAGTCGATAGCATCACATTTGCTTTTGTTGCGCTTTTCTCAGAAAGAGACAAGACAGCTCCTCGCACACAAAAATCAAGGCCACCCGTCACTAGATGGGCCAACGGTGGTTCCAGAATCTCTTTAGGTCCATGTTACAGTTAAAGAACAAATGGGCTTTAAAGTTCAGATAGAAGAGTTTGCTAACATTGGGGGGCGGGGGTGTGTGATCATAAGCAGGGCTAATTTAAGTACAACTCTGATAAGACAGAATCCCCATCCATGAGGCCTTCTCCAGACTGTAGGTTGGCCATTCTATACACCAGCCCCTAAGTCTCTGAGAATAACGACAAGCCCAGTGAACGACTTCAAACCGCAGAAGTGGAGGCCAAGAGTGCTGAATGCCTGAATTATCAGCTCCTAATACAGGGCTTGGCACCTAGCTGCTTCTTGAATCAAGAGCAGGTGATCACACGTTCTTGGACGTGCCCTTCCAGCAATGCTCATTCTAACAGGTGCTGTGTGTGGGCAAGTGGATGCTTGTTTTTCAGAAGAAGAATGGTTTTTCTTGGTCCAGGTGGGAAGGGACACCGGCACCACAGTGAGCCTTGGGGAATATGTTTTGGTCACTCTTCTACTTTTAGGGGCCTCGACAGTCTTCTGTTTAGATGAAAGTGGCTTCTTGACACGCAGCCCCAGAGAAGCTGTGTGATTTGTCTTTAGCCACACACTCTTCCATCTTTCCTCTTGGGACCTTTGTGACTTCGGTTTGAGTCACATCTCATTTCCACCAAGGGTTGGGGGTGCTGAGCCGTATTTGTGGCTCAGTACTGTGTATTGCTTAAGATTCGATCCCGGCCCAAATCTGATTTGTTATTTCTTTTTCTTTTAAAGCAGAGGGTGAGTTTTTCAACCACTGTTTGTTTCCTTTTGGTTTCAGGTCTGGGTGGTTTCAGATGATACAAAAACATCGGTAGGCCTTTGGAAAAACTGTACGGGTGGCAACTGTGATGGAGCCCTGTCGTATGCCGATGAAGGTATGTATTCAAGGTCTGTGCTTGGTCCTGAGGGTTGGCGTGATCAGAGAAAAGTCCAGCCCATCCGGGACGAGTCAGTCTAATGCCCTTGTTCTCCTCCTCCTGTGTCCACAGATGCCCTCAAGGCCGTGCAGGCTTTCATGATCCTCTCCATCATCTTCTCCGTCATCTCTCTCGTGGTCTTCGTGTTCCAGCTCTTCACCATGGAGAAGGGAAACCGCTTCTTCCTCTCGGGGGCCACTATGCTGGTGTGCTGTGAGTATCGCAGTGGTGGGTTCCCATTCGTGCAGGAAAAGCTTTTACGTGGGTCTTACCGTGGGTGCTCCCGGCAACTCGGACAGACAAGCACATGGCTCAGTGAAGTCACTTTGGACAGCTTTCTTCCCTGGTTGTTTGTTCTCTTTTTGAGAACCCCTGATCGCTGCTTGGAATGAGTGCTGTCAGTTGCTTCATTGTTTAAACCTTGCGCTCCTGGGGCTGCCCTGTCGCTAGTCCTTGTACAGTGGACACTTGAGGGCAGGAAGCTGGCGGTCCTTAGAGAGCCGAAGCCACTGCCTCAGTGCATGGCCTTAGTGCTGTTCTTATTCTTCGTCCTTCTTCCCAAACACACAGAATTTGGTGAGAGGCTGTGTTCTTTTGTATCCTGGGCAGCCTGCCTACATACACGGGGGGTCCAGAAGGGAAAGCTGAGTGGTGGACATGAAGTTCTGTGTTTTGCTTCACACTTTTAGCTTCTCAGAGCAGTAGAGATATGAGGGCCCAAACACCTCTAGTTTACCAACACAACCATCGAGGTTGGTCCAGGGCAAATCATAAGAACAACACTTTGGGGCTAAATGGCCAGATTTTATCCTCCCGATGAGGGAAATAGGATCTTTTAAAAATTATACAATCGGGGTGCCTGGGTGGCTCAGTCGGTTAAGCGGCCGACTTCGGCTCAGGTCATGATCTCACGGTCTGTGAGTTCGAGCCCCACGTCGGGCTTTGTGCTAACAGCTCAGAGCCTGGAGCCTGTTTCAGATTCTGTGTCTCCCTCTTTCTGACCCTCCCCCGTTCATGCTCTGTCTCTGTCTCAAAAATAAATAAACGTTAAAAAAAATAAATAAAAATTATACAATCTTTTTTCTTTGTTTTAATGTAAACAAACAAACAAACAAACAAACCTAAACTTTTTTTTCCCCCCTTGCAGGGCTGTGCATTATGGTCGGGGTGTCCATCTATACTCATCATTATGCCAGTGGTTACGGAAACCTCTACATGAAGAGTCACCATGGCTATTCCTTCATCCTGACCTGGATCTGCTTCTGCTTTAGCTTCATCATTGGCATTCTCTATCTGGTCCTGAGAAAGAAATAAGGCTGAACAAATTCATGGGGATCCGGGGGGGTGGGGGTGGGGAGAAGGAAGCCGTTGAATCTGGGAGGGAAGTGGAAGATGCCATGCAGGAAAAACCAAGAGAGGGGCGGGGGGCGGGGAGGGGAAGTAAGGGTGGGAGAGGCTGAAATCCAAACCATTCCTGAGGAGGTTCTCTATGGTGGAACCCCTGCCCTTAGGAGAAAGTAATTGGCTAGTACTCTGCTGCTCCCTTGATGCGGGCCCCAGGAGAGCCTCTCTCCAGCCACCACACTTGGCCTCCAACTGTCCTCAGTTACACACGCTGGGGCCCCATCAGCTGCCACACCACTGGCTCCACTCCTGAGGCTGAATTCTGGGTCTTGCACTGCGGTCCTCAGACCTATTGCATCAAGTTAAAATAGCGGTACAAGTTCCAGCAAGAGCAGATCTTGTTCTGGGGTTGAATATGCTAAGCCTGGAAGCCATCCGCCTTTCTGACCCAAAACAAAACATCACATTCCAGTCTGAAGGACCTACAGGAGGGTTCTGGCCAGTGAGCCATTATCCCTCTTTAGAACAGATATTTAACTCTGTGGAACTCAGTGGTATTTGTGACAAAAATGGGAGAAAGAGATACAGTCCTAAGGCCAAATGGGTGGATTGCTTAAACCAAGAAAGAGAACTTTTCACAGTGGAAGGCCTGGGGGATGGTCAGAACTCAGACAAGACCTCACGCGGCTGTCCCTCATGGAGACCTCTCGCTATGGACTTTGCTAGGCCTCTTGCTTAAAGCCAAAGCAGCTCTTCTGGCGATCTGTAAAACCACTAGTGACCAATTCAGTGGTGAAAGTACCACACAAGTTATGGGACCAAGGGGCAGTTTTGTGACAGTGCTACAGTAGGGTTATGTTTTTAGGACCCCCTGTCCATACAGTCAGTATTTCTTTTAAGTACATGATGGGAGAGAGATGGACACGGTTCCCTGTGACACGATTTATTACCCTCCCTCTCAATGATAACTTTTGAGGATGTTTTGTCTAATTATACACATTGGGGATCAGGACTCCTAGGCTCAGCGGTGGCTCTCGCTTTGACTCTGCCTGGAGTAGTCACCTTTCAGAGGTCCTGCCTATTCCACTTCACAGGTGATGCAGGGCCGTTCTGGAAGCTTAGTAAAACACACACGAAACAAAACCAAATAGATCCTTGGGTTAAAGGTGCTATATAATTGTGAAGTATTAAGCATACTAGATTTCGGTCGTGGTAAGAATACAGGGCCTGCATTCCCAGGAAAGTTAGAAAATTCCCATGAGATAATTAAAAATATAGGTGATGGGCAGATAATTTCTTTAAGGAAAAAAAAAAAAAAGCAAAAACTCTTGTGGTACCCAATCAGATGGTAACTGGCTGTCTGTTGCCATAGGAGCATTTCTATATAGGACTTAGTTGCAGTATGTTATTCCTGGTTAAGCAGGCATTGCTGTGGCCTGGAGGAGCTGTTTCAAGCCATCTCAGATTCTGTCTAAAGGGGTTGTTATGGGAAGACATTTCCTCTATTGCCTGAGAAGATCTAACCCAGGGAGAATCTGAGACATCTTGCCTACTTTCCTTCTCCCAGCTCTCTCCTTATCCCGTTTCTCACATGATTTTCCTCTTTGGGGAGTTGTTATGCCATGACTAGTGGTATTTATGTAAAAGGACTATGACTAAGTATATTTCTCTGTGTTCATTCTGGTTAAGGGAGTATTGAGGGCAGGCCACCAGATTATCGTGGCTGGGGGTAGAGAGACGGCAAGCCAAAACTGCGGGACGATGACCTTTTTAATTGTGACTTAATCATCACATGATTAGAGAAGGCTGTCTTATGTGCAGAAACACACTTACATATTAGATATACCCAAAAGAGATACTTGCATTAGGTTGGAAAGTCGAACTATGACTGGAGTGAACCATGTATTGCCTTGTCTTTTACTTTATTTCTGTGACATTTATGTCTCATGTAATTTGCATTACTTTGGTGGGTTGATCTAGTACTGTATTTGGCTTCTTCTTCAATAGATTGATATTTCATATACTATAATTGTAAATATTTTGATACAAATGTTTATAACTCTAGGGATATAAAAATAGATTCTGATTCCCTTCACCGAGTGAATGTTTTCTTCCTAAAAAATGCAAGAGATGAGGAATAATCATGACATTTATACCTAATTAAGTTGTCAGTCAGTGTGGTTTGGACCACTTGGCATTTATTGGAGACATTAAGTTACCTTCTGGTAATACATTAGGCATTTCTACAGTAACTCAGCAAGTGAACATTATTAGGTAGTTTTATCTTGCTTTAATTAAACCTCTTCAAGCAAAAACCAGAATTTTGTAAGCTAATACATTAGAGAGATGTTATGATCTTGAATCAGAATGACTTATGACATTAAGAAGTGAGATACTCATAAAGTTTCTTTGAAACACAATTCGTCTAACGTGTCTTCAAAATATAAAGCAATTCACAAAGATAAGCATCACATACATGCCTTTGCAGAAACCCATTCATTGCATAAACTGGGGCATATCTGTAGGAGCCAGATGAGAAAAGGAAAGCTTTACTGCTTTCTGTGAATAATAAAGACTGGAATTAACAGTGGAAAAGCAGGGTAGATACTGTGTATCCTAGCATCATGTCAATACCCATATCATACAAATGATTTTAATGTGGAGTAGGCACTCTGCCAGTCCCCTGCGGTTTTGGATGAGGTAACAACACAAGGAATACCCAGAGAGTATACACAATGGAACCTGAAAATGCAACTTCAACATATCTTCAAGTCAATTAATCAAAGCGCATTGATTATTAATACTCTCTCAGAGACCTATGTAATTTCTTAGATTATTTCTGGGATACTATCATAAGAGGCTATTTCTCTCCCTTAGCTCCCCCTAGCATTCTTTCCCTCATGTCATTTGCCTCGCCGTGGATCAGACCTCCAGAGCATCCTTTTTTCCCCCTTCCTTCTCTAGATCTTTAATCAGAATCCCCAATAAGCTTTCAAAACTTTTCTGCCAAGATGAAATCTTCCACCTCAAAGACCTGGATGATGAATGGGAGTGTATTATTCAGGATTCTCCAGAAAAAACAACCAATAGGATGTGTGTGTGTGTGTGTGTGTGTGTGTGTGTGTGTGTAAGTTTATTTTAAAAAATTGGTTCACATGATTATGGAGGCAGGCAAGTTCAAAATCTGCAGTGAGAATAGGGTTGGCAGAGGCTGAAGACCCAGGGAAGAGCCAATGCTGTAGTTCAAATCCAAAGACTGCCTGCCGGAAGAATTCTCCTTTGTTTGGGGGGTGGAGGTGGTCAGTCTTTTGTTCTATTCAACTGATTGAATGAGGCCCACCCGCATTATAGAGGGCAATCTGCTTTACTCAGAGTCCACTAATTTCAATGTTAATCTCATCCAAAACACCCTCACAGAAACATCCAGAATAATGTTTGGCCACATGTCTGGGCACCATGGCTCAGCCAATGTGACACAAAATAAAGCATCACGGGGAAACATTCTTATTAAGGATAAGGCACAAACGTTCTCAGAAATAATTTAAAAGAAGCTTGAGCAGTGGAAATCTTTATGTTTACAGTTGATACTTAATTCAAATAGTGAAAGAGTAAGACACGGGGTTAACTTCAAAGATGATCTTAGATATCCTATGAAAGACAGGAAGTTGTCAGAGTCCCTTTTATAGTGGAGCTTAATCAATGTCTTAAGTTCAATGTCTTAGGTAGAGTCAAATTGAATTAAGGTGGTTAAGAAAGTGCTCTTAGGTGAAACTGGTCCAAATTTATGAATATCAGGAAGATAAGCTACAGAGCTCTCCATTACCGCTCAAGAATGGGGGCTGCAGGCAAGTGGCGACGTTTTTATTCATCAAAGTGATAAATGTGAGGTGTCAAATGAGCAATAGATAGCTACACCATTCTACATTGGACTAAGCCATTACAGTCTCTGTGCCAAACCCCACGACTTTCAGGCACAGAGAGATCTTTCCAGAGGGCCTTGAATGAAGGTATATGAACAGTAAAGAGAGTATTGTGCAGGACTCCATACTTAAACAGAGAAGCTCTCTCCTATGTTTACTAAGAAATAGAATAGACCAAAATAAAGATAAAATTCCCTAGCCAAAAAAAAAAAAAAAAAAAAAAAAAAAAAAAAAAAAAGTACACATGAGGTTAAAAGAAGCCTAGATTTTGGGGAACAGGGGGGAGCGGGGTAAGGTGGTGGGGGGCAGGATGAAAAGAGAAAACTTTGCTGGAAAATTTGGAGTAGATTCTGAAGAGTATCGACTCAATGTAAAGAGGTATTTGCAGTCCAGGGAAACATGCAGCTCTTGAACACAGCAGGTAGGGAAGGATGTCCACTGACTTTGTGGAGCCCAAGGAAAGGAGTGTTTTGGAATGTTACCTAGTCCTGTTTCTGTAAGGGAGACATGTGAAGCCTACTCACGGGGCAGGAAGGTGACCATTAAAACATGTATTGATAAACCACTGGGCACTAGGTGCTGTACCTGGAGGCTAGCAAATGAAAGATTCAGCAGACATGCTTCCTGTCTTCATCTAATTTACAGTCTAGCAGGGCAGTAAGACTCATACCTAGAGAAAATGGAAGGAGACTCTCTGGGAGCACAGAGGAGATGGGAACTTTGCTACCAGGGGGGAGGATAGAAGAGCGATTTTCAGGTCTTCGTCCCTTTCTCATGATCCTTATCCCACCTCGTGAGCAATTAGCTGACAGCTCCTGTGGATTTTACCTCTGCTACCTCTCTTACCTCCCCAAATCCCCCGGCCCCACAGGCCACTCTTTTGTTCCAGGCTCTCCTCGTCTTCCATCTGAATGACTGTAGGTGAGAAACATTCCAGTGGCCTCCATATCTTTACTCTTTCCAGTCTCTCTTTTTGGCTAATGTCCGGATAGATGTTGATGGATGCTTGCATCACCACCAGGGAGCCAATCCAGGGCTGGGAGAACAAGAATTCCCACAGACGATGCCAATGTTTATGGGAGTTCATACTCAGTCTTCGGGTTAACTGATGACCCACAAGGGCTACAGAGTGAGTCCTAAAGCAAGAATGACTGTCTTCATATGGCAAACGAGGGACTTTATTATATTAAGAGATAAACTGAACAAGGGGTGGGGGTGGAAAAACAAAAACAAACTGTTGAGTCTTTCCCACTATAGGGATGGGTTGGGTTCCAAAAGCTATTTTCCTAAGTTGGTTTTTGGGTAAACTCAGAGCATATTTTTCCATGGAGACAATTCAGAATGATTTTACTTATAAAATGGGCTAAAAGGCTTGTATAAGCTAGCATGGAAATAAGCTTAATAATTATTACAGTATTATTATTTTCAGTGGGAATGAGTTAGTTTAAATTCTGGAAACCTAGAACCCTCTGTTGCCTTTCCAAACCTTTCATGGTAAGAGTAGTGTGTCTGATGGAGAGCGGAATGGAGAGTAGATATGGGTCCATATTCCAAAGCCATGGGAGCCTGTGGGCCAGGAAATCCCTTTTCCCTGGCCATGTTCAGAGTTTGTCACTGAGTGCAGGAGAACATGGTGTTTAGCATGACTCTGTCTGTCTAGAAACATACACACTATATAGTTTTTTAAATTGGGTGTTAAGCTGGAATGACTTGCTCCACTCTCTTGATCTCATGGCTCAAAATCAATCTTAATTTTCCCACATGTGTTATCGTATTAGTGGCTTCAATCCAGTCTATCCAGGAACTTTAGAATGATTCTAACTCCTTAGTATAGTTGTTGACACGCTTTTGGGCACTCTGAGATCTTATTGTTTTAGTTTTATTTTACAACTTCTCTTCCCTCTTACAAAATGCTGATATAGGGCAAATATATTTATAAGTTTTAAGGTGAATCAAGATCCAACCTGTTTTGACTATTTGGGTATAATTTTGCAATTGCTTTTGAGGTAACTAGGCATTGCAAAATCAAGTTTGAGAATTATAGTACTGGATTTATGAGGGAGGTAGATTATACTAATTAATCTGACATTTAGTCATCTTGTTTTAAAAAGTTACTATCTTTCTGGCAGTAATATTTAAATCCAGATTTCTTTCCATAAGCCAAATTACCAAATTCGCTTCAACCTACTTGCCTACTTGCACTGACTCTGCTAATTTCTCTCCCAGAGTAATTCACATTCTCTACCTCTCATCGTATTTAATACTTGTCAGAGCTCCTCGAAGGACAAGTAAAAGGTCAATGCAGACAACCCTTAAATGTTCCGTTTAAGTTCATTTCAGCTTCCCATTCCTATGACCTTTCACTGGACATCCCCATTCCAAGAGCTGCTCTTCCTGACTTGGAGGAAGGAGCTCTCCTCCCTCTTTTCTGTGCTCATGCCTATCACCACCGCCACGACAACCACCACCATTTTTTGAATTTCATTCTCTTATGTCCTCAGGGATTTCTTATAGATACCTCTTTTTCCCCTGCATTTCCAATTTCTGTCTCTATCGGAAGTTTTCTCTTGTGCATAAAATGAGCATGAGTTTGTCTCATCGGAAGTGAAACAAAACAAAACGAAACACTTTTTTTCTGTCCTAATACTTTAACCTCTTGCTGTCTCTTCACCTTATTGAAACTGTGGCTTATTGTCTGTGTCTCTAGTGGGCCCCAACGTGACATTCGTGGGGCTTTAGGCGAGAGCAATGGAGGGCTGCACACTGCATATCTAAATATTTAAGTCGTATTCAAGTTAAGAGGCTGGTAAATATATGTGTTCTATTGCTCCGTCTTGAGGAACATACCTAGAAGGTCAGCATCAAATTTAGAATTCTCAGTCCTTGGAGTTCTGGGGTAGAGGATGGTTTTGTAGGGGAGAGCTGGTGCCGTGCCTCCCGCTTACAGCAGGCTTTCCTTGCTGTTCGCTTCTGGCTCCATTCCTCATCATGAGGGACTAAGGCTCATGCATGCAGAGACCCCAGTCCACGTATCCACGATCAGTCCTCAGTCTTTCTCCATCCTGCAAATGGCTGCCCCTCAGCCATTCCAGCCTAGGAATGTGCAAACCTGTGACGTGTTTTGACCTCTGAATTGATTGGACTAGACCCAGGGGAAAGAGGACTAGAAGTGAGGATGGGGACTTTGGGCAGGGATTTAGGGTCCTGGATAATCAGAATAGAATCTTGAAGGAGCCTGTGGGCTCCAGTGGGTATGCTCCTTGGCCCCAAGCCCAAGGACTTTTAGTCAATGGGAGGGTTTGGTTGGAGGAGGGTCAGAGTTGAGTCTTGCAGGCACAGGCCTAGTGAAGACCCTCCCACTTGGTCTCTAAGGGAACCGGCCAATTGTTTCATTTCTCATTCATTCTTTCATAGCCTACTTCAAGCAAATCTACTTCTACCCTCACCAATCCAAAGTGATTGCTCTCCCATGGGTATCTTTAGATTCCGTAGCACAGTAAACACTCTTAATCTGTATCTTCTTCTTCCTCTCCTCTTCCTCCTGCTCCTTCTTCTTTTCTTGACCCTCTAGTCATTTTATTTCTGTACTCTGCACGATGACTTAATTAAAACTTATATAATTAATCACCACGTATCTTGTAATGAATCTAAAATTTGCATCTTGACTCAGACCAATTTTCTGGATCCAGGCCCACAAAAACTACAAATTCGACTGAACGCATTAGGTCCTGCCCCTTTCTTTTGTATTCCCGGTCTCAGAAAATAACCACCTATCACTTAGATGTAGAGGCTAGAAACCCAAGTGTCATTCACGATTCCTCCTACCTCATTCTTCACATCTAATTAGTAACTGTATCTTGTTGATTCTACCCCCCTAAAATTTCTAGACTTTCCCCCTACCTTTCCATCCCCTTTGTTGTCATACCAATTTAGACCTTTAATGGCATTAAAAAAAATAGCTGAATAGTCTCTTAAAAAGTCACTGCTATAACTCATTTTCCACTGTGTTGCAAAAATGATTGTCCTAAAATGCAAATATGATCATGTCCTTTCTCTGCTTTTAATCTTTCGTTGGCCCCTTCATTTTGCTCATGATAAAATTTAGAATCCTAAACCCGTCTATTGCAAACTTCTCTTCCCATGCCATTCTATCCTTGAGAGGAAACATAATACACAATGCTTTTGAAGTGTTTCCACATGCTATTTCTTTTCCCTGAAGATCTTTTCTTTCTCTGGTATCTGGCTATCCCATTTTGATTCCTTAAGACTCAGCACAGATTCCCCATCTCTGAAAAGAAACTCTAACTACCTCAGGCCCTACTAGGATGTCTTTCATCAATGTTTACATAACACCATGTTCATGTTCCATCAGAGTATTTTTCACAAAATATTTTAATTGTGGCATTAACTGAGTGGCACCCTCATTAGACTGAGCTCCACTGGGGCAGGGAACTCATCTTTCATATTCTTTCTTCCAGCATTTAGTATTATGCCTGGCAATTAGCAGATGTTCAATATAATTGTGTGAGAAATACCAGTGAAGGTGCTGGAGATATCATGATGGGTGATAGAGCCCATTCCCTGAGGTGCTTTCTGACTAGAAGGTAATTAGACAAGGGTTTCCAATGCAGGTGAAGTGTTGTTGATGCTGAGAAGGAAGGAGGAAAGATACTTCTGGGTGGGTGTTTCTGTCTTTTAAGGTCATTAAATGGGATAAAATCCATTTCTGCAAAAATGTGTGCGTGTGTGTGTATTTTTTTTTTTCATAGACTTTATTACACTCACAAGTTTCCCTGGAGCCATCCATGGCTTTCCTAAGTAGTACGACCCTTAGATCTGGGTAACAGTGACCTCTGCCTTATAGCAACCCGCTCTGGCCCTCATCCACCTGTGCTCCATGGGCACATGCATTTCAGGAGCATTTGAGATGAACTCAAAGGGTGGATACAATTTTGGAAGCTGTACATATGGGAGGAAGAGGGAAACTAGTTCAGAGGCATGAGCCAAAACAACAACAACAACAACAACAACAACAACAACAACAACAGTATAGGGATGGAAAAGCTCCCCGGGTCAAGTGATGTGTTTGGAAAAATAGATTAGGATCTACAGAACATCCTGACTCTCCTAGTTAGGAGTTTTAAACTGACTTGGTGGGATCGTGGGGGAGTCACTTAATGTTTCTGAGGAGGGCATGATATAATTTGGCAGATTATAGAGTGGGTTCTAGGGGAAGAGAAGGAAGGGTGGGGAGAGGGCTGGGAAGCTATTGCAGTACTTGAGGAAAGAAGTAGAATGGAAGTAACTAAACAAAGCCGTCGGGATGGGAATGGAAGAAATGAATACGAAAGACCTGACTTAGATGCCACATGATTCAGCAAAAATTTGATGAGAGGACATCAGAGAGTATTCCGAGTTACAAGATCGGACAGTGGGAAACTGGCCACGATGCTAATGACGCGGGGAAGCTGGAGGAAGGATTAACGTGAGGGGGATAAGGATGGGCTCAGATCTGGGCATGCGAAGTGTAAGGAGCCAGCTGGACATGAAGGTAGCTCTCCCTTCTAAGCCTAAAATGTTCTAGGATAATCTTGAAGGATTCTATTCCAGAGTGGTCCTGGAAGTCCCTGGAGCACCCCAAAATAGAAATCCCTAGGAGGCTGCATATTTCTCATGTTAACTTTAGAGAGTTAAACTTTTCTGGGCACATCCATCATCCTGTGTCAACTCACTTGGGACTGACCCTTCTTACATTTGTTTTAATTCAGCTGTCTCCTCGTTTAAAATGTTACTTTTAAGCTGTTTTATCGCCAAATTTAGCTTCCTCAAATTAGCATCATATCTTCTCTTTATGTTAGTTCTGATGCAGAGCCTGTAGTCCCTTGGAGAACAAGGCCTGGGGTGGGGTGGGCCCGGAGGGCTGACAAGAGGACAGGACATAGATGTGGGTCATGCTTGGAGCTTTAATTTGGTATCCCATGAGACATCTTGTTAAAATCTGATTTTCTTAAATTTGATTTTCAAAAGTGTTGCCTTTTACTAAATTTTCCTTTTGAACATTTTAAACATCTGTTTTCATTTTAAAAATGGTTACATATATATATTCTTAAAGACATCTTTTACTTTTGTCCAAACTTTCTAACCCCTCAAATGGAAATTTCTTTTGGGCCAACTATTTTGATGCTAAGCTCTGAACATCCCTCTTGCCAATGAGAGATCTGGAATGATGTCTGGACACAGGTAACAGTGATCTGGCATCGACATTAGTCAGATGATTATGACAAAGCCCATGTGATACCAGGATGGATGAAGAAATACAAAGATGAGGGGCAATAATTTCTCCATATTCTGAATTAGTCAGATTATAGTCTGAATTGGAGAACTACTCAGTGTTGGTCACCACTGTTCAAAGGGAAGTGAAGAAATTGAAGTGACTGTAGAAACAAGCAACAAGATGATTAAAGGCTTGGAAAATAGGTTCCAGGATGAAAGATGAAAACGTTTTTGATGTCTCAGGAAGGGAAGACAAAGGTGGGACATGATTCTGAAAGTTTTTTTTTTTTTATAAGGGGATGGTTAATAAGACACTAGAATGTATGATAAAGATTGTGAGCAAACCCCCAAAAAGAAAAAATGCCCTCAGATAATTTAGGCCAGAGTCAACCTTTTACCCTTTCCTGTACCCTTGACAGACATTAATAATTAATCACAACACTCTTTTCTGCAGAGTTTGGATCAATTCTCAAAAATCCTCAACCCAGAATTCCAAGGCAGCCTTTGAAACTTTTACAGAAGAAGAAACACATCTGCTAGTCTAGCTTTAGACATTTTGCTTTGTAAGGGCTTGAGACTTTACCAGATGATTTCTCAAAGATTCTTCCAGAACTATGGCTCTACTAAATCATTTGCATCATGAATTTCATGAGGAATAGACTTAATTTATAAACAATGATGGATCTTGACCCTTTGAGCAAACTGGGACATTTTTGGAACGCTTTTAGTGAAGGAATGGGGAATTTTGCTACTATTTTAAAATATAAAGTTTAGTTGTCTTCTCAAACAAGTTCTTCACAGACAGCCTTGATGATCACAGAATCCTGATAAGCTCGAACAAAAAGAAATATATTTCGATGGGACTAGCTATAAGGGAACAGTTTCTACCAGGACTTTATTTTTATTTTTTTAAGCTTATTTATTTTGAGGCATGGGGGAGCACACGCATGCGTGAGTGGGGAGGGGCAGAGGGAGACAGGAAGAGAAAGTTTCCCAAATGGGTTCTGCACTGGTTGCAGAGCCCCATGTGGGGCCTGGAACTCACCAACTATGAGATCATGACCTGAGCTGAAATCAAAAGTTGAACACTTAACCAACTGAGCCACCCGAGCACGCCCAGGACCTTCTCTTCAAAATGTACTATTTGGCCCACGAGAAGAAAATTGGGCTCTGGGTTGACCCTGAACGCTGATTGGCTGAGGAAGGCATCTTTATGCACTAATGAAGCTAATTGAAATCTCTGCCTTTTCTGTAGTTCTTTACGTGTTGTTATGAGGGGGGAAAAAAAACAAAACAAAAAACAAAACCTGATGAACAATGGTATTCTGACGATGAGTCTCTGGGAGGTAAACAGTGATAAATGGCAGATCAGGAAGATGAAGGGCAGAAATCAATACTTGCTGTTACTCTGTAGTAAATTATGAGACGCTTCGGATGAAAGGGACAGATGTTGTTTTTCAAATCACACTGTTTGAACTTTAGTTGTTTATAAACTTCTTCTTTCCCGGCAGGTCTAAGTTTCTATCTTTGCCATATATACCCTAAACACATGGTGATGTATAGCAGGTCAATTAAAAAGGTGGCAGGTAATTCAACCGTTAATATTTGAATTTTATTCTCTACCATCTAATTTGTCTAACTTTTCTAACCATGGCTAGCATAGTTTCTTCGTTAAAGGAAAGCTTTTGGATTATAAAATCGGTTAAAATAAAATGAAAAGAAATAATTACGCTTAAAAAAAAAACCTTAAGAATTTCCTAATGCTAAGTTTCAAGGGAAGCATTTTTCTCGGTGCCATTTGGCTCAGAAACATACATTCTGGAGTCACTGAATTTGAAACACAAAAATAAGAGGGATTTTAAAAAGCCATTTCTTCCAATGAGGTCAGCAACAATTTTTACCATATTTTAGACTAATTCACCATGTTCTGCCAAGTCAGACATTTACATATACTAACTTGAAATTTCATCCCTGAAACATAATAAAGAAAAAAAAAATCAGTCTTCAAAGATATTTTTGCTGTTTTTTTTTTTTTTTTGTGTGTGTGGTAGTTGTTAACCTTTAGTGTTTATTGATTTTCCTATCTTTTCCTTATTTATAATCTCTTCCTTTTTTTTTTTTTTTTGAGTGGAATAGCTTCTTGAAATCTGAGCTAATAAGCCGCTGTTAGGAATTTGCTATTTTATAGTTGCCAATGAGGCTGATAGGCCAAAGAAATGTATGCAATCCCATTGGAGGAAACATCTTGTAGCCTGTCACTCGGGTATATGGTGTTTCTATGGCTGTGCCACGTACTTTCTAGGACAAGCTCAGATGGGGTCTCCAGGGTCAAGACTCCAGTTAGAACATAGCCACCACAGTGCCTCTTTTCCCCCAAGAACATTGCAACCACAGAGTGAGGGGTTGATTCTTCTTGTCTCCATCTTGTGGGCCTATGGACTGTAGGCTTACCTGACCAACCTGTAGATCAGAGCTCAGAAGGAAGGGGAGCCTCCTGCCAGACTTGATAATGATTATTTTTGAAAGAGAGACAGAAAGACAGAAAGAGAGCCAGCAACCAGGAGAGACCTCAGTGTTGTAGGGTAGAGAAATGCAATGACTGCTTGAGGGGCTCTGTCCTAAGGCCAGATCATAAATACCATGGAGACAAGATCTAATTAACATCAAGTGTACCACCTTTGGCTTCAAGTACCTTGAGGACTTGTCCCATGACCTTTTCCTCCATTATTCTCCCAGACCCCACACACTACCTGGCTCATAGTAGACAGCAAGTAAACCTGCAGCGAACAAGTTGAATAAGGGAATAAATACAAAAATCTTAAAAGGAGGGAGAAATGGACTTACATTAAAGCATCAGGAATCGGTGAAACTGCAGGGGGATTTCTTGGCAGGGAATATTACTGAAGTCTGTTGTAGGTTACTGAGGAAGTTTTATATAGTTTAGGGAGATGCATGGTCACCGTAGAATTTCGATAATTCTGGGATGATTTCAGTGGGCTGCTTGGAGGAAGACATGGATTAACTACTCACGGGCTCTCATCCTTCCCTTGACTTTGGTGGTTCTGGTTCCCAGGAAGTTTCCCCTTTCCTCTGCTCCCTCAGTTGACTCTGTCTATTTTCCTGGATGATTGTAATTTCCTTACAGTCACCGAAGTACAGAAGCCACTTATCCTGAAACAGTTTTGAGAGTATGAACCTGGCAAACAGTTTTTCAGAGGAAAGATGATGCCTTCTCAAACAAATTAATGGTGCTACCAGTAACTTGCCTGAAATCCTAAAATGTGAGATGGTCCAATGAGCTCTCTGCTAAAAAAAAAATAGTAATGTATCATTATGTCCTGGTGTTAGCTAGCAAGTATTAGAAAACAGAAATCAGAAACTACTCCCACTTTTTTTTTTTTTTTGCATTGGCATCTGTTGACCTATATTGTGCATTCTGTGTAAATTCCATATGCCAGAGAAATTCAAGAGTAAAAAGGTCATGTGAAGGTAGCGTGTGGGCTGGGAGGAGACCCAGAATAAAAGGGACCTGGAATAAGAAGGCAGTTTAGCAAGATATGAGCAATGATTTCTGAATTTTTTTTTTAACTGGAAGATAAATAAGCACCGAGGATTTTATATCAGTCTTGGATCAATAAGACATATTTTATAATAAGAAAAATAATGCATTTCCAACTTCTGGATACCTCTTTGCTCCTTCTATCTTGGGGCTCCCTGTGAGCTGGCAAAGCTTCCAGCTGCTTCCTGGTGAACCTTTAGGGCTTTGAGATCGAGAGCCAACCCTTAAGGAGTGCTGCTTGTCAACACAGTTAGCAAATCAGATTGACGTCCTTGTCCTAATGAGTGGTTGTTTTCCAGTCTGTTATTTCACACTTTGACACTAGATGTCAGAGAAAGACTTAGCCTTCTAATTTGTCGGTCTCCTCAGCAGAAAGAAAGGTTGTCTTCTGAGAGAAATAGGTATTGAAAATTGGCAAATGTCCCACTGTGAGTCCCTGGGGGGACCAGGGTTCTTATGCCAAAACATCGCTACCCTACTCATGCCTTATTAGACATACTTTCGATACTATTAAATCTCATTTACCAGAACGGGTTGGATCAAGGTCACTTAGAAATAGATTTTTTGGGGGTGGGGAATGAGAACTATCAATTTACTCTTTCAATTTTATTACAAAACGTATTCAATTTTACTTAGAAATAAAAGACAGATATAACATGGTCATGTTCTTATAATCCTTTTTATTAGTGAATTAGGAAACAGCCAAACCAATTAAAAATTGCATGAAAGTCTCATAAGATCATTCCAGTGCTCTGTGGTTGTTCCTTTCATTTTGTAAAAATGGCATCTTGTTTTAAATGATATTAAGTAAAAATGTGGTTTTATTAGAGCTGTTATTTTAGTTATATTGCCAAATTCCCAAGGCGTTCAGCCATTTAGCAGGCTTTCTGATGTAATAAAAAAAAAAATTGTGTGCTTTTTCATTACTATGGATGGCACATTGAAACAATTTTTTTCTCTTTTTCTTTTCTTTTGTTTTGCGTTGGTTTTGACCTGACAGAAGGCAATGTGAACAAACTGGAATCAGGCAGGACAGTGGTAAAGGACAGAGCCAGAAAAGGGCACATGGTTTTCCTCATCATGCACATTTTTTCCCTTAATTCCAAAGGGTCACAGCCATCATGTTCTCAACCATCCTTTGGAAATAACTAGTCATCTACCCGCCCAAGGTTAAAAATAGCACTCTTACAGTGAAAGGAGGGTTTACTCAGACATGGTGTAGCAGCCCCGCCTGTGGAAGATATTCCAGGATTTCTCTCGGTGATTCTGGAAGCCATTATGTCATCATCAAAAATAGCATTATTAATATTGCATGGGTGTGTCCTTTATTTATTTGTGAGCTGGGTGCTGTGCAAGGCACAGGGAACATGAAAAGGAAGAGACAGAGCTTCTCTGAAGGCTCCTGATGGAGACAGGAGAGAAACATGCCAACCAATCATTCTAACACACATGACAATACTTACAATGATCACTGGTTGTCTGGTCAGCAACCTCGACAACCCCAGGCTTTCAGATCAAAGTTGATGATGCGGACAAATAATAAAAACAATTTCCCAGTGTAACTCAGATTAAAGGATAACTCAGGATTAAAATATGGAGGGCTTTCAGTACCATTAATTATTGATTTGTTGATAATTTATTGATTAAAAAAAACCCCACTCATATGGCACATAGTATGTGCCAGTCATCATTCTAAGAATTTTTTGACTATCAATCTATTTCATCCTTAAAATAACCCTACTAAATAGGTACTAGTATTAGTCCCATGTTATAGATAAGTAAACTGAGGCACAAAGAGGTAAAGTAGCTTGCCCAAGTATTGGCAGCTAGGGCTAGAATCCCGGGGTTGGTGGGGGGGTGGGGCTTGTCTCACTTACCTTTTCTTTTTTCCAACTCGAACTCCCAGCTAACAACCTGTGCTTTGTCTCTTCTACCCAGAGAGAGAGCACTATAGAGTTTAACAGATTATGATTTTGGAGTCCAGTCTGATCTGTGTTTGACTCTTAGGTCTGCTACTTAATAACTGTGAGTTTGGGTCAGTTTTTAACTTCATTGAGCCTAATATAGGGAACAATGATAACCAATTCCTACAGTTGTTGAGAGAATAAAAGGAAATATCACAGTAAGATTCCATAGATTCGATGCATGCTCTTGTTTCCTGTGGGAAAGCCAGCTCCAATCACCCCTCTTGGTTCTTGCCTCCTGATGATCATGCCCTGTGGGTTTCCTCTCACTCTGCGTAGGGATGACCTATGTAACCAGTAGGATATTGCAGAAATGTCAGAATGTAACTTCTGAAGCCAGTTCATGAAGGGCATAACAGCTTCTGCCTGGCCCCCTGCTTGATCATCCCGTCTGGGGAAAGTCAACATGGTGCCAGCAGCCTCCTGCCAATAGCCAGCATCGGCCGGCCAGTTGTGGGAGACAGCCACAACTCCTCGAAGCAGACTCTCCAGACTCTCCTAGAAACAGACTCTCAGCCCCAGTCAAGCCTTCAGGTGATAGCAGCCCTGGCCAAGAGCTTGTCCACAACCTCTAAAAGATCCTGGGCCAGAAGCACCCAGCCGAGCCCCTTCCAGATTCCTGACCCACAGAAACTGTTAGAGATAGTGAGTATTTATTGCTGTTTTAGGTCCCTACGTTTGAGATAGTTTGTTATGCAACCATAGGCAACGAATTAATATACGTTCCTTCATCTATTCTTTCTCCAATATGTCAGGCTAGGTATTTTTCTTATAGACGCTTCTCAAAGAACATTCTGCTCCAGACATAAATTTAGTGGATGAAGTTTGTCCTGAGAACCCACTTATAGTCTATTTCACCTTTTTTTTTTTTCCTGTCAATGAACAATGTCCCCTCCCTGCTGACAGCTGGAAGCTTCTTGACCTCCTCGTGTGGTCAACCAGTCTTCATTGGGATTCAGTTGCCCACTAGGCATTAGTGGATATGAGCTCTCATGTGTCTCTTTGCAGGGATATTTGGACTGTATTAGTGGAAATGGATGATAAAACAGCATCGCTTTTAAGAAGATGACTTTCCTGGAAGTTTGAAAAGCCTGTAAAACTAAGAGTTTTCAGCACTTTTGGGGTGGATACTGCCTGTGTTCCTACATAGATTCCCTTTGGCCAGCTTTCAGTTTAAACCTGGAGCTTATAATGACCACGGTGTTGGCCCAGAATGTCTAACCTACAATCATTCAATTCCCCTGTGCTTATGGGATATCCAGACATGTGAGATTTGGTGGACCCATGTTGCTGAGGAGATCCCACTACTGGAACAAACGTGCTTAGTTGAAAGAGCCTGGAACTTGAAGTCAGGCAGACCTGCATAGTGTTCCTTTAGACCTGAACCACCAGTGTCTCTGTCCCAGGCCCTGAAATTCAAGAGGTTCTGTTTGGGGAAGAGTCCAAGGGACCAAGGGGGACATTCTTGTCTGGAGCCCAGAGACCTCCTAGACCACACTTTGGGCACTAGGGTCCTAGGATCTCCTGCTCAAAGATATACAAGCATCCTTCTGGAGTTCTTCCTAAGGGTGGATCACCTGGTTTCCTTGGCTTGAGGAGTGAGCAAGGATGGCTTTTTGGGGTAAGGGAGCAGGGGCAGAGCTTGAATATAAGAGCTAGGGTGTCCACACACGTGAGTGTGAAGTTCTTTGTGGTGCAGGATGGAGCAGAGGGGGAAGAGAAACGTGCTTGGGGCTTCCCTTTAAACTCTTGTCCTGGACCCTGCAAATGTGAGATATAGGCCTGGACCCAGGTTTGAGTGATTTCCTGTAAGTTAAAATAAAATTGAAATTCCTGGTAGTAGCCTTTGGGATCTGCCCTCCCACCCCTCACAATCTCTCCAATTCATCTTTACCAATCTTCCCTTGCTCACTGCACCCAGCCCACTCAGGCCTTTCCATCCTAAGAGAATGTCAAGGCGAATCTCCCATTGGGGCTCTTGTGCTTGCTGTTCTCTCTGTCTGGAATCTTCCTTCCACAGGTCTTCACTTGATTGGTTCATCCTCATCATTCAGATTTAAGCTCAATGGCACCTGCTTGGAGAAGCTTCCATTTATCAACCAGTGTACATGAAATTCTTCCCACCCTCTTCCCTATTATACTTGATGATACTTCCATGCTCTTGATAGCGTTTATCACTGTCTGAATTGTCTCATTCATTTCTTTGTTCACTTGTTTTTTGATCCCCACCCATCTCCCATGTCAAGTATGTTTCAGGGTTGTCTTGTTTACTCATTGTATCCCAACTGCTCTGAAGCGTGCTTGGCATATAGTAGTTGCTCAAGAAACATCTCAGTGAACGAACTTCTCAGACTTCGTTTTGTTGGCTATAAATGAGACAATGCATAGTCATCATGTAGAAGTCATGTATAGATCTGAAACAATAGAAAAGGACCCAGCCCACCTTCCTGGTGTGTATTAGGAACCCAGTAAATGTTATTTTCCATTCTTTTGCCCACATTGCAAATTCATCTCAAATTTGCTAGAACAATAAGAATCCCATGCCTCTACCCCTGTCTCCCTCTGGACTACTCTACTATCCTCCATATTTTTCCATTCATGTTCTGCTCTAATCCCTGGTGTCTACCCACCCTACCTAGGCTGCTTCTTTTCGAGTCTCTTCCGATGTTGTTAGTGTAAGTGTGTCCCCTGGTGGCCACATTAGATATGACACATCGTGGAGAAGGGAGGAAGTTCATTAAGAAGAGACGTACTTAGGGGTCATTCTCAAGCAGTTTCAAGAGCCCCTAGTTCAGATGAAAGTCAGGGCCACAGAAACTGTGGTCTCCATATATATTCATTACAAAATCCATATCCACCTCCTAGCATCTCACTGCTCGACCTCAGTTCAGGATCTAGTATCTAATCTGGATCATTGCCTCCTTTCATCTGAAAAAGCAGCCTCTAATTGACTTCCCTTCCACAAATTCTCCTTTTTTCAAGGAGACCATCATTTTCCTAAAGTTCAGATTTTCCCAGGTCCTTTTTCCCTCCTCAAAAACATTCAATGGATCCCTGTCATATAAAGAATAAATTCCCATCTCCTCAGCCTGACATCCCAGATAGACACTTCAAAGTTTTCATTCAACCTGACTTTGAAATTTCATGTTCTCTACCCTTCCCCTGCTTCCTTCACCTTCACCTGCTTTTGTTCATGGCATCTTGACCACTTCTCAGAAACACACTTCCAGTTCACTGAAGCCGTGTCGACCTTCGTGCTGTTACCTCCATCTGAAATGCTGTCCCCTTACTTTTCCCATGTTTCTCAAAGCCAGCTCTAGGATCTGACTTCCACGGACTGCCTCCCATTCTCACACTCCTCTTGACATCCACTGTTCCTGTAGACCATTGTTCATGTTTCTGCCACGACAACTGTGCAGGTCTTATCATTGTTTTGATTTTTTTTTACAGGCTTGTCTTTGCCAGGTCTGTAAGTTTCTCTAGGACAGGGATGGTGTTTGATCTACTTTAACACTGTGGCATGTACAGAGTAGGTCAATAATAGTTGCTGAATGGACAAATGAATATCAAGGCTGAGGCTGGCATCTATGTTTTCTGGAGCCCAGTCAGACAGATCTGAGAAGAGACCACATATGGTGATATTGGGACTGAATCTTTGAAATTGGAACTGCCTTGGGGAATCTTGGATGTATAGTTCCTCTGAACTGGAAGCAGGGTCTCCAATGCAGTTCTGTGAACTGAGTTTTCTTAGGCGAGTGATGCACACGATCATTCCCGAATCCCTTTTTTTATACTGAGAAGTGAAGGTGAACGTCTTGGGATAATGTCTCCTTTACTCTGATATGTCAACATAAAAGGCAAAGTGTAAAAGTTGATATTGTTAAAATATTAATCACATGTATATGAGAAATTGTATTTCTGTAACACAAGGCTTTTCCCAAAATTTAACTGACCTTGTTGCATCCCAAGGTAGTTGTATATTATAAATAGTTGAGATGAAAAAGGCTGATACTATGATAAAATCTCTTAACTAATTTTGAGACAAAGGACTTAGTAATATCTAATGGACACAACACGGTTCTCAAGAGTCAATAACTAGATACATAAATGTATCTCTTTCCTGAGTCACTTTGTTGTATCTGTTAATGATTTTTTGTCTCATCTGAAATTTGGAGATATCTGATTTCTAATATTATCAACAACTTAGGTGCCCAGTAAATATGAATTGAGTGACACTCATGAAATTGAGCATTTTCCAGAAAAGTGCCAATTGTCTTACAGAAAGTTAAATTCGAAGTTACATACTTGGGACCCATCTTTCTACTCAAAGCCTATACCCTGAGAACAGCATTCTAGAGTTCATTCATTGTCGTTTGCTGCTCTTCTCTGTTGTTGGGGAGGACATGTGCCTGGTTCAGAGAACTACCTTCCTATATTCCTTTTTTTTTTTTTTTTTTTTAACAATTCTTCTTCTTCTTTTTAATATTTATTTATTTTTGAGAGAGAGAGAGAGAGAGCGCGGGCAGAGGAAGGGCAGAGAGAGAGGGAGATACAGAATCCTAAGCAGGCTCCAGGCTCTGAGCTGTCAGTACAGAGCCCAATGCGGGTCTCAAACTCATGAACCGTGAGATCATGACCTGAGGCGAAGTCAGACACTTAACCGACTGAGCCACCCCGGTGCCCCTATCTTCCTGTATTTTATGATTGATTGAATACCTTAATTTTACACACTAGATCCCCGTCTTGTTCAGACAGCAGCAGGCAGCTAAGTTTGGAATATCTGCTTTCAGGTTCTCTACAGGGGGCTATATCAGGCCACTTCCCAACAACCGAACCTCAAGAGGAGAACCACACCGGCTAAAGAGATTTGTGGGAGCCACTGAGCCAGTCTCTGGGTTTTTGTCTCTATTTCTGGATGGAAGAATATACTTTTTTTGAAAAGGCACCAACCACACTACAGACAACCACCTACATCATGTGGTTTAATAAACAAGATATGCTGTAAATATTTAGTTCTGTGGCTTATTGCAGTGTAAACTAAGTGTAAGAGTGTGATTTTCAGAGTAATTGGGAGTCTGGTGGGTTTGGAGCAGGTTTCCATATTCCCCGGGTTTTTTGGTTTTGTTTTGTTTTGTTTTTTTGAATAATCCTAGGCCAATCTTGGATCTTAATTACTCTAAAGAGTAATTAAGTGGGTTTTGTTTTTTTTTTTTTTTTTTTGAATAATCCTAGGCCAATCTTGGATCTTAATTACTCTAAAGAGTAATTAAGTGGGGCTTGTCCTTAACTGTCCAAAACAAACTTTCATGTGGCACTAATTTGTCAGAGACCTTCAAAGTCATCCTGGAGCCAAGGTTTGGGCGTTTTCTGAGGACGCTATCTAGAAGTTGGTATTCTTAGGCTCACCGTGAGAAAAAAGTGCCCCTAAAGACCCACTATGGGGCAAATCTTTCATACCCATGCCAGCTTGTAGGAGAATTAATCCAACAGCCCCAGCCGCTACTTAGAAGACAGGTATAATTATCATGTTCTTGCAAACATATGCCCCTCTGTATGGCTCTGAAGTTTAGACCCCCACCCATAAGAATAAAGCTAAAGCCTGCATCAACAGCCCTGTGTATGCTCCCTGGAAAATAGTTCGTATTTCACTAGAGTCTTCTCACAGCCAGGTCAAGTCTGTAAGATAAACAGCCGGTTGCACGATGTATGGTTCTTTGTTTTATTTGAAAGTGTCTTTCAAACACACTACCCACCAGGACTACTACAGGTCCTGGTGTAACTGGGGAAAACCAAATTCAATAGCATTCATGATGCTCCCCAAGTTCAGAGGAGAGTTTGCCCAGCAGGGTACTTTCAGCCATGAGGTAACACACTTGCAGATGAGGCTGGGAATTCAGGCACTAGTGTCCTCTGTCCTGAAAGCGAACAGCGTCTTCCATAATATAGATGCAGCCTTGGCCAAATGTATATTCAGCACTATGTTCCTCTCAACCCTGTTCTAAGGAGATAACGGATAATGCTATTCCACCAGTTGTGTGGGAGAGGGTCAAGAAAGCATTTGCAGCTTAGAGCACAGGCTGTGAGATGCATCCAATCTTAATGCAATCCTAAGTCCCTGGGCAAGAGCCACATGAACGGAATTTGTAACCAGCAAAAACATTTTTTTTAAATTATAAGTTAATTTCTATGGGAGATGGAGCTGGTGTGTGTGAGTGACAGAGAGGTAGAGAGGAAAAGAGGAAGACAGTGAGGGAGGGGAGAGTGAGAAAGACAAAGAGAAAGATGAATGAGAACAAGTAGGGTAGGTAGAGATAAAAGGAAAGCAATATAAAAAGAGAGAGGGTACAAACGGAGTAATAACTTCTGGTGATTGTGGAGATACATCACAAATAGAACTGGGGAAAAGAAGGGATTTAAGACAGTTCACAGGGGAAGTTGGGGGTGTGGCTGTGAACAGAGGAAAGATGAAATGAATAACAGGAAAACAGAAGGGAAAGGCAAAGGCAAACCACTTCAAGAAGTAGGTAGGAAACAAGATGTGCATTTGGAATTTAAGTGCATTATTTTGTCTCCCCAGTTTTTCACTTACAATGCGTTCTGCCGATGACAGTCTAATTCCCAATTAAGATATGCTAATGAGGCTGACCACGTCCCATAGACTCGTCATGCCTGATAAGCAGCTTATTTTCTTTTTGGGTTGGGGGGAAGGCAGTTATCTAGTCTCTCCACACCTAGCTTTCTCATTGACATTCCTTCTCCAAAGACACAAAATCACCACATATTGTTCTAACAAATATTTATTTTAGTCTAATACACTTTCAGCTCTTGTGAATTGACTACTAACTGCTCATATAAACTTCATATTCTTCCATTGGCTTTCAGTTATTTGGATCAAAAATAAAATTCCCATAAATCTCTTTTATTAATGGGGAACATTGATGTCATTCTGGTTTATCTGTGGACAAGTGTAATTATTTCTCAGTACGGAAAGCATCTTTAGGAGGCTGCAAATATGCCTTAGAGGTAACATGGGGGGTAGGGGAGGGGGGGAAGTTGTGCCACAGAGTCAGCTGGCTGGCTTGCAAATGACAGACGATGAATATGAGCCGAATCGTGGTAATAGAATGAAAATCTGGATTGTCCTTCAAGGGATGTTAGAAAGAGCATTAGGAAGTGGCAGCAAGACCTAACGAATGTAGGCACCAGTTCCCGAGCGTCCAAGCATCGTGAAAGGCGCTGTCTGCACGCCATCACATTTCACAGAGGTGGAAGTCACCCTTTCCACGTGCACATTTCTCTAGTGACAGTCCCTGCCCCATGGTTCTGCAGGAACGCCAGGGTCCTTCCTGAGGGCCGCTGGCATTCCCAGGAATTGCTTATATTCCCCAAATGTGACTGCCAAGCGCTTGCTTCCCAATTACCCCAGATTTCCTCTGCTGGGCTCATTTTCACCTCTCCGTGGTGCACCAACATCTCCAGTCCACGCCCAAATCTGGGCTCCTTCTCACCTCTCCGTGGTGCACCAATGTCTCCGGTCCAAATGTCATCACAGAGCCTTCCTGTATTTCCCAAGCTGGCGCACCCATACATAAAGATATAGAGACTAGTGGTGGTGAAGATTATGAGCGCTCTAGTCAGACTTCATGAGTTCACATTCAGACTCTGACCCCCTTAAGCACGTTACATAACCTGTCTGTACCTCAGTTTCTTTCTCTGTGAAATGGGGGTAATAATATTTCCTTTTATAGAGTAGCTCTGAGAGTCAACGAGTTAATGATATGTGGGGCACCTAGAAGTGTGCCGGGCACATTGTAAACCCTTCATGAATGTTAGTTATTACTAGTGAGAGGTTGTAACGGTTAAGAAACTTTACCAGAGACTTCAGGTTATAAGAAAATTACAGCTTTGGGAAGAACAATGTGAAACTTGATATGAGATATTGTTGCCGCTGTAAACACTGACACAGAGCCTCTGATGGGGTGTTTTCCTCCTCAGTCCTCAGCCTCCACTGTCCTCTGGGATGGAGACATGCTCTTCCTTAGCTCATATTCCTGCCTCATCTCCCAGCCCCACCTCCCATCCTGGACCACAGTCCCTAATCTCAGTCCTGAAGAAGCCCCAGATCAGTAAACAGTACAACAATCTCTTCATTCATGGCAGACAACACTTTCACCTACACTATTTAGAAGCCTTAGGTCTTCATGGGCTTAATCCCTTCCTTCTCAGGGATTGGGCACTGAGCCTTGCATTTGCATAACCATAAATCCCATTCAAGAATTTGCCCCAACAAAACAACAGTCTCTTGCTAAAGATGAATTCTCCTGGCAAGAGGATATAGGGCTGTGGGGAGTGGGAGCCCCTCCTGAGACCCAGGGTTCTTCCACTGGCATTAAAAACATTAAACATGTATCCTTTGACCAAGAAAAGCTTGTTGTGAGCCCATGAAGCGTGTTTGATGTTGTTGACGATCACCGCCTGGAGGAAAAACCCGAGATGTTGCAAGAAATGGTGCAGAAACTGGATGGGTGAAGAGATAAAGTTGGTGACAATGACTGTGAGAACTGTCCCTTGGAAACTGTGATAATGAAGTCGGAAATGGAAAGCAAGGATCACATATTCATTCCATATGCTTCTCCTCACTATAAAACACACCGCCTTTATGTTCTAATCATCCTGGCCTGTATTTCCATCCCTCTGCAGAACAGTTTTCTTGAAAACCGTCAGTATGCTCCAAGTTGCTGTATCCAGTGGCTTTTCTCAACCCACGTCTTCCTCCTCAACTCCCTAGAACATTTGACATGATTGAAATTCTGTTCTCCATTGGGCCTCCTTGTCCTTTATCTCCTGATTTTCCCTGAGCCTCTGGTTCTTTCTCTCCCATTATCATGGTCTTTTCTTCCCACCCCTTTCCCCACAGTTTAGAACCTAAGGCTTTATCCTTTCCCCCGTCCTGTTTCTTACGTTTTCTCCTCCTAGCAACTTTACTCATTCCTGTAGTTTCAAGTGTAATTCCTCTACAGATGAATCCCACATTCCTGTCTTTAGCATTGACATTTCCCCATCTCTGTTTACTTTTTAAACTGCCTTCGTGTTAGATAATTCAGCTGAAACCTTAAACTCAAATTCAAAATCTTCAATGTCAAAACCATTGGCACTTGTTAATCTCTCGCTCTCTTTTTTTTAAACTAGAGATTCCACAGTCTTGCATTGATGTGGATTTAAAACTTCTGAGTCAACGTTTCCAACTTTAATTTTTTAATATTTATTTATTTATTTATTTATTTATTTATACCATGATCCACTGTAAGAACTACATTTTATATCTCAACTGGTAAATACACACACACACACACACACACACACACACACACACAACTGAAACAAAGTTTCACAGAATTGTACTTGCCTCACTATGTGTGATGCACTCCATTTTATTCTGATCTATTCCATTCTATTAAAAAAATCTGGTTGTAACCCATTAAATTGGTGTCATGACCCACTAAGGAGATATGAATTGCAGTTTTAAAAAGAATGCTTTTAGCATTATCAACAATAGCCAAACCATGGAGAGAGCCCAGATGTCCATTGACAGATAAATGGATAAAAAAGATGTGGTATACGTATAAATGGAATATTACTCAGCCATCAAAAAAGAATGAAATCTCACCACTTACAATGATGTGGATGGAGCTAGAATATATTATGCTAAGTGAAATAAGTCAATCAGAGAAAAACAAATAACCATATGATTTCATTCACATGTGGAATTCAAGAAACAAACAGATGAACATATGGGAAGGAGGGGAAGAGAAGAAAGGGAAACAAACCACAAGAGACTTGTAATGATAGAGAACAAACTGAGGGTTGGTGGAGGGGAGGTTGGTGGGAGATGGGCTAGATGGGTGATGGGTACCAAGGAGGGCACTTGTGATGAGCGCTGGGTGTTGTATGTAAGTGATAAATTACTAAAATCTACTTCTGAAAGCAATATTATACTGTATATTAACTATACTGTATATTAACTATATTAACTTTCTCTCTTAACTCCCAAACCTAATTGGTCTTTAAGAAATGCGCTTATTTTCAAAGTGATTTGCATATTCAATCTCTTTTTTTAATTTTCTCTCTGACTTTTAAATATTATCTCCATTGGGAAACCTTCCCAGGTTTCCTCTCCTCCGGCCAATCTTATTCTTCTCTAAGCAACTCTATGTCTTTGGTTGCATCTCTTTTAATTTACTTACCCATCTGACGTATCACACACCATAACTTTCTCTTTTCTTATTTGGTTTTGTTTTTTTCTTTCCTAGACCGTCACTTGACAATAAACAATGCATTTCTATGCTTATTTATTTTCTGTGTCTTTCACTAAAATGTGAGATTGAAGATTCGGTATCCTTAGCACTTGGAACTGAACTGTGCTTAGAGCATGGATCACCAATGAAACAAGGTTGGAGAGAAGAATAAATGAAGGAATGACTCCCAGCAGCAACAGGGACTAATACCTCCTCCAGAGCTAAAGAGGAGATGCCCACAAGCTCTTTTTTTTGTTTTAATTTTTTAATGTTTATTTATTTTTGAGAGAGAGAGAAAAAAAATCAGGGGAGGGGCAGAGAGAGAGGGATACAGAGAATCTGAAGCAGTCTCCAGGCTCTGAGCTGTCAGGACAGAGCCCGATGCGGCACTCCAACCCACGAACTGTGAGATCATGACCTGAGCTGAAGTTGGACACTTAACCTACTGAGCCACCCGGGCACCCCTGTTTTAATTTTTTAATTAAAAAATTTTTTAACCACTTTGGATCCTATGCCCACCCTCATGGCCAAGGGATTGACGTGAGCTGATTGATTTAATGCCTCAGTTTATTGCCCAGTACTGAATCATTCCCTGTGGATGGTTCCAATCAAGCAAGGCACATCCTTGCAGGCAGGAGTGGGATCTATTCAATCCAAACCCCTGGATGTTGCCCAGTAGCAATGGGGGAGGGGTTGGAGTAGATGCTGAGATGCAGTAAGGTAAGGTGTCTGACCCTGAGGAATTCCCAGTTAAGTAGGACAGAAAGACAATGAATTCATACTGATAATCGTACCTGGGGCTGTGTATGTTAACGGATGAACTGGGATCATGACTCAGGTCTCAGAACTCTCAGTCTAATACTTTTTTTCATTGCATAGAACTGTCTCTTTCGTTGTAAGAACTGATTTCCTGATGTGTGAAATATAGCTAGTGTATGAGATGTGGCACAGCTAATAAAAATGATTACAGTTCACCTCTTGTGGAAGACTGTTTTGAACAGCCCTAATGAATCATATGAGATAAAAATAATAATCAGACCACTTTTCAAACTATCCTGCAAAATTGCCACTGGTCTTTCTCCCCTCCTAATCACTCAGTAATGCCTCCTCCAAAAGCAGTGGGTAGTCACAGCCTGAAGAATCATGGTATAAGGTCTGTGGTTCATAATTTTAAACTATATTAAAATTCTTCCTTTTGCAGAGTAGCATTTCCTTCTCAGCCAAACTAATTTGCATGGCTTTTTGCTAATCTGCATAGCCGTTGAGTTCCTTTCGAGGGGGCAGGTAGAAGGAAGAAGGCCTAAGGCGATGTCACCTCTCCAGAGCATTGAAGAGCAGCCTGAAGCAATGCCACCAACAGGCAGATGAGAGTAATTCAGAGTCACTGACGACAATTCCATGAGAGTCAGACAGGGCCTTAGCGATCATCCCACCCAATCTTCGCAATATAATGAGGCTCGCTCAGGGCAGTGGAATGAGTCGTCAAAGTCACACAACAGGGGGGTGTCAGAGCCAAGACCAGGTTGAGGCCAAGTCTCCTAACGTCCAGTCTTTGATCTTGACGCTGCCTTAGCAGGGACAAAGAAACTGGGTCCGTTTGGCCAAGTAGTTTGAGAAGCGACACAGTCTCACAAAGATGGAGGAAGCGATAGGACTTGAGAAATCAATTTTCACAGTAACTATTTCTGGAAGGTCATTGAACCATGTATGGCAAGTTACCTGGGTCGTAGAGTTATACCTCTGGTCTGTCCTTTCACATTCAAATGGTCTCTTACCCCTGAGAGCACATATGCTTAATTTTTTTTTTTTTTTTCATTTTGGATGGGGTGAGTTGTGGTCTCGAAGACGTGATGGAAGCTGTAGACGCTTCCCCCAGATATTTGTACCTGCATTCACAGTTTCTCAAGGGCTTCGTGAAATTCTTGAATCTCATTCATGGCACAAGAACAGCACTCAGATAGCTTTAAAGAGACTGTGTGGCTCAGGGAAGCTGACAAGAGGAGATCATGACTCATCTCAGCTGTCTCTGGGAGTCTCTTGAGGGTGGGCAAGAAGGAGTGCTGCCGGCAGACTGCCTTCGGACTCAAACTGCATACATCCTGTTGGTCTTATTTTCTGAAAATCTTGACTGATGCAGATTTTTCCCAAAGGATACTGACGTTGAAACTGTGGCACAGAGAATATGATGTCCAGAGCATGCCTTGTTTCCTGACAGTACTAGCTGTACGTGCTTCTGTCAAGGTGGCACATCAAACGTGCGCTTGTTCCAACTGGTGACTTCAACTGGTGACTGAGACTCATTGTTTTAGGGAAATATAAGCAGCTTATAGACTTTCGGAAGCTCTGGGGGTGGTCAAACAGACTAAAAAGAATAGGTTCCTAGAATCTAGTGTATGGGAGCAAAGCATAGAGTGAGCAGACCAGTCAATAAAACCGGGCTCCAGAACAGGATTGAATACGTTGACTGAACCACGAGTAGCTGCCCAAAGTTGCCACGCAACCTCATGCCTCTGTGCCTTTGCACATGTTGTTCCCTCCGCCTGGCTTATCCTTATTCGTAGTGTGCATTAGTCAGGGTTCTCCAGAGAAACAGAGCCAACACAAATACATAACAGAGATATAAATGTAAATATGTACTTAAATATAAATATATATCTACATATATAAATATAAATATATATATATATATATTTTTCTCTCTCTCTCTACATATATATATGAGAGAGAGAAAATGAGAGGGACAGAGAGAGAAAAATTTATGTTAAGGAATTGACTCACATGTCATCGAAGGAGGCGGTCAAGTCCCGAAAGCGCAGGGTAAAGAGTGTTTGGTTCAGTCCAAGCCTGAAGGCCATCTGCTGGCAGGATTCTCTCTTGCTTGGGGAAGGTCAATTTTTTCTTCTATTCAAGCCTTCGCTTCACTGGACAAGGCCCAAACACATTAGGGAGGGCAATCTGCTTTACTCAAAATCCATCTCACCTAAAATATCCTCACAGAAACATCCAGAATAATGTTTGAGCCCCTATCTGGGCACCAAGGCCCAGACAAATTGATGCATAAGATTAACCATCACACATTGTTGGCCTGGGAATCTCTCCTAATTTTTTGAGGTTCAGCCTAAACATCTTTCTTCTTCTCTGTTCTGCCACCGGACTCAGCACATTCTTGTATTTTAAACTATATTCCACAGTATGATTATGATTTGATCACATGCCTGTGGTCTCTGTTAGACATTGAGCTTTCTGAGGGCAGGGACTGTGGGGACTATTGGAGATGATATTACAAGTCGATATGCTAGGCCCTACCCAATGCCTAGTATAGAGCTGCTCAGGAATAAGATGATGAATTAACGGAAGGATTCAGAAGTTAGAAACAATAGCACCATTAAATTATTTAATCTCCAAATAATGGGCTTCTTTTCTGAATACGTGTTGCATCAGAGATGCAATAGAGCTTGGTCACCTTGTCCCAAGAACACATGCACACACATACCCATATTCATTTTGACTGACCCTGGAAAGATTTGCCAAGGTTATTAGAGATGCATCCAGTGATTAGCCCTTCCTGCTTTTCTCGGGACAGAATGAAGCAGAGGGAAGAACAAGGTTTATAGCTTCAGGTAGATTTGCCTTTAACTCATGTGGACAGGCCCCCTGCTAACTGCCTGAACTTGGGTGTGATTTGTACGGTCTCAAAAACTTGTACCTTAAAAAAAAAAAATCAATCCTATGAGAACAACAACAATAATCCCTACAACAGTGTTAGAAAAATTAAGTGCCAAGCGTGTAGTAAGTACTTAGTAAAAACTGGTCCTCCTTCTCTCTTCCTTATGTATGTTTGAAGTAATATCTAGCACATACTGCATTAACTGTTGAAAGTAACTAAGAACATGTTAATGAGTTCTAAAGGTAGTCTCGAGCTCTCTCAATGTTCTAGGATTTCTTTTTATCTTCTTTCACTTTTTGACCAAAAGAGAAAATGTAGACTGTGTAGATGGTCCCATATGAAAAAGAGAGAGAGAGAGAGAGATGGTTGGTGTGTGTACCATTTTGTTCTTTATTGCTATTGGTAATTCCTAATCTTTTTGGGGAAACAGGCACCTTTGACGATCTTTAGAAGACTAAGGACTCTTCCCCCAGAAAAATACACATACAGGGGACACTTTGCATATAATCTCAGGGAGTTCAGGGATCCCATAGACGCCAGGTTAAGAATTCTATCAAAATCTTCTCATCTGTTGTCTGTCTGTCTTCTGTCTCTTGCCTCACATTCCCTCTGTCTCTCTCTCTCTCTCTTGTCTCTACCTCTATGTCTCTGTTTCTCTATCTGTATTTTTATCTGCTTAACTAATATGTTTAAGGACTGCGGATGGGTAAATGGATGAATGAATAAAGAAGTAGATGATAGTGCTACCATGTCGAATTGTTGTAAGAATGAAACAAACTAAGGCAGATACGGATTTTAGAGTAATATATTTTAGTAAGTGCTCAGTAGAGTGTTAGTTGCTATTATTAATTAATTTATTTAAGTTTATTTATTTATTTTGAGAGAGAGAGAGAGAGAAAGAAAGAGCATTCAGGGGAGGAGCTGAGAGAGAGGCAGAGAGAGAGGGAGAGAGAGAGAGAATCCTAAGCAGGCTCCATGCAGCCAGAACAAGAGCCAGACACAGGCTCAAACCCACGAACCATGAGATCATGACCTGAGCTGAAGTCAGGTGCTCAACGGACTGAGCCGCCCAGTGATCCTTTAGTTGCTATTATTTATTTTGATGATTTAAAATCGCCAATAATATAATTACTTATATACAAAGCATGACAGTACAAATAATAAATTCAACATCGCTAAGGGGAAAACTGCAATTAAGAATTGCCCTTTCAGACAGAAAGAACTTCCCTTCCTTTAAGGTGATTTACTCTCATGTAGGAATTGTGGGCTAACAGGGTAGCTATGATACCATCCTGCACTTTTTCCCTGAGACCCAAAGAGAAGTGAGATCCATTGTCCATAAAATGTTTTTTCTAGGGGCGCTTGGGTGGTTTAATCAGCTAAGCATCCAACTCTTGATTTTGGCTCAGGTCATGATCTTGTGGTTCGTGAGTTCAAGCCCCACATCAGGATCTGCACCGATCCCTCCCTCCCTACCCCTCTCCCCCCACCCCTCTCAAAATAAATAAACTTTCAAAAATTTTTTTAAAAAGATGTTTTTCTATCGTGGCAAGTTCTATTAGGAGAGGACGAGCCGAAATCTACTTCCAGACATCGCTAGGAGGGGTAATGTCCTTTTGTCTCTTCGTTAGGAAAGGTCCCTAGACCAGTAATTATGTTTACACCAATGCAAAAAGATATACCATTATATCAAATTCTAAAGCTGACACTTTCCCATGAGAAGTTGCTTAAGAGAAAAAAAAAAAGAAAAAAGAAATGTAAATGTGCAGTCATCACTGTTAACACTTCACATTTTTAAGGTAAAAGACTGCCTAAAATGGAATTTATTTTCCCTAATTTATAGGTCTTGTTTACATTTGGCCCTTCATTCTTCTCTTACAATGTGTATCTCCTTGCTCTAAAAAAAAATTTTTTTTTTAATGTTTATTTATTTTTGAGAGAGACAGAGCATGAGCTGGGGAGGGGTAGAGAGAGGGAGACACAGAATCCAAAGCAGGCTACAGGCTTTGAGGTGTCAGCACAGAGTGGGATGTGGGGCTCAAACCCACAAACTGTGAGATCATGACCTGAGCTGAAGCCGGACGCTTAACTGACTGAGCCACCCTGGGGCCCCTCTCCTTGCTCCTTGCTTTTTAAAAGGAAAATATGGGGGCACCTGGGTGGCTCAGTCAGTTAAGCGTCCCACTCTTAGTTTAAGCTTAGGTCATGAGCTCATGGTTTGTGAGTTCAAGCCCCACATCAGGCTCCCTGCTGATAGTGCAGAGCCTGCTTGGGATTCTCTCTCTCTCTCTCTCTCTCTCTCTCTGCCCCTCCCCTGCTCTCTCTCTCTCTCTCTCTCAAAATAAATAAACTTTAAAAAAATTTTTAAAAAGGAAAATATTAACTATTGCAGAACTGCAATAGAACTGTCCAGTTAATGCAGCGTTACCAGGAGGTTAAGGACCATTCACCCTAGGCGGGCTCGTGGCCTACATACAACCCCTTCTCCTGGAAGGGGAAGGTGCAACTGAGTCTGCGTCCAGAAGGTGGCGCTGTCTGCAAAGCCCGTCTGGGAGGGAGGGGTCGCCAGCCTGGGGCGGTCAGGGCAGCTGCAGGCAGCCCGCAGACGCTAGGAAAGAAGAGAAAGGAGGTAGGGGGAGGTGTGGAGGGAGGGCAGAGCGGTGGCAGTGGTCGTTTTTCCTAACGTTCCAGAGCTATGAACTGTCAATTTTGAAGGGCGTGTAATTGAATTCTAATTGTAACTGAAGTGGGAGGAGATGCCTGCCTTAAGTCTAAAGACTCTGACAGGTCTGGGAATATCTAAAATTCCGAAGTCTCCTGGTGATCTATTTGCAGGAGAGTCAAGGCTCTCCTGAGATGAAGTCAGCCTAAGGGGAGAGGGAGCAGGTTCTGAGCTGGACCAGTAACAGCGTGGTCCTGGATCACTAAGGGCGAATTGTGCTCCTGAGTCCTGAAGGGGAGTCTGCATCTTGCCGGGAGAGAGGAATCGTGCAAACACCTAAGAGGTGGTGTACTCAAAACCCTAGGCACCAAGGTACAAGCCACAAAACCCTGGGCGTCTCCTGGCACGATGTGCCGCCAGTGGCGGCCCACCAGGCATTGTGCTGTGACTGGGGTGGTAGGGACGTTGCCAGCGATGCTCCTAGCCGCCATGCTCCCAGAACTTACTTTTTGCCTGGCCCTGTGCCAAGTGCTTTAAAGTCTTCTCTCATTTCGGTTTCAAAATAAATCGAGAAGGTAGATTCTATTTCCAGTCTCATTTTACAGAAGAGGACACCGAGGCGGGCTTCACTTGTGGAGATGACAGAGACTGGGTTTGCAGCAGGCTGGGCCCAGCCCAAGCACAGGGCTCCTGCTACTCTTCCCCTTGGTGCCCGTCTGAGCTTCCTGAGGGTGACTTGCCCACAGGACGCGCCCAGAGGAAAGATGGGGTCGTGGTGGAGGGCTCAAAGCAGTGCTGACCAACCGGCATTGTCTTGAGGTCTTTGCGGTGCTCTTGGACTTGAGCCAGGCCTTGAAGGCTTGGATTTGGGAAAGGACTTTCAGGGGCCTAGCGGGAAGAGGGGGTGAGGGCAGGAGAGGGGGAGGCGTGATCAGGGGCAGTGAGAGGCCAGTGTGACCAGGTGAGGGGGAGGGGGTGAAGCCTGTATGGCAAGAGTGGGCTGGGGCTGACGTTGGATGCCATGGACCCACACTGAGGAAGGGTGAGGTGGGCCCAGCCTCCCTGTGGCCCCAGAGACCTTCGGGGATTGTCTTTGGTCTGTGGCCTCACTCCCCAAGCTTCGAGTTCTTGGTGCTTGCCAGAAGCCGTGGATTTTTTATGGGTCCTGGTCCACCCCCATGAAGCTGGCATCAGAAATAATTTTTTTTTTCCGGAAGAAAGTTGAAGAGAAAATAACTTTATTGTCAGTTCTCACTTATCTGTGAGGAAATAAGGGCAACTGAAATCTACAGATTTCAATAGCCAGTGGTTTTGCCTTGTTTGGCAACTCATGTTTCGCCATGGCTTCCGGAAAACAGCAAAATCGAGTTGTCAGAATTTCACGTTTACTCCTTCACGTCCTCCGTCTGAAGTGCTAAGAAGCAGGGAAGTGGCCCAAGTGTGGACAGCAGGAGGGAGAGGAAGGGAAAGCAGGTGTCGTGGTCCATGAATGTCCGCTTACGTGTTCGGTTCCCGAGAAACCCGGAACTGAGCGCTGGGCTCTGTGCGTGCCAGCGCTGCTGTGGCTGACTGCTGGGTGGGAACCTGGACATGGGGTGGGGGACATAGTAGCTGCACATGTCACCGAAGTTCAGAGGTCAAGGGCATCCCACACAAAAGCTACACGTCCTAAGAAGTTTGACAAAATCCCCTGTTGAGGAAACCTACCTGGGGATCAAAGGGACCAAAGTGGGGTGAGCTGACCCCAGCACTTGCTAGCAGGGTGACAGAATTCAGTTGACGTCTCCATGTACCTCATCATTTCTCTTCTGTTCCCCTGGAGAGTGGCTTTGTGTGGTAAATATTTATATGATATCTGAATTATTGGTGATGTCATACATGCCCTTGTATCTGAGAACATACTGTGATTTAGAACTAAAACTCTTTATCATCCCCATTTCTGCTAAGTAGGATCTACTCCTGATGCAGGACCTTGGGAGGAACATTTGGATCCGAGAGAAAAAGGCCTGGTGTGTAATCTCAAGAGCAACCCTCCTTTCTCTTGTAAGCAAGGGCAATGGGTTTGGGCCGAATCAGGAGGTTGTAAGTGGGGGTCATGGGGCAGGGGGCTGGAGGTCAGGTGTTTTCTACCTTTTCTTGGCAGTAGGAACAGACAGAGCTTACCACAGACTGCAGGCAGCTGCCCCAGGGCAGCCGGAGCATGTGGAGGAAGTTGGTGGGAGGAAGATAGGCAGGGATAGCATGGGTTCTGGTGGCTGCAACCTCTTCTCAAACCTCTGTCTACTGTTCTGATAGAGCTGCCCAGAGAGAAGGCGCCATGACAGCTCCTTTCCCTCGTGTAGCACAACGCCCATTCTTCTGCGGCCTGTGACGTCTCATCCCTGCCCCCCGCCACCCCGGCCTCTTGCTGCCCAAGAGCCCCAGAGCAGTGCCCAGCCATTGCTGCCTCATGTCACACCAGGACCCTGGAGCATCATCCTCAGAGGAATCCAGATCCTCATGGGGCTATCCACGGGCTGGATGTCTGGGCCACGTATCATGGTGCCTGAAAGCCCAGGAAGGAGGGGGCACGTGTAGAGGAGAGAATCCTTGGGGGCAGGTATCCACTGAGACGCCTCCCACATTCGGCAGCATCTCATCTTTTATGGGATATGGACGACTATGGTAATGGTGGAAAGACAGAGTTGGGCAGGAAATCTGAATGCTCTTATAATATGGAGAGGGGACTTCTGCATATAAATTTTGGGCAAGTTTACTCCTGTGAGAGCTCTCCAGTAACTGTGTTAACCTACTCTTAATGCAAAATACCTCCCCCACCCCGGGATTCTGGAAGCAGACATTATCTCTGACCACGACCCTGCTGACCCCAGGGAGACTCGGCCCTCGATTGGCTAGATGGGAAGCCTGTTTTGGTGCTATGTTTCTGGAAAAGCTGGACTTGAAAATGGTGCAGGTATTTACCGGGCTGGCAAGAAGCTTAATGTTTGTTTCTGGCTCCATGTCAGGGGTGTTATTTGGCCACTAATGATACAGTCTTGGAAAAGTCGTATCACCATCCTGACCTCAGTTTCTTCATCCGAGAAAAGAGATAATGTCAAAGGTTATTACTCACCTGGAATAGGCTTTTATTCTAAGTCTCGGAACAGACAACTTAACATTTTTATTTCCTTATCCACAAATGGGGATAATAATACCCACCCTTACCTTCGAATCTATATGAAAACCCTCAGACCTCTGGGGAGGAAAAGCATTATTTAAGCCCAGAGTAGAATTATTATTCTATTCTATTTGCTCTCTCCTAGTCATTCATCACTGCCGTGCTGTACAATTATGCCCTGGGGTGAGTTATGTGAACAGTCACACTGGGCAAGTTTCTTGAGTGATGGGACATTCGGATTGTGCTCTGTGGAAAAGACACCAAAATCTTTTATTTAGTTATTTTAGGTGGAGAGTGCTGTCTAGTTAGTACACAGGCCCAAACTGGAATACATTGCTACCTCTAGAATGTAATAGTGGTGGTTATTTCTCCTTTCCAGTGTTGTCTTGCCTTTGAATTTCTGTGGGCATCGTTTGAACCAGTTCTGACCTGGGAAAACACAGCATGAGTCCTCTTTGGCTCCCAGAAAGACCCTGATAATGCCTAAAACTTTGATGCTGCCTGGGGTTTGGAGTGGAACCCGGGTCCCCATGCTTCGAAAATCTGCATAGTCAAATGTGCATAAGTAAAGGCATGCCTCACCTAGCTAAACAAACACGCACAGGCTTATAATTGCTTTTGTATTTTCTCATTGTAGCCACCAGAGGCCTCCCAAATTGTGGTTGATTTTAATGTCAGTGGAAATCTACTGGGAATTAACAAAAAAAAAAACCATTTTAAAATTGAATAGAATGCCTACAAAAGTTCAAAGTCTGTTACCTTGTTCATTCAACATCGCTATTCATGCAAAATGTCATGCAAATCAGGCCTTATTTACTGAGTACTTTGCTTCAGTAACCAAAAAAATGCTAAGAAAAAATGGCTTATGTTTAGCCATCTATTTTTCCAAAAATAGGACAGCAATTAAAGTAGTGCCACATGATGTGACTGATGATATCAGTGCAGGAAAAGAACACCATCTCGGTGGCTGATGCTCAGGGCTGAGCATCTGTCCTTCATCAGGGGCTGGGCAGTGTGTCCAGAAGAGAAGTCCTGGGGCCCCAGGGCCATGAGCAATGTGGATGCCATGCCGGGCACAGAATGATGAAAATATCCTTTGTGAGTAAGCGTGATAACTGTGCCTTCCAACAGGGGACTTCAGAGACCCTTTGGGAATCTGATTTCACCTCTATGATGCTCAGTTTCTTCTTGTATAAAAGTGAGAGGTTTGGGCTAGGTGATTTCTAAGTCCTTAAAGGTATATTATTGTCTTCTAAAACATTTAGGACCACTTACTGTGGATCTGTTATACATGATTGCAACACAAAGTGCTTTGCAAACGTTTTCTTATTTAACTCCCATGGCCAGTAAGAATAGCCAGCTTTAATTTACAGATGGTGGAATTAAGCTCAAAGAAGTAAGGTCACTCACCAGTGATCACACAGGTCGTAAGTGACAAAGGCAGAATGCACTCAGATCCGTTTGATTCCTAAATTTCTCACTGTCTACGCCTTTCGTGCATTTCCGGACCTAGAGTATCAACTCAGTTAACCCACATAATTTAACTCCTGAGGTGCAGCATACACATACACAAGTTCATTCTCTCCCATAAGTGTGGAGATAGGTTGTCTAGGGAAGGTCTGATGGTCATGGAATCACCAGTCACCTAAGCTCCTGTCTTTCTGCTCTACTGTATTCTAGCATGTGGATTCCATCCTCTAGGTGGACTTATGATCCAAAATGGCCGATGGAGATCCAACCATCACATTTGGGTTGTAGGCTGGAAGAAGGAGGAAAGCAGAATATGGTTGGCAGGTCCCCAAGTCGAGTTAGCTACATGAAAGCAACATTTCAGAAGTTCCATACAGCCCCTCTGCTTATATCTCAGCAACCAGAATTTAATGACATGGCCATGCATAGGGGTGAAAATGGGAAGCTGACAAATGTAGTCTTTATTCTGGATAGCAAACTGCCCAATTAAATACCAGGGCTTATGGTGTTAAGGAAGAAGAGGAAAATGAGTACTGGAAATCAAATAGCTGTCTTTGCCACCACTATCATCTGCATAGTTACTTCTAGCTCTTTTCTGGTTTTGGAGTCCTGATTTTGTTCAGGTTTCTGCCTCTCCCCAAGTTTCTATGTTAGTCCTGAATGATTACAGCCAGCCATGGTGGTATCACTCCCCTCCCTGTGACTGGTTGTGATTAGGCATATAAACAAGTTCTGGACAATGAGATGTGAAAGGACTTCTGGAAAAGGGTTTTGTGGGTTTTTTTTTTTTTCCTCTTAAAAAAGCAGTGCATTGGAAAAGACTGACTTTTTCTTCTACTACACATTGTAGTGTCTGATAATGACACCTGGAAATATAGCAGCCATTTTATAACACTGTGGAAAACGTACTTCTGAGAACAAAGCTGTCCCCAGAGAATGGTAGAGGGGAGAGATAGAAAGAAGCTGGGTTTTGGGGGATGAACTGACTGACTCTGGAGCTGGCCTACTTCTGGACTTCTTATGAAATACATTTTCATATTGTTTAAGTATGTTGAATTGGTACTTTCTTAGTTGCAGCCAAAGGCATGCTGACTGATATGCAGGAGAAAGAAAGAAAGAGACCCATTCCCTTATGCCCTCAGGATGGCAAACTGGATCCCAATCTATGCCTGTCTTTGGACTGAACCCCTGTGTTATTCCATTTCTTATAAGAGGTACCTTTGTTTTTACTTGCCATGGAGAAGATACCTTTCTGTAGAGTATTTAAAAGGCTCTGTGTAGAGGCACTTGTACCCCAATGTTTATAGCAGCACTTTCAACAATAGCTAAATTATGGAAAGAGCCAAAATGTCCATCAACTGATGAATGGATAAAGAAATTGTGGTTTATATACACAATGGAGTACTACATGGCAATGAGAAAGAATGAAATATGGCCTTTTGTAGCAACGTGGATAGAACTGGAGAGTGTTACGCTAAGTGAAATAAGTCATACAAAGACAGATACCATATGTTTTCACTCTTATGTGGATCCTGAGAAACTTAGCAGAAGACCATGGGGGAGGGGAAGGAAAAAAAAAGTTAGAGAGGGAGAGAGCCAAACCATAAGAGACTCTTAAAAACTGAGAATAAACTGAGGGTTGATGGGGGGTGGGAGGGAGGGGAAAGTGGGTGATGGGCATTGAGGAGGGCACCTTTTGGGATGAGCACTGGGTGTTGTATGGAAACCAACTTGACAATAAATTTCATATTAAAAAATTAAAAAAAAAGGCTCTGGGTAAAATGAGAATATTTTAGGATTAGAAGAGACTTAACTCCCACTCAGGGCTCAAAGAGAGTCAGCAATTTCTCCATGGTGCTCGGGTCTGAAATGCAAGGTCTGAAATGTTGTGGGTCTGTCTCAGTCACATTTAGAACTCTTCCAAAGAGATGGCCCCTGTGGCCTTGCCTTTCTGCCCCTTCCATATGACCCCTCTAGGCTCCAGGCTCCAGGGCTGGCCATGTTGAGAATGATGACTTAAAATTGTAGGCAGGAGGTATTTTTCACTTTTAGCTGTTGCCAACTGCATCGGCCATGGCTGTCACCCTTCCTGTCTACCTCCTCTTGCCAAATCATTAAGATGGCCATGTCTCTTTCCCTTGAAATCAGACCCCAAAGGGTTTCCGTGCACTCAAGTCCCATCTGCGCTTCATTCCAGACCATATCATGTCACAATTATTCCCAATCATGTTTCATTTGGCCAGCCAGCATGCACCTGACTGGGAGAAATTCCCCCAGTGAGAGTCAGAAGTGTGTGCAGCTGTCCAGGGCGATAGGGGAGACGCTCTGGGACCTAAGTGACAGGCTCAATCATATTATATGGATATTCTCCAAGAGAAGCAGTGTGACAGTGATGGGCTCAGAAGTCCATCCTAGCCAACCTAGCCAGCTAGCCAACCTAGCTCAGCTGCCTACTGGTTGTAAGACCTTGGACAGGCTATGTAAATTCTCTGTGCCTCAGTTTCCTCACCTATAAGTTGAATGTAATAATATCTTTATTATAGAGTTTTAGTAAATACTAAATGATATAATATATTCAAAGTACTTAGACTCTCAATAAGCTATTTAAAGAGTATCTAGAAGGCATTCAATAAACTGCGGATTAAAAATAAGCTTTTGTCATGGAATTACAATACATTTAGGCTTCAACTCATGCCTTTTTTTTTTTTTTTTTTGAGTTAATGGTCTTTGCTCTTCTGTTCCCTTGCCCCCAGAAAAGAGGTTAAGTGTCCCTCCTCTCCATTCAGAAAGCCTCATAGTTGAAGGGAACTTGGAAGTCTCTATCCTGATTTGCTTGGTCCTGGCCTCTTACTCTTACTGAGCAAACAGGATTAAGACAAAGGAAGTCAATCCAACAGGTAAAGCCTGAGTTGCCATTACGCTGAGAGTTACTGTCATCCTGCCAGAAAAAAAAAAATGTCCCGAGAGACTCTTAAGGCATTAGAAATAACACCCTGTTAAGGGCTTATGGTGGAGGTCAACCTGGCTCTGACCTGTCCTATCTCTGCCTATCCAGGCCATTCTGGGTCTTCTTCAGTTGGGATTGCTCACTTGTCTCTGAGGTCCCCTCTAGAGGGGACTTTTCAAAGGCTGGACAATTCTAGAGAGAAGGCAGCTCTGGGTATTGCCTTAATCACCCTGAGACAACGATGGAATCAAAGGGATGAACTGGGGTGAATTACAGAAACGTATCCCTTTGGCTCTGTCTAATGAGAGCTCTATCTTCTGATGGGATGACCAACTTTATGGGATCTTAAGAATGTAATATTATCTTTGATGTTTTACCATCCCCCCTGGAGGTGGGGTGAGGGGAACTGAAGCCCTTAAGTTCTCCCAGGAGACTCTTGGATTTGATCAACAATGACCTCATAATAGCTGGTAAATCTGGTTAATTGGATTAGTGTCCTCCATTTAATTGCAGTGGCCACATTACCTTCCTGTTCAAACACAGCCACATCGTTCACCTCTGGCTATTAGTTTCTTGTCTGTACTGATGACTTCGGGACACAGACTCCACTGTGGTGAGCATGATGTCTGCATCAGCACAAGCAATTCTCAAATAAACCCCACCATAATTCCGGGAATGCCTTTTATGTCTTCTGACAGAAAAGAGGAAATGGCACATGAAAAAAAAAGTCAAAAAGATTCTTAAGGGGAACATTTACTATTTTAAGATCTGAGTAGCAGGAAGATATTTTATGATAAAGTTAGGCAGTCCTCCTATCATGGGGACACTTGAAAAATTCTCATTAGGCACTTGTTCCAGAGATTGGCTTGAATGCATGGAAGAAAATCTGCTGGGGCAGAGATGTCGCTGCAGTGTCAAGGGGCCAGCCCCTGAAGACTTCTGGAAGTCTCTATCCTTTTTTGGCCATCTGGTCTTAAGTTGGTGAAGGATACAGAAGGGTGTCCTTAGAAGCATGGCTCGGGGAGGCTCTTGTGACACAACTGGCTGCCTCCAGTTTTCCCCCAGAGATATTCAAATGGCTCTGGATGGCACTGATTTTACCCTGCATCTGCAAGAGCCCTCTTCTTCTCCAACCTCCACACTTCCATTTAGGGCAGTAGATGGCAGGCTGCTTAGACTTGGATTTCCCATCCTCTGCACGTACACACCCTCAGTTCCTTTGTTCTTTGTCTTATTTTTCTCCCAGTGTGTGTTCATTAATGTAGCTCCTTCCTTTTACCTTCATTGTCTCTTTACTTCTCTACTGGATTCTTTATGCCCCAGTTGTCAGCATTTTCTGGCCTCTTCCTCTCATCCTTATCCTCCAACCCACCCTTTCCTCTCTCAAGCTTGCCTTTTCCTCTGTTTTTTACCCATTGTTTTATTCTTTGTTCTTTCTCCCTTGCTATCATCCTACTTTCTCCATTCTGTTGCCTTTTTTCTTCTCTACGAAGCATTCTCTGAACACATTTTAAGACAGATGTTAGTGCTCTGATAAATACCAGAACTTGACACAGATATATTTTACCGAGAAACCCTTACCCTCCCCATCCATCTTTAGGCACCATGGCAGCTCACAAGCCCATGTCCCATGTTGTAATTCACCAGGCATATATTTAATGTGTGACTTTACTCCAGACTAAGATTGGTTTTTCACTTTTCTGAAGTGAATCTATTAATTTTTGAAAGTTTATTTATTTATTTTGGGGGGGGGGGAGAGAGACAGAGAGAGAGAGTGCAAGCAGGGGAGGGGCAGAGAGAGAAGGAAGGAGAGAGAATACCAAGCAGGCTCCCTGCTGTCAGCGCAGAGCCCGATATGGGGCTCGAACTCATGAACCGTGAGATCATGAACCGTGAGATCATGACCTGAGCCGAAATCAGAGTTGGTCACTTAACTGACTGAGCCACCCAGGCATTCCTGAAGTGAATCTATTATTATAGATGAAGAAGCTAGAGTTTGGTGTTATACAAGATACTTAACAATCAGTTTGAAAAGAGTGCTCCTTCAGGTAGCTGGGTTGAGGCTTGGAGGCCAGAGTGTCTGGAACGTTCTCCTTGACCCCCTAAGACAGTTTAGATGCTCCACCTGCATGCCATTGTGCTGTGTGTTCTTCCCCTTGCATAGGCCCCACCACCTGCTTGCGCACTTGGCTCTCTCCCCCATCGATGGTGGGTGCTCAGTGCATGAAGTCCACAGAATACCAGGAGGTCCTAGTGACAGCCTTTCGCCTAGGCAGTTTCTTTGCCACCTCACTTGTGGAGTGGTGGGATTTCTGTGAGTGGCCACACTGGGAACTCCCCTTGGTCTGTGAAACCAGAGGACATTTCATTTTGAATAGGTATCCCAATTCATGGTTCAGCATTTCCTTCCGACAAACACTTCCAGGCCTGTGCTAGGAAATTTAGGTTATTAAAAATATCAAAATAAATGAGCATGCTTCCTGTCCTTAAGGAACCAACAGTCTTGTGGTAGGTCCTTCCCCAGTCTTGAGTTGAATTTTTTCCAAATCTCCGATTTTGGCTATCTATACAGTTGTCTGAAATAGGGAGCCTCCTCAGCTCTGTCCTGCTGGCCCCATTGGCTGTGAGCTTGACATCTGCTGGTGTGGCCCATGGGGCCTAAACAATGGACTCACTTCTGTTGGAATTTTCCAGTGTACAATTAACCCATGTAAAGTACAAATGCATTTTCCTAACCAGTACTTGTTTAGACTATGTTATCAGGTGCATTGTGTATTTTCTGGAGATTATCATCCCCACATCATTTTTATTTGCAAATAGGTCCAGCGATTGTTTTCTTTTCTTTTTTTTTCCCCCAGAATCATTTCCAGAATTGGGAACAGGCTTAAAAAGCACTTGGTTGTAAAGTTACATTTAGTTCACAAAAATGTCATGGAGCTCTGTTATGGTTACCAGAGCCACTCTACGTAAGAGCTGGTCCAATTTAAGGGAATCAAAAACTCACTTACCCCACAGGAGGGACCTTCCGGGCATGACAAATAAGTTTATCATGTTGAGCGTGGAGACGGTTCACAAATTTCTACCTATGCCCAAACCTATCAAATTGTGCACCTTAAATATAAATGGTTTAGTGTATGTCAACTATATGTCAATAGAACTGTTTAAAAAAACTCACTGGGCCCCAAATCTCTCCCTTTCCTCAACCTGAAATTCATCATTTTGTTTTCTGTCACTGTCTTTGACTTCATCTATGAGACAGTCATTTGGTTCTACCAGATTTCATGACGCAAACACAGGTAGGAAGGTAAGAATACAGCCCACAGGTTCTCACACTGTTGCATCAGTAAATCTTGTTCCTTACTTCTTAACAACTGGGGTTCAGAGCTCCAAGTGGACAGAACTGAAGTTCAGATGAGTCAGGCGAAGAAGGAAAAGCAGTTCTGGAGCCTGGGGAAATTTGGAGGAAGAAAGGACATGATAAAGTGACTCTGGTAACCAACCAGATTCTGAGGACTGGGACCCAGGAGAGAAAAGCATTAATTTCTGTGAATCTGTGTCAAAGGTCAACCTTATTAGTGATCTGCTCTCTTCTCCTTCTTCTATTATTAGTGTGAATGGTGGGGCTGCTGGAGGCTTTGAAGTCGTGCAAACATGGGTGTGACTACTCAGTCCACCACTGATTAGATGCTGAAGCTTTGGCAAGTTTTTCAACGGACCTTAACTTCAATTTCCTAGTGTGTAAAAGGGTATAGAATATTTATCTCAATAGGTGTTGTGAGGCCCATACAGGATAATACGAATGGCAAGTTTCGCCTGTCTTGCATGTAGTAGCATCTATGTTTCTCCCCATTTCCTTCTAAACTTTTCTTGCTTTGAAAAACATTTTCCTTATTTATTTTGAAGATCCATCAAACCCATTAAAAATGTGTGTATGTATGTCTTTTTTTCTAATTACAGAAGAAATCCTTTCTCATGGGTTTGAAAGAATGCAGGATAGAAAAATCAATGGGGAAAAAAATTCCCCTTCCCTTTGAGTTTTTAAGAGAAAAAAAAATCCCAAAATATAAAAATTCACTGTTACCCTTACAGAGCTCTGTTAAGGGCAAGTAGCTGTGGAGTAGACAGGACATGGGACATTGTGTCACATGAGTTTGGTTCACTGCCTTCTTACCTTTGGCCAGCTTTTGATTCTAGAAATCCAGGCCGATACTTATTTTCAGAGATACCATTGTCTCATTTGAAACCAAAGGTAAAAGAAAATTTGGCATACTTTTATATTGCAAAGTTCCACAATCCTTGCTCAGCGTTGAGAGGAGAGGGTGGATATACCACGTGACCCGAAGCAGACCTCACAGTTCCGTTCTTTCTTTTATACGAAGGCCAAACCCAGTGCATCCAATCTTACTCTTGACTTGCTGTTTCTTCCAACCTCCAAGAACAACATAAGTAGCCTCTGAGTTATTGCTAGCCCTTCTGCTTCCCCTCCAGCTCCAGCTCAATCACTAAACCATGCCTGGTCTCTCTACAGTGCACAATCTGCCCCATCATTACTGCTGCCTCTCCAGCCATCACACCACCCTCTACACACGTAGCCTCTTTTCTCCCTTGCCAACTACTCTACCTCTAGAGTCAACCAACCACTGCTTTAAATTTAGAGTCATGCTCTCAAGAGCTAGAAGAAACCTCGGGGGTCATCTCATCACTTCTCCTCCCACACGGCCTCAATGCCTAGTTGAAGGCTACAGAGCTGGGTGTGCTGCATCTTATATCCTGATGCCCAGGTATGCGTGGCCTGGAATATGCTGGGAGGTTGGGCCAACACGGAGCAAGGAATCAACTGCTATGTGGTGCAGGCTGGAATCAGCTGGTATCATCATTTTAAAGCAAGGGAAGGTTCAGGAGCCCTTTAATTTTGGGATTTTGTGTATCACCAGGAAAAAAGTCTCTTCTCTACACAGTTTATCTACTTGTGTCTCTCTTAAGCTCACTCCATTAAGGGGATTGATTAAATCCTCTTGGGGTAGTGATCAGAGTCCTCACAGCCTAGGCCAATTCCATGGTGTCCCTGTCCCCAGACACACGTAGCTGACCTTGTAGCTGCACAGAAGCACTTCCCTCTCCACACCTCATGCCTTTGCTCACACTGGTCCCTCTGACTAGAATGTTCTTCCTACTTTTTTCACCTGGAAAATGGCCAGTCCAACCCCTCTTCTGTGACACCTTGACTCCCTCTGTGGTCTCCTTGCCTCTTATCATAATCTTCTTATAACCCTGATAATGGTAATGATAAGGACAACAATGGCAATAAATATCGAGTATGGATTGAGGGCAGGGCAGTATGCTAATACATACTCATTATTTTAATCATCAGAAACAACTTAGAGGTAAGGAAATTGAACCTTAAAGAGGTTAGTCATTTACCCAGGGTTACAGCTAGGAAATGCTGGCCTGGGGCTCAGACTTAAGTTTGACAGTTTGACTCCTGAGCCCAAACCGTAGTTATGACATCATTTACCATATTGTCTTTTTTTAAAAGTTTACTTATTTATTTTGAGAGAGAGAGACAGAGAGAGAGAGAGAGTGCAAGCAGGGGAGGAGGAGAGAGAGAGGGAGAGAGAGAATTCCAAGCAAGCTCCATACTGTCAGGGCAAGCCCAGTGCAAGAGCGGGGCCAATGTGGGGCTTGAACTCAGGAACCATCATGACCTGAGCCAAAATCAAGAGTCCTAGAGTCCAACGCTTAACCTACCTAGCCACCCAGGCGTCCCACTTACCCTGTTGTCTTAATTATCTGTGAGCAAGTGTTGCTTCTTGAGGATAGGGGCCATGGGCACATCCTCAGTGCCTAAAACAGTACCTGGCATATACTACGTGTTGACTAAATGCTTGTTGAATAAATGAATAGAGAAATGGATTCCAATGGAGGCCTCCCGTCGTCCAATAGTCCTTGAATCAAACCCAGTGACTTGGGTGGAGGCAGGTTTGTCTGTGCCCAAGAGCAGATGCAGGCAGATGGAGCTGCTGGGCTGTGGTCTCCCTGCTGTCCTGCACTGAGTGGTGCTCTCTCCATACCCCTGTCCTCCTCCTCTGAAGAAGCCCGCGTTCTAGGAAATAGCCAAGTGTGGCCACGAGCCTTCCAGCAGGAAACACCTGGATGGTCAAAGGCTTTTGCAAAGCTCTGTTTCCACAATTACCCTTTATCTCCCTCTCCCTCTTAGATTTAATGCAAGCCAACTGGTATTTCTTTTTAAACAGCCGAGAACACCAGATGGAAGGGTAGGGGGAGGTGGGGGCACAGTGAAAGGCAGGAAGGGGACACGCAGGGGCTGTGGATGAGGGGGGAACTTTCGGAAACAGGGGATGTAAGGAAAATGCCAGACAGGTCCATGGAGGTAGGAAAGGGGAAAAGAGCTGTAAAAGCGAGCAGCTACCATATGTGTGCATGCACATACACACAGAGCTTTCAACACACAATTCAAATAGAGGAAGAAACGTTCTGGTTTCCGTAGCAACAAGGCCTATTGGTGCCTCAGCCAGAAAAACTTATTGGAAAAAAAGGCATTTGCCTGTTAAAGAGCCTGATGAATTGGGAGATAATTATACAGCATTCCGCCACCACTAAAGACATACAAATACACTCCAGCAAATTTTTTAAAGAGCACGGATTGTCACAAATCCCATGAAGGCAGGGGATGGGAGTGAGAGGCAGCCAGCAAGGAGAAAAGGCTACTGGAATGATTTTAGGTGAACACCCCAGGGACGCAGGCACTTGCGAGGGTCAAATTAGAACCAGCTTGTGCGTCAGTCATCAGAGATCTAGTGTGAGGCAAAGGCTTGATGTTATTTGTATCCCATCCTAAGGGGTCAGTACATTGAGTTCTCTTCTTCCTTGTCCCTTCAGGAACTGGGTGGGTGGATCAGTAAAATCTAAACTATTAGATTCAGTATGACAGTTTGTTGACCAGAGTGGTGGGATCCGTGTTTATTAGGGCCCTGTTACTGCAACAGAATGAGCCGCATGAATCTCATAGTACATCTGGTCCCTCAGATGCGGTGGGACAGAAGACGAGATCCTTTCAAATTGAGTAGGGTGATATAGGATCTCGATCAGGGTAGGAGGAAAGGAAATGCATCATTATTTTGTACTCATGGCACAGGACACAGTGCGGGGCATACAACAATTGCTAAATATAATACTTAGTGTATGCAGGAAAGACTGAATGGATAAATGGATGGATGGATGTTATGTAAGTGAACTGATGAGTGAACAGATAAGGAATCATGAGTACCTATGTACCTTTCTTCTTTCCTCTTGCTCATGCGTAGGAATTTAGCTGCAACTTCGTTTTGTCCTCCAGAAGATGGCACGGAGCAGGCACACTCTCAGACGTGGAGTCTTTGGAAGTGAGTCATGTCCCGAGACAAGCCCAATGTCATGGGGCTGGAGATGGCCCAGCATCTTCAGGACTATAAGAAGTTGGATAGTGAAATAGAAGAGGAAGTGGTTCTTCCTCACTGAAGATGGTATGCCCTATGACGTACCCTTCTAGTGATACATCCTGATTAGAAAGAAGAGCTTGCCCACCACCATCAAAGACCAAGATACTTTCTGTAGTTCTTGGGCCCTCAACTTTTTGTTGTTGTTGTTTATTTGGGGGTTTTTGTTGTTGTTGGGTTTTGTTTGTTTGTTTGTTTGTTTTGCAGAGAGAGAGTTGGCAGGGGGAGGAGCAGAGGGAGAGATACAGAGAATCTTAAGCAGGTTCCACCCCCAGTGCAGAGCCCGATGCAGGGCTCGATCCCATGACCCTGGGATCATGACCTGAACTCAGATTAAGAGTCAGATGCTCAACCCACTGAGCCACCCAGGCACCCCTTGGGCCCTCAACTTGGATCTGAATCAGCTTTCATTCTCTGATTTCCTACAGTGCTAGTGGGCTCCTCATTTGATCCTTCACACGTGCCATTTATAATCATGATTTATTACTTAGTTTTTCCTATGTGTACATCACACCTTTCCAACTAGACTATGCTCCTTAGGAGCAGGGGCCCCTTAGAGAACCTCTTCATCATGCCAGCCCCTGGTGGAGAACACTGCATATCAGACCATTGAATGTTTGCAATGCTAACACCGTGGAGAAGGACATTGATGCACAGCCTTTAAGAACTGGCGGAAAGCATCAGGCTCCAACCCAAGCTAAGAGCAGCTCCATGCCAAGAAGCTCTTTGCACACCAAACACACCTACACCCACACCTACCATTTTGTGGGTGCTGCCTGGTCTGCTCGCATGTTCGGGCATGGGCTGTGTGAACTGATGGGAAAGAAAGGGAAGGACTCAGGGAAAGTGAGCAAGGATTCATCCCTTTTTCACAGGCGCTTGGCCTATTCTTGAACTGCATGTATCATAGTCATGTCCCAAAGGAGTCCTGCTCAGGAAGAGAATGCAGTAGCAGCATCAGGCAGTTCCTCTGTCCTGGAGAGAGAGGCGAGGACAAGAGCGCCTCAGGCACTACTGCCTCTTTATGGTCACAACCCTGGAGGTGCATTTTGCTTATACTCTGTCTTCTAGGCAAGAAAGAATAGAGGTTCAGAGAGGTCGAGCAAAGTGCTCAAGGTCACGCACTGCGTGACATACACTGGATTTACATTGTGTCTCAAGTGTTCAGGCTCTTAACTCCTATCTTATATTGGCTCTTGTGACTCAGGCTCACTGAAGGCACTGGAGGAAGCCCAAGTATGTTTCATTTCCCTGAATAGATAGGTGCCTCTTCTAGATAGGCAGCCGGTTTGGGAGTATGAAAGAGGAAATCGGATCAGAGCCCGCTGCTAGTTAAAATGAAGATGGAGGAAGCAGAGTTCAAAGCAGGGAAAAACTTATAAGTCTTATTTTGTGTAAGCATCATATTAAACAGATTCCGTTCCAACTATAAACAGATTTTTACATTTCCACCTTCTCCCCTCCAGCAGCCCCCACCATCCCTGACAGATTGTTCCCTTCCTTCTTGTTTAGATTATAAGTAAGCAAAATTGGCTTTCCTTCCTTTCTCCACCCCCTGGCCCTGCACCATCTGGGGGTGCATATTTCTTACCCCAGTTTCTTTTAAAATCCTCCCTTTGCTTTCTGTCCAGCGGCCCGTTCGCTTTTGAAGCTCTGCGGAGAGTTTCTCCGCCGGCCGCCAGGGGTCGCAGTCGAGCAGTCGGAGCCGCCTCTCCGCAGGGGCGCAGGGACCGCTTGCCGGGAATCGCGAGCCCATCTCCTGTATATATCAGCGCACCGCATTAATCAGGCCGCAGCTCTGCAGTGCTTTGCGAGGGGAGTGAGAGACCGGGGTTGGGAACGAGATCGGGCTTTTTCAGGCAACTGGAGACCGGCCGCCTCAACTCTCCTGCCCCAGGCTCAGAGCAAACAGTGCTCAATCAAGTGGAGCAGGAGGGGGGGTGGGGGGGTGGGCAGCCACTCGCCCTGGCCCAGGGTCGTGTTGGTTTTTCAGAATACCTTCTGAAAAGGAGAGGAGGAGGTGGTGTTACAGCGGCAGATCTTGATGCAAGGAGAGAGGACATGCCTCCCACCCCTGTCCTCTTGCCTCCCCTACCCCTGTCAGCAGCCCAGGCCCCCAGAAGCAAAGCGCTGCTCTCCTCCTGCACGCACGTGGACGCTCCGGCTCACCAGTGATTTCTCCGTCACCTCAGAGAGACTTGGCCCAGCCTCTCATGGTCTCTGCATGTGCCTGGAAAGCAAGGCCTCTGCCAGAATTTTATCAGATGGCATGCAGAGGAGGGGAGGGGAGCACGTGCTTCCTTTAGCATGAATTTTTCAACATTACATTTTCATTTCTCTGCCCTATTTCTCTCAATTCCTCCCACTGCTCTTTTCAGAGCTGGAGCTGCTTCTTAGGATTTGGTGCAATTACTGGGCATCTAAGATGGAGGCACGGGGGGAAGAAAGGAAGCGAGGAACCCAAGGACAGGGGGAAGGGATGTGCCAGCCCAGGATGCCTGCAGTAAGTCAGTGAGCAGAAGCCAGGGGCTGGCTGGGGCTTTTGCAGCTCTTGGGAAGCACTGTTGAGCAGTTTTATTTAAGCCAGTGTGTGTGTTGGAGGGGGGCGGGCGGGTTGGTGGTGGTGAACCAACAGGAGTCCAGGAGGCACCTTTCCTCTTTCCCAGCAGGGGTCCACTTTCCTTCCTCTTTTCTCCTTCCTGCCCCTCCCGTGCCTCTCTCCTTCCCTTTGTTCCTTCCTTGAAGACAGATGCAAGCACACATAGAGACAAATACACATGTGTAAATATTTGCTTATGATACAAGACAGACTTCGATCTATTATAATAAGTTTTAAAGGAATAAGTTTTAAAGGAACAAGTTTCTTGACATCAGTGGGGTTTGGGTTGGATCTTCAGAAATGGGTAGGAATTCCGCAAGAGGGAGGAAGGCATGCCAGGCAGAAAAAAAAAAAAAAAAAAAAAAAAAAGAGCTTGAACAAAGACCTAAACGCGAGAGATTTCGTAGCATTCGAGGAGAGCTGTTGCCGCAGTGGTTCTGCAAAGATGGGGGGGAAGGGATGCGTGGTGTCAGCGTGCAGAGTAGGTTGGATCAGGGATGGGGAATTCTGCGCGCCTAGATGAGGAGGTAGAGGGTTGTGTAAAACAAGCCCATTGAAGCTTCCCACGGCACAGTAGATTTGTGGTCTGCGGGATCCCTCTGAAGGGTGGATAGATAAAGGGTTGGGGTGGTGGGGGTGGGGGTGCTGGGCAAGGGAGATCAGTTTGGAGAGCACTGGGACGGTAGACTACGATGGCGTGAACTAGGGCTGCTGCACTGGTAGTGGAAAGAACGTAGAAACCACACGGAAGGACTTCATGCTTGCTTCTCGACAGCCTCCTGCCCCCATTTCTTCCCCCTCTCTCCCTCTCTCCATCATGGTTGGCGATCTCCCACCGCTTTTCATTGACAAATGGAAACTATTGACAGAGAGCTCTCTCTCCTCCCAACCGTTAGGTCTACACATGCACCTGTGTCTGTTATCGTTGGATCCATCCTTCCTCCTCCTGGGATGTAAAAAGTCCCCCTTACCAAAGGCCAGCGCCTCCCCTCTGCTCTTCTGAAGGGTGTTTCTCCTTCGTTACTCCTTCTCTCTCCTGTACCATCCTTCTCCCCCTCTTTCATATTCATTCCCATCAGCACACAGATGTGCTCTATTATTCCCCCTCTTTAAAAAAAACTTTTTAATGTTTATTTATTTTTGAGACAGAGAGAGAGAGAGAGAAAACATGAGTGGGAGAGGGGCAGAGAGAGAGGGAGACACAGAATCTGAAGCAGCCTCCAGGCTCCGAGCTGTCAGCACAGAGCCCCACGTGGGGCTTGAACTCACTAACCGTGAGATCATGACCTGAGCCAAAGTCGGGCGCTCAACCGACTGAGCCACCCAGGCACCCCTATTATTCCCCATCTTCACAAAAGCTTCAATTGATGCTATATTCCTCTCTACCTATAGCCTTATTTATCGTAAAACTTCTCCAAAGCATTGTCTATGCATGCTGGGTCCATTTCTTCACCTACAACTACAGATCAGTGCTCAGTTTGCTCCAATCTGGCCCACAACCTTGCTTTGCCAAAATTACTCTTTAATTTTTATTATCCTACACCCGGCGGGTGGGTTTCTGGCCTTATCTTGGTCTTTTAGTAACATCCGGCATATTTCACTCTTCCCTTCTTCACAAAACACCCTTCTTTCTTCGTTTTATAACATTCATACTCTCCTGGATGTTTTTTTTCTATATCACTAGTCTCTGCTTCTCATGCAAATTTGCTGGCTCATCCTTTTATTTATTTATTTATTTATTTATTTATTTATTTATTTATTTTAGAGGGAGAGGGAGAAAGAGACAGAGACAGAAAAGGGCAGAGGGAGAGAGGGGGAGAGACTATCAAGCAGCCTCCATGCCCAGCATGGAGCACAACGTGGGGCTTGATCTCAGTACCGTGAGATCATGACCTGAGCCAAAATCAAGAGCCAGATGTTTAACCGACTTAGCCACCCAGGCACCCCTGCTGGCTCATCCTTTTAGACAGGACTTCCAAGTGATGAAGAACCTGGTTATGGGCCCTCTTCTTCTTTTCCCTTCCCTTCCTTTCTCTCTCTTCCTATCTCATTGATTGTGTTCCCTTCATCTGTGTACTCCCACGGCATAAACACATCTCTATAATGATGCCTTCTGAATGGATCTCCATTCCAGAGCTCTCCCCGTGGAGCTCCAGGTTGTTATATCTGTCAGCTTGACATCTCTACCAGGATATCTCATTGGCGTCCTAAATTTAGCATGTCTAAAACAAAACTCTTAATTCTCTGCTGTATCCACTGCCAGCTGGCTCCGTTCCTCCTTCTATGTCCCCAATCATGAAATGGCATTATCACCCACATAGCTGCTTACACTCGAAACCTTGAGTCATTCTTAATTCCTCCTTTTCTCTCATCTCCATATCCCATCTATCAGCAAGTCCTACCAGGTTTGTCTCCAACATATGTCTCGTATTGGTCCGTTTCTCACCATAGTCACTGCCACCCTATAGTTCAAGCTGCTACTACCTCTTACCTGGTCTAGTGCAAAAGCTTTGAACTTCCCTCCCTGCTCCACCTTTTGCCCCCTCTTCCTCATAATTCATTCTTCACGCATCCGTGAACTTTTAAAAGCATAATTCAGATCAGATCCCTGGCCTGCTTAAATGCTAACATTTGACTTCCCATCATACTTAGAATAAAATCCAAATAGCTTGAATGATCTCCAAGGCTCTTCGTGATCTGGCCTCTGGCCACCCCTTACCCTAATCAGTTATGGTTACTCCCTTCTCAATAAGGTCTATCACAAAGTTCTCATTTCTGGTATTTGGACATGTGAAGCTCTTTCTCTCCCTGTAGCCTTGGTACCTGCTGACCCTTGAACCTGGGTTGTTTGCTCTTCCCATGGGGTCTTTTTATGAGAAGCTCCCTTCTCATCCTATAGAGATGCTTTTCCTGACCTGAAATTATCCACATCACCCTACTCATTTCCTTCATACCATTGAGCACACTTTGCAACATAATGCTTATTTATTGGTCTACTGTCTGTCTCCTAAGACTCAGAAACTGATATATCTTTCTCACCCTTACATTCTCCGCACCTAGCATTGCCCCTGGCTGTGAGTTAGTAGTTTTATCCGTAAGGTAGAAATGGATCTGGTTATCCCACATACAGAGCAAAAGAGGAGGGGGAGTTCTATTAAAGGTGAGAGGGAAATACTAGAAGAACACTAACCTCTGTCCCTGTGAGAGGGGACAAAGGAGAAAGTAGAGACTTGGGTGGGGGTAAAGGTGACTTCATGTTGAGGGAGAGAAGGCTGAAGGACTTTTCAGCTGTCAGATGAGCATGTAAGTCTATAGTTTGTTGAAGAAATGAAGGCTAGAAATATAGGTTTGGAAAATACCTATGCCAAAATGATCATAAAAGCCATGCATGTGGATGAGACTAATTGTAGGGGTCAGGGAGAGTGACAACAAGAAAGAGACAGGCACTAAGCCTTAGCCTTAGGTAGTGCCTGTAATTAGGAACGAGAAGAAGGAGGAGCCTTGGAAGGAGACTGAGAGGCAGGATGGAAACCAGGAGAAGGAAGTATCACTGAAGCATAGGAAAGGCAAGATTTTAAAAAAAGAGAGTAAAATTTCAGTTCAGTTCGACAAATATTTATATTCTGTTTTCCTCTATGCTAAGCTCCATATTTTGCTATAGAACTACAAATATAAATTAACTCTCATGGCTTATGTGGGGGTTAGAGTCTCTTAGGGGAAAGAGATATGTCATAGAATATATGTAAATAAAAATATATACAAAAATATATATGTATTTTATAAAGTACAAAATAGCACTATGTACTTTATAAGTGTATACCCAGATGTAAAGATACATGTTGAATATATTAGAGCAGTTTCTCATGGGGGAGAGCTGAAGTGTAGAAGGGGCATAAAAAAGAATCAATACAAAAGTAAAACAAGAGAGGATCTCAACCATGCAAGAATGTTAGAGTTCCATGAGCAGAGGCTTCTGATCATTCAACCATCTGCACACCCCCTAGATTCTTGCAGTTTTTTTCTATAATATTGAAATACTTTTTTCATATTATAAAGTGCTAAATATTTATTATAAAATCTTTAAAAGGTAAGAAAGCAATTAAGAAACTCAGCATCACTTGATATCTCATTGCCCCGATATAACCTATGCTAATATTTTGTAACTAGGTACACATGCATATACGTGTATATATATTTTTGGTGCCTTTAGTTATTTAAAAATTGCTAGTAGTTTCTAATTCAAATCACCTAGGAACACATCCTCTTTGGGGAAGAACCGCTTGCATATCTCCATGTAGACACTGAATGTAAGAGAAGTATCTATCTGCCCATTGTTTCAGGAGAAAAGTATAATAGAATATGTTTTGGTTTCACTAGGGCCTAAAGCCTAGACACTGGGGGTGGTGGTGGTGGTGGTGATGAAATTAGGTAGTCAACTTCCACAATATCTTTTTGCTTCCATGGATTTACAAAGAGATCAAAGAGCCTTTTAGAAGAAGGGCAACAGCACTTTTTCCACTGAGGTCCATGTTCACATCCAGTATGTTGGTGGGGGCCCAGGTGGCAGGAAAAGGAGAAGGAAGAAAGGCATCTTCACACCCACAGAAGGCACTCAGGGAAGGCTGGAGCCACTCGCTACCCCTACTCCTTGGATTACGACCACGCGTTGGGGAAAGGTTGTGGGTGGCTGAACACTAAAAATATTGTGTCCCTAAAGAGCTCTAACATCAGAACTCAGGCCTGCTTAGCATGGTGTATGATGTGCATACAGCTGAGCTGAATTCTGGGGAAAGACTCGTCATCTCCCATCCAACCCTGAGCAGCTATATGCAACCTGAGAGTAGGTATAAATCTGGGTTCCTCCAGCACTTCCTGTGGTGAGCAAGGACTTGGGAATCGGGTGTTTCCTATAGTGTGCAGCACCCAACAAAGGATTCGTGGAACTCTTCCTGCAGCAAAAGTATTCAGTGGTGGTGACAACAGCTATCGCTGCAGTATTGGGCTTTTGGCACATTGACCGAACTTTCCATTTTCATTTGTCTCTTTCTTGGACAAGGCAATAGTAACTGATTGCTTTGGCCTCAGTCGGAAACGACCTCACTTACCTCTGGGACTTCTGAAAGGTGTCATTTGGGGAGGAAGGATGAATTGTTCATGATTGATAGAAAGAGAGTTTAAAGTCATTTATTTGGCTTTTAAATGGAATGAAACTTGATATTGACCTCAAATGGGTAAAGCCAAATTACCCGCCCCCCCCAACACACACACACACACAAATGGCACTTCTCTGTACTGCTGGAACCACAGTGGAGAGCAAGACAGATAGTCTACTCTCTGCAGCCCAGAAGTTTATGTTTTAGTAGGAGAGTAGGGAGATGACAGATGCAGAGTAAGGAATTTGGCCTTGCCCAAGAGAGGTCTGGCCTTTGCTCCTGGAAAGTAACCCAACCTCTAAACCCTTGGAATTTCCTGAGTGATACAAGTGTCTTTGTTATTCATGGTAGGCCCCTCAGACCCTGCCTGATACTGTAGGCTAAGGGGTGGGTCTTGGTGGGCCCCTTGGGCTACAGGATATCAGCACCACCCCTGAGGGAGTAGAGAGGTGCAGACTGAGTTCTGCCACAGGGGCAATAATCCAATCAATTATGTCCGCATATTGAAGACCCAGCAAAAGCTCTGGACATTGAGGCTCGTGCAAAACTTTTTGGTTGGCTGTCCTCTACCTGTCATGTTTTATGCCACACTTTGTGTCTTGGAGGGGGCCACACTCTGTTTGACTCCTCAGGGAGGGGACAGTGAGAAGCTCCACCTCTGGACCCCACCCAGACTTGCCCCCCGCTTCCCGTCTTGTTGCAGGTTCTAATTTGTATCCCTTCCCTGTAATAAATGTGACTCTGAATATAATAGTCTTCTGTAAGCTCTGAGCGTTTCTAGCAAGTTATCAAAACAGAGGGAGATTTGGGGAAACCCCCGATGTTGCAGTTGGTGTCAGAAGTCTTGGGCAGACCTGCCATCTGGAAGACTGTGTCCTAAACCCTGCAGCTTGGTTAGCTTCAGGTACCCGACAAAACAATTACACAAAACAAACAAATACTCCAAATGTGGAAAAGTTACTTTCAGAAAGTGACAAGTTTCTGAAGAAGATGGAAAACATAGTGATGTAAAGGGAATGACAGGGTGTGGGTCTACGTGTACTGGGTTGTTGGGGTCTGGAGCTGAATCTTCAATGACAAGGCAAAGGCATTCAAAGATCTCAGGGCAGAACATTCCAGGCACAGCCAACTAGAGGCACAAATGGTTTGTGAGGTGGGAACAAGCCAGGTGTTTTCAAAAAAAAGGAAAGGGGTGCCTGGATGGCTCTGTCGGTTAAGCTCCAACATGGCCCAGGTCATGATCTCAAGGATCATGAGTTTGAGCCCCGCATCTGGCTCTGTGCTGACAGCTCAGAGCCTGGAGCCTAGAGCCTGGACCCTGGAACCTGGAACCGGCATCCTGGATTGGATTCCGTGTCTCCCTCTCTCTCCACACCTCCCCCACTCACACTCTGTCTCTTTCTCTCTCAAAAATAAATAAACATTTAGAAAAAAAAGGAAAAAGGGGTCCTGCTCCAGAGGGTTATGTAAATCAGGTCTGGCCTTCGTGTTTTGTTGTTAAATACGATTGGAAATTCATTGGAAGATTTTAGCACATGACGTGCTTGTGTTTTGTGTTCTTCTACTTATTTATTCATTTTTAAATTACAGTTTAATTAACATATAGCATTATATTAGTTCCAGGTTTACAATATAGTGATTCAACGCTTCTATAAATTACTCAGGACTCATGATGATAAGTGTACTCTTTATTTCCTATCACCTATTTTCACCCATCACATCCCCTCTGGCAACAACCAGATGGTTCTCTGTATTTAAGAGTCTGGTGTTTTTTGTTTTTTGTCTCTTTTTTTTCTTTGTTCATTTGATTTTTCTTCAATTCCACATATGAATAAAATCACATGGTATTTGTCTTTCTCTGACTGACATATTTCACTTAGCATTATACCTTCTGGCTCTATCCATGTTGTTGCAAATGGCAAGATTTTATTCTTTTTTTGTGTGGCTGAGTAATATTCCATTGTATATATATATATACATCTATCTACTGATGGACACTTGGGCTGCTTCCATATTTAGTTATTGTAAATAATGCTGCAATAAACATAAGGGTGCATGTATCGTTTTCTATCAGCATGCAGGAGGTATGACTACTTATTTTGGTTCAGGGAGTAGAGCCAGGAATCACGTAATACGTGAGAGCAAGGATGGAGAATCAATGGGGCAAGATTGCAGAGAATGTGGGAGGGTGTGGCATGAACAGCAGAAGTGGAGAAAGAGAAAAAGGTGACGGGGACGCAAAGGCTCATTGGGAATGAGAAAACCCAGCTCTGCTGGCCCTGCTTATTGCCGTGAAGGAGTTGGCAGAGAATCTCCTAAGAATAAAGGTCAACATCATGTTGGAGAGCTTCAGGGAATCAGGATGGTTTCAAAATACTTAGATGCTCCTTCTCTGTGGAAAAAAAATTCCCAAACCTCATAGGAATTGTAAGTTCCTCTCTATTCCAACAATGTACTACACATACCTCTCTCAGAGCACTTATCCTATTTCATAGTAATGATTTGTGTGTCTGACCCGCCTTCTTGAATATTATCTCTATGAGGTGATGAAACTTAGTTGGTCAGCAAATTTCCCTTCCCTCAAAGCGTGAATGAGAAAGAAATACCCTCTCTGGATGAAGACAACACAACAGGAGGGGTCCAAGCCACCCTTCTATGAAATAAATTAAAAATCATAGGCAAACACTACCTTGGGTCAGAGTCAAGGATTGGTGAAAATCTCAGCCCCTTGAAAAAACTGTTGAACACATACACACATTATGTCGATGTGGTGAATTTTATAGAAACCTATTAGAGATGGGGAAAAGATCCTTGCTGGGCACATTCTAAGCACTCTATAGGGAAACACATTTGTTGAATGAATGCATGAGTACGTGAGCAACATTGAAGACAACTGAGATGAGGGAGAGTGTATGTGCCTTCACTCAAGTCTCCCTGTTTCATGATTTTCACAAGCAAGACAGCCTGAGCTTGTGTAGAGAGGCTTCAAAACTCATGGGTTAGATTAATCGAGGATTACAGTAATGTGGGGTAATACGGAGGAGGGTCCAGTAAACAGATGGTTTTTCTGGTGGTCCTCAGCACGTCTGGAGTTGATCCCAGAAGGCTCTCTTAAAGATGCTTCCTTACAACCACGCAAAACTTGAAATCAAGCATCTTCTGGTGGATAGCCTATTTGTTCCTGAGGTGCCCTTGGCTTAGTCTGGGTACAGGGTGTGTGTGTGTTGGGGGGGGGGTGTGCCTATGCCTGTTGACCATTATCCTATGCTGGTTTGCGTGAAGGTCACAGAGCATTAATTCTTCTGAGTGCTAGCCTATGCCAATTCTTTCCTAGTCCTGAGAACTGCCCATTCTTCAATGTGTGATGGTTTAGGGCAATGGTTCTCAGATGTTAAGGTGGATCAGAACCACTTGGAGGGCTTCTTAAAATACAGATTGCTGGGCTCACCCCTGGAACTTCGGATTGAGTCAGCTTGAGGAGGAGCCTGAGAATTTGCATGCGTAACAATCCCCCAGCTGGTGCTAATGCGGTTTCTGGACTGTGCTTTGTCTAGAGTTCTCTTTCTTCACATCACCCAGCTTTGCTTAAGAGACAGTGATCTATCCCAGCAAAGTGCACGTCCTTTGTTCTCTGTGTTTTGATTCCTCCACTCCTTCCTCACTGCAGCCCAGCAGCTGTGGACTCTACAGTGGGAGGAAAATTGGAAGATAGCCACAAAAAAAAAAGAATTATAATGTCTTTTCACTTGGCTGGGTCAACGCATCTCAGGGGACTCAGAGTGCCCTCCCCACCATTGTTGGCAAAGATTGAGGTACAGCTTTAGTCCTCTTTAAAGGCCATTTCTATGGGCGCGCAGGTCACTGTTGGTAGTGGAACTCTTGTTTCCAGAGGACGCTGACTCTGAGGAAATGCCTTGACCTTCACTCTTGAAATTGCCCCCACATATCTCTTGGCTCTGCTCTGAAGTCCTGCCCCAGCGCTTCTTCCCAGCTGATCCCTCCCCTTACTTTTCTCTTGTACATCAGGTGCAGACCTTGTCACATTCCTTCCTCAGTGCCCCGGAGGACCCATGTTGCTTCCTCCTGGAAATCGTTAGTTTCCCAGTTAGACTCTTTCGTTCAGGTGGAACATCCCCCAAGGGCAAGGCCCACAGCTTAGCTCATTTTGAGTGTTCCCTTACACTCCCTCACTGTGGCATCTAGCCCGGTGCTATGGGGTACACAGTGGGTGCTCAATAAATACAAGTTTTCCAAATGTAGAGAAGAAGGTCTCAGTCCCATTCCACGTGGACACACAGTTCACCCGATCTCCATCTGTTCATGTCCCTGTCACAGTACATACTTGCATTTTAAGAGACCACTTAGCCTGCAAAATATGTTCTTGCAGTCATCTTAGAAGAGATCCAACCCCCACTTCCAACCAGAGGTTTGTCCCCCAGCATTATAACCACCAGGCAAATTCTTTTACCGGAGTTTGGAATGAGATGCTTTTTACGCTAGGTGCTCTGCAGGTATGTGGATGTTAAAGACTGTGTGGGAAGAAGAAGGTTTATGATCATCGACAATCAAGTAAATACCACTGTGAGCCAGGAAAAATTCACTTCTAGATCTTTGTATTTCATCTAACTGGGTAATGACATCCTCAGAACTTATACACTCGACTTATGATGTTAAGATACCTAGGATTTGGGGAATCCTTTGAGAAGGGCAAGGTGAATGCAAGGTATGCATTCTATTTCTGCCTGCACACAGTTTTGAAGGTTTCAGTTCTGACATGGTGTATCTTCATCATTGAGGAATATCTCTGGGCCATTATGTGTGTGTGAAATACAGACTCAGACACGTAGACATTCCCCCCACCCCCCACCCCCAGGCCGCACCTGAATCTATAGTAGGATTTATTTTAAAGAAAATGTTACAGATACAGTTAAAATCCACTGGATACTTCTCCTCCATCTCATTTCTTTCTTTCCTTTCTTAGAAGTAACCAACACCCTGGATTAGGTTTTTGTCCTTCCCACACATTTAAAACACTTTTTACTAGATATATGGTCATAAATAATATATAGAATTGGCTCTCATGTCCTTGTCACATGTCTTTGCCTCCTGTACGCTGTACTTACCATTCTGCAACTTTCTTTTGTTTGCTCAGTGTTTATATTATGAGTATACTTTATTGAAGTGTGATTGACATGCAAAACCTTGTACACATTTAGTGTATACATGTTGATGAGTTTGCACATATGCATTGCCCTGTAATACTTTCAGTACAACCACAATTCTAAACAGATTCATCGTCTCATGAACATTTGTAAATAGTCTGCATGTCTGTGTGTGCCTATTTTTTTTTAATGTTTACTTATTTTGAGAGAGAGAGAGAGAGAGAGAGAGAGAGATAGGGGAGAGAGAGAGAGAACCCCAAGCAGGCTCCACATTGTCAGTGCAGAGCCCCATGTGGGGCTTGAACTCACGAACTGTGAGATCACTACCTGAGTCAAAATCAAAAGTCTGATACTTAACCGACTGAGTCACCCAGGCTTCCCTGTGTGTGCCTACTTTCATACCAGCAAGGACTGCTTTAAAGATCTGTCCATAACACATGTATGTGAGGAATATCGTGATTACACATTTATATGTCCAGGTGTAGGGAGGGGAACTTAAAGCTTGCCCTTAAACATTTCCAAGTAAGTTTACACATATTTATCAAATACACTTGTAGAGTCAAACATACCATAGGTCATGTCCTGTCCTTTCCAAATACAAAAGAGACATATTGCCAAAGTCTGATTTAATAGTTAACTTTCTATGGAGGTGTTAATGCTATGCCCGCGCTGCAAATATTTTGGAAGAATTTCTTCTGTGCTTTAGTCTTTGATTTTGGATTACTATCCATAAATCGGCAATAACTGTTGCAAATCTGTTTCTTAGAGAGCTGTTTTATATGTCCTCTCTTCCTAAAGATAGTAACTCACTAGCCCCAGAAAGTTCCTCTGGCTTGGTGGGGACTGTCAGTCCAGGAAAAGGTCACTGAGACTGGGTCTTCCTAGTAGAAGTAAGACTTTGCATTTCAAACATTCTTAGGAAACCGCTTCTGACTTACAAGCAGTATAGGCTTATGATAAATGAAGATTCTATTTCGCATAACTGACTGCATTTGACATGAGAAGTATGGACCAGACCTTGACCCCAATTAATGAAATTGCCAATTGCTATTTACAGAGGTTAGCCCAGTGCCTGTGATATGTTTGTAAAACCTCATTAATTCAGAATTTGGGTTCCTTTAGAGAGGGCCATCCTTTACATATATCTTTGTTTTAACTTCAGAAAAGATTCTGCCACAAGAATGAGTAATGTGGAAAGTTATATTGGGGATACATTTCACACGCATAAGTATACTTTTAAGCAAACTGAACCCTCTCAGTGGTGTTCTATCAGTCTGTATTTGAATTTTTGCCAGACAAAATGGGTCTAGCAGCATTGCATGAAGACTGTGACCAAAAGCTGTCAAACCCAAGGCCCTTTCTTCTCTCTTTTGGCCACATATTTCTTCCTCAGGGCCCCTCCACTTCTCTTGAGATCTGCTCCATTTTCTTTACTAACCAGTTCCTGTGTATGCTCAGGGTTTGACAACTTTAGTTTGCACCAGGCCATTGTGTTCTTACTGGGTGCAAACACCAAATGCCGTCTTCTAGTGTGAGCTACTCCAAATATTCTATGTGACAACTGTCTTTTATGCGAATCTTCAAAGGCCATAGCAAAGGGCCAGACCAAATATTGACAGCCCTAGTTCTTTTTTTATTTTAATGTTTAATTATTTTTGAGAGAGAGAGAGAGAGAGAGAGATACAGAGTGTGCGTGAGGGAGGGGTAGAGAGAGGAAGACACAGATTCTGAAGCAGGCTCCAGGCTCCAAGCTGTCAGCACAGAGCCCAAAGCGGGTCTCAAACCCACGAGCCGTGAAATCATGACCTGAGCTGAAGTCGGACCCTCAACTGACTGAGCCACCTAGACGCCCCTGAGAGCCCTTGTTCTGACCAGTCTTCTCTAGTTGGGCGAGAGTCACATGTTACAAACCCTGGCCACCCTAGGAGGGAGATGTCTCTTAGATTTGGGCCACTGGCCAAGTCAAGCACTTGGCAGGTGGCTCCTTTGGGCCACTTGTGTCAAGGGAAGGAAACAGGGTCCACGTAAGGTGAGACTGCAGTCCTAGGCACAGTCACACATTCACCCAGCACCCCCTGACTTCTCACCTTAGTTTTGGTACCATTGTAAAATCAAACACTTTGACATGGAGTCCAGTTTGGTAGTGAGGCCCAGGATCCCCGAGGCCCATGCTGCCTGCCATTACTCCTACATATTGCACTGGCCCAGGGGTGCGTCCTCACCCTCTTTTCTCTTCATCAGACTCTCCCTGAGAAATCTTCACCTGAGCCCAGGGCTTCAGTCTCTATGATGACCCCCAATCTGTGTCTGCCACTCAGCTCTTCTCCAGGCCCCAGACTCATATGTTCAGTTTCCTCTCAGGCAACTTACCCGTTTCTGAAATTCACAAGTGCAAGCCAAAACTGTTGTCTCTTTCTAAAGCCTCTTCTTCCATTTCCCAAAGACCTAAATTTCCCAGTTTATTGAATGTCAGAGCTTCTCCACAGTTGTCTAATTCTGAAAAGTCCTGAGAGTTTTGAATCTTCTCTGTCTACCAGTTCTATTCACTAGGGATCACCCTTTTCCTCATAATACCTCCTGCTGCTGCTTTTGTGCACATCCCGTCCATTTCATTAGATTTGTATAATAACCTCCTCACTAGCCGTGCTGGCCCGTTTTTTCTCTTCTAATCTTTCTGCCACACCGCAATCAGAATTCTCTTTTCAAAAATGACCTAATGTCAAGTCCCTAATTAAAAAGCTTCAATGGCTCCCCACTGCCTATAGGATAAATTCTGAACTCTTCAGCTTAGCTTATTACACCCTTAACCGTCCACCCCTCACTACCTCTCCCTCCTTATACCCCTCTATTCCCCATCCCTTCCCGGGCCTCAGCCATACCCACTATCCAATACTCCCCACGTGTGCCAACTTCTTCTTCGATCTCATGTATTTTTATAATGGCTTTCTGCCTGGAATATCACGGCTCTACTGATTCGTAAGGGTCAGCTCAAAATCTCATAACTCAAATCTTTTGGTCCACTTGTCCCAAGGCAACCGCTTCCTCCTTGCGGTTCTCAAAGTTTTCTTTATCCATTCTTCCATTAAAGCGCTGAACACATTGCATCAGAATTATTTTCTAGTGGTTAGCAGACGCCGCTCACTTAGGGTCCAGGAAGTAACATTCATGAACGGTGGGGGCAAGTAAGGACAGTAGGTACGGTGGCCACATGGAGAGTTACGAGGCCTGGCCAAAGGCCTCTCTAGTGGATGCTTTTTCTACTATTTTTTTTCTTTTACCAAATTTGAGTACTTCTCTTATATTTTCATAGTTTCCATACATTACGAGTCTTGCCAAAAAAACGGAACTCTTCTGTAGTGGGGGTGTAGGTAGAAGACCTTGGTTCCTGCATGAAACATGGATCTGGAAGTGGGTAGTGTGAGGGAGGCAGGCAATGCCAGGGCACTGATCTACTGGCCAGCATGGCGATGAGGCCATCTGGTTCTGTGGACGGTCATACTGAGCTTTAGGAGTTGGGTCCCAGGCAGTAAGGGCGGCAGTGTAAACAAGAGAGGCCTCTGTGATACAACTGGGCTTGTTCCTGGCCAACAAACTTTCAGACTCAGCCTTTCTGGCTCTCATATAGAGTCTCTGGCCCACCTAATACCCTGTACTACATTTATTTTATGCTTCCACTAGCTAGAGTGGATTGTATCATTCACATCTAAGAACCCCTGATTGAAAGATAATTGTGTGTGTGTGTATGTATACACACACACACATACTCACACACACACACACACACACACACATTAGTGTGCTAACAAATTACCACAAATTTAGTGGCTTAAAACAACATAAATTTATTATGTTATTGTTCGACAGGTCATAAGTCTGACACAGGTCCCACTGAGCTAAAATCAGGGCATTTGCAGGGCTGTATTCTTTTTTGGAGACTCTAGGAAGAATCTACTTCCTAGCCTTTTTTAGTTTCTAGAAGCCACATACCCTCCTTGGCTCTTGGAGCTCTTCTTCCATCTTCAAAGCCAGCAACAGCACGTCAAGTACATGCCATGCTTCAAATTTCTCCTGTGTCTTCTTTTGTCCCATCTCTCTCCATCCTGATTGAGGCTGGGAAAGGTTCTCCGCTTTTAAGGACTCATGACTAGCTTAGGCCCACCTGCATGGTCCAGGACAATCACTCCACGTCAAGGTTCTTAAACTTTAATCACATATGTAAAGTCCGTTTTGCCATAGAAGGTAAGGTATTCACAGGCTCTAGGGATTTGGATGTGGACATCTTTAGAGGGCTATTATTCTGCCTAATATCATACACTCATTCTACCCCTCAGGGAAGAGATCCTGTCTTACTCACCTTCATGGGCCCAGCATATAGTTATACTTACTGAATAGATTGTTGACTGTAACCTCAACTAGACAAACTCTACCAGAGAGACTTGCCACCTTCCTACTCCTCCTGCAGGTGTGGCTGAGGCTGTTATCAGGGCAGGCATGGTTCTGGCCGGTAGGCCGCTCCCTCTGGGCTCTGCTGTGGCCAAGTTGGGTGCCTCCCTGTGGCACCGTCTTCTATTCTATAACGCCCGGTGTTAACTTCAGCACCTGACAACATCACGCTTCATTTCTTTAATTTAATTATTCCTTCAACATCCCAGGGAGGTGAGGCAGACTCAAGTGTGGAGTATAGCAATGGAGATACAGGGTCTTGGACTTCACCAAAATCCCTACACCAGAGTCTAGAGAGGTCAAGAGAAAGGCGGACCTATTGACTCCCTGCTCAGACTTCCTTTCACTGGACCTCATGGCTTTTTTCCTGTCACTTACAATCTGTCACATGGTAACTGGGTTCAGTGGCAGAAAGACAGACTGTGAGGGAGAAAGTAAAAAAAAATGTCTTCTAGAAGCCCAAGGGAGCTTTTCAGGAGACAGCACATCTGGCAATACTTCAAACTAAGACTGGCCTAGATTCTGTGATGAAATAAACAAACAAATATGGTGGATCCTTTTAATGCATGGAAACTTGGTTAGAGATCCTAAATGACTTCCCACTGCTCTTTGAAAAAGCCCTAAATCCCTAAAAAGACCCACAGTGCTCTGCATGACTTTATTCCTGCCTACATCTCTGGTTTCTTCTCACCAGTATTTTCCTGGTTCTCAACAGCCCCGCTAAGCCACTTGTCTTCCAGTTTTTCAAAGTGGTCATGCCCTGTGCTCATGGTATTTCCTCTCCTGTGATCATTTTCCCATTTCTTTTCCTACTCCTTCAGCTAGCTAATTCACACTCCATTTTAGGTCTTTGTTTAAATTTACTTATTCATGAAGGTTTTCCTGACCCCCTTGGCTAGTATCAGTCAGTGTTCTTAAAGAAACAGAATCAGCAGGATATGTGTATATATATATATATATATATATATATATATATATAAAATAAGGAATTGGCTTACATGATTATGGAGGCTGAGGAGTCTCACCCACCCTTCACTGTCGGCAAGCTGGAGACTCAGGAAAGGTGGTAGTATGGTTCCAATTTGAGTCTGAAGGCCTGAGAGCCAGGAGCATTGATGGTATAAGTCCCCACCCGAGGCAGAGGACCAATGTCCCAGCTCAGCAGTCAAAGAGTGAACTCTCCTTTCTTTCTCCTTTTAGTTCTACTGAGGCCCTCAATGGATTGGATGATGCCCATCCACATAGGAGAGGACAATCTGCTTTATTCGGTCTAATCTAAATGTTGATCTCATCCAGAAACACCTTCACAGACACCCCCAGAAATAATATGTAACCAGATATCTGGGTACCCCATGACCCAATCAAGTTGACACATAAAATTAAGCATCACAGTCTCCCAGTTATACATAGCAACATATCACAATTGTAATTAAGTAATTAATTATGTGTAGTGATGTGATTACAACCTTAAGGCCTATCTTCCTTTTTTTAGACTATAAACTCCACAAGGAACTTACTTTATTCACCACTTTATCCTCAGAGTACAGCACAGTGACAGAATAGAGTTGCCACTTAAGAATTTATTGAAATAATAGCTTTCCAGTAGAGTCCCACCAATTGCTAAGGAAGATATTACTGAAGAGATTGGGAAGAAGAGAGTTTCCAATTCTATTGCAATTTCTGAGGCGAAGCACTTCATCTTACATTACTTTATCTCTCAAAATGCTATCTCCCTTATTCCGAAGTCCCAGCAATTATCGAACAAATACTAAGTGATAGAAGGAAGTGGACTAATGGCATGGCATTGGGGGTGGAGGTGGGGGATCCTCAAAGAGCTGGGTCTTGGGCTGGTTTGTGAGAAGAGTCTGTGCAGGTATTTAACCTCCCCTTGCTTCACGTCCAAGCTTGGCCTTTGCCACAGCACTGCTGGCCTCTGGGCCAGGAGTAGAAGGGCCTTCCCATCTCAGTGCTTATGGAGGGAGGAATGGTGGATGCATGTCTTCCTATGAGTCCACATTAAGAAAACTTAAAATTGCTCCCCAGCTTTGTAAAAAAGCAAGGAGGAGTCAGTCAAGGGAGGGCAAACTCAAACGGTCGTGGCAAAGCATAAAGGCAGAATGAGTCCCTTGACGTGCTGGAGCTGATAGAAATTATAGAGTTTTAGCCAGTTCAGATCCGTACTTTATAGCTGAGGCACCTGAGGACCATGTAAGCTCACTGGTTCTGCCAAGATTAGTAACCAAGCCAGAACTCAGATTCACCTCTTTGGGCCTCTAACTCAGGACTCTCTTTACCCCATCATTTCCCCTGTCCACTCTAATGACCACACGTGAATGCAAGTGAGCATGAGCAATGTAATCACTAAACCCACACAACCCGGGTGCTAGATGGAGTCTCTTTGTCTTTTGAAATGCAAATAATACTAGCTTGGGACCCTCATTCCATGGGTAAAGGGGATCCACCTTCTCTCTCAGTCTTTGCAGAGGTATTTACAGACACCTACTCTTCTGCTGGTCACCTCCGGCCCTGACTTCCTGCTTCTGACCTCCTGACCTTCCTGTTTCTGGATCACCTGGGTAAACTGTGCACGCCTTACCTTTTCCTCACTAAATTATGCCTTGCTGGGCGTGATTCCTTCAGCTTCCCCAAGTGGTACCATCACCAAGCTGATGGAGCCTTGTGTGTAGCAGACTCAAGTGAAGGTTCGAGGGCCTGGAGGGAGTTTACACTGCAGGATCACAAACAACTTCACTGCACAATAGACACCCTGTTCTCAAACGTTCTTGGGCATTCCTACTGGCCTCTCTTCTCAGCAAGGGGCAACTTCCAGCCACATTACACAGACCCCTTTCCTCCTTTCCTCTCCCATCCTACCCCAAATCCTGTTACATTTTTGTGCAAAAAATATTTTAACTATGCCATTGATTATCTCCTTTGTCATTGATCAAGCTCTTGGGGCCCATCTTCTGCACTTTCGTAGGCATAGGCATATCAAGGGGTCTCACTCACCAAAAGGAGTTGTCTTTCTGAGGTGAACTTTATCTAGTGCCATCTGTGTGTGTGTGTGTGTGTGTGTGTGTGTGTGTGTGTAGGCATGTAAATATAATGTGGCTCATATTTTCTTAATATTTTCCCATATTTTCTACTTATTGCCTTAGTTTAGTGTTCTAAGATACCTTTTAGAGAAGGATGAGAGCTCAAAGAAGGATCAGGAAGAGAAGAACATAAATGGCCATTGTAGCAGATGAGGAGTGTGCAGCAGAGGGGTGGGAAGGGCCCTGAAAACCACGGAGCTGAGACATGATCAAGGTCCAGATTCAGGGTGGCCTCTGGAGGCGGGCTGTGCCAGTGGTGGGGCACGTAAGGAAAGGCTTATGGGCGGTGCAGGAGTTGAGGCCCCTTAGATGGGCAGGGTATCGGATGGAGATTGGGCAGAGATGAGAGGAGCCATTGGACCAAAGCCTCCAAACTCCTGCCACTACAGCCGTTGCTGCAGCCCCCCCGGGTCTGGCTGTCAGTCACCATTAAAATAGCACCTTGGAGGTACTTCAAGGGGGCCTGGGAATCAGAGGCCAAGGCAGAGTCCAGAAAGGGATTTTATTAGGCCATTCTCATCAGCTAGAGTGAACAGTGCCAGGGACAGCTACAATATTTGTGACTACGAGGTGGGATCTAGGAGAGCTGGTGGTGGAACATAGCCTTCAGGGTCTTTACTGCCTCCTTCCAAAACATGGGTCTTGCCCAAATGGATGTACTCTCATTTGCTTCCAGAAGCTCCTCCTTGCTCTGTTTCCAGCTGCCCCAGGCCGAGCAAGGGACGCTGCTTAGATGATCTTAGAGCCTGGGTTTCTTTCATGTTAAAGCTATGACAATAGCTAATACTTACGAATGCTTTACCTAAATTGACTCATAACAAACTTGTGAAAGTAGGCATTCTCTCTATTTTAAAAGTGAGCAAACTGAGGCAGAGAAGTTGAGGAGTTTTTACCAAGGCCACACAGTCAGCAAATGTTGGGTCTGGGAATCAAAACCAGGCTGTTTAGCATCAGTCTAAGTGCTTAACCACCACACCAGCTGTCTTTTAGTAGACATTTGAAGCATCATCTGGGTAAAGGGCAACTCCAAATATACAGCCAATCAGAAAGTACGACTTATTTCTCAATCAGAAAAATGAAAAAGACGTGGTTTGACCATTTTGAATATGCAAACTTGTATAATAAGAGGTTAATTATTCACGTAAAAATTATGTAGGGTTGTGCTAGTCAGGGTCCTGCATTCCAAGGAGTGGAAATTGACTCTGGCTGCCGTAAAGGATGTTGGGTAGCAGGTGGAACCGAAGGGGAAGGTGGAGAACCAGGACTGAGAGCAGAGCTCCTGCCTGGCCCAGCTTCGCTGTGCCGACACTGCGGACCTGACTTGCATTGCTGCCGCAGGAGGCTCTGACAGCATTGAAGTTAAATGTCAAAACCCGTATTCAGAAAAGTGCACGCTCATAAGCATATAGCCCCAAGAATGGACAGCCAACACACCCATGTATGCACCTGGTACCCACCGCCATGCAGAACATTACCAGCATTCCATATGAAAAAGTTCGGTGTCAATAAATATGTAAAACGATTTTCTAGAGTGGGTGCCCAGTGTATTCCTACCAGCAAGGTCCGAGATTTCCAGCTGCTCTGCAGGCTTCACAGTCTGGTCCTGTTTTCCTCCTCATGCTGGGCTTTTGGGCAGCTTTGTAAAGGTATCTCATTGCGGTTTTAATTTGAATTTCTCTGATAATTGGTGAGGCTGGACACCTTTTCACATCATATTGACTATTTGATATTGCATTTTGTCTTTTTTTTTTTTAGTTTTGTTTTCTATTGAGTTGTCTGCCCTTTTCTTATTGATTTGTAGGAGTTCTTTACGTATTCCGGATACCAGTCCTTTATTGATGCCTATTGCAAATACCTTCTCCACTCTGTGAATTGTGTTTTCACTCTCTGATGATACCTTTGAACAAAAGTTCTCAACTTTAATGTAGTCCAATTTATTGATTTTCTTCCCTTTATCGTTAGAGCTTTTTGTACCTTATTTAGGAACCCTTTGCCTACTCCAAGGTCAAGAAAATATTCACCTACCTTTCCTTCTAAAGGCCTTACACTTAACCAGGGTATTGCTTTTTTAAAACGACCTTTAAGTGTTTCAATTATGACAACGGACAGTTGCAATTCTCCTGAGAATAGTTGCTAAATCTGTGTTAAAATGTTTTTATTTTTTAAACAGGCCATGTCAGATTTATGTCAGATAACGTCTGAAAGCACCAAATATAAGCAATGATTGAGATAATTGTAAGGCTAATGGGTTTCCCCAAACAATTTTTATTGTTCAAAGTAAAGTAATTAAGAGTTCCATTGGTAAAGAGGAAACTCTCACTTTATATAAAAATGGTATATTTCACGCCTGTTTTGATTGCAAAGGACAGGAATTCAACTACAAGTAGCTTAGAGAAACAAAAAAAGAAAGATGAGAAGGACAGAGAGGAGATTCGACTGACTGTAAATCCTAATAACGAGGAAGAACAAGATGGGTCTGACTTCAGGCACAGCTTGATCTAGGCACTAAAACAGTATATTAGGGCTGTACTTGTACATGTCTCTGTATACTCTACACCTCCTTCTCTCTGTATTTTGGCTTCATACTCAAGAGGAAGGAAAGATGGCCACTAACAGCTCTATGTCTATATTCGTATAATTTCTAATCTAGGAAGAGAAACCCTTTCCCCTGTATTTATACGTTACATCTCAGAGAAGGCCCTAATTGGACTTACTTGTGTCATGTGCCCACTCCTGAACATATTACTGTGGTCAAGGAGCTGGAATAGTCTAAGTGGTCAGGCTGGGTCATAGGTTTATCCCTATGACAGGGGAGGAGGGCTGGGCCACTGTGAATGACAGGGCACTTTGCACGCAGGATGGGTGGGTGGCCCTCCAGTAGGAAAGTGAGGTGGTATTTTCAGACATCCACTAACCTATATTTCTGTTAACGTGGCAAGAAAAGGAAGAATCTCTTGGTGCCAAGGGGTTTCCCTGGCCTTTCTGCTTTTTATAAAATTCTATATGACAGGAGCTGGGCTAGGTGCTGGGGATAGACATAAAAAAGCCATTTTCTGTGCCTTAAGGCCCACACAATCTTTTAGCTGAATAGAAACATCAAAAGACAAATGCAAGACAAGGTGACGTTTGAGACACGGAGGCCTGTACGCGCTGCAGTGGGTGAGTCTAACGGTGTCTATGGAGTGCCAGATGAGGAGCAAATTGAGCTAACTCTTGAAGAGGGGAAGTTTTCTGGTGGATGAATAGAGGAAGTGCGAGGGTGACTTCCAGGCACAGAGAGCAGCTGGGCAAAGGCAGAGGGGCCTAGTGACGGAGGGTGTGTTCAATGGAAATCCGGGTCCAGGAAATCTAGCACAGCCGAGCCTCTCTGTGTCCTTCTGCCTCCACCCAGGCCAGGCAGGGCATGGGCACAGGCATTGAAGGGGCAGGGGGAGATAACATCTTTGGTAGGCAACCTTAAAACCGGTGGTGGCTTTTGTCCCTAGCAGTGCTTGCATTTTGGCCATACCAAAAGGGAGTCTTGTCCAGAGTCTGTTAAGGGCTTTTGGGAGGCGTGCATGAAGAGGCTCAACCTTCTCACGGCTTCTTATCAAAACAGAATTGTGCACTGCTGAGCTGTTGTTACTTTGAGGCGTGTTTACATTTGAGCTAAATTCAGTGCTGCCCTTCCACTGAGGTTCTTTTCCTTTCCCTCTCTTCTCTGCGCATGCGCATGCTTGTGCGTGTGTGTGTGTGTGTGTGTGTGTGCAAGTGTGTGCCCACAGGCTCCCGGCATCTCTTGCACTTTGAAAGACTGCCTGCCTATCATGTTGACAAGGAGAAGACACGCTGGGAAAATGTCACAGCTGAACGGTCCCAAGGGAGACAGCTTTGTCAAATGCCAAACATGTGGGGAAGATAAGGCCTGCTGGGGCCTGGGGAGGGGGTGACTAAGCGAGAGTAGGCCAGGGGCCGGCAGCATTGGTGCCCCTGAGACAGTCTTAGCATTTGTCTCAGAGCACGCTAAGGGTAGGAGCCTGTCACTGGGGAAGGGTGAGGTGAAGCTCTGTTTAAAATTCAGGGTCCAGCCCTGCCAGCCTGGGCTCTGGGGATGATAAGGGAGACAGACAGATGAGCTTGGGCACAGAGGATCCACAGCCCCTTCTGGGGTTTAGAGAGAGAAGCTTCTCAACCAAGGACACATTTGAATCCTCCACAGGGGTTTTGAGCAGACTTGGTAGGAAACACAGAAGTCGGCGGGAAGATAAGAGTTAGACAAGATTTTTAGGACTCCTACTCCAGTTTCAATACGAATTCCCAGAGAACCTGTCGTAAGACCTTGAAATTTCCCAGACATAAATGGACACAACCATGGGTGCCTCTGTCAAAGCACAGTATCTGTGGTTTTCGGCCAGGAATTGACGATGTTTTGGACATTTTCTGAGCCGTACTGAAACCAAACCCATCAACTCAGTATGCAATAGGTTGGATTCTGTAAGAAGCAGTGCTCGTGCTTTGGGGAAATAGAAAAGCCCTTTCTCTTTATTCCATGTAGTAAAGAGTTGTCTCTCAGTTCTTTCTCCCAGGGCAGTCAAATACTGTTTGTTCAACAAAAGCCACATGTGTCCATACCCTCTGCACCCTCACTGGGCACAGTCATGTAGAAGGGAACAGGCAAGGAGAACTCAGGTACCAGTTAGAAAACTGTACAACATGCCCCCAAATACTGATTTAGGCAGCAGTTACTTCCTTCTACTCACAAGTATTCCCCAAATTCGTGAAGAGCCTGATCATGGGAATAGGACAATGGATGCTTTCTCTTTACTCATTCATTGAAAGAACATATTGTAAGAATTTATTATCTCCCATGATAGGGGCTTTGAGGGAAATCAGAAAGCAGTAATACCTGATCTCTGTTTTTAGGAATCTCATCGAACCACAGGACAAAGAGAGCATGGAGACAAGTAAGGATAATTCAATGTAAGAAGTAATTAGCCTCATAATAGAGGTTTAAATAAAGGGCTATGCAGTCACTTCTCATTGGTTACAAGAAACCTATGGCCACCCTAAGCAAAAAGAGATTTATTAGGCTCCTGAGATAATTCATAAACAAAATTTCAGAAGGTCAGAAATGAGGACAGCTCCTGGGAACCCCAGGCGTGGACTCAGTTTTTAGGAAGCTGCCCTACATTCCAACCACTGTTCATCCTGTTCCTTCTTTTTTGTTCTACTCAGATCAGCTTGTGGCAGTCTCTTACACCATAACTGCCTTATAGTATCTGATCAGAGGGTGCCAGAAGTAGCCGGGCACTCCAGCATCAAAGCCTGGAAGGGGGTGGCTCACACTGCCACCCATCCTTCATCAGCTCAGACCAGCCCACATCTTAGAGGCTGTCACCTTCATCATCCTATTTCCAGGTTAGGTGGGTGAGGTGCTGCACTTGGCTTAGGCGGGATCGATGCCTGCTTTTCAGCCTTGGGGCTAAGGAGGAGTCTGTTAGAAGAAGAAAAGGTGGAGGACATGGATGTTCAGCAGAAAGGACACCAAGCCGTCACCTACAAGTGATACGGATGCTCAGAGAGAGGAGGGATAATGTCCAGATGGTGGAATCAGAGAAAGCTTCAAGAAAGGGCTGGAACCTGAGCTGGATTTTTGACGTAGGTCAACTTTTAGCGAGTCCACCTCAGCCATGCCTTGCTCCTACGAGAATGCCCCCTCTCTGCAATACAGTTATACGCATGCAGAGGCACAGTCAAGTTATAATTGGTGACTTCCACCTGCATGGCCATGGCTAAGTCGATGGAGTTGAATGGCTGAGTGTCAGTCCAGTGGGTAAGTTGATCCAATGAAAGCTCCTTCCCTATACATTAGGAATTGGCATACCCTACAGGATGCTGGTCAGTTGATCAGTGGGTTTGGAACTAAGAAAACATGTAAAAGCCTGAGGTGCCCGTGTTTGGTCAGCATACATGGGAAGGTAAGAAAACAGAATCTGAAAGCAACAGAACAGACTCATGGGAGGGAGTAGAGACAGAACATATTTGACTAACGAGGAAGGAGGAAGTATGGAGAAGAGTATGGAAGGAGAGAATGAGTCATTGCTCCTTATGGCTTTCCACTTTATTCCAATGCCCTGTAAGGTCCAGTTGTATTTCTACTTTTGGTTTTCACGAGATATAGTTTTATCTTTCCACTTAATTCCTTTTGAGTCAGTTTCTGTCTCTTGCTACCCACGAAACATTGTGGGACATGGGCCCTCTGAGACGGGCCACCAGGTGAGGAAGAACATTACAGACAGCTTGAGCAGAGCCTAAAGGTGGGAGAGCGGGGGACTTAATTAAGAATGGTCAGAATCTCTTAAAAACTGAGAACAAACTGAGGGCTGATGGGGGTGGGAGGGAGGGGAGGGTGGGTGATGGGTATTGAAGAGGGCATCTTTTGGGATGAGCACTGGGTGTTGTATGGAAACCAATTTGACAATAAATTTCATATATTTAAAAAAATTTAAAAAAAAAAGAATGGTCAGAATGTTTCATTTTGTGAACAAAGTCTAGGAGGTGAGATAGGGAAGTAGGTAAGGCCAGACTATGAGGACTAAGGGGTTTAGAAAGCTACCTGAGATGTAAGATTGAGCCACTGAATATTGGGTCTGGAGAATGAGTTAATCAGACCTAGTCTTTGGAAAGATCACAGTGAGTGGACGTCACTTTTGTATCCAAAGAAGGTACGAAACTCCTGCTTCCTAAGAGAGGGGAAGATATTCTGTCTATGCCTTACTTCCCTAAGATCTGGCCTGGGATAGCTTATTTCATACTGGATGTGCACCCCTTTCCTCCTCTTTATGTCAGGGAGCACCCCAAACAGAATCTGAGACTCTTACTCTGTTTCCCAGATCAGTCACGTCTAAGCTGGTGTAAGGAATGGGAATAGAGACCTTTAAAACCTGAAGGGTTAAACTTTTTTGAAATATCTATCTTCAGGGCAAATTTCTTCTCACCTACAATGGGCAGATTGTATAAATCGGTGCATTCTGACATACTCAGTTTCGAGAACATTGTTTGGACGACTCCAAAAGGGCAGAGAAAAGTTGCCTAATGATGGAGGTCGTTATTTATTTATTTATTTGATTTTTTTTTTTTGTTAATGATTTTTTTAACACCAGCTGTACAGAAAAACATCTTCAGGCCCACCCCAGCTCATCCAGCCGTGGACAGTAAGTAAGGTACCGATCTGCAGTCTCAAATCTATGAGCACCTTGTTTGTCACTGCACGTATTCCCTTTTACGAGCCCTCTGTGCCAGGAAGAGAAGCATAAGGAGTACAGGAACAGTGAGTACCAACTAATTTAGCAGCCAGCCTTCTCTCAGCAGTGATGGCTAATAACCAGGTTAGAAAGCAGAGACGATTTTCAATAAAAATGATGGCTGAGGCTAAGTTCAAAGAGTCCAGTAAAGGCTTGGTTAGGAAGGTAGGTCCTGGGGAAAGTCAGAGCCGAGAGGAGACTCTTTTGGTGTGAGTTGGGGGATTCTAGATAGACAGGATATGAAGGAATAAGCCAGAACTACAGTAATCACACTCAGCCCTATCCCTGCTTGCTGGTGACCGCAGTTCTGGCCAATTAGCCGGGGCTTCTCCGCATTTCCTGTGCTTTCCAGCGCGGCTAATGGTGGTGAGGTCAAGAGGGCATCCTCGCTTCAACATCCACCTCCTCATTGCCTGGTGCTACTTACTAACAGTCGGTTCTCCAGGTGACAGTCCTTGGTGGCATAGGTTGAGGTGCTGGGGGGGGGGGGGGGGACAATCCTAAGAGGGAAATGGAGAGAAGTTGAAGCAGTAGAAATGCTGACAGGAAACAGAGGGTTAATGGAGAGGAGGCGGTCCATTGATTTTTGCCCAAGTTGTGTGGAAACAGAGCTTTGCTGTGGCACGAGGGAGGACGGCCCACTCTGGGACTCAGTCCCATGGCCTTTAAAATGTGGAGCTTGGGAGGCACCTGGGTGGCTCAGTCGGTTGAGTGTCTGACTTCGGCTCAAGTCATGATCTCGTGGTTTGTGAGTTAGAGCCTCACCCCCGGGCTTGCTGCTGTCAGCGCAGAGCCCGCTTTGGATCCTCTGTCTGTCTGTCTGTCTGTCTGTCTCTATCTCTCTCCCTGCCCCCCCCCCCACTTATGCTCTCTGAAAAATAAATAAAACATTAAAAAAAATTTTAAAATAAATAAGATGTGGAGCTTGGAACAGAAAGCCTTATTTAAGGGCTCGTTCGAATGTTTATGACTGCAAATGACCGCACTTGGGCCCGCCCTCAGTCACTCAGAGAGGACACGGGAGGGACATCATCCCTGTGGATGAGGCCTGCCCCTCGTCTGAAGAGGGAAACAGGCCCAATGAAACCTAATTGGTTCCCTGAGGGATTTGGGTGGTATTCTGGTAAACTGACAGAAAAGAAAATCTTCCTCTGCTTAACTTTTCCAAGGATAGGCCAATAGCCAACACTCTTTCCTGCTATTTGGGTAGACAAAGGTTGAATTCTGCATAACCGAAACGTGTAGAACGGGAAGAACACTCTATCTTCATTTGCTCAGTGCTTGAAAATTATTGTTTCAAGTGTTTTTTTTTTTTTTAAACAGTGGATTCCATATCTCTTTGGTTAATGCGAAATGAATAACACTTCAACTAGTCCAATCACCTCACCAATGCAGAAATCTTGTCTATGATTTATTCCTCCCTTCCTCTCTTCTCCCCTCCAACAGACAGTTTGGATGCATGTGTTGAGGACAGCGCAATAAGAATGGATAAAAATTCACTTGGTTCCTGGGGTGCCAGGGTAGCTCAGTCAGCGAGGCGTCCGACATCAGCTCAGGTCATGATCTCCTGGTTCGTGAGTTTGAGCCCCGAGTCAGGCTCTGTGCTGACAGCTCGGAGCCTGGAGCCTGCTCCGTATTCTGTGTGTGTGTCTCTCTCTGCCCCTCTCCCGCTCATTCTCTGTCTCTCTCGAAAGTAAATAAACGTTAAAAAAAAAAAGTTTAAAAAAAAGTAAAAAAATTTTCGAGTGACTCCTGTGTCCAGTGGGGGCAATAGCCATGTAGACACAGCACAGTAAACTGGCACATGAGATCTGAGCACCATGACTGGTGCATGATAGAGTTTACTCAGTACATTTTTGTCCACAAAGAAAAATGAAGGAAAGATCACACCCTCAGTAGTTCTGCTCTCTGCTTTTGAGGTAAGACTTTTCCACTGGTGAGTGATTCTTTCAGAAAAGTCTCCCCTCGTTGAACTGATTTCTGGGTCTGTGTTTTCACCAGCTGGCCCGTGTTTTGCCTTCTTCTTCCCCCTCGAAATACCGGTCGTCCCTTATGAACCATCTAAATGATCACCTTTCTCTGCCCCTCCCATCCCATAATTCTCCCTCTCTGTTGGCCAGGAAAGAGAAATAGTCCCTGCAAGCTGCTCCACAGAGTACAAGTCTTGGGTTTGCTCGGCTTTACTTGGGTTTAACTTTGTAAAGGCAAAGGTTCAAAGCAAACCCGGCTGAGATGTCCCCTTACTGGGCCTCCTGCTCTGCTGCCAGTGCACACGGTACCTGCAATCCTGCAGCCCACCTGTAGTGTATCTTCTCAGGCCGTCCTTAACTCCCCAGTGCACCGGAAATGCTAACTGCTAACCACCCCCCCCCCCACCGTCAGCAGCCCCCGCTCCCCCCCCCCCCCCCCCCCCCACGAAGCTGAGGCTTCACTCTTTGCTGTGCTGGGCCTTTAAAGATTCATCATAATATGAAGTAGTAAATATGAGCACAGCCATGAAACTTTAAGACCATTTGTCCCAAAGTGGAAGGGAAATGGACACACTGTTCAGCAGCTGAAGGACTGTGAAGAGAATACTCAGCTGTGATTCCAAATTTGACTTGAGCATCTTTCTCTCATGACTCTGCCATGTGACACAGACCTTTCTTTTCCAAGTCAGTCCCCTCGGTGGCTTTATTACCTTAGTGGACTTTAGGTCCCTTGTCCGCCTTCCGAGCCCAAGCTTGTAACTCGCTTTTGATCATCTAAATTTCAGTTTTAGCTCCCAGAAGCGCTTGTTAGTTTACTAGGTCACAAAGTTTCTTTAAAACGAAATCAAACATTTTTAAATTTATGAGGCTGAAGTTTCTTGGCTATAGATGGGTGATGATGGCAGCAAAAGGGAATCAAGTTTTAAAACTTGCTTTGAGGTATTGAACAATTGTGTTTGTAGTGATTTTACAATCCTGTGGGCATTTATTTTTGAAGTTATCATTTGAGGCTATAGGTTGGCCACTTATATTTTCTCGGTCAATTTCTCCTCTAAGTTTTGTGTCTCAGCTCGGCACAGGAGTGCCACTCTTTGAAATAGGGCAGTGTTGCTTTGTGTATTGGTTTTCTGCTCTCTGTTCCATTATAGGATTTTAAATTTTTTTTAAAAATGTTTTCATTTTATTTTTGAGACAGGGAGAGACAGAGCATGAGCAGGGGAGGGGCAGAGAGAGAAGGAGACACAGAATCCGAAGCAGGCTCCAGGCTTTGAGCAAGTGGTCAGCACAGAGCCTGACACGGGGCTCAAACTCACAGACTGTGAGATCGTGACCCGAGCTGAAGTTGGATGCTTGACCGACTGAGCCACCCAGGTGCCGCCCCCCCCCCCCCCGTTATAGGATTTTAACAGATAAAGCCAGAGCATGCCTCACCTATAGACTGAAGAGGCAGCACCTGTTCAGAGTGGGATGCAGAGTCAGGGTAGCCCCTCTCCCTCTTCCTAGCTCTAGAAATGCAGAGGCAGTGTTTTCCTGTTTTCAGTATCATTCCATACTCCCAGGGTGTCAGCCCTAATTAGTAAGACTGTAGAAGTCAGAATAGTGCATGTCTCTTACCAGCACATAAACCTTTCAGAGCTTTGAGTTTTGCTCAGTTGCTCAGGTGGAACACTCATCAAGGTGGCAGAGAGGAAGGCAAACCCACATCAATGGGTTAGAGAGATAGAGGGGAAGAAAGAGTGAAACCGAGCACCATTTTAACTGTTTGCCATGTGGCCTGGAGGAAAGCCCATATGAGTGATTTATCTCTGGAAGCCTTCAGTTTTCCATTTTAGTCTCTCCTCCCTTATAAAAGATCTCTTAGAACTTCACTGGCATGAAAAAAAAAACCCTAATCCATATGCTGATGACTTTCTAATTAATATCTCCATTCAGACATCAACTTGCCTTCGTGGCATCCCATGGGATGACTAATGGATACTTCAGATTTAATATGGTCAACCCAAGGTGCTGAGATCCTCGGCTCAAACTTGCTCCTTTTACAGTCTTCCCCTTCTTAGTAAATGCTAACTCCAACCTTCTGGCTGCTGAGGACTAAAACCTTGGAGTCACCCTCCAAATCTGTCCCTCACATTTCATATTGTTTACAACGGCAGTCTCACTGGTTCTACATTCACACCATATCCCAAACCTGATCACTTCCCCCTACCTCTGTTGCTGCTATGCTGATTCAAACCACTGTAATTTCCTCCTCGGGTTATTGTCATAGTTCCCAGCCAATTCCCTGCTTCTATTTGACTCCCTAACACCCTGTTCACAGCACAGGAGATGGAGTGATCCTTTCAAAGTGAAGTCAGACTATGCCCCTCCTCTGCTTCAGATCTACAAATGGGACCCAAAAGGCCCCACACAACATGTCCTTTTATCTCCCTGACTTTATCTCCTACCACTTTGCCCCATGCTTACTCCTCCTGGCTACTCTGCCTTCCTTGCTTCTTATGAAGGTACAGGGCATACTCCTGCCTCAAGTACTTTTCATGCGCTTTTCTTTCCCTTTGCAGTGCTTCTCCTGGGCAAACCCGGGTGACTTATTTCTTTGTCTCCTTCAGATCTTACTCCCATCTTACCTTCTTGTTGAGGCCAATTCTGATCATCCTCAATAAGTTGTGTCCCCGCCAAATACTTCCTGCTCTGGTTCTTTCTTTTGTTTTTTATCTTATTACTCATCACCGTCGTGCCACTGTCTGGCATACTGTAACAGTTGGCTAGCGCTGAGTAACAAGCCCTCCCAAGTCCCAGTGACAACGATTGTTTAGTTTTTCTGGCTAGCACATCTGTCGGTTGGCTGAGGTTTAGGTGATCTGGGCTGGGTTTGATTTCGTAGTCTGGTCTGGCCTCCTCCTTGTGGGTAGGACTCAGGTGGGCTCCCTGTGATTTCATCTGGGGTCCCATGCAAAAGGGGCCGCAGCTGCCCGGGGAAAGTTCCTTTCATGATGATGGCAGAGGTACAAGACAATAAGCTCAATCTGCAAACAGATTTTGAAGACATTTTTAGCTTCCTTTGGTAATGATAGCATATTGATGGTCAATTTGTGTGAGTGTGCATGTGCGTGCACATGTGTGTGTGTGTGTGTGCGTGTGTGTGATGTATTTATCGTCTCTTTTTTTGTCTTGAGATGAAATGCTTATATTAGTCAGATAGGACCCCCTCCCATGGCTCACTCTGTCACTACCTTTGTTCAAATATTACCTTTTCAGAGTGACTTTCCCCTGACAATGATTTCAGAGCTAGCACTCCTTATTCTATTTCCTTGCTCCGCTGTATTTTAAAATAGCACTTATCCCTACATAGCTCAATAGCAAATATTTGTTTGCTTGTTTCCTTCGTCTCTCCTACAAGAATATAAGCTTCATGAGGGTAGAGACTGTCTTGTGCGCCAATGAATTCTCAATACCTAGAACAGTGCTTGGGGCCTAGAAGGCTTTCAATAAACATTGCTGAATGAATTATGAGAAACCGTTATAAAAGAGGTCTAAGACTGTGTTAGAAGAGAGGGCTCTGTCCCTGGATTGTGTGGTGCTGAAGCTCTTTTTGACACAACATCAATATTTTTGGCATTTGTGGTTTTTTGTTTGCTCATAAGACACTGTGTGTGCCCCTGTGAGAGCATCTCTAAATTGTTCTTGGTACTGCATGAGATGCTTTGATTATTTCTGAAGCCCTTCTCTGATCCGTAATATATCTGTACCTCTTGTCTGCAGATACTTTGAAAATGGTAGAGCTGAGCTAAAAATATTCAGAAGTAGCTAAGCAGTCAGCATTGCTTCAACTTTGCACACTGACTGCTTCTGTGTCTTATCCTTGCATCTGGCATCAAAACAAAAATCTTTAACATGGGAAGATATTTTAGTCCTAAGCAATCTATTATTGTCACAGATAATGCACAAGGCAGCTTTTGAAAACACCCAAATAATGTTCTCTAACCTGTCTCTCTAGGTACCCACCTTGCTCCTACAATGAGAATGTTACAGTCAGATTCATCCCAAAGAGCCTTACTTTTATGTAATTTAGAACTATAATAATTTTTAAAAATCTCACATATTTAGATAGCATTTGTCCCTTTATGGAGCACTTTTCAAATTTCACGTATTATTTCCTTTTACGTCAAAATAGGCCCATTTGACCTAGGACAAATGAGGCCCCGAAGAGTTCATTGACATCTTCAAGGTCACTTGGCTAACTGGTGACCGAGTCAAAAATCTCCATCCTCTGCTGTACAGACTGTGAACACTGAAATATTAAAGTAACCTCATCTGATACCCAGTATTGACTTCTTATTTCTAGATTTGAAAATATACGGCAAGCTTAAAAAATAAACTTGAGAGGAATAAAAGTGTGCTTTGGCGAGGCTTTCAGGCCGGATAATCAATTATGTGCTTTCTCTACGACCTGGTCACCATATTTATGAAGATAAAACCAGGGTGGTTTTAGTGGAATAGGATGGGTACAAAAGGACAGCATGTATTGTCAAGCGAATGTATGTAAAGGGAAGTGGGGTTTTGTTTTGTTTTGTTTTGCTTCGTTTTGTTTTCCAGCCCCTATCTTTCTCAAGCCCTCTCACATGGAGGCTTAGTCCGGGCCAGCACTTGAGCCAATCCTGACCGGAGTATCAGTAGCCTCAGACCTCTGGATGATGGGACCTAGGGTTTTGTTTGTCATGGATTAAGTGTCCGCTATGAGCTCTGGGCAACCAGATCCCCATCGAGTCCATATCACCTTTCGGCCACAGCAGGGGTCAGTTCCCATGACTGGGTTTCTGTTTGGAGCCCTGGCCTGAACATCAGACCATTTATGTGGGACCCCAAAGCCCCATCCAGCGTCTACCAGCTCACATCCTGAGGAGGTGGTTGGGTTTTGCTTTCTGTGGATTCAGGCACTGGTTGGGAATATGGGTGGAGCGACTGTTGGCAATGCTGCTACAAATGCCTACCTCACTTTAGACATGATTTGTGGTGTTCTTTGCTAGAACCTCAATGCCTGGCATCCTACCTGGAATGCGGTAGATAGTCAATGAGTAAGCGCCTGAAAAAACAAACACGGTCCCTGGATTCTTATGCTCATTCATTGGAGAGATAGGATATCTGTCTGAGAAAAACCTGAATTACATCATCCTTTTGGACTTTCAGTCTTGGGTTCTCCCTCTGCACTCATGGTACCAGTTTACAGCTAACTTATCACTGCCACTTCCAGACTCATGGGCAAGCATGTGCCTCGCAAGGGTCTGTGATTCACTCACCCTCTTATCCAAGATGGCTGCCCAGCTCCTACCACCACTGCTTGATAGTGAGTGGAAAGAGCTCCCCTTTCTGAAACCAGAAAGTATGCCCTTACTAAATGAATTCTAAAAGTGCTTTTTGAGGAGAAGGAAGGAGAAATCTCTGGCTCATGCTCAGGATTTTGAAAGCAGAATTAGATTTGGCAGTAGGAAAAAATTCAATTCCATTTAACAGAGATTTATTTATTTTTAAAGTTCTTTTATATGCCTGGAACCGCGAAGTTGAAAAAAAAAGGAGTCAGTCATGGACTCTGCTCTCTAGGGATTAACAATCTAGTGACTGAGGAAGTCCAAATAGTAATGGAAGTAGGTGCAATAATTCTAGCATGAGGCAGATTTAGTGAGTGCTATAGCAGGACAAGAGTGGAACACCTGTGGGGCTCAATATTTATCATATATTTTTGGAAGACTAAGGAAGGGAGACATCCTAAAGTACTATAACTTCTCCGTGCTGTCTTCCCATTTCTTTTATGGGATCTTCTCTTTACATTAAATTGCAGTAAGTTGAAATTTTGATTGGCTAATGCATTCCCATCTTCAAAAACCAAAATAATTTCAGTAGATGTACATTAAGAAGTCTTATTCTCACCATGTTCAGGAATTTTGCTCTCACCATGCCCCATTCAGACCATTCCTCCCGCTCCTGTACCCTGCAGGTAGGTTTTTGCAGTGGTTTCTTGTATATTCTTCTGGGCTATTTTATGTAAATAAAGCAGATAAGAATACTCATTTTTATTCCATCTTTTTTCTTCCACAAAAAGAACATTATATACAGTGTCCATCTTGCTTTTTTCTCCTTCACAGTATACCCCAGAGATGATTCTATGTCAAAAAATAAAGAGCTTCTTTATTCTTGTTTTATAAATGCATAGAAAATCCTGCAGTTCATTTAGCCATCTCCCTATAGATGGACATTTGGGGTGCTTCCAACCGTTTGTTAAAAATTTGTTGCACAAACCATTTACATACATCAATTCATATGTGTGCAGGTGTATCTACAGGGCAAAATACCCAGAAGTAGGACTGCTCAGATATCCACTCTCTTTTCTTTTCTTGTTTTTTAAAATCAAGTTCATCATTATTCCCAGTCTCAGAGATAATGTACTTTGCCATACAGACTCTCAAAGACCAAAGGAATGGATCTCTTAGGGTTGAATTCTAGTTCTATGAGAAAATATTAAGTGAGATCTTAAGACCATTTCTATATCTTAAGATATATAGGAAGCCACTTGTTTCTACAAAGTTCACTTATATGATTGACTTTATTATCAGATCCTGATTTCCAATTCCATCAATGTTTGTTCTGGCCAGTTAGTGGTTTGCGTTGCCTTCATTCACCTGTTCAACCAACAAATGTTTTTTGTGCACTTACTAGACCTCAAGGTCTGATAGATATTGGAGTTAGAGTGGACTCATACTTGGTCTCTGTTCCCTAGCTCATAATTTGGATAGAGATTTAAACACCTAGATACACATTTAGTATGGCAGTTATTACTCCACACATATATGTAGGTTGAGCTTTTTCCCCAGCAACCCCACCTTCTCTGTGTATGTTCTTGGCAATCTGTTGGCATCCCCCACTGCCAGTTGCAATATGATCTTCATAATACACAGAAATTGGGGTCAGAAACCTTGGGTTTCGGTTTAATCTATGTTACTAACAAGTATTAGTAACATGAGTACCTTAGTAACATAATAAGCTTGTAGTTTTTCAGAATATCAAAATCTCTATCTGAGATGTGAGTATAGAATGATATCAGTGCTTAAAGGTGCTGTGCAAATTATTGTTTACATTCTTTCTCTCCCAGGGAACAGAACTGTGAGTGAGAACAACCAAGGATTGTGGGAATCATTTCAGCAGTAACGATAGTATTTGTTTCTGGACTGACAGAGCCTTTCCCTTTCCCAAGTAGATTCGTCCGGGTCACCCACAGTCAGAAGCAGAATTTATAGTCTCCTCCACCAAGTGGGCTTGGTGTGCAACTTATGGAGGCACCAATACTGGCCTGTCTGCCCTTTTCGTTGTCAGCGTTGACTTTATCACCATTGAGCCACTGAACTGACCATCTTGCTCTCACCAAAGTGGGGAGAGCTTTTTGAGATAATGTCTCTGGAACGCCACCATTATAGTTGTACCCAAAGTATTCCTGCACACTGGCAATACATCAGTGTCAGCACATGGTCAGAACCAGGTATCCGTACCTGGATGTGGTGAGGAAAGAAGAGATTAGCAATATTAGCAATCTGCAACCATCCCTAGGAGAGTAGGTAGTACTAATAGAGCCCAAAAGGCAGACCTGCCATGGCAGTGTGGATCACAGAACAGTCCTAGCCCTTGATGAGGTTGTGCCCCACCCTGAAGCAGGGAGGGGGAGAAATTCCATGTCTTCTTCCTTCCTCCTATTCTCTAGTCTCCTGTTAGTATTTTTCATTAACTAAGCCTGGTGAGAAGACACTTGTCAAGGGAGCTAGGGGAATATATTTTGTTGGAGAAAGTCAGGGGATGAATCTGAGAGCAAATAGGCAAATTACCAGCATAGAATCTCAACTCCTTCTTAGAAAGTGTTCCCACCAAGAGGGGAAGTTTGTCTCTAACTTTCTTCTTGTTCCTGAGGCTGAATATTTTTGTCTTGAGGCCTCTCAGGTTTTAAATTCTTTGTTACTCTTTTTTTCCAGCAGGCCCACTGCGTCCTGTGCAAAGAGTGCTTCTGGAAGTCTCCACTTGGGACCATCGATACATGCTATTCTACCTGTTTGCTTTGATGCCTTCAATTGTCTAGCTAGCCCTTTCTTCAGTGGCATGGTTGGCTTCCAAGGTAGGAAAGGGGAAAGAAAGACAGAATCAACAGGTCACCTACAAGGCCAAATGCATTAACTCTTTGAATCATAGAGAAGCCAAAAAATTCTGAGAAGGAGCAGGACAATTGGTGAGGTTTCATGGTGGTTATTTCCTATCACTCCCCCAGTGGGTTACAAGGAAAACCTCTCTAAATAGCTTTAGCTTTAGCCATGATCTTCCAGCCTTGTTTAGAATGATAGAATTTTAGCCTTATTTAGAATGATAGAATTTTAGAGCTAGAAATGTTAGAAATCAGCAATCTCAACATTTTCTTCTTCATTTTATAAAGAGTAAAAATGAGGTCCAGCAAGGTTAAGTGACAAGGTCACAATCACTTAACAAGTTAGTGGTGTGAGCTGATTTCCAAATGTTCCTCTTCCATCTGTACAAGTCAATTTTACTTAGGTTCCATATTAACTCGCCATCTTAGTGTTATTTAAAGGGTCTAAGCAATTCTTCTCTTCCTGCTTCAGAGTTTCTCCTGTTGAAGATCCCTTCAGGGAGTCTCCTGGCTTTCTTTTGCAGAACACTTTCAGCAAATTTTTATTTTTCTCTGCTGCCTCCACCTCACCCCATACAAGTTATTTTGAGTCCAGAAAGATCTAGAATGAGCTCAGGTTTGAACTGGTACATGCCTTCTGTTATTCCACCGAGGGGTTGTGTGGCTTTCCCTTCCCCAATGTTGTTTGTGGTTCAAGCATGCGAAGGCTCTTTCTGTGAGAAGAAGTTCTACAATTTTATTACCAGTAAAGTAAAATGGAAAACCAATACTATCACTTTCACTGTAGGTTTTATTTCCCTGGTGATACATGAAGAAATTGGCTCAGTGAAGAAGCCAGCTATAAGGGTGGAAATCAGCAGATGGTGGGTCCACTGGAGCCCAGAGAGGGTGTGTAGTCAAGGGAAGGAGGAAAGTCTGACCCTTGGTGAGAGGGCTAATCTCACCAACTCAGGCAGTGGCTTTCTGTAGTTTAGTTTTTATCTGAATAGGGAAGGAGAAGAAGGCGAAGACACCAAGAGAATAAAGAGGGAAAGAAAGGAGAGAGGGCACAACAGAGACAGAGAACAAAGGAAAGAAGAAAATGGAAGAAAATGCTCCTATAGGAGTGAAGAGGGCATGGGAGAATAAGAATCAAAGAAGGGGGCTATGTGTCACTCAATAGCACACTTAATGTAAATATGACTTCTTTTTTCTAGTCTGCAGAATAAAGATTAATTATCTATTTTTTTTTCTTATGAGTGTGAGGTAATCAGACTCAGGCCATGTTTATTTGTAAAGAAACCAGAGTGATCAAAAGACTAGGTCAGTCCAGTGTTTAGCTGCAGGGACTAATGCACTAAGATTCTACATGGGACCAAAGGTGGGAATGGGGAGGGCAGGGAGGAGGACAAAGGGGAAACTACCTCACTCTCCTGGGAATGGGGGCTTGCATAGACCTGGTGCTCAGCATGCACTTGTTAAACTGGCGTTCCTCCCTTTGCCACTTGCTCTGATGCAGTTATGGTGACACTAACTTAGAAACAGTGCAAAGATTGATTCATATATATTTTTTCAATCGTTGTGGCCAATACTTGGTTGGAAATTGGGCATCATCAAGTTTGGAAGGTAGAGAAGTGGGTGGGTGGAAAAACTTCATGGATTAACATAGAGGTAGGAAAGCATTTGCTCTTCTGGGTGGTAGTAGAGAAGGAATCTTCTAGACTGCGCTGGCGCCTTAGGTTTGTATCAAATGGAACATGATTGCACTTTAATTACCTGAAAGAATGAAAAGGATAACTGGTTGGATATTTTCAAAGTGCTTTGCAATTATGTGTGTTGGTGGGGCTATCAGTCATGATGCTTCAACTGGTCTGTGTCCTGAAACTTGGAATCATTAGTAGATGGAAAAAACAGTTGGAGCTGATTTATCCTGACAAGACCATCAATTGGCTCCTCTTACATGGATTCCCAGGGCTGCCCTGGCTTCCTGCCCTTCTCGAATCTGTTTGGCATCTCTATGCATTTCTTCAGTTTTGAGACCTGCCACCCATTGTTCCACTACATCCTATTTTTAACTGTAGGCGGGAAGAATGCTTCTATCGCTTGAAGGCAAAGGACCCTAACCCAACTAATAGATGTCCTACTGTTCTACCAAACCATTGTCTTCTCTCACTGGACCTTCTGAGTCCCTAGATTTTCCAGTAATAAATACTTTCTGTACCTTCAACTTAATGGTAAATTTAATAATCCCTGGACTCTCTCTCAAACCCCTGGATGAACCACTTTACCCTTAGAGGTTGCAAATAATAAAAGTCTGCAAATAAACATATGGATCCGACTAGAAAAAAACAGCACACGATGGAAGAGGTGAATTCCAATTCTGAAGCTAACTGGCAAGTTACTAACCCTCTCTGGGTACAATTATTTTCCTTTTCTGTGATATGGACTTCACAGAGTTGATAAGAAAAAGTGACTGAGGCCACTTATGTGAGGAGTCACATGCCTCCTGACACATCATGGGACAAGTGTCCACATTTTCCTGTTGGAATGTATGTGCCAAACCCTTGTGCTTGGGGGAATGCGTTTAGTAATATCCATAGCAAATCCAGACTTAGGCACTTCATAATCCTTGGGAGTGTGGGCACTTGACCAGAGTCACTGAGCTCAAAGCTTCTGACCAGAGGATCCAGAAAAACACCCAGGAATTTAAACACAACAGAAGGGCAATGAAGTAGTGAGGCGGAGATTAAAAAAACAAAAGGAGGGCCCCATAGGGAGATAGACATAACAAGAGAAAACACATTCAAGGCAGAGCACAGGAGAGACATACAGAAACTTACAGCCAGAGATAAAATATGTCTCTTGAGTTTTCTCTGATCCTGAACTCCCAAGCTGGTTTGTCACCTAATGCCTAAGGGCTAGATTATGGGAATATCGAACCAGAGCGCCAGGCTAGAAAGCCTGGAGATAACATGAAGCTGCACAAGCTACAATTTCTGCAAACTACTAAAGCTTTCATTAGGCAAACTTTAATTTGTGTGCGTTCTCTCCACTGTACCTTAAAATAAATGTATTCTTTATGATCTGGAGAGATGCCTACTCGTCTAATTTGGAAGAAATATAAATGTTGGTAGGATCGTCTCCGGGGAACGTTACTACCTATCGTCATTAAGGGAGGAAGTAATGAGAGAGCGGGAGATTAACTAGTTAGTTGGGGAATCTACTAGAAGAAAGGAATTGACACCTCAGGGCCTAATCTTGAAAATTGTTCTGGCACAGACAGTAACATGCTGAGCAGAGGAAGAATGGGATGGGAACTGCAAAAAAAAAAAAAAAAAAAAAAAAATGATCAGAAATGTTAATCAAAATATGATGAATATAAAGTGCTAAACTATTTTAAATAACAACAGTTTTGCTATTCATTCAGTCACGTATTACATTTATTAAAAACGTTTCTATTCCTCAAGCTGTTTTCAGCACATGGGCCAGCTAGAGAAAGCTGAGAGTTAAGTTGGCCGCGGCTGCGGCAGAACTGCTCCTGTCTCTGTGCTGTATGGAATGCTATTCTCGACGTCAGCAACAATAGCTAAACACATCTCTGAATTATAACTGTCATAGGGCTCCTTCCTGGGTTCATCGGCCTTGCTTAGCATTTTAAGTCTCTCCTGCTTAATGAAATGTCATCTTTTCATGGACGGTGAGCAAATAATTGTTTAAAGCAAATCAGAATGTGAAAGGTGGAGGTTTTTATGACTTGGAGTTTAATTCGTCGTGATACCTTGACTCATGTCTCAAGCTAACTAAAGGATGCCACACTGTAGGACATGTAACCTTTCACCACCACACACTTCACCAATTACAGCAAATTTCCCTTTATCCAGAGTAGCTGGAGATCAGTGGATTCAATTTCCAGTATGCTGATTAACTGGGTATTGCCACATAATCCAATCACCAGAGAATAAAATTTGTCTTCTCTGGATGACGGCTTCAACTCTTTTACCCTCCTGTTCCTTCTAGTCTCTCTTCAAGTCAATCTTCTTGAAGAGTAACTCATTTCTTTCCAGCTTGAAACCTTTGATAACTCCCAGAGCTCATGGGATAAGGCTATCATTCTAGGTTGTTCATGATTGTTCCCACACATCTATTTTCATCTCTGTTTCTCTACCCTTTGTGCTCTTCTTCATAAAAACCCTGACTTTCCTCATGCTTGATGTTCCCTCCACATAGGATGCCCTTCTGGCCTGTTTCTGCATATTCAAACACTACCCGTTCTTGAAGAATCAGGTCAATTCCCTCTTCTTCTGAAAGCCTTCCTAAACGTCTCCTTCCCCATCTCCTTTTTAAAGCCTACATCTTCTTCTTCTGAAATCGCACATCTTTGATCTCTGCCTCTCCTGGGAAATGACTTTTTCCTTTCAGTCATCCTCATTTACATTTACTCTATCTTACCAATAAATCACAAGTTTTTTGAGTGTATTATCCGTGACGGATGCATCTCTGTTAGCCCCCAAGATGCTATCACATGCCTTGCACACAGTAGGTGTTCATTAAATGAATGAGCCAACAGAACCATAATTTCATCACTAAAATGGATCAAAAGGTGCTTCTCTCTTTCTTAGATGATTCATAGAACTCCTCAGGGTTTCACAGTGCTTTTAATTTAATATGCTTAACATTAACTATCATTAAACAAGCTGCAAATAAGTCTGGTTATTTGAATTTTCTCGTTTCGATTTCTGAACAACACAGAGAGCAGGTCCATTTAACAACCAGGCGACTGACAGAAGTTACAGGAAAAATGTGTTTATTGACCTCACATAAAACACAGTAAATGGCACAGGGAATTAGGATAAAATTAAGTCCATCTATACATGAAGTGATTTTGTCTGAGAGAATCTAATTAGTCATGTCAGAGTGTGACCAGAATCTCAGTGTTGGTACTATCCACCCATGATCACTCCTTGAGGATAATGACTTTAAGAAAGGCAGCCATACCCAGGGACAGTACCAAGAAATAGGCAGAAGCGAGGCAGATTCCTTCTTAATCACCAGAGACACAACTGGGGATTGAAAATTCACTGCGGTTCCCTGCCCCAAGGGCTACAGGGCATGGCATTTATTTCAGAGTGGGCACAGTCACTGTTCATGATGCCATGCAGAGTCATGCATTTGCAGATAAAAACAAGAAACAAGCTGGTCACCAAGCATGGGTGAGAGGACAGTGTTCTCAATGCCAGGCCATGCTGTGAGCAGGGTCAGGTCAAGGGATCTGAGAAAGAAAGAAAAGGGAGAGCAGGAGCTCATGAAAAGCTATGATCAGGGTAGCAATGGGTTAACTGCTAAATAAGTTAACAGAAATCAATCAAAGAAAAGTGGATGTCAGGAAAAAATAGGAGACCAGCCCAGGAAAGTAGTTCACATCTTTGAAACCTGCAGAAGTTGAAGGAACAAAGGAAGATGGGTCATCAATATGGAGCAATCTGGAGGATTCTGGAGTTTCCTCTCCAGAAAATAGCTGTATGGTCCTGGCATCCAGGAAAGGAGCCAGATGCCAGGGAAACTTGCTATTTGGGCCCCAGCTGTACTGACATGCTCTCTCATTCTGTAAAACCCATTCTGAGGTCTTCTGCTGTCGAGTTGGGAGCAAAGGATGCTCACTGAAAGCTGGTGACAAAAAGTTGTAGGGTAATCACTGGAGATGATTCTCTAGGCAGAATGATTTCCCCAACACAGAGACATACAGTTGTTTGGAAACAGACCCTCTGGAGCATTAAGCTTATCAGGATATCTACTAGGAATTCTCTTCCTTAGACTTTTATCTCATCTTTCTTCAGAGGCTGTGGGAACACAGATTCTCTTAGAATCCTCTCCAAGCTCTCTGTTTTGGCCTTTGACACCGACTAACGGTGACTGTGGTTCTTTCCAAAACTCGTTATAGTGTTTTGGTAACAGTTGGCAGCAAGGGGACCCAGGTCCACATGCCCTTGCAGAGAAGCCCTGGCCCATCCCATACTGATTTCCAGGTGGACAACCGAGTGCAGTTTGTTATGTAATGGAACCTTCAAAGTCATAGATTCTGTAGTGTTAAAGCTTGAATTCTGTCTGTTAAATCATATCCACGTGGCCATCAGAGGTCACACCAACTCCAAGTCAGGTGTTTATGCTCCCAGCTATAATGAAGAGGAAATTCTGATCCATTTTCCATGCAGTGGAAATTGATCCTCAGAATGATTACCGCGAGGGTATATAAGGATGGGTCAAGACGTGACCTTGATAATTTGCCAAACCACTCTGAACTCCAGCTTACTTAGTTGGAAAATAGAGACTTATCACCCCACTCAAAGGATTATGATGGCGATTAAACGTGTAAAAATGTGGATAGAGTATTGGGTGCATGAGAGGTCCTTGCATCAACAAAAGAAAGATTCAAGAATGTTCAGTTTTGGTGCTATGTTTCTTTGCATTAGGATTCTTGGAGCTTGGTTTACTCCTACACAGTCTTTTTTTTCTTTATTAATGTTCTACTGGTCATAAAAAAGTTTATGAGAGGAACATGTACTTACTAGACCAAGAATCAAGATATCTAGATTCCAGTTCTAGCCTGCTGCCTGCTAGCTGGATAATCCTGTATAAACGACATACAGTCTACAAGCATCAATTTCTTCCCCTCTAAAATTCAATAATAGACATGATTTCCATGTCTACCTCATAAGACTATTGTGAAGATCAAATAAAATAATAGCAGAGCAGGTGTTTTCACCATTAACACTGGCCATGTATTGACTAAGTCAGTTTCCATCACTCCTTTAATCTCCACAGTAACCCCACTCAGTAGATACAGCTTTTCTCATTTGAAAACCTGAGCTTAGAGAGACATTTAGTGGCTCACTAAAGCTTAGCAGTCGCTGAGCAGTAGGGCCAGGATTCAAAACCAAACCTCTGGGCTCCAAGTGCTCTTCTCACTATTATGTTGGGTCATGTGAAATTGCTACTTTTGTAGGTGAAAATCGAATGTCAGTGATTTCATACGGTTAAACCTGATATAACACATCTGTATAAAGAGCTATTTAAATTCAAAAGAACAGAACCATTGAGTTAAAAGGCTTAGGTTCTGTTTAACACCATTCAGGGCAGTGTTTCCTTATACCATGTAAAGGACTGGAAAAGGGTCATAAATTTCCCATTTGATCCAAACTGGAATCGGCAAAACCCTGTTCTGGTTGGGCATTTCACATGATAGTTAAGCTACAGTTCATTCACAGGAATCAAGCTCTCTTGGTAGCACCATCCTCAAAGTGGGGTTGATATGTCATATGGTCTGCAATATCTACTCATTGTCTTATGGAAAATTGTGAATCCATTATAAGTCTGAATTCAGGTGCAGATCGAGATACTAAGTAGTCCATTTAAGCATTGTAAAGTATGAGACTTGAGCAAATGTCCTTTTATAAAATTGAGATTAGTTTTTAAATATGGACTTAGATTGGTCTGTTCATGAAAATTGCTGTTTTGGGGAAAAAATTCCCAAGTATTTGCTCATAGGAACCTTGGAATCCTACGAAGCATGCTGATTTGAGCTTCTCTTCACTCATGCTGGAAAAAGAACTGTGAATTGGTTCTGGGATGGGCTTGGCCTAGTGTTACCTGGACTGGGTGTAATACCAGATTGGTCAGCTAACCTCTGGGGAAACGTATACAGAGTATCATGATTGCCTTGTCTGAATCACTAAGGCCAGATTATACCCCATGGATAATGGTGGGGATTTTTCCCTAAAGATAAGAAATATTCCTACTCTTGGTCATCCTGAAGCTGGGTAAGAGGCCAAACTGGAGCAGGGATCTGGACCAGGGAAGACGGAATCTTCTCACTGTGGGTTTAAGGGGAACTAGGGTTCAGGATTTCAAGGTAGGGAGAAATCTGGATATTCCTATAGGATTTAGTTCAGCTGGTTACTACCCAAAAGTGACCTTGCATTATTGAATTAATTTCTGAAATATTCCAGATTGTGCTATTCAGAATAGATACCCAGGCCATTGTTATTTGAAAATTAAGAAGGGAACCCATGAAGGGTTGAAAACATGTATACATCTGGGTTACATGCCTATATAATGAATGGTACCTGTCATCTAATTACATTATGAATCACACAACATATTCCATACCATGCTGCCTTATATTACACAGCATGGCCCACTTAAAATGCTTGTATATATTCTGTATACAAATATGTGTGATATTTTGTATGCAAATCCTCATTTTCCTGTTTACGGGGCATCCAGGCCCATTCAGCCCCTACATAGATATTGATAATTTTCCTTATTGACACAGAGGAGCTTTTGGTTGTCCATCAATTAGAACTCAAGGCAATCTATTTTATGTAAATTCTATTTAAATCACAATCAACTCTTGTACCTCAGCATGGAGTTATTTATGCCAGAATGCTAAAATATTACAGGGCAAGGATCCACCGTGGGGATACAGGGTCAATCTACTTAGCCTAGGAAAAGTGTGAATTATATAGCCTTGGAAATAAATGCCCAGGGGTTCACTGCTTAATGGAATTGTAGCCAGGTTTCAGCCTTCCCAATGTTTAGTTGATAGTAAGGCAGAAACCAGATTGGTGGGTAGGTTAAAAGGCAGTCCCCCCGTCGCCACCAGTTCTAACAAGAACGGGAGAATCAAATGCCATGAACATACAGAGCAATGCATCACGATGTTGTGTCTTTAATGCACTCACTTTCACATCCATGATATCATTGATTCTCAGATTCCTTTTACCAACAGCATTGGAACTCTAGCCTGTGTTTTAGGAGACTTAGACTCTCTTTGAAGTTCCATCATTAGCTTGCTGAGTCAGAGAGCAACATGCTGAAAGGTGTCTGGAAGTTTCTTCTATCTGTGACATTCCATGAACTGTGTCCACTGTCTCATTTAAGTTTCATATCAGATTGGACTTAGAAGTTAAAAGACTTGCTCAAGATCACCCAGTTAAGAGATGAAAGGTGGAGGGGCACAGCCGATGCTACAGCCAAGGGTTTCTGACAACAGAATTCTTCTCGAGGCACCATTACTCTACAGAGAAGGAATGTTTATCCAGAGACAAGCCCGCCTGTATTCTCTACTTCCTCATGCCTGACCCAAGGGACTCACTGTTTACCCATGACAAAGATAGAGTATGCAAGGGTGACAGCAGGGGGCTTCATTCATTAATTCAAAATGCACTCATTAAAAAAGGAGATATGGGCTATCTATTTTGATTTGGAGATCATGGCAGCCTACACCTGGGCCTATGTAGTCTAGTGAGGTAGACAGACAGATAAACAATGTGACAAGGGCTGTGATAGAGGGAAGCACAGGCTGCTGAAAGTGCTGGATTTCTGGTCATCTCTCTTCAGCGATGCCACAAGCTGGAAAGTTAACCGTTCAAAGGCAACTTTACTGGGGAAGCCCATAAATGGTAAGCACAAAAGAGGATGGATCCAAAGATCCCTTTGTGATCCACTGCTATTAAAGGGATGTCATCTGGCCTAGATCCAGAGGTTCCCCAATACACTCCAGGTGTTCCTCAAATAATAGATTGGTCATATCTTGGAAAAAGTTCTTCTTGGGTCACTGAGGGCTGGAAAAGTTTAATTCTCCAGAGTCAGCGGGTATTGGTAGAGATAGACTAGGTTATGCTGTTAGTAATAAATAACCCCCAAATCTCAGTAGCTTAACACCATAGAAGTTTACCTCTTGTGTGTTGGCCAGAAGCTATGCTCATTGTGGTGTCTCGAAAGTTGGGACCGGTAATTATTACCTCTCTACCTATTCTTCCACAATCCCCAAGGCAGGAAAAATGGGATAGAGAAATATATGCCGTCTCTTAAAAACTTTCACCTGTAAATGGTACATTGCACTTCTGCTCACATATCACTGGCTACAACAAATCATATGGTTGTGTCTAACTTCTAAGGAAGCAGGGAAACGCAATCCTACCTTGTGTTGGGAAAGTGGAGAGAACTGAATATTTGTGAATATCCCTAAAACTAGTAGGGTTTTAAGAGCCTACAGCAGAGTCTTTACCTTTCAGGATTTCACACCAGCCTGTGAGCTCCTGGAGGCCTTGTGCATCTCTGTATTCCAAGGGCATTGAATGCCAGGCAGGGAATAGACTCTCAATAGATACTTGTTGAATGAATTAATAGGTGAATAGAAAAAGACTCTTTCTTAAACGAAGAACCCTTCCCACTGGTGGCCAGAAAAGTCTACATCACCTTTTATATATATATATTTTTTATATATTTTTTAATTTTTAAAAGTTAATTTCTTTTGGAGAGAGAGACAGAGCAAGTGGGGGAAGAGAAGAGAGACAGAGAGAGAATCCCAGGCAGGCTCCAAACTGTCAGCACTGAGCCCAATCCACGGCTCGAACTCATGAACCATGAGATCATGACCTGAGCCAAAGACAAGGGTCAGACACTTAACTGACTGAGCCACCCAGGCACCTTTAACCTTTTATATTTTTAAATTAAGCTTCAGGGACTGAGTTTCATCCCTATTTGTGCTCTTCTAACATAGTTAGAAAGACACCTTGAAGGCCTTTATAGTCCTGCCAGGAGGAACAAGCTCAGGTAACTGTACTTTGAGCCTCACTGATGACTTTTGGGAATTAACAGCCGTCGCAGCCACTTGTATGCCAGTTTAAGGAAGATGCTGGGAGAAGGGTGGGCAAGAAACCAAGCAACTTCCGAATGTGAGAAATGATGAACAAAGCATGGCCCTGGGAGGGCAGTGAGGGATGTGGATTATCCTCCCCAAACAATGATGAAGGCGGTGACTAAATCTGCTGAGACCAGAGCTCTGGCTTTACTTGAATAGACACCCTTAGAAAGGCTCCCAGAACAGATACTCTGTTTTCCAAAGTAGCAATGCTAGTGCCCACTTTCTGGACCTGGGGTAATGGCCAAAATCAAATAATATAGCTGGATTCAGAAGGCAGCCAAGGTGCTGGATGACTGCTAGAGCGTATCTATGGCAGCCTCAGAAGTCGACAGACCAGGATGGGTAGCAAACAGGCCATGATTTAATACGCTCCTCATTTATCACTGCCCTTTGTGTTACACAATGTTGAAGCTCTGGCAGTGATCTCTATCTTTGTTGTGCTGCTATAGACAAAAAGATTAGTGCACAGCTATGGTTGTGTCTGCAAACAGACCGACAAGATGCTTGGAAGAAAGAACCCCCTTGGTCCAGGGCTGTGTGCAGAGTGTGAACTTGTTGCCCATTTACAAGGCACAGAAGCCCCAGTGAAATATCTTCCCTTTGGGGTGGGAGGTGTTATACCTAAGACAAACAGTACAGATCTTTTCCTAGAGAAGAATTGGGTGCCATCCCAGTGCCTGAAAGGTGACATAACTTATGGCCACCTTTTACTGCTACCAGGATCTTCAACTTTCCCCAGTGTATGCACCCCCAGTATGACTCACCCTGCTGAGCTTCTATGTTTGCACACAGGCCTGCTGTGCTCTCCCGAGGGGCTGACCAATCATGCATGTGTGTCTAAAGTGTTCTGCAATTATATTTGAGGAAAGAGAACCAAGATGGTACACAGACATGTGTGTAAAGACAGGACTTTTACTCTTTGTTCCAACCATTTTTTCCCTGGCTGGATCCAAGCGTGCTGTGATTCTCCGCAACCTGAAGCTGGTGAGACATCTTCCCCAGTCCTTCTCCTAACAGGTCTGGTTGGGCTGCCTGGGCAGACATCTGAGTTGTTGCCCTTCCCTATGCCTGATGTTCAGTGGGTGAGGGGAGAAATTTGACACTGGATAACTGGAGAACAGCACTGTGACACTGGATCACTGGAGAGCGGGGTCATCTAGGAAACCCTACTTGATGTTACAAAGCTCCCTAACTTTATGAGCCATCAGAGTCTTGGAAAATAAGGGGAGTTTCAATTTCTTCTGGAGGAAGGATAATCTGGTTGAACTGACCTCCTTTGAATGAATCTTTAGAGATAATAGAGACTCTCATCCAAATTATCTTATGATCTTGATACAAGAGTTTCTTTTTTTACATTTTCTGAAAAGGCCTAAGTAGTAAATATTTTAGGCTTGGCTGAGCCCATATGGTCTCTGTGTTCATCCTCCCCTCCCTTCCTCCTCCCTCTCCTTCCCGTAAAAAACATGAAGACTATTCATATAGAAATTGGCCTTGGGGTGCCTGGGTTAAGCGTCTGACTTCGGCTCAGCTCATGATCTCACAGTTCGTGAGTTCGAGCCCTGCGTCAGGCTCTGTGCTGACAGCTCAGAGCCAGGATCTTGCTTCGGATTCTGTGTCTCCCTCACTCTCTGCCCCTCCCCTGTTCTCTCTCTCTCTCTCTCTCTCCTTCTCTCGCTCTCTCTCTCTCAAATATGAGTATACATTAAAAACAATAAAAAAAAAAAAAAAAAGAAATTGGCCTTGGGCTGGAGTTCGTCCACAGGCCTGAGGTCCCTGATTCATGCTCTAGAGCATAAATTAAAAAAACCATCTAATCTCATACAAGACATGATGGCACTTGCCAAAGACTAAGTCAAGTGGGACCACAACTGTAAGTTTGTGGCTCTAGACTGGGTCAGTTGTAAATTTACATAAAGTACTTCTCCATCAATCTGATAAATCCTCCCAGAGATATGTTCCTACCGGTCAAGGTTTACACACACATCCAGAGGTACCTGGTTAAAAGATGAATAGCTTGAGGGTTGGGAAAACTAGGATTCATTTCTCTAGATGGTTTCCTAGATTAAGAAGTGAATTAAGGAGTGCCTGAGTGGCTCAGTCGGTTAAGCCTCTGACTTCGGCTCAGGTCATGATCTCACGGTTCATGAGTTCGAGCCCTGCATCAGGCTCTGGGCTGACAGCTCAGAACCCGGAACTCGCTTCAGATTCTGTGTCTCCCTCTGTCTGCCCCTCCGCTGCTTGCACTCTGTCTTTCGCATTGTCTCAAAAATAAATAAACATTAAAAAAATTAAAAAAAAAAAGAAGTAAATTAAAAGGGAGGGGCACCTGGGTGGCTCAGTTGGTTCAGCAGATGACTCTTGACTTCCTCTAAGGTTATGATCTCACAGTTCGTGGGTTCAAGCCCCACGTCAGGCTCTGTGCTGGCAGCACGGAGCCTGCTTGGGATTTCTCTCTCTCCCTCTCTCTGCCCCTCCACCGCTCACACATTCTCTCTCTCTTTTTCTAAAAAGAAATAAATAAACATTAAAAAAAATAAATTAAAAGGGAATGAAATGCAAGGCTGGTAGATTAAGATACTTTCTGTACAAGAGTAAATATTATCAATATCTCTGGTTTGGATAGGAAGAACTAGAAAAATAAGTCAATCACAACTTTCTGTGCCTCTCCCACCCCCAGTTAAACCTTGGATCAAGTGTGTTGTAAAAACACCCAGATAGGTTTGGGCAAATCTGAGACTTTAGTGGATGGAGCTCTCCTTCCCCAGGAGTAGCCTACTGAGGCTGCAATCCTGTCAGAGAAGCCCTATAGTAAGCCATACGTGACAGGAGAAATGGCGGAGAGCAGTGCTGACCTGTGTGGGTCTGGCCCGATAGTCCTTTGGTTCTTACAATTTGTACTGACATGTAGGGGGCCGAGGAGTTTCTACGACCCTCAACTGGGAGATAAAGGGTATTGTGGGTGGAACGAGGTGAAGAGCTCAAAAGAAGGGGTGTTAGTTTCCTAGGGAATGCTGTAATGAAGGACCAAAAACTAGATGGCTTTAAACAATAGAAGTTTATTCTCTCACAGTTCTGGGGGATGTAAGTTCGAAATCAAGGAGGCCATGCTTTCCCTTTCTTGCCTCATCCCAGCTTCTGGTGGTGGCGGTGGATCCTTAATGCTCTTTGGCTTACAGCTGCATCACTCTAGTCTCTGCCTCCGTGGTCACATGGCGTTCTCCCCGTGTGTCTCCATCTTTACTCGGTGCTTTAGTGCCCTCCCTAATAACTTCATCTTAACTTGATTGCCTTTGCAAAGACCTTACTTCCAAATATGGTCACATTCACAGGTACCAGGGGTTAGGACTTCCACATATTGAACAGTATGGTTCAACAGGTAACAGAGTAGAACAACGGTCAAGTGCAAAGACGCTCGTATTGTCATCCAAGCAAGTGACACAGCTGGATCTCAGCGGATCTGCATGTTCAGCAGGAGCCAGAGAAAATGACCAGCCAGCAAAGGGATTGCAGTGGCTTCTGCTAGGCTGAGACAAGGACATGAGCATACCACAGTGAGCTCTAGCAATGCACCCAGCAAGAGATGGAAGGAAGGCAGTGTACAGGCTGGATATGTCCACCTTCCCCTGATCGCCAGCACCACAAAGCTTCTTAATACCTGGGGCCTTAGATCCTCTCTTGGTTAAAGACAAGAAGGGCAAGAGGGAGGAAATAGTGACTGTCAGATGATCTTTACCCTAAAGGGATCAAGCTCAACCTGAAAGAGACTTTCAAGCCAGAGCACGCTGAATTACTATCAGTAAGTTTAACTTTCTCCCCTTACCTCCATCATCACGAATAGAGTACACATCCTGATGAGCACTGAGTAATGTATGGAATTGTTGAATGATTATATTGTCCACCTAAAGTTAACATAACACTGTATGTTCATTATATTTCAATAAAGTGCAATAAAACTCCAAAAAAAAAGAATAAAGGTTTCACAGTAGAATATAAAGCTCTCTCCATTTCTACCCCCATCTGAATCAAGACTTTGGTGTCCCTGTACATATTAAACCAATTATTACCAAGCATATGCAAGACATTGCTATTGCATGGAACAACAAGGACGTGATCGCTGCCCTCATGGAGCCAGTGCTGCTCTGTCATTGTAAAAGTGCAGGCCATTCCCTTCACCCTGTGCTGACCTACTTTCTCCCCCTACCACTACCTTGCAGCTCCAGCTGTCAGAAGCAGGCTTTTAATTTTCTTTTTCCACTCTTGGCACAACTGGGTTTCAGTAATAAACGCAGATGTCACGGGTTTCAATAATTTCAACCCTAGCCTGTTGGCCACTGAGTGGCTGCTTGATTTTCTCTCATTTCTTCAGTGTTCAGAATGGCTCTTAGAAGACAGCTTTCTCCTGTCAGTCTAAATACCCTCCCTCTCGAAAAGTCACTTATCTAGTACTACCCACTCAAACTAGATTTTTGAGTGCTATTATAACTACTTTAGGTTACACCCATAGGTCATCAGATCCTTGATTCTAGCTTCAAAATCTCATATCCATGTCCTTCTGTTATCCTCACTGAATCTGCCTGCAAACCTGCCACTGGTCTCCCTGTTCCAGCATTTTCCCTGAAACCAACTGTCCCCATTGCTACTAGATGCTCTTTCCAAAAACTGCGAGTCTTATCTTCTCTTTTTGAAAGCATTTAATATATACAATATATAAGCATCAATATATACAAATATTGAATCATTATGTTGTACACCTGAAACTAATATGATGTTGTAGGTCAGTTATATCTCAATAATTTTTTTTTAAAAAAATTATATATGCCATATAGTTGAAAATTTGTGGGGTTATTTCATTTACCAAATTTCACAAGTGAGATATAAGAATAATATAAGTAAGTGAAGGCACAAAAGTAGAAGTTGTTGTTGTCACTTTGAGAGTACAAGTAGTGAGGACTAAGAGAGTAAAAAAAAAAAAAAAAAATCCCAATACTGACAATGGCCCTCCAATATATAGAGAATTAGGGAGCAAAATACTGATTCGCTGATCTCTGCTAATAAATCTGTGCTAACAAATCTTTAATAGAAAATGGGCTTAAATATGAAAACAAGATGCATTTTCTGGGAAGTAATCTCCCAACACATGCCTTGTATGAAGAAGAAGGAGGAGAGAGGTAAAGGAGAAAGAAGAAGAAGAAGGAGGAAGAGGAGAAGAAGGAGAAACCTTCAATGGCCCTTTATTGCCTACAGGGTAAAATCCTAACTTCTCATGGGTAGACAACTCCCACACTGACCCCACCCTAGATGTATGGAATTCTCAGAGTTCCCCAAACAGATCAAACTGCTTTGAGTCTTTAGAGTTCTGTTCTTGGTCATTGTGCTGGGCCGTGGCCTGAAAACCTCTATTTATTCTTCGAGCCTCCCTTTAGGTCAGTCTGCTTGAGCTTTGCTAGAAATGACTTTTGCAAGCCTCCCACAATACCCTGTGTTACCAGAGCACTTACCGTATTGAAGGGGCATTGTTTATTCGTTTATGTCCCCTGTTTGACATCCCTTCATTTATAATTGTTCATTCAGTTAATATTTGTTGAGTATCTATTATGTGCTAGATTTTGAAAAAACACAATCCTAGCCTTTGAAGAGCTCATATTCTTCTGAGGGAGGCACTGGTTAAATTTAGAATGCACAGAGAGCATTTTGGGGTCAAGAGGAGGGACTCATTCATCTTTATGTCCCTGGTGATGAGCACATGTTCGTGAGTACACATCCCTCTGTAATGCTTGTGAATGAATGAATGAGACAAGGGGGCAGAATGTTATAGTATTGGCTTCATGAGTATACTGAGAAATGCTTTTTGGATATTATTTATTTCCAGTTCATCTGAAAGTCTCTCCTTTCCTCTAAACACCCTTCTGTCTTTCCCACTAGAACTCTTACTTCCATGCCCAAGAAGGCTTTTTACCAGATTCTCCTTATCTCCCTTTCTCTTGCATTCTTATTCTGTCATCGTTGTCTTTCCCTCACATTCACTGCCAGGTAGATTTCTCATTCTTCTCTAGACAAAGAGAACTTCCAGCCTTTCTGGGGAAAAGAGAAGTATCTCCTGAGGCTCTTTCCTGTCCTGTTTCATGAGACTGCATATTCTCATTATCACACACGGTAGTGTACTCACAACCAAGGTATGGCAGAGCAGAGTCAACCTACCCTCATATAACAGAATCTCATTAATTTCTCTTTTGCCAAAAGACTTGAAGAGGGCAAATGTGCTACACACAGACATGCATGTGTCACCCCAGATGGGGAAATCCATGGGTACACATGCATGACAGGATGTAGCCATGCCCGGTCACCCAAAGTGGCACCCCCAGCTCCCGAGATCTCTGGCTGGCCCCTGTCTGCATTCCTACAGACTTCTCTGCAGCTGCTGGAGCTACCTAGATTTCCCCTGCTTTGATCCCTGTCCTTGGTTTTCTCTTCCTATTCTCTTGGGTCAATAACCTCTCTTCTTTTGCAATACCCATACTGTGATAAAATCCATATTTACTGATACTCTTAATTCAGTTGTCACTCACAATTTGTTAAAAGTTAACTGTGCTCACCACTATCTTGACACTGTGCTTTTCTATGGGACCCCTTTTTACCATAATCATTGTGCTGTGAAGATTCTGCACTCATAACAGGGTAAATTTTACAGCCTGGTCCTCTTAGGCCCACAACATGAACCGATGCATTCAAGTCAATCCAAGACATAGACTAATAAATAGTGACTCTAGAAGCTTCCAAACAGGACTAGACAAAGATGGATGACCTGCAGCTAAACCTCATGAAAAGACAATGCCCTCTCAGGCATCTTGAATCAGTCAGGATGAGCTAGATTATGCTGTGTTAACAAACACTCCTCGAATCTAAGTAGTTACAATAGCAAGGTTTTCTTTCTCACTAATTCTACTGGTCCACCACTGGTTGACCACACTCTGTTCTGTACCTCTACTTTAGGGCTCAAAACAACAGAGCAGCCTCTAGCTGGAACACAGCAAATTTTATGGCAGAGGAAAAATAGATAGAAAAAAAGGTGGCTCTTAAAAGTTCTATTACGTTCACCCACATTTCATCAGCCAAAGCAAAGTCACATGACCAACACCCAGGCCAGCAAGTAATTTGGTCGGTAATACAATCTATCACATGTTGGAAATTTAAACTGTCTTCTGAATAACTCCTCTCTTCCTCCACCAAACTATGTCTTCATTCAGCTTTGGGTGAAAGATGCTGACATATACTCAGTCACATTCCCTCAGGATGCTGCCAGAATTGTTTCTTCAGTTCATACCATGAATCATCACATCTCTGCCTAAAACCCTTCAGTACCTGTCCATTGCTCATGGGATAAAGTTATAGCTCCCCAGGGTGGCCTATGAAGATCTTCACAATCGGGCTCCTGCCAACAATTTTATCTCCAGCTATGCTTTCCTCTTAACACCCTGTGCTGCAACTAATTCTAAATAGCCTAAGGTTGCATTTTCAAAAATCCCATTTTCATGGCTTCATGTCCATTTTAACAGTCCTCCTCCCCCGCACCTGGTATACTCTTTCTGTCATCAGCCTGGAGAAGTCTTATCTATCTTTCAGTAATCAAGGCAAATTTTACCTTCACTATAAAGTTGAGACTCCCATCCTGAGTTCCCCAAAACCAGACTACCCAGGGAGAAATGGCAACTGTTCGCTTTGTGCGTCTACTACATCTTATAGAATTGGAGCTTTTAAACTTTTCTGGTTGTACCCCTCTAAGAAATATATGAGATATCACAATCCAGAACGCACATACATATACGTACATATAATGCATCATATATGTGTGTGTGTGTGTGTGTGTGTGTGTGTGTGTGTGATTGATCCATTTGTGTGAACTCCTGTTCACACATAAAAGCAGAACAAGAGTATTAGAAATAATATCTGCCTTTACAACTTGTGATAAATTTTTTTATTTTCTATTCTTTCTATTTCATTTAACAAAATGCATCTAGGTCCCACTACTCGCTAACAAGTTACAACCCACACTTTGACAAATACTGCTATATAACATAGATCTTCAGAACACAGTGCTCAGTAAAAAATTTAGAAATAGACTGTGAGGTGTGATTCAGTACCATTTATTTCAATTAACCCCCCCCACCCCCGACACACACACACGGAATAACAATATACATTTTGCAAGAACACACACAGAGAAAAAAGATACACTTTAAAATGGTTGTGAGGCAGGGAGGAGAATGGGAGTGTGGTATGGAGATACAGAGGATAAATAAGTGAATAAATGGATCAATCAATAACTGGTGAGGCCTTGCAGGGACAATAATAATAACAATAGGTATTGACTTTGCATCTAAGGTCCAAAAGAAACTGAAACAAGGATTCACTGTTACAGAAACTTCTTTAATGATATCCAAGATCTTTTTCTTTGTCTTTGGTGCTCTACAGTTTCATTACAATTTATGTAGAGCATGTATTTATTTTTACTTATCACGTTTTGGGTGCATTGTATGTCATAAATCTGTAGATTTGTGCTTTTCTTCAGTTCTGGAAAATCCTCAGACATTATTTCTTCAAATATTGCCTCTCTTTCATTCTCTATACTCTTTTTCTTTGAGACTCTGATTAAATAGATACTAAATGTTCTCTTTTCTCTTCCACATCATTGAACCTCTCATGTTTTTCATCTATTTATCTGTCCATGGTATTTTATGAATACTTTTTTCAACTCTAGTTTACAGTTTACTAATTCTGTGTTTAGATGTGTATAATTTGTTGTATAACTAAAATTCCATTCGATTCTTCTTTCATGATAGTTTCTTATAGCACACTCAACTTTGTGACCCCATCCTTTATTTCTATAAACATTTCATACATAGCTATTCCACGCTCAGTAACTGACAATTTTATATTCAGGAGCCCTTGGGGGTCTAAATTTATTTTTTGTCACCTCAGCTAAAAGTGAATGATAAACAGGAGAGCCTTTGAATGATCCTAAATTTTCTGAGCTGTCTAGCAGTGATGTAGCAGGGACCAATGACTCATATTCTCGTAGCCAGAAGGGCTACAGCTTCCCATGCAACCAGACTTCATCCCTTACCCGATCCAAAGATGTTCCAGTGGAGCTCAACTTCAATAGAACTGGTGGGTCCCAGGATTTGCAGGTGCCAGATAGCTGACATTTCCATGCACTGCCTTGAACAGATGACCCCTTAACTAGACCATTTGGCAATTGAATCCAAAATTCAGACAAAGTATTGTGTTTTTTTGTTTTTTATTTTTCTTCTTTGTTTGTTTTTTTTGTTTGTTTGTTTGCTTGGGTTTTTTTAGTACTCCTCCCCTACAAAAGAAGAGAGAGTAGCAAGTGGCATTGCTCAGCCTCACAGTGAATCCAGCTATGCCTTTGCCCAAGAGCATCTCTCTCTGGAATGTCAAGAGCCTGAAGGACTCACTTGCTTACTGCTCTTCTGCTGAGAGTTTCTGCCTGAATAGATGACTGCAAAAGGGTATGCCAAACTCTTAGACCATGTGACCCAGACTCTCATTTGTGGTGGTTTTTGATTGTGAGCTCATTTTTGCTTGCTTTTATCTGTGGGAATTCTGAGGGCCTAAATCAGGGCTATTTCCCTCCAGAGAGGATCTATATACTTCCACTTAGAGGTAACATCTTATAGTGACTTGTGACTATGTTAGCTCCCTTCAAAAACCTACAAGTGTCATAGGTTTAATTTCCCCCATTTAGCTACTGGCCCAGTGCTAATATCCTGATGGCACTGCTATTGGGATTTGCCCTTAGGGCAACTCCATTTTCCCTATTTGCTTAAAGCTCTCCACTTCCACCAACCAGTTCAGCTCACTTTTGGGAGAGGGCAGTAGGGAGGGAGGGTGTGAATAATTCATGGAGATATCTTGTGAGTCAAGTAAAGAATTGTAAAATGTGTTATATCTGGGATCTAGTTGTTTCGTAATAGAAGGGTCCTTTCAGGGTATCTGATCAGCCATATATCAAGAAGCAAAGCTTTTTACACATATCTGTCTCCCCCAATTGGACTATGAGCTTTCTGAGAAACAAAATATATACAGCACCTAGCACAGTGTCTAGATTATGATAAACCCTCAGAAAATTTTTGTTAAAAGAATATATGATGTAACAACACTTTTCTTTCTCAAAACATACCAAACATAAACAAATGTTTTGTTTACCAATCCTCCACCCAAACATATAGCAAATAGTCCTTAGTCAGAATGTTATCTTTTAAATTTATTTCTGAATTCCTACTTTTCTGAGGGAAAGAGAAGGAAAGAATCATTGAGGTTTGTGTTGGGTCTAACCTATCATTCCCAGCCTATCACACAACTTCTCAACTCCTTTTCCTCCCCCGGAACAAAAGATGATGATTATTACTGTGAAGTTAAGAGGTGGCAGAGAACTTTATAATAAAGTCCAGTTTGCTCAGGTGCCTGGGAATCTTTGGGGATACAAATGGTGTATGCATTTTAAATACTCATATTACTCACGTTTATCACTATTGGTATTCAGAGTCCCCTGCAGTTTCCCAGGCCAGACATTCTGATTTGTCCTGCATTTCCCGATCACTAGCAAAGTAAGGATTCTCTGTAACTAAGTCTCGGGGATTGGCAGAATTCCAAGGTGGTATTACTGCCAGGATAATAGTGCTTAATAATCAGTTACGCTTATTCATTAGTATTAACTCTCTACCCCCAGCACCACCTGCAATCAGTTACATGATGGCAGACAGATGCTTTCCAGATGTTCACAAGGCCACTTTTGTGGATTTTCTTCACTCTCATCAGGCAATCTGTGAAGATGCCTGAGGTGGAGAGAAGGGCTGAGACCGGGGGCGGAAGGATGGTTAGAGCAATGAATGAACACACATTTTTTTAAAAAGATAAGGCATGCAAGCCAGGCCTGTTGCTAATTAACGTGGGGTTTGTTGAGAACATGGTGTCCAGGCTGTGGCAGACAGAAGGTGCACCCCATCTGTGATAGCTCTGGCCAGGGAAAGACTGGTGACAGGAAGCCGCTGTTCCCTTCTGGGGGGCCCCTCCCACTTCCCGATGAGCATATTGCAGCCCCAGGTGGTGGAATGGTGGTGAGTCTCATGGCAACTCCAAAGACTCCCCAGTTGTCTGAGAAGTGGAGATTGTGAGCATTTGGGTGAGGCACCTGTCCATCACTAGTTTGGAGACCCAGGAACAGCTTTTCTAGAATGTGAAAACTGAAGACTCTTAACATAGCAACCTGGATAAATTACATCTTGGTGATGGAAACTGCTCCATAGCAGTGAAGGGATCTGGTCTGGTGAGGCCCATTCTGCAGCCCAGATTTGTGCCCTGACCATGCCTTTGCACTGGTGGAGCTGTGCGTCCACAGGGACAGACAGGGCAGAGCGACACCCTTACCATGCCACACTCTGTAGGCAGAGCCTGGAGGCTGCCTTTCTGGAAGCTCCGCTTTCTGCTTCCTGAAGCAGATGGAGAAAGGGAGTGAAGAAACAGCTCAGGCAGCCACTGAGCCCAGGTGTTAGACAGTGGTAGTAATTATAATAATAAAGTAAAATTGTCACTAATTATTGAAGGCTTGGCAGGCCCGTGTTTAACCCTCACAACAATCCACTTCGTATCATGGCATTATTGTTCCCATTTTATAGATGCAAAACAAGTCCACATGCACATCATTTGTGTCAGTCCACATTTATTGCTAAAAGTTGCAGGTCAGAATCCAAAGCTATATTGTCCAAGCCCTGAGTGTGCCTTTATTACCCTGTTCTACAAAAACTCACTATTCCTGACTCTAGGATTGTTTATTAGTGATTGTGATAAGTTGGCAGAAGGTTCAATGCAATCTTATTTTTGGTAGGGATGTTTAGAATGAAAATATTGTGTAGTCAAAGGGCAAAGAGTACTTTTGAGCTGAGAGCTTGTGAATCTATGTAGTGTCAAAACAGAATTCAAAGAGCTTTACTCGTTATGAATATTTTATTGAGCAAGGAACAAATGGTTTGTGAACTTCAAACTTGAAGCTGGTATGAAGCTCAGTGGCATGATATTACGGGATGGCTTATAAAGTGAAATGAGAAAGTTGTTTAACCTTTATAATGATTGGTTATCGCAGTGGGGGTTTCCATATGGCAGGGGGTTGGTTAAAACTGATTATCTTATATCATTTTAGGAAGATGACTTCAGTTTCATTTATGATTATCACAGGCATTTTACAAGAATAACTTAAGTTTTGCTTATGTTCACGAAGTAAGCTAGACTGTTTTGCTTATGTTGCATAACTGGTTGGAAGATTTTCAAGACCAGTCTCCATTTTATTTTATTTTAACCGCAGGTAGGTTTAGGGAAAAGATTGGGGGCAATATGTTTGTAGATGTCACGTATACATATTTTTTTTTAGGACTTAGACTAGAGAAACAACACAACACACACACATACACACACGATCTTCGTAACGGAATAACTGATTTGGCTTCTGGTGTTGTTTGCCTTGGCTGCCTGGGAGCGAGACGGCCTTGAGGACAGAAGGTTCAAACATAAGAAGGGGAAGAGTCTCAGGAGAAGCATAGATAGTTGTGTGGTTTGGAGCCAAAGCCTCTGCCTCCAGGGCTGCCCTTCAAGTTCCTCAATCTCAGAGAATTTACCCTTCAGTTTTCTAGGTGTGGCCAACTGTGCCCCTAGGCTGTTTTACCACTGGAAAATCCCTTATATCTGTACAAAGACTTTTCAGTGTCAGCGGGAAGTACCAGGGCCATGAGGGCTGTGAACTCAGATGCACAGAATTGCTTGATTGAAGCCCTTACTTGCTGCACGTGGAAGGGCCTGAGCGCCGAACACTGAATACTGAACTCCCAGCATGCTTCCAGTCTTCTGGCCAGAGGCACCCCCAAAGACTGAGATGTTCACTGGGAATGCCTGGCTTGCTCCTTTCTCCATCACTACACATAGTGTGGCTAACACATACCGGGCACGGATAAATGTTGCTAGAATGAATTAATACATGGGTAGCTCATTTTGTGAACAAGAATACAGACACCAAGTCATGAGGAAACATTTCACACCACGTTAAATAACATTATTCATTATCTGTTGAGCTTATTTTAATGTCGATCTGTGTAAATCATTGTGAGAGGTATAAAAGGAAAACACATGGTTCCTATCTCTAAGAAATGGAAACTGTAGTTAGGAAGGCCTATGATGACTGAACGTTTTTCCCTTTACGTGGATTCTTTTCCCTTGATCTCATGCCTACATTCTCATCCTTCAAGACCCTGTTCACATGATGCTTCCTCCCTTAGGCTTCTCCCTCCTCTGTATTCCTAGAGTATGTTTGTTTCTGTATATGTGTTATCTATTATTTCAGGTTATAAACTTCTACAGAATTTCATTGGTATCTGAATAATTGCTTTATTTTCTTATCCTTGAGCCTAATGTAAACTTAGAACATAGCAGAATCTCAATGGCTCTTAAATTAATAAATTATTGAACCAATGAAAATATACTAACAAAAATTTTTTTTGAAGATGATATCGAGGAATGGAGATAAAAGGAGAGAATCCAGAATGCTATAACGGATGGAAAAAGAATCATGAAGTCTATCTAAGGTGCTGCTGGGGGAGGTCGTTGAGAGGACATGACTGCTGGTTGATGAGCTGGACCTTGACAATCGGAGTTACCTTGTCTCCTCCCATCTTTGGAAATGTGCATTCTGTATGCCTTCCCTTCTTCCAGAAGCTTCCCCAAGGACATAGCCTTGAGATAATGATGTGGTGTATGAATCCAGGTAAGACATCTATATAAACTTTTAAAATTCTGGTGGTGGAGGTAGAAATGTACTCATCTTGTAGTCACTGATGACAAGCCACATATGTAAGTTCCCTTCCTTATTAAAACTGCCAGCTACCAATCTGGAACAACCTGACTCTTTCTTCAGTCTTGCTCTTTCCTGGGAGTACAGAGGTTGGTCTGAAATTTCACCTGGGAAGCTCCTGAGGGTTTGAACCATCCTGGGGATGAGACGGATAGCTCAGGGATGGAACGGAGCCTTTTCTGTGATGTCTTTGAGAATGAGAACCTTAAAGGCAAGATTCTAAGGGAACTTCACCATGGATTTTGGGGTCATCGGGAATGTAGTGCAGCTTAGAATAGAGAAGAAAAATGTCTTTTAGTTGCTGTAGTGACCTAGGAAGATGTGAATGTACCAGGGTAGAGCGGGGGGGTTGGATGGGAAAGGAACACCAAAAGAACAATGATTTGATAAGTGGAATGAGCTATGTCATGGGTAGAACCACTGAGAAGTGAAGAGAGTCTAGAGTCTTCATGGTCTGGAATGAATAGTGGGAAAGGTTAGCCTTTCCACTGGGCCCATAGAATCCAGGGGAGTGGTAGAAGCTGAGGGTGTTCAGAGAGAAATAAATGGGAGGGTTTGACATACACTGAAAGACTAATTATATTTAATTTTGGACAATAAGGACCCAAGATAAAGTTTGATAAGTAGATTTAGGCTATAAAAGGGTTTAAGAACTTTCTGGTCAAAATGTCACTGAAAGGTCACTCTTTGAAGCTTTTCAATGACTTTCTACAGATAGAAAATTTTAAAAAGAGACAATTTCAAAGTCAAAGCTATGCTCACAAACATCCCCGTGCAGCACCAATAAAACAAATACAAAGTGCCAAGTGGACTGAAACTGGGAGACTGCCAGGCTATGGGTCCAGAAATAGGCAGAGGCAGCCAGGGGGTTCAGCTATTGCAGAGTAATATAGACAAAGGGGGCCCCATTCCAAGTGAGGAACCAAAGTCTGTGGTTGCGGTGGGGCTGCCATCCACCAAAAAGCGGCTAATAAAAGTTTAATCTGATTGTTTTTTGGAGACTCTGGTTTATGTCAAAGTGGGAAGAGGCAGACTTAGACTTTCACCTAGGACCAAGGCCAAGAAAGTATCTGATCTGAGCCATGCAATATGAGTTCTAGTTGTACACTGAGAGCCCCAGGAGGCTGCATGGAAGCAGCCAAAAAACTGCTAGTCCAGAAAGGATACAGGGAGAAGGATAAAATGGATATATATATATATATATAGAGAGAGAGAGAGAGAGAGAGAGAGAGATACAGAGAGAATAAACTCTCAAAATAGGACTCTAAACTGACATTCCCAAGACATGAGAAAGTAATGCTAAGAGAAAGAGAAAACAACCAACAATTGGGAGAGGGATTCATCCCCACAAAATGCAAATATACAGCAATCTAAAGAGGACTTTAAAATATGAATGTTCAGTATCTTCACAAAGATAAAGGAAGGAAGAATATCCCCCCCCAAAGAACAATAAATTATGACACAATAGAATGATAAATAAATAAGAAGAAATATTTATAAAAATGAAACAACTGGAAATCCTGGAGGTAATAAATGATCACTGAAATGGAAAAAGTGCAATACATAAGATAAATTCCACACTGGACACAGAGTGAGAATTAGTGAATTAGAAGATACCAGTAAGGAAACCACCTATTATAGTGCAGATAGAAGTATGAAAGGGCAGGGGGAAGATGATGGAGTAGGAAGATCCTAACCTCACCTCGTCCCACAGACACAACTAGATAACACCCACATCAGTGTAAATAACCCAGAAAACAACCTGAAGATTGGCAGAACAAACTGTCCACAGCTAAATATGGAGAAGAGGCCACATTGAAGAGGGTAGGAAGGGCAGAGACACGATTGGGAGTTAAATAGACCCACAAAGTTGTCCATGGGAAGAAGGAACACTGCAGGTGTGGAGAGGGGAGAGAAATGGACCCTCACACCAAGCACCCAAGGCACAAGATCCCACACAGGAAGACAAATCACCATATTTGGCTTTGAAAACTAGGGGGGGCCTAACTTCAATCAGGGGCTTAACACCTGGCTTAACATCATAGCATGTGCTGGAGGGGCAAAGATATTTAAGAGACTTCTCCAGGGGTAAAGGAGGTGAGGGCTTCATTTCCCTCCTGCACCCCACAGCCTAGACACATGGATGCCTGCACAGTGCCAACATTCTCCACCTAACTTGCTAACGGTTTACCCAGTCCTCGCATTCCCTTGCTGACACACCACTTTCAGCGAGGCCTCAGCTTCTGGTCTCCTCCCACAGAAGACCTACATAAACCTTGCTAACACTGTGCACCCTCCCATTTTCTCCTGTGGACCTGCCCCTTCCAATACACCCTTGGCCAGAGCCCACCCAAAGTGGTGCCACAAGCCTGGCAGTGTGCTAGCAGCACTATCAGGGGCCAGTACCACTTCAGAGTGATTGCTGCCCCCAGAGGGAGGGGAACATAACCACATAAACCAGTATGACTATTGCCCCAGAAGTGGGACAGACAGCTAGTCTGACTACAGGCCTACCCACTAATGAAAGCTTCTCGAGAGACACCACAGGGAAAATATCCAGCAGTTTGGTGCTACTGCATCTCTGGCAAAGGCTTGATCTGACTTGACTCGAACCCAAAGTGACCCTAGACTGGCTTAACAAAAGCACAGGGGCCAAATCCTGCCCACAATAGGCAAAGAGAACCATTGCAGATGACTGGATTACAGGCAAAAGTAGCTCAGCTACAACAGTAGGACACAGGAAACACACACAGGAGAAGCCTCTGAAGTGCCAGATTCTGGTGAACATAGACATTGCACTTCTGGGTATTACAGTATCTCTTCTTTATAATGCACTGCTTTCAAGAGCAGGAGATGTATCTGACCTTCCTAACATGTAGGAACAGGCACAGAGCATTAGACAAAATAGGGAGACAGAGGAATATGTCCCAAAATGAAAGAAAAGGGCAAAATCACAGAAAGAGAGCTAAATGAAACAGAGATAAGTAATACATGTGATAGAAAATGTAAAGTAGTGGTCATAAAGATACTCACTGGATTTGGGGATTTGAGAAAAGAGTGGAGGACTTCAGTAAGACCCTCAACAGAGATAGAAAACATAAAAGAGAACCCATAAGAGATGAAGAACTAGATAACTGAAATAAAAAATATACCAGATGCAATAAATAGTAGACTGGAAGAAGCAGAAGAGTAAATCAGTGACCTGGAGGACAGACTAATGGAAAGCAATAAAGCTGAATGAGAGAGAGAAAAAATAATAAATAATAATAAAATGAAAATAGACTTAGGCCACTCAGTGACACAATGAAGTATAATAGCATCTCTTTATAGGGATCCCAGAAGGAGAAGAGAGAGAAAAGGGGGAAGAAAATTTAACTGAAGAAATAATAGCTGAAAACTTCCCAAATCTGGGAAAGGAAACAAATATAGAAGTTGGGGCGCCTGGGTGGCGCAGTCGGTTAAGCGTCCGACTTCAGCCAGGTCACGATCTCGCGGTCTGTGAGTTTGAGCCCCGCGTCAGGCTCTGGGCTGATGGCTCAGAGCCTGGAGCCTGTTTCCGATTCTGTGTCTCCCTCTCTCTCTGCCCCTCCCCCGTTCATGCTCTGTCTCTCTCTATCCCAAAAATAAATAAAAAAAAAAACGTTGAAAAAAAAAATTAAAAAAAAAAGAAGTCACAAAGAGCCCCCCACCCCCAAATCACCCCAAGGAGGTCCACACCAAGACACATAGTAATTAAAATGCAAAAAATACTGATAAAGAGATAATTTTAAAAGCAGCCAGAGAAAAGAAAACAGGTACATACAAGGGAACCCCCTTAAGGCTATCAGCTGATTTTTTAGCAGAAAATGTGCAAGCCAGAAGGGAGTGGCATGATATATTCAAAGTGCTGAAAGAAAAAACCTGCAACCAAGAATATATCCAGTAAGTCTATCATTCAGAGTAGAAGAAGGGATGAAGATTTTCCCAAACAAAAGTTAAAGGAATTCATGACCAGGGTGCCTAAGTGGCTCAGTTACGCATCCAACTCTTGACTTCAGCTCAGTCATGATCTCATAGTTTGTGGGATCGAGCCCTGCATCAGCACAGAGCCTGCTTGGGATTCTCTCTCTTCTTCTCTCTCTCTCCCCTTTCCCATTCTGTCTATCTAGAAATTAATTAATTAATTAATTAAAAAAAAAAAAGAATTCATGACCTATAAACCAGCCCTACAAGAAATGTTAAAGGGGAATTTTTAAGTGGAAATGAAAGGGCATAAGAAGGAGTAGGAAAAGTAGGAAGCACAAAAGCAGTAAAATTAAGTATATCTATAAAAATCAGTCAAGGGATTCATAAACTAAAAGAATGTAAAGTATGGCAGTATATACAAAACATGGGGAGGAGAGGAGTAAAGAATGGGCTCAAACTTAAATGACCATCAACATAATATAGACTTCTACATGCATAAAATGTTATATATGAACCCAATGGTAACCACAAATCAAAAACCAGTAGTGGCTATGCAAAAAATAAAGAGAAAGGAATCGGGGCGCCTGGGTGGCGCAGTCGGTTAAGCGTCTGACTTCAGCCAGGTCAAGATCTTGCGGTCCGTGAGTTCGAGCCCCGCGTCAGGCTCTGGGCTGATGGCTCCGAGCCTGGAGCCTGTTTCCGATTCTGTGTCTCCCTCTCTCTCTCTGCCCCTCCCCCGTTCATGCTCTGTCTCTCTCTCTGTCCCAAAAATAAATAAAAAACGTTGAAAAAAAAAAATTAAAAAAAAAAAAAAAGAGAAAGGAATCTAAGTACATTACTGAAGAAAGCCAACAAACCATAAGAGAAAAGAGCATGAGAAGAATGGAACAGAGAACAACAACAACAATAAACCCATAAAAAAAGTAAAAAAAAAATGTCATTACATATATACCTATCAATAATTACTTTAAATGCTCTAATCAAAAACATAGGATGATGGAATGGATAAAAAAGTAAGACCTGTCTATATGTTGCTTACAAGAGATTCATTTCAGACCTAAAGACACATGCAGACTGAAAGTGAAAATGGAAAATCATTTATGATATAAATAGAAATGAAAAGAAACCTGTGTAGCAATACTTATATCAGACAAAATAGACTTTACAATAGACTTTAAAAAGAGACAAAAAAGGACCCTATATAATCATAAACGGGATAGTCCAACAGGAAGACATAACAATTATAAATATTTATGCATCAAACATGGAAGTACCCAAATACATAAAGCAGCTAATAACAAACACAAAGGAAGTAATCAATAGTAACACAATAATAGTAGGGGACTTTAAACCCCACTTATATCAATGGATAGATTCTCTAAACAGGAAACAAGGAAACAGTGGCTTTGAATGACACTTTGGACCAGATGGATCTAACACATATATGCAGAACATTCCCCCCTAAAACAGCAGAATGTACATTCTTTTCAAGAGCACATGAAACATTCTCTAGAATAGATCACATATTTGGCCACTAAGCAAGTCTCAACAAATTCAAAAAGATTGAAGTCATTCCATGCATCTTTTCCAACCACAATGCTATGAAACTAGAAATCAACAACAAGAAAAAATCTGGAAAGAACACAAATACATGAAGGTTAAATAGCATGCTACTAACAGTGAATGGGTCAGCCAAGAAATTAAAGAGAAATAAAAAGAATACATGGAAACAAATGAAAATGAAAACACCACTGTCTAAAATCTTTGGGTGCAGCCAAAGTTGTTCTAACAGAGAAGTTTATAGCAATATAGGCCTACCTCAAGATGCAAAACAAAAACAAAAACAAAAACAAAAAACAAAAACAAAAACAAAAACCCAAACGCCTCAAATACACAACCTATCCTAATACCTAAAGGAGTTAGAAAAAGAAGAACAAATAAAACCCCAAACCAGAGGGAGGAAGGAAATGATAAAGATTAGAGAGGAAATAAACAAAATGGAAACTAAAACCAAACCCAAACAAAACAAAACAATAGAACAGATCAATCAAACTAGGAGCTGGTTCTTTGAAAAGATTAAAAAAATTGATAAACCTTTAGCCAGACTCATAAGAAAGAGGGAGGGAGAGAGAGAGGGAGGGAGAGAAAGAGAGGGAGAGAGAGAGACAGACAGAGAGAGAGAGAAGTACAATAAAAAAAATCAGAAATGAAAAAGAAGAAATAACAACAGACAGCACAGAAATACAAAAGATTATAAGAGAATATTATGAAAAATTATATGCCAACACACTGGACAACCTAGAAGAAATGGATAAATTCCTAGAAATTCCTAGAGACTCCCAAAATCAAATCAGGAAGAAATAGAAAATTTGAACAGACTGATTACCAGCAATGAAATTGAATCAGTAATCAAAAACTCCCAACAAACAAAAGTCCAGGATCAGATGGCTTCACAGGTGAATTCTATCAAGTATTTAAAGAAAAGTTAATACCTATTTTTCTCAAACTATCTCAAAAAATAAAAAAGGGAAGGATGCTTCCAAATTTGTTCTATGAGGCCAGCATTACTCTGATACCAAAACCAGATAAAGACACTACCAAAAAAAAAAGAGAACTACACACCAATATCTTTGATGAACATAGATGCAAAAATCCTCAACAGAATATTAGCAAACTAAATCCAACAATACATAAAAAAAATCCTTCACCACAATCAAGTCGGATTTATTCCTGGGTTGCAAGTGTGCTTCGACATTCACAAATCAATCAACCTGATACATCACATAAATGAGAGAAAGGGTAAAAACCGTAGCATCATTTCAATAGACACATAAAAAGCATTTGACAAACTACAACATCCATTCATGATAAAAACCCTCAACAAAGTTTAGAGGGAACATACTCAGCATAATAAAGCCCATATACGAAAAACCCACAGCTAACATCATACTCAATGGTGAAAAACTGAGAACTTTTTCCCTAAGATCAGAAATAAGACAAGGATGTCCACTCTCACAACTTTATTCAACATAGTATTGGAAGTCATAGCCACACCAATCAGACAAAAAAAGAAATAAAAAGCATCCAAATTTGCAAGGAAGAAGTAAAACTTCCACTATTCACAGATGACATTATACTATATATATAGAAAACCCTAAAGACTCCATGAAAAAACCCTACTAGAACGATCAATAAATTCAATAAGGTTGAAGGATACAAAATCAATATGCAGAAATTGGTTGCATTTTATATGCTAATAATGAAGAAGCAGAAAGAGAAATTAAGTAAACATTTACAATTTCACCAAAAATAATAAAATACCTAGAAATAAGCTTAACCAAGGAGGTGAAAGGCATATATTTTAAAAACTATAAAACACTGATCAAAGAAATTGAAGAGATACAAACAAATGGAAAGATACTTTGTGCTTAAGAGTCGGAAGAACAAATACTGTTAGAATGTCCATACTACCCAAACCAACCTATTAAATTTAATACAATCTCTATCAAAATGCCAACAGCACTTTACACAGAACTAGGACAAATAATCCTAAAATTTGGAACCGCAAAAGACCCCAAATTGCCAAACCAAACCAATCTTGAAAAAGAACAAAACTGGAGGCATCACAATCCCAGGTTTCAAGATATACTACAAAACTATAGTAATCAAAATAGTATGGCACTTGCACAAAACTAGACACACAGGTAAATAGAACAGAATAGAAAGCCCAGAAATAAACCCACAATTATATAGTCAAGTAATCTTTGACAAAAGAGGCAAGAATATACAACAGGAAAAAGGCAGTCTCTTCAACAAATGGTGTCAGGAACACTAAACAGCTACATGCGAAAGAATGAAACTGAACCACATTCTTACACCATATACAAAAATAAACTTGAAATGGATTTAAGACCTAAATTAGAGACCTGAAACCACAAAAATCCTAGAAGAAAGTGTGGCAGTAATTTCTGTGACATCAGCTGTAGCAACATTTTTCTAGATATGTCTCTTGAGACAAGGGAAACAAAAGCAAAAATAAACTATTGGAACTATGTACAAATAAAAAATACTGCCCAACAAAAGAAACAATCAGAAAAACTAAAAGACAACCTATTCAATGGGAAAAGAGATTTGCAAATGATATATCAGAGAAGGGGTTAATATCCAAAATACACAAAGAACTTATACAACTCAACACCAAAAAAAACAATCCAATTAAAAAGTGGACACAGGACACGAACAGACATTTATCCAAACAAGACATGGATGGTCAACAGAGACACGAAAAGATGCTTAACATCAGTAATCATTAGGGAAATGCAAATCAAAACCACAATGAGATATCACCTCACACCTGTCAGAATGGCTAAAATCAAAAACCCATGAAACAAGTGTTGTTTCATGTGTGGAGAAAAGGGAACCCTTGTGCACTGTTGGTGGGAATGCAAACTGGTGCTGTCTCTGTGGAAAATGGTATGGAAGTTCCTCAAAAAATTAAAAATAGAATTATCTTATGATCCAGTCATCGCACTACTGGATATTTGCCCAAAGAATATGAAAACACTAATTTGAAGGGATCAATGTACCCCAATGTTTATAGGAACATTATTTACAATAGCCAAATTATGGAAAAAGCCTGATAGATATGAGTGGATAAAGAAGATGTAGTATATATATACAATGGCATATTATGCAGCCATAAAAAAGAATGAAATCTTACCCTTTGCAACCACATGGATGGAGCTAGAGAGTAAAGTGCTAAGCGAAATAAGTAAGTAAGAGGAAGACAAATATATAATTTCACTCATATGTGGAACTTAAGGGGGAAAAAAACAAAGAAAAAAAGAGAGAAACCACAAAAACAGACTCTTGACTATAGAGAACAAACTGGTGGTTTCCAGAAGGGAGATGGGTAAGGGATGAGTGAAATAGGTGAAGGGAATTAAGAGTACACTTATTTTTATGAGCAATGAGTAATGTATAGAATTGTTGAATTGCTATGTTATATATCTTAAACTAACATAGCACTTGTGTGTTAATAAACAAATAAATTAAAATCCTAAAAAAAAGGGTATGAAAAGACCCTTAAAAGATGTGGATAATAGCATATGGAAAAGGAACTCTAGAAGAGGAAATAACAGAGAGCCAATATTAAAGAGATAATAACTGGGGCGCCTGGGTGACTTGGTCAGTTAAACGTCCGACTTCGGCTCAGGTCATGATCTCACGGTCCGTGGGTTCGAGCCCTGCGTCGGGCTCTGTGCTGACGGCTCAGAGCCTGGAGCCTGTTTCGGATTCTGTGTCTCCCTCTCTCTCTGCTCCTCCCCTGTTCATGCTCTGTCTCTCTCTGTCTCAAAAATAAATAAACGTTAAAAAAATTAAAAAAAAAGAGATAATAACTAAATATTTTCTAGAATTGAATAAAGACATGAATTCTCAGTCTAAAAGTACACATGATGGACTAAAAATAAATCCATACCTAGACACATTGTGGTTGTATTGAAACATACAAGATATAAGGGAAATTGTTTTAGATATACCAGAGTGAGAAAAGCCCAAATCACTTTAGAAAAAAGGAATTTCTCTTATACCATCAGCAGGCCACTCACGAACAACAGGAAAGGCAATGAGGGAAAATTCAGCGTTCAGATGGATTTGAAAAATCTAGTTTTAAAAATGTCATATAATGGCAAAAACAATGATGAACTGAGTTTATGTTACACCGTCTTCTCCCCATTTTCTGATCCTTGTCAGTGGACCTGCAACCAAAGGATACCTCAGGTTGAACAGCCAGAACTAGCTGCCCTACTCGGCTGGTTAGCAGTTCTTAACTGGGGGAAAATTTTGCCTCTCAAGGGATGTTTGCAATCTCTGGAGACATCTTGGATCCCCAGGACTTGGGAGGTGCCCCTTGCATTTAGTACGAAGAGTCCAGGGCAACTGTGAGACATCCTAAAATACATATTAAAAGACATCCTAAAATACATGCCTCAAGAAAGAATCATCCCATCCAAAATGTGTATAGTGCCCCTGTTGAGAAACCCCGAGTTAGAATAAAGCATGAAACATCATGACTCCTCAAACTAGGAAAATATATTGATTAATTAACTACGGATTATCAAAAAACATTAGCAATATATAAAAAATAGGAATAAATTCTAGCGACAGGGGTGATTTGTGAGTGGTAAGGTCTTTCTCATTAAGGAGGGTAAGAAAATAATAATTTGAGACTTTATTAAACACGTGAAGTTAAGAATGTTCGTTAAAAATTTGGGGGAAGTTGCTTGCCTGGCTGGCTCAGTCAGTAGAGCATGTGACTCTTGATCTCAGGGTGGTGAATTCACACCCCGTGGTGGGCATGGAGCCTACTTAAAAAAATGGGGGTGACAGTCAAAATAATAGAAAATCATCTGCAGTTTCCACCTTGCAAATGAAGAAAAGTAGGATGATAGTCAACTTTATTAATTTAGCAAGAGGCAAGAAAAGAGGGACAATGAAGGAAAAAGTGTGGAAAAGAAAACACAAAATAAGATAGAAATAAGCTTAAATATACTAACAGATACAAAAAATGAAAAGGATTAGTCTCACTTATTATGGACCTCAAAAACAGTGTATAGTGATATATAAAGGTTGATGATACTATTTGTGTAGAGATTATATTTTTAAATGAATGTTATTAATGGATAAATGCATGCAGAATAAATATTTAGAAACATGAATGGAAAATATATACACCACCTTCAGGACAGTGGTTTGTTTTGGGGTGGGAAAGAGAGAAATGACACTGGAAGAAGAGAATATGGAAACTTTAGCCTTTTCGGAAATGTTTTATTTGAAAAAGAGGAAAGATTTGAAGCCAGTATGGAGAAGATGTTAACAACATTTGGGTAGTGGGTACACAAGTGTTCATTATGTTAGCCTTCATACTTTTCTAAATATTTAAAGTATTAAAAAATTCATTAGAAATTAATTGAAAATGGAATAAAACAGTCCCAAGAAAAGACAATAAAAGGCAGCATTTTGACAGACTTTTAGAAGTGAGCCTGCATTTTTTATGATGACATTTCTTTGAAAATTTAGTTTCATTACGTGTTAAAAATGTCTAGTAATTATTGTAGACTATTGTATTTCATTGTATATTATTCCATTTCTATCAGATAGTCATAGAACAAATAACATAATAATTTATATGAAATAAACCAACAAATTGATAAATAAATACATCCATAAATCAGTAAACACATAAATAAAACCTCTCGAAGTTCTCCCGTAGGAGAATGCAGGGTCTGGAGGACACAGTGGGAGGAAATTATAAACATGACATGTATAATGGGGAGAAGTCTGTTCCTGTCCCAGCTTTGCCATGTGGAACTGTGGGTGTGTCGCTTAACCACCAGACCTGATTCCTTGTAAAAACTAAAAGACATTAATAATACTCGCCTGATATGGTTGAAATAAGGAGGAAAGCGCCGTGGAAAGTTTAACAGGCAGAGTAAGGTATCTGAAATAGGAGAAGCAAGCTGAACTGAGTTGGCTATGCAAATTCAGGTAGGGGAAATGGGAATAGAACGCATATACCCCAAATGGTGGCGTGTGGAGAGGGGAGATGCTTGTAGAGGAACATTTCTACTCCCTATTTGATGTGTACCTTAGGCTAAAGCAGACTAAAGCTAATTGCAAGCATTCTATCCCAGAGGGCATCTCCCTACCTGCTGCTAGAATTGGGTAAAAGGCAATGATGCATGACGGGTCAGTAGGAAATCGACACTCATTGGAGCAGTTGGCTGATGAATACAGATAGGCCATGTGTTTTTTATACATATAATAAACCTGACAAATGTATCAGAGGAAAGTATGCTGAGAAGGGTAATTGCTTTAGAGGCCACATCTCCAAATACTGACCAAATCTGGAGATGTTAGCATAACTATTGTCTCCTGATACCTGGGGAGGTGGTAGGCATATTTGCCATAGGCTAAATGAGTTCCCAGATTCTCTGGTCACCATCAATCTAACAGTTACTGCCATGTTGGTCCCTCTGGCAGTTGGGCAGCAAGTTATATTGGTTTAATATAGTTCGGAAATCTGTAACACTTTTCATTTTCCTATGTATCCCAAAGCATTTAGTGCTTAAAGAAATGAAGTCAGAATTTTCTCAGAACTATAATTGGAGCAGCAGAGAAGAAAAAGAACTCCAATAGCTGCAATGCATATCGAAAGAGGTCTCTAGAAGTCCCTAGTGGTCCATAAAAAAGATGCCTAGATAAAAGCTATCATTCCCCAAAATAACAACTGCAACAATAACAACAAATAGCATTTTTTGAATGATTACTATGTGGCATGCACTTTACTGAATGCTTTAGATGGGTTATCTCATTTATACCTCATAACAACCCTATTAGGTAGTTATTACTATCGTACTGATTCTAAAGTTTATTTATTTATTTTGAAAGAGAGAGTGCACAAGCAAGTGGAGGAGGGGCAGAGACAGGGAGAGAATCCCAAGCAGCCTCCATGCTCAGTGCAGAGCCCAACTCAGGGCTTGATCTCACGAACCATGAGATCATGACCTCATTTGGACAGGGGCTTAACTGACTGGGCCACCCAGGCACCCCTATACTGTTCTATACATGAGGACACTGAGGCTAAGAGATCACATAACTAATAATGAATAGAATGGGAATTTCAAGCCCAATTAGTGAATTTCCAGAGCCTGAGCTCTTAAACGCTATTTTAGTGTGTTTTATTTTTTTAATTTAAAAGATTATTTATTTATTTATTTACTTATTTGTTTTTAATAATAATTATTATTTTTAAAATATACTTTATTGTCAAATTATCTAACACACAGTGTATACAGTGTGCTCTTGGCTTTGGGAATAGATTCCCATGATTCATTGCTTACATACAACACCCAGTGCTCATCCCCACAAGTGCCCTCCTCAATGTCCATCACCCATTTTCCCCTCCACCATCCCCCTAATCCACCCTCGGTTTGTTCTCTGTATTTAAATTAAAAAAATTTTTTTTACATTTATTTATTTTTGAGAGACAGAGAGAGACAGAGCACAAGTGAGGGAGGAGCAGAGGGAGAAGGAGACACAGAATCTGAAGCAGGCTCCAGGTTCCAAGATGTCAGCATAGAGGCCGATGCGGGGCTCGAACCCACAAACTGTGAGATCATGACCTGAGCTGAAGTCGGATGCTTAACTGACTGAGCCACCCAGGCACCCCTGTTCTCTGTATTTAAGAGTCTCTTATGGTTTGCCTCCCTCTCTGTTTGAAACTATTTTTTCCCCTTCCCTTCCCCTATGGTCTTCTGTTAACTTTCTCAAATTCCACATATGAGTGAAAACATATATCTGTCTTTCTCTGACTGACTTATTTCACTTAGCACAATACCCTCCAGTTCCATCCATGTTGCAAATGGCAAGATTTCATGCTTTCTCATTGCTGAGTAGTATTCCATTATATATATATATATATATATATATATATATATATATAAAATATATTCCATATATATTATATATTCCATATATATAATATAATTCCATATATAATTCCATTTTATATATATATAAATTTTGTTTATATATAAATTATATATATGTATATATATGTATACACACACACACACACACACACACACCCCACACCTTCTTTATCCATTCATCAGTTGGTGGACATTTGGGCTCTTTCCATAATTTGGCTATTGTTGATAGTGTTGCTATAAACATCGGGGTACATGTGCCCCTATGAATCAGAACTCCTGTATCCTTTGGATAAATTCCTAGTAGTGCTATTGCTGGTCATAGGGTTATTCTATTTTTAATTTTTTTTTAATTAAAAAAATTTTTTTTTAACATTTATTTATTTTTGAGACAGAGAGAGAGAGAGAGCATGAACAGGGGAGGGTCAGAGAAAGAGGGAGACACAGAATCTGAAACAGACTCCAGGCTCTGAGCTGTCAGCACAGAGCCCGACGCGGGGCTTGAACCCAAGGACCGCGAGATCATGACCTGAGCCGAAGTCGGACGCTTAACCGACTGAGCCACCCAGGCGCCCCTCTATTTTTAACTATTTGAGGAAGCTCCACACTGTTTTCCAGAGTAGCTGCACCAGTTTGCATTCCCACCAACAGTGCAAGAGGGTTCCCGCTTCTCCACATCCTCCCCAACATCTGTTGTTTCCTGAGTTGTTAATTTTAGCCACTCTGACAGGTGTGAAGTGGTATCTCAAGGTGGTAAGCAGAGTTAATACCTATTCTTCTCAAGCTATTTCAAACAATACAAATGGAAGGAAATCTTCCAGACTCATTCTATGAAGCCAGCATTACCTTGATTCCCAAACCAGAGATCCCAATAAAAAGGAGAATTATAGGCCAATATCCCAGATGAACATGCATGCAAAAATTCTCAACAAGATACTAGCAAATTGAATTCAACAGTATATTAAAAGAATTATTCACCATGATCAAGTGAGATTCATTCCTGGGCTGCGGGGCTGGTTCAGTATTCACAAATCAATCAGTGTGATATATCACATTAATAGAAGAAAGATAAGAACCATATGATTCTGTTAATAGATGCAGAAAAACATTTGATGAAATACAGCATCATTTCTTAACAAAAACCCTTAAGACAGTCAGGATGGAAGGAATACAGCTTAACATCATAAAAACCATATATGAAAGGCCCACAGCTAATATCATCCTAAACGCGAAGAAACTGAGACCTTTCCCTCTGAGATCAGGAACATGACAAGGATGTCCACTCTTACCCCTGTTGTTTAACATAGTTTTAGAATGCCTTGCCTCAGCAATCAGACAACAAAATGATATAAAAGGCATCCAAACTGGCAGAAAAGACAAACTTTCACTTTTTGCAGATGACATGATACTCTACATGGAAAACCCAAAAGACTCCACCAAAAAACTGCTAGGACTGATAAGTGAATTCAGCAAAATTGCATGATATAAAATCAAATGTACAGAAATCGGTTGCATTTCTATACATCAAAAATGAAGCAACAGAAAGAGAAATCAAGGAATTGATCCCATTTACAACTGCACCAAAAGCCATAAAATACCTAGGAATAAACTTAACCAAACAGGTAAAAGAGCTGTGTGCTGAAAACTATAGAAGGCTTTGAAAGAAATTGAAGAAGACACAAAGAAATGGAAAAACATTCCATACTCGTGGATTGTAAGAACAAATATTGTTAAAATGTTCATACTATGCAAAGCAATCTACACATTCAATGCAATCCCAATTAAAATTGCACCAGCATTCTTCTCAGAGCTAGAACAAACAATCCTAGAATTTGTATGGAACCATGAAAGACCCTGAATAGCCAAAGTAATGTTGAAAAAGAAAACCAAAGTTGGAAGCATCACAATCCTGGACTCGACTACAAAGCTGTAATCATCCAGACAGTATGGTATTGGCACAAAAACAGACACATAGATCATTGGAATAGAATAGAGAACCCAGAATTGGACCCACAAATGTATGGCCAACTAATCTTTGACAAAGCAGGTAAGAGTATCCAATGAAAAAAAGACAATCTCTTTAGCAAATGGTGCTGGGAGAACTGGACAGCTACATGCAGAAGAATGAAACCAGACCACTTTCTTATACCATACCGAAAAACAAATTCAAAATGGATGAAATTCCTAAATGTGAGACAGGAAACCATCAAAATCCTAGCGGAGAAAACAGGCAACAACCTCTTTGACCTCAGCCACAGCAGCAACTTCTTACTTGACACGTCTCTGAAGGCAAGGGAAATAAAAGCAAAAGTGAACTATTGGGACCTCAGCAAGACAGAAAGCTTCTGCACAGCAAAGGAAACAATCAACGAAACTAAAAGTCAACCGACAGAATGGGAGAAGATAGTTGCTAATGACATATCAGATAAAGGGTTAATATCCAAAATCTATAAAGAACTTACCAAACTCAACACCCCAAAAACAAATAATCCAGTGAAGAAGTGGGCAGAAGACATGAGTAGACACATTTCCAAAGAAGACATCCAGATGGCCAACAGACAAAAGATGCTCAACATCGCCCATCAATCGGGGAAATATTTTTGTGTGTTTTAAACACCAACCAGTCAAACATCTTCATGACTTGTGCCAAATCCACCTACCACTGGAATAATTATTTATTAAATATTTCCCCTATTTCCCCCTCTCCAACTTTCAAAAAAAATTATAGCTAAAACCACAGAAACATATGGTTTAATGAAGGCAAACACCTTTGTAATCACCAACTAGGTCAAGAAATAGAACTTTGCTACCCACCTCAGAACCTCCTCCCTTCTCCCTTCACAAGTAACCATTATCTTGAGTTTGGGGGTGTTTCATTATAGTTTTATCACCCCAGTGTGTGTCCCTGGATATAATAATTCAGTCTTGCTCTTTACAAAAACATTCTATGTCTCTTAGGCATTGTTTAAATCTCTGGTTCCTCCCTCTGTCCTTTTATTTTGCATGCAATTTATTTGTTATAGATCTGAGCTGATTGTCTTGTAGAGTTTTAGTCAGTCCGGATTTCGCTGATTGCATACTCATGGTGCAGTTCAACATGTTCCTCCATCTCCCATATAGTCTGTAAATTTACTACTGGATCCAGAGGCTTGATTAGACTCACTCAATCCACTTGGCAAAACTATAGGTCTTGGTGTGCTCTTTCACTGGCAGACACAGAATACCTATTTCAAAGCCTAGATACCTCAATTCATTAGATGATACAAAGTGACAATATTCCGTTATTTCCTTCTTTGAAAATGACCAATTAGGTTTTGTTTTTCTTTATAATTATGAACTCTTAGATTTAAACATATTTGAAGGGTTTAAATCTGCTGCAATATTATACTTAATGAAGCTCAAATTTCTTTATTTGGCATAGGAGCCTGTTCAATTTGGCTTCTGGGTTCTTTTGTGATGAGCTTATCAGTGTTTGATAGCTTTCTTGATATCTGGTATGAAAAATATCCCAAGATTATGTCACATTATGGGCAATAATTTCAGTGTAACAATGACTATGACACTCTTTTTTGGTGTTTGACTGATAACAGGTTTCAAGCTCCTCTTCTTTCCTTCTTGCCTTACATCTGAGTTAGCTGATAATGAAGCTTACATTGTTCCCTCTCTTGGCATGGGTGGAAAGTTCAAACAGTGCAAACTCCACGCTGTGCATGGAGCCCTCATTCCAGCCTCCCCCCTGGCCACCAAAAAACTATGCTAGTTGCCTGTCTTTACTCTCTCAAGACATGTTTGTACTTATTGAGAACTTGCCCTGCACTCCCCAGAAGGCTTCATTATGTTAGTAATAAACTTGTTCATACCCTTTCTGTGTATTTATGGCATTATCATTTTTGACAATTGACCTATTAATTGGAAAGAGGTCCATTCCATCTCTGAGGGATGACCTAAACTCTCAAAATAATAATAATATCGCCATCAAAATTATTACTAAGAGGCGTTAAAATTGTTATGTGCAGTAGTCCCTCCTTATCCATTGGAGATATGTTCCAAGACCCCGGTGGATGTCTGAGACTGCAGATAGTACCGAATCCTATATATAGTATATTTTTTCCTATACACGCATATCTATGATAAAGCTTAATGCATAAATTAGGCATAGCAAGAGATTAACAACAATGACTAAAAATAAAATTGAATAATTAAAATATTGTACTATAATAAAAGTTATGTAAATGTGAGCTCTCTCTCAAAATATCTTATTGTACTGTACTCACCCTTCTCATGATGATGTAAGATGATAAAATGGCCATATGATGAGGTGAAGGGAGGTGAATGAGGTAGGCATTGTGATGTAGCATTAAGTTACTATTGACCCGATGGTACAGCAAGAGGATTGATCCTATGCTTCCAGACCAGGGTTGACCATGGGTAATGGGAATAGTGGAAAACAAAACTGTAGATAAGGGGGCACTACTGAATATGCATTAGCCATTTTCTTCACCTCTCCCTCCCATTTTTTGCAGTTACACTTTATGTACATTATATTCATTTCATACAATACTTTTTCTTTCTAAGCCCTCATGTAAGTTGTAGTTGTTCAAGTAACTATATTTTCTGATGCAGTCCTTGTGTGAAAGTTGTTCTGGCCATTTCGGTTTTCTGAGTTTGTTCTCTACTAAGCATTTCTCAGGAAGTGCTCATGAGAACAATATCCCCTGGGTTCTTGTGCGTTACTAACAATTTGTGCTCTTCATGGTTGAAGGTTAGTTTTGTGTGGTATAAAATCCTCGGGTCAGGTTTTCTTTCCTTGTTTGTATTACTAATGTTCCTCCATTGTCTTCTACTAATTTCTGAGTTCAAGCATGTATTTTTTTAAAAATAAGTTTATTGAGATGTAATTTACATGTAATAAAACTCACCAGTTCTAAGTTTCTTGAATTTATTGAGAAGATTGCTTTGTTCTTATGTTATCTTGTATATCATTTTTGAAAGGCTGGAGACTAACGGTATCCACTCATTGTAAGTAACTTGGTTTTTTGTCTGGCAAAAAGCCTTGCTGGCAAAAATCAAATGATAAGCTAATTTTCTTTCTTTTCTGAGTCACTTGCTGTTTTCATCTAGTTATTGCTCAAGATTGTTTTCTTTTTAAAAATAAAGTATCTGTACAAAAACGTCTTGTTCATGGTCATTCTAAATTGATGCTCTCAGATATGAGTTGTGTTTTTTCAATATTTGATCAAATATTACTTTTTTTAATTACAGGAAAATTTCCTTGGATTATAATTTTTATATTTGTACTTATATTTATATTATTTCCTTTATTTTTCTTCTTTAGGTATTCTCATTTTTTATGTTTATATTTATATTACCCTTGCTTTCATTTTCTTCTTCAGGGATTCTTATCTGTGTACAAAATTTTGTTTTGCCTAGCTTCAACATTTATCTGTTTATCACATTTTTTTCTCCTTCTTGCATTCTATTTGATTTAAAATTTTGGTCTCCTTTCATTTTCTATTTATTCTAAGGATTTATCTTTTATATTTATTCACCCATGGATTCTTTCTTGTTTAGTCCTCATTTCTGAGGTAATTTCTCCTTTTGTATGTTACTATTTTATATTACCTCATTTTGAGTTTCTTTTTAGTTCTGATTTATGTTATTCTTTAGTCTCTTTTCTAAATCACTTTAAAAAAAATTTTTTTTAACATTTTTATTTATTTTGACTGTTGGCACAGAGCCTGATGTGGGGCTCTAACCCACCAGCCATGAGATCATGACCTGACCCAAAGTCTCAACCAAATGAGCCACCCAAGCTCCCCGAGACAGACTTTTGAAATTCACAGAGCTCTTTCTTCTGTGGTTTTGTGTAGTGTTAAAACACACACACACACACACAGTTTGTTGCCAGAGGCCTCCTGGCTATGTTACTCCTCCCTAATTTCATCTGGAACTTTTTAAAATTTTTATCTCTATTTTCCTTATCCTGTTTTATTTTAATTCCATTCTGGCAGTTTTCAACCCTCTGTTGGAGGAGATCCTTAGGTCAGTTTTCAGAGTTTATAGAAACCCGTCTTCTCCATTCCCTTTGAACATACTGCCGCTTGCTTGCACTCACCCACAACTGAGAGGGGAAAATGTCCTGTTCAGCTGCTTTTGTCAAACTGGCCTTCCATGCTTTCCAGTCAACACTTGTTAGTTATTTTGGGGTTCTCCTCATGTTGTCCATGAGGTTTTGGTTTTGCTATCTAGTTACATTCTTTGTTTTAATGTGAAGATTCAGGAAGACTTAAACAAAACAAAACAAAACAAAACAAAACAAAACTATGTCGTTACTGCCTTCTGATTTTCCCAGAATCTTCTACTAACTTTTTTGTTTTGAGTTCCATTTTTGAAAAATTATATGTATTGAGGTGACATTTACATGTAAAAATTCACCAATTTTATGTTTCTTGAGTTATTGGAAATGTTGCTTCATTGTTGACTTGCTTTGTGTATTGTTTTTGAGAATGCAGAGGCTGACTTGGTATCCATTCATTGTAAATGATATAGTCTTTATGTCTGGAGACCCAGAAATTTTTTTTTCATTAAATTCATTGTCTGAATAATTAGAATCAAGTTTTTTGAGGTACACTGTAGGCTTTTTCAATATGTAAATTTAGTCCTTTTTTATTTTTGGAAAATTTTCTTGCATTATTTAGAAATCTTTATTTTGGGCTTCTGTCTTGCTATTTTGCTCTAGGATCTCCAATTATACATATGTTGTGTATTCCTTGCTTGTCTTCTATGTATCACTTTGTCCCTAATACTTTTAACATAGTTCTTTCTTTTCTTTGCTTTCTCTGGGCTATTTTTTATTTCTCCTATCAATTTTATTCAATATATTTTGATCAAATCTATTTTCACCTGAGCACTTCATAATTTAATCTTCACTTCTGAGATTTTTTTCTTTTGCTTCCATTTTTTTCTTTGAGTTCAGCCAACTTTTGTTTTCTATCTTTCTCTATCTTTTTTTTTTCTCTTTCCCATTTCTGTAATGAGGTTCAATTCCTGGTTGAAACAAGTCTTTCTTCTGCAAATGCTCTTTAAATCAATTTCACAGTGCCTGGGTGGCTCAGTTGGTTAAGCGTCTGACTCTTGGTTTCAGCTCAGGTCATGATCTTGTGGTTTTGTGAGTTCAAGCCCCATATTGGGTTCTGTGCTGGCAGTGCAGAGACTGCTTGGGATTCTCTCTCTCCCTCTCTCTCTGCCCTTGCCCCAGTCATACTGTCTCTGTCTCTCTCAAAATAAATAAATAAACTTAAAAAAAAACTAAAAAAAAAATAAATTATTTCCTATTGGACTACTTACTGTGTTACAGTTTTCCTCCACTTCATGGTTGATTGTTGGGGAAGGAATTTTTTTTTTTATCATTTTAGAAGTTTGATTCTCAATTTCCATTTTCTTCTTTTTTTTAAGTTTATTTATTTATTTTTGAGAGAGAGAGAGAGAGAGAGAACACATGCAGGAAAGGGACACACACATACACAGAGAAAGGGAGACAAAGAATCTGAAATAGTCTCCAGGCTCTGAACTGTCAGTTCAGAGCCCGATGCGCATCGGAACCCATGAACCGTGATATCATGACTTGACGCTTAACTGACCGAGCCACCCAGGTGTCCCTCCATTTTCTTATTAGAGCAGCTTTGCTTGATGTTTTCTGATATTTACTGTTAATTTTAAATATCTTGGAAATTTCCTAGATTAAAAATATTAAGGATGTTTGTATGGAGGAATGAAAAGAGCTGTTTAGCTTGATAAGTCTCTTTACATTTCTTTTGTACTGTGAAACCCACTTTCTTTAACTAGTGTTGTCTATTTGGGGAGAGAAGGCTTCTGGTTTTCTGCGTGTATCCTCTTTTATTTCTGAGGAGCTCTTATTTTAACTGCTTGCTTCCTACTTTCCCTTAACCATCAAGCCACTCTAAGGGACACTATATCAGTCAGGGTCCAGTCAGGAGATAAAAGTGCATCAATAACTGGAAATTGGAAATTTGAACTTAGTATAAAGAATGGTTAACTAGTGATAGGTAATTGACGACTAAAAGAGATAAAAGAGGGCTCTAAGGGTTCCAGAAGTAGCAGGTTAAAGAAATCAACTTTACTTCTGGCTGAGAGAGAATGGCCATAAAGGAACTAAGGACTTAGGGGACACCTGGGTGACTCAGTCGGTTAAGCACCCGACTCTTGGTTTCGACTCAGATCATGATCTTACAGCTTCATGGGTTCGAGCCCACATCGGGCTCTGCATTGGCAACACAGAGCCTGCTTGGGATTCTCGCTCTCTCCCTGCCCCTCCTTCATTTGTGCTGTCTCTGTCTCTCTCAAAACAAACAAACAAAATAATAAACTTAAAAAAAGAATCTCAAAAAAAAAAAAAAAAAGGAAACTAAAGACTTGGAACATCTTCATCCCCATGAACATGAGATTCAGACTTGTTTAAAGAGAGACACGCAGCTCGAATGTAATGACAAAACTGGCCAGATGACATGGGTCAAGTGGGATACAATTGCCTGAAGGTGTAGATGAAGCTGCTGGAAGTGGTCCACTGGAGGCACCCAGAATCAGCTCCTAGGTAGGACGGCTTGAGGATGCATTTGGAGCTACCATGGACATAGTCCATTGGAGTGGGTCAGAGTGGCTGAGGGCATACCCAGAATGGGTCCGTGAGGCCCACTAGGCTACAATGCTGAATTAAAAAAAAAAAAAAATTGAAAGTGAATGCCCCTCTATGTAAAGAGAGATTTCATACTATTCTTCCTTTCTGATCTCATACTCTAATAAACTTTTCCTGCTGCTCACTTAAAACAAACACACAAAAAGATGCACTAGAGTCTAGAAGAGACATACCTTCATGTGGCTATCACCGCGAAGGGATACTCCAGCACCCTGTGTTTGTAAAGCTTTATATTGTGCCAGTTGGCAAAGGAGACATGTTTATAGGGTTTAACTTCTATATCACAAAGCAGGGCAAGGAAGGGTGGGTGTGGACCTGGGAGACAATACATTGATAATTGGTACAGAGACCTTTCCCAAGTTGTCCTGTCTCGCAGAGCTGTGCCTTCCCAATATTGCTATGTTTGAAACTGTACCTTTGCAAACCATTATTTTCAGTTCCCAGTTGCTGGCAGTCTTATCTACCATCTCAGACCTTTTCTCAGTATTTCTGAGCTTCAGATGGGATCCTCTCTTTCTGGACGGCCATTAGCATGTATTCTGCAATCCGTAGGACATCGCTCTCTTTTTTTCGTTATAGTCTCCCCCTGAATCTCTGTCTATATCTCTATAACTCTGGTATGACCAATAGACATGGCTTTGCTAGTTTCAGATGTTTATTTTGCCACTTACTTGTAAAATAAAATGTGTTGCTTTCTTCTAGTCCCAGATGGTTATTTTCCTATTTCCATCTAAAATAAAATTTGTAGCTTTTTTTTTTTTTTATGTCGGTAAGCTGTTAGTGTATAAGAAATCACTTAAATGGTATGTTACCGCAAGCTTTTATTTTTTGCTTCTCCATCTTTGAGACTACTGAGAGTTGACTGATCTAGGCCTGATTTGATTGGGTTTGGTTACAACTGCAGGTTGGGTTCAGGTCTACTCTGTGTGCCTTTCATTCTCCTTGAATTAGTAGCTATGCAAGGCATGTTATTTTTATGACAAAAGACAGGGGTGCAAGAAATCGAGGTCCTCTGTGAGAATACATTTCAGTTCTCTCCTTGCAATATATCCCATTGACAAAGAAAGGCATATGAATGAATCCAAGATCAGTGGGGCCAAAAAAAAATGTGTTTTTCCATGAAAGTTGGGAGAGATGGGAAATGAATACTTGTTGAACACTAATACCACTTACCATAGGCCTTAAATAAATATCTATATCCCTCCTATACTCAAAATATACTCAGTGTTATCCCAAGAGCCCCAAAGTCTTATCAAATCATGGCATATGGCATGAAAACTAGGATTTCGTGATCTGTCTCAAAGTTGGTGTGGCTCCTCTTGATGCAGAGAACCTTGACCTAAGAAGACAAATTGCCATCTACCACCATTCTCTGTTATGCCCAGAATTCGTGATCCCCAAATACCGCCAGGGAGCCGAGTCCGATGTAAAAGCAAAAGAGTCTTTATTCGAGCTAGCTTGAGCTCAATCCCCTACCTGCACCGACGCAGCGGTGAGATACCAGGGAGAGAGCGAGTTTCAAAAGGACAAAGGTTTTATTGGGGCCTAGGGGCAGTTGGTGAGGTAATGGCTATGGCCTCAGCCGATTGGCTGGGGAAGGGTCCGAGTCTTGTTAGGCAGGTGAGGGGGGGGGGTTACTCAAGGGGAAGAGGTGTGGTCAAGGTGAAGGACACAGAACAAGATGGAGTTGGCCTGCGTAGGCCCGCCCTTTCATTCTCCACGTGCCCAATATACAAAAGTGGACAGGAAGAGATTCTGGTGGATCAGAGACGGGCTAACTGCACTCTAATTAACTAACTTCATTCTAAACATTCTAACTTTAAATTGGCAAGAATAGCAGTCACATAGCACTTAGTCCCATGTCCATGGAAATTCTGAAGTTCTGCTGGGCAAATTTCGGATTCTGCTACAGTGGCGATAAAAATATCCCTCCATAGGTTCTGTAGGAGTAGTTGTAGGTCCACTGTTCCTCATTATACTTGGCTCCAACTTTTGAGAGTTCCTTCTTGTTTTATTATTTCATTATTATTGACACAAGGGCCCAGAGTCACACACATTGTTTTTTCTTCTTGATAACACATTTCTCTCTTTCTGGACTTAAAATTGCGGTAAATTTGAACACGACATGCTTCTGTGGGTTCATGTTCTCAAGCTTTCTAGCTCTCCTTGTGTTTAGTTGAAAGGATCTATTGGAGCGTACCTTCATTTCTTCAGTGATACAAGCAAGCATTATAGCCACACCTTTGATTTGATCTTTATCCCGAGGTCATGTTTCAACTGGAAACCCCTGGGCTTAGCCTTTTCTCAGAGGCTGTGTCATAACGGCAACACCATATTGTTTGCAAACTGGTGAGTATTGTTCATGTAGTACCTTATCAAATATAACTAGTAGTAATCAGCTCCCGCTATCAATTTTCTACCTCCAAACTTCTTTATCCAACACTAAATATTTACAAGATACATCTCCTACCTTCTAAGATACTGCAGCTGATATTTTACCAAGTAATTTGCCCCTGTGTAACAGAGATCATTATTTTTCATCCTCATGTAACACTCTCTTCCTTACCTACTTCTTAATTCCCAAGTCAATACCAGATATTTAACATTTTTGTTACAGAAGCATCTTACTTCTGGTAATAATTTCTGTGTCTGTCTGATAGTGCTACAAAAACAAACAGCCCTAAAACTCAAGAGCATAAAACGGCAATTATTCACTTTTCACTCATAAGTTTGCAAGGTGACAGATTCAGCTGATCTAGACTGGGTTCAGCTGGGTTTTGTCATAAGCTACAAGTTATATCCAGGTCTTCTTCAAAGGTCTTTCATCTTTTTTGATCTAGCTGTGAAAGGGCGGGGCTACGCCGGCCGACTCCATCTTGTTCTGCGTCCTTCACCTTGACCACGCCTCCTCCCCTTGAGTAACCTCCCGCTCACCTGCCTAACAGGACCCGGACCCTTCCCCAGCCAATCAGCTGAGGCCACAGCCATTACCTCACCAACTGCCCCTAGACCCCAAAACCTTTGTCTTTTTGAAACTCGCTCTCTCTCCCCGGTATCTCACCGCTGCGTTGGTGCAGGTAGGGGATTGAGCTGGAGCTAGCTTGAATAAAGGCTCTTTTGCTTTTACATCGGACTCGGCTCCCTGGCGGTATTTGGGGATCACGAATTCTGGGCATAACAGCTGGTGTGTGAGGCATAGTCTTTTCCTGGCAAAAGCCAGGCATGCGAAAGGCCAAACCCAACCAAGAAAGCACACATCAAGTTTCTGCCTGCACCATGTTCCTGGCATGTAATTGGTCAAAGCAGATCCTGTCACCAAGCTCAGTGTCAGAGGATGGTGGTGGTGACTCTGAGGTGGGAGACATAGAATGAGTATTTGCGGAACAATGAACAAGCTGATCTACTGATGAGGGAGCATAAGGCAGGCTGGGGACAAAGTACTAACTAGCACCCCCCCCCACACACACCCCAGGTGGGATATGTGTGATATTCCTTGGACACGCCTGGTTACCCAAAAGCAGGAAAGGACAAAAAATCAAATGGATTTTAATAAGAGTCCACCAGTTTGCAAGAAAAAGGCAATCCCATCAATAGCCTAAAGTCCGGGAACTCCCTATTGTCTTAATGTTAATGTTTTGCTAGAGGGAAAAACAACCTTAGCTGGATGAGTCTTTAGCATATGAAAATCCCTTCTGGAACTCCTTCTGCCCTGACTCCATTAACCAGTCACCCCCCACATCTATAGTGCACCTTTTCCAGCCCTTGGGTCCTGCCTTATGGTTTAATAAAATCACCTTTTTGCCCCAAAGACATCCTCAAGAATTCTTTCTTGGCTGTCAGCTCCGAACCCCACAAACCTCACTTTCACCCCAAAACCTCATCACTACTATACTCCTAGTGATGTCTCCTAGGGATGCTGCCATAAGCACAGGTGTAACTATATTTGTTCTACTTGTTGTCTATTTGTCATTTGTTTTGGAGGATACATAAGAAATTTAGATTTACGTTGCTGCCATTATCCTATGGAAACTTACAAGACCTTTGTTTGAATCAATTTAAATATTTTTTTTTTACTTATTCCTAAGTAATAATATCCATAAAAGATTTAATGTGTTAGATATATTTTTCTTATTACGTGACTTTAGAAATACATTAAAACCTCAAGAAAATTATTTTTCCTTATACTGCGTACAACCCTCTGGCTTACCAATTGGAATACATGCACAAGGGTGGATAAGCACTATTACACTATAGAACTTTCTTAAAGCTCTGATGTATGTGCCCCTTGTCCTTTCTATCCAAATAAGAAATACAATCCATGCAGTGTCTCTTCATCCTATGGATTTTTTTTTTTTTAACGTTTATTTATTTTGAGACAGAGAGAGACAGAGCATGAACGGGGGAGGGTCAGAGAGAGAGGGAGACACAGAACCGGAAGCAGGCTCTGGGCTCTGAGCCATCAGCCCAGAGCCCGACGCGGGGCTCGAACTCACGGAACGTGAGATCGTGACCTGAGCTGAAGTCGGACGCTTAACCGACTGAGCCACCCAGGTGCCCCCATCCTATGGATTTTAATAGCTTGAGTGATAGGTTTGGCTTTAGCAAGTAGCATGCAATAGTAACAAACACATATGTGGCAAAGGTGTTTCAAGTGCTTTATGTATTAGCTAATTTAATCCTCACACAACCCTCCCAATTTGGCACTCTTGTTATCCCCATTTTACAGATAAGATAACTGAGGCACAGAGAACCTAAGCAATTGGTCCAAAGTCACGGATTTAATAAGTGGCTCAGCTAAGACTCAGACCTGAGAATGTGGTTCCAGTGCCCGTGTTTCTTAACCACTCTGACGTTTTAGCTCTCATGGCAGGCACTCGTTAAGGATTTGTTTGAGCAAATGGAGACACAAAATCCACTGCATAGTTAAGCAGAAAAAGCCAATCAAAGTTTAGGGACATTATATGGTGTTTTGGAAATGCTGGACACCTTACAGCACAGCCTACCTGTCTGAAGTCTTAGGATATGTTGTTTGTTTCAAAAATGGATATCAAACAGCCTCATCTTCCAACCAGCTATTAAAGCAGTACTCTATTTAGAAAGAAGTAAATGTAATGTGCATCTTTTTTTTTTTTGTACTTTGCCTGCAGACAGGCATTAACTCACCACTAGGCAGAAATGAACATCCTCCTCTTCACTGCTCTACTGCACTCCTTGCTAAAACAATATCAAATACCCCCACGAGAGATTTATGCGGATCTTGAATGGGTTAAAAGCTTCAGGCACAATCCTAAGGCACCCTTAGGAACAGACGGTCTCCTTTCTTTTTCCTTCCTCCCCTGAGGCGAACATTAACTCAGCTGGCTCCTAGAATTTATTTGTGCTTAAGATAAATTAACTAGAACCAAAGAGCCTTTCTGAGGTATCCGTACTAGGCCAGTATGCCCTGAAGACAGTAATCCATTTCAATTCCAATATCTTTGCCTTTTGGGCCACATGATGGGACCCCACAGTGTTTGCCATGGTCCTTGGGCCAAGCACCTTGCAGGTTTCTGGAGCTGGGAGCCCCTCATGCTTTGAGCCTTTAATATAGATTTCTCTGTCTGCTCACCTGTACATAATTGTGAGGGGCACCAGAGCAAGAAAGAATAATGTGACCTTCCAGGGCCGTAAAAACAATTGTGTCCTCTGTGAATGTGTAGGTTGAGTGATGATGCAAATTAGGACGTTAGCTTATTCTTCAGGGTGAAGTACTCGAGACCTTGAGTTACCTTGAGAATATTCATCATTATTTCTTCATACTCAGTAAGAGCTCTGCCCTGCCCTCTTCTTAATTAAAGAATTCCTACATCCTTGTAATAAGATTGCACCCTGTGCTCTCATCTCCTACCCCACACCTCAACTCTGTCCCCTTCTCATCTCAACAAAGGTAAGGATCAAAGGCACATCCAAGCCTGACCAAAAGACAAACAAAAGGTTTATTTAACATCCATTAAATGAGTATTTATTGGGCATCTTCTAGATATTTGGGGAATTTTAAGAAAGGCTTGCTGCCCCATGCCAGGTCCTGAGAAGGTAGGCAAAGAAAGGAAACCTGGATTTCGTTTCTGGTCTAGCTCTGTGAGCCGGGTAAACTAATTTCTCGTCGTTCATCTGCAAACCAGGGATAATAACGATTGTGTTGTTTTTAAAAGAGATTGTATTTAAAAGAAGTTCTTTATGTATGAGGTGTGGCACAGTTATACTTAACAAACCCTCAACAAAGGTTGGTACTACCCTATCCCCTTTCCTCCTCTGCTTTCCTCTGTCTTCCCCAGGTGTAGAGGGAGCAAAATAGTGAGGAGACAGTCCTTGACCTTGTGGGGCTCACAGTCCAGTAGGGGAAATAAGTTTGTAAAGAGAGAAACTCTAATAACATTTCTACAGAGAAGGATGAACAATGTGCCATGGGAGCTCAGAAGAGGAAACAACTTATTTGTAACAAAATTAAAGCTGGAGAGACTTTAACAGTATTCTACCTTGTTTTCCTTATTTTACAAGTGAGAAAACTCGGGCCCAGAGAGGTCACATGACTTGTTCAAGGTCTCCGCGCATGCGTGGCAGATCTGGGAGTGAAACTCAAGACTCTAGATTCCCAGCATGGTGCTTATGTCATATAGAATATAAGACAGTCATTGACACAAGAAAGAAATAAGTATTTCTCATTAAACAGAAGAGTACAAGCTGGAATTGGAGTAGATAGGTCTACGAGCTGGAAAAGGTCTCTAGAGCTGAGGTAACCAAGGAATCATGTCTTATGCCGGGCAGAGCCCATGCCTGCCTGGGAACTTGAGTACACTTCACGGTGTGATCTTCATTCACATCCCCTCACAAAGTAGGTTTATTGTCCCAGAAGCCAGACCCAAGAGTAAATTCTACAGGACAGTTCATTCTAAGGAGGGGGAGGGGCATGGTAGAAGGAGAGCATTAGGAGGAGGAGGAAGTATGTCTTTGACATTGGAAGTCACCAGGAGGGACCTCAGGAACTTTGGCTGTGACAGGAGCCTACAATCTGAAACTAAACAGTGTTTGAATCTGGAGTCAGAGCTTTGTTTCATCCAGATCCAAATTAAGATGCTGGGTTATACAGGGTTTTGAGGAATGTCTAAGCATTTTTCATGCTTAAGGAATTGTCTTCAGAGACCCCAACCAGGGACTTAAAACTGCTCTTCCTCTGCACTCCTTCCCTCCAAGGGAGAGCTGAGGAGCTCCAAGGTCAGTCTGTAGGAGGGAGTTAGAGGACTGCTGTTTTGTCTTCACATTGTTACAAGTGGCTTCAGGATTAGCCCGAGAAGGACCAGGTTACCTCAATCTTCTCTAGCCTGCAAATGTTTCATTGCATTGCATGTTTTTAACTCCAGAGCCAAGAGCAAAGCAGTCTAATTATTTGGGTGTCGGAAAAAGGAGGAAGATACAATAATCACCCACCTTGCTCCTAAATTCCTACCACTGGTTCCAATATTAGGGCACGCTCATAATTCAGGTGTTCTACGGAGATGTAGTTTCCACTTTTTGTTTTGTAGAAGAAATTACCAGAATTGATAACTGATCTCTGGGTGGTTTCCACCCTCATGGTGTTCTTTTCCCCTTCTGTCCTCCCTATCCCCAACCAATCAGGGCAGAGGTGCCTATCAGAATGGGGGCATTTTTCTTTCTAAGACTTCTTTCTTCTTAAGACCAGGTCAGACTCTAATCATTCTTATTGGCCAAGCTATTCATCTTATTTAAGAAGTCAGTGTTTAACTAATAGCAGAAATAAAAATACTTCTCTGGTTAGGTTTTGCTGGTCATTACAAGATTGTCTCCTATTTTTGGTATAAAAATAGTCAAAACAGACTCATTCTCAGAGTCTTGACTACAGTATTAATATGACTTTTTTGTTTCTTTTTCTAAGGGGAAAAAGAAACGAAAACAATTATCCTTTTGGGAAAATGTCCAATGTTTAAGCCAACATCTACTTTACAATTCCTCATCTCCTAAGGCTATATAATTACAGTAAAAACTTTAAGGAATCTCCAATGTATCCATTTGTTCTTTAGGCTTAAATTTCCTTCCTCAGCAATAAGGCAAAGAGAGCAGGTCTGTCTGCCTTCAGCAACCTCCTTCTCTTGGTGTGGCATCCAACTGCACTTTAGATGGACTGTCCATGGTTTTTAAAATTCCTTTCTCCTTCCAGGCTGCTCCTTTATTCCCAGTACCCTGGCTTCTGTATAGAAAAATGTGGCCGTCCTATGCTTTTGCCATTCCAAAGCTCTTAGGAGACCCACAGAACAGAGGCTATGGAAATCCCCAATATTCTGCTTCCCTTGGGCTTTATCAAACATGGCAGCTGAAAGGGAGAGCCTTTCAGACTTTCTTCAAACTCCCAGGAGGCTGGCAGCCTGTGGTTTGCATGCAGATTGTAAATGAGCCTGAGGAGTTTGCACACCTCTAATTTGTCATCACCTTGGAGAAATCAGAACCGGTAGGTAATGCGAGCACAGTATTTGCGAAAGCAGGGGTTAGGATGCAGGCGACTGCACTGTGCCTCTGAGGACTTCTGCCAGCACCAGACCTGCTCAGCAGAGCTCTTGGGCTACACAACAGGGCTGAGGATCCTCCCCTGATTATCCCACTCTGCAAATGAAAGCTACATAGATAAAAGTGCTTTCAAGAGGTGAAGAAAGTCTGTGTCTTAAAGCTGGCTAATGCTAAATTATGGGGGAGCTCTGTGGAAATTCTTTTTGATTTATATAAATGATGGAAATGTAATATGATCCATGTAATGAACACCTGTCACACTTCATCTGCTGGCATCGATGCCTCACATCTTCCTTAGTTTCTGCACGCTCCCCCTTCTCATTTACAGCCCTATTTGCAGTCCCAGACCCCTGTCTCCTTCCAGCATTCTCCTTTCTAGCCTTGGTGGATTTTGCTGGCGAGGAGCTCTTGATATCAAGCAGAATGCGTCTGAGATCATGCATACTGTCTCAGGGAAGACTCTTAATTTGTACACCTATTGCCAGTGAAAAGCAAGAAGTCGTACTTCCCCGAGGCCTGGACATTACTTGAACATCCAGGGGAAAACCAAGGGCAACAGCAGCACATTTTATCTGTGTTGGGCAAGAGGAGAAGGCACAGAGAAAATGCTGCCCTTTGATTCTATGGAGAAACACGGACAATCAATATGAAAATGGTACCAAGAGGCAGAGGCTTTTCATGTTGTTTTTCTTACTTCAGTTGCTACAAAGGTCAATGGAACTCAGACATTTGGAGGTGATACCTCTCAAATAAGAGTTAAGAACTCAACTGATGGAAGCATGTGCTCTGACCTGGGTTCCTCACTGACTGGATGAGCCTCCATGGGGGGCTTTCAACGGATCCTCTTGGATCCTCAATTTCCCCATGAAGACAAGGGGGTGCAATGAGATTGGTGCTTTTCAACTCCCTACCCATTAGGAGCAGAAAGCTTCTCCAAACCTAAGCACTCCCCTTTCACCCCTCTACTTGTATGTTTTCACTGGTTACTTTTGTCTTTGTCATTTTGTCTCCCCAATACTCCCTGCCACCCGACGATATAGTGAGATGACTTGTTCTGACCCATCTGTCCCTGAAATTAGATAGAGTAGGTCACCACCTCAACTACAGGCTTTAGGGTGTGTGTGTGTGTGTGTGTGTGTGTGTGTGTGTGTGTTGGGGGGGGCTGAAATAGTTTCCTTCCCCAAACGTCCCATCAATGTCTAAAATTTTGACATTGATCACTCATTCTTTCCTCTTCAAAACAATTTGTTAAAATATCAGAAACCTTGAGAGCAATAGTATAGGTCTAATCAGTCATTGGCTCTTTAAAGTATATGACTGTTTCCTGATAGCAAGTTTGAGAAGAGTAGGGGGAGACTGAGGCCACTGAAGGGAAACAGCCCTTCATATTTTAGTCTGAAGTTGGTGTCTGTGGGCTAGTCATCTGGTGGCCTGGGTGCTAACACAGTGACATGCTTCTGTACCCAGCTCTAAAGCTAAACTGCACCCATGTGGAAACTGTCAGCCTCTCGTCATCCCATAATTGGGCATATCCAATGTCCCATGCTCATGGGAGTAAAATCTGAGCCCCAAGTTGCAGAACTCAGCCCACAGCAGCTCTTTTCTGGGCTTGGGATTCAAAGAATGTTAATTTAAGTGTGTGCTACCAGTTGCTTGATACAAAGGGAAAAAAAATCTCAGAACATTTTCTTTAATGATCCCTAAGGCAGCTCTGGTCTAATGAAAGTGGGAGCCTCCAAAACAGAACAAAACAAAACAAACCACCCAAGATGATAGGGAATAAGGCCTGCCCTTCCATATCTGTGAGCGTGTGAGAAGAATGTCATTTTCATTTGCTGTTGCCCCTGTCCTTTCTCTTGTATTTGAATACCCAGTAATACGATAAGGAGCAAGGAAACAAATTTTCAAATATTAACAAAGTTATTCAAGGGAACGGCATTTTCTGTTGCAGCAGCTGGCACATCTTTTCCAGAAAGCTTGCCTGTGGCTGACAGCCTGGTTGGCACTCTCCCACTGAAGTCCTTTGGTGATGGAGAACGGACTAAGATTCAAATGGCTAGATTCCAGACAGTCCAGTGAGGGCAAGTTTGCAAACCAAAGGAGCCTGAGGCCTTAGAAGGGCATCAGCTGATTGCTATATCCAATCTAGGAAAAGAGAGATTTAGAAGAGAGAATTATTTAAGGGAAGTGGAATGAAAGCAGCTATGGAAAGTTCTGAACTGAGCATAAGGGATGTTGCTGCCCACCTCCACGTACCCCGCATAGAAACCCACTTAATTAGCAGAGCTGGGCCTGTGGGGAGATGCTGAGCACCAGCCTTCCAGGTATTAGGCACTCTTCTATGTATAATGTGATGGAAACCACTGCTAATTTTCCAGCAAACGCAGGGTAAGAGAATTTTAGCTGAGAGATAACTATGCAGCCAAGAACTGATTTCTGGCTCCTTTTGGAACCACGTATGCCCACATGACTAAGCTCTTACCAATAGACCGCTGGTGGAAGTGTCCCAAGCCACTACCAGATCTGACCGTGAAAAGAGTTCAAGAAGTCCTACACAGACCACACACCCCTCCTCCCTGCCCCAAATGGCTAGAATGGTAATCCTGAGTAATCTTGGGAGCCACAAATTGCAGGTAATAGAGCCACCATCTGCCTGGATCCCTGGATACTGAAAGAATGCTTGGAACAGACAGTCCACCCACTGGTCTGCTCTAGATTATTAACATGAGAAAAAAAAAAAAAACAACCTTCTATTACTCTTAAGCCTTTGCATTTTGGGGGCCTAACCATTGTAGCAATTTTGACCACAATATCTAATGCATTTGGGCTGCTGTAACAAAATATCATAGGCAGGGTGGTTTTAGAAACTTATTTCATACAGCTCTGGAGGCTGGGAAGTCCAAGGTTAAGGTGCCAGAAGACTCAGTGTCTGGTGAGAGCCTTCTTCCTGGTTCAAGGATGGCCATGTTCTTGTTGTGTTTTCACATGGCAGAAAGGGCTGGGGAGCTCTATAGGGCCTCTCTGGGAGCACTAATCTCGTTCATTAGAGTTCATTTGACCTAAGCACCATCTAAAGGCCCTGTCTCCTAATACAATCACCTTGGGGGTGAAGATTTCAACATGACTTGTGGGGGAACACAAACATTCTGTCTATAGCATTGATTAATCTGTACAACACTCAAGCAAAACGACATCACCACATTATAGTTAAAGAATTTGCAGCTCTGAGAATTTAAGAAATGTATTTACCCAGTGTCAGGATTTGGAAGTAGAGTCAGGATTTGAGTTGGAATCTGTATGGTTTAATCTTATAGCCCCAGACATTCAGGCCTCCAGAGAAAAAGAGGTGGAAGGAGGTGGTTTTGTTGACAGAGAACGTCTGATTCAGCTAGTCTGTCTACTAACTCAAGCCCCCATTCATACCACGTTTCCACAGCTCCAGTTGTGGCCCGCCTGAGCTTTATTTTCGAGACCATGAGAGCTAGAAAGAGCCCTAATAAGCAGCCAGATCAGTGGTTTTCAAATTTCATCTTGGCAACAGATACCCTTCTTCTAATGAAATCTGACTCGGAAGCCTTGTGTGTAGAATAGTTCAAAGCAGAGCTTGTCTCTTTGATGTGGGGTCTGGAGGCTGGCTGGCAGAACCCTCAAGGGCTGTGAGCACTGATGGGGCCAGCCCTTCATTTCACAGGTAAGGAAAGAGTGGAGCACTATGTGTCTTCTTCAAGGTCACAAGGCGTTTTGTAAACAGCAGGTCAGGGATAGGAATCCAGGCTCCTGACTTTCAAATTTGGAAGTCTTTCCATGGTACTACACTTCCTCTTTTGAGATACGAGGCCTCGTAACAGCCCCAGATCCAAGATACCCAGTCTCTTTATTCGGCAAGGATAGAATGACATAAGGTCAGAGCTATTTATCGAGTTTGCTTTATTTCTTGTGTAACAAATTACCACAAACTTTGTGGCTTAAACAACACCCATTTACCATTTCAGGGGTCTGTAGCTCAGGTGGGCTCAGCTGGTCTCACAAAGCTGAAATCAAGGCATTATCTATTGTTTGGAGGCTTTGGAGAAGAATCCACTTTGAAGCTCATGAAGGTTGTTGGTGGAATTCAGTTCCTTGAAGTTGCAGGACTGAAGTGTCTGTTTTCCTGCCGGCTGTTGGCCACTCACACCTTCTGAAGACCACTCTCCTTGTTATGCCCAGAATTCACGATCCCCAAAGACCACCAGGGACCCGAGTCCGATGCAAAAGCAAAGAGCCTTTATTCGAGCTAGCTCGAGCTCAATCCCCTACCTGCACCGACGCAGCGGTGAGATGCCGGAGAGAACCAGTGAGTTTCAAAAGCACAAAGATTTGATAGGGGTCTAGGGGCAGTTGGTGAGGTAATGGCTGTGGCCTTAGCCGATTGGCTGCGAAAGGGTCGTGGCCTCAGCCGATTGGCTGGGGAAGGGTCGGAGTCCCGTTTTGCAGGTTGCCGGGCGTGTTTTGATCCGGAAGTTTGAACGGGTGAGTGGGAGGTTACTCAAGGGGAGGAGGCGTGGTCTGAGGTTTCTGCGATTTTCCTGGAAAGGGGCCATGTCGGGGACATAGTCACTCAAGGTGGAGGACACAGAACAAGATGGAATCGGCCGGCGTAGGTCTGCTCTTTCATCCTCAAGTCATTCTCTGTGGCCCCCTCAAGTCAAATCCTTCTCACGCTTCACATCTTTCTCACTTTCTCTTGTGGCACCAGCTAGAGGAAACTTTCTGCTTTAAATTTTTTTTTAATGTTTTTATTTTTGAGACAGAGAGAGACAGAGCATGAGCGGGGGAGGGGCAGAGAGAGGGAGACACAGAATCTGAAACAGACTCCAGGCTCTGAGCGGTCAGCACAGAGCCCCATGCGGGGCTCGAACTCACGGAGTGTGAGATCATGACCGGAGCCCAAGTCAGATGCTCAACCGACTGAGCCACACAGGTGGCCCACAAAATTTCTGCTTTTAAATGGCTTATGTGACTAGGTTCTACTTGGGTAACCTCCCTATCTGGAAGTCAACCCATCAGTAACCTTGATTACATCTGCAATCCCTTTGGTCATGTCATGTAGCATAATCATGGGGGGTGGGGTGACATCTGGGGGCAAAGATCCTGGAGCCATTTTAGAACTCTGCTAACCCTGTAGATCACATCGCCCTCTCTTGGCGCCTCTGGGAACAATGGTAACATGGTTCATTTTCGGGACCTTCTGTCAGCCTTCTGCCAAATCCTCTCTGCCAACTTCCTGGGTAGATGATAATAGTCTAGTTACACCAGTTTTTCCTTCATGTGGTCTCTAGGATCGGGGTAGGCGTTAAGATCTACCCAGGGTGTGTTCCCAGCACTGAGAGGTCTGACAAGGTGAGCCTGGGCCTGAGTCTTCCTTACATAGAATGTCATAGAACGATGAGTACAACAATCTCCTTCTTTTATAAATGACTCCAGAGGAGAGGGGTTAACCAAAGTTTACAAAATGAGTTAGAGCCCTTAGTTCCATGATTTTGCTGCTCTAGGCCAATACTAGGGTCAGCTCTTTTCACTGCTGGTTCTCTGCCCTGGCCTAATAGATGATCTCAGAAAAGCCTTCCATTGTGTATTCAGTGTGTCACCAGCCCTGAAGTTCAGCAGGTAAGATTGCATTAGTGAGGCCTACAGGGCATGGGAAGTTGCCTATTCCAAGCATCATGCTGGCTGACTCTGACAGCATCCCAGAGAACCTGTCTCCCACCAGCTGTAGAAGAAAACTGAGATGAGAAGGACAGGCAGGGCTAGGAAAAAAGATGCCAAGAAGAGTAGGCAGTACAGTCAAGCTCCCTGGTTTCGAGTTTTTCTGCAAAAGTAGGTTTGTGATGTGAACCCTAAGGGCCAGCCCAAGGTCTGGGTGTGATGCTGGAGGGTCCAAGACTCAAGGAGGGAAGGAGAGGCCTGGTGCAGGATTTGAAAAGGCTGGTGGGCACGACACAGGATAGTTCATGTTTTAGGGAATATCTACATACATGTATAGTATCTGAATTTCTTTTCAGAAGTGAGCATTAAAAGGATGAAGGATAGAGGAAGTGAAAAATAGAGCAGAAAGTGAAAAATAGGTGGTGATTTTTTTTTTTATAATGTTTGTTTATTTTTGAGAGAGAAAGAGAGACAGGGCATGAGCAGGGGCGGGAGAGAGAGAGAGAGAGAGAGAGAGAGAGAGATAGAATCCAAAGCAGGCTCCAGGCTCTGAGCTGCCAGCACAGAGCCTGATGTAGGGCTCAAATCCATGAACCATAAGATCATGACCCGACCAAAGTAACCAACTGAGCCATCCAGGTGCCCCTAGGTGGTGATTTTGAAGTCTGAGGCCAAACTAAGAAAATCGCATCTGCTTGCATTTCCACTAACCAACCAAAGGGCTGATTAAAAAGCTTTGTGACTACGTACTTCTCTTCTAATCACCTTGGGAAATACGCAAACCGAGCCCCCTCTAGTTAGGGACGCCTTCCACCAACGATATCCACGTTTTATTGCTGAGACATTTGGCCCTAATAAGGCAGATGTTTCTAGAGCTAGTCCCATAAACCAGAGAAGTCAGTCATGCCCCGGGCTTTCCTCTGGGTCTCTCGAATTGTGTGAGGTCCCTGGGTTGACGACACCCTCACCCCCACCAAACAGCTCTGTAACTTTCAAATACCAAACCGTCTCTCTTCAAAAACACATGTCATGGAGGAAAAAGATGGCAGAGAGATGGAACTGGACCGGGACTCAAGGGCAGATGCTGGAGGGGAGGTGGCTACGATAGTAATCTTCGAGTCCTTCTCAGGTTCTGTGAATATGCCTTTGAGTTGGGGCTGCAGAGCGGGGTTGAGTAAAGACGTCATTCATAGTTATTGGCTTGGGAGAGGGCAACCCACAGCCTAAGTTTAGATCTGGATGTTTAGACTCGTAAGGACCCTCTTTTTGTGGCAGAGAAAGTCTCCAGATTCCTGGCTGGAAGCTCTGGTAGGTCCACTTTCCTCCCTCTGCAATACAGTATCCTGCCAGCCAGCAGGTCTTTTGGAGAGGGCTCATCTGGACCCAGTGCACCCCAGTCAGGGACGGACAGTGGGGAGGGCCCTGGTGCTATCAGGGACCTTTGCTGCTGGCTTCCATCATCTCAGGGCTTCTTCTCTTCCCTTTGAAGGGATGTAGTTTACAATGGGCCTATTAGAGCCCTAATTGAATCGTTAACACACCAGCCATTAGCAGCTGCTAATGAGGGAATCCAGGGGATTACGGCATCAATTATCAAGTTTTGACTTCCGAATGTGGCTCTGCCAACATTGGGCTCTTGTGAGAGTCTTTAGAAAATGTGACAGAATGAGAGAGGAGAGCCATGTGCATGTTGTGTGGCTGTGCCCTGTCTGTACCTAAGATAAGCTCGTACGGGAGGCTGGTCTCCCGTGGCTGCACAGCACGGGTCCTGGGGCAGCCCGCGCATCTGAAGATGGAAAAGAACATTTCATGACGGCTGTTTTCTCCTCCTCCACTCCTCTGCTTGCCACAAATCTTGCCATCTTATCTGTGGTAGTCTCTAATGCCTTCAGCCAAAATTTTCCCCATGTTTCCCATTATTCACATCCTATCAGTCACCAAATCCTTGGAATTTCAGCTTTTAAGTACCTCCTGTCTCCAACCTTTCCTTTCTTCGCCTTCACTCTGGCATCAGTTCAAGCGCTTATCTTCCTGCCTGAAAATGGTCCCAGACCAGGAAGGAAATGCCTCTCTCCCCCTCTAGTTCCTCTCCTTTCCTGTGTCCAAATTTCTCTTGCTCTGAAAGGTAAATTTGATGGGCACTCCTTAAGACCCCTCGGGGATCATTACTGCTCACAAGATAAAGCATAAGTTCCTAGCAGGGAACTCCAAGAACTCGATCTTTCCTATGTCTCCACCTCATATGCTGTCATTCTCTGCTTTGCAAATCTAGCTGGAGCCATAGGGAACTGCCTACCCTTCCCCTAAAGGCACCATTCCCTTTGGTGGCAACCATCCTCCCTTTGCACGTGGAGATATGTCTCCCTGGAGTGTCCTCCTCTCTAGATGACCTGAGGAGTTTGTACCTATCTTTTAAGCCTCATGTATAAAGTCATCCTAACTCACCCCTTCTTATTTGTGATCCCTGTACGTATTTCTTTCCTAGTATCTATTTATGCTAAAATCATAATTATTCCTTTGTCTCCCCTGATGGACTATGAGAGAATGAAGTGCGTCAGTTTCAATACTTGTTTCTGGAAGCCTAGGGTCTAGCACATTGTGTCTGGCATATCATAGACCACTGTAGAGTGTTCTTGATTAGCGGATTAAAAAATTCATAATGTGTTCCACAGTTCATTTCATGGACCTATATTGACATGCATTTTATTTATATTCTACATAGGACTCTTAGTTGTTCACAATTTAATGCTTTTGAGCGCCAAGAGAAATGCTTCTGCCACCAGAAGTATCTACCGTCTATGACAATAGCTCCGTTCACAGCCTTGGGATCCATGAATATTTATTGAATTGAATTAAAATCTGCAAGGGTTTCTTGAGCCCCTTGTTCTGCTTGGGCCCTAGAAGTAGATGCTTGAGGAAAATATCGAAGACTTGAGAGTCATGCTTGGTTTCAAGGCCTTTCCAATAACGACACCGTCCAACTGTCTGTGCATAATCACAGGCAGATGCACAAGGCTCTCTGCCCCAAATTGTGCCAGGATGTCATTTGTGAAAAAGGTGTTACAAAGGTAACCCTGGAAGGCTTCAGGGTATTAATAATAGCAGTTCTAGTTCATTCACTCCCCACCACATGGCTACCACTGTACTAAAAGCTTCCGTCTGTGATTTCCCCATACTCAACTGTCACGGTCATCTCGGATGGTGTGTCGTCTTATGAATCCCATGGAAACGACTAAGAAGCAGAGCCAGAGCTTCCACCAAAGTCTGCCCGCTGCCAAGGCTCCAGGCTCCCACCCACGGTGACTACTGCCCCTATAGCCGTGTGTGGTTTAATATAAATCAATCACTCTGTCTGCGAGGGAGGTGCTTTCCGCTGCCTTCCTGCCCCTCCATCTGTTAACACTTTGCAGTCCCGTTGATAGCCAGCACATCAAAACCTGTCAAATGGGACAAAATGAGATAACAACGCGGAGATTAAACTATGGCGCAAAGTCGGTAGCCTTTTTTCTGCTTAGAATTTGCTTTGGTTGGGGACTTCTTAAGTTGGATCAACAGTCTCGAAATGAGGAAATGTAAGCCTCCTGAGGGAAAAGACTGTTGCTCAGGGTGGTCTTCCCTGAACCTAGAAAAATGCCTGGCACATAGTAGGCACTTTACAAATATTTACAAAAAATACCGCAAATGGTAAGAACAGGAATATTTCAGCGGTGTTTAAAAGGCCACGGCCGCTATTCTCTTTTCGTAAACTTATACCAGGAACACCTACGAAGCTGTGCCGCTTTGCATATACTCAGCTCTGTTTTTCCACTCTCTCCTCCACAAGCCCGGAAAGGGAATCCATAGCAGGGTCTGCGTGGCCCGCAGGGTGCGAGGCTATGGGCTGCCCACTTCCCCGAGCAGCCTCTTTGCTCCTAGTGTGGCCGAAAGTGGCATTTCAGAACAGACAGGGCAGGGATGAGCCGAGAGAGGCACCGAGGTGCAAGGTTGCGTGGAGACGCTCACTCTCAGGGCCCGCAGAAGCCTCACTCACCTAATGGTGGGCCTGGCTCCAAACAAACTCCTTCTGTCAGCTGGAGACAAATGTGAGTCTAATTGCCTGGAGAAATGTAACCTTTCCCCTAAAATGCATTACGCTAAATCATTTGTGTTCACTTCACTGTGGGTGAGTTTATCCAATTCCTGCCGGACGTTGAAGGAACAGTGTCCACACAATGCTGGTTAAGTCATGCCCTGTCGGTTCAAATGTGTGTTTCAAGTGAAACTTTTCTCGAGCCAGTATGTATTTATACACAGTGTTAGGAGGTAATGCAGAGAACTTGCTGTCCTTTGTCCAGTTTCCCCCAATGGCAACACCTTGCAAAGCTACAGCACAGTATCACAAGCGGAACATTGATGTTAATGCAATCCATGGATTTGGTTCAGATCTTCGTAGTTTTACTTGCGCCCATTTGTGTGTGTGTGCGTGCGCGTAGCTCAATAGAGCGCTAGCGTGGGTAGGCTGTGTATCCACTACCACAGTCAGATGGTGAGCCTTTCCGGGCCACAAGGGTCCCACGTGTTTCCTTGCATAACCCTCCATCCTCTCCACCACCCCTCCCATGACGTTTCCGTGGCCTCGCGTGGTCTTGCACAATTTGAGGGCTACAACTATTCCGTTACAGGAAGTTACTATGTTTGCCGCATCCTTGCCGGTTGCACATTTTTGTTGCATGCTTCCTTTTCTTTTCTTTTCTTTTTTCTTTTCTTTTCTTTTCTTTTTTATGTTTATTTTACTATTCTGGAAATCGACCTCACTTAGTCTTTTCACCTATCTAGGAGCGTTTCCCTCGGACAAGTTCCTAGAACTCACCCTTCATGTTTTGAGTTATGTATGTGTGTATTTGTTTATTTAAGTTTATTTATGTATTTTGAGAGAGAGAGCACAGGCAAGGGGCAGAGAGAGAGAGAGACAGAGAGAGTCCCCAACAGTCTTCAGGCTGCCAGCACAGAGCTGGATGCGGGGCTTGAACTCACAAACCGTGAGATCATGATCTGAGCCAATGTCAAGAGTCACGATGCTTAACCGACTGAGCCACCCAGATGCCCTCTTTTCTTCTTCTTCTTCTTCTTTTGTTTTTAAAGTTTACTTATTTATTTTGAGAGAGACACAGAGAGTGAGAGCAAGGGAGGGGCAGAGAGAGAGGGAGAATCCCGAGCAGGCTCCATGCTGAGCTTGAAGCCTGACACGGAGCTGGATCCCATGAATTGTGGGGTCACGACCTGAGCCGAAATCAAGAGTCAGATGCCCACCCCCAGGAGCCCCATGCTTGGCATGTCTTAATTTGATTACTCAGAGTTTGCTTCATTTACCAGCTTTACTCCAAAGGAAATCAAAGACTTCTTCAAAACATTAAATCCATGAACAGTGGACAAAGCCGGGCCTGGGCTAGGATATTCAAAGTAGGTGCTGCAATTCTCAAAGGCAATTTTAAAAGGGAAGCTGCAATAGCATTTGGGGGCAATGAGAATGTTACCGAAATAAGTGCAGGTCACCAGTTTGAAGATCGCAACTATCTGGAAGTATAAAGTCTGGTTTTGTGTATCAGGCACCCTGCCCAGCAGCCTATTCTCATATGATGGAGTAAAGGTAAAGGAGAGGAGGTCAAGGGAGTGAATATGAGGCCAGGATATTAGCCAGAGATGATAGAACCTCAAGGCACATAGCTCCCTCTGAGGTATGAAGGGCACTTTCAGGCCAGAAGAGGTCCGCCCAGGGGCACAGCCCTGCTGAGGAGGGAAAAGGCGGGTGGGCAGTTTGCAGAGGAAACCAGGTGGGGTGTGGCCATAGTCTGGATCAGGGACACAGGAGGGGTATGGGAGCTTCTGGTGAATATTGTCAAAAGAAGCAGAAGAGGAAAGGCCATTTAGAATAAGAAAATTGGTGCCCCCAGAAGTAGGGGAATATGAATCGGCAGGGATAGGGTGGTAAGAGGAGGTGGGTCTTGTGTGGACCTCCTGCCAGAGAATGAGGTCTACCAGAAAGAAGCTCATATATGTGCTGGGGGGCTCTACCCCCTCTGGGAGAATGGGCTGATCCTCTGGGCACAGAGGCTTCCTTTCTGTGTATGCGTGGGCATCGCTGACCTGAGATCTGGGCAAGGGGCCCCTGTTCTGGACCCTGTGATTCTGAAGGTCCCCCTCCAGTCATCTTCTAGTTCTGTCTTCCCCTGTGGGGCAAGGAGTCAGCTGGGCCACAAAATGTACCCACGCAGAGCCGGTATCCCCTGCCATGCTCTGTTATATTCTATACCTAAAACCCAGAATTCCAGCCCAAATGGTCTCAGCCCTTTGGTGAGCCTTTCTGCAGGGTCTGTCCTACCGAGGGTCAGCCATGCCTGAGGCGTGACTATTTGGAGCTATGGGTGAAATTCTACTCTGGGGGCTGGGGTGCCCACAAGCATCTTTATGTGGCCCTGAGAAGTGTAGGTTGGAGCCTGTGGTAGGAAAAGAAACGGGTGAGGGCTGTGGACCTCAAGCTTTCATTTGCACTTGCCCCAGCCCTGCAATAGTTGGGGGCAACCTGTGGGTGAGTCCCTGGAGCAGCTCTAACTATGCTGCATGCTGCCTGGAAATGCCTCTGATCTCATCTGGATTTTCTGTTTGAAATGGAAATTGCTTCATTTGTCAGTTTGTTGGGCTCCCAAGGAATGACCCATCCAGAATTCCTGAGGTCTCCCCAACACCTCAGTCTTCAGTGGCCATCCTAACGTGTTGAGTGGGGCACTCCACCCTTCCCACCTCTATTTCCTGGCAGATGAAACACAGCTTACACGAAGAGTGTTAGGTACAGCCTTCAAAGGACAAAGAGGGCTCAACAGGGCAGCGTTCCCCTTATTATAACGGAGCTTATTATAACGGAGCGGCTAAAGTACGGCCAAGGTTGAGAAACACCCCTCTGGACTCTGTTTTTAACACAAGCCCCAAATGACTCCCCTGACCCGGGAAGGGTGGAAATACGGCAGGTGGTCCTATAAGGGAAGGCAGGGAGAGGAATAACAGTGACAGATTTTCCTACCTCCAGGAGGCCTCATTTTGATTTTGTTTTTCTTCTTTGTTTTTCTCAGAAGTAGCTGGCAAGCTCTTTGGTCCTCTGCCCCTTTCTCTTCAAGCTGTTTCCCAAAAGCACTAAGATAATTGTCCCATGGCTTGGAAATTCTACAAGTGACCTTCCCCACTCTCCCTCTCTCAGCCACACCCCACCCATCCAGTAATAACCCTCACCTTCTAGTGCACGAGCATTGACTCATTTCCCAGAGAGGTAGGTGGAGCGGGTATCATAACCTGCATCCAGGTCCTAACTTGGTGAGTTTCAAAGGCTGTTTTTCTCTGGGGCATGTGGTTCCCTTCATCCTGTTTCCATTATTTCATGGGCTTTGCTCAATCTCAGCCCCTCTCTAAGGGCTCACATTCCCAACATGTGACCTGGAAAAGCAAGGATATTGCTGAGGACACTGACTCAAGGCCTTTACAAACTTTTTCCCCTACTGTGAGCCTCCCTGTTGTTTGCTAGGGGCTCATACAAGAAGTTGGAGGCTCACATACAACTATATTGGAAAAGGCACTTGGCCTAAAAGTGTAGAGGGGAAGAGACAAATGATGGTCTGCTTGCCATATGTCAGCCACAGTGGCTAATTAACCAGAGTATAGGCTGCAGTTTTAAGGGGTGGGGCATAAACCAGGCTTTTCAGTTATGTCCATTATTAGGACAGGACTCTGGTTTCCCAAGTGCCCAAAAGACAGATTTTATGGACAACAGACCTGTGGGTTTGATGTTAAAACACAGCCAAAATTCTACTAGGTTATTGAAGGGCTTCTTCAGAAGCACCTAGGAAAAGACTCTAGGATCTCTTGGATCCAACACGGCTCTACTGAGGGCAAACCAGAGTAGGGTCATGACATCTTTCTCTGACAAGGTCATGGTAGACTGGTCAAGGAAGACCACGTGGGCTTCGGCAGCTGAATGACAGCGACGTTCATGGTCTAGTTGTAGACAAGAAACACATAATTGGATACACAGGTATATAGGCACATTAGTAACTAGCTGAGCATCTGGGCCCCCAAAGCACTGTTCAATGAATGTGCAAAAAACACATCTGTACTTGTCTGATTTAGAACCCCACCCGTACATTCTGCTGCATTCAAGTTTATTATCTACGACTAGATGGAAATACAGATTTTCAGAAGACAGGAAACTGGGAAAATCTCCCTCTCAGCTGATACACTTTTCAAAGGCTGGATTCAACAGTGGAATCAGGCAAGATGATATTTAACAAACGCACCTAATAGTATGGGTACAAGAGAGAACATGGCTTAGCAGTGGCTCATGCGAGAAGGGTTGGCAGTTTGTGCCAACAGAATCAGCAATTTTTAAAAATTTTTTTAATGTTTTTATTCAATTTTGATAGAGAAAGCGAGTGGGGGAGGGGCAGAGAGAAAGGGAGATACAGAATCAGAAGCAGGCTTTAGGCTCTGAGCCATCAGCACAGAGCCCTACGCGGGGGTTACAGATGAGGCCTACGAGCCGTGAGATCGTGACCTGGGCCGAAGTCAGAGGCTCAACTGACTGAGCCAGCCAGGCGCCCCTAACAGAATCTGAAATTGTGGTGCGAGGTCTCCTGTAATGCTGCATGAGTTTGGGGCTATAGTCACAGAAGCAGAGAGTCTGCAACTGAGGACATGATGTTCCATTCTGCAATGTCCTGGTCAAATATCATTAGAATTTTGCCTTCCCTTCTGGACATCACCCTAAGAAGCCAGAATGAAGAATCTAAGTTTAATAAAATGACTTGAAATACTCTATCAACAAAAGTAGAAGAAAGATTGATGAGAAATTTTAAGAGTCACAAGAAAGAGAGAGCGCTTTAATGTATGAAGTCTGTCTAGACTTCCTATGAAGCCCTCAAAATGCGTATGTGATTTTGAAAGTTCCAGAAGACCAGCTTAGGCCTCTATGTACAGAAAGCTCTCCAGACCTACAATGCTGGGGTCGGACTAATCCCAGCACAGAATGGAACAGATAAGTCAAGACAATATATAATCGACGTGAATGTTGTCAGAAAGTCCCTCGTATGTAGCAGGAATAGAAAACTCTATATACTCAGTTTGGTTTAAGAAACCACCCAAAGACCTTAATAGCCAAAAACATCTTTCCTGGCCATTGCTTGAAACTTCCCCTTTAACGCCCTATCCCTATAGCGTAAGGCTTTGACTCCTGTTCTTTGCAGACTCCCATGGACGTTCTACTGGTAAATTATATATAAACGTGAAAGAAGGAGAGAAGTGAAACGTTTTAAGGTGGGGGATAGAGAGGAGGTATAGGGCGCCTGGGTGGCGCAGTCGGTTAAGCGTCCGACTTCAGCCAGGTCACGATCTCGCGGTCCGTGAGTTCGAGCCCCGCGTCAGGCTCTGGGCTGATGGCTCGGAGCCTGGAGCCTGTTTCCGATTCTGTGTCTCCCTCTCTCTCTGCCCCTCCCCCGTTCATGCTCTGTCTCTCTCTGTCCCAAAAATAAATAAAAAAAACGTTGAAAAAAAAAAAATTTTAAAGACAGAGGGATGGGGTAAATTGGGGGGTTTTAGTGTAGGAAACTTGTATCCATTTCTATTTGCCTGCATCAGATCCTGTGAGTGGAGGGGAGACTCCCACTGCTAGTGAACTCAGATGATCCCACATTCACTGACCCCAAGGAAGCGCCCAGGGCTCCACCTGGCTTCACTTCTAGCCTGGTTTCAGTATTTCCAGACACAGGTGGGAGTTTCTGCTGCTGACTCAGAGCTGGGAGCAGACCGAGCACTGGATCTCCTGGGTCCTGCTCAAAGATCCCCCCAGTCAGCAAAGCCCTGCATGAAAGCCCCACACCGGTGACAGCAGAGGGAGCAGGTGCCTGGCCCTCTGCACCACCCATCCTGGCAAGCTGGAAGTCTGGCTGGCATCACACCCAGCTCATTTCCAAGAGCTTGCTAGCTAGCTATTTACTGGGAGGGAGCCTTGGCGAGAGGGGGCAGTTTGGCAGAAATGTTGCCCAGACCCAGTCACCCGCTGTGCTGTGGCAACAGAGGTTTATCGCCCTGATGGAGTTTGGTTTATGATACAATATTAGCAAACTTATTTCTCAGGCCGTTCCTAGCCCGAATGGCCAGTGGCCCAGGGAACAGGCTAGGCAAGTCTTCCATCACCAGAGGCAGGATAGAATGCTTATTGTATTTCCCTAACTCTGTAACAAGGGAAATTTGATTTATTTTAGAGTTAATCCATCACCCTCTGGCATCCTTTCAAGACAGGGCTTGAGCATAATTGCAGGATCTGGAGAAAATGGGGACGTCAAGTTCAATTTATTCTATTAACATTAAAAAAACATTTAATTACGATAAAAACTGAAAAGCATTTAATGTGAATAGGACCACGGCTTTATCTTCTCCATGCATTCATCCCACTAATCACTCTCTCTCTGCTGTTGCTGGCCTGTTATAACTTTGTTCCCTGGCTTTGAGGGTTTCCATGAGTCTCAGCCCCATAGTCACCCCGGCTGGCTACCACAGGGAGCAAGGAGGCAGGATGTCCACTCAGCATGTTTGTGGGCCTAAATCCATCCATTCCTTTCTGGATGATCCTTGCACTATATTTTCCTCTTGATCTCTACTGTTCATATCTTTTCCAGTCTCCTCTTCCCATAGAGGGCCAAGGGAACAGGTGGGCAGCTGTGGGTGTGGGGAGAGATGGCGGGCAGTCATTTGGCCTCCCCTTAGCTGTTCCCTCAACAAGACCTCAGTCAATGCCGGACTGTCCAGCAGCCAGAGGAGGCACACACATAGAGCACCGTGAAACAGGGCAGCCAAGGATGTGATTTTGAAAAAAAAATATTGTTATTTCATGTCTTTAAAAGTCACCAAGGTAGTAATTATGGGGAAGACTCACATTTTGTTAGATTCTTTTATATTTACTCTACGATTAGGAATTGCTTTTACTTTTAATTCATAAAGGGTTGTGGTAGGCAGACAAATGGCCCCCCAGAGATGTCCCTCTCCTAATGTGGAAGCTTTGACTAAGTTATGTGATATGGTAAAGCAAAATTAAGGTTGCAAATAAATTAGGGTTGTAAATAAATTAGGGTTGTTAATCAGCTGATTTTAAAATTGGGAGATTCCCCTGGATTATCCAGGTGGGCCCCGTGCAATGATAAAGGCTATTAAAAGCAGAATTAGCTACAGAAGACAAGGCCAGAGGGATGTGGTTTGGAAAGGGCTCCGCCAGCTGTTTTTGCCTTTAAAGATGGAGGAGGGGGCCATGAGCCAAGGAATGTGAGCAGCTTCCAGAAGCTGGAAGAGGCGAGGAAATGGATTCTCCCCTAGAGCCTCCAGAAAGGAACAGTCTTGCTGACGCTTTGATGTGAGGCAGAGAGACCTCTGTTTGACTTCAAATCTACAGAACTGCGGGATAATAAATCTATTATTGTTTTACATCGCTAAATTTGTGGTAATTTGTTACAGAGGGGTTGGGAGCTAATACAGGCCCTCCCTAGATCAGGAGATCTGTGGCTTGCAGCCATATTATCAACACTGGCAGAAATGTTAATTCCCAAGCATCTGCCAGGCGAAAGGCGACACGTTGGGACCAGGTCCTCGCCCTACGGGAACCAGGGAGGCAATGGCATAAGCTAGGTGCTGAGCGAGGGTCTGGAGAGGAAGTTTCTGAAGTTCACTTCCTAGTTGGGTAAACTTGGAAAAAGGTATTTAATGTCTCTGAACTCCATCTCCTCTTGTTATTATGGATCTCATAGTATTATGTTAGGGTTGATGAGAAAGACGAATGTGTTAGTATTTGTAAAGCACATATAATAGTGCCTGGTGTGAGAGAAAGGCTGTCCATGTAAGTGTTAGCTATTAACCTCATGACTGCTATTGTCATCACTGGACTTTGGGGGAACTTAAAGGGTGGTTTTAAAAAGTGGGCTTCTGGGGCGCCTGGGTGGCTCAGTCGGTTGAGCGTCCGACTTCAGCTCAGGTCACGATCTCACGGTGCGTGAGTTCGAGCCCCGCGTCGGGCTCTGGGCTGATGGCTTGGAGCCTGCTTCCGATTCTGTTTCTCCCTCTCTCTCTGCCCCTCCCCCGTTCATGCTCTGTCTCTCTCTGTCTCAAAAATAAATAAACGTTAAAAAAATTTAAAAAAAAAAAAAAAATAAAATAAAAAATAAAAAGTGGGCTTCAAGGGGTGCATGGGTGGCTCAGTCGGTTAAGCGTCTGACTTCGGCTCAGGTCATGATCTGCCGGTTCGTGAGTTCGAGCCCCGTATCGGTCTCTGTGCCGACAGCTCAGAGCCTGGAGCCTGCTTCGGATTCTGTGTCTCCCTCCCTCTCTGCTCCTGCCTTGCTCACACTCTGTCTCTGTCTCTCAAAAAGTAAATAAACATTAAAATAAATAAATTTATTTTTAAAAAGTGACTTCAAGAAAGGAAAGTTAGATAATAAAAATAATGACTATTTCCCAGCCACTTTCTATGGATAAGCATTGTGCTAAGCACCTATCTTTATACACTATGAGCAAGTCCCAGTACTGATCCCTCTGTACAGGTGCAGAAACTGAGGCTTAGCAACCCAACCTACCCAACAATTAAGAGACCAAGCAGGGATGGAAAAGTATGGAAAACCATACTTTTGGGTTTTTTTTAGCCAGCACACTTACACAATTAATCACAGGCAGGCATGAGCACATGTTGGAGGAAAGTCAAGAAGGGCAGGCAGGTTAGTGGAAGCAGAAGGTTAGTATGATGGAATAACTGGGGGTCAGGCTGGGAAGTCAGCAGGTGCCAGCCTTGAACAGCAGGCTTTTATTCTTTAGGGAAGAGAAAGCCACGGCAGGTAAACAAATGGCGTTGTGGGAAAATGAGTCTGGTAAATGGGTGGCGCATGGAATCAAGACAAGGGGATCCCAGATGTAGACAAAGCAGCTAGGACATTGTTCCACATGCTGAAGTACCGAGGGTCTCCCTGGGGCGGTGCTGGGTGTCAGGAATAGGTGGGTGAGGGAGATCATACAAAGGAAGCATCAGCATGGCCTGGCTACGACTGGCTGGTCGTAGGGAGAAAAAGAGACGGAAGGGGAGAAAATCAAAGGTTTCAAGCCAAAGGGATGAAGTGGAAGCTGAGGCAGGTGGGATTTGGAAGCCTGTGCTTGAATCTGATCCTGATTACTCTGATCGTTGGTGCGTGTGTGTGTGTGTGTGTGTGTGCGTGTGGTGTGGTCACTTCATCTCTCTGAGCTGTAAAATGGGGATCGGGGAGTCTGGGTGGCTCAGTCAGCTGAGCATCCGACTCTTGGTATCGACTCAGGTCATGATCCCAGGGTCATGGGATTGAGCTCTCGGTTTAGCTCTGTGCTGAGCACGGAGCCTGCTTGGGATTCTCATTCTCTCTCCCTCTGACTCTCTCCCCCGCTCTCTCTCTCTCTCTCTCTCTCTCAAGTTAAAGAAAAGTGGGAATAACTATGCCTGCCCTCCCATCTTACAGGAATATCCGAGGAGGTTCACATGAGACATCGTGTGAAGGTGCTTTGACAAATGAGAAGGTTGTACAAATACAATGCAGTGATTAATATTAGCTGCCTTGGCAAGACAACCAGACCAACGAGCCATACCAGGATAGAGCCTCAGCTCATTTATACTCATCTGGACAACAGGCTCATGTTCAAGTTTTGGAAGACCAGCGTGTCCACGTGCAATTGAGAATCTTCCTTCAGAAACCACACCGAGCACCAACCACTAGCTCCCGTCGTGGCTGGGGCCCCCTCAGGCTTGGCCACCAACCTCCTGAATGAGGCTGGCTGTGTCTTTCCTAGCAACAGAGAAGCTGCTTCTTTTCTTTCCAAGAAAACAGACCCATGAAAAAGCTCAGCGGCCCCAAAGGGAACCCTGGGCATTGCACAAAGGACGAGGCTGTATTCTCCCGCTGAAAACATAATTAAAACACCTCTGCGGGGCGCCTGGGTGGCGCAGTCGGTTAAACGTCCGACTTCAGCCAGGTCACGATCTCACGGTCCGTGAGTTCGAGCCCCGCGTCAGGCTCTGGGCTGATGGCTCAGAGCCTGGAGCCTGTTTCCGATTCTGTGTCTCCCTCTCTCTCTGTCCCTCCCCCGTTCATGCTCTGTCTCTCTCTGTCCCACAAATAAATAAAAAAACGTTGAAAAAAAAAATTAAAAAAAAAAAAAAACACCTCTGCTTCCTTTATCTGAGGCATGGAAGAAAAATGAGTCAAAAGACAACAGAAAGAAAAAGCCCTTGCTTCTCATTTTGTCAATGCTTTTTTTTTTTTTTTTTTTTTTTTTTGCTGCCTTATAGCAAAGGGTCACTGCCAAATTGTGTCCGTTGCAAGATGATACCCGAGTGGGCTGAGAAGGACCTGGCAGGTGGCTGTGACTGTCCTCCGTGCCCGGAACGGTGCGGGAAAGCCAGGCACGGACGTCAGAGGAGGCAGCAACAGGCATATTGCCGCTGACACATCATGGTGCAGGCTGAAGCCCACCTTCTAGGTGGTTCCCAGCCCACCTTCTAGGACAGGTTTCCCACCCTGGCACTAACAACTGGCCACCCTGCCCAAGTATACCATCAGGGGATGGAGAGAATGGCTTCTCTACCTCTCCTTTCCCTGCCCCGCCTTCCTGCAGAATGTCCCTGTCCCCTGCCGCCCTGCCTTGTTCTTTTCAGAGCACGCTGTCTGAACACTGGCATATTCCCCCAATCCATTCTCCACAGAGCTGTTCAGGTCAGGATTAAGCAGAAAGGAAGAACAATAGCAAAACCAGGAAAAGCAAGTAACAGGGAAGAGGCAGTGGAGAGGAGTCTCCCACCCTCCCTCCAAATCCCACCTCTGTGATGGGAGAAGGAAAGTCACCCTGGAGTTTCCATCTCCCTGCAGGGCAGACGCACGGCGCTAGCCCTAGATCGCCCCGCCAGGCAGGATCTCCACAGAGCAAACCAACAGGATGCCCAGTTTCCCCCTGTCAGACCACTGTTGGCAGCAAATGGAATGCTGTGAGGGTTAATAACACAGATGGTGGCCAGTGAGTGTGGGATTTAAGGAAAACAACCCCACAAAGGGTTTTATGGTGATTTAATTAAAACATTCAGTCACAGAGTCAATACCAGAAGCAACCAGAAAGGAGGAGGCGTGGGCATAGGAGAGAAGAAATGCTTGGGAGGAGATTGGACGGTGCGGGAGTTGATGAGGCAGAGAGCCCAGGGGAGAGGCTGTCCCCGGGACAGGAGGCACGTGTCCTGAAGGACAGCACTTGTACCCCTTCCACGAAGCTCCGGGCACCAGGGGAGCTCTGAGGGACTGCACGACCTCTTGGTCACGGTCCATCGGGACCTGCCTGACCTTGCAGACCGGGGATGGCCCGTGGGCAGAGCAGGAACAGTGGTGTGCAAGGCGGAGTCAGAGGGCTCGTGCCACAGTCAGTCAGGGAGTTGAGAAACTTGCAGGGGTTGTTACACGGTGGGAAACCCATTCTGATCGGCTAACAGGAAATGGGTCAGAAAGTTAAAGAATATGTTTCAGCACATTTTGACTTTCAGCAGAGTACCGTGAAGCCTCTCGCTTCCTACAGGTTCTCGTTTTAATGAACCCAGTAGATCAAGATGTTTCCTTGAGGGGCTCTCAGCATGAGCTGGTGGACCTCTGAGAACTGCCTGCTCATTTACTAAGACCTGTCGATTCTAATGCCTTTATGCTCCCCCATCGCCCACTGTTTTCCTTTCCGTGGTTCAGACTCTCATCTTTTCTTCTCCTGCATTATTGAAACAGCCCCCTTAAATGGTTCCCACCTGTGGTCTCATTGCCTTTGCCTCCCAACGCCCCCTCCTCCCACCTTCCAGACCAATGCCAAGAAATCATGTAGCTGATCGGCTCACAAGGCTGCTTCGCGTCCTCCTGTTGCCCACCGTCGCCTTGATCGTTAAGACCCACCTGAGATGGTTGCTAGAATACAAACTCCCAGGTCCCTCCCTTTGAGACTCTAATGTACAGCTCGACGGTGGGGCTCCAGAACTCTATTATAAATAAACATCTTAGCTGATCTTGTGATCAGGACCATGGGGGAAACACCGTGATGGCGTATCTCTGAGCTCTCACTTGGGAGAGAGGTCTGTGTTGGGCTGCTGTGCGAACCTCCGTTCTTGTCTCTGCGCCCTGACAGCTGAGCTGCATCTCTGGGCATCGGTTACTGGAGCCCAGCCAGTCCAGGCTCTGGAACTGGGATCCAAAACCGGAGGCCTGTTCAGAATACCAACCACCAGGCAGTTCAAGTTATCTACAAACGGATCACCCAACTCTGGGCCAGTAGAAGGCCGCACCAGGGGTAGACCAGCTGTGGAGAGAGAGAGGGTTTTTTTTTCCCCCTTCTCCTTTCTTTCTTACAAAAATGAAAGAATAACAGACTGCAGGTAGAAGAGGAAAAACAATTAAAAAAATACCTATTACACAAATAACTTGTGTTCATTGCCTCCTGTTGTTCTGAGACCAATGGCTTAGTAAGTAAACCAAGGCAGGGCCGACACGGTAACAGCACTAAAACTAGCTTTGCCGTGATTCTCTGAATTGCATGCACCTGAACTTTCAGAGCTCCAGATGGCAGAATCGTGAGGTTGGCAAAATTTGCTCTGACATCCTCAAACCTCTCCCTCTGGCTTCTCCTCTTGTCCCGCGTTGCCTCCCTCAGATGCTTGGTGCCTTCATTTGGGATCTAGATACTTGGAGCCCTCCACCACAGATCCCTTCTCGGTAGGGAACTGCCCACCCAACTCACTCCTATGTCCACCCCTATTCCCATCCTACCCCCTCCCCTCATTTCATGCTTTGATCACTCGCTCTCAAGATGGGAACCGAGCTGATGAGCTGATCCTTACTCAGGTTTCAATGTCTGATAGTAACTTCCTTTTGGAAGTATGTTTTCCTGGGGGTATGTCTGGGAGACAAAATCTTACTCGAGGTTTAATTTATGGGTAAACTTTTAGGGGAGTATTAGAATTAAGAACAGATGGCTGTAATATCCCACCAATGGCTTTAACCATTGTGCTCTAGTCCCTGTCAGTGGGCTTGCGCAGAATAGGTACTTGATAGGCTGGCACAATGCCTTGGGCCACAGAGAGCTGGGTCTCTGACATCTAGATCCCACTGGATTTTCTTGGCCAACTAAGTGTTAATGAAAAAGTTCATATGGCCATGTGTATGTTAGTGGCAGAGGCATGAGCTTCAAAGACCCAGTTCTTCCCACCCTCATTCCGGTATTCTTGTCACTTAACTGCCACACGTCAGTATGCCACACACCGTATTTATTTATTTCTTTACTTCTTTGTGACAGATTTTAAGACCACTTGTTTCTTGGCCTGAGTCTGTGCATTGAAACGTAGACGTGTAAGGTCATGAGAATCAGCATGGACATCGACATGTCTGTTTCTTCTGAACATCACTGGATGCCTCATCCATGGTGACTTTTACTCTGGGTCTTAGTCTGTTTTGGTTGCTCTAACGGAATATGACAGTCTAAGTGGCCTAAACACAACAGAAGTTAGTTTCTCACAGTTCTGGAGGCTGGTGCTGACAGACTCTGTGTTTGAAGACCCATTTCTTGGTTCGTGGAGAGTTGTCTTCTTACTGTAACCGTACCTGGTGGAAGAGATACAAGAACTCTCTGGGGTCTTTTACGAAGGTGCTATTCCCATTCATGAGGGCTAGACCCTTAGGACCTAATCCCCTCTCCCAAAGCCCCTTAACCTACCTCTTAATACCCTCACATTGGGTATTAGGTCTCAACATATGAATTTGGAAGCGACGTGAATATTCAATCTATGTTATTCTATATTCGTTTTTATGATTTTGTCCAACTGTTACCACTGAATTTCATTTAAAGCTTGTGCTTTCCTCCCCATGCCAGTGTGCCCTTCAGTTTTCTCTGAGAAAGAGTGTTTTACTTCAGGATGGAACTTCCTTCAACCAGGAAGTGCCCATCTAGCTTTGTTTCCTCTCCAGGTCTGAGACATTTGGCTCCATCCAGAGTGTCCTCCTTGACCACCAACCAGGGCTTGACCTTCCAATTCCTGACGTTTCCTCCAAGGACCCTTCCCTTAGCTATGAGTGTCAGGAACCCATACGCCAGCTACAGAGTCATGTCACATTGAGGTATATCAACAGCCACCCAGATTCTCTTTCCCAAGGGGATGTTCAGGACTCCCATGGAGAGCAGAGAGCATGTGGGACTGCTAGGGACAGGGTTGGTGTTACGTGGAGTGCTCTTGGCTTTGATTTATTCCCACCCCCCTGCTTTGTGGGTTCTTAGAATAACTTTGACCTCCGGCTTTCTGACACTTCAAAGAGATGCGTATTTCCTATTCTGAGTATTTCTAGGTTTGTTATATCCATTAAGTATTTTCTGTTCAATCCCCTCGCTTCCCTTTATCCCCTGATTAAAAAAAAAAATCTTAAAGCTTATTTTTCTAAGCTGAATGTCATGGGGCTATTTTCCACTTTGTTTAGTCTATTTGTATCATTATTCTACTGTTCTCTTGCTTGTACAAGCTCCCAATTGAGCATGAACATAGCATTTCCAACCACTTCCAGATCATTAATAAAGCTGTGAAGGAAGACAGGTTCTTACCCCAAACCCTGTGGCACCAATTAGACACTTACCCCACATGGGCTCCTTGGCAATTTATCATTACCCTATCGCCTTTCAGCCAGTGCTTAATCGATGAGGCTGGGTTCTTCTCCAAGCCAATTTTAAACGAAGTTTCTGAGGAAACTTTCTTGAGACCAGTTGCCTTTCTGGATCTGTCTACTGTCTTCCAGCTGCTCAGTTTGGAACACAAAAACCTGCCAGACCACTGATTTGGCCCTAAGAATTGTTCAGGGTGGTAACGTTCATGTCTTTCTGCTTCCAACAACCCAGTCTGCCTTGAGGAAAGGAGGCAGAAAGAGAACTAAATCACTGGGGACTATTCCCTTCTGTATTACCAGAGACCGAATTGTTGCCGAGATGGGATTGGCGGTGGGGCGGGGGGTGGGGGGGTGGGGGGGGTGGAGCATGTTTTCCATTCTGGTGAGAACTTGATCATCCAGACCTGCTCCCCGGACCTACCCAGGTGCAGAATCTAGATAAGGATCTAGCAAAGAAGGCAAATGACAAGGGTGGGTGCTCGCCCACCCATGCTTCATGGATCTGAGGACCAAATCCCAGTTATTGAGCACGGCTTATATTCTGAGAATTGTGCCAGAGATACCCGTACAAAGCTAAGGAAGCTATAGCCTACGTCCTCAGACGGCTCCAAGTCTGGAGGTGGTAGAGTTGCAGAATTCAACAACCAGATTATCTGTCTCTCACCTCTTGCCTGAAAACTGCCGGTCCCTACTAGGGCTGGAGGTATCAGAGGCCCCTGACAAATATAAGTATATCTGAAATTGTATTACCTGACACAGCAAAGCTTTAACATTTAGCAATCATGACTCTTCTCAGGTGGGTTAGGCTACCAGAAAATGAGAAGTGAATGGGTACTCTTCTTGGGCGATTTATTTATTTATTTATTTATTTGGGAGAGAGCGTGAGGGAGCAGGAGAGGTGGGTGGAGGGGGAGGGGGAGGGAGAGAGAGAGAGAGAGAGAGAGAGAGAGAGAGAGAGAGAATCTTAAGCAGGCTCCACGCTCAACATACAGCCTGACGTGGGGCTCGATCCCACAACCCTGGGATCATGACCTGAGCTGAAATCAAGAGTCAGAAGCACAACCGACTGAGCCACCCAGGCGCCCCTTGGGTGATTTATTTAAATGAGAAACTATAATGGAGGAAAGCCTGGGGATCTGGGTCAGCTCCAGCACTAGGCATCTGTGAAGGACACCAAAACTAGGTGGAAAGTTCTCGGAGCGGGGGTGGTTCTTCCAGGCCACTGCCTCAAAAGATGGGGCTGGAGTCCTGCACCAGAATCACGCAAGTGATTAGGCTGCGGATCCCTGCATCCCGTCTTAGACGCTAACGTTTCTGAGCGTGAATCTGCATTTTGAACCCGCACACCAGGGTGGTTCTAAGTCAGGAATTTTAAACCTGGGGTTCACAGACATGCAGGCAAAGTTCTCAACCTTTAGCACACAAAAAAAATCAGCTGGAGAATGGGATCAAAGGCAGACACTGGAATCGAAGCCTTACAGATTCTTCCTCAGCAGGTCTGTGATGAGGGGGACTGCAGGGAGACTGCCTAAAGTTTTCATCAGCAACCCAGGTCTCTAACGCAGGTGGCTCGGGGACCTCACAATGAGAAACCCTGCCTACCCGTCTCAGGGGTCCTATGCTCTGCGGTCCCTGTCCCTCCGCCGCATTCCCTGATAATTTATATGCGACCTCCCGCATATGGGCCTCTGTGCCACTGTGTCCGGAACGTCTTCTGCTTTGTCCAATCCCCAGAAGGGTTTAAGTCCAGAAAAAAAAAGTAAAGATACCCTAAGGTAGATGCAGGCCCCTCTTACCAGTTCCGATACTTCCTTCACCTCTGTGCAAGCAACGCAGAGGAAAAACAATGTATCAGCCAGCATCAGCCAGCGGCTGCAGAAACTTCTCCCTCAGGTAAGCTGTTTGCTACTCAAATGTTGCAGAAGCCCTGTCCCAGCAGAAGCTGGAGGGCCGGAGCTCACTGAAAAGCATTGAAACTGCAGGCTCTGACCCCTTTCTCTCACTGCCCAGGCTTCAGGCATTATTTTAGGGAAGCTAATTTTAAAATTAAATCATTATGATTAATATAATATAATATAATATAATATAATATAATATAATAATTTGTTTTTATCACCCTCCTATGACTTATAGTGAAACCGAGCATCCTGTCTTTTCATTCATCCATGGTGTTCACCTGTGTCTGCCCTAGCTCCAATTCAATCCTCAATCCTAAGCTTTGTTGTATTAGTTTATTTTATTTCCTCTTCCGTCTTCAACTTATGTGTTCCAACAGAAAAGAAAAAAAGGATGTGCAGATGTTGCTTTTATCTAGCAGTCAGGTTGGTGGAAAAAAACACAAAACATCTCAAGGCCAGAATTTTTGGACCAAGTGCCAAGTTACCAACCTACACGGTCCAAGGACACTGCACAATGTAGTGGGAACACTTGGGCTTTGGAGGCTGCAAGACCTCAGCAGCTGGCTCCCGTGTGACTCTGGGAAGGACGCGTACCCTCTCTGAGCCCCAGTTTCCCTGTCTGCATGGAGGCATGCATTCTGGATCCACTTGTGGCCCTGGGACAGGTGCCGGGTGGCGGTGGGGTGGGGGGGGGGGCTGACGTTTTCTCCTCCAAGCCAGTAGGATGCAGTGTGTCTTTCTCCCTCCCGGTGAATGTCCCCCACCTCTTCCACCACCACCCCCCCCCCCTTTATGGAGCCATGTGGAGGTAACTGACGATTTTGTACAGAAATGGAGGAGGGATTTACACCGTGCACCTCCACCATGAGCCCTGTAAGCCTCCATGCAGGTCTTCTCTCCCAAATCTGTCCACTTCCCTGCTAATCAACAGCCCCTCTTCCTCTCTGTTTCACCCAGTGCCCAGACTCACTGGCTGGGCCTTCTCAGTCTCCCTACTTCCCACACGCCGGCGTGCACCCCCCATCCTCCCTCCGGAGGCCTCTGAAACTGCTTTCTGTCTGTTCACTTTCTCGTTGCTCAGCCCCTGTGCCTCCAGACTTGTAAACCTACAGCCATCGGATGCTCAGAACACAAGGACCTGCAGAGAGAGGTCCCCCCCATTAGCCCCTCATCTTCGCAAACCAAACAGTTCAGCAGTTAGACGCCCTTTCACATTAAGTGCACCTTTCCTCCCCCTTTGCAGAGCTTTTGAATGAATTCAGGCTTTTTCATGTCATACGTGAATAGTGACAGACTGAAGAGGTCCCCGTGGAAAGGGCTACTGCCACAGGCTCCAGCCACCCCAGCGGCTGAGGGAGCAGGAGGGTCACCAAATCCCTAACTCAGCCAAGGCACACCCCCTGCACCCGGGCCAGGGAGCTCAGCCTCTGAAGACAGAGTGTAAGAAGAGCCTGAACATTTCTCACCTGTCCAAGGGGGAAATAAGGCCCACTGCTAGGGCGGTCCTAATGACTAAATGAAATGCCATCTGTAAACCACGTACCTGAGTATCTGGCATCGGGAGCTGTTGAAGGAAGGAGGCTCGATTCGACCAAAACTTAGTTTTCACATTGATTCACTTTCCTGGCAAGAACCTTTTCTTTTCGCTGGGAATTCTTTTGCTTCCTTTCATTTCTGTTTCATTTTTTTGAATACTCATGAAGTCCCTAATTTTTTTTAATGTTTATCTATTTTTGAGAGAGACAGAGAGAGAGAGAGAGAGCGAGCAGGGGAGGGGCAGAGAGAGAGGGAGACACAGAATCCGAATTGGGGTCTGGGCTCTGCACGGAGCCCAAGGCAAGGCATGAACTCACAGACCTCGAAGTCATGACCTGAGCCAAAGTCAGATGTAACCGACTGACCCACCCACGCCTCCCACTCATGAAGTCTCAAAACTTACTCTTTTGAAGCCACACTGGCTGAAGTTAATTATCTTTACCGTTTGCAAAGAGTTGCAGTTCTCTGGGCCTTGATTGTGGTCGACCCAGCCCCATGATTTGTATATTTTAACGCCCCTCCACCCCCCACCTCCACACCCCCTCCCTCCCTGTCCTGGCCCCTTGCCCTCACTGTCAGCATCCCACCTTCTCCCTTAGAGCCTCACATTCTATTTGTTGCCACCCACTCCTGGGTTATACCAGTAGTTCCCTCGAATCCAGGGAGCCTATAACTCCTGGCATATCACAGTATGTCCATTTCAATCACTTATCTATGGATAATCTACTTCGAAGATTAGCATGGAGCCAATTTTGACATCAGGTATGATGTCAAGATAATTTTGACATCAGGTATGATTGGTCTTATTATTTTCTTCCTCACTCTGCTTCAGCCACACCAGCCTCCTTGTTGGAACACTCTCCCCAGATACCCATTTGGCCCACATGCTCCCCTCTTTCAAGTCTTTACTCAACTGTGATCTTCTCCGTGAGGCCTTCCCCACTCTTCCCCAGTGCCACCCGACCTCTCCCTTACTTTTTTGACTTCTAATGTCGTGTGTGTGTGTGTGTGTGTGTGTGTGAGAGAAAGAGAGAGAGAGAGAGGTATGTAGTTTATAGTGGCCTGTCCCCACTAGAATGTAAGCTCCAGGAGTGCAAGGATTTGTTCTTTTTTTTCCCTCACTTTTTGTATCACCTATATTAATACATATGCCTTTCTATATATTCTATATCTAGAATATACCCTGGCACATATCTAGAATATACCTTAGTACCTAACTACTTGGGTACAGTTGGTGAATGAATGAATGAATTAGTGAATGAATGAATCACTTATTTCAGATCACATATGGGCCCAGAGAGGTGAAATGAATTATCCAAGGCCACACAGCTACCTGGAGGTAGAATTAGGAAGTCACTTCAGGTCTATCACAAAGTTCAATGTCTTTCCTCTGCCTCCAGCTGACTCCTTTATCAACCACAGTCTATGGTGCTCTGCTTTTGGGGCGCCACTTCAGGTCTGGCCCTCCACAAGGATTAAAGGGTATAATGCCTTTAATGTCTTAATTGTCCGTTCTCTATAAAAGCTGCTTCTTTCACGGTGTTTCAGCTGTACTGCTCTTCCTTCGGCTCTTCAATCTATCTCAGGACCTTTGCACATACAGTTCTGTAGATTGCTATTTGCCCAGCTTCTCCTTTGGCTCCTTCTTCATCCTCAAAATTCAGCTTAAATGTGCTTTCTTGAGAATTTGTCCTTTACATGGAATAAGTTTCATTTTTTTCTCTTCATATTTTTCTTGATAATATTTGTCATCATTTATTTGTGGTTATTTGGTAAGTCATTCTCCTCCTGTAGGGCAAGGGCCATTTCTACTTTGTTCACCTTTGTACAACCAGTGCTAACACAGTGTCTGTAATGAATGAATCAATGAATATATTATCAAATAAAAAGGTTGTAGGGATTATTATGCATTATTTCATATTATTCATTATAGTCCCCTTTTGAACACATAATATCTGAAGAAGCAACTACCAGTGGGTAAAAGGTCCTACAAGCTAACTACAGGTTGTCTGAGTAGACTTCACAACAGAGTCTATGGTTGTTTATGTTTGCTTGAGTCTGTTTCTAACTTGCCAAGTAGATCCCAGGCAAGTGACTTGATATGTCTTCATTAAGGTTGAAATCCAGACCTAGAAAATATACATCCTATTGTATGTGTATATATGTAATATTGTAGATGCCTACTTATAAATTAAGTTATATTGAGCTGTGATAACACATTCTAGCCTTTTGGAGGTATCTTGTTAGACTACCCCTAATGTCTGTCTTGTTAGACTATCCGTAATTGGGAAACTATTTTAGGTCACTGAATACATACTCATGGAGAACTTATCCAGTGCCTACCCCCGAGAAGAATATAGGAGCACTCCAAGATAATAGCCCTGTTCTCGAGAAACAGACTATTTAGTATGATGAACACACTTTATACACAAGGTGCCACAAATGGGATTATCCTCCATAAAGGGTGCATTTAGCAGGACCAACAGTAAGTGCAATGGAATTCGGAGGGAGGAAAATGAATGTGCGCTGGGTCTTAAGGGAAGGGTTATGAATGAGATGGCATTTAGCTGGACTTTGAGGGGTGGGGGAGAATAAATCATAATACTTATTGAGTTCCTACTGTGCATAAGATATCGGACTAAGTCCTACGGCAGATACAAAGGATTATAAGATGGGGTCTCTGCCCTTGGCAAGTTTGTGATCTTGTTGTTGAGCCCAGATGTAAATTAGTGAGAAGTTAAGTAACATTATGAGAGACAAATAGCAGCTTAAGACAACAACAGCACAGAAGATGTCAGAAGGCGTTGTGTGATTAATTACTCAAGGAATGATGTAGATGCTAAAATGTAGACATTGCTCAAGGAATGAGGTAGACACTAAAAGCTCTAGGAGCTCAGAAAAGGTGGGCTAGGAAGACTTCTCAAAAGATATGGGACTTACATTATGTGTTGCAAGGATGTGTGTGACTGGCCAAGATGATGGGAGATGAGGAAAGACATTTTCAGGAAGGGAGTGTAGAGAGTGACATCGGCAAAAGTGTAGAGGCAGTGAAGGAAAAACACGTGTCAGAGGAAAATGGAATTGACCAGATTGCCTAGAGCAGGTGAAAAACAGAGTAATCAGAAGTTAAAGGGGGGAGAAAGATTAAGACCAGATTCTAAAGGCAATGAAAACTATAATATCGTGTTTACATATCACCTTCCATGCAATTAAAGGACAGTAAAGATTTTGCACAAGGGCATGGTGTTTCTGAGTGATTTGTCTGGCAGCATAAAGAATGGCTTTGAAAAGAGCAGCTATTGGGGCACCTGGGTGACTCAGTTGGTTAAGCGTCCAACTTCGGCTCAGGTCATGATCTCATGGTCCGTGAGTTCGAGCCCCGCATTGGGCTCTGTGCTGACAGCTCAGAGCCTGGAGCCTGCTTCGGATTCTGTGTCTCCCTCTCTCTCTGACCCTCTCCCATTCATGCTCTGTCTCTCTCTGTCTCAAACAAAATAAATAAACATAAAAAAAAAAAGATCAGCTATTTAGGAGGCTGTCACAGAGGTCTAAGCATGAGGCCAGAACAACCTAGCAAGGTCAGGGGTGGCCATTCGCTGTGGAGAGTAGGTAGACATAAGAGAGAGAAACTAGGAGAGAAAAATCAACAAGTTTTCATGGCTGGGTAAATATGGGGTTGAAGAGAGAGTTGGGTCAAATGTGGATCTTGAATGTTTCATGCCTGGATTTCAGGAGGATTCAGTAACACCCACTCACCTACATACATGCACATTCATTCATTTATTGAGTGTGTGCTATTTGTCAGATGTCAGGCTTAGATGTGGAAAATACCATGATGATTAAGACAGGACCCTGACTTCAAATTTCTTGTGGCGTACAGAAAGTCAGTAGCCCATAAACAATTTCAGGGTGCCCAATATCTTCCAGAGATTCTGACAGGCAATGTCGTATAGAGAAGTGTAGGAACCAGAAGAAGGAACTTTAGATTTCAATCATATGGAGCAGGATGTAGAATTTCATTTTAGATGCATAGAACTCCAGGTAAGAGAGGGAAAACGTCCAGAAGCAGAGGCAAATGTAGGTTTAAAGCTCAGTGGAAAACCCACAGAGAGGGAAAATGTAGACCTGAGAGGGCTTTATTTAAAGTGGCTGTCTCCAAAAGAAAAAGTATCGAGAGAGAAGAGATGGAAGCCAGAGTCTGAACCTTAGGCTACAGTTACATTTAGAATTGACAAATTAGATATCAGACTACAATAGGATACGTAGCAGCAGAATGGAGCAGTGCACGTCACTCCAAGTAGAGAGGCTTTAACTCTTCAACAGTGGGGGCTGCTCTGCGGAGGTCAAGATGGGGGGATTAAAGGAAGGTTATGGAAGGGGTTTAGTTAGGCAAGAAACCCTCTGGTTCTAAACTCTCTGACCAAAGACCAGATGACTACACCATGGATATCACAGAAAAACTCCCAGACCTGGTGGGAAATTGGGTTAGATTAATGCTTTTCAACTATGGTTTTTCAAAAGTGTTGTTCCTAGTGGTAGCAAATTATACACGCTTATAAATGATCTGCTTTTTTATAATAATATTTTTTTTTACATTTATTTATTTTTGAGAGGCAGAGCACAAGTAGGGGAGGGGCAGAGAGAGAATGAAACACAGAATCCAAAGCAGGCTCCAGGGTCTGAGCTGTCAGCGCAGAGCCCTACGTGGGGCTCGAACTCACGAACCGTGAGATCGTGACCTGAGTTGAAGTCGGGTGCTTAACCGACTGAGCCACCCAGGTGCTCCAAGCTTTTTGATAATAATAATTCAAAGCACGTTAATTTATCCAAATAATAATTTTTGTATTCACTGACTTGCATTTGGCTATGGTTCCTTGAGTGGGAGAGGATGGTAACTTACCTGGAGATTGGGTACAACTCCCTGCCCATGGTATGCCCATCAACATCAGTGGTTCATACAAATATCAATTGTACTGGTGTGTATGGCTGAAAAATGCCGAGTGGGTTAAACAAACTACAGGTTCTTTTGTAACAATATTTCTATCACACAGTGATTTAACAATTCAAGGTCATGGGGTTGCAAGCTTCTGAAAGATGGGAAACATGTTTTGGATGCCTGCATCTGAATCCCTTACAAGATCTGATACGCTGGTAAGCACTTGATCATTTCGTACACGAATGAACTGATGGAGGCCTGCAGGAGTGCAGTACCGTTTCAGTGGGACGGAAAGAAATTTTTAGTATTTGGTCAGAAAGGTGATTAAGAGATTGGAAAGTAGAAGTAAAATAAAGGGGGTGGCTCTTGGGATAGCTTCCTATCTGATTGGTGATTGCATGATGCTGAGCATTGATAAGAATGACTTAGGTTGGGTGTAAGAGAGCCCTTCGTGGCAATAAAGGCTGATAGATACTAAGCTGAGAGTGTCAAAAATAGTATAAATTGTAGATCTCTTGAAGTGCTTGGACAATGAAGGTAATCTGTACCTGAGGTTTTAGCCCTCTTCCTTTCCCCTCAATGATGTAGCAATCAGGGCCTCCATCTCAAATTTCTTTCCTTGGAACATGTATTGGAGCGAATTTTCTATTTATGACAGTCTTTATACTAACCACCTCTGGACCACTCTCATGGACCTAACTCAGTCTATTATGTCTCCTAGGAAATGAAAATGACTTAGTGCACCTGCATTGGACGCTAAGCTGTGACTGTCAGAGACTAAGGTGCCAACTAGCAATGAGCAGTGAGTGCAAGTGAAAGGAGATGGGGTGTGTGTATGTGTGTGTGTGTGTTCTATGTGATCGGTTCAGTGCTTCTTCCATTCAGAGGGTTAATGTGCTTGCTCTCTCTTCCTCATAGGAGGACTCAGCGTCGTTGCTTGTTGCGAACTGTAAGTTTTCTTTTTCATTCACATTTGCCAGGACTATGAATCATGGACATCAGTCCATTATACTTCACTTTCCCCAGCTGTTTCCTGCCCTGTTCTCTGTTTACCTTTGTCCACTGATGCAAAACCCTGCACTGTGGTCCAGCATTTACTACAGGTGCTTCTGGGGCCTTTAACAATGGTTGACTTCACTTGAGAGGTGGCACTCTGCTGAGAAAGGGTCAGAGAAACTTGAACACAAATTTTTTCCCTCCCCAACTTGACTTCAATCAGGACACTCTCTCATCTGTCAGCCCTCTGCTCCTTCTTTTCCATCCCGTTGCCTCTCCCAAATTCATATTCAAAGAGGCTTTGAGCATAACACAGATACTATCACACCTAATTATAATTGCACATGGATTTTGTTATATGACATCGATTTTCTTCTAGCCTAAATATTTCAAATTGACCTATGAGAGGTAAAAGGAGTTAGCATGTGATTATTTTCCCCAGCCTCCCCTCTTCTCTCTTAGGTTTATGTTGAGGGGAACACTTTTTCTCCTTCCCTATTTGTATCTATTTTTATTCCCTGTACCCTGAACCCTTATTTAAACCTAAAATATTGGTGAATTCCACTCCATGCTCAGTCTTCATTAGCAGAAACTGTGGCTCAGTTCAGCGCAGGTAGGTATGAATTCATAGGATTCCTTAGAGGCCGAGAGATGCAGAGGCTGAGGCGGGACAGGGGGAATGACATTAAACACTGATTTGAATGCTTTGTGTACTCAAAGCATAGTTGTGTTGAGTGAGAGAAAGAGAGTATCTTGAGAGACATGATCCAGGAGAACCCCCCAGGTCAGCAGGACTCAGTGATGGTATGCATATGGCATGGATTCCAAGGAAGGTAGGGAGAAATGGTGGAAAGCATGTAAACTTGCACTTAGGTTGTCTGTGTTCAACCTCCAGCTGCGGATCTTACCAGCTGCTTGGTCTTGCTCATGACCCTTACTGATCTGAGCAGTTTCTTTTAAATTGGGGACAGAAACAGTTCCTATCTTACAAAGTTTGAGGAAGAAACTAGAGAGTGCTTACAAAAGCAATCAGCACACTGCCTGGGATACAGAAAGTAATCAATAAGGAGTAGCTATGATTATGTTTTGTCCCTTTCGCTATTGTCCCCCTGTAATCAGCAATGTATGGCTATTATTTCTTCAACTATCTCTGTGACAAGTTCTTAGTTCATGAAAATGATGTTCAAAACCAATCATTAGCCTTAGAAAAAAGGAGTAAAGGCAAGGACAATTTGTCTCTTAAATAATTCTCATAATTCTAGAGTGGTAACAATTTATTACATTTTCTGCATTATCCAAGTCTTTAATCTGCTGTTGATTTGTCTCAGTGATATCTTACTTGTGATGTATCATCTATCTATCTATTTATCTATCTATGATCTATCATCTATCTACCTACTTATCTATCTATATCTATATCTATATATCTCTATCTCTATCTCTATCTCTATCTCTATCTCTATCTATCTATCTATCTATATCTATACCTATCTATCTATCTATCTATATATCTATATCTATATCTACCTATAGGTATAGATATATGTCTGTATGCGTGTATGTATGTATGCAACATACCTAACAGGATGATGACTGAAATGTTTCCTATTGTTTTGGAATTTGTATCTGGAGCACAGAGCCTGCTGGGGGTCAGGATCTCTGCAGCAGGACACTGGGAAGGTAGGGGTAGCTCCCGGGTCTAGAGCTGGAGGGCCAAGGGGTAGAAGAGGTCAAGCCTCAGCTGAATCTTCTCCATCACAGCATTGGGCTGTGGGTAGGCTCATATGGCACTCTGAAGAATTCACAAATGTGTCTAAGGACAGACAGCCCACGACTGGAAGCTCACTGCATGGAGAGCTTCAGTGGCCAATCTGTGTAAGCTAGGGGAGCAGCTATAAGCAGCAGAGAAAGGACCACAACAGAGACCAGCCACGTAAGGAGACACGTGTCCTCCTCTCTCTCCTTTCTTCCCACCCCAACATTATTGGAAGAGTCGGGATTTGTACGGTTAGGGCATAGGAGGTATCTCAGAGTCAGATCACCGTCCCACGTCCCAGGTTGTCATGAGCCAAATTATGTCCCCCACCCAAAGATATGTTGAAATCCTAACCCCCAGTACCTCAGAATGTGATGGGACTGGGGGTTAGGAAATGAGGTCATTATGGTGGGCTCTGATAATAAGAAAAGGGGAGATTTGGACACAAACATACACAAAAGGAGGGTGATGTGAAAAGACACCGAAATGCACCATGTGACGACCACAGTGACGGTGCCCAAGCCTAGGAACACCTGGGGCCACCAGCAGCTAGAAGATCCAAGAAGTCCTCTCCTAGCATTTTCAGGCAGAGCATGCCCCTGACGATCCCTTGGGTTTGGACTTCAAGCCTCTAGAATGGTGAGACAATAAATTTCTGTAGTTCTAAGCCACCTAGCATGTGGTACTTTTTTAGAGCAGCCCTAGGAAACCAATATACAGCTCAGTGCTGTGGCGAAGGGAGGGAAGGAGACATGATTTAAGTCCACTGAAACTTGAAACTGGGCTGCATTTTTAAGAGCCAAAAATGACCAGAAAATGATGGAATCTGCCTCAAATCTTACCGAAGGGTGTGCTATGTGTTAGGAAAAGGAGGTTCTACAGAGCAAGATGGAAGCGGTGACTGGAAAAAATACAATTATTTTATGTATACACCCCACCGAGTTCTGACTGCTCAATAAACCAGTTATGCACAGATTCAAACATTCTCTTCCCACCAGATGCTTGGGAAGCTTGCCAGGATTACTCTCAGGCTGCATGCTTGTTGCCATGACAATGTAGGTAAGAAACAATCCTATAACTTCCCCAGCTTATAGACTAGAACCAGTGGTACTTCTAAATGCTCTAATCGCTAATGTTTTGTGATTAAATCTGTGTAATGATAAACTCTCGGGACTGAATTCTGAGGAAGCTCCAAGGGTAATAATGGAACTCCCTCAACGTAAGAGCTGTTTCATAGACAGCTTAGAGGAACGACTCCCTTTCACATCGAGCCTTGGCCTCCGGATTAGCACCAGAAAGCTCCATATCCAAGATAATCTCTATCGTAGTCTAATTCCCAGTGGCCTCCGTCAAGCTCTATCTGGGTAATGGGCTTTCTTCTTCATCCCCGGTACACATCCCACTAAGCTGCCCCATTAAGTTTATGCACCGTCCCAAGAGGCTGTGAGCTGCAAGCTGAGATTCTGGGGTGGATGGCCACTCAGGATTTCTTCCCTGCTCCCTCCTGGAGACTGAAGGCAGGGAGAAAAGGGTGTTGGCAGGTTGGGAAGTCAGTTGTGTTCCTCCTGCTGGACCGCAGCAGGGGCTTATTGCTATAATTAGCACTTCCTGTCTTGTAGAACAGCAAGGGCAGCTCAGCCATGGCTTCCTCATTACAAACTTTCGTTTTCTTCACCGTATGGGAGATGGAATTAATTAGTTATTTTCAAGCTTCTTTGATAAACTGGATGGTTGTTGTTGGTATGCCTGGGCATGATAGCATTGGTGATTTTGGAAATGGTGGCAGCCTTAGAAGAGGAAGCATTGAAGGAGACAGTAAGGGATTTAAGGGATTTGCTTGGGAAGACAAATAGAGACATCAGTCTGAGCTCATCAGGATGTTGTGGTCCTCAGAAAAGAAAAGAGACGATGTTCTGAGGGATCTGAGTGGAGGAAAGGGACCTCTGCCCCCTTTTAATATTTATCTCCCAGAATCCCAGATACTTTTGGTGGGAAACCAGATTCCTTCCTCTTGATATCTAATGTGCAATTGGGCCCTGGATGTTGATCTTGGAGCATTTATTTCTGCTCATTAGTTGCCTCTGCTGGGGAAAGAGGAAAGGAAAAATGGAAGCTAGGATTAAGGAGGTCTCTTTCCTCTACATAAAATGAGCTGTGGGGAGCAGGGGCATTGCTAGATGCTTATGTCTCTAGCATTCTAAGAAAATTCTGTTTCCCTTTAAAAATTGGACCCTGCTGACCACTTTCCCTTTACTGAAATCCATGTTCCTTGGCTTCTGGGATTTCACACTTGTCTGGATTTACTCTCCTCCCTTGGGCTGGTTCTTTTCCCTTTCTCTGGTTTCTCTTCCTCTGCCTGTCCCTGAGATGCTTGTCCCCAGGCTTGTTGTTCTTAGCCCTCTACCATTCTCTATATCTGAGTTATTTCACTCATTTAATTACTGATGACTTTCAAACCTATATTTCCAGTCCAGGAACTGTTTCCTGGGATCCAGGCTCAGAAATCTCACTCCTTACTAGAGAGTTATCTTTATCTGTATGCCATTCAGACATTTCAAATAGAAAACATCTGAAGTACTCTGTTCATTTCCACTCTCCAAATAGCTTCTTCTTTTCTATTGCCCTAGCGTCTACTGGTTGGCAAAACCAGAAATGCAGAAGTCTTCTTAATTCCATCTTCTGCCTCAGTGCACATCCAATCAATCGCCAAGTCCTAATAATGCCACTATCTAAATAGACCTTGGCTTTATCCACTTCTCTCCTTCTCTGCTGCCATAATCCAGATCACCACCATCTGTCCTTCAAGGATGGATGCAAGATGTGTGCATTCTCCAGGCAGGCTAGTTTTTTGGCATACCTTCAAAGCAACATCGTGTAAATGTAAATTCACTGTTTATTTAGAGGGAAAACACAGGGAAGAAAGACCCATGGAAGAATTACCTTCTATTGTAAGGGCTGGGAAACTAAACCTAGTGTACTAGTTACCAGTTTTGTAAACTTTTATTGGAACACAGCCATGCCCATTCATTTCTGTGTTGTTTCTAGCTGCTTTCACAAAAAACAATGGAGTTTGGTAGTTGAAACAAACGGGCCAGCAAAGCTTACATATTTGCTATCTGGTTCCTTACAGAAAATATTGGCTGATCTCCTCTTGTTTTCAACAATTCAGCTCTGGCCCCACACTTGCATACTTCCTTGTGCAATAACTCAGAAATCATCTTCTGTAAGTCTACCATTTCTCCGGGTAGGGTTGGAAGGGGGTGGTTGAGGCAGCAAGGTATCCCCCATAACCACAGTGAGTGTTCTCCACAATTACAGCATTCTTTACGTACAATGTTTCTGGTGGGCAGGACATCTGAAAATATAATTGTGTCTACCTTGATACATTTCTATTGATGTTTTAGAAACTTACCTGAGGTGTGCATTTCCCTCCATAAATTGACACTCCAGGCACTACCAAGCGGCTCCCTTTAATTTGGTTCTGATCTTATCAGAGTGTTGCATCAACCTCTTATCTGGTCTTCCTGCCTCAAGGCTTGCTCTTCTTCAAATCAGCTTCCATCATGCGGATAGAATAATCTTTTCCAAATGCATATCTGATGATGCCACTCACTTGACAAGCCACGTTGCAGAGTTTGTACACTTTGCAGTATGTTCTGCACTCTGCAAAATTGCTTACCAGCCCTTTATTTTTTTAATATTTATTTTGAGAGAGAGAGAGAGTGAGCAAGCAGGGAAGGGGCAGGGAAAGAATCCTAAGCACGCTGTACGCTGAGCCCAGCACAGGGCTCGATCTAAGCGGGGCTCAATCTTATGACCACCAGATCACAACCACAAGATCACAACCTGAGCGGATATCAAGAGTCAGGCACTTAACCGACTGAGCCGACCAGGCCCCCCATGCTTACCAGCCCTTTAGAATCTAGTCTGAACTCTCCCGTTGCTCACCAAGCATTTACTTTCTGGGTCTAGTCTTGGTTTTGCCTTCATATCCTGCTCCTCACCCTCTCTTTTTATACTCTAGTCATATTTCTCCTCTTTCAATTTCTAGATGTGGCAAGCTTTTCGCTTCTGGGTCTGCACTAATTATTTTTCTCTGTGCAGAACACTTCTTTCACCCTTGTCTCAACCCGGTGAATTTCAGCTCCTCCTTCCAGTGTGGGTGTAAACATCAGTTTCTCAGCTAGGCTTTATCTGTCCCCTAGATAAGATTAATCATGCCTAATCTCTCTGTACTCCCCTTATCATAACACTAATGACTCTTATTGTTACCACTTGTTCAATTATCTGTAAGTTTCATAAAGACAGCGATCATGACTAGCTTATATCCTGCAAGCCTAAGTAGCAATTAGCAAGCGCTCAAATATTTATTGAGTAGATAAATAAAGGCTTGAATGAATGTATGAGTGCGTGAATAAATGATTTAGTAGCTTTCCTATACTATTCCTTATTCCCTCAGTTCTCATCTAACTGGTAACTAAATCTGGGGCATTCTAATTTTCATTATCTCTCATATGTCTCCTCCTTTCAATCTTATACCTGAACTGTGACTATAATCTCCTATTTCCCTGCAGTATGGTGACTTATTTAATCTCCACAGAGATATCTGTAATAGATATCTACATATTTTCCTTTCCGGCCCACAGTGTAAACTCAAAATCTTTTCATTTGTTTGATCAATTTCTGGAGTCCCATTTCTTTTTTTAAGTTTTTTTTTTTTTTTTTTTTTACGTTTATTTATTTTTGAGACAGAGACAGAGCATGAATGGGGGAGGGTCAGAGAGAGAGGGAGACACAGAATCTGAAACAGGCTCCAGGCTCTGAGCGGTCCGCACAGAGCCCGACGCGGGGCTCGAACTCACGGACCGCGAGATCATGACCTGAGCTGAAGTCGGACGCCCAACTGACTGAGCCACCCAGGCACCCCTCTGTAGTCCCATTTCTTGCCTATCCCTCCTCATAACTCTAGCAACACTGAATTACTCAGAGTTCTTTAGAATATGGTAGGATATTTCATGCCTTCCAACTTTTCCTCAGCTTCCTTCTGTATTTAGCACATCCCACCCCATTTTGTGCACCTAGAGAAAACTTGTGTACTTTTTAAGACTTAGTTCAAGGTATATCTTCTGTGCAGCTCATCTGAACTCACCTTTCTCTGTTCCCAGATGAACAAATGTCTATCACAGCACAAATACTACTTTTTTGTATGCATTTGTTTCTTCTGGCCTTTCCCACTCTTGGGGATAGAGCTCATATCTGATTCATGTTTATATTCCCAGCAACTAGCCCAAGGTTGGCACTTTTTGCCGATAGGTGAGACGAATGAAGATGATCTCTAACATGCCCGCTACCTACAACATTCCATGCATTGAGGAACCTGTCCAAGATTTTCAGCACATTGAACCAGCATCCTGGGGGACTTTTCTATAATCGCTATGAACTCTTTCCCTGTGTTCAAAGCCTAGGTTTGAGCTCAGCACAGCATATATTACTATTGTGAATACTGCAACCTATTTGATAGGGCCTTGCTTCCTGGTGACTCTTGCTAGTGCCTTGTCTGGAAGGTACAGTCTGGAGCCCGTTTCTACCTTTTGATGATACGCACCTTCTCCCCTTGTTTCCTCTCGACCCCCTGGAAGGGGGAAACTAAGGAGTGGAGGGTTTCAAAAGGAGCCAAGCATGGTGAGGAAGGAGACTTCTGTGTGTTGGATGAATCACATCAGGTTAGCTGTAGCAAAGATGAAAGGTGCAACGCAGTGGTGGACTGGAGGGGGTTAGAAGTAATCAAGGGTCATGAGGGCAATTCTAGAGAGACTGCCCTGGCTATAGAACTGCCCTTGCAAGCAGTCAAATTATGTCATGAGCACCGGTCCGGTCTGAGATGTAGAAATGGCATTTTAGGAAGCTCAGGGTACAAGGAGAGGGCACAGTGTTGGTTCTCAGGGCACAGCAATCCAGGACCTTGGTAGAAGAGTGCTTCTTTCCCGCTTCAGCAAAAGCACTGTGACTGAAATGTGGTGCTGGGGTTTAGCCGGATACCCCTCCTAGTTGGAGGAGAATATCAGAGTTCCAATCCTAATGGGGCGTTAAAAGGCAAGCTAGGAACTGGGGCTGGAATGAGGGGAGAATTGCTTTCCTAGAAGCATAGCAGATAATATGAGCACCCGGGTGCTCACTGAGGGAACGTTAGGAGCTAGAGACTAAACCTCGCCTCCACTCACTGGTAGAGACAGCACCCAGATATTGCAATCTTTGTTACTCAATGCTTAGGGATGGGGTAGGTCAGCCTTAAGCTTGGAGCGTTTATAATCAGAATTTAACTTTTAAGGTTTTGAAATCTTAAATGGCCACAGGCATGTAATAATAAGCAATCATATAAATTTACATAGGGATGCAATAATTATTTGGGCCTGTCAAATTGGAATGAAGTAGTTTTAAAATATTTTAAGATAAAATCATCGGTGCTGGTGAGGGTATGGTTAGACAGACCTTCTAATATACTGCTGATTTTACATTGGTATAACCCTTATGGAAAATAATTTGAAAATTCATGTCAAGCCCCTTAAAAAATGTCTGTTGGTGCTAATTCAGCCCTCATTTTTGCCTTTCTCCTCTTCCTACTGTTAAGGTTTTTATTTGATCATTCATTTTTCTCCAAGGACCCATATGTTCCAGGGAAACTGACCACTTCCCTGTCTCCCTCCCATCACGGATAGGCTCTGGTGGACTTAACCCAATCAGAGCATCCGAACTCCTGGTCCACGGTCACTGGTTTGTGGACAGGCTTAGGGCCTATATTCCAATCAGGATGGATTGCAAAACTCTGGCTTGAAATGCAGGGACAGAAATGTACTCTCTCCCACTAGATGTAAGTGAGAACATCTGTAGCCTTAACTGTGGCTGGTAGCCATCCTATAACCATGAGGGAAGTCAGCCGAGGACAGAGTTGCCTTTGTGGTTGACAGATGAGAGAGGAAGAAAATGGATCCCTGACTACATCTCCGAATCACTGGATCAGTCAACCTGAAATTGGTCTGCTTCTGGAATTCTAATTAACATGTGACAACAAAATGGCTTTATTTTTAAGCCGATTTGAGTTTTGTTTTCTGCTATTTGCCATTGAAAGTCTGCTAACTTTGACTCAGGAATTTCACTTCTAGGAATCTATTCCTATGAAATAATCATAAATTCATATAAAATACTTAAGTTATACCATTATTTATAAGAGAGAAAAATAGGAAACAGCATGCATAAATGTCCCCAAATGGGTGAAGGTTAAATAAATTATATTGTACTCATAGGAAGGAATTTTATGAAACCATTACAAATCATGTTTCTGAAGCATATTTAATGACCCTGGAAAATGCTCACAGTATAAAGTATAAAAAGTAAGATGTAAAATTGGATTCACATAATGCATTCCCATTATCTTATTTACATATAGAGAGATTGAAACCAAAATATTGACCATTGTTTATGGGTAATTTTTATTACCCTCTTTATGGGTTTTGAACATTTAATGTTTTTGAAATGTGCACATATCACTTTTATAATCAGAAAAAATTTAATAAACATTACCAATATTTTTATAGTTTTGACTCTTTGTCAGAGACCCTAAAGGTTATTAACATATGCTAATTTTCCGTTTTATTGAGGCATATATTTGAGTCATGCCCTGGGAGGCTAGTATGAGGGAATGCTTTTCTAAACTCTGCTACCCTTCCAAAGGCCAGACCTTTTATAGCCCTCAGCCCTGGAGAAAAATTAAGCTTAGGTGGAACTGGGGAAACATCTGTCACCCAACATAGAAGCAAGCGTCCTTCTCAACCAAAGGAAAGCAGTGCCTTGCTTCCTTCTCGAAGCCAAGCTGAATCTGAAGTTATATTTACTCCTTCTGGACTCTTCCTTCTCCCTCCCCTCCCCCTTGCCCAAGTTTGGGACTATCAGGGCATTTTGCAGATGGGGAACCAAAATGCTCCGGGAAATGACTCACCCCCAGCCAGACTGTGATACAGCCACAAAGAAACAGTTTGGAACCAGGGCCATCTGCCTCTTCAGTTAGGGGCTTAATCCCCAAGGTAGCTTATTATCATCAATAGTAGAACTATTTCCCCCCAGACTGGTGTTGGGGGCACCATCCTGCACCTAGATGGCCCTGCTACCATTGTTTATCTAGCACAACCCCAGTGGGGAAAGTTCTAGTACTTGAAGTCTGGGAACAACCAGCCCTATTTCTCCATTCTTATCCAGAAATGATCATGTGAACAGGCAATACTTCCTCCCTTAAAGATTCCGGATCCTGGGGCTTGTGTGTGAGAAGCAGGATCCCCTCCTCTCTTCCCCTTCCCCCCTTCCCTTCCTCTTTTTTTCAACATCTTTAATGGCTCAGTTTCCTTAAGGCTTGCCTGCTGGCCTTCAAGATCATTCCATTGCAAAGTAAGATGTCCGCCTTGTCCATTATTCCCTATAACATAGGCATCTGACTGACCCAGTCCCTCCTCACTGTTGGACTTCCGGCTTTGGCACTGATGCATCTTCTTAGTAATCATTCCCTCACTGGGGCATAGGCATTTGGAGCCTCCCTTCTCATTTTGGCTCCTCCTAGATGAGGAACTTTTTCCAGATGAGGCTACCTTCAGCTAAAACGTACCTTGAGATCAGGGCTAATGATGCTGTTAGGTGCTGGGCCTTCTCAGAGCCAACGCCTTCATGTCTCCACAGTTGCTTTCTCTTTCAGAACTGTGTTGTACAAAAATCATCCCCCTGCTTATTCTCCAGCAGGAGAGAGTTGTGCCAAGAGATCACCTCACCAACCGCATCTCCCTTGCTTACCCGAAGTTCTCTCTGTGTTAGCAGCATTCCTTAGCGAGGAGACCACATTTTAGCCAGGACCAAGATAATAGATCATTTATCTTACAGGCTCAGAGACTTCATTCCTGAGACAACACTCTTCCGGGAGGGAGAGGAGTCCTGGAGGAATAGAAACCTGGAGCACACAGCTGTAGAGTGCCCTCATGGAGGGCACTGGAACAGAGCAGGAGCCAGCCTCCCTGAGAACCAGGGACAGGTCTGGCTCATCTCGCTTTTTAACGTGGCACCAAGCACAGAGCTGGGTGCACTGAAGTTAGCCCAATTCAGCCCCCATCTAGCACCCCTTTTAAGAAGAGGTCGTTTGTAGACTAAACAGACACACTTGTGTGTGTGTGCCTTTGTGAATGGTATCTTTGAGAAGCTGCCCTAGAAAAGTGAATCCTGCCTGACTGCCCCACGGACATTGTTAGCCTATCTCTGACCTCAGCTAAAGTAAATGTCAATGCTTTTACCTTTGGGCCCTTACTGTCCTTCAGTCTCTCCCTTTAAGATCAGGCCCAACCACATGCATTGCCTTTGCATCACCTTATCTCTGTGTGCCTGAGGATCTGGTTTCTGCGTGCCGGAGCCATGTGGGCCATAGATGGGGGCTTACAGCATATTGTATTCCCCTCCCTCGTGGAAAGTCCCCATGTCCCTGTGTGCCATGTAACTCATCACACCCCCATAGTTATATAACTGCTGCCACCCCTGTTTGCCATCCCTTCCCTCCACCAGACCTGCTGACAGTGCGGGACCATTTCTACTACTGTGAATGGGTCACCGCACCCTTGATGCCTAGCTTCTCCAGATCTCAAAGATGGAACAGAACTTCTGAGGCTTTGAAACCTCCTACTCTCAAGGATTCAATTCTGCATTTACTGAGTGCCTCCACGTTCCAGGCTCAGTGCGAGATGTTGTTCAGCAGCTGTTATCATTATCCCTTGTATAGATGAACAAAATGAGGACTCGAAAAGTTAATAGACTTGGTCCAAAATCACCTGGCTAATGGTGGAATGTGATTCAAATGAAGATCGGCTTGACCTTAGAACAGTATGCTTCCTAGAGCATAGCATGGGTCTATAGTCCTATGAAAAAGCATGATGTCATATTTGAACTTTTCCTACATGATAAGATTTTATGCCTCATCTTCCAGTAGATGGAGTCCCAAGAATGTCTGGATGAGAAGGGAAGTGGTGGTGATGGGGGTGGAGGCCACACATCTGAGTCTCATTTCTACCCTGTCTCTCCCTCCCTTCTTGCAGCTTGTCTCATTTTCCCTGGGGGAAAGGGAGTCGGTGTTGTGTAGTGATCAAGAGCAAATTCTGTGGATTCAGGTCGACGGACTGAAATCCTGGTTCTTTTACTAACTATGTGACTTTAGGAAAGATACTTATCCTTGCTGAGTCTCAGTTTTCTCATTGGTAAAGTAGGTATAATAATGATACCTAGTTCATAAGTTCATGATTACAAAATATAACACTATGTGTACAGAGATTATTACACGTTGCATAAAGAATGCACCGTAAGTTGGTCATTTGTATCACTAGTAACCAGCAGCTGGAATGAGTGTGCCAACTGGTGTACCCACTTTGGAGAACAATTTGGTCATGTCTGGATAAGTCAAAGGTGTGCATGCATAACCCTATGTCCCAGCCACTGTTCTCCTGGGTATACATTTGCATACGTATAGGAAACCCATGGAGCAATGCTTGTAGCAGCAGCATCTGTTATCACAAAGATGGTAATATAATCTGTATGTTTGTTAGTAGGAGAATGAATAAATCATGATATAGTCATACAATGAAATATTTTACGTCGGTGAAAATAAATGAGCGGACATTATGCAGGTCAACACGGATGCATTTCATGAATGCAGTAAAACAGAGAGTTGCAGGAGAATGCGTTGGGTTAAAAACATGTAAAACAATGACTCTGTATTGATTAGGGATGCATACATATGTAAAAGAAAAGTGTGGAGGAATGGAAAACACTACATTCAGTATGGTGGGGAGTGGAGGGGTACATAGGGGCGTCCATTTATTAGAATAGGTTCTTTCTCAAACTGAGCGGTGGATTCACGGTGTGGTAGGCAGAATTCTAAGAGGGTCCTCAAGATTCTCGCCACCTGGTGCACACGTACCTTTTCCCAGATATTCAATCAAACACTAATTGCAGTTCCGCTGAGAAGGGATTTTGTAAATGTAATTAAGGTCCCAAATCAGTTGACTTTAAGATAGGCCTTAAAATAAGATTATGCTAAATGGGCCTGAGGTAATCAGCTGAACTCATGCTGGTGCGAAAGATTTGAAGCACGGAAGGGATTTGACGTGACAGGAAGTCTTTGTTGCTGGATTGAAGATGGAGGGGGCCGGGTGGCAACAAGCTGAGAGTGGCCTCTATTGGCTGAGGGTGGTCGCAGTTGACAGCCAGCACGGAAATGGGGTCCTCTGTCCTACAACTGCGAGGAGCGGAATTCTGTTAACAATCTGGATGAGCCTGGTCCAGGAGAAGGACCCTGAGGCACAGAGGAGAGGAACAGTGATGAGTGTGCCGATGCTTTGATTTCAGCGTGGGACCCTGAGCAGAGCACCCAGCCACGCGGTGCCTAGACTGCCGTCCCACAGAACTGTGAGCTCACTAACGAGTGTCGTTTTCAACTGCTGAGTGTCTCATGGGTAACGTAAAACTAACACACACAACCTCATAGTCTTCTTCTTCGTATAATTTTTGCACATCTGAGATATTTCATAATATTTTTCAAAAGCAGCTAGAACGGATTTGGAGCCTCGTAGTATTGTCGAGTTCTGGACCTGACCAGAAAGTAGCCTGGTGTGTTTGGCATCCGGTAAAAAGCCTCCAAAATGCCGAATCAGAGGCAATGCATGTCAGCAAGACCCTGCTGAGATGAATTCCACAGCCAGCCAAGGGGTGGTCCACCAAGAAGGAACTGGGCATACACAATGATATTAAACCAGATGAGTAGGGCTCTGTGATATATATTTTTTTAAAGTTCGTGGGATCCAAGCAAATGTTCTATCACGTTGGTCAGAATCTATTTGTCTGTCTGACGGACCTTGGGCTTTTAGGTCTAGTTTTTCCTCCTGAGTGGAGGTTGGGGAGGGGGTCAGATGAGACGTGAGAGATGAAGAAGAGGAGAGGTCTCCCAGAAGTAGCTGTGTCGCGACAGCCCGTACTAGTCCCTCATGAGAACTCCATGGTGGACCTGCTGTACCAACCAGCACCCCCTCTTGCCCCATCAATCGTCAAGTCCTTGTCTTGCTCAAAGCCCTCCTGATTTCAAAAAGTGATCACTGGAGTTACAGTCTAGGCACGTGCCCTGGAATGTCCGAGTCAGGCTAGAGTAAATGGACTAAAGTGAGCATGCTATTTGAGGCTCTCTCTTCTTCCCAACTTCAGGGATTATTGAGCCACATAGGATCGTTGTACGAAGGAGCCCCAGACCAGTACACCATCTGCCTGCTGCATAGTTCAAACCAGATGACCCTCTAGCAACGAAACTCAATACTGCCTACAAATGAACTCATTATCTCACCACCCGCCCAGACACTTCCCGTCCGCCATGGGAACGCTTTCATTTGTAACAACACTATTCATCTAGTTTCTCCATTAGAAACTTACAAGTAACCCAATCATTTCAATTCTTTTCCATAGTCTGTTCCATCCCCATTACACCTCTCTAAAAGTTATCACTTTTTTTTTTCTTCCTGGTCTTGATTTAGACTTATTTTATTTACATATAATTTCAAGCTTTCCAGAAAAGTTGTAACCCTTGAATAATTCTCGTATGTCCCGTGCCCAAACTAATCAGTTGTTTCTATTTTTCTCTATCTCTCTCATTCCTTACATGTGTGTGCTTTTCATCTGTAAACCATTCCAGAGTAAGTTGACGCATCATGACCTTCTACAACTAAATACTTCATTGTGCCTTTCCATATTTCCTAAGAAAAAGAACATTCTTTTATATAACTGTAGTAGAATAATCAAAATTTGGAAATTTAACATTGATATAATAGTTACATTTAACCCACAGTCCGTATTCAAGTGCTATCAATCCTCCCAATAACGTTTTTTGTAAGATTTGTTTCCTTTGGTCTAAGGTGTAGCCCGGGATTATACATTGCATTCAGTTTGTCATGCCTCTTTGGTTTTTTTTTTCTTTTTTTTCTTTAATCTGAAATAGTTCCCCTGCTTTCCTTTGCCTTGCTTGACCTTGACAGTTTTTCAGAGTACAGGCTAGTTATTTCGTGGAATGTGACACAGTCCGGATTTGTCTGATGTTTCCTTGTAAGTAAATTCAGGCTTGGCCATTTTGGCAGGAATATCGCTTTGGCACGTCTGTGATGTCAGTTCGTCCCAATACTAGTGATATTAACTTTGATTATTTGGTTAAGGTGGCATCTACCAGTTTTCATTTCTGTTAAGTTATTGCTTCTTCTCTTGTAACTAGTAAGTAATTTATGGGGAAATAATTTGAGAATATGGGAACTACCATGTCTTTCGTCAAATTTTCACCCAGTGGTTTTAACATCCATTGATGGTTTTCTAGCTCCTTCATTCCTTTCATGTTTACTCACTGGGGCTGTTTAATAATAATCTATTTATATCTGTAAAAACTTATAGATTCTTATTTAATTCAATAGGTTGTAGTCAATTGCAATCATTCGATGCTCAAATTGCCCTGATTTAGCAAGTGGGAGCCCCTTTTAGCTGACTGTGTCCTTTTGGTGTCTCTCCACCAGTCTTTGACAATTTTCTTTCTTACACAACAAGATGTGTCAGGTTCATCTTGTCCTTTGAGCCTTTTCTCCAAGGGACACTTGTTCCTTTTAATGGTGAATAGTATTTAGAAACCAGTATCTGGGTTCTGTATACACCTACGGGTCCTAAGTGGTCATTGTTTCCAGGCTTTCTCAAGAGACAGAACTAAAATATATGCATGTATATGACACATAGATTGATATATACATGTATAGTAAAATTACGTGTGCAATAGGACAGATTCTTTCTCCTTTTTTTGTATGTCTGATTCTTTTCTCCAAGAGTAAGAAGCCTGACTCTCATGATCTCCGATATATTTACTCATTTTTTCCAAGCCTAGAGTAAACAGAAAATAACTCCAGAATTCCTAATATGTGCAACTGCTAAAACTACAAAGTTGAGTTTAACATCTGTTTATAATTTTTTTCAGGTAAAATATGTAAACAGTGAAAATGTGCAGATCTTAAGTGTACGATTCATTAAGTGTTGTCAAATGCTTATGTCTATACCTATAGATATCCTACACCTCTATCAAGAGATATATATCTATCGCCCCAGAATTCTCTTAGGCTCTTTCCTAGTCAATTCTGCCGTCTCCCATTAGCCATCATTTTTTTCTGATCTGTTTTTTCATCAAAGATTAGTTTTGCCTATTCTAGAACTTAATAAAAATGGAATAATATAGAAATACTCTTTCATTATTTTGCTTAGAATAATATCTATGAAAATCATTCAGAATATTGTGTGTGTCCATAATCCATTCCTTTTTCTTGCTGAATTGTATTCCATTGTATGAATATACTTCAATTTGTTTCTCTATGTTCCTACCAAGGGACATTTGGATCAAATGCAAATATTATAAATAATGCTGCTATGAATATTCATATACAAGTATTTTTGTGGACATTTATTTTTTCTTGGGTAGATACCTTAGAGTAGGATTTCTGGATCACAGGGTAGGTATGACAGATTGCATTTCCCAAATGCGGCCACAAGAATATCTTCAGTCCCACATCCTTTTCTGGAACTTCCCCTCTTCTCTATCTAGAGATAGAGTCTATGTCTTCACTACTTGAACCTAGACAGACCGGTGTGACAGCAAAACCAAAAAACACCATGTGGCTTCTAATGCTGGATCATAAGATACCATGCACTGCCCTATGTGTATTTTCCTTTTCTCAATGGTCTTGTACGTCCTATTTTTCAATGCCTGAAAAAAAAGTCACTTCACGTATTTTACAGTTGATGGTATTTTTATAATGAGAGAGAAAGTCTAGTAACTGTTACACCATCAGAATGGAAGTCTAAATTCAGTGGCTTAAAAAAATTACTTCTCTGTATGAGAATATCTGAAGGTAAGAAGTACAGGTAAAGAGGGTCACTTCAGGAAATGTAGTTCCTTCCGTCCTGCTTCTTTGCCATCCCCCGGGACGTTGTTTCCATTTGCATGGTTGAAGCTGAACACAGTCTAATCTGAGTACCAGTTCAAATGAAGATAAACTCCTTGTCTTTGAACTTGGAAATGACCTGGAAGACTCATGCATAACTTTTATTTACATCGATCTCATTAACCTACTAAGCCACAAAACCATATATCACTGAAAGGGGAATATACTCTCTGGCTAGGTACATGACCATGGGACAAGACTAAAGTTTATTACTTTGAAGAAGAGAAGAACAGAGTTTGGTGGGTTACTAGTAATCTTTGCCCATTCCTTCAGAAAGAGCATTCTAAAATATTTAATGATTGTGTAACTGCTATGCCTAAAATCCTTCAGTGGCTCCCTACTTCAAAATCTTTAGCTGGACATATAAGAAGCAATATGATCTGGGAAAACCCATTCTTCTTTTTTTTCTTTAAGTATTTATTTATTTTGAGAGAGAGACAGAGTGTGCAGGCATGAGTGGAGGAGGGGCAGAAAAAGAGGGAGAGAGAGAGAATTCCAACTAGACTCTGTGCTGTCAGCACAGATCCCAACATGGGGCTTGAACTCACAAACCATGAGATCTTGGGCCTGAGCTGAGAGCAAGAGTTGGACGCAGAACGACTGAGCCACTCGGGCACCCCAAAGCCCATTCTTCTTTTCAGGCCCAGGATTTCCCTTAGCCCTTCGCACTTCACCACTTAATGTCTCCGCTAGAGTTGATGCTTCCCCACCCCTGTATCTCAGGCTGTTTCCACCAGTTACAGACTCCTCCCCTTTTTCTTTGCCATCAAATTCCTGCCTATTTGTCAAGACCCTTCCCATTCCCCAGGAAGTGGGCTTTCCCCCAGCCCATTATTCTGCCATTTCATTCACTTTTGCCATATCCGGTGACTCGCTGGTGAATGTTTAACAACCGTCTCTCTGGGAGAAAAAAATAATGATTGCCATTTGTGTAAATGGCAATTCCCATTGTGTAAATACTTCCACGATAGCTGGTTTCAAGCTACCAACTTAACGTCACGGAACGCAGAGGTGGGAATGAGCTAGTATGAGCCAGCTCAAGTCACCACTGACTATATAGAGAGAGATTTTATAGCATTTATCCCATTGCCTTTCAACTGTTTGTTTATGGATAAAGGCTGTATCTTATTTATCATACTTTCCCCAACATCTAGAACCTTAGTACAGTAGCTGACACACAGTAGGAGGTAAATAATAAATGCATGCCTATGTGTTTTAGGAGAGGTTGCAATAGGATGGAAGGAACTAAGAAAGAGGGAATACATACTACTCATTAATCTAGTGGACTTTGCAGAGCTGAGAGAACACTAGCCACCCCATAGTGCCTCTAGTAAATGAAGGATCCCACCCTTGTCCCTACCTCGGTCTTTCCTTCCCTTCTTACCCTAACTTCCAGACAATTTAGTCTAGACTTACAGTTTCTATCTTCTTCATAACTCTCTCTCCTCATCCAGTCCCCATTTGGTCTCTTCCTGATGCCAACATACAATAGCAGTCTTCTCTTACTACGCTTCTCTGTGCTGTTTGGATTTGCCCACCACTCTCCTCTAGCCGACACTGTCTCCTTTTTGGCTCCTTGAGTCACAGTCTCCTTGTTCTTCCTTTAACTCACTAGCCCTTCTTTCTCAGTCTTTTTCCTTGTATCCGTGTCATCTCCTGTAGGTTGACTATTCCCAGATTCTGTCCTTGAGGCTTCTCCCTTCTCACTCTTCATGTTTTGCTGAAGAATGGTATGAATTCTGTGGTTTTAATTCCATGCTTAATGTTCAGCTCTAAATTTGCTCCTATGTGTCAGACATATATACATTTAGCTACCTACTGGACAGCGATACCTGGATGGCTTCACCCAAAGATTTTTTGTTTTTATTTTTTTTAATGTTTATTCATTTTTGAAACAGAGATAGAGACAGAGGGCGAGCGGGGGAGGGGCAGAGAGAAAGAGGGAGACACAGAATCCGAAGCACGCTCCAGGCTCTGAGCTGTCAGCACAGAGCCCGATACGGGGCTCGAACTCACAAACCGTGACATCGTGACCTGAGCTGAAGTCGGATGCCCAACTGACCGAGCCACCCAGGTGCCCCTTCACCCAAAGATATTTAATTCAACACACCCAAATCCTAAGTCAAAATTTGTTTTTGCTTCAAAATGTTTCTGCTCCTGTAATTTTCTTTTCTATAGTTCAAATCATCATTCCACAATCTAAGATCTATCCTAAGACTTCTCTCTTTGCTTAATCAACAAGTCCAGTGGATTTTGTCTCCTAAAACCATCTTTTATGTTTTAATCTTGCCTCTGTATCTCCATTGGCCTTTACCGTCTGTCACTGGACTGTGACAATACCTCTAACTGCTGTCCTCTCCCCATCTCACATCCTCATCCCTTTAAGACATTCTCTATGGTGCTGCCACAGTGACCCATCCAGAGTGCTGGTCTAACCGCCTCATGAAAACAAAGTCTGTGTCCCTCAGCATTTGACATATGTAATGGCCCTTCTTGATGTGGCCTCCGATTCTCTTTTTTGTCTCTCTCCTTCTTTCCACTCAACCGCTACCAACAATTGTCTCCATTTTCTTCATCTCCTATCTTTATGTAGAACAATTTCCCATCATTGTTCCACAATAGTCCTCCAAATCCATTGTCTAGTGTCACCTCGTCTACAGTCTTCTCTACTTCCTTCTCTGAAGATAGAATAAATAACTCTCAAATTTCTTGCCTACTTACATTTCTATTCTGGCACGTCCTGTGCTGTATGTGCTCATTGTTTTTATTTGTTTATCCCTTTCACTAGACTGTGGCTTCCTCTTTCCAACACTATCTTTGCAGTTCCTGGTATGGTACCAGTCCATAGGGAGTGCTCCTTCATTCTTCTTTTGTTGTCGAAATAGAGTGTTAAAACCACAGTCAAACACTGCTCCTATGCAATATTTAAAAACTGGAAATTCTGGCTTTATAAAATGAAAGTGACTGACTGGTAGGGAAGATCTGAAGGATGCTTACAAGCCTTTTATGTGCTTTTTTATTAGGTCTGAGTATCTCCTAATTCATTAATAATGAGGGAAAGGAAGAACGCTGGCAGGTTTTTATCTCAAATCATTATTAATACAGAATATTTTTTTCCCCAAAATTTCTCTGTGTAAAGCACCATTAGATTCTGTTGGCAAAATCAGCATTCAGGAAATGACTTGGGTCTTGACCCAGTCCCTAAATATGGGCCGATGCTGCCGCTTGCCTGGGGAGCCCATTCACCACTCTCATGTATTTTCCCAGTAAAGAGTTGATTCATGTTACAGGTAGAAAAGAAAGCGTCTCCACATCTCAGCGTGTGCAGAACAGAACTCGTCATCTGCCCTCTTAACCCTGCATCCCCTCCTGTGTTGTCTATTTCTGTTAATGCATCACCATCCTCCCTGCCACCCAGGCTCAAAATCTCCCCGTTATCTTTGCTTCCCTTTCCCCCTCCCCTGTCCCCAACGGCTTGGCTGTTGTCAATTCTGCCTTCCCGTTACCTCTCACACCTGTCCCCTCCTCTGTTCCCATCGCTGTTGCCCTAATTCAGATGCTTATTACCTCTTGCCTGGACTGCAGCAGTAACCGGCTGAATGGTCTCTGCCTCACTCAGATCAGTCTTACATATCAGGTCAATCTGCCTGCAACAGAGCTTTCATCATGCCCCTACCCCTGTTAAAAACCATTCAGTGGCTTCTCTATTCCCTGCAGAATAAAGTCCACATTCATTCAAGGTGCGGCCTTTGCAACATGATTTCTCATTACTCCTTTCGTGCTCCCTATGCTTCAACTAAATCAAACTACTTTCTCTTTATTCACTCACTCATTCATTTATTTAATAGCTATTTATTGAACCACTGCGCAAGGCACTGAGGATACAGAAATGAAAGGCAACATTTCTGATCTCAAGCAGCTTACCAGTTCTGCCTCCTTCCCACCTCTGGGCTGTTAACCTTTCTGTCTCTATCACCTAGAATGCTCCCCCTGCCCCCATCTACACCTGCCCAGATTCCACCTTTGCCGCAACACTTCCTTTCCCCTGATTCAAATATCACCTTCTTCCTGAAGCCTCCTCCTGCCCCACCTCTTTCTCTCTCCAAGCTGGAAGAAATCAATTCCTCCTCTCAGAGTTTATAGCACGTCACCTGCATTCTCTGAAGGCTATGTCTCATTTTCTAACGAAAACTATATGTTCCTGAGAGAAGGCTCCGTGTCAGCTTCACCTCTGCATCTGAAAGAACATTCAATACAGTTCTGAGCAAATATTAATTACTCAGTTAAATTTAGTTGAGTGAACCAATATCTCACAGATGCACCACGTAAATGAGGCCTCTAAGTCTTAGATTTTAGAACTGGAAAATGGTCCTTTTCTGTTCTTTGCTCCTGATTGTCAAAAAGATTCTGGCTTTTTCACTACCCATGCTTTCTGTCCTGGGCAGAATGCCCAATGCCACGTGGATTGGAGAGTCAATACAAAGGGCCCCTGGCTACGTTCCTTAAGAGGCCTCCTGACTTTGCATTCCTGGGATCGTGCTCTTTCAGGGCCACACGGCAGCTCCCAGCTCCGTTCCTTGGTAACCTAGATTATTCAGGGTTTACTCCACCTCCTCCTGGAGACAAGGTAGGCTCAGTCATCTAGGGGTCTGCACCACTGCGGGGTCACAAAGGCAAGACTGGCTCGGAACCAGGAGTTTGGGTGCAAAACACAGCTTGGGCAGGTGCTCCGTCCGGGCTTGTGCACGAGGGCAAGGGGCAGTGGCTGTGTGGTCAGAGCCAGAGGCTGCAATTGCTCTGGGACACTCCAGATCCTGGTGGGGGTCCCAGCGAGAATCACAGCTTGTGGGCAAATGGGATGCTGGAAGCGAGTCCCCTCTAAGTCCAGGGCTTCCAAGGGGTGGGGGAACTTCTTTGGCTCCTTCGGTAGCCCTCCACGGATGCCAAGCTCAGGTTCACGCCCCTTGGCATTGATTGATAATCTCTGACCTGGCCCCACCTACTTTCCTTAATTTAGCATCCACCACATCTCTGGGAACAGCTTCTAGTACCCTCACAACATACAGCTCTCGGCTACTCAAGCACGGCCTGCTTGTTCGAGCCCCTGGGTCTTTGCCTAAACCGGCTGCCCTAGTACCCACCACCTGCTCCATTCTCGGTCCGTTGAAATCCTCTGCCGCCAAAGCCCTACTCAAATACCACATCCGTTCAGACTCTTGTGTCGACTGCCCCAGTCAAATGCACCACTCTAGTTGTAGCACTGATTTCATTGTGCTCTCTCTTGCAGATAGACAGTTGTTGGTAAGTCTGTCTCCTTAAACGGATTATACGATTTTTTTAAAAGAGCCACATTTTATTCAGATGTGTACCTAAAAGCCTAGCACGGCTCCCAGAATGCAGAAGCCCTGTGGCTGTCTAAGAAATGTTTGCTAAATGGTATCCAAATGAAACATTATCATGCTGTTCAATAGGATTAATATGCTTCCGGACAGTTTCTACCTTGTAGAAGGGGTGAGGCCAACACGGATGCCTGTTTCCCCCGGAGCATCTTGCCCATGCCTTGGCCCCGAGGGTGTTTTCTGTCCTGTTTAGTGCAATTCTAGGTCTGAGACCCAATTCTGTGAGCTGTCTTTCTCCTCTGACTCCCTCAGTTTATCCCTCCCCCTGACAGTTTGGGGCTCACCTATTCCCCATCGTTAATTTCTTGGGACTGGGTAAGTAGTGGGCATGGGCGAGGGCAGGCACCCAGGCCCCAGGGGAGGTAAGAACAGCAAGAAAGCAGGCACTGTGCTTCATCCTCTCTGTCTACCTTCCAATCACCTCCCTTGACTTTCACCTTTTCGAAGTGCTCAGGGCCTTTTGTGTCTATGCTGTATGAGGATATTTTACTGCACCTTCTTCTATAGCTTCCATGGTCCCATGCTCATTTACCCCATTCCCAGCAAAGCTGTGAGTTTCCTGAAGGAGAGAATTGGGTCTTGCAATATTCTAGTATCCACAACACAACATCAAGCATAGGTTTCTATACAATGAACATTGTTGAATTTTACAAATCAAGCTTCCTATCTGGGCATCCTGATGAGCCATGGGCATCAAAGCGAAACACTGTGGTCTGTAATTAAAATATCTTCACTTCAATGTTATCATAATAACAAATAACTGGAGATAACTTAATGCCTAACAATGAGGTACAAGATTCAGTAAACCATGGTGCATCACTATGGTGGCATATTATGCAGTTATTAAAATGGTAGTTATAATGTGAATGGAGCTATATGGAAAATATAATAGACTGGTAACTGATTAAAAAAGCTTAAAAAAGAGTCCAAAACTAGCATCTTAACTATCACGTTGCTCGACAACAAACCTGGGAAGGTGATATGGGGAGATGAAGCTGATATTAATGCCGTCAGACTTTAAGTGATTTTTCCCATGTCTTTAAGGTTGTGGCTATATTATCTTTTGAATAAAAATGTGGGCATAAATATAATTAACATAAAGAATATATAAACCGTTTCACTTGAAGTTTAGGGCCATCAGTAGTGGGAAGTCCATATGGTCAAAGAATGGAAGTGCAAAAAGGTGATTTTGATCAATGCAAGTGTCCTATGCCTTTTTGCCATATACTCTTACCAAATGAGTTTTGGTAACTCTGGTGATGATACTGATAACCAAAAGAAAATGTTTCTTTGATTGTTATCCCGAAACCTGAAAATCAGTATGGAAACTGAAAATAATCATGGTGTCCCTATGAAAAATATGCCAACTGCAGTAAGGTCAAATAGTTCAGGGCAGAGGGCTAGTCCCACCTTGGGACTGGCTGATCCCTGACTATGTGGCACATGGTGACAGAGTGGACATTCTGGTCCAGTTCTGGTATTAAAGACCCGTGGCATTTTGGGAGAGTCACTTAACCTAAATAGGTAATTTCCTTCATCCAGCTGGCCAGCCAACCCCATTCAACAAAACCCGGTGAGTTTCTACTGGGTGGCAACATCGAGCTCAGCACTGGGCCATCCGTACTTTCTGCCAGAGCAAGTTCACAGGGATAGTGGGAGGATAAAATGAAATAATGCACGTAGAGGCTGTGTGGGAAAGCTGCACGAAATAAATGTGAGCTATTATTAAGAAGAATGTAGAGGCATAGCTGGTCTAGTTAGTTCCACAATGCTAACAGCTGATTCAGATCCCAACAAAATTGAGACAATCAGCTACTAACAAAGCTGGGAAAAACAAAGCCCTGATTAAAATGGGCTGCAGCTGACTTTTCCAAGCGTCCCAGCTGGCCTCATTCGGGTTCTCACAGCAAACCGTTGTACCTCCAGCAGAGTACTGATCACCCTGCCTAGGGCACAGTTCTCTCCTGTGCACCTGTCTCTTTACCTAAACTGTCACCTCATCCTCAAGAGCTGGTTTAAAAATGTTTGTTAAATCTGAAGGCCTGGTGTGTGCGTGCGTGTGTATACAAGAGATAGAAGATTTTCAATCTTGATGAGTAATTTCTGACTTAACACCAAGGATGGGCAGTGTTTCTCCTCTGAGCCAGCTACTTGAAAGGCTGCTACCACTCTCTTGCAAGCTCCGAAATGCCTTTATAAGGAATTTTAAATGGACCTGACCTTTTCCTTAAAATTGTTCCTCTTCTCATTCAGGAAGAAATGAGATGAATTAGTCTAACACCTCACTGAGGGAATGGGGAGAGAGTATGAAGGAGCAATCCGCAGTCAGGAAAAAGAAATAGACAAAAAACATTGGAAAGGCAATCTGGCCCAAGTTAGCAGAGAATCTCGTTTGTAGATGAGGCACTGACCTCAGAGACGTGCCCCCCGTCTCTGAAAAGTGTCCCAATAGGGAAGTGAAGGTGGCATCTGAGGTCAGGTGCTTGGCCCTTCCTTCCCGAAGACAGAGGGCTTAGAGACATTAGTCACAGCTAATGAGGTTTGATTTAATGAATCAATACTAACAATTCCAGCTCTTTCTTCATTGCTGAGTCACATATTGGCATGCCGGTCATTTATAAACTTGCCACCTTCATTGCAACCCCACCGTTAGCATTGTGTAGGGGCAGAAACAGAAGGGTGCTGACTGCGGAATGTCAGGGCCTTTGCAGTTCACCCATTGCGTGCTGCTGTTTGAAGTGGCCAAAGAGGTTCTCCGTCTCTATGACTAGCCTATAGAGACATCAGGTGTTTCTTTTTTTTTACTAAATTCCAAGTGAGGATAATAATTCTATGAACAGAGCTCGTAAATTGACAGCTTACTCTGTCCAGGTAGAGTGCCAAAATCTGTTCCTATAAATTCTGTGGGGTCACAGAGCTAATAAGTTGCGGAGTGAGGATTCAGTTCCTAAGCATGGAGCTGTGAGGTTGATAGGAAATGATCATACTGAATATCTGTCCAATTCTCAGATCTCGACTTAGAATCTACTATAGGAAGTGTCCTGGGCCAGACGTTAGAAGGGACATTAGAAGTTCTACAGCCTGACTCCACCTGTCACCAGATTTCAGGCTCCTGTGACACTCACTAAAGCTATAGATTAAGATACTACATTTCCTACCATTGCTGTCACCATTACTATGACCATCACCTCCAGAATGTTCTACCAGCATCACCAGCGCTTCCATCAGCACCATCGCTGATGCCAAAAACATCTGCAAAGCATCCGTTGTTTGCACACGGCCATGTGGCCCTTCTCAAAAGTGGCAGCTGGGTCACAGCTGGGGCAAGCTAAAGGATTATGTGGTGCCTGAGTGAAGGTGACATGTGACAAACTCTCCTCTTAGCCTTGAGCAGACTGCAGAGGCCGCTCTCCCAGGAGTTGTCAATCCAGGACAGAAGACCATGCTTGCAGAATGGAAAATGAGTTTACATAATGTTTTAGGAGGAGTTGATGGCTGAGACTTCAATCTCTTTTTCCGAGAGCCCATCTGTGCTGACTTCTCTCTTCTTGATCAAAGGCCCCACCAACCTGTCACAAAGGGCACCCTATCACATCAGGCAGCGCCTCACCTCTGCAAAACCGGAGGAGGTACTGAACACACCAAGATGGCACCGTCACGCCAACTACAACCGCTCGAAACACACACAACATGGCAAATGGCAGAACCAGAGAGATAAAGTGAATTCTACGCGGGGAATCGATATATAAAAACATTTCATGCACACAGCCACACTATCCAGATGCATTTATATTCATTACATTACCTTAATCATGGAGCCAAATGAAAACATAGGTGGAACACCATCTGGAAGCCCGTGAATGCCGGAGACTCCCGGAAGCTGGGACAGAGGCCTGGAACCGATTCTGCCTCACGGCGTCAGAAGGAGCCAACACAAGTGATTTGGATTTCCGGCCTCCAGAGCTGTGGGACAATACGTTTCTGCCTTTTAAGTCACCCAGTTTATCATACTTTGTTAGGGCAGCCCCAGGAAACGAGCGCATTAGTCAAACCCTGGGAGGAAACTACTTCCCATGGAACGTCTCTGAGTGTAGCACACTCCTGGCATTTAACACTCGACCGTAACTATTTGTTGGCTGACCTGCTATTTGACTATTACTTGATGAGTGGCACTATACTAAGCTCTGTGATGTTACAGATGTGACATGATTTTACACGCAAGACTCTTCTAGTCTTCGTGGGTGACAACACATCAACTATATGAAACTCTAAGGTGGGATGGAAAGGTGTTAGAGGTTCAAAAACAGTACGGAGAAAGGAACTATCACAGGGAAAGTCTTGTGGACAAGGTGGCAGGTTGTGAAGTGACACAGGTAAAGGTTATCTTTTGCTGCTTGGTAGAACATGGGACCCCACTAATAATCTGAGGGCTCCTGCCTGTGCTGCTGTGCTTTACGTGTGCTCAGTCTGGGGTCCTGGGATGCTGTTGATAGGCAGGAAGCTGTAGGTGAGAGAATCCCAGACAACGTCTCTGTGTTGCTTCCCCTTCTAGAGACTTCTCTGGTGCTAACATGGGATTCTCAGAAAGCTGAGTGTCAGAGCAGACCTGGAGGCTTCCTGCATAGAGTGTGGAAGCTACACAGTACGCCCATCACTTGCTTTCTTTGCTGCAGTGAAAACTCAGTAGGGTCTAGGTTGGGAGAGGAAGTGGTATAGGCCACCGCTGGCCCTCCACCTAGTGCTGAATCCCAGTGATGTTTGTCATCAAGGGCTTTGGGGATCCTTACGAATCTGCCTTGGTTCGTTTCCCAGTCTCACAAGCTTCGAATGGCCCAGGATGTGTTTCTCTGGAATACAAGATAGAATATGACAAGTATCACAGGATGGAAAGAAAAGTAATAAGAAGCAGAGACAACCGTGCTCCCAGGTGGCTGGTGGGGGGAAAGAGGGGAAGAGAAGGAGTCTCTCTCTCTTGTTTGCCAGACTTTCCCCTGTGACTCCGCCTACCCCAGAGCAAGTCCAACCCTGACCTCCGGTGCTAGTATCTCAGGAAGCACAGGTTCAGAATATTAGTGAGGCCCCTGACGCTGTCATCGTCATGACAATGACAAGGACATGACAGTGACAACAGCCTGCCTCGTCCCACCTGAAGCCTCCCTTGACAATCTCATGCAGAGCTCATGGCTCCACCCTGGCACTTTAAGCTCTGCTTAGCATAATGCCATCCTGCTTTATATTGTAGTTAAATGTTGATCTCAACCCCTAAATATAAGTGCCCTGAGGTTAGGAAACAGGTACAATCCATGTTTTTATCATTCTAAAGGCTGGCATAGTCCCATTTATTTAATAAGAGGTAGCAAATAAATCAACAGGCATTTACTGAGTGCCTATGAAGTGCTGGGTATTGTGCTATGCTCTGAAGATCAGTACTTTGAACAGAAAGTGTCGACAGATACAATGATCTGCTCTTGTTGACCCCTATTTCTCTTCAGCCTCCAGCTCTCTGACGTTACTTATCGGCCACATCGGTGGGCTCATGCCCCCCCTCAGCAGATGGCAAATAAGATGCTCCCTGATTGTACTGGGAGTTGCCTCAATTTGTAGATTGTGATGCCTTATACCTGTGCTCAGGACAACTTGCTGGGTCCTCCCTGTCCCTTGCTTGCCCCAGTCCCTGGTTCCCAACTGCTCGCCTAAAATTTGGCTCCTCTCATTAGTTAGACTTCCTGGCTTCTGTCTTCTCTCCTAACTCTGACCAGAGCTCTGCCTTGACCATCAGCTCTCAGATGGCCCCATGAATCTGGCTGCATCAATCAGAGCCAGCGCCTGGTGTTCACCGTGAGTCTTGTCTCACCATCCGTTCCGGGTTTCCAGTCTTTACGACACACATCTGCCTTCAGGCAGGTCTTCTTCTCAAAGGAAGAAAGGTAGGACTAAATTATGAACATGCATTCCATTATAAGTATACTTGATTGCTGAAACAATAGTAATGTAAGTCCGATCAAGTTGAAAAGAAAAAAAAAAGAATGAAAACATCCACCAAAAAAACCATATAAGTTGGTGGGAGAAAATGAAGTTAAGTGTTCTAGGGTCTTTATACTATCTGTAATAGACAGGAGTATTGGTTAATTTTAAAAATTATATAAATTATGCATATTGTGTTTTTTATTTAAAAAAAAATTTAACATTTATTTATTTATTTAGACAGAGACCGAGAGCAAGTGGGGAAGAGAGGGAGAGAGAGGGAGTCACAGGCTCCGGGCTCTGAGCTGTCGGCACAGAGCCTGACGCTGGGCTCGAACACACAAACCGCGAGATCATGACCTGAGCCGAAGTCTGAGGCTTAACCGACTGAGCCCCCCGGGTGCCCCTGTACAGTGTATTTTTTAGAGTAAATAGTAGAATAGAAATAGAGTGTATAACTCCCTAACAAATGAAAATAAATACATTCAAAGGAAGGCAATAAAGGAAAGAAAAAGAAACATATTAGTAGGGCAAATACAAGCAGATTTTTAACCCCAAAATATTAGAACTTACACAAATTTAAATGGGTTAAGGACTCTAGCAAACAACAACAACAACAAAGCTCAAAGATTTTCTGGCTAGATTATATATGACATATATTCCTGTATATATTATTTTCGAGAGACATGTCTGAAACATAAGGATACCAAAAAGTGAAAGATAAAAGGATGGGAAACATATAGCAGGAAAATACTAATTGACAGTTATCTTGGAAGGCTTCATTAACTGTGAAGCAAAATAGACTAAACATTTTTAGAGATAAAGAGTATAATTTCACAAATGGCATGTTTTAATTAACAAAAATATTATAATTTAAAATATGTAAAAAACCTAAAAAATAAAGCTTCAGAATATATAAACTTAAAATCAACAGAAGTATATGAAGGAAAAAATAACAGTCAGAATGGGAGATTTTAATACACCTCTTTCAGTCATAGATACATCTTACAGAAAAACTCATAAGGATAAATTTAAACCAGATAAAAAGTTGACCTAATGGCTGGATATAGAGCATTGCATTAAACTATTACAGAAAACATATTCCTTTCAGGCACACATATAATATTTATAAGAATCAACTATTTCTGGATGTTGATTCAATCTCAATAAATTTTATCGAATTGAAATCATATTAAACATGACCTCCAATAAAAATGCAATTAAGATAGAAATAAAAACACAAAAGCTAACTAGAATATTCTCATTTGATTAGAAATTTAGACACTTCTAAATAATCAAAGAAGTATAGCCAAAAAGAAAGTTTAGTGTTAATCAGAACATATTTTGAACTAAACAATTGTGAAAATGCTATTTAAAATCTGAGACATACAGCCAGTAGCATGCTGGAGCTGGAGCCAATTGTTAAATATTCAAGAAATTTCTAAAAATTCTAGAAATAGCTGGTTGTTAACTCACTAGTAGCTTGAAATCAGTCATGGTGGAGTACTTACAACACAGATACATGGACCTGGCATGCTACATATCAGGATTTTTCCTTTTTTCTTCCTCCCCTCTCCACTACTCTCCTCCCCTCCCCTCCCCTCCCCTCTCCTCTCCCTCCCTTCCCCTCCCTTTTCCTTTTCTTTCTTGTAGTTCGTTCTTTCTTTCTTTCTTTCTTTCTTTCTTTCTTTCTTCACAAGTTAGTTACAGAACACCAAGAGATGCAGTTAAAACATTATCTTGAGGGAAATTTATAGCCTCAAAAGGATGAATTAGAAAAAAACGAAAGGCTAGAAATTCTAATTTCAGGAACTAGATAAAACAAAGCAATACAAAAACAAAGAAAATACAAGAAAGAAAACAAGAAAGAAATTGATGGAATAGAAAATTATTATACCAAATAGAAATATAATCAAGAAAACAAACAAAACCAATGGTTCTTCAAAAATATGAATAAAATTGACAACTTCTGGTGCAATTGATTAAAAAAAAAGAGAAGAAATTCACAAATAATACCAGGAATGAAAAAGTATATATTACTACTGTTACTACACACATTGAGAAGATAATGATAGGCTATATGAACAACTTAATGTCAATATGTTTGAAGATAAATACAAAATGTATACAGTCTTGGAAAAATATATATAATATACAAAACCCTTCTCATGAAGAAATAAGAATTTTGAATTTTTCTCTAACCAGTAAAACAAAACCTCTTATCCAGAACTCTCTAAGCCCAGATAGTTTTACCAAAAAGTTCTATAAATGTTCATGGGAGAAAGATGTCCAATTTATACCCATTCCTTCAGATAATTGAGTTAATGGGGCAAATCTTTCATTATGCTTTATGACACTACCCGTAATCTTGATTCTAACACTCAACTAAGACAAAATGAGAAAGGAAAATTAGAGCCCAGTCTCACTCATGAATGTAAATGCAAAACATAAACTGCAATTAGTAAACTGAATCCAGCAACATGCATAAAAAATACACCATGACTAATTTGGGTTTATCTTAGGAATGCAAGATTAGTGTAACTTTGGAAAAGTGATTCATGTAATTCATCACATTAAAAGAAAAAGTGGGGAAAATGGCATATCACAGAGATGCAGAGAAAGTATTTGGTAAAAGTCAACATCCATTCATAATGAAACTCTTATGAAAATAGAAATAGAATGAAATTTCCTTAATTTTACAAAGGCTATCTACTACAATTTTATTGCAAACATCGCACTAAATGTTAAAACTTTGATAATTCTCATTTGGAAATTTGAAACAAAAGAAGAATTCCCACTTGTGCTCCTTCTGTTTAACCTTGTCCTGGAGTTGCTTGCCAGCTCATTAATACAATACAAAGAAATAAAAGGTATAAGAATTAAAAAGTTGAGGAAAATAACTGTCACTATTCACAGATGATATAATTACACATAGAAAATCCAAAGAAACTCATAGATAGGTCACTATAATTATTATGAGGGTTTGACATGGTTATAGTACTCATATTCAATACCTAAGCAATAAATTTAATTCATATAATCAAGCGGCAAATTGCAAATGAAATAAAAGATCTACCATCTATAATCACATAAAGCAAGATGATATCCTTGGGAATAACGCTAACAAAATATTTTTGTCTGAGATGTCTACCAAGAAAATTATAAAATGTTATTGAGAGACATTAAAAAAGAAAATGAACTTAAGTGGAGAGATAGCACCAAGTTTATGAATCAAATTAGTCAGTTTTTTGAAAAATGTCACTTGTTCTCAAAAGGTTATAAATTTAATGCAAACCCAAGTAAAACTTCATAAACTTCTGTTGGTGTTGTGGTTTTAACTTAGCAGGCTGATTTTAAAATTCAGATCGATATGCAAAGAGTTCATAAGGATATCCCAGACACTCTCGAAAAAGTAGAACTCACTGGCTTTCCCAGACATCAAGATCCATCGGGAAAGCAAGGATTTTTCAGCAAATTGCTGGGGCAATGAGGTATCCACATGGAAAAAATAAAGTTGGATTTTATACCTCATACCTTACTATAAAAGTTGGTTTCCCTGGGTTGAGAGGTGGAGGGGAGAAGGAAAATCGATAAGGAAAGATACTGTTATGATCTTGGGGTGAGGATTTCCTAAATGAGCCGCACAAAAAACATGAAGTACAAAGAAAAACATTTGTAAATTTTCTCTACATTAAAATCAAGACATTCTCTTTAACAAATGGCAACATAAAAAAAGATAAAAGTATAAACCACACTGCAACACACACAGCAAACAACAGATTGGTACTCAAAATATTTAAAGAAACCCCCCCAAATCACCCATAAGAGGCAGAGAACCCATAGGAAGAATGGGCAAAAGTCTTAAACAGACACTTCACCAAAAGGAAGTATGATTGCCACTTAGCTATAAGGTAAATTTTCGGTGAAATCAAATAGGATCAGGATGGGATTCCTTCCATACTCACTAGATGGACAAAAGCTCTTCAAATCTGACAGGCAAGAGATGATAGAACATTGGGAACTTTCCTGACTGCTGATCAGAGCGTCAGTGCACCCACCTAGAAATCAGTTATGCATTATTTAATGTATTACCAAGAAATATAAATACCCAGAAATAGAATCCTTAGGTATATACCCTACCAAATTTTGTTCAGATGCACCAAGAAACATAAGCATATTTATAACAGCACTGTTTGTGGCACCTACCACTTTGATACGACGTAAATACCCACGGACAAAAGAACAGATGAATTACTTTGTAGTTTATTCACGGAATGGAACACTACACAGCAATGACAGTACTCCAACACGTGCAGGTACGTGGATGAATCCCACCAACCCAATGTCAGATGAAAGAATAGGGATAGAATAGTCCCATTTATATAAACTTCAAAAATGGGAAGCAAAATTTTATTGTTTACAGTTATGCATACATGAGTGGTAAAGCCCTAGAAAAAGGCAAGGAAATATGGTCATGAAAGCACAGTGGTCATCTCTAGGGAGAAAGGGCAACGTTGTCATCAGGAAGAGGCCCATGGGATCTTCTGTGATGCTGACAGTGTTCCTTTTGTCCTGGCTGGTGGATATTTGGGTGTTCTTTTTATTTTTATTCATTTACTTGTTAAACATATATGTGTGGTTTACGTACTTTTCTGCGTGTGTACTCGTACATCATGACTTGTTTAAAATAAGCGCTGGGGGGAGATGAAATTATCACCACTGGATGGTGAGTTCCATTTGCTGGTAGCTGTGGAAGACACCTGACCCACCAAAGCTGTTGAGTGGCCTGGCTAAACTTCCTGGTAAGGAATATACGGAAGTACTCCAGGACTATCCATTCGGGAGCTGAAGTAAGACTTTGGGAGACAATGACTTGAATTGGCATTTCCATTCCTCATTCCAGCCTCTCTTGCAAAAGCTCTTGGCACCAGTCATTTAACATTGACTGAGCACCACTAATGTGCCAGGCACTGGGTCAGGTGCTGGGAGACAAAGCCCGATAAATTTTTTTTTTTTTTTTCAACGTTTTTTATTTATTTTTGGGACAGAGAGAGACAGAGCATGAACGGGGGAGGGGCAGAGAGAGAGGGAGACACAGAATCGGAAACAGGCTCCAGGCTCCGAGCCATCAGCCCAGAGCCTGACGCGGGGCTCGAACTCACGGACCGCGAGATCGTGACCTGGCTGAAGTCGGACGCTTAACCGACTGCGCCACCCAGGCGCCCCATGAGACAAAGCCCGATAAATTGTGAGCTTCGAAGAGTTTACCACCCATAGAGGAAATGCAGATCACTGATTACAGCGGGGTGCTAGCTCGTCTAAGCGTGGAAATGCAGTTAGGAGTTAGGTGGGTCTTGGGTAGAGACACCTTTCCAGAAGGTGATGCCTGAGGTCTGTTTCGGAGGACAATTGCCAGGCAAACGTGGAGTAGTGAAGGGAGAATGCGTGGGCAAGTAAGAAACAGCAGCTGCATTCTAGAAAAAGCAAATGGCTCTGCATGTCTCGAGTGCTATGGAGCGCATAGGTGGAGTTGATCTTAAAAGGTTTACCGCAGGGGCGCCTGGGTGGCGCAGTCGGTTAAACGTCCGACGTCAGCCAGGTCACGATCTCATGGTCCGTGAGTTCGAGCCCCGTGTCAGGCTGTGGGCTGATGGCTCAGAGCCTGGAGCCTGTTTCCGATTCTGTGTCTCCCTCTCTCTCTGTCCCTCCCCCGTTCATGCTCTGTCTCTCTCTGTCCCAAAAATAAATAAACATTGAAAAAAAAATTAAAAAAAAAAAAAAAAAAAAAAAAAAAGGTTTACTGCAGGAAACCCATCCATTCCTAGCCTGCTGCAGTAATGGGTTAGGTACAATCTTTTCAGCTTTTAGAAAGTATTCCTAGAAGGGATATCCTTAAGGTGTAAAAATCAATAGTAACATCTATACGTTTTTACTGAGAGCCTACTATATGCAAAATAGGGGCTGGGCTGGTGAATATGGAAGGCGGGATGTGGGGAAGTAAGATAAAAAGTATTTCTGTGGGGGCTCACAAAATTTGAAGGTGACAATAATACTTTATGCTTATGTAGCGTTTGGCCATTTACAAACTTTTTCACAAAGATCTCATTTGGTTTGAGGGGGAGAGGAGCCCTGATAAGGGGTTTACCTGATGGTTTTGCCTATGATCAACACCATGTCCTACATGGCATCAGCAACACATCTGTGGTCATGGGCTGCTGACCTGCATTCTGGGATTTATCGGAGGATGGACGAACATAAGGCACTGTAATATTAGCTAACTTGACAATAAATTATATTTAAAGAAAACCCAAACCCCCCCAGAAGCCCCAAAAAACAATGGCCAAATTATGGAAAGAGCTCAAATGTGCATTCACTGATGCATGGATAAAGAAGATGTGGTATGTATATATATGTATGTTTATATATATATATATATGTATATATATATACACACACACACACATACACACACACATATATACATACATACACACACACACACACACACACACACACACAGCGGAATATTACTCAAGCATAAAACAGAATCAAATCCTGCCATTTGCAATGACATGGATGGAGCGCGAGAGTATTATGCTAAGTGAAGTAAGTCAGTCAGAGAAAGACAAATACCATATGATTTCATATGTGGAATTTAAGAAACAAAACAAATGAACATAGGGAGAAAAAAAAAATAGAGGAAAACCAACAGACAGACTCTTGGTCTGAACCAAGAAACAAACTGATCGTTCCCAGAGGGGAGGTGGGTGGAGAGATGGGTGAAATAGGTGATGGGCACTAAGGAGCACACCTGTTGGGATGAGAACTGGGTGTTGTATGGTAGTATTGAATCACTAAATTCTATACCTGAAAAAAAAAAAAGTTAGAAAGAAAAGATGCTTACCATCACTAATCATCAGGGAAATGCAAATCAAAGCCATAATGAGATGTCACCTCACATCTGCCAGAATGACTATTACCAAAAAGACAAAAAATGTCAAGTGTTGATGAGGATGTGGAGAAAAGGAACCCTCGTGCATTGTTGGTGGGAATGAAAGCTGGTGCAGTCACTACGGAAAACAGTATGGAGGTTTCACACACACACACACACACACACACACACACACACATTAAAAATAAAAATATCATGTGATCCAGCAATTCCGCTCCTGAAGAAAATGAAAACATTAATCTGAAGACCTATGTGCACTCTTATGTTCATTGCAGCATAATTTACAAAGCCAAGATACAGAGACAACCTAAGTGTCCACGGATGGAGGAATGCATAGAGAAGTGATCTATACATGCAACAGAATATTACTCAGCCATGAAAAAGAATGAGATCTTGCCATTTGTGACAACATGGATGGACCTTATTATGCTGAGTGAAATAAGTCAGAGACAAGGTCATATGACTTCACTTATATCTGGAACCTAAAAAATAAAACAAATGAACAAACAAAACAGAAACGGATTCATAGATGCAGGAAACATAAACTGTTGGTTACCACAGTGGGAAAGTGTTGGGGGATGAGTGAAATAGGTGAGGGAGATTAAGAGGTACAAATTTCCAGTTAGAAAAGAAATAAGTCATGGGGACAACAAGTATAGAATGGGGAATATAGCCAAGAATATTGTAATAACTTTTTATAGTGAAAGATGATGACTAAACTTACTGTGGGGATCACTTTGTAATGCATAAAAACACCAAATCACTATAATGTAAACCTGAAGCTAATAGGAATTGTGTGTCAATTACATTTCAATAAACAACAACAACAAAAGAAGCAAAACAACAGATGTCTGATACTCTATCATACCCACAAGAATGGCCATTATAAGAAGCACAGGTAATACAAAAGTGTTGCTGAGGATTGTTGTGGACGAACTGGAACTCTCATACATTGCTGGTGGGACAGTAAAATGGTACAGCCGCTTTGGAGAACAGTTTGATACGTCCTCGAAATGTTAAACACGGAGTCGCCTTATGACCTAGTATTTCTACTTCTCGCTATATAGCCAAGGGAAAAGAAAACACACAAAAAAGAAAAGAAGTACCCAGGAGAAAAGAAGACCCAAAAGCTTGTACACAAATGTTTGTAGCAGCATTATTCATAATCGGCCAAAAGGTGGAAACAGCTCAAATGTTCATCAAGTGATGAATGAATAAACAAATTGTGGTAAATTTTTACAACGGAATGTTTTTCCACAGTAAAAGGGAACAAAGTACTTATACATGCTACACAGAGATGAACTTTGAAAACATGATGCTAAGTGAAAAGAAGCCAGATATAAAAGGCCACAAACTGTATGATTCCATTTCTATACAATGTCCAAAACAGACAATCCATAGAAACATAAAATAGATTAGCAGTTGCCTGGGGCTGGTGGAGAGAAGGGGTTTGTGATGGGGGTGGGGGAAATGAGGAGTGACAGCTAACGGCTACAGGATTCTTTGCAGGGTGATGAAAATCTAAAATTGATTATGGTGATGATTGCACAACTAAAAATCATTAAATTGTGCACTTTAACTGCATGAATTGTATGGTATGTTAATTACATCTAAGTAAAACTGTTCAAAAAAAAAAAAAAAAGGGGCAACAGATATTCCACTAGGTTTATCTAGAAGCAAAGGATGATTGGAGGTAGGCAATGCCTTCTACATGCGGCATGGTACCCTGAAAATAGCACTGATTGGCATTGGTTCAATCACCACGTAGCTGTGTGGCTTTAGGCAAGCTGTTGAACCTCTCTGAGATTCAATCGTCTCACCTGTAAAATGGGGTCATAACCTCTGCCCATCTCAGTGATATGGCATGAAATGAGATTACTGTCTGAAAGGCGTTTCCAATGAAAAATCAGCTTGTCTCAGCGTGTTGTTACTCTGCCCTTTTGCAGGACCTGCTTGGTAGGCCTATTGTCAGGCAGTGTTTATTTTTTATTTTGTTGTCTCCTGCCAGGTAGCTCTATATTCTGTCTACCAAATAGCAAATCGCTACATCGGTTTTCTGTTGTTTGACACTTAGGTTCTCAACCTAATAGTTTGTTTACATAAATATTTCAGTCTCTTAGCATTTCAAAAGAGTATTTTTAAACATTAGCTATGAAAAAAAAAAAAGAAGAGGAAATGGAGGCACAATTGCTCACTTTTCTAGGCTCAGCAGTTACCTATTGAATTATGCACATTTACAGGCAGAGAGAAGAAAAGAACAACAAAAATAAGACGCTTTCACTTGAGAACAGAAATACAGATTATCTATAAATTTGCTAAACTGTGCCTGGCCTTGGTGGTTAATCTTACATACATAATTTCACCCCCACATGAAAGCCAGGAGTGAAAATGACAGCTCCCAAGGAAAGCTTTTGTTACCCTAAACAGTGGTTCGGAAGAAGTTTCTGCTTCGATCTGATGGTCAGTCTTGTTATAAGACGTGGAGTGACAAGAGCCCCTACAACTTTGAGAACCGGAACCCAGGAGGTTCTAACTGACCTTGAATTCTAGATCTTGACTTCCTTGTCGTGTCTTTTGTAGTATCACAGCCCCGCTGCGGTTCGGTTCTAGAGGACTTTTGATTAAAATGTTATTTTTAGCTAATACATAATTTCCTACATTAAAATTCGAAAACCCAAGAGGCCCGCTTAGGCTTGTAAATGTGTGACGCGATCGGCCACTGGTGTCCAAGAAAATCTGAGCAAGAGGTTAAGAGCGGAAGAGTCTGCACACGAAAGATGCCCCAGCCTTGAGAGTCCCCGCCTCCAAACACGCCCCCTTGCCCGGTGCTCGCCAGAGTTTGTAACCTCCTCTGTGGGAACCCACTGTCCAAGGGACAGCTCCTTTTCCAGGGCAGGGAGCAGCGCTGATGAAGGGCAGTGGCCCAGATGTCAGGCATGGGGCAGGCGGTGGGGAGAGGGGAGGTGGCGAGGTTCCTGCCTCGCTTGGCACAAGGCATCGATTTGCTGCGATAGGATTCAGACAGCGCGCCGCCCAGGACACTGAATATAGCTGTAGCTCGAGTCAACCTCAGGCCCCGCTTCTTCCTGGCTTTCAAAGCTGTGCGGGGCTGGGTAGCAGCCACGGACACAAGTGTCTCACCAGGGCTCGCGTGCTCCTCATGTGAGATCAAGGTCCTCCTTACGCCTCACCTCTTGTTCCTAATGCGTGCTTTCAAAGAGACATTGGCCCGCTTGGCAGAAACCCAAAAAAGTCTGCTGTCTGTGAAGTTTGAGTAATGGAGAGTTCTCTCTGGTTAATTTAGATTAATAGGGGCTTGGCCTCACCCACTAATAGATGTTATTGTATATAGCATTTGTGTATTTCCAGTTTTCAAGGGACTGAAATTTACTTGCAGTTCACTTACTATGTTTCTAGCGTTTAAGCTGGTCTCTGAAAGATGTTGAAAATCTAGTTGATAAACAATCCAAAGCACATGAAACAATTAAGAAGGCTTGATCATGAGGGAAACTGGGATTCAGAGAAAAACAGCAATTAGGAAGTAGTTGTGGTCAGAGAGGAGTTTCTGGAAGAGGTGAGGTATCCCCTGGGCTTTGAAGGACCTGCAGGATTTACCTGGCCACGAAGGAAAACACACAGGAAGCACAGGGGGCTGAGAGTGAGAGCATAGTTAATACCAAACCAAGAGGGAAAATAATTTAATCTTTCTTTGCCTGCTCAGAAGGCTCATTTAGGACTTTACAGAACTCCAGAATGCTTCTAGATCACAAGGCGCAGTGTGCAGAAGCGTTGACTAATAGAATGTGCCAGCTGATGGGCGAGCCTCTGAGAGAGGAGAGTGCTGACAGCCTTCATTTCGGTTCCTGAGTCTCCTTTTGGAGACACGAAACTAGGATATTTTAAAAAGCAAATAAAAGAAGCTTTATTTGCTGGCCTAGTGAAAGGACGGGGTATATACATCCGGTTGGGGAACCAGCCTCTTACCCCAGAGCTATCCTCACTCACTTGGTAACCATGGGTCACACAGGAAACAGCTTCATGCCTTAGCGTGAAAAATGGAACTAATAACAGGTCCCCCTGTGTGTAAATAAAACTGCAGCAGGGGTAAGCAGTGTGCATATTAGTCCTTATGCTCTCTGGAAGAAAAGATTAAAGCAGGTTCACAGAATTATTATGATGATTACATACGCCTGGAGACCGGGGGTTGATTTTTCAATTCATTGATTTCATAAGTCATTCGTGTTGTTGGGCTATGGGATCAGAAAGGCTTGGCTTTGAATCCCAGAGCAATCACTTACCGCCTGCACCACCTCTCCTTTCTTCATTAAAGAAACATGTATGAACCTCCTGTTATGTGTAATTCTGATGAATTACCTAAGTTCTTGGAGCCTCAGTTTCCTCATCCATGAGGTAAAGTACAAATCTCTTAGGGTTATGATAATGTCTGGCACATGGCAGATCTTTAATTCATTTTAGTTCTCCTTTAATTAATGAATGAGGGAATTAAATAAAACGTGGTTACTTAAGGAGCTTAAAGCATGTGATAGGAGGAAAGATGGGGCGGTGAGCGGCTGATAATAACACAAGGCAGAATGCAGCTGGTGTTCGCGCTGGGATACGAGTGAGCAGAGACTGTCTGGACGGACAGGACAGAATTTATCAAAGGACTGGGCTGTGGTGGTTGAATGGGGCACGTGGATCCTGACCCTGCTGCTGCAGGGGGTGGTCACTAAGCAAACGGCATGGTGGGAGGTGATTTGAGACGTCCCAAGTCAAACTTCATGTTGTTTCCGCTTAGTTTAACATTGGCCTTTGAGGAAAGATGCTTTCATATTTCCATCTTTTCCTTCATTCAGGTATTCATCCACTGACAATGCGTTTATTACACCACTTTCCTGTGTCAGGCATTTCCCTAGCACTGGAGATACAACCAAGGAATTTTCAGAAGAAGGGAGAAGAAAGGCAAGTAAAGAGACAGTTATAAGTCATTGTGATGGACACGAAGATGATCATTGCCCGACTACCTCCTGAGGGTCACACAGAACTGGGTGTTGGCTCTGTGTTCTCCATTTCTGGCTGGGGCATCTTAAGGAAGAGAATCAACTGGTTTGCTCTCCATGTCCTCTCTGCCCTCTAGTTTATTGGTTTGAGGATCAACTGAAATCATGTACTTAAAAGCTCTTTGGAATCTGTATTATGCCATGTACTTGTGTATTTTAATATATTAACCATCAATGAACCCATCATCTTCTATTACCCTACCGGATCTGGCCAGCATTTTAATTTTCTTGTAATAGCAGCAGATTTCATTATCTGTTTTGTTTCTTGAGGTTGCTTCTTTTTGATGTGAATCTCTGTAAACCCTTATGTTCTAGTTCTTTCTACTAATGTAGTGTGTGTCCTGCGTCAAATAGAATTTTAGGAAGGACTAATAAGGTTTTAAACTGTCTTTGGAAAGGGGCGAGGAGACTGATAATTAATGAGGAAAAGACGAAGGCATAAGGATTAGAGGAGAGTCCAGCATTACAGAAAGCTCACAGTAAGAACACAGAGGGTGGGGCTTAGCAGCGTAAGGGGGACAGAGATGCGAATAAAACCTAGAAGAATAGGAGTTGAGAGCAAAAGGCGGAGGAAGAGACAGGTGCAGCCATCCAGCTGGTGGAGGAGAGAAAAAGGTGCCTCCCAGTTTGAATAGCTTATGTTCTCTAGCTGCAATATTTCTGCTGATGTCTGAATAGAGAGAAAAATGTGTGTGTATGTGTTTGTTAATAACAGTCATCTATTTATAGGCCTTAAATTATACGCCATGAAAGCCTCTCTGAGACAAGATGTGTTATTTGGCTGCCAGAAGGAGAAGTTAAAGAAAAAAAAAACGACCAGAAAGGAGGGGGGGTGGTCTTCTAGATGTCCTTCTTCCTTTTCCTCATCCTCTCTGTCCCTCTTCTTATGGTTAATGACAACTGTCTCTCTTCTTCTGTGGTTTGGGGTCAAAATCCAAAGAGGTGAAGAGGAGATTATTAAGATCTTCCTCCAGGAGGAGGGGCCTCCAGGGTTTCTTGAGAATGACGTGACACCCAAATCACATCATTTTCCAGCAGAATCCAAAGGGAAATGAGACAGCATCATTTCTAAGATCCTCATTTTTCAGAGGATGAGACTGAGGCCCAGATGGCTTGTCCTGCACAAGGCCTCCTGGCAAGCTGGCGATGGAAGAGTATTTGCTAGTTCATTCTAGTGCTCCTCCTACTAGGGTGCCCATCAAGTCCTTGCTCCTTTTTCAATTCCAGTTTTCTCACTCATACGGGAAACACGAAGGCTCAGTGTCCTTTTTCCTCTGATTTCACCTTTCCAGAGAACAGCCCGAATCCCCTAATGAACTCAAGGTGTCCTTCAGGTAGCAGGACTTCCATACTTGATTCTAACTTCATAGTCACAAGAGGGTGGTTAAGAGCATGGTTTTTGGTGTGAGGTCTTATAGTTGCTGTGGGACTTCAGGGAGGTCACTCAATCTTGACACCTCAGTTTTCCTCATCAGTTCAATGAGGATAATAACAGAACTTCTCTCATGGGACTATTGTGGAGATTGAGTGAGGTAATATATGTAGAGTACTTAGCAAACAGGCAGATACGCAATTTTCTAATCAGTGTCATAATATCCTAATGGGCTAGAGAAGCTAAGATTCCAAGCTAAGAGCTTTCAATGTGAAACCCAAATGCAATGACCACCTCCTCTGGAAGGCCCTTCATGTTCAAGTTGATGATGGAGAAGAGGATGCCAGTCAGTAGCCCACCAAGTCATGTCCAGATGGTCTTATTGAGGATGTCAGTTACTAGGAAGAAGGACAATGGTGGCTGTTGGGTTGGGGGAAGGGAAGTGGGCAGAGCCAGTCCCTGAGTATTGTGGGTTGGACCTCTTCAGTTGAGAGGAAAGAACCCATATCTTCTGTCTTCCTTCTCTCTTTACAGGCCCTCAGAGTGGGTCAACTTGGGTGTCAGGAGGAGAGATCTTTGTTGGGGGTGGGGGGGGGTGGTCAGGAAAAGAGACCACTTGCCAAGTTCCTCAGTCTGAAATACTTCCCTCATCTCACATACCTGCCCTCCAACCTCCACCCATTTAAAGTTTGGCTTATGTCCAACTTCTCAATCATCTTTTGCTGAAGATTTAATGTTTTCTTTTGTGAAATATTTATGGCTATTTTTTTTATTGGATTCAATGACTCTTCCATGATTTGAGAGAAGATGATAATGGCCATTGGCAGAGAAGTCAAATGCTTTGCCCCAAATCCTGTGTTCAGTAATTGTTCTCTTAGTGCTAAGGAGGGAGGTTATCTTCCTGCCACATCACCTGATGGCCCTTTACAAAAACTTTAACCTTTCTTCAGCTCTCATATTTACATTTGGATGCACATGCACCCATAGTTTTAAAATTAAATCATCAAAGCATTTTATATTAAGAATTTCTGGCTTAGGGTTAAGCTGAACAATCATTCTTTTCTTTCCTTTCCCCTTAGGGGAATACAGCCCTAAAACCCTAGTCTGAGAAGATCTATTAAGGGAGGTATAAATGAAACCTACTATTAAAATCTAGCTCTAAGCAAAACATTCCATTCTGACATCTCTTGTAAACAATTCAAGGATGGGGTTATTGTCCTCTATATCTTATCTCCTATAGTATTTGTGACAGGGCTCTGAATTTAGCAGGGTTTCAACAGTGATATCTTAGGCGGGGAGGGAGGGAGTCTCTTGGGAGGCCTCAAATGCTGATATGGGCAGGAATGATAATGGCATTAATAATTACTCACCCGATCTCATAACTCTATGCAAGTAAGGCACATTACAGACACTCTCTCTAATTCTTTTTTTAAGTTTATTTATTTATTTTGAGAGAGAGAGAGAGAGAACACAAGCAAGGAAGGGGCAGAGAGAGAGGGAGAAAATCCCAAGCAGTGGGCACTGTCAGCACAGAGCCCGATGCAGGGCTTGAACTGATGAACCGTGAGATCATAATATCCTAATGGGCTAGAGAAGCTAGCCAAAGCAGAGTAAGATGCCCAAATGCCTGAGCCACCCAGGTGCCCCTATCTCTAATTATTAAAATAACCCCAAAAGGTAGGGATTGTTCCTATTTTACAGTTAGGAAAACTGAGGCTCAGAGAGGTTAAATAATCAGCCAAACTCACCAAATAAGTATGAGGCAGAGTAGGAATCTAGAATTCCCTAGTTTGGTGTGGCTTCAGTGCCACTGGGCCACTGACTGTCATCGCATCAGGTCCATGAAGTCCCTGGCATTTCTCTCCACTGGCAGAGTCGTTTTTCCTCTGTGTGTGTGTGTGTGTGTGTGTGTGTGTGTGTGTGGCTCAGGGAGTGTTCAAGGGGCCCTTGCTGAGACTCCCTTCTGCAGCCTCAGTAGGGGGTGCCATTGGCAGGCTGAGAGCCGTGGGGCCCGCGTGGGCGCCACTGTTGGGAGCACTTGAAAAGTGGGAGGGGGAATCTTCTGTTACTAAGCAAGGACCTAGGAGCTGTTGTCAAGGAAGAATCCCAGGCCTTCCATAAAAGGAAGGTCTCCTTTCCCCTGCTGGCAGGGGAAGTGCTGCCTCAAGCAGTGAGTCTGACAATTTTCCCAGCCCACCTGCATTTGGGCAGCTATGGAAAGGAGGCCCAGGGTGCGGGGGTGGGGAAGTGACCTGGAACGAGAAGGTGGGATCTTTGCTGGAAGGGGTCTGGCAGAGAGCAGCAGGGGAGGCGATGCTCAGAAGGGCACCAGCGCTGAGTCCATCAGCTGGGCCAGGTGACCTGGTCTCCTGCCCTCCAATCTCGTCCCCTTTGCTCTGTCCTCCAAGATCTACCTGGGAGATTTCCCCAATATGCCGCAATTCTGCCTCAATGTCCTTTGGTTGCTCCCCTCATCACTGGATAAAACCCAGCTTATTTGGCCAGGCAAGAGAGGGCTTTTTCCTGATCTGACCTTTGCCTACTTTGCCAGCCCATCGTCCCAGTACCCCTTTGGCCATTCCCAAGAGTGCCTCTGCCTCGGAGCAGAGCAGCCTTTCCGTGCCTCTGTGCCTTTGCACATGCTACTTCCGGTCTGGCACGCAACCCCCCCCCCCCCCCCCCCCCCCCCGCCCTCCCTTACATACACCAAAGCCCTTCTCATCCTGGAAGTCACACAGCTTCAGCACGGGCATTTCCGGTCAACACCGGGCCCGCCTCTGTCACCAGCTTGTCAGTTACAACACCGTGTTTGGCACTACTCTCTGCTTTCTGAGAGCCTGGCTCAGCACAGCCCCGGGGGAGCTAGACCTTGAAGACAGAGGTGGAACAGGCATGTGCCTAGTTTAGACAGTGCCTCTCTCCACTCCCAAACTGCTGATGAAAAGTGCAAGGTACCAGGGTAGCGTCTCTCAACCTCCCTCTGTCATTGCCCCCCCCATCTTTTTGCTGTGCCCCCACAGAGCTGAAGCAAACAAGGGAGGTCTCTGGGGTCTCTTCTGTGAGGGTCCCAATCCCGTTTGTGAGGGCTCTGCCCTCATGACCCAACCACCTCCTGAGAGCCCCACCACTTTAGGTGTTAGGATTTAAGGACTGAATTGTTGCGGGGGGGGGGGGGGGGCGCGTGGCGGCGCACAAACATTCAGCCTATAGCATCCCTTACCTCACCTCACCCTGCACCTCCTGGGAAGAGTGGAGGCTATGAGATTTAAATCAAGTTTGAGATCCAAGTTTAAAGCACCAGTGATTTTTTTTAAACCTGAGAATGATGAAGCCCAACCCACAATGTTACCGAAGGAAAGAGAAAAGGAGGTTGGAAGGCAGTTTATATCCGGCAGGGTTGAGACTTCCCCCCCAGCTGCATCTGATTCTCACTCCTGATTGTGACCCACAGTCAGCTCCTCTGTCCCTTCCACCCCTCTCCCAAATGTACACGGAGAGATGTTCTCCGAGGCGGCGTGTAAATAGCACACATACTTGCGGGGCTGATGATTCATCTGAAGCTCTCACCATAGGTTTCCCTTTACGGACAGCCAGGGAACACCTGTGCTAACTGAAGTATCTTCATTATGTCGTGAAATCCTCCCAGCCGCCGAGGTTTGATTATGCCTGTTTTTTGCTGATGAGGCTCAGAGTTACACTGTTTGCCCGAAGTCACAAAGCTGGCAATTCGGAGGCATTCAGTCAGAGCCGCATCTGGTTCTCAAGTCCACCCTCGTTCTCAGCTCAAAGGAAGTATTTATTAAGCGCCCACGGGTACCGGGCATCGCGCTCAGAGCCAGGAAACGTAGCTGAAGAACGCTCAGCTCTTGCCTGTGTGCCGCTCAGGTTATACCGGGGGAGCCATACCGTGGAGAATTCGGTCAATGTGGTGCGGTCAGCGTGGTGGCAGCAGGATGCATCGGGAGCCACGGGAGCCCAGAGGAGAGACCCTTAAATCTACCACGGGAGGGTGATACTTGAATACAAAGCTGAGTTTTCTGTATGAATTGACCTGGGGGAGGGGGAGGAGATGCGTTGCACTGGAACATGAGCGAGGAGCCCAGGCGGATCTCTCCGTGGGTGCAGACCGGGTGGCTTGCTTTTAAGTCCACCTTCCCTTCCCTACTCCGAGGGCATTATTGTTTGTTCGCTCTTTAGTCCCAATCTGGGTCCATGCCAGGTAGTTTTATTTTTTAAGCTCTATCCCAAAGTAAGGACCATGGCAGGTTGTCCAGAAGAAATTGAAAGACCTCCCCGAGGCTGGGTGCAGGTGGGGAAAGCTTATTTTTAGGGCCAAAAGGCCCATTTCCTGGATTCTAGAAATTATATCCCATACAGCAATACCTGCTGAGCCCGCCGTAAGGCTGGCTCTGTAAGGTGTCATGGGAGAAACACAGATGGTCACCGTGTAAGACTGTGTTAGGGATCATGTGTCTGAATGAAGGAAAAGGCTGGCCTTGTCTCTTTAGAAAAAGCGCTATATAATCAGAAGTTGGATTTACTCAGCGATATTTGGGTTTTATAGCTACCAACTTACAGCTATCAGAAAGGATTTACTTTTGAAATTCCTGTTGGAAAGAACTCTTTTATTAAAAGGCCAAATTTCTCTAGTCTTTAACCTGTCTTTCCCATTGAAACAATTGCTCATTCGATACACTTTCTGAACTCAAGGTTTCTTAACCACATGAATAAAATACCATAACTGAAGAGACTTTATGTGATAGAGCCCAATCCTGGAATAGCTTACACATTCACTGAGAAGGCAGAATACACATGAAATACTTAAAATTGCCTAACATTGTTCACTAAGTGCTGCAGCATAAAACCACGTTCGCCCCTGGTCACCGAAGCGCTGTATGCCCATACACGTGAATCTGGTGTTTTCCGCAAGTGGAGTACACGTGTCACCGCGGTGGGACAGTGCTGTCCTGAGGCGGCCTGTCTGGGACCCTTCCTTTAACCGTCTTGGCCGCCTCTCAGGTCCCCGCCCCCCTGGGCGGGAGCAGGTTGCTCTACAGGGCATCAGCAGGGCAGGAGGCAGAACGATCACAGCGTTCACCTCCAGGAGGCGCTATTCACATAGAACACAACGGATGCCTGTGATTGATGCCCCCAGGGCAGCTTACAGGGCGCACACTGTGGGACTGAGACGGGAGGAGGATGACGAAGACCAAGGAGAGGAAGCAAATGTGACTGCATCTGGGAACACTTTAGTATCAACTGTCCTCTTTTTTTTTCTGTCTCTGCCTCTCTTGGAGTCTCAGTAAACTGCCTCTTCCTCTCACCACTCCAGTTATTTCATTTATTTCTCTCTTTCTTGACTTAGTCCATGGAGGAGTCTCTCCCTGATTCCTCAGGGATCACCTATCTCTGGTCCCCCTTTGTCTAGTGTGTTTTCCCCTCTCCTTCTGTTGCCTTTAGCTTTTGTCTCCCTCCCCCCAATATAGTTTCAAATCTTGGCTAATAATTTCAGGCCTTACTGCAAAAGAAGGACATATGTTGTGAAATTTTTGGCAAAAATTTCTATCAGGAGTACTCGTAAATACCGAACTCCTCTATCTAAGAGAATTTCTCTTAGACACATCCACCTCTGGTTCACATCTCTAAATCCCTTGCCGGGCCACCTGGGATGGTCAAGGAAACATTCAAACGTCTGGACCTGTGTACCTTCTCCCCAGACTGTCCCCTGTGTCACCCTGGGTCCTGTGTGCCTCTCTTGCTGACCCAGGCTCTCTGGGATGGATTAAATATCCCCTCGTCCCTGCCCATCTTTCCGCCACAGCCCTCTCTCGCTGTGTCCATGAGAGGTCAGATTCCTGTGCCAGCGGTCCACAGCCAGTCTTACGACACAGTCAGTTCCTGCTGACGTCTCATGCTTCCTGGTGATTCTTATTCAGAAGCATCAGTCACACCCACAGGAGCAAAGCCTCATGCGGGGTTTCCAAACAGGCCTAATCATGAAAGTCAGAGGAATGTCCGAACAGACCTAAGGAATGTAATGTTAATGCCACTGTGAAAAATCCCAACCTGGTTTAAAGTCACCAGGACACTGGGGGGCAGCAGGAGTTGGGGACAGAGTTAAGGGGCTGGTCTGCAGCACAATGCAAAGTCGCATCCTTCCACATCTACCCCTCCTGGCAGGGTAAAATTAATTCTGGAGCTGGGGTAGAGGGAGGCTTGCCCCCAACCAAAGCCCAGCTGAATGGTTCATGAGATCTGAATCAGCCGGAAGCAACCGCTCTGGTCCCCAGAACCCATGTCTCAGTTCCACCTGGCATCACCAATTATCTGTGCCTCTGACATAGGGTTTTTTTTTTATTCCCTCGAAATAGGGCTATAATTACATCCAAAATTGTACTGGAGACTTTATAGTCATGGCAAAAGCAGAACATAATGTCTGCAGACAAAAAAAACCCTCTTTCAATAAAAATTAATTATGCGCAGCTCGTGTCCCAGCCCTGGTGGCGATGTGGGGAATGCATATGAAGGCATGGGGAGGACTGGCCAGAGGCATGGAGGTACGGGAGGAGGATGGCTCCTGCCTACTCCCCGGCCCGGCCGCTGCAGCCCAGCCCTCCCCCCCCCTCCCCCGGTTCCGTTCATGCAAACCCTCACTGCACCTCCTTCCTTTTCTGGGAGTAACTGCTTGTTCTCTGCAGCCTTGTGGATTGCTGGGATTTTTTTTCCCCCTTCAGGGATGAGAAATTGAAAGCAGCCGTAGAAAGGGCTGGGAGAGGTGAGAGAGAGACAAACACAAAAGGAGAGAGAGAACCTGTGATCTGTCATTCCCATTCAATCTTTTTTTCTTTCAAGAGGAAAAATTCTCACTTACAGGGAATATAAGAATCCTGCTGGCAGCGTGTGCCTTATGCTTCCCGCCACAGGGGCTGCGCAGGCCCCAGCTCTGGCTCCCACAGTGAGCTCTGGGGGAAGAGGGGTGAGCGGGAGCCGGTGCCACATAATAGCCACGCGACAGAGCCTGCTACAGACCAGATCCCGGGACGTGGCCTTTCCTCATGTCCAGAGTGGGAGTCCAAATGGGCACTAGATTCGTGTACAAGCCTCCTGGGGAGTAAGTACAGTAAGAAATCAGAGAGACAAGGACATGAAAGGGGAGGCAGTGTGGGAGGGTCTCACACTGTAAACCAGTCACCAGATTTGACAGGAAAAAGGAGAAGGATTTGCAAAAGCCAATGTGGGCATACAGCAGGGTTGGATACATTGTGATTTATCTAAGGAGGTAATGACAGAGGAGTGGGAACAGGGCATACGTTGCCCTGTCAGTATCTAGGGTTTCTTCCTGCTTTAGTTTAGGTCTTCGCCACCCACTCTGCCAGCAGGAGGGGTCCCACCAGGTCTCACTGAAACCGGAGATAAGAGTGCCCAGGGATGCACATCATCTAAACTTGCTGAGTCGCAGGGGTGCCTGGGTGTCTCAGCCGGTTACGCCTCAGACTTTGGCTCAGGTCGAGATCTCGCGGTTCGTGAGTCGAGCCCCACATCGGGCTCTGTGGTGACAGCTCAGGGCCTGGAGCCTGCTTCAGATTCCGTCTCTCCCTCTCTCCCTGCCCGTCCCCTGCTCATGCTCTGTCTCTGTCTTTCAAAAATGAATAAACATTAAAAAATAAATAAAGTTGCTAAGTCGCACAGAGGGGAAGGGGCTCTCCCAACAGGGCACAGCAGCAGGAGGCAGTCCTGGGGTCCGGGCTCAGACACTGCTGGGCGCTCATGAAGGGCAGCTCACTTGGGGCATGCTCACTTAGAGCTCTGTAAATGGCAGGTCCACATTTAACCCAGAAGAGTGGCAGCCAAGAGAACCACGCCTGGCCCTGTAAGGGCTGAGGGCAGGGAACTCTGAAGCTGTGAAAAGGAACGGGCACAGGCTGTGGAAGGGCTGGTGGGATGGTAACCAAGACGCTATTGGATGTGGGGGTGACCACGGTTATCTGCCAACCCCAAGTTTTTCAAGATAGTCTCAGCAACTCATGCCTTGGGTAGAAGATTGAATGAGATGCTCCCCAAGTCCAAGATGTGGTGATTCTGTTGAGTCAGCCAGATTCTCCCCGTGTTGGGGGGATTACAGGGCCTCACGCAGGCCAGCACATCCTTATTTCCCACTGACAAGACTCCGTCTCCTCTCCTGATGCAGCAGCCCTCCACGCATAGACACGCACCTTACATCGGCTGTACTACCAGTGGGTGAAGCATGGGCACAGCAGGTCTTCTCTGTGTTCCATTTATGTCAATGCAAATTCTCCCCTTCTCCCCTTCTCACTCAACCTCGCTCACTCCCCTCCCCGCCTTCCTCAACTCCCTTGCCCAGTTTCAAAGCTTATCAAAGCTCAGTTTTCTTGACCTGGGGAGAGGGGAGGCCCTGCTTTAACTCAGGTGGCTGACAGCTTTGCCAATGCTCCCTGATCCTGGTCATTACACAATGACTCACTCTTCCTGCGTATGGTCAACACTGTACCACAGGTCCCAGCCAGGGCAATAAGACAAGAAAATAAGGTATAAGGGTTGAAAGGAAGAAATAAAGCTATCATTAATTACAGATGGGTTGAAAGGAAGAAATAAAGCTATCATTAATTACAGATGGCATAATAACTTACATAGAAAATCCAAAAAGTCTATAGATAAACTATTTGCATTAATGAGTTAAACTCCCAAGAAGGCTGAACTCAGGATCAATACAACATCTTTGTATTTTATATGTTTGCAACACATTTTTATTTTTTTTTTAAATTTTTTTTAACGTTTATCTATTTTTGAGACAGAGAGAGACAGAGCATGAACGGGGGAGGGGCAGAGAGAGAGGGAGACACAAAATCGGAAGCAGGCTCCAGGCTCTGAGCCATCAGCCCAGAGCCTGACGCGGGGCTCGAACTCACGGACCGTGAGATCGTGACCTGAGCTGAAGTCGGACGCTTAACTGACTGAGCCACCCAGGCGCCCCTGCAACACATTTTTAAATGGAAATGTATTTAACAGTTACAGTGTAAAAGCATCAAAAACGTGAAATACCTCTGAATGCATCATACAAAGTTGTGCAATTCCACTATGCTGCAGACCATAAAACATTACTGAGGCAAATTAAGAAACCCAACACATGAAGGAATATATTCCAGGTTAATGTACTGAAATGTTGTAAAGATTCAAATTCTCCCTAAATTGGGGGCATCTGGGTGGTACAGTCGGTTAAGCATCCAACTCTTGATCTTGGCTCAGGTCATGACCTCATGGTCCATGAGTTTGTCCCCCATGTTGGGCTCTGCACTGATGGTGTGGAGGCTGCTTGGGATTCTGTCTCTCCTCTCTGCCCCTACCCTGCTTGTGCTCATTCTCTCTCTCTCTCAAAATAAATAAACTTAAAAATAAATTTTCTCTAAATTGATCTATAGATTCAACATAATCATAGTAAAAATTCTAGCAGGGGTGTGTGTGTGTGTGTGTGTGTGTGTGTAAACTGGAAAGCTGATTCTAAAATTTATATAGCTATGCAAAAGGATGAGGAAAGCAAGACATTCTTGAAGAACAAAGCTGGAGCTCTCATACCACTGCACATTGAGGCTTATTATAAAGTACTAGTAATTAAGACAATGTGGTATGGACACAAAGATCAACAAATATACAAACAGAACAGAATAGAGTCCAGAAAGAGACCACATATATGAGGTCGCATGGCTTACGACAGCTGGGGAGAAGAGAATCCTTGAAGTAGGTGGTGGTAGCTTGATTGGGTATCTAAATGGGGAAAATGAGTTTTATCCTACTTTTCACCATACACAAAAATCAAAAACAGATGGATTATAGATCTAAACATGAAAGGCAAAACTATAAAACATCTAGAAGAAAACATAGGAAAATATCTGCATAAGCAGATAGCTACCAGATGGAAAATGAAAAGCACAAATCATAAAGGGGGAGTAGCATACATTAGAATTCATAAAAAGTAAGACCTGTTTATCAGAAATACTCTTAAGAGAAAGAAAAAATGCAAAACACAATGTGAGAACATATTTACAATGTATTTTTGTATCTTTTCTATATCCAAGATCTACCAAAGACCCCTAAAAATCAATAATAAAAAAGACAACTATTAACCCAGAAAAAAATGGGTAAAAGACACGAAGAGTATTTTTCAAGGATGTCCAAATGGCCCGTTAATCATTTACAAAGGAGCGTTGCCTCAACAATCATCAGGGGAATGCAGCTCAAAACCACAATAAAATCCCACCATATACCCCCAGAATGGCTAAGATGAAAAGCCTTGTGAGTATGTGGCGCCATTGAACTTTCAAAGACTGCAGGTGGTAGTGTACGTTTATATGACCACTTGTAAAACTGTTTACTAGTGTCTCCTAAAGTGAAACACCATCTACTTTAGAACCCAGCAATTCACTCTTAGAGATATACCCAACAAAATATAACCCTACGGTACCAAGAGACATGTGTAAGAAAGTTTGTAGCATTCCCAAACTAGAAACAAATCCAAACGTCCATACACAGTAGAATGGATAAATATTGTTATGTTGTTATGGTCATATAATGGAATATTACCCAAACTTCTGCCCTTCACAACAAACGAATGCATCTCCAATGTACTATTTAGCAAAAGAAGCCAGGCACAAAAGAACACACAGTATACAGTTCTACTTGTACAATGTTAACATAGGCAAACTCGACCTAAGCTATTGCAAGTCAGGATAGTGGTTACCAAGTGGGGTTGGAGTGGGGCTTCCATGGTGCTGGTGAGCTCTGTTTCTGGATCTAAGTGTTCGGTATTCTGGTGGGGCCTCTTTGTGAAAATTCATTGAGCTTGACTCATGACCTGTATACTCTTCTGTAAGTAAGTATGTTATAATTCAATAAAAAGTTGACTTAAAAAATAAAGAACGTTGGTGGGTCTGGGTGGCTCAGTTGGTGAGCGTCTGACTCTTGACTTTGGCTCAGGTCATAATCTCACGGTTTGTGGGTTCGAGCCCCACGTTGGGCTCTGCGCTGATAGCACAGAGACTGCTTGGGATTCTCTCTCTCTGCCCCTCTGCCACGTGCACGGTGGCTCTCTTTCTCTCAAAACAAATAAATAAGCTTGAAAGAAAGAAAGAAAGGAAGGGAGGGAGGAAGGAAGGAAAAAACAACTGTTGAGGGAAGTTTTCAGAAGAGCATAATTTAGGGAAAAAGAAGAAGAAAGAACTGAAGCTCGAGGAGGTCAGAGGTTCAGGCTAGCATTAGAAGGCAGAACGGTGGAGCCCCCCATGGTGTGATCTGAGAATCATTCTCACATTATGGTCATACCACCAGAAGTCCCAGAACTAAAAATATACCCAATCCTTTGAACTTTCCAGAATCCCGTGGACAGCTTAGACTTTATGCCTGGTCATCAGCTAAAATGTCAGGGAGATTTACTGACTGTTAGCTTTGAAGGCCCAAGCTTCCTGGACGTAGACTTGGCCCCCTTCTAGGGCCCAGGAGTGGGGACCGTATGTGTGAATGGGAGGCAGAGGTGTCCAGGCTCGGGGTGCTTGGGTGGCTCAGTTGGTTGAGTGTCCAACTCTTGATCTCAGCTCAGGTCATGATCTTGCGGTTCACGAGTTCGAGGTCCAGGTCTGGCCCCACGCTGACAGTGTGGAGCCTGCTTGGGATTCTGTCTCTCTCCATCTCTTTCTGCCCCTCCCTTGCTCCTGCATGCTCTCTCTCAAAAGAAATAAATAAATAAAACTTAAAAAAAAAAAAAAAAAAGAAGTGTCCAGACTCACGTTCTATCATCCACTCAGCACAGCCCCTTACTATGGTCTTCCAGATCAGTCTTTGTTTATTTGCATTCAGTAAATAATTATGTGTCGGCACTGTAGCAAATTACAGATATGAACCAGACAGGTGTTTCCTTGCCCTCTCGGAGCGTGCAGTCTGGTTTATGGGCACACAAAGTTGAATTCCTAGTAGGTGGATCAGCTGACTACTCTGCATGGCAAGAGCCAAGCTGGGGCCTCAGTTCCCAGTCCTCTGAGCACCTAACAAGGTGGCCTGCAGGGGCGGGGGCTGGCTGGAACCCCACCCCTAGCATGCTGTTCAAGGGGAGCAGGCTTGATCTCCTTGGGCGCGACTCGGAACATGAAAGGTTACTTTGAAATGGTTGAGGAGACACAGGCACGTCGTCGTATCTGCAAATGGATTCCAGCCAACATTATGAAATTTTCATAATCTCGCTTTATGTCATAATTATAGTGTGCTTGCTCTTTACTGTCATCAGCCAAAAGGGGTTTTTATCAGCGTATTTGTCATTGTAAATGTTATGTATATAATCATGGAAGCGTGTCACAGAAGGTAGAGCGATCGTATTCAGGAGAGACACGTTACCTGCTATGAAACACAGGACGCGCCGCTTAATATGGGAAGGATATACCACAAACCCAGGGCTACAAAGTGCCTTGTCTCATCAAGGCTTTCACGGCCGCCTTGGAGCCCACTGCCAGTGCTGCAGCCTAATTTGTCTTCTTAGAAATTGAAGAGAGCCCAATTACCAGGGAGGAGTTCCATCAAAAGAACCAGACTACACCGTGCACGGGAAGGATTCACAACCGCTGACGTAGGTGCATTTTGGTTCCATTTTATTTATAATACGTGTAAAGTTCTTATGCTTTAATTAAGAAAACTTAATCATCCTTTCATTAGAAAGCAATTCTATGGGATTGCTTTTTTTTTTTTTTTTTTTTTTTTTTTTTTTTTTTTTGGAGAGAGAGCGGGAGCGAGAGCGAGAGAGCACAAGCAGGGCAGAGGGGCAGAAAGAGAGGATCTTAAGCAGGTTCCACACTCAGCACAGAGCCCACATGGGGCTCCTTCCCACAGCCCTGGAATCATGACCTGAGCTGAAACCCAGAGTCGATGCTTGACCGACTGAGCCGCCCAGGCGCCCCTCTAAAGGCCTTTTTTCTATGTGAAGGCAAGCGTGATCTCTTTTTATCAACAAACCAAGTATCCCGCATACTATACAGGTGGTAGAGGATGCGAAATAGTTTAGCATGGCATTGTTACCGCCTCACCCTCTAGGCTGCCTCCCGTAGCATCACTGAGCGAAGCTGATCACTCACTGGGCTACAACACACTCTTTTATCATAGTTTGAGGCACTCTGTCTGCTATCATTTCTTCCTTCCCTGTGTCGGGCATCATGCCTAGGACCAGGGGCCACCCTCCCATGCCACCCACCACTACAGTGAGGGCAATCTCCAAACAATCCTGAACGTGGGCCCCTCCTTCCGGACGCGTTCTCCTCTCAATGATGTTCGTTCTGAATTGTGCACACATACGAGTCTAGAAGCGGCAGTCTGCCATTCACCAACCCTGCCCTCTCTCATACATCACACTGATTCTCATTCGCATGGTGCTGTGCCAATAGCCCCTCGGGACATGTTTCCTGGGTTGTTCTTTGTAGTGGCCAGATCCAGACACAGCTCATTTTATGAAGATTTTGTGCTATTAACATGTGTGCGTGCCTTTCTTGGCCGTGCGGGTAGGCTGTCCACAGTGGATCTCCCTCGTAATTCGGGCCAAATTTAGTTGAGACTTTGCTTTGGGGGAGTAGGTACAAATGCCACAGGACCTGCACATTGTTAAATTATTACCTTACAAAGGCACGCTGTGCTCCCGGTAACACATCCGGATTCGCGGGGAAAGAGTCCACAGCCTGTAATTCAAGGATCACAACAATGTCATTTCTATTAACACCACCTGAGCAGTTTAATTCTCAACCCTCAGGAGGCAGCTGGGGCAGGTGAGGTGCTTGGGGGTTTCCTAAAGCATCCTGGCTTTTTTTGTGAGATGAAGAATCCCAAGATGCCTCAATGATTGGTGCAATGAGGAAGGTGAAGAGAGAGGGCTGTGTGCCCACAGACAGATAAAGGCAGAAAAAAAAAAAAAACACAGTGGAAACACAGTGAATCTTCCCCTGATTCCTGAGAAGAGGCCTAATACAAGGCACACGGGCAGCCTTCAATCTTGAGACAGACTTACAAGTGTTCAGTGGGATTGTTGGAGTCTGGGCGGTAGCTACTTTGAGTCTCTACAAATTCATCTGGTGAAATTCTAAATAAAAACAAGAATTGGGTGGACTATAGATGGATGAGGTAGGAAGAGACTTAATTTTAAAGTTAATGTAATCTAGCATCGCTATAAACAAAAGGCCACACAAGTTCAAAGAATAGATGATAGAAATAGCAGGTATAATGTTTTGGAAATGACCAAGGTGATTCAGGCTGCTGGAGTTCACTGCTGCATATAAATTTTATAATCAGCTTAAACACATACTAGAGGCTCAAGAGCTCATGATTTCAGTCTCAACCTACTGAATAACCTTAACCAAATAACCCCCAAAGATAAAAATTTTTTAGTTATGCGTGCAGAGAAAAATGTTGGCTGAGAATCATAGCGACAGACAGTGATGCGGGTCCTGTGAGAGGTGTGCAATGGAGGAGATGCACTGCTGGCCTCAAGGAGAGAAGAGAGAAAACGCTTCACGACTGGACCAAGTAGGAGAACATTTACCCCCAACTGTCCTCTAAGATTAAGCATGGGCTGGATGCCAGTTGCCTACTGCAGGGAAATCAAGCGAGCATTAAGAACCCAAAAGAAGATGCCCAAAGCAAATATCTGGGAGGTGACTGAAAGCAAGACATTTAGCTGAGCTGGCAAGGTTGAGAGCAGAGTAGATGAATACACTTGAACTCTGAAAGTAGCTCTGGGCTACAGTCTGGATGTGCCAAGACAGAAAGACCCCCTAGCTCTACTTCTCCTTCTCTTGGCCCTAAGACTTGAATATTAATTGGAATTTTAAAAAACCCTGAGACAACAGTCCCTGAGAGTTCCTGGAAGGATTCTTAGTCTCCATATTCAATGGATAAAATATGTGATTTAAGAATGTATGTATTACATACATATATACGCACATACACACAGCATATATATGGCTATCTGTGGCTCCATTTATGGTTTTGATTAGCATTGAGGCAAAACTCACCAGGTAATGGGACAAATTATTATATTGGATCAGTCAAAAAGACCCCGCTGTGTGTTCCACATCTCCTCAGATACACTCCACTAAGCAAAAAAAAAAAAAAAAAAAAAAAAGCCATCCAAGCAAACGTCAGAAGGATCTCCAGTGCGAAGTCCGATTTACCAAAATGTGGCCGCTTCAAAAATGCCTTCTTTTCACTAGATTAAAAGTGGCATTAGGTTAACCAGTGGCATATACATGTGTATACATTTTTACTCATTAGTCTTGAATACATGTAAAACTAAACACTCATCATTAAAAGGAACAAGGGCAACATGAAGTAATGACCAGGTGACTGCAGTTCTGGGGCATGGGAAGTTCAGGTTCTGAAACATCTTGTACCAGAAAGCAAGGAATTGCTCAAAACCTGATGGCATTGTGTTAAAAGTACACAGGAGGCAACTTAAAGGTGGTCATGATTGGCCAAAGTTTGATAACATTAGAGCGTCAAGAAGAATAATAGTGACAGATTATAATAATATACTTAAGAAAACAAAGAATCCTTGAGCCCAAAATACTGCCTCAAAAAAAGGGAAGTGGTCTCTTCTAATAGAAGAATGCCACCTAATAGATATAGAAAGAATGATAGAATTATAATGTAGCCATTTTATAATCACCTAAGTAAGTTATGCAGGTATCATCAATGGATAATAAAAACACTGGGTGAATGTTAGTGGAATAGGATATTCACAGAGTCTCAGTGTTGCTCTACAGATTATATATTAATGACAAATATAAACACGTGGCACCTTGCAATGGGGAAATCCAGAAGGCACCTCCTCAACCAACTGAACCTATTCAGCATCACCAGTAAAGGGGCAAGCTGACGTTCTCTGTCTCCTGACTTGATGTACTAAGAGGTCACGACATCACCTTTGTAGTATTCTTGGCGAAAACATTTAATCTAATCATGAGAAAATTATCACATAAACCTAAATTTGGGGACACTGTATGAAATAATTAACTTGAACTCTTTAAAATGCCATGTGATGAAAGATTTTCTTAAAAAGAAGGGGACTAACCTTAACTAAAAGAGGTTATAGAGATACATCAAGTAAATACAATGTATGAATTTGATTAGATATTCTGGATCAAATAAAAGAAAAAAGCTATATAAAACATGGGAGAATAGAAGAATTGAATATGAACTATAGATTAGAAGATATTCTTGTATTAGTACTACTTTTTTTTTTTTTAAATAGGCTCCACACCCAATATGTGGCTTGAAGTCACCACTCTGAGATCGAGTCGCATTCTCCACTGACTGAGCCAGCCATGCGTCCCTTAACTTTCTTGAGAACTAACATGGTTGCTTTTAGGGGATAGTTGTTAAAATATTTGAGGGTAAATTTTAATCATGATACCTGCAATCTACTCTCAAATAGTTTGGTGGGGGACAGAGAGAGAGAGGATGGGGATGGGGAGAAAGCAATCATGCATTGTAAAACGTTAACAACTGGGCAACTGAGCAACTCAGTTGCAACTCAGAGTTGCAACAACTGCGCAACTCTGAGCAACTCAGAGTTAACAACTGAGCAAAACAGAGATGGGTCTCCATTGTCAGGCTTTCCATTGTTTTGTAGGCTTGGGATTTTTCAAAATAGAAAGGTGGGGGAACTTTGCTTGCAAGGCTACAGAGTAAACATGAGGACATGCCATTTCAATATAATTTACATCCTTCAGCGTACCGAATAAAATGCTAGCCAAGCAATCAAACACAAGTGTGTGGCCAAAAGGAAAATATTCCTTCTTAATATTCCTAAAATAATAATATCTCACACTGGGGTATTTACATACATGCCAGGCACTGGGTTAAGTGCTTCAAGTTTTGTCTCATTTGACTCTACAAAAACCCTATGGGATGGGCACTCCACTGCAAATGAGGGAACTAAGGCTCAGAGTGGTTCAAAACATGGCAATGTCGGGGCACCTGGGTGGCTCAGTCGGGTAAGTGTCCAACTCCTTCTTGATTGTGGCTTAGGTCATGATCTCACAATTTGGGAGTTTGAGCCCTATGTCGCAACAGTCAGGACCCTGCTTGGGATTCTTGCTCTCCCTCTCTTTTTCCCCCTCCCCAGCTCAGGCCTTCTCATTCTCTCTCTCTCTCTCTCTCTCTCTCTCAAAATAAACAAATAAACTTAAAAAAATATGCCAAAGTCAAACAATAAGTGGAGGGGTCAGAACAGAACCACCTGCCTGACCCCAAAGGTTGGCTTTCAACCTCTCTTTCACACACACTCCGTGGCCGGTACTGGAGGCCTCGACCCTGTGCAGAAAATCAAGTGACATGACTCTTATAGGTCTATTTGTATGTATAGGTATTCCTAGAAATATACATGAATTTGATAGAAACTAGAAAGAAAGTTACATAATTTTATAAAATTGCGTTCAGAATACCATTAATCTGGGTAGTCATCAGTTATGAAAGAGATTGGCAAGTTATTTAAAAACCGTTATTCAGTATTACCAGTTAAATGCATTATGCTAATTCAGTACTCTGGTCAACAGAGTTACCATATATAACATGGGCTGCCAGTTTTGAAACAAAAAAGATCATCTTGAAATTACATATGTAAAACTCTCCCAAATAAAAAAGTCCCTTGTAATAGCAGCAATATAAATAACAAGACCATCATTCACTGGCATGTCCCTTTTAGCTTTTCAAAAATGATTTCACGGTTGTTATCCAATTTTTTTTTATCAGCTCTGGAATGTCATTAACATAGATGGAGACAGGTGTCAGTGCCGTAGGAATAGAGCTCTAAACTGATTTTAAGATATCTCCCAAGATTTTCTTTTAAAAAATACACTGCTGTACCTTGTTTGCATAAATGTTGAGGAGGGAATGTGCATCTCTGTCTCTGTTGGTGAGTAGAAAATTTCATTTTTAAGAAACCAGAAAAAGTAATCTTAATACATCAGGAATCTACAAAAATTGAAAGCATTTTGGCCAATGGCTGAGAAAAAGTAAATATAGAATAATTCCAACCAAGTTTTCAGAGAGCACCGGTACAGACATTTTAGATCTTTAGATTACCTGGGACAAAGGACTTCGACACCAACAAGGTCAAATCTGACATTCTAGGAGATCGGGCTGTGGCGTAGGTAAGAAAATGGTCCCAGGAGTTAATCTGTCCGATTAAAATTTTGGCTTGGCGATTTTCTAGCTGCATGAACTTACGTAAATTGTTTGACTTCCTTATCCCTCTATTTCCTCGTCTAAAAAGTGGGAAAAGTAGGAGCACCCACCTCAGTGCCACTTGAGTTAACACTTCGGTGACAAAAAGCCCAGGAATGAGACAAGGGAAGTCGATGCCAAGAAACAAGAACCTCAGAAATATTTCCTTCCACCCAAGGTTATGACACACCACCATGAGTCCCAACAGTATAGTACAAATGGCTCAGTATGCCTGGCATATCCATGAAGCCAACGTTGGGAAAGTCTTTTGATAGTCGTTGGATGGCAGCATATAAAACATTCTAGACAAAGACTTGGAATAACTGAGAGACTTCAGCCAGATTTACCGTCCTTTGATCATAATTAATTGCAAAGTTATGATGTTTTGCTGAGATATGCTATAGCCACCCGGGCATGGCATCTCATATGACAAAGTGCCCTATAGGAAGCCTGCAGGAAAAATTCCTATAGTTCATAGCCGGTGGTAGCATTTTCAGGAAGCAACAGCCACGTCTTCCCAGGAGACCAAACAATACCAGTAGGGGCTATGAAACAAACAAGCAAACAAAATAAGGGGCTTACAATCCAGTATAAATATCAGAACTTAAATGAAACTGAAAAGTAGGCAAAGTCTGTCTCTGATAATTGCCTTATTCTCCCCCCTCCCCTGTTCAGTCCCGGTGCCCGTGCTGTCTTGTTGCTCTGTAAATATCCGCGAGCCCCAATCTGAGCAACGCTCCCAGGCCGGTCCTACCAGGCAAAACCTGGCGACTCAATAGATAATAGTCTCCTACCTAGTAGGGAACTAATTGCATCAAAGTTATTCAGAAGGAGTTGCAAGTAATTGATGACTTTGAAGTTCAATAATTTTGAATTTTAAAGGGAAGAAGTTTCCCTAATGGGGTTGAGATGTGAAGGAGATATTTTGAGAAAGGCACCTTCTGGGGACTGCTACAGGCCTCTACAGCTCATACACGTATGACCTCATACATAGAAGAATAGGTTTAGCTTACTCCTCAGCGTTGCCAGACCAACGCCCAAATGATGAGCCAGGGCCACAAGGGAGTCAAAATAACTCAACAGAGATACAGCATCCAAGAGCGATTGTACTTATAAGGCAACTATGGCCACAAAGAGGTCAAATGACTTGCAACCGGCGAATCATGCTGTGTCGTGTTTGGTTCATTTCTTCTGTGTCACCAATCAGTAGGCTGGTAGGTCTGCAGCTAAGACTTCTCCCAGAGTGGTGCAGGACCCTGGATACATCATCCTGCACTTGATCTTAGCCCAAAGGCTGGGAAGCGATGAACACATCATCCCGAATGCTCATCCCTAAACCCCAGGATTTCTACATCGGTAACAGTTAGGTACCGATGAACATTAAGGACAGGCCAGAAGAGGGCTCTGAAGTGACAAAATGGCAGATGAGAAAGGTAGTGGTTGGGAGCAGGGACAGTTCTGCCTCTTTTGCCTTGGTGATAGCAGTTGCATTTATAAACTGATAACATGCTTTTCTCTTCTTTAATGTGCCCTTGTTCCTTACCTCCTGCTTCCTTGAGTCCCTGCCCACCTTATAGTCTGAGCTGAAGGATCTCTGTGCTCTGATGACAAAGGCGGAGGGCACTGTGACATACTTCTATCTCTATCGATGGTCTGGAAAGTTAACCGTGGGTTCCAACTTGCTTAGCATTTTCTCAGCTGTGGCACGATGCATTTGGACTTCATTTGTGATAGGCCCCTCATTGAGCAAGAAAGCTGGTTTCCTTTTTCCTGCCAGAAAATCTGGCTCTCTCATTCGCCATATTTTCTGGGTCTGCTGGACTCAGCTCAAAAACGCCCTAGCAAAGTCTGTCTCTAGGGAAAAAGCAGTCCCCGAGAAAGGACAATTAAAGGTAGGCTTTGTCTTTGATTTTTACTGGCAGTTGTGTGCAGGTGAAGTCCTAGAAAAGGCCACGGCCCACGGCCCACAGCCCACACACAACCCGATTGTGCAACTGAGCAACTTCCCACAAGCGCTTCCAGTTGGAATGGGGGCGTTTAAGGGAGACTCCCTCATGGCATAAGCTGAGGGAGGAAGATATAGGCCATTTACCTACACAATGAGGCAAATGTCCTACTTGCTAAGTCTGGAAAGGTGGGTGGCAAGAGTGGTGGCTCCCATTTTCCTGAGAACACAGTTTGTCTCTTTGGTTCCACTTCCTGGTGTCACCCCTAGACAGGACCAACCTGGAATTAAGGGTCACGACCGAAATCATAGCAGTCAAAGAATGTTCCACAGAAGGCAACTAGTAATATATTCAGTGATGTTTTCTCAGCAAACAGCATCATTGACTTCATTGCTACTGTGTAGCTTAGAAATTCAGATTTGGTTCAGAAAACCCAGAGAAACAAAAGGAAAAGGGTGATTCCCTTGAACTACTCACTGAGAGTTAGATAGGGGTTATCGTGGAAAATATTGCCTGGGTGGCTTATTAACAGAAGAGGCTTTGACATCTTTTTATTGTTGTTGCTTACCAGACTCTGAGCCAGAAAGCCCTGAGCACCACTCAAATTTCACATTTAATATAGAAAAGGTATTAAAAAAAAACCTCAACACATCAGAACATATGAGTCATTTATCCCGGGCTGATGCCAAGAATTAGTTGTAAGAATAGCATAATCTCTGACATGAAATGTAAAGCCAAAATAAAGATATCAATGAAATTTTCAGCATTTCTTGAGTTGGCAACAAAATAAATACAGGGGAAAATAAAGGTAAAATAAATAAAGGTGAAGAAAACAGTGACCTTTATTATGGGTGGAAAGCATGGGTATCCAGTCCCAAAGTATCAGACACTATTTATTACTTCAAATGTACATTCAAGAATATTAAATCTATGTAGTAGCTATCACATGCCTCTATTAAAGACACTCAAGAGCTGGAGATACACGATTATTTCTGGGAAAGGTATCCTCTTCTCACTTGGTAAACATATTCCTGATTTTGACCTTCAGCATCCCCAAATCATATTGTTTAGCTTTCCAGTGAAATTGTTGACAGATCCATTGGCTTATGGTGAATACATAAGATAGATACGTTTCCAGTGGGGAGGCTTTCTATTTTCTTGGTGCTGTTGAGAAATACAGGGGATCCTAGGGCAGTTCTCCCACATTCCTGTTCTTTGTCCAGAACTTTGCAGCCGAAGCATTCAAAAAACACCAGCTTTCAGGACTCTTCCTCTTTGGCGATACATATCCAAATCCTGCCTACTGTCTCTGTTGATTCGGAAGGTCTTCCCTTCTTTTTCGTCTCCTCTGCCACCATCCGAGGTCCTCGTCACTTCCATCCTGGACAGCAGTGACAGTCTCCTGACTTATGTCCCCATTCCAAGGGTGGTAGACATTACTACTGTTCACTAGTGTCATGCTCCCCTGCACTCAATGTGTCCTTGAAGTAAGGTGTGAACACAGAACTTTCCCTGGCTGGTGAAATAGGAACAGAGATAGGAGCAGATGTGAACAGTATCTCCCGCTCTCCCTCCTATTGTGGAGAATTCTATCATTCCAGAGAGCGGAGCCTTTTGCCAGTGGGGTCCCTGATGAGGATGTGGTGCAGCAGAGTCCTCGCCAATGTGATGCGGATGTGTCTAGAGATGAGAAAGAAACTACATGTGTTTAAGCCACCGAGGTGTTGAGTTCTGTGTGTTCGTTTTGTTATTTAGCTTAAGCTGACTAATGCATCCAGTCTCTTCCTCCTCTAATTCTCTTTGTGAACTCTTGGCACGATGATCTGAAATCACAGGCTTGATTATTCCTTCATCAGAAGCGATCAGCACTGTACCATTTTCCACAGGTATAAAACGTCAATTTCTGGCTTTGAAGAAACCGTGAGCTTGGTTTTCAGTCTCCTTTCCTAACTTCTCCACCACAGCCATGTCCCAGCCCAATGGGAAGATTCACCGTTGCCTTCAGATTCTCATGTCTTGGCTTGGCATGTTACCGTTCCAGGGTGTTTTGGTTCTGATGGCATTTTCTTGACATGGTATCCCTCTTTAAGCACAGGCTCAAATGGTAAGACTTATCTAATTCCCAAAAGTGGATAAGTACTCTCTCTTCCTCCTGGGATCTCTCAGCAAATTGTATCTAATATATAGTATTTACTCCTTTCTATTGCATAATGCAGTTATTTGTGTATACATCTCACGTCCCCATTAGATGATAAGCCACATTAAGGAAGATAAAAGTATCATTTATTTTTGCAGTTCTCTGCAATACCAAGCTGTGTGGCTGCTGAATAAATAATTCATGAATTAAATATTAATCTTCAGGGGAGGACTATGGAGTTCTGTTTAAATGACCACAGTTCAGAAAGTGACTGGAAAAGCCACCTGTAGAGCAACCGTGCATTTTCCTGGTGAGCCTCCTTCTTTGGTGGGAGATCTTGCAAGACTACCTCTGGGTGAGCCATCAGAGAAAGCCTGGTTCCCAGGGAGGCCTGATTAGGCTTTAGGCCCATCTAGGTTAGGCATCTCGACCTTTCAAAGAAGTTAAAAACTCAAGGAAACCCTAAGGCAATAAAGGAGAAACCTATTTAAAGAACCAAAAAAGGTCTTTGAAAAAAGAATTGGTAATTCCTAGGTTCCGAGGAACCTGCTGTGTTGAAGAAAGTTTCTCCAAGGAACACAGCACTGGCCACTGAAGCCTTGTAGTCATGTGTTAGGATTAAGACAAAGGAAAAAGTGGGAAGGAGAGGCTAAGAAGAGGCAAGCCTGGAACAACTGGTGACCCTAAACAAGGGCAGCTTGAATGGTCAGCTGGGGGAATCTTCAGCCTGATGGCACAGGGCCGGGAGATACACATCAGACAGCCGTCTGGAGAGCTGCAGATGGGGAAAGGTGGTGCCCATGAGGGAGCATTTGTAACTTTGGTGCCATTGGGATGGAATCTTGGTAGTTACAGCTTGAATTGGGAAGGGCCTTTCCCAACTAGAAGATCAGGCACCAGTTCAAGATCCAGGGGGAGCATGTTCCTGAGATGGTGAAGAGAGGCAGAGAGAAACAGGAGGGGCTCACCCGGTCTGGAAGCTGTGCCAGCCTGGATCCACCATCAGTTTGATTATTTTTACCAACTGGCCCCAAATAAATCCCACAAAACCAAGCGTCCCACAGGCAAGGCCAACCCAACTATGTGTTTTCAGAAGTTAGTTGAAACAAACAGACAAAAATACTACCCAGTTTTAGAAAGTATACATTTATGTTCATTCACAAAATATCATTTTCTGATTACGGTTTTGTTTTCCCAAGAAATGTTTTTCTTAAGGTAGCCAGACTCTGTTCTTCCTGAATTTTGGAAAGGGCTGGACTCTACCGCCCCCTCCCCCAATATACATACTGTGACAGGTGTGCAAATAGTGGAGTGTTTAGAGACACCTAGATTTCAACGTGGTGAAAGCAGGCATTACACAGGCTCAAATGGCCTAGAAATGGCAAAGAAAACAGGGAAGCAGTGGGTCGGATCCCTTCTCCCACCGTCTACTTCCTTCCATTTTCATTTCTTAGAGCTGCTCATGCTCTCATGTCTCAGGGAGAACATTTTTTTTTTTTTTTTTTGGTAAACAGGATATTAAGAGATGTTGAAACAATACCTTGAGTCATCTTTGAGTTCTTAAAAAAATTTGACCTTTCTTTGGCCTTGTCAATAAATTTTCAAAGTTGCAGAAAGAAGGAGAAAGGAAGATACGGGCAGGGACATGTGAATAACTAATATATTCTTAGTCAAATCACTGAGATTTTACACGTGTTTGTGTCAGTGGTTATGTTGGGGGTCAGGCTGGACTTAGGGCTCAAAAGGCATTGGAGATATAAATATAGAACATGATAGCCAGAGTCTAAGGAATTCAAGAGGCCAGACCAAGCAAGCAAGCAAACAAACAAACAAACATACAAGCAAACAAACAGAAAACACCAGGACTGAAGTATTTAGAATCCACCACCAGGAGGGGAACAGAAATTAAAGTCACAACAGCACAGGGACTTTGACAAAGCAGTGTGGGGCAATGAAAAGAGGATGGACCTTGAAGTCAGCTTAATCTGGTCCTGGATTCCAGATCCTCCACTTACCTTGGGCAAGTGGCTTAACCTCTGCTACCCATTAGGGGGTACTTGAATCACGAGGACATAAAAGAAAGTCAGAAGTGGATCCATCAGACAACCACTAACATTCTGAGTTCTCTCTCTACACCAGGTGCTCAAGAAATAGTGATGAAAAAACCAGGAGCCCGCCTTAAAGGAACTCTTAATCTACAGAGAGTGAGAATGACAGTGTAGTACAAAGACAGATGTGCACAAAATATGTGGGGCCACGCTAGGAAAGAAGATGACAGAGAGATTTTGAAGCTTGCTGGAGTACATCATGACAGAACAAAGTCAGTTTGTTGTTCATAGTTGTCCCAGTCTATTCAAGTTGCTGTATCAGACTACTATCGACTGGGCGGTTTAAACAACAAACATTTATTTCTCACAGTTTTGGAGGCTGGGGAGCCCAAGATCAAGGTGCTGACAGATTTGGTGTCTGGGGAGAGCCTACTTCCTGGTTCACAGACTGCTATTTTGTTGCTGTGTCTTCACATGTGGAAGGGGATGAGGGAGCTCTCTGGGGTCTCTTCTATAAGGTCAGTAAGCCCATTCAGTAGGGTTTTACCCTCTTGGCTAATCACCTCCCAAAGGCCCACGTCTAATCCATCACATTGAGGGTTAGGATCTCTTGTGAAGTTAAGGGTGTGGGGGGGGGGGGAAGCACAAAAGTTCATTCGGTTCATAACAACATTGTTCAGCATGATTGCTCTCTTTTACGATGCTGGAGCTGTGCAGAGATACAAAATGGTGGATGGCGTGGAGCTAACATCTGTTGACTGGAGTTCCCAAGCTTAAGAGTTGTCCGTGGCTTGAATATCCAGGTCAATCAACTCATTCATTTAAAGGTGCAAAAACTGAGGAAGGAGGAAGTAGAGTGACTTGCTCAAGCAAGTTGCTCAGCTGTTGTTCAGGCAGACCTAAGACACAGATCTTCCCAAATAGTGCTCTTTCCACCTCATCGTATTGTCTTCTACTGACAGTATTTCTCAGATACCAGAACTGGTTACCGAAAGATGGTAGGAACCAAGAAATTCCACAAGCATTTTTGTGGTTGGTAACAATTCCCATGGATAGCAAGACTTTTTAGAGACCATAGTCGAAAGCAATGCTGCCCAGTGGAAATTTCTGCAATGATAGAATGTTCTATAGCTGTGCTGTCTAATATGCTGGCACCTAGCCTCATGTGGTCACTAACACTTGGGCTAGTGTAGCTGAGAATCTGAACTTTGAGTTGTATTTAATTTTAATTAATTAAAACTTCAAGTTCCTATGTCGCTGTGGCTACCATATTGGACACTGCAAGTCTTAAGCATTACCCATACCTTTAATCAGTGTGTCACTGGGCACATGATCGTCTTTTTCTAGTTGCCCATCTTTGTACCCTGCAAGCTCACCCTTTTCAGTCTTTAAGCCCTAACAATATATAAAGAACTCCATCATCACTGGTAGGTCTAGTATAATTAGTGTTCTGTAATTAGCCCATTTTACCTACACTGTATTTCTAAAACAATACTTACCACATTCAATAATAATAAGAATAAGAATAATAAAATATTTGTTAGTATATTCTATACATCCTTCACTCACCCTAAGTGCAGTATAGGTATTACATCAATTTATCTCTGCAATAGCCCAGTAAGTATGCTCTATTACTCTTAACAAGTGGCCAGAAGGCAAATCCATCCTTCTTCCAAAATCCATGCTCTTTTCTCTATCCCACACTGTGTCTCTAAGAACTGAGGATTGGTGTGTAATCCCCTGTAGCCTGAGCAGGGGTGACTTTTATTCACTCATTCAAAAATATTTATGGACTGCTTTTTAAGTGCCAGGCACCATGCCAAGTAAAGTACATAGTGAGGAATCGAATTATCCCAGCTGACACCAAGTTTGCCTCCCAGTAATAAAATGCTGGTTTTCTGAGAAAGAAATTCGGTAGGTTTTTCTAGGTAGCTAAGAATTCAGTGCTGACGTGCTGTGGACAACACGGAAACTGGAGGCCATTTCTTTGATGTTTGAAATGTGTGGTAATACTCTCTCCTGGCTATGATTTTTTTCCCCCATTAATATATGATGTTTCAGTCACTCAAGTGTTAAACTCCTAGGATTTCGTTATGACCTCCACATAAAAGCCAGTTTTACAACAGGTCACCATAGAAATCCTCCAAATTAGTGCTGAAGCAGTTGACCACAGTTCTGTGACAATTTTGCTAAACTCTTTTATTTGTAAAATTTAAATGCATGAACGAAGTGTGGCTATTGTTTAAGAATCTAAAAATGTTATTGAAGGGGCGCCTGGGTGGCTCAGTCGGTTAAGCGTCCGACTTCAGCTCAGGTCACGATCTCACGGTCTGTGAGTCCGTGAGTTCGAGCCCCGCGTCGGGCTCTGGGCTGATGGCTCAGAGCCTGGAGCCTGCTTCCGATTCTGTCTCTCTCTCTCTGTCCCTCCCCCGTTCATGCTCTGTCTCTCTCTGCCTCAAAAATAAATAAACGTTAAAAAAAAATTAAAAAAAAAATAAAAATGTTATTGAATAATTAATTCAGACAAAATGAGGATGGTGAGAGTCCAAAATATGATATGCCATATTATATCAGATCTAGTGTATCATAAGATTTAAGATATAATGTGATTTTATGTACTAGAAAAAATGCTGACAAATGCATTAGTACTTTTAATTTTTATTTAATACTTTTTAAAAAAAGCTCTTTTAGCCTATTTAAACATAATTAGAAGGGTTTTTTTACATTACTGATGTGCACTAATACACATTTAAATATATATTTAATATACATCAAAAAGAAAAATGTAAGCCAAATAATTTGGTGAGGGAATTCCTAAACCTGTTACACACTGAGAATTTGATTTTTGTTTTCAACTCAGAGTTATCAACATCTATGTTTTTCCACACAAAGACAGCTCTTGCACCATCAGGATAGTTGGGATGCAGAATTTCTTACAAGATTTTCTTCTGGGATTTTCTTCTAAGTTGCTAAAACCCTTCTGCAGATTTTGAAAATGGCACCTCCTGTTTGGTGTATGTCGATCTGAGGGCACCAATGACTCCATATAACAGAACTTCGTCTATTACTGGCACCTTCCTTCCTTGTGTCTTGTAAAGCACGTGGTGTTGCGTTGCAAGAAAATCAAGAATTGTCATTCTGCCAGTATCAAACATTTGCTTTAATATTATCAAATTTGTGCTCTGTCCTGTCTCTGTACCTTTCTGTGCATACATAAAATTTTTTTTTTCAAAGCCAAATCACAGTGTACTCTGGGTAAACAAAGAGTAACTATAACCAGTGAAATAGCAGTGGTGCAAATAGCCAAGAGGGACTTAGCAAGGGCACAGAGAATGATAATGAGGTCATAGGCACTGCTGGCCCCACAGACCCGTGAGTTTGTTGATAAGATGCAACATAGTTTCAGATATTGTAGAGTATGGAGAAACAAACAAACAAACCTTAGAACCAATTCGCTGTGGATCTTTGGATTCCAGTGCTAATGATCAAGCTTATCTATCTTGTTTAACATAGAAAAAAAACTTCCCAGCTATGAATCCTTGGAAGCAGAACAGTGCGTCAAATTCCTTGCGTTCCTAGAAGTAGTGGTCTGTGAAGCAGAATGACTCTTCACCTTTCAGGGGAAACGTTGAATTTAGTTACTTACTTTGAGCGCTGGAAAACAAAGTTACAATCTGCTTTTCTGGCTTTTTTTTCTGTATTTAAAGCGCTCTTATCCTTGTCACCAAATACCAGTGAGTTAGTAAAGCAATCAAAGATCATCCGATACTTAACTATGTTTTGCTGAAAAATGTGATTTCTAGTGTTTTCCAGTTATAGGTTTCTTGGTATCTTTTTTTCATTTATTTTTTTTAATATATATTTTTTTTAACATTTATTTATTCTCGAGACAGAGAGAGACAGAGCATGAACGGGGGAGGGGCAGAGAGAGAGGGAGACACAGAATCGGAAGCAGGCTCCAGGCTCTGAGCCATCAGCCCAGAGCCCGACGCGGGGCTCGAACCCACGGACCGCGAGATCGTGACCTGAGCCGAAGTCGGACGCTCAACCCACTGAGCCACCCAGGCGCCCCTCATTTATTTAATCATACATTCCGAATGTATTTATTGAGTATCCACTCTGTGCTGGGCACTGGAACAAAATGCATCAAATGCACCAAAACCCTGCTTTTTTTTTTTTTTTTAATAATTTATTGTCCAGTTAGCTAACATACTGTGTATACAGTCCAGTCTTGGCTTCCGGAGGAGGTAGAGCCCCATGATTCATCACTGACTTACAATACCCAGTCCTCATCCCAACAAGTGCCCTCCTCAATGCTCATCTCCCATTTTCCCCGTCCTCCCCCAATCCCCCGTCCCCATCAATGCTCTGCACACAGTTTGTTCTCTGCATTTAAGAGTCTTTTACGGCTTGCCTCCCTCTCTGTATGCAACTTATTTTTCCTTCCCTTCCCCTATTGTCTTCTGTCAAGTTTCTCATACTCTACAAATGAGTGAAAACATACGGTATGTATCTTTTTCTAACCGACTTATTTCACTTAGCGTAATTCCCCTCAATCCCATCCACGCTGTTGCAGATGGCGAGATTTCATTATTTTTCATCGCTGAGTAGTATCTCATTGCATCTATGTGCACCTACCTACATACATATACCACGTCTCTGCCCGTTCATCAGTTGATGAACATTTGGGCTCTTTCCACAATTTGGCTACTGTTGATAGTGCTGCTATAGACACTGGGGCTGCTTTGATGGATTTTCCAGTACGGTGTGTGTGGAGGCAGAATGACGAGTGAACAAGTCAAATCTATACTCTGCCATAGATGCAGAGTCTGCAGTAAGGAAAGCAAAGCTGAGAGGGATGTGTGGTGTCTACAAATCCCTTTAAGCCTGTCACACTGGAAGGTGACTCAGCCTGGGTTGTCCCTGGCCAGTCTCATAGCTCAGTGAGTCTTCTCCACGAGCCCTGACACCTGAAGGGCAAGTGTGGACTCTGCCTTCCTTCCCAGTCCCTGTGCTGTAAAGGTATCGGGTCTCTTGTCAGCCACCACGTGAGCTTGCTAAGCCCTTTTTTTGTCTGTCTGTTGGAGCCCGCCTGTCCCAGAGCTGTGGTGACCTGCTTGCTGGGGTCTTTCCCGGCTGCCTCACCCTAGCTTCCAAGCACGTCCAGCCTCCAGGGATGAGACCTGCAGCTTGTGCAGTTGGTGACGGAGTCTTTGCAACTTATGGCACGTGCTGAGGATGAATTTCTGCATCTTGGTCCCTCCTGCTGAGCTCTGCTTCCTCCTCTGCCCAACAACCTGGTCTCTACACAATCGTCATTTTTCTTCTTAAATGTTTCTTCTCTCTCTCTCTCTCTCTCTCTCTCTCAAAAACTGAGTAAAATCCTCTCCTTGTGTGGCTACAGGAAAGCCTGACATTTTAGCTTGGACTGACTTCACGGCTGTGAGACTGAGAGCCACGAGCAGGCGGTCCGGGCACACCCCTTACTGCACTGTTCATGCCTCCTGCAAGCTGGCCCCAGCCCTCCAAGCCTGTGTTTCCTGGAGAACTGCTTCGGTGTGGATCATGTGCAATGAAGAGTGTCAGCTTCCCAGACCCTCTACTGGACCCAGAACAGAAATTGTCCCTCGTCCTCCGAGAAGATCCAAGTTCTTTAGGTAGATTTTGGGCCCCCTCTAAAATTGGGTCTCAAAGCACTTTTCAATTCATAGACGGGACTTAGAGTTCAGTCTTGCCCTTCCCAGAGCTCCCGTCTCATCAGAGTCAGAGGTGGGGTTCTCCCTGCAGGCTCTGGGCGATGGGCCTGAGGTTTCAGAAGCATTAGAAGGAAAGAGGTACAGGGGTTTGCCTGGTGTACTGTCTTCCCGTCTTAGATTTACCTGGAATTACCAGAGACCAATAATAGAACTGGGAATCCCGTGGTGCCTGGCCTTCCAAGGGAACGGGCCACACTCCTTGCTTCCCTGAGGCTTCCAGGCTGGAACTGTGTGCTCAGGTTCGGACCTGCTCCTCCGAGAGGGAAGCATGCGGGGAGGATCCTGCAGGCAGAGGAATTCTCAGCTGTGCAGGCTTTGGCCGCCTGCACAAGCCGGGCTGGGCCGCACAGCCCCCCAGCATGCTCTCCGCTCCGTGGCTGGGCCGTGATGAGCTTTCTTGAAGCCCACACAGCCTCAGCAGCCCTCTGCTTAAGACACACCATGCCTTGTGGGAGGACGGCGGTGAGGTGAGGAACATGACAGGGAACGCTGAGAGAGGCCGAGGGAGTCTGTAGCTCGGTGCCTTTCGGGAAGGAAAGGGGAGGCTGACAAGCCAAGAGTTAGAATAACGGGGAGATAGTTCCTGGCTGTGTGCTCCCTCGACATGGAGGTCATGGCCTTCCCGTGGGGGGGACCCATGCTGGTACTAGAGGCTTTACTGTCACCACATCGATGTCGGGATGATGGGATCACAGTTCTGCCAGGAGCCTTGGGTGTGCTTCCCAGGATCTGGCCAAACAGGAGCGGACGCTGGAAACTGAGATAGAGGCATCTGGAAGGTTAAGATACCAAAGTCAATAATACGAATGAATCTGTTGCAGGGAAAGAAGAAGCAAATACTGAATGATACATTGCCAGCTTCTTCAATCATATCTGTGGCATTAGAGTTCAAGGGACTGTGTGTACCCAATATATCACTTCTTGATAGCGGACATAGATGGCTGTTGCCTGGCCTCTTATAGGTGGGAGAAAAAGATAATCCAGGAGGTTAAAACCACACCATAGCCACTGAGCCTAGAGCCAGATCCTCATTCTCCCCAGTCCCAGACCAAAGCTTTGTCCACTGGCCACTCTGTGGCTCTGGAAGGAGTTTGGGAGAGCAGGTAAGCAGAGGTCAGGGAAATGCAAGCTGAGTCTGTGGAGGGGTCAGACAGCACTGCCACACTCACGGACCAGAGTTACCCAGAATAGATGGCAAGGAGGAGACGTATTTGAGAATTGGATCACACCTGGTGTACTGGGCTGAATGATGTCCCCCCCCCCCCCCAAAGTCACGTCCATGTGAAACCTGTGAATGTGATCTTTGGCAATAGGGTCTCTGCAGATATGACTAAGTTAAGACAAGATGGGTCCTAAATACTGCATGACCGATGTCCTCATAAGAACAGGGACACGGGACACAGAGATGCAGACACAGGAGAATGCCACGTGAAAACAGCAGCAGAGATTGGGGTCACGGTCTACGAGGCAAACAACACCAAAGACAGCTGCTGGTAACTAGCAGAAGCTAGGAGAGAATTCTTCCCTAGAGCCTTTGTGGGGAGCGTGGCCCTGCTGACACCTTGATTTTGGACTTCTGGCCTCCAGAACTGTGAGACAATAAATTTTTTGTTGTTTTAAGCCACCTAGCTTGTGCTACTTTGTTACAGCAGCCCTAGGACACTAATACACCTGGGCTCAGGGCCCTCTGCAAGGTGCAACGGTGCCGGTTCTCACTAAACTCTTCCTCTGGGGTAAACCAAGGTGTGGGTGATCTTGACGCGAGACCCGTTTCTCTGGATGGCCCGGAAACCCTTCAGCTGCTCCGTCATGCACTAGAGTTTCAGTTCTAACTGTGGGACTGTGGAAGGCTGGCAAGTCACTGGCGCCTTCTCCAGATACCGCAGGGAGGCCTCCCTAATCAAAGCCTGGCTTACTCCCATGGGCTGCGGGGCTTCGTGCCCCAACACGGAGCATTTTGCAAAGGGGAGAAACCGGAGAGGCACCTGCAGGGCTCACCACGTGCCTTAGCAGGTTCCTCAGAGAAACCTACACCCCATTCCCACGGGGCACATGTTGCCTCTCGGTTTCCCATCAATGCTGATTTGCACGGAGCACCCCCACCCACCTTCATTCTTGATTGCAGACCCACACAAATAGAAACTTCTGAACAGCAAAGCCGCACTTCTGCAATCAAATACTTATTTCCTCACTCAGATCATGGAGATCATCTTTCCCCATCCCCCACCCTGGGGTCTGCCCCCTCCTCTCTCCTATCCTAGCTTAATGTAGTCTTCTCCCTCAAGACTCGTGTATTACAGTAGCCCCCACCCCCCACCCCCATCCGCTGGGATATGCTCCAAGACCCCTAATGGATGCCTGAACCCACAGGTAGTACTGAATCCTATATATACTATGTTTTTACCTAGACATACACACCTGTGATAGAGTTTCATTTATAAACTAGGCACAGTAAGAGATTAACAACAATAACTAATAAAACAACAATGATAACAATATACTGCAGGACAAGTTTCGGGAATGCAGTCTCTCTCTTGCAGTGTCTCATTGTCCTGCATTCACCCTTCTCCTGATGATGAGACAGAGTGAGGGGAATGGCATAGGCATCGTGAGGTACGTTAGGCTACTGTTGACCTTATGAAGAGACTCGGGATGGTCATTGACTGCTGGTGACTAAAACCATGATAAGTGAACCGTGGATAAGCCAGGGAGGTTATGGTAGCTACCTACTGCTACATAACAAATTATCCCAGAAGTTAGCAGCTGAAAACAACAAACATTTATTTTCTTTTAAATTTTTTTAAGGTTTATTCATTTTTCAGAGACAGAGAGAGACAAAGAGTGAGTGGGGGAGGGGCAGAGAGAGAGAGGGAGGGAATCTGAAACAGGCTCCAGGCTTGAGCTGTCAGCACAGAGCCCGATGTGGGCCTCAAACCCACAAACCGCAAGATCACGACCTGAGCTGAAGTCGGACGCTTAACCGAGTGAGCCACCCAGGCGCCCCAGTAAACATTTATTATCTCACAACGTTTCTAATGTTCTGGAGTCTAGGAGCGGATTAGCTGGGCAGTTCTGGCTAATCAGGTTATCAGCCAGGCTGCAATCCTTGCAAGGTTTGACTGGAACTAGAGAGGCTGCTCCAAAGCTCACTACGATGGTAGTAGGCAGGATCTCAGCTCCTTGCTAGCTAGTGACTAGAGATCTGAGTTCCTCACCGCTATGGCGACTCCACTCTTCTGAATGTCCTCATCACGTGGTAGCCGGCTTCCACCCGGCACCCACGATCTGAGAGTACCTACAAGAGAGCAACCAGGACGGAAGCCACATTCCTGTATAACCTGTCTTGGAAACGATGTGCTATACTTCTACCGTTTGCCATTGGTCACGCAGACCAACCCTGGGATAAGATGAGAAAGACTCCACAAGAGTGTATGTACCTGGGGATGAGGATCTCTAGGGGCCATCTTGAAGGCTGGCTACCACACCCACATAAAAATATTCCCTATGTTTTCCAAGCATGGAGCGGCAGACAGATTATGGCCCCCAGAGTCTGCGAACATTAACAATTCTGCCGTCTTGTCCCACTTGGAGGATCAAATGTCCCCATTTTCCTGTCAGTCTGAGGAGATCACTACAACAGGGCTAGGAAAAGGTAGTGCTTCGTTCATTTCTCTTTGGTCAGAGAATGAACCAAAAGATTCAAGTCTGGGATCAAGTCTGGATCGGGATTCAAGTCTGGCCTCCTTCACTTGCTAGCTATGTGATCGTGGGCAAGTTACTCAACTTCTTTGTGCCTCGGTTTTATTATATGAAAATGGGGCTAAAATCCATAAGATTATTGTATGACTTCAATGGGATAATACGTATAGAATGAAGAGCAATCCCAAGTGCTCCTTAAATTATAGTTATTGTGATCATTGTTGAGATATATCTTGTGTTAGGAATCAGAAAGGAAGGAGAAGGGATTATGGAGGGGTGGAACAGTAAAATGTCAAAGATACTTCCTTGAATGGTCTATTGTGTTCTATGTAGCCTTTTGTAGGACTTTGGGAGGCAGCTGTTACTCCAAGAAAGTGTTCTTATCTTCCTCTGCTCCTTCCTCCCATGAACACAATGACATTGATTCATGTGTTTTTTACCGGCCCAATTGTAGCCTGACCTGTGTGTCTATAATTTGGTGAGGGTGATCTATACCAATGCACACAGAAACCTAATGTGAACATTTCCGGAACTCAATGGAATTAACTTTAAAAGGAAACAAATTAAAAACCAATGAAGTCAATAAAATTTTTTTTGAATTAAAATAAAACTTCTTTATTAAATTCATTATTTTTTAATATCTCTTTGCTGAGTTTGGGATAGTCACATCTGCCAAATTTCAAGTAGGTCAGCCCAAATGCTTTTTATTTGCGATGTATTCATTAGTAAAAATACCCACACCCTGCTGTTTAGAAACCCTTGCTGAGTGGATTGGGTGCTGCTGGTATTAACTCTTTGACATTCACATCCACAGAAACCCTAGTGATTTGGATCAATGGCTTAAAAGCCAGACAGCACTAAATCCTTGGTTGGACATTTCCTCATTCATATTTGCAAATCTAGATTTAGAAAGGGAGACTATCACAAACAGAAGGAGTTACGGGACTCCAGGCTTGGGTGGGGGAGAGGGGAAAATGGGTGATAGGCATTGAGGAGGGCCCTTGTTGGGATGACCACTGAGTGTTGTGTGTCAGTGAGGAATGATGGGAATCTACCCAAAAAAACCAAGAGCACACTGTATGTTAGCCAAATTGACAATAAATTATATTAAAAAAATAATAATATTTAAAAAAAGAAAGAAAGAAAATGAAACAAAAGGGGGCACCTGGGTGGCTCAGTTGGTTGAGCATCCGACTCAGGTCTTGATCTCACGGGTGGTTGCTGGGCTCGAGCCCCACAGTGGGCTCCGTGCTGGCAGCCTGCTTGGGATTCTCTGTCTCCCTCTCTCCCTACCCCTTCCCCGCTCGTGTGCACGTTGTCTCTCCCAAAATAAATAAAATAAACTTAAAAAAATGTTAATTCTAAAAGGGCCAAAAAACAATGGTCAAGGAACCAATCATCCTGCTGGTCAAGTATATTCCCCAGGATGCAATTAACGGTTCTCTCGAGAGGGCTTGAGGAAGGCTATGTCATACGAGTAAAGCGGGCCACTGTGTCACTCCTTGAGTGAGTTTCCGTCAACATTTCAAGGCAACAGCCATAACCACCCCTCAGCAAGTTGTTAGGACAAAGAACCCAGAGCTTCCCTCTGTCTGATGCTTATAGATCAGGGCAGTTGCTGCTGGCAAGAATCCGTGAGTATCTTGGTTAGTCTCCCGACATTCTGACAACCTAGTGCAGAAAACAACGACTGTTTCTCAGAAATGGAAGGTGTGGGACAGGTGGTTCGGACTATTAATGGCCAAAAGTTTCAGCGGTCAGGCCAGAGAAGCTCTGATAATAAACAAGGTTTGTTTCCAACCAGTTGTCTGCATCATTTACCCTTTTCCTTTCAGAGGCTGCGGCTGCCTGACAGAGAAACTCATGATGGTGGAAAATGGCCAAACTCAGCAAATTTCTCTGAGCAAATAATGATTCCAATAAAGCGTGTTCAAGTTTGCAATAATACTAATAATGAAAATAGTAATATTTTGTACACCTAAAGCGTTTCTCATCCCCTTGCCTACTACTTAATATGCGAGGCTTATGCATTTGCATATGCCCATGGGAGAATGTGCCCCGTGTATACTGGGTACATAAAATGATTCACTGACACATTGTCAGTTGTTTAATTTCCAAAATTTATTCACTTTGCCTATGTTGAAACTTTCATCCCAGATATTAAATTAGCCTCCACTTAATCTCATCAATTTCCCCCGTTTACATTCTTAGCATCACAGTTGTTACCTATTATTACCAGATAGATGGCTAAGGAGTTGCGGGCATCTTCCCCTGAGTATGTAATGTCTTATCCAGGAGGCTAAAGCAGAAGACAGGAACAAACATTGTCCCCTCGTCTCTGTTATCTCTACCCACTCTCTCAGAGGTCAGAAGCACTTGTCTGGCTTTATTCAAATTTAAAAATGAAACCCTAGAAATACCGAGTTCTACAGAGCTGAAGATTCCTGCAGCCACGGTGACTCATGAACACAGCAAAAGAAATGTATTTGATTTGAGTTTTGGCCTTTCAGCGTCGTGCCACATGAATCCCTTTTTTGGCCTCGCCCCACCTGACAGGGTTCCACTTACGGTATCAGAGCCAGAGCCCTAAAGCTCCGCGAGCTCTTTGAAGAGAAAGGCTGATTCTGTGCAGAGTAGAGGTGTTGTTTTACTAAGGATCCATGAGAAAGGAAAACTCAGCTTCACAGAGGGACTGGGAAGGGCCACTGGTGGTGAGTTGAAACTTAGTCATTATTGGCCCTTCTAAGATCTTTGATCTCTTCTGTGCCAATCAAGGGAAGTAGGGGTAGGAGATTAGGACAGGGCCCATCAGGAGGAGGAGAGAAAAATCAGAGGGAAGAAATTCGGCTCAGCAGGGGTCCATTGACCTAAGCGCGAGAGAGACCAAACTCCATAAATTTCCTGCCACAAGAAGACATGCAAATAGAACATTTTAATAAAATGTGCTAAGAAATAGTGTATAGATTTGCTAGGGAACCCTGGGAGAGCGGCGTGGGGCCACCGAGGTCATCATGGGGGTTTTATAAAGAAGGTTTCTGGAACAACTGAAGCCAGAGCTGAGAGTCAAGATACATAGATGGGAAGAGTGGTCCCGAAAAAGTGGCAGCATCTAAGAGAAATGAAAACCTCAGAGTATGCGCTTGCAATATTCTAACGTTTCGTTACTATCAGCAGTGTTGGTGAATGGAGAGGTAGCCGGGGCCAGCTCACATGCCATGCTGACGAAGCTAATCACTCTTCTGTTGCTAGTGCGGTGGCCACTTGCAGGTTTTAATCAGAGGAGACACGGGTCTGAACTGTGTTTTTGATAGGCCATTTCACTAGCAGTAGGTGCGGAAGAGGTAAGAGTGGAGGTAGAGAGTCCAGCTTGCAGGCGATTGTAATAGTTCAAGGAAGAGTGGCAAAAGCTGGAACTAGAACGGGAGTGGCAGAGGGGGATAAATGAATTTGGAGGCCAAGAGCAATGGGTAATCAATCAACCGGTTATTTGTCAGATGGAAGGAAAGGGGAATGCAAGACAGAGGAAGTTTCTGGAGCAGCGGTTCTCAAAGAGTAATAGCTGGACCAGCAGCATCGGCATCACCTAAGAACTCATTAGAAGGGCACCTTTTGGGGCCTTTGGCTGTCCCGGGCCTTCTGAGCCAATAATTACATCACAAACACTGAGGCTGGAACCAGGCAACCTATATATTAACAAATCCTGCAAGTGACTCCGGTGGAGCTCAAGTTCAAGAACCAGCCATCCAGAATAACCTCCAGGATTTTGCCTCCGATTCCTGGGTAAATAAAATTGCCATTTGCTGAGATAGGGACTGCTCTAAAAAGAAAGAGAGTGTTTTTGCTTTGTTTGGGGGTGAGAAGAGGGCAGGAAGTATGAAAAAAAAGGGACAGAAGTGGTATGATACACTGTGAGGAAAAACAGAAAGAGAGAGAAAAACAGGAAGAGAGGGAAGGGAAACAGAGGTGAGTTGGGTCCCTGCTTGAGGTTAGCAGTCAGCAGAAGGAAAATTTTAAAACTGATTTGTGGCTCCTGGGAGAGCAGTGGAAGGGAGAATGCAGCCTGCATGGTGAGTTAGCAATTTTTTCGAATCATTAAAAAAAAAATCTGTTTTCCCAAACTATCGATGGTAACATATCCTGCTTTCTGTACCAATGCATAGGAGCCACAATAGCATGACTTGAGTGAGGACTTCCCCACCTTATCTGGCTGAAGAGATGGAAAGAATATGCAGAAACACTGTACCCAGGTTCCCAGGTACCTGGGTCTGGGTCTCTCTTGTGCCCTGAGCATGATTAACACCACGTGCAGGCAGCAGAGATGATGGGACCTGTAGACCATGGCAAGACTCGGCCAAGCGATCAGAAAAGCCCCTCTTAAGGGACAAGCTATTGGCCCCTGAATTTGTCTGTCACTGTGCCAGGTCAGAGCTCAAAGTACAGCCTGATGTGCCCCCTTAACGAATGCTTAGGTTGACATGGGGAGGATAGTGGGCATGATGGAGGTTGATGGGCAGAGAGAGGAAGGGTGTTTCTCCTGATCTATGGAGTGTCCTGGACCGGGGTCAGAGGTGGATAAAGCCACCGAAGAGAGAGAAGAACCAATGCATGGGCGGAGCGGTGAAAGAAGAAAGTTCTGCCTGCCTTCAGCCCTGCATAACGTACAGATGAAATAGCGTTCTTATACCTTGGAAATAGAGTTGCTTGCCCAGGACATTCATGTCTGGAAATAGAAGCTTTAATGCACCAAGGAGGCCACTAACTCAGTAATGACAGATGTATGGAAGCTGTTTCTTAATATGGTATCTGAAGATACAAGCAGCTCAGGGTAGACACATATTTTAAGTGCTGTCCTCCTAATACAAATCCATCATCAGTTAGCTGTGCTCTTTGACCGGCTTTTTAGCAGCGAGAATGGTTTGTGCTGATGAATCCACATGTTCTGTGCCAACATTTCCAAGGCCTTGGCTTTGTAACACCATGTTCCAACCAACTGTTCCTTTCCCCACTCTAATTTATTCTCCATATCACTGCCAGAGTGATTTTCAAAAGTAGGTCCCATGTTACTCTTCTGCTTAAAAACCTGCTAAGGCCCCTTCTTACCTCCAAAGTGAATACAAACTTTTCAACTCGGCCAAGTTAGCTGAAATTCCCATCATCAATGCCTCCTTTTCCTCCCAAAGCCATTGTCATCAGGGAACTATTCTAACTTCTGGGAAGGAGAGCATATGCACTCGTTAGACCAAATGATAATTCAGTAGTGGGTGCATTTAACAGGTGAACAGAAAGCAGACTCCTGGTGGACACAGGAAGAACATTTTCAAATTAAGCTTTCTTCATGCATTGAGGTATTTCTCGGGATAGAAGTTTCCGGTGGTACATATTCATGGACAGGGAAGAAGGGAAAAGGTCTGGTCTAGGGCATGGTGTGCTGTTTAGGGTCAAGGAGCCCTGATGAACAGTATGAACCACCTGCTGCTCTAAAGCATACGTGGACCCTCCACCCAGAATGGGGGTGGATGGAGAAGCAGCAGGAGGGGCCTCCTAAGGGCCCAGGATATTTTCTTTTTCTTTAAAAAAAATTTTTTTTAATGCGTATTTATTTTTGAGAGAGAGAGAAACAGAGAGAGAATGAGCAGGGGAGGGGCAGAGAGAGAGGGAGACACAGAATCTGAAGCAGGCTCCAGGCTCTGAGCGGTCAGCAGCGCGGGGCTCAAACTCATGGACTGCGAGATCATGACCTGAGCGGAAGTTGGACGCTTAACTGAGCCAGCCGGTCGTCCCAGGGCCCAGGATATTTTCAAGTGAAGTAGATGTATCCTAGCTCCTTATATAGAGAAGATCAAGTTGGGAATTTCCTACTGCAGAAACCCTCTGCAAAGGGACGAGGGGACCCTGCCTCCACCCAATTAGTTGTCTGTCTGCAGCGGGCTCCCCATTGCCTTCATGGACAGACTTCTAGGCTAACTTTTAAATAATAAATATGGCACTGCCAAGAAGCTGTCAGGCACTTTCTTGAAAATGGCCAAACCGGGGCGCCTGGGTGGCTCAGTCGGTTAAGCGGCGGACTTCGGCTCAGGTCATGATCTCTCGGTCCGTGAGTTCGAGCCCCGCGTCGGGCTCTGTGCGGACCGCTCAGAGCCTGGAGCCCGTTTCAGATTCTGTGTCTCCCTCTCTCTCTGACGCTCCCCCCGTCATGCTGTCTCTCCCTGTCTCAAAATAAATAAATAAGTAAGTAAATAAATAAATAAATAAAACGTTAAAAAAAAAAAGAAAATGGCCAAACCATGAGTGCACATGCCTTGTCTCCAGGAGGAGGCCAGCAGAAGCATGGTTCTCTGAGAAGACAACAGAGGATGTTCCGATCTCCCGCTCCTGGAGGAGTGCCCTGTGGTCTTGGTGGAGTCACTTACCAGCCTGTGCCTCAGTTGCCTCACCTGTGGACTGGAGATAATGTGATAATAGAGCTCACCGATTGTTGTGGAGATTAAGTGCTATAATATATGTGAAATGCTTAGAACGGTGCCTTGTGCACGATAAAGCCTATGTAAGTAGGCTTGCTGTTGTTGCTGCTGTTGCTATGGGTGGTAGATAAGACTGGGTTCTGGATTCTGGGTTCAGATCCCGGATTTACCTTGCTGATTTGGGGCAATTACTCAATCTTCTGATTCTTCATCTATAAGATGGGGATAATAATACTTTTCTCATAAGATTGCAGCAGAGGCAAGTTAGTGCACTTTGAGCAGAGCCACCTCGAATATATTAACTGTCAAATATTAGCTATTATTCAAATTACCTTAATCCTCAATATGCCTGAGTCCTTTGCTCATTATCTCTCTCTGCCACCCCTTCCCTGCACTCATGTGGTTTTTAAAACTCTGGTACTTGTTGTTTTAGAAAGTTTCAGGACTCCCTGAAGGCTTCCTCCCTACAAGCTGAGTTAATCAGCGGGTCATAGATTCAGGATTGTACAACCTTGATGCTTGGTTCTGATTCACTTCAAATGCAGTAGGGCCTGGTCATTTTTTTTTTTTTAAGGTGCCGGTCTTATTCTAATATGCAGTTAGGACCCTCTGGTCCAGACAGATTTGAATCAAAAGAAAGAGAGGAGGGGAGGTGACATATGAGACCACGCCACAAAGTCACAAAAGCCTTTTTCAAAGGAAGTGATCATAGAACCTTGGAAAATACTCCAGATTGATTTTGGAAGAACTGTGTGTTTGCAGAACTCTTAAATCCTATCAGGGTGCTCTTGGCCTCGGCTCAGGTACCCGGGTAATGCTTGTTGTGGAACTTTGCTCAGGTGTTCTGGTGTGGTGGGCAGCAGATACGATGCTTGGGATATCTGGCATTGAATTTTCAGCTGCACTTTTTAAGGGAGAATAGGGAAGGGAGAATAACTCATCTCAGAAGTATTCCAGCTGCTGGACTAGAGACACTCAGTATTTCCTTCTCTACCCAGAGACTGCTTTCACAGTCATTGCAAAAGGTTCTTTGGCACAGGCTAAGGATTTTGAACTCTATTCTGTAAACTTGGAAAACCTACAAGATTTGGGCTAAGAAGACAATAGAAAGAAGCAGAATTTTAAGAGGATGGATGGTGTATGTACAATGGATTGGATCAGGAATGGTGGTATGGAGAATAAATGAAGGCAGGGAATGTCATTAGAAAGCAATCGAAGTTGCCTAGGAAGGAAGACTGGACAGTGGGATGCAAGGACTGGGTTCTGTGCGTTTGGTCTGTGGGCGATGAGGCTGGAGCTTGAAGGGTGGGAGAATGGTACTCCTTTTAACTGTCTATGGCCCCCTTGGAACCTAAATTACAAAGCTCAAAAGCCATTGCTCATTGCTCACGCAGTAAGAAATTTACTTAAGCCCTAGAATGTGCCCTAGTTGTAGGCACTGGTGGCACAGTGAGCAGTGAATAGACAGACGAGCTTGCACAGAGCTAGCTTTCAAGTGGGGAGGAGAAGTGGGGTAGACATAACAAAAATACACTGGAGTTAAGTGCCATAAAGAGCATTAAAATAAAGCGGAATGACAGAATAACTTGGTGACCTCAATGGTGGCATTTATGCTGGGACCTGAAGGACAAGAAGGAGCCAGCTCTGTGATAATTGCTGGAAAAGCATTTCAGAGAGAACAGCAAGTACAAAGGTGGCCGTGACCTTGAAAAACCTGAGAAACAAAACAAGGGCTGGCACCAGTAGAGTGTAAGAGCTGGGGGACAAGTGCTCTCAGGTGAGGTTGGAGGGAGAGGCAGGGGCTGGGTTAGTTAGGGAACTGAAAATCAGTCTACCGAGTTAATGTATAGGTGATTCCAAGTGTGGTTATGATGGAGAAAAACTGGAGGAGTTTTTAAAAGAGATGTAACATGATCTGATTTGTGTATTTAAAAATTGCGTTGGCTGCTCTGTGGAGAATACACTGTAGGCAGGGCAAAAATGCCAAGAATGACATTGGCTTATATTAGGGTGGGAAGAGTAGAGACAGAGGGGTTGGGCTGATTTAGAATATCTCCTAATGATAGATATGACAGGACTGGGTGGTTTAGATGTAGTGGTGAAGGGTAGAAAGAAATCAAAGATACTTGATAGATGTTTTGTTTTTGTTTCATTTTGGTTTTGGCATGAGCAACTACGTGCAATTTGTTGAAGTAAATAAGTTTCAAGCAGTAGCAGGGGATGGGGGAGGTAATCTGAGGTTCTCTTTCCACCATTTTAGGTTGAAGATATTTATTAAACTTCCAAGCGAAGTAGCCAAATAAATAAATATAAGGATTTCACATAGACATCTAGGTTTGGAAAAAAATTCAAGATAGCAAGCAATAAAGTTTACGATAAAGTGGATATGCAGAGTAGGTAATGCCAGGAGACAGGGTGAAGTCACTTAGGAAGAGTATGTACGTAGAACAGAGAAGGGGGCGTGGGACCAAGAGTCTGGACGTATTAATATTTCAAACTGAACACAGGAAAAAGAGTTGACATAGCTGTCTGTGAGGAAGTGGCCAGTGAAGAAGGAAAGGGATACCAAGAGAGGGAGGTATCACAGAAGCCAAGAAAAGAACGCGTTTTCAAATGGAGAAAATCATCAACTGTGTGGATTGCTGAGGAGAGAAATAACAGGCACAGAGGCAACATGGGAGTCATGGCAACTTAGTCAAATGTAATCTCAATGGAGTAGTAGGACTGGAAGTCTGACCGGGGAGGGCTAAAGAAAGAATATGACATCAGGAAGTGGAGAGAGTGGCCTTGAAAACTCTTTCGAGAAGTTTTGCTAGAAAGAAGAGCAGTGAGAGTAGTTGATGAGGCTACGGTGCTAGAGAGGGAGTTGTGCTTTATCTCAAAGCTAAGTGCTACTACAGCAGGTCTGTGTATGAACGGTGTGATTCAGTGGCGAGGGAAGAGTAATGAATGTAGGAGAGAGGGGAAAGAGTTGCAGGGCTGGAGTCCTTGAAGGTGAGAGCAGATGGGTCCAGAGCACAAGAGAAAGGGTGGCTCTGGAGAAGACAGGGAGGGAGGGTGAAGGGCAAGGGTAGTGATGCCAGAAGGGTGGTAGACTTGGGGGAAGGCAGATAGAGTTGCTGTCCCATTGCTTTTGTGTCCAAATAAAGTATGAGGGAAGGTCATTAATTAAGGGAATTAATAGGGACAGACCTAAGGGTATAGGGTCTTTAAGAAGAGAGGAGAACCATAATCCTAGCAATTATTTCCATTGAGCTTATATGTGCCAGGTGGTACACAGATGCTTTCCTTATCACCTCATTTAATTCTCCTTAAAAAGCCTGGATGGTGGCTTCATTGTTAACCTCATTATACAGATGAGGAAACCGAGGCACAGTGAGATGAAATTAACACAACTAGCAAGCGAAAGAACAATCATTTGATCTGGTTCCTAAGACCAAGTATGAAATAGTAATTTTGGGGGGGCTGTGTGAGTAGAGATACTTTGGAAGTGATGTAAGTTTGCCCGTTATCGATGTGTGGTGCCGTTTGAAATGTGTGCTCACGAATTTAAGGTGAGATGGTACAATATATCATCGTTTTTAAGATCTCGCCGGACAGGAAGCAGGCGCAGAGTAGGCGAACGATTTGGTTTAACCAGGCTCAGGCTTTGGCTGGCAAGTTGCCTGGAGAGAGAAGAGGCCAAAGGAGTTACCGGTGTTTGTGAGGGGATGAGGGATGATGCTCAGGCATAGGTTGGATGGAGATGCGTGGGAGTAATGGAGAGCGGGAGAAGGGGCACTTTCAGCGGGAAGACTCCTCTAGGTCAAAGCCTTGCCTCAATGGCAACAGAAAAGAAGTTCATCAGGAAGTGTGGGAGGAGGTGCTCGGATGCTGGAAAACGAATTCCTGAAGAAGATGCACTATTGGTGGCAACAAAGTCTAAGGCAGAAAATCCAGTTGTCCCTATTTCCATTCTTACTTTCTATAATCCTCCTGTTGACTTGAGGCTCTTTCTTTAAATTAGCATTTCAATCTGTCATCTCCATACCTTTGATTGTGTCCTTTCCTGGCCTGGGATACTTTTCCATGAATGGATAAAGAAGATGTGATATATCTCCACACACCTGGCAATCAAAAAAGAATGAAATCTTGCCATTTGCAACAACATGGATGGACATAGAAGGTATTATGCTAAGTGAAATCAGTCAGAGAAAGACAAATATATAACTTCACTCGCGTGTGGAGTTTAAGATGCAAAAGAGATGAAGATAAGGAAAGGGAAGCAAAATAATATAAAAACAGGGAGGGGGACAAAACGTAAGAGACTCTTAAGTATAGAGAACAAACTGAGGGTAGCTGGAGGGGCTGTGGGTAGGGGGATGGGCTAAAAGGGCAGGGGCATAAAGGAGAACACACGTTGGGATGAGCACTGGGTGTTATATGTAGGGGATGAATCCGTGGATTCTACTCCTGAAATCATTATTGCACTATATGCTAACCAACTTGGATGTAAATTTTAAGAATTAAAAAAAAATAGAAAAAAAAGATTATCCATAAACAAAATCAATCTAAGAAAATAAAAACAAACACAAACAAACCACAATAGTACTCATTCTTCAAGTCCTTTTTCAAAAGGAATCTTTCTTATTGCTCTCCTCTTCCTACACCCTGATGTCTTCAGCCCGCAGTTACCTTCTTTGTTCTCTGCTGGCGCCATTTAGACCCTCAGTAGGGTATTTATACCTTCTAGTGAGACATTTGTTCTGGTGTCTTTGCTTCTCGACTAGAGTTTAAGTGCTGAAGGGCAAGGACCAGACCTTCACAACTTGGTATTCTGGTCCAGGCTTGGCTGCGTGCCTCTCTACTGGTAGGAGCAGTACAAATATAGAATCTAATCTCTGAAGTACAGAGACTGTGTAGTAAATGCTCAATAAATGTCTGTTTGATTGAATGAATGACTCACCACACGAGGAGCATCATTTTCTGCTTCTCACATAGGATTTGTGCTCATGTGAATCTATGAACCAGCATTCTGCAAATCCATTCTCTCTTCTTTATGAAGTTAACAGTTCACACCTGGTCTAGTTCTTCCTTATAGACCGTAATAATAATATCATTAGAACTCATACTCTTCTCACTCTGTGACAAGCACTATTCTAAGTACTTGCTTTCCACGTTTTTAATACGTTGAATTCTCATGATAATGCTAAGAGCTGAGTGCTATTATCCTCTTTGATAGAAGAGAAAACCAAATTTTAGAGAGGTTAAGCAATTGTCCAAAGTCACCCAGGGCCTTGTCAACAAAGCTCATTATCAGTAATATCCAGTAAATTTCACTCTGTTACTCAGTGTTTTCTGACTTTCTAATGGTGACCCATGTTACAGTGTGACCTATGACACATGTACACACACTTCCACATGCACATTCATATGCACACACACCTACATGCACGCACACACTCACACACACGTGTGCACACTCACATGCACACACACTCACACGCACGCACTTACACAAATGTGCACACACATGCACACACAGACATACATGCACACACACTCACACGCACGCACACACTCACATGCATGTGCACACAGTGTACCTGAAACGAGTTACACAAACTAATCCTTATCTTTGTTGTGTGGAATGTTCTTTGGTATTTTCGGTTTGACTTTGTTCTATTTCATTTCACTAAAAAGGCTAGACAGAACTCCCTAAACTTATTTCACAACTTACTACTGGGTTGAGACACACAAGCTAAAAAACAGTGCCCTAACGTGCCCTCACCGATGTGTTTCACTGCATTTCCTTGGCTGGAATACATGAATGACTCAGTTCTCCAGTTCTCCCCAGCCCCTGGCCCAAGTTTCATTTTTTTAAACACGAAAGTATCATAACTGGAATACACGAGAAATAACATGCACTGAAGCTGCTGTTTAATTACACAGCATTGAGCATAAGTTAAATGATATATTCCCTTCTGAGTTTCGTGAGTAACCCAGCTACAGAATTGCTGGAGGATTAGTTAAGACAATTCTAATTGGAAAAGAAATATAATTAAGTTCAGAGAAGTCAACGGTCTCTGAGCCAAATCGTTCTCATTCTTGCCGAGTAATAAGGATATGATAGGGAGGGAGGAGAGAAAGATGGGGGGTAGGATGGAGAGAAAGGTGAGAATGTCCCACGTAGAAGGAAACATGTGCGAAGGAAAGATCATGGCACCTTTAATAATACGCAGCTCCACGGAGCGTATGGAGCTTGCTGGAAGTTGATGGTTCACCAGGCAGAGAAAGTGGACAGGACTCGATTGTGAAGAGTCTGTGCTATACAAGGAGTTTAGACTCTATCTTGTAGGTGACAGGGAGCTGAAATTAATGAATGTTTGGCTCTTGAATGACACAGCGCAGTGTTTCAAAGAGATAGCAGAGAGGCTGTGTGGGAATGGTGGGGAAATGGGGTTACTTTGGAAGACGGGTGAGGATGAGGGGTAGGTTTGAGAGCCACGAGCCAGTCAAGTGGACAGGAGTGGTTGACAGTTCGGTGTGGGCAGTGGCACCTGGATTTGCTTTGGGCGGCCGGCAGATGGTAGTGCCATCTGCCAAGATAGAGGCTACAGGAGGAAGAGCAGGTACAGAGAACAAACTAGTGAGTTCTATTTTAGAGAGGACACATTTGAGGCCACCAAGAGACCTCCAGGTGTAGCACATAACAGACAGGCAGAAATGTTACCCTGGAGCTCGAACATAGGTTTGCTCACAGGTATAGATTTGGAAACTATAGGTTTGGGTTAGCAATGCAAGCATTAGGTGTAAATGAGTGTGTGTGTGTGTGTGTGTGTGTGTGTGTGCAGTGAACATAAGGGGGCTAAAGGCAGAACCTACCAGTATTTAAGAGGTGGGCTGCAGAGAAGAACATAGTTGAAAAAATTCCTGAAAGTAGCCCTAATGGCAGGAAGACAATTTCAAGGGATGGCCATTACTGACCCAACAAAGGAAAGGGACTTTGAACAAGGAACGTTCAATAGTCACATAACATGGAGGAATCCTAGAAGGTGTTCACTGGCTTTCTCAGAGCAAGTTCAGGGATGAGGCCAAGGGTAGGGAGGTGGGGCAGAGGTCAGGTGGCAAGAAAGGGCAGCCCAGCATTGCAGCAGGAGAAAGGCAGCGGGGACAGCATAGCACGGTGATGAAGGGGGTGACTCCAATGACAGATTCACGCACTCAGCTAATACTGATTGAACAGCCACTCTGTATGGAGCATTTGTGTAAGTCCTAGATACATCAGTAAATAAGAAAAAGGGGACAATCTCTTTTCATAAAACTTGCATTCTCAGATGACTTGAGTCTGAAGCCTCACTCTGACACTTCTTGCTTGTGTGGTCTTGGTACGTTATTTAATCTTAGTTTATCGGTCCACAGAATGGGTATGATGATAGGACCTATCTATTGGGTAGTTGTGAGACAAGGACCATAAACCACCTGGCCCATGAATGGTGCCTAGTTATCTCTCAATAAGTGTCAGCTATGGTAAGTGGGGTAATGGCAACTTCTTCCAGAGACTTGTCTATGGTGGGAATTCAGAGAGATTATAGCTAAAAGTGGACCCAGAAATGGGACAAGGCATTTGTCTGCACAGGAGAGGCCTGGCTTGTTTATGTACCCGGGGAAAGAGTAAGTCAAGTTGCAGAAAAACATAATTTGTGGCCTGAGAATCTGGAGGAAACTCCAAGGCCATGTGCTGCCATCCACATCGAATCCAGCACACCACCCCAAGGCTCAGTTAAGGGAAACTGAACGACCCAGCCTTTTGAGCGAATGACCTTGATCATGAACTCCTACGGTTCTTTATTTTTCCCTCTGTGTCTGGATTCTGAGCCGCTTTGTCCACATCTGGAATGAGCCCCCCGTGGGCCGTTGGCACACGCAGCAGGAAGCTGCCCCGTTACTAGGGTGACCATTCGCCCAAGGTTCCAACACGCTGTTTTTCATATCAACTTGGAATTTCAGCGATCGGTACATTGTGGGGTTTCTTCCTTCTCCAGATTCAGGAGCAGTGGGGGTTGTAGGAGCACGTGAGCTGTGGAATCAGATGGACCTCACAGCGGTCACCAAAGCTGTGGGGAAGAAAAAGGTTCCTTACCATCTCCGAACTTATGTTTCCTCCATGATGAACCCAGGAATAGTAATACCTACCTCACAGTGTGACTGCCTCATTAAACCTGAAAATGGAAAGTACATGACCCACGGCTCGGCACTCAGAAAGTGCTCAAAAAAGATCTGTGTTTCTCATCTCAATTAGCCCTTGAAACATACAGTAATTTAATAATAATAGAAATGATAAACACGAAGACCCGAAGGATATTACGTGGTCATTCACTTAACAATTTCTCATCTGTGGAACAGAAATAACAATAGCTACGCCCTGACCCCAGCACGGTAAGGATTACAAGCCACAGGTCTGTGGTGTCACAGCTTTGTGCTTAGTTCGACTCTTGCTACCACGAAGGTAAACGTGAAAATGCCCCTGGCTGCTTTCCATCAGCTGAGAAATCTTGATACTAGAGGCTGCAGAGAGGTGGAAAACTGGGGTGTGTTCTCTGTTAAAGTCTGGATAAGAATGTTTGAAACGAAGGGACCATGCGTACCTTAAATATCAAGCAGGGCTGGTTGCAGACCAGGGAGCATTTCCAGGAGTGCTGATTTGCACACACTAGACCCCAAGACGTGATCCTCAGCTTTGTGCCATTAGAACTTTCTAGGCTGAGATGTATGGTTTTGTAGCCAAACCATCGGCGTGAAAGAAGTTGGGAGTGTAGCCACATCGAGACAAGTCGAAGGTCAAAGAAACATGGGCAGGCCAGGCTACCTGTGAGACCTTCCCTCATATTGTAAAGCGGGAACCCAAGATTTAGCACCTGGCAAATGTCACCATCGAAGTCCAGCAGCATGGATCCCACTGGCCCGGGGTTGCCGGCATGGCCCTCCCTCCTCTGTCACACCTCCTGCTCCACACTGTCTTGCATTTACAGGCGTGCTCACGGCCCCTCGCTAGGCCAGGCCGCAGGATTTCCGGCCACTCCTTCGGTTTCTCTGTTCCTATCTGATTTCCATTCACATCCAGATCCTCTGCACCTGGGAATCGGTCACAGGGCCGGGATGCTGAAATGATGGAACTACAGAAAGCCAGGCGGCCATCCAAATGCTATGTTAGCAATACAATTAACTGGTAAATGAGGATTTTTTTTTCCAGAGAAAATAGGCCTTTTATTATATGAGCCAGAACTCTGGTGTGCCTTCCACGACTGGGACCCAGGGAGGGCGACCCAGGGTTTGATCCCTCTGAGTCCTAGACACTGCTCATGTTGATTCTGTCTGCCATGATGGTGAGCCTGTCTTAGAAGTCAGTGAAGGTCAAAGGGAGAAAGAGAGAATATTGCATATACTGTTCTTCCTTAATGCCCTCTTCACCCAGTTGTTTCCCCAACACATTGCACATACACCATCCACTGAGCCTCTGCTGTGGCCATTCCTTCTGCAGAGAATGCTCTTCCCTGCATTCTTCAGGGCACGACCCTGCCGTCTTCAGGGATGCTTTAAGGCTCACTCCCTCTCTGTGTGCCTGGTACCCTCTCAGGGAGGTCTCCCTGATCACTGTCCCCAGACTCTCTCCTTTTCCTCCTTCACTTTTCCTCGGAGCATTAATTCCCATCAGGTGCCCTCTCTCTTACACGTTTAAGGGTCATCTCCCAGATGTGAAGTTCCACTAGCGAAGGGAAATCGGTCAGGTGTCATCACTGCTATCTGGTCAGTAACAAGCATTTACCTGGCCTAGCGCGGATGCTCAAATCCTTGTTGGAAGGGAGAAAAGGAGACGAAGGAAAGGGAAATAAAGATATAAAGAAAGGCAGAGTTGCATTTTCTTGCCCCAATCTCTCCATTTCATGTAGCAAGCATCGTTCCAACTTGTACTCTAGGCTGAGCCCCTGCTCACGCCTCTGAGTGCAAAGAAGCATTTAGCAGTGGTCTCTCTCACTGGAACCTGCCAATCTAGCTGTGATCTTGGGACCAGGCAGAAAAAATTGGCATGTGAGAGACGTGGGCCTCACAAGAAGAAGGGGCCACATGTGTTGAAGTAACTGGAAAAGACTTCAAGGAAGAGCTAATGTTTGAGGTGGCATTTGATGGGGGTAGATGAAGTGGGATGATATTGTGATTTTTAATAAGAAATAGATATTTGGTCTTTACCCCCATACCTTCACAGAGCTTCTAAAACTCTTGGAATTTCCTAAGGGGTGAGAGAGATAAAGGTATCTTTTGTTATTCATAACAAGCCCCTTTCTACTGCACCTGAACTGATGTAAATGAGGTGCCTTTTGGAAAGACCCAGAATAACCACGGGGTGGGTGGGGGCTGGTTGCCAGGGGAGCCAACCTTGTGACTGGAGGGCTGGATCTTTCAGACCCACCTTCCTCCCACCTCCATCTCTGGGAAGAGGAGAGGGGCCAGAGATGGACTTAATCACCCGTGGCCAATAATGTAATCAGTTACGTCTACATGATGAAGCCTCCCCAAAGCCTGAGACAATGGTGTTTGGAGAGCTTCTGGGTTGGTGAACACCTGGGGGTGCCTGGAGAGGGCAGAGGAGCTCGGCGCCCTTCCTCACAGCTGGCCCCACACATCTCCTCCATCTGACTGTTCCTGACTTACACCCTTCTATAATAAACTGTCAACAGAGTAGGTAAAATGTTGAGTTCTGTGAGCTGCTCTAGCACATTAATGGAACCCGAGGAGAAGGTCACAGGAAATGCCGGTTCCTAGCCAGTCATTTTCAGGAGCACAGGCTACTACATGGACTTGTTATTGGCCTGGCGGGGGCAGTCTTGTGGGACTGAGCCCCTAACCTATGGGATCTGATGCTCTCTCCAGATACATCGTATCAGAACGAAACTGAATTGTGGTATTCCACAGCTGGTGTCACAGAATTGCTTGACGAGTGGAGACCCACACCTCTGGTCACAGAAGTGTTTTGTGTTGTAGTAGAGGAGAAACACAGGAGTGTTTTTCCTAAACGGGAGAGGTGGGGGTGGGGTTAAATAGGAATATCTGCCTGAAAGTGGGACCTTATCTGCTGTGACTGGGGAATAGTGGATAAATCAAATAGACTTCAGCTCAGACTGTGTAAGGGAACACTAGACAAGGAGGCTGGAAAGTAAAGCCAGACCATAATGTCAGGGGAAGTGCTCCCATTTCATGCATAGACAGTAGGGAGCCATAGCAGGCTTATGGTGGGGAATGGCCAAGGTTGTGTGGCATTGTGAGGTCAGCCTAGCAGGTCGGTCTGAAGGAGGGATTGGAGTGAGGAGCTCTGAGGCGAGAGGATCCTTCAGGACGCCATTGCCAGTGTCCCAAGGAGATCAGAGGGCAGCGCGGGGTGCATTCAGACAGTGTTCACAAGCAGATTTGCTAGAATTTGGCAACTGATCCGTGTTGGGTAGGGACTCGGGAAGAGGTAAGGATGACCCAGGCTTTGGGGCCAGAGGCTCAGGAGAATAGAAAGGTGCTTAAGGAGTGAGAGCTCACAGGGAAGGGGGATGCGTTTTTTTCAAGGAGCCTGTTTGCAAGCTGCCGTCAGCTGCCCTCCCCGTTGTGAGGGACAGCCTCAGAAGGAGGCTGCTAAAGTAAGTAATTTTTCCGGTTTTGCCCATCCCATGATGTTGCAGACCACCTGGGATACAGAGCTACACAAAATGGGATGCTAGGCAGCAGAACATGGGTCGCCTCGGGCAAGTCCTTGTACCAACGAATGCCTCAGTTTTTCCCCTTTCTGCTGGAATCCGGTGAGGCTGACTTTCACCAGCCCACTCTGCAGCATGCACATCTGAAAACAAAATGCTTGTTATGTGCATTGAACTCCTGGCCTAAAAGGAACTGTGGTGGAAACAGCCTGTCCACACAAAAGGTTACATTAGATGTGTTAGTAAATGTCCTGCTGGGCTATTCATACCGTGAGGAAGTGCAGGGGTGGGGTGGGGATATCTCCGAATAAGGCTGCATTCCAGCCCATGGAATCAAGCTCACCCCAGGGATGGTGCTTCTGCTGCCCTTCTGGTCCTTTGTGTGCAGCTGCCCTTTTGCTGTTGGCCCTCAGCGACTCTGCTCTGTTCCTGTGCAGATGGCTCGGGCCCACCCTCACCCCCCAGGCTCCATCAGGGAAGGGTCACATTCGTGAGAGGACCGGAGGGGCACTCAGTGGGTCTGAGAGACGCAGGCTGGAAAGCTCTGGGACACTGGGGCATTGCAGGGACCTGAGCAAGGCAAAGTTACTATTTTTCCTTCCTTGAACATCCAAACACAAAGCTACCTGTGGCATCTAGATTGCAAAGGGTAACTGGACCTATTGGCTTTGGGTAGCTGGGGACAGAACGGGGATTGTTATGGGTTGAATGCCACCTGTCTGGACCCAGGCCCACGTGAATGCAGTAGCCACTGTGCAATGGAGGCTCATGGGACAGTGCCTATTACTTTCCCATGTGATACAGGAGAGTAGAGATTTTTGCCCTCCACCACGGAGGTGGCAAAAAAACTGGAAACATTAACAGTAGCCTGAAAACCAGGGCTCTAATCTCACTGGAAGAGTGGCTGAGGAAGCTCCTGCAGATCGAAGGGATCATGGGTCCAGGCTGCAGGTGCAGAAGCCAGTGTGAGAGGTGGCTGTGGTCTTTCCTGAAGCATCCACGTGGTTGACGCGACTCCAGGCTTAGGATATGGCTCTCTGTTTTTATGGGCCAGCAGTCCCAGGGCAAGAAGTTGGTGGGGAGAGCCGGGTTGGCCTCCTGGAAGTCACGCAGGGGTGACAGCCTGCACTAACATGGAAAACATTCCCTTGAGGTCATGGTGCCTGCCAGTCTGGAGAACTGCCGTCATCTTCTTTCCCAGGGCTCCTCATGGTGAAGCTAAGCCTGGAGCACATCAAAGAAGCAAATTAAGGAGGGAGAGAAAGGTTTGGATTGAAAATAGAAACTTGACCCATGTCTGACATTCACCTTCATGTGGAAAAGGAGAGGGAGATTTGGCTTTCTGTGTTTCTGTTTTGTTTTGTTTCGTTACTGGGAAGGGCGACTTAATCATAGGGAAGGGTGTGTGTCTGTGTCTATATTTGGTTTCACTCTGCCCTCCCTTCTGCCAGTCCTCACAAAATCGTGTAGTGAAGCATTCGATCTTTTTTCCAAGCTCTCTTGAGAAGGTCTCTTCCCAAGTGAGTTGTTCCCTCTGCCTCTCCCCTCCTCTCAACTATTTTTGCAATCCGTCCCTTGCAACCTGCTTCTCTGATGTTCACCCTGGCAGGTAAAAGCTCCATGGCTCTGAGCCCACAGAAGACATAGCAGGGTGCAAGAGCAATGGTGGTGGGTGAAGCAGGGACCTTCATCTTCTGAGCATTAGGGGCCGAGGGCTTGGCACCCATGACAGTGCACCATGGGAGCATCTCCATGGCCAAAGCTGGGTTTGGGGAGGGTGATGTGAATTCCTCCAGTGGCTACGTGGCAGCCTAGAGGTTTCCTCATCCATTTTTCTTTACCACTTAGATAGTCACAGCAGCGAGTTGTGGTATGATGTGGGAGAGAGAAGATTGCCACCCTATAGACTCTAGAGGATGGTTCAGAACCAGTGTAGAGCCTGAAACACCAGAGATTAAAGCAAGGCAGTGCCTCAGCAAGAACCTGGTACGTTTTCCTGCCTGTAAGGGAAACATCTGTACTTGACTTAGCAGGATGGCGAGGGAGCGACACTGCAGTCAGGGGCTCTGGTACAGGCTCAGCTTTGTGGGAAATCAGATCGCAGACCCTCGGAAGTGTGGCTAAAAGGCAGCCTTTGCTTTGGAATTTCCTCAGATGTATCTGTGAACGAGAGAGCAGCACCGTGACACCACGGCGGCGTGGATGAAGAGCCAATCATCAAGTTTTGTGGGTTCATCCAATTCAGTTCTTGGTGGTAAATGTTTAGAAAGGATCTGCCAAGTTGTTTTCTTCATGTGAAGGTTTCGTAAAAGTGAGTAAACCAGAGTCATAAGGAAGGCTGTGCATCTGTCTCTATATTTGGTTCCATTTTACCTTCACTTCTGTCACATCAGTCTCATCACCTTATGTTACATTTTTCTTTCCATAAATGTCTGCAATTATCTGTGCCAATCACCACGAAAGTAGCAGGGTGCAGTGGAGAGAGTGCTGGGCTTGGAAAACCCGGAATCTACTTTTTACTCACTTCATGACCTTGGGAAGGTCACTTTTCCCACAGTGTTCTCATCTGTAACATGATAATAATACTATCTGCCTCCCTACTTGTCAGGGATGGTATGAGACTCAAAAAGGCAACTACATGGAAGCACTTTCTCTTCCCAAGACACCTACTTCTATCCTCCTCTCTACCCTTATCAACCTCCCAATTCCAGAGTTCTCTCCATGATTACATATGAATGCATCTATTTCTCACTTCAACTCAGGTACGGTTTTCACAATCTGTTGTGGAGGCATTCTTCAAAATGAGTCTCTCTGGAAGAGAACCTCTTCTCTGAAATTAGTGCATCCATTCCAGACTCAAAGGCTCATCTGTTTGGGGCCAAATGCAGAGGGCACAGGTAGCATCCTGCCTGGAAGTCAATCCCCAGGTTTGCTGGGGCCACATATGACTTTTCAAGACTCCACCCAAGCAAGTACTAACACAGGAGTTCCTTGAGGGCAGGGCCTTCTTTTCTGTTTTGCAAGCTCCTGTATCTTTCACTCCTAGAACATTGTCCAGCACATAGTCGACACTCAGTAAATATTTGGATGAATGAATGAAAATAAGTAGAAGCAGAGGAAGCTCTGCCTTTCCCCTATCATCTTCACATAGGACTTGCCCAGGAATCATCTCCACAGCCCCAAAACCATGTTTGTAATCATGGTTAACTTGGAGCAGACCAGCCTTACCAAAATCTGCCAAGTTTACCCTAATCAAAAGAGACACAGACAAAATAAATACGATTTCCTTTTCTCTCCCCCCACCACCACAATCATCAGAATAAATATAACACATAAAAACATGTAAGCATCTACTCATATAAATTATATTATTATTGAATAAGTTACATAGAAAATTAATTATAAATTATATATTATGTAACTAATGTTATGTAAATATAATTATATAAAGTTGTCAGGGCGTAGGTCTCCTAATTATATGCAGTTTGCAAATTAATTAACTTGAATTCTCCTACCGTTGTGATACAGCAATGAAAGCAAAACTAAAGTCCAACATTAACTGTGATAGAACAAATAAGTCTAGCTCAGGAGGTCTTTTCTTAAAGGCATCAATTGAAATGGAGGTCCATATTTGTTCCACACCCATGAGGTCTGTTTCCTGAAACATGACATCTGTTATTTGTATAACACAGACATGCTTATCTCGGCTTCACGGGGAAGCCTGTGCAAAGCTTTTCCTCCATCCCCATGTTGTGATCTGGCAGCTGGGCTAGAAAGAGAGTGCTTGGTGCTGAAAACAAGTTTTTCAGGTAACCCAATGTGGTCATCGGGGTTCAGTTAGGAAACAGAAACCACAGCAATAAACGGAATTGGGAAACTTTCAGTTGAAGAATTGTTTGCGGAGTAATTGTTTACTGGAAAGGTTGAAAGACAACTCTGCAGAGAAGGACGTCCACCTCTTGCACGAGGGAAGAGTGCACAAGGAAATGACTCTGTAGTTAGAGGAGAGCCCTGCAAGGCTGAATCAGCCGCTGTGGTGGGAACATGGCTGCTGCAGGAGTACACACTGGCTGACTGTGAAGGAACTGGCTGGAGGAAGTTCTGGAACCCTGGGAACTGGCCACCAGTGTGGGACACATTTAAGGGCCAGTTGCAGGAAGAGAAGCTGGTCCACCAGCCTCCCAGTGTCCCTCTAGCGCCCTCTATTGGCAGAGCCTAAAGTCAAGAGGCTGGCAAAGGAGAAAGGGAGCTTGCAGAGACCAACTGTAGTATCACAAAGCCGGGCAAGCAAGGGTCCATGGGGAACCTGGGGGCCCAACTTAATAACTGACACCTCCCCAAAGGACATATGGGGCAAAAACTATTTCTGGGTTTTATATATTCTGGCCACTAATCCTTTTTGTATTCACTGCGCCATAGAGGTTTTGTTCCATTCTCTCCCCCATCTGATGGCTCTGATTTTATATTTTATGGCATTAAATGAAATCACCTTGGAACCTTGGCTCCGTATTAGCATCATCCAATGAGCTTTTACAAAATACTGAGAACTTAGCAACTGTATTTTAAAAATATTCTCAGGTAACTCTGATTTGCAGCCAGAGTTGAACATCTCTGGACTAGGTGTGGCAAGAAGGCAGGTTGGCACACAGATAATATGACTTGGGGTCAGTGTAGGCCTTCAAAGGCTCTCTAGTGGAAAGCTTCTGGGGTAAGATGGATCTGTTCCACCTGTGTAACTCCAGGCAAATTAAATACCCTCCCTAAACCCCAATTTCCTTCTCTGTGAAATAAGAGATGGGGAGGGAAATGTGACCTGTCTCCGCATTCGCATGAAGAGCAAATGAAATAATCTATGCGACATATTTAGCACAGGGCTGGTAATTATTAAGTATTCAATAAATGATATTTATAGTGACAGAGATGATGACTGTTTTCACTTGCAAAGATCATTTGTGTATGACTTTCTCTGAATGGCAACCAACTGTGACACTTTGGACAAAGCAGGATGTTACAGTGTCTAAAGGGACCAGTTTTGCTAAGATGGGTGCCTTAGTGAGTATAAGTAGCTAATTGTAGGGTATCAGAAACAGACAAGTGATTACCAAGCTGCTACTAGACATAATGAGATGGTGTTACATTTGTCCAGAGTACTCCACAGTTTCCAGAATCACTTTTGCTTATTTTCATTTCATTTCCCGAATTCACTCCTGTTAGTAGCTTAGTAAAGCTGTTTGACTTCATGGTGAAAGTGGGGTGTCTGGGATGGGTTTTGTTGGTTTTAAACTGATGATCTTTTACTTAAGAGTGCTGAGATAAATTTCTTGGCCTAAGAGGGAGTCTCTCCTGCCTGGGATGCCACGAAAGCAAACCAAAACTCAGATAAAACTTTGTGTCCCTGTATATGCTCTGCTTGACCAGAAACACAGCATATCCAGTCAGCCGACCCCCAAATGCCATGCCAGTTCTGGGATCTGTACTTACCCCTTTGCTCCTTACTCTTTGTCCTGTACAAGCTTCCTGTCTTCTGCCCCAATTTGCAGGCCTCTGGACCCTTGGGAATGGAGACTGCCCACTTCACAAAGTGTTAAGTTTGTATCACCTACATTGTCTTTTTAAATTTTTTTTTTAACGTTTATTTATTTTTGGGACAGAGAGAGACAGCATGAACGGGGGAGGGGCAGAGAGAGAGGAAGACACAGAATCGGAAGCAGGCTCCAGGCTCCGAGCCATCAGCCTAGAGCCTGACGCGGGGCTTGAATTCACGGACTGCGAGATCGTGACCTGAGCTGAAGTCGGACGCCTAACCGACTGAGCCACCCAGGCGCCCCTACATTGTCTTCTTTAATCATTTTAAACAACAACTGTGTGGTTTTGGGCAAATTGATGGATCTCTCCAAACATCAATAGCAACATTTATGAAATGGAGTTATTAAGAGGATTACATGAGGTCATGAATGAATAGGCCTGGAAGATAATAGGTACACATTAAATGATAGTTTATTTCAGGTGTAACTTGAAGGAAAAATACCCTCTCCTTTGGCATCTGAGGGGTTTCTTGGATAGGCTAAAACTTGTGCTGCTGTGTGCTTTGGGATGAAGAAAGGATATACCCAAATATTAAATTTAATATAAAAAAAAAAAAAGCAAAAGGGAGAGACAGAGAAACTTGACATTCAAAGCTTTTGTGGCTGTGTGTATTTAAACGATGTAGGTGGGACGCCTGGGTGGCTCAGTCGGTTGAGCGTCCGACTTCGGCTCAGGTCACGATCTCGCAGTCCGTGAGTTCGAGCCCCGCTTCAGGCTCTGGGCTGATGGCTCGGAGCCTGGAGCCTGCTTCCGATTCTGTGTCTCCCTCTCTCTCTGCCCCTCCCCTGTTCACGCTCTGTCTCTTTCTGTCTCAAAAATAAATAAATGAAAAAAAAAATAAACGATGTAGGTGGTCTACATGTGTAGAGGGCTGTTCTATTAGTCATTGGTGGGAGAGAGCAGGAGAAAAATCACAACACTGCCACTGCTTTGCTCTGAAACGAGAAATGCTATATCCATGATAGAAACACAACTTCTTTGAGTATGCTGCAGCAGTTAGGAGGAAGGACTAGTATATGCATGCGCATCAAGGGGAGGTGTTAGGGAAGGGGCGGGGAGTGTTGCAGAATTAACTAGCTTTTAAGGTGTGACAGGTGATGAGAAATGACGAGGATCATGCTAAACTCAAGAGCTAATACTATCCAGAGGCATCCAAGTTTCAATATTCAAAAGCTGTGCCAATAAAAAAAAAAAATCCAGTTTCCTGCTGGAATCAGCCTGCAGGGCTCCTAGTTTTGACCTTCAATTTAGACTCCATTATCTGTGGGATGATAATGGGGGTTCCTACTGGTCAACCTGAAAAACCATCCCCCTATTCTAGTGGGGGAAAGGACGATTGGCTTTGGAGAACTGAGGCCCACCTTCGGTCGTCCTGATGAAGCTCCCTGTGAGGTCAGACTGGTTGAATTACTATGATCATAAGCATGTTCTGGGGGGATTACAATGCCCTAGGGATTGTCCGGCAGATGGGAAGGGGCTAATTCCTAGGTAAAGAACATCATCAGTTAGGATAAGTTTCCCAAACCGAGGGGATGCAGAATCAGAACTCCAGCTATGAAAGGTTGAAAAAAGAGGTGCATCCTTAGAAGGTCATTGTGGAGTAAACCCAGGAATTATGATATATCCATAGTCTCTTATTATAGGCTTAGCTTTTTGAGTTTCCTTCTATGATCATGGGAGGAGTCATATTTAATGTCCGTTTCAAATTTAAAAATTTGTATGTAGAGTTTCCTTTAGATAGACTAACTTTTCAGTATAGCTACATGTAGCCATGTATTGTGACAGGATGTACTGTTACTGGATTGTAACAGTACACTGAACCTTCCCTATACTCATTCTGCAACTCCAAAAGAAGAGGAAAGAGGTCCAGGAGTTCCAGAGAGTGATCATCTGTGGGGTGGTGGTCTAGAGTGAGGTTGAGAATGACCACAGACGACAGCTGCAGCATTGAGTTGAATGAGACTATGAAAACTCCTTTCTCCAAAATACACTGACAGTGGTAGTGGTTCTCATTCTGGCTGCATATTAAAATCACCGGGGTGGGGGGTGGTTTTATTTATTTATTTTATGTTTTATTTTTTATATTGAATAGAATTTATTGTCAAATTGGTTTCCGTACAACACCCAGTGCTCATCCCAACAGGTGCCCTCCTCCGTGCCCATCACCTACATTCCCCTCCCGCCCACCCCCCATCAACCCTCAGTTCTCAATATTTAAGAGTCTCTTATGGTTTGCCTCCATCCCTCTCTGTAACTTCCCCCCCTTCCCCTCCCCCATGGACTGCTGCCAAGTTTCTCAGATCCACATGTGAATGAAAACATATGATATCTGTCTTTCTCTGCCTGACTTATTTCACTTAGCAGAATACTCTCCAGTTCCATCCACGTTGCTACAAATGGCCGGATTTCATTCTTTCTCATTGCCAAGTCGTGTTCCATTGTATATATAAACCACATCTTCTTTATCTGGGGGGTGGTTTTAAAATGCTCAATGCCCAAGCTGCATCTTAAAATAACTGAACAGAATCTTCGGAGGATGAGACCCGGGCATCAACATTTCAAAAGCATCCGGATGACTCCAATATGCAACCAACATTGAGAACTCTAGGTAACCTTTGTCAGGGGACAAGCAGGCAAGTTGACATCAGGGTTTAGAGGTAAGACAACTGAAGTCCGCTGAAGTTGAAAAATCTGTTAAAGACCGCAAATGATAGCTTTGGCATAAGTTTTTTGACAGGCTCCGAGACTCTGTGTCAGAAGTGCCTTTCTGGTGGTCCTTCCTGTTCTCTTGTTTCATTCTAGAATTTCGCAAGAAGTTGCTTCCTGGGAATAATTTATATTTTTTAAAGGATTATTTGGGGTTTGTAAAAGGATGAGAATAGAAACATTTAAGCCAAAGGATCAGGGTAAATATTCAAGTGACAAATGCAGAGAAATATCAATCCTGGAGTAGTCTGGGAAGCCTGTCTTTCAGGGACAGTTAGTTGGCTGAGGAGGACATGACTGGGTGTCCCTTTAGCCTGTTTTTGCTAATAGTTCCTTACAGTGGAACTCACGGTGGCATAGGGATGTGAAGAATACAGGTGCTCTGAGCTATTTTAAGAGCCCCAGGTGGTGGGTGAGGCAGGCAGCATAAAGAACAGACACCTGCCACAGTTTTGAATATTCCTACAGGGTGATCTGATCAGGTGAGTCTATCTGTTTTGTTTTGTGTTGTTTTTTTGAGATGCTCTGGTCATGATCAAAGCTTTAACTATGTCCTTACTGGGGGTTCCCGCCAGGATTCAGATACCTTACTCTTAAGCTTCCCTCATTTAAAACCAGAGTCAAGATTTGAGTGGAAGTCTTGTCTCTCCCAACTTGTTTTAAAAACAAGTCTCAGATTTTTAAGTTGAACCTACTGTAAAACTTTCATATTCTTGTTAAAGCAATTCTATGGCCCAAGGACAACTTTGGATTTAAAGAAATATCTCTGTAAGTGAAGAGAATTACTGTATCTGGGAGGAACTCTGGATTTATGTTAATGTTTGTCTACTTCCAGGTATGTTCAGAAAGAAAGGAAACTTTTGTTGTTGTTGTTTCAGTAGAAAGGAAAATATAGGAGGAGCCCTTACAGAGAATCCCCCTGAGACAATAACTCTGAAAAGACAATACATCATCCTGGAGGATGCCCTGAACCAGGGATCAGAAGTGCTGGATTCCAGCTGGGACTTGGCCACACATGAGTTCATTGAGGCTCCTTAGCCATAAAATAGGGTAATCTGCAAAGTCCTTCTAGGTACTAGGATTATAGGAGGAACACATGACTCTTTAACAAAGTGATGTTGGAATGTGCCTTATGATTTCCATTTGCAAAACTAAATATATCTATGCTATTTTCTTTTATTATCAGAAATATCACTTAACTTGAATAACTCAGAAATCAAGAAGAGAAATAATCTGGCACCTATATATACAGTCAGTAACAGAGTTGGGACTAGAGGAAAAAAGAAGGCTATTCAGGTACATGTAATAGCTCAAAGGACAGGTTAGAAAGCCAGACCAAGTCTTTGTTTCTTGTCTTGGCTGTGGGAAGAGCTGAGTCACCTTGTGACTAGATCCATATTGCTTTGTCCATATGGAAGATGTATGTGACTAGCTAATTCTTTTAAATGTACTGCACATTGGTTACAATGAGGTCCAATTTGCTCTCTTGATACTTCTAAGCAATGGAAGAAGAATGCATTAAAGAGTAAGACAATTATCAATTTACAGGAAATACATAGGACAGAGGAACATGTTAATCATTACCATGAGGATACCACCAGCAAAACCCAACTGTGGGAACCTCTACAGGATAAAAGACTCCATTTGTTCAACAAGTAAATTTCAAGATAAAAATAGAGAATTGAGGGGTGAACATGTAGATTCAAACTGAAGTTGAGAAATAGCAACCAATTGTTTGGACCTTATTTAGCTTATGACGAAATAAAAACAACTATAAAACAGTGTTAAATTTGAGACAATTAGAAATTTGAACAGCAACTAGATATTTGCTATCACAGAATTGTTGCTAAGGTTTGATGTCATACTGGTACCGTGGTTACTCTAGAGTCCTTAGTTTTTAGAGATATATAGTGAAATATTTATAGAGTGAATTATACAATTATGGAACTTCCTTCTAAATAATATGGAGGAAAGGGATAGGATATGGTTGAAACAGGACCAGCATAACTTGGTAATTGCTGAAGCTGGGCAATGGACACAGGGAGTTCATTATACCATTTGGTCTACTTTTGAATATGTTTAACACTTTCCATGCTGAAAAGACAAAAAAGGTAGATGACAGTTATTACGGAGGGAAGAGTCTTACAGAAACTAAAAAATGGCGCTACGATTACAATCATTTAATTTCGCCCAACCTCCTACCAAGAGAGCACAGCATTAGCTAGCAGAAACAGATTCCCAACTCAACCAGAGTCATGAGTCCAGACTACTACTGACGACTAGAAACTGACTAGAAAATAAATTTTTCCCCACCAACATCTTGTTATAATACATTTTTCTAAGCCAAGTAAAGAAAGCACAAAGACTACCCCCGCCCTCCCAAAAAAAACTCTGATTCTGGATTTTTTTTTACCCTGATAATTTGTGGTAGGTTTCTTTATTTTTTGAATATAAAGTGACAGAAATAATTTGCCATTAGAAAAGAGAAAGAATCTTTGACTATTTACAGCTTTTATACATCACAAAGTTTTTCTTGTTTTTATGTTGTGTCTTTTTTTTTTTTAATTCATTTTAATTTTTGTTCCTGCATCATTTGAACAAGCCCAAACTGGAAATCTATACAGCTCACAAAAAAGCCCTCCACCCAAAAGACCCCCCACCCCCACCCAACCCCAATGAGAAACAAGATAAATCAAAAGAATGAAATCAACTTATTTCTTTTTTTTAAGGTAAGTCATTTGCTTATATATATACTTGTAATTATTTTTTTTCAAGTTCAAACACCAAAACCCAAGAGAGAAAGGAAAAAATAAAAAGACCCAGTCATCCGCCCCCTCCCCCCACTCCAGAATCTCAATTGATCCCTGCACGTCCAAAATAAGAAATATATATTTACAGAAAACAAACAAACAAACAAAAAAAAGAACTTGGAGGTGGATGGGCTGGGGATCTGAGAGTCAAGAGGAAGGAGAGCCGGCCCCAGGGAGGGGGGGCAGATCTGGGCCTCACAGAGTCAAGGCAAGCCTGAATCTTCTGTGTTTTCCCTGGGGAGCCTACTGCACTGGGGAAACTATGAACGTGTCCCCTCTGCTGTGTGACCTCAGGAGGGGGGCGGCTCTGAGTTTGCAACCCAACCCTACAGTGGATTCATATTTTGTGGTTTCCATCATCATCACCCCCTCACAAATACATGTGTACGCACATACTCACGGGCACACACGCACGCCAGTCATTGTGGCTAATGTAATTATGACGCTGATGGAGCACTGAATCCTGTCAAGTGGAAGAAAAGAGATGTGCCCTTAGGGACGAGAGCTCATTGCCCTGTCCCGTCCCTTCTCTGTTCTCCACTGCAATATGCCGCGTAGCTCCCTGAAATGTTTCCACAAGCATCAGGGCTACTCTGAAGTATTAACGCTGGGATGGTCATTGGGTAACAAAGCTCCTATGAAGATTTGCCCCTCACTTCCTGCAAATTTCCTTAACAAACAGGCGCGCACAATTAACCAGGTGCGGCAGGCAACCTGAACTAGGGGAAATCTGAGGCAGGTAGATGGAAGCCATGCTGTTTTCTGCTCAACTTTGGAAGGTTGCACTCCCAGAGGCCAGAAAGCAGAGAGAGGGCATGATGAAACCATCCCTGGCTAGCTTCACTTGTTTCCTCCTCCCTCCTAAATGGGTTTCTATAAGTCTTCAGTGCATAAAGACCAGATAATCCCTTAAGTTGATTGCAATATCTTTTCAACACAAGAGCCAAGCATGGCATTCAACAAGCCAGGATGAACACAATTTAATCTTTTGGGGGAAAATGCCAGGCAGGAACAAGACTAAGCCAAGGGGTCCTTTTCCTGGTGACAGAGAAGCTGCACCAGTAGCAGCCATCACCGTGACCAAATTCCTGCCCTGTTCCCGAATCTGTGGAGGCTTGGAGAACTAATGCACTAGAAATGGCTGAACAGCTTCTGTATCTTTTCGAATTATGAGAGGTACCCTGTGCAAAGAGCGCGGGAAATGAAATAGAATGAGCACACCATCTGTGTTAGAAGTTTGTGGAATGTTCCTGGGGGTAGACTCTAGGTTGCTCTTGCTCAATCTCCAAAAGCCAATATGGTGGATTTTTATTCTTGCCTCCTTTCATGAAATTTCTGATATTTTCAGGCCCTTCCTATAAGCCTTCACTTATTCCCTTCACGCAGCCCCACTCAAAGTCTTTTTCCTAACTCTCTCTTGCTCTTTCAAACCTTTCCTTCAGGTCTTTAAAAGACTTTCAATCATCTTCTATGCTACTGTCCCCCTGGTCCTCTCTAACACAAGAAAATACTAAATAACAATGATCAGCCAGAGAACACTTTAATTTAGCAAAACTGAACAGAAGGAGATCTGCTTTCCGATCCTTTTACTTTGATTTTTTTTTTTTAAAAGATAAATGAGGAGAAAGGTGAACAAAGAATTATGATTCCCTTAGGAAAACTACCTTAGTTGGGAGCCTTGAAAATAGGACAAGATTTACTGTAAAAATATGCTCTTTCCAGGGCAAAGAGTCAAAATGTGGCCTCAACCCACAATCACATTTGCTTATGTCTAAAAAATATGCTACGGCCTACCAAAGAGGGCAATAGAGCTTTTAGTGTAAGTTAAAAAACAAAAAAACAAAAGCAAAACAAAAACAAAAACAAAAACACAACAACCCAGACATCAGGATTGAAGAAGAGGAGCCAGAATTCCCTGTGCTGCTGGCAAGACCCTATCTCCATCACTTGGAATCTTACCACTTCAGTCTGACAAAGGGACCATCAAGATTGATCCAAAATACCTGTAAGCCTTGCTTGGGACAGTCACCATGAGAAGCCCAAGTCTCATCACTCAGACATTCATTCCCAGATGACCAGCCATTTCCCAGCTGAGCTCATCTCCCATCCTTTACGAGCTCCCTGTATCCTTCCATGAATCAGTGGTTCATCATTGGCCACAATCTTGACAACTGCTCTCAGCTTGCTCTCACAGAAACTCGGCTTTTCCTTGAGGGCCTTGTAGCCCTCTCAAGGGGAGACATTTCTTCTCCCACGTTTCCCATGCCACTTAGAACCTTCCTTTCTCCTCATTGCTATGGCTGGACCACCACCCCCCTCTCTTCTTTAAAAATCAAGAGAAAACAAGACGAAAAACCAGCTTCGAGGCACATTAGACTATACCAGCTGCTTTTCCTACCCGAAGGAGTTGTTTAAATACTCTAGGATCACCCTCATTCCAGTCGCTGTCTTCAATACCATTCCTGTCATAATTTGTGTTGCCTTCCATAGCCACATAAACCATCGTTCCCACCTCCTGGCCGCTCAGTTCCTTGGCCTCTGCTCCTTCAGTAACTTTTCCCTCCACCTAACCTCTGCCCACAGCCCCACACCAGCCCAGACCATGTCACTACAAATAATTGCAACATCCCTATAGTGGAAGCCTCGAGCATCCACTCTGACTCATCTCCTAATTTCCAGATGAGTCCTCCTAGAACATGATTCAATAATTTGGTGACTCCGGTCTGCATCTCAGTCTCCTCCCCTGACCACACCTCATTGTTTCTGATTCCCTAAAAATCCTCACTTTTCTCCTCACCCAACTTGGATTCCATGGCCAATCATCATCCCTACTTCACAATTGCCCTTAACTGTGTCTTACTGTCTTCACTGCATTCACCCGGTTAAACCCCAGCCCTGCTTAAATTTAACTCTCTAAGCTGGATGGAGCTGAAGAAAATTTCTTAAATTTCTTTTGAACTCACGACTTGAAGAAACTCAAGTCAGTCCTTTCTGTCACCCAGCATGTCTCCTACACTTTCTTTGTTGCTTTACTCTTCTGCTACATGGCTATATAAAGTAATTCCGATCTTTTTCTCTTCCCAAACCTCTAATACTCCTGATATTCAGTCTTAGCTGATCAACTTCCTTTGTATTTCACTAAAAAGACATCAATCAGAAAAGATGTACTCCCACCATCACATTTACCAACCAATTTAGGCATGTGTCCAAGTTCACTACTCTATTACTCTAACAACCTGGTTAGTCTCCTAAAGTCACTGCCCACCTGTGCCCTGGATCTCACCCACTCTCATTTCATCAAAGACATCATTCCAGCAAGTGTCCCCTCCCCTGGGTCATTCTGGTCAGCCATATACAGGCTGTTATTTCTCCCATCTTAAAAAAAAAATCCCTTCTTGGACCTCACAGCCTTTACCACCTCCTGCTATTTCTGTGTTCTCTTTACTCCTAAGAGAGTTGGTAGTTCTTTTTGTCTCCATTTCCTCTCCTCCCATTCTTTCATGAACCCACCACTTTCGTGCCTATGTCCCCACCTGTCCACTGATACAGCTTTTTCTCAGCTTATCAGTAAAATGACCTCCGTGTTCCCAGATAATCTTATTCTACTCCTTGATTTGCTCCTGGCCGGTCCTCCCAGTACTGCTTTCTCTTCATCTCTGAAGGCTCTGGCCCAGGGACTCTCTGTTTAGTCACTCCCTGGATCCAGTCTCATGGCTTCAAATACCATCCAAATGCCTACAAATTCCAAATTTATATCTTTAGGCTCTACTTCATCCCTAAACTCCAGACTCATATATCCAATAGCCTAATCAGCATTTCTACTTAGGTGTCTGATGGACATTTTAAACCTACTATAGGGCTCTCTTCCCCAATCTGCATTATCTATAGGATTTCCATTTGATTAATGGTGACTCCAAACGTTCCAAACCGGTAGCTGACTCCAAAAATTCTAGGGTCATTTTTGATTTTTTTTTCTCTCTCTTACTTAATGTCTAATACAACAACAAAACCTTCAAAATATTTCCAGAACCCGACCATTTTTTCACCACCTCTGCTAACACTATGGTCCAAGCCACTGTCATCTTTTACCTGGATTAATGCAATAGCTTCTTAACTGGTCTCACTGCTTCTCTTGTTGCCTATGCTTTCATGGTATACTCTCAACACAGCTATCACCGTGCTTCTTTTAAAATGGAAGTCGGGTCATATCAGTTTCAACTCAGAATCCTCTAGTGACTTCTCAGCTTGCTCTTGGTAAAAGCCCTTAACACTGGCCTACAAGTCCTGTGTGTCATTACCACCCCTCTGACCTCTTCTCTCATATTCTCCTCACTCATTGGCATCCCGGCTCTTCCTCAAGGATGCCAAGCATGTGGTTTGACCTCATGGTCTCTGCAATTGCTTTCTCTTTGAAAAACTCTTCATATAGAAAGCCCCACAGTTTACTCCCATTGGGGCCATTGCTCAAATGTTACCTTTTTATAGAAACTTTTTCTGTCCATCCTATAGAAAGTAGCAACCCATACCCATATCCTACCCCCCTTAATCTGCGTTGTTTTTCCTCTGTGGCACTTTGAAGTATCTGACATGAAATTTATGTATTTATTGTCTATGTCTTCTCATAAATACATAAGCTTCAGGAGGGTATGGACTTCATGTTGTTCACTTCTGTATCCCTGGCATGTGCTTTTTATTCAATAAATAGCAGTGTGTGAATAAACCATCTTTGTAAAACATGCTCCTACAGGCCAAATCTCCCAAAAAGAAGACTTTGAGGAAAAAAAAATCTGAATATTTATTTTAAACTTTAACCAGATTCCTAAATGACAAGAGTAGAATTTACATTCTGACTTGAGAACTCTCCTTGGGTTTGCTACTTTTTTTTTTAATAACTAAGAAATGAAATGACCTTGAGTCTCACTCAATGGCTCTTTCCCCCTCTCCTTCTGTTTTCTAAGTCCTAAATCCATTGTGGGTACAATAGCATTTATAGAGATTCTAATATTTGGGAAGATTACTTAACATCTTGGCCTTTCTGGTTTGCTTAGACCATATGATCTATTGCCCTTTAATAATATTTTATAGCTTAAAAGATCATGTGTCTGAGTTGGTAAAATCCATGTTAATATGTGTAAGACTCAGGATTAAATCAATCCATAAAATGCCTATTTGTAATCTAATCTACCAATTTCCTTCCTGAGGTAAATAGTAATCAGATTAGAAACCTGGTGTTTTCACTGGGGAAGAGAAGAAATAATTTTATTTAAAAGATTTTCTCTCTCAGAGGTGACCTAACTTCGTGATCCAAAATCATTCCAAAATTGAAAAAAGGTTCAGCTAACTCTATTCCCCTGATATATTTTGTTCTTCACAGTGCCCTTTGGCTTCCCAATTTAAGTAAATGTAATCATAATGGGTCTAAGGCTCTTCTACTCAAAATATTCTTGACTGGAGAATGAAAATCACTTGAGAGAAGCTGCCCTAAAGGTCTGTAGATGAATTTTTGAAAAGTTAAGGTGCAATGTTTATCAATGTCTTCCTGGAAGGAAGCCTATGCCTCTTTCTAAAGTTATTCTGTTGCCAATGTTTTGCACAATCAATAGCAGCAAAGCTTCTCCTTCTGCCAGAGCTCATAGGGAGCAGCAAACACATCATTTATGGAATAGACCACAGCACCTGGATGTTGGTGTCATCATCTCTTCACCCCCAAACCATTCTACCCTGAGTTCTCCCTTCATTGCGTTTAAAAATTTCTAAGCTCAGTGAGGAGCATTTTTTTCAGAGTAAAGCTCTTTGTCTACTTGTTAGTGAATCTGTTTCCTATTTCACTTTTCTCTCTCTCATTCCAAAGGAGACACGATATAAATGCTTAAAAATATAATGTACAACAGCTCATTGGGTGAGAGACTTAGAAACTCTGTGACGTTAGGGTACTGTCATATCACCAGCACGTTCAGACTGACACCTGAACATCCCACATCACACAGGGGTTGTGCTTTGAAACAATAAAAAAGAGAGAAGACAGTAACAACCACAAAATGCCTCCATATACACGACAGGCACCTCAATCAAAGCCCTGGTGCACATTCTCACAGAGAATGCTTAAAATTCCAAAGCACACCCCTCTCCACTGGTAGAACTGCAGGCTATCACTGAGGGCACACCATTTCCCAGCACTTGACCTTGAGTTGAAGCACCTGGTAATATGGCCTTTCTTGTTTGCTTATCATTCTCCTTTTTACCTTCTCTATCTTCCCAGGTTAAAATACTGAGAAAACCGTGAGAAATTACCAAGAGTTGCTTTAACAATCTAATAGTTTAGATAATGCTGCATCTTAAGGAACACATCCCTCCGTCATAGGAAAGGAGGAGAGGAGGGAAACAAAATCATGACAAGGAACCAGGAGAGCTGCCAGGAAGACCGAGAGGCGAGAAGAGTTTCCATGTAAGGAACCTGGAAGGTTCAATGCTAAAACTTACACTGAAATTGCCAAAGACATAGGTATTTTGGCCTATTTCCTATTACAGCTATTATTCTCTTTGTTCAGTACCAAGCACTAAAACTTGTTTTGGAATCATGGCTGCCAGGAAAGGAAGAAGAGGTGACTCTAGGGGAGAGAACAGAACTCCCCAAGTGGCGAGGATTAAATTTCTTTATGAACTTCCATAGCAAACTTTGCCAGTAGGATGTGTGATTGGTGATGGCCAAGTAGATTTCCCCCATGATGTGACAAAGGAAGTGAAAAAGAAACGAAGGTTACCAGAAAACAACAATAACGGCCCCAGAAGATAGTAGCTTTGTTCTTGGTCTCATTTATCTTTCTGTCTACCAGGCCTTACCCAAACAGGGTTATGCAGATTATTCTTTCATGTAAGCAACAGAAAGCAAGAGGTCAAGGAGAGGTGTGGGCTGCCCAGGTGCCAATGACCAAATGGACAAGCCCGGCTTGGAGAGAAATCAAAGTCACAATATGAGAGGAATTACATCTTGCTCCCATCTCAGTGAGAAAGAGTTTCATGCAGAGGCTGCTGCTCAGTAAGAATTCTTGGGGTCTGGAATTGACTTAACTTTTGTCTGCCTCTCCATAAAACACCTAGCACCCAGGACCACTAAAATCTACCACAAATGGGAAAGTACCCTCATGTTCTGTATACAGTCAGCAGCTTCAGTCTTACGCAGATATATGGATTTTATCAAGCTATCCTTTCAAGCTATGCTTCAGGTTATCTTCTTCATTTCTATTATAATCTTGATACTGAGCACAATAGCTCCACTGAATAATTCTGTTATTTTATGCCTTTATGCCCCCATGAATCCTCTTATCTCCCCCCACCCCAAAGAATATCGCTGTAGCGTAACAGGGAATGGTCATCTCATGGGATTATGATGCTCTACAGGCTCACCAGCGGTTGGCCACGTTACATCATTGATGTTACAAGCACCACGACCCACGTATCTGTAATGGCACTCATGTGAAGGATGACGTCACTGTGGAGTCAAGATAGAATGACCCTGACCCCTCTCTTAGTTTACTATGATACCATCCTGATTTCATGTGGCATATGGAGAATCGAAAAGTAGAGAAAAGATATTTGTAATTGGCTGAATTCTAAACTTTGACCTTAAGGAAGATTCTAGTGCCCTCCTCTACATCATCCCTCTACATGAGAATAAAACTTACCTTCTCTCTAAGCCCATATTCTTTCCTGAAACCAGGTTCCTGAAACAGCCTCTGGGAATGACTACACTGTATAATTGACTATATAGAGGATTCCCCACTCACCCATTTAAGGACCTTTCCATCTTCCTACTTCCTGTCCTGTCTTCCCTCTGGGGACAAGATGATCTAATGAAGTTAAAAAAAATCCACATCGAGGTAAGAAACTTCGAGCTCTTTTACTGTTCTTGGTATAAGCAGAATGCTCTCCGTACATGAACTAAAACCAGTTCTGTGGCAAGATTAAACTAAAGACACTATCCTCTTTGGAAAGACTAATAATAACTTCCTGAGCTTGGTATCATTCATCAGTGAACAAGTAAACTGCAGGAGAAATGGTTGCAGGGTTCCCTGGGTTCTGGATGCTTAAAGAATTAACTATTATAATCTTGGGGCAAAATCAAGATTTCGTAATAATTCTCAGGAGACCTTTATTGGTCTTTGCAGTGCCCACACTTCCCTTCTTCATGCTTTAGGCAAGCAATAATGATTGCGCGTCTAGGGGATATAGGGCCTTCCTTCTGAATTCATTGTATATGTGAACTTCCATATACTTCTACTTCTGTTTCCTGAACAAATTCATGCCTTAATATTGGAATCGGGCTTGCTGTGTTTGGCTAAATTATAGGGGTACCCAGAAGAAGGCTCTTGGGGGCTCTCCCCTGAGGTTCCCTCCTGTGGGCTGACCAAAACTGCTGATATGTTTAGAGTATTTTGATTTCCTCACACACACATTCCTGAAAACTTTCTTCCCCATGTTAACACTGCAAGAAATCCTCTGCCTCAGTTTTCCTTAAGCTTTTTATTTATGTGGGTTACATGCCACATAAAACATGTTTAATAATAATAAAATTATTCACATTGCCTTACTCTACAAAATTCAAAGACATTTGTCTCGTTTGGCCTTCAACTTTTCCTCGTTACAGAAACTTTTCTACCTCTCTCTCATTTTCAAAGTTCTTGCCCTGTTCTTACCTCTTTGACTTGTCTCTGTAGACTCATGTGGACTCTGGACTCTGTGTGTGTACGGGTCTACAAAGAAGATAAATTTCCATGGGAAAGATCTGGATAAATCAGCTGCCTGGCTTTAATGATTTTTCTCCACTGTTAGATGCTTAACAAAGGGTGAGGGTGGACAATTCAGGTAGCATTACCCAGTGAGCTAGGATGAGGGTTGGAATTTCAGACAACCTTTGGTTCTGCCAAAGAATTTCCTAAATAACCTTAGTTTTGACTAATCATAAAATGTTGCTGTGCTTCAAACTTTTCATCTGTAAAATTAAAAGGTGATCATATTTTCATGCCAAAGGAGGCTATGTGGAAAAAGGGGTTATGGTAAATTATCCCACATTCACAAACCAAGGAAATTTGATTTACTCAGAATGTACCATAGGCTAAATATGGTGGCCAACTAAGTGGGTTGCTGGTGACCCTAGAAACTCTATCCCCCAAGGAGCAGGTAGCAGGCTAGAAACTGCCATAGCTGAGGTCATTTTTACATAATTAAGAATGATCAAGCAAAGACTCTTCAAATTTCTGCTGCTCCACTTCTTGTGCCTGTTACCAAGAAATAACCAAGGTAATTGCCCTGATCAGTGGAGCAATGTAGTAACAAAGTTGTTCTCTCTTCTGGGATCCAAAGTACCCAGGATGCACAAGCAGACTCTGTCCTCAGTCATTAAAGGACAGTGGGGCTGACGGAGCTAGGCTTTTTGGACTCTGGCTTGGAAACATTAAACACTATGCACATGTTCAAGCTCTGTGCCCTCTGAGTGTTATGTGTGCATCATTCAGAACATAGAATACTTCCGGATCTCTAGACTGAGAAAGAACAGTACGAGAATGTCAGAGATAGTAAGTGGATGAGGGAAACAAAGCTGTATGAGTCCTGGTTGTCTTCCAATGACATTTGCATCAAAGAAAGGGTATTGTCAATATTTCATGTTTTTCTCAGTAAGAATTCTATCTGGATGCTTCTCTAGTCTCCTTTCTTCCTACGGACATGAAGTCTTGATATTTTCCCTGCTCCTGACCCTGGAAGAAGAAAAATTTGTGAATCTCCCAAGGCACATATTGCTATTCCTGTCCCCAGTGAGGATAGACCTCTCTACCCTGCTCATAGTGTTGTCAAGAAGAGATGTGGGCACATATGGGTAAGTACGTATCTATGTAACAGGACTATCTGTCCTTGGGGAGACTGGCTTCTGCTTCTCCATCTTCCTAGCACCGATCCATCAACAGGACATCAGAGTTCCACACGAATTCCACAGGGTAAAACAGGGACAAACAACAGGACAACTAGGTTATTCCATCACAAACAGAATGCTCCTTTCACATAAAGTCTGGATATTCTGTCAAACCTTGAGCTGTCAGTGGATCCACAGGCTAGGTAGAACAAGAGAGAAAACACTAGCTTGATAAAGCAGAATATGTCCACCCAGCTCTAAATGAGCGCTTTTATCTCCCAAGGATGGATCCCTGTTCCTTCGTAAGGCGATTGAAATTGGCAATTTGGAATCTGTTAGAAGTGTGCGCACACAAGCAGTGTGTGTGAACTGGGGAGGTGCACACGCATTAAGGGAGCTCATGGCAAAGAGATCGGATCAGGTCCAGTTGTGCCGTCCGGGTCACCATGTGGAAGCAATGCAGAAGTTACTGAGGGCACAGCTCAGACAGAGGCAGCACTATGGCCCAGACCGTGGTTTGCACATGGCTCTTGTTGCAGCCAAAGGGAATATTAAAATAGCCCTTGAATTCAAAAGAAAATGATAAATTACAATGTGACAGTGACATTGGGAGTTAACTACACAGACTATTCTGAGTACGACTGAGGTTTCAGGTAGGCATGCTTTATTTATTTTTTTAAACGTCCCCTTTGGAAATAGATAACAACCTTATCTAAGAGAAAAGGCAGCTCAACACATTTCACATTCCTGTGGCCACATTCCCTGAAGCTCAACTCCTGTCAGATCTCAGAGACTGCGAGTCTCTTAATACGAGGACAGGCAGAATCACAGCCTGGTGGCTTAGATTCTGTGGGGAAGGGTGGTGTGATGGGGTCGCTTCCTCTCTACTCAGGTGAGAATCAGGGGCTCTCTGGGTGCTGTTTGTCTGAGGGACATGCCTAAGCACTGCCTCAGGCCTGATATGTGGCCTGACTGCCTGTGGACATTCAGGATCTCATGGATGTGGTTGGATCCAGTTCCGCACTCACCACTGGTGGGCACAGTTACAGCTGAAGGCAGGTATGATGTGGTTCTTGCTTTCCTGGCAGTGCCCTGGGCAGCTGTTACCTTTCCTGGTATTTTTGATATTGGAGCAAACAATTTCCAGTCCACACATGAGCATGAAGGTGGTCCTCAGAAGGGGCTTTTAAAATTTTTCTTAAAAATTTATTTCCTTTTCTGCTCCATCTCAGGTTACAAGTGAAAATGGGGAACGGGAGGTGTAACTCTGTCCTCAGTCCAATACTGCCCTGGAAATAAGCTCCAAGTTTGCGTCAGCTTTCACTCCCGGGGACTAAAGGAACAGACATCTGGAAGGTCATCAGCTTTCGGTCTTGCCCTTTTCTGAAGCTAGCATCAAAACCAGTAATCAAGGGAGACCCAAGAGACTTGGGTGCAGGCTCCTGGCTTTGTGACATGAAGGGAAACTCCACTGTAGACTTCCTATCCTTTTCCTTCCTCCTATCCTCCCTTAATGTCTCAGGTATTTCCAGGGAAAAAAATTGACACAAATACCTCTTGGGTAAAATTGCCTCCTGGATATATTATGACGTCCTGGATTTGTTTTCATTCCATTGGTCTAACAACAATTTATGAATGTCCATTATGAGGATCGCGTCTTCCTACCCTTCTACCTATTATCAGATAATTTGTTTCACTGGTGTGTGTGTGTGTGTGTGTGTGTGTGTGTGTGTGTGTAAATTTTTTAGATGAGAAATGAAATACACACACACACACACAGAGGGGGATTTTGCTCTAAAATGTTAACTACCCCATTTCTAGGAGCAGGACTATCTAGACCTAACAGGACTTTCAAGAAGAAAAATTCTCCCTCGAGACTTACATTTTAATTTTCATCAGAGTGCCTCCCAAGTTGCCACACTTTGCCCCATCTTGCCAACCACAATGCCTCTACCTCCCTCCTGTCTCAATGAAGAATGGACTTTGTTAACTTTTTTGAAGAAGAGACTTGTCAGACCTGTAACTTATTTGAGTCCAGTTCTCTATAGTATGCTTTAAATTAGCACACAATGGCAGAAGATGCCTCCCAAAGGAGATTAATTCATGATCAATGACATAATGAGATTTGCAGACGAAGCTGGCCAGGGGAAGGAAACATTATAAGTGAAAGAAAGGACAGTACCAGCTCCAAGAGGTTCTTTTGGGGAATAAACACAGGCTCGCACAGACTACAAGGAATAAGACAGACTGCTTAGTGGCATACCACAGAGGCAGGGGGGACGTGAATAGGGCTCTGGGAATAAACGAACAAGAGAGTCATATGGTTAGGGGTGATGTTGTCTTCCTCTAATGCAATGAATCCCTTCACATTTAGAGAGAAAGGATTGCGTTAGAATTCTAAGTCAGCTCATTCAAATTCTAGCCTGCTTTCACTTGCAGTACACAGATCAGAAACAAAGTGCTCAATTATTTCAACACTCAACTTCCCTTTGAGGGAAGTAGTCCTATAGACAAAGCCTCAGATATGGTAAGAAGACAAAGAGTGCAGGAAAGAGAGATCACCAAGACAGGTCATGAGCAGCACAGTTTCCCTAAGTCCTACTGGACCTACTTAGGGTCCTACTGGACCACTACTTAGGGTCCTATTGGACCACACTTAGGGTCCATAAAACCGTGTGATTACTGAGCCTGAATTGTGACAAGATCCTTCTGCTACGCAAGTTTAAAAAAAAAATGGCTACAGATTGCATGAAAACCACATCAATGCCAGCATAGGTCAGGTTGTAAGAGACTCAGTCCAGGAGTAAAGTATCTGGAGACAAGCCCCACTCAAAGCATCTGAAAGCTCCTGATACCTGACATGTGATCAATATCCTCCATAATCTCTCCCTCTGCCACTTATTTCGTTGGTATACATGTAGTATTCCAAGTACTACTAACCATAAAACAGCCACAGAATAACTTCACAGAGCAAGGCAGAGCCTCAAAAAATCCAAATTCCCATTTGAAATAATAGTTAACATGAACATGTATACATTCAGCATATTGCTATAATTGTAGGTAGGCGCAGAAATACAGAAATATGGAGGGACTGATCCTTAGGTTTTACTGCAGATTCAAGTATCCTGTGGGCAAAATAAAGTGACTTCTTTTCAATTATAATTTATAATACCAAATATTTACAAGTACTTTCCATTTGGAAGATACACTGGTAGGTGCTACAGGAGATAAAAAGATGAATAAATGCATGCCCCCTGACCACCACAGGGAGTTTATAATCTAGCAGGAGAGATGGGATGTATAATTAAGTAACCATAAAATAAGATGGTCTGCAACAGATATCACTAGAGAGATACAATTAAAGTGCTATGGACATTCACAAAAGGCATATTTGTAAGTTTTTCTGGATGAAGGAAGGTAGACATGTGGTACATTTGTTCTGTTCTTTGAAGATCTGTATATAGAGAGATGGATATTATGCAAGAAGGGAGTGAGATGGGAGACAGGGAAGAGAGAATTTGGGGCAAAGGAAGCAGTTCAAGAAAAAATACGTGGGGGAAAAAGTCAGTATCGGAAAGGTAAGACAAAAATGTGTGATTCAGCTTATCTGCTGCATAGGCACACACACTGGCAAATTACAAGAAGTTATTCTTCCTGCTGGATCGTGGCAAGTATAGCCCATTGGGATTTTTTTTTTCACTTGAAGAATGGCATGATTTAATAGGAAGTGAATACTGAGAAGAGTAGATTCAAATATAAAAACTTAGAAAATGCTAAAAGATATTGAAATCATCCCGACTAGATGGAAGGACCTGAATGAAATGGGGAGATTGGGAAATCCTTGGGGGCAGGAATTTACAGGCTTTCCAGATGATTAGCTGTGTAAGATGAGGGAAACGGAGGAGGCAAAGTATCTGGAAAGCTTTAGTTTGGTGACAGAAGGAACAGTGGAACCATTAACCAGAAGGGGGAATCTGGTGATTAAGTTCGTTTGCAGGGATTGCCTTGGATATTTGACTCAACAATAAATCGTCCAGGAGGTGAATGGAAATATCTGCATTAAGAGGAAATGAAAAGGAAAGTGTAGGTGAGAAGATTTGGAATTCATCCCCGGAGAGTCGTCAAAGTGGTGAAAGAAAGAAACATTGCTACAGAAGCATGGCGATAAAGAGGGCGAGAGGGTCAAGCTCAGAACACCATGGCAAGTCAACGCTGAGGGCATAGGAGGGAGATCAGGAACCAGCAAGAGAACATAGAGAGAGGACCAGAGGGCTAGGATTAAAGCCAGAACATGCTGCTTCCCAATGGTAAATTTAGGTTAGCGGTGGGGGGACAGGGTCATTGGATTCTGCAACAAGAAGTTCACTGGAATGTTGCCAGAGCAGCTTCGGTAGAGTAGCAGAGTGTAGCCCACTTTTAAAGCTTAAGCCATGAGCATTATTAGGTGAGGAAGTGAAGAAAGACAGGCTACATTTTTGGGATGTTTGGAAAGTGAAAAGGTAAAACGGAGGACAGGAATCCAAGAGTTTAAATAGATGGAGAGATTTGCTTTTAGAGATGGTGGTAGGACGGGGAGACTGTTAGAGATGGTGGTAGGCACGTGTGGAAGAGATGAAAAGCCCATAAGGGAGGTACTGCTGGCTGGAGTGGACCTCAGGACGGGTCAGAGGGTAGGCATCGGAGCACCGGGGTGAGGAGCACTGGGCTGAGAGGGAGGATGGAAAAGACGAACGAAAGACAGCAGGAATTTAGAAATGGAGAGGACTGGTCATGTGAGGACTCAAGAAATCAGGTGTCTTTTCTCAGCAATGCAGTAGGAAAGACCGCGTGTTGGGAGACAGGAGTTAAGGATGAAAGGAAAAATGGAAACCAAGTTTCACAACCACTTGGCAGATGGGACACAGAGTCAACACTGGAGAAATAAAAAAAAGATGTTCAAGCGGGGTAGGGTTCAGGGGGCACCAAACGGATGGCATCTGTGCCCTCGGCACAGGTGGAAGACCCTCCGTTCTCGCAGGGGGAATGGATGACGGGGATGGCGGGGGGGGATGCAGAGCTGGAAAAGCAACCGGGTGTTGCTTGCGGGTGTTGCAACCAGGTGTTGCCAGGCGGCAAGAGGCAGAAGCCAGTGCTGCGGAGAGCATGGGGCGATACCAAAGAGGTGAGGAACTTCAGCCAGGGCGGTTGATGGAGCAGAACAGCACAGGGAGCGTGAAGGGAAGTAGGTAAGATACAGAAACTGCAAGGTTGTGGTCAGAGAGAGAATTCAGAGCTTCAGACCAGGAGGTGGAATGATTCAAAAAAAAAAAAGAAAAAAAGAAAGAAAGAAAGAAAGAAAAAAAAAAAAGATCCAGGCCTGGCTGTGAGAGGAAAAACTGAATCTCTGCGGTGTTTTTTTTTTTTTTTTTAAATCACATAATGGAGAATATCTTTGACTCACACCCTGACACCAGAAAAAATTAAAACTTGCATGTATAAATATACTGATTTATGCATATCTATTTATACAAACATAATACATACATTTAAATATTTGATACTTTTGCATTCATATATTATATGCGAGTATAATATATTCCATTTGGAAATCTTTTATATTCGTCACAGTACCAGCCCAGGGGCATCGTTTGTACTGCTCAATAGATACTGGTTTAATTGAAATTAACATATTTAATTAGAGCTTTTATTTTTGTCTCCTGCATAGTACTGGAATCTGCGTCACCCCCTACATCATAACGCTATTAAAATAATTAAAAATAAAGAGAGTTCAGGTTTGAAATGTGGAAACCAAACCAAATCTTGAAAATAACCATTTTAAATTGGGCTTCGCATTGTGCTTTTACCCTTAATCCTTGCGCTGAGTTTCCATTTGTTTCCATTGCCAGAACACGGATTCTACACACCAGAGTCCCAAGGCTATGAGGGATTCTACTCATCCACTCTGCTTGCCACCTTCAGTTCTCATCAGGAGTCCTCACCCCTGTAATCACACCAGCAATTATGTTTTAAAGCACAGAACAGTGCCAGAAACTCCCTGTGATGAGCTGTGAGATGGATGCAAATGGACATCCTGGCAGAGAAATAGGGATGGTTTCTAACTTTTCCCACTTATTCCCAGTACTGCTGTCCTAACCCATCATTCTTTGGACAAAATTCTTTTTCCTTGCTTCAATATTGCAAATTAGAGTCTTCAGACTTCACTAATGTCTCCAAGGCATGGAAATACCATTGGCTTCCATTTTTTTTTTTTTTTTTTTTTTTTTTTTGGCAGGGGATAGTTTTGTGTCATGAGAATAGATAGGTGTAGATACTTTAAGTGATAGAATCCACAGGGCTCTGGTGTGGTTGAGTCAATGCAGTTGGCATGGGATAGAGGTGGGATGCATTCAGATATCCTGTGATGTTATATCCTATATCGGGACCCCAAACTAGCATGGAACCCTAGGTCTAGACTGGCGTTAGACATTTTCAGACTGATGAATCTACATCTTAGTGATGTCCCAAATATCTGATACGTCTAGGAAAGAACTGCCCACTGGTTAAGTAGCACTTGGTGGTATGGTGGCTCCTTAAGAGTTAGCGTGCGTAGATATCACTGGGCACCCCCTATGGCAGTGAGGACACACAGAACATAGAGCAAGTGCTACATTGGAAGAGTCATTGAACCGGGACAGAGGACAGATAAGGGCAGTACTTCTGTCATCTTAACACTGATTCGACTTGATCGTTCTAGCTGCCTACTCAGTCACCTATACAGGAGGAGAAGCGCCAGCCTTCCATTTTCTATGGGAAGACTCACAGTTCTTCATCTGCCCAACAAGATAATGAATTTAGAGATTCACAAACTACACGCTCATGTGACCACTTATTAAAAACAATTCCTAGCTAGGAGTCCTGTTCTTTCCACACATGAGCCTGAAATAAAAGCAGGTGGAAGATGAGATGGTTTCAATGTCTTTAAATTCTGGAACCTGTGTTTTGACTCCCTTCTCTGTTACTCTCTGTGTTCTTTGCTCTCTCCCCCTTCTCTTGTATCTTACTATCTTCTCCTGTATTATCATCCCAGGAAAAGAGATGAGACTCCTAATGTAAACTAGGTGTTTAAATGTGTAAATCCCTAATATGGCTTAATATGTCACCCTTCCTGGGACTGTTTTCATTTAAATGACAGACGAGCAGCTCAGTGCTAGAAGAGTACGTCTGTGTAGGAAGCCAGTAGTTGAAAGTGGGGTGGGCAATGAAAAGGAAAGGTCCTCTCAGGACCTCTGAAGCCACGCCATGGATCATATGCCATTTGTAAGGCCAGACCCATTCCATTAGAACTGTCCACTTTTAGCTGTTCATCATCCACAATCAGTTCCTTAGACAGAACGAAGAGTCCCTGACACTCAGGTGAAGAAAGCAAACGCTCTACTGAAGTGTCTGGCGGTCTACTGAGCACACATTTCTTATATGGCTTTGGGCTCAGAAAGCACAGAAGTTATGGCCACAATGGCTGGAAATGCCCAATGCATTCACCAATGATGCAGCTGCATCATGTATGCACACACGGGAATCACTCCTAACACACCAGACAGACACACACAGGGCGTCAAGCAATGACAGGGCTTTCTTAAAGAGAAGGGGGTTAAAAGAATACAGTGAGTTCTGGAATAGCTTTTTCCAAAGGCCGTTGCCCAAACCATCTGGTTACTCTGTCCCTAAATCTGGAACTAACTAAACACCAAACAAATAAACAAACAAACAAACAAACAAAAACAGAAACAAAGAAACCCTAGCTCTTAAGTGAGATGTGCAGGTGACCAGCACGCTGCAGTTTTGGTAATAGTTTCTTCACCTCCCATGCGGAGAATTCCCCCCTTGGGCAACTCCCGATGGCCACGGAAGACTGGGCGGGTGATATTCACCTAATTGTATAGAAGACTCCTATTTTATCACATTACACATGCGTTTGGGCACTACTGACACCACCAACACTTAATGGAATCACTTGGGATTCTTTTTCCCCCAATCACAACATGGCTGTGGCCAGGACGGAGGAATCCACATCAAGGAGGTTTCCCACGTTCTGGCTGAGGATACACAGTGACATACTTTGAAATTACGAGATCCACTGCACATGCATCACTCTGAAGGGTGTGCGCATTCTTGACTCGGGCAAATTCAAGGGGCACATTAACTGAGGTTGGTGGAAATGCTAAGATTTAAGCATTGCCACTGAGAGGATACAGGATCAGAGCCACCAACCCACTTTCCGGTGGAAGGGAATGACAGAGGACAGCAAAGATAGAAAGCATGGATTCTGAGGAAAATTGGAACAATTGGTGCTCTCGAGGGTGTCTGTGGAATCTCAGTTTTGGGCAGATTGGGTCTTTGTCCAGGCCCAGTGTGGAATGGATGGGGCTTACTGCTGAATTCATCCTCATGCATTTTACTGGCTTGTTATTTTGGAATGAAGTAATATCTAGAACTCGACACTGCTTGGCCTTCCTTTCTTTAAGCTTTCTTGAGCAGGCCACGAATACTTTATTTGGTCCCAATTCAAACATCCAGCTGAAGAGAAGTGACCAAGGGGCCCAACGAAAAGGTTTAGAAAAATGAAACGATCCAGCTGACAGCTTTCAACGATGGGAGGATAGGACCAAATATGATGTAACGTCTTGCGTAAACGGATTTGGACATTTCATCCCGTGGTAGATAGAGAGAGGCTGCCACCCTTCACAAAACAAATAATCCAGTGAAAGAAACTCTGTTTTTCTGGTTAATAACCCAAGGTCAGGTTATGAATCCCTGGCTCAAGGCAAATAGCACCTTCCTGAGGGCAGAAACGAGGACAGGACAAAATAAAGTCACTATCGGCACCGTCCCTCACATACCCACCCTTCTACGTCTAAAACCAACTTCTGCAATCTTTCTATGGGCAGATCTGGTCATTTTTTTTTTTTTTTTTTTTTTTTTTTTTTTTTTTTTGGAGCAGATCTGGTCATCTTTTCTAGAAAAGCATGCATATTTGTAAGACATGTATCCAGTGCTACCTCCCTGTCACCAGATATCACATGCTTCAAAAAGTAGACTTTGTGGGAATTTTCTGCGTGTGCTTGCAGTGCTGATACCTAAGGAGTGAGGGAGGGCGTAGGGAGGTTGCCAGCACTCAGGTACTAGGAAGAAAAGAATTGGCTTTGATATGGTTGTTAAACATCACAAGGGGGCTTCTGGGAGATTTCTCAGGACTGAGCTTCCTGAAACCTCTTGGCCACATCAGGATTGAGGGTCAATTTGACCTCAATTCTGATTTAAGCCCTTTTTTGGAATCTTTCCTACCCTAGGTGCCGACAGGGCAAATGTGGTGTCACCAGCTTGACTCTGCATGGAATGCTGGTCATCCGCGGTCTACCTAGGAGACAGGAGCAGGACCTGGGTTCTGCTTAGGGCCAAGCCGGACCCAGTGCCAAGCCCAGGCTGATGGGCACGGACACTTCTCACAGACCAAGAAGATTGGTGAGGTGGGGAGGCGTGGGCACAGATTACTTTTCCCTGGCATTTTCACCACAGTGGCCTCCATTCACATACACTTTTCCCCAGACGCCCTGAAGCAAAAGCCATACAAAACAATTCCCCTAATGGAAAATGAAAACCCATAACAAAACACTTTTCCCCTCTTCATTCCCATCCCCACCCCACTCCCTCCAGCCCGACACCCTGAATACTCACAAGAGAACACTTTATCTATACAAAATTAATTAGAAAACAAAATATTTACATATGAAATAAACACCATCTTCATTTCTGTCACCAGTGGAGACCGACAGAGCCCCCTTTGTTCTAGATTGCTGTTCGCTAGGTTAGTTGGTTTGGTTTTTTTATTTGAAAGGGGTGAGGTAAGAGGAAGAGTGAGGGGAGGATCCCCTGACCTCAGACAGAGTCAGGGTGAAGCGATGTTTATATGGCCCTTCTCCTTCCTCCTGGAGACGCCTCACGCCCTCTGTCCTCTCTCTCAAAGTCTTTCCTTGAATCTAAGGTAAAGCACTCCGTGCTCCTCTCTCCAAATCTGTGAGAGGTTCAGCCCCTTGCCCCCAGGTTCGTTTTAGAAAGAAAACATAGCTTTACAAGGCCTTCAGTTGGCTTTAAAATGAAAGATACTGAGGTAAAAATCCAGGAGGAGGACAGGGGACAGCAGTCAAGGGCAGGGAAGGAGGAAGGGTGGTGAGTCAGGGCAAAACAGGAAGGCAAAGAGCAGCCCTGGAGGGTGTGACTTGAAGAGGCATGGCAGCTTCCTTCCAGAGGAGGATGAGCACCTTTCTGGTTTATGTGTCCTGTGTGCAACATGGAGATCCTGCAGTCAAGCTTCCAAACAGACCCGGGGCTCTTTGGCTGCCAGCCTGGGTAAGGGGAGGAAGGCAGGACAGTGGAACGGACCCACAGGACACCCCCTCCCTAAGTTTCAGGACCGGCAGTGACGAATATTCATTTCCCTTCTCAAGTTTCCAAGTGAAGGGGGGCATTGCATCTGCCAGTACCCTCATCCCTGGAGTTTTAAATATATATATATGTGTGTGTGTATATACACACACACATATATATATATTTACATATATATTTTTATTCTTGAATGGTACACCTGGGAGGGAAAGAAGGTTCTGTAGGAAGGTGGAAGGGCCTCTACTGAGAGTGTTCACATTGAGCTCAATGCCACATTCTCAGGGAGCCAGACCCAGTGGGGCAGTGGGGGAGTCCCTCCCCTCCTACCCTCTCCACTTCCAAATCTCTTCCCTTCCCTCCACGTTTCCTGAGCTGTACTCACAGAGCAAGCTCATGCCATTGGACTGTCTGTTCCAGATCAGTTGTGATCAGTTCTGGTGGAGCAAGCTCTCCTAGCTCCAGGTGAAGTAAGAAGGGATCAAAGCATTGAAAACATCCCCCTCTCTCACTTACCCGACCGTAAACAACTCCCCTATACTTCAAAGCTTTACGTAGCTCCTCCCCAAACATTGGCTCAAGAAAGCTTTTATAGAATCTTTTGCTCTCAAGTGTGGGCAAAAGAGCCGTGGCTGCTTCCCGTTCCCTTCAGCCTTCCTGGAAAGTTCTCGTTCAAAACTGGTTGAACCGCAGAGGAGTGACTTTTGCACCTTGCTCTCGTAGGATCGTTCGTCACCTTTTTGTCTAGACCGCATCATCGTCCATGTCAAGAACTTCCATTCTCCTCACTCAGGAAGGGTGGAGGGGAGAGACAGCCAACCTTCAGGTAGCATCGGACCATCTCTGTTTGTATATAAGCCAAAAGAGGCACACCACTTCGAGATGTTGGAAGAAACAGCTTTAGGAGTCCAGGTTGCCCTCTCTACATTTCTAGGCCCCTGACCACATGCCCGTGTAGACTACATGCACGTACAAGTGTACATGGCCATACATGCACATGTCGTCCACCTTCTCTTGCCTCTAGTGCACCATGGAACATGGCTATGATGTGCTTTCCGTCACCTACCAAAGACCCTTGGTTCCAGTTCACCACCACGGAGTCTCGTGGAATTGAAACATTCTTTTGGCTTATATATAAACACACATGGCCTCCTGCCCTCTGCTTGGCACGTGATCCCTACACGGATGACACCTAAGTGACTGGAATTTAGCAAAAGCCTCTTTGCATTCACGGGCAGTATGGCAAATGGTCTCATTTGGGTGCTTTTGCCTTCTCACCTAACCATCCACATCAGTTTGGGAAGAGCTATCCTGCGCTCACGTGGCCTCCTTGTATCTCTCTCCCTGCTGCACTCCAAGTTGGGTGGCAAACAGTCCTTCCATGCTCCGAGGAAGCCTGCACGCAGCCACCTCCTTTCTCCACTCTGCCCTCCCGTGCTGAGCGAGCCCACCGGATTCCCTCCCGGGAACGGGAACGACTGACAGATGGAGAGGGAGGAGAGCACTGGAGAGGCGGGGGAGGGCTGGGGCTGGTCACCAGGGTTGCCCTCTTAGAAGGAATCAGAACTCCAGGATTCCGTCAATAAATGAAAACAACAAGAAAGGAGCAAATGGGAACCAAGTTCACCCCCGTCACCCTCCGTGACATGCGCACCACACGCCCACGGCCCCACCCTCCCGTACCCACCTTAAAACCTCTCTCTTCCCTCACTCAGACATCAGACTCAATACTAGAAAGTTTCTCATAAACATGCCCATTGCTGGAGCCATTGAAAGCCCTGGGGTTTTTGTTGTTAGGCACACAGGGGTTGGACTGGTTCCCTATACAGATGTCTTTCTGGAAACGGCCTGGCACAGCCCCGTGAAGGGCCGAGACCACCGGCTTGTTGGTGACAAGGGCCCGGAAGTCTGGCCTGGCTTTCGGCGCCCCCGCCACCGTGGGCTGCCTGAAGAAGTAGGATTTGCTGCCATGGAGCAAGCACTGGTCGTCCCCAAAAGTGGGGATGAAAGGGTTTTGTGTGACCCGGTCAGGGTAGAGCGACTTGCTGAGCATGTAGCCGCCGCTGGGGTTGTTGTGGTGGTGGTGTCCAGCAGTGGGCACTGAGGACTTGTTGTTGGCAAAGGTGCTCTCGCCAGCTGGCATCTCAAACATGTGGGCGTAGGGACTCCCGTCCAGGAAGCGGCCCTTGTCTTTCAGGCTCACGCTGCGCGGGGCCAAGGCGGCTTCTTCCTTCTGCAGGTCCACGAAGGTGTCGTAGGAGTGCTGCCGACGCAGCTTGTTCCGGGTCTTCTTCTGGGCCTTGGAGTTGGTCGGGCTCTGGGGGTACTTGGTGGTGGAGGCATTGGACGTCACCGCCACAGGGGCAGCCGGCTGGTCCAGCTCCTGCAGGGAGTTGTCCTCGCTGATGTCATACAGGTTGCCTGCCTTCTTGCAAGCCTCGCAGCGGATGCACGCCTGCCTGCCCGAGTTCTGCCCGGCCACGGACGCGGAGTAGTTGTGCAGCTTCGACGGGCAGCTGCGGCAGAAGTTGCTGCCGCCCGAACGGTCCTCCCAGTCCACGTTGGCCAGGTTCTTCTCCCAGGGAGCCGGGACCCCACTGACCACGCCGTGTTTGTCGCCCGCCCCGTGTTTGAGGTGAGACCTGTTGGTACAGGGCCCTCCTCCGCTGACCGAGTCGCGCTTAAAGTCATCGCCCTGCTCCTTGTAGATATCCGTCAGGTCCACGTGCTCCCAGTGCGGGGAGTTCTCCTTGGTGCGGAACTGGTCCAGGTAGAAGTCCCGTAGCCCTTCCTTGTCCCTGAAGTAGCGCTTGTGGTCCGGGGAGCGGGGTGGCCGGCGGCGGTAGGCCAGCTCGATCTCGTCAAATTCCCGGCGGGACTTGGCCGAGGCCGGCCGCTTCTTCAGGCTGTCCTTGTATTGCTGCTTGCGCCGCTTGGCGGCATTGCCCTCGATGTTTCCGTAGGTGACCGTGTGGGTGGAGATGTCAGACACGTCGGAGCGGATCAAGTCATCGTGGCCACTGTAGCGGTCGCTCTTGAAGGAGAATTTGCCGTACAGGTCGCTCAGCTGGCTGTGCTTGGAGGAGGGGAGGCCAATGTCCAGGGGCTTCTTGCTGATGGACCTCGGCTGCGTGGTGAAAGGCGGGTTGTCACAGTCGTAGAGCCCATCGATGGAGCTGGCACTGCCGATGCTGTGGGGGCGGTGGTGGTGGTGATAGTGATCCTGGTACACGTTGCTGTCCTTCAGCTGCAGGTTGCCAAAAGTTCTCTCCACCTCGCTGATGTAGTCGCTGAAGAGGTTCTCCTCGCACGGCGGGTTGTTGTAGGATTTGCAGTCAGAGTGTGTGAAGCTGCGGCGGTGCTCGGAGATGTCGTAGACCGATGACTCACGCCGGATGAAGTCCAGGGCGCTCTGGGGGGAGCCGTTCACACCAGACAGGTTGGCCATGTTCTTGGCCGTGCGGAGCAGGCGCAGGATGTTGGAGTGCGTGTTGTTCATGGTTGCGGTGGGGGAGTTCATCACGGACTGGCGCTCCTCGATAGCCACCCCGTGGATGCAGCTGTAGATACCCTGCAGCAAGGAGAGGATGACACGCATCAGGTCTCTGGCGAGGCTAGAAATGCCCACGTGGAGGACAGTCTCCCCTCCACCACTACTAACTGCCTCGCTGGATTAAGAAAAGTCAGGCATGAAATGTGGCACGGTCTTAAAACTCACAGAATGCTGTGGCCAGAAGCTTGCCTGATTTATCACCTTGCATTTGCACAAGATGAGCCAAGCTCAGTGGTCTGGCTCTCTGAGAGGGGACACGGTCACTCCAAGTGACTTGAGTAAATAGATTGGAATTGTAAGACATGACATTCTATGCCTCGACTCCACCATTGCCTTGCACTGACTTTCCTTCCTGTGCCTACGTTTTCCCATCTTAAAAATGAGGTCATGATATCAGCTGATTGCAAAAATGATTGTCAGCTTCCTGGAAATCGATAGCAATACTCCCCAGGTGCTGGGGCTGTTCTGCCCAGGCTGGCCACCCTTGACTGGTGGTATAGCACAGGGGAGCTCAGAGCTCATAACAGCCACTTTTTTTTCCAGTGGCTTTTAGGATTTTGGTCACCAAATAACAGCTGAGCAGTTCTCTTCTTGAGCCAAGCATGAACCAAATTCACAGAGAGAGTTAGGGAGCCCTGGGGTCAAAGAAGGATTTTTCTCCTCCTGTGTCCTACACCGTGGGAGGGCAGAATTGGGACAGACAGCAAGTACTAAGTAGGGACAAATAATTCCCTTGTTGAATCCTCTCACTTATTCTCTCTTTAGCTCCTAGTCTCCTTCTTAACACTTTGTCACTCACTTAATCTTATCATACATAATTAATACTGTAACAAATTAGTATTGATTGAGAACTCCCTGTGTACAGCTCCTTGTTCCAGGCCTTGAAAAACACCACCCAGCCCAGGTAATGGGTTGGGTTCAAGTCCCAAGTCAGGGAAACCTGCTAATGTCTCGCTCCCTGCCTTGGAAGGTGGACACATTTGAAACCTTTTTCCCTGGCAAGGGAAGTATGTGAAGAGGAGGTGGTTTGAAATGGGTCTTGAAAACAAAGGGGATTAATTTGGGAAGGGCAGTTGCCCCAACAGATGGGGACGAGAGCAGAGAAGATTAGAATAGAGAATCACAGCTAAGTGGGGGAGAAGAAGGGGTTAGAGGAAGTGAGCCTCACCATCCCAGAGGGCCATATCAAGACCTAAGATCTTCAAAGTAAGGTTACTGTCCTTACTTTCCTTCTTTCTAACCCTCCTTGGTTGGGGCCAAGAGAAAGCACCAAGCAGTTTCTTCTGCGGGGGCCTTCATTATGCTTCCGGGTCGTGAGTGGGATTCCTGTTACAGGCCACCAGCTCCCCCGTTCCTTCTGCCACCACCCTATGTTGGACCTCAGACAGGGCTGTACGGTGCAATAATGTGATTCAGGGACCACACATCCCCCCTCTCCTGCATACAGGTTCCTGAATGGCCTGAATCAGCTCACAGCCAGAGAGGAAATTGTTCTGTAGCACTAAAACACTACAGGAAAATGATGAGAAGACAGGACGACTTAATGAGAAATCCATTTTCTTACATAACTCCATTAGAGCCCAAGTTAGTTATATCTGAAATCTAGCCCTCTATTCTATAAAGGACATCTGAGGTCACTTCTCACGAATGAGTCCCAAAACTTTACCGACAAGAATGAAAAGAAGCCTGCCTTCCCCCCACCCCGCTTCGCTGTGATCCTCTGTTCATATTTAAAACTGAGTTCTGAATCCTCACTTTGGACCAGAAACGGAGAAGAGACCTAGATAAAGAATGACTTAAGAGCTGTACTCTTGTTTCAGTGAAGAAAGTTTCTGGAATGTACATTTCTTATGGGTCAGTACTTATTTCTGAAGGTTCCGTTAAGCTCTTTAACTCTGCATAACTCACACATGGTTAAAACAGAGTGGAACCGTGGAGCTACCAATAATTTATCTCTGTATGTCAGAACAAGAGAGCCACATTATATTTCACTATTTGAACAGACATGTGATTTTTTTTTTTTAAAGAGAGATTAAATGATTAATACAGCCTATACACAATTAACTAACGGTGACGGAAAGCATTTGGTAGAAGGCCAAAATTTTCGTTTTGACAGATCTGCCAGTTCTTCGTGAGAACCAAATGCCCAGGCCCCACACACGAAGCTGCCGCTTTTTGAAGGAAAACCAGCACCCCCTGTTGTTTAGAGCCACCTGAAATCCCGTCACCCGACCCGCGGGGGAAAGGTGCACGATGTGGTTTCTTGCTGCAGCTGCACGGGGCTGGAATTAGTGCCCGCCTGGGTCTCTGTGCTTTGCACGGCCCTAGACTGAGCTGTCCCCCGCAAGCTCCCGACACCTCAATCGAGCCACTCACTCTGCTGATGGAGAAGACCATGCCAGGCTTGCCGGAACAGACGCCCATAAAGCAATGCCGGAACTGCCAATAGAAAAGGTGTTCGCAGATGAAGGTGATGAGGCTGAGAGCCATGGCTGCCCCCAGCATGTAGAAGACTCCCGCCATGTTGTCGATGTCCAGCTGGCTGCTCATGACTTCGTTCTTTTCATTGTGACAGATGCCAGTGAGCCAGAGAGCCTCCAGCTCCTCCATCTCCCCTGGAGACGGGCCGGCAAGGGGAGCGGGGAACGGGGGGCCGAGAGCAGGCAGAGGGGACAAGAAGGGTATTGGGGAAGAGAGAGAAGGACACAAGAGAGAAAGAGACAAGGAGACGGAAAGAAAGAAAAATCAATAGAGAAAATCACGGTAATTTGATGAATACCGCCGTGTATCAATTCATCAACGTATTCAATAAGTATTCGGCGACAACTTAATGTGGGTACTGCAGTGACACAAAGGTATGGGGCATTGCCTCCGCTCTCCATGATCTGTCAGTCCAAACTGTATACAGATAATCAATATGACCGGCAATGTGCAGGTAATGCGAGAGTTCAAATTCACGGGAGTAATTTTGTGGATGGCGTGACCGGTCAGTTCTCCTGAGGAAGGTAGGACTTGGAGGTGGGCATAGAAAATGGGTGCGTTTTAATTTATATTGCATGAAAAGGCACTCGAGGCAGCAGAAATAGCATGATCAAGGGGAGAGAGGTGGGAGTACACAAGCCTTTGTTTGGGAAAGACACGCAGAACAGCTCAAGCAGAGAAAAAGGGGGCACAGGAAGCTGAACAAAAAAGGTTCATGCAAGGTGCTCAGGGCCTGAGTATCAGACTAGGTGCTTTGTACCTTCATTTGTAGACAGTAAGAAATCACATAATCAAATAAGAGATTCAGAAAACTGGCTCTTAAAATATGTGCAAATCAGGGGCACCTGGGTGGCTCAGTCAACTGAGTGTCCGACTTCGGCTCAGGTCATGATCTCAAGATTCCTGAGTTCGAGCTCCGCATCGGGCTCACTGCTGTCAGCGCAGAGCCTGCTTCGGATCCTCAGTCCCCTTTTCTCTCTGCCCCTCCCCCACTCTCAGAAAAAAAATTTTTTAAGTGTGCAAATCAGATTGGGCTGGGGAAGGAGGGATGGAGAGAGAGAAGCAGAGATTGACTGATCCCCCACTGACCCTCGCACTATCTGATCTCTTGTTGCAGAGGGAAATATTAAGAGTAAAGGGGAGTGAACTTGAATCAAATGAAACCACCAAATTTAGAACTGCCTCCTTGTAACACCGCTTCGAGAAGCTCTGCTTGATTTAATTCATGCCAGAGACAAATAACCTTTATCCACTCCCCTGGATACTAGAAATTAGGAAGGTACAAACCTTAGACAAAAGGAAAATGAAAAAATTCACGTGCCCTTGAATGCATCTAATTCTAGGCAAACAAAATTCTGAAAATCTCATGAAGAAAGCTACCTGTTCTAATAATTTCAGTTTGGTTAAAAATTTGAACTTTGAGTAAACTGACTGGAGCTTTGGTAACTTCTGCAAACAATCTCTACTGTTTCCCTTCCTCATAGACAGAGGCTCTGTTATTGCCTTTAAGTGACAGCTACATGAAAATTATAGAAGCCCTTATACCAACATGGCTTATATGCTTCAGCTATAAGCCTTGAGTCTTTCCAGTGTTAATCAAATCACTTTAAAACATTTTTTGAATGTTTATTTATTTTTGAGAGAGAGAGAGAGACAGAGAGCAAACAGGGGAGGGACAGAGAGAGAGAGAGAAAGACAGAATCAGAAGCAGGCTCTAGGCTCTGAGCTGTCCACACAGAGCCCGATGCGGGGCTCAAACTCACGAACTGTGAGATCATGGCCTAAGCCGAAGTCGGACACTTAAGCGACTGCGCCACCCAGGCGCCCCAAATCAAATCACATTTTACTCATTTCTTTGATCAAACTATGATTTTCCTAACTAGTGGAACAACGGACTTCACCTGGAGTCTGAAAATCCAGCTGTGTTCCTCTGCCTTGAATCTCATCCCTAACAGCAAAGGTTCTGCAGACATAATTTAGACAACCTCCTGGCTGATGGCCTGTGGGGCCAAGCAGAGTCAGGCTGCCCTCGCATAACTGGATTAGCTTCTGGGAGACTAACAGGAAGAGTAGGTACTTTAAAAAACAAAGTGGAGAGGAATGCCGAAGGCTGGAGTGTAATGAAATTGGAGATCTTCTCAAAGCAAGATGGCTGCCTCAGTCTCCTGCCAAAATGACACTGGGGAGTGCCTTACGAGTTTCTGCCTCAGAGGACCCTGTCCCTGCTTCCTATCTCTTCCAGCTTAAAGAGCAAGATGGGAGAGAGGGAAGAATGAATAGATGGCCACAAGTGTACTGGCCTTTCTCTGGACACACAAAAAGCAGAAGCCTTTCCGAAGCTCTCTCTACTGCTCCGGCCACATGTGAAAAGACTGTCTGGAACATCTAATACTAGCCCCTCTTACTTGATCCCTGAAGGTCTAATCATACCCTGCAATCCTGAAATGTACCTCCTTGATCAACTACATTAATCCTCCCAAATTTCACCCAGTTATGGGTTGAACTGTGCACCCACCCCGTGACCACCGCCAAATTCCTATGTTGATGTCCTAATCCTCAGTACCTTGAAATGTGACTTTATTTGGAAATGAGGTAGTTGCAGATGTAATTAGACAAGAGGATATCATGCTGGAGTAGGGTGGGCCCCTATCCATTACACTTGGCATCTTTAAAAATGGGGGGGAAATCAGGCATCTACATAGGGAAAATGGCGTGTGATCATGAGGGCAGAGATGGGGCGATGTGTCTACAAGTGAAGGAACGCTAAAGGCTGCCAGAAAACCACCATGAGCCAGGGGAGGGGCATGGAAGAGATTCTCCCTTGAGGCCTTCCAAAGGAATTGATGCTGACACTTTATCTTGGATTTCTGGCCTCCAGAACTGTGAGACAAATTTCTATTCTTTAAGTCACTCAGCGAGGGTACTTTGTTATGGCAGCTGTAGGAAACTAATGCCTACCCCCCCAAAACTTCACAGTATACCGTGAGATAACTGTCTGGAAGTGCAAGGGTTACAGGAATGGAGAAGAAAGAAAGGTTGGTGTTTTGGACTAGCCGTGAGAAGAGCCCAAATAAGCATTTCCCCTTTCTTTGACTCACCATCTCCAAATAGCTGCAGGATAGCAAGGTCCACCTGGCGCTTCCACCCAGAATCTTTTTGGATGGCAATGCCATAACCCGTGGAAGCAAAGACCTTCCCACTGCCAATGGTCACCAGCTTGCAGCCTTCATCTCTGCCTGCCATGTAGTTCAGCACTGCTGCATCATAGATGAAGGCATCCAGTTTCCTGTGCAAAGAAGAAGCAAACAAACAATCCAATGGAGGAATTTTAGCCCAAAACTACCTATGGGGCCATTAATATGAAGCAATAGGGTTCCAGCCAACTATGGAGAGGACTGGTTCAAAGTAAGGCTCGAGTTGGAACTCAGCCAGAATCTAAAGCCTAAATCGCAGGCTGTTCTTTATGTGATTTCAGGTTGAAAGGAGGAGTTCTTTCCCTCCCACTGGGAATGATGAGAATGTAAGTCGGGCCTGAAGCCAACTCATAAGCTGTGTCTGAAAGGAGAAGGAGTAAAAAGGAATCAATAAAAATAATAACAGAAATAATGAAAAGTAACCATCACAATGATAACAACAAATAGCACGGGGTAGATTTATATAACATTTTTCATTTCTCAGTTCATTACAGTCCAGAGTGGGGATAAGTGTAGGTGTGTGTGTTTCGATAGATGTGCAGTGCTATTTTTGTGGTCAGAAAGGTTTCAATATTCTGTTTTGCACCAGAAGGAGAGAAAGGAGTAGTCGGGGTTGTAGCGGCACAGGCTTACGTTAAGAGCGAATGTGCGCAACGACGGGAAAACCCAACGTATAGAAGAATTCAGGTCTCTCAAGTTCCCAACATAGAAGAATCTCATATTATGTATTGTGCTTCCCAAGGGAGGAATATGTAGGGAAGGGAGTAAGACCACGGGTAAAGGCAGGAAGGCATGGACCGATATTTCAAACCAATCTTTAGACACATCGAAGGTAGAGAAAGAAATTCAAATACAGCCATATAGGTAGGTACTAGAGAGGTCTGCAAGAAAGAAAAGCATGCATCATCTCCTTCAATTGTACAAGGTGAGTTAGCTTTATCCCTCCTTAAGAAAAAAATAAGCCCTTTCCGGTATGATAAGATAACAAAAAATTTTAAAAGGCCCACGAGGACCCTATAGAAAAGTGACACACCAAAAAACCAAAACTCTGATATGACGGACAGCTGTGGTTGTACCAGGGGCCAGGCTACCTACCAAAGTGGTCCTACACCCAAGCTCAAGTCTCATCTCCTGTAATCTGCTGTGATGTCATGGTGATAAGACAGAGTCTAACAGTATTTAAGGAAACATGCATCTGAGTAGCTTTTCCAAAACTGGAGCCACCGGGAGGTCCAGGTGCTGCTAGTTATCATACAACACAGGAAATCAGCTACAAGACCCCTTGACCCCAAAGTCCCAACATCTATAATGCTCAATTGTCTATCTATCTTATCCCACAGCCGTGGCTTTCAGAGGCCAAATGAATAAAGGGACCAATGTGGCTGGGATTATGCAAGCCAAGGTGTTTCCAGTTCATGAGCTCCTCTTAACACACAAATAACTTTCTAGTGTATAAAGCTGGATCAAAGAACACCAATAAAAGCGGGAATTGGAGATCAGTTAACACAGTCTCACTGTTTGTGGTCTAAGAACCTTCACCCTTTTCTTCCTTTATTCCTCCCTTGTCCAAAAGACACCAGAATCATCATGTTCACCTTTTAGTCAACAGGTCTTCATGTCACATGTAATACATGAACCTTAGCCTTGACGCTTCTCTTTTACTTTTACAGCTATTTTATTTATTCCTGGTTCACGGTTACATTGATGCAAGTAGAACATAATTTGTAAAAAAAAAAAAAAAAAAAAAAAAAAGTATACATAGAAGTATGTAATAGCATAGGAGTCTTTGTGCACTGGCCTGAATTATATTGTCAAATTCAACTTGGAAATCCACAGAAAGCAAATGCAGTCTTGTTTGCTTTAAGTTTGGCACCCAAGCATGATATAGCTGATTCAGTGTACATTTAATAAATGTGAGAAACATATCAAAGACTCTGAGCTTGGAAGCAGTTCTTACCCTGTTTTCAGGGAGAGCAATGCATCATCTACACCCCTCTGGTTGAACTTTCCCATGTAGGCATGCATTTCTGCATAGTTATTGCGAATATTCCTCTCTGTGCTGCCGTTGGGCACAGTCCCAAAGCGAAAAGGGGGTGAGAAGTCATTGGGTCTCTGGAACTGGAGAGAGAGAAAGAAAGAGAGAGAAAGAGAGAGAGACAGACAGAGAAAGAAAGAAAATGCTTCAGAAAACGTGAAGAGATATTAAGTTAGCATTTAGTGGATTTATAATGGAAGGGACCCAACTACAGTTCACCAAATACAATAGCCCTCACTTAGGAACAGCGGTTGCTAACTGAAAGAGGACTTCAATTCCATGCAATTTAATACATATTGTTGAGAGCTTTCTATTTTCCCAATCCTGAATTTAATCTATAACCTTTGCATGTTCCATTTGTGCATACTGTACAATATCAGTGATGATGGGGATGTGCTGTTAGCTTAACTGCACGGGCTTAGTCACCTTTACACCTGAAAATTATGTAAAATATGGTTACAGGTCTCTTAATTTAGGGGTCTAAATACATTGTCATTGCACCATTTAAGGCTATAGAACTTCAGTGGGATGAACTACATTGTACTCCTGAAAACAATTTGTTGGATATCAAATATATTTTGCTAAGAAATTTTCTTGACCTTCCTTGATGCATTAAAAGCCTATATTTATTCTACATGAGTTGAACAAACTGTAAAATCAAATACAGTTTTCATTATGTTCCTTCCCTTGCTTAAGAACTAAGAGTAGATCTCCAGTGCCTATCACAACAAAGTGAAATTTCTTAGCTTAGATGTGTGGCATCAGCTTATTTCTGGTATTGCCCTGCAATTAATAAGACTGTATGTTGCTTCCTGAACAAATTATTCATTTGTATCTTCATGGCCTCATATAGTCTGTCCCCTCAGCATGAACTCACTTTTCTCTTGAGGCCAGTTCATGTCCTTCATCTCAAAATGTAACTCAAAGCAATTTCTTCAGGACACCTTCTGTGAATTCTTTCCTCCATCACGTCTACCCCAAAGTATTTGATGTTCTGGGTTTCTATCATGCTACAAATGCAATTACTCTCTGAATGAACTGGTTAAGTTCTGAGAGCTACTCTTTGATATAGTCATTAGAAGTTTAAGGTCTTAATTGAGACAGATACGGATTGAAGATCAGTTCTGCCACTTACGACTGTGTGATCTTGGGCAAGTGACATGAACTCCATGCATCATTTCCTCATTTGCAAGAAGGAGACAATGATGTCTCGTTTTCAAGGCTCTCGTGTGGATTAGATGATATAATGTATAAGATGTGACTGGCACAGCACCCTTGCACGCAGTAAGTGCTCAATAAAGATTATATTATTTTAAACTCATGTCTATATTCTGCATTCCCCAGTAAACTTCACACTCTCCAACCTCCCCATTCTAATAGTACAGCAGTGATCAGCTAGAACGTGGCCAGAGTAGCTCCCGTAGCTTGGCACAGGAAAGACGATATAGATATTTCAAGTCCTCTTGGTTTCAATACTATGGGGATATATTTACTTCAGAGATATATTTGGAATACTTAGGAGTACTCTGAACCTCTGGACTTGTGTGGGCTTAAAGACATTCTCCTTTCTCTTTCCCTTGACCTGAAAAGCTCAAGAGCTTCTCTGAATATAGGGGTTTCATAAACCACAAAATGTCACAGCACCAGGAACCACAAATACCGTCTTCAGTGTGCAGAGTTGGCCATAGTTAAGAGCAGAGTCATGCAGTGGGGTTAGGCAATCTGTGATGCATCAAAAGACCACTATTTCTTGACTCAAGAGGCTTCCCGTCTGACTTATCACAGTGCTTTTCTCCATTAAGAGTTTTTGTTTCATTGGTTTTGAAAGCGTTGTGATTTTTAAGTGAATAAAAGAGTCCTAGAATTTTAGAGTTGTATAAAGCCACTCCAGGTTAACCAGTCCACACCCTTCATTTCACAGATGAAGACCAAGGCAAAGAGGACAAGTAATCTGCTCACTGACACACAGTGGTAGTGAAGGCTAACACTATCAGGAATCAATTGGCTTAATTAATAGCACTCTTCTTTGTCCCCAGCGGAGAGTAAGTTTAAGGGGACAGAGACATGTTTTTTTAAAGTTTATTTATTAATTTTTGAGAGAGATAGAGAGTGTAAGTGGGTGAGGGGCAGACAGAGAGGGAGACAGAATACCGAGCGGGCTCCGCGCTGTCATTGCAGAGCCTGATGCAGGGCTCAAACTCACGAACTGTGAGATCATGACCTGAGCTGAAATCGGGAGTTGGATACTTAACCGACTGGACCACCCAGATGCCCCAACAGGGATATGTTTTATGGAAGAGACAGAATGCTATGCATATCACAGTCAATGACAATACTTCATTTGTTCGAAAACAGGTAGCCCCCAAATCAAATGCAGAATACATTCTATAGCAGGCAGCAATGTATAAACAAACTCCTTTTGATCAGTGACTCCCCACTTTGCTAGAACAAAGACAACTGAGCCTCACAGTGACCAAGATATCCGAGGGCCCAGCATATTTTCTGAAACATCCGTGAAAGTTGAAATCGTGTCAGGTACAATTCTGGTGTAGGTCATTATATGTGTGGTCTTTTTTTTTTTTTTTTTTTTTGAAAATTAGCAATCCATGTAAGGTATACGCAATAATTTTGATTCACCAGATAGAATCTGATGTCCAGGGTGCCTCACTTCCTGATGAAGCCAGATTATGGAAAGTTTCTGCACTACTCTTTTGTAACTTTAAATTTTTAAATTATCTTCAGATTTCCAGATGTTGTTTAGAACCATGTCCTTGAACAAAAACTAAAGAAAGGATCAAGGACCTAACATAGCCAAGATGACTGCAAAAGAAGAAAAAAAGTTGAAGGACTTATAATACCTGACTTTAAGACTTGTTACAAAGTGATAGAGATTGTGACAGTGTGATAATAGCACGGAGAAAATAAGGAGATCATCTGAACAGAATAGAGTGCCCACCAACAGACTAACACATATATGGTCACAAAGGCAATTAAGCAGAGATAGGAGTGTCTTCAACAAATGGTACAGGAACAATTAGATATCCACATGCAAAAAAAAAAAAAAAAAAAAAAAAAGAACTTCATCCCACACCTCATGAGATATATAGAAATTAACACAAAGTGAATCACATGCCTAAATATACATTATAATATTTCCAGGAGAAAATACAGGACACAGTCTTTGTAACCTTGAGTTAGACAAAGATTGATTTCTAGAGATATGACACCAAAGCACAATCCACCAATAAAGGAAAAAAAAATCAGGCTTCATCAAAATTAAGTACTCTTTGAAAGAAAGTTAAGATCATGAAGAGAGAAGCCACCAAGGGAGAGAAAATATTTGAAAATAGAGTCATTAAAAATCTAAAGGAAATAAATGATAACGGAGCCAGATTCTTAAACACTGAAAGGTGAAAGCATCCTCCGTAAGAAAACAATCAGAGAAACCAGCCAGCACTGAAAGAATGGAAAGGCACAGTCCTTGGAATGCACTGGTCTTAGAAGCAGATAATTTGTATTGGCTTCTAGTTCCTTCTCTGACCAGCTGTGTGAACATGGGCAAGTTATTTAAATTCACAGAGCCCCATTTTTCTGGAAGTATTATTTTTAGTAATAATATATAGGAAACCACTTAACACAGTATCTGGCACATGTTGGATTCTCAAAATTATTGACTGCTTCTCTGAGGATGAAGTTCTAACATCTAAAATTGTCTCGTGTTAGCCAATGTTCCCTAAGATGGAAAACTCTTGTTCTCTCATTTGTTCCTTAAACTAGGCCAGTTCTGGGGACCAAGAGGGTGAGCGCACTGCCCCAGAATTAGCCAAAGCAGAGGCAGAAGTGAGCTTGCCTTTTCCTTTGAAAATTCTTGTCCCAGCTTGAGAGGTTTAAATAAAACTCGAATTTAAAAAAAAATATCCATCATTGGACATTGAACTTGGCTAAAATTCATGGCCATAGAGAACTGCATGTTCAGTGAGGCCTGTGGGGAAGAAGGAAAGAATAATCTCCCAAATACTTTGACACTTCCACTAAATGCCCTGTAACAAAATTTACCCCAAGCTGTGAGGCATTATATGGCACTTGTTTAACCTGAATAGCAATCAATGCTCTCTGGGGTTTGGGGAAGGAGTATCATTTTGTACTGCCAGGAACCACGAGTCTTAAAATTCACAGAACGGGGGGGGGGGGGGGGATCCCAAGAAACAATTAAAAAGGATTTAAACCCCCCCCAATACACCCAGGAGATCAACACTGGATTAAAGAGCTCTGTCTGATTTTTAAGTAGGGAATTGTACACAGTATTCCTTATTGGTCACCTTTGGCCATCACAGGGTTTCCTTGAATTTGGAATCTTTTTCCCGAGTTACCCAGATTGGGATTATAGAAACAGATTTCCCCATATCACAAGTGAGGAAACTGAAGGCCTAAAGAGACCAAGTAAGTTGTTCCAGGCCACATGGCGAAGCTGGAGGACAAGCTGAGGGATTGAATTCAAATCCCACCTCTGGGAGCTGAGCCTTCCCACTGCTGGCTCGTATGCTGGCTGACTAGTCCCTACTACTGCTTACTGGGAATGAAGCCCCACACGGCAAGTGGGGCCACCTGTGAGGGTGTCCTTTCCTTTCTGGCACGTCAAATGCTGACTTGCATTCACCCTCTGGATTCAACACGTGGCTTCCAGCAATAACTGTAAGCACACATTTGCACAAGGGCAAAACAATGCCGAATGTTAAGAGAACTGTAATCTCACTTGATCCTCCTGGACAGCTGTGGGGAATCAGAAATCAACCCTCTTAGCTGTTTAGACCATCATCTCAGCCCCTGTCTTAAGAACCTCAAAGTGAATTAGTCTTGGCAAGCCATGCCAGGAGAGAGGTGCTAGAAGGCTGGAGTAAAGGTCCCTGCCTCACCCGAAGATGATTGGACTGGAGGGCCGTGGGGCTGAATGGAGAGCCTCCCATACAGACTGTTGCAGAGAAGGGTAAGGGAAGTGTGGATCTGATCCATTTCGTCTTATTTATTAAATAAATATATAAACTTATTTTCCTATGTATAAGGCATTACTAATTCATTCGTAGCGGTTACTCATATCCAACACCTATGTAATAACTCACATTATCTCCTTTAACTATAATAATTAAAACGCATCAATTCATTTGGTAAATATTTGCCAAGCATCTCCTAGTGTAGAGGGCTGTATTAAGAACTAAGGGTACGAAGAAGAAGAAAAAAATCAGGCTCTGTTTTCAAAAGATTTACATATTAAACAGTCAGAGATGTAAACATTCATTCGATTTTCTATTCATTTTCTTTTTCATTCATTCCTTTATTCTTTCATTCATACAGCTATTCAGCAAGGATCTATGGGCATCTGCCATGTGTAGATGTTATTCTCGGTGCTGGGGATACAGTATTACAGAAGAATAAGATCCTGCTTTGAAAGAGTTCACATTATAAAGAAGGGAGGCGAATAATAAGTGACCCCTGCCTGTTAAAGGTGGTGGACTGAGAGCCACCAATTCTTCCACTCCTTCCACCAAGGGGTGAGGTCTATGTTCTCTCCCTTTGATTCTGGCCTGTGCTTGGTGACTTGCTTGGCCAATAAGATGTGCAGAAGTAACTACACATTTACTTCTGTGCCTTTTTCTTTTTTAATGTTTATTTAGTTTGAGAGAGAGAGAGAGAGAGAACACAAATGGGGGAGGGCCAGAAAGAGAGGGAGACACAGAATCTGAAGCAGGCTCTGAGCTGTCTGCACAGAGCCCCCTGTGGGGCTGAGATCCACAAGCTCTGAGATCATGACCTGAACTGAAGTCAGACACTTAACCGACTGGGCCATGTAGGTGCCCCTGCATTCTGGGACTTCTGAGGCTAGGTTATAAGAATCTTTCCAGCTTCCACCTGGACCTCTTGGAACCTCGCTTCAGGGGAAGCAGTCCATTCTGTAAAAAGTCCAACAACCCTGAGGCCACCACGCTGGAGCCATCACAGTCCTGTCTACAGTCCCAGCCTAGCCCAGGCTTCCAATTGTTCCAGTAAGAGTACCAGGTATTAGAGTAAAGCCATCTTGGACCCTTCAGCTGAGCCCAGCTACCAGAAGACTACCACATGACCTCAGCTGATGCCACATGAAGCAGAAGAATCGCCCAGTGAAGCCCTGAGCAAATATATGACCCCCAAATTAGTCAAATACCCTGAAATGGTTCTTGCTTCAAGCCGCTAAGTGTTAGGGTGGTCTACTGTGCAGCAATAGACAACTGGAACGTGGACGGTTTTAAATAGTGACAATGAAGTACTACGAAGAAGCTAGAAACAGCTATCAGACAAGAAAAAGAGTGACCAGTAGAAGAACAAGTTCAGATCAGCTGTCCTGCAAAGGCCTCTCCGAGAAGGTGGCATCTGAATGGAAACCCGCGTGACAAGAAGGATCCAGGCCTGCAAAGACCTGGGGAACGCATACTGGGCCCAGGGAACAGCAGACACAAAGGCCTGACCAGGGGACAAGCCTGGCGTGGTGAAGGGACAGTGAGCAACATGATGGGTGTTAGGAGTAATGTGCCTATGCAGCTGTGGGAGCACAGAGCACGGGGCATCATCCTCAACAGCCTTACAGAAGCGGCAGCATGGGGGTCAAGACCGGAAGGAAGCGTTTTCCAGTTGGACAAGAGGAGCAAAGGGGCTTCTAGGTAGTGACAACGGGGTGCAGTGACATCCGATGGGGAGAGAGTTTGGGCATGACTAGAGATCATGAACTGCTTGTCACTGTCTGAGCCTCGCAGATGTGGCCGTGATAACTGGAGGCTGACATGGCTGAAGACGGAGACAGAGCCGGGATCACAAAGGGACTTGAATGCGACACAAGGAAGTTCAGAGCGCATGCTCTAAGGGAGAAGAAACAGCAGGGCCTCTGGAGCCAAACTGTCTGAATTCAAATCCCAGCTCTGCTGCTTGATAGCTGTGTGACCTGGAGCACCTCACTTAACTTCTCTGTGCCCCGGTTTCCACTTTTGTGCAGTGGGGCTAATAACAGTACCTACCCCATAAGCCTTCTTAGTATTCAGCCAATTAATCTCGGCAAAATATTAGCACTGTGCCTGGCACATGATAAATATACCATATTAGCTATTATTGCTGTCATTATTATTACTGTCAGCATCATCATTATCAGAGGCAACTGAGTGTCAAGAGTGGGTTTTTGTGTTAGAAAGAGCCCAGAGGTGCCAGCACGAAGGACAGGTTGGAGGACTAAGATAGAGAGGAGCTGAGCAGGACTTGAGCTCCCATGATGATCTGGAACCAGGCGGTGGGGGTGGGGGTGGGGGTGGTAAAGAGGAATGGAAACATCATCAGCTACCACCCTCCCTTCTGAGAATATGGAAGATGGCATGTGCACAGCTAGCTAAAATACAAGACCGCCCCGGCATGTACCAGGCATGTTCTCTTCAAAAGAGAAAGACCGGAATCAGCCTGGAAGGCTTCTTGGAGGAGGCTGGGTGTAAGCTGGCGGGGTGAATGGGCTGGGTTTGGAAGGATAGAGATGGGAAGCTAACGTGGGTTTACACCGGAAGACCCCCCTCTGCTTTAAGAGTCCTCCTCCAACACTGCTTAGTTTCCATGGTGAGTGAGGAAATACGTCTGCAGAGAAGTCTTTGCGGCCATGACGCCAGGAGAAAGAGCAGGTTCTGAAAACAAAAGAAAAACCCTCCTAAATACTGACTGGGTCCAGGCTTCTGTGCTGACCACCAGACAAAGCCCAATGAGGTTAATTAGAGCTAGATCCTGTGAATGAGGGCACACAAATGACAGCAGCTCTACTAACATGAAGAGGGTGGGGAGGAAATGCCTTCCTGGGCACTTGGCTGCCTGAAAATGGCTCTTCTCATTCAGTGGGAGTCTGACCAGCATGTGCGGATTGGGACCGGCCAGCACCATGACCTTGCAGAGACGGATACTGTACTTTCTGCTTGCAGGGTCCATCCACACGGACACGGAATCTGGGGGCTTTTGTCCTCAGAGCTTAACAATCCTCCACATAAATATTCATCCCATTATGCCTGCTTTTACATTTGAATCACAAAAAGAATCAATGCCCAAATGCCACTCAGCCTTCCAAGGCACCCGAGGGAAAAGGTGGGAAGGCTTCAGACACAAGGGTGGCTTTTATGAGGATGTGGCAGAGCAGCAGAATCCTAAAGGGACCGCTTTTTTTTTTTTTTACCTACCCAGGACCCTCCCGTTATCATTATTATTACCATGGATACCCTGCTTCACTACTAGTTTTATTATCGATATTTATTTATTTATTTATTTATTTATTTATTTTAATGTTTATTTTTGAGAGACAGAGACAGAGTGCAAGCAGGGGAGGGGCGGAGAGAAAGAGAAGGAGACAGAATCCGAAGCACGTTCCAGGCTCTGAGCTATCAGCACAGAGCCTGAGGCAGGGCTCGAACCCATGAACCATGAGATCATGACCTGAGCCAAAGTCGGATGCTCAACCGACTGAGTCACCCAGGCGCCCCGACTTGTATTATTTTAATGAAATGTGTTATTCTTTCATGCATGCATTTTAAATTGTGGTAAAGTGTAACTGACGTAAAATGTAGCATTAATTTTTTTTTTTCATTTTAAATTTTTTTAGGTGTACCGTACTGTGGCATGAAGTATATTCACACTGTTGTGCAGCCATCCCCACCATGAAACTACGAACCTGTGAAACACTATATCCCCATTAGTTCTATGCATTTTGACCATACACAGAATCTTGTAACCCCAGGCACAATCAGAACATAGAACAATCCCATCACCTGCTGAAACACCCCCCACCTTTAACCTCTGGCGACCACTGATCTGTTCTCTATCCCCGTTAAGTTTTGTCTTTTCCAGAATGTCATTTAAATGGAATCATACAGCACGTAACCTTCTGAGATGGGTTTTTGCACTTCTAATAATGCCCTTGCGATGCATCCAGGAGGATCTGTAGGTCATTCCTTTTTATTGCTGAGTAGAATTGCATCGTACGGATGTATCGGCTTGTTTATCCATTTATCCATGTAAGGACATTTAGGTTACTTTCGGTTTGGGGTAGTTACAAATAGAGCAGCTGTAACATTCATGTGCAGGTTTCTGCATGAGCATAAATTTTCATTTCTCTAAGGTAAACACCCAGGAGTGGGAGTGCTGGTTCGCATCTCCACCCCCTGCCCAAAGGGCAACTCCTTTTGCATCTCATTTTTCTTTTGATCTTCCCAATTTCCCCATGAGCTATAAAGGAAGTACTGCAACTGTTCCTGTCTTATTGTTGTCTGCTACTGAATTCTCCCCTCATAATATCCTACAGCCTGACCAGAATGAAGCAGGGGTGTGTCAGGTGTGTGTGTGTGTGTGTGTGTGTGTGTGTGCGCGTGTGTGTGTGTGTCTGACTTTAGACTCTGAGCCATGTTTGAAGCCAGGAGGAGGTGGTTGGAGAAATCAGCCTCCCCCCCCCCCCCCCCCCACTATGGTCCCTGTTTGCCCAAAGGGGGAAGACAGGCAGATGGTAATCTATACATTAGGCTTTCTGAAGGCATGGTCTTCCTCACTGTTCCATGGCCCATAAATGCTTAGGACAGACAGGACAACGAAGCTGTCTCTGCTTACACTGAAGGACAATTTAATGGTAAAACAGTAAGTGTTACCTGTGGGTTACGGGCTCTAGAGACTGAAGCTCAAATCTGAGCTCCATCATTTATTAACTGAGTGACTGAATACACAAGCCAATTGGCTTTGAAACTGAATGGCAACAATGTTCTAAGAGGAGAAGCAAGGCCTAACATCCCATTACAAATCCTCCCCTTCAAAACCTGGGGCCCAGGATGGCCACTCGGGACCCTCCCCATGGAACCACCCGGCTGTGGATATAGTGACAGATTAGAGTATAAGATTCTTCATGAATTATAACCTTCATGAAAGTTATAATCTGGGACGGAGGCGGAAGAAATAAATAATTATTCTACATTTCATTATAAATTATTCATTGGAGAGAATATTGTTCAAATTCACTCAGCAGAGGAGACTGAACTGCAATAACAATAACATCACAGAATGTACTTAGAAGACACAGGTATATAATAAAAGGGCCGAAATTAATTCAGTTCACTTCCTGGGCCCCTGGAGAGCCGGATACCATTCTGTTACTGCCAGAAAGTGAGTTAGCACATACTAAACACTCAATATCTTAGTCACTTCTATTCTTTTTTCTCTTATTAATATCAGCACTGTGGTTGTCCATCGTGGCAAACACACAAAGTCTGCATATGAAGGAATGTGCACTTGGATAGGAGAAGCCTGGCAAGTACAGCTTCACAGTTCTGGATGCTATGCTGTTGGAGAAGCAGCCCTTTGCCTCTCTGGGCTCAGCATGGAACTGGGACTCTGGAGGGGAGGAGGTGGTGGAGGGAACAGCATGCCCTCCGCTGTCACCACCCTCCTGCTGTGCCCCCAGAAAGAGCGTATAGAAAATACAATGTACCAGTTCTTCAGATTCCTGGAATTCGGTTAATTATTAGTTTTCCTCCTAGCAAAACAGTCACCTCTTTTGCAGTTTACAAAATTTAGATATATGAACCTTAATAAATATTTCCTAAAATAGTTCATAAAATCAGGTAATGGCTTTAGAGTTTATGTAAGCTCTCTGAGGTCTGGCCCTGAGCTAGGAGAGCTGAGCAGATGACACAGAAGCTACTACTCCTGTATTAGCTTTGCCAAGTCATACCTGTGCCCCGAAGTCTTACATGTTTGGCCAAGTCTTATGTCTGGCCACAGAGTATCATCATCGGCATACATTCAATGGCTATAATCCATGCATTAAGTCACTAAGCTCTGAAATGAAATAAAGCAACAGATACAATCCCTCCATGTTCAGCCGGAAATTAAAATGGGAAGCAGCTAATGCTTCCATGTTAACGTATCACACAACCGACAGAGAGTAACTCAATCTTTCCATCGACCCTACAAGCTGGAATGGTTATCCCCACTCAGCGGACAAGGAAACTGATGAACAGTGTGGTAAGTCATTTGAATAAGGCTACACAGCCAGAAACCAGTGGAACAAGGGTTCAAACCCAGGGTCCTCACGTGACCATAAAAGATACCACAGAGTTCTATCCACACCAAACGGATGCTTGGCAAACACGTGTCGGGTAGGAGAATCCAGTGACTGGAGGACTGTGCCAAGTTCCAAACGAGACGTAAGGCAGGCGAGGGCTCTGCGAGTTCAGAGGGAGCAGGGATCATCACGCGGGGGTGGGGTGGGGCGCTAATGAGAGGAGGCAGAGACGGAGCTCTTATAGGTTGGCCAACTTACATCAGCGGAGGTGTGGGGAGGGCCCTCAGGGCAAGAGGAGGGACTCAAGTACTGTGACGTCACTGAAGTTGGAAAGAACATACATGGGAACGTGGAGCAGTGAGTTGGCGCACAGACGGAGGCCGTGCAGCAGCACCCGCTGCACGGTCAAGCTGCAGAAGGATGCCACAGTACTTAGGTAGCACTATTCAGCTACAGCAATGTGGCTAGAAAAGCAGAGAGGCTGGAGCAGAGACATTCACTGCAAAATGACTAAGGGTCTGGACTATTTTCAGGGGGAGCATCATGGGAGGAATATATGAGAGAGATCTAGAACATAAGCCCTGACAGGATCCAAGTCAGCCTGGATATTCAGGAGGACAAAGGAAGGGAAAAGCGGTGGAGTCCACATCATCCCACCCCCTCATCTGCCACCACGCTCCTTCGCCCATCCCTCAGCAGCCATACTGGCCTCTGAGCTGTTCCTAGAATATACCAGGCATTCCCTAGCACGCTTGTCTCTCTGCTCAGAAAGCCCCGGCTAGTCATCACTCCCTTACTCGGTGGTCTTCTCACCGAGGCCTTCTCTGACCGCTCGACTTAAAATTGCAACTCATCTGCCAATACCATCTCCCTTCTCTGCCTGATGTTAGCAGTTAACGCCTAATATTGTAAATAAGTGCTTTTTCAATTCATTTTCCTTTTCCTCCTTTTAGAATGCAAGTGACACGAGGGAGAAGATTTTGTCTATGTTGATCACTGCTGTCTCAATAGTGCCTAGAACAGTACCTGGCATTTAAGAGGCTCTTGGTGCGAATGAATGAATGAATGAATGAATCAATCAATAGCACACTCCTTACTGGTGAGTGCGTTATCATGCAACACAAAGAACACAAAGTTGCATGGCAGCGTTTCTTAGATCCAGTGCTACTGTGGCATAGCTAGTGAATAAGGAGTTAATTTGTCCTCATGCTAGCTGAGGACATCTTTTCTGGCACCTTCTCCATCTTCCCTTCAAAAAAATATGTCAGATCTGAGATCCCACAAGAGCTTGTCAAATTTAGGACTTGACAATGCATATGAGTATTTCTTTGGCACCAAAAATGTGACAGAATTGGAGATTATTATGGTAACATGCAGATGAAGTGAAACAGAGGTGTAAGGACAATGGCATTTGGTTTTTATCCTGAAGTCATCCCGTGTGTGACAGGTGGCCTTGGTCATGCTCCCTCAACCTACCCTTAGGTGAGACTTACAAAGAGGTGTTACTGCCATCCACCCCCTTTCTCATACCGACCGGGGAGAGTGCATGGACTGTTGCAGATATATTATAAAAGCTGTGGGTGCTAGCAAAGAGAAGTGGCCTTTAAAGATTTCAAGTAAAGGGTACAGATGGATTCACCATGGAAACTGGGATTCTGGAACTTCAGGAGCAGTCCTAGCAGCTCATACACAGTTTGGGGGAGAAAACCGAAGGTTACTATCGGGACTTTCATATGCCAGATTCCCCAGTGAATTTAGGGGGTGCTCTAGTTGTTAGCGTGCTAAGCTGAGGTTCCTAACACGAAGCTGGGGCAGGGGTAGGGCAGGGGTAGGGCAGGGGTAGGGCTGCCAATGGACTATGCCAGGCAGGGCCGAGGGCAAGTAAGGATCCAGGGAGAGGCACGTCAGGGGGGACAGACACACCTCTGCTTTCCGGGCAATCAATCAGATCCATCAGTTCCAAACCGAGAAATGGAAATGCCAGCATGTGCACACACGGTCACATTGTGACCCATTTACAGCACAGCAGAACTTACGGCTTTGGTCAATAGTCAGCCTTATGCGGGGGGCACTCCAGCTTATAGAATGTCAGTGCTGGGAGGGGGCCTTAGTGAGCCCACAGTGCCTACTGCCTCCCTTTCTGGGGTTCACAGTGGACCCTCTCAGGGGAGGGTTCTGATGAGTCCTTTGGTAAAGAAACTTATTAAACCTGACACAGAACTTTCCCAAACATATTCTGCCATGGATTTTTTAAAAGAATACCCATTATGTTTCCCAGAACATTAGTGGGCTGTGAAACAGAGTTTGAGAAATGCCCACTGAGAGACTTCTTCCCTGTTTGCAGCCAGAAACAGAGGCCTGGACAGTTTATTAACTCTCCAAGACCAAATAGCCATTCCCTGCTCCTGTCCCCTCCTTTCCTTCTTTCCTCCTGTTACCACACACGTACTGAGTGCCCGGTGGGCATCTGCAATGCGGCTAGAGCCACACCATGCTTTAACATGTAATAGGTCAATGTGCCTACGACATCCTTAATGGGCCTCCAATTACAATGGTAACACAATTATTCTAAGGTGATGGCTACAAAAGTAAAAGATCAACAGCCATAGGGCAGAGGAATGGAATTTAATTTTGCCAGCTGACTGAGGGTAAGCCAAAAAAGCCCTTTTACTTTCAACCATTGCGTTGAAAATCATTCTGAACTATGTTAATTCGCGTTCCTTTCTCGGGTTACCCTCCATTCAGACATATTCAGTAAGTATCTGCTTTGTGTCCTGGTACTGGGATGTGGATGCTTATGCAGGGATTTAGACGCAGAAGATCACAGATGGTTTAAGAGGTGACATTTAACATATATTTACTCCAGGAAAATCTCAGAAACTATTTTTATCTCTTAAAAATTTTTTTTAATGTTTTTTTTGAGACAGAGAGACAGAACATGTGTGGGGGAGGGGCAGAGAGAGAGGGAGACACAGAATCTGAAGCAGGCTCCAGGCTGCGAGCGGTCAGCACAAAGCCCAATGTGGGGCTCGAACTTGCGAACTGCGAGATCATGACCTGAGCCGAAGTCGGACGCTTAACCAACTGAGCCACCCAGGCGCCCCATCAGAAACTATTTTTACTTTTAATAATTCCTTTATATGAGCCTGTTTGGTTATCATTTCTCTCTTTGCCCCTATGAAAGTGGAAAATGGCATGGCAGCCATATTTCAGGGTTGGCCACTTCTTGTTAAAGAAGTCATGGGGAAGCAGAAACGTCCAGTGGAAAGCTGGATGATTGTGAAGGCAAAGTCTCACCACTGAGACAACCGTGTAGATATGGCACATGGACCCACTGAGGGGCCACTGTACCCCTCTCCCACGGGACATGGAGAGCAATCAGGGCTTCAAAGAAGACAAGTCCTGAAATCACTTTATAATTTAAGAGCTGACAAACCACAATAGCAGTGCGGTTGGAGACCCCCATTTATTCACCATTCTTCTTCAATACTGCCTGCTCAATTTGGATGACTTGGGAATAGAAACCACAAGATGAGCAAACCCTGTCTGCTACTATAAATGTCAAATATTTCTTATCTACATTACCTACCCCCAATCCATTAGTTTACGAAACTACCGTCCACTGTTTCTAAAATCCAAATGGCTAATAAAGAAAGAAACGCACTGGCTAATCCTGTGAACACTATACGAATTATGTAACTATCTGAGGCATACATTCATTCATTGACTAAATGATTATTCAATCTGTTCTTCAACAAATATTTGAGCACCTATATTTGCAAGGCTGTATATAGTTACTGTGGACGTACCAGTGAACAGAGACAAAAACATCTTGTCCTTAGAGAGATTATAGTATAGTAGGGAGAGGCGAACATTATAAATATGCTAAATACCATTAGTATGTCACATCATGTAACATATAATTTCTATTAAGGAAAAAAAAAGATAGCAAACCAGAGAGATAAATAAACTTATTTTAGAGCCTCTTCCAGATGTTAGATCAGATGCTTCGGTGGCCTGCCTACAGGATATCCTGAGCTCAGACTGCCTTTAAGGGACACAGTGTCACTGTTTCCTGGGAACTTTTGCCTCCAACAATATACAGTTTATAAGTGCCTTCCTCTTTGAATGTAACCCCACCATCTTGGTCTGATGTGAACTTTCAGAGGGACAATTTCAAGTTTCCATCAGATATACTTTTCTACTTAAAATGAAACCCAAGGTGTATTTCATTCCAGGATGGGAGAAGATACTTTTTGTAGAATAAACGAATGGGCTGAAAGGACAGGATTACTGGCAGGACAGCTTGCCTATGAATTGCAACACATTATCTGGGAAAATAATACAGATGAGTCCATTTCACACTTATATTAGTAAAATCCTGTCCGAGTGGATATCATTAGAGGGAATGTGTGCACTCCCGGGGATACTGTCTCATCCACTTGGAAGCTAAAAGTTTCATTACTGAGTTTCACAACGATTCATTTAAGATACCAGGGAACTGGGTCCTTTGAATGGTTCCAAGTACATGTGTCACATTCCCTTGGTCAATGGTTTACAGAGAAGATAGCCTACTTTAAAATTATTCTATAAATTCCAAATCAGGAGTCAATTAACAGAATGGGAAAAAATCTTAGCCAATGCCGAAGTAAGCTGTCAAGAAAGAAGTTTTTCTTTATCAAACAAGAGGCCCCTGTGACTGGGCAGGTGGGATTCTTGCTAAAAGGGTAGGCATGGTCAGCTTGAGTTGAGAGTGGGAGATAACTTACTGTTCACACAGGGGAGGGTCTCATTTTCCTTAAGAAGTTCAATGATGGGATGGAAAACTTGCTCTTTAAATCTGCTATGACACTAAATTGGACTGGATGGCTGGCCATTTGAGACAGAGAATTAAATAGCAAAACAATAAGTGTGGCATGATGAAAGAGGATATTAAAAGGATGAAGTTCAATTAGGAAGCATACAAAGTAAGTCTCACAGGATGTAAAACCATAGTGCCCTCCAGTGAGAAGGGACAGGAACCGGCTTTGTCAAAAGCATGGTCAAAAAGATTGTGATGCCCTAGCAGACCACAAGCTGCACGGGTTGACAACACAGTGCTGCTATTTAAATAGGGAGCCTATAAAGGGAAGTATGGTAGGTGGGAAGGAGAATATCAGGACCACGGTGTATCACTAGGAGGGCATTATGGTCCCGGTGTGCTCTTTTCTAGAACTCACAATGGAAATTTGAGGAGGTTCAGAAAGTGACGGAAGGCAATGGGAGCAAGTTTTAAGATAAAAAGTTAGGGGCGCCTGGGTGGCTCAGTCGGTTAAGCGTCCGACTTCGGCTCACGTCGTGATCTCGCGGTTCGTGAGTTCAAGCCCCGTGTCGGGCTCTGTGCTGACAGCTCAGAGCCTGGAGCCTGTTTCAGATTCTGTGTCTCCCTCTCTTGCTCTGACCCTCCCCCATTGATGCTCTGTCTCTCTCTGTCTCAAAAATAAATAAATGTTAAAAAAAGATAAAAAGTTAAAAGATTGGGTTTATTTAACCTTGAAATGAGCACCCAAGGACATTGCACTGTACTTACTACCTTCTGTTTTAAGAATTGGTTGAGTGTCTGCCTCCCTCACTGGACTATGAGACCAGGGCTATCTCGGCAGGTCCCTAATACTTCACAGGTAGGGTCTCCATGACATTTGGCCATACTTCTACTAACATCACATGTGCCATTTATCAGAAATTCTAATTTAACTGGATGTCCTGTATTTTTATTTGCTAAATCTGGCAATCCTGCTCCTAGGGTAATTGGTAGCCATCCAATAAACACTTGTTAATTTCTATCAGGTACTAGGTATTATGTGAAGTGCAGAGAATAGAATAACTTACATTAAGAAAAAACACACAGATGATACAACAGAGGACGCAGTCAACCCAAAGAACAGTGGAAAGGGGCGGGATCCTGGTAAGAGGCAGAATCCAGGTTGAACAAGGAGCTGATCAAGGGTAGGAGGGGTTTCTGGAGAGACCCTCTGAGAGGAAGCAGCCCCACTTATTGCAGAACAAGCCTCTAGGCTTTAGCCATGAGCAGCATGGCAGCTGCGAGGACTCCTGAGACAGACTGTGTGGTTAGGCCCTGAGCTCAGGGCTTGGGCAACAAAGGTTAGCAAGAGCATGCCTGCATAGAGCTGTTTGGATCTTTACCCTGTTCCAGTAAGGGGTTTATGGCAGATATATAGGGTCTATCTGTTGAATAAATAAAGATGAGATCGTGAGACTGGAAAGCAATGAAACTGATTAGAGCGCACTTACATTATAGCTGCATTGTGCACATATGCAGGATAAGGTATGTGTTAAGTGGGAATTGGCTGGCAGGGACCCTCAATAGTTTGGGGGATGGGAAGAGGATGGGAAGAGTTGGGAACCGAGAGGAGGAGCTGTAGGGACTGAAACCGTTGGGTCTCAGGCTCTCCCAAACTCACATCTAACCCGACCTTCTGGGAATTTTCCAAATGGCAAGGGGTCACTGGCGAGCATCAGTATTTCCTTCATTAGTGGGCAAATTATGATAGCACAGCAACTATTTATGACGGTAAGAACATAATTTCTACCACTAAATTAGTCAAAATGGATAATAACGATAAATTAGGAATACTATAAAATTCTCCGGTTTCATCAATAATTTGCAGTGAAGCTAACTAAGGTTCTTTTCCGAGTCTCCAAGACAGCTGAGCTGGGAACAGTCAGGTTTACTTTTTCTGAGCATCTGAAAGGAAAGACAATTCTTTGGCAATACAGACCATGCAAATAGGGAAGGTTTTGAGAGAAACCCAGTTTTATAATCTGTCCACTCCCATAAGAAATTGTTTGGGGTAGGGCCCAGTAGTCAAATGAAATCATATTTATTTTTTTTTTAATGTTTATTTATTTTTGAGACAGGGAGAGACAGAGCATGAACGGGGGAGGGTCAGAGAGAGAGGGAGACACAGAATCTGAAACAGGCTCCAGGCTCTGAGCGGTCAGCCCAGAGCCCGACGCGGGGCTCGAACTCACGGACCGCGAGATCTTGACCTGAGCCGAAGTCGGACGCTCAACCGACTGAGCCACCCAGGCGCCCCAAACGAAATCGTATTTGAAGTAACTGTTTTCTATCACAGCGACAGGTGACAGATGTAGATTTGGAAACAGTCACTGAATTCTTACTCTGCGCCTTGGAGTGCGCTAAGTGCTTTCTCTCAAAAGACCCAGAAGGATGGCTGAAAAAAGGACAATTGGGCACCTCTTGCCTATGGCAGATAACCTTCTTCCAGGCAGCCTTGGCTCCAGAGCTATTTTCTGGGACTCTGAGCAGTGAGGAGTGACCCCTCCATTCTCCCTTGCACACCTTTACAGCCCTGACGTATGACTTGCCCCCCATCAACACCCCCACCCTGAATCTCACTGAAATATGCAAGTGCAGGGAGCCGGGAGGGTGGCGGCGGGACCACAGAGTGGGCTCTGGAGTGGATTAGCAGCAGTTTGTGTCTTTCAAGGCATATGTTAATCATCTACTGGAAACAGCATGGACTTTGTGAGATGGGTTTAGGCACAAAACAGGGTCTGCCATAGGAATCGAGCCCTAACCTTAATTGAGGGATTAGTAGACACCATTCTGAGCACTTTAGAGGTATTTTAAGTCTTTGATAGTACAAAAGCTATAACGTAGGCAACACTCTCATCCTCATTTTATGATTAGGAAACTGAGACACTAGAGGGGTTTGGGAGCCCAGCCATATTGCCTGCTTTGCAGTGGCTGAGTCTCAGTTTCCTCTTCTGTAAAACTGAGGTAGCATCCGCCTAAAAGGTTTGGCAGGGTAAGCAAATGAGATAGAATGTAAAGCGCCCAGCCCAGCAAATGCTGCCCATGGTCACTTAAGACTGGCCCATCTTCTGAGGCTGTAGCTACAGACGTAGCTTTACGTAGCGATTAATATGGACAAGGGCCACAGTTGCTAACATCGCGAAAGAACACATAATCCGAAGATCAATTTATTTTTGGCTTTGGAAATGCAACTGTTAAGAGGTCGGCTCCAACCTATGAACAGGTTGTCCTCAACAGTTCATTTATAAATCAGCCGTTCAGAAACAGAAATACATTTCCCCAGAGAAACAATATTGTAAATGGGTAGCTCATTAAAGGCAATTTAATCCATAAGAGAGTGGAATTTTAGTGTTAATCTTATTAGCGTATGTTCTCGGAACATTCATTCACGTAACACGCTTCCAAGACGCAGCAGGCACTGTCCCAGGAGCTGAACAGTGTGTCTGTTGCCTTAAGGATGTTACAGGGCAGTGCAGGAAACAGGCATCTGATCACTGATTCCAGGGGAGGGTAAAAAGGATGGCTTCCGGCTATTGTAGGAGAAAGGGGTAGGCTATCTGGGGATGTGCAGGGGCAGGAGATGGGTGATGAAGTGTAGAGAAAAGGAGAGGAGACTTCCCTCACTTGAATTCAGGGCTCACCCTTGTACTTCACTTTGAATATTCAGATCCTACTTTCTGGGCCCGGTGCTCTCCTAAGCTCTCCTCCAGGGCATCCACACCTGGCAGTCCCTATTTTCCTACATGATCCACAAAATTAAACCTACTGCCTTTTTTCAGTCCAAATAGGCCATGTCTAGCTGCTAAGAGGGAGACAGTCTAAAAAAAAGAAAAAAAAAAAGTGATTAAATCATCACTCAACCTCCCGAAGATATTTGTATTTTAAGAAGCTGATTGCATAAAACTTTTTGTTTTCTATATAAATGTTTAAACTACAAATATAAGCACATGAAACCATTCCATTAGAAGGTAGTGGTCACTCAGACCGATTGGCCCAGCTCATGCACTGCCTTAGGAACTACTTTCTTTCAGGGGTTTTTGACAAGTGAACCACACATCCTTAGCTGTTGTGAGGATGTCATGGTTGTTTTCTTTTGTTTTTGAGAGAGAGAGAGTAGAGGATAGGGGCAGGGGTGGGGGGGGGGAGAGAGAGAGAGAGAGAGAGAGAGAGAAGAGAGAATCTTAAGCAGGCTCCATGCTCAGTGCTGAGCCTGACCTGACACGGGGCTTGATCCCACAACCCTGGGATCATGACCTGAGCCAAAATCAAGAGTCAGATGCCCCAGCGACCGAGCCACCCAGGCGCCCCCAGACGTCATGTTATTTTCATGTGCACATGGCTGCTCTCATAGAGTCCTGTAGTGTCAAAGAAGGGGGTGGTAGTGGCAGAATGGCTGCGTGTCTGGGTCATCTGTAACCTGGGGGGGACTTATCCTGGAACATGGGTGTACAGGATGATGTGTGATTTCATGACACTTCAAATCAAAAAACTGAAGTCGCGTTATGAAGACTATTCCAGGGAGCTAGAAAGCCGCCCGGCTTCGCAGCACCAAACTCCTAGCCCAGCCCAGGTCAGCGAAACCACAGCCGCCGAGCAGAATGCCCCGCTCTGCCGTGCGCTGTGTGTGGCTCTACCATCCCCAGCAGAGGGGACCAGAGTGACGATCACGTACTTGTGTTAAAAGCCTCTTTTCCGGGGCGCTTGGGTGGCTCAGTCGGTTGGGCGTCCGACTTCAGCTCAGGTCACGATCTCGCGGTCCGTGAGTTCGAGCCCCGTGTCGGGCTCTGGGCTGATGGCTCAGAGCCTGGAGCCTGCTTCCGATTCTGTGTCTCCCTCTCTCTCTGCCCCTCCCCTGTTCATGCTCTGTGTCTCTCTGTCTCAAAAATAAATAAACGTTAAAAAAAAATTAAAAATTAAAAAAAAAAAGCCTCTTTTCCACGACTTGGGGTGGAGAGGAGAGATTGCAATTCCAACTCAAGAGGAGATTCCGAAGTGCGGAATATTAGAGGCAGCTATTAGAGAAGTTCTCACAACTGTCATTAGTGGGGAATAAAGTATCTCTTTCTCTGCATATGGTGGCTCCTGAATGAACGAATGGCTGAACGGCACAGGCCTTTTCCAAATAAATTAATCTCGCAACGTGAGACCTCAGTGTTCACTGACTTCTTCCTCTGGGTGTGTGGATCATTTTTTCTGTGTGCTTTGCATGGTGGACTTGCCCCTGACCGCAGGCATTCTGAGTATTGGTACTTTTAGGGCCACACCTGACCCCATGCTTACAGATGCCCACCATGTCCTGTGCCATGTATTTATGACTGTCAGACCGCAGGGGTATTTAAGGAAATCAGGCTGCTCGGTCTACACTGTTTGGACTCCAAATCACCCCGAATCTTGTCAGACCTAGTGGTGACCCTCTGCGTGGGGGTCTGAGTTGCACGGGGGTAACAGGTGCTCTGGGAGCTGGTGCTGACTTTGACTCTGCCCCATCTCCACGGGAAGCCTTCTCAGCCTTCTCCTGTCAGCAGCAGAGGATTAGAACAGACTCCTCTGGCAGCAGCCTCTTCTCATTAGCAACCTGGAATCACTGCTGTGCTGAAGGCTGCATTGTTCTTCCACGTTTGAATATCAATTTGCATAATGAAGCAGGTGAGAGCGCCTCTTGCCCGTTCAGGCAGCCCTGATTGGCAGAGAGAAAGGGATTTGTACATAATTGGCCGCAATTAATTTGACGCGCTTTTATAAGGAGAAAAGGAAAAAGCAGAAAATTGCTCAGTGCTCCAAGTCAAAGCGGCATCTGCACCCTCTGTGGCGTGTGCGTGTGTCTGCAGCGATGGGTGGGTGTGTCATGTACAGGCATGTGAGTGGGAACCTTGTGTGCTCAGCTGCAATTTTTTTTTTTTTTTCTGGGAGCAAGAAAAGGCTCATTCCCCGGAGGTTCCTGTGCCCGGGAGGTCCACGGCTGCAGTGTCCTTCATAACGCAATGCTGTTAGCCATCTTGTTCAATTTGTGTTTGAGGCCACTAGGAGACATCATTAGACATCCTAGCATTCTTTCTTTAGTACCACAATGACACCCAGCTCAACATCTCTTTTGTACTCAGTCCAAAAAAGGCTGAGTCCCAGCTGTCTCGGGGTCTGTTGGCAATCAGTTCTTGCAAGAAACTGAACTGGCTTGTACTTAACTCAGAACACGCTGTAGTGCTAGTGATAAGCTAGGAGATGTGTGAGCAAGTGTTAGGGAATTAAGCATTTGGCAGTTTTAATATCAAGGTGGTTTGTAGAACTTAAGCTACTCATGGTCTACCCTGAGGCCACAGATGCCTCAGAAACAGTCAATAGTGTTCTTGCCTTACTTCCGTCCTAAGATGAAGACAGAGGGACGCAGCAGGGCACATTTCCCTCCTCTCCAATTCTTTCCTCTCTGCCTTCCTTTCCGCTGAAGGGAAGGTTCCTGAGAGTGAGATCTTTTCCTTTCTGGCTGGTTTGGGTTAAGTCCATTGGTTTCTTCCTAAAAGAGAGAAACTCCGCATCCAAGAACATTCTATGTCCATTTGATTCGTTCATCTAGTCAACCCTCAATAAGTAAGTGGCTTTTAAATGTGTAAGAAATGAGTTCAGAAACAAAGGCAACAGAGCCTGTGCTGAACAATCTCTTAGATTCGAGTGAACAGAGTCCCTTCTATGTTCCTGTGCACTTACAGCTGGGTCGAGAGTGGTCTAGCCACCCTCTGTGGTCCAATCACCCTCTCGAGAACCCGAGAGGTCAGGGCAGAAAGGGCCCCCGTGACCGGGGGTTTGACGGTCTTCTGCCGCCTCAGGCCAACACCTCTAGAGGCACACCCAGGCACACGGGGCTCGGTCAGTGCAGTTAAATGGGACTGCTGGAGGTTTATGGGGTCAGTTCTCCCTAGATCAAATCCCGATGCCCTCACTTCCTAGTTGTAGGATGTCAGTGAATTTGCTTAACTGTTACATGATTCTCATCTGTAAAATAATGTTAATGATATCTAGCTTAAAGGGTGGGTATGATGATTAAAAATATAAACAAATGTGAAGAGTCTCACAACAGACACATTCAATAAATGTTCAATAGGTGTTGAGAAACTCATGCAGATTTGGCCCCAGGAATCTCAGTGACTATCAGCTAGCCAAGATAAAGGGCAAAGTGAAGCCCACTGCTATAGATTTTGTATTCTAGCTGTTCTAGAAGAAGGGGATAAAGGCAGGGGAGCTAGGAAAGGTCCTGGGAGGCAGGAAAGCATTCACTTGATGGGCACTGTGCTGATCTAGGGCTGATGGTCTCTATGCGTGGCCAGAGTTCAAAGCAGACTCTTCTCCTTGTCAGGCAAGTTCATGGGTTCCTCAGAGAGTCTTTCAGAGTGAGAACATTGGTCAGCAACTCCCTGATTGCAGCTGGCTGCTTACATCAGTCCCTCCGGCTTCTCCATCAGATGACACCCCTCCTGTGTATTTCTGTTTCGATTGCCTCATCCTAAGCAGGAAGCCCTTTGAGCAGGGTATCTTTAAAAACACCCCCCTCCGCTCCTGGCCCAGACTGACTCCCTCCTGCCCATGTGGCCTAATCTAGACTTGAGGAACAAAGGCCTACCTCATCACTGGTGGGGATCTGGACCACCCACCAGGCGACTGGCTCAAGCCAAGACCCGTCATCCTCGATCTTCTCAGCTACAGGTCAAATGCCACTGTTTCTCCATTTGAACTGCAGGGGGTGAATGCCAAGCTCTCCAAATGATCCCTTCAAAACCCTTTTAGTGGGTTTGAGGGGAGTGGGAGGATAGGAGGGGATGCCACGGACCTCTAATAACTTCCCCCAAAGTAATGTGCTCTCATGACCCGTCTTACAGTTGTGGTTTCCTGGCCGCCTGCTGGCAGGTCCTGTTAGGTGGGAGCTTTTGCACCTGTACGTTACTTCTACCTGGATGGACAGGGTCCTATTCATTTGAAAAGGTTCCCCAAGTGACTTTGATATTCGTGCTCTGCTCCACCCCGCCCCTTCTCAGGCAGCTACTTCTCCTGTGTCCCCACAACAGAAAGAGCTACTCAAACAGACTAGCCATATAATTTTTCAAGTGAGGACCTGAAGCTCTCATCTTCCTCCTCCCGACTGCCTCCTGCACGCACCGTGATGGAGCTTCTCGCCTGCTTGTTTCCTTCTCTCCGTTCGGGCAGCTCTCAGGATCACACCGGCCTGGAGACAATGCCCCTGATAGTCTGAATCAAAGCCCTCCAGACAGGACTGCATAAAATACCAGAGCAAATACAGAGCACGAGTGGTCTCTTAATGGCTCTGTGTGAGCCATGCTGGAGAAGAAAACCCAATATCGAATTATGAATGAAATGGTTGGGCTTCCCCAGCCTCTGGCGGTCTCAGATCCCTACTGGCCCCAGCACATGCCCAGCTCTGCAGAAAGCTTCCAAAAATATAACAGGTGTTACACAGTCCACTGGGACCCTTGTCTACTCTTGCCATCATGATGGCAAGGAAGGGCACTGGAAGGGCAAAAAAGGCTGAAGCATCCACAGAGCCCAGAGCTCGCCCAGGCTACAATGTTCACTGTGGACACAACTGGAACCTCTCTAAAGCCTAATTCATTTTAGGCCTGATGCCTTTGGCCACATATAAATTGTGATGGCTGCACTAATTTGTCTCAAAGGACTTACACTTAGTTGCCCAGCAAGAAACACTACTTCTTAATAAATTCTCAACCCACAAGCCGAGATTTAGTGAGCGTATAAAAGTTTAGCCCCCTTATACTAAAACACTTATTTCTACTTTGTGTTTTTGATGAGAGAGAAAAGGATGTTGAGGAATTCTCTTATTTTTCTTTGGAGGAAATAAATTTCAAAATGAAGAAACTGCCTTCAGTAGTCAGCTAACCAGAACAGCTCTTCTCCTAGGACCAGAGACCTGGCTGTAAGTAGATTCCATCACCCCTGGGAGTCCCCAGAGCCACTTGCCCTTCCCAGCCTGGGAGAGATGGCCTGACAGAGAGAGACCTGAGATGGAAGTCACACAGATAAATTCAGTGATCTGACCAGTTCGAAGAAGTAATCGGCTCCTCCCACTCTTAGAGCACCCAAAGCTTAGGTACGGCCTGCCATGCTATATGCTTTGATTTTTGTTAACTGAAATTATGTGTTGTTTATTGCAAACTGCAAATTTATTTGGGGCCCAGTTCAATTCAACAGAGGTGGGGAAACTGTGAATTCATACTCATGTTAGCTTGTATAGTTGCATTTTTAAAAATGTTATGGCTCCAGGAAGGCTCTGTTCCTCTAATATCTTACATAGGGACATATTTCTAAGAAGAGTTATACAGAGTCCAAGATTGGTTCTGATGCTTTTCTTTGCCCTTTCTTCCTTCTTTTCTTTTCCTTCTTTCCTTCTTTCTTTCCTTCCTACCTTCCCTCCTTCCTTTGTTTCTTTCCTTCCTCCTTCCTTCTTGCCTTCATTTCATTTTATTTTTACTCATTTCACAGAAAGATGGTTCCGCTTATCAACAGAATGAGACAAACTTTCTTCTTTTGCCAGGTAAGAAAGACAACCTTTCTCAGATCTACATTGTAAAACTTATGGTCTATGTACATGGGAAACATATGTTCCTTATGTAGCTTTGTGTTAAGTTCCTAGCTACCCAGTTATCTTGTTATCCATATGTACTCTTTTTTTTTTAAATATAATTTATCATCAAGTTGGCTAACATATAGTGTATACAGTGTGCTCTTGGTTTTGGGGGTAGATTCCCATGATTCATCGCTTACATACAACACCCAGTGCTCATCCCAACAAGTGTCCATATGTACTTTTGGAGGATAGATATACAGTTGACCCTTGGACAACATGGGTTTGAACTGCCCAGGTCCATTTATATGAGGATTTTCTTCTATAAATACAATCTAGTAGTGTAAGTGTATTTTCTCTTCCTTATGATTTCCTTAATAGCATTTTCTTTTCTCTACCTTTTAAAAAATATTTATTTATTTTGAGAGACAGAGAGAGAGAGCGAGCGAGCAGGGGAGAGGCAGAGAAAGCGGGAGAAAGAGAATCCAAGAAGGCACCACACTGTTAGCGGGAAGCCCGATGTGGGGCTTGAACCCATGAACCGTGAGATCATAACCTGAGTTGAAACCAAGAGTCAGATGCTTAACTGACTGAGCCACCCAGGCACCCCTTCTTTCTTCTTACCTTTATTGTAAGAAGGCAGTATGTAATACATATAAACATACAAAATATATGTTAATTGGGTATTTATGTAAGCATAAGGCTTCCAGTCAACATTAGGCCACTAGCAGTTAAGTTTTGGGAGAGTCAAAACTTATACTCAGATTTTTCACTGTGCAAGGGATTGGTGTTCCTACCCCCACGTTGTTCAAGTGTCAACTGTATATATATATGTGTGTGTGTGTGTGTGTGTATGTGTGTACATGTGTGTATACATATATACACACATGTACACATACACACACACACACACATATATATATGTATATATATATATATACATATATATATATATATGAGTATGCATTCCTGTGTAGCAAAGAATCTAACAAGGAAGATCCGCTCATCTACATGAAGAGAGAGGACACCTGTTTACCTTTGTTAAGAAAAATGTCACCTGTGCCTTTTGATCAAATCAAGTCCCTTCTAGTTCTGTGATTTGAACAACGCAACACAATCCAGAACATGAGAGGGGTGCATTAATCATATTTTTCCCTAGAAAGGAGTTATGGAAATGATACATCATACAAAAACAGGTTCTCAATCCCCTTTGATAATGTTACTATAAAGAGGTCTAGTAGAAGGTTGTGTGGGAAGTGTGCACACACAATATACTGTGAGGAGCTGACCGAAATCAGGCTGAAGGACCGAGCGAACGGGAGCACACAATGACACTTAGGTTTTTTACTGTCTCCCTAAATAAAATCCACCAGCACGGAGAAGACTTCCGTCACATGTAAAACATGTCTCCGCAAATCTTCAGTGTGATGTAGATCAATTCTTTGAAGCAAAGGAGCTGAACTGGATCCTGCTGTAAGAAATACCCACGTTGGAAGGATGGGGCCGGGTGCTGACAGAGGAGACTGAGACGAGTAAGAGAAACTCCGAAGTTTAGCGTCTGCAAGGAGCTCAGAGTGCAGGTGGTAAGAGAGTCACAGAGGCCCTGTAGGAGTTTCCTGTGGCTGCCTTTACAAATTACCATTAAAACAACACACAGTTATTTTCACACAGCTCTGGAGGCCAGAGGTCCAAAATCAAAGTGCCAGCGCTGTACTTCCTCCAGAGGCTCTAGGGGAGAATCTATTCCTTGCCTCTTCCAGCTTCCAGGTGGTTCTTGTGGCTGTAACACTCCAATCTCTGCTTCTGCCTTCTCCTGATACTCTCTTCTGTGTCAAATCTCTACCTTTCTCTCTTGTCCAAGAACACTTGTCATTGGATTTAGCACCAACCTGGATAATCCAGGATGATCTTATCTTGAGATCCTTAACTTAATTACATCTGCAAAGATGTTTTGTTTTGTTTTTTTTTTTCCAAATACAGTTATTACTCACAGAATCCAGGGCTTAGGATGTGGATGTATCTTTTAGGAGGTGGCCCATTCAACCCACTATAAGCCCCAACAGTATAGCAGAGGTCAGAAGTAAGGAATCCTGTGTGGGAAGCCATGGAATGTCAGGAAGCAGGTGGCCAAGGGGACAGGGGGCCAAGGTGAAGCCTGATTCTGTGGAGAGGCACCCAGAAAGTAGAGAAAGGAGACTCTGGGCTCCCCTTTGGAGCCCAGCAGTCAACACCAAGCCATGTGCACCCTGGAACTAGGATGACCACTGCAAAGTCCCACTGGATGCCTTGGTCAAGTCAAAACTGGACTCAGGAATTAGGGTTCAAGTAAAAAATGGACTCAGGAATTAGCAAGAGGCAGAAGTAGTCCCATTCTCAAATAAAATTAGAGAAGTGGTGATAGCTGATGCTGATCAACAGAACTGGGGCTGGGCAAGTCCCAAGCTTTGTTCTGGATCTATCTTGACGAAGGCCACCCTGGAAAGAATGAGGAATATTCAGTACTTGGGGTGACAGCCCATGTACAATGTCATATTGGTTCTGGTAATGGAGCGACAAAGGGGCAGGTGCCCCTTCCCCTACGCACGCATGTCGTGTGCCCTGTATTCGCCCAGGGTCTGAGTTTTCTTTTCTTACCACATCTTCCAGAATTGCTCTTGACCAGCTGTTACAAGAGGACCAGTTGCTTGACAGCTCCACAGGACTCCCACGCAAGAAATCACACCCTATTTTGCTCAGCTACCTGAAGGTCCGGCACAGGCCCTCGTTTCTAGCTCCCTGGCTAGTTAGTCATGCCTGCCACTTCTCCAAGTAAACTATTTTTGGTTCAGTGTTCCGTGATCTGACCAAGAGGGTCAGGCCCAAGGTGTGACAGATCCAGCTTGAGGTCAGCTGTCTCTCACTGGCTTTCGGCCTAAAATTAATAGGACAAGGAAGACACCTCTGCACAGTGGACGGCACAGCCCATTTTCCTCATGTGCTCAAATACCATCCAAACATTACAAGTCCGTGTACTGTGGTGTAAATATGCTTATCGCTAGGCTGGTTTTCTTCCAGAATGCATATCGAACCTGTGTGCATGTGGATTTAAAAATCCTACACTGTCTGTATTCCAAAAGGATAGGAGATGACTTCAAGATCCTATGAGGCTTCACAGAAACTCAGAATAATCATTATCTAGAAAAGCCATAGGCCCTCCCCCAGTGGTTAGAAGGCTGTCCTGATTATACCTTCCATGTTGCAAGCAAAGGAGGTTGTCCTTGTTAACCAGACAAGCACCTTTTGGACATTTTACAGTTAATAAAAAATTCCTAGGGTTCCTGGAAGAAAAAAACCGCAAAAAACAACGTGGGTGCACGTCACATTGGTGGTGAGAATGCGTGAAGCAGGATGCAGCCAAACATGCTTGGAAACCCAATGATCGGATGGCGGTTTCCAGCGACCTTCAAAGTCTCTGCCTCCTTGCGGGCTTTCTTCACCCCATGACTCCGTAACTGTCCCTTCTCTCTCCTGCTGCCACCCCTCTTCCCTCCTCCAGCAGGGGCTGAAAGTTCAGGGTCACACTGGGCTCAAGCTAAAGTCAATTTGTGGGCCATTAACCTGCACAAGTACTAGAAATCACCATTATTCTCGATTTAAAGTAATGCCTCTGAAAGCCTTCTTAAATAAAGTGCAAATGTTAAGATACTGTCTAATTACTGTGGATCAGTTCATCAGATAGCTGCTTTTTGGTAGAGGAAAAGGATCTAACGTGTTATGCTTTGACAAGGTAGATGGGAGGATAGGAAGAAGGAGGATTAACGGAAACAAAGCACTGGGATCTAACCAGGATGGAACACTGTTTAAGGGCCCTAGGCAGCGAAGAACATCAAAAGGGAAATTACTTAACCTTTCCCACTTCAGCTGCCTCATCCACAAATGAAAACATTAACAGTGTCATTACATGAGATAATCTAGGTAACGTAACTGGCATTCTGCCTGGTTTGTGAGAGCTGAAAAAAACGTTTGCAGAGATATTATTGTTGAAGTTATATTAATAATAACGATGACTGTTATTACCATTATCCGGAATAGAAGTAGTAACAGTAGTCCTGGGGGTGGCGGTGTATGGTGACCTGAGGGTTAAGTGGAACTGATACAGAAAGTCATTAAGTTAGAGAACAGAAAATGAGATGAAAAAGCGGGGGCAGGGTGTCAATACCAATCCTTAGCTACGTCGTAACTTGGTCTGGGATGAGCTACGAGGGAGAAATCCTGGCAAAGTGATTTTAGAGCCAAACACCCAGGGACTCAAACCTTGGCTCTGTCACTTGCGAATGTGGGACTTTAGGGAAGTCAGTAAACTTCCCAGAGTCTCAGTGTCATATTTGTAAAGTGAGAATGATCGTACCTACGTGAAGAATACGCATATAAGATATAGGTAACGTACATAATGGGCCTGGTAAATATGTCCCTTCCTTCACCTGGTGGTCAGGCTCTTTCCCCTCCTTTCTGTGGCCGGCGGGCTGCAAAATGAGAAATCCATCCGGATAGGTGAGAAACAGTAGAAGAAGTAGCATGGTGGGCTCTTTGTTAAGAGGAGAAAGATGTCACCAGCTTCCTTACATTTTCCTCCCACTGGGGGAGCCGAGGGAATGTACAGTAGGGCTGCTAAATGTTAGAACTTGCACCCATATTTAGTTACAGCATGTAGTGGGATAATTCTGAATTCACTGATGTAATGTGCTAGTGCACAGTGGAAGCCATCCAGTGAAAAGGAGCCCCAAAATAGGTTTTCATGGAAACTTAACTCTGAACACTCTGATTTTGTGCCTTACCATAAATGAGATCTGGGAACATTTCTCCGCCAAGAAATTGAAGATAATTTCCTAAAGATATATAAATTTAATGGCTATAAATGTCATCTCCTCATCACCGCAAGATATTCACCATTTGATTTGAGTTGTATGGAAGATACGCCATCCGTGACAGTGAAAACAAGTTTAAGAAATCTCTTCCATTTCAAGTGTTACTTTCCTTGATGAAAATTTAACTTCACTGAAAGAAGAATCTTCAAAATCACCTCATTTCTATTCTCACTGCTGCTGTCTTGACAACTTCATTCTTTACATTCTCTTTTTCTAAATTCACAGAATACACTTGCTGTCATGCAAAGTCAGGCCCTAGACGTTGTTTTCCAAAGGTGTTGGGAAGGAAAACTAATACCAATTTGGGGATTATAAGCACACTTTCAGAAAACACTCTTTCTGATTTGTATTAGCATTCCTGACACTGATATGCGTTATATGTCATTAGTTACTTAAATGTTTTCTATAATTATGTAAATTATGTCACAATGTCTGGCAGGATGCTTACACTTTACTATTTTGTCATTTGCAAAGTTCTGAAATGTATCTGATAACCATTTTCACGTATTTTCAAATCACACAGTTGTGAAAGGGTTCTTGCTCCCTTGTTGTTTTACCTTTGCCTATAATGCTTAGTCTGGTGTTCTGCGCAAGAGCCTCTTACGTAAATATATCCCATCTCCCCCTCTCCTCACGGACTTTTTTAAAATAAGGATAACCAAGTTATTGCCACTGCCCTTATGGAAGTCATGGTCAAATGGGGGAGATACAGTTAGGTAGAGGCCTATAGATTATTACATGATAATGTGGAAGACAGGTGTTATTAATAAAGGTATGGATGACTGCCACGTCAGTGGAGAGTATGACTCACCAGCCAGATGACCCAAGGAAAGCTCTACAAATGAAGTGACCTCTAATCTGGGTCTGGAAATTTCAGTAGGAGTTTAGTGAGTGAAGTCAAGAGAAGAACATCCCAGGAAGACGCACACACAGAGGCATGGCTGGCAAAGATAAGAAGTCTAGGAGGCCTAGCGGGTAGGCTGCAAGACACTAAGCACTGGCTGACGAGACTGAAGAGCTGGAATACACTGGAATCATATGTAAAGGCCCTGAGAATAACAGTCCGTATTCTACAAGCAAGGGAGCCACTGACGTTCTTTAAGCAAAGAACTGATGGGATCCAACTTTTCAGAACATAACCAACGTGGTGTGGAGGACAGACAGGTGCACAACCTCTTTGGTTTCAGCAGCCTAGAACGATATGTTCTTTCAAAACCACCGAAGGGAAAACCATCTCCTTGCACCTTAATTATGCTTAATTCACATAGAAAATCGTATGGTTGCTGCCAGGTGGCTCGTGAATGTATGGGAAAGATAAAGACAGTGCCCTAAGCAATTCTCAGAGATACTTGAAGAAAACCAAATGATAAATATGGTGGATCCCTCACTTAGTAGCCCAGAGCTCCAAGAGGGACTGTGGTCCACGTACCTCTGCCATACTACTGACCGCATGGCGATATGGTCCCACCATATTCCGCGTGGGGACATGATCGACCAAGCCTCCGCAGAGCCTGATGAGAAGACACGGTAGGCCACACCTCTGGCAAATCCACATGTGAGGACACGGCCCACCATGCTGCTGCCACATCCATCCGTGTTTTAGGACGGGCACAGTTCACCTCATCTATGCTACATTCAAGCGAGGAGCCCTGAGGAACTAGCTGTTCTTAGCCCTATTGCTGCCCCTGTCACAGAAACAGGCACAGAAATTAGTGTAACAGGAGGTGAAGGGAGGTATGTAATTCAACTTTTCTGAGTCAGGATCATAATGATGAAAGATGTTGACGAAGGACCAAAGAGAAATGTTTAAAATGAACTAAGTAATAAATTCGTGAATATATGAATACATGAATAATAAATCATGCGTTAGAAGAGCGAAGTAAATAAAAACTTAAAAACAAGGAAGAAGAACTACATAAGAGGTATTATTTTTTAAAATGAAGAAAATAAAGGGGGTGCCTGGGTGGCTCAGTCGGTTAAGCATCCGACTTTGACTCAGGTCATGATCTCGCGGCTGGTGAGTTCAAGCCCCGTATCGGGCTCTGTGCTGACCAAGCTCAGAGTCCGAGCCTGCTTCGGAATCTGTGGCTCCCTCTCTCTTTGCCCCTCACGTGCTCAGGCTCTGTCTCCTCTGTCTCTCAAAAATTAAATTAATGTTAAATTTTTTTTTTTAAATGAAGAAAACAAAGGAAGACAAGTCAGAGAAAGAGCTAATATGACAAGGTAAACACAGGGAATGAGCCTCATATGTACATATATATATATATATTTTTCCATTCCCTTTCTCACATGCTTTTGAGTGTTCTTGGTGAGCAGAGGTGAGTAGATGGAGAAATCAGAACCTATGCCCTTCCTTTTAACTCTTCTCAAACCATTTGCCAAGTGTTTAAAATTTTATTTTGGGGAAACCTGCCCTATGTTAGAAATCATTGACTCTCTGACCTATCTGTTCCAAACACAGATCTGTCTATATCTTGTAGTTTCATCCTGGGGAAAGGGGTGGGAAATCACATTCTCTAAATCTTTTTTTTTTAAGTTTATTCTATTTATTTTGAGAGAGAAAGGGGGGAGGCAGAGAGAGAGGGAGAGAAAGAATCCCAAGCAGGCTCCGCAGGGTCAGTGCAGAGCCTGACATGGGGCCCGATCTCCTGAACTGTGAGGTCATGACCTGAGCTGAGATCAAGAGTCACATGCTTGACCGACTGAGTCACCTGGGTGCCCTTCACATTTTCTCACTCTTGAGGAAACACAGGGTGGGAAATCTGTTGTGGGTGAGTCTCTGGAATGATGCAGGGGCATCCCCGAGTCTTACTGGCCATTCCGTGGAGGTAGCTCCTATCCCTAGTCTTGGACCCTCCCAGCTATCATGGCCTCAGGGGACAGATGGCCCACAGAAACCGTGAAGCTTCAGGCAGACCTGGAGAGTACCGTGTGTAGGACAGGTTTGGCACATCCTCCTCCAGGAAAGATGCAAACCAGCAGAGACTCTCGTTCCTTTCTCGACTGCACAGCCTGGCAGGGGGCCTGCCATGGGTATGGGGGCCACCTATTCACCAGCACCACATGGGGCAATCGTCGAGTTCAACAGCAGTTCCTTCTCTTCAGGAACAATGTGTACCGCCCTCCTGCTTAGCCCTGGGAACACACGGGTGTGCAGATGAACAAACGGAGAGCCCACTGGGCAGAAAATGAAGGCCACAATGGGCCAGCGCCCTCAGTGTGGGTCGCCGGGGGCGACCCTCTAATAACACACCGAACAGGCAGCCCTGTGCTGACGGGCCACCCAAGCACATCCGGTAGGAGGTACCATATACTCAGAAAGCCGTGACCACACCAAGCCGCTTATTTGCAGCCCAGGGTGTGCTTTTGCCAACCTTTCACAAATCAGAAGGCGAATGTGAAGTACTATTATTTCAGTAGGGACCCTGATTTTTGCTCCCATATCCCCACATAAGGAAACACAAGAAAGAACTGCCCCGATTCCAAAGGTGGAGAAAATTAACAGGTATGTGAGAACTTTCGAGTATGGCTCAGAATAGGGCTGAGGGCAAGATGGGCAGTTTCAAATGGTTCTCTTACCTTTTTGTCACTCAGGCCAGAAACCTGGTCCACATACTCCTCTTGGATCATGAAGGCAGCTAAGTTGGCAGTGTAGCTGGCCAGGAAGATGACGGCAAAGAAGGCCCACACCGACACCATGATCTTGGAGGTGGTCCCCTTTGGGTTCTGCACGGGGACGGAGTTGTTAAACACCAGACCCCAGAGTAACCAAATAGCTTTGCCGATGGTAAAAGATGGGCCACCTGGCTCTGTCATGATGAAAAGACAAGGGCAGAACGTCAAGACAGAATCACTGATTTTATTTACACCTACAAATACACAGAGCTGGTAAGTTCCTGCTCAGAGCAGGAAATACCCCAACTAAGATACAGACACTTTTAAGTTGACAGCTTGTGCCTCTCTTCTCCCGGGACCCTCAGGAAGGCAGAAGAGGGCTCTTTAGAAGAAAATCCAGGGGTCTGGGGTGTGCATGAGGTCCTCCTTCAACTAATGTTCGTGATTCAGCCCGGGCACCGGCTTCCTGCCCCCGTGTATATGAGACCCTCACGATCACATCAAAACTGAATAATAACAAAGGCAACTACCCCACTACTGTCACACTTGTGCCCTTATTACTGTTGTTCCTAAAATTTATATTTGTACCAACCAAGAAAGGATTTCAACCTTAAAAAAAAGGTCCACAAGAATTGTATGGACTCTTCTACCACTGTCATGGACCTTCTAGAATTTTATTCACACTGATGCTAGATGACTTTGAATGTCCTTTATTCTAATTCTTCTTTCGCTTCTAGCGCTTCGCAGTAAATGTTTCAAAGATAACCTTGACCCCAGTCCAATGCCAACACATCCCAATTGTTTCCTATCATGGTAGCTTCTGTGTAAAAGAGTATCAGGAAGCCCAGGGAGGAAGTCACAGACACCTGGCTTTTGCCACACTATCTGAGGGCAGAAAAGTAGACTGTCTTTGACCTCTTCCCCCCCAACCTTTACACATACCGTGCCAGGGCTTCTGCCCATAGATTTATTGTGGCCTCCTTGCTTTCAGGGCTTGGCGATGGCAAAATCTCGCCATGATGTAACCCCTCCACTGCAGAAATGAACATCTGCCTGCACAGTTTCACAACACATTAGCACACGTCTTATGATGCTATCTGTGATCCTGATGGCATCTGCTCTGACAACTAAATCAGTGACTACACATGTCAAGCCCAGTGTCTCACTGTGCACACACATCTGTGCATGTGGACCTTATTTCATGAAGCAGATGTGTAACTAAAAAGTTGTTCATAAATCAAAGTGTTGTACATTGTAAAATGCCCCAAGGAGACTTGATATTTAAAGTGATCCCGTGTTGAGTTCCTTCGCGAAGACAAGCCTCCTTTGGTAAAATAAGTAATCATAAGCCCTTGCTTTGAATTTTGTGGCTGGATTTTTCGCCTCTTTGATTTCTTCAAGGTGAAGGGACAGCATCCACTAACCTCAGTTCTGGGCACTGTCAACATATGTACGTCCTTGTGTGTTTCTCAGAGGTTTCACTTGTTACTAATGCCCTCGGGATGGGGAGTAGGTTCTGGTTCTGGAAGACCCTTGGGCACAGGCACAAAGTCCCCTGACTGGACCTTATTGTGGAGACGTTCAGACCTCCGCTCCAGAATGCACGAGCCAAATAAGAAGGAGGGTCTGCACCCAGAAATACCTCAGGGTAGGAGTGGTTTACCGCCTGGACTGTGAAGTCAACAGACTGCCGCCTAGCACCCCAACCCCAAAGGTTCTTATTAAATTGCTGTGGGGTGGGTGGTTATTCTATTATGCAACCAAGGTAGAAAACCACTATTTTGGAATATAGTAGTGGTCCAAGCTCCACACTGGACTTAGTGAATCAGAATATTAGAAAATCAGGTCCAAGCACCTTTGTGTTTTAAGTGCCCACTGATGATTCTTTGTGTGGTGCAGGTTAAAAAAAAAATCTTTTCTCTTGGAGGCATAATTTCAGAATAAAGCTCACATTCTGGAAGGGAGTAGACTCAGAAAAAAGTGTACTATTTCCTAATTCTGGGGTTTTCAGAAAGTTTTAGAGGATGTATTCACAAGGGTCCCATAGCCCCCTTCAGAAATCTAGTAAATGTTTTGTGAGGTCTCATAAATGCCTCACACACATGGGCAGCCCTCATATCTCTTGACCCACTTAGCCAGAAAATTGGACTGCCCCCGACAGTAGCTATGGGTCAGAATTGCTATCCGTTGGCCATTTTATTTCAAACACCCAATGTCTGTACCCCCTGGAAGAGGGATCTGAGTCAGGGTCACATGCTTTGGAGATCTTGTACCTCAGCGGTGGAGAACTCTTTCAGCCACAGCTACCCTGCATGTACCCTGGGGCAGTCTAAAGTTTTTATTCTTAATATATGGGTATATCTGCCTTGTTAGTCCATCTGTTCAGACAGACTGCTCACCGCCTAAGGTTATCAAAATAGTTTCCTCTGACATGTTTATGCCATGCGGATCTCCTGCTAGCTTTCCTCTCGTTTACCCCCGGGGGGGAACTGGGCTTGCTGGGTGAGGCTTCTGCCAGCGAGGGGACATACCGATTCAGACTAACCTCTTAATTGGGGTATTTCTAATGAGTTGCCAAGCTGTTGACATAGAAGGCTGAGGGTTCGTTTTCGGAAACGGATGAGTTAGGGAAGGGGCAGACACCACATGAGGCGTACAGAGGCCCGGAAGTGACAACGAGAAAAAAACAGAACGCAGAAATGCCAACGGCTACAGCTGGCCTTACCTCTGCCATCAGCGAGGCACCTGTTATAACCCACAGGGCTGAAGTACTCGAAGACAAAGACAGCCACGGCTGAGACGATGAGCAGCATCACGAACATCATAACCCATACGTCAGCACTGAATGGCTCTGGGGAAGGAAAGAAAAAATCAGTGCTCAGAATTAAAACAGAGCAAAAACAGATTCTGACTTATTTGCATATCCATTTGCTCAGGCAACACGTGTTTTCTGAGGGGAGAACAAACCACAGTTGTGTTGTGTCCCTTCAGAGAGCCAGGGCCCGGGCAGGGGAGAGGTGAGAGGCTATGTCTGGGTGTCTCCATTCCCCTGTTTCTTTTCTTCCAGAGAAGGAGAGCTTCTTGCCTCTGAACTTTTTGAGATAGTTTCTGCCATGGCCAGCAAATGCACAACTACAAGAATAACTAGATCTGGAGTAAATGAATCATATGGGTGTGGTTCATGGCTCATGGTCTCACCTATATGGCTGGCCACACCACATGACGGAGACCTGGACAAGCTTTCACCAATGCTTCCCAGGCTTGTGTGCAAATTCATTCTCAACAGGCACGGTCACTACTTCTGGCTTAACTTGGTTCAGTAATAATTACATCCAGCGAACAACTCTTTTGCCCCCTTGCCTCACCTCCTCTAAACTTCCCAGCCTATATTTACTTTTCAACCCTCTTTATTGTGGTGGATTTTATTAAACATCGTTAGGGTATGAGAATAGAAGTCAACGTCCAAAAAAAAAAAAATCCATCCACGTTGACAATCCGTGACTGTCACGGTGGGGATGCAGCAGGTGACAAGGAAACTTGTTTCAGCTGTAATTAACAAAACAACTACAAGCTATTCCCTAACAGTGAGTGAAAGGGGTTGATAGGATAGGACCAGGTAAAACAGCAAGAGAGTGCTTTCTTTCATTTCTTTAATCATTCTTGCTGAATCCCTTCCAGCTGATCCAAACCTCTCTGGCTTATACGCGTCTAGAAATTGAACACCATATTCCAAGAGCCACCTCACTGAAGGCCTACAAAAAGGGACAATTGCTATTCTTTCCCATGATATGATGTTCCCTCAATTGTGTCTCAAAATAGTTCTGGCCTTTATAGCTGTCACATCGCATTGTAAACTCATAACTAAGTGAATTCACATACTGTTTTTTCCATTTTCCAAATCATTAATAAAGATGAAGTTGAAAAAAGGGAAAAACTGGCTAGAAATTAGGAAATATCTTCTTACTTGAAATCTCTGCTTTACTTTTGGACTTTTGAAGGGAATTATACAAACCCGGTCACTTAACAATTTAAAAAGGACCTCGATAAGGCACACATCCACTGTGAAATGTAAAACCTTTCAGTGGCAGCCAGAGATGTGAGGGTAACAGGTTTAATTCAAAGCCTCTATATGGTGGAGTACGGAAGGCCCCTCCCCTCGGTTCTCATGGACTGCAGTCCTATCCAGATTAAAGACATCCTCTCTGAGCTTCCTTCTCCCCCACTGAGGTGAGGGCAAGTTTCTGTGTACAAAATACAACAAGCATTTGTATTGGTCTTTACAATTTAGAAGGTACTTTCACCGTATAGTTTATATAATCCTTATAATGGCCCTTTCATTATGGTATCACCATTTCTATTTTACAGAATGGCAGGGCCAGGTTATAACCTGAGGTACTCTGGGGCAAAGTGTATCTCTGCCCACCACACTGGTTCCTGATTTAGGAGTTGCACTCTGAAATGGCTCCACGACTATTGGAACACAGGCTCTGAAGGCAGCCACCTCTGGGCTTTAATCCTGGATTTGCCAGCTATGAACTGACAGATTGTTGGAAAATTGCTTAACAGATCTAAGATTCAGTTTCCCAAGACATAAAATGTGTATAATAATGGTATCAAGGAGATAATATACCAAAATGATGTACAGTATTGCTTGGAAAACCACATAATAGGTGTTCAATAAATGTTGGCTTCTTTTACCCTTGTAATTAATTGCTTCTCCTCCGAACACACACACACACACACACACACACACACACACACACCCCCTGCTTGGCACTACTGTGTCATTTTAGGGCTTTGCTGATATATCACTGGCTCTTCCAGTTCAAAAGCTGAGGTTAATGCTATATTGTGGTTAGAATTAGAATGCACTTTTGTCTGTGTCTCTTAATGTTCCAATTATCCTTGCAAAGTAAAAAAGCAAATAAAATACATAAAGCTGCTATGAGGATTAATGCATATAGTGTGTGCTATCTAATAGTATTTCACATGAAATTGGCAGGTCCAGAATTTGCTCTACTCTAAGAAGGCTAGCTGAGAAACTCGAGTAGTTTATGGAAAAATTCTATGGAACCTATAACTCTATTTTATAGTGCATTAATTAAAAACTTCCCCTTTCCCCCACTGCCTGCCAGATAGAGCTTAAAGAAGTATCAGTCAAGGTCTATTCCAATATCCTCATGAAAAAAAAAAAAAAAGCTGAAGTCCTTCAGAGAGTCTGTGACTCGTCCAAGGGCTTACAGCTTGTTTATGTCCAAGCCAGGCCTCCTGCCTCTTAGCCCAATGTCCTATTTTCAAGGTGACATTTTATTTTCCAACCCCTTGCTCTCACGGCCTCTGCAAAAAATATGGGGTATGAGCTCACAAAGGACCTCATCTAATTGAAATCTTGGCCTTATCTCACCAGGTCTTCTATCACATCTAAGGCTTTGACACATAAGCGATGCTGGAGAGCAGCAAAGTACAGAACGACGTGAGGAAGGGCGGGGTAAAATGGGAGCGAGCATCCGATCAGCTGTATCTCTCAAAGCTCTGAAAAATGTATGTGAAAAAAAAGCCTCTTTTGGTAGCACCGACTTCAATCTCTGAAGATAATTAAAAAGGCATTTCAATGATATCTAGAATTAGAAATTATTTTTTTAGATTTTTTTTTAATGTTTTATTTAATTTTGAGAGAGAGAAAGACACACAGAGTGTGAGCCAGGGAGGGGCAGAAAGACAGAATCTAAAGCAGGCTTCTGGCTCTGAGCTGTCAACACAGAGCCAGATGTGGGGCTCGAACTCACAAACTGTGAGATCATGACCTGAGCCAAAGTTGGACGTCCCTAGAATTAGAAAGTATTAAAGCAGGGAGAAGTACCCTCTGAGATCAGCTAGTTGAAATGCCCTCTTCTACAGGCGAGGAAACTGAGTCCCAGGATGGAGCACATTTGCTCAGGGTCAAGTGTTGAGTAAGTTGCAGGAATGAGACCAGAGTAGGAACCCTGATTATTACTAGCCTAAGGCTGTTTTCTTCCAGGGTCCTACGCTGTCCTATCAATTGTTTTTGGGTATTCTTCAGTGTTTATATTTGAGAATAATCAATATTTAAGTCCCCCAAATTAAATGGGCTCTTAGCAAACCACCTCCTGACTGAAAGAGCCTGGCCATGTGCTCGCTCCTTCACTTAATCCTCATACCAAGTATCTGTCCTTACATCCATGTCCTTCACACCAGTGAGCATATCACTTACCTAAGAAGGCAGAAGGTGAGACAGTCCCATTGCTGCGTGACACCATGACACTGATGCCGGTCTCTATGAAGGGCACAGAGAAGTCGACCACCTCGGATCGCTCCTCATTGATGGTGAGTGATCCCACGGCCATATAGGCCCTCTTCATGACCACCTGGGAGAAAGGCACAGTGCTTCAGGTAGGGCACTCAGGAAGGCCAGGGGCCACCGCAAGGAAAATACAGCCAGGCAGTGGTTTCCTTAGTATAGTGGAAACAGGAGAGCCTGTTCACGGTTTTGTATTTTCTAAAATTTATAAATGAGCATTTTTTTATATTAACATGACACAAAACCCATGAAAAATGGAAACGGCCCTTACTTTCTGACACTCACCTCTCCAATCATACCATTCCAGGTTCCATTGATTTTCTTCCCATGCTTGCCATTGGTAACCAGGTAAAGATCATAGGTGAACTTCACAGATTTGGAAATTTTCTTAAGGATGTCAATACAGAACCCCTTGCAGCACTTTTTGATGTAACCTGGCTCCTCATCTGTTTTGTTCCTAACCGGTTGAAGAAACGAACAAACGAACAAACAAACAAACACACAAAACAAAGCTTTATACAAGAGGCAGCTTTTATCCTTTACCATTCAAACTCCAACCCCGAAGCAGGGCCTCCCTTTCACAGCTCAGCACAATGTGTATCAGACCCGAGTGAGGAAATCGATAGACGACAGAACTGCAATTCTTTCATTAGCTCATCACGGTGAACAACGTTTCCTCACAGTTTTTAGTGCTCCTTTGAAGTATAATGTACATTAGGAAAAGCGCGCCTATCCTAAGGGTTCAGTTGGAAAAATCTGTATACATTCAACCTGCCCATTTAACCAGCACCAAATCCAGGTACAGAAAAGTTACCCTCTTCTTCTCTCTTCCAGGCACTTCCCACTCTCACCAAAGAGAACCATTATCCTGACTTCTAACAGTATAAATTAGTTTTACCCATTTCCAAAAATGTTCCTAAATCTCAAAATTTCGGGGCATGATGGCACGAACACCAATGCAAATTTACATCTCCTAAATTTCAGGTCCCGGGCAAGGCCAAAGACACGTTAGCAGAGTTAGCAGTAGTTCTCCCAGGTCATGATCTGGACAGACCCAGGCATCACACCACAGGTCTGCTAGTAATTCCACGGCTCAGTAGTAACTGACAATTGAACATGGTGCCCAATTCATTCTATGCCTCAAGTCCCAGCCCAGGCAGGTGCTGACAGCTGTATGAAATCGGACTATCCCATGCCACCCGGAGCACTGGGGAAGGGGCCATACTCAGAGACTATGCGTTTTTGGCAGGGGACTGTGTTCCTCATGCAGGTTCCACTCAGAGGGTCCACACTTTCCACAATGACAAAGGGGGCCTCCTCCAGGGTTACAATGCTCAGATGGTCATCCTCCTGTTCTTCTGTCTCAGGACACATTCGGGGCCACACGTAGTACTTCATCTGCAGGGACTTGTCTTTCCACTTCCCCACCTGCACAGGGGTAAACAAAAGACTCAGAAACCGCTGGCAGAGACCTAAGCAACCTCTCCTTAGCATCACCCAGGAGGCTGTTAAACAAATAGAAACAGACACAGGCATTGTATGTAACAGAGAGGAAATTCTTTTTAACCTATATGCCCCAAACGAGACTACCATGTCCATACCTAAGAAAGGTAATATATTCATTTGCTCACTCACTTACCAAACATTAGAAGAGGATCTACTATGTGCTGGGCATCCTTCTCAATAAACCCTGTGGCTCAAAGAAGCATGATTCTGCCCTTTGTCAAGCTCACATTGAATGAAGGAGTCAGAAATGTAAACAAATGTTTACAGTGATAGATGGTAAGTGCTCAAACTGAAGGCTGTATCAAGGGCTGGGAAGATGCCAGAGTTTCCTGACTTGTGCGGCTGGCACTTTTTTCTACTTAACTGTAACAAGGAGCATGATAGTGAGAGCAGCAAATAGCTCCAGAAAGGTCAACAGAATGACTGGAGCAAATGAGCCAGAAGGATGTGTTTTGGCTTGTAACAGAGGTCCAGTGGGAAGCCATGTGGAGAACTGGGTAGATCTGAACTGGAATAAAATGATAAGTCAGGATTAAAGAACACAGCTCCGCTAGGGAAGGAAGTGTGGTTGGGCTGGTGGCGAACGCCATGGGTCAGTGCAGATATGCACCTGCTGGGTTGGGTGGGGGCACCAGGATCAATCATACAGGTCTTCCTGTGTGCACAGGCTGTGTACCCCCACTTCAGGGTGCACCATTCAAACATACTCCGGCGTGAGAGGTAGGTGCCCCCTGGAATCATTCACAGGGTGGCCCTGCTACCAATCATCAGGAGAAATGTGTGGGTTCCATTATCTTTTAGAAGAGCCATTCATTTCTGTTTTTATAATAGAATCTGCATGACTTTGTTGGTGGGTGCCTGTTCTCACTCTGCCCTTGAGTTTCCTGAAGAGGGAACACCTTTTCATCTTCTATAACCAGACATCCTCAATTACCACAGGAATTATGGACTGTAAGCTCCTGCATTTTCCCAATCTATAATTTCCTCCATGCAGCAATGCAAATTAGTAGCATAAGTGAGGCACCAGGACTACAAAACTACTTAATCATTAACTACGTAAATCAACAAGGAGCAACAAATGGGCAGTACTTCATGAATTTTCAAGCAAACGGGCTTAGATTTCCATATTCCTACAAAACCAAAATTCCTTTGTTCCTGCTTTTGTCTGCCTAGGTGTCTACCTAGTACCTCCCTAGGGGTGGTTTGTATCTCCCTCCAACCTGTGTAGCAGGGGCTGCTTACGTTCATGCCCGTATTAGGCCTGCACAGCCACTGCCTCGGTTTTACTGCATCACTACAACAACGGACAGCGGTTTGGTGTCCTGGGCCAACCTGTTGGGCATTAGCCTTGGCGCTAGTTTTCTTCCAAGTGCGTAAACCATATTTCGCTTTTGCATTCAGAGTTATGCACTGGACCTAGAGTTGGCTTTCCTTTATGTATGTAGTCTTCTCCGTAGTGAAGGCCCCATTTTGGTGCAAGTCTGTTTTTCTTCATATTGCTAAGAGTACTTATTTCTAAAGCAGAAATATCCAAATAGCTTCTCAGCCATGTGGGGATATGGATGTCTTCAGCTAGTGGTTACAGGGGCGGCGGGACTCGGGGGCAGGGAGAACCCATCGTGGAAGCCCATGATGTCGGGTCACCTCCAAGTCCAAGTAGCCCTACGTATCGCAGTGGCCAAACTGGGATCATTTTCTGTGTTCAACGATGGGGAAAAGTTGGGAAGCTCTAATGTACTTATTTTTATTTATTTTGTCACTCTTACCATCTTCCCCCAATAGTCCCTGTCGAGTTTTTTCTTTTGAATCCACATTTATTCTCTTCTATCTTTACTACTTATTAGCCTAGTCCCATGGTGCAGCAGCCCATTCTGGGATTACTGCAGGCCACTGCAAACTTCACGCAGGGAACCCCCTAGAGTGCACTGTGGACACTGCTCCCAGATGATTCTTCCTAAAACATCACTATTCAAGAATTGGAATATCCATCCCTATCCAAGATTTTCAACAGCCTCTCACTGCCCTTGGGATGTGTCCAAACTTCTCACCTAGATGGTCAAGGTGTGTGTGCTGAGCCTAATGTATCTTGACAGAGTTCACTATTTTGAAACATGAATCCTTTGTTCATATTGGAAAAGGAAGTTATTGATATTGACAGCCAAAACAGATTAATCAGGTAGAGGTTTTAACAAGTAAGCTGTGTGTTGTTGACTAAGAGACTTATTCTATTTGTAAAACAAAAATGTTGCAGGCGTAGCATTCTGGCAAAGTTTCAGGACATCCCTGTGGACGGCATGCGATATAATATAGATTATTGTATACTTTGATAGATTTAAAAGGCGTTTAAAATCTATACCCAAAAAGAAAAAGAAAATATTGTTTAATGAATCAAGGTCATCACGGAAAGAGGTCTTTAGTGACACGTCAGGAGATTCTGTACTTGCAAGTGGCCTGAACAATGTTTCATAAAACCAAACAGAAGTAATGCTTACAAAACTGCAGACAACACAAAGCTAAATGGGATAGAAGATATACCGCATTGCAGAATCAAGGTTGGAAGTGATATGAATTAATTGGAATGGACTAAACCAAATGGGATGAGATTTAATAGTATTTATACATAAAGTCTAGCGTTTAGATTTTTTAAAAAGCAACTGCACAGTATTTAAAAGGCCATATTTCAATTAACAGCAGTCTATAAAAGCTATTGCACTAACGAATGGGGTATTTACGGCTTTACAGAATCCAGCACACGTGGTGAGGAAAGGGCACAGACGATCCCACTCGGCACTGTGTTCATCATACCACAGCTGGAAAATTAGATTCTGTTTCTATAATTCTATGACCAAATGATCATATTTACTAGATCATTCTCACCTATCCAATAATAACCTGCACATGGAGTCCCCTCTAGCACACCTTTTCCCAACTTCCTGAAAAAGCTAGCCGGGTCATTCCTTGCTTGACATTAGTTAAATTCAACCAGAAGCAATTGCATGCCAATTTTGTGCCAGGGACGGGGCTGTGTGTTACAGATAACAGCACCAGGTGGCGTTTAGCAAGGCCTTAGTATATGGTAGGCACTGAACATTCCAGTAATCTCATTGATCATCACAGCAAGCTTGTGAGAAACTGAGCCGTCTGGCTCCTGAGTTTGGGCTGTTTCCTCTGCACTGCACTGCTTCTCTGTCAATGAAAGGATAAAACATGACTCCTGTCCTCTGATGACAGTCTAGTGGGGGAAAGACACACTCTATTGACAATAATATAAAATTTTTTAGGCTTTGGTAATTACCCTAATAAAAGGTATAAATAAAGTACTCTGGGATTCAGAATAGAAGTAATTCCTTCTGAAAGGGTTGGGGTGATGGGAAAAAAGCTTGATGAAGACACGTCTCTTTGAGCGGGGTACTGAAATGTGACAGAGCATTTGGTGAAGAGTACTTGATCCACTGAGGCAATAGCAAGAACAAAGGGTCAAGTCGTACAGTTGCTCAAAAGAAACATCAAGGATAGTCCTTCACAGCTGAAAGGGTTGATGGGGCGGGGTGGGGGGGGGGCAGGAATGGTCTAGCTCAGTTCTCCTCCTGTTTAGAGACCTGTTCATTCCAGCCGGACAGTCTCTATTCTGCAGACAGCCAACTGGATAACACTCGTCTCTCCCTAACTCCTTGTTCAATGGCCTCACACTGGTAGCTTGAAATTGGCTTCAAATGGCATCCACGAAGTTGGCAAACACAGTAATTCAAGGCTTCCTCTGCCCACCCCCACCCCCTGTTGTTAAATATTTACCAGCTCACAAATGGCCAGAGTAACCAAATCATTCATTATGTCATGCTATTTACTGCCTCGGGGACTAACTTTTCAGGTGTCTTGTCTCCTACACTAAATTCTGAATGTAACCCTAAGTATTTTTGTGACCATGGACAAATGTTTAAAACTCTGAGTCTCAGTTCCCATATCGGCAGAATAAGGGAATGATTTCTAAGGTGCCTTGCATAAAATCTCATGATCCCAGGATCTTTTTAGGATGAAGTTCTCTACCATACTTCCATCTGATCAGAAGCCAGTGAAAAAGTATTCTACATGGTTATTTTCTGAAGCGAGGGAAGGATCTAATTTATTTATACAAAAAGAATAGCTTGTCTTAAAGTCCTGACTGTTTTGTATTGTTTCTTTAAGGATGACTGCAGTGAAGAAGAAAAGTTAACAAATTCCTTGAGGGCTGAAAGAGAAATAATTTTAGGAAAAAAATATCCCTCTGCTATAAATACCAGATTCAAAATGCTGTGCAGTGCCCATGTTAAAGAACACGTTTAGTAACCTCGAATTAGCTACCCCTAGGCAAAAGAGAGCAGGGCAGTTAGAAACAAGTGAACTAAAATTAAGTAAAATAGGAATTGTTTGTGTAGAAAAATAAGGTATGTTTCAATAATTGTTTTAAGGGGGAGGAAGTATGCTGGCGATGTAGATAGGAGAGCTTGTCAAGAGTGAGAAAGAATTGGGGTGCCTGGGTGGCTCAGTCGGGGATATGTCTGACTTCGGCTCAGGTCATGATCTCGCAGTTCACGAGTTCAAGCCCTGCGTCGGGCTCTGTGCTGACAGCTCAGAGCCTGGAGCCTGCTTCGAATTCTGTGTGTGTGTGTGTGTGTGTGTGTGTGTGTGTGTCTGCCCCTACCCCACTTGTGCTCTGCCACTTGTGCTCTGTCTCTCTCTCTCTCAAAAATAAATAAAAACATTTAAAAAATTTATAAAAAAAAGAGTGAGAAAGAATAGCAGATAGAAGCCTGAGACACCAAAAGGGAAGATTCTGAATGCTTTCCTAGAATATCTGAACTGGCGTGAGTTTGTAATACCGGAAATGCAGAGAGTAGTAGGAAATGAGGTCAACAGGAGGTACTTCAGGGAAGATACAGTGAGAAACACTGAATGAAGAATTTACAGCTGAGATTAAAGCATGATCAGAAAAAGAAAAACGAAAAACCTTGAGGAAATAATGAAGAAAACATCTATAAAGTGCTCTGAATTCCTCAGAGATAAGCACTAAACAAACATCATTACCGTGAGCACGTTTAACAACATCTGTCTATAAAAAATGCCATTCTCCGCCATGCTAACATTTAAAAAGAGCTCTTGAGGACTGAAGTCATCTTTTTCAAGAGAAAAAAAAAAGTCTCTGGTTAGTTTTCTCAGAAAAAAATGGAGTCATTTTTAGGGGTTCTGGTTTGGCACTCTTGGCACAAGCTGAACACCTGTTCAGCTGGGAATCTCTCCTCAAAAGGACGTTTACCTCACAAACCTACAGAATATTATTCCTTAAGCCCTTGCTCATGAAAATTCTAGGGAACCAATCTATGCTGATTTTAGACTTCAAAGTCTTCCTTCTGCTAACAGATTTCTTCCATGACCACTAGTGAAACTGGCACTAATTTGCACCCTGACAAGGCCACGCATGAAAAAAAGACCATGGGGACCATGCTCCCACTGAAGCCCCTGCCTTCATCCCTCTGGTGAATGTGTCATCACGGAGAAGGGAGAGGGGCCTGGGCAGGGCATGGCGGCCGTGAGAGCTGCTGCAGTCCTTGCCCACACAGCAAAGGACATCCGTCTCCCTGGGCTGCCTCTCTCAGCTGCACAGAAAGTCATTTCTTAAGATCCTGGAACAAAAGCACTTATTAGAGCCTCTTTAGGTGTCAAAGGTTACTTTTCGAAAATGGAAGTGTTTTTGTTTCTTGTTGGAGGTGGCATCTGGCTCGAACACGAAACGCTGCTAATTTTACGTCTTCTAATGCCTTTAAAAATGCAAAATGTAAAACTATGTGATCTCCCTGAGCAAGCAAAAGGAACGGGCACAGCGTCTGCAAGGCAGCCGGAACATGCCTCCTATTCTGTCCCCAAGCGGTGGTCCATCAGGCACTGGCCCCTGGCCGTGTGCTGGTGTTGATGCTGCCCCCCGGGCAGGCCCGAGACTCCTAACAGAGCAAAACTCTGAGGTTGGGGAGGCACTCCCAGCTCTCCTCCCCCAAAGCCACCCATCTTGGCTCTGAGGACTGTTATAGGTTGAGTGTCTGAGAGTACTTCATTTTGTCCAATCTTAATGTTTCCGTACCTGCCCCTCCTACCCTTACCCCCACCATTTGTAACCCAGTGGATATTCTGGTGTATGGCCACTCATTCTCTATATTCATACAAAGTACATATACCTATGTATGAAAAATGGGATAAGTGAGGGTAGACATGTGTGTGTTTGCCAAAATTGTATCACGATATACACAGGTCTCTGCAGCTTGCTTTTTTCGCTTAAGTATATATACATCGTGGACTGACTTCCAATTCAGTAGATAGTAGATCTAACTCCTTTTGTTTATTTAAAATGTATTAATTTGAAAGAGGGGGAGAGAGAAAGACAGCACCTGTGTGTGCCTGAGTGGGGAAGGGGCAGAGAGAGGGGCAGAGAGAATCCCAAGCATGGTCCTTGTGGCCAGCCTAGAGCCCTACATGGGGCCTGATCCTATGAACTGTGAGATCATGACGTGAGCTGAAACCAAGAGTCCGATGCTCAACTGACTGAGCCACCCAGGAACCCCAAATGTAACTCCTTTTAACAGCTGCATAGTAGTCCGTAATAATGGACATGGCTCAGTTTATTTAGTCATACCCCTATCAATACATATTCAGGATATTTCCCAAAAAATTTTAACCAAGACATATGATACAGATCTTGATATTTCCAAAGCATTAATTCCCAGGGATGAAAAAAAAAACAGAATAAGAGGATATTTATGTTTTTAAGTATTCTGGGTGTTGCCAGAATACTGTACCAAAGGTATGTAGTGACTAAACTTCTTGTCAGCAACACACTCGAGGGTTCCTTGCTCACGTTGTCACCAGCGCTAGGTTTTTATAACTATTAACGCCTGCCACTCTAAGGGGTGAAAAACGGTATCTAATTGCTTGCATTTCCATCTCCCTGGTTCGCAGTGAGCGAGAGCACCGTGGCACATCTGTGAGCATTTAGATTTTCCTCTTTTACCCTCTAGTCTTATCCTTCACCCATTTTCCGTTGAGCTGTTTGTCTCTCTTATCTATTTGTAGGGAGCTCCTGGTGTAGCAGGATAGTAATCCTTTACCTGTCAGATAGGCTTGAAATGTTGTTCTCCCTCTAAGATCTGTCTTCTGTTTTTGCTATATTTTTTTATGCACAGAATTTTACCGTTACCTTTCTTTCTTTTGTAGTATAGTGTGTGTGTGTGTGTGTGTGTGTGCGTGTTTAGAGAGAGAATGTTTGGTTTTACCTAAGGAAAAAATATCTACTCTCAAAGTGTTACTTGTTCATCCTTTTTTTTTTGATTAAAAAAAGATGTTTATTTATTTTTGAGAGAGACAGAGAGTGCACATGGGGGAGGGGCAGAGAGAGAGGGACAGGGGATCCAAAGCAGGCGTTGCTCCGATAGCAGAGAGCCTGATGCGGGGCTTGAACTCATGAACCGTGAGATCATGACCTGCGCAGAAGTCAGATGCTTCACCCACTGAGCCACCCAGGCGCCCCACTTGTTCCTCCTTTTGCATAGAGCTTGTCCTATACTGTGTGTGCAGACACAGTCCTCCCTGTTGGTCTTTCCATGTCTCTCCAATGCTTTGCATCCTTCTCAGGCCTCATCATTTCCACAATGCTGTCTCCGGTCACCCTTGCTCAGAGAAAAAGCTCCATTTGATCTTCTGCAATAATTTTGTGGGTCAACCACTCCCTTCTGCTGTTACGTTAGAACGCTAAGCTATAGTCTGACATACAAATCCCTGTCTGTGAATGTGTCTTGAAGCATCCTAGGGCAGAGACTATATTATTTTACTTCTTTTTGTCCCTTAGACTGGCTTGAACAAGTGTGCTCTTAGCAAATCACTGAGTGATGGCACTAGAGGAAAAAAATACACCGATACCCTCTGAAGGCTCCGCTAGGTATAATTCCAGCGTTCTTCCACAAAAAGGCCTTAGGAGGTAAAGGCTGCTGCACTTACTGCTTCTCTTCAGCCATCCTGATTACAGAGGTGCCCTGGACGGACTCAGTTCTGGGTGGACTGCTGTAAGGGTAATGGCGAAATCTGCTGCACTGAGCATCTAACGAGCTTGACACCCCTTCTCCTAATCATTTGCATACTCAGTGATGTCTAGGTTTAGAAACCCAGCATTTGAAACGTGCATTACAAAGTAATTTCCATATCCAAATTGGATCCATGGCTGTCTTGGCCTGTTACTGCTTCGGCACTTAGTAAGCTGAGGACCGGCAGCCCGGGACACACGGGCCAAAGGGAGGGCCGTCCAGCCATTCTTGCCTGGCACCTGTGTGGGTCTCCCAGGGAGACTGAGACATCAGTTGTCATCCCAGCGTCAGCTGCTTTCCCTGAAGAGGGCCGGGGGCTCCCTGGGGACTGTGCATACCCACTGCTGCTACCAGCCATCCCCCCGTGAGTGATCCTGGTTCTCCGCATCTCCTGCTCTGCAGAGTGAAGGGATGGGAAAGTGGCGAGCTAGAGCAGGAGCTGGGGCCGGAAATGGAAGCTGCAGATTCAGAGAAACAGTTATGGTCATTTCAGATAACTCCACCAACAGATGTGATGAGAAGACTGGCCTAGCAACAGAGAGAGAGAGAGAGAGAGAGAATGAAGCCAGTGATAGATACATGAATGAAGCTGGTGATAATATTAGAGTAATTGTAACTGTTATGGGCTGGACACATGGAGGCACCGCATCCTTTTGTCACTAATTCCCCCAATGGTGGATGTTGTACCTGTAGCGGACAAACAGCAGCCTCACTGAGGGTCCAGGGTTTTATCCCGATCGCTTTGACTCTACAAGTCCATGTTTCTTTCACTCTGCCCTGTTGCCAAGAGAATATTCCTGACCTCTTCTTCATTGCTCGCTTTACTGAGATCTGAGAGAGAGGAGTGTGCTTCAGCCCTGCAGCGCCCCCACCCTCACCTCTGCTTCCCAGCAGTGATGGTTGTATGTAAAGGCTTTGTGGCAAGTGGCAGCTGAGGTCTGTGGTGTGGGCCTGACAGGCAGGACCCTGGCAGGTGCCAGGAGGAGGCGTGGTGCTGACAAGCTGTGTGACCTTTGGTGAGTTATTTCATCTCTCTGTGCCTGGCACATCTTAGCTCTATGCGAGTATCTGCTATTTTCCCTCCTCCTTCTCCTCCCTCCTCATTATGACTATTACTCCTACGAGTGAAACATGGGTACAACTCTTCAATGTGCCTAACTTCCTCCCAGAAACAGGTTTTTTTTTTTTTTTTTTGCTTGCAAGTGGCAACGGAGAAATACTGAACTCCAACTTCTCAAACTTTAACTCAATTTGATAAAAAAAAAAGTGTCAGGGTAAACTCCACGCAATTCTTTTGGCTTTCTGCACTACTTTCATGTGAAGAAAAGTAGAAATCACAAGGATTAAAGATGCTATGATTCTTCCAGATTGACCAAGGGCCTTGAACCCAAAGAGTCCCATTGAGCCAGGTGCTCCCTCTTTATAAACCCTGACCTGGGATGAGATGAATATTTTAGAAAGGGCATTAATTCTTTCAGGTCAGAACATTTTGTTCATGGTTTGCCACACAGACTCAAACAGACTTTGAGACTCAAACAGACTTAAAGGTTCAGCGTGTTGTCCTGAAGTATCAGAAAGGGTTTGAGATCTCCTAAGCGTAAGTCCCCATCCTTGAACACCAACCTCAGAGCCCCATTCTGGAACTCAGGAGGGCTCAGTCACCAATAGCTGAGCTCTACCATCTCCTCTGAATTCCCTTTTGCCAAAAAAGGCCCGTCCTCTGAAGCACCAACACTGAGCCCCGAACCACCCTCTAGGACATGTGGGAGCCAATTAGGGATATGCATTAAACAGCACCAACACTAGTCCCACCTCCCTGAGTCAACTTCCTCCTACATCACAGGGCTCTAGATGGGTGTGCAATACCCCCAAGGCTTTGGCTTGCTCCAGAACACGGCTCAGCAGGGATGCTGGCTGGTAGATGTGGGTGGACTCCAAGGGTGCTGCTTTAATCTGCTTTCGGGGTCTGGGCCACAGGCTTCAGTCATGAACACTGCTTCTCATCAGCTTAGCTTCTCATTACTCTCCACCTTTATCCTCCACTGACAAGCTGTGAGGGTAGAATAGACGTGCATGTCGTCTGACCACACTGGATTTGAGCACTGGCTTCACAAGTATTTGTTTACATATGTGTGGATGCATGGATGCATGAATGTATATATGTATTCATTCATCATTCATTCATTCATTTCACTACTTCGATTCATTTGACCATATTAGTTAAGCGCCATAGGCTTTGAAGTCAGTAAGGCCTAATTTGAGTCCTGGCTTTGCTTGTGTGTGACTTGGGACAAGTTGCCTAACCCCCCTTTTTTTAATATTTATTTTTGACAGAGCGAGAGCGAGAGCAAGAGACAGAGTGCATGCAAGCAGGGAGGGGCAGAGAGAGAAGGAGATGGGATCTGAAGCAGGCTCCACACCGACAGCAGAGAGCCCAATGTGGGTCTCGAACTCACGAACCATCGTGATCGATGAGATCACAACCTGAGCTGAAGTCAGATGCTCAACTGACTGAGCCACCCGGTGCCCAAGTTACTTAACCTTTTAAACTCTGCGCTGTGGATGCCTGCTCTTACGTCTACCAACCTGCCATCTTCCGCCTGACTCTTCTAGCTCACTCTCTCCCCCGACCCCTTTTCTTAGTTCAGTCTCCCCTTCTTTTGTGAAACATTCCTTCCTCAACTCCAACTGCATGGTCTTGTGGAAGCTGCCTTGTTGCACCTCCCAGTCTATCCTCTGACCAGAGAGGCGGAGCAGCTGACTGGCTGGATAAAATCCTTGGGGTTTTTAACCTCCGGACCCAAAAGAGTACCAAGTCAGTCTCATAATCTATGATATATAAAATTCAGAAGAGGTAGGCAGCCATGTTTTGTACCCTATGAAGGAAACTGGCCTATGGAGAGAGAAGAATGAAGCCAGTGGCCCGAGAAAAGTAGATACACGTGAGAGAGGGCAAGATACATGACCGCATCAGAGTCCCGGCTTGCAGCTACTCTGGATGCCTAGCCACAGTTCTGGTGAGAAAATCTGGTGTATCCTTTATGATAAATTTGCCTTTTGCTTTTAAGCTAGTTCAAACTGGGTGTCTATCCTTTATAATCAAAGCCAAGTTCTCATCACACACTGTTTATCTCACCTAAGCAAGGCAGTAGATAGTAACTATATCCTTCTGGGGTTTCGGTAAAAATTCAATAAAGTAACGTACATCCCTGCTTTGTGGAATGCCTGGAACATGGAGAGCCCTGAGAAAAGGACAGTAGTGGTGGTATTATTCATCAACTTTTTGCGAACACCTCAAGAGCCAAGTAGTAGGTTGGCTCGCCAGTGACAGGTCCCACCACCATCCTTTTATTTTATTTATTTATTTATTTATTTTTTATTGTTCAGTTATTTTTGAGAGACAGAGCATGAGCAGGGAAGGGGCAGAGAGAGAGAGGGAGACACAGAATCTGAAGCAGGTTCCAGGCTCTGAGCTGTCAGCACAGAGCCTGACGCGGGGCTCGAACCCATGAACCATGAGATCATGACCTGAGCTGAAGTCAGACGCTTAACCGACTGAGCCACCCAGGCTCCCCGGGCCCACCACTATTCTTAAGCAAGTGCTTCCCTGCCTGGGGCCACGGGAGGGAGAAACAGGAGGCCCTCGCTCAAGCTCAGAGTTTTGAATTTAGGTAGGGCCAACCAGCTAGAGTTCCTCGTGTCAAGTCTGACAGTGGCTTATGACCGAATCTCCTCCATGGCCCCCGATCCTCAGGGGGGTTCCTTGGACAGTCACGGGGTCTACAGTTTCAGTCAATCACACTCAACAGGTCATTTGGTGTCTCTTCCCAACTGGCTTACCTGCCAAACCCTGCTGCCAGGTCCAGTCATTTTCCAGGCCTCCCATCCCCCTTTTTACTCTCCATGCGCCCCTTCCACAAATCCTTCTCCAGGAGGAACAGCTCGTAAGTACAGGGGTTCCCTAAGATCCCTACAGAGGTCTTCCCCAGGACAAGCAAGTGGTAGAATGGGATTTAAACCCAGGCAGTCTGACATCCAAACCTTTGCTTTTCACCACTACTCTGTATTGCCTCAAGTATTAGAGAAGATGCATAAGAATGATATCAAGCACATAGTCATAACAATGCTCAACAAATGGCCCTCACTGACTCAGGATAGCCCATCAGTCCTGTTCTCCTCAGGCAGCCCCGCATGCCTGTGGCCTGCCATAGCATTAGAGGCTCTCGGAGTCTAGGGCAGCTGGAGGATGAAACGCACTGAGTGGAAGCAGTGCCACCATCTAGAAGTCACTGAGATCTCATGGGAGACCAGTGGGAGCCAGAGATGATTATAGGCTCTTCAAACACTGCTTACTGGGCTGATCCCAGCATGTTCTGTCCTCTGCCTCCCAATACGTTTCATCACATCCTCCATCATGATCCTCCTTTGAATTACAAATGTGTTCAAGATGTTCAAAGAAAAGGTTATTTGCAAATACACAGGCATCTACAATAGATCTTAGACACACTGGGCTAGCTCCCCTCTGGAGTGTATATCTCAGGATGCTAAGAAAGATGAGGAAATTGTTGCACAAACAAGCCAAATCAGGTTCTCATGCAAAATTTCAAGAGCTAGAAAAGGTGGCCAGGACTGGAGCAGGACCTCATCAGGTGAGACCGTGGAGAGCTGTTTTTAGTGCTACAGGGTGCTCGTGCACAAGGGCCAAAAAGGAAGGAACAGGAGGAATTCTGGAAAAGAAACATATTGCGGAAGTATAATGAGAATGTTTTCCAGACCACAAATCTGAATGTAAACTCCGATAATTATGAATGTGTTTTCAGGGACAATGAAGCAGCACAGTTGAAAATGTGGTCATCCGGGAAATCCACGGCATAAGGTTGTGAATATATATGAAAAGAAACAAGGCATGAACATTGAAAAGACACATAAAAATCACCGAGGCGATGAGGGAGCACAAATGGAAGAGGTCAAAGTCATAGAAAATACATTACAATTTTAAAAGACTAGACCACAAAGAAGAAAAAAGTCATGAAAGATATGTTTCTAGGAAGGTGCCTTGTAGAATTCTTTGAGCAGTTTACTCGCACCTCACACTAAGGTCACGGACAAGACTCAGTCCTTAGCAATATCACTCATTCTTTGTTCTAAAATTTTTTTAATGTTTATTTATTTTTGAGAGAGAGATAGAACACAAACAGTGAAGGGGCAGAGAGAGAGGGAGACACAGAATGCGAAGCAGGCTCCAGGCTCTGCACTGTCAGCACAGAGCCCGACACGGGCTTGAACTCACGAGCCACGAGATCATGACCTGAGCCAAAGTTGGGTGCTAACCGGCTGAGCCACCCAGGCATCCCCAGTATCACTCATTCTAAGATGGTCTGGGCCCTACCAGCCCTCGATAGGCAGGATTGTCCAACTTTGAGGACAAACATACCTGCTAAGTATTTAGAAAATAGTCTTTCTGAAATATTCTGGACTAGGCTATCCAAAGTCATTCCTTTTCTCCCCTGAGATGGCTTCCCCAAGCTTCAGAGGATACAAATGGCAGGAAAAGGGTGCGTGGGTGGCTCAGTTGGTTAAGTGTCTGACTCTTGACCTCAGCTCAGGTCATGATCTCATGGTTTATGGGTTCAAGCCCTGCATTGGGCTCTGCGCCTTCAGAGAGACAGAGATTTTCTGTCTCTCCCTCTCTCTCTGCCCCTTCCCTGCTAGTTCTCTCTCTCTCTGTCTCTCTGTCTCTCAAAATAAATAAATAAACTTTAAAAAAATTAGAAGGAAATGGCGGGAAAGGATCTCACACTGGCTTTAATTCTCAGACACTCTGCCTCCTGTCTGGATTCCTAAGTTACTCCTAACTGGTTTCCCCTCCTCCAGTCTTATCTTCTCCAGTTAATCCTCTACCTGGTCCCCAGCATGATCTAAAATTCAGATGTGACCCCATCCTTACCCTTTCCAAAGACTGTCATTATCTTCTCCTTCACCTACAGAATGACATCCACCCTCCTTGGATGAGTACACAGTTATTCCCCAACCTTTCCCTTTATCTCTCTCCTTACCTCTTTCTCTCCCTCCCTCCCTCTCTCTTCCTCTCTCTCTCTCTTCTTTCTGGCCTTTCTGCTTTCTTTTTGGCTTATCTCTTCAGGGTTCCTAGCCTTTGCTTTCATCTGACAATAACACGCTATGCTGTTTCTTATCAGAATGCCTTTGCTCTTATTGGGATTCCCTAATTTTAAATCTCTTCTCTTCTGGATGATATCCACTCAACCTTTAGGATTCAGTTCAGGTAGTATTTACTCTAAGGAGACTTTCCTCACCACACCCCCAGGCAGGGTTGAGGGGTTAGGTATCCTTTTATTTTCCCCAAATACCTTGTGCTTATCTCAATCATTGAACTTGCCATAGTATAAATATTTCGTTGCTTAGATGCCTGATCTCCTCTCCTAGACTATAATTTCCTCAAAGGCGGGGAATGAATATTACGTAGATATGTATATATGTATGTATCTGCAATGTCTAGCAGAAGGAATAGCACCACAGTGGGCACTTAGTAAATGTTAGTTGAACAAATGAGTAGGACTTTAAAAGGAGAACTTTCTCTTGGCAGCTAAGAGTCAGTGATGGTGATTCTGCTAATAATATTAGCTAATATTTGTTGAGCATTCACTGTGTGTCAGGGACCCTGCTAAGAAAGGCACATGCATTACTGAATTGAATTCTCAGAATAGTCTTATAAGCTAGGTATTATCTTTATATCTATTTATGATAGATCATGATATTAGTGGTGCTCAAGGAATCATGTCCCAATCAATATCTGTACTTGTGTAGTCCCCTCTCTCACTGACTCTAGATTTGGCCTTGTGACTTGCTTTGACCAGCAGGATAGCAAAAAATGTAACACACATAGACACTTGGCAAGTGACAGTGCAATGGGCCTTGCCTTCTTGGAATATTGCTGATGACTCTCAAGAAGCTTGGGCCAGCCTCCTTCAGGATGGGCAGACATGCAGAATGGGGCCCAGGTGACAGCCCATAGCAACAGCTAGATATGCAAGTGAGGCCATTTTGGATTATCCAGATCACCACAACAGACTAGTGACCCCACGTTAGATGAACCCAAGAACCACCCAGCTTATCCCCAACTCAAGTTGCTGCCCCCCGAAACGGTGAGTAATATAATGGTAGTTGTTTCAAGCCACTAAGTTTTGGGGTGTTGCGACACAGCAGAGGTTAACTGAAACGTATCCACCTTGGAAAAGGCTACACATATCAGGCAAACATAAGAAGAACATAGAAACAAGAAGACAGAGATAGGATTAAATGACCAATAGCACAAAGTTCTTTAGAGCTCTTTAATATAAATAAGTACCGTGCTGCATAAGTCTTTCTTAATTGTAGAACTGTTGGAAGATCATTGAACACAGAGTCGAGTTTCAGACCCAGCCCTACCACTGACAGGCCTTGTGAATGTGGTAAATCACTGAATCTCTGGGGATCTGAGTTTCTGTACCAGCAGAGTAGGGAGAGATGTATGTATGTATATGCTACTCATTTCACAGGGCCAGTAGAAGAATCAAATGTACATCAAACTGTCCAAATGTGGGTATTAATGTTATTGAAATTAGTTCATAACTTTTTTTTTTTAACGTTTATTTATTTTTGAGACAGAGAGAGACAGAGCATGAACGGGGGAGGGTCAGAGAGAGGGAGACACAGAATCTGAAACAGGCTCCGGGCTCTGAGCTGTCAGCACAGAGCCCGACGCGGGGCTCGAACTCACGGACCGCGAGATCATGACCTGAGCCGAAGTCGGCCGCTTAACCGACTGAGCCACCCAGGCGCCCCAGTTCATAACTTTGGATCACCATAATTACTAACAACTCATCTGCAAACCAGCAAAAAAAATGCTGGCGGGACACAGGAGGGCGCTAAGGAATGGGAAATTCAGAAGGTAAAGTGTCAATATCCTGCCACGGACTAAATAATATTTCTCCAGTAGATATTTCAGCACCTTTAGTATCAGTGGTTTCTAATCATTTTCTTTACAAGACACTCCTTGAGATACCTTATGTAACTCCTCCCCCCTTCCCCCCCAGTGTTCATAATCTAGTTTCACACAATCTATTAAAGGTCGGGAGAATACCTGATCTCAGAGCAAAAGCATTAGGCCAGGATTGTGGAGATTTATTTGTCAGGCTCTGCCTCCCACCAGCCAAGGGAACTTGTCCCTTAACCTTGCTGAGCCTAATTCTCTGTTAAATATGAGGGTAACAACATTTACCAAAACTCCCCCCAGGGATTCGAGAGCAACACATGTGATGATGCGTGTGTGGAAGTGTCTTGAAAATGGCCACTCCCTGCAAAAAGTCAAGGTGTTAGGAGTGCCCCATTGAGCAAAAAGTACCCGGTGCTTAGAAGTGTTTATTTATTTAGAGGTATTTATGCCAATGACGTGCCAGACACTGAGCTAAGTGGTAGGTGTGGTAGGGAAAAAATAGGGCAACTGACATTTGAGGTGAAAGGTAATTTGCCTGTGCTCACATAATTAAGAAATGGCTAAGTTGGACAGAAAGCCTTATCTGTTTCCCTCCAAAGCCTGGGCTTCTTGTATAGTGCTGGGCAGACTCCAAATGGAACTTCCTCAGTCTGCAGGAGAGCGGAATTATTGGCCAGGTAGCTTACCATTAAATGGGGCCACCAGCTTGTGGCTAAAGAAACAGATGATGAAAAAAGTGCTGAGGGAGAAAATGCCCATTTACAAACACAGCTTAATTAATTAGTCAACTCAGATGAGGCAGAAGAGGTGGGTTTCCAGATGCCTGACATGGAGAATTAATTAGGAGAAAGGCGCCAGGCTTGGATTCCTGTCCAGAGCACACAGTAGAATTAAATTACTAAATTGCCTCAGTGTCCCTTACCTTAACTCAATTGCTCCTCAGCTTAACTAAAGCTATCTGACTGGGAAAGAAAACAAAACGCCTCACTCAGAATGACAAGGGAACTGAAAAGGTACCCTCAACTGAAGCTTCAGGTGCCATCCAGAAAAGAAAGTTGTTTCTAGAGTTTCTAGTTTTTCTTTTTAAGAGAGAGACAGAGAGATAGACAGAGACAGAGAATGAATGGCAGAGGCGCAGATAGAGAGGAAGAGAGAGAATCCCAAGCAGGGTCTGAGCTGTCAGCACAGAGCCCAACACAGGGCTTGAACTCAGAAAGTGTGAGATCATGACCTGAGCCGAAATCAAGAGTCTGATGCTAACCGACTGAGCCCCTCTAGTGTTTCTAGTTCGAGTCACCGAAGGTCAAAGTAAAATTAAAGTGAAGTAAAGTTACACCCCACCAGCACTTGGAAATTCCACAGCTGTACCTAAATAAAATGGAAAACTGGCAAAACACTCGGACTCCTACCAGGTAAAGCCACCACCTTCGTTTCTACCATCTTCATGGTTGTAGAAGAAGTGAGTCTGGCAAAAGCCAAAGTACACTGGCCACTGCCTCAATTTTCTGTGCCGTTTTGCTTACAGGATAAAAGATTATTTAGGAAAGAGAAGTCCTGTCACCTGAGTGACTTGTTGTAAATATAAAGTATGTGTGAAATCTGTACAAATCACAACAAAATGGGGTTGGGCCGGCTCAGGAGAATAAATAATACGGAGCTAAGTGTACTGAACTCTCTGTGACTTTATGAATCAAAGTCACTTTTCAGGAATTGGTCCCTTCCCTTCTCTGCTTCTATAGTTCACATTTCCTGGGGGTTCTGAAAGTGCTCCTACTTTGTTTATATTTTTATCAGTGAATTTCCATGTATTCTGCACTTGTTTGGGACTTGTCCTCTGCCTAATTAAGCAGAGGAAGTTAATGAGGTATGAAGTGACTTTGTGCCACAGAGTAAATAGAATATAATGTGCAGAGAGAGAAGCAAGCAACGGGTCAGGGCAAAGAGTCAAGTGAGACTGGAGACTTGGGGTCTGGGCAGAGGGGGGAAGGGATGGACAGACATGGTGGGATTCCATGAGAGGGAGGCATAGATGTCAACTCTTCAATCTGGAATTGATCTAGAGAGAATCAATAGTTTTCAACCAGGCTCTCTAGTAGAATCACCCGTAAAGCTATTAAAATGCCGATTCCTGGGCCCTCTCCCAGACCAATTCTCTTGGAATCTCTAAGTGGGATCAAATCATAAATTTATATAAAGGAGACAACAATATTATTTAAAAACTTCCCAGGTGATTCTAATGCACAGCAGGATTGAGGACCACTCATCCATGGCGACCTCTTCATTTTACTAATAGGGAAATGAGGGAATGAATTTGGAGACGAGAACGAGACAGTGTGGGTCCATGGTGTTGACATTTCACTGAGTTGCCCTGAACAACTTCACTCTTCATGCACGGCTTCAATTACAGCTTTAGTCTCACTTTATGGGAAAGGGAGCACTCCTTGCTGGGGATCCTTTCCCTTGTCAGGCTGACACACTTGGGCACGTTTGTATGAGGTTGAAGGAGGTTGGACTAGCGGTGCTCAGTGTGGTCTGCAGACCAGGAGCATCAGTATTACCTGGGACCTTGTTAGAAATGCAACTTCTCAGGCTTCACTCCAGACCTACTGAATCAGCAGCTGAAGGAATGGAATCCAAAAATCTGGGTTTTAACAAGCCTGATACATGCTGAAGTTTGAGAACCTCTGGTTTAGACTACCATTTTCCTTCCTTCCTTCCTTCCTTCCTTCCTTCCTTCCTTCCTTCCTTCCTTTCTTTTTAAAGGCGCATTTAATTTTTTTTCACTGTTTGTTTTTGAGAAAGACAGAGTGTTAGCGGGGGAGGGACAGGGAGAGAGGGAGATACAGATTCCGAAACAGCTCCAGGCTCTGAGCTGTCAGCACAGAGCCTGACGCGGGGCTCAAACCCACAAACTGTGAGATCACAACCTGAGCCGAAGTCGGACGCTCAACTGACTGAGCCACCAGGCGCCCCTAGAAAACCATTTTTTAATGGATCTTTAGTGGCAGGAAGCAGAGTGGGAGGTAATGGTAGCAGGAGGTTCATGAGGACACTGGCCCCTCCAACTGAGGATAAAGGCTGGCAGAGATTTCTCTGGATTAATCAAGGACTGCAGGGTAAAATTTATCATTGTATACAACAAGGATTTTAATATTTACCATGCGTCACCTGCCTGACTACAGCTAGCTGGTGAAAATAAAATGCCTTTTGTTCCCTCAAAGATATCTGATGCCAAACTGATAAATTCCTGCTTTTGAAAAAGTTCCATTTTTGCCTATGATGGGAGTTTATTCAATACTCTACCCTGGTTTTAACTTAAATATTCCTATTTTGAACTCTTGATTATGTCTCACAATAGAGAATAAGAAAGATGAATATAATAGTAAAAAGATAATCAGCATTTTTTTTTTGGCTGAAGAATGCATTCACAACTCATAACCCAGTCACTGACACAAACACCCACACCCCCCAAACCTACCCCAACTCGTTTCTCATTCTTTCTTGGCTCAGGGCCCTTCTCAGCGCCTACCACACAGCTGTTGATTTGAGGAATGTGCCGAAATGGTAGAAGAGCTAGGTCACAGCAGATAATCCACTTGTGGATAATAAAAAATGTGTGTCACACTTCGCTGACCATGTCAGTTCTGAGCTGCTCTGCATACATAAGAGATCCTTCATACCCAAGATGGATTTCAAAGCAAAATGAAAAACCCAGATGAAGTGGCCATGTTCCGACTCATGTTTTTTACATATAATTTTTTGTTTTGTTTTGTTTTCTTCATGAAGTTCATGCTTTTGTTTTACTTTTATTTTTTAATATAATTTAGTGTCAAATGGGTTTCCACACAACACCCAGCGCTCATATATAATTTTTTGAAGTTTATTTATTTATTTTGAGCGAAAAAGAGGGAGCATGAGCAAGGGAGGGGTAGAGAGGGAGGGAGAGAGGGAATCACAAGCAGGCTCTGCACTGTGAGTTCGGAGCCTGATGCAGGGCTCCATCCCACAACAGGCGATCATGGCTTGAGGTGAAATCAGCAGTTGGGATTCTTAACAGACTGAGCCACCCAGGCGCCCCATTCCTACTCCTGTTTTAAATCACCCTAGGATAATAGGTAAAAATAAACTCTCTGACCAATAACTAGTTACTGATCACATGTCCTATGCCAGGCTCCCTGTGAGACCCTCCAGGGGGTACAGAAGGTAATAACACAGATTTTGCTTTCAAGGAGCTTATAATCAAATGGGGAAGAAAGAAATATACGTATTAAAAAACAACCTGTAATATCCAGTATATTAGTTGTGGTAGGCTAACTAGTACACCAAATAACTCATGAAATGTAATCCTAATTAGGGGTGTCTGGGTGGCTCAGTTGGTTGAAGCATCTGACTTCGGCTCAGGTCATGATCTCGGGGTTTGTGGGTTCAAGCCCCGCGTTGGGCTCTGTGCTGACAGCTCAGAGACTGGAGCCTCCTTCGGATTCTGTGTCTCCTTCTCTCTCTGTCCCTCCCCTGCTCACCCTGCATCTCACTCTGTCTCTCAAAAATAAATAAGTGTAAAAAATATTTTAAAAAAGGAAATGTAATCGTAATTATAACACAACTGAATTTCATTTCTAGTTCATGTTAGTGTACTGATCTTGGTAGGGCAGCTTCCTTTATGCAATCATTTGGGAACCTAGGCCAATGGAGACTTTGGCATCTTCAACATGAGGCTTTCAGGCCCCCATGGAGAGGTCTCCATCCCAGCTAGCCAGAGACAAAAGGAGCATAGCTGAGCTTATGTGGGAGGACTTTATGGGCCAGTCCTGGAATGACACCTGTCATTTCTGTTCACATTGCATTGACCAGACATCAGTCACATGGCCACACCTGATCGCAAGAGAAGCTAGGAAATAGAGTCCAGCTGTATACTTTGGATGAAGGACAAACATAATTTGGTAAATGGCTACAGTCTCTGCCGTGCTAGGCATGACTGGGGAGGATGGCTAGGCATGACTGGGGAGGATGTGAGAGGCTGGAGGGAGGTTAGTAACAGTTCTCTCTCTTTTTTTTTTTTTAATTTTTTAATGTTTATTTATTTTTGAGAGAGAGAGAGAGAGAGAGAGAGAGAGAGAGACAGAATCCGAAAGAGGCTCCAGGCTCTGAGCTGTCAGCACAGAGCCTGACATGGGGCTAGAACTCACGAACCACGAGATCATGACCTGAGCCGAAGTCAGACACTTAACTGACTGAGCCACCAGGCACCCCAGTGTTTTCTTTATATATGTTTGCCTTGTTTCATTGTTTCCCATTATCACGTGTTACTTTTGTAATTTCTGAAGATTCCATACTCATGAGACTCCCTTGATTTTTCCTAGAGTCAGTGGAATCTTATACACTGTAGTCCATTCCAGGAATGAGTGTTACTGGGAAACTATGGAAGAATTCCGTGAAAGAGGGATGGCAAATTTCAAATGATGCTACTTTGACCTCTTTCTGTCCCTCCTTTTAGCCAACAACTCACTGCTCAAATGCCAATGCACGGAATCCACTTTAGTGCTGGCACTTATCAGGAAGTGACATCCTTCAGGTGTCTGGGCCAAGAGAAGACCGAGTAAGGCAGGACACCAACTGTTTTACTCAACATGAACATTGGTTCTGGGGTCTGATGAGATGTCACTGTCAAAAGAAGGTCTTAAAATATACAATGCAAAGGAATATGGGGGAAAATCTCTTCACATTGAGAAGAACCAGATGGTAAAACAGGGCACTAAACCGGGATTGGAAGTGGAGAGAGGGTCATTTGCATTTTTTTTATGATTTCTATAAAGAAGGGAAATCGATAGAGCTTCCTTAAGAGCTCCTTCTGGGTAAAGAGGATTACCTATCTCATTTCTCCCACTCTCTACCCTGCCAGCACTTTCCCAGACACCTTGAGTTCAGGGTACTGAGAGGTGCAGAGGAGCATGGGTGGAAAAGAAGCACACAACCGGATTTGTACCTCCCCTCCCCCACCCCACTTTTCTGCAGAGATAATTTGCTACATGGAATCTGTTGGCAACAGCAGACCTAAGTAGGAATCAAATGATTGAGGGGGAGCACAGAAGATTTAGCAAATATATGAACCTGGGCCCTATACGTCAGTGCCCTGAATCTAGCCATTTATTTGCTTTAACCAAGGCATTCTGCTTCATTTAGGCAATTAGCAGCAGTGAGGAAATGGGTTAGTGTTTGAGTTCCTGTACATTATGCTGGGAAAGGTATTTTATATCTCTGGCATTAGTCATAAGCTTAGGAATAACTTTCCTGTACTGATACCTATAATTAGAAGACAAGTGTTTGTTCATTCATTCATTCATTCATTCATTCAACAAATATTATACATCTATTATGAGACAAGCACTTAGGAATCCCTGCCCTCCAGAAGTTTACATTCTAAGAATGGAGAAAGACAGTAAGTGGCTATATAATAAAATGTCAGCTAGAGAGAACTGCTATTAAGAAAATAAAGCCTAGGAAAGAGGATGGTGTATGATGGGATTTACATAACGTAGTCAGGGAAGTCCTCTCTAAAGAGGTGACGTGTAAGCACAGACCTGAATGAAGGGAGAGTCACATGACTCTCTGAAGGAGGAGGATTTCAGGCAGAAAACTCTGCGAGGGCAAAGTTCTTGTGATGGGATGTTCCTTGGATTGGGATGTTCCTTGGATGGGATGTTCCGTCTAAGAAACAGCAGGTCAACCACTTTGGCTGGAGCTGGGAATCCAAGGGAAGGGTGGCAGGAAATGAGTCTGGTGGGGTCTGGAGGAGGTAGATCACATACTGAGGATGTGGATCGTCTATGTTTGATGGAAAGCCGTTGCAGGGTTTTGAAGAAACAATTGGCATGAACTGTTATGTTTTGAAAGGACTCCTCTGGCTGTGACATAGAGAACTGTACAAGAGTAGGAAGTAGAAGGTGAGTAGGGAGATGAGGGTGATCTGACCATGGTGGTGACAACAGAGAATTTGTTAGTTTCAGGATATGTTTAGAAGGCAGAGATGACCAGATGGATGATGAATTTTACAGTAGGTGGAGAGAAAGAGGACTCTGAGGTTTGGGGCTTTAGCAATGGGTGATGCCATCTACTGAGACCCTGCACAGAGCAGTGACTAGGCTGATATGGACACGGATGTCACATGGCCTCGGACTGATGCCCGATCTGCCCTATGACCACAGGCAAGTTCGCTCTGTGTCTGTCTCTATATCTCAGTTTCATCTTCTGTAAAATGGGGATATTAACAATACCTATCTCATAGGGTTGTTATGAAGATGAAATTAGTGAATGCTTGTAAAGCCCTTAGAGCAGGGTCTGGGGTAAAGGAAGCTCTCAATAAATATCAGCTAACATGAGGAATATGGAGAGTGGGAAATAGAAATGCAGAGAAAAACAAGAGTTTGATCTGGGACAGGGGCAGTCTGAGTCACCCTCCAGATGTCCCAGGAGAAATGTCAGTAGGGTATGCACAAGAGTCTGAGTCCAGGTGAGAGTTCCAGACTGGAGATAAATCTGGGGGACACATACACTCGGAAGAAGACTTTGCACGTGAAGGGATCAGAGAGTATCATCTTGCTGTTATCAAGCAAACACAGGCAATGGAAAAGAAACAAATATGTCCTGGAAGCTAACACAGAAAAGGCAGGGTGACAGAGTTATGTACAAGAGGAGGAGCTAACCTAGGCTTGGGGGACAGGCAAGATTTCCAGAGCAAGTGAGGTTTAAGTTGAACCTGGAGGAAGAACTTCCATTCTTAATTATGCTCACTGCTCCTCTCTGTATATTTTTAGCCACGATACTCATGGCCCCTAAAAAATAAAAGTACAGAAAAGGACAATGAGAAAATTAGCTGTGCACCTATGTACATTTCCTTAAGAAAACATCAACTGGTCTTCTTAAATGAGATGTTCTGTCTTCTGTAAAGTTTTGGCATCTACCAGAGAATGGAAATGTCAGAATTTCCATACATTTTGCTTCTGCCGCAAGAAATAGTTCATGGCTTAGTCAGCATTTTCTCAAAATGAGAACAATAATCACGACACAGGGCTTTACCTAAGCTAACAAATCATTACCCTTCCTAACCTATGTGTAAACAGGACCCTGAAGAAAAGGTTTACTAGTTCTCTTCCCTGTTCAGGACATTAGACCCTCAATACACACACAGAAGCTATCTAGATGAAGAAGCCTACTCAGATGGTCCACCAAATATTTCAACACTGTTTTCCCTTTCCCTTCTGCCTGTGTACCAAATAGGTAAAATCCATTCTGCATCGGGAAATTGTTTCACTAACTCAAACAGAGCTTTGTTAAGAGTCTAGGCCAAAATGATGTCACTGAGCTGTAAATAAGTATGCAGGTCTGACTGGCAAAGGGGATTTAAAAGACGTGAGATTAGATTTCCCACTGAAGTGGAAAGAAAGGTTTCTACTCTTCAGAAAGACCTGCTGTCATCTTTCTACTGTCCCAGATGGTGAAAGTTATGCACTCCTTGACCTGAGCCAAAGCCGATGTAAGAGAAAATAGACAAACAGACCTGCTCGAAGATACTGAGCGAGGGCCCATCTGCGATGGCTTTGAGCACACGAGCCACAACTTCCCAGACAAGGACACCTTCCCTGACCCTGTTTTCTACACCGTGGTTTACAAGGTAACTAAAAAAAGTCTCGTAAAAGACTAGTCCAAGGTATCCCACAATTCCTGGAGATGATAAGAACAGATTTAAAGGACTTTGAACTCAGGTGTTTTGTTTTGTTTTTTTTTCCCCTGCAAGGAGTAAACCAAGGCCAAGGTATGCCCACGCACATGCATACGTACGTGCTGAATGAATGTGGATGGACGTGCATTCACAGGCAGAGGAGGGTACTGGCAGAGGCAGTGAGGCGGCACTGACCGCTCATAACAGAAAATGACTTCTGGGAAAACCACGCCTTCTGAACAGAACCAGAGCTGCGGTTTGTGGTTTTCAACCTGCCCCCCTGACCCCATCATAACACAGGGAAGCGTCTTCCGAACTTGTAAGTTAAACATCTTGCACTTGAACCCTCATTTCAAAATGGTTCTGTCTCAGAAATGCAAGAATTGGATCACAGATGCCAGCTTTTAACACTGAAGAACCCCTTGGCAGATGGGGGTGGAGGGAGCTTCTAGTAAGTAATGTTACCCAGAGAACATGCACTCATGGTGACCTCAGTACAGCAAGCCCCATCCTGCCCCTATCTATGGAAATGGAATGGATCTGAACTTTCTGGACATAGAACATAACCCCTCTTTTTACCCCAATTACGCTATTCCTGTCTCTTCTGCATAGCACAGCCCAGGATGGGATGAGGTCTTCTCTTCACCTATGTTGTACCCCAGGGGGAGGGGGAAGGAAGAGAAAGATATCGTTTATGGAATACCTATCATCACCTAAGCCCCGAGGAAGGTCTCTAAATGCAGGGAGGTAAGTTACATTTGCACCATTTTATTGAGAAGGGAACTGACGGTCAGGAAAATGGAATAACTCACCCAAAGTCATCAAGCCAATAAGCTTCAGTGCTAACATTCAAACTCAGCTTTCTCCCACAACGCCTATTCATTCCAGAGAAGGCTATCTGGTTCTGATCATGCCTATCCTACTAAAGGTCCCAGTAAAATTTTAGGAACAGTGCTTCTTGATTCATACACTGTAGTGACCAGTCAGCAGCAGACCTCAGTGCCAGACAGCACTTTGGAAATATCATAAAAATGAAAAGATTCTGCAGTGGTAAAGGCAGTAAAAGCTGTCAGTGTTCACAGACACTCAGGTCTGCTCTAATACCAGATAAATCCTGCCGTTTTCAGCAGTCACAGTGTTAATAGCCTTTTCATACCTGAAGACCGTTAATAGGTCACTTATCAACATTCAATGTCCCATTTCCTTTAAAGTTCCCACATGTATTCCATTCACTGCCCTTTTAATCATTCTCCCATTTTGCAATAGACTGCTCAGGTCCTCTTTAACTCCTATAAATTCTGTGGGTCTCAACAGGATCCAATACTCCAGGAAGACTGGAGAAGTACAGTGCATCTTGGAAGAAAGATGTCTCGATCAACACTCGGAATGCTGTTATCAGGATACTGTCCTCTGCTGGGGTTGCACACTTTCCTTCACTTTCCTGCAGACTTTCATTTCCTGTCGTTTACCTATTTCTTCCTATCACCGCTCCTTCTTTTCTCTCCTCTTCTCCTTTCCCTATGCCTTCTCTCTTCATTTCTCTCGCTCCCTTTCAGTTCTTAAATTTAGCCACGTTCTTTTCCTTTGCATTCTCCACCTCTTCTTCTTCTTCTCTGCCTCTATTTTGAAAGTCAGTTTAGTTAAACTGAAAAAACAACAACAGGTATTGAAGCCACACAAACCTGTTTCAAATGCTACTTCTTCCACTTAGTATGCCCTAGGACGAATAACCATCCTGCCCCCTCCCTCAGCATGTGGATATCAACGGTATGCATGTGTAGGTCTGGATAATAAATGACAGAACTTGTGTATATTCAGTTCAGGCCTTTGAATGCAAGTTGGACACTAAAAATCATCAGCAAAACCGCTATCTGTGTCCTGTCTCCTGTCTGGCTGGTGTTAATCCTACCTTCTCTCCCACAACTCCACCTTCCCTCTGTTCCTTCCCAGAGGCACTGGCAGTTAGGGCTCAGCATTCAGCTCGTTTCCCTTCACTTTGCAACAGTTTCTCTTTGGCTGAATTCTCCTCATGGTCTATGTTCCTCTAGTCTGAGTCCACCGTCAGGTGGAAATAATTAGGAGACAATTAGATATTATAGAATGTTGCATGTAGACAAAATGTTCAAGCATCTCATTGGCATGCTTCTTTTAAAGAAGGGCAGTAGCAACAATATTAAATATCCCTGGACCATTCTGACCTAACTATTAAGAATAATGAGCTTAGAGCCAAGGAATGGCTCTAAGGAATGAAATGTACCTACAGGAATGAAATGTATGACTAAGGAGGAGCCTATCCGTGTAGTTAATAGGTTGAGTAGGTAATGACCATACTCATTTCCTACCCTGAGAGTCAGAAGATAACAAAGTTTTTTTCTAATCGGAAGTTTTTTTAAGTTTATTTATTTTGAGAGAGAGAGAGAGAGAGAACGAGAATGTGTACACACAAACGCACCCACACGAGTGGGGAAGGGGCAGAGAGACAGGGAGGGAGAGAATCCCAAGAAGACTCCATGCTGCCAGAACAGAGCCCAATGTGGAACTCGATCTCACAAACCCTTGAGATCATGACCTGAGCTGAAATCAACAGTCAGACACTTAACTGACTGAGCCACCCAGACACTCCTCCAATTGGAAGTTTAAAAAATTTGTGAGCAATATTAACCACTAGTCCTTATAGCGGGTTACTTCTTGGTGGACATAATCCTATTGCAAGGAGAAGCATTTAGCAGGTAAACCTGCCACAGAAGCTTTAGAATCATAGTTCTTTCTGTAAAATGTAGGACCCTAAACACACCTGACTTGTATCACGGCAAATGGCGGCCCCCTGCTACGTAACCCACATATCTTTTGGTAGCTCTCAGCCTGACCTGCCATTTCCACGTCTCAGACGTTTTTTGTCTTTATTTTCTTTGAGTTCTCGACTCCCTTTTGCCCTTGTCTTTACTGAGCTTCATCCTGTTAGTTTCTGATTACTTGTCCAATTTGTTGAGGTCATTTCCAATTCTAATCGCATCCCCCAAGGCTTTAGCCTCCACTTTAAATTCAGTCTCATCTGTGAACTTAATGAGTGTGCTACGGCAGCATCCAAGTCACTGATGACAATCTTAACTAGAAGTGGATCCAGGACGGAGCCCTGTGCGACACCACATTTATGTGTTTACCTGTCAAAAGAAATGGATGTGCATGGGCTTTAATAAGTTCAGTTTAGAAAACAGAAGCCTCTCTCTTCAGAATCTGGGATCATTCAGGTAGAATTTGTGACACTTTTGGCAATTCAAGGCTGTAGCTCCATACGAGTGAAATTAAATAACCAAAGTCATTGCTCAAAAGGGAAATTTCTTTTCAAAACGTCTCATTGTCTTGAATATAAAAGTCACTGCTTGTTTTCACCATTCTTCCCTGGAATCACTCAGAGGCACACTCTGGCCTACTGACGGGGCCCTGGGCAGGGAGGGCACGGCCTTGGCTTTTCGCTCCATCTCTGGCATTCAGCATATGACCTTGGGTGAACCACCTAACCTCTCAGCCTAGACCTTATGCTCATCAGTAAATGAGGGGCTCCGATCAGATGACTGCAAACATGCTTTCCAGATCCGAGAGGCTGGGGTTCTCTCTTGATGAGGGACTAATTATTCTCAGTGGCATATTACTATACACATTCTTTGCTGTAAGCTTTTCCTATGACATTTCTATATAACATTGTAACTTTGAACACATTTAAGAAGGGTTAGACTAGCTCTGCACATAGTCTAGAATTTATTTGCCAAAATGCATATTTATTTGCTTATGGATTCCTTCTACGTGTATTCTCAAATACTTGAATGCTAGCTATGTGTGAGATGGCATTTCCTGGTGATACCCAATATTCTAACAACTAGTATTCTATTTCAGAATTCTTACTTAAAAAATGATAAAATTGAGGCCCGGACTGGTTTCGTGACTGTGCAGAGTCACAGAGCTTGCCTGCGGGGTCACAGAGTTAGGGCTTGAACTTGGTTTCTGGGCACAGAGCTCTGAACTCTTTCTGTAGGTCACCCTCCTCTGGCCACTTAACTTACTGTTCACTCAGTAGAGGTTATGTTATAAAAGAAAGTACTCTCAATTATATCAGCAATCAACTAAAATGCCTCGCCACACTGTGTAAGAGCATCTGTTTTTCAATGATGAATGACCATCAACTCAGCTCCTGAAGATAAAAGTAAATTTTCTTACACTGTGGATATGTAAATAATTTTCTTTAGGAACAGTGTAAGGCTATTTTCTAAATATATTTGGCTCCAAGTCTGGAAAACAATCATAATTTTTAAAAAGACTAGAGGAGAGATTCTGCCACCAGTCTTAAAGAAGCAAACAGTTGTCAACTGCCTACCGATGGGGTCACATGGTCAGGAGCTCCATGTGGCCTTTAAAAGCTGAATGTAGCCTCTAGCCAATACTCAGTAAGAACCTCAGTTGAATAGCCACAAGCAAGTGAATTCTGCCAAAAGAGCAGAATAAGCTTGGAAGTGGCATCGTCCTCACTCAAGCCTCCAGATGAGAACACAGCATGGCCAACCCTTTGACTGCAGGGTTGTAAGACACTGAGTAGAAGACTTAAAGACATGCCTGGCCTCCTGACCCCCAGAAACTGAGATCACAAGTGTGTGTTGCTGATAAGCCACCAGTTTTTGGGAATTTGTTATGCAGCAACAGAAAACCAATATAAGAGTTATCTATATTTCATGGAAAAAGAAAACAAGTTTTGAAGAACTTAGGTGTGTGAGTTTTTGAGAACTTCAGTAACTTTGTTCAAGGTTACATAACCAGCAAGCAATAGAACTCATGTTTAAACTTAGGTCTCCTCAAAGCTCAAAGGTCAAATGGTCAATACATCATGTTGCCTTTCCATGCTTTTCTTTCCATTAAGTGGCATTACTACTGGGATATGAACACATAGAGAGTTGTAATATGACTTCTTGCAGTTAGGGACCAATAATGTACGTGGTCTTGAAGTTACAAACTAAAGAACTCAAACAGGTTTTTCCCTTTCCCCATCTGCCCCTCCCTGGTCATCATGTTGAGGAATGCTGCCCACTCCTCACTCCTGAGAGAGAAAGAGAAAGAGAAAGAGAAAGAGAAAGAGAAAGAGAAAGAGAAAAGAAAGAGAGAGGGAGAGGGAGAGGAAGAGGGAGAGGGAGAGGGAGGAGACAGAAGAGGTAAAAGTGGGATGGAGGGGGCTGCCTTACTAGCATTGGAGAGAGGTTCTCATCCACTCAGAGGGGGAACCGAAGAAATGTCCTCCAAAAAAGAACTGTTCCAATTAGGAAAAAGCTCTTAGGGTCACAATAATGAGCCTCCCACCAGGAATACTCCAGAGGCAGGAGCCTGCAGCTGATGAATAGGGTTCCATACTTTGGGTTAATACGGTGGTAACAATGAAACCTACAGCTTCGTTTCAATACAATTGGTTTGGGTTGGATGAAAGAAAGCTAGCAGTGGGCTGACTGAGTTTGACAAGTCAAGGAGCATTGGTTCAGATATCTTAGGGGCTGTTTGTTTGATGTAGATTATAAAGGCTGAAATTTCACTGGTTAGGCTTGGCTGGGTCTCTCTACTGTTGGGCAGAGTTGGACTGTACTTTATACGTGCCTCAGTTAAATTACTGGAACAGTAATAAACTAGGTGTATCAAAATTTTGACGTGCCAAATTACATGGGAGCATATAGGGAGTAGCATAAACCTTAGCTCTCTCTAGTCCATCACAATGTCAATTTCTAAAGCACGGCTTCAGAGAGAGCTCAGCAAACAGTGGAGAACATATTCCATGCCCGGCCCAGGGCTGAGTGCTATAAGGAAAGCAGGGGTGAGAGAGACATATAATCCTCACTCTCCCAGAGTCTATAATCTGGTAAGACAGAAAAGCATGTACATCAATAACTAAATAACCGTCTAGACATTTGGAATTTGCCATCTTTAGAGCAGGCAACAGTGAAAGACACAGCCAGCCCCTGACTTAATGCAGTCAATTAGATGACATTAAGTCATGGAAGACCAGGTGGCAGGTGTGAAAGGCCTAAGGGAACAGACTGTCATTTGCTGTAAGAATTTCTAGAATTTCAAGTTCCCTCCCACTGTCACAAAGAAAATAACTTCTCCTTTGATGAAAGATGTTATTGCAGTTACCTCCTATGATAACAGGTAAGTTCTAGTTGAAAAGGGGGATGACATCAGTGAATACTTCTGGACTTCATCATCTTCACCTTCCAAGTAAAAGGCATGCAGAAAAGATGTGGAATGAAGACCAGAGAGTATGCATAACAAATCTCTGCCCTGGAGGATCTTCTGATCTAGTTAAGGGAAACTAAATTACATGCTAAATTAAGTACCTAAGAGGCATAACAGATATAGGAACCTTGAGAGTCCAGTATCTTCTTTAACTTGTTAGGAGGTTGGTTTTGACATTTACGCATTGTGTGGTTAACAGCAGAGTGGAGAGAAAAACAGAGAGTGGGATAAGAAGAAATGACCAGGGAAGAACAACATGATAAGTAAAAACACTAGCTTTAATTAAATGCTAGTTTGACTCTGGGCTCTGCCATTAGTTTAAATTGTATGATGATGAGCATGTTACCCACTATCTTGGAACTTGGTTTCCTCATTTGGAGAGGCTATTACTAACAGACAGAGGGTAATTAGGAACAAGCAAGATAATCTACGCATAGTCTGTAGCACGATGGTTTGCAGATAGTGGACTCTCAGAAGTTATTTTTTGAAGAAAGGAGTGAAGGCATAAAGACAGGCAGAGAAGACAGAAAACAGAAGGAGGAGCACCAGCTTTTCTTTAATTGCCTAATTTCCCTTGATGTTTTTAAGGCTTTCTTCTTCTCAGATTTATCTACCTTCCTCTTTTGCTATAAGAGGCTCTTTTAGTAAGAGGCCAGCTGGTACTGAGGACCGAGTGCTCATGATTACTAGGAGAGTTCCACAGGGATTATAGGGACTTAGTAACAAAACAAAAAACGAACGAACAAACAAACAAACAAAAACACCCCACGAAAATTCACGGTAAAAGATGTTTGGAGAAATATTACAGCAAAATTAAACAATTTTCTTCACTATAGGAATTTTAGAGCCTGTGTTGTTCCCATATGCATTTTAATTTTTTCAAGACTTTGATATATAGTGGACAGCCTCTCCCAAGTTAATTTAAAAGGAACCAATTTTTCACAGTGGATCACGTGAGGCCAGGGTTCCATGGAATGTCCATTTGAGGAATACCGATTTAGATCAAGAGAGCATACTGTCTGTATGGAGGAAAGGTAGACCTGTTTGGGGGCGGTGCGGAGAAAGCCCCCAGAAGAGGTGGTTGAAAAAATAATCTTGAAGAATCCCATCTTCCCCATCAACCACGCTGAACTAATCATTCAGACCTCTAGCTTTCTGTTTTTTCATTTGTAAAATGAAGGGCTGGAGATGTATATTTTACATACCCTTCTAGCTCTAACAGTTTACTATTCCCACGTGGATGTGAGCTACATGATTAAGCATTCAAAAATTACACGTGTTACAATGCCCCTTCTTAGACAACAAGCAATCCACTTCAACATAACCTTCGCTGACCACCCACCACATGCCATGCTCTGTGAGAGACGCTCTACATTCTCTGGTTCTATCAACCGAATGTTAACGCAAGGACTCTCCTTACGAACAACATAGAAATGGAAAGAAATCACTTTGGCCTGGCAGTCAAGGCCCTCCAGAGTCTAGCCACTGGTACTCTTCATCTCTCAGTAATCCCAGGCCAACTTCACGCTCTTACTCCTTCCACTGTTTCGTGTGGAAGCTCCCCTCCTAACACCATCATTCTGCTTGTCCTCTCACTACGCCGTCCCTGTGCTCTTTGGCCTTCTTTCACAGTGTTATCTTTCCTGCAATCCCCTAACCCTTCCTCTGCCAACATAAATTCTGTTCCTCCTTTAGGACACCAGTCAGATCACAAGAAGTCTCCCTTGATCCCACAGGAGGGACCCTCTCTCTCACTTAAAATTCAACAGATCTGAACGTGGGCACTCTTACTAAGATGATGGAAAAGCCCCTTTACGTGCATGTCGACTTATCTTTCCAATGAAATCTGAAGGGTTGCAGATTCAGACCTTTCCTCTGGAGTTCTGAACAAGGAAACATATCCCATAACCATCAACTGGCAAACGGGAAAAAAAGTGCCTCTTCATTCAGTTCAGTACTTCCCAATCTATCCCCTCCATCCCTCACGGATGCTTCAGTTTCCTTCTCAATGAGGTCCTCTTTGGCTACTTATCTACCTTCTTTATCTCTTTAGCATTTATCACTATTGGTCATTTTGTATAATTTACTTATTTCCAATGTTTTCTGTCTCTCCATAAAAACACAGGTTTTTGTTTTTGTTTTTTTTTTTTGAGTCTCCGTGCTAGAGTACTAGATAAGTGCCTGGTGCATAGTAGGTGCTCAGGAAATATTTCTTTTTAGTGAATAAATGCATACATGAAGTGTCATTTAATGTCATGGGCTTAACACGGCCTCTTACTCTCTGTTTTATCTCCCAGATCTTTCCATTAAGAGCCAAAGCACGTAATGGTAGCTCAGTGAATGTGAGCAAACTGGTGGGCCGGTGCTGATTTTATTGGCATTACTAGAAATTCTGGGACTAAACTAGAGGCCAGCATAAAATCTATCTGTTTCACTGGGCTTCAGGATCTATTGCTGATTTTTCTCACGCAGCCTAACTCTGATACTAGATCATTAGGATGAACTCCCCCCTCCCCCTCTCCTAATCAAGCTAAAAACATTCTGGATTGAAAGTTGTTTCAGAATGCCAGTAGACAGAAATCAGTCCACTGGCCCACGCAGAATATCTGCAAGGTCTGGACAGATTCCCATCGCTCCATGGCTTGATATCTGTGTGATCCTGAGAAAGTGACCTGTTTCCCACAGATCTTGCTTTCCTCATCGATAAGACTGGGACACTATTAAGCAGGTGGGAGGTTGTGAGATTAAATGAGATAATTTAGGATTTTATTCTTTCCTTTAACATTTATTGAGCTTTTACTGTGTTCCAGGCTGCATTATGTACTAAGAATATAGAGATTAAAGTCTCCGTTTCTGCTCTTCAGGAACTTAAAGTCTGGAGAGAGGAGATATGTACAAATGAACAAGGAAATACAGTGTGATAAGTGTATGGGTGAAGGTATACGTGAGTTAGTTCAAGAATGCACATGCACAGTTTTCTAACCAAGCCTGAAGCGACATCAGGAAAAGCTCGCCAAGGGTGGCAACAATCGAATGAAGCCTTGAAGTGTCATTAAGAGTTAGCCAAGTGGAAAAGGTCTGACGTAGAAGAGGAAAAGTCTACCCTTCCAGATAAAGGGAAAAGCACATGGAAGTGTATGGTAGATTCGATGAGCCACAATCAGTTTCTTGTGGGTGGCACTTTGGGTTTAAGTTGAGGAATCCTAGAAAATGAGAATGAAGAGTCCTGTAGGAGTTTGGAGCCAGACAATAAAAGTTAAACTCCCTAGCGTGGCTTTTGAGTTTTTATCTGGATGCCACTGGAGAGCTATTGCTGAGTTTTAGTCAGGGAACCGACTTGAATAATTTTATGTTCTAGGAGGATCCTTCTGACACTGTGTGAAGGATACATTGGCATAAGACTAGATCAGAGCCACGGAAAAAGCAATTGCAGTGATTCAATGCAATAAATGACAAAGGCAATTAAGAGAGGAAATAAAGAGTAGCAGATCGATAGGAGGCAGATAGATGAGAAAAGAGGAATCATCTAGAATGATTCCCAGGGTTCTACCTTGGGTAACTGGGCAGACTGTGGCACCAAAGTTAATATAAGAAGAGAAGCACACTGGAAAGAGAGAAAGAAGATGGGGACTTTAGTTTTGAGTCTGGTGGCTTTGGAGTCTCTGTGGTTCATAAAAGTAAAGGTTTTAAGAATGTCTCTGAGGGCCCAGGAGAAAAAAATCTGGGTATACAGGTTTGGAAGTCATCACTTTTAGGTATGGATTGTCTGTGAAGTCTATGTAGATAGATCTGTGAGAAAATGAAGGAATCAAGAACGGGAGCCCTGGAGCATCCCAATAAATAAGGTCAGCGGGGAGTAAGAGCTAGGACAGAAGGGGCAGAAGGAGAGCCGGTAAGGGAAGGAGACAAACAAACCAGAGAGGAAGTCATGAGAAGGAAAGGGGGGGGGGGGGTCACCAGTGGCAACTATCAAAGAGCGGCCAGGAAACTAGTAGGTCGATTTGTTGGGCTGCGTGCTAGGAAGTCCGTGGCATCAGGAAGGAGAATCGTAACAGAGGCACACAGGACGCTGTTAACTCAATAGACAGCTTCGACTCTGTTCATCAAGTATACACAGTGGGAACTCAAGAACACTGTGACTTTACCTGAACCATGGGAAGTAGGTTTGTCTCAATTTTTTAAATTTTATTTTTAAACGTAAAAATACCATTTTATTGTGCTAAGAACACTTACATGAGATCTACCCTTTTAGCAATTTTTTACATGAGCCATAGGTACAACAGGCATAGGTACACCAGGCAGAAGGAGGTTGTACAGGAGATATCTAGGGCTCATTTGTCCTGCATGATGGAAATTTTACGCCCATGGATTAGCAACTCCCATTTCCCCCTACCCCATTCCACTCTCTGATTCTATGAATTTGACTCTTATATACCTCATATATGTGGAATGTTTGTCCTTCTGTGACTGGCCCCTTTCACTTAGCATATATCCTCAAGGTTCATCCACATTGTCAAATATTGCAGAATTTCCTTCTTTTGTAAGACTGAATAATATTCCACTGTTTCAAATAAGTACATCAATGTCCACTTTCAGGAGGCGTGTTTTGTCTATAACCAATTAAATGGTCACATCAGTTGTTCATCTTTTGTCTCTTCTGCAGTATAGGCCTTGTGAACTGAGTATATGATTTTCAAAAACCACCCAAAAAAAGGGGGTCGCCCAACTCTGCTACCACCTTCCTGCACTCCCCCTGACTCTGAAAGAGAAAAGGCTATGCCTGTGCTTCCAGCACTTTCACCCAAAGACAGAGGAATGCCACACCAGATGTGGGCTGCTGAACAGCCCTCACCGCTAGAGTGGCTCAACAGGAATCCTGGGTTAAAAGGCATAACAGAAAAGGCAGAGGTTATTTCTGGAATTATCATGATAAGAGATGTAATGAGAAACTCACTGCAGGGCTGGGTAGGAAAAAAAAAAAAAAAGAGGGAGGAGCTGACAAAGGAGAGAAAAGCTTCCCTGGTTTCCTTGCAAAGAAGCTGGAGGAAAATACCTGAAAATGTGTGAAAGTCGAGAAGCAGGAAAATGAAGAACGAGAGACATCAGCTACGGTTAGCTAATCCCATTTGCCTGTTTGTACATGAAAGACCAAAGCGAGAATCCTGACATAAAGCACATCTCAAGAAATCTGCAGGTGATGCACTGTATCCTGCGGTCTCTGCTTAAACTGTCCGGGAACAGCTTTGTGGGGCGGTGTCGTCACATATGTGCACAAGGCGCTCTGGGCACTGGCTCTCCAAACTGCTTGCTACCAATGAGGCAACCGGCTCTGTGGCTGACAGTCAATTATCATTTTCACCAAGATGCTGTGCACAAGTGCTGACTCTGTTCTCTTTCGTAACTGGAACTGCTAAGAGCCCTGGAGTCCAGTTCTGGCCGCTCGGCTGGTGTGTGTTTTGCGCTTCTGGGCTGGTATTGTCCAGATAACTAAGGCCCAGGCATCCCCGTCCACCCATTACAATGGCAATTACAATGCAGTAAAGCTAGACTGGCCGTCTGTTTTACAGAGTACGCAGGCTGGGGCTTACGAATAGTTGTTAGGTTGGGGAGGACGCTCTGCCCCAACTTCTGGCTGCCTCCCTGAAGGTCTACAAACGAGAGAAAGAGAAGCTCCCAGCTTCGAGAGAGGGTGGGAACAACAAGAAATAATATTTCAACGGAAGAAATGGAACCGAAAATGCCAGGTGTCTACAGCTTTCGGAGCGAAACAAAACAAAACAATTAGTAATTACCTAAGTGGGCCAGTTGTTTTCCTTGCACAGTTGAAACCTGGAGAGGCTAGACATTAGTGGGGTATTAGCTGCATATCATGTTGAGGGAATCGCCATTCAAACAGGAAAAAGCATCAAGCACAAGACATTCATGGTATCCAAGAGCCACAGAAGTTTCATGTCTCTGGTTACCAGCAAACCTGTGGGCCAAAATGTCATGTCTTTTCTCAGGCTTATTCCCCTAACCTGGCTCTGCCCAGAATAGAACCACGTCGCCCGACCAGTGGTAATTATACTCAAGCCATGCCTGAGGCAAAAGCAAGAATGCTGGATACCTTTGGCAAACACTGAGCATGAGGCTTGGGTTTCAGGGCAGGAAGAACGGATGGGGAAGGGAATCAGGCATCAGAACACTTAGAAGTTCGTGTGCGTTAATCCATACTGCACCCCCAAGAGCGTGAGAGTGGGGCCATATCTCCCCCTATGCTACATACGCGGTATTCAGTGTAGTCTCTGGGGTCCAACTGCAAGGTCCAAATCCTAGTTCCTCTATCCACTAGCTGTGTAACCTTCAGAAAGCCACTAAACCTCTCTGGGCCTCATGATTTTTTGGTCTGTTTTTTTTTCACCTTAAATACTGATTCCATAGGGGTGTTGTGAGCTTTAGCATGAGTTAATAAGTAAACTGCTTAGAACAGTGTCTGGTCTATAAGTGCCAATTTATTATAGAAGTGTTAGCTATTACTAATAGTTTATTGTCCGTCAGCCAGGGTGCCTATCACTTTAGACAATCTTCTTTAGAAGAAGAGTTGGCACACACTGGAATTTTGGCTTGCTAAATCTTCTGATTTCCTTCCCCTCATTTCCCCTGCTTCCTGCCCTGGGTAGAGTCTACACTGTCCCACCTCCTTTTTTAGCTTCTCTTGCAATGTCTTCCCTTTTCCTTACCGTCTCTCTTACTTTCTCCACCTATATGTCAATCTTCTCACCTTCCTCACACTCTTTTCTTCGAGAACAGCGTTCAACACATTGCAGGCAAGGATTAGAACATTGTTGAATAGACAGTAATCCAAAGCATGAACAGGCAGTTTGGTCCCAGAACACAACAATGACTTCAAAGTATAAAAAGGAAAAAAAAAAAAAGTATGACCAGGCCCTATAAGTTGTTTTTAATTTTAAAGACAGGGATCACAGAGAAAGAGGGAAGCAGTCACTTGCGAAGCGATATCCAGGAATACAGAATAAAAAATAAAAAGAGGAAGAGCCTGCTTCACAGTGGGAAGTGAGGTAGGAAACTCTGGTGGTCTGTGTGCACGACTGTGACACACGGATGTGCAGGTGGCACTGCCTGACCCTAAGCACCAATGTCTCTTTCGTGAAGGAGACAGAGACGGCCCAACTGCGTAAGGCTAAGACAGTCAAAGGCTATTCCCTGACTTCCTGGTAGCAAGGTTCCAAAGAAGTCTGCTCTACATTGTGATTCCTGCAGATTACTACAAAGGCAAGAGAAGGAGGCCAGTGTAAAACATTCAACCTCCCTTCCCGGAAGGTAGCTGCTCACAAAAGCCCATGAAGCCAAATGACCGGGCTGCCCAGTGTAGGAAATGAAGTTTAAAAATAAACAATTCTTATAGCTAATTCATGAACAAATAGTTGCCCCTGAAAATATGCCATAGTCAGAACACCGTGGCAAATCCAAACATGTGTTTGAAACCACAGATTGTCTGAACTATAAGGGACCTTAGGGACTTAATGTGACCCTCCTGATTCACAGAGGTGGAAAGAGAAGCCAGAGACATTAAGTGACTTGCTCAAGGTCACCCACTAATTGGTGGCAGAGCCAAGACTTGATAAGCCAAAGGGAGTGGATGCACCTGTTTCTGGGATACTAGGACCCAGTCAAGTAGTAGGCATCCTGCTTGAGTCACGGTAGCAGTGGGGAGAGACTGAGCAGAGAAAGAAATTAAGAATGGGGACGGGGAACATCCATGTCAAACAACTGGTTATAAAGATTCAGTGAAAGTTGAGTCCAGGATTGAAAAACTAATTCAAAGAACAAATAGAGCAACAAAACCCACCAGGCAAACCACTTGCTGTCCTGGAGCGAGTGGTTATTAAATGGTGTCCTGGGGAACTGGGGACGTTCCAAGTATCTGCTCTAAAGGGCCAAATAGCTTTTTCATGTTCTAAAAACTGCTTGAGCTCTCCTTTGTGAAGAAAGGCCCAGGCGCTCATCTATTATTGAGCATGTTTAAAAAGGCATTTAGGGAAGAGCACCAAGAGGCAGATTTGCAACTCCAACGTCAGTCCCAGGAGGGCTGTGCTTGCTTAGAGAAGAAGCAGGGTTCACGTTCAGCAATAAGGAAGAAGCCAACACAGCCAGGTGTTCTAGCTTTCTCCAAAACACCTGTTGGTGTTCTCTCCTCCAGCAGTTCGCCAGGAAGTGAGCGATGCAGAGGGCAAATGCCAACAAGGAAGGGATCTTGCTACTGTCAACACACGCAGACCAACGAGCTATGGCCAAGATTTTACCCCACATGTGTGGGGAGGCACATAGGGGTGTAGAAATTTTGTGACATAGATACTTAGGTAAAGAGTGCTTAAAGAATGTAATATGTGGAGCTAAAAAATTACATGATATATAGATGAACATAAATAGGTAATAGCTACATGGATACTTAATGATATAGTTGACATCGCATTTTATCTTTTCAATGTTTATTTATTTTGGGGAAAGACAGAGTGTAAGCAGGAGAGGGGCAAAGAGAGAGAGAAACACACACACACACACACACACACACACACACACACAGAAATGAAGCAGGCACCAGACTCCGAGCTGTCAGCACAGAGCCTGATGCGGGGCTTGAACCCAAGAACCATGAGATCATGACTTGAGCCAAAGTCGGATGCTTAACTGACTGAGCCACCAAGGTGCCCTAGTTTATACCATATTTTAATATATCAATAATATATATTTGACATACTATTCACAAAGCATCATTAAAAATGTAGATTACAAAACAGGATATATAATACCATCCCAATTTTATAAAAATATGCCCTTATATTTCTAAAGCACATTTATAATATATAAGAACACAGAGGAAAAAAGACTGGAATGACAGAAACAAAATGTAAACAGAAATTATCTCTGGGAGGTAGAATTTGAGGTGCGCTTTATTTTCTTTTCATGCTTTTCTCTATTCTTTTTAGCTTTCCTCTGATGGACCATTACTGTTACTTTTGGATTCAGACACAAATAAATACTGTTGCAGAAAAAGAGAGGTTATCATTCAAGACGGGACGGGATTCCTCCAGTTCTGAAAAAGAAATCCTAACTTTGTGTACAATATGTTTATACCCACAGTTTAGGGTGTTTTCCTCCTTTAGTCTTTAAGTGGCCAGTGATTCAACTGGAGAATATAAATACGGGTGGGGATCCTTGGGGGTTGCCTTAGTGGTTGCCTACCACAGTCATATTCGTCCCTGTATTTTATCTGTATAACATTCTTAAGAGGGTACATTTCTTGAGAACAGGGCATCTTATTTACCTTTCTTTCCTTTCAGCATCTAGCATAGGATCCTTCATAGAGAAGCCCTTCAGTATGTTTATTGAATGGAACTGAATCGGCCTGGAAAAAGAAGTGATAACTCTAAACCCGGGAGGTAAAAGCAACACTTTTCTTCCACTGGACTTTGAGATCCTGCTTTCACGTGGAAAACAGCAATGCCAGTGGAGATCAAAGAAGAAAGGTTTATCTGAGCTTTGCAGAGTCGGAGAAAATGCTATACACTCACTGTAGTTCTTTGGATACTAGAAAGCTCCATCTTGAGATAGAATGTTTCTAACTTTTGAGCTGGGGTGGGGGAATCTAAAGTACCCTGTAGAGAGACCAAGCCCTCCCCTTACATCCTTATTCAGCACTCAACGCACAGTAAAGATACATGTGCCATTACTTTCATCATTAACGCATTTTTCTTTCTATTCTGCATGCTCAAAATCTCTGAGTGTGGATCTTCTCCTGCCAAGACAATTTCAACCTCTTTTCTTGACTCTGCTTTTTTTTTTTTTTTTTTCCTTTCTGTTTCCTGGCTTTGGTTTCATCAGAATAGCATGACAGAAGCCTTCTTGCTTTCTCACTACACTCAGACTCTATCACTCTCTAATTGTTATCGGTTTTCTGTTCCTTCGTTAAGATGTGACATTTGCCCACCCCTCCCCACCCCCCCAGCCCACCACTTCATTTCTAATTTCAGCTTTTCCTATTCCACATTCTTTCATTTGCCCACCCCCTTCCTTCATTCTCCTGGTCTCCCGGCTGAGTTTTTCCTCTGCCTGAAGCCTTCATTTCTCCACTAGGAAATGCCCCTGGATCATTCAAATTCCCCTTGAATGCTCACACCTATGAAGCCTTTCCAGGTTATTCATCCAGTTGGGATTAGCTGTTACTTTGCCAAGTAAAAAAGACAAATACACACCCTTTATAAGACTAACACTTTTTAAGGCATCAAAAGTTTGTATTTCTGTATTTCACTGTCTCACAAATAGAAAGACCGTCAGAATAGGTAATTTCTTTTTCCTTCTACAATTGTAAGGTGGATTTGGAAAATCGGTACAATATAGAACTATAATTGCCCAGGACAGGGAGGCATTTTTAGACTGTACTCAGAATTCTCAGCTGCCCCCTAGAGACTCCAAGGTGAACTGCAGCCAGCCATCAAAAGCGCTCCATAAATCCCCAATTCCTTAAAACTTGAATGTACCCATTCTCAAGGTATACATTCTAGATCTTAAGCTGGGACTGAATGTTTTCTGAATTCACTTCTGCTCTGTGAGTCGCAAACTCCCATATCCCAATCAGGTAGGTCATTAATAAAAGCGATGGGACATGGTGGGAGGCTGTACTGAACTGGAGAGCTGGAGAACGTGTATGCCATCCAAAGGAGGCTACACCCCTCAGCTCCAGCCGAATGTGAGCCCGGTGTTGCCACTCTCCTGATTCTTCAGGAAATCCAGAAATCTGGAGATCGAAGGGGAATCTCTAAATATTTAAGTACCCAAAGCAATTTAACCTCAAATACACCTCTCTTAAGCCACATAGAACATGTCTGTGATCCAAAAGCAGTCTCTGGACTGCTAGCTTGTCACCTTTCCTCAAGATCCTCAATAGGTCTTCCTATAGTGTCACATCATGACCTCCAGGGTCAAATGGAGAAAATGGAGGAAGCAATTGCCACAACAGGTGCAAAAGAGTGGAGCACCTGCACCCCTTGGAGCAGGTGAGGGTAGGCAACTTCCTAAATACAGTTCTTACTAAACGATGAGGCCTAGTAGGTCTTGATTATTTGGAAAAATCAAACATCAATACTGGAATGTTTATAGCCTGATGTGTCAAGTTACAAAGTTCACATCCCAATTCTCCGAAACCTAGAAACAAATGGAAGACCAAATACTATCCACATTCCTCTGCGGCTCAGAAGGGGGTCTATAGTCTCGACACAGTATCTACATACAGTTTAAGTGGAGGTCTTCTGGGCATAATATGAAATACTTTTACATCAAGTTGCCAGTTAAATTTCTTACAACTGCCATTGGACATATTCCTTAGGAATTAAACTGGCAACTTATTTAAGATAATAAAGCCATTTCCAAAAGCCCCTTTGAGGGATGACATCATGTGGCTGAGAGCCATTGCACCCTATCTCGCCACCTCAATAGCACTTGGTATCATCTGAAATGATCCTGTTTATTTGTTGCTGTGTTTGTTGTGTGACCTTCCTTAACAAGACATAAACACCTCCAGGGCAGGGAACTTGTTGGTCTCATTACTGTTTACCCTATGCCCAGAACAGTGCCTGGCACTTGGTAAGGGTTCTGGAGATATTTGCTGAATGGATAAACCCAGACTTCCAGCCTAATATCAGGGAGTTTCTGTAGCAGTGATCAAAGATGACAAGTAATTCAGAATCTCCCGGAGTGAGCGGCACAGGCCTTAACTCTTTCTTGCCATGCTTCTGGATCTGTCCCTCACTTTATGAAGGGATAAAGATTTTTTACTTCGCAGTTAATGGCTGGAAAATAAAATGAGAACAGAGGACAGTGACAGAGTGGCAGTCTTAAATACCCATTAAACAAATAACTTCTCTCGTTCTCTTGTCCTTGTGAATAGGAAATGTCGGTGATAAACTATCCCTGCATTTTATAGGTCAAAATTCAGATGGTCGGGCCTCATTTTGGGGGCTTCTGAGGTAGGACCTGAGAATCTGCATTTCAAGTAAGTTACTAGGTATGCGGATGCTATTGGTCCAGGGACCGCACTGAGGACCAGCGGCGCAAAGTGTAAAACACTACTCAGGTGTCAGTACTATCACTCCCTTTATAGCCAACCCTGACTAGGACTGTCTTCTGTGGACGGAAACCACTTTCCTTTGTGGCGGGAATTCCTTGAAGGGTTGTGGGCCAGTTACTCGCCACACGAGGAGACCATAAAGGAGGGATTGGCAGTTCTTTATCGTCAACCACAAAGTGGTGGCTGATTACACTGAAAACAAAACCCAAGGAGATCAAATGGCACAAGGACACACTACAAGCTTTCCTAAACTGTCATCACCGTTTAATGCATTTCAGTTGTTATTCAATAGTTACAGACAACCCACAACAGGATAAGTCTAAGCTGAGGAGGTTTTAAACTCACTGATGTCCCGGTGGCAGGCCCAGTGTGGACTTCTGTGCCGTGTTGTGGACTGCGCTGTGTTATTGCCGTTATTTTAAGACGCAATTTTTAGAAAATCCTTGTGCAAAAAGTTGTTTAACAATAAAGGAAGAGGGGCGCCTGGGTGGCTCAGTCGGTTAAGCGTCCGACTTCAGCTCAGGTCACGATCTCACGGTCCGTGAGTTCGAGCGCCGCGTCGGGCTCTGGGCTGATGGCTCAGAGCCTGGAGCCTGCTTCCGATTCTGTGTCTCCCTCTCTCTCTGCCCCTCCCCCGTTCATGCTCTGTCTCTCTCTGTCTCAAAAATAAAATAAACGTTAAAAAAAATTAAAAAAAAACAATAAAGGAAGAAAGCTTGCTCATTACCAATTTATCTTTGAGCAAGTCAAGAATTCTATGTATTTCCTAGCTCCTTCCTTTCAGTGACTAAGGCCAAAATCCAACTGTGTCCTGTGGGTATGTGTTGTCATTTTCCTTCGCGTTCTTGTTTTCTAGAAGCCGGTTTCAACTGTGCTACATGGGTTTTACACTACGTTCAAGTAAAGTAACTGAACGTTTGCACAACACTTGCCCCGTGCCAGATATTGTACTAAGAATTTGACATGAATTAAAACTTATTTGATCCTGACGGCAACAGTTTGAGGTAGGCACTATACTTCCCATTTTATAGATGAGAAAACCGAGGAACAGAAAGGTGGAGCACCATTGTTGATACTTCTGTGGATAAATTACTGTGCAATGTGGAGGTAAGATATGATGCCTCTTGGGTTTTAAACTGTGCCTCAAAGGTCAAGCTTAATAATCCAAGGTCAAGGGGAGAGCACAAGCAAAGACATGTGGGCATAAAAGTACAAGAGGTTTTAAAGAAAGGTCAGTGGCAATTATGCTGCCGTGCAGACTAAATGCAGAGGGGTGGAGGGCGGAGAAGATGGGAAAGTTGAATGCTGTGACTTGGGGGCTGGGGCAGGGAGCACATTTTGCCCCGAAGACGCACTTTGCAAATTTCACTCACTCAGGTACCACTGCAGCAATTTTCTCCACATCCGTGTATCACGCCGATGGTACTTTTAATTTAATATATGAAATAACCTTCCTTTTAAAATGTATTTTAAAAGTTCACATTACTGTAAATGTGAGGCAACTGTCACTTGCCAAAGACAGACAACTATAAAAATAAACACATGATTAGTTAAATAAAAAAAATACTCATCGCTCTTTAACTCATGTATCACAGTGAAACCCACAATCACATTTGGGGCAACATTTAAGTGGCAGAGATGAATCACAGAAGATTGGTGTTCCTGTTCACTGAAGTCTGCTCTTCCCTTCTCTTTCACATATATATGGATTATATATATTTCATATAAGATACAATGTAATCTTAATGAACCTTCATCTAGTTTTACATGAGATCCCTAAACTCCACTACTCCTCTCTCTTAGCTAGTCGAGTTCATAAAATATTTGGTTGATTGTGTTTTATGTAAAGCTAAGTTAAAATTTCATGTTACTCTCCCACAAAGGTTTAAGGGCTGTTTTGTAGGTCAGCTATTTTAAATTCCCCTTGGTGTTTCAACATTTCTCTACACCTTCAGCGGATGTCTGATCAATGGGGGCTGCATGGCCACAGTGCCACAGCCATGGTGGCTGCATTTGAGAAAAGCTTTGAATGCAGAAGAGCACGGGTTCCTAGAAAATCCCCTCTATGCGATCAGAATTGGACAGCTGTTTCTGTAGGTAGTTATGCCTTTGTTATTGAAACATGTTCATCGACACAGTTTTGAGGAGACAGGTTCTTGCAGTCGACTGAAAAGAGGATACATGTATGATTGTGTGTGTGTGTGTGTGTGTGTGTGTGTGTGCATGCACATGTATGTGTGTGTAATAACAGTGAGGAGGTAGAGGGAGGTAGAGGAAGGTACGGATGCAGAAAAGCCTTTTTTGTTACTGTTCTTATCTTTCTTTGCTCTCTCCCTCCCTCTCTCTCTTCTTTTTTCATTTTTGCTCATCTCAGGAAAATGTTACACTGAAATAGCCAGTCACAGTCTGGGCTAACTACTAACCATTCCCCCCTCTCAAGGGTTTCCATGGTGTGATTTGTCCTCTGGTCTACACAACTGTTTCCAAGGATATCGCTACACTCTGATCCCATTAGTTGTATTGTTATACTCTTCTGTGTGTTAAGGCACAAAGCATGCTGGATTAAAATGGAGCTGGATGTAAATGCCGACACCTAGTTCTGCCACTCATCTGTGTGGCTTTGGGCAAATCCTGTCACCTCTCTGAGTCTCAGTTTATTTATCTGTACAACTATTTGCCAAAAGTTTAATAGGAGTCAGAATGAGATCATATGCACTAAAGCTCTTCATAAGCCATATTGTTAATAAAATGCTATATAAGTATCAGATGCGCCTGTGGCCAAACCTTAATTCTAGGCTAGACTGTTCTAGAACTGTACATCTTTCCCAGCTCCTATAGGGAAAATAAAGGTTCTGTTTGTTTTAACGTTTCTATAAAGAGAATGCTGAGGTGGCTTAACTACCCACCAGAAATTCTACTTGAGAGGTACTATTCTGTTCCTTTGCCAGCAAGTGCCTTTCCCTAGGGGTTGAGTGAAGAAAAAATGGTACATATTACAGGAATAGCCAAAGACACTGATTTTAGAAGATATCCCACACCAAACCCTTGGAATAGACAAATGTGAAAGGATATCTAGAGGGGTTTGGTGTAAACATGGAATGCTGAACCCCTGGAAAATATAGCCAAGGAGAATGGTTTTCTTCCTCTCAATGTCCATTACTCTCCCCGTGACTCGTGTACATGTGTGTTCTTCTCCTAACTTGCCTCTCCAAATCACACTCGTCCTCTCACCTTCCCCCCCGCCCCCCCCCCCCCCCCCACGCTTAAGTTTAAACCTTCAGAACATTTAGCTGGCAGAGCTAAGACCTGAAAAACCTGTTGAGTCAGCAGTGGGCAGCCCTTACGTGAGGTGAGAGCCTCCAAGCCATCTGAAGTCCTCTTTCTCTCCTCCCACCTTTCTGTCTCTATATAGATATGTAATAGATAAATGTATATGTATATATATATACAGAGAGAGATGCATATGTGCATATATAACTGTTCCACATATCATGAACTAGATATACAAATACACTAATACTAATATGCTAATTAACTAGAATTAGAATGTTCACCAAATTGTGAACAGAGATAATTCTAATAGACAAAATAATAAAACCACCCCAAATAATTGGAGTTCCATGGCTACTGTGAGAGATTAGTATCCATATTTCTTTTATTATTAATAGCTTCCATTCTTTTGTAAAAAAATTTTAATGTTTGTTTATTATTTTTGAGAGAGAGAGAGCATGAGCAGGGGAGGGCAGAGAGAGAGGCAGAAATGGAATCTGAAGCAGGCTCCAGGCTGCTGGCAGCACAGAGCCTGATGTGGGACTCGAACTCAAAAACCGCGAGATCGTGACCTGAGCTGAAGTCGGACGCCTAACCGACTGAGCCACCCAGGTGCCCCAATAGCTTTCATTCTTAAAGATAATTTATTTTCTTAATGGGCCTACACCTCCTTTCAAATCTTTGTACTGCAGGCTGATTAGCAGCGTTAACATGTCAAGGTCAGAGCTTTTCTCCCCGTGTACATGGATTATGTTTACCCTGCTCCGGGCCAGCTCTCATAAATAGGTATTACAGAGAGAGAGGTTGTGTACGGACTAGTAAAAATCCATCATCATTGTAGGAAAAACTCAAAGCAGATGATCTTGTCATGCTAGGTCAATAGAGCTTGTTTGTATATGAAGGACATTCAGATATTATAGTTTTGATGTCAAACTTCAGATCTCAGCTAAAGTCAACATGCTGTGAATGCATGCAGAAAGTATTTTCTTTGGTGGAAAATACATAAAAGTATAAAGAGAATAGCACCCTGCTATAGAGGCCTGGGCAGTCTTGAGGCATATCCGCCTACAAATTAACAAGTGAGTTTAGCCAGGTGCTGCCCCTACTGGTGAAAGAAGGGGATTCTCCTCCCTTCCTCCTAGTCACTTGTGCCACAGAGAACAGAAATAGCACTAGAAAGGCTGACATACCCAAGAGTTCCTTGGGAAAAGGGGTCTGAATTTTACAAGCTTCCATCTCTCAAGAAAATGATCCCCGTATGATGAAAACTGCAGACAGACACAGACCACACGGCCAACCCCATTCTTTGTATGCTGTAACTATCAAAGAAAAATCCTCATCAGCAAAGTTAGAGGGCTACACACTCAATCAGAAGATCAAAAGGGAAAAAAAAAAAAAACCCTCCATGAGTCCTGACCGACCAGGAATCACAAAGTAGAGCCTTCCATTCCAACTGGATATGTGTCCATTGGTTATTAGCGAATTAATATAAATAACCCAAGCAATTCTCAATTTAAGGGCTTTCCTTTTTAATGTTTAGCACATTAGATAACAAAAAAAAAAAGTGTTCAAACCTTGTTACCTTGAAAAGCAGTCTTTATGGCGTCACAGCTGGATTATCAAAAACTCTGAAATTATTTTCATATGAGCATTGCATGAAATATGATATGAATAGTTTCATTTCAGTCTCTATTTAATACACGTACGTTTAGTTATGAGTGACCAGTTTAAAGAAGTGGGATACATCCTTACAATGGAATATTAAACAGTCATTAAGTTTCGCGCTTTGGATATCAGGAAAACAGAAAAAAACATCTACGATATTATAGTAAGAGACAGTAAGAGAAGAAAGTAGATTGTAAGCTGTTGTAAGTTGTATTAGCGATTCTGCCATATCTCATTGCATTGTGTGATAACATGCACACGTAGAACACCCACGGAGAAGAAGCATCAGCAAGAGACAGAGAAATATAAATGCTAATTCTTTGAATGTATATTGTATGTATATTGTGTCTTATCTCCCCCACATGTCTTTTTAAAAAGAAAAATTTTTTAGTGTTTTTATTTATTTTTGAGACAGAGACAGCAGGGGAGGGGCAGAGAGAGAGGGAGACACAGAATCTGAAGCAGGCTCCAGGCTCTGAGCTGTTAGCCCAGAGCCCGACGCAGGGCTCGAACTCACGGACCGCGAGATCATGACCTGAGCCGAAGTCGGACGCTCAACCGACTGAGCCACCCAGGCGCCCCTCCCTCAAATTTCTTTAATAAGCATCAATTACTTTCATAATAAGAAAACCATAAATGTTTTTAACCTACATAACCTAGATAAGCACAAAAGTCTTCTAACCAGTATACCACTATTTCTTCTCCAATATCACTAATGGAAAAAACGCTATAACCTAGAAATCAGACAGATAGTTCAGGGGACTCAGGAGCCAACCATAAGACAATGGTCATGAAATAAAAATAAAACGTAAACAAGATGGACGTAAGCCGTATTTTAGTTTTGGAGACACATTCCTCACTGCCTTTTGTTAAGCCAGCACTTCAGTCTCCAAGTTCAATTCTGCTTTTTCTTCCCCATCAGCATGGATAGGTTTCAGAAGTAAAGTCAACCAAGGTTATCTTGTTCTTTTATCCCATTCATTCAGTGGCTGATGACAAACACACGGAGACAACCGGCCTTTATGAAATGACATTTCTGAAGTCTCTTCCCTCACTACATCCTGCTCTTCTCTTCAAATTATTTTAGAAACGTACACTGGGTTGCAGTTTGGCATTGTGGACTGAGTCTACTAACAAGCGTTGAGACACTGGTGGTTAAGAGTACACTTTCTGCTCCTCGGGGCTGGCCCCCAGTAGTCTCTTTCTGGAACCCCAGAAAAGGGGTTAACGAATAGGGTGGACCATGACTCTGGGAGATCAGTGGATAAGAAGGGAGCACTTGGATGTGAGAGTCCAAAATAATCACAACTCAGAAAGGCAGCCAAAAACATGTAATCCAGCCACCCTGTTTGTAAGCCATGGTCATAAATATATATCAGCAGAGTCTTTACCAACCAAGCAACATGAAAGAAACATCCACCCCATTATTCAACCATATCAAAGAGTAAGATTTAAAAACCACCTTAGGTTACAGAATTTTAAGTGTCACAATGAGCAATACCTTCCTCTTTCTCTTTGCAATACCTTTGTGGGTATGTATACCGGTAAATTTTACCTTATCCTCCACCCCCACATAAATTTAATAAGCAAAATGTCTTGGGGCGCCTGGGTGGCTCAGTAGGTTAAGCGTCTGACTTCGGCTCAGGTCATGATCTCACGGTTCATGGGTTCGTCGGGCTCTGTACTGACAGTTCGGAGCCTGGAGCCTGCTTCAGAGTCTGTGTCTCCCTCTCTCTCTGGCTCTCCCCTGCTTGTGCTCTCTCTCTCCCCCTCTCTCTCTCTCTCTCTCTCTCTCTCTCTCTCTCTCTCAAAACTAAATAAACATGAAAAAAATTTAAAAAATAATCAAAATGTCTTTAGTAAGTATCTCAATAAATTATCTTTATAAGAAAACCATAAATGTTGTTCTCCTTTTTCCCCCAGCCACTAGGAAAACTACGACACTAATTTGGTGGGGTTAATGCTTGGTTCATGGTAGATGCTCAATAATTAGGTGTGGGAGAGAAGGGAAGGACAGGGAAGAAGGGGGGTGGGAAGGAGAATGGAAGGAAAACTCACAACCATGTATTTCATGTATTGTTTTTTGGGCTGCACACTGCAGAGTGATGAGGACATATCCCATTTTTAAGACTTCCAAAGTCATCCCCTGGTGTCATTAACAGTCCTGGTACTCAAAACTTCTATCAAGAAGTTCTCCCTACAGCTAATATAAATCCTCTCTGCTTGATCTTAAGCCCACTTACGCCGGTTCTGTCTCGGAGGAGAAAAACGGAACAGCTGATCTCAACACTTGGTACAATAAGTCTTCATATATTTAAAGAGAGTAAGTCATCACTTCATTGCCTTTTCTTCCTCCCCTTAACAACCCCAATTCCCATAGCCTTTCTCCATGGATCCCGTGTTCTAATCCCTTAATCCAATGATGCATATTAGTACTCAGTTCAAAGTCGGTAAAAATAGCATGTTGTCAAATGGCAGTATCGAGAGGTCCAGAACAAACACCCCCAACGTGAGGAGCTTCTGTTTCACCCCCTCAGACAACCTCTGTAAAGTCTGAAGAGAGCAGGGATGCTCCCTGGCCTCTCCTCCAAAGATGGGTGGTAGAACACAGTTTGTACAGGCCATGTTCGGGCTGTCACCAGACATTTACTGGCCTGTTCAGGAATGTCTCGCGCTGTGCTGGGCACAGGCATACGGTGAATAACCAAACGGATGTGGCTCCTATGTCATGAGCAATCTGCCAGTTTGGATGTGAATGTGCCTATGTGTTTGTATGCACACACGCAAGGGAGGAAGTGGAGTGGCTGTTTATTTTGTCTGTCAACAGCTTTCAAGTGGCACCTGCCACAGCAGCAATCAACCTCTGCTGCATCATCACCAAACTGATCATTCTGGAATATGATCACTGGAGTCGTTAGGTGCTCATCGCGCAGGGCATCCACAGCCTGGAGTTGCCGCTGTCTCCTGGATACGAAGCTATCGGAGGCATATAGCATCTCTTAACCTCTTTCATTCATCCCAGGCTTCAGATGCCAGTAGAACATTCTGTCTTATTATGTTGTTGCTGTTGTGGCTCTTGGGGGATCTTCCTTCTACCAGTTTAGTACCCTTCCTCCTCTCCCACTGTTCCATCCATTAATTCATAAATACTATTATAGGCCCAGCAGTGTGGGCTAAGTACTTTCATTTCCAGCACTCCGTTCAGTGGTGGATGTGGCTGTAATGTCTCAGTATTGCAAGCCTAAGGTGATAACTGGGATTTGGGGAGCCAAAACAATGACCCAGACAAATGGAGAATGTTTTAGTCTACATAAGGAAGGGCAATTTTCCAGTAGATGGAGGCAGAGAAGAGGGAATGCGGGCTTATAAAATACACCTGTTGTCCCTGGGGAAATGGTTTGCATCTCTGCCTGCCTTACGTCTCCTCCTGTAATTCGGACCCAGACAGTCCCTTTAAGGTCTGTTTACATCTTACAGCCTGAAAATGCACCATCATCATTTCTTGAAGTCATTACTCAGAACACACCCCCACTGCATTTCATTTTTATTATCCCCATTTTAGGAACGATTAAATGGAAGCAGAGAGCGGTAGCAATGAAGCAAATCATGAGAGGCTCTGATAAAGACAGAAGCTTGAATGCTTGCTGGAACTGCTTCTCTGTGCCAGACTATTTTTAATGCAAGTTTATGCAGCTGTCCCCCACTTAGAGAGAAGACTTACAAATGAACCCATTCTGCACGCATTTTTCCACCACCATCCCCTACCCTTTCCAACCTATCATGCTATCCCCGCATGCATGCAGGTGTGGGAAATGTTCTCCTCCACATTCCCACATACCAAAGACATTACTTGGCTTTTTGTGACTGTAATTCTGATCCAGAGATCTCTGTGCTATTCTAGCTGCCCCCATGCCTCCTTAGTGGCTATTTATACAGGATCCCATTACAAGTTCACAAGAGCAGGTGCTATTTTAAAAAAATAGGAGGTTGAGTAAATATATAGAATTTTTACATGCTTGCAGTATGTTCAGAGAAAATACGTAAGACCCTGGAAATAAGGATTTCTCTGGGGAGGAGCCTGGGGGAACTGAAGATCACAGATAAGAGGATGTTCTTTTCACTGGATACCCTTTTGTACCATTTGACTTATTACCATGTGCAAATGTTACCTTAAAAAAAGGGGGGGTGGAGGGCAGTGACTGACATTTGTTGAATACTGGCTATGTTTCAGTCACTATTAACTGGTATTTTATTATAAAATCTCCTTTAATCTTTATAACAGCCTTATGTAAAACCCTATTTTACAAAAGGGGAACGGACTCAGGTAGTATGGCCACTTGGTTTATGCAGCTGATAGACGGCAACAAGGGGCATTCATCTCTGCTCTTTCTGAGTCCAAAACCATGCTCAGTCCCAGATTACGCTACCTTGACTTCAAGTCTTTCAGAAGGAGCCAGATTTATGAGACAGTAGCTTTGAGACTATGTTTTAAAACCTGAGAGGGTATTCACATGGTTCACACCAGCATCTGAATGAGTCTTCGTCAACCTGAGGCTCCTCGTTGAAAAGTGTAAGGCCTGCCTCCTCTGGGAGGTTGGGCCTCACTGAAAATGGCGCCCACCCCGCCCGCCAGACCCTTGCTAGCACTTGGCCTGCTCACACTAGCAGTGGAGAATGTGCCTGCTCTCCCGCTCTCTTCAGTAAACCACTCCGTCCACCTGGAGGCATTTCAGGCAGAAGTGAAATGCCTGGTCAATATACTGACTCTCCTAAACATATGAATTCTTCATTTATTTAACAGCTATCTTTTGAGCCGTCACTCTAAGCCAGATACTCTTCTAGAGTATTCGGCTTATAGAGGTGAACAACGTCCTTGCTCCCAGGAAGCATCTGTCCTGGTGTGAAGAGACAGGTGATAATCAGGCAAATAGGCAAAACATCAGATAAAAAAGTATCCTGAAGAAAATTAAAACGAACTGTTGTGATAGGGTGGCTCAAGCTCTACGTTAGCTTGAGTCACCAAGGAAGGCCTTCTGAGGAGATGATATCTATCTAAATGACAAGAATGACAAATATTCCCTGGAAGCTACTGTCCTTAGAAACAAACTCAGGTTCCTTTTGTATGCTTCAGCTCCCACCCCAGTTCCATTCCAAGTGCTTACTTATTTACAACGTGAATTTTGTAATCCAAGAAGCTAGAGCCAGAAAGAGCCCTAGAAGTCGTCTTAATCTCATGCCATGATTTCAGACATGAAGAAAGAAAGATCCAGGAAAGTGAAAAGAGCAGGTCACACAGCTAGTTAAGGGCATGACCAGAAGCTGTGGGTCTTGTCTGTTGCCTCATTTTCCCCACAAATCCAGATTCCTTCTCCTTTTATCTTCCCAGCTTCCATCTCCTCCCTGTCAAATATTCACCCTGGTGCCTGCCTCTCTGGAGTCCACAGACACGAAATCTTCCCCAGAGGGCACATGGGACCCTCTGGAGTGGTATTAGAAATCCTGAGAATACAGAGGGTCCTGGGGGTCAGGGTAACAGTGGAAAAAAAAGGTTTGACTTCCCATGGTACAACTTCAGTACATCCCAGATATGCACTAGAGCTGTGCCTGGCTCCTGCCACCCGTCTCTGCCCACAAGGGAGCCCTAACAAGGGGTTCCACACTGGGGAGCCTCCTGGATCTGTGAATCCAACGAACAGTAAAGACCACTCTTCAGCAATGTTCCCTGATTGAACCAAACCGTATGAATATGTGATATTCTACGACCTCCTACCCCCTCCCAAAATGCTTTACAAAAAGATTAACCACAGAATTTCTTTAAATAACAAGCTCCCTTGTTTAAAGTACATTTAAAGTATGATCTATGAAAACTCAATCTACATAACGGTTTTATCTCCCCTCTGCCCCCCAAAAGAGGTATTACATCAAGGGCAATAACGTAAACTTGGATTCTTAATGATGGATTTTCGACTCTTGTATTATGCAATGGTTCTCATTCACCTGACACATACTTATTGAACTGCTCTATGCAACACACTTTTCCAGGTTGCTGGGAGGACAAGACGATATAAAGACACAGTCTCTGCCATCTGGAAGCACACATCCACACAACTCTAAAACAGGCAGATGGGACGGTGCTACAACAGAGGTAGGGACAACGGTTACGGGGGGCAAGGGAGCGTGACAGATTATATTTTGGTCAAAGACGAGAGAAGAAGACAGTAACAGTTTCATTGGGCTTCAAAGGACGGTTATTATTTGTATAACTGGACAACTCATTTCAGAAAAAGGAAACATGATACATGCTGTACAGGAAGCAAGACATACAGGGAAATATCTTAGAACAGAGAGAGCCCAATGTAGCTTGACGGTGAGACGAGAAACAGCAAGGGAGAGAAGACGGGCTTGGAAAGGTAGACAGGAGCCTTGAACACCAGAATAAAGTTTGGACCCAGTGCATAAACTATAGAAGCTTTGAACAAGGTTTGGGCAGAGAAAGAACATGATCAGAGTTGTGCCTTAGGAAACTCATTCTAGCAGCCATGTCCAGGACTGATCTGAATGGATAAAGGTAGGCATCTATTTAAAAAATTATCACATGCTTCCTGGATCATATAAGGAGGAATAAACTCAAGAGCTACAGCAAAGGTAGAACTGATGAGAAGGGAAGGGATGCAAATCCGAGGGAGGGTGACTAGTTTGGGAAAGGGCAGTAGTGGGAGTGGTCACAGGCCTCAGATTCCAGCCTAGAGAAGTCAGCACGAGTGACAGTAAGATCTCTTTAAGGAAGGAGAGGTGTGAGATGCCCCATCCTTGAGGCAGTAATCCTGAGTCTACTGCATAAAAGCTACCCAACTGGACATCTCTGATCCATGTACGAAGCCTCAGTTATTAATAACTCCTCTTCTGGAGATATACAGAGGTGCCTATCATACATGAGTTCCAAGAACACTTCTTAAATTATTATGTCTCTATAGCAGCAGTGAAAAGCAGCTTGATTGGAGTGCAGGGCAGGAGCCCAGGGGAAAACCATTTCTGAACAAATGATAACTCAGTAGAGGGAGAGCAACTTTAATCAAGAACACAAGGAATAATCTAAGTCTTATGGCTGTGCCATGATATAAGGAACTCCATGACAGATTGAAGTCTTTCAAGTTTAAGAATAAGGCCCCAGGTTCCCACTACGTGAGCCACACATGCTGTTTCACAGATGAGCATTCACCTAACTACCCTTCCAGGGTTCACGGACAAGACTGTGAATTTCAAGACATTTATCTCTGGTCTCTTTTCCTGGCCCTTCTTTCTGGAAATGTATAATGTGGGTTTCATTCCAGTCAGAGCCATGCTGACATCTTGAAGCCTGTTCTCAGCCAACTGAGTCCATAGAAATTGCTTTAAATTGGTGTTTCCCAACATGTTTTACAGACTATGAATTTCATGAACAAAGGGGTCTAATAATAAAATAAATTTTGAAAATATCAGAGTAAGTAAAGTTAAAGATGGCCCTTTGCTATAGACAGTATTCCTCTGAGCTTCCAAATGTTACTAGGCTCTGGGAACCTCCCAGAAGGAGAGCCTGGAGGTATGTCTCCCAACCTTATTTATCTTCAGAACCATTTTTCAGCAAAGAATCTCGAGGGACAAATGACACCTGAAGAACATATACCAGAGAAACACCAGTGCTGACATTGCTCTGGGGAGCATTTGTATTTAAGTAGGAATCGGGGATAAAATCAAAAGCGAATACCTGTTAAGTTCTTACTGTGTGCCAGGCACCTTTCTAAGTCCTTTGCATATATTAATCTATTTAATCCTCATAACAACCCTGTGATCTCAGTACTTTTATTTTTATTCTCATTTTATAGATGAAGACACTTGAAGCACAGAGTACTTAAGAGATTTGTACAAGGTCCTAAGTAGACAAGTTTGTGAGTAGAAGAGCTAGGAAGTGAACCTACGTAGTCTGGCAATCACAGAAATTAATTTCTAATGGTAGAGTTTCAGATACTGTGGTCAGCTGTCAGCGGGAGAGATCCTGAGGATAGCCTTGCATGGCAAGCCTCTGATCACAGTAAATTCAAACCCATGTGCTTGCAAATTACGTTTCATCGGCCTCCCCAGTACACTGTGTAGGACACAACTTCTGAATTATACCACTGATTTGATTTCTTCACTGAATTATGTTACATTATACATGTACACTCTTCCATTAGAATAAAGTCATGATTCACACAGCACCATAACCAATAAAAATGATAATGCATAAAGAAAATAATCTCTTGATTAACCAAAGGGCAAGAACACGAAGATGCAAGTTGGAGAAACTTTGAGTTTGAGCTTCTCCTGTACTCTCAAAGTATTGCACTCTAACTTCACAGCTCAGAGACCCAAACTAAGGTTGGGTTTGGTTTTCTTTTAATGTGTCGCAAAATTTTATGTCCCTACCCCATCTGCTTTGCTTGAGAATTGACAAAAGATATGTCCTACCCTCTCCCACTTCCTCTCCTTGTTCAGAAGGATTATCACCAGTTTCGGGTGCATCTGGTAACCATCTTCACTGAAGGACAGATTTCTTCCCTCAAAAGTGACATTGATCAGATATCTGTAAAGATAAAAGAAAACAAAGATTAAAAGTATGAAGAAGGTATGCCAAGAATAAGACAGGAAGACAGAGGGAAAGGTGAATGGAGACAGACACCTAGATAGACATACAAATATCACTGTGAAACTGTTAAGCATAGAGACATTCAAGTTTTCATTTAATAGGAATAATATGGAAAGATAAGAAACCTACTTCATTAGGTTTGTAAGGCTTAAATGAGATAACTTCCCACCGAGGCCTGGGACATAGTAAACCCTCCTTAAACATTAATGGTTATTATTCACAAAGGGAGGTCAATTAAAGGGTGGAGTCGGTAGAGAGAAGAAAGGGGGAGTGTACCAAGACAGCTTTCTGCTAAGAAAGGTGGCACACTGGAGCACAGGGTCTCTCTGCCTCTCAGAGATATGTACACACTTTTGAACTCTTGCCAAGATCCAGGCCATGCTTCTACGAGCTGTGAGAGGAGTCCAGCAGTCAGGGGTCTGGTTCCTCAGGATACATCTGGAAACTGGGGCTATTGCATTGTGTATAGTGAACAGAAAATACCGGGGGGTGGGGGGGGGGGGTTGGAGGAAGGAGGGAGAGGTATCTCAGAAAGTATTCCAGGCACAGGCACGTAAATTAGCAGTAACTCTGGAAGTAACTGGAGTCAAACCAATGAACTTATCTTCCCCCTCAACACCTGCACCTCCAGCTCACCCTTGTTCCTCTGCTGGCTGCTCCGATCTGATGAAGAGCTCCCTCACTGGGAATTCCCACAGGCGTGCTCATTACAACCACATTAGTGCAACTGTGCTGATGGTAATTAATGTTCCTTTACCATAATGGCCCAAGGAGTCAATAATGATTAGCTCAGTGTTCACATGACATGCTACTCTAGAGCCTTGGGTCTGGTGCCGTCGTGAGGTGTCTCTGCTGAGAAGCAAAAAAGGTATCTTGTAATTGCCACCAGGGTTCTAGGGGCTTCGAATTTGTGACCAACAACAGTTTCCTAACACACTGAAGGGAAGAAGAATGTATCAGGAGGCAGCTTAAAGGATCCTGTTTTAAGTCTTCTCATTCAATGAAACTGTGAGGCTCTTTGTTCTTCCAGGTAACATTAGGTTAACTAACAAGGTTGCTAAGATGCAGATCCTTCAGGCACTTATAAAAAGAATACTAGACGTCATGAACCAAACCCGCATGGACCACTTATTATTTCAAGAGCTGCCTGGGCTTTTTCAGCCTGTCATTCTCTGGTCTTATGGTCTTCACAAATGCAATCAAAAACACAGAAGGCCTCAAAAGAATAGAGGCCTCTAGAATCTCAGAATTGAAAGAGACTTTCATAGTCAACTGGTCCACCACTTCTTACAGTTTATGCTTTCCCTCTCCAACAGAAAATTGGCTCTCTCAGCCCTTCTTGTTATCACCGCACCCTCTATCATCAAGAGTGCCATCTCACTGTTGGGCAGGGTGCCTTTTTTTATTTTTTGTTTTGTTTCGTTTTGTTTTGTTTTCTACTTAAAGTTGAAATCTGCTCAGGGCACCTTGGTGGCTCAGTGGGTTGAGTGCCTGACTTTGGCTCAGTGAGTTCGTGAGTTCGAGCCCCACATCAGGCTTGCTGCTGTCAGCACAGAGCCCACTTTGGATCCTCTGTCCCCCCCCCCCCACCCCGTCCCTCCCCAGCTGCGCTGTCTCAAAAATAAACAAATATTAAAAAAAAGCAATTTACTTTCCTGAAACCCCTGGATACTGGCTCCTTCTTAGGTATTATTCAGTCTTAGTCTACTCCTTCTTCCACATGAAAGCTCTTCAACTATTCAAAGACAATTATCATGCCTACCTTGTAAAGTAAATGTTAATCTTTGAAGAAAACTTAAGCTCACTTAGTTCTACAATTTTATTTTATGTTTTTAAACATTAAAACAAATTTTTTATTATTTATTTTTGAGAGACAGAGCGGGAGTTGGGGGGAGGGGCAGAGAGAGACAGGGAGACACAGAATCCGAAGCAGCCTCCAGACTCTGAGCTGTCAGCACAGAGCCTGATGCGGGGCTCGATTTCACAAACTGTGAGATCATGACCTGAGCCAAACGAAGTCGGGCGCCCAACCGACTGAGCTACCCAGGTGCCCCTAGTTCTATAATTTTTACCTGATAGGAAACCGAAGCACTGAGAAGTCAAATTATTTGCCCAATGTCCTACAACTAATTTAGAGCAGAAATTACATTTTAAGCCATATTTCTAGTCCCATGATCTCTACTGCACCAGCCTGACATATGCTACATCAGGTTTAACATCACCAGTTCCTTCACGTAGTTATCATATGCCATGACTTCAAGCCCCCATTCTCCTTATCCCCTGGCTGCTCTTTCTGGACACTTCCAAATGGTAAAAGTGTAGTGCCTCCTAATTCAACTCAACACTCCACACAGCATCTCCTCCATCCCTTGTACTGCCCCTCATCTCTCGGGTCCATGCTGCTTGCTCAGCCCATCACTAGTTAGAAAATAATAATCAGGTCTCCTATACTTTACAACTTCAACACTCCAGCCAAAGCCCTATATAATTCATTCCAAGGAACAGAATTACAAAACCACAAAACACTTCAAACTAACAAACCAGAATTTAAGCACCCAACATAATTAACTTGGAAAATATATTCTTATTATAATAATACTGCATTGCTTAGAATAATTTCTGGAATTCTTCAGAGAAGGTTAATGAGACATGCAAAAAAATTTAGTTTTCTCTCTCTCTCTCTCTCTTTTTTTTTTAGAGGAAAGGGAGGAGGAGAAAGGGAGAAAGAGGAAGGGAAAGAGAGAGAAATTAGTTACCTAGCTTAAGCACCCTCCTTTTTCACCTGACATGGCTCTGAATAATTCTGACTTTATCTAAAAGACCTTTACAATGTTTTTTAAGAAATGTCCATTTCAGAAAGCAATTATGAGAAAAGTTCCAAAAATAAGTAATAAGAAGCATAAATGCTTCTCAAGATGACTTCTCTGAAGGGGACAGCATTGAATTGGGTGTATAAGTTTTAAAATTCAAACTGTCAGAAAATAAACTACATTCATGGGTAATGTAATTGCTCTGTAGTTAAATTTTTCTAGTTATTCCTGTTGCACATCCTTTTGATTTTTTAAATGAACTCCCTCTGGGATGTTCGCTCTCTTCCAGCTCTACAGGTCCATTTTATTCTACCTAGACACTTCTCATGTATTTTACACTTATCAAAAATATTGATACATTTTATGACAATATGCAAAATATTCTTCTCAAAGTATCCCTTAATTATTCATATCCTTCAGCAGTATGCAGATTAATCATTCACATTGTGTTTTTCTGAGTAATTCCCTCTAACGTGCCAACATTTGGCCATTAGTGAGGAGCTTGCAAATACACACCCGCCCTGAACAAGGATGCCCTTTGAATAGCAGAACAAAGCAGTCCATTCACTAGGGACAGCAAGTGTGATAAAATAATCAGGAGTGTGGTCACTTCTAGGCATGGGACTTTGGCATTTCCTCTTCAAAATGGAAACACCATTCTACCTCCTGCTTATCGGAGAAGCCCAATGTGCTAATCAAATGAAATAATGAATTAAAAAAAATCAAATGAAATAATGGATAGGAAAACTATAGAAAACAGGATACAAACATAAGGTTATTTAATGGGAAGAAATCAGAAAAAGAAATATCTTAGTGTCATTTGAATATCTAAAGGGAAGAAACTTGCCTCATTTTGGATCTTGTGAGTTAAAGTGTGATAACTACATTTTAACGAGACCCAATTATCAATGGAATACACATTGGAGGAATGGAGATTGCACTCCACGTAGGGAGGGATAAACTAGGTCAAATGGTCACATTCGTCAATTTAACTTTCCATAAGGCCTGAAAATATCCAACCACCTTTGGATCTGGCTGCACTTTGCCAATTTTGAGCATTAATTAAAACCCCAAAGCTTCCATGTGTAAATCCTTGGTAAAGGATTAAACTATAATTAAGATGCGACAGACATTCTGTTTTCCTCTAAATGTGTCATCCTCAAGCAGACAGTCAGAAAGCCTAGCTCAAGTGGCAGTCAGATTCAGAAACTCTTCCTGGAAGATTCTAGGCCCCTGGAAATCCCAGCAAGGTTTGATATATATATACACACACACACACACACACATATATATATATATATATATATATATATGTGTATATATATGTATGTATACGTATATATATATATGTGTATATATATATATGTGTGTGTGTATATATATGTATGTATACGTATATATATATACGTATACATACATATATACACACACACACATATATATATATATATATATATATTGCTTGATTTGTCTCCAGGATGCAGATGGACCCTAACGAACCTCCTTGTGTCTCATAAAGTTCTAATACTACACAGAACCTTAAACTGTTAGAACCAGAAGAAAATTTAGAAACTACCCATTGAGGGAAGGGGAAAACAGGTCCCAAGATGCTACCCTTATTTTCCAAGGTGACCTGCCCGTTCAGGACTGGAGTTCAAGTCTTCTGGTTTTCAGTTCAGTGTTCTTTTCGTTATAACACCGAGTGAAGGTGAAAGCAGTTTTGTGAGCCCCAGATGTGCATTTTAGCACTCTCATGTCACGTGTCATGCCTTGGACTATGTAGATCCCTAATACAGACTGCATGAAATAAAATACATCTCATTTCCTGCTTGATTCCTTGTTGAGAAAGAGCCTCAGAACCCCGATGGGCTCAGAGCCAATACATTTGCTTTATATGGCTAAAGTCATACTCCAGTGGGTTTAATGAGGTCAAGCTGAGGTAAAAAAGCCCTTGTGCCTCTTTGACATTGACCATGCCACTCAGAGCTCATCCACTGCACCACAATGATACCTAAAGCAATGATTTAGCAGGATGCCCTGTGTGGGAGGCATCCAGAAGAGCTCTGCTAGAATTTTCCCAGCAAACCAAGAGCCCTGGCACTGTAATTCTCATTCTGCCCTCCATACTTTTACAAGGCACTCAATTTTTAAAATTAATGTCTGTTAATAAGAAATATAAGTGGTAATGAGAAAGATAAGTCTCTCCCTTCATCCAATCCTTTAATTTCTAGATGAAGCGGATGACGGAAGTCCAGAAGGATTTGTGGCTTTACCAAGATCACATGGCGGGGCTGGAAGCAGGATCCAGGTACCCTTACCCAGGGTCCAGCACATCTCAAAAAACAGTAGAATTTTTCATAGCTCTCAGTTTCCATTTTCCAGCTATTTTTTTTTATTTTTTTTTTAACCTTTGTTTACTTTTTTTTGAGACAGAGAGAGACAGAGCATGAATGGGGGAGGGTCAGAGAGAGGGAGATACAGAATCTGAAACAGGCTCCAGGCTCTGAGCTGTCGGCACAGAGCCCGACGCGGGGCTCGAACTCACGGACCGCGAGATCATGACCTGAGCCGAAGTCGGACGCCCAACCGACCGAGCCACCCAGGCGCCCCCATTCTCCAGCTATTAAGAGTGAAGCAATAAAGGAACAAAATTCCAGGCACAAAACTTGAATTCTTGATCCCTTGTTTACAATTTCTAACTCCAAAATTCTGTAACTCTATAACTGAATCTTTGGTGTGTTACTTACTTTCCAAGGCCTTCAGCTCCCTCATCTATAAGACTGACTGGTTCACACTGTCTTCCTTGCCTGATGAGGGAAGTACAGGGCTGCTCCCCTGACATGAAATAGATGATCTATTTCATCTGTTACATTACATTATTATACTCTATCATCTGAACGGCAAAACCACAAATCTTTCTGTCTTTCTCTTGTCTCTCTTAACCACTTTACTATTTCACTTCGTATTCTTTCATACACACATTTCCTCTTGAAATAGTGGAAACAATTTCTCACAGGATTAGAAATAGCAGACTTTAAAACATTTAAAAGCTATCTGATTAGAGACTGGTATTAGGGAAAGGAGGCAAGGATATTGAAAAGTTGGACAGTCAGTGTTATGGTTTGGTAAACTAAATAGAAAACTTCTGACTTTTCCCCACCTTAGAAATTCACAATTATCAACGTAAATCCAAAATGACCAGTACAGCGCTGTCTACATGGCAAGCCATGGCCAGGGAAATAATTGTCCACTGGACTCACCAATGGGTTCTTCTGAGATTAAGCCCAGGAGAAATATATCATCAGTAAGATATCCTACGAAGCGAAGATTTAGACAATGTCCCAAAATGCTAATGGAAAATAAAGAGAAACAGAAAAGAAACTGAAGAGGAAAGGACTGTGGTGCACATTCTCCATAACCACCTATCACCACTACTAGGCAGTGTAGCATGGAGAGTGTTTTAAGAGCAAGGATCATGCAGTCAGACAACCTCTGTTCAAATCCTAGACCCATCAGTTCCTAAACTGTGTGGCCATCTTTTCAAGACTCACGAATTATTTTATTCTTGCCAGTAATGGTTTTCTTTTTAAGGAAAAGGTATTTGAAGAAGTTTTAAAGGTTTCCTCTGACATATAATGTCATATATAGAAATATTACACCACGCTGTTGAACGGAATAATTAGAAATACCAGTTTCCTAAGCTGTCAAATACAATTCTTTTCTCTTATTTCCGTATAACGACACTTAATAGAGAACCTCAGGAAAAACTAATTTAAAGACTGCATTGCCATATTAATTTAATAATTGCTTGAAAAAGATTAAAAAATAGTTTGTCTTCCAGTAAATTAAACATTTTCTCTGAAATGGTGTTTATATCATTAATCTATTTTGCAAACCATTCTTCACAAATCACAAAAGGTTCAAGTTTGGGCTAGTCCATATTTTAGTGATTTAAATTCTAAATTCCCAGTGTTAAATTAATGAGATAGTAAAGTATCTTGAGGACTGACTGATATAAGTTTAATATACTTCCTCTCATCTGCTGGTGGTGAAGATTGTGCTCTGGCCCCTTAGCAGCCTGGGCTGAACTGAGTTCATTTGAGGAGTAAATGGTGATGTATCAATTCACCATCTATTGCAACCAAGAGGCTTCTCAGGCCCCTTGGCCTAATAGAGGGAAAAAGTGCTGCTTCATGAATGAATGCCATGAATTATTTTCATGTGAAATCAAAGTGGAGAGGCATTGCTGGAAGTTGCTCAACAATCCCTGCTTGAATATAAGAAGACAGAGAACATTAATGTTCCTCCAGAAAGATGTTAAAGCAACGAGCATATTCTGAGTGGCTATGCCACGAGCTGCAATGACCTCATGCCTACCCACCAGTAGTACCCTTTCACCAAGTCGGGTCGATGTGGCAGGCCATAGCCAGAAAACAACTCTCCTCTGGACTTCCTAACGGGTCCATCTGGATCAAACCCAGGAACTTGTCCTCATTAATAAAATAGCCTATCCTCAAATGAATGACAAAGCCTGGGCAATGCCTCAAAATGCTTTAGTGGTGAGGAGTAGAAAGAAAACAAAAGGGAGAAACAGAATAGGTTAAGCAAAGAGGAAAGGAATGTGGTATGCATTAAATACACACATACACAACAACAACAACCAACAACAACAGGCCCTGCAGTGGGGTGTGTAAGAGCAAGGACACTGGGGTCAGACGAGTTCTGCCCAAGTCTTTGATCCGCCAGTTCTGAAGCTGTGTGATCTCACAAATTATTTAACTTCTGTCTCCATTTCTTCCTCATTAAGGATGTGAATAAAAACAGTACCTACCTCATAGGACTGTTGGGAGGATCAAGTAATTCAATACACAGATCGGACTTAGAAATGCACCTGTCCCCCAGTGAACATTATGTGTTAGCTGCATCTCTTACTGTAATTACCTTTTTTTTTTTTTTTTTTTTTGGTTGCTTACTTATCAGAGAATGTAAGTTTGCAGGGACTTTGGGAATCAGTCTAACTTTTCATATTTAGAACCAAACGCACCAAGGCCTGGGGAAATGCTGCTATTCTTTGGCATGTTAAATTCAGAATCTGAGTCTCCTAATTCCTAGGTCTCTGCTTTTTCCCAATACCACCAGTCCAGAACATTTCCTCTCATTCCGACAATACCCCAAACTCTGAAGGCTCTGGACCATTTGGTTTCTTACTATGATCAGTAACCCTCGTGAGGGTCTGTGTAGCGGGGAATCACTCAAATATACTTCAATATAAAGTTCACTTCCTGAGAAAGGCAAAAGAGGAGCTCATATCCCCATAATTTTGGCCTAGAAAAAGTGACTCCTCAAAATGACCCCCATTCTGATCTCCTAAGAGCCCTGCTTTCAACACTCTGTAATTCTCTTTAAAATTCCTTTGGAGGGGGGCACATCCTTGTTTGTGTATTCCTTGGAAACTAGTGAGGCCACCCCCCCCCCTTTTTTTTTATTGCTACACCACTTCATTTAATGCTTTATTAGACACACAGTAGGGAAAACAGGTATACCTAATCACAACAGTGAAGTTTACCCCATTTTTTAAAGTTTTTATTTAAATTCCAGTTAGTTAACATACAGTGTAATATTAGTTTCAGGTGTACAATATAGTTATTCAACCTTCTGATGTCAATTAACAAAGTGTGCTGAACAGCAAAGCTGTTTCCCATTCAGGAAACTGTGCACAGAACTCACTAATGGAAAAGGAATCCCTCCTTGCTCTCATGCCCATAAACTTTAGTCACCTCCACTATAGCTGAGACCTGCTAAAGTGCTAGGGAAATTCAGAGTTACTAGAGGCAGTCGGAAAGGTGGAACTTTCCAGTGGGAAGGAATCAAGTAACTCTTCTGGATACTGTTATTGCCACCTATCTCTTTTTGAGTTCATATTTCCATTATGTACATAAGTTAAACTCATTTTCCTTTTAAAAAGTCCTGAATAAAAGATTTCTTTCCTGTTCCATAGATGAGGTGCTCAATATGTTGGAATATAGACCTATAGGCTATCAAAGCTAAGTGGTTGGACCTTCCCAGAGAAAACACCAAGACAGGTCAAAGGTGAGCTGATCTCTGAGTACACTGATATTTCTTTTTTATGCCCACTAATAATTTTAAGGTGAAGACTTGCCTCTCTGACACCCATTTTAGCCCATCAGCTGGCAATACTGCTCAGGGGCTATGCCAAGACCAGCCAAACAATGACTGGCAAAGATTTCTCTAGGACATTCACCTTTGACCGGAAGCCCTTTTCTTCCTGTGAACTTTTCCTCAATTCGTTCTTCTCTATTCTGGAGCCCCTCTCTATTCTCTATTATACTTCAGGTGGTCAACAAAATTAACACATCGGCAGTACCTCCATACACAATGGCTCCCACCGCCTCTGTAGCTACCATAAGCTTAATTTCACAACTCCCTCCAATAGTTCTAATAAGGGGTAGCAAAAAGGGTGAAAAAATGAATTATTGAGGTGGCTTCAGTTCCAGGGATTAGGAGTGGAGGTTATGAGTTGCTGTCATCCATGGGAAAAGGGGGTTATCATTTAGTCTCCCAGTAATGGTTGTCAGATGTCTTCAAATGGATATTTCTAGAAGCAATTATATTGAATGGCAGGGAAAGAGGGTCAAAAGAGAGAGAATATTCCAGGGTCAGGTGATGGTTTCCAACAGACAGAGGAGTCAAGATGCCTGGGTGAAGATTAAGTCTTAGGGGAGATAGGTGTTCCATAATTACATCATGCTGCACATGCCATACAAAAACAGCAGTATTCAAAAACATTTCTCTGTCTTCAGAACAGAGAAAACCCAGGTCTTCAGAAAACCCAGGGAGCCATACCTACCCCATGGAGAAAGCCCTTTCACATAGAAAATAAAATGATTTTTTGAGTCTAGGGTCCAGGGAAAGACCAGGGGAACAAAAGAGATGCTAAGTTCAATATAAAATGGGAATGGAGAAAGTGAACCATCAGGAAAGTTGGTCAGCAACTTGGTTAATGTGGCTCCCCCAGCACAGTGTGGAGAAATGGCTTTCCGGGACTACAGTTGAGTGGGAGGACCCATCCCCAAAAGTATGATTGGATTTGAAGGTACAGGAAATGCATACCAGGCAATAGTGAAAGGGATCTCACAGAGTTGAAAACAGTGAGATGAAATGTATATCTAATCAACGAGAACACACCAAGATGGAAACCACAACGCCAAGGTGCTGGTCAAAGGTTACTAGCCAAACACACATCCTATGTTTCTAGAGTTTTTGCAAGTGCTGCTCTACATCACAGTACTTTATGGCACTGTTTTCAGATCAGGTTAGGATAGAGAGGTCAGGGAAAGATTAAAGTTTTTGTTTATTTAATTTTAGTTAGCTACTTAAGACACCCGTTGATCTTTTCCAATATTCTAAAATAAGCCTGACCCTTGAGTCAGAATTTAAAGCAAGGTGAGGGCAAGCATTTATTTAAAACAAACTCTATTTCCCTCTTTGCTTGTCCTCAAAAGGACAGCACCATGAACCCCAACTGTATCCTTCACAGGGAAGCTAAAAGAAACGTGTAATCATTTCTCCCTGCTGTACTGTGTGGGGGCTAGAACTCTGCTGTTCCTTCTTTGTCAGGGGATCCTAGCTCTTTCTCTTCCTCTGTAGGTTGATGTTTCCATGGAAACATGCTCTTTAATGCTTCTGAAATTACTGTGCATTTATACCATTAACTCTTTGTTGACCAAGGCAGGTCATAAAGTGATTTGTTTTCCGATCTCTGAAAAGTAATTCCATTTCCTATCTCATTTTACTTCAAACTGTTTAAAAAAGTTAACTGACACCTGATTGTCCCTTTTCCCCTATCAGACCTCACTCCTTAACCCTTGAAATCTTGGCTTTTGTCTCTATCATTCTACCAGAACTCTTCAATTTACAAGGTTATCAATAATTGAAGGTCAACAAAAATAAAAGCAGTAGGCTTTGCTTCATCATCATTCTCCTAGACATTATACAGCTTCTAACAGTTGACACTCCCAAATTTTCAGCAGCTATCCTTTCCCTTGTTTATTTGTTGTTTAAAATAGAATAATTTTTTGATTCTCCTCATACTTCTTAAGTTAGTTCTCTTTCCTTTTCTGTCCATTTTCACTTGAAACCCCCTAGCTTGGGGGTACCCCAAGACTGTCACCCCTGCTCTCTATTCTCTCCCCGAGACTCATTCATAGCCATCATATCAGCAATCACTTCTACACCAAGGCCTCCAAAATCTCCATCAGAGGTCCCATCTCCTTCCTGACCTTCAGTTTGATATCTCTGATTGGACCACTCTACCTGAGTGTTCTGATATCAGGTCAAACATAACAAAGCCAAGTCCAAGTCAAGTTCCTGCCTTTTGGCAACAAGACCACTACACATACAGTGTTAAAATTCTGGCACAGCTTTGACTTCTCTCTGTTATAATTTCATCTTTGCAACATGAATGAAGAGAAAAATAAGCCGACCGCTCTTATTAGCTGCATTCTCAGAAGCAATAAAATCAGTTAAAATGTCAGCTGTAGTTTAACATTATGTATAAAATAAGTTGATTGATATTTTTCCCCTTCTCAGAATTTTGTCTCCCCAAGGTAAATGAATCTCATGGATGTCTAGCCTATAAGTGAAATTGCTTGGAAGTTGCATTTCTGTTCTGGTCATTCAATTAAAAAAAACCCCTCTAATAATGCTACTATTTATTGAGTACATGCCAAGCTCTGTTCTGGATGCCTTGCATTATTTTAAATTCTCACAGACCTGCTATAAAATAATAGATCACATTGTAATGGAGATCCAAGGTTGGTGGCACTGGCAGTTGATCTCACTTAATTTTGTGCGATTCTAAAACCCATACTCCTTCCATTGCCTCATACTAAGGATAATGTTGTCAAGAGAAGCAACGGGCAGGAGAAAATTTCTAACATGGCAGGACTAAAATCCAAACCCAGATCTGAATGGCTTCACAGCCGGGGCTCTTAATCATTATTTAAACCACCACCAAGCGTTAGTTGCCTTTAATTGTCCCTCGTGCCAGCCTCATAAGGGAGGTCGGCAGGGAAGAGGGTGAAACACACTGCCTCTGTACAGCTCTAAGAAAGACTGGAGGCACATTGCTGGTCAGGACACACATACAGAATAACAAGAGAACTCCAGACTCTAGGACTGTCAATCTATCATATTTTACACGCACTAAGCTAAAAAAGTGAAGAAATGGAATTAATTTTCCTTATAGGAAAACAGGAAACAAACCACAAAGTAGTAAGCTTGACTAGACTTACAGAGGAATTAATTCTCAGATCACACTCTGGGAAGAAGTAACTTATGAAAGTCTAGGGCTATATTCTTGGTGTTCTTGTTAGAGACACACAACAAGAGCTAGAATATTTATTTACTTGGCGTGGTTAAGAATTGAAAAAGTTTATCTTGCTTTGGCACAGAATATCTAACCTCTCTCTGGACTTAAAGTACAATATTAAAATACTTATTTGGAGCTACAATCAACTCTCAGTTACCTTCAGTAACGGAGGCAGAACCATACTCATGATCTGAATAATCAAATACGTAGCGTATTCTCGGTACTTAGCTTGCTTCTTCCTTCTTTGCCTTCTTTCCTGTATGCTTTTCTTTATCTTTTCCTTTATTTGAGGTTTTTTTTGGGGGGGGGGGATTCAGTAATGGTCTCCGTTCATTTTAGACATTTTCAGGACACGAATTCTTCCTCTAAGTGCATGAATCCCAGTTCTATCCCTGTGGTCCTGACCTCTTTCTCATCCCCCATTTCTATGTCTTGTTGGCCATTTCCGCCTGATTCCCCATTACAAACTCCAAGTGTAACAGATGGGTTTGTTTTATCTTCCCCCTCAAAATAGCTAACTTCCTAATTCCCCTCTCTCATTAGCATTTACCAAGCACTTGGAATAGTGCATGACACACAGTAGGCACTCAGCAAATATTAGCTATTAATATACAAATATTTGTTTATCTTGAAACCTCCCAGGTGTTTCTGACTGCTTCCTTTTCTTAGTTTTCCATGCCCAGTGAGTACCCTAAAACATTCCTGTTTTTACAAAATAATTATTGCATTTGTCTCTTCCTTCTTATCCCCACAATTTTCATCCTAGACCAGGCCTTTATCATATCACACCCAGTCCCCTCCTGGGCCCTCTGCCCAAATGCCACTTGAACTTAATCTTGCTAGACTTTTTAGTGCTATGTCACTCCTGCTCAAAACTCTCCAATGGCTCCCCATTCCCCTGAGCAAAAAGGTACCCTCAGTCAAGGCTCTCTACCTCCTGGCCCTATCTATCTATTTAGAGTTCTCTCATCCTCTATATGAACTCTTGCTGAAGCTAAGTGGCAGCTTTACCGTCCCCTGAATGTTTTGTAACTTTCTTACCTCTCTTCTATTTTCACTCAATTGAGTAATCCAAATCTTGCTCATGCTTATGGACTCAGGTCAAGTCTTACCCTCTCTCTACACCTCCCTGACATTCAAGGTCTCTCTCTCTCTCTCCCTCTCTTCTCTCCTCCTGCCCTTTCTAGCTGCCAGTCTACATTTCAGTACTTCATCATTACCAACATGACCTGTTTTGTTCCTTTTTATTACTTAACTTTTCATGTGTCTGTATCTTGTTTTCCATGATAGACAATACACTATTGGAAGGTAAGAATCAAATCTTGTCCTTTTACTATCCTTTTCAGAATTCAAATTAGTGCCTTGCTTGTGTTAAGTATTCGATAAATATTTATTGATGTGTTTTGAGCTTCCAGAAGACTGCTCTTGAAAGTCTCCCTTGCTACTTTTCACTTCCCAGCCCCTCAACATGTACCGCTTCTCTCTCTCTCTCTCTCTCTCTCTCTCTCTCTCTCTCTCTCTCTCACACACACACACACACACACACACACACACACACTTAACACTGAGTAAAAATTCATGTGGAAGAAAGTGACTGTCCAATTATCGATTAAAAAAAAAGGTATAACTACAACCTATCTAACTTTTCTGAAAACATGGAGACAAAAAGTGGAGTTGATTTCATTCTTGCTGCATGGGTCCTTTAAAAATTTTCCCCCTTCGGGAACACCTGAGTGGCTCAGTTGGTTAAGCGTCTGACTGGATTTTAGCTAAGGTCATGATCTCATGGTGGGATTGCAGGATCAAGCCCTGTACAGGGCTCTGTGCTGACAGGAGGGGGCCTGCTTGAGATTCTCTCTCTTGGACCCTCCCCCTCCCTCACACTATCTTTCTCTCTCTAAAATAAACTTTAAGGGCACCTGGTGGCCAGTCAGTCAAGCATCCAATTCTTGATCTCGGCTCAGGTTGTGATATCAGTTAGTGAGTTTGAGTCCCTCTGTGCTGGTAGCACAGAGCCTGCTTGGAATTCTCTCTCTCCCTCTCTCTGCCCCTCTCCTGCTCATGCCCTCTCTCTCAAAGTAAATAAACTTAAAACATTTTAAAATAAACTTTAAAAGAAATTTTCCCCTTTGAATGTTCTCCCCTTTATACTGTCCATGAAAACATCTGTCTGCCCATGAGAATCACAAATCTTATTTCATAAGAAAGAAAAAGAAATAAAACCTTTAGGTATTACTGTGCTGGCAATGATTTTTCTTTTCAGTTTAGAAAAGAAAAACATTAGGGAAACCTGAAACATATGTAAAAAATAATATTTGCATGTTCTTCATCAATGTAAATTCACTTCGTTAGCTTAGGGACAGAGAAAAATAAAACTCATTTTGCTGATAACATTGAGATGAGAAGGTCTTTATGCTAAGTGAAATAAGTCAGGCAGAGAAAGACAGATACCATGTTTTCACTCATATGTGGATCCTGAGAAACTTAACAGAAGACCATGGGGGAGGGGCAGGGGGGAAAAAAGTTACAGAGAGGGAGGGAGGCAAACCATAAGAGACTCTTAAATACTGAGAACAAACTGAGGGTTGATGGGGGTGTGGGGGAGAGGGGAAAGTGTGTGATGGGCATTGAGGAGGGCACCTGTTGGGATGAGCACTGGGTGTCGTATGGAAACCAATTTGACAATAAATTATATTTAATTAAAAAAACAGATAAGAAGATGTGGTGTGTGTGTATATATATATAATGGAATATTACTCAACAATCAAAAAGAATGAAATCTTGCCATTTGCAACAATGTGGATAGAACTAGAGTGTATTATGCTAAGTGAAATAAGTTAATCAGAGAAAGACATATGATTTCACTCATATATGGAATTTAAGAAACAACACATGAACACAGGGGAAGGGAAGGAAAACTAAGATAAAAACAGAGAGGGAGGCAAACCATCTGAAACTCTTATTAAACACAGAGAACAAACTGAGGGTTGCTGAAGGGGGGCTGGGTTGGGGATGGGCTAAATGGGTGATGGGCATTAAGGGGGGCAACTGTTGGGATGAGCACTGGGTGTTATATGTAAGTGATGAATCATTAAGTTCTACTCCTGAAACCAATACTACACTGTATGTTAACTAACTTGAATTGAAATTAAAAAACAAAAACAAAAACAGAAAAACAAAAGGGGAATTTGTTTTTTGTTTTGTAGTATTTTTCAATTTTTGAGAAAAATTAAATATTCTCACTGGGGAAAGGAGATTAAGTTTTTTTTCAATGTTCACAATAACTACAAAATTCCTCCATTACCTCTCCTCCCTGCCTGCCCTTCCCCAACTAATCCATCCCATAAGATCAGAAGAGAAACTGAGGGTGAATATTCCTAGTAAGATCTTCTCTACATTTAGCTCAACTCTTGATAACCCAGGATATATCTGCAGAGATGCCTATGGGTCAATGCAGAAAATGCACAAAGTGAATATTTCACAGGTGGGAGATTAAGAGCTGAGGATAGTTCAGACTTTCTCTTTTGTAGATAACACCAGGATGCGAAGTAGTAGTCCAGGTGGAAATCAGAAAGTTATTATTAATAAGTCTCTCTGAACCTTAGCAAAGGTTTAATCCCTGTGAAAGCAGAGGGAAGTTAATTTGATTAACACTTGCCTGAATTCCCTCCTATTTGGGCATCCTACCATAACCTAGAGGAATTTAGCATTTGAATCAATTTCCTTCTCTCTCTTCCAGTCACTACCGGGTCGCTTTGATTATATAAAGTTAAAACACATTCGATGTGATTGGGGGAGAGGAGAAAAACAGCCTGAAGAAATGCAGTGTTTGATGTGTTTAATTACAAAGGGGGTTAGGGTGGGTGTCAAGAGAAAGAGAATGTGAGGGCGCAGGCACACACTGGAGAGGAAAGAAGAGATGGAGAGAAGATGAAGCAGCACGCAGCATGCTGGATAACATTTCCATGGCAACCACATCACATGCACAGAGAACTGCCAGAATAAGTCAAGATCCAAGTAAGTAGGTGTTGGTGGAAGAGGAGATTAGAACTCGGCAGTGGACAAAAACCACTAGAGGAGATGAATGATCTTGGTGCGTTCAACTCTCCTTCCCATTTCTTCTTCCAACCATACTCAAAGCTCCAGTTTGAGTGAGAAGGCAAGTGCAGTGTGACTGCTGCCCAATCAAAATTTCATCCAGGAAGGTATCAGGATGATAAGAAAGAAGCTTAAGAGTCCACAGTAAAGCCCAAAGTGAGGTAAATAATTTCCTTATAGCTGTTAGCTTGATTTGACAACTTTTTTTCAGCCATTTGAACAGGAGGAATAAATTTGTTTTCATTTTTCAGGTGGCTTAAGGAAGGGAAACAACATTAATGAAAATATTATTGGGCATGAAAAGATAGGCAAAGTTCCTGCATGAGTGGTCTAGGCTGCCTGCCCATTGGTGAAATCTACCCCGTAATATAGGGAGAAGGCTGTTCAAAAATATAGTCAAGATGACCCTGGAAAAATTAGGTGCTTGCAAAGATGTTTTTCCTTTTTCCTGAGACATTTAAAATTACCCAGAAAATAATAGCTTTTCCTTTCTAACTTTAGGGCATCACACAGAAGAACCATCAAGAGTGTTAGAGTTTTTGTGCTTTCCCACAGCATTCATGGAGAGCCCAAAGAGAGCATGTTACATGATGCTCCTTCACAAAGCGTTATACCGAGAGGCTGAGCTATGTCTCTGATGCTCACCTGGGGAGCCTGTCAAAAATATGGATTCCTGGGCTGACCCCAAAGACAGGGATTCAATACGCCTGGGATAGAGCCTGAAAATATGTATTTCAAAGCTCCCTGACAGTTCTGCTGTATAGACAGGTTTGGAAACCATCCACTGAAGCATACTTCCTTCCTCTCACTTCCCTACTCTCTGCAAAGAGTAAGTAGGCAAGCCTTACCTCACCCCCAGGAGTGGTAGAATCATCAAACCTAGCAGGAGTTGCCCTTCACATACTCACCAGGCCAGAAAAACATCATTCTGCATTAAAAAATTAGTCTTAGAATAGCACAGGTCGCCAACTACTCCTGTCTGGGAGAGTCTGCTTTTGGAACCACTCTCCTATAAATGTTGGTGGGTAAGGGGTGAACTAGGGAGAAAAGAGAACAGTTTACACTGAAGAGCTTAGACAGTAAGCAAGAATAATTAGGTCTTAAAGTAAAATAAATAGCTAAATTTTGAATGAGAAGTGAAAGCACTCTTTATTGTCCTATCAATCCACAGAGGTACTTCCCTGAATCATATAACCTTGCCATAAAAATCACAGGCAATTCAAAGGATCCCTTGATATCACTTATCTCAAAACTCAATTCTTCTACCTTTTAATAACACCATCCTTCTGATTCAGATTTACACAACCCAACATTTGAGGAACCTCTTCCCAAACTAACTGATGTCTACCCAAAGTGATATTTACTAGGTGAGGCATCTGACAAGAGCAATACCACGTTATTCAACAAATGATCACTGAGCCCTAACATATGTCAGTCACTGTGAATACAGTGAGGAGTAAAAGACGTTACCTGCATCTCCCAAGCACTTACTCTATTAGGTATTTTGCATATGTTATTGCATGTAATCCCATATCACAGATGAGGAAACTAAGTCTCAGAAAGGTGACTCATTTTGCCAAAGTCATACACCTAGTAAATTACAGGATGGAATTAAAATTGATATTTGTCTGATCCCCAAATTATACTTTTGTAACCTGCCACACTAGCTCTTTCCTACAGTTGGGGATACAAACAAACATATATATAAAAATTAATATTGCTGACCATATGTCCACTCTTCCCCTCTACTTCAATCCCCAAACTGGTACCAAGAACACATGGATTTATCAAGGGAAAAAAAAAAGAATGCCCTTTTTTGAGAAGAGATGAGAAACTTCTGTTCCTTTGTCCAGGGCTGGGGAAAGTGAAGATAGCCTTTCCATGAGTGGAGTAAATACACATATCTATATATAAATATCTATATCTTTGTCTTTCCTTTCATTTCTCCCCTTTGATAAGGCTTGAGACTTTGCCTTTCTTCTACTTGAGAGGCGACAGACTCTGATGAATAATGAGGATTTGATAGATCAAAGACAAGGAAAAAGGAGATTGTTGTTTTATGGAAAGCTGCAAAGGGATCCCTAAGGATGCTCCACTCAATTATCCAAAGACAGAAAACACACAAGAAGCAGCATTTATCAAGGAAATAAAAGAATTTGTATTTTGGGTTGTGTCCCAACAGTCATATATATGTGTATGGTAACACCAGGAAGTGAGAGCACAGGGGAGGACACACAGAAGCTGTGTGAGAAGGAGCTTATGGCTTCACAAGGAGAAGCTAGTTTAGCTGGGTCTTAAAGAATGAGTTCACCTGGAAGACAAGAGAGGGATGGAGAGCCTAGAGGATACATCATGTGCAAAGGCAAATGTCTGCAGGAATGGTGATAGTGTGATTGCAGGAATAGGATGGAGGAAAGGGAATACCGTCACTATAATCAGGAAAAGCAGTGGCAAGATTTAAGCCTAGAAAGAGAGAGACTGAGGTCATTTATGAAGGTCTTGAACATGATGCTGTATCTGTATAAATAAATATACATGAAAAGTTTCAAACAAGGCAGATAAGTGGATCCAATTAGTTTTTCTAATTAATATTTCTGTTCACCAAAATAATGCTTGGCATGAAGACAAGTTAAGGGGCTTGGAGTCTAGATAAGAGAAACAATGTGATTTTGAAACACAGTAGTGGAAACAGTGATTGAATACTGGAAGACAATCTAAGAGACTATTGTGAACCAAGCAGATGGATGTGGAATGTGAAATGTAATGATTTAACTGCATCAATTGTTCCTTCTCATTACAGGGAGAAAAAGCACAGCTCTGAGCTCTGCAGGCCACTCTCAAGGTAAGACACCTTGCATTTATGACCTTTATTATTCAAACTATTACCTTCTTAGGACTTCAAGGTCAGTGATGAACTGACTGGTTCTTATTCAAATTAGAAGAGGAAGGAGAAGGAAGGCTGGGAGAGTCAAGAAGGAAAGGGAGCTTGGGGTATTTAATAAAGACCTAAGAGAGGGGGCAGCATATGCATTTTCAGGTTGGAAGGTCACGCTGGCAGTAGTGTGGAGACTGACCCGAAGGTGCCAGCACTCCCCAAGTATCCTTTGGTAGGTCCAACAAAAGGAGTCCTTCTTTCTTCAGGTTTGAGAATTCTGCTTTCTTGCCCCTTTGTGGAGACCCTTTACCCATGTTCATTATTCTTGCTCGGGCCCTCTCAAAATCACCAGCAACTCTTTTACATGGAGAGAGAAGATTCTATGATTAACTCAGTAATTTTTCTAAAGTCCACACCCTCAAATGTTAGCATTCAGAGATACCAGTGCACACAATTTGAAAAAGTTGCCCCAGGTGATTCTAGAATCTGCTTCCACCACATAGTCTCACCCCCACTGGAAACTTCTGCTTTAATGTCTGCCTGACCTATGCTGAGTGAGAAGAAAGACTGCACACCAATTTGATACTTCAATGAACTCATATGGACTCAGGCTTCCTCTCATTACAGCATCATATTACAGGACCATGTTTAAGTCATGGCTCACCGCAATTCTGGCTTTATTTTGCAGTCCCCTTCCATTCTATTTTTCTGCAAGTCAACTCTTCATTACCAGCACTAAATGGAGGACAGGGAGGGCATACGTAACCAAAATCAACAGATAACTACAAACCCATATTGAAGGCAAAGGGTTCAAAATTCTCTCCCACTGAGTCTTTTGCAGAGCTCCTATCATGAAGCAAAACTTAATAATGCTTTAGCTGTTCTCTTTGCTTCTCCACACCTGCTAGTGGATGTCCTAACAAGCAGCAAAATGACCAAATCCCAGCAGGAGGGGTAAGGGTGAAAAGCAAAAGACCTAAAAAATTCACAAAGTGGATCATAAGTGCCTGACTGATGGGCTCTTGGAAAATCAGGTCCTGGTTGATGAGGCTTCTTTTTTCCCCTACATGCAATGAAGACAAATCATCAAGCAAGTTTGCTCCAAGATGTAAATTCTGAGTTGCCATGAATTACTCCCACAACTCAGGAGAGAAGCAAAGAATGGGAAAAGCCTCAATTTTCACTTTTTAAATGTGTAACCATAACCTTAAAATTCATCCAATTCAGGAAGCAGCTTGTCTCTGAATGTGATGAAAAAAAAAGTCTATTGAGTCTATCAGGGCTTCTGACACACTCACAGATGGTGCAATTAACATCTAGCTCTGCCTATATTCCAATCCTACCCTTTTCCCCCTTGTCACTGAGCACCACCTGATTTCATCTTTCCTTTTGTTCTGTCCCTTGTTTTCTCTTCTGTGGGTGCTGCCTCATTGGGGGTGGGGGACTTAATTTCTTTTGCCAGTGACATTCCGAGAGCAGGAACCACAGTGGAAAGGCTAGAATGATGGCCCAGCCCCCCATGCTCCTTATCCCTGAAGCTCTTTTCATTCCCCCCCCAAGATTGTAGGGGGAAGCACAGTCTTTCAAAGAGATCTGAAGCAAATATGGCCCATGGTAACATTAAGTCTGGGTGGTGAATGCATGGTATCTGAGACAGTACTTTCGGCACTTCCCTGTGCATTTAAAGAATTTCGTATTTTAAAAACGTTTCACCGTACGGAACAAAGACAGCAAATCTGTAACAATTCTACTGTTCCACGGTTAATTAAAAGCAGGGAATGTTGATCCTAAGGAAAGTATTTTGCTGTTACGTGGTATTTACTCTTGTTGGAAACTAGGCTTCCATATCCAACTCAACATGTGCCTCTGAAACATGCACCAAAGTAAGAGATAAGGTTCACTTTTCCATCTCACCTATATCGGGTGATAAATCGACCACTCTCCTCTATTATAGGTCTGTAGCATTCCTAAGTGAGAGGCTGGGACCTTATTCAGATGTAACCATGGTTGCACAGAACAGGATGGTTTCTTCCAGCTTCAACATTTAGCTGGAGGTCACCTCTCCACATCATTATCGGCCTTCTTCCATGGTTTATGAGGCAATGAACGCATAACACACGCTGCTAATGGAGCCACGTGCATGCTGGTCTGTACTGATGCAGCCTGATGTGGGAAGACATAATTTTACATTTAAGAATGTCTCAAGTTCCCAGCAAATTCTTGCCTTGTGAGAACAGTGAAACCCCCCAAATGGAGAGTCCCTAGGAAAAACAAAGCATTAGGAAAAAAAATTCCTTTTGTGGAGGCATGCAAATATTAACTGAAGTTGCTCTGATAGCATAAATTTTTTTTTGTATACACCAAATGATATAGGTGTGTCTGTATACACAAAATATGTTTATAGCATTTTTTAAAGTCTGGAGGAAAATACCGAAAATATAATAGTATTAGCTGTGTGTGTGATAAAAATCTTTGTATTTTTCTCATACTTATGTAAATTTTCAAATGTTTATAGATATCTCTATATATTATATATACATTCACATTTTAAAAACCAAAAAGGATTCACTTTGGTCATGTGCCTAGCCTATTACATAGTAACTAAACGCTATTATTGTAATATGTAGAAACTTGGGGAAAAGTCCATCCATCGAAAGATCACCTGAAACACACAGTGAAAAATTGGGTGCACACTGTGGCTTTTTGTACAGAAATAGGTACTCATGAGGTCAAAGGCTATAATAAAAGTACTTGTGTTACAGTGGTGGGAATATTAGTGAGTTTTCTTTTGCTTCCAATTTCCCTATTGCTCCTATCAATCTATCGATCTAGACATCATCTTAAAAATACGCAATCATGAGGCACCTGGGTGGTTCAGTTGGCTAAGTGTCTGACTCTTGATTTTGGCACAGGTCACAATCTCACAGTTCATGGGACTGAACCCTGCACTGGGCTCTGCGCTGACAGTGCGGAACTTACTTTGGATTCTTCCTCTCTCTCTCTCTCTCTCTCTCTCTCTCTCTCTCTCTCTCTCTTCCCCATCCCTGCTTGCGCTCTGTCTTTCAAAATAAACAAATAAATAAACTTGAGAAAATGGAATCACTACCACAGCTTTCTATGTCAGTTGATTACAGGTTAGGACCAAGTACCTCAAGAAATGGAGAGAAGCTGGCTCCGAGAGTAAACTGGTAAAGTTCAACCTATCATGGCGGATACAGGCTTGCATACATTATCACAAAGGCTGTGCAGTTAGGGAAACCTGAGCTGATGTCCCATCTGCTGTGGCACTTACTATGCAGACTGTGGGCAAGTTGGCCTCTTGGAGGCCCCCTTTCCCCAAATACCCATGGTGTGATGATGTTTATGGGGGGCGGGGACACAGAGTAACACATCTATACTGCCTAGTACTAACAGGTAATTAATAACTGGTTGCTACTTGAGCCTCCTAAGTCAAATACACTAAGCAGAGCCTGGAACTTTTACCAAACTCATCCTAATGGTATAAGAAATCCGTAAAAGAATCAAACAAATTAACATATGCAAATTAATTAATGCATAATAGGAATTATATTATGCATATATATAGGAATATATATATTATTGCAAACAAATTAATATATGCATAATAGGAATTTCTGAAGAAAGACTGAATTGACAAAAGAAGCTTGCCAGTCTGAAACATAAAAGAACCAATGCATATGAATTTGCCAGTGACTCTTCCAGCGCTGTAGAGAAATGCACCTGGAAAGACACAAAATGTTTTTTTCTTATCCAAATAACATTTGGCAGGTAACACTGGGATTGAGACAGGTACATCCTAACTTTAGTGACACCAGCCCCTCAGACCATGTAATTTGCTTCTTTTCCTATGGTCAACCCCGGGGAAATCTGGTCTACCAGGGAATCTTGTTATAACTCAGCAGTGGTAACTCCAGCATTTCAGTAGAACAGAAGTTCTTTGAAGAGCAGTAACATGCAGTCTGTGTGTGGGGAGATGGGGTGGGAGATGTAAGCACGCTGGACTTTTAAAACATCATCTGCACAATAAACATACAATCTGAGTAAAGCCAGTGTATTTATTTGCCAGAGTTTGGAAAGGGGAATTAATAGGAACTTTAAGGAAGCCAAGTACTATCCCTCTCCCACTGGCCTATGTAATTTAGCTAACTGTAGAACTTTTCTATAAGAAGAGAATACAGAGAGCAATCAACTTCAACAGAAAATCTCTAATGTATTTTTAGTGAATATTGGAAGTTCATTAAAAATGGCTACAGGGCACCTGGTGACTCAGTGGGTGAAGCGACCAACTCTTGATTTCTGCTTAGGTCATAATCTCATGGTTGGGAGATCAAGCCCCATGTCGGGCTCTGTGCTGAGCATCGAGCCTGCTTAAGATTCTCTCTCTCCCTCTCTCTCTGCCCCTCCCCTGTTTGTGCATGTGCACATACTCTCCTCTCTCTCTCTCTCTCTCTCAAAATAAATAAATAGGGCACCTGGGTGGCTCAGTCAGTTAAGTGTCCAACTTTGGCTCAGGTCACGATCTCGCGGTTCATGAATTCGAGCCCCATGTCGGGCTCTGTGCTGACAGCTCAGAGCCTGGAGCCTGCTTTGGATTCTGTGTCTCCCTCTCTCTCTGCCCTTTTCCTGCTCACTCTCAAAAATAAAGAAACATTAAAAAATTTTTTTTTCTAATATAAAATAAATAAATAAATAAATAAATACAAGTTCTTTGTCACTTGCTCTTTCAAGAGGTAGTCTATTTCTCCCCTCCTCCCCCTTTCTCCAAATTGAGTTAGGCTTGTGCCTGCTTTGACCAAGACAATACAAAAGTAACACTGTGTCAGGTAGAACTAGCCACCATGTCTTGAGGAAGCCCAAGTAGCCAAATGGAGAGGCCCTCATGGAGGAGATTGAGTCCCATCTGACAGCCATCACTGATGGGCTAACTATGAGTATGCCATCTTGAAATTAGATACTCCAGCTCCAGTCATTCTAACTGATGCCACTTGGAACTAAAATCAGCTGTCCCTATTGAGTCCTTCCCAAACTGCAAAACTGTCGGCCAAATGACTGTTATTTTAAACTAGTAAGGTGAACCATCTCAGTCTATCATGAGTTTGGTTAGGATGGATTATTGCCCTGATACTGACCAACTCAGAGAATAAAATTCAGATTGGGAGACCAGAAATTCAGTCATATAATCCTATCAAAGTAGAAACTTCTCTTCAGCTTCTGCTCAAGTACTCCACTGGCCTCCCTCTGCAATACTTTTTTATTCATTTATTATTCACTTACCTAATATTCACCTAACTAATATCAAACAAATATTATGTGTTAGGCTCTGGGGATCCAGTGGCCAACAATTTAGACCCAGTCCCTGATTTCACAGTGTTCTTGTTCTCATAGACCTCAAAGTTCACCTCACCAACTGCAACAGCAGTATCTGCTCTAAGTGAATTTACTACCACTGCATGATCCAGGCCAGATCACAGTGGAGGTTCTGTTCTGGTGGTGAAAGCTGGCCACAGAATGGCACAGCTGAAATATGCATATTGAACTGCTGTGACCAGTTCCTGTGGCTTTTCCTCCAGGCTGGTGCTCAAAGATCCAGGTGAGAACTGTACCCATCCTTCCTGAACACCACCTCAGCTCAGGGTTCTTTGGGTGAACAACCAATGCAAAGTAAAGCAGAGGTTTAGAGTTATGGTGAGAAGAATCCTTGAAGGCCTCTTGAAAAATCCACATGCAACTCCTCTACCAAAGAAGTGTAGCGTCTTTGCTATACAAATCAATACTAGTCAATTTGAACTCCAAAAAGTTTTTTTTTTTGATTTGGATAACCTCAGCAATAACAGAACCTTAGCAATTTGTCAACTAATAGTCACTTTAATCAAGATTTGTATCATGAATGTTTTATGATTCATGGATCTCTTCCACATACCCCACAGTTCTTCCAGTATCATTCTCAGGAACTGTTTTCCATGGGGCATTAGATGAGCCATCATTCCCACAGTAACAGAATTGTAATTGTTAAACATGTCTAATATAGGGGCGCCTGAGTGGCTCAGTCAGTTGAGTATCCGACTCTTGATTTCAGCTTAGGTCATGATCTTGGAGTCATGGGATTGAGCTTTGCATCAGGTTACACACTTCATGGAGCCTGCTTAAGATTCTCTTAAGACTCTCTCTCTCTCCCTCTGCTCTACCATACTCACTCTCCCTCTAAAACAATAAATAAATAAAAAATGTTAAAAACAAAGTTTAAAGACCTCTACTATATATATAATTTCTTAAAAAAATGTCTAATTTGATTAGTTCAAAAATATGCTTGCCAGGATCTTTCCCTTGAACAGGGAATCCCAAGTATTCACTTTTTAGCTGATAACTTCTTGGATGCACGCTCTATCAATCAAAACCACTTGGATCCAAGGAGCACTTCATCACCTGACAAAATAGCCAGAGCACACACACGGCATCTGTTTGTTCAGAGATCTACTGGTTTCCTTGTGTGCTCTCAGGCTCCTGACTTTGGTGGATCAGTGATAGATGAAAAAAATTTAGAATGAAAATTGTCCTAAGAGGCTATGAAATAAACCAAGCAGCACAGCTGTTAAATGAGCATTAGGATTTGAAAACAGGAATAGATCCCATTAATCTGCCCTCCATAGAGGTCCGCACACCAATAGGACAAGTCTATCCATCCCTGGGACACGATTTTCATTATAAACCACGAAGGCAGTTCCTTTCCGAGGCCCCATGAGGAGGGGCTCCATGAGAATGAACAGACTGCTTCCCATGCACCCATGAACACATGAGCACACAGACCAAGATTAAGAATCTGAAGTATAGTTTTAGATTCCCATCTCCTTCCTTTCTGTTCTCTCAGGCCCTGGCCTCCCAGGTTCCTTTTTTCCCTTAGTTTGATGCCCCATGTTGTTTCAGGCTGTCTAAAGTTTCCAGATTCAGAGCTCTCTCAGGTGTCTTTTGCAAGGTGCAAAATATTCAGTTTGTTCCTCCCTTCCGTTCAAACCAGGTGCTCATCAGATCTCCCTGCTTAGAGCCAAGGTCTCAGCCAGACTAGGAGGAAAGCAACCTCCACATTACTGATTCACACCATGGTGGGGGAATGTTGCTTACAAGTGTGCAGCAATGTCTCCGTACAAATGCAGGAAGGTCATCAGGACATGAATGTGGCCAATTAGTGCTTTCATTATGACGGTTTACCAGCACACGGCAGTAAGGGGTTTTGAGGAATGAATACCTTTTTCTAGTTTGCACTAATGTGACCTGTGGGCAAATCGCTGATAAATGCTTGAACTCCCAGGGGTACTGATTTATTCAAATGAATCTCTAATTGGGCAGAACTTTTAGGAGGAGATTTTATGCAGTGGGTGGGCTTTTCTTTAAGTGATTCCACTCATACAATGTGAGCTGGAGGAGGAGGGAAAGACAGGCTACCGGGCCTCAGTTGGCTGTAACAGTGGACCTCTTCCTGGGTGCCCACTCTTCGTTTTAGTGTTGGTCCAAAAATACTGCTGCCCTCTCACAACTTTATGTGTATATTTTATTGTTCATGTATTACATGTTCACTGCAACAAATCAGAAGATGCAGTTAACATATGTGGAATTTAGGAAACAAAACAGATGGAACATAGGGGAACGGAAGCAAAAATAAGATAAACACAGAGAGGGGGGCAAACCATAAGAGACTTAAATACAGAGAACAAACTGAGGGTTGCTGGAGGGGTGTTGCATGGGAGATGAGCTAGATGGGGGATAGATATTACAGAGGGCACTTGTGATGAGCACTGGGTGTTATATGGAAGTGATGAATCACTAAATTCTACTCCTGAAACCATTATTACGCTATATAGTAACTAGCTTGGATTTAAAAGAAAAAAGAAAATGCAGTTAAGAGAAAAATGTCACCCTCCAGAGGTAACCACATTATTATTTTAGCAATTTTCTCATTTTCATTTTTACATATTTTCCCAGAATATGTAAATGCAATAGAAATATATATCACATTACACACAAGTGCTCTAACCTTCTATTTTTTACATTAATGCTCTCATCTCTCTTTTTTTTAATTTTTTTTAATGTTTATTTTATTTTTGAGAGAGAGAGAGAGAGAGAGAGAGAGACAGAGTGTGAGCAGGAGAGGAGCAGAGAGAGAGGGAAACATGGAATCCGAAGCAGGTTCCAGGCTCTGAGCTGTCAGCACAGATCCTGATGCAGGGCTCGAACCCATGAACTGTGAGATCATGATCTGAGCCGAAGTCAGACGCTTAACTGACTGATCCACCCAGGCACCCTTCTCATCTCTCTTTCTAGTCACACACACACACACACACACACACACACACAGGCACGCACAAATGTGTAATATTTTTAAAAATCCATAATATCTCATTAACTAAAATTTGATCAATCCCTTCATAATGGAAATCTAGCATGTTTTCAATTTGTAACTGCTAGATAATCACCCTCCTCTGCATATCTTCGTGCAGTTAACCTTTTCTCTATTTTAAGTAAGGCTGACCACAGCCTCAATCAATTTACTCCCAGCTACCTCTTCCCACCCAGGGAACATATATACATATATACAAAGGGGCACAAAAACACCCTTTACTGTGTATACACCTCTATATAGTCACTTTCATTCATAATCATACTCAGATTCAAACTTAAACTTATGAAGAAACCCAGCCAGTATACAGATTCAGGTATTTAGCTTGCCTCTGTGATCCAAAGTGAGGGAGAGGCTGTGGTGGGGGGCAAGGGGTGAGCAAGGATGGAGACAGGGTGGGAGGGGAGTTCTGAAGGTGTGGGATAAACGAAGCCAGGCAGGGATTGTCAGAGACATAAGAACAGTCACGTGAAGAGAAGGCATCGCGGGCCCCAGTTAGGAAAAGGTCTGATGCTGAGACTGGGAGCCCAACAGTGAGGTCTATGCTTAAAGGGCACAATGCAGTGAGAAAGACCTCACCAGATAGCCAGCCACTCACTCCCTAGCCGCGTAGGGCCAAGGCTAGGGCCAGGTGAAAATGGCCTCAGAGAACAGAACCACAGGTGAGAAAAGAGAGGGAATGGAGAAGGGCTGACAAGGAGAGGAAGGATGTCATCCCTGTGAAACACACTGCTCAACTGGCCAATCCCTGACCATGCAGTCTCCCAGCATCTCTGAATGACTCAAACCAAATCCTGCCACAACCTACAGATAACCTCTTATCCTGTATTCATCTATGTTCAGAAATATGCTGAAGTAGTGCTTGTAAGCATTACATATGTCCTTCTTGGTCACCACACCATCCCTCGGTGATACTCCAGCCTGAAAGTATCCATATACCCACCTAATCTGGAGCACTCCCCCTCCCTCAATCCTATTGGTACCATCTCTAAGTAAACTCCTTGTCTGATACTCAGACCCCCCTCCCCCACCAACTGCATCTATTCCCGTGCGATTTCTTCTTAGTCATTTCCATATCTGTCTCTGTCAAATGGAGAAAGAACAGCATGTGCCTCATAACGCTGCTGTGAGGGTTAAGTGCAGTCATATGTGTAGAAAGACTGAGAACTTTGCCTGGGATGTTGGAAAAGCTCAAAAATGTAACTATTGTTACAATTATTTCCTTGTTTATAAATAAAATTCATGTCACTGGTACTCGCCATTCCTCATCTTTCACCTAGCACCAAATTTCGAGAGGCCAGTTTGTTCTTGTCTGACAAATCAGTGCCAAATGACTAACATCAGCGGAATATTCCCAGAACTGATACTTCCTCAGATCCTCCTTCTTCAATGCCCAGGTGTCATCCATCACACCAACGTATCTCAACTGGACCATTCTATCCGTCCTTTTCCCTTTCCTCTGATGGTACTATGCCATCTAGACACATCTCTGAATACCCACAGTACAGTGTTTTACACATAGGAGGTATTTAATGAACGCTGAATTTTATTCCCCTGCTCTCCCACCTTAGACAATCCCCATAACCTACGATCTCCTTAACCTCTCCATAAACCACAAAGCCATTTCACGAGAAAAATAAATGTCATACACTCTCTAATTGTTTGTAATAATCATTATGTCTATTATCTCAGATTTTTTGGACAAGGTACTCTTAAATACATGAGAGAGAATACTTCCAAATTGATCGGACAAAAAGAGAATGGACAATATACAGCATAGTGCCTTATCTTCTCTAGGTTTATAATTCAGAAGTAATTTCATGACAGGAAGGCACATGACCATGTCCGCAAGGATTTCAAAGAAACATAGGTATAGTATATCACAATGAGATTAGGTCTGTCAAAACAATAAAACATTTTTAAAAAATGCATTGTGCTACCAACATCCCTACCTAAAACCTGGTCCTAGAACCAATTTTACTTCCGTTGAAAATGGCCCATGAACTTCTTCACATTGAAAGCCACCAATGAGATCTCCCAAACAGTTATTTTGCACTCAGTCAAAAATTCTGTTCACTATAGTAATTATTTTCAAATAATGTAGAGAAACTCAATAGTTCAGAAAACTTCAATAAAGATAGATAAAGGGGGAGCCTGGGTGGCTCAGCAGGTTAAACGTCCGACTTCTGCTCAGGTCATGATCTCACAGGTTGTGGGTTCGAGTCCCACGTCAGGCTCTGTGCTGACAGCTTGGAGCCTGGAGCCCGCTTCAGATTCTGTTCCTCCCTCTCTCACTCTGTCCCTCCCCCACTCACACTCTGTGTCTCTGTCTCTCAAAAATAAACAAACATTTTAAAAAAAATTTAGGGGTAGCTGGGTTGCTGAGTTCGTTGTGCATCTGACTTTGGCTCAGGTCATGATCTCACAGTCCAGGGGTTCAGGCCCTGCACAGGGCTCTGCACTGACAGCTCAGAGCCTGTAGCATACTTCAGATTCTGTGTCTTCCTCTCTCTCTGTCCCTCCCCCTGCTAGCACTTGATGTCTCTCTCTCTCTCTCAAAAATAAATAAACATTAAAAAATAATGAATAAATGAATGAATGAATGAATGAATGAATATTTCAAAGGGGTGCCTGGGTGGCTCAGTCGGCTAAGCATCCGACTTTGGCTCAGGTCATGATCTTGCAGTTTGTGAGTTTGAGCCCCCCGTCGGGCTCTGTGCTGACAACTCAGAGCCTGAAGCCTGTTTTTGATTCTGTGTCTCCCTCTCTCTCTCTGTCCCTGCCCCCACTCACACTCAGTGTCTCTCTCTCTCTCTCTCTCTCTCTCTCAAAAATAAACATTAAATTTTTTAATTAAAAAAAAGATAGCTAAAGACATAGAAATAAACCCTTTGATGAACAGTGCAAGAAATTGGAGTTGTATAATGTAGAGAGAAGGGGTAGAAGGTGATGAGATTTTGTCTTCAAGTTCATGAAGTGCTGTTTCTAGCACTCTAGTAATAATTTTCTATCTATGCCCACCATGGGAAAAACAGGAGAAAATAAATTAACTTGCATCAGGAAAGACTTCAATTAGACATAAGGAAGAACCTTCCAGCTGATTAATTACTAGGATGAACTACCTGGGGGAGGCTGTCAGTCTCCATCTCCAGTGTTCTCCAAAGAGAAAATTTAAAAAAACTCCATCTTGGCAGGCTTTGGAAATCATCTACCTATAGGCACAATGACCTCTAGAGGTCCTCTCCAATTATTTGATTTGAGGACTCTCACAGTGTTTACTGATTGTATAAATATATTGGAACTGGCAAGGGGCTGAGGATCAATAAAGCTGAAGAAAAGCGAGGATTAGTGGTAGAACTAAGTGCTGAATAGATATCAGAAGTGCCATCCTCCAATATAATCATATTCTAGGGCTGTCAAGATCAAAAGAAAAATGCATCAACCCATACTTTCCCCGTGGGAGACTAAATGGTTAGAAACACAATCAGGTTTCCTCCAGTGACCTAAGCAGAACTCAATCAGTAGAGAAAATAAAAAAAAAAAAAGCCAAAGTAGACTCGTTACGTACCACATTTTCTAGTACACCAACATACCTCCGATAGACCTAAAACCCCAGCTTTGTGCTGTACCACCTCATGGACAGCAGTGTTCGCCAAATGAGTCTTCCATGTTTCCTCCTCTAACTTGAGCTTAAATCCACCTCCCCTTCCTCCAGTCGTGTCTGACCATCAAAGTGTTCACTGCTTTTACAATCTCCACTCAGATGCCACTTTCTCTATAAAGATACTTCTCAAATCCCCCAAGCTGGAGTCACATCTCCTTCGCCACATCACTGCATTTGTACCTCTGTCACTGCACCCATCGGTGCTCTGTGAACCCTACTTGCTTTGGTTCTCTATAGCTACAGAAACAGATGACTGGCAGTCAAGTACAGCAGAAATGCTGGCCTGCCTCATCCCAGGCCCAGATAGCTCCCATGGCTGTCTTCCCTCCCTTTGCTACAGGCTCCCTGGACACGGTCTCCTTTCCCCTCCACTTAGGAACTTGTAGCACATTCAGTTACCCCTTGTCAAACCTCTTGTTGAGCCTGGCTACGGAAAGGAAATCAGTCTCTCCAACCCTTCACTTCTTGCTGCCCATAAAGGCAGCATATAAGCCCCTTTTTGTTCAAAAATCTTTTCCTTAATCACAATGGGCTTATAAATAAGTGGGAATGAATTTTTTAAAACATCGATTATAATAAAAATGAAAATGTTCTTATGGTTTTGGTTTGGCTCCTTAGCCGTAATTCCCTCCTGAGATGGTAAATGGAAGTCTCATTTGGCTTTCATTCCTAGAGAACCTACCAAATAGCAATCCTGTCACCAGCCTGTTGATGAAGGCCTTGAGGTCCTTTTCACCCTAAAGAGATTTATTCAAAGGAGAAGAGCAGATCTACCCTAGCATCATGTGGCATCTTGGAAGACCTCCACACTGGACAGCACCCAGTTAAGTAGGTCTCCTTACACTCTGTAAAGAACATATTTTAAATGATGGTCTATGACTCTGGAGAAGCTTCTGTCCCCCTTTCCATATTCAATCCCTACATCTTCTCCTTGAATTCAACAGCTATGATACCAAAGAGTAATGAGAGCTGACGACACTCAGAGAGGTCCATTTGCTGTGTATTTATACAGTTTCGAAGACATTAACAGCATCTTCCCAAAGTCTTTAGAACGTTGCAGGCATCTAAAGAAAAATTAAATTGTGTTGTATCAATGAACAATTAAATCAAGGCAGCCAAGGAATATTTTTCAACACTTACCAGATCTCTTGCATGAATATGTGGCAGTCTTAAAGTCTGAAATTTTCATCAAGCATCTATTTGGTGCAGGGCATGGGTGAGTTGGAGAATGTGAGAATATATAAAATATAGATGCTTGGTGGGCATTAGCATGAAAGATTTGACTAGTTTAGTTTTTTGTAAATGTTTTTGGGGATACTTCGATGCCTGAAAAGAAAGAATGAAAAAGATAAAACTCTTTGGTTGAGAAATGATGCACTGAGAATCCGTAACGAGTGAAATGCTAAGCAAGGTTATTGGGTAAGAGGAACAGGCTTCTAGGTCCCCCACAGAGCTCTGGTAGAGAGTTGCTCTGGTGTGGATCCAAGCTGAGTCTGCAAGCAAAGCTGGATGAGGGATGAATGTGCCGTTTTGGTCTTCAGGCACCAAGGAAGTCCCAGGCTTTATACAGTAGGAGTAAGTCACAGTAGGCTGAGATTCATCAGGCAGAGAGTTGTGTCAAACTTAGCCTGGCTATACCAGACCAAAAGGTCAATAGCAGCAAAACTAGTAAGGTTGTCAATTTACCACTGCCCATCAGAATTGGTTTTGGAATTGAGCCGGCAATTATAAGATTCTCCTTGACAGGCTGGGGAATGAGAAGAATGTGTCCTCTCATTACCCCCAATCCCCCACGATTTTTATCCTGCCACACTTAAAACAGCTCTGTGGGAGTAGTATTACTCCCACTTTACAGAGAGAACTGGGCTCAACCTGAGGGAGGTTAAGAAGAGTCACCTATGAAGCCCATATAACTTCAAAGTCTGTGATATTATCCGTTTCCATTTGAAGAGCATTTTCGTTAATAGAGAAGATGGAAGGAAAATAGGAATGGAGCAGTTCTGCTTTCACTTGTCAACCATTCACACAAAACCAACAGCCTTGGGACATGATCCCTTCTTTTAGTTATTCTTTTTTCTCCAAATCTTTTTTTTTTTAATTTTTTTTCAATGTTTATTTATTTTTGAGAGACAGAGACAGAGCAGGAGTGGGGGGAGTGGCAGAGAGAGAGGGAGACACAGGATCTGAAGCAGGCTCCAGGCTCTGAGCTGTCGGCACAGAGCCTGATGCGGGGCTCGAACCCACGACCCATGAGATCATGACCTGAGCTGAAGTCGGACGCTTAACCGACTGAGCCACCCAGGCGCCCCTCTCCAAATCTTAAGTTGCCTTCATTGTCGCTGCATCTGAAAAGGAGTGGAGAGAAAATATGTTTTTGAGCACCTACAATGTGCTCAACACTTTCTACATTTCCCCCTATTAAATATTTTCCCATTATATAAAAGAAGACCCTGATACAAACAGAGAGGTTAATCAACTTACATAAGGTCACAAGTATTGGTCATTCTAATTATCTTCTTGCAACACTGCTATTAGTCCTTGTTTACTAGCTTATTTTTCATTCATTCTAAAATATTTATTGAATGCTTTTGAAAAGTATTTAGTTCCAGACACTGTTCTGAGTACTTGGCATACGTGATAATAGAACAAATAATCCTTGCTCTTGTGAAGCTTGAATTCTAACGGTGGTAACCAGACAATAAGTAACAAACCCAGGTACATAAATGAATAAGTGGGTTTTCTTTTATCTTGTGAATGCATGCTTTTGAAATTCAAGTTTAGTGGCTCTGGTTCCAGGTAAAATGGAGCAAACGCCAACTTTTCTCTGCTGTGAAACACAGCTATAAAACCTGGACAGAAGGCATGAAACAGATACTTGAGGTTTCTGAAAAGCAAATATCAACAGACATATTGGGAAGGACACCAAGATTCAAAGTAACACCAAACTTAATGGCTTTAAATGAGGCTCAGAATCTCATAACAACAAAATTCAAAATATTTAAAATGCAATCTGAAGTTACTCAAAATACTCAAAACCATGAAGATCTCAACTTGTATGGGGAAAGGTAACCAGCAGACACCAACAATGTGATGACACAGATGTGGAAAGCTTTTAGAACAGCTGTTCTAAAAGATACTCAAACAAGCAATCATGAACACTCTTGAGACAAAAGTTAAAACAGAAATCAAATGGAAATTTTAGAACTGAAAGATATAATAGCCAAAACAAAAAATGCCCACCAAATGGAAGCAGTGACCCGAATGTCAGAGGCAGAAGAAAGAGTCAGTGACTTAAAGGTAACAAGAATATCTGGGGAGTACTTCCTCCTTGGAACTCTAAGTCCCATACCAGATTCATGTGGCACCATGAATATGTCCTTCTCTAAGCTTCTGAATTCTGAAAACCACAACCCTAGCTCCAGGAGTAATAGCTGTTCCTAAAAGTATCACTTCCCAGTAGTCCCTTTTTGTTCCTTCAGCCCTCCAATTTCCTGTATTACATTCCCTCTGTTGACTGCAACACTCGTACATTTATGGTGGGAATGTAAAATTATAGAACCATCTTGAAAAATGGTTTGGCCATATCTTACTAAGTTAAACATATACCTATCCTATGACCTAACAATTCTCTCCCTGGGTATTTACTCAAGAGAAATGAAAACACATGTCCACGAAAGGATATGAACAAAAATATTTAGAACATTTTTACTCATGATATCCAAAAATTGGAAACAACTCAGATGTTCATTAACAGAAAACAACATACTCTAATATACTTACACAATGCACAATTCACTTAAAAACAGAACTACTGATAAATGTAATAACATGGCTGAATCTCAAAACATTATGTTGAAAGGAACTCAGACACAAAACAATACATATCATATGACCGCGTTATTATGAAGTTCTGAAACAGGCAAAATTAATTGATAGTGAAAGAAATCAGATAATGGTTACCTTTGTGTGTTGGGGTGAGGGTAGTAGTGGTAGGTAGGAAATAGACTAGAAAGGGGCATGAGGCAAATCTGGCAATGAAAATACTCTGTATCTTGATAGACATGTGGGTTATACCCATGAAGGCATTTGTCAAAACTCAATACACATCTAAAATACATGTTGAGATACCTAGTTGCTTTGTTTTCATTAGAATCTTATCTTTAGATGGTATTTTCATCTCTGGACATCAAGTCAAGCCAGTGTTTTCTATCATCGTCTGAAATATCTTTCCATAAAGTATAGGGCATATGTTTTCTAACTTCACAATTTTAAACCCTAAGTTAACAAGATCATTATCTCCCAAGATTCTAGCCACCTTCACATCTTCAAACAGCTCTTGGACACAGCTTCTCTTGGTGCTTAATTTATATTCAGGGTATGTTGTACTATAGATATTTCTTCATTTCAATTTACTTCACTTCAGTAAGTATTTATTGGCCATAGTTGTGTGCAAGGCAAGGTGCTAAGCAATGTAAGAAATCCAAAATAGCATACAGTCCTCTCTTCAATATGCTTATCATCTAGAGTAAGGTAGAATGTAGTTTTTAAAAGCATAACGGGGGATCAACAAGATATAAAACTTTCACAATAAATATGAGAAATGTTAGGTACTTCTTTTAACATCCTTGGTTGAAAGGCATTCTACATTAATAACATGATTTTTTCACTCCCACTCTCAGTCCATTTGATGTGCTACTTTTATGCTTGTAGCAAACATAATTAGCAGACATTGATGATTTCATTCCACTAGATCTCCATTCCTATTAGTCCTAATAATTTTAGCAAGTGATCTTCAAAGAACATTGACCTTAATGGCTTAGACCTCACATATTCAGGAGGTCCCCAGCTTACACAAGACAACCAGTATGATCTCCCCGCCCCAAAGGGGCACCAACTTCTTTCCAACAAAATCACAGAATCTAATTATCCTGAGAATTATCTAAGCAGTATTCATAGCTTTCCAATAAAAAGTCGGCCAAGAACTACTTCTTTCCTAGGAATGAGCCATCAGTGTTTGTAACATACTCTTAATAGAACAAGAAGTCACACGCATCAATATTTCATTCCACACGTAAAATGAAAATTCTGTAAGTGAACAACTCAGAATCTAGCTGTATTTTTTGCTACTTTTTTTTTTTTTAAATCAATGTCACCAACGTTTAAGAAAGAAAAGTACGAAGAGGATGGGACAAAAGTTGGTGCTATACAGCTTACACATTTGGAAATCTGGGTTTGCAAGATCTTTCCTTTTTCTGAACAAAAGCTTGACATCATTACCAATCACACAGAGCTGTTAGGCTGCCTGGCTGGAGAACAATGCAGTGTTTAAGATGCTCTGTCACTAGAGTCTTGTAAGGATTTTTTCCTTCCTCCAAAGGACTCATTCTTATTGCTCCTTTAGGACCTAAAGGGTATGTAATTTTCAGCTTCTGTTTAGAACTGACAAGATGGGTAGTGTTTCTAGCCCTATGTTCCATAAACAAAATCTCCAAAACTCCAACTCAGAAATTAAATAGATTTCTAAAAATGGACCCTCTATCACGCAACCAAAGTCTGTCTCTCAGAAAGTAGGTGGGAGTAAGATTCTCTCCTTCCTGTTGTCCCTCCCCCACCCATCCTTGTTGATGGATAAGAGATGTCAGCTTGTCAAGTCTTATTGGGTGCTACCTGATGTCAGTCCACACTCAGGCAGGAAAAATCTGTTTGCAGTCAGCTCTTTTAATAACTCCCAGCAAATAGGAGGAAAGCAGATCTATTCATAAGATACTTCCTCTGATATGGTGGGGGAAAAATAGTCCATGACAGAGGCTTGATATGGAGAAGATTTTTAAACAAAGAACAATTCTTTCTTTAGAGAAACTGGAGAGAAATAGTTTCTCCAGGGATTTGGGGATTCTAAGAAATATTACGTTTCTATGCTTATGATTTAAGGTCCCCTAGACTTGAAGCTCTTCGAAAAGGAGGTCATATCTTCTCCATAAAATATCCCCACTCCACAGAGTCCTGCTGAGTTCCAAGCATTCTATGGATTCTGAACTTTGATGAATAGTATTGATGCTGCCCCTTAATCTCAAGCCCAAGGGAAAACTCTGAGAGGGTGCCCAGCGTTCCATCTATCCCAGAATGGATAAGAAAGACTAGAAGATCAAATGTTCTGATGGTATATTTTATGACATAAAGCACCTAATTCTTTAGGGAACCAAATTAAACAGGTTTCTCTGACAGATTTTAGAATTCTAAGAAATATATTTCTATGCACCGAGACCGTATTATTAAGGTGAAATTAGGTGCCAAGCTCCTGAAGACGGTGGTCCAATCTTTCTGGTAAATATTCTCATGTGTAGTGTCTAGAGCACTGCTGGTGGACCATGGGTCTTACGGTGCTAAATACTGAGTGGTAGCGGTGGGTATGATGGTGATAGTAATGAAGACAATCATGTGCACTAAAAAGACTGAGCCAAAATTAAAAAAAAAAAAAAAGACCAGAGTGCACTGAGAATTATACTGAGTACAATTACTATGTACGTATTCACTCATTCACTTTTCTGAAGCCTCTCAGCTATCACCCTCCAGGTAATATTCACTTCTAGAATAATATAGATGTGGCAGAAAGTGAATTCCTAGAGTCTAGTTAACAGCATTCCGGTTAAACAGAGAATATTTTTCTTTCTGGTTAGAATTAATAAAACAACTACCAAAGTTCTCAATATCAAGCTATTCAGGAATAGTTTTGCATAGAAGGTTAAAGAGCTGTCCTTGTTCCTCATCCTCCAAGGCAAAAAACATGCAGTCAACACTTAGTAAATGTTTTGAATGAATGCATGCATGACTGTAAATTGAATTAATACATGAATAAGTGAGAAAATGAATGAATGGCTCCTTGCACTGTATTTCTCTGCCTATTAGAATACTTATTGTGTGGGTAAAGTTGCGTTCTAAGAATCTAGCACTTAGGCTCTAAAAGAATGGTCCTAGGGAAAACCGAATGCTGATCTTTGAAGTGAGCAACACAAGATTCTATGAGCTCCAGAAGCATGTTGCAGAAATGACCCCTTGGTGACAAAGGAAAACAAATTGATCATAAGGATGTCATAAGAGCAAGTTTTTTTAAGCCAGCATAATTTTTCATGTCTATTTTAGTCAGATTTGTGGAAGCAGAAGGATTTGATCCCTAGACAAAGTGGTGATGGAGGTGTGTTTCTTCCAGTGTTTACTTCCCCTATAGTATCTACTCCCAAATCATTAACTTGTCCATAATGATTTGAGTCCAAACTGAGGTAGCTAACAGCCACAAAATCCTCTCTATAGGGTTAAAAGAACTCTGAAACTGCAACCAAAGTATCAATGGACAGCCGGTCACCTAAACCACTGCCAGGTTGAAAACCCCCAGGAATAAGAATATCTAATTTACTTCAGCATCTACAGCAAACTGAATATAAAGTTGTGAATGGAACAACCTCCTAATAAACATCCACTGATTAAACGAAGAAATGAGCCTAGGGTGATGCAACAGGCAATAAATACTCTAAGTTTAGAGACAAAAGAGCACAGTGTGGGGAGGTGAAGTCAGAATAGACTTCACAGAGGACATGGGACTTAAATAACATGATTTCATTCATAGGTGGAATTTAAGAAATAAAACGAATGAATGAAGAGGAAAAGGGGAGACAAACCAAAAAGCAGACTCTTAACTACAGAGAACTGATGGTTACCAGAGGGGAGGTGGGGGCAGGGGGGAAGGGTGAAATAGCTGATGGGGATGAAGTGTGTACTCATCTGGAGGCACCTGGGTGGCTCAGTCGGTTAAGCACCCAACTTCGGCTCAGGTCACGATCTCATGGTTCATGGGTTCGAGCCCCATGTCAGGCTCTGTGCTGACAGCTCAGAGCCTAGAGCCTGCTGCGGATTCTGTGTCTCCCTCTTTCTCTCTGGCCCTCCCCCATTCGTGTTCTGTCTGTCTCTGTCTCTTTCTCTCTCTCTCAAAAATAGATAAATATTATTTTTTAAAAAGCGTGCACTTATCTGGATACACACTGAGTAACAGATGGAATTGCTGAATTGCTATATTGTACACCGGAAACTAATATAACACTGTAGGAATTAAATATTACACTGGGGCTAAAAGAAAAAAAATTAAATAGTATATTGAAAGAATGGTCACATTATGAGCCAATACTGAGCTAAGCGCCCAATACGAAAAAGTCCTAAGCTCCTAGGGTCCCTAGTAATCATAGCAGCCCCTGACCCCAGGTTTTTCTGACATTCAGTATCTTACTCTTTCAGAGGGACCATGGCTGAACAGGCCACACACTTTGTCACAGTGGATGAAGGCAGACGAAATAGCACAGGCTTTGGAAGACAACGCAGTCAGAAGCAACACTGCGTAAGAGCTCAATGCTAAATTTCAAGGATGAAAGACAGGGGGAGGGAATGAAAGTGAAAAAGAGAGGTAGAAAGAAAGAAGCGGTTTCAATGAGAAAAATCCTCCGTTCTCACAGTTTCAGGTGAAGGATTCGTCTGTCCTGTGGGAATGAATGCCACGGAATAGTCTTCAAGAAAACAGGAAACAGAGGGGGATTTAGAGCGATCCAGTATCCCTATCATTCGATTCCTGTTCTGTCCACACACGGTGGTGTTGGTTTTTTCATCTTTGGTCTTCAGGACTGAGACAGTCCTTCCTATTCATCACCTCAGAACACTGTGAGTACCCCAGTGGGACTAAACACACAAGGGCTTGGTTCTTTGATCACGAGAATAAGAACTGCAGAAAACTACTAAATTTTATGCAACCACAGAAGAGAAGAGTAAATTCTTATCAGAAGGGGGGATGAGGGAAAGGGGACTGGCATGTCTTACCTAATAAGTGTATTATACATTCTATTAGGCTATATACATGTACACCCATAAATACCTATATCTGTATATATTTGTATATGTGCATAATAACTCAACCACCACAGAAATCCTTAAAAAAATTAATATCCTTTTTTTCTTAAAATGGTAAAGCTGAGGTGCAGATAGTTTTATACAAGCTGAATAGACAGTAGGGAGATCTGGGATTCCTAATGAGGTCTGACTGACTCTAAAACATACCGCAGCTCAGAAAATAGGCAGAGAGCATGGCAATTCCTGGTAATAAAACAAAATTCTGATTTAAAATAAACGCAAAGCAGAAAAGATCATTAGAATTATACTCAGAAGGCCTTACTAGGAATGCCCTTGCCACCGCCAGCCCTTGGACAAGTTTCTCTGAGTTAGCCTCGGTTTTCTCCTCTGTACAATGGTATCACAACAACCGTCCGACAATGCAGCATCACAAACTAGATATGGTCTCTTTCTCAACGTGCCCAACACCGTAGCTACTACGGTAATGCTCCTGGCACATAATCTGAACCTGGTAGGCATTCCATAAATCTGTGCTGGACGATAATGAAGTAGAAGTGAGAAAACCCACAAGAACCACTCCTGTTTTCGAAACTATGACAGATGGTCAACTTATTCTTCAGGATTTCCGATCTCTCAGAAACCACTCGACCTATGCCTTTGCTGTTATAAATCAAAAGTGAAAAATACAAAAACACAGGAGGTGGAGGTGAAAGCATAGCCTGGCAGTGGTTGGGGGTCCAAAGTGGAAAACAAACTCGTCCTTTTTCAACAAATCACAAAGCACCTCTTTGTCCCTGGAGGTAGCTTCCCCTATGACCACAGTTTCCCTTTGAGTGAAAAACAGGCGAATCCCAGAGGGAGCACAGGGGCGGACCCCGAGGCACAGTCCTTAACCAGGAGGGATACTCTCTGGGGCCCTTCCCTCCCATTTTTTTTTTTTTTCTGTTCCATCTTTCCTCTTCTCTCTCTTCCATGGCCAGCCTTGTTTCTTGAATCTATAATGATGGTTTCCTGCTTCTCCTTATGGAAGGAAAGTCTGGTGGCTCTCATGGGAAATTACCGTCTCTCCTCCCCGCCCCCCTCCCCCACAATATTCCTCTGTCTCCCTCTGGGTGGGGTTTCAGCTGTGGCAGCTCCTGTGGTCTTCTCTGTGGAAAAGTTTAGGGGGGGGGGGACTTCAGTTCCCAGAACAACACCTCTGTCACCTGCAGGCCACATAGACCGTTCTCCCTCCTCGTCGTCACTCTTAAGGAGAGGGGACAAAGCCTCTCAGGCTCATCATTCAAGAAACTAAACCGACAGTATTTGAAGGAGAGAACCACAGCTGTGAAAGCCCACGGAAGCCTTCAAGTGCTAAGCAAGAAGTACCAGGGAAAAAGGGCAGACACCTGGACCAGGGCAATTTCACAGATGAATGGGTGAGGTGAGGGGGGAGAAGCAGGAGCTGTTGCTGGCTTATACCCAAGTGTAAATTGCTTGTTTTGCCCTACAGCATTTTATGGTGCTGGGAAGCTTCTCTAGGAATCTCCTGTGGGACTAGACATGATAAAAATGTAAATAAGAGAAGCTATAATGCCACCTTGCACTCCAACTTCTGAAGAGGATCCGGAAGCCCCTTTCTTCAACTGCGTGACACCCCTGGGAGTCTAACTCTGTCACATGAGGTTCAGTGTAGTAGAGAGGAGAAAGTTAAGGCAACACAGGGCTGTCACTGAAGATGTGGCTTCAGTGTATTTAATTTTAAAAGGGGGTACACTCACTGGTTCCCTTTGTGCCATAAGTGGAAACAGAGAAGAAAACAGGCTTCAATAAGTACCCACCTCTCTCCAATTCAGCCACACGCATAATGACCAAAGATGCCCTTATCTACCAAGACTCCCGCTCCAGAATACAAAAGAGCAGTGCCCTGCCTGCTTGGCTCAGACACATGCTCAGTCGCAACTACTCATGGGGTTAGAGGCCACCATCCACCCATACACCTGCTCTCACATGCACGAATCCTCCCCAACAGTCCCTCTACACACTGAAATCCCTTACACATGCACTTTCTCCCATCACCACTCACCTTCTTCCCTTTCCAGAACCAAAAGCTGACCTACACCCGCCATTCAACGGAGGAGACTGGCACTCCTGTGCACAACCCACCCCACCTCTCTCTCTCTTGCGTACTGATCCACTCGCTTCTTCAATCAATCCCCGGCATAAATACATGCACAGTGCATCCTGTCACTCATTCATGTTATTTGTGTTTGCTTTTTCCCATTCGAATGAACTCAGGTGTAGATCTACTCCTTAATTCACTCATCCATGCTAATCAGACAAGTATCAACAAATCACCCCAGTACTCTGCTATAAATTCCAAAGCTTGGACATAGCTCCTTTTCAGGAAAAAGTGTCTAAGTTCCCCAATAAATTTTAACAACTCTTTGTTTTCATATGGCACTTCGGCCAAGAGAAACCCTTCTTAACAACTCAATGACAGTAACACTCTGGTTTACCACCATATCACTGTAAGAAGCGGCATAGAGTTAGACAAATATCGTATGATCTCACCCATATGTGGAATTTAAGAAGCAAAACAAATGAACGCAGGGGCAAAAAGAGGCAAACCAAGAGGTGGGCTCTTAACTCTAGAGAAAAAAAACTGAGGGTAAATCAGGGGGGAAGCTGTTGGGGGGAAACAGGGGACGGGGATGAAAGAGGATACTTATCATGATGAAAAAAAGAAAATTAAAAGACAAAGCTTTTTTTTTTTTATGTTTATTTTTGAGACAGAGAGAGACAGAGCATGAATGGGGGGAGGGTCAGAGAGAGAAGGAGACACCGAATCAGAAGCAGGCTCCAGGTTCTGAGCTGTCAGCACAGAGCCCGACGCGGGGCTCGAACTCACGGACCGCGAGATCACGACCTGGGCCGACGGGACGCTTAACCGACTGAGCCACCCAGGCGCCCCAAGACAAAGCTTTTTACAAAAGGTGACACGGTGGCACCTGATCAGGAGACCATCACACCGCAAAGCTGAGGTTTCTAGCAAAGCCATGCCGACATTTCTGTTCATTATGTGCAGGCTACTGATGCGGGTAGGCTAGGAGATTCAGCAGCATAAAAAATGAGGACGTTCCTGGAAAAATAATTGCATTTTCTCAATGAATTAGAAGGCAGATTTTACCAGCATTGAGTGCTAGTTAGAGGAAAAGAGACTTAGGTTTGAGGTGAGAAAAGAGAGTGTGAAGTTATTTTGGAGTGGGAGAAAGTGAACGTAGTAGGAAATGCAGCAGGAGCTGGGCGGGACCAAGTCACAACTCCAGATCCGGGCCGTGTCCTCACGGCTTGCGCGCCTGCAGCCTGGAGAAGAACCGGAGTTGCCGGACTGCCTCGAGGAAGGCGGGACGTAGGCGGCTGCTTTCACTAAGGCTGGGCCTGGGCACCGCCGGGGGTCCCCTTCGCGTCCCTTCACCTCCCCCCCACTCTGCCAAACATGGACGAGGCGACCATTTGTGCCCGGGCTTCAGCCAGCTTCGGGCGGCGCCTCCTTGAGAGCACATCCTGTCCCTGCTGCGCCGACGCGGTGGTCCACGAGCCAAGAACGACTTGCAACCCGGCAGTGCGGGAGACTAAATGGGGGCAGGAAAATAAAGGTTCCCCCCTGTTGTCTTTCAGCCCACAGTTCTAAGATACTTTTCAAGGCTCCTTAGAGGATTCTGGCATGATGAAGGATCACTCGCCCTCAGCAGCGCTCAACCCAATAACGTATCCTTGTATCCATTTTCCCTCCCTCCCTGTCCTATTCTCCTGGTCCCCAGCTCCTGCTTCCCTTGGAGTCACTTTCAAAACCGGAAACCAACAACAAACCAACCAACCGACCTCCACAGAAGTCTTTCCCTAAGGCTCTGCCTTCACGAGAGCTCGGCGTAAGATGACTGGTGACAGCAGCGGCTACAGCCGGGATTACGGATTTCAGCAAGGACCCCACTGCTGGGTGTGAGTGGGGTGGTCACACCTCCTGGCATGTACCGGCACCACAAAGACTAAGACTCTCTCGCCTGTGGTGGACTGGGGGGGTGGGGGGGGGGGAAGGGGTGGAGACAGCAGGTGAATGTATCAGGTCGAGTGGTGCCTCTGTCAAATATGTGTAAGTCTTGGAAAAAGAAACCGGAAGGGTCAAGTCGGCCAACTATCAACTTGAGATATCCTGTGAAATCCAGAAGGTCTGCTAGGACATGTTTAAGGAGACGAGCGTCTTCTGCAGCCATAGGGCAGACTGCTGGAAACCAGACCCAGGAACTAACTGTAACAGTAGCAATGCTACAGAAGAGACTTAAGGCGCAATGTTGGAATGTCCTCTATGGGAAAACCCTAATAAAAAAAAAAAAAAGATCGGGGGCGGGGAGGCACCTGGGTGGCTCAGTCGGTTAAGCGTCTGACTTCAGTTCAGGTCACAATCTCACGGTTTGTGAGTTTGAGCCCCACGTCAGGTTCTGTGCTGACAGCCCGGAGCCTGGAGCCTGCTTCAGATTCTGTATCACCTTCTCTCTCTGCCCCTCCCCAACTTGTGCTCTGTCTCTCTATATCTCTCAAAAAGAAGTAAATGTAAAAAAAAAAAAAAAAAAAAAAAAAAAAAAAGCATGGGATCCTGAGACCCACAGGGGAACGTCTGGGTACACAGCAAGGGAAGATTTTTCCTACGATCTCCAAGGTGGCAAGACAAGCTTCTCTCCCATTGCCAGAGGAAACAAACTTGACCTTAGAGACCTTATCTGAAGCAGGTGCCTTTCAACAGGACTCCTGTCCTCCCAGATATACGCCCCTACCTCCCTCCACTCCCTCCAGGCCAATAACAAAAGTCAGGTCATGCACAAGTAGAGCTGGAAAACACAGCTCCTAGCAGGAGGCAAATAGCTAAGAAGAAACAGCTTACATACTGAAGGAAATGCAATGGAAAGACCTGGCCTATATAGACCTTCAGAAAGCAGGGAGCACATGTGGAAGTGGATTTTGAGGGAGCAAGAGGGGGATACAGAATTTATTGGCTCGGGAGCACTTTCTTGTGAATTACAGGTCAAAGGTCTGGCAAAGACTCCTGGAGGCACTCCTGACATGCTCCTGCATGGGTGGCTTAGTGAATGAGGCAGTAGATGATGGGATGACCTTGGCAAAATATTGCAAAAGGGGCCAAAAGATGAGGGAGGTGGGAAAGTTAGGCTGGAAGGATTCTGTGAGACTGAGGATTGGTTACCCGATGTTCTGAGATGCATTTCGTAAGTAAGACTCTCCTAGAAAGGCCCAGTGGGATTAAGCACCAGCCCCCACCCAGGTCTATCAGCTCAATAATGCTCCTTTCATTGGCCTTCCTCTTCCCCTGCCTCAGCCTCCTTGTCCCTAATTTCTGCTCCCAAAGGTTGTTTCCCACAGAAAGTCCTTGTGCAAAAGACTAAGACAAGCTATTTCTGAGGGAACGAAATTATAAGCAAGCTAAAGAATCCTGAGACTGCTCCTGGACCTACCACGGACTCCAAAAATTACTGTCTAAATTAGTGCATTCTAGTAGAGTGTCTAAGTGGGTCCTCCAGAGGTAATAAGTTCCTCCTCTCCTCTTCTCCCTTCACCTGAATCTGTAAATTAAGATGGCAGTTAAGGGCAAACGACTCCTTGAAACAGAACAATAACGCAAATATAACCACTGCAATCTCTTTGGCTCTGTGCAGACCAGAAGCCCCTGTGAACACGCTTTTCCTTGGGCGTGACTCGGCTTCTCATTTCTCAGTACACTGTTTCCTCCATTGTCACTATCTAGCCTCAGGACAGCAGTGTCCCCTGGAGGGTTCAGATCCCCTTCTGGGGAAATCAAAGAGCCGATCAGGAATTAGTCACCAAACTGTGTCACTTTAGATACAAGGAAGAGAGGAAGAAGGAGGGGAAAGGAGCTGGGAGGGGAGGGGAGAGAGAGGGAGAGAGGGGAGAGGAGGGTGGGCAGGTGACTGGGAAGGGAAGGAGTAAGGCAGGAGGGGGAAGTGCTGTAGTTGAGGGGAGTTCACACTTTTATTTAATTATCACAAGACATGTGCAAGTGTTCTCCTGTCACAGAGATGAGGAAGCCAAGGCTTAGGGTCCCTGTTTTAAATAATGGATGCTTAGACTACACGGACAGCTAGGGGCTGCAGGTTGAGCCCCAGCATAAGCAAGAGACAAGACTTGACAGAGAAGGAGGGAAACCGATCAGATCAGATACACAGACGCCTGCAGGCTTCTGCCTTCTTATAGCTGGGATTTATTTTGATACACCAATTTATGGGGGGAAAAAAAAAAAAACTTCACAGAACTGGAATGCAGGCAACCAGAATATTTTCATTTTCCCTCTATTTAACAAGCAATGGCTGCCAAGCAAGCCCATGTGAAGCAATTTCCTGGGAGGAGGACCCAAAGGCTTGAGGAAAAGCACCGACCTCACTGGACCCTGAGTTCTGACAGTCCCCAGGATGAGGGAGCCGAGAGCCAGAGTGGCCCTCTGGAATGGGAAGAGGCAGATCAGCAAGCCAGCTGCTGTTAACTACAAAATGAACTTAACAATGACACCCCCAGGCAGCTGGACCAGATCTGAGCTTCTTGTAAATCTTCCAATCGCTCTGCTTTGTGTCTGGAAGGTCCAAAGCGTGACAGCACCTCCCTCCATTTCCCTAAGATCTTTGCCCATGCATATCCACCTATGCCAATGCAATAGCTAATGTTTTATTACACTATATCCCTTTCTTGAGTTTCCTGCTGAAGTCATCATAACGCTGTGCCATTTCAGCATTCTCCTTTTCAACCAGCCCTTTGTAAATTGTACATTCTTTCTCCATTTCCAGTAATAACTAAGCTTCAAAGGCTTATAATACCACGGAGCTGAAGGGACCTTTTTTTTTTTTTTTTTTTTTAAATTCAAGAAACAATTATATAGCATTTATCCTAGGCCACACACTGCTTCTTCACTTAAAATTATTAACTTATTGAATACTCATAACAATTCTAGAAGTTAGGTACAGTTATCCCCATTTTCTGGGAAGAGACCACTGAGGCTCAAAAAGACTAGATAACTCGATTCGGGTCAACAATTAAGTAGAAAGTGGAAGAGCCAGGATTTGAACCAGGCAACCTAGCTCCAAAGTCTGTGCTCTGAACCTCGGGGATCATTTAACTCATTCCCTTCATTTTATTTTACTCTATTTTCATTCTTTTCATTTCATAGAAGAGGAAACTAAGACACAAAGCAGCTAAGTGGCTTGTGCAAGGAGAAGGTAGCGTGTGGGCTGGCTGCAGGGCTTCTGATGTCCAGTTTGACGTTGCTGGCCGCGGTTCCAGCCGTATTCACCTGTAGGCTGCCTTCCCGTGGTGGTTCCCCATGAGTTCTTCAACTGATCTGTAGATTTACAATATCGCAGTGGAGCTTTATTTTACCAAGACTGCGTAGAAAAACATTTGGAATTGTGAGGATTTGCACCTAGTCTTTAGGGGCTTTAGAATTGGGTAACACAGGTTCCAGAGCTTCCATAATTAGCCGTGAGACCACAGTATGCTCCTTTACCTTTCTGTGAGGTCTAGCCAGTATATGGGATGGTGCCCTACAACTTGTCAGAAGCATATAAATCTGGTTCTTACAATAAGAATGGTGATCAGTCCTGTTAATAGCATAATGTTTTACCTATTATTTCTGCAGTTTGTGAAATGGTGACAAGGATATACACTCGGATGGTCATTGTTTCTCAACGAGGGAGGGTCTGGTGCAGAGATGACTGCTGGGGATGGGGAGGCTGTGGCTCAAAGCTGGGAAAGGCAAACCATGTTCCTGTTAACAGCTCTGAGTAATAGTGTTGTGAGGCAAAACGCAAAGCTGTTAATAAGGGAGAAACCGGGGCTCTATAGAAACATACCTCTGCATGCTCTCCTTCCCCTGGGCATGGGGTACCATGCCTTCACCTACTCTTCGTATTAGCCCTTACTGTCACTTCACAGAAAAGCCTCATGTAAAGCTGATTGCATCTGGTATATTGGCTGTTTCCTCAACCACGTCTGTCACTGGAGATTGTGTGTCCTTCAAGGACAGAAAACCCTGTCTTTTATTTCTATCTACAAAGCTAGTAGCATGGTTGGCACTCAGTAAACACGAGTTGAATGGTTAATGAGTGAATGATTTTTCAACTTAATTGAAATGCAACCATTTTGCTTTCATTCAGCAGCCCGGGACTCAGGTTGTCTTCTAAGAACAATGCACTAAGTAGTGCCCCCTCCCCCCACCCCTTGACTATGTGTTGGGTAGGAGTAATACTGAAGCATGAGAGTCAATGCACTTTTCCTGAGTGGGAAGACATGTTGAGGTCTGGAACATTTTTAGATCCAGGTTTTGAGAACGGCTGTCCGATACTTTTCCAAGATGTTGTCAACCAATCACCAAAGGGTGCCCATAACTCCCTATGCATCAGAATGTGTCCTATACTCATTACAAAGCAAAACCAAAATCAAGTTTTTAAAAAATCTCAAGCTAGCATTTTGTCTTGTTAACACTTTAATCTCTAAGGAGACACTTAGAGCTGTATTTTTTGGTTTCAGAGACAATTTTAAGAAAGGAAATGTGGAGCAAAGGCCCAGAGAGGGAGGATGCCGATTCATATATTTTTTGTGTGTGCTTTAATATTGAGAATATTGAGGATTCTTTAATGGCAGAACGCAAGTTGAAACTTGGTAGGTCTCCCACAGCACCTCGCACTGCCTATGCACACAGCCTATGCTCAATTAAAATGGGATGGATGGGTGGATAGATGGACAGAATATAATTTTCTATTGCTACCATTACCAACAATCCCCTGTAAACTAGCATAACTCTGGTCACTATATCCAAATATCCTACCTCTTTCTTACCCATCATTTCTCTTTCTTGACTTTCTTTGCACATAACTGATATCTGATATTGTCAGTTCTTTATTCAAGCATTCAGGAAAAAACAAAAACAAAAAACCAAAAAACCCTGTCTCCCTCATCAGCCAACAGTAAAACCTCTACATACATAAGGGTCTTCTCACACAAATCAAAGAACAAAACGCAGTGCTATTTTCATTGGGGTACTGGTCTCCATCTGAGTAAGAGGTGAAGTCAGCAATGTGGTTAAAGTCTAAGACGGATGCTTTGCTTTTCCCGTCATTTATTTGGCACTAGCTATCCTGTGCTTCAAGAGACCAAAACATGCTAACAATAACCTAACATTCACTCCCTGCATGGCAGTGAGGGCTCATGTAAACCATTCCCAGTGAGTCATGTCATAACTCTTTGTCCCAAATAATTCACTGCCATTCCTACAGCTGCCTCTGGCTGCTCGGGTCACCTTTACCCATGTCCAAACTCAATCTCCGAGACCTTCTTTCCTTCTGTCCCTCCCATTTTTGGGTGGTTCTCTGTCTGCCCTCAATTATCAATCATGAAGATTTCCAAGGCCAGATTAATTCTTGGGCCGGGACTAGCCAATTCGTGGAGACACCATCTTGGAGGAAGAGGGGAGGAAGAGCTTTAAGGGGAGACACTTGAGGAGGCCAGGGAAAGAGAACAGTGCCACATGAATTATCAGAGGAAAAAGAAACATGGGAGAAGTACAACAGAACATGTTAGAAAGGACTATTTCCCAGATCTCTTGCTCATTCCAGAACTTTTCAGAAAATAAATAGCTGAAGACAGGGAGAATGTGTTTGGGGAAAGTAATCCTATCTTCTGTGACAGGATTCATTTTGTTACTGAAGGGAAATAACCTATGAGGAGGGAGAGACAGAAAGAAACCAGGAGTAGGGTGGGCGAGACAAAGAGGAAGACATATGGGGAGGGGGGTGGGAGGAGAGAACATGGTATGCAGTGGGAACACTGTTGGAAACATGAGAACCGCCCCCAGAAAGAAAATGCCAGCATCTCTGGGCAAAAATCTAAATTGTCAGCACATGCATCTTTGCTCTCAGAAAGATACACTTTTTTTTTCTCTCTCTCTCTCTCTCAGGATGACTCCCCATTCCGACATCAGTAGAACAGTTCACATCAAGAGACTAAGATCATTTCATTCCTCTCATCGTATAGCATTTCTAGGCCCATCCCTCAGCTTTCCTCACAAATGTGCGATCGCCATGCTTTAGGCTAACCAATGCTGGGAGCCTGTGGCGAGGAAGATTCAAGAGCAAGTAGCTGTCCAGATTTCATCGAGATTTAGGTCTTACAAAACTTTAGTGGAAGAAATATGTCCCTCTTGGAAGGAAAATACAATCTTCAATGCATACACCTTATAAATACAGTTTTCCATTTAATTCTCAGTTGTTAATGTCAATATGAGCAGGGAGAGCAAAAAACAAGAACAAAAACAAAAGGTAATAAACAATGAGCACTTTCTTTGTATCCGGCCTCTGCTAAGAACTTTGCATACATTCTCATTTGACCAGCACAAAAATAACAGGTAGCCTTTAGTGTTAACTCTGTTTTTACAGCTGGAGATGCTCAGAGGGATTAGGTAACTTGGCCAAAGCCACTAGGCTGACAGGTATAGCGGCCAAGATACCAAGAGACCCCTGTGGCTTCTGATATTGTACAAAGGGCCCTAATTCCATTTTACTGACAGTGAGCATTAATAAGCACCTTCCCCACCAACCTTTTCCCATACCTGGTAATAGAGGACAATGCTTACATCCTTCCCTTCCCTTTAATTCTTTCCCTAGGCTGTTTAAAAAACAATAAAATGATTTAAAAAAAATTAGGCAATGGACCTGAATAGTCCAAAAACAAATCAATCCTCGATTGATGGTAGTTAATGGTATAAAAGAGGAAATAAAAGATACGGATAGTCCACAAATGTCGGCCCTCTCTACCCCATTTGACACTATTGACCCCTTTTCCTTTCTTAAAAGTCATTTCTTTGGACTTCAGTAGCCTGCCCCTTACAGAGCTGACCACGATCCTCCCTCTACCTCCACCAGGCCGGTGACCTTTGTTGAATATTCTGCCCCCTCCTCCCTTCCAACTGTTGTGGGTGGCTCAGGAGGAATCTCACTTTGCTTTTCTCTGTATACTCCTCTCCTGAGAGAACTGATCTTTTCTCAGCTGGCCACTGGCAGTCACATCAACACTATGCTGATGAATTTCAAACCCATAACTTCACGTTCCAGGCCATACAGCCGTAGGCACTTCGAGATCTCCTCATATGGCCAGCCCTCAGCTCAGAATTTAACACATCTTCTGTGAAAAACGAGTTCCCACTTCAACTTATCAAATTCCATTGATCCATCACCATCCTTTCTATCTCAAAACTGAAAAGCCAGCTTTGACTATCTTATCTCCTCTATTATCTCTATATAGGATACTACCAGATCCTGAAGAAGCAGACTTCAAAATTCTTTTGCAATCCCTGAGACCACCAACACCCTGGCCCTTGTCACCTTGCATTTGGTGACCCACCTTTGGGTAACTCTTCCCATTCCTTCATATAGTGGTACACAATCTTCTTAAAAATAACCATTTCATCAGGATACCTCCCAGGATAAGGTTAAATGACATTAACCTACCTTTCATGGTTTTCCGTGACTTACCAGTTAGTAGTGACACTCATTTAGCCCAAGCCAGGGATTCAAGAACTAAGTATGCTGTTTTCATAGAGAGAAGAATCTAAAGGGGACAGATATGCCAGTGGTGGCTATTTCAAATCCTTTACAAAAACATAACATAGAATAATAGCTAAAAGCTGATGTAATCCTACCTTTTACTGATGCTTGCTCTTTACCACACTTTGGGGGGTGGGGTGGGGTGAGGATGACATTTAGAGATTACAAATGACTAGATTAAGGTCACACGATGAGATGCCAACTCCCGATATGGTGCTTTTCCAATTATAGGATGTTGCCTTTCAAAAAATCAACTCTGTCCCACTGTAACCCCCACGCTTATTTTTCATTACCTGTCTGTAATTCCATTCAGGTTAAGCTGATCCCCCCATAACCCTCATATGATCATTCAGTGTCAAGTGTCAAATCCAAATCTTCGTTCACGCGATCATTCTCACTTAGAAAAATGTCACCTTGCTTGGATCTCTACATTCCACATTCCTCAAAGCCTAGGTCAAGTTCCACTGTCTCCAATTCCTCCACAATGTTTCAGGGCTGCAACTTCAGCCCGCATAGACAACATTCCTTGACTATGGCATATGAACTGTGCTGTCCATTTGAGGCATTTCGTCATATTCTATCTTGCACTTTTACTCAACATTTTTGTGTGTGCAGGCTTTGCTTCAACTAAAATCAAATTCTGAAGAGAATCAGAACATGTCTTTTCTGCTGTGTTGTCCTTCACACTGAGTACAGCTCTGTGCACAGAGTAGGTGCTGCACTGTTTGTTGAAAATCTAAGGAATCTAAGAATAGAACCTGAAACAAAGTCTGAAATAGATAATCCAAAGGCCCAGAGGAAATCAAGTCTTATATAATCCAAAGCTTAATTTTACAATTGGCTTAAGTTAATTTACTCATTCAAAGAATATTTAATGAGTGCCTGCTCTGAGCCAATTAAAGTGCTAAGCATTAAAATGCAACGGTGTGTGAGACTGACGCATTGCTGCCAACATGGAGCTAATAGTCTAGTCAGAGGAAGACACAAACATCAAACAAATAATTGTGTGTGTGTGCGTGTATGTGTGTCTGTATAATTTATCTGGAGCACTGAATAGGGAAAATGGGGGAAACAGAAATATATTTTACTATAGAATCAGTAAAATCAGAAAATTGATTAGATTAAGGGGTGAGGGACAGGAATCAAAGAGTACTTGTTAATTTCTAACACATGTAACTGGAAAGATACACATACCATTCCCCTGAGATGGAGAAAAGTACTGGAGGGCAGGGTTTATGTGGTTATATCACAAAATTCAACTCTGGCATGTGGAACAGTTCCATTAGGAGAACCTGATCAAATAAGAACAGCTGACAAGAAGTAGTCTGAGGCCCATATCCTGACCTTGACCCCACTCATCTTCAGGTGGATTTCTTAAAAACGTAAACGCTCTACCAAAAATTAGTCCTGAGAAGAGGAAGGCAGATCCCAGAAACTCAACCCAGAATTGGGTAACTAGACTGTGAATACCTGCAGGTTAACGTGTTTGCTGAGGCAGGGAGAATAGAAAATAAATCTTTTGAATCAAAGAAAATCAAATCTGGCCCATTTATTTTCTTTATCAAGTGAATCAAAAGCTTGGCTGAACGAAAAACTGCAAGTAATCTGTAAAAGGACTGCTCCCAGTATTTTGTGTGTCCGTGCAAAACCATTCCCTTTCTGGTGCTGTCGGCTGGTGTAGAACAGTGTGCTGGGAAAGACGCCAAAGTTCTGGATTCAAAACCTATTCAAACTACTTCATTGATCAGAGGGTTGGAAGGAAACCTCTAAGTTCAATACCTCATAAAATCAAAGAATCAAAGGACTCTCGAATCAGAAGGAATATAGGGCTCATCTCTTCCAAATTCTTTCCAAGAAAGCACCCATTCGAAGACCTTATTTTACAAATGAGAACACAGAAGTCTGGAAAGGTAAAATGACTTGTTACACAGCTAATGAGTAGCAAAGCTGGGAACGGAGAACCATGTTTTCCTGCCTCCCAGCAGATTACCTCTTCCAGTCTATGGACCACAGTGGCTGGATGGGAAAGAGAAGGGTTTGGTCTAGAGAAGTCATCCCTTTTGGAAAGTAACAGGAGAACAGGTTTGGAGGTCAGGAATTTGATATCTGGGGAGGTGGACTGCCATGCCAAATTTCAATTTGGCTAAAAGAAGTCCCCACAGGACACTAATTACATGAGTAAAATGATCCTAATGAAATCTGAAAATTATAAATGTGATAGGGAGTAAAATACTTTTTGTGACATTAGAGAGACACAGAGCAGCTTGTTCTAGGAATCCGGGCACAAGCTAACGAGGCCAGTGGATATGGAAGCAGAGAGGACAGATGGACGTAACTTAGAGGCCATGCAGGAGTTACCGGGGTTTGACTGATGGTATAAAGAAAAGGAGTAAAGGGCAGTGAGGAATCATCTCCAAGTATGTCACCGATTATAGGGCAAAAGACCATGTGAGTGCTCTCTGCACATAAAGCAGATGTTGAAAACTGGTTCAAAGCCTACTTTTTACTGCCAATGAATCAGAAAAATCACCTTCACGTGAAGGATAGCATACTTAATTTTTAAAAACGAATATTCACTTTTTCACTCCCTGTGCACAAGCCCCACCTTTCATCTTTATTGATTCATTCACATTTTCATTCAATAAAACATGTAGAAGCCTTCTGCACAATGAGTCCTGGGGTAGCTACAAAAGACATTCCCAACCTTAGACGCTCCCCGACATACTTTTAAAGTTGAGCCGCTTGCACATCTAAGTGTTATAACAGAGGTATGAACACGGGGCTACGGGAGCACAAGAAAAGAATGACTAATTCTGCCTAGCATTGTTAAGAGAAGGCTCCATAGGAGAGAGGACACTTGAGTCTGAACTTTAAGGACATTCATGTATTCACCTGGGGAACTGAAAGAGGAGCATTGGTGAGAATAGCCCATGCAGATACATAAAGTAGTAGAAAATGGTCACACTTAGAGAATGGCCAGTTATGTTTTCTGAAACTGTTGCTGGATCACAGCAGAGTATGTTGGGGCACGGTAGAGAGTTGCGAGAGGGACACAGATAAGCCCGATCATGAAAGCTGGGCCCAGATATTCAAAGGACTTTTATGGCTTGCTAAGGAATACACAGCTCATCCAGTGGATAAAAAGGAGCCACTGGAGATTTGTGGGAAAATGAGCTTTCTGCTCTAGATATCCGATTCTCCATTCTTCATGGCATACTAAAATCTATTTAATTCAGTAAGCCATGGGCTACAACTCCTTCCTCATTCCCATTTTGATTTGCGAAAGACTGCATTAGCCACTTTCGGGTCTTCAAGGACAATGTCTCCATCCAAAAAAATACAGATGCCCAGGTGATGGGTTTTTCATCATCCAAGGCAACCACCAGACATCCTCTTCCTGGAAGATGCTGGCTGGGGCTGTGGTCATGCTTTTGGAACCGATGTCTGATCAGGCCCTGGTTCTTTCTCCTTTGTAAAGGAAAGCACAATATGTTTGAGGGATCTTGAGCACGTACCCCTCCTTCACCCTGAATTAAATTCACAAAAGCAGAGTTTTCATTTTCTTATCAAGGCACGACACTGCTACGTTAGGGCAGATCGTCCTCCTGTTGTAACGCTGTTCTTCCATCCACAGTATCTGTACTCTGTTAGAATGGACCACCTGCATGTTCTGGGGCTCTGACCGGGGGCTCAGCACCTAGGCATTTCAGGATCATGCCCTGCTCTTTATTCATTTCTGCAGGGTCTCCTTCCCCTCGGATAGGCCCCATTCCTTCTTTAGGTCTCCTGTCAATTTCTTTTTTTCATTTTTTTTTTTATAGACACATTTCCCTGCTGCTTACTAATAACCAGAGTGACTGATTGGACAGCTGGTACAATCAAGTGTGGAGAAGCAGGATCCTTTCCCAGTGCTCAGAAGGAATGGAAGAGATAGGCATTTCTTTTTTTTTAGAAAAAAAATGTAAGCTCAAAATCTGAAGCACGTGTCACGGCTAGGGCTGACAGACTTAGCATGTGTGTCCTTTAAACGGGACCCAAAGGGTTTCAAAGGCTGAATCAAATGCTGTACTTGCTTTCTTTTCCCACTTTCCAATTTTACCTTTGTGACAGAAAAAGAAATATGCCTCAGTCTTCCTGATGACACTGAGATACATGAACTATCATCTCCCACAGAAAAGGGGGGAAAAAGCCACCAGGTGACCACTCAACTCTCGGATGTACCCTCGGCTCCTCCAGGAAAGCACGTGGATTTTCGGGGTCACCCCTTTGATTTAGCGCAAGAAGCATGGTGGGAAACACAGTGAGACGCTCTGGAGAGATCAACTATCGTGTCCCTTCCCTTCACTGCCGGGTTCTTAACACAACACCAAACAGCCAGGAGGAAATGAAGTTGACATCACTTGAGGTGAGATGAAAACAATGCCAGGAAGGGAAAGAAAATCCGTGTAAAGAAAAGGGACACTAAGAACGGCCATGCCTCTCAGGCACTAAGATTCATAGGTCCATAATTGTTTGAGGTCTGCAGTATAGTAGTGATGCCTTTCATCCACCCTTCACCTCCAATGCAAGACCAAATATGGCCTTGTGTGCCCCTGATATGAAATCTAGAAAAATCTCTATATGCTTTGAAACAAACAGCTAAACATGTGATCTGACTTACGGCGCCAGTCATTGGGCATATGCAAAACAAGGATTCGACTGCCTGCATAAGACATTTTCAATTCAACCTTGAGAAGCCAGCTCAATATTAGAACATGCCTTGTTGAGCCCAAAAGAGGAAAATGCATTGTGCAGCAATTTAATAAATGTTTCTTAATAGTGATTAGTTCCTCTCTCATGTTATGCTATTGTGAAGAGATGCCAGAAAGCTCCATATAACAGCTCAGATCTGGAATCTGGAGTCTGAGGAAGAACAAATGTTTGGGACTCATTCTCTCCTGCTCACTCAAGGAAGCTCAAGTCTGATGGCCGTAAGGACAGGAGGCAAAAGGCCACCTGTTCAGCCAGGAAGGCTAAACTGTGGGATAACTGTTCCCACAGTTATAACTGTGGGAGAGATGGCTGGGTAGGTGGAAGACAGGGGTTAAAAAACAATGATAAGAATCATCTAATAATCACCTACTTGGAAAGTGTGTCTGCAGATTGTGCCACGGTTCTTACAAATCACAAAGAGCTTTAATAACGATAACGCGGTACTTCTCTCTTATTTCTTTGGACAAACAGGAAGTTTCCTATGCCATGCAAAGTCTTTAATCAGATAGATGGCATTGCTCTCTTATACAAAATTATGCCCTTCCTTAATACAATTCCAAAGCTATGCTTTGGCCTACCCTCTCTTGCTTGTTCACAGCAGCCAGAACCCCAATAATGCCGCACATTATCAAACCACCTGCAACCCCCTGCCAGAACATTATCAAGCCCAATTCAATTGGTTCCCCTGAAGGAGGGCTCTCCCGGACTCCAGGTAAGGGTTGTGAGACGGAGGCGGCCCACCGTTTCTTTTCTCACCTTGGCCCTCATCCTGTGTCTTCCTCATTCTAAACTGTTTTCCCTTTTATTTCATTCTGTGGCACTTTAGGGAGCAATTGCATTAACTGTAATAACAGTGTAGTAATATAAAGAACATCATTTTCTAGTGTTAATAACTTTCATTTTCAAACCACTTGTACGCTCTAAAATTTAGCAAAGCATAAATTTCTCAAGGCTAGCAGGCACCAAATTTGGAGCTTTAAAGTTCTGTTTCCTTGGGGTTTGTAATCAATCTATGTACAGAAGAATTGGAATGCCATTTAAAGTCAGATTTGATGCTCACGCTGCTAGCTTTACTAATGGAAACTCATCTCTGTGCATAAAATAGGCACACGGAGCGTTGGCAAAAGGACCAAAAACCATATTAGGAAATCATGACCACCTGGAAGAGGATCACCACTGGTGAGATGTCGATATCCTATCCCTTTCCAGAATTTGAATTTCATAGCACTAACAGGGATCCCAACTTTAGATTGGTCATCAGGAAAGAACCAAAGGAAAGAATTCTTTCATTAGCATCACGTTCAAATTTATGCAGAACTATCACTGCGTTCCATCTTATTCTGGTCACTGGGACCACAAAAATGACAGCAGGGCCAAGAACGGTGATCTGCAACCCTGGCTACCCCTTTACTATCAACTTGGGAGCTTTTAATAGATGTCACTTCCCAGGCCCCTACCCACCTCCCATCCCACCAAATCAGAATTTTGCAGGGTGGGGCCATGAGATCTGCATAGTTTCTTAAAGTTCCCCAGGAAATTCTAACCACATGGTCAGGACTGAGATGCACGGACACTGAGAACTGAAGACAGCACGGGAGTAGTCAGCACATTCATACTTCCCTGAGGTTGTTGGATCAGTGATACATTTTAGAAGGCTTCTTTATCTGAAAAAGGAAAATGTTAACTTCTGACGATCAGAGCAAACATACTTTGTTTGAATTACCTCATTTGTCATCACTACCTCTCCCACCCAGTTTCCCTGCAGCAGCTAAGTGTTCGTGGGATGCGGATCTTACTTCCCCGGCAAGACCGTGAACTATTAGACGGTTCTCCACAGTCTTGGGCACACAGTAGGTGCCACCTGGTTTGTTACTGGTAGCCAATGAGAAAGATTCTGCAGAAAGCTGACCACGTGGAGAACGTTTCAGAACACACAAGTGTTCAACTCTTCTAGCAGGGGTTAATTTTGGACTTGGGCTGAATGATCGGAGAAGGAAGCACTTCCCTAAGGATTGTGCCGCTAGAGGCCGCTCTGAACCAGATCCTTGCTAAGTGGCTTTCCGAAGTACAAGCACATCCAAGGGAAAGAAGGCTGCTGAGTAGCACAGGGAGTCATGGCAACATCAGGGTTCCTATTTTTAAACTTGTAGGTGAGCAAGCACACAAAATGCGTGTGTATACCTGTGGGGGAGGGGATTCTGGTATATTTCCAAAGAATATTCTTTTGAGGTTTTGAGTTTGCAGGTGGCTAACAACCTATGACCATCAGGTCAAAGAACTAAACTAGAATCTGTTCTATTAAAATGGTCTTTTTGTCTTCCTTAACTCCGTTATCTTGTTCTCCACCAGAAGGGACCATTTATGGCCTCGTGTCCAGAAGTACCGGGGGATTTTTGATACTTTTAACCATCATATTCTGAAATTCTGACCTTTGTTTCTTAGACTTGTTCTGCTAGCCTCTTCGACAACTCATATGGTATTACAAGAAAAATAGGTCCAAATCAGCAAGTTAAAAGAAGTTTCTCTGGATGTCCACACTCCTCATGAGGCCAAATGGATGATGTATATTGTCTGTATCCCCACCATCTAGCACAGGATCCAGAACATGGAGTCAACATATCTAGTGAATGTGTCACTAATTCAACTACCAGTGGATGGAATATTGCGAGGCACAGAAGAGCAGCCCCCCCCCCCCCCAGTATATTTTTTTCACTCCCAAGAGCATCATTTTTACTTTTCTCCAATCACTGGCTACGTTTCAGCCTTACACAAGTCCAAACTTCTCCCGCTTGTCAAAAATGAATAGTGGCCCTGGAGGACATTTGTAAATCATGACAGAGGCCAAGGTCTTGTTTTGTTTTATTACACGTCCTTGACAGTATTTTCAATGGGTCTGTAACCTCCAGGCACTTCAGCAGATTTTAGAACAGAAAGTCAGCTCTCCCTTCAGTTCCAAGGGACTTTCAGGTCTACAAAGACTACAAGTTGCTGTTGTCCCAGATGTGGGCTAGAGGACTTCGGAATATACGGGAATAACGAAAAATTAATCATCCTTTCCAATCCGAAAAGGAAGGCAGAAGCAAGATACAGCAAGGCCGGTAAACAGAGATGCGACGCGCTTCAGGACAGATGGAGAAATAAGCAGGCTCAGACTGGGACATCCCTACCACGCGTGCACTGGACGCTGTCCCCAGAGTGATTCTGGATTTATCATGGCTTCGGGACGGGAATTCAGCAGAGGCCAAGAAGGGAAACTTTATTACAAAACCACCCTGTCCTTCTGGCTAATGGTGTGTTCACATAGGTCCCAGTCCTGCCTAACGGACTCCACCTCCCATCTCTCTCCTTCTGAGAGATGGCTCTCAGAAGGGTGGACAACATGGGGCAAAGTACACCGGGAATCCATAAACACGTGAGTTTGAAACCCAAGTAAAGTGGGTGAGTGACTTAAACTTCCTGGATCTCAGTTTCTTCCTCTGAAAAATGGAAGTGATAATGCCTCCGTACAGTACATTTTAAGATTCAATAAGGCCTTATAAAGCACTTGGCACATAGTATTCACTCAATAACCTTTTTTAAAGTAAATTTTCTAAATTGCTGAAGCTTAGTATTTTTAAGTACCAAGCTTTTTCTTGATTATAGGAAGCCGTTTAAATGGAAAATTTTAGAAAGGTATTATAGAGTTCTCTGACTTCTTAAACCAAAGATAATCAATATAATTTAAAGCTCTTAATAATGACCTAACAATGACTATGCTATTCTTTATACGGGGCTGCCTTAAAGGGGGTATATGCTTCCTGGGGAGTACGCGGCAGTTTGCCCCCAGTGATCTTAGACAAGTGTTCCTTTCACGGTCTTCTGCTGGGGTTTTCTAGTACTTTATGCACTTTATCGTTCTGTTTGTTATTTCTTAATGCTGCCAGCTGGCCTGAATGATTCCCATCATGTTCATCATTTCTAAGCTGTTGTCATCTGGGAGATCAGATAAGCAAATATCTCAGATAGCACTGGTTGCCTACCGAAGTTATATCCTTGACCACCTCTCTGGTTAACAGAACTTTGATTTTTAACTGGGCGTCTTACCGCCCAGGTCAAAAACTAAACTTGTCAGCTTCCCTTGCAGCTAGCTGTGGCCATTGACTGATTTCTGACCAGTGGACTATAAGCAAAGTATGGGACTTCTGGGTAACTTCCTTCAAAAGAGCTTAGCCTCCTTCCTAGCTATAATCTGTTGCTTGAAACTGGAGTTTGGCAGCCATATTGGGCATGGGGGTGAAGGCCACACCCTACAAACAAAAACGTTGAAAGGTAGCAGGGATCCGGGTCCCAGCAATCATGCAGCTACCATACCAGCTCTGGACAGACTGCCTAATTATGTTTAGTATCCTGTTTAAACTTGGGTAGTGACACTGCATGCCATGTCTAATGTAACTGACTCCACAAGCTTCTTTTTAGAAGTACATACAAAGGTAGAGTAAGTGAACTTTAAGTTAACATAAACCACGTTTACTTTAGGACAAGAATTTCGTGCCAGTGATTTCAGTCCAAAGCCCTTTTCTGCTTTCTTCATGGTTCTTGGTTATGCTCTGGATACATAAGGCTGCTGCCTGGGTCACCTCTCCTCTCCCAGGTAGCAGAGGGAAGACTGTGCATGGACGCACGTGCAGTGGGTAACAGAACAGTGAGAATAAAGACCCTGGGTAGCCTATGGGGTCACGATTTTATGTCCCAGGCTATAACACACGCACGTACACAGATACCTGGCTTTTTCTCTAGTCAATAATGAGAGCAATTTGACATACTAAAATTTATGTAGTAAACCACATTATCACATTCTATTGTGCTATTTTTTTTTTTTTTTTTTTTGCCTAAACAAAAACCCTTGGTAGAGGTTTGTTCAAGGAGGGGGGCGGGGGAAGTGGGGGAGAGTGTCTGGAAATACCCCTGGAGAAAATGGAAAGGAAGTTAAGTATCTGAGTCTTCTCTATGCAGTGAATATAAGAAGCCCTCACATGTTTGTAGTGATGATTCAGTGAGATTATATAGACGAAGATTCTCTGTAGGAAAATGGTCACTTTTATGATCCTCCCGATTAGCCAGTGTAATGAACTTGAAGTTTGTGATCATCAGCCCTTAAGTCAAACACGAAGTGTATTTTGACACACATCCTCATCTGGACTCCTTCTGGGAGCTCTTTCAGGGAATTGTGAAAAGAACTGCTTAGCAGGAATATAACATCGTCACAGCGCGGCTGCCATGGCTTTTTCCTGTTGCTTTATCAGGAAGAATCTTTCCTTTAGAAAAAGACGACATTTACGGATTTCTTAAAAGTATGTAGAACCACTTGACGACGGAGCGTACCTCCTTTGCCCAAACAATGAACGTGCTGGGATTCTTAGCACCCATCCTTACGCTCATAGGGACTTCAAAAATGGAATTTAGACTAGAAGGAAATACCTTGTTGGTATTCACAGAGCCAACTCCAGGCAAGCCATTTCAAAAGGTTCCTCCCAACTTCTGTCCCATACACAACCCTTCTCAGGTGATCAACTAAACAGTCTCGGTGGTAAGAAGAACTGGGGAATCTGGTACGTAAAAGCGTTTTTATCTAGTTCTTCTGATACGCTCCTCCATCCGACAGATGTAAACGTACACGCGTGAATAGGTGCTCTGTGGATGGAGAACACACGCACGTGAATGTATATGCATGTGCATGCGAGCACTCCACATATGGTCCTTGGTGAACGTTGGCAGTTAAAGGCAGGAAAGGCTTTAAAGCTTTTAAAGGAAAGCTGGTGAGAAGAGAGGGACAGCAAAAGATCAATGAACAGAACAACCCCATCGAGAAAGAGATGGGAAAGAAAGAAAAAAAGAAGGAAGGAAAGATGGGGGGTGGAGTGAAGCAGTGATGAATGAGGAGAAGAGAAAGCCCGAGCAGCGATGGAGGCAGCAGGCAGCCCCCGGCCGGCTGCTGCTGCTGGAAACCGGACAAGGGGGAACAGATTTCAGCAGCGGGGAGCTCTAATCTGTCAGCAGCGGCTCCTTCATGTGTGACCAGCCAGCCCAGCTCGGGGACTGGTGCCAGTCTGGGCACGCTAACGCTAACCCCATCAGGCCCTCCCGGAAGAGAAGGAGCCACTGGGAAAAACCGTGAAAGTCGAGGGAAGGTTCCTCTGCCTCGGCTGCTGCCGCCACCACCCTCCTGGCTTCTCCACAGGCCCCTGTCTGCGGGGCTGGTTCAGACCCCTCAGCAGCCCCTCGTGAAGGTCAGTCATGCTGAACAGCTCACTCCTTCCAAATCCTCATCAGCCACATCAGGTCCTGGAGAACTCCCTCCCCAGGAGATGACCACCTATGTACGCCCGACAGCTCCACTGGAGAGGGAACAAGAGATGGGCTCCAACCTGGATCTGTTTGAAATGCGTGAGGTCTTCTATAGAGGCAAAAGCCACAGAACTATCTCTGCTCTCAAGAAGCTCATGTTAGGCTGACCTTGGCCGGCTACGGTCCAGCCTCCACTCAGGCTTCCAGCCCATATCTGTAACCATAAATGACAGCACTCTAGCTTTCTGGCAACTCGCCTCCATCCTTACCTCCACCCGGCCAGCCTTTATTCTCTGGTGGGAAGAGAGAGCAGATGGAGAAATGACTCCCACTCAATTCCTAAATAACGCCAGCTTCAATTCCCATTAACTGTGAATTTGCACCCTTGTCTGGGTGAGAACCAGGGGAGCTGGAATCGTGGGGCTATTGCCAGCCCGGGGCAAAGGCTAACGGGACAGGCCTGGCTGCCTGCCAGCCCTTCTGAGGACCCAGTCAAACAGGCAGCGCGCTCTGTGAAGAGTGTGGCTCCTCCCTTCAGGACACCTGGGTCCTGTCCTCACCCCACCTCCAACAGACAAGCGACCGCCCTAAGCCTCTGATCCCACATTTGTAAAATCATTCATCATTCTACCATCTATTCTGTGAGAATACATGTATTAAAAGGGTTGGATTAGAGGAGCACCGAGGACCTTTCCAATTTTGATTTTTAAGGGAAGCAAAGGGCTCTTTGAGCTTGGTTAATGTGCAGCAGAAGGAGAGGCTGAAGCCCGATCCCTGAGGCAGGGCCAAGCCAGAGCCTGACATCACATAGCCTAAGCTGGGGGGGTCCCTGAGCGTCATGTCTCTTAAGAACATAAAATGAGGACATTGCTTCTTATCTTCATTCGTGCTTTTATCTGCCAAATATTTATCAAGCGCCTATAATGTATCAGGCATTGTGCTGGGAACACGGAGGTTAAAAAACAAAATCCTGCTCTCATGAAGACTGAATTCAACTAGGAGGACGAAGACAACAAAAATACTTAAGAATAAAACGTATATGTCAGATAAGGGCTACCAAGAAAAATGAAGCAGGGGACAGTGAGCTCTTGGGAGGGTGGGCATACAGCTGTCCTTTTAACGGAGGGATAAGGAACATCTCCCGGAGACATGTGCATGGGTCAGGATTTTTGCAAGGATCGTATCAGGTAATCGCACAAGGTCTGGTGCGCAGGACGTACTCAGAAAGACACCAATGCCGGACTTACTAACCCCCACAGGCTGGCTGCCAGGGGGGCTACTTTTGAGCACAGACTTATGACTCCTTAACCCTTACCATTGCCACCAACCCACATCCTTTCTGAGGCAGAATCTGCTATTCAGAATGGAGCCCGTTTTCTCCACTGAGAGCCTCTGCCCTCTGCTCTTTCTTCTTTCCTCTCTGAGACCAACCTATTCCTTCCCATAGACCATGTACCGCCCATGTCTTCTCTCCCAGCACAGACGTGATCTTCTCCCACCTCACACCTGTCCTCCAGGAAATGGGATTCTTCTCCCATTCACTCTCGCTTTACCCCCTGACCTCTCCTCCTCCAACTGTAAACAGTTTTTTGTTTTTTTGTTTTTTTTTAAAGGAGGAAGAAGAAGAAGAGCTGGGCGGAAAGGGATGAGGAAGAAAATGAAAGAAAGAGGGAAGAAATACCAACTAGGTCATGGGTATGTTTTAAATTTTACAAGCCAGCCTCAGAATTAAACAGTGATTGTGGGAAGAATCACGTAGCGGTCCGCAGGTTAAGTATTTGCGAATGCTCTTCACAGGTTTGAATTTCAGGGAAGGAAGCAAAGATCACTTACTGAACTGACTATACATCTGATAGGAGAATATGGAGGATGAGAAGAAAACGGAAGAGTCTGAATAATCCTCAATTTAGTCATTCTTCCATGGACAGTTATAGCACTGAATAGATCTTTTGGGAGGGTTATTACATTCCTCAGTTATCCCTCCTGCCCCCCAATTTCTATCTCCGTCTATACCACTGAGCAGATATAATCTCTCTCTTGCTTTGCTACATATTTCATATGAAAATGTAGCTTTCCTTAGATGCCAGTCAATTTCTTTAATCGGGGGAAGGTCCACTATGCCTGACAGCCCACTTCTAACTATGCTTTTGCAGAACCTTTTGACTGTTCACACATAAATTATATTAAATAATTACATTTAATACATATTTGCCTTACCAGAAATCTGCCTACGCTTGGCACTCCATGAACATTTACTAACTAAAAGATGGGTAATAACCAAGCACCTCTTGCCCGTAGTTGTCTAAAAACTAACAGACTCAATTTCCTGTTTATTTCTTAACTTCTCAGTGCTTTTCAGGCCAAGAGAGTCAAGTGGGCATCCCAGCTACTACAGTGGGTCCAAGGATAGGGAGTCTGCCCCAAAGTTAGAGGAGGATAGTGTTTACCACGGTTCTTTTAGGAAGAACTTAACAGAGCCCCTTTCTTCATATCAGCTATCCTTGCTTCTCAAAGGCTGGGCCAGGAGGAGGATTCTGGCCTTTTGAGACAGCAACTTTCACGGGGAAAGAGGCTACAAAAACAGGTGTTGGGTAGGAAAACTGAGGACACCAGGGGGAAATAATTAGGCAAGATTCGTAAGAGGTTTGCTTTGTTGAGATCCAGCCATCTCCAAGAACATCTACTTTTTTCCAAAAGTGGGGAACATGAGTCCTCAGGACAGACAGCAAGCCCGGAGGTCAGTGGCCAGTATGCCATCACCTGAATGACAGAAACAGACTTAGCAGAGTATTGGAGTGCACATTCCAAAGGAAAATAACCATTAACTGCTCCCCTGGGGAAGTGATAAAAGAAAAATCTAGACATGTGCCTACTAATAGCTAGCAATTCTTCTCTAGCTCAGGGGAATAAAGACAGGTTTAGACAACTAGCCTAATCACTTTCTAAACACTTTCAGATCATCTGGTACCAAAACGTTACGACTTTTCTCAGGAACTAAGAAGATCCTTCACTTAGACAATACATGACAGAAGAAATTATTCAATTCTTTCAATCAAATAAAGTTCCCAGTTGGAATAAAATTCTCTCTCAGCATGTCTTGGGCAACAGTATGAGGCACTGTACTACATTTACTAATAAGGCATATATGAATGCTACAAAGTCCCAAAAGAAAATTAATTCTTATTAGTGTACAAGAAAGAAAGAAAGAAAGAAAGAAAGAAGAAAGAAAGAAAGAAAGAAAGAAAGAAAGAAAGAAAGAAAGAAAAATACAGGAGCCCTGTTAAATTTGAATTTCAGATAAACAAGTTATCTTTTAGAATCAGTATGTCCCATGCAATATTTGGGAACAGATTTTTGCTAAGAGAATTAGCTGCTGTTTATCTAAAATTCCAATTTAACTGTGTTTCTGTACTTCTCTCGCAACCTGTTAAAAAGCCTTGTCCAGCAGCCTAGAATCCATCTGGAGATAGTCACCCAAACCGTATCTGGCCAAGTTCCAAGGAGCTAAGAAGTTATCAGTAAGGAATTTGGATTGACACCTGATAAATAATGTTCATTTCAAGGATCCTCTCTGAGAATGCTTACAACACTTCCTTCGGTAACTAACAAGTGAATCACTTCCAACGTGTGTTTCTCTTTGGGTTTCGGCACTTAACACAGAACCTCCGCCCCCTGTCCCCTAAATCTAGATTTATCAACCGCCCTCACATGGAAAGAAAGCCAGTTTGGTCAGGTATAAAGGAGAGCTTCACCTCCCCTTAGGAGGACAGGGCCTATTCATGTTTCTGGGTTTTCAGGAAAGTGACAGGAGAAGCCATTTCCTGACTCTGTATGCCTGGTGTCATCCTGGGGCTGGGTCATTCCCAGATACCTCCTGAGGAGGCTTCTTCCCACTGCTGCTGCTGCAGAGACATGAGCAGCAGGCCAAGGAAAAAGTCATCCTCATAAAACAACCAACCATTTGCAACAATTTTATTTGCAAAGATTTCCTGCTGTGGCTAAATGATGTGGCTGCTTGGTTTGTTATTTAAAAGAGTGACCCTAGTGAGCCCAGAGCTCTGAAGGGGGGAAAGAGGCTGATTTCAGACCAGGATAAGTAAGAGGAGCTGGGACTGAGCGTGCCTAATTGAATTCCACTGATGATTCTGAGCACCGTGCCACATGATAATAGCTTAGACTTTGAGGACAGCTCCTTATAGTCCCTGTTAGGCAACCCCAATCCTTTCGGGGTCCTGATAGAGAAGGTTATTAAAATATTCCCAAGAGAGGTTAGAGATTGGATTCAAGAGCCCTGAGGAGCTGCAGTTGAGAGGATGGAGGGAAAAGATGGGGTGCACAAGGGATGGAGGTATATGGGCAGGGGAGACAGCCAAGAGAAGAGGTCTCGCAGGCAGTAGATACAGAACCCCAGGAAAAAAAAATCTGGGAATTGGGGCAGAAGAGAAAGTTCAGAGAGGAAAGATCTTAGTGGAGAAGCACTCTGATGAGTCTGAAGACACTGTGTACAGTATGGGAAAGTGGGAAATCACGGTGGACTTTTTGCCGGACTCTGGTCCTCAAGGAATTTATGAATAATCTGTGTCCCCCCTGTTCTTTTTAGGAGTCCGGGGGGACTCTGTCCCCCCTGTTCTTTTTTGGAGGGTTACACTTTCAAAGATGGAGGCAGGTATTCGTGGCCATCTTGACAAGAATATCTGAGGAAGGAGAAGAGAGGACTGAGGAGGGCTCCCTTTCTGAGCGGCCACAAGACACGGTAACAAAAGTTAGAACCAAGCGTGACTCTTAAAGGTACAGTGGTCAGAGACCAAACTTCAGAGAGACTGCTTGCATTCTAATGTAAAGTAAGCCAAAGGAGAAATGATAATATCCGCAGATGACTGTGTACCCAGAGGAGTTTTAAGATCAAAGCAGGCATTCCTGAACCAAAATTTATGGACTTTAACATCCATTTGATTTCCTTGTGTGGTTTGGCAGACATTTTGGCCTAAATATTTTTCATTGTTAGCATTGGTTTTAATGAACAAATATTTGGTGATCTGCATCAGATTTTAACTTAACACTAAAGACAGCGGGAGAAAACATGAATGTAGAGAACTGAATAAATAATAAGTTTTTTTTTAATCTTTAGGAATTTATTTATTTATTTAATTTATTGAGAGAGAATGAAAGAGAGAGAGAGAGAAGAGAGTGAGAGAGCAAGAGAGAGAGCGAGAGACAAAGAGAACACGAACAGAGTAGGGGCAGAAAGAGAAGGGAGAGAGAATCCCAAGCAGGCTCCACACGGTCAGCACAAGGCCCGATGCAGGGCTTGAACTCATGAACCATGAGATCATGACCTGAGCGGAGATCGAGTCGGACGCTTAACCACCTAAGATACCCAGGTGTCCCATGAATAAACAGTAAAGTTTTAAAGGAAATCTCCATGATCTCGCAGAGAGGAGCAGAACAAGAAAGGTCCTGTGGAATAGGTATGCACTAGGCAGCTCAGCATCTTGGAGGAGGTCATTCATGAACTCCAGGTGTCCTTCTTCCCTCTGCCACACAGGACACTAAGAGTGGGGGGACGTGGAACTAAGGACAGAAAGGTCACTGCTTTCACTGAACTTACAGGGACAACGGATAACAAAGCATAGAACTAGAACTGTTTGAAGAACTGGAACTGGCTGTATTGGGGGAAACAAAAGTTGCACTGAAGGCAGGTAACAGGGCCCCATTAGTCCAGGGTCCAGGAAAGCTGCCTCCATGAAAGTGATGTCAGGACCGAAGCCTAGGGAATGAAAATGAGGCAGGTGAAGAAGCTTCTGCATTTATGTTCTGGTGGGAAGGGGCTCCTGGGGAATATATTCAAGAAGAGAGCTAGAAGCAAGAGAAAGAACACGGCATTTTCAGAGAACTAAAGCAAGTTCAGTATTGCAGGAATGGAGTGTTTGAGGGACAGCATGGCACCAGACAATTTTGGAAAGACAGGCAGGCCTGTGCACTGGAAGACTTTATAAACCATATCAAGGAGATGGGACTTTATTACAGGAGCAATGAAAAGCCGTTGAAAGGCATTATGCAGGAGACTGATGAAATCACATTTTCATTTTAGATCACTCTGGGTGCGGTGTAGATTGGAAGGAAGCAGTACTGGGAGCCAGAAGATATTTACGAGGCCCTGCAGCAATGCAGGTAAGAAGAGCCGAACTGGGACGTGGCTCAGGGATGCAGACAGCGAGAGCACTCCAGAGGAGATCTGTGGGGAAGGGCATGGTCAGCAAGGAGATGGCGGGAATGTGAAAGCCAGGACACCTTTGGAATTTTTACGTTAGCTAACTGGGTACTAGGACGTACCCTTTGTAGGTGTACAGATTTGTCTGCAAGACGATGGAAGAGTAACAGGAGAGAAAGCAGTTCAGCTTTGCATATGGTATGTTCTAAGGCTCCGTGGCATCCAAAGGAACATATCCACTCAGTTGGCAATACAGACTGGGGGCTCAAGGGAGAGGTTTCATCCAGAGAGGTCATTTGGGAGAACTTAGTTGTATACTTAGCAATGGAGGACAGAAAAGGAGGGTCTAGGACAAACCCTGAGAAGCACCAACATTGAAGAAGAGCCTGCCAAGGACCTGGAACGGAAAGACTACAGAGGTCGGAAGAAAATCAAGACAGTCTGTACCAAATAAGCAGTGACAACTAGGGATGGCAGAAAGCATAGATGAAGGTGGGATAATATTAGGATTGGATCACAGATTGCATTAAAAGTAGCTTTAGTTTCAACTCTGAGTTAACAGCTTAGCTGAGAGGCTTTAGTCCGGCTCCCTTCCAGAGGTTAAACTAATAGGTACACCTTCAACCTCCACTAAATGTATTTCAACCTTCCCAGAGTATACTTTGGTATTTTATGTAAGCTGAATGGTATCCGAATAGGTGTTTTCTGCATACGTTTCTATTTGTTGGATGGAATTCATAACGAATTTAAAACGGATGCCCAAAACATACTGTTGAGTAAAAGAAAGCTGGGTCATCAAACAGCAGGGGTAGTTATATTTCCATTTATATAAAATTATAGATTTATATGGATGTAGGCATACACGCACAGGGAAATACCTAGATGTTTCTACAATGATTCTCTCTGGTTGGTTGTAGCGAAGGTCATTTTTTCTTTCTCTTCTGGGCTCTTCTGCATTGTTTGAGTTTTGACAATGTTCTTGTGCAGCAGTTTTATACAAATCACAGAACTACAGAAGCCTAGTATAGAATCTTCTGCCCTTCATGGTCACACAATACCCACAAGAGGATGTGCTGGAGGTGTGGCTGGATTAGGAGGTGAGGTCAGGGGAGCCGAACTCCACCTAGATCTTCTTCCTACTGAAGAAATCGGACTAAGAGCAACTATGGAAGCTGCCTCTACAGCACCACCTTCATGCTTAAGGGCAGAGAGGAGAAGCGCAGGAGACAAAATCCAAGGAAAGGACCCTCTTCATGTGCCTACAGACCCACGTCACCTGTTCTCCATTCCTTCCCGGTACGGCATCATTTCTAAGGTAAGGGGATTGGTAGGTCCTCATGCCTACGTGCATGGTGTCTTTTATAGTGATCAAGTACGCAGGGCCCACAGAGGCCCGTGTACAGCTCCAAACTGAACCCCTTACTTGCAGAGTGACCATGGACAGTATACTCCTACGAACCTTATTCTCTTGTATCATAAAATGGAAACGGCTCTTAACACCTGCCTAATAGAGTATTGCTTTGAGGTTAAGGAGGTCAAACACCCATAAACACTTAGAGGAACACCTAGCACACGGTAAGTGAACAATAAGTGGGAACCATTTTGTATTTCTTAGAACAGGAACCCAGCACAGCGAGCTTTGGATCTGAAACACTCCCACCATCACAAGCCATGGCCGTCCCAGTGGCCAGCCTTCAACCTCTGACATCTTGAACTGCCCTTCCCATAGTTTCAGAACCTCCTCCAACCCCAGTCCTAAAAGCCCTCCTCGGACCTCTACCATCAGTGTTCCACACTCACCTATTCAGCATGTTGGACTGGTAGATTCTCTTCTCATGGGTGTTGTAACAACTGCTCTTGGGCTCAGGGATGAAGCTGTGTTCAGACAGCATATCGGAAGCAGCGGTGGTGATTATGGCAATTCCATCCCTCACTCTGGCAGGGAGGCCATAGTCCCATTCATCATAGGACACAGAGATGAGCCCAGTGGGGAACTCCGAGGGCACTGTGTCTGTATCCCCTGCCACCAGACTAGGCACAATCCACGTGTAGCCGTAGCCAGTCAGCCCTACTGAGTTAGCTACTTCAAAGATATAAGTGGCTTCTTCCTTCGTACAATAAAGAAGAATGATGGGGCTCTGAAGTTTCTTGAGCTGGTTCTGGATCTTAGAATCTCCATCATCCAGGGACATGTCCAGCAGGAGGACTTCCTCTAACTCCCAGCCCACGAAGCTGTTCTCGATGGTGCTGCGAATCTTGTTTACAAAGTCCTGGTAGCCAGGGAAGTAGGTGGTGACGATAGAAAAGATGTACCAGTCATACTCTTCCATGATGTTGAGCATTACGGAAGCTTGCTGCTCAATTGATGGGCCAAACTGGAAGAACATGGAGGATTCATCCTAGAATAGTAAAATGTAAAAAAAAGAAAAAACCAACGATGGTAAGGGAGAGTTGGAATCAATTGGGTACAGCGGTTTGTGTTCACTGTTTACTTTTTCACATGATGCCTTTTAAAATGGGATGTTTGCATTGCAAACATTTGTAATACCTCTCTTCCTAAAACTACCTCCCAGATTCTCTGGAAAATCAACATAGGTGTATATATTCTCATTGTCTGAAATCCTTGGAGCATAGGGCAGCTTCTTATCATCAAATACGTTAGTATTTCTATTGCAAAACACATAAAGAGTTGTATTAGATGGGACAGAGACTCTAAATGGCCTCACATCAGCTCAGGTCAGGTGTCACTGTCAAATTGAGTTCTAGGAACACACACACTTTTCATTTTGTGAGCCTTCTGAACTTATCACAACGGTGGATGTACATCACTCAATCAGAGTGAATAAATGGAAATGCCATCAATCTATCCTTAAACCTATTGGTGGAGGCAGTAGAAACGCACTGGCCTAACAGGTGGGTGGTACTCAGGTATGGATGGCCAGAGAAAAGCACATGGTAGCAGAAGATTTAATCAGTCTATTTTCTAGAAAAATATAATGGATGAATTAATAGCACATTTAGTATTCCATCTTGCGCTGTGACCATGAGATCTGCAAGTTAGAGTAAGGCACACGTAGTGTATCTGAGCTACAAGTTAGAAGGAAGGACTTGCACTCAGACTCATGTATGATTAAGGTTTATTTCAGAGCAGCACACAGAAGACTGTTCTTTCTCTTACTTGTTTAATACCATGGGTCTCGGTCTGACCAGTGCATTATACACATAACCTTCTGTCAATTCTGAGAATCTTCTGTTTTCTCCCTCCTTTTGAGGGAGAAGCCATTTTAAATTTCTCCCATTTTATTTCACCTGCTGCTCTGAGATGTCAAGCCCTGCATTTTATCTCTGCCTTACAGCTAAAAAAAAAAATCTAAGACCACAAAATGAAGACCCTCTCGGCCTTGTCCTTCTCCCTCAATCCACCTTCCCCTGACTTCCTCCTGGGTAATGGCATCTCTTTTCTTGGTCAGTGCCCCCTATCTTTTATCTGATAGTTCATCTCCATTTTAGAACAATCCAGGCTAACAAAATTGTGTCTTTCTAAAAGGGGCAGTTCTTTCTCATCCCCAAACGAGAGCTTCAAAGTACAGTCACAAGAGACCAGGCTTTTAAACGAAATTATATGGTGATTTCTTAGTTCACGAACATAGTTGTGTATAGCTGAGAAATTGCTGCGTATTTTTTGGGTACCCACTATTGAAAAAAAAAATACAGGTTGGGAAATATCCAGCTGGTATCCAAAGACCCTGATTCGGCAATGAAAGCTGCCAGCCCCTTGGCTCTGCCAGAGCTATGATTGCTTCATGTGGCTTGAACTTTTCACATTTCCCACAGGCAATCCAGAATGAAACAGTAGAGGCTTTGTCATTGGAGGGCAATTCTTTCTGCTAAGGGTGAAATGGTGCTTATCATAGCTCCCTCCTCTGGCTTAAACATACAGTCAAAGAGGAGCTTCACAGGACCAGAGAATTCAGGGAAGCAGAGAAGGTAAGGCAACAAGAATGGGCAGGAAGGAGTGGGATTTGATTCAGAACACATTAAGGGCTTCATGTGTGTTTCCTCCAAACTGTAACTGGCCCCTGTCCGTGGTCTCCTACTACAAAACAAGTACTATTCTTCAGGTAACATTGATTTTGTCCTCAGGTTATAGGATTACAGTGGAAATCTTGGTTAAAAGTTTATTCCAAGATTTGTCAGGGAACCACAACAGGGAAGGAAGGCCAGTGACAGAACCTCCCACCCAGAATGGCTTTAGAGAAATGGCTATTTGTTTTCCTTGTTACTGCCAGATAATGTTTCATTTGAAGATTCCCAAAATTCCCCTTTTCACTTGAGTTTTCACAAAGCCTAGTGGATATAACAAAATGACAAAATCTTCCAGATATACTGTAAAATGTATAGACTAAGAGGGCACCTGGGTAGATCAGTCGGTTAAGCATCCGACTGTTGATCTTGGCCCAGGTCATGATCTCACAGTTCATGGGGTCGAGCACCACAGTGGGCTCTTTGCTGTCAGTGTGGAGCCTGCTTGGGATTCTCTCTCTCCTTCTTTCCATGCCCCCCCCCCTCTCAAAATAAATAAACTTAAAAAATATTAAAATAAAATAAAATGTATAGGCTGAGGATAAAAGGGATCCCAATTGTAAACAAAGTAACTCAACCCATTCTATGATAAGGGAACCTCTCATCACAAGGGAGTTCTTAACACCCACAACTCTCCATCTATCATGAGACCACTGGCTGGTTCAAATAGACAGAGAGCATGCCCTGAGAGATAACCCATGAGGGTCCATAGTAAATGAGTCCATGCTAATGAAAATAAATTAAAAAAAAATTCTAAAATACCAACTCTACCCTCTCCTCTCTTAGTCTTTTCTCTCCCCCCCTTTTATAAGCTTATTTATTTTGAGGGAGCGGGGAAGCAGAGGGAGAGAATCCCAAGCAGGCTCCTTGTTGTCATCAGGGTTCAATCTTACAAACCATGAGATCAGATGAAATCAAGAGTTAGATGCTTAACTGACTGAGTCACCCAGGCGCCCCATCTCTTAATCTTCTCTTAAAACTTGCTCACAATTATATATGAGCTCCTAAAGAAACCATCAGCTACTATGTGAAGAAATCCAAGAATATAAGATGAAAGTAAGGAGAGAGAAAAACTAATATGGCTCTATCTCACCCCCACCATATCCTCCTCTTACCTAATTCTATCATCCTCCACAACCATCCTTTCTGGCTCCTCTCTCCCATCAATGCCCAGTTCAACTGTTTTGTCTTGCCAATCCTTCATTAAATAAAGGATGCCTTACATGACCATTTTATTGTGGCACCAAGAAGAGGTTAATGAAGCCAAACAGAAATCAAGAGACAGAGTTATAGCTTGGGCAAATGTTTTCTGGGATAATGAGCAGTCCAGTGTTATTAATTTAGTTGACACAGCAATCTGGTATACAGCAGTTGGGAATGGGACAGCTCTTTTTCAACAAAGCTTTGGGCTAACTATAAGTTGCAAGCAGTGACAGGCTTTGCAAATTATGGCTGAAGCCACAAATCAAAGAGCAATCTTCATGTGTGCATGGAGTGGAAAGGACTGGTGGCCACACATCCATCTTTACAGGCACCCAGCATGCATTGTGATCACCACAAGAAGTATCGTCTTCTAGGATGAAGGACAGGGATATAATTCAGTTTGCAGCTCACTATGCTTCCCCACTTACATTTTTATCTCCTAATGAAGATTCCCAGCCACATTTATTGCAAGAATGTACTTCTTCACCTTGCCTTTCGAGCAGTTTTGAAGCATTCACATATAAAGGGCCACCATGACTGAGATAATTAACACAGGGAAGGTACAATTGTACATTAGATTCCATCAGTCTAGAACCATTATGTTGAACCTCTATCACTGTGATGTTCATGGTGTTTATTTGCTAATAAAAAACAAAAACAAGTACTTTTTCATTCTATTATTGGTCTCCAAAATAACTGCTGAAACAATTAGCAGTGTGTGAGATTCCTCTTCTGTATCACCCTGATGCCCTACAGATACACTTCAGAAATAAAAAATTAGGAGTACCTGGGTGGCCCAGTTGGTTGGGCATCCAACTCTTGATTTCGGCTCAGGTCATGCTCTCATAGTTCCTGAGTTTGAGGCCCACATCAGGCTCCATGCTGACAGTGCAGAGCCTGCTTGGGATTCCCTCTCTCTCTCTGCCTCTTCCCTGCTCATGTGTGTGTGTGTGTGTGTGTGTGTGTATGTGTGTGTGTGTGTGTACGCATGCGTGTGTGTGCGCACACACACGCGTGCACTCTCTCTCTCACAATAAATAAATAAACTGGAAACAAATGATGAGAAATAAAGGATTAACTACTGCAGCTGTTGCTGCTAATGCCCCTGCCAATAGGTTTCAGCTATCGGCCCACTTTGGGAATTGCATCAGCTGAAGAGAACCATCTTGCCCAAAGTCATGCCCCTTCCCAGGATAAACTGCCCTGAATGACTGGTCATCCTGGAGTATAAAGACCTGGCCCTCTTGCCCTGACTCTAGACAACTCTGAAGGATCAATTGATTTTCAAAACTTCCCAAAGGGTCAGCTGGAGCTTCCTTTCAAAGTGTCTGGGTGACTCAGTTGGTGAAGCGTCAGACTTTGGCGCAGGTAATGATCTCACAGTTCATGGGTTTGAGTCCCGCACTAGGCTCTCTGCTGTCAGCACAGAGCCCACTTCGGATCCTCTGTCCCACTTCTCTCTCTGCACCCCCTACTGCATGCATGGGTGCACTCATTCTCTCTTGCTCTCCCTCACTCTCAAAAATAAATATTAAAAAAAAAACTGCATCACACCTCGGGGCACATGGGTGGCTCAGTAGGTTGAGTGTCCTACTCTTGATTTCAGCTCAGGTCACGATCCCAGGGTCTTGGGATCAAGCCTGTTGTCAGGCTCCAAACTGAGTGTGGAGAGAGATTCTCTTCCCCTACCACCATTCACTCTAAAATAAAATTTAAAAAAAATGCATCACATCTCTACTTCTCCCTCTGCCCAATCTTCTCTTTTCATGGCAATGATCTCAAGAACGCTCTCTGAAGAACCTCCTGTATGTTAACCTTGGTTTCAGTGTCTGCTTCCCAGGGAACCCAACCTGAAACTATTCAGTCCCCTTTTTCAACATGGAAAATAGATGGCCTAAAAGAGAACATAATATCTATTTTCAAATACAGAAATGACCTATATGTGAGAAAGACAAGTCTTTGCCCATTAGCTCCAGAAGAGAAAACTGGGACTAATGAGTAGAAATATTAAACATCATTATTCAGTTCAATGTAAGAAATAGATGTGCAAAAATTACAACTATTTAGAAGAGAATGTAACTCACAAGGTTTCTTCGAACTCACGTGAGTTCTCTGTTGCTATACGCATTTGAACAGGAGCCGATTTTTATTTTAAGTTTATTTATTTATTTTGAGAGACAGAGAACATGTGAGCAAGGGAGGGCCAGAGAGAGAATCCTAAGCAGGCTCTGCACTATCAGTAAAAACTCACAGGCCTGTGAGATCATGACTGAGTCAAAATCAAGAGTTGGACACTTAACCAACTGAGCCACCCAGGCGCCCCAGAGGCTGATTATTTGATAAAGGGATTCTCCCCAGTACTCGGCCTGGAAAACACATGCTGACCTTTAAGGCCTAGTTCAAGTGTTAGCTTTTCATGCATAACATCTTTCCTAAGTTCCCCAGGTAAGTTAGTTCTCTTTGCCCTCTGCTTTTACAATATTTTGTATGTGCCTCTATCTTAATATTTATCACACAGGAAGGATATATCCCTCTTCCCATAAAAAACATCTTTCTCAAGAGCAGGAACTGTGCCTTATTCATCTCAGTATATCTAGGTAGCATATGAAAAAAAATGTTTTGTATGAATAATAAAATGAAGGTTCCTTTATTGGGTATGAGATTAACTGAACTCTGACAGTCTAATTTGGTTCCAAAGTTCTATGTTGATATCACATATCGACCTCATAGTCAGCAGCTATGCTTAAATAGTTATATAAACTGCACTTTTATAAAATGTGATGGGATTCCCTCTTGGAACCAGGCAGAGAGGCAGAAAATACTAGTGGTCACTTCCTTGCCCCTCTGTGACAAATTCCTTGAAAACATCATCTATACTCCCTTCCTCTAAATCCTCTTCTCACATTCTCTATCACACTGACTCCAACCAGACTTTTGACTTCATTGAAACTCCTCTTGTGAGGCACAGAGGTGACCCTGATATTGCCAACTCTAACATCCACTCACACTTACTGTTAGAGTCACTAATGTACCCTCCAGACTGAGAAGACCCTTTGATACCAAAAAATGAAACAAACTACTCTCTACTGTTTACACAGAGTTTTGTTCATAGTAACTCACTGAGAGGAGTGGACAGTCCACAGCAATACACAGCTATTCTCCAGCCCTATCCAGACCTTAATCCCTAGCTTTTGCGGAGTGAGAAGCATGGTGGTGAGGTCACAGGGTAGTCATCTAAAGTGGCGACGTCTGTGTGCAAGAGGATCTTTACTAGTTATCCAAAATGGTGCCACCTGTGCGCCAGAGGGGACCATAAATGTAGGGCCAAAGATGGAGTTGGTGTAGGAGTCAGCATTCCTACAATCCATCCTTACCTATGAGCAGCATTTGACATGGTTGATAATTTGGCTCCTACCTATGCCTTCCTTGGTTTCTGGGGCTTCACATTCTCTTGACCTTCCTTCTACCTTATTGGCTGTTATTCCTCTGTCTCCTCTGCTGGCTCCTCCTCTTCCTTCTGACCTTTTAAAGCTTTGCGTCCCAGGGTTAATCTTTGGTCCTCACGCCTCTTCTATCAACATTCACCGTTGCTGAGATCTCACCCAATATCCTGATTTAAATCCTATTTATATGCCAATCACTCTCACACTTCTTTCTCCAACACTTCAAACTTCTGTATCAAACTACCTGTTCTATATGTCCACTTGGATATCTTAGAAACGTGGCCAACATTTCCAAAACTGAACTCACCCTTTCCCATTTCAGCTAAAGGCAGGTCAGTCCCTCCAGTTCCAACTCCTCTCTTTCTCTGGAGCTCTACATCCAATCAATCAACCTTACTGCCAACCTTCATAATGTATCTAGAACACAGCCTATTTTCACCAGCTCTGTTTGAGCCACTATCATCCTTCACCCAGTCACTGCAAGAGCCTGCTAACTGGTCTCCCTGCTCTGCCCCCCACCCCAAACCCTTTATAGTCTGAGCTCAACAAAGAAGCAGGATTATCCTTTTAAAACTTAAATCATAAGATGTTATTCTCTGCCCCAAATCCTCAATGGCTTCCCAATCCACTAAAAAGAAAAAGCCAACACCCTTGCTTTGGACCCCAGTTGCCCCATGGACCCCACACCCTCCCACCCTCCCTCTCACTCTATCCATGCACTCTAACCTTTCTTGAGCACACACACTCCTGCTCCAGTTGTTTTAGCTATTTTCTCTGCCTGGAACACTCTTCTTCCAGCTATCCACAGGGCTAACACGCACCTATTTCAAGTCTTTGCTAAACCTCAACTTCTCAATAAAGCCCAATCCTGATCCTGTAGTAAAATACTAACACCTGCCCAATCCTATCATCCTGCTCCATTTTTTTCTTGTTGCCATAGCATTTATCACCATCTAACAGACTTCATGAGTACTTATTTGATATATTTATTATAACTCACTGCCTCTTCCCAATTAGAGTGTAAACACCAGGAGGGCAGGGACCACTGTTCATTGCTGCCTTTTGGTACCTGAAATGGGGTCTCAGTAGATGTTTGTTGAATTTAAAAATGTAGAAACTGATGTTACAACCAGAGAATCCTCAAATCCTCAGTTTATCTTTGTTGGCTTTCCAATAGAAATTTTGTTTTCCTAGTATCACAAAGCCTTTCACATTATTCAAATCTGATTGCTTCATAACATCATAGGGATTATGATCCTGCTAGAACATTAACATAGAATCGGAGTAGATAAATCTGATTTTCCTCCTAGTCCCTCCTCCTATTATAGGAGTAAAGAAAATCTTTCTGTTCTCCTTCTCACTTCAGTTCTTAAGGAGGATCTGTGTCTGATAAAAGGCTAGGACCGCTAGAGTGTCACTGAAAACTCCACTACCACCAGATTTAGAAAACAAGTGTGCAGATGATGGGGTCAGGGTTACCCAGCTGCCTAACAGAAGTGCTGGCCATTTCCTCTTTACTTCTTCCACAGTAAGCAAAGTAGAAACAGAACATGAAGGACAAAAATCTCTTTTCTCTCCCAAAGTAAGGGAAGGATTTTCTCTCCCCACCTAACTCCGACCCCCACCCCGACCCCACCTTTGAGGGCTAGAAATTCTGATTCCACACTATCAGTTTTTCAGGTGACTAAGGCTGCTGGTGTTAGCTACTGCGGGTGAATTTCAATAGTGTCAGAGTTTTGTGAGCAATGCCTTGCAAGATAGGGAAAATGCCTGATGTTCTCCAGCCTTGCTATTAGTCAGAAATATCATGACTGAACCACATGCTGGAAGCTCACTAGCGGAGAATCATGATCTCTCCTGCCCATTAAACGCCAGATCCATTCTTTGTTAAACCTTTGCACACAAAGGAGAACACTCTGGGTTTTCAAAAGTCCATGAACAAAAATCCAAGCAGAAAGGTTAGTGTAAGAGCCATTCTAGATAACTAAACAACTCCCGAAGAAGCCAGCATTCTTTTTCTTATTTGTTTGCTTTTTTTTCCAGAAGATAATTTGGCTTTCTCCTTGAATTCTGTCCCATTTTCCTCCCTGACTGAGTCTTCTTGGATGCGCTTCAATTACAAAATCGAAGTCACAGCTGAGAAGCAAACGGAAGGTATTCACTTTGAGAATGCCTACAAGGTTCTTTCTAGTCCAGGTCTCAGAGACAACATAATAGCAAGAAGAAAGCTTACGAGATAGAGGGGGCAATAAGAGGGGAAGAATAAAAAGGCAGATTTCCTCTCACTAGAATACTCAAATGAATTACAGAATTAAGGAAAGGAGCAGAGGGCTTGGCGAGGACTAAGAGAACTTCTAGAATGTGTTTGTGCTCCCCTGTAAGGTATCAGGACTGCCAAAACCTTAGCAAGGCTATTTCATTTCATCTTAAATTAAAATTCCTCTCTATGGCCTACTCCATTATGCACATCAAAACAACTCTCAGATGGATGGGCTTGTATTTTTATTAAGATGTTCTTTTCTATAAAAGAGCAAGCTGACAAGTTCAGCAACAATGAAGTTTGGCGACTGAATAAAAGTACTTTTAAATAAATGCAAGGGAAGAAGGTGGAGGAGAGGAGAAGTTGGAAAAGAAAATGAAATGGATAGAGAAAAAATTGTGTAAATATTAAACTAAGAGTATTAGGCAATAGGATTATCAGTGCCAGACACAATTTATTTAGGTGAATTTATAAAATCAGGTGTGGAGGCAACTGGCTGGCTCAGTTGGTGGGGCATGCAACTCTTGATCTTAGAGTTGTGAGTTGAGACCTCACATTGGGTGGGGAGCCTACTTAAAAAAAAGCACGTGTTCAACACTAATATTGATCTGGGAATTTTATAGGATAAAAAGAAAGGCAGCGTAAGACTAAACAATATAACCCAGGGAAAAACAGAAAAGTATTAGGTATGAAATACTACATCCCAAACTGTCTATGCCTCCAAAGTGCTCCCACCTCACTTAAGCCAAGGGGGTAGAGTTGACAGAAGAATTGTGATTAATTTTTTAAATTTGTTTTATTATTATGTTTATTTACTTTAGGGGGGAGGGGCAGAAAGAGAGGGGGACACAGAATCGGAAGAAGCGAGGCTCAAACCCACAAGCCGTGAGAACATAACCTGAGCCAAAGTTGGATGCTCAACTGACCGAGCCACTCAGGCGCCCCAGAAGAACTGTGGATTATTAATGAAAGGACAGGGTTAAATACAAGTGGGTCATACTACCTGACATACTAGCAGTTTTCAAAATAAAGATGTTGACATGTGTCTCAAATAAATTAACATTCCCATCTCTTCATACATATTTGATCATAACATCACATTCACATACCAATGGGAGCAGAGAAGTGGGAAGGTTCTCACAGGAAGAGAAGGATAGAAAAGGCATTTTATATTTGATCAAGCGACGAGTGTTAGCACTTCATTTATTGCTGAAAATAACAAAAGCACCAGTTCTAGATACAGTGGTTATGTCCATACACATGTGTCTTTTCAAGACATCTCTGGAAAACAGAGACTTATTTGTGCTTCTGTCCCTGCTCCATATAGAAAGACAAAGCATCGGTGAATTTAGAATTGGGACCGGTCATTTGGAATAAATTAACAAGCCACTGTCTCCAATGGTGGAAAGAAGTTTTCTGAGAAAGTTTTTCACACCAAACATCCAGTGATCGGTATTCCTAAGTCCCTGGATTGGAAAACTGATCACTGCTTCCTCACATCAGCAAAGTACGGCTGTTCACAATCAACGCGGCTTTGAATTTATTCACATCTCCCAAACCAATTTGGTCCTCCATCTAAAAGAGGCAACGCATCTTGAAGGGCTCCAGAAATGAAAATAAAATTGCATACAGGCATTTTAAAAATATATATATACATATCCTCAACAGCTTGTCAGCACCTGCCTGTCTCAGGCTCTCTCAATTGTAGGACTTAGAACGTTAGCCACCCAGGCATGCCTTCCAACATTTTGACTGGGACTGGCCAAGGATTATCCTCACCTACAATATCTTCTAGAGCTGACTGGGCTCCTCTAGACCCAGAATTTGGTGAACCTGATGGGAGCCTGGCTTAGTACAGACATATCCACTCAGAAGAAGCCTTCCTTCCTAACAGCCTCACCATGGGTCCAATCCAAAGGACTAAGTGTCTTCCTCATGTACTGAAATTTACTCCATCTCCTTTGGATGAGGCTCCCTACTCAGAACCTCCAACTGTTCTGCACAATCCCTGACAAACTGCCAACACCCCCAATGTTGGCCCTTGCTCCCTGTACCTCCAGATGCTAGCTGAGGTCTGATGCCCCTTTCCTGACTTTAACAGAGAGATGATTAGCACATTAGTTGTGCCAAAGGTTGCTACTTTGTCCACCAGTAGATCAAATCCCTGCATACCCACACCAGTCTGAATCACACCAAGTGGGTTATTTGGTCTAAAAGAGGTTTCTTGGAGCTTGTTGGCCCCCTATGCTGTGATAGGCAGCCCCCTGAAAAGGATTAGTCCAGTATTCCCAGATCTCTGACCTTCCCTAGACTTACTATTCAGTTTCCAGTATGCATGGCCTCAGTAGAGTGAAATTGATGTCCAGTATGTGAGTGGGTGCATCCAAGTTTACTTGAGATTTTCTTCATTTTATACTGAAAATTGTTTGCCTTTTCCAGAATTATTCAACTCCTACATTTGCTATGCCTCATTTATGCCTGCTGTTTATTAGCACCAAAAATGGAACCTTAAGAGTCTAGAGTTCCTAATTGCTTACTTTTCATTTTCTTTTCCTCATGCTCTTGATGGCATGGGTATATAAAGCCTCACTGAGAGTACAACACAATCTATTAGAATCAAATCCAGCTCCTAAACTGCTACAGGGAGAACCATACTAAAACTATTTTTCTAACCATACAATCTTGTCCATATTCCTTGAAAACAACCTATTCAATTTTTTATCTATATAAGAAAAGGAATATTTGATTTAGAAAGCACAGAATACTTCAGATCCAGCTTCTAATCCAGTCAAGGGTCACTCTGTCCCAGCCTGTGCCCTCTGACTCAGTGGTACCAACTCAGCCAACCTTTCCAAAAACGATTTTATCACTGCTATAGTCAGCACTGAAGTCAAGTCTGAGGCTTTTTCCTTCTTTGCCACCTTTTCCCCATAGTCCTAGTTCAACAGATAAAGACCCCATTAGAATGTCCTACGTGGCTTACACCCTTAGTCCAATCAGTGTTTCTATTCTCTCTGGAGCCTTGGGGAAGTGAAATGCTGTCAATATCTCGACCCTATTCTGGAAGATTCGCCAAGCAAGGACAAGCAGCAGCCTTACCTCAAAAGAGATATCAAATTGGCAAGATCTTTCCTGAAAACAAGAATTCTGCAAGCAAACAGATGGCCCATTTATGCATTTTTATTTTGAAGTTTGTTGATTTGTTTTTAAACCACATTTCCTGGTCTCCAACATTTCTATAGCTCATAGCATTCCACCTGAATACTTTTCCTGTGATGGGAGCGTGCAAGCAGAAAAAAAAAGAGAACTCTTTAAAAGAAGATGCCAGTTGGCATATCAAACTGCAAGAAGCTCAGAGCTCTCTGGAGAAGAGTCATTGTCACAATCAGATGCAGCATTTATTAATCTCTAATCTGGATCCTTCACAGAGGGGCCTCTGCCCATGGATGAATCATCCCAGACAAGTATGAGTCTTACATACAGTCTCATTATCTTTAGAACTGGCAGTAAAGCAACTCACCTGAAGCTATCAGGTTCACATTAGCTGGCTGTGAATCCTGACCCATGCTAACAAAACAAAATGGGGGCAGCCTTATGGCTCAGCAATGACATTTTAATGTTAATTCAGCATTGCTAAAAGGTGTCAATATGCTTATCTTTTATAAGTACAGCTTAAACTCTCTGTTAAATAATGTCAGCCCAAGATCTCAAAGAACAGACATCAAGCAGAGTGGCTTGAGAAGACACAGGCCATCTTAGGAAAGAACTTCAATTAAACCAGTTTAGGTGAATGTGAGGTGGAACTAGAGTATTTTCCAAGTCTTCAAAGAAAATTCCACAATTTTCCTCAGTTACATAGGCCAATGGCAATCCTGACTTTCAGAAATTCTTCTGTACGTCTATCTTGATTCCATCATGCTGCAGATTAAGCCTTTTGGCTCTCATGCTTTCCTTGATGAAAGATAATATGATAGGCCTTCGAAATTTTTATGGAACTAAATCAAACTGATTTCAAGACAGATGATGGTTTGGTTCAAGAAGGATAGGGTTCCTATTACAATATGTGAGTGGCTTACAGTGTTCTAGATGCTGTACATGTACTGTATCAATTAATACTCACATTCTTATGAACTAAGCCCTATTACTCTCCATTTCACCAATAGAGAAAGTGAGCTTTAGAGAAGTGAAGTAACTCACCCAAGGTTACTGTTGGTTTGAGAATCCAGCTAGGTCTGACTTCAGAATGCAAACCACAACATGATGCATCTTCAAGCTTCCTTTAGTCATCTCTATGGCTCCATCTGAACCATCTACATCTCCTATATTAATTGTGAACCACAGAATGATCACAGTTATCTAGTTAAATTCTACCCCTGCCTAGTAGTACGGCTTATTCTCATGAGGTCTTTAAGCTTCATTCCTGTGCATCCATTCACTAGCACATGGGTACTGCTAACTAGTGATGGATTTGGTGTATGTTATTACCCTACAGTATTCTTCTAGTGGACATCATACAACCTGTTATTTATGATCTTACTGTTTTTTATCAATCAAACATTTATTAATACCTATCAGGTGCTATGGGAGGTAGACATGAAGTGTAAGTCATTATCCTCATCCTTAGGGTGAGCTAACTAGAAGATAAGATGAAAATGTACAAAATAATTGATGATTTTCCTAAGTTAAATGATAACATGAGGTTTAGAATATGTCATAGGAATGATGAGAACAGAGGGCAGTATGGCTGGATGGCTATATTTTGTAAACTTCTTTTTACTTATCTCCATCCTTGACAGTTCTCCCACTATCAGCAAATTAAACAGCCATACATTTCAATCCAAATATGACTGTAGGTAGAAATATAAGTAACACTGGCTTTGAACCTTAGATTTGTCTTCAGGTGTATGATGAGCCTCTGATGCCCACCATCTCAGGCAACAGTGTAGGGGTTGATGGACATACCATACTGTGTCATATCCACAGCACTCTACAGTCTAAACGAATTATATATAAATCTTTCTCCTTGATCTCTCCAGCCTTTCATTTTCATCTCAGAATATTAGATTAGTATGACAGGACTTGTCCTTTATGAAGCCAGCCTATCCAGTTAAAAAACTTTCTTCTCTCCAAATAATTGCAAATTGATTTTGTTAAGATTTCTTTTCAGTGTTCCTTCAGAAAAGCTAAGGGAATGATAATTCCTAGTCTTTCCTCTCTCTCAATGTATTTGTTTTCTTTACACTGGTTTTTTCCCTTTGGCTCTCCAACAGTTTTCAATAATTGTACACATTGGGCAAGAGATCAATCATTTCAGTGTTTCTTACATAGAGATGACCTAGGAATGCAAATTTATATCCAAGCAACTCACCAAAGTAGCCGATACCAAATTTCCTCCAGTTCAGTTTGTTAGTCCCTGTGCCCATTCACTTAAAAATAGATGACCACCTAAAGGCTATCAGTTCTCAAAACTGCCCCAAAACTTATTAAGAAAACATGATATTTTTTTATTACCTTCTTACTGATAAAGCAAATGTATATTGTAAGATATTTTATTCTTGGCCTCATGAAATTAAATGAATATAAGTAGCAATGACATCCCTGAGAAATGACATAGTGACGCAGTTTGCCACCTTTTTTTTCCAAAAAAAAAAAAAGAGGACACAATCTGAACCAGAGGTTCTTCCAGGTATAAATGAGGTGGCATACAATGTCCTTGGGAGCTCAATAAGGGCTGAAGTTCAGTAAGGGACTTTGATGATAAAGGGTAAATCTCTGGTGATGAAGGATAAATTCATCTCTCCTTAATTCTCTCAATTTCTTAACTCTTTCCTACTGTAAGGTACAGTAACTTCCAGATTCCCCTCTCATTTCCTTCTCATAAAGGCAGAGATCTGCTTTGGTCACAGTAAAACTTTTCAAATACTTAATTGGCTCTATTTATTAAATATATTCTAGAAGAGGGTTTTCATGTTGCTCAGTGAGTAACTTCTAGAGGCAGAATCAGTTAGGACTCTTTCTTTGATATGTCAAGTAATATATCAATCATGCCTAATTTTTCTTTTAGATCAACCTCCCTTGCCCACAGGCTCAGTCAGCTTCTTTTTGCACAGCACAAGTACTATTAACCAGAAGTGGGTGCCTGGCCAAAGCAGCCTGTCCTTAAGCAGTCTGGGTCTGATCTGAAACAAAGAGCCCAGCTCATCAGACTCTCTGTCTCTCTCATGAATCTGAACCAAAAACCGTGAAAGAATGGTCAGGTCTTTTATCTATAACATGAACTAGATGAGGGTCCATGATAAACCATGGTCAGGAGCACCATGAAATGGTGAGAAAACAGAAACTATGGGATGACAGAGGAAGTCTGAAGTAGAAGTCTTAAGATGCATGTGAGAATCAGAAAGACTTTAAAATACAGACCACGACAGTTCTTGAGAGATCCAGTAGGTAGCCGGTCGTGGATGGTCTTAGTTCCTTATAGCTTTCCAGCTCTCTCCACATATATCTCATGATAAATTTCCCAGTATTTTGTTTTTGTTTGGTTTAATTTTTTTTAATGGGATAACTTAGTTGGTCTTTGCTCCTACTAATCAAAAGAGCTACCATGAATTACTATTTTCTTGCTTTTTAGCAACATCCTTCGAATATTCTATAGTTTCCCATTTTCATGAGGAAAATATCCTCCTAGATGACCTTCACCTTGCTGAGAATTAGGCTTAGTCTCTAGCCTGATACTGCTGGAGCAGAAAGGGTGGCTGGACAGAGTCCCCTTTAGTAATCCAAGGTCAGTCACATAAAACCCTGGCCCCAAGGTTCTGTGTTATGGCTAACATAGAACTAGGCATAGCAAGTAGGTACAACTCACTTGGAGATAAAGTAAAATAATGTACTTGATGATTTAGAGTTTCCTTGGAAATAAAGACTCTCTGATTTAGCAAGCTATGTTAGATGCTAACAAAACCACGTCCCTTTTACAGACATTGAGAGTTAAGAAGTTCATTGCAAACATGCCCCCAAAATACACACACACATACATACATACATACATACATACATACATACATACATACAGCTGGCAGGTGACATCAAGTACCACAGATTATATGCAGATTATATATATAATGAAAAATAAGCAGCAGAACCACATAACACACAGTGACGAGATCACGACTTCTGTGTACTCCTGCAACATCAGGCCAACTTCTAACAGTTCAGAAATTGAGCTATTTATTTTGCCTGAATTTCTGTTTTGCTTGAGTTTCTTTTTTTTTTTCAATATAATTTATTGTCAAATTGGCTAACATACAACATGTATAGTGTGCTCTTGGTTTTGGGGGTAGATTCCCATGGTTCATTGCTTACATACAACACCCAGTGCTCATCCCAACAAGCGCCGTCCTCAATGCCCATCACCCATTTTCCCCCTATCCACCTCCCCCAACAACCCTCAGTTTGTTCTCTGTATTTAAGAGTCTCTTACGGTTTGCCTCCCTCTCTGTTTATAACTATTCCCCATCCCTTCCCCTATGGTCTTCTGTTAAGTTTCTCAAGTTCCACACATGAGTCAAAACATGGTATCCGTCTTTCTCTGACTGACTTATTTCACTTAGCATAATACCTTCCAGTTCTATCCGTGTTGCTGCAGATGGCAAGATTTTATTCTTTCTCATTGTCAAGTAGTATTCCATTGTATATATAAACCACATCTTCTTTATCTGTTCATCAGCTGATGGAGATTTAGGCTGTTTCCATAATTTGGCTATTGTTGAAAGCGCTGCTATAAACATTGGGGTACATGTGTCCCTATGAATCAGCTATTTTGTTTGAATTTATGCATATGGCTCCTGGCTTCTAAAATATTAACTACATCTCATCCTCCACAGTTTTAAGAAATGAAACTTCTCCCACCTTGTCCTTCAGTACCGTATTGATATACCCTGAACAAAATTAAATTGATCCCAGTCTTCAACTTTTTCCTCATTGTACCTACAGCTGTTCTGCACTCTGTTCAAATCAATTCATTTCCCACTTCCTTTGAGATGGTTTGACTAACCATCAAACTTGGAGTCCTGTTTCTTCTGAACTCTTGGGCATTCCATACTGACCTGTCTGTCCATGATCACTTCAAAAGAACTCAATGTTCTTTGACTTTGACCACATTTGGCTCATTGTAAGGGCACCAGAAATAAGGTAAAATAGTAAGTTTATGCTCTGTAAAATGGCGGCTGAGTAACTGTCAAAAAGACTAGTTTCTGAAATATTTAATAGATTTCACTGAAATTTCTTGTGTAGGAGGAGGTTACAGTGCTGTTAGTATTGAGACCAAAGGTCACATAACTGTACCTTAGCCCTCAGGATTACCACTTCCACACAAAGCTGGCAACTGGAGCTTTATGCACAGCCCCCAATTTCTCAGGCTCACCTCTTGACAGCATTCTTCCATCTTTCTTTCATCTATCCAGCCACTGGTGTTTATTCAGTATGTAAGATCTGGCTAACAGAGAACTGGGCACAGCAAGTAGGTACAATGTAGTTGGACATAAAGCCAAATAATTTACTTGATTGTTTAGAGTCTACTTGGAGATTAAAAACTATTTGCTTTAGCAACCTATGTAATAGATGCTAACAAAACTACATCCCTTTGTTTAGGCATGAACTTACATGGTTTTAAAAGGAAGGTTTACTAACTAGCCAAGGTGAAAAAGCAGCAAGTAAGGGAAGATGCATACTAGGACTATGGAAAAGAACCGGATTTGGAAAAACAAAACAAACAAACAAAAAATCTCACAGTCAAATCTTGATACTTCTTAGGTGTGTGATCTTAGATGGTTATTTCACTCATACGACCATTATTTATTTTCCTCTAAAAAATAAAAGTACTAATTCTTAATTTATAGATTTGAAACAAGGATCAAATGAGGCAATACACACGAAGCTGCCTAGCACAGTGCCTGGCACACAGTCAATTTTCAGACACATTAAGTGTGACTATATTCACAACATGCAATGGCCAAAAACATAAGCAAGGAAAACTTTTGTTTTATACATATTTACAAACTGGTTGACAAATTCATCATTATTTTTATGATCTTCATTGTCTAAACATCCATTCTATGTGATCAAAGATAACTTTCGAGTTTGACTGGACCTTTAATATAACCCAGAACAACATGGGCTCCTGGTTGTCCCTTTCCAAATATATGAGAACACTCTATACACAGAATACCTCAACTAAGAGTAGAAAGAGACATGAAGAAGTAATCAATCAAAATTCTAAATATCCAGATCATTTAAGACAGTACACTTTCATCATAGGTAATGGAGCAGCCTTGTAACAGGTTTTTTTTTTCTTTTACAAATCAACTAACTTCTAAATATCTTCGCAGGTCTATAAAAATAATCACATTCTCCAACAATATTCCTCGTCATCCAAAGCACCCCCAGCTCTCTACCTAATGTATTCTCATTTAGCAAAGTCTCAACCTCCATTCTTACCAACACCCTCAATGGTAAAATAAATTATCTGAAGTCCATTCCCTGGAAGGGCCCAGCGATGTCACTGACTCTAGTTGTGAGTAAATTTCATACTCAAAGACTAGCACAGTAGGAACTCTTGAACAGCTGGAGTACAGTGGAGGTATTGGGTTGGAATTGGATGGTTAGAACTGCAGAAGTGACCAGTGTTTCCATACATGCATCCTCAGGCACACACTCACAGGCATAGACTTCATAAATTCCTTCCCATCCAGCCATACTGAAACTGAAAGTCTCTATGAAAGACAGAAAATTTTATCGATTCAGAGGCCTACATTTTCCTTGTTTTTTCCCTAATTCAATTTTTACATTGTCTGAAATAGCTAATGCTCTCAGTCGTGAGTTTATACATTCATACACCTGCATAATACTGTGTGTGCATGTGGGAACAAGGCAGAAGTGAGTCAACACAGAAAGATCTGTATATAAGGAAGACACATCTGTTAAATACACATGAAGCAGGTCATTGTGAGATAGAACATGGCATGGTTTAGTAAAAGCTGTTGGCTGCTTCTTCAGCAAGGTGGACACGGAGAATCACTTTGGAAAAGAAGTCTGCATCTTCCCAAAAGCACCCAAAGACTAACAAACACATCCTTTCCTTGGGAAGGAGTAAAAGACTTTTTTCGAGCATAACAAAAGTATCATTCTTGGTATGGACAACAGTGATCTCTGGAGCAGAGGTGGGTCAAAGATCCTATTGGACCCTATTGGGAGGGGTCAAAGGTCCTATTGGGAGAAAAGAGATTGTTGACACCTTCAAACTTCTTCAAACTTCTTCAAACTTCTTCAAAGTTACTAGAAACTCTTCTCTAGATTAATATAGTTCAGACTGAAACCACTGACAGAAAAGGAAAGTTGTGGAATCTTCTATAAGATAATGGGGCTTCTGCAATATGAACCCAGATCCACATAAAGAATTAGCGGTTCATGGAGGAGGACCAGTTTCAACACAGCCTAAGGCTGATTTTGGAAATCCTTCCAGACATAAACATCCCAGAAGAGTGAACCTATCTTGGAGTCAGTGAAGGAGAAAACAATTACACCATGAAATGCTGCAAGCCAAAGACAAACTAGGAGAGAAAAAAAAAAAAAAAAAAAAGGTCAGGGTCTACTAGTAGATTATTCAGAATGTCCAGTTCTCTTTCCATCTGAGGTCTAGAATCAGGCTGAACCACGACCTGAGTAAACTCTCAGGATTCTTGAGAAATCTGGCATGCATATTAGGGAGACCTTCAAAGGTGAAATTGTTTTCCTGTTAACGTAAAAAGGAATTTTAACAGTAAATCCAAAAACAAAAGATGTGACCCTTCTTTTTACCCAAGCTGACGACTGATACAAATGACTACAAAACCAGTTACAGATAAAGACAGAACGACTTGGGGTGCAAAATTTAGTTAATTTTGCAGATGAGTTTTATCAAAAAGTGAAAAACCAGGGGTGCCTGGGTGGCTCAGTCGGTTAAGCGTCTGACTTTGGCTCAGGTCACGATCTCGCGGTCCGTGAGTTCGAGCCCCGCGTCGGGCTCTGTGCTGACAGCTCAGAGCCTGGAGCCTGTTTCAGATTCTGTGTCTCCCTCTCTCTGACCCTCCCCCGTTCATGCTCTGTCTCTCTGTCTCAAAAATAAATAAACGTTAAAAAATTTTTTTTTTTTTTAAAAAGTGAAAAACCAGAAGTATCATGAGTTGAAAGGTAAACATCCAGGAGGGTTAACTACAGCTCATTAGCCCACTGTGGTTCCAAGCCAACTTGATCAGAAAACACTCATCCCTTGGGTGGAAACTGGGAGTAATGTGGATGAGAATAATGGAATTGTTGAGTCTAGAACAGGCATTTAGTCTGATCTTTTAGGCCTTAATTGGGGCACAGGGGCACAGCAGAAGGGATTAGCACCCATTTGGCTATGAATCTTACAAGGTCAAATGTACAAAGTAAGAGTACAGAGAATTTAGAAATTTTAAACTTATACAATGGTGCCAATAATGCAGTGCTTTGCTGACGTCTTTTTACCAAGAGCTCTAGTTGGGGAATGGGTTTTATGAATTGTCTAACCTTATATATTTACTTCTAAAGACATAACATGCATTTAATTATTCCTGAACATGCACTACTTGGAAGACCCTCTCCTAAGCACTAAGGAGGATACAGATGTACGGGAAACTCTCCCTGATGGAAAGGATTTTGTAGGTCTGACACCTGGAATATGCAAGCAACAATAATGCAAAGTGTAACATCATTATCACAAAGTGAATGAAAACAAATGTCACGGGGCTTACAAAATGAAACGATCACACATGATCAAGAACCAGGAACATCTTCCCAGAGGACAGGGAAGATGGTGGTGGTGGCGGTGGTGATTACCAGTTATTAGTAGGGTGAGAGGCCAGGGTGGGAACAGTTTACGTGTAAGTGAGGAGTTAGCTCTGAGGACAATAAAGGTTCTGTTATAGTCTGTTCCTCTAGCAGATATTTATCAAGGACCTCATAAACATGAGACACTAGAATTGAGGCTGGGGACAGAGATAGGAGCTTCTTGTTGAAGCTTTCATGGTCTCACAGAGGAACAAAGAGTAAACAGAAAAATAATGTAATAGGTAAGCACTATCCTGCATTACAGCCTAGCGGTTGAGAGCAGGAACTCTGCGGTAAGACTGCCTAGGTTGGAACAGAACTCTACCACCTTATGCAAATTTGTTACCTATTTGTTATCTTATGCAAATTACTCAGCCTCTCTTGCCATGGCTTCCTTACCTATGAATGGGTCAGCCATGGCACCTGCCTCACAGGGTAAATGAGATGATTCCTGTAAAGCACTTAGCGTAGTGGTGGACACAGTAAGTACTTAGTAAACAGTACTGGGAGGTATATACTTGTTTCTGCTTCTCCGCATATCTGATGTTACAATGACAGTCTCTTAGAAGTAGAATTAGGGAAGAATCAGTCAGGGATATTAAGTTTTTAAAAATCATTAATCCATTTTTACACATTGTTTTCCAAAATTGTCCTATTGTTTCACACTCTCGTAAGCACTGTATGAAAGTGCTGATCTCAGTATACTCCACAGTTAATACAGTCTTTAAAATTCTTGCCAATTCGGTCGGTGAAAAATGAGATGTCATTGTTGTTTTACTTTCCATATTTTTCATTAGACTGAGGCTAAACATTTTTCATGTTTATTAGCCACATATATTTTTTCTTTACATAAATGGTATTCCCATTTTACACGTGGGAAAACTGGGAATTCTGACTGCAGAATTTGGACTTAAAGAGGTAGGAAATGAGGAGTCCTTGAAAATTAAACAGGAGAAGGTGCCACATCATTTGGTGCCTTTCCATCACTGGCACCTGGGGAAATTTCTCCTCCAAAGTCTGGTTAGCTTTTCTCCTTTGTTGCCCTTCCTCAAAGAACACGGATATTCAGAATATATGCAACAGATATTTAAGGAGCGAAGTATGTGCTTGTAGCCCACATGTCAGGTGGTGCCTCCTACTCTTGGGCAGTCTTATTGACTTTGGTCCAGATATCACTTCTCGGGCCAGAACAGTCAAAAAATCTTTCCTAACTTCTTACAACTCCTGTGGGCTTACGTTCTCTCAGTCTCCCTTCAAGTTGCTACATCTGCCCTGATTCCAGACATAGAATACCCTTCCATCCAGCCAACTGAAATATGAATTCCAGACTTAACTGGTTTCTACATAAAGGGGGAAAAAATCTACCTCTTTCATCCATCATGTGAGCTTAGTGCTTTCATGTAAGGTTTGGGGGAACCTAGGGAAGGGCCACATTAATTGTCAGGGTGGACTTGTATCATCTCCGTGACTGTTCCACACCCTTGCTCTCCCATCTCTTCCTCTCTCACCCTCCTCTTCTTGGAGATTTTGTATATATGTTTTCATTTATACTTTACTCCTGAAATTCTTATCAAATCAAGCAGAAGTTTCTTCAATTTTGAAGTCCCCGAAACTCAGCTTCTAGCCCAGGTGGATTTTTCAAGTTGTTTCTTGTGAAGAATAGAATCTATTATTCTCTCTGAAAAATATTCTGGAGGATACATCTTTCTCCGATCATGAGAATACAACTTTCTCTGATACGTGATGGTGCAAACTATATGAAAGTAGAGACGTCACAGGTTATAGTTTCTCTTAAGCATGGATGATGTTCAAAATATGTAACAACCGGTATTTTCACCTACCAATCAGCATTAAAGGTGGCCTTAGGGACAGAGTAGGCTCTTGGACCCCTGGTCTGCCAGGCATTAGCCCTTTATGCTGAATGTGGGAAAGCCCGGAGGAAGGACTGGTACACTAGCAGGCTTCAGAGCAGCGATACCACGACCATATATCACCTGTTACCAACTAGAACAGAAGTAGTTCCATAGTTTAATGACTATACAGCCACCCTGGTACTCCCCAGCTGAACCTTGGTCTGGCAGCTCATCAAGAACCATCCACTTGATCCTGATCCCACTTTATTCAACTGAAAATACTGCTCCATCCCTCCTCAGGCCTCCCTGTTGTAAAATCACCCCCAAACCCACTCTTTTGGGCCATCCTGCCCTTAACTTGATTGTTTACTTTGGTTGAATGTATTTTGGTCCAAGACCAGTGCCCTGAGATTTTCTGGTTTCTAGGAAACCAATTCATTCTTGACCAAATATTTTCTTTTAATTTCAGGGAGAAATAAACCCCTTCACTGTTACCCCAAATTGTCTCTGTGTCCTTTTCAGTTTCCAAGATAATATATCCTCCCTTCTTTACAGGACCCGATACAACTGCTCTGCTCTGTAGCTTTCTTCATTCCTCGTTAACTTTGTGGATATTACAAACCTCAAGTTTGTTTATCGGGTTGTTGCTAAACAGCAGTCCTTGAGAGTTAAGTTCCAGCAGGGCACCATCCAACAGAAATATAACCTGAGCCACATATATAATTTTAAGCTGTCAAGTAAACACATTAAAAAGTAACAAGAAGCAGGTAAACGTAGTTTTTACATTTTATTTAACTCAATATATCCCAAACAATATTTTAATATATAATCAATATAAAAATTATTAATGGGATGGGGTGCCCGGGGGGGCTCAGTCAGTTAAGCGTCCAATTTCGGCTCAGGTCATGATCTTGCGGTCCATGGGTTCGAGCCCCACTTCAGGCTCTGTGCGGACAGCTCAGAGCCTGGAGCCTGCTTCACATTCTGTGTCTCCTTCCCTCTCTGCTGCTCCCCTGCTCGTGCTCTCTCTCTCTCAAAAATAAATAAACATTAAAAAATTTAATAAAAAAATTATTAATGGGGTAACTCACATTCTTTTGTTTATATGAAGTCTTCAGTTCCAGTGTACCTTTTGTACTTACAACACATCTCCATTCAGACAAGCCACATTTAAAATGGTCACCTGAGACATGTAGTTACTGGCTACTGTTTGGGACAGTGAGGCTCTATAGCCAGAATGCCTAATGCAGCTCCTTAGAGCCCCACCACGTCTTGGCTGTTTCATCTTGGGTAAAAAAAAATGTCGCTGTGTCTCAATTTTTCACCTGTCAAAAGGTGATAATAATAGTACACATCTCTTAAGATCGCTATGAGAATTCAGTGGGAAGGTACAACTCCTGAAACATAATAAGACTTCAATAAATGTTAGCTATTGTTACCACCAGCATGCCTTTTGCTATTTCATCTCCCCATACTACCATCCATTTTCCAACTCTGTATTCAAGATCCAAGAGAACTGGTGTCACCACATCAAGAAACTTCTCTCTCCCAAAGCATAAGAGACTCTTAAAAACTGAGAACAAACTGAGGGTTGATGGGGGGTGGGAGGGAGGGGAGGGTGGGTGATGGGTATTGAGGAGGGCACCTTTTGGGATGAGCACTGGGTGTTGTATGGAAACCAATTTGACAGTAAACTTCATATATTGAAAAAAAATAAATTAAAAAAAAATTAAAAAAAAAAAAAAAAGAAACTTGTCTCTCCAAGAACTTGCTGCCCAGCCATCGCCTTTTTCCAGTTGGAGAAATGACTTAGAACAGTCCCATATCTTTAACTATTTAGATGATGTCTATCCTGGCCTCGATAGACCAAAGGTAACCCAAAAGTGAATTTAGCGCAGTACGGCCCAAGCACAGAAACAGTGAGAAGAACAATTTTTATTTATCTGGTGTCTGAATACTTACTCACCATAGAGCTACTTTTTAAACCAGTCTCCTCATTTATGTAAGCAGCTTCTATCTCTATGCCTGAATTCGAGCCAGTATTTCATGACAGTTCATCCAAAGAAAAGCATTTACCATGGTTTACCCTCCCAAATATTACAGAATGTTATTTATGTGGCCTTTAAGCAGGTGCCATATCCATCCTCAGTCATGGCTTCATTTCAACAATAAATGGCAGATGCGCCATGTTTCCCAAAGGTCTTTTAAAAACAACTCTGTGGATGCCAAGAGATACAGGGATATTAATGACTGGAAAGTTGGGATTTAAGGGATGTATGTAGAATGGAGGGAAGGGAAGCTAAAGGACCCAGTTTTATTAAGAGTGAAACTGTTAACAGAGAGGAAGAGTTCATAAAACTATAGGACAGGAAAATTCATTGAGGGGAAAGTCAAAAACCAAGAGTCAGAAATAATCTAACAGGAAGAATATTTTGTATGATATTATTTGTAGAGAAAAATTGATTGTTTTCAAGGCTCAGAAAAGGTGTTGTGAGAGCAACTTTGCCAAGAAATATGAAAGATGTTTGCATAGGTGAGTGGTACGGTTTATGAAACTTGCAAAAGGAGGAAAAAACATGGAAGCACTTTTGTACACATGGTAAACACCTTAGTTTCTTTGTCTCGAAAAGAAATATTTCCTGATCACAGATGTGGCCAAATATTTCAGCAGGACATGCAACAGACACCCTTACGAAATCACGGTGAAAAGAAGGAGAAATAGCTTAAAGGACTATCTCTGGTGGATATCCAAAGGATCCTTACTGAGTCCTGTTTTAGTTAGCATTTTTGGGGAAGAACACTTCAACAAATTTATAAAATCTGCACATGACAAGAAGACGGAGGTGTCAGAGGGAAGAATCAAACTTCAAAAATACATGGGTAGGCTATAAAGATGAGATCAACTTAAGCAAATGGTACTGAACTGAGTTAAATTTAAAACCAACTGCACAAAGAGAGCACGGGGAAGGCCTGGCTTACTTTGGATCTCAGATAATTGTGAACTTGGGAAACCAGGCTGTCAAAGCAACGAATGCAATCTCAAACTGCTTTAATAGAAAAGCAGCATACCAAACAAGGGAGATGATCATTCTATTGTATTCAACATTAAACAGAACACAGTGATAAATTGATCATTGGTACTTTGATCCAATGGCCAGCATGAAACATATGACAATCATCGAATTTGAGGACCAGGTGAAGAAATATATAGGCTTCTTAGTATGAAGGAGAAAAAAAACTCAGGGACTTCCTGCGAGTGATCATAATGTACCCGGAGGCAGCCACATGGACAAAATGGTGAAAAGTAACTCTACAGGGGAGCATAGGACCCTCAAAGTGGCAGTTATAGCACAAGAGATTTTGTCTCAATATAAAGAAAATCTTTCACAATCTGAATGAAATGGATTCTCTCGGTCATCCAGCTAAGTACCCTGCCACCAAAAATGTTCCAGCATTTTCCAAACAAAAACAGCTCAGGGCCCCCTGTCAAGGATTCCTGAATTGAGTGAGATGTTGAACTAAATGACCTTTAAGGTTCCTTCAGAGACTCTATTAATATGGTATCTATGTAGTAAAATGTGAAAAAATTGAGTCAGTTCTGTCTGACACTATAACATAAATGTGAGGTAATTACACATGCATACCCCCATCACAGAGTACGTGTTATTACTAGAGTTACACCTTAGCTCTTCAGTGTCTGTGGATCAATTATGTCAACAGAGTTATGTGCTGGACTTTGAGCTAGTGAGGCTGAAGGTAAAACAGGGTCAGAATTTATTTGAGTTGATGAAACAGGCTTCATTTTTCCATAACTGGAAAGCATAGGCCAGTCAGCAGGTCTGTTGAGGGAAAGAAACGGGCTATAGAGAAAAATGAATAGCTTTCAGTTCTTCTACTTCTGTTGGCAACACAGGGGAAAGGAAGGGAGGGGGTGCTTAAGGTACACACACACACACACACACACACACACACTCACTCTCCTGGTAGTAACCAGGGACTAGGCTCTGTGACTGTCAACATTTCCAGGTAGCTTGCGAGAAAATGTTCCTCTTCTATATTCATATGATCTTTGCTATTGAGGTTATGAACAGAATTATACTTTTCCTCCTCTCAAGGGATAAATATGTCAGATTGTAAGATACCATTTTTGTCTTTGAGTTGAGGCTACAATAAAATACAAAAAGAAATCTAGATTATCTCTCAGCTCTTCCAGTTTTAAAACAGATGATTCAGTGTGGCTCCCCTTCTGACAATAATGTAATGAGACTCATTTCTTGCAGATCTGAGAAAAGAACCCGCACTACTTTATAGTTTCACTTTGTACATCATTCTTGAGCTATCTTTCACTTCGGTGGAACCAGCCTCCGAGGCTCTTTTCTCTAGACCTGAGTCACCCTGTATTTTTACTTCCCCATCACACTCCTACCCTCATCCTATCTCTCCACTAAAAGTCAAAGCTGCAGCTCAACAGCAAGCCAGAAACTCTGAAGGTACAGATATGAAAGGTGTCCATCGTCTAGTCTGTGGAGATGGAGAAAATGGATCTGTTCAGTCCTCACAGGAAGGGGTACTTACTGTGTAGGCACTCAAGCTCTCCCACATTTAGAGAGTACCAATGGCTTGACCCAAGGATATGGTGGTTCCCAGAAGAAACCAAACTTTTCCAAAGACCAAGAGGGAAATTTAAAAACTACTATTAATATAAAAAACTATAATTTGTATAATCGGTGTCTCATTTAAATAATATAGAGATGAAACAAGTTTGTAATATGCTACCAAAAAATAAGAAGAGTTTCCCTTTACTCAGTGCCTTTACTGAAAATTCATTCAGATCTCTCCCAGGTCAGAGCATCCTTCTCCCACTCTGGTAATCAAAGGGGCAGGATACTAATAAAAACGGAAGGACTCGTGCACCAGGGATACAGAATACGTTAGTGGTTCCATGTGCAATACCTACTTTCCGCTGATAGGCAGGCAACAGGACTCCCTATGTAATGAGTTGCAGACATTCTATTGATCTCCAAAATATAGGATAAGAGGAACACCATCATGAATGGATTTTTTGAGGACCGTAAGTAGGCAGGAGGGTGAAACGCAGCTCTTTGTTCCAAGCAACAGGCAGAGTTAAGTAGGCGTTAACAGAGAAATATTTTAAAAGCCAAAACACCACGGTAATAAAGACACCATGATCTAGGCACACGAATCTGGGCCACATGGACAAAGGTAGCTGACTGAGGTCTGTAAATACCTGGAGTGACTAATGAAGGCCTTTGGGCCCTTCCAAGAGACAAAGTATGCTGCGCTGTAATAAAGCAAATGATCAGAGGGGAAAAAATGAAATAGAATTATTTTAAATGAACAAAGAAGCCCACTCCAAGCAGCAATACTTTAGAACCTGCTGGTTATACTTAATATAGCTAATGCTCAAAAACTAGGAGAGGCCGAGCCTGAGCCCGAACCCAAGGGTTCAATGTCTTCGGAATTTGCACCTTAGCAGGAAAGGGGAAGGTAGGACTGAATGTAGAACTAACGAAGAACATATCCCTTTGTGTCCTAACCAGGAGCGTATATGTCTGTTTTCCTGATCAATAGGAAGCTTCCTGAAGGCAGGAAAGGCCTGGAGTAGTGACTAGAATATAGTAAGTGCTCAGCAAACATTTGTTATGTGAACACAATAGTGCGATCTGGGCTGTCCTCACGTGATAGACTGAATGTGCTAATGGCTTTGATTGATGGCCTCCCCGGACCCACTTCTTTCCAGAACCTTACAGTTCCTCCCATCAAGAGGTAGAATCTGTTTCCTTACCCCGTGAAATGAACTTGCTTAATGACTCATTTTGGTCAGTATGATGTGGAAGAGTGTCACTGTGCTAGTTCTAAGCTTTGACCTCAAGAGGCTTGACACGTTTTTTGCTTTCTTCCTTGGAAGCCTGCTGTGATTTGAGAATCAGCCTGGGCGAGCCTGATGGAGGATGAGAAACTCCATGGTGAAGAGCCCAGCTGTCCCAGCTGAGGTCACTGTAGACAGCCTCTATCCAGCTGACACTCAGGCATGAGAGAACTTAGCCCAACCTGAAGCCTACATGAGTGAGTGGAGCTGAGACCAGAACCATCCAGTTGACTTGTAGGCTCTTGAGAAATAATAAAGAGGTGTTGTTTTAAACCACTAAGCTTTGGACAGAGTATTATTACACAACCACAGCAAACTGACACACCTCACTAAATGTTGCTTTTATGTTCCTTATTACCGATGCTGTTTTTAAGTGTTTGTGATCTATTTTAGTTTCTCATAATTTACTTCAAAGGAAAAAGCGAAAAGATTCCTTATCCTTGATTCAATCATAACTTCTGTCTAAATGTGTCCTCTCTCTTTTCCCACTAGTTAACACTACCTTCTTTAAGTCCTCATTTATTTCTCAACTTTTCTATGAAAATCGGTCCCTAGCTGGCCCCCTGGTATCCATCCTTATTCGAACCCCATCTGTATAATATATGTAAGTGTTATCACCATGAAACATATGTGTGATCATGTCACTCCCCTTCTCAAAAAGTTTAAACCTTTCACATCATGCACAGAACAGAATAAAGTGTGAACTATCCAGATGGCCAATCACATCCCTCACATTTTCACCCCAACACCCCTTTCCAGTTTGGTCTCACAACACAACCCCCACATACCTTCTGTCCCAGCCACACCAGTCTGCCTCCACCGCCGTTCACCGACCTGTCTTCTACGTTCCTACTTGCACATTTCTGCCCAACTTGCTTCCCACCAATTTCCCACCAATCAAAATCCCACTCAGAGCCACCCACTCTGAAAATCAATCCTCATCCTCCACTACATCTTTATGTAATAAAAATGAGATAATAATAGCAATACCACCGATAATAATATAATAATATTTATTAAGTATATAGTTTGAGCTAACACTGTGCATTCTCTTAATCATCACATCAATCCTACGGCACGGCTACTATGACTAATTCACGCGTTCTAGGTGAACAAACTGAGGTTCAAAAGGTTGAGCTAAATCAGTCCAGTGTCAAGTATCTACTAAGAGACAGAGCTAAAACGTGAATCTGGGACTCCAGGAGTAGATACACTATGCCACATCATGTTTTCATTTGAACTTCCCATATTTATTGTAATCGATGAAGCTAAAGTACAAAGTAATTAAATGACTTGCCCGAAGCCACAGAAGCATCAGCAGTACAAGATCATGCATCAGATATTTTGAATCCCCCATTTTTACGCTAATTTTTTGCCACCCAGGAAAATGTAATTGCTTGCCCTCCCCGGCAGAGCTTGAGAATTTTGCCTTTGCCCATTTTTTTTTTTCAGTTCAAGTGCCTGAACCAAACTCAGCAGGTAAATTTCACTTTCTCCTGCTACTGTAATCATCCAGAGCTCTTCAGCCAGGATCCCAAAGCAGAGGAAGAAATTAAGTCTAAAACCAAATTAAAAGAAGTTTTGGCTTACTTTCATTCAAATGTCAGGAAAAGTCCACCCAGGAACCCTGTTAATATACAACTGAACAAAATCTCCCATGTTCCCAACTGTGTGCAATTCTGTCGGGACCAGCACTGATGTCTGGACCATGCTAATCTCCTTCCTTACTACTTTACATACTGTTCTCCCAAAGAGTACCACACGGCTGAACTTACTTGCTTTTCAAAACTGCCACTCCCTTTTAATTACAAAAAATGTCACCCAGGGAACTCCCTAGCCCTGGTGGCCACACTTACACAATTAGGAAAGCAGTCTTGCAACTGGCCTGCGGTTATTAGTCTCCAGAGGCTAGGGGCAAAGAAAGGCCTAGGGAACCAGGAATGGGCCTGGTTTTGCCCAAAAGTACCAGGGCTGAGGGAAAAAGAAAAAAGCCCGGCTGAATACAAATCCAGGTAAACCATGTAAGCTTAGAAATAGTCCTTTTACTAACGCAAAGGGGAAGAAAGGGAAAGTGGTGTGGCTTGTTTTGCCGCTGTGCCTGTTGTCCATTCCCTTTCTTCATCAATGCAGCCGCACAGCAGGTTGGGGCAGCCACAGAGAGCGGCAGGGGCTGCAGAGGGAGCAGAGAAAGGGCCTATTCAAGAGCGCTTAGTCCTCCCAGTTTGAGACTCTCCACAAAAGAGAGGCAACAAATGCAGACTTCAAAGGGAAAAAAAATGTTACAGTCATCCACCTTCTCCAAGGACCCTTTGATGGACAGCTCTTCCCTGCTGTTTTTTATGTTCATCCTCTACCTCCCCAAATTCCGATTCATCTAAGAAGTGTGTGTGTGTGTGTGTGTGTGTGTGTGTGTGTGTGTGTGTGTTTCTTGAGACCTATATAAACAGGCATAGCAAGTGACTGTATGAAGAACATGGTCAGGCCTAACTTAGGCCTGGAAAAGTAACCACTGATGATTATTTGAAAAACTTTCTTAAGTTTCTGAGAAGCCCCCGCATAAAAGAAGATGAACTTCAGTTGCATTCCTGATCTCTTCAGCCATTCGCTGCTTATCTCACACGTGTCATCAGAAAAGGTGAAGATTTTATTTTACACGATCTAGGACTCGAGGGAGATAATGGCAGGTGAGATGGGTCTTTGCTTCCAGGAATGCCCTTACATAGAAAAGAAGTCTTCATGTCTGAGGGCCGTGTATCCACCTGTCAGAAACATCTGCTCTATTTCAAACGTTCTTTCCTCAGAGGCCAACTTGACAGAGCCTCTGATTCTCCCCCAGCCCCCTCCCATTGTGCAATGTTACAGCTTATTATAAGCACCTCTGCCCAAGGGCGGCGGTACAAGTGAAATGAAACACAAATAATAGCCAATTCAGCTAGAAAAAGATCTCAGGGGGCATAGAGGAAAAAATACGAGCTTTCATAAGGTTTGCAAATTATCTAAAGATTTCATAGATCCTATTATTCTCCTACGGCCTGCAAAGTAAGAATACTAACTCAGGTAACAGACTCAACATGTTTGAAGACACAATTCAGGCTGGTGGGAGCAACTTCTGTAAATAAGCAGCCATACTTCTAATCCCTCAATACAGGAGAGAAAGGAGGATGGTAGACAATTGGCATAAACATGGAACCCACGTAGCTAGGAATAAAGATCTCACCTTTATCTCCCTCACTAGCTCAATCAGCCCCTCATCTACAAATACATCACATTCCATATTGTGAATACCCAGGAAGCCCCCTTGAATCTGAACACCCTTCGGGACAAATATCCTGACATCTAAGAGCTAAGGGAGATGGAAGGAAGGAGAAAATATCAGGTGCCATCCGGGCCGTGACTATGGCAGGGTGACAGCTGCAGAGAGGCTCAGGTAAGAGAGGTGGGAAGAGGTAAGACTTCTCCCAAAGTCAGGAGACATCAGAGGGAGGGAGATGGTGTGTGATAAAGTTTTCCACTTTGTTCTTAAGAAAAGATACTCCGGGGACGCCTGGGTGGCTCAGTCGGTTAAGCGTCCGACTTCAGCTCAGGTCACGATCTCGCGGTCTGTGGGTTCGAGCCCCGCGTCGGGCTCTGTGCTGACTGACAGCTCAGAGCCTGGAGCCTGCTTCCGATTCTGTGTCTCCCTCTCTCTCTGCCCCTCCCCGTTCATGCTCTGTCTCTCTCTGTCTCAAAAATAAATAAAAACGTTAAAAAAAAAATTTAAAGAAAAGATACTCTGTTTAGGGGACAGAACTGGGCTCTTGGAACATTAGAGAGGCCACTACAGCATTCGACAGAATGTTAAGTGAAAATTTGCTATTTTCAGCAAATATAACTATTAAAATAATACTATTCCTGTTATTTCTACTGATTATAACCATTTTATACTAATTATAGAAAGATACAATATGAAAGTCTTGTAAAGACCTTATCATTACACTCAACTCTTGCCAAGAATTTGCTAGAACCATAGAATTTTGGCACTTAAGGGAAGCTTGGAGGTCATCTATTCCAACACCTTCATTTTAAAAATGAGTTCATCAAGGTATGGAAAAACTGAGTGACTTCTAGAAGATACTCCAGTTACTTAGACACAGAAATTACCTGGTGCTCACTGGGAACACTATTTCCTGTGCCTCTTAGATAAACTTTGGTGCCCCTTCTTTGAGGAGCCTCTAATTTCTCTCTATTGATGCTTCCCATGGGAGTTAAACCCTCTCCCAGCCCAGAAGGGTGTTTATCTGAGGGAAGGTATTAATAGTTGCAGCCCAAACTTCTGCTTTGAACCTGGAAGGCCCTGCTGGAACTACCTTTGCTGCTAGGAGAAACGATTTCTTTTTTCTCCAAGGGAGGCCATCCTTGGCCCTGACCATCAGCCTTCTGCATAAACTGCCTCTAAGCAATTGGAAGACAGAACTGGTGATAAAGCAATAAACCTCTGCAAATGTTGAGCTCACTTAATTTGCTGACCATCTGATTAATAGCTCATCTCCACATTTCAAGTCAACCCCAGCTAAACCTCTGGAGCTTCTTGCCAAAGGCTTCTTCAAGAGTCTTGATTTTTTTTTTCTCTATGTCCACTTAAAAACCTCATTAAACAAGAGAGAATGTTTTTAAAACAGTCAAATAGTGTTTTATCCATAGCCTTGCATGCCGGAGGTTATAAACTCTTATATTCAACAACAGCTTCTATAGGACCCACGCCAGGGTAGGAGAATGATAAACCACTAACAACAGTGCAATAATGATATCCTGTCACCAATGGAGATCTTAAGTGGCAATAACCGCAAAGGGATGTTACTATTAAACTAAATGTGCATGCCTTCTCTACTGCAGCAGAAAGATTTTGGAAGATAGCTTAGGCTTACACTAGTTGAATGGGAATAAAGGGCGCTATAGCTCAGGATGGCCCACTTCTTTGCGTCCCCTGGGCCAGTCCTTCTCACACCTCAAGAGACCCTAAGATGAAGAATATTTTGGTGGAAATGCCTTCCTGTTACACCTGAGCATCAGCCCAAGATCAGCTTCCTGGTGGCTCCGAATATTCAGAGAAATTTTCTGACCTCAACTGTACATAGGTGCTAATAACGGTGCCTGTGTACAAGGACTGTTGGGAAGATGAAATGAATCTGGGCTAGACCTTAGAATTTGGCAAGGCAATGAGAACAACAAACAAATGTTCCCTCGGTGTTAGCTATTATTTTATCTAATTAAATAGGATGTCTTTCAGCATTTCCTGTTACCACTGGTACCAGTTGAAACTGACCTGCTTTTGCCATCACCCAGGAGAGAAACTGGGGCGAGAGATCATGGTGGTGCTTGGGGAAGCCGGGGGTGCAAGAGGCAACTCTCCCTCTTCCAGCAGGACTCCTTCCCTCTTCAGGCCACAGGCCTTCTGATGCAATCACTTATGTGCACGACTGGTTTTTACCAAAAGGCAGAAGGGCTCCAGAACATACATGATCATAGAGGTGAAGCAAATCAGAAACAGAGTTTCATGTTCGTTTGCAAAGCTTGGCATGAGTTTAAAGCAGGAACACATCACCAGCACCATCTGCACACAGCATCTGCTATACCTGATACCTGAGGTATTAGCTGGGGATGGCACTTCTTCTGGGATGTCCGCCCGGCATTCAAACTTCTGAACTCCTATGGAACTCGGGGAAAATCTATCCTCAGCTTTCCTGGGCTCTACCTGCCTGTCCATCACAGACACGGTCCCTCTGAGCAAATCTCTCTCATCTTCAGCTTGCAGGACCTTTGGTCCCTCATGCAATGTCCCTGCAGGGAGACCTGGCTCCCCATCTTAGCAGCACCCCATCTTTCTGTACCAACCTTTGCCCCTCCTGTGCCCTCCTGCCTCCTCTTGTCCTCTTGCCCCTCAGGCTTCCCTGCCCCACTCATCCTCAAGCCCTTCTGATCTGAATCATCTGAGTTCACTATCTCTGGTTTTCCTTAAATACACAAATTCATTTTTAAAAAGAAAAAAAAAAAGACCCTAATTTTTTTCACTGCTCCCTAACCATAAGTCCCACCTGACCCAGACGAAAATGTTTTTATTCCTCCTTTTGAGAGATCCAAATAGCTAAAGACAGCACCAACAGGCCCACAGAGGCCTCTCATTATGTTTTCCATAACTTGTAGGGTAATTACGTTTTATAGTAGTCATCTCCCATGAACGCTCTGTGGAGAATCATTTCTGTGTTCTGGGGTGCAGGGCCCCATTGATGGAGTGGCGGCAGTGAATTGGGCGGCGGGCAGCACCACGGGCAGTGATTTTACAAAATATGTAGTAGGAACCTCAAACGTAGAGAAGATTCCCACTCCTGTTGCTGAAGCTGTTGATGTGAAATTAGGACCATTATCAGGGCCCAATCCAGTGCTGGAAGCAGGACCTAAGGTAGGTAGTTTAGTCTGTGCAACACTAGGGCCAAAAAAGGAACCCAGAGAGTAGGGCCAAGAGTGTAAGGCAGAGCAAGGCCAGAGGCTGGGATCGGAGCAATAGGGACAAGGCTGGAGCTCTGCCCCAGAAACAAAGCAGGAGGGACAAAGGGACACAGGGGTTAGAGCCCAGGCCCCACATCAGGGAAAGGAGAAGTCTGCACGGGACTTATTTATTTTAGCACAGGTCAGTATGTAATAGCTATAGCAAACAACGACCGTGCAGAGACCACGGAAGGGACTTAAATGGCATCTGTTCATGACAACAGACTTAACGTTCTACCTCTTGTGAAAGATTCACAAAACTTTAAATGACAAAAAGAACCACAAGATTGTACCTTGGACAGTATACTATGCTCCAATTCTTATTAGGGCGCCTATAGTTTGTTTTTTTGTTTTGTTTTGTTTTGTTTTTAATTTTTACAATTTCTGAGTTAACCACAAGATTACCACTCTATTAGATCTTCCATTTTCTCAACAGCCTTGTGAGGTAGGAATTTTTAACTCAAATGTATAGGTGAGGAAACTGAAGCTCAGAGATACTAAGGGACTTTCCCAAGGCTGGAGAGCCGGTAGTTGTCAGAGCTATGATTAGAACACGCATTCTGACTCCACGCCCAGTGCTCTTCTCAATAAGCCTCAGGTGCTACCACAACAGAAGGGAGGGTCTCTCACCTCCTAAATGGCAGTCATTGGCCTAGGACCAATGAAGAGGGTCATGTCCCAGCTGAGCCAGGACTGTCATTTTAAGTGTTTGGGCATGCCTTGGAAACGGGAGGGGGTGGGCTCGGCAGAGGTCTACCTTCATGGGAAATGAAGAAGCCTAAGGAAAGAAGGAATCAAATATGTTCACTCTATTAACAAAGCAGTAGTCAGAGGACGGGAAGAGTGGCTTAGAAGCCACCTTGAGAGCTATCACTTGACCCTCTCTCCCAGCCTGACCTGTGTGTGTCCTCAGGGGATAAGGAAGGAGGACATGTAAGTAAAAAGTGAAAAACTGTTTTCTGTTAAAGCCTTTGGAAGAAACACATCACGAGCATCCAGCTTTGGTAATGGTATGTAACATAACGGGCGAAAGAATCTTTCTCCCAGATACTTCACCACAGACAGTGTGAAAGCTCTTATGAAAGGCATTATGAAGACTCCAGTGCACATGAGGCAGGAGCTTAGTGGGAAACTGCTATCCGCAGGGAGACTGTCATCTCAATGGGAGAAGACAGCAGGGTCTGAGAGAGGCTATGGTGCAAGGCTGAGGTTATGGAACTCAACTCAAACATCAGCCAAGCAAATAAAACAGGAGGAAACGGCAATGGTACCAAGACAGAAATGGGAAACCCACAGAAAATGGTAGCCATTGCCAGCAAATAGAGCACCAGAACTGTTTGGGAGCCCTGTCACATACCTTCCTGGGAAGTCGCCAACGTACGCCTGCAGATGACGGCTTTGTGGGGGACTGTGGTCTCGAATGAGTAGGAAGAAATAAGAACCAATGCAATTTGGACTGTTACTGATATTATGCATGCACAAAGGGGTGAAGCCTGGGGAAATTAGTGTTACATGTAATATTCCTAACTGCATTTGTGATGTCTGTAATTCAAACTAATCCCAAAGTAGACCTGAATATTTTGGATAAAGTTATGCAACTCACAAATCTTTGGTCCTCAAGAAAATGTCAGGCCACACTTACCCGCCAGCCAAACATGTGTTCAGGACCTTCCCTCCTTTCTGAAGGAATGAACTGAGCACTAAGGACCTCATGAAATGTGGTCTTCTGTTTTTCTCCCACCCTTCTTTGGCATACGCTTCCTTGTTTGAACCTGCTCCCTGCCAACTCGCAAAGGGCTCCAGGAACAAAGCCTCAGCACTGCTCCTCACTGAAAGACACGGGTTGGAAAAGCCCCCTCTGGCCCACCTTTCTCCATGGTTTGGCCCCTTATTTGAACGGTATGTTCCAACGGGGCTCTCCAAATCCTGACTCAGCACCTGGGCACAATCAGCAAGTTCCTCTGTTACCATCAGACTTTATAGGAGATAAAAATGGAGGGGGGCACGTTTTTAATTCCTTTGAAATCTATGTCTTCAACTCCTTAATGAAAGTGGGGAAAAAAGATAAGGCAAAGAAAAAGGGAGTAGCTTCCATACTTCTGTGTTCCTGAGTAAGGACCCCCCCACCTTGTTTCTATGACAACAGGCCAGTAAATGTTTCTACACAAGCAGGTCCATTTCACTGCATCTGCAAAGACACCTCTCTACTAAATTAAATACCGAACTAGGATGAGTAACCACCAGTACAAACTTTACACTTCAGCTAGTTCCATCATTAAGACATCACCCCCTCCCAAACCCGAAGGTCACAAAGAGGTCACAAAGATTCAGAGACACCCGAGAAAATAAAATATTTTTGCACTGGTACATATCCAGCAAGAAATCCCTCTACAATTGTCTGGCAGACATATCACAAAGCGGTTCAAGACAATTCAGTAATCAGAAGAAATGAGGCTAAAAATAAATAATGTCAGGCACAGAGTGGAAAGATAAATCTCCACAAAATATTGGCAAGTGCTTCTCTGCTCGCCAAGGCTCAGAATACACAAATGCCCTTTTTTGTTCAGCCATGACAATCTAATTCAGGTTTTGGCCTCCCAGAAGGTGATCACTGAGTCCAGATGGACACCACACCATCTCGTCTTCCTGGGCACAGAAGCCAGACTGCACTGCAGGTATGTGCTGAAATTCAGTCCCATTTCTCCACTGCCAGCTAGCCTGGCCAAGAGAGGAGCTGCCCCATCCCTGGAGCCAGCTAGCTCCTGGGTTGGCTGCGCAAGGCCACAGAGCGGTAGGATTCCTTGGGCCACTCTGATGTTTCAGGACTTAAAGGGGCAATCAGAACACTGCTCTGCTCACCCCGCAGAATACCGAATGACTGGAGGACAGAATCGTGACATGAGCAGAACCAAGCAAGTAAAATTAACAGAAACAAGTGCTGTTTAATACAAAGAAGCCGAGCCAATCTGTATTGAGCAGAGGAGAAAAGGATCCAGGAATATTTAGCAGACAATAAGCTAACTGAGTTAGTAATGTAACGAGACTAAGAAAAAGTCATATCAGGATGTCTAAAGTTAAGTGTGCAGAGTAGACATAAGAGGGTGGCTGCCACCATTAAAGTATGACCGCTAAAAGTTCAACCTTTTCTAGACAAAAACATCAGGTTTGTGCAGTGGCCAAAAAAAAGGAAAAAAAAAAAAAAAAAGGAAAGAAAAAAAAGTGGGCCTTATACTGGGAAGAACTGGATCTGACCTTGCCATACACTTCACTATGCTACCTAGCAATAACTCTCTGAGCCTCCGTTTTTTCACCTGTAAAATGGACATAATAACAACGTATAGCTCACTACGTTGAACCAATAAAATGAGATAATAGATATAAAGTGCTTTATAGTATGTGACAAGGAATAAGGGTCCAACAGATGTTAGCTACTAATGGAACATCTATTTCTGATATTGCCAAAAAAAATGAGTGAAAATGTGGAAGGTTCTTGGGGAACGATACATATTTTAAATGTCGTAACATGTGTCCTCACCTGAAAACTTGACCAGCTACAGACCCATAAAACGAAGGACTAGACCCTCAGAGTTCAAGCCTCTAACCCATTCTATAAGGCTGAGCCTGGGGATCAGCCAGACTCCTTGGCTATCGTCTTTCTCTTCAACCTCACTTGATCAGTGTAGGAAAGAGGACTAAAGGGGAGCCTGATTGCGAGGACAAGGCACATGCAGGGACCAACAGCGGCTGGATTTGCAAATGACCAGACAAGCCCTTCCCCAGTTCAGAAAAGCTTTTAGAACCATTTGAAACTGAACTGTCCATTAACCTTGAAAGCAGGCAGTTAGTAATGCAAATAGCAAGTCACCTTATAAAGAAAAAAAAGAAAAGATCAACATCAGGAAAAAAAAAGTTAGAGAGGGAGGGAGGCAAACCATAAGAGACTCTTAAAAACTGATAATAAACTGAGGGTTGATGGGGGTGGGAGGGAGGGGAAAGTGGGTGACGGGCATGGAGGAGGGTACCTGTTGGGATGAGCACTGGGTGTTGTATGGAAACCAATTTGACAATAAATTTCATATTTAAAAAATTAAGAAATTAAAAAAAAAAAACCTTTGTGAGATAAACAGGCTTCCTGCCCCACATCTCGTCTCCTCCATCTGGTCAGGCAAACGTTCTCGTCCATCACTCCACCACTTGCTCTGCCATTTCGTGAAGGCTTGGGAGCGTGAACAGGAAAAGACCTTAAAGTCCACCCAGTTCCGACCTGGCCTGGCATTTGCACAAAGGAATTGAAACCTGAAGGCATTAAGGCAGTTTCCAAGAACACAGATTTAGTGGCAAAACTGGTACAAGACACCGGTTTTCCTAATTATCTGTCATACCTGCCTTGTTCATTCTCACCTCAAAGATTTCATTGTGACAAGAAACACGAGGCCTCCACTTCTCTGTATTTACCTAGCAAGCTCTGTAAAGGAAGATAAAGCACCCAGCTTTGGCATTTCTCACTCACAGCCATAAGCAGATGATTCAAAAGACGTATCAACTGTACCTTTTACTAAAATGACAGTGGAAAATAGAGGAACCGGTTCCCATTTGGGACAGGGATTGGTTCATTCTGCTTGAGTCACTGTAGACATGATTGTGCCATTAATTTTGAAAAGTCCCTAATGTGGTTCTCAGAATATGAGTAGGACCTGTCTAGCCATTTTCAAATAAGTCTAGCTTCATTTCAAATGGATAGAAACTACGTACTTGGAATAAAGTAACAATCGGTCTCCACTTCCGTAGAGGTTCAAAAGCTATTTCATAAAACTGCAACAGAGTTTCGTGATACATGAGACACAGGTAATGTCCTTATTTCTGGATATGAAACTAAAAAAAAAAAAATGACTTGGCATTATCTTTATTCTTAGAAATCTTATAAAACAATACCGGTCAACTTGAATGGTTCAGCTGTTCTCCCAAATGAAGACACAAGCTGGAGAGCTACCCTCCTGTGATCCTTTCTGTCATCTCTGCTGTATTATTACAGTGATATTCTAGGAGTGCTTAATTCCTTACCATCCTTTCATCTCCTACCTCCAATAACTTTCAGACTCCAGTTTGCGAAAAGCCTCCCTCTCTACCCAGTCACGTCCAGCCCATCTTTTAAGTCACAGCTGTGATTCAGAAGGTCTGGGGTGAAGCCCAAGACTCCGCATTTCTAACAAGGTCCCTGAAAATATTCATGCTGCTGGTCCTCAGACTGTATGTGAAATGCCAAACTCTAGAGTATCCTGCAATCAACTGCACCCAACCTGGACCTGGGATAGCTCCCTCTTTCCTCAGGTGTGACTACCCTGACCTGAGTGTTGCCCTAAAACTCCAAGAGTGTCTACCCTGACCAGGGATGTCTCCCTAATTCCCCAGGTGTGACTTCTGTGACCTGCGATTTCCCTCTAAATGACCAAGGTATGTCTGCTATGACCTGGGATGTCTCTTAATCGCACGTAAGTATGATCATAACCTACCTGCTATGGCCTGCCTGATAACCCAGGTTATTCCTGACCCATCACCCTTCCTCAGTAACCTCTTTACTAAAATGTCTAAAATGGTTTTTGTGGGCTTACTGTGAAACAAATACATGATCGCAGTGTTAGAGAAAAGAGCAAGTGAGGTTGTCATTCATTCACTCAGTTAAAAAAAAAAAGTGTCAATGTTGCAATATGGTATATGCATCATTCTAGCCCCTATAGGGATAAAAAGACGAATAACATACAATCTAATCTGAAGACAGATGTCTTGGTCCCACAGCATACTAGCTGGTTGACCTTGGAAAAATTAATGTTTGTATTAGTTTTTTCCTCTGTAAAACGAAGATAACAATGTTCATCTCACAGTATAAAATAGAATTATATACATAAACTCTTAACATTCTTGAAAATATACCATAAAAATGTATGATGGGCTTATTATTATACGTTCAGGCTCCCCTCTTACACTGTCAGCTGCCTTAAGATGAGAAATACCACCTTATCCCTTCCACCAAAACTAAGAGTTTAGCATAGTTCTTTACACTTTATGGAATACAAACTCTTCTTTCATGAAATTTCTTATCTCTTTTATTCCTATCCTTGGATAAGTAGTACGTCTAGAACATTTCCACATGAAACAACAGAACCGGATGGATTTTAGGACATACCCTTCAGAAAATCTCTGTTCTGCACAGTTTATTATTCCAACATTAAGATCTTCCTTGAATTTAACAAGGTACTTCATTTCCTTGTGGCCCCTTTCTTCCACTGATCTCAGAACATTCCCCATAATCACCGGCACTCAATAAATATTCATTGAATGACTGAATTAATATTAAGGTTTGACATCTGTTAAATCTAAGGATATATTGACAGGTTTGGGAACTGGGGCCAGAATCTGTAGACTTTCTTCCCTTCCTGAACAATTTCATTGCCCTGGGTCAGGGCAGTCTGGAAGCCACCTGAGGCCTTTATACTGTGCTTTGAAAGCACTTATGATTGATAAACCTGTTCCTTAAGAATCCTGGCCACTCATGTAATTGACACTAATCCACCCTTCCCGCTCCGGGCCCCCCCACAGGGCTAAAGGCTAAATAAGACCAAACACATTCTGCCTCTGGGGGTGGTAGAGGGTGAGTGACACTTCAACAGAGAGGGTGGAGAGGAATTTCGAGTTCTCGCGGTCATTCCAGGTGTCTCCTTTGCATTGTGCCTGCATTTCCAGGGACTGCCAATGAAGCACCATATCCACTCAGGCTGAGGCACACCCACCACGAGGCTGGGTCCAAATGCTTTCAGATCATAGGACACCTGAGAGATTGCTAAACCATGATCTCAGGGTAGAACCCCAGGGCATCTCTTGCCCATTGCCTTCTTCTCCAGGTGCTGTTCCTACTGCCGCCACACAGACAAGATTAACAAGAAGGTTATATTTAAACTTCCAAGAGGCGCTGCTGTGCCATTATGGGTCTATTTAAAATCCTCCGGGCAGCTGCAGTACATAATAACAAATCAGCAGGAGGGAGGGAGGAAAGGGAGGAAAAGGGAAGGAGGAGGGGAGGTGGTCAGGAGCATCACAGATTGTTTCTGTGAAAAACTGACTGTCAAGATGGCAGGGAGTGCAGGCAAGTTAAAGATGTCCCCCATGGTGAGAGAGGGAGATAGAATGCATCAGGAGAATGTGCTAAGCAGGGATGGGGTGGGGGGGGCGGGGACCTAGGATCCTAATATGAAAATCTACCAGACCTGGAAACTTGCCACCTTCCTGAAAGATGTTAGAACTCCAGAATACTCTATTTCTCCCAGGGGACCCTACTGAACAACACAAGCCATCCGTTTTGGTGTTGATGAAAGATCAGCCCCAGAATGTAAAGAGCTCTGGTAAGGGGAATACAGAGCTGCTCCCTCAAATCCAACCAAAGCATGCCATTCTGCTTCTTGATTCAGCATCCAATACTTCACCCGGTGGGAGGTCCAGCTCATGTTCCCTTAAAGAACATTTCCTACTGCACCAGCCTTAAAAGCAAATGACTTACCTACAGCTGGGCTCAATTTTGACCTTGAAGTCCCACCCCACTTCTTGCTGTCTTTGCTGGGTGTGGGCATAAGTCTTTTTTAGCCTCTACTTGCCTTCTCCCATCAAAGTCTTGTGGGTACAGTGGAATATTCGCAAGGTTTCCTGAATTGTGGAGCAAAATCATATTCACTTTCCTCTCCTGTCCTCCCTTCATCGGTGGTATTTGTCATTCTTAGTTTGACTCACATTATCCAAACTCCTGACCATTTTTATCACTCTTTGCTAAACCTGCTTCAAAGGTACTGATATTTTCTTGGTTTTTATTTCATGTACAAATTTACTAAAATCTCCACTAGTTGTTTAAACTATCACTCTTTGCCCACCCTTGGGGTTTCCATATGGCATTAACATCTCTGGTTACAAGATGGTTACATCTCTGGTTACAAGAAATTACAAGATGAACCCAACATGCAATCATGGGCAGCATATTCTTAATTTTGTTTTTGAAGTTACTAATTGATTCACTTTACTTCTATGAATGGCCAAATTGGATGTCATGTGTTCAAAAACCATTTACCATGAACTTAAGTTATAAGACTTGGAAATCCACAAGGATCTAATGAACCAAGTAAATGTCAAAAATTCACTTTCTACTGCATAGACATACTTTAAATGTTATGTAATATTCTGATATAAATATATAAGTAAGCTATGTAAGATCCAAGGCCTATATATGTTAATTATCTCAAAAACAATATTCTAGTAGATCAACAAATCTCAACAGTTCATACAAATTAAAAATGCATTCCTCAAGGAGCTTTATCTTCTTTTTGTTTTGTTTATGGTTGAATGCCCAATAAGTGGGAAACTTATTAAACAACAGTCTCTACTAAAGTAGTAATTGACAAACAACATGTATTTTATAATTATGTTACCAATCCATAATTTGTTACAAAACAAAATCTGCCATACCAATATATACTTATTGATAGTGGACACAGATTTAGAATTAAGTCTATATAAGTAGTAAATGTTCATTAATATATTCAGTGTTCATGAAATATATTGTGCAAATATTACCAACATGCACAGACTGTATAAAACACTCTGTACTCTGTCCTGACATGTTTAGATCACAATATGTGACTCATATAGCAAAACTCTATAAGAGTCTACAAAGGACTTGTTATCTAGGATCAATGTCTTTCCTTTTTTTTTTTTTCATTTCTTTTTTCTTTTTAATATTTATTTATTTGGGAGGAAGCGCAAGTGGTGGAGGAGCAGAGAGAGGGGGACAAAGGATCTGAAGCAGGCTCTGCACTGACAGGCTGACAGCAGTGAGCCCGAGATGGGGCTCAAACCCATGAACCACAAGATCATGACCTGAGCCGAAGTCAGACGCTCAACTGACTGAGCCACCCAGGTGCCCTTCTTTTTTTTTTGAATTTCTGTATCTTATCCTATAAATACAGGGAGCTCAAAAGATAAGACTTCCAGAAAGAAAGAGTAAGAAGGCAAGAGAGCACCACCAGGACACGTCACAGCATCAGGTCCAATCTCCAAATGACTGAGGGGACAAAGGACCCGAAACAGCATCCCAGTCAGCCTGTAGAAATGGCTCCCCCGTCCAATATGAAAACAAATGGTCTTGGCTGAGTGAAAATGACCTTCTCAAAAATAAATACAGCAAGAATCCTTTATACTCCAAAGAGTTCCTTCTGGGTGAGATGATCGATGAGGAAATCAGATAGAACAATTCCAAGGTGTCAGACAGGAAAAAAAAAAAAAAAAAAAAAAAAAAAAAAAAAAAAAAAAAAAAACTTGAGAAAAGAAAAGAAATGCAGCCCTGTCACAGAGCCATCCCTCGTGCGGCCTCCACCTGAACCTGTGCTCACCACTTAGTATCAGAGCTCCTGGCCTCTTTACTCACTATATTACAGTCCTCCCCCTTTCGCTGAACTAAGCCTTCTTCTGGTCTGGCCCCTGGGAACAGCTCTGAACTTGGTACAGAGGGTGTCTTAGATGAGACTGGCTATCCACCCTGGCCAACTGTGTGGAGTCTGGGTGAGCAGACAGGGGGCGCCACCCCGACTCAGCTTCCTGCGTTGACACTTGTCCTTCTGTTTGCTTGGGGCCCATCCATTCACACACCCACCAGCTGTTTCCTGAGTCCTTACTTGTATTGGGTGCTCAGGACATAAAAAAAAAAAAAAAAAAAAAAAAAAAAAAAAAAAAAAAAAAAGAATAAGATGATGCTTCCCTGAAGAAGCTGGAAGTCAAGGCAAAGTAACAAACATGTAAAGAAAAATGAACAACTTTTTAAGTAAAATCACGAGGACAGACACAAGGGGAGAAAACAGCTGCCATTTTAAAGGACCTACCAGAATCACAGAAGATTCACAAAAGCAAAATAAAAATCAAGAGGCTAGTAGGTATGTTTTAAAAGCTCAACCTCACTAGTTAACTAAATAGAAATTTAAACAATAACATTTTACCTTCTTACATATGCAAAAAACATTTTTTTCATTATTGCAAAGAAATAGTGCTATTGATAAGCATGCATACTAGTTTAAAATTTCTGGAGATCAATTTGATAATGTATATCAAACTGTCTTTCCTCAATGTTGATACTATTTGACCAGGCCAATCCAGTTCTGCAAATTTATATTAAAGAGATAATTTAGAATAGAAAAACAGATTTCTCTGCGAGGATGTCCCACGATTATATGATTTGTAAAACCCCTCAATTTGAAAATCTGGGTAAATTACATAGTTCTACACGGTCATTAAAAATGATGCAGAAGGATGTTTCTGACAGGAAGAATGACCATCGTACATTGATAAATAGAAAAGGCTGGACATGAAACAATATGCATAGTATGACCTCATTTTTATTTTACATAACACACAATGAGAGATGTTTAGAGTACTAACTACTATCTGGTGAGATGATGTCTGCTTTAATTTCTCCCTTGTCTTCCAATTTTTCCCCAATGCGCATGTATTGCTTTTGCAGTAAGAATAATTAAGTTTGTAGAAGAAACTAAAGCACAGGTCTTGTGTGAGGCACTGGGCTGGGGTGTATATACCACTGCAAATTTTCACAGCTTTGCAGAGGATGACCGATAGTGAGTGACTTGTCTAGTTCAGACAGCTAGTAACTAGCAGTCGAGATTAGACATCACGTTCCAAAAACCCGTTTCCCTCCCAATTGGCTAGTCTGCAATACTTACTTGTTCCGTAGAATTAGATTTTTTTCATTGATCTTACTGTGATGTTTTAAAAAGTTTTTCCATAGGGGCGCCTGGGTGGCTTAGTCGGTTAAACGTCTGACTGGCTCAGGTCACGATCTCGCGGTTTCTGAGTTTGAGCCCCGCGTCGGGCTCTAGGCTGACAGCTCAGAGCCTGGAGTCTGCTTCAAGTTCTGTTTCTCCCTCTCTCTGCCCCTCCCTCACTCACGCTCTGCCTGTGTCTCTCTCTCAAAAAATAAATAAACATTAAAAAAAAAAAAACTAAAAAAAAATTTCCATATATACTAAACTGAAAATTTTTTTAAATGCAAAAACAAAAATAAAACGTAGGGGACTGTGAAAAGCACAAAACCACTTTTAGAAGACTTCTTTCACTTTGTATCTGAGCATGCAGCAAAGCACCCTAAAGCCCATGGTGAGAGGGGAAGGGGCAGATCCAGTGGGGAGCCAGAAAGAAACACACTCATGCAGGAACAGCAATTCACCCACATCCAAGTCTCGACTGATGGAGAATCAACCCAGATGGGCATTTGCCTTTCTGCCTGTGAACCTGCAGTTATGTTTGTTCCAACCAGTCATTTTATGCCCCTCTGGTCTATGTAAAGTACACTACACGGAATTATATTGTGCTCAATATGAGCTGTCACTTCACTAAGTGCTTTATTCATTGTTTGCCCATTTTCATCTTTCTCTGAATCTGCCAAATTCTATCTTCTCCCTGGAATGTGGATTCCTAGGTGGTCCAGTATGAGCCTGTCAAACTTTCGCCTCTTCTTTGATATCACCGTGTCTTGTGGCTTCTACAGATTCTTTTTGTTAGAGAGACATTATATTTAGATAAGAAACCTTTTAAATGCCTCTTTAATCCTCCATGGCTTGTTTTGTCCACCCTACCCTGTGCATTACTTAGGTTTTATTAAACTGATTTTCACTCTCTGCTCTTCTCACATCCCAGAAAGATCAGTGCTTTGTTAGTGTTTTAGGTTGCTATTCCTAAAATTTGCACTTTCATACGTTTTTATGCCTTTTAAAAGGGCTCTCCACAGTCATTTGTGGCTCCCCATAATCTCTCTCCACCTAGGTTTTAGTCCTAACTATTCAACAGAAATACAAAAGAAGATCTCTAAACGCCTCTTTCTTAAAAATTCATGCATTTTCATATTCGGCCATGCTGGTCCTAGACTCCACCTAGACTGCCCTCCCTTTGCCCTTGTCCTTACCCATGGCAATCCATGAAATTCAAATACCACCTCCTTAAGAATGCTTTCTCTGATCACACTAATTAAAACACCCCTCTGCACTCATATATAACACTTAGTTTTACAGCTCCTGCAGCGTTTCTCATAGAGATTTACATTATATACTCTTGGTTATGTTTTATCTCCTCCAATAAATTCTAAACTCCATGAGGTCTAGAAGAGTGTCTTGAAGCAATAATGCCTTGCCCATAATGGGTACTCACTAAATATCTGTTAAATGAATGAACAGGGGCGCCTGGGTGGCTCAGTCAGTTAAGCGTCTGACTTCAGCTCAGGTCATGATCTCACAGTTCGTGAGTTCAAGTCCTGCATCGAGCTCTGTGCTGACAACGTGGAGCCTGCTTGGGATTCTCTCTCTTCCCCTTTCCCTTTCTCTGCCCCTCCCCCACTCTCTCTCTCTCTCTCTCTCAAAATAAATAAACTTAAAAAATAAATAAATAAATGGGGTGCTTGGGTGGCTCAATGGGTTAAGTGTCTGACTTTGGCTCAGGCCATGATCTCATGGTCTGTGGGTTCGAGCCTCGTGTCGGGCTCTGTGCTGACAGCTCAGAGCCTGATGCCTGCTAAACATTCTGTGTCTCCCTCTCTCTCTGCCCCTCCCATGCTCGCACTCTGTTTCTGTCTCTCAGTAATGAATAAACATTAAAAAAATTTTTTTTAAATAAACAAATGAATGAACAGGTGGGGCCAACCATATTTTTCTAAGATCCTGGTCATGAAGGCCAGGGCTAATGTGCACAGTGGTGTCCCGTTCACATGCAGCTCACTGTGCCAACCTAAAGTTCACATGGGTTTCCTGAGCATTACGTTGTCCCCTCTCTTATACCCAACACAATACGTGGCCTTGCTGCTTGGGTGTTAATTTCAGTCCGGTTTGGTCTTAGTTGAATTTTCCTTACATACATTTTATTTAGGAGCCCATTTATTTCATCTTCTAGTATTTATTTAGTACTTTACATGTGGGAGGAGCTTTGAAATAACTTATCAGTTATTCTTCGGTGAGGTAGGTCAGTATTAGCACCCTATTTTACAATTAAGAACCTGAAGCCAGAAAGGCTCAATAACTCACGGAGAATCAAAGATAATGTCAGCGTCAAACCCTACAGCTTTTCAGCTTCTTGCCCACAGAATCATACACCTCACCGCATTTCCTACCAGGGCTCACAGATCAGCATAAAATAACCTCATAATCTAAACAAGGCTGGATCAAGAAAAACCTGAAGCTCAAAATTCCAGATAGTCACGCTAAACTACAAGACCGGTGAGATTTTTTTTTCCCTTGAAGGTAGTACCGTTCGATGCTAAGTACAGCACAAGAGGACAGAAGATGCCTGAGTCCCCATTGTGAGGTGTTTGCTTTTCAAACATACAATAAGCATGCACGGCGTTATCATTTATGTTATTAAAGATCTAAAAATATTCAGTTCAAACTCTAATTTGAGCAACTTGGCCCGCCACTTAAATATACTGAAAGTGCCTTGTAAATTATAATACTTTATACAAACATAAGGCCTCTCACCATGTTTGTTTTCCTGCAAATCCCATGAGATTGCTTAAGCTTCTTGACTTTCTGGCCTGAAATTTTGCTTGGTATTAATGAACAGGACACAAGTTCCTTAACATTTCTGGGCTGCTTTATGAAAAGAGGCAGGTGGATTAGAGGACCACTCTGGTAGTCTTCTGCCCAAACCTGCTACAGCTACATGAATCTCTACGACAATTCCTGATGGAAACATTTTAGGCCGGTGAGTGGTCACTGCACCGACGATGGCACGAACTACGTCACACCACTTCTAATAAGAGGCCCTAGAAAATTCCTGTCACTTTTCTGCATTTGTTCACATTTCACTTCATGTGAAGCCCTTCCCCACCCCCACTCTCCCACTCTCCCCTCCCCTCCCCTCATCTTCATTGACCACGTCACCTTGCCCACCCCCCCCCCCCCTTCTAGTCCCAGTAAGCAAGCTTTACTAGGCCAGGACGGAATCTCGCCACTGCGAAATTTGCTTCCATTTCAATCAGCTACAGAGAGGGGGAAAGTGTCCAAATTAAGCTGCTTGATTACGGAAATTAATCTTGTCATTTAGCGTCCCTGTTCTGCAGAACAGGGCCTTTGATTAGCCTCCTTGTTTCAGAATATTACAAGCAGACGTTTATTAAGCAGAAGGCATTTTTTGCCGTCAGGCAAGTTGGAGGGAAAGTAAAGGTACCAAGAGGCTTCTAAAAGCCAGGGCACCACATCGAGGACCCTCAACCTGCTTCCGCATCCCTGTTCTCTCAGAGAAGACTGTCCCAGAATCAGGGCCTCACCCAGGGCCACCCAGCTGTGGACTACTCCTCTGATGGGATGATGTTTAAGAAGCAGAAAGACAACACGTGATCTTTTATCCTTTAAGAAATAGAATGAGCCTCTTGACCTAGAGAAACAAATGATGACCACAGAAAATGCTATAAAGTTAAACGTGTGGAGAACCTGCTACCTTTAAAATAGGGTCATACACTGTAGCAGCTCTGAATTATGGTAATGTCTAGATTAAGAAAGCCATAAAGATTGTATTATGTAATTTTCCTTTTTTGGGGGGGGCAGGGAGACAGGGGTCATTCTGTCTCTCCCACCAGTGTGTATCAGCATTTTAAACCCTGAAGGGGTGCTATCTGGTAGAGAGCAATTTGCTTACTAGACCATGTTCTAAATCTCAGAGTTTCTGGGCTCACTTTGAGTTTGGTAGTGGGAAGGAGTTAGGGTTGACCTGCTCCCAATTCGCACAACTTCCTGGCGGAAGGAGTGTTTCCAATGCTGACAGCTTGACCTAAACCACCCCAGAGGGAGCTCAGCATGAAGCAATGGGGAAGTTCAGTTCAGACATCCCAGGAATTCGCTAGAATGGCTCAAAATGCCTGAGGGCCTCCTGAGCCCTAAAACCAGAGCCTAGGCTACCATCAAAGACAGATAAAATGGTGCTAGAAGACAACCACTTATTGACAAAAACAGAACAAAACCAAATACTGCTCGGTAACAAGAGTCTTCCTTCTCTAATTGGACCTTAACTTCTCCTTAGAACAAGAGCAAAGAAATACATTCAGGGTGATACCTGATGATACATACTCATTAAAGTCATGAACAGATCAAGAATGCAGAAAAATAACTCTGAAACAGGATTTCTGAACTTTGGCACTATCGACATTTTGGGCAAGATAAATCTCTGAGAGAGGCACCATCTTGAACCCTGTAGGATGTTTAGCACTATCCTTGGTTTCTACCCACAAGATGCCAGGAGCACTCTCTACCCCAACTTGTGGCAACCAAAAATATCACCAGATACTGCCAAATGTCTCCTGGGGACAAAGTCACCTTCCATTGAGAACCACTGCTCTAGAATACCAATCTCAGAAAAACCAACTTTCTAACTTCTCAAATAAGCTCGCTATGCTCTTCAACTCTGAGCAGAGATGTGTGGTAGAAAAACCATGTGGTTTGGAAGCTAAGAGGCCTACGATCAAGTCTTAGCTACTGTGTATGAGCATGTGGCCATGACTGCATCTCTTTAAGCTTTCAGGTGCCACCTCGTCACAGAGACCTTCCTTACCCATCTTCTCTCTATAAGCTCACTCCCCCTCCTTCATTTTTCCTTTATCCCCTTACCTTGCTTTACTTTCTTCGTACTACTAAATTCTGTCTCAAATTACATTTTTGTGTTCTCTATTCTCTGTCTCCCTCATGAAAATGTGAGTTTTTTTTTTATCAAAGCAGGGACTCTCTTGTCCACTCAGTATTCTCAAGGTCTAGACTACAATGGGCACTCAGTACATAGGAGTTGAATAAATGTAGTTAAATAAACACATGATCATTCTGAAAGATTTTATTACTGGTGAGTGAGCCTGTATACTTTGTCAGCAGCCTGCCTCCCATACCATAGGCCCCAGAGAAGAAGAATAATCCCTGATACTACTGAATGAATAGTTTGTATGTCTATATCTCACTCTGGACTATAAAAATCTTAAAGGCAAATTTTGTGTCCTTCCTAATAGTTTTCTTGCATTCCTAATGCTTAGTACAGAGTCTGGAACACAGTAGGTATTCAAAAATGTTGGCTGCTTCTAACCGCCAAAAGAATCAGAGGAGAAAGAAATAATACTCCTTCTCTGCTTCTGTCAATAGATCCAAACCCTGGGCCAGCTGCTCACACTGGATGACCAGAAGATCACAGACAGCCTGTCTTCTCCTTTCTACTACCTCTAAAATATATCCACAAATAATGGCTTACCATTGTGTAGAAAAGTCTGACTGTATGAATTGGATTAAGGTACCAGTGGGCAACAAAACATCAGCTACATGTCACATCGAGTAGGAAGAATGTATTGAATCCAGTAGCAAGATTCATCTCTCTAATCATTAACCATTGACACCTATGGTAATTGGCCAAGACCAGGAGCCTAACTTCCGTAAATGGGCACTGGACATGTACAGCTGTGGAAGGAGATAATGAGGGAGATGTCAAAATAAAACACAGCTGTCAGTATAAAAACCAAACTCTCCCTGTTGCCCCATTCCCACTCTCTAAGGTAAAGGCCCTATTTACAGATGATACAGTGTTGTAAAAAAGATGGTCATTATTGTCAGAAAGAGGCATCCTCCCTATGCCTGCACAACGGCATTCAGGGCAATGTGACTTATTTAGTACATCACAAGGGATTTTCCTTCATTAAATGGAATAATCTGGGCTTACTATATAAAGCTGCAGGACTTGGCCACTAACACAGTACCTGACTGGAGGGCAGAAAGTAGACGAGGACATCAGGACTTCTGATTTGGAATTGGGCACAGGGTCCATCTTTTAATGGAGATAAGGAATGAGGAAGATGTCAAGGGAAATAAATATATGAATATGGAGCAGGGATGCTAAGCCTAGGGTTCATGAACGGCCTCAAGGGATTCACGAATCTCCTGAAACCATATGCAGAACTTGCACGTGGATACTTTTCTGAAACAGGGGTCTCTAGCTTTCTCTACATTCTTAAAAGGCTCCGTGACCCAAGGACACTGTTTTATGGAAGTCTCAGAAGAAAAAGAAAAAAAAAAAAAAAAAAGGAAGTATGCCCCGTGCTCTTAAGATACAGTGGTGTCCATAGGCAGGGTTAAATTTTCCAGTTAATCAGTCTATCCAACCATCAAAAAATCCATAATCCATTCAACAAATATTTGCTAAGCCCCAATCTGTGCTCAAGACACTGTGTACCACCATTTCTAGGGGTATGCCCAACAGAAGAAACTGCAAGAATATGTGAGCATTCTTTTCTTCTACGTGGGAACAAAATTCTCAGCAAAATGTTGACTGAAACAACTTTGGGATCAGGCATTTGAACAGACTTTTATTCCCCTATTATATTTGCATTTCCCCCCTACTTATTCTCCTCAACCTCTATTTTCGTCTACACATACCTTTTTTTTTTCTTTTTCCTCTTCTCATCTGCTACTAAATCTATTTCGACTTTTAACACTGTTAGCAAGATCCTGCTACAGTGTTTGGCATTCGATGAAAGAAGAACAGTATAAAATCCAACAAATAAAAAATGCAAATACGTAAAGAATTCAGTGCTTTACTCTATTAAATCTGAAGTACCTGCAAAAGATTAAATCACAACGGAAAGAAATGGAAGTGACGAAAAGAAAGTTAATAGTAAGATAGACATGTTGATCAGGGAGTCCATCACAGAGACATGATATTTAAAACCATGAAATCATTTGCAATGGGAATGGAAAGAGAACAGACTTGCCCTTAAAGTGACCACAGTAGAGAGATCAGTAAAGGCATTTTGTGAAGCATGGTAAACTGAGACCCAGACTACAATGAGGTAAGCCACTGAGAAGTTTAGGGAAATTTTATGTAACACTGTAAATAAACCCAGAAAAGTAAAGACCAAGCAACAAAGCTATTTAATTTTTCTAATGTTTATTTATTTTTGAGAGACAGAGCACAAGTGGGGGAGGGGCAGAGAGAGAAGGAGACACAGAATCTGAAGGAGGCTCCAGGCTCTGAGCCATCAGTGCAAAGCCCGACGCGGGGCTCGAACTCACGAACCGCGAGATCATGACCTGAGCTGAAGTTGGATGATTAACTGTCTGAGTCATCCAGGTGCCCCAATAAAGCTATTTAAAGAGTCACCCTTTTCAACACTGAATATGAGAATTATAATATAAGGAAAGAATGAGAGTGGGCAAAAATGAGAACCAGATGGCCACACAAGCATGTGAGAATACCATAGATTCCAAACATTACTACACTCTAGGACGCTGGGTACCGGGAGTTGGAAACAGGGTGATGATTAAAAATTTTGCTGGCAGCCGTAACAACAACAGAAGCAGCAAAATAAGAGTATTCATAATAGCTAAATTATGAGCTGAATAATGCTAAATAATGAGAAGTTCCTAGGCACCCGTGTTTTACACACGTTCTCATTTCATCCCAATGACCACTCTACACTGTTTTGTGGCAAATGAAGAAACTGAAGGTAAGATTAAAGGCACTTGCAGAGATCATTTATGCAGGGCATAGACGCCAGCCTGCCTAAATGCTAATTTATTCGACAAGGTGTAGAGTAAAAGTCACGACAAATTTAGAGTGCATTTCTTTTTTAAGTGAGTATACACAAGTCAGTAAAGTTCGGTCCTATCTAACAACACAGGTAACAAAATTGCCCTTCTCAGACGTTTGCAGGTTTCTCTCAACCTTGCTTTAATTAAGCCGTACAGCTTCACCTTTGGGGACACGTGAAAATCACAAGGCTGACAGTGTTTATATCTCTGTGTACATGTGTTGTCACGTGCCACCAGTTGAGTCTTGGGATCAACGTGGGCAAATGACTCAGAGGCTGAAATGTGAATGTGTCACCACTAAAGGATTCCCCCAAATGGTTCCTTTTGGACGATGACAAGAAAGCTGCCATAGATTTAAAAAAAAAAAAAAAAAAAAGCCATCAGGAAGGAGACAGCAGAGGTTTAGAGCTGGGATCAAACATTTCAGTTTCCAGGTAACCTGGAAAGTGTTTGCATTTAGGAACATAATGCCTAAAATACAAAACTCTTTCAAGGGATGTGAAGGCAGGCAAATGGTAGCCTTGCCCTTCTGTGTCTTCCTCCATGTCCACTAAAAAACTCTGTGCTCAAGGAACCATAAAGAGAAAGACAGACTTCAAATGTTACATTTAGCCATTAGGGTTGGCTGAGACAGCTAGCAAAGGTGAGAATCACCGCGCAGGCAAGTGTTTTCTTAATGTGATGCTTATTTTATGTGTTCTGGGGTTTGTGACCGATTTCACTGGGGCCACTAACAGGAAACAGCTACAGGGCTTAAGAAGAGAGCTAATGAATTTCAGTGAATAACCAGAACCTCCTCCAAGTCACCAAACCTTTTCTCTACCTTGACAGAAGTTTCGGGAAGTTTCGGTTCTCTTGACGTGTTCTTCAGTGAGCAAGTTCCTCTATGGCAGCAATGTTCAATACAACTTGCTGCAGGGACAGAATAGTCTGTGTCTGTGCTGTGCAATCCGACAACCACCTGCCACATGTGACGACTGGGCAATGAAATGGGGCTCATACTACTAAGGAAGAGGGTTTTCATTTTACTTAATTTTAACTAATTTAAGTTGAAACTAAAATGGCCACATGTAGCCAGTGACTGCTGGGCAGCCACTGCAGAACCTTGAGTGCACTGAGAGGGTCTGGATTCTCATTTTCTATCCTGTCTGTCGCTGAACACTTTTTCAACTCCTCCCTGAACTCTCATCTCTTTGGTTAAAAAAGATGTTTTTTAAATATTTATTTATTTTCTGAGAGAGAGAGGGAGAGAGAGTGCGAGTGGGGGAGCAGCAGAGACACACAGAATCTGAAGCAGGTTCCAGGCTCTGAACTGTCAGCACAGAGCCCGACGCAGGACTCGAACTCATGAACCATGAGATCACGACCTGGGCCGAAGTCAGATGCTTAACCGACTGAGCCACCCGGGCGCCCCTCATCTCTTTGATCTTTTTAAAATCTATCTTTAAATGTCAGTCTTGTTTTCTTAGGTGTTTTTATTCTGTATCTTTATCTGGAAGCATATAAAATTACCCCTTAATAGGTCAAAAGGAGTGGAGTATCAGCAACCCATATGATTCAACTTTGTATCTTAGGCTTCTTTGGTGTGACAAATACATGGCATGACACTACGCATATAGGATCCATCTATGGTTGCATGAATGGAAGGGTGGGTGAAGTAACAAACAAATGAATACTGGGTGAATACGTGAATGACAAAGTTAGGTGGGCAGTAGATATATAAGCATCACTTAAGGTACCTTTTCTCAAATCAGTGGGCAAATATACTGGTAATGAGGTTAAACCACAAGGCAAAAACCCCCTCAAATAAAAAACACATGACAGGAATACATTTCAGGACTGAATCTAGTATCAGGCCCCATTGACAATGGACAAAAAATATATATACAGGAACTTCTGACATCGTAAGAACTAAGCAATCACTACGTATCCAGGGATTCACAAATTCTTTGCGTAGAAAATGATTAAAAATAATTAAGGGTGGGTTGTTTATTGAGGAGGGAAATGGAGTCACTAGAGAAGGGAAATCATGTGCTAGAGACATTTGAAGGGACTGTAGGAAAGATGTATTCACAGTCTAATAATGGGCCTTTGGGAATGTTTCTGTGTAATATGAGAACCAGAGAAGTAAAAAGAAGAGAAAAAGAAAATATCACCAGTTTTTAAAGTCTAACAAAATAAGCTCTCACTGCAAACTGTACTGCCTGGTGGTGTTCATTAAAGCCCACGATGCCTATCTTTGAAGTGGAAAGGTGGGCCAAAATACTCATGTATTTTCTATCTCCCTTCCAAAAATGTGCCTAAAGACTTCAGCATTTTTTCTTCTGAACTGTATTCATGGGCTTCATTTGACGTCATTCCTGACACCAACAATCTTCCCATTAAAAGAACACAAGTAGGTGATAATTGCAAGTGTAAATCAACACCCTATGTCAGGAGACCCAACACACACACACACACACACACACACACACACACACACACACAAATGCAGTTCTCAACGTATGAAATGATGCTGTAAACCCTCTGCCAGCAGTGCATGCACTTGAGAGACATTTGCAAAGCGAAGAATCACTTACGGTCCTTCATCTGGTCCCCATTTATGAAAATCAGCACACATATACAGGTCACATCAAGGATAAGATCACCACATGAGGCTAGATAGGAGATGACAGATCCTTAAAGAGACAGATCCCATACACTTAGCCCAATAAATTTTATATATATTATATTATATTATATTATATTATATTATATTATATATATGATATTATATACCTATTATATATATATATATATATATAAAATAGGTATAAGGAGCTGATACCTATAATACTACGGGATTTGACAATATCATAAAATGGAACCCAGAAAAGTGGATGCATATGGAAATGACAACTGATGTACAGTAAAACTCATTTTTTCTCTCCATCATCCTGGAAAATGCCCAGAAGATTTAAGGTTTAGAGTTTCAATCTGTGATTTGGACTAGGTTCCTATTTTTTCCCCATTTTCCCCCATCTAAAGAAGCCAGAACGTAGGTTACAATGAGGTTACGATGATAAAGTCACAGTTGGGATAAGGTGCCAGCAGGGATTTTTTTGGAGCTCATGCTATGTGAAACATGGAAATTCTACTCTGAGAAGGAGTGAGCGGCAGAACCTGGTTTCCATAGCACTGCCATGGAAACAGCTCTCTGTGACTCTGCCTCCAGGCCCTCTGAAACTGAAGCATCTCTCCCTTTTTTGCTCCAACACCCACCCACCTCTGTATCACATGCCCCCAACCCCTCACAAATGATTAAAGGGTATGGTGAGAAAGTGGAGCCCTAACCAGGCTTTTGCCTAGTTATATTAATACATGTTAATGTTCGTGAAAGAAAAGAAAAAAAAATCTGATGATTCGTTCTCTTGTGGAAGGGAGGTGACGGGTGAAGAGAGAGAAATAAAAACCTAAAGGCCAAAACCCCAAAACCTAAAGGTCCAAAAATAAAAATCTGGCCAAGAAAGTATATTAAAGAGACAGGCCTACTAAACCCATGCACTGGGTTAGTATACTCTCTTTTGTCTGCCTGGGTTGCCAGCATAGAAATATGAAAGATTTACTTAACTATTATAATGTGCTAGAAGCTCTCTCCTAATCTTTATCATTGGTGGTCAACTGGAGGTTTGGTAGGATTTTTTTTCTGTTTCCATCCCTTGGTCATGAAAGTAGAATAAAAGTTTAAAAATGGCCTTCTAGAAGCAGGTAGGAAATCCCAACAGAAGGAAGCATGGATTATTTAGCAAGCTTTGTAACCCTCATGCCTCTTTCTCCAGTCCCTGCGAGGGGGTGACAGCCAGCCAGTGGTGCACTGGTCCGGAATCTGGCTCTGAGACGCGTACTCTGGTTGAGCTGGAGCGATGCCCACTGACAGGGAGCGAGGGAAAGGTCAGGAAGCCTGTTAGCCAGCAGATGCTCGGAAACCTGACAGGGCATAGCACAAAAGCTCCTGGTCCAGCCAGGAGACTGCAGCTAGGACCCTCGGAATCCCATTCCTGTTTTCAGTTCCTTCTCTACCTGATACAATGGACTTGGGACACTGACCTTACCACAGGTGGAATGCACAAAGGCACAAAAGCATCACGCCTTTGAGAAGAATCTGAAGCTACAGTTGCTGGTAAAATTGTTGAGAGGGAACATAATAAAACAAAAGGGCCCCAACAAATTGCTGCCTGGAAAAAGGAGGTGATGTTCTAACCTCTTCAGAATAACCCAACGATGGGTAGGCAGTAGGGAGAGCCCACACATATAAGCCAAGAAGATGAACAGTTGGGCCATGACCTTCCAGCAGCAAGGAATGGCTCTTCTGGGGCCAACAATTAAAATGCTCTATGTATTTCTAAACCTGAAAAATTCTCCTCCACCTGACTCACCGAGGACTGTGAAATGGAAAGCAAAGCCGGCATCAGTCAGAGGTAGACAAGGGGGAGTGAAATAAGACAGGAGTTATGAATTATTCATTTTTATTTATGTGTTGTGGTGGCAATTGTTACAGTTTTTTGTTTCTCCTGGATGTTGAAATTGTAAAAAGAGGACTGAATAATTCAGCATGACTCAAGAAAACATAAATGGAGTATGGTCTGGGCAGTGAATGTCTATGAAATGGATTCACTTTGTTTTTACTCTTAACATTTGTATGAGCACTGGCTTATAATTTAATTAACGACCTATGATAGCTCTAATGAATGTGAGAATATTTGTAAAGCACTTCAGCGTTCTAAATGTGAAAGGGACCAGAGAGGCCTGAGCATTTGTACCAAAGGGCAGGAAGGAGCAAGGGACCCAATGGGAAAGAAAGGGACACTCTGCAGCCGAAGGCCATTCCAGGAAGACGTCAGAGCCCCACATGCCAGAGGCACATTTCTGGTACTAATTCGTGCCCTGGCTGTTGGAGCACTTGTGCTAAGCGCTGCGTGCAATTTCATTTCCTACCACTGTAAGCCTGGAGGCAAGGTAGGATTTATTTTTAAAAAGGACTGGGGGCGCCTGGTGGCTCAGTCACTTAAGCATCTGACTCTTGATTTTGGCTCAGGTCATGATCCCCGCGTGGGTTCAAGCCCTTGCATCGGGCTCTGCGCTGACAGCACAGAGCCTGCTTGGGATTATTTCTCTCTCACCCTGTCTCTTTCTCTGCCCCTCCCCTGCTCTCTCTGGCATGCACACTCTCTCTCTCTCTCCCTCAAAAATAAACATTTAAAAAAAGGGGGGGGGCTGCTAGTTCAGTCTAAGAATCACAAGTAGAGTTGAAGAAATATAAAAAGCATAAATTCCTCATCATTCCTAGAGACTGAAGGGCCAAACTCCAATCTAAACTTCATATAGTTAAATCCATTTTTTCTTTCTATCTGCTTCGCAAAGTCCAGGAATAATGTTTAATGGAACCAACTAAAATGTAAGTAAAGAGGGGACATCGCAAATCCGTTTTAAGATGAGAATGTTCATTACTTTAAGATTGCCGGGCCTCAACTTTCCATCAAAGACAAAACCATCATGGCAGACTGCAGCCCAGGGATGAACCCACACCTTTCTTTGGGTCCTCCCCGAGTGTGTCACACCAGAAAAGTTGTTGGCCTTTTGGGCAGATGATTTTTCATCATGCAGGGCTCTCTTTTATACCACAGGCAGTTTAGCAGCCCTGGCTGCTCTCCATTAAGTGAGAATAACACTCTACAGTTATTGTAACCTCCAAAAAATATATTCACACATTTTCAAACACCCCGTAGGAGTAGGATAGGCTGAACTGTTGTCCTTGTAAAATTCATATGCTGAAGCCCCAGTCCTGGGCACTTCAGAATGAGAGACTGTATTTGGAAAGGGAGTCTTTAAGGAGGTGATAAAGTTAAAGTGAGGTCATGAGAGGGGCACCTGGGTGGCTCAGTCGGTTGAGAGTCCAACTTTGACTCAGGTCATGATCTCACAGCTCGTGAGTTCGAGCCCGGCATCAGGCTCTGTGCTGACAGCTCAGAGCCTGGAGCCTGCTTCAGATTCTGTGTCTCCCTCTCTCTCTGCCCCTAACCCACTCGCATTCTGTCTCTGTCTCTCTCAAAAATAAATAAACGTTAAAAAAAAATTTTTTTTACAAAGTGAGGCCATGAGAGTGGCCCCTAATCCAATTGGACCACTGTCTGTATAAGAAGAGAAGACTGGATACCCCGAGACATCAGGGACATGCACAAATAGAGGAAAGACCAGGTGAGGACACAGGATGAAGGTGGCCATCCGCAAGGCAAGGAGAGAGGCGTTAGAGGAAACCAAACCCACGGATTTGGAGGTTTGGTTTTGGAGTTGAGACTTTGGTGAAATAAATTTCAGAACTTTGGTGAAATAAATTTCTATTATCTAAACCACACAGTCTGTGGCATTTGTTATAGCCTCCCTATCAAACTAATATAGGAGATAATACTACCTTCAGTTGAAAAGCAAAACAAAGTTTCTACACATCTTCAAAATTCAACTCAGGTGAGGGGATGAAGAAGTACAATTTTCTAGTTATAAAATAAATAGAGACATGGGAATGTATAGCATAGAAAATATAGTGAATAAGCCTGTAACAGCTTTATACGGTGACAATGGTATCTGGGCTTACCGGGGTGAGCATTTCACAATGTACATAAATACCGAATCACTGGGCTGTACATTTGGTACTAACACAACATCGTATGTCAGTTATTCTTTAATTAAAAAAAAAACAAAAACAAAACTCAACTCACACTCATCTTGTCCAAAAGCCTTTACTAATCTCTAAAAGGAAATATAAATCCACAATCCTTAATCTAAAACACTAGAAGCAGAGGGGTACCTGGGCGGCGCAGTGGGTTAAGAGACCCACTGTCGATCTCAGCTCAGGTCACGATCTCACGGTTCGTGAATTCGAGCCCTACATCAGCTCTGTGCTGATGGTGTGGAGTCTGCTTGGGATTCTGTCTCTCCTTCTCTCTGACTCTCTCCTGCTTGTGCGTACTCTCTCTCAAAATAAATAAGCTTTAAAAAGAGTTTAAAACACTAGGAGCAGGATGGAGCTTGATAATTTTAAAATTTTCAGGTTTTCAAAAGTAATACAGTAGCGCGGTTACTGAATGTTATCTAACATCACCCTATAGGTATCTGGGGCAAGACCCTATAATTAAATACATAAACGTTTCTTCCATAAAACATAAACACTTTTAAGGTTAAATTAAGCTATAAATAGCTTCACATCACTTTAGGTCATATTTTGCTGCCAAATAAATTCATATTAGGTCAGTTTTTAACAATAAATGAACTACAGAAATGCTTTGTTTTTCAGAATTTGTTGAATTTCTTAGTTGCAATTAAGAGATCAGGGACTTAGTCCCCCTTCCTTAATAAGATGAAATACTGAACTTTCAGTGTTGAGAATTATATGGAGATTCTTCTGGTGAATAGGAGCAACCAACACTCAATATAAACTCCCTGCCCTGGGGCTTTATCTTCCTCACAGGATTCTCCTACTTTGGCTCCTAGCCCTGGGTGGACACTTGTCTCCTTAAATCTCTGGCCCAAGTTTAGACAGAAGCTCTCCCTTAGTTTCCCTTATCTCTGATGGAATAAGCTAGGACTTTCCAAAAGACTTTACTAAATCCCAAAGGATAACAAAGGGTAGACAAACAGAGCTGTTCTGACCCTACTCTGGCTAGCTAGCTCTCAGAGGCTTGCATCCCCCAGTATAATCTACATGAGCCCTACGAGAAAAGAGGAGACAAGGTCTAGAGCAAGTTAGTGCCATCCTAAGCCCCACCACCCAGGGGCACAATCTTAAACACTTTCCATTTTCAAAACCAAGAGAAAGACCTCTTCTCTAGCCTACAGTAAAGAGGGGAAGGAGTTGTAATTCTTCTGCCCATATACCTCTTCATCCAAGCTCAAATATTTATTCAATAAATATTTATTAAGCACATAGTAGGTCCCCAACTCAAAGGAAGCGCTAGGGGCACCACAGTGAGTAAAACACCTGTGAGTGAGTAAAACTCAACACAGTGAGTAAAACTACCCTCATGACCTTCTTAGAAACCTTTTTCTCTGTATTCCTACAGCACATACTGTGCTTACCTCTGCTATAGTACTCACTGCATTGCATTTTAATTGTTAAATGTCAACCTTACTTACTGAACTTTGAGCTTGTTAGAGGAAGGAGCCATGTCCTATTTACTTCTCAAGCATTTTGCACAGTGTTTCGCCTACATTAGGGGGCCAGATAAATGTTGATTGAATTAATGAATAAATGAACCAGCGTGAGGGAGAACTTGGTCACTAAATGCTATCCATTCTATCTTTTAATTACCTAAAAGGCAATCCTTCTTTCTCTTCTTCCCCACTGCTGTGCCTTTACTATGTCTTGACTGATTACTGCAACAGCCTGATAACTGGTCTCCCTGACTACCAAAACTCACCCTCCACATTGCTGCCAGAACTTTCTAAAACAGAAATTTGATCATTCCCCTTTTTCCATTTTTCTGAACTAGAAATTTAATCATTCCACTCGCCCACAGGTCAGACTCCTTTGAATCACATACATGGTCCTTCACAGTCCAACCCAGCCCAGCCCAGCCCATTTTTTTGTCTTACTTTCTTTGCTTCTCTGTTTTTTCCAATCTCCTTCCACTTCCTACGATGCAACAGTTGCCCCATTTACCCAAGACTACTCCATGTTCCTAAAATATACCTTGCTCTTTCATCTCTGTACCTCTGCCCAGGCAGTTGTTCCACTTTTCTGTAATGTTTTATCACTGCTCCTCTTTCCCACCTCCGTCCCTTACCCCAAATCACCTCCCCACTGGAAAAAACTCACTGTTCATTGTTCAGTGTCCAGCTCAAATATCATTTCTTACATGGAGCTTCTCCAGCTCCTCAGGCAAAGTCATTCTCTTCCTCTGATACCAAGCGATACAGTAAGAAGTGCCCCTGGATGAAGGGCTCTGTTTATCCCTTACACACACCATATACTTGGCAGAGGTTATTCCTGACCCCAAACTTAGACTGTGAAATGCATCCCTCTTAACAAGGCTAATCTAATGATCGGTTTATTGTTATCGGGGATTAGTTAATAGCCAATTGAATAATAGACATGGACTGGTGCTAGGGAAGAAGGCAGAGGAACATGAAAGAAAGAAAGAAAGAAAGAAAGAAAGAAAGAAAGAAAGAAAGGAAAAGAAAAAGAGAAAGTAAGAAGAAAAAGAGAAAGAAAGAAAGAAAGAAGAAAAAGAGAAAGAAGAAAAATAGAGAGGAAAGGAAAATAAAAAAAAACAAAGAAAATATGAGAAAAGGAAAAAAGAGAAAAGAAAAGAAGAGGAAAGGAAAGGAAAGAAAAGAAAAAGAAAAGAAAAGAGAAGAAAAAAGAAAAAAAAGAAAGGTACTACATAAAAAGAAATGGGAAGGACATAAAACCAACTATCCCTATTTTACCATTTGCCTAGGATCAATCCTGGCCCATGTAGTAACCAGAAACCCTTGATCATTTGGTTATTTAGAAAAAAAATTAGTACCAGCCACTGTGAAATGTTCCTTTGGAATCATATATGATTGAGTAACAATCAAGTGAACTGCTGAATTCACAAGAATTGCAAGCCCACTATCCTGTTGGGTCCAGATTTTTTTTTTTTTTTTTACCAACCAAAGTTAAAATGAAGGAAATCTATTCCTTGGAGTTTTTAAGGCTTTTAAACATTACTACCTTTCTCCATTATAAGAACAAATAGGGAAGGTAATGAAGCAATAAGAAACTGCCTATAAATATTCTAAATCCTAGCCATGAAATATGTCCTAACTCTAACATATATAACAAGTCAAATGAAATCAGGGAATGAGATTCCTAAAGATTTACTGTGCTCTGTCTTTCTATTCTTCTTCCTTTACTGCATTTCCTAAAGCGTTGGGCCTGGGGTCTTATGAATTAGTAACAAAGGAGCTTCAGAAAGGAATCTGGATGTGCAGGGAAGAGTTCTATGAAGAAGTTACAGAACCACACATAAAATATTCAGTTAAAAATAATGGTACCACCCTTCTAATGATTTGGTCAAAAGGAGCCAACCAGTTGAACAGATTCTGCAAGGCATCTTTAGGGCAGTTCCACCGGATCAGTCAGTTAACGTAGTATTCAAGGATCTAAATGTATCAGGCACTGGAGGACGGTCAGAGGAGCTATCAATAAGTACACAGTTCATGCACTTACAACCTATTGGGTATAACAAAGTGTGCTCATGAGAAAAGTAACTAAAATACAACAGAATCAGATAAAAGTTAATGAGATAAACAGTTAAGAAATGAAAGTATGGGGTAAATATTAAAACTTTATTTATTGAGAAGATTCTTTGTGCCAAGTACTTTACAACATGCCGATTAAATCTTATGATAACTATAAAAGGTCACTATGGTAGAAGTCCTTTTGTCTGACAAGATCAGGATAGGCAGAAATCTGGTGAGAGCAAGGAGTATTTATTCCTTACACATCTTATTTTAATCTAAAATGATGTCTATCCATTTGCTAATATTTTGATATAGAGAAAGAGCCTTTTCTTTGATTGTTGATTTGATGATTACAGTTCTAATATTTCTTCCATAAATGACACCCAAAGTACATAATCCATGATTTCAATTTTCAGTTCCTTAAAGATACCTGGAAAGGATAAGGATAATGAATATACAATTTTTTTTTCCATAAACTCATATGAATATACAATTGGTCCAACCTTTTGTGAAAAGCCTTTTTCTTCACTGAATTTCCCTAGCATCTTTAATGAAAATCAACTTATATGAAGTACTGGGTCATTTATAAGCCCCATTCTGTTCCACCGATCTATATATCTATCCTTATGCTAACAGCACACTATCTTTATTACTGTAGTAAGTTTTGAAATCAAGTAGTCTAAGTCCTCCTCCAACTTCATTCTTTTTCTAAATTTTATTGGCTACTTTAGGTCCTTTGTATTTCCATAAACTTATCAATTTCTACAAAAAATTTCCCAATCAAATTTTGATTGAGATTGAGATGATTCTAAAGATTATAGTAAAAAGAAATGAATCCTAAAATATTGAATCTTTTGCACCATGGGCACAATATATTCTTCCATTTACTTATGTCTTCAATTGTTGTGAGCAATGCTTCTTAGTTTTCAGTGTAGAGATCTTATACACATTTTGTTACATTTTCTGTAAGTATTTCATGTTTTTAAGGCCATTGTAAATAGCATTTTACTTATGTTTCTTAAATTTCCAATTGTCTTCTGACAGTATATAAAAATACAATTGATTCTCATATATCAATTTTTTTTAACGTTTTATTTATTTTTGAGACAGGGAGAGAGAGAGCATGAACAGGGGAGGGTCAGAGAGAGGGAGACACAGAATCTGAAACAGGCTCCAGGCTCTGAGCTGTCAGCACAGAGCCTGACGTGGGGCTCGAACTCACGGACCGCGAGATCATGACCTGAGCCGAAGGCGGCCACTTAATTGACTGAGCCACCCAGGCGTCCCTCACATATCAATTTTAAATCCTGTGACCTTGTTAAATTTGTTTGTTCTGGTAATTTTATGTATATTCCCTAGAATTTTCTACAAAAAAGATCATGTCATGTGAAGAATGATACTTTTAATTCTTTCTTTCGTTTTTCATGACTTACTGATTGTGACAACCCTCAGTATAATACTAAGTAGAAACAGTAAGAGCAAACATCCTTGCCTTATTTCCACCATTTAACATGATGTTAACTGTAGGTTTCTCATAGATAAGTTTATCAGGTTTAGGAAGTTTCCTTCTATTCTCAGTTTGTTGGGATGTTTTATCACGAATGAGTATTGAATTTTGTCAAAATGATTTTCTGCATCTATGGAGATGATCATATGTTTTTTTCTTTTCTGTCAATATGGTGAATTACATTGATTAATTTTCAAATGTTGAATCAACATAGAATTCCTGGAACAAACACTTTTTGGACATGATGTATTATCCTTTTTATACCTTGCTAGATTTTCTATTTACTACTATTTTGTTGAAAATGTTTGCTTCTATGTTCATGAAGAATATTAGTTTATAGTATCCTTAAAATATCTTGTCTCCTTTTGGTACTAAGATAATACTGGTTATGAGTTTTAAAAATGTTCCTTCTTCTATTTCCTAAAAGAATTTGTGTAGAATTTATATTATTCTTTCCTTAAATATTTGGTGGAATTCAATAGTGAAGTCACTTGGGGCTAAGGTTATCTTTGTAAGAAAGATTTTACGTAGGTATTCTATGTCTTTAAAGATACAGGTTTATTCGGGTTATCTTTTCTTCTTAAATGAACTTTGATAGTTTTGTGCCTTTCAAAGAATTTGTCCATTTATCTAGGTTGTCAAATTTATCACCCTATAAAACTTAGTTTAATTCTACTTTTTATCTTTTAATTTCTGTAGGATCTGTAATGATGGCCCTCTTTCATGCCTGATATTGGCAATTTATGTTTAATCTCTTTAATATGTAGTCAGTCTTGCACAGGTTTATCAACTTTATTGATCTTTTCAAAGATCCAGTTTTAGGTTTTATTGGGTTTTTTTTTCTTTCATTTGTCCATTTTCCATTTCATTGATCCCTCTCTTTATAATTTCCTTTCTTCTGTTTATTATGGATTAATATTGCTTTTCTTTTCCTAGATTTTTAATATAGAAGCTTATTAGATCATTGATTGCAGATCTTCCTTATTTTCTAACATAAGCATTTAATTCTATAAATTTCCCTCTAAGCACTGCATTAGTTATTACTGCATAAATTTTATTATGTTGTTTTTTATTTTAATTCAGTTTAAACTATTCCCTAATTACCTTTGTGATTTCTTTTTTGACTCACGTATTATTTAGAAGTTTACTGTTTAATTTCCAAATTTTAGTATTTTCCAGATACCGTTCTGGTAATTCTGATGTGGTCACAGAACACATTTTGTAAGATTTCAATCAGTTTAAGGTTATTGAGACTTGTGTCACAGCCCAGAATATTGCCTATCTTGGTAAATATTACATATGTACCAGAAAAGAACACACATTCTATTGTTGAATGAAGTATTCTACAAAGTCAGAACTGAGTCAAGGTAGTGGATAATGTTCTTCACATCATCTATACCCTTACTATATTTTGGCTTACTTGTTTTGTAAATGACTGAAATAAGTGTTGAAATATCAAACTACAAATGTAGTTTTGTTTCTTTTTTTCTTCCATCAGTAGTCCATCAGTGTTTGCTCTATGTATTCTGAGTGGGTGGCTGCACATACATTTAGTATTGTTACCTCATCTTGAAAATAATGGGCTCTTTTTCATTATGGAATATTCCTTCTCACACCTGTCAGTATTTCCCATCCAAAAGTCTAATTTTATCTGATATCAATATAGCCTCTTAAGATTTCTTTTGATTAGCACTTGTATAATACCTTGGTTTATCTCTTAACTTTTATCTATGTTTACATTTAATGTCATTTTCTTGGTTTTCATCAAATCTGACAATCTATGCCTTTCATTGGAGTATTTAGGACATTTACATTAGTATAATTATTGATATGCTTGGCTCTAAATCTACCATTTTGTTATTTGTTTTCCATTTTTACATTCATCCTTTGTTTCTTTTCTTCTGTTTTTTGTCTTTTCTTATACCAACTGGTTTTTACAATAGTTTGTTATCTCCACCACTGGATTATTAGCTATATACTTCTTAGCATTGTTTTCATAATTTCTTTGGGATTTGCAACATACATCTTTAAATTATTACACACTTTCAGGGCACAAGGGTGGCTCAGTCTGTTAAGCATCTGACTTCTGCTCAGGTCATGATCTCACAGTTTGTGGGTTTGAGCCCAGTGTCAGGTTCTGCACTGACAGCATGCAGCCTGCTTGGGATTCTCTCTCTCTCTCCTTCTCTCTCTCTGCCTCTTCTCTACTCACACTTTCTCCCTCTTTCAAAAATAAATAAATAAATCTTTAAAAAAATCAAACAACCATAAAAGGGTGCCTGGGTGGCTCAGTTGGTTAAGCATCTGGCTCTTAGTTTCCACTCAGGTCATGATCTCACGGTTTGTGGGTCTGACACCCGCATCAGGCTCTGCACTGTCAGGGATTCTCTCTCTGTCCCTCTCTCTCTGCCCCTCTCCTGCTCTATCTCTGTCTCTAAAAAAATATATAAATTAAACTTAAAAATAAGTAAATAAAATAAAAAAAAATAAGAAATAAGTTATTACACTCTTTCTTCAAATAATGCTTTGCCCCTACACAGGTAGTATAAGAAACTTACAACAGCAGATTTTTATCCTTCCCCTTATTATTAGGACTATATTATTATCTTACATTTTACTTTAACATGTATTTTAAAATCCATAATACATTTTTTTTGCTTTAAACAATTATCTTTCAAAGATATTTTAAAATGTTTATAAATTCCCACGTATTCACTATTTAGAATATTCTTCATTCCTTTGTCTAGATCCAAATTTCCATCTGTTGCCATTTTTCTTTGGCTGAAAAACTTTCCTTAACATCTCTTAAGTACAAGTGTATCACTGATTGATTCAATTTGTTCCCATGAAAGTCATTATTTTACTTTCATATTTAAAAGATATTTTTGCTGAGTAGAGAATGCTTAAAGGTTTTTCTTTCAGTATTTTAAAGACATTGGTCCATTTCTCCTGACTTACATAGTTTCTGATGAGAAGTCTGCTACTATTCTTATCTTTGTTCCTCTAAATGTAATATGTCTTTTTTCTCTGGCTGTTTTCAAGATTTTTCTCTTCATCAGTAGTCTTCATCTATTTCATTATCATATGCCTTAAGTGTAATTTTCTTCATTTTTTTTTGTTTGGAATTTACTGAAATTCTTGAATCTACAGATTTATAATTTCCATAAATTTTATTTATCAAATAATTTCATATAGTTTTCATCAACTGTGAAATTCTATTTTAGGCATTAATTCTTTCAATATGTTTTTCCTTGCCTCTCCCTGTAGGTCTCCAATTATATACAAATTGGACTGAATGATATTATCCTACTAGGCACTGCAACTATTCATATTTTACTGTCTTTTTTTCTCTTTGTGCTTCCTTTTGAATAGTTTCTATTGCTATGTCTTCCAGTTCCTTTATATTTTATTACAATGTCTGTTCTATTAATATCATCTGGTTTACTTTTTAAATTCAAATATTGAGCATTTTATTTCCCCTCTGTTTAAATTAAGTTGGGTCTTTTAAAAACATATTCCATTTTTCTTCCTCATCATGTTCATGTTTTTCTTTACATCCTTGAACATATTTATAATAGCTCTTTTAGTGTCTTCCCCTTGTATTTTAACATCTTATTTCTGCATCTGTTTCTACTGTTTTGTTGTTGTTGTTGCTTTCCTGTTTACAGGTCATACTTCCTGCTTTGTATATGTATGTAAGTGTGTTTGTAGTAATTTTGTAAATTACTACTAGTTTTCTGGCAAAGAGTTACTTCCAGGTTAGTTTGTTCCTTTTTATAGCATTCTTGAATAGCTTTTATTTTAGCACTAATTTATCTTCATTTCTAGGACAAGGCCTTTCTGAGATTGCAACGGAATGTCCGTGTATTCAATGAAGTATTTCTTCTCCAGCTTTAGGGAACTACAACAGTCCCTGGCCCCATGGGAGCTCTTGGAATTGTTCTTCTTATGGCTCCTTGATAATTATTTCCTCGGAAATTGTCCTTGCCCAATTTGATACAATTTCACCTAAAATATGCACAGATTGATATTTGGACAAAGACTCAAGAGGAATTCTCTGCGTATTTCCAGACCTCTTTCTCATTATGTGTATTCTGTCTCACAAAAATATTGCCCAGCCTCCCAAAAGTCTAATCTCTGTTTCTTTAACTCAGTGAGAGTGCTGAACTCTGCTTCGGTTACCACTCCCTGTACCTCGTCCTGGAATTATCGCCAGGTAAACAGCTTCAGATAACCTTATTTCCTTTTTCTCAGGAATATTATTCCTATTGTACTTTTTTTCCCAATGTCAAAAAATAGCTGATTCTTTGTTTTCCCTTCTAATTTTCTAGTTATTTATGGCAGGAAGGTAATACCGGATTGCCTTACTCCCTCATGGCTGGAGGTGAAAGTCTCATACTTTTTTAAAAATATTATCAGATCATATTGTCTGTGCTTATAAACCTCCAAAGGGCTTCATGTTACATGTGGAATTGAGTCCAAAGTCCTTATCATGGGGCTATAAGGATATAGATGATCTGGGGCTTATTTTTTTTTTAACTCAACTCCTACCACTCATCCTCTGCTCACTATATTCCAGCCACATTTGCTTTCTTTCTTCTCCACATTTCCACATCAGAGTCCTTATCCTTGCTGTTAATACTTCCTAGGCCATATCTACCATAGATATTCACATAGGTTCCTCTTATAATATAATCTCAGTTAAAATTTTATCTCCTCAGTAGTATCTTCACTGAATATATAATCTAAACTTGCTACTCCCCTAGCCACTCTGCATTAAGATTTCATTTTATTTTCTTTATAGAACTTAGCCACCATCTTGAATTATTGTGTTTATTTACTGACCATCCCTAAGAGCAGGGGATGTAAATTCCATTAGATGGAGACATGTCTATTCATCCCTGAATATCTACCACCTAGAAGAGTACCTGCATATACAGGGTACTCAATTAACTACTTGTTGAATTAAATGAAACTGTTCATTTTTAATAAGATTCTGAAAACATGGAGAAAAAACTGTGGTCTAGAATGATGAGAAAAGACAGTGAAGTAACTAAGCTCAAAAGGATGCTGACAGCCTTTCTTTCCAATTGTTCTTTCAACACTCCCACTCCTGATTCATTTCTGTAGGCCTGATCTAACAGATAAATTTGAGAAGACCTAATGATTATGTGGATGTTACTACGACATGGTTGAATATTTGAGATTTACTGTTATTGAAATTAAAATTGGAATCCTTGGTGATCCCAGTCTTCAAGAAGGAGATGTGAGAGGTAAGAAAACACCAGCCCTGGTGGGTCAACCTGTCCAGATTTCAGGAAAGCTCCCTGTTTATTTCTCAGATGAGGTTATCCCTGAATTCAGAGGAACAAATGGGAGGATTCCCTTCACAGAAGCAGCTGTTCCATGCTTGTACTATGGAACCTTTGTGACATAGCTCTCTCTTTTTTTTTTTTTAACATTTTTTAATGTTTTATTTATTCTTGAGAGACAGAGAGACAGAGCATGAGTGGGGGAGGAGCAGAGAGAGAGGGAGGGAGACATAGAATCTGAAGCAGGTTCCAGGCTCTGAGCTGTCAGCACAGAGCCCGACATGGGGCTTGAACTCACGAACACGAGATCATTCCCTGAGTCGAAGTAGGACACTTAACAGACTGAGCCACCCAGGCACCCTGACATAGCTCTCTGTCTTAAAGAAGGAAGCCACCTTGAAGAAAGTGTCCTTTCTATGAGACAAGAATACATGTAGTAGTTTCAATCCACTCTGCAAAGCACCTGAGACCCACTATCTGGCAGTCAGATGGTGAATCTGTCACTGTGTCATCAGAAAATGTTTGAGGTCTATCAACAAGCCAGAGTCCCTTTAAATTCCCACATAAAAGATATTTGACAAAAGCAAGGGATCTTTTTTTATTTTTTTATTTTTTTTTATTTTTTAATATATGAAATTTACTGTCAAATTGGTTTCCATACAACACCCAGTGCTCATCCCAAAAGGTGCCCTCCTCAATACCCATCACCCACCCTGCCCTCCCTCCCACCCCCCATCAACCCTCAGTTTGTTCTCAGTTTTTAACAGTCTCTTATGCTTTGGCTCTCTCCCACTCTAGCCTCTTTTTTTTTTTTTTTTCCTTCCCCTCCCCCATGGGTTTCTGTTATGTTTCTCAGGATCCACATAAGAGTGAAACCATATGGTATCTGTCTTTCTCTGTATGGCTTATTTCACTTAGCATCACACTCTCCAGTTCCATCCATGTTGCTACAAAAGGCCATATTTCATTTTTTCTCATTGCCACGTAGTATTCCATTGTGTATATAAACCACAATTTCTTTATCCATTCATCAGTTGATGGACATTTAGGCTCTTTCCATAATTTGGCTATTGTTGAGAGTGCCGCTATAAACATTGGGGTACAGGTGCCCCTATGCATCAGTACTCCTGTATCCCTAAAAGCAAGGGATCTTATAGAGGGAAGTATCTAAAGTAAGGGATTACGACTCAGGCAGAGGTCCAAAACCAAAGCAAGACAAAGTCAGTAAACTCATTTTCATAGCTTGTGTTATGACTGAATTGTATTGTTTTTTTCTGACTTATTAACACACAGACGTATTTAACTAACACATAGACTCTTCCAGATAAGAAAACCATCAGTATTGAAAGAAATGACACAAATAAGGTTAACTTATTCATGCTTCTACCTTAAGGAATACATTTGTTGTTTGTTTTGTTTTGTCGACATCTGACTAGCTTTATGATTCTGTAACAAACATGCAGAGATAACATTTCTTTCATTTCTTAATGAAATGAGAGTTGTAGAGAAACTACAGAGAATATAATTGGAGAAAAAACAAATGTCTTAATCTTCTCTGGAGCCAATACAGGCATTAGCTTATCTTTAGAATACCCTGTAACAGTTGTATAGTGAAAAACTCAGGTAAGTTGATTTTCTGGTTCCCTATCACACCAGTGCAGGTAAATTCTAAGTTGCCTCAAATGACAATGTCAGTGGTGGGAGAAATCTCTCTGCTCACTAATCCCTGGTGATCCGCTCTTTCAGATGGGGCGCTAACACCCTTTCTGGCTACTGGAAATGCCAGCTGAGGCCCTAACAGGCATGAAGGCATAGGACCGGTGAGTAAAGCCAAGGTCATAGAGAGTGAGACTAACATAATGCCTGCCGCTGTACAGCGACACTCCATAAATGTGATGGGTTGAAAGGGATTGAAATTGAGTAGGAGAAAGGCAACAGACTGGGAAGAGACAAGAACAGGAGAAAGGAGAAAAAAAGGCTCATGTGGGGGAAACCTGGTGACTGCCCCATAATTTCATCCTCCAGATCCAGTCAGCAAACCAATGGTACAGGCCCCATCTCTGAGCCAGGTCAGGCCAGGCCAGGCTGCCTCATTGGTTAAATATTTTTAGCCTCTTTTCTTCCTCAACCTTTTAAAGACTGTGCTGACTTACCCAGAAACAAAAAGTAATCTGACTGGCTTAAGAGAAACAAGTCGGCAGGCCCAAAATAAATTCAATAAGCAGCACTCTACTTTTCATTAGTTTTCTATAAGGTTTTCAGGGCAATTTGCCTTTGCAAGAGAAGCCCATGCATCTGCTGCAAAATATGTACATGCTTTCCATATGTAGAGGTGGGTTTTTCCCCTGGTGAGGGGACATGTTTTGTTAGTTTCCTTATTGGTACTAGCCAGTGGAAGCAGGGGGACAGACTTGAAGAAAGGCAGTGCTAGCAAATGAAAATGGAATCCATACAAATTTAGTAAGTTTCCTAAGACCTCTTTTTATAAATATCTATCCTTATTGTAAGGGTATTCAAATGTCTAGTATTTGTGGAAAATTGGGGAATTACAAAGAACACACAGACCATTTACATCATCCATACTCCAGTCAGAGAGAAGAACTTATTCCTTTGTTGTCTGTAGATCAACCTGTTGCAAATGCCCACATCTTCACAGTATGTGCATTTGTACATACATATGCTGCTCCTCCTGAGCTCACTCTGCACCCCCAGAAAAACACACACCACACCTGATAGTGTCTTCCAGAGTACATCAGTGTCTACTTCCAGTGAGTGTACTGGAGAAAATCTTCAGAATGTACACTTCCTCCATTCCACTGGCTATAACCTTCTAGAGTTTAAGGTCTGTCTTATTTACACTCTATCCCCAGTATCTAAAACAGTGTCCTGAACATAGAAGGGACTCAATAAATATTTGTTGACTATGAAAACTTGAATTTTTCATTTACTTATAGAATATGATGTTCTCCCATTTCCTTGTTCTTTTCTTCTATAAGGCAACTTTTAGTGGCTGTATATCTTTTATACCATGACTTAATTTAAGCAGTCCATCACTGAACCTGTAAAATGGTTCAAATTACTCACAATGATAAATAATGCTAATGACCATATTTCAGATAAATACTTTTACATAGGATTTTTGTCCTAGGATCAGTTTCTATGAGTCGAACAGCCATAACGGGTATACATATTTTTGAGGCATTTATTGCCAAACTGTCTTCCACAAAGGTCATTTCGATTCATATTTTTACCATGAATGTATGAGAGTGTCTATTTCTTCACACTGTCACCAACATGAAGCTTGTTAATTAAAAAAAAAATTGCCCCTGATGGATAAAATATAGTTTCTCATTATTGTCTGAATTTGAATTTGTCAATGTCAGTGAAATTGAGCTTTCTGTACTCTTCTGCAAGGATTCCAAAATGTACTGCTTCCTGAAGAACAGAGTCAGTTCTGGGGCACCTGGTTGGCATCGTAGACCCCACTCCTCCTTCTGCCTCATTTCCCTCCACTCCAGCTCCACCCACAGAGAGCCTGCCCATCCTTCAGGGCCCCTCTTCAAAGACAATTCTCACATTCCCCCAAGCGGCATTCACGAAGAGGTTTCTTGCTCTTTCCTATCAGATGCGGTCTCTCCATCACACAACTTTGAAAACAAACTGTCTGTCGTGATGGTCTCCTGTCTTGCGTTTTTCTTACTTGTATCCCTGACTTCTTGGCTCCAGCCACACAAGCCTTGTTCAGATCCTCATATTCGGTCATATTTGCTCTCCTGACATGGCCCCTGCACCTGCTATTTCTCTGCCTGGCATTCTCTTTCCCAGTCAGCACTACTCATCCCAACTGCATTTGGGAACTCTGTGACTAGGTAAAGTCTTCCTCACCCCCTATACTTCACATTCCTAGTACTTATTACAGTTGGAGTTTTAGGTTTATTTGTGATTATTTAATGACCCGCTCAGTGGCAACCTGCATGAAGAATGTGACTTTCTGTGTTCGCCGTAGCCCCAGTGCCTAAAATGTCCGTAACAGGTGTTCGGTAGATAATTACGAAATAAACTAGTGCATGAGTAAATGGTTTGAGGAACAAAATGCGATAATGTGAAAATGACTCTGTGTACCATATGGTGTAGCAATGGTCATTGTTAAAGTTGTAGTTATTGCTGTGGTTGTAAAGCTTCTTGAAAACAGTGCCTAGTGCAATTTTTGGCATATGGTATGGTATAAAAACCGACTATCCCTTGAATTGAAAGTAGATAGGGGAGGTGGATCTGTATTGAACCTGGAAGATGGCTGACCAGTAAGACACTGCACAGTTTCAATTAATCAATCCATCCAGAGAGTTGCAATATAAGAACTGCTCAGACGATTATCCAGGCTGGGTCCTCACGAGGGGATAAACACATCAGAACCTGCCTTAGGACAGTCATGATGGGCCTCAGAACCTTCCTCCTCTCTGTTTCCCCAGAACTTTGGCCCTTTTCTTATTCCAGTTTTACTCTATAGCTTTTCCCTGATTGCTAAGTCCAGTTCTTTAAGTAACTAAAAAATGTGTTCTGTTATACATTCAGTTGTTTCCTTGTTGATTTTCTTGAGTGAACCTTGAGATCACGATACACAAAATGTGGAACTCCTCTCATCTGGCTTATTTGTCATCCTGGTCTAAGATGTGGCTGTTGGGGCACCTGGGTGTCTCAGTCAGTTGAGCGTCTGTCTGACTCTTGATTTTGGTTCAGGTCATGCTCCCAGGGTCATGGGATCTAGCCTCTTGTCGGGCTCTGCATGGAGACTGCTTAGGATTCCCTCTATCCCTCTCCTGCTGCCCATCTCCCCCACTCAATCTTTCTAATAAAATTAAAAAAAAATAAGATGGGGTGCCACCATGTTGCTACCCAATAGGTAACTTTTAGCAATGACAGATTCCAACGTGAGACTGAGGGAATAACATCCTTACAACTGAAGAGACCCTAACAGCCCCCCTCACTCTCATCCCACTCCATGTTGTAGATGAGGAAATGAGGTCCCCAGAGGATACGGGACTTCTCCACATGATCACACCTTGCTACTGACAAAGCGGGTACCAGGCCCTTCCTACAATCCCGTGATCCTTCTCTAATGGAAATTATTGAGGAAAAACCAAAAGAAAACAAAACTGATGGTCATTCTACTGATGTTTCCGGACTATGATCAAAACTCTGTACTTTGAAGCTTCACTACCTTTTGCTATACTTTGCCCACTGCCCGCAGGCAAAGGCAAGAAAAAGGTGAAAACACAGCTTTTCTATTGGATACCATCTAGAACTAGAATACACTCTTCATAGGAAGTTCCCTCAGCAGCTTTCCGTCAAGCTCTAGAAGTAAATCAAAATGCCTAGTCATGTTTCTCTCAAGCTTATCACTAAGGGCATCATCTTTGACCTATTTGTGACCACGACAGCACATTCATTTCCTTCTCCTTGCCCTCACATTAGCAACCCCTGATACCGCCTGGCTTCCCTTCTTGTCACCCCCATCTGCTAGGAAACCTTGGCCCTGTGACAGCTCCCGCCTGTTTACCTAGCTAATTGTGTCGGTGTTCTCCCTGAACCCCTTTAACAGGTCAAAGAATGGTCATGTTCCATGAGGACCTTGCATTTTCTAAAAGTGATATGTAGGACAGGAGGGTGGGGTAGAACTAACTAAACCTGACAATTATGTGCCTCTTCTCCCCAAGGGTTTCAAAGATGGCTACTAGACTGCCAAATGTGTGGAAGCCATCATTTCTACCTTCAAAAGACAATCGCCATCTAAGCCAGTAAATCTCAACGTCTATTATACATTAGAATCACCTGGAGAGTTTTTCTTTAAAAATTACATTTGGGTGCATCCCAAAACAATTACATCAGACTCCCTGTAGGAGGGACCCAGACATCTGTATTTTTTTAACCTCCCCAGATGATTCCGACGTGCGGCTGACTTTGTGTGCCTCGGCTCTAGGGGCCAAAGAAACCTTTACTAACTGTTATTTATGTGCCAAGGACAGCACCAAGGATGAAAGTGAGAGAAAAGAGAATTAAATCTGTCTCCTTTTTTTTTTTACTCATTTTCTTCCCCCATTTTCATCACAGACAGTAATTCCAGTGGCTCAAAGAACCATCTATAATCTATGATGCAGAAATAATCCTAAGGAATGGAACACCTCCATCTATCGCTTCCCTGCTTTTTTAAGCATCGACCAATTTCTGTCCTTACTCTCAGATTATAGAGCATTCTTGACTTGAAGCTCCTATTTTTCCTGGGATCCCAAAATGAGTTACAAGGGAAAAGGCAAGGTGCGTGTACCCTCATTTATCCAGAGCCCCGTTTTCTCATGTGGACATTCCCTAAAATGATCATGTGCCTAGGAAGACATTTCCATGAAATGATATTTAACTTTCAAGCTACAGCTGTCTTTTCCTTACCTCTTTCCATTCACAACTGGTTTGTATGTAAAATGGAAATGTATTTGCTATCAGACCAGCCCAGAAGGAACAGGAGTCGGGAGCAAAACTAGCAGGCAGGACTTCCTGAAGCCCGCTGAAATGGCATGACCGCAAACACAGCCCCACATGGAGTGGGACCAGGGAAGGTGGGAGCGACTCAGGGAAGCGCCTCCTTGGGCTGAGGGCCTATCCAGTCCTGGGGACAGGTACTTAAATTAGCATTCTGGGGGAGAAGGAGAAGGAAGGATTTAATGTAGCAAAGGAGTTGTGTGAGAGAGCAAACATACCACATTAAAAAAAAAAAAAAAAGGCAGCAGGAATATGTCCTAATTTGGAAAAACAGGCCACATTGCCATGGCAACTCTGAATCTCCACAAGGCAGCCAGGCATGCCTTTAAACATCGTGTTAAATAGTTCAACTACGAAGAAGAAGAAAGGGAAGAGTGTAGGGGGCTTGGAAGAGAAAGAAGAGGCCCGAAGCCTGCCGGGGGCCACGGGGGGATGCTGTCCAAAGCACAACCGTTCTTCAAGGGAGATTTCAGACAGTGAAGCTGCACATTAAGAACTGAATCCTTCGTCTCTAATTATCTGGGCAGGCTGGGGACTGTATTTGCATTTAGTTAACCTGTATCTTAAGAAAGATTTTCCCAAAGGCATACAGATGCTAACCTAGTACTTTCCAACCTTTTTCCAGAAAACTATTGCCCCAGCATCAAACCTGCAGTGCTCAGGCCGCCTCCCGGGCCCCCCCAAGGGGAGTGTGGTCTTGTGCCACAGGAAAGAGGATTATTCGGCAGCCCGGAGGGGCTGAGCAGAGGAATGATTTGGCCACACCTGTAACCCACTCATGGCACAGTGGTTGTGGCCATGGTGAATTCCGACCAGGGAGAAAAAAAAAAAAAAAAAAGGATTTCATTTATTAAAAAAAAAATTAAACAGCCTCCTGGAAACCATGCCTAAATGTAGTTATGCCATGTGTGGTACTTTGGGATCAAGCCAGTGATGACGGGAATTCAGGAAACAGTTTACTGAGTGGCTCTGAACCTTTAGAAAATATGAATAAGAATATAAAACTGTTCTCCCATCTGGAACATTAATTACGCAAATTATGCACTTAACGTTCGGCATTTATTTTACCTTGCAAGGAATTCTCAACCACACTGCCTTCCACATTACTTTGTATCCTTTTCTTTGAATTTTTTTTTTAACATTTATTTTTGAGACACAGAGATAGAGAGCATGAACAGGGGAGGGTCAGAGGAAGAGGGAGACACAGAATCTGAAACAGGCTCCAGGCTCTGAGCTGTCAGCACAGAGACCGACGCGGGGCTGGAACCCACAGACCGCGAGATCATGACCTGAGCCGAAGTCGGACGCTTAACCAACTGAGCCACCCAGGCGCCCCTGTATCCTTTTCTTTTCAAAAGCCTCTCTGCTGATCCTTTTTGGCCTTCTGGCCTGGCATGCCTTTCTTGATTCCTCCTCTGCTGGGGCCACAGGCTCCCCCAAGGCAGAGCAGAGTGAGGGGAGCAGCTCCAGCAGGTGAGGGTCAACCCAGAAAACAAAGAAGAAAAGGTCCACACGCCTGCGTCCCACCCAGACGCCCAAGGGTAGAGCGGTGCACCTCACAGGTAACCCGGGGAGGAGGATGCCTTCTCCTCTGACAACAGCAATAATAAAAGCAGATAGATATTGTTGTCGCACGCCTCCTCTCTCCCTTTTTTTGTTCGTCGGCTTATAGCGAATCGTTCTCCGTATAGATTTGTTCTTGGCATCGGAAGCTAAAATTTCAACTTGCTGTGCTCCGCTGTCTCCGGAAGCTTCCTGCTCCATGTGCATTCCAGCCCAGGACGGGCCCTTTCTTGTCTGGTAGGGCCGTGACTCACAGCAGGGGCCTCACTAGCTCCGGGACTATGGGAAGCCACGCCTCTGCCTCCCAACCCTCCCACCCCACGCCATGAGGAGAAGGCACAGCGCCTGGCCCACGAGCAGGCTCTAAAGTAAAGAAGGCTCCCAGCCCGGCCAAGCGCTATAAGGAAGGCATTTCTTTCTCTGTCAACCCCACAAGTTTGGTATCATTATCCTGATGTAACATGAGGAGCCCAGGGTTCCTGGGTGGCCCAGTGGACCAAAGCATCAGACCTCGGCTCAGGTCATGATCTCACAGTTCATGAGTCTGAGCCCCGTGGGCTCTGTGCTGTCAGTATGGAGCCCACTTCTGATCCTCTATCCCCCCTCTTCTCTGCCCTTCCCTCTTTCTCTCTCTCTCTCTCCCTCTCAAAAACAAACAAAAAACAAAGTTTTAAATGAGGAGCCTAAGGTTCTAAGTGGTTAACTGCCTAAATTCAAACGGCTGGGAGTGGGCAGAACCTGGCCTTGACACTCAAAGTCACGGCTCTTAACCACAGCCCTAACTCTCAGTGATGGCGCAGGATTTCCACATAGAAGGGCTTGGCCTTGGCAGTCTGATTCAGGAGCTGTGCTGAGGAGGCACTTCGTGGCAACAGAGTCTGCATTCAGTGTGTATGTTTACTCGGGTAGTAACTCCTGTGTTGGGGGAGGGGGATGGTTGAAAATTGGTGAAGGGGCAAAAGACTACCCCCCACCCCGAGCCTTCCTTGGTGTTGCCACAAACACACTGCCTTTCTAACAAATGAGAATAAATATTTAAATAGAAAATATACTGTGTATTCCTTTTTAATTTTTCTAATGTGTACTTATTTTCGAGAGAGAGAGACAGAATGTGAGTGGGGGAGGGGCAGACAGAGAGGGAGACACAGAATCTGAAGCAGGTTCCAGGCTCTGAGCTGTCAGCACAGAGCTCAACATGGAGCTTGAACCCATGAAACGTCAGATCATGACCTGAGCTGAAGTCGGACGCTTAACTGACTGAGTCACCCAGTCAGTCTTCCTTTTTTTTTTGAAGTTCATTTTGAAAAAGAGAGCATGCACGTGTGGGAGGTAGGGGCAGAGAGACAGAGAGAGAGAGAGAGAGAGAGAGAATTCCAAGAAGGCTCTGCACTGTCAGCACAGAGCCTGAAGTGGGGCTGGAACTCATGAGTCGTGAGAACATGACCTGAGCCAAAACCCAGAGCTGGCTGCTTAACCAACCGAGCCACCCAGGTGCCCATATACTGTGTATTCCTTGATGGCAATTCTGCTTTTCCTCTATCTTGATCTCCATAAATTACCAAAAACTTAAAAATTTAGGAGGGAGATACAAGAGGAAAAGTGAAACCAATCATTGTTACAAACAGTAAAGGAGCAAAAGGCTGCATGTGAGAGGGCTGAGAATGGCAAAGAATGAGCTAAATGGCAAATGGGGAAAAGGACTGGAAGACCAAGTGTTTAACAAACGCACTTCATAAAATCCCTCTTACTGCCAAGCCTGGAACACAGCCAGCCATGGTCCGAAGAACGATTTTCCACCCGTGAAGCCCTTGAAATTCCCCCAGATGCCTCATTCTTAGGAGGAAAAAACTCCTGCTCTAAATTCATCTGGTCCAGAGAAACTTCCATATCCGGAGCACCCCATCCCCTAGAACTCAGACCTTGGCCCTATTTGTCTTGCCAAACTCTTTTATCTGTCATATCTTACCTTCTTAGTTCTCTCTCCATCCGTCAGTTGAATTAACCTGCATTTTAAAAACGTCTGAATGGTACATGCCTGTTCCATCCACATTACTGAAACGGCCTCTTGTGACAGCAGTGCCGACCTCTGGGTTCCCGTCTCCTGCAAGGTCCAGGGCTGTCTCTTCTCCCCCCGCTACCTACTCCCTCACCTGTCACCTCTTCAAGGATTAATAGGGTCAAAACACGCATTCAACCAGCAGTCACATGATGAGGTGACACAGGAAGATTTCTAACATGGCCTCAAAGCTATTTAATAGGCAAGGCATAGCGAGGGAAATGGCTGGAGAAGCCCACAGATGTTTCGCTCAGGAGGCCAGCGTATTTCAGGGTAGCCGAACAGAGAGAATTGCCAGCTTATTCCTGGTGTCCTGCTGACGCAAGGTGGCATGGAAGCCATCACCTTCCCCAACTTTGGTGTTATTCCAGGCACCCCAGCACTCACACACTCACCTTCGCTGACAGCCAGACTCGCTCAGAAACGTTCCTCTGGGAGGTCATGGGATCTGCATTCATTTAATGGGGCCCCCCAATGCCTGTGCCACTTTTTATCAGCCCTTTCACCCACTCACTCCGCCAACATGTGGCAGAAAAGGTGCCATCAAGGACTCTGCGTATAACGTTTACTGTTCACACTCTCAGGCAAGGGACACATGTGCAAAAAGGTGAATGAATCTACAAGAGAAGCAGCAAAGAATCCAGTGGTTTTGACAGCAGCCTGGCAGGCTGATTTCCCATCATTTAAAATTAATTACATGGCATAATGTACACAGACGTCCACAAAACAAGGGAGACAGGTTGGATAAGGGCTAAGAAGTAACTGGACAAGGGCGATGGGGCCCAGGAGCAGCTTTACCATGATTTATTTACACAGCAGGAAGGTTTGGGCCAGAACCTTTCCCAGATGATGGCAACTTGAAAGTGGTTCAACCAGATGAATTGCAACCACATATGCAATCGTCGTGGTGAAAATCCCCGAGTTCTTTTCGATTCTTTCTAACCGGAGGAATGACACCACCTTATGCTTGCATAGTGCTTACAGCTTAACCAAGCACACTGACGTATATTACCTCATTTTAATCATTACATCATCCATTACCATCTATGGACAAAGAAACTCTGGCTCAGAGAGGTTCAGTGATCTGCCCAAGGTCATGCAGCCTGCAAGGAGCAAAGCCAAGTGGAAGACCCACGTGTCAGACAAAGGTCTTGTGACCGCACGCCTCAGATTTATGCCACTGCTGTCCACAGTCCTCAGAGAAACAAGGACAGGCACAAGAAAATCCCAGAGCTAAGAATAATGTGCACACTAAAAGCCACCCAGCAGCAACAACTGGCTATTGAAAATTCACCTTTAGTGAGTCAAGAACCAGGTCAAAAGCTCTGGCCTGATGGGATGGGCCAACACGGCTCATTCAAAAAACACAAAACATCTCCATAACAGAAAATCTGCATATGTGTGTGTTTATGTTACTTGGAGATCATGGAATATTTTTATACTTGAATCCTTCAGAATACAGTGTTTCTCCCCACCTAGCCAGGGGAAGAAGGAGTATTTCCTGCCCTGAAGGACCAAATCACATGTAATTCAAACGGTGAGGCATGTTTTACTTCCTCTCTAAGAGGATGCGATGCACACGACCACAGCACATGATGCACTGCCCTATTTCATTCTGCGCCTCTCAGTTCTGCCCCACTGTACCCCTCCATATCACCGGGACCAGCTTTGCTCCCTCTGGAACCTCTTCATTTGGTAAGAATCCCAGAGATTCTAGCAACATACAGCTGGAAAGGAATTCAAGGTCATCTCCTTGGAAAGGAAAAGCAGCAGAATAAGACAGGAAAAGAGATTCCAGGGCTGAGAAAAGCACCTCGGACCCTTACTCTGCGTTCGGAAGTGACAATGAATGAATGCATCAGTACAGGGGAATCTCATGATTTGGAGCCAAAGATGCTGTACCTCTTACCGGATGTGCAACCTTGACAACCACTTAGTCTCTCTTGGCCTCAGTTTTCTTCTATATAAAATGGGGGTAATAACATCTACCTCATAGGATTATAGTAAAAATCAAAATAATGTCATTAAGGTAATATGTTACGTAATTCAGTTAAATGCTATAAACACATATAATTAAATAAAACATAAAGCACTCCGTGAAGTACCTATCTGATTCAAGTTATATCACTTTCCACCTTTTGTATGTCCAAAAATCACTGGGAATTTCTTGGTTGATTTAATTTAAAAATAATACTATAGGGGCGCCTGGGTGGCTCAGTCAGTTAAGTGTCTGACTTTTGATTTAGGCTCAGGTCATGATCTCATGGTTTGTGAGTTCAAGCCCCACATCAGGCTCTGCACTGACAGCACGGAGCCTGCTTGGGATTCTCTCTCTTCCCTCACTCTCTGCCCCTACACTGCCTGCTCTCTCTCTCTCTCTCTCTCTCTCTCTCTCAAAAGTAAATAAATAAATTTGAAAAAATTAAAAGAATAATACTACATGGCTGATTTTTACACTTCATATACTCAATCTTCTTTCTCCCTTCCTCTCTGAGCCTTGAATTATTTGTCCCATCTTTTTTTATATCTTTCTAGAAAGTAGATGTAGGCACAACTCCTTTATCTTGATTCTCCTGGAGGCAGAAGAAGAAGTTCAAGAAAATCAGTCCTCACCATGGGCACAACATATTGTCCCAGGCATGTGTTAAGTATTTGTCCATGGTATTGTAGCAGCATGAGATACCCATACATCAATGAGGTGATATAATGTTAACTCAAAGCAAAGAAACATGTAATCCTCCTGGCCTAAGCAGCCTAGTTGTAGGTAAATATGAAGGTACTGGTGGGGTTTTGGAAGACTGAAGATAACTTGGTGAGCCCCAGGGGATACAATTCTCCATTTACAGATGAGGAAACTGAGACCCAGTGAATGAAGCGTATCACACGGCATCACACAACTAGCCGTGACAGAGCCCGAACTCTTACCCCGGATAAGCCCTTTCTCCTCTATAACACAGTTTTGAAATAACCTTCCAACCAGAAAGCGGTGTCTGTATTTTATTTTCTTGGATTATTGATGAATATGTCATACAGGACAGAAATAAAGGCTCGCTAACGTGAAGACAGAGTACCTCGCTCACTCCCCCTCAAGCCCTGAGCCTCATCAGTCAGCCGCCGAAGATGATGATATACCGGAGAACCTCGGCACTACACTCTGTTGGGAGGCAGTCTCTGTCAGAGAGACAGGATATGAGCAGAGCCCCCAACCTGTCAGGCTCCAGACCAACAGTTCAGGGGACGCATCTGGATCCACAGCTCTTAGAAGTAATTTCCTCGCTAATGCTGCCTCTAGCAAGAGTATCTACATCAGTGCTTCCCAAAGACCAGTCCATGGATCAATGACAATTCATGATAAAGTTATCACTGGCCCATGGAGAAATGAGAAAAATAAGAACGATGCAGGGGGTGTTGATACACTAAATGTATTCAGTTTTAAAGGACTGTCCTTTATACTGAGATTATGTACTTCCTAGTTTCGTTTTGTTTTGAATACCCGCTTAAATGTCCCTGAGTTTAAAAAAAACAAAAACCTTTAATTGGGAAAATAAAGACATCACGCTTTATCACGCCACCCTGGCCATCTTCATTACAAAATAACTAGAATCAAGAAACCAGGACATCTCTCCTGTAAGCAACGGGCAGCAGAGGCTGTGTGCCTGAAGCACTAAGGTCCCCCCTGAGCCTGGAGCACTCCCAGCAGAAGGGGAAGCCTGGGGCAGGGACTTGTCCGGCAATGGTCCAGGAGATGCAGGAGGCTTTGGGAAACCATACTCTAACACGACACTCAACCCCGTTTCTTCAGCCTTCAGTCACATGGGGTTTGCACCGTGTTGTATTTAGGCTTTTGGTTTTAATCTGTTGGCTCCCATTTTCCACATTCAAGTAACACCGATGAATGCTCTTACCAAGTACCTACTAAGCGCCAATATCCACATCTAGTTTTTCCATGCGTTGGTTTTCCAAGCCCTAGAACAAGCCTTTAAAGGATTAAAGGGGACCTCACCTAGGTTGTGGAGTTGAGGGCTGCAAAGTTTTTATGATGGCTTCCTGATCTTTCTTTCTCAAAAATTTGGTCTTCCTCATCTCGCGTCTGTGCCATTTACCCCTTTACTGAAGCATTCTGCGTGTCACTAGAGATTAAAATCCTACTTATGTCTGTCTATTTCTCAACTTCACTATTTACTCTGATTTGCTCCATGTCAACCCATACTAGATACCCACTTGCATTTACTGAATGAATAAATTCATCTGAGACCACTTTTCAAGGAGCTAATCATACAATAACTCAATGAAATTATTTAAATGTTGACATTTTTTGGTGTGGAAATGTCCATGTAAGGAAAGCTAACTTCTATAGTTCATTATGGAAATCAAATCAAAGTTAGGTCTTGGGAAGTGATGGTTTCTCATCATCAAAAATAATTAAAAGAATTATAACGAGATAATATACATAAAGTTCTTACACATAACAAGTATTCCATAAATGTTAACCTTCTTCCCTTCCCAATTCATTTCTGATGAATTGCTCATTGAAATGCTGCAGTGTTTATTTTCCTTTATCTAAGGAAGTCTGTTTTATTGTGGTCACAACACAGCTTAAAAAAAAATAAAATAAAAAACTATAGTATCAACACCGGGCCAAGGAAAAACACCTTGGAAATACCATTACACCATCTGTTATGTTCTCCAGAATATACAGACACGTGCACACGCATGTACACACACACCCAAAATTTTGGTTGCCATCAGGTTGCTGATTACTCTGAGTATAATCTTCCAGCCACCTGTGTCCACATCAAATATTTCCAGGAGCCATTCACATTTGATCCAGTTTTTACATTTTTCCAATTTTTCATGGATGATCAAAATCAAAACCTCCTTCAAAATAAAGATTAATCATACTTTCTTTTCTCTCTTAAAATGTCTGCACCTTCAGACTTTCACAGTGTATTAAATCCGTGTGGCAGGACTTCTAGAAACACCAGAAAAGCTCCTGGAAAGTGAACAGTATCTAATTCTAAAACATCTGGTAATTGATAAATATTAAATAGCCAGAAGACATCGATTAGGGCTAGAACATTTCAACATTTCAAAAGTCACACAAGGGTCTGTTTTTGAAAGAGGCATTTTTAAAAACATAACAGGTACAAGTTGTAAATCTATCAAGATCTCATTTCCGGGGCACCGGGGTGGCTCAGTGGGTTGAGCGTCCGACTTCGGCTCAGGTCATGATCTCACAGCTCAGCCCGTAGGATCAAGTCCCATGTCGGGCTCTGTGCTGACGGCTCAGAGCCTAGAGCCTGCTTCGGATTCTGTCTCCCTCTCTCTGCCCCTCCCCTCCTTAGGCTCTGTCTCTGGCTCTAGCTCTCTCTCAAAAATAAACACTTAAACATTTTTTAAATAATAATAATAATAAAAGATCTTATCATTTGCCATGTCCAACACGACTCAGATTCGTATAAGTTGCTTGCAGCATATCACCAAATCACGGAAATGTGTCATGTTATGCTGGCATGCATCTCTCTTCCTGTTTGTGTCTATGTGTTCTATTTACGCTGCCCAGTGTAAAATGGTGTTTAATATACATCTTAGAGCCAATGTTACCAAAATATATTTCACCCTACATTCAACAACTCTGGAGTAGGCCAACAACCTAGTACATTTTCTCCTCATTATCACCTCGGTAAGAGTCCCTTGCCAGGATCTGGCTAGGAGGCTTATATCTGACAAAGCTTAATGAAGTGTTAATGAAGGGAAAATGTACCAGCCCATTCTGGGCTTTGTTCAGAACAGGTTTAAGAGTATTCTGGCAAAAAGCTTTAATAGTGGATCTTTTCCCCCACCCCAAGAGAGGACAGAGAAAGGTGTATACTTGGGTTCGCCATCTTTTGCTTGAATGATGTTGCCTGTTGTTCATGAATGCTGAAGTTTAATCCTTGTCCGCATCTTCAAACTCCTCTGCGTGGGCCTTCACCTGTGAATTCTCCATCCTGGATACCTGCCCGACCTTTCCAATGGTCTGGGTTCTTCAGCATATAGATCTACTATAGCCAGAGCTTCTTTTTCTCCCCTATAAGTAACCGTGTGATCTCTTCCAGTCCCATTTGAGCTCTTTATTCAACTTAGATCTCATCAGCCAAAGTCCGCAAAGAATTCCCGGCCAAATCCTCTGTATCCCGTTTGACTCCCCTGTCCTGATCAGGCACCACAGGTTGCTCATTGCCACTAAACACACTTCAGCGTGCTTTACATGGTTCTCTTCTCCTACAGGCATTCATTACACTGGGGGCCCAAAGACTTAGATTCTAGTCCCAGATCTGACACTTAGAATTTCTCAGTCTTTGATATATCAGTTAACTTCTTGGAGTCTTAGTTTTCTTCTCGGGAGAATGGGGATGATGATAGAAGTCATCTTCACTTCTCAGAGAGACAATCTAAGGCTGTATTTCCATCTTACACAATTACTGTATCAAATTAAGACAAGGTTGGGGCACCTGGGTGGCTCAGTCGGTTAGCGACCGACTTTGGCTCAGGTCTTGATCTCATGGTTTGTGAGTTCAAGCCGCACATCAGGCTCTGTGCTGATGACTCAGAGCCTGGAGCTGCTTCAGATTCTGTGTGTCTCCCTCTCTCTGCCCATCCCCTGCTCGTGCTCTGTCTTTCTCTCTCTCAAAAATAAGTAAACATTAAGTTTTTTTACAAAAATAAGACAAAGTACATAAATTCACTTTGAAAAACATTATAAAATATAAGATTTGGGTATATTTAAAAAATCTCCAACCACATATATTGTGGAGGTTGTTTTGTTTTGTTTTGTTTCTGATCTCTCTCTTGTTTTCGCTCTTCTTTCCTTCTAGAAGCCTCCTTGCTCTTCCAGTATGACTCTCCAGTTGCACAGAAATTTCCATGCATACTTGAGTCTCTCTTTCCTAAGTATCTTAGTTGGAGGAATACTATAAGATGGGAAGTGAAAGGGTGACCTCAGGGCTCCATTTCTGGAAGAAAGGGAAGACCTGTCTACAGCCTGTAGGTAGTTACTTTAATCACAGAAGCGTCTCAACCAGACAGAATTGACTTTATCCAAATTTGCTTTCCATCTGCTTGCTCGTGGTTATCATAAATTCATGCAATACCGAACATATAGGTCTTCCATCATATATAGTCCAAAAATTAGTTCAATGATACTCACTTTTATCATTATCTGACAGATTCATTAATATACTTTCAATCAATTGTCTCAGGCCACATTGAGTGCAGATACAAGAGAACCAGGAAAAAAGATGTCATTCTCTCCCTCTCTACCCTAATTTCAGTTTGCTTTTGTCCCTCACCTCTAATCAGGAGCAATTCATTATGTCATATTTTCTGCTATGCTGTGCACTGCTATTAGACAGGACTGGTACTTTGCTGAGGTAAAAGTCCTACTAGAGACTGACCTGGTAATCTGGGAAACTAGGCCAACTCCAGGAGAGAACTGAGGTGGGGCCTCAGGCAAGTCACTTAATCTTTCTTGGCCTCAGTGTCCTTTACCATGACGTAAGGGCACCACACTAGACCCTAAGATCCATTCCAGGCTGAATGGTGCAGCACAATGACACATTCATCCAGACTTCTGTGAAGGGATTAGGACCAGGGTGGGGGGAGGATGAGGACACAGCTCTCCTTCTCAGGACACCCCTCTCCCTTCTTCACTGCATATAAGAGCTGTAGCCTTCTCTTGCAGCCCTCCGTATGCCAAACCTTCAGCAACTGTCAGAAAGGACACAGTTTAGAAGCTCATAATGTGACAATACAGGTTCATAGTTTGCCACTGTCCCTCATTTCCCTCTACTTTTAATCTACCGTGCCAACTCCTTTTTTAGATGTCCTCCCCCTATTCAACCACTCCCCTTTGCTTCAATCGATATCTTCTTCTCTTAGACATCATGTCAGAAACTTCTAGAATGGATTTTCTGCCTGGCTTTTCGAGCTGACTACTGCAAACTCCTCATGATGGTCTCCCTGATCTTAGTTTGTAAAAAAAAAAAAAATCAGTCCTTCTCATCTAGTTTCTGTGCCATTTTCTCCTTTAGTGAAGCATTCTATGTGTTCTAAATCTCAATCCCTTCACTTTGCAGATGAAAAAAGTAAGACTAACAGAGATTAAGCGACCTGACCGGTCAAACAGCTATTGCTGGTTATGAGCAAGGAAGAGAACCAGGCTTCCTGACTGCAGTTTGGGTTGGGCTCTTTCCACTATAGCCCCAATGCCACTAAATGAATATTCCCATTCAACCCCATAGAGGAGCCAGAAGGAGGATAAGGTTTCCACTACCCCACCCCAGCCCCCCAGAAATAAGCAGTAGTATTCAATCCACTATACTACCTATCTGATCCAAAGTGAACTTTTAAAACAATATCCCCAGGCCCTCTTCCCTCAATTAAGATACTGGTGACACGTACCTCCCATTTTATATAATCCTTGCTGTGTATAATTGCCAATTGTGGGATTCTTTTTCAGTTCTTTGACATATGAGATTAAATCTTCTATAGACTCTTTATAGCTGCACCCTCCCCCAAACCCACTTAAACCAATGCTTTTCCTCTTATCGAGCGAGTGTGCCTGCTGATATGCTCCAACGCCACCATCACCTAGCCCAGCAGCTGCTATTAGTATCTATGTGAAAAGTAATTAAATCATTTCTGCAATTATTCTCTCGTGCTTATAAATAATTAAGGGTTGCACATTCTCCTGGAAGCCACAAAAGTCCCAGGAACAGTGACTGACGGGAGAGATGGATTGGGAAACGTGTCTTTGAAAGGAAGTGAAATTCAGTGAGGGGTGATGATGGAGGAAGCAAGAAATGGAGAATGAGGAATGGGCTAAGAGTTGGGAAAATGGAAACAGAAGCACAAAACAGGGATAAGAGAAGAATGGAGGAGGGAATGTTCCAGAGATATTGGTAAAATGAAAGAAAAAGAAAGAAGAAAAATAGTGTACTGGAATAGACTTAGTAACAAAAGAGGAAAAGGAAGATGTGCAGGCAGAGGCAGACTGAAAGAGGCCAGTTCTTTTTTATCACTATTTCACAGCTAAGGAAATTGAGGCAGAGAAAAGTTAAGTAACCAGGCTACGGTCACAGAATTAATGTGGAAGAGAACCAGAATCTGAGTCCAGGTCTGTCTTGGTCTGAATCCTATAGATAATCTGTGTACAATATCCTTAGGCCTTTAGAAATATTAAATGTGAATCCATAATGACCTCAAAATAAAAATTTTAATAAAAAAACATGTTATTACTGATGTCTCTTATCAACAGGTTAGCATTGGTCCATCCACAGCACCTCAGTCACACACCCTCTGTGACCAAGGGCATGAAAATGAAAGCTAGCGGCTGGAGGGCATCTCTGCCATGAGGGAGAAAGCTAGCAGGGTTCCACAAAGATAGGACACAAATATCTGTGGTTGGCCTCGTTAAATGCCAAGTCCTAACCAACTAAACCAACTTGCCACAGACTGTAAAACTAACGTTTGTCAGCTCCAAAAGTCGAGGACAGACCGCCTGGGAACTCTTAACTATGCCAGGTCCTAAGGTAGGCCATTGAGGGACCGCGACACTGACAGGATGAAGCATGAAGATGGCTGTGTGCACCACATAAAGTCTAAGTCATGTGCAAGAATGGGTCACGGCAGATGGGGACAGGACGAGGGGAGAGAAGGACAGAGAAACATGAACCAGAAATGAGATGATGGGGGAACAGGAAGAAGAGAGAGGAGGGTAAGGAGGGCAGACAGAAGGGGAAATCAAAGGATCTAAGAGAGGGAGAAACAAAGAAGGGCCCAGACACAGACAGGTTAGAAGGGGAGTTTGAGAGGGCAGTAAAAGGCAGCTAAGAAGTCTTCATACAAAATAAGGTTTGAGCCCTCTCCACATGGTGTGCAAAATTAAAACGGTCTAAAAATCCTCAGAGTTCACTGATTAATCTGGGCTTCCTAATTCTACTTGATTCTATTCTCCTTCCCAGAATGACTTAACAGCATAACGCTCTCCAAGGCTCCTGAGCAGGTTCTCTGCTGTCCCCTGCTCAGCCAGGGGTGACCTACACCCTTCTCAAGGGGCTGCCCTTCAGCCTTTCTGTTTGCAGCAAGGTCTCCCAGCAGAGTCTCACCTCAGGATTGATGAGGCTGCCCATGAACAGCACGATTTGCAGGAGTCAGGAAAGTACCTTCTGTTTTAAACATGTATGTCCCTTATGGCTCAACATGACATCTGAAATTCCGCTTGCACACATTTCTTCCTCTGAGTTAAAATATAAATGCCCATGGAGCAGGTCGCACATTGGTTGCTCTTATCTATTCAGACTGTGGCAATGACTTAATTATTTAGACTGTCTTCCAGTTTGAAATGGAACAGGGGCCCATCAGGAGGAAATAGTGGGGGGCTACACGGAGGACAGACCCAAGACTGAATGACATAGTGCTCCTTGGGAAAGCTCCACCAGTGGACAATGCAAGGAGCTGGGGGCAAGCAAAAGGGAGTACTCTAAGCAGCCAAGAGGCAGAAAAAGGACACTGGACAACTAAACAAGGTAGCAGTTATCAAGGGGAGAAAGGGGCATGGGGAAGGGGAATTTCAAAATGATTAAAAATACATTCTTTCCCAATTGTGTAACTTTTCACAGGGCTGACCATTAAGATGAGGATGACAGGGGCGCCTGGGTGGCGCAGTCGGTTGAGCGTCCGACTTCAGCCAGGTCACGATCTCGCGGTCCGTGAGTTCGAGCCCCGCATCAGGCTCTGGGCTGATGGCTCGGAGCCTGGAGCCTGTTTCCGATTCTGTGTCTCCCTCTCTCTCTGCCCCTCCCCCGTTCATGCTCTGTCTCTCTCTGTCCCAAAAATAAATAAAAAACGTTGAAAAAAATTTTTAAAAGATGAGGACGACAAATGTAGCCATGGTTGCCACTTGGAAGTCCCCCAAGCACAGAAATGACCCCTGTTCGAGCTCTGCCACTACCTTCCATCAGACAAGAAACCAGCTCCAGATATGTACAACTCACAGAAGCATCAGAGGCCCCTGCTGTTATGACTGGGGAGCCTCAAGATTGGAGCAAAAGCAGGACAAGGAACACATCCAAAGGAGAGGAAGTACCCTTCTGCCAGAGCATGTTGTAGAGCATTCAACCTCTGTCCAAATCCCCCTTCTCTGGCTAACAGACTAGTTTTCATAATATCAGCTGAATTAGTCTCCAAGAAGAACTGAAATGATGCCAGTAACTACTCAAGGTTAGTTCCCTTTCATTAACCAGTGACACCCCCTTGGGCCCAGAAACAGAAGGGCCCAAAGAAAGAACTTTCAGAATCTGACGGCCGCACAACTTTCCTCAGTAAAATTTGCCATCATCAGTCTCAGAGAACAACAATGATCAGAGAGCAGACCATTCACAACACAAGTGTTCCTGTCTCTTAGCTCTCTCTCGTATAGATGTGCTAGCTATCTGTGGGGGAAATCGTATGGCAGGAGGGCAGGAGGAGAGCTGGGACTCTGGGTGCCATGCTTGCTCTTCACCCTACAGAGCCCCGTCTTGCTCAGTCTGAGAAAAACTTCCATGGGCAACGTGTGTGTAACCAGAGCTACCGCTGTTGCTGCTGTTGACACGTTCAGCAGAAGTTCCCCACTCCTCTCCTGCCTGCTTCTAGGAATCGGGCACTCACACTTCCTGTCCAAATTCCTCTATCCCTGGGCTCTGACCCTGGGACACAAGCCTTTTTTCCTACTTCCAGTATCAACTTCTGTTTCCAGAACCATCCACCTAGAGTGGGAGACCCTCTCTCTGTGATGTCTATTCAGAGGGGCTGTCGGGGAGGGCTCTGGCAGAGATCCCAGGCAAGCAGCCAGCAGGGGCCAAGGGGAAGAGAATTATTCACAGGATCACAGATGTTAGAGATGAAAAGAACTTGCAAAAACACATCTCACTCATCCATCCCACCTTGCAATGTAGGCCCTTTTCCAAGAGCATATGGCCTGTTCCCATCTGATTTCAAAGGATCTATCATTACCAACAAATACGCACCGAGCACGCTCTGTGTGCTCTGTGTTGTCCCAATCATGAGAGGAGGAGACAAATGGGCTCTTCCCCTCTGGAACGGGCTGCCATACTGACAGATAAATCTGCCTCTCACATGTGTTGCCTCAGCCCACCGCCATAACACCAGATACCTTTCACACACCTATCATTCTTGCACGTAAACAGGCCTTTGATCGTCGTGGAAACTACCAGGGAGAGTACATGCTGATGGCCCAGCAAAAAGAGAGGTCCTTTGGGTACCGCCTCTAGGAACTGGATTTCAGTCCAAGGTAACAGTAGTTACAGCTGATAGGCTAAGACTATTCAGGAAGTAGAAGGAGATAGTTTGCTCCAAGACGTATAGCCATGCAGGACAGTGAGACAAAGATACTATTACTTCTTTGTCCATTTCACATCTGCTGAGATGTCAATTTCTCATCTGCTGCATTCTAACTGCTGCTTAGACTGGCATACATCTGATTTCACTTTCTCCTGACACACAGCAAGCTAGGAAAAACACACCCCGCCAATCCCAGAAATATCAGTGAAGAGTTTGATCTGACCTAGAAGTCAAATCCTGGGGCATCCACTTGGCAGTGTCCTGGGCTTCAGGGTCTCAGGCCCACTCTTGAGAGTTCAGAGTTTGGAAAGAACTCAGTCCATCAGACTGGGATTGACCCGGCAGTTTTGCTCACCCCCATGTCCTTCTCTCTTTGAATGTTCTTTCCCCTTCTTCTTGTCTCTCCTCCCATTCTCCCCTCTCTTTAAGAGCTGTGCTCTTGTTCTGAATGTTTGGGTCTTAATCGAGATGGGCTGGGCAAGGGAGGAATCACTTTTGCCTAAGCTCCAGTTGACTACATTCTGGACGGCTGGGATATTCCCCTCCCAGGTTAAGCTAGATGTCCCAAGAAGACCAAGTAAATGAAGTGTTCAAGAGGAAATGTAACACACTGCTGGTGTCCGTGGGCTTTCCTGTCAGTCAGGCAAGTGGTTCCATTTCCATTCGGCCACGGCCAGTGTGTCATCATGAGCCAGTTACCTTCCTTTCCCATCCTCAGTCTCTCCATCTTTAAAAGGAGAATAATCCTACTGCCTAAGCTCTAGGGCTCCTTCAAGGGTTAAACCTGCTAAACGCAAGTAAAGCACTATCTCATATAAACTGCAGCACTAACATGTAGTGGGCATTTGGTTTTTTTAAAGGAGAAAAATAGGAGGAAGCTGGCTTCTTATGAAAGCCCAGATCTAGCCACCACCCAGGTCTCTTACCACCCAGTGAAAATCCAGGATTCCAAACACACCCCAAAGAGCATGTCAACTGAGCCTACACCAAGACACTTAACAGGCTGCATTCTAACTGAAAGTCAGAGACAAGGGGATGGTTGATTTTCCCCCATGCCCAATTCCATGGCCTCTCCTTATCATTTCCACATTGCTCCCTTTCTTCTGTTTCCCTTTGCTCTTCTCCTCTTCTCCATTAGTGTCTTCCCATCTTCTTCCAACTCCCCTTCTTGCGTCTTCACCGTTATTAAGCAGCCACATGAATGCATTGCACTGAGGACCATGAACAATAAAGCTCAACAGGTAGATAACTGATTATCACAAAACTTTATAATCGAAACAATATGCTGTGTTCTACTGACTGGGGTCCCCAAACCTGGTGGTATTTCAGAATCCCTTAAGAGAAATTTGTAAAAATAGCAATTAGTGGGGCTTGACTCCAAAAGGGTATTTGGGTACGGAACCAGAAAATCCATATTTCAACAAAATAATAATGAAATAAATTCCTCTGTTGATTCTCAGGGCCAGTCCCTTTAAGAACTACTACCACACAGGGGCGCTGGGGTGGCTCAGTTGGTTAAGCATCTGACTTTGGTTCAGCTCATGATCTCGTGGCTCGTGGTTTGTGTATTCAAGCCCTGCATCAGGCTCTGTGCTGGTAATGTGGAGAGCCTGCCTGAGATTCTTCCTCTCTCTCTCTGCCCCTTCCCCACTTGCTATTAATAAATAAGTTAATTAATTGATTAATTAATTAATTAAAAGAACCACTACCTCATATTGTACAACTAGACTACAGAAACTCTATCGAGCTCCTCCCTCCCTTTTCTGGATGTTTCTTAACTCCCTCTTTCCAACCATCGCTTTAGCTTCCTAAATCATGCAGCTTTATATTTGAGAATTTACAATCTTTGCTTTTATATAAGCAGTGGGAACACTGCAGTGGTAAGAGAATGAAGGCCAAGGGGTTGGAGGGAGAGCTGGAAGGGCCATGCAGACAGTGGATCTGTGAAGGCAGAAGGAGCGAGAGGACAGATGGAAGGCCGTGGAAGTATGGGCAGGCAGAAGAAGGAAGAGGGAGGGGTGGGTGGCAGCCGTAAGCAGGAACTACAGTGGAGCCCAGCTTCCCGTGGAGTCTGTTGTCCTAGCAACACGACGATGCTCAAAGGTTGAAGGCTGCCGCTCCTTACAACTCTGGACAACATGTTGTCAAGGTAACAGAACGCATCCGAGACACATGGTGGCAGGCCAGGAGGACTTGGGCCGGTGCCAGAAGTCCTCAGCTCAAGGCAGGCAGCACTGATTGGCTGTGCCGTTACACTATCTCCCATTCTCAACACCCACACCTCTCACCTCAATATCTCACCCTGGTTGCTCCATCTTCTCAGTGCCTTTACCCCCATTTGGGAAAAGGGACAATTAAATCAAACTGCCACTACATAGACAGTCTAGGAACTGGCCTCAGGACACGGTGCATGGGAACTCCAAGAACTCAAAATGAGAGACAGCTCTTTAGTCAGGGTAGAGCCAATCACGATGCTTCTAACTTCCTACAATACTTTGCTCATTTGTTTACAGGTCTGTAAGCAACTTGTGTGAAAACAATGAAACAGAACAGAAAGCTACCTAATCCATAGATCTATCAAAAAAAAAAATGCCTGATTCAAGAGGAATTTGTATTTCAATACTACTAGAAAGGGCAATAGCAGCCATTTATTCAAAACCAGGTGTAATGAGTCCTTTATAGGTTATTTTGTCTCCTAGTAACTCTTAGAAGTTGATGAATATTAACTCCTTCATATCGATGAAACAAACAAACACCAGATCACAGTAGTCATACAACGTAGCAAAAGGTCACCCAGCTTCTGAAAGGTGGAGACAAGACTTAAAACAGCTCTAAGGTATATATTCTATCCACTCTACTGTCTCCATCTGAAAAGATGCTAAGTCAACTTCCATCACTCCCTTCTTACACCTCTAGAATGAATTGCAAAATAGCCAAGTTGATGCCAAGGCTCTCAGGCCGTACACGATCTGGCCTCATAGTACCTTTTCAGCCTCAAATTCTACCATTGCCCCCACTGCCCACCACCCTCCAACTCACACCATATGATACTCACCAAAAAAAGCCAAACAGCAAAAACTTCCCCCCTTTGAGGCCTCCACACCTGCTCTTCTCTCTGCCAAAATGCTGCCCCTGATATCTTCATGCATCTTGATCCTTACCATACATCTCTCAAGTGCTATCTCCCCCTGAGACCTGTCCTGAAGACCCTAAGATAGCCCTACCTGATACCCCTTCCTGCTATTTTCATAAAAATATTTACCACTACCTAAAAGAATAGTGTTTAATTCATATCTTTGTTTATTGTCAGTCAGTGCACCATGAGGATATGTCTCTCTTATTGACTCTATCTCCAGAACCTTGTACAGTTCCTGATATCCAGCAGATACCTAATAAATATTTTTTGAATGAATGAATAAGTAAATGAGAAAGGATGATGTTTGCTAAAAGAAGTTTCAAAATCTCCTGCTACTACCTCTGGAAACTTAATTGCACTGATTAAATTTAGTTGGTGATATTTTGCTGATTAGTATGTCAGTTGAATCGCATATGTTTATCTTTTGGAACTTCAAGAAAAAAAAAGCTTATTTCTTTCTGCTCCCTCCTTTGAAAGAAAGCTAATAAAAGTCCAGATTATCACTGGCGCCCCACTGCTTTGCATTAAAGGTTTTCTCTGCTACTTCAGAAGGCACCCCTAACTTGAGGCAGTCCTTTTTCTGTGTCTGGTTGCTAGAAATAAAGTGGACATGAGTGTTAAAACTCTAAGATGTGAGTGCCGAGTTGTTGATGGCTGGTATCTGGAAGATGTGAGGAAGAGAAGGGTGATGGAAAGAACAGCCTATAGACAGGTAGAGATGTATTTTCCAGCAATCAGAGATTAATTCTCACATCCATTTCCATTTGGATTTAAAATACTTTTCTTTTAATTGCAACTTACATTTGCTGCAATGAAATAATTAATTCAGTGATACATTTAACACGTATGTATTAAAGGCTTACTATGAGCCAACCAGTATGTTAGGTTCTGAGGATACAAAAATGAAAGAGACAAAGTTCCTGCCCTTAGGAAGCCTGCAGTCTAGCAGGGCAGGGCAGCTAATAAAAAAAGCTATTATGATGAATTACAGTTGTAATAAGGACTATGAAAATCACACAATGAAAGAGAATAAAAAGGAAAGAAGCAAGGGTTTTGATCTACAAGTAGAGAAGAATAAAAATCTGAAAGCACAAGGACTTCAGATTGGGAGACTAGCCCTAGCCTGAGAGGTACCATCCTGGGCACTGAAAAGGCTAAAGAGAATAGTCACTACATCCAAAAGCATACAAATGTGCACACACACACACACACACACACACACACACACACGAGCGTATGCACGCATATGCACACAAAACAGAGAATCAAATACAAAAATAAGGAGAGAGGAGTGTATAAAGGGAGGTCCCAGGGCTCAAAGACAAGCTTCGCTGCCCTGTAGTTCCATCAAAGGCTCCAGCAGGGGGGTAGCTGCCAAGAACACTGACTCTTCACCCTTCCGGCATTGTCCCAGGCCCCGGGGGTCGGCCAGAATGTCAGAGCACCACCACCTTGGGACAGAACTCCCAGAGTGCACACCTAATGACCACACAACTAGGTGAGTTCCCATCAGTATGATGGGTCGGGTGCCTATTTACATCCTCCTCCTCACTCCTTCATTTATTCACATGGAAAACCTCTCATAGACACGCACTGGCTGGCTCCTACTATTTGCCCCGTCTTTTCCAAGCACTTTCACTAACCTTACTCAATAACCTTAAGAAAATAGGAGCTATTTGTATCACCATTTTACAAGGAGGACTCGAAGGCTCAGAGAAGTTAAGTACTCTGCCAAAGATCACACGGTCAATGAGTAAGCCGGGAAAGCACCTAGGCAGTGAGATTCCAGAGACCCCCCTCTTAACTATGGTGTGGATATCACTTTCCTAGGGCCGCCATCACATATTACCACACACTCGGCGGCTGAAAACAACAAGATTCATTTTCTCACAGTTCTGAAGCCCGAAATCAAGGGTGTTGTCAGAGTCATGCTCTCTCTGAAGGCCCTAAGGGAAAATCACCCTTTGCTGCTGCCAGCTTCTAGTGGCTTCTCTGGCACGTTGTGGCTGACTTCAGCCTCTTCTCCTCTTTTAAAGCCCTCTCCTTTGTGTCTAGGTCTTCTCCTCTTCCACCTCTTAGAAGGACATTTGTCACTGGATTTAGGGCCAGTTGGCTAATCCAAAATGATCTCATCATGAGATCCTTAACGATATCTGCCAAGACCCTTTTTTCCAAATCAGGTCACATTCACAGGTTACAGGAGTTAGGACATGGACATATCTCTTGGGGGGACTGCCTCTCAACCCACTACAGTGTAGAGAGTGCACAGTCTAATAACTGTTCGTTGTTCATTAAAAGTTAGCTATTACTACGCATCAGACATTATGGCATGTGCTAGGAATACAAAAATTAGTAAAGCATAGCCCTGGGCTACAATGAGCTCATTGTACAGCAAGTGGGACAGATAGGTAAATAAGCCAAGTTATAACAAAAGCATAAATAGGACACAGGTGGAATGCAAAAAAAAAAAAAAAAAGTCAATCCTGTGAAGAAGAGAGTCAGAAAAGGGTACACAGAAGTGTCACAACTTCTCTTAAAAAGTGGGCAGGTGTTTCTGGACGGACAAGGAAGAAGATATTCTAAGGACAGGAAGTAGCACAAACAAAGGCACAGAGATGCAAAACAGCCAGGACCAGTGAGGGAGCTATAAATAATTTAGTGTGGCTTAACATTACTGTTCAAGGGCGGGGAGGTTAAGAGAAAATCCTGGAGAGGTAGCCTGGGACCAGATCAAAGAGGATGTCTTATTCCAAGCTGTGGGAAGCCAGTGCAGAGTTTTAAGCAAAAGTGTTGAACAATCAGATTTGAGTTTCTCAAGAATTACACAGGTCAGCCGTGTGTCAGGGCAGACGAGAGAGAAGGAGTGCCAGCACTGAGGTCATCACAGTGTCTGGAGGGACGAAGAGGAAGGTACCAAGGCTTCCTCACTGCCCTGACACTCCCCTCCTCTTTCCACTTGTTCATTCTGAGCCATCTCATCTACCCTCCCGATTTCAACTACCCTCGCTTGCTAATGAGGTTCATATCTTTATTTCCAGCCCAAATCACTCCCTTTACCTCCAAGTCCAAAACCAACTGCTAACCAGACATTGCCGCTTGTATGACCTACCCATGTTCTAAACTGTACTCATCCTCCTTCGTACTGTCACCAAATCTATGACAAATCTAATTACTCTTGTCATCATAATTTCTGGCATAGCACTAAAAGGGTCAAGTGTTCAATGCTGCAGAAGGTCAAGAAAAAGAGAAAGTCCATTGGATGTGGCGTTTTGTAGAAAGTGAGAGATGAGGAAGTGAAAACAGCAATGTAACTACTCTTTAAGGAGCGGAACTGTCAAAAGAAAGAAGGAGGGAGAACTGGGGTCAAGAAAAGCTTTTATGCCTCTGTTTATTAATATGAGAGTGATCTGAGAATGTTCAATGAGGGAAGAAATGTATTTTGGTTAGAGCTATTTTTGACTGTTAGGTACTATCATACATACGGCAGGACACCAAACGTGCCTAGTTGCCAGGCTATAAATGCCAGAAGCGCACACACACACACACACACACACACACACACACACTTTACAAAAGCAGTCATTACTATATCAAAAACCTCCCTGAAACATGTCCAAACATCTCCCGAGGACCACTAAGCTAGAAAAAAAAATGTCAGTGGAAAAGAATAAATTGATATTCAAGGGGAAAAAGGAAATAACTGATGAGCCAAGGTCCTAGTTCTGGAGGAAATGTGTGGAGATTAGACCAAAGGCACAAAAGCAGGGTTTAGTGGGAACCAAGAGAAATGACACATGAGAGATGTCTGGGCTTTGGAATCACACAGGCATTGGTTCAATTCCCAGACTGTTACTTACTTCTTTTGAGAGATACAACTGAGGGAACTACTTTCCCCTTTGCCACCTCCCCCAGGTGGCTCAGAGGCTCCCACAGGGTTGACCATATGACATTGTTTGAGTTCATGACATTAGGGACATGGAGAAGACTCTCCCTGATCTAATACCCACGCACCAGCTTTTTCTGTGGGCATGATGCCTAGAACTAGGGCAGCATCCTTATAGCCACGACAAAACTGCCACGGGAATCCCAGAGGTCAGCCCTGGTATCACTACATCACTGAGTTGCCGCCACCAGACCCTGTCTCCAGGTGCCTTATTCCGAGACACCAATAAGCACCTATTTGTTTAAGCCACTATGGGCAAGTCACTAAGCTAAAGGTCTTGGGCAAAACAGTTAACCTCTCTGATCTACCATTTCCTTATAAAGGACAAAATACATGCCTCATGAATTCAAGGAAGGAATTCAATAAAACAGCATTTTTAAGGTCATATAAGGTGACTAGCTCAGAGCTTGGCAAAAGTCAATGACCAATCAATGTTAGTTCTTTTCTCATGGCAACCTCCTAACAACCCATGATAATTTGGGTGTTCTCTGTCATAAAATAGAAAGGTAGCAATAATTTTTTTGTCCTTGGAAAAATGGAATCAAACTAGCCTTTAACATTACTCTCCTGCATGCTGGACCCTTAACCACAGAATCAAAATATGATTTTGAATAAAATATAGATCTAATGCCTAAGAATAAGGCAAAGAGAATTACAGTAGTCTCAGAAAGGGGAATAAAAATGTATCCTCTGTGTAAAAATCATAATCCAAGGCATTTTTCAAGAATATCAGTATAATCTATTTTTTTTTATTTTTCTATATATTTATTTATTTTTGAGAGACACAGCGTGAGGTAGGAGAGGGCAGATAGAGAGGGAGACACAGATTCTGAAGCAGGCTCCAGGCTCTAAGCTGTCAGCACAGAGCCTGATGCGGGGCTTGAACTCATGAACCGTGAGATCATGGCCTGAGCCGAAATCGGATGCTTAACTGACTGAGCCACCCAGGAGCCCCTATCAGTATAATCTATTAAAAGCTGGCTGGTGATAGTAAATTAACTGCCCTCCTGTATATATATATATATATATATATATATATATATATATATATATATATATATATAACATATCACTACTTCCTACCCAGTACCTTTAATATGTCCTTTATCTAACAATTCACTTTTTCTTACATATAAACACTTCCAAATCTATGAGTGACCCTAGATTCAAACACTATTTTATTCTGCTTTCTTTTTTAATGTTCTTGACTTACCTTCATTGCTTATATCCTGTGTGTAACAGTTTATTGAAATCACTGTATGTCCCTGTTTTGAAAATCTTGGTATGTCCTGATCATGTCACAATCGGTAATTATGTCACCACAGAGGCAGAACCCACTGAGATGCTGCTTATCCCCAGGCCTAGAATGAAGGGTATTAGCATCCCAAGGTTTTCTCTTTCAGTTAACAGGAAAACATTTAGGATCCCATATTCTTCAAGTGATTAGGTATGGTCTGGTACATGAAAAGACAAGAAAACGTAAGGCCTACAATTTATCAAGCATTGTCTACCGTTCTTTATAAAGCTTACAACCCACTAATGAAGGTGTTATTTTGACGCCATTTTGTGAATGGAAGTTTCGAGACTCAGAGAGCTTAAAGAGCACAACTAAGGTCACATGGCTGGCGAATGCACAGAACTCGAGCCGATCTGCTCCAAAGCCCGCATTCTTTCTGCGTTGTGCCACAGCCTTCCTGCAGACACACTATCACTTGCCTGGAAGATGTATGAGAAACAGGATGGCTGGTGCATTACTTTCTAGCACCAAGTACTTTCATGGCTATAAATGCCTAAAGCAATTTCTGGGGCCTCAGTTTCTCCAAGCATTAAAAACCGCATCTGTATTGGGGCACCTGGGTGGCTCAGTCGGATAAGTGTCCGACTTCGGCTCAGGTCATGATTTCACGGTTCATGGGTTCGAGCCCCGAGTCAGGCTCTGTGCCAACAGCTCAGAGCCTGGAGCCTGCTTCAGATTCTGTGTCTCCCTCTCTCTCTGCCCCTCCCCTGTTCACACTCTGTCTCTCTTAAAAATAAACATAATTTTTTTTTTTTTAAACCTGCATCTGGATTTCAACTGGCCAGTATCTTGAAAGCAAATCCTAGCTCCATCTTTAAAAGGGAGGGTGTGCTGGCCAACAAGAAACCTATTCCACAGTCACAGGTGGAAAGGCCTGGAATCCACACAGACCTAGGGCTGCACCACTGCAAAGCCTATAGGGTCTTAAGAGAACTGCCCACCCATCTTTCCCCAAAGTATAGTTCAAGGCAGAAGGGAAGATCCCAGCATTCTTCTGACTCCTTGGTGTGTGGAATGGGAGTCTCAAAATCAGCCAAAAAAAAAACAAAAGGTTTTCAAGTCAAACATACTTGGATTTGGATCCCAGTCCCACTATTTTTCTAACTGTGTCACTTCGGCCATGGTACGTAAACACCCCAATGTCGTTTGAACTAAAACAAGTACTACCACTTATGTCACAGGGTTGCAGAAGAATTAAAATACTCATTAACATCGTGCCTAGCACCAAGTCGGCACGCTCTATTAGCCTTTCTGCCCTCTTGTCTTCTCCAGTATGTCTTCACTGTACTCATCCAACCTGAAACACCACGGTTTGCTCTTGAAGTGTTCAGTCCCAAGGAATACCAGATGACAGACAACTAAAAGCAAGGTAAAAACACTGAAAGACACCCAATTCAAGGAAGAAGCACAGAGCGAAATATGAGTAGCAGAGCCATCTTGGTTTCAAGATTGGGCTGAATATGGAAACCCACATGAGCAACTGGAAGGCAACAGTCTATTTACAGTGTCACACATCACTGCTGGCTCACTCTCTGCAAATACATTGCATCAGATGCATGTTGGGGGAGGCAGAGGCAATAGGGGGGACAGCAAGAAGAGATAGGGCCAATGAAGAGTAGGGGCCATCTTCTAGCCCCAGTTGGATTCAAACTGTGGCATTCTGCACAGAAAATGAGAGTGCTATTCAAAGCATCAATCCTCAGCCAAACAACTTAGAAAGGAAAGAATCATAGCAACAGGCTCCAGAGTAAGATATTTTCACATGTCCTTTAATTAGGAACAAGTTAGGAATATGGTACAGATTACTGCCAGACCCTGACCCTCTACTCAGCATCTCCTCTTCTCTTCCATTCTTGCAGCATTACAGATTGGATCTTGTGTTCTCTTGTCTGATCCGACTGTAACGTCCACTTTCTGTTCTCCTTCCCACCTCTTGTCTAAACTATTTTCATTGACCCTCATGCTAATGTCAGTAGGTCTGTCATTCCCTGTCACACGGCTCCTTAATCCCTCACCTGAAGCAACTGTTTCTACAGTAGTTTTCCAGAAATGTCCACATATTTTATTTCAGCTTCTCTTCAAAGTGTTGTAAAGTGGGGAGGGTAGAAGACAAAATTTAAATGTTATAAACTGTAGGCTGAGTGTCATCCAACTTTACGTGGTTGGTTTGTTCAAATTTCCAAAGCTCATGAGAATGGAGACTAACACTCACGACTTCTAATTCTTACTTTAGGATTTTGTGAGGCAGAATTGTATCACTAGCAAGTATGAGCTTCAAAATAGGTACTGATGGAATGTGAATCCCATTCCCACTGCTCACTGTGGTATCTTGGATTAGTTATTTAACCTCTCTGAGCTAAAATCTGAAAACCCAAGAAAGATTTCAGCATATCAGCAGAGAAACCTCCTGAAAAGAAACAGAAGTACATCTAGCTTTAGTTCATTATTTGGACTGGGATGGGCATCCTAAATCCAGGATCTCAGGGAGAATAAAAGCAATTATAACAAGGCAAAATAAAGTAGGCTCTTTATACTCAGGTGGGGAACTGCCAAAAATCACCTCATCCATTTTTAAATGGTCTCCGTTACTATTCTAAACAGTCTTGTGTTACAGGCACCTAGTGGTACTTGCCTCGCTAGAGCTCTTCCATAGCCGAACATGCCTTTTTTGGCTGTGGCATGGCTATACCACCGATGAGCTTCGGCTTCCTGGTGGGGAAGGACCAAAGGTCCCACCCCACGTGTCAGAGCTCCTCCAGATTTTCACCTGCGCTCTCTTCTTGGACCGTGTCCAGCTCAGCAGTGTCTCTACAATTGGCTATGACTCTATTCAATTCCCCATCCTTTTCCTGTATCCTGAAGCCTCCTTTTCTTCAAATTGCCCCACAGAACCGTCAGCTTGGCCTACAGAACGCTGTGCTGGAAACTTGGTGAAGCTCTTGGTGAAGCTATGTATAATCTCACTGAATCGTCGACAACTCTACAATACATTCTGGATTATTGTCCCCATTACAACAGGCAAGGGAACCAAGGTTTAGAGTAAGTGGTTAGCAAGTGGTCCAGATTCCCACATCTAGAGGTGGTGGTTAAAACCAGCCCTGACTCCCAATTCTGAGCTTCAAACAGCTCTACTCTTCTAGCTCCAATGCTTCTTTCCGCCATGGTATAAGGTTCATTTCCTCATTGGGAAAGTAGAACCCTCATTCATGTTTCTACTCATTAATTAGCATACGCAAAAAAAAGTGAGTACAAGCTATTGGGCCAGATACTGAACTTGTGCCTCTCTCCACTTTGGTCAAAAATCTTTGTTAACAGTGTTTTCTTCTGTTACGAACTCCTTCCATCAGGGACTTTATTCCTGTAATAGAATCTTCCACAAGAACACCTAATAAGTGGGTCTTATATGCAGCAAGCTAACAACAACAACAAAACTAAGGTAGAAACTGAGATGGCAACTACCCATCTCCTAGAACGGGGAAGCAAAATGGAAAGCTTAGTTATCATCCTTCAGATGGTACCTGTATCTCAGAGACTAGGCCTTAAACGTGGCAAAGCTGTATTTCTTGGTCCCATTTTCAGATGTTTTGTCCTGTGGCCGCACAGTTGATTCATAGTTGTCAAACTCTGTGTCCTCATTCTATGTTTGTAAAATATGGTCATGGTACTTAAAAATAAACTTCTATTTAAAAAAAAAAAAACTGGCCTTAGAATTTGAGATGTTTTATTTTTGAAACTTGCCCCAAAAGCTTGTTTCTCTGAGATCTGGGGGATCTTTCTGTTTGCCTTCATACGAATCCTTTAAGCCAACAAATGGCCCTCTGCACAGCTGCTGGGAATCTTGGCCCCACAGCCCACTCAGCCGTGCTGGTTCCTGCTCTCCCTCCCCTGCAGCTACCAGCCATTTAGGTGCCTGACCCCTTAGGGCTAAGCCTCCAAACCTCCAGCTTCTGTGGCATCAGGACTTCCTTCCTTCTTCCTTTTCCTCTTTCTACTTACCTTTTGGAAATCTTTTCAGGTCAAAAGTCAGTTTGATATTTTTAGGCTACTTTAGGAAATTTCCTAAAAACCACTGCTTCTCCCCCTTTTTTTGGGGGGGGGGCGGAGAGAGAAAAAAGATAAGATGGAATATTTGTTTGTCGTTCCATGGTAGGGAGGTGACGGGGGTGGGGGAGCATCTCATTACAATCACTTGCCTTCAATACTCCCTTTTACCCCCAGGGGTAGTCACCAGTAGGCCCTCTGTGGACTCAGGTTATACCTAAGGCTATACCATGTCATCTCTTCCTTACTGCTCTCCTCTGGTCAGATCCCAGTATCGCCATTATGAATGAAGTGGTGGGTTACTTTTAGTCAGGTAACACCTACCACAGCGCTGTATGATGGAGAAGTAAAGAACGGGAAGGTATGTGAGACCTTGACTAGACTCTCCATTTTCTTGAAAGACAACAGAGCACATGGCCTTTGGAGCCAGCAACCCATGTTAAAGTCCTGGCTGCCACTTACTGGCTACATCATTTCGGCTATGCTTTTTAATCTCTCAGGGCCTCAGTCTCCCCAACTGTCAAATGGAGATAAATAATATGACTTAGCTCACTGAGTCGTTAAGAGTATTAAATACGATAATGCCCGCAAAGAGCTGTGTGCTCAAGCAGATGGTAAACACTAAAGCACCTAGAACCAATCAATGGACAAAAGAGCCCAGTCTTTGCGTCTTACCTCATATTATTATATCGTTATTATGCATTTGTAAGAGATACAACAGAGAAGCAGCTGAGCAGTGTAGCCAGTAACCTCTTCTAGTGGGGCAGGGGCAGGTTATTATGAAATAACGCATTTGTAAGAGATACGACAGAGAAGCAGCTGAGCAGTGTAGCCAGTAACCTCTTCTAGTGGGGCAGGGGCAGGTTATTATGAAATAACGTAAGTTGCACAATAGCCTGAATAACAACAACAACAAACTATTTTCATTTGTCGTGCTCTCAAGATAAGTATACACTTATTTATGACTCAAAAATTTGGCTCATCCATCTTGGCATTCTTTCAGTGCAATACCATGCCCTCAAAATACCACTCCTAAAATATAATCAGCGGAGGAAAATGATGTTAAAAACGTCTACCTGAAGCAAAAGCTCAAAGGGTTGGTAACAGTCTACATTTTCCATTCTGCTTAAGTTTATCCCACTGCCCTTAGCATGGGTTTCCGGTGCCAGAATGTGTTTTCTAATATCTCTTCCTGTGCCCATGTGAATGGAACAATACCTTTCTCATATGCAGCTGAGGTCCCTCCACCTAGTACTTCATTCAACTTGACCTTTCCTAGACTGAATGAAGGAAGCTCCAAAACAGAAGTGAGTCATCTCTGCCTGCCGACAGATGGCAGTAATGATCGCGCACGGTTGTTTTAGCCTGCTAAACCCTGCACTGTGGTGGTTCTTGGCATGCTTGTGGTGTCTGTGCTAGCTTTTGGGGTGTTTACAAACATCATTAACCCCACAGCATGTCTTTTAAGTACGAAACGAAAGACGGTTTCAAAAGTAATGATAAGAAGTGGAAGATGACAATGCAAAGATAGGGACCCTTTAAAAAACCCAACGTGATGGAAAACAATAAAAATTGCACTGGGGGTGAAATGAATCATTCTAAGATATGAATAACCGCGAAGGGCAATACATATGTGAGAAGGGCTGTCCCTAAGCAATGAGCTGTAATCAATAAAGCAAGGGAACATATCTGAGTAAGTGGAAAATGTCAAAACAAAACATAACCACAAAGAAAACACTTTGTGCAATTAAAGAATAGGCATCAGTGTCCGATGATAATTAACTTGTCATAGAACAATTAATCTAATGTTAATGTACAAGAGTCTACTATTTATTTGAGGCCTTAAAGCTGAGGTGCTCAACCTTAACCACACACTAGAATCACACGGGAAGCTTTTGAGACTCCGGACGCCCAGGCTGCATCTGGGCGGTTCAGAATCTCTGGGGGAAGGATTCAGGCATCAGTAGTGTTGAGAGCTCCTCAGTTGATTCCAATGTGCGACCCGGGTTAAGAACCATTGCCTTCAAATCTAAGCATGGAGAAAAGGCAGCTACTACTGGCTCAATGGATTAAAATCCATTCCAATGTGTAGATCCATGTGTGATATGCATGGACACCTTAGCAAGAAGTACCTCCCCGTGACATCTGTATCTTCAAGGGGACAACTAATCCGCCTGAAGGGATTTTTCTTTTTATAGTCTTAAAGCTGGGCAGGGGGAGAATTTGTGTTACCAAAAAAGAATAGAGCACACCTTATTTTAAAGTTTTGAAGGAGCTATTCATACACATACTTACATATTTGAAGAAAATGTATCACAGAAAGAACTACAAGCTTCAACATCTCTTAGTCATTGCAGTAAATCCATTTGCAAACAAATGGACACACAAACCTGTTCGAAACTACAGAGCTCTAAATACCAGTATCATTTCCTCACTTTCATCTCCAAAGGGAGACACTGATTCCTGATCTATCCACTTACTCCATGCATTCTGGTTACTTTCTTTCATAATCAAGTTTTGCATTCAAACACACACATCATTTAGTTCTCAGTACAACCCCCCAGGTTCTCCTCCCTGACTCCCTCCTTTACCTTATCCGCCATTATCATAGAGGAGCCTCCGTGGATGCCCAGGATGGGGGTGAGTGTCTGGGCTGAAATGAAGTCAAGGATCTGGGCGATGGCCTCCTGATCTGTGTCATCGGCAAACACCACGCCCTGGATCTTCCGGTCGGACATGAGATCACAGATGCGGGTGATGATGCTCTTTGGGTCAGTCTCATTCATGGCTACCAGCTCCACACGGGGTACCACGGAGAGATGGTGGAAATCATCTTTCTCGTGGGCATCCTTGATGGCCACCTCGTCTGAAGTGCCCACGAGGATGACAGCAATGCCAATGCTGGGGGGGCTCTTCTGAGAGCGAGCTCTGCTGCCTGACACGGCCAGGACAGCCAACACCAACCAGAACTTGGGAGAACAGCACTCGGCTCTGGGCTTCATCTTCAACTCGTCGACTCCCTGAAAACACAAAATGAGAGGGGTTAAATTAACGACCCTCCTATGTGACCTCTCTGGGAAGGGGCTGGATACTGCAAGTCAAGGGCCTTATCTCCTTTCACTGATCATCTAACCCAACTCCTATCTTTGAGCCTTGTCCCTGATCTCTCGTGTTTGTTTGCTCAGCAGAATGGAAGGAAAAAAAAAAAAAACCTTCAAAAGCATCAGAAATCCTTAAGCAAGACAATAAAAGCTATTGCTATAGCCACCAGCAGCAAACAGAGGCAAAAGAGGATGACAGTGGTCCAGGCAGTCATACCAAGGGCACAAATGCAGGAGTCTCCAAGAGGGGGTCCTGCTGCTGCTGCTGTGTGATCCCTGGTACTTCTGCCACAACCCATCTTTGAATTGCTCTTGGGCCAAGGGGATGGCAGAGACTGGGCAAATGAGCAGCAAAATGGACTCAGCAGAGGCTAGCAACAAAACACGGTCTGGGCAAGCTGGCCATATGCAGGGAGCTACAGAAACATAAGGCCCTCTACTTTGTGTTCACCTCAAAGAGAACAAGAGCCTGGAAATTCTTTAGCAACTCTTTTAGTAAATGACTTTTACTACTTAAAAAAACAACAACAGTGGAGAATACTTTTAAAAACATCTTGGGGCACCTGTGTGGCTCAGTCACTTAAACATCTGACTCTTGATTTCAGCTCACGTCATGATCTCACAGTTTGTGAGATCGAGCCCTGCATCAGGCTCAGCACCGTCAGTGAAGAGCCTGCTTAGGATTCTCTCCCTCTCCCTCTCCCTCTCTCTCTCTCTCTCCCTCTCCCTCTCCCTCTCCCTCTTTCTCTGCCTCTCTCTCTCTCTCTCTCTCTCTCTCACACACACACACACACACAAAATAAATAAATAAACAAACAAAAAATCTCAATTGATCCTGACACTCTTCCAGGAGGGAAGTAAGAAAGTAAGTAAGAAAGTAAGAAAAGTAAGAAAGACATTATTTTTCCTATTTTATAGATGTTAAAGGTAAGGCTCAAGCTAAGAAGTCCAAGACTATACCAATTAAGTGAAGCAGACATGAATCCACATCTTCTGGCTTTGAGGCCAATTTGCATTCCATTGCATTATGCCACGCTGTCTCTCACAGTATCAATTACTACAAGGAATAGTTTCATTGTGATTTGTTATACATCAAAGTACGGCGACTTAGACAAATACTGTTGGTATCTGTAGGGTTAGAACCACTTGAGAAAAATTTTCCATGGCATCTTACAGCAGCGACTTCCTCGAGACGACTGGCTCATATTTGAGCATAATTCACCACCTTTTACCTACAACCAACTCGTTCTTGTGCTTCCACATATGGCCCTAAATCTTACACCGTGCACCGGACTGAGGACACAGCTCCCTACCGAGCTTGGTCATTTCTCTTTACATTTTGAACCATTCTCCAAGAGGTCTTCTTATTTAAACAGAACTGATCCTGCTTATGTTATTTTGATTTAAGTAATCATTTACTGCACATCTGTTAGACCCTGTGCGCTATGTTAGGCATTTCCTTTTATACAACCTCTTTGGTCCTCATAGAAACTCTATAAACTAGTCATCTTTTATCCCCATTTCTCAAATAGAGAAACTGCAACTCAAAACAATTATGTAATTTTCCCAAGGTCAGTGGTATTATAATGCCAGTGTGCTAGTATGTAAACATGGCATTTTGTTCCTGAGGAAACATTCTACCGACTGCACCCAAAACAAGAACGAGGGATTCTCATTCTCCTACAAAGGTCAAGGATGAAAATGCTACTTAATATCTTCTTGTTTGAAAGAAAAGGCGAGATACTAGGATCTAAAAAGTCTGAGAGTTCAACTAACAAAAAGAAAATAACGAGGATGTTGAAAAGAAAGATAAGGAAGTATTTGGTCTGAACAGACCAACTCCAAAGGGCATTAATGATTTGGGAGTAAGATGCTGGGGACATTTTGTGGCTGGAGAAGCAGAAAATCCATTCTAGTTCTTGGCAGAAAACATTTTGGAACTCGTAATGTTGTAGTCAGCCGTCCACACTGCCAAGAAGGAGACCTGTATTGATTGTCTTGTCTGTCACTTGTGAATAAGACGAGTAGCTCAGTGGTTCACACCTGAGCGTAGTTCGCTCCTGACGGTTTTCTGACAGGTTTCTCCGTGTCCTTGTGGAAACAGGGGAGTGGCTACATGGGCCCTGGAAACCCATGCTGATGAACTGCGTCCAACTTAGCAAGAGATCCAGGGCCCGCATTCCGTCTCCTAAAGCTTAAAGCAAAGCAGTGCTTGCTATACGGAAGTGAGCAGCACTGATCATCCAGAGGAAGACAGATAGCGTTAGCGCCTCAAAAAGCTGTTGACAAAATAATAATTATAATAATAATCTGTTCAATTTCAAAGACCGGTTCTCAAGGAGAACCCAAAGACTGAGAATTTGGCAAAAACAGCGGCTAACTTCATTCCAGTGAGATTCTAATCCTACAGTTACAAATCCCTAAATCAGATTCCTTCGCATTGAAAAGTGGCCCACTCTGCCATGACAGTTTATTAACTTTAATGCACTCTACACTCTCCTACTTTGATGTTTTATTTGCTCTTTTTTTTAAAAAAAATATCTCCTGTGTTCCTCCATTTCTTCTCACACAATATATTACACTTTGTTATGCAATGGCTAGTTGTGACACTGAAAGAATAGACTCTGGCTTTACTGAGAGTCTCTTTTATACTCAGGATAGAGCAGAGCACTTTACAAAGCAATACATTAAGGGAGATACCAGCAACAGACGGACTGGGAGACAAACAAAGAAGCTGCTTTGAATACAAACTCAATTTCACACATTAGAAGGGGGTTAGTTGAAAGCAAGCATGCTGTCCAAGGCAAGCAAATTGCTTTTGCTTTCTTCCACAGACAGGCCAGAGTTAGTCTTGATGCGGCAGCTCTATGCGGCTTTGCACCCAACCTCGCCCCGGCCTCCTGCCATTGGACTTCACTCTCCCTCAGTAGAATGGAGCACTGTTTCCTTTGCGCTCTCCCGAAAGCCTGCATGTACCTATACTTAAATACCCTTAACAGTGTATTACGATTGCACGGTTATGTGACTGCCTATATTAACTAGCTGGTATTCTCCGTGCAGGCGGGGGCCCGTTAGGCTCAGTAAGCATTTATGGAGCACGTACTGCCCAGTAAACATCGTTCTTGGTAGGGGGATGCAACAGACACGGGCTCTCTCCTCCACAGTCTCAAAGAACATACACACAAAGAAGACCTCTTCTCACTTCTGTTTCCATGCCTGGGGTCGAGCAGGGCCTCATATACAATAGGGAAGGACTCGATACATGGTAATCACCTAGTTTCTGCCATTATAAAATTGTCAATATTTGGCCATTGCATACCTATTACAGTAACCTATTTTACATATTATATATTTATAATAACATTTTACCTGTAACTTACCATGTGCCAGACACTTCTATTGCCAGATAATTTTCATGTATTGTTAAATCACATACAAACATTATGTCATAATCTTTCCCTATGTTACAAATAAGGAAACTTCTGAAAAGCTAAGTACATGACAAAGGGCCACATAGCTAATCAGTGGGTGGCATTAAAGTTTGTCTACCCCCAAACCCTTGCTCTTTCCTTTCTGCCTCCTCTTGATATAATAAGAATATATGAATGAATGAATGAATGAATGAATGAAATCTCCAACCAAAACCAAACTGCATTCTAATACCAGTTCCGCATTAACTAAGCACCCTAGGATGGGCATGTCACCTAATCACCGTCACCATTTCCTCAGCAGTGAAATCAGGATATATGCCTAACCTAAATACCTGAAAGAGTTCTTGTGAGGATCAAATGATAGTATGTATATGGAAGTGCTTTGAACACAGTACTCTATAGATGCAAAGGATGTTACCTTTAAGCTTCTACAAAAGTTGTTCAAGGAGACCAGCTATTTGTGAAAGCAAAAAGTCAGCATGTGGGAGGTGGAGTGAGAGAGAGGCAGACCAAGGCTGAGAGGAATATTAAGAGGAGCCTCACAGGGGGCAAGAGATATTAGTTCCCTGACCGATATACCTCCCCGAAGAAGATGCCACATAATGGTCTCAGGGTAGCAGCAAGCCCGGCCGCTGGCTTGCCAGTCAAGTGCAGCAGAATTCCAGAGTCACTCAGGCCAGGGTCACTAATGGGAATCGGGGGAGCCTGGCACCCCCAAATCCTGCTAGGAATTCGGGCACCAGGGTGCACAGCAGAACCAACAGCAAAAGGGCAGGATTGGAGATGTGGCTGTCCACCTCCTGGCCCTCTGCCTCCTTGAAGCGCAAGCTGAGTGGTCACCAGACGTCTAGCAACCAGAGGACCACAGCAGCCTGAGTTACGCCTACAGCTGGTGCAGGGCAACTATAGCAGGAACCGGTCTCCACTTTGCCCACAGTGACTCCAAGGGAAGACACATTTGAGTGAGGAGCTGGGCCAATTCTGTCCTCAGAGAAAACTGAGTCCTTAGGCAACACCAACAGGAAGGATAAAATGTGATTTAATAGATGATTAACTCAACTTTTTCCAAGCACCATCCTACAACGCAGTCAGGACGCTATTTGGAGTGCACCAATTAGGGAGGCTGTGATTACAATATGATCGGCAGTGAGAGAAATGAAGATTAAAAGTGCCAGAACTGTGTATCAGGTCCAGTTTCCCAAGCTAGCAATCAAAACAGAAAGCCAGGATACACAGGCCTTAAAATGCATAACATTAGAGAGTAGGGAAACGAGGAGTCTCGTACCATGCAAGTCAAATGAAGTATAAATGAGTATAACCTTTCGGAAGTGGGAATATCTATCGAAATTTTAATATCAAGATAAAATAACAGCCAAATGTGAAAATATTAGAAGTAACAATGAGAGATGTCACATACTGGTACCAAGAAGATACAATCAATAATCATCAGCATATGTGAATCTTAACATCTAGGCTTAACATGTATGAAGCAGTCACTAAAACACCTGGTGAAAAACAGGTAAATCCAAGACCCAAAATACAAACAAAGACATAAATGATAAAAATAAATAAATAAATAAAGCCTATGTAATAAGCCTGTACTCGTTCTAAGATCCAGACATACATGCACAACAGAGAATGCATACTCTTTCTAAGTACATGGAAAATATTACATTTACAAAAATGCCTCAATATAGTCCAAAGAATCAATGTGAAACAATTGCCATTTTTTTATAATGCGACTAAATTACAAATAAGTTTTTAAAGGTAGCTAAAAAAAATTACATATCCAAAAACTTTTTAAAAACTTACTATTAAATAACTCTAAATTTAAGTAAGAAATGATAAGCTAAAAACTAAAAAAATTACATATCCAAAAACTTTTTAAAAACTTACTATTAAATAACTCTAAATTTAAGGAAGAAATGATAAACTAAAAAATTCTTTGAACAGGATAACAATGAAAACACTAAATATCAAAATTTTAGGAGTACAACTAAACACTTTACAGAGAAGCCTATACCCTTAAGCAAATTTATGAGAAAATACAAAATGAAAAATAATTAACTGTAATTAAATTTTCACTTATTGAATTGAACAATTACCTGAGTCAACCCTAGGGAGAAGTTCAATAATATAGAAAAAGGCATAAATGAATGAAACACAAAGTAAGTAAAAGGAAAAAACAAAACCAAAAGCCGGCCTTTAAAAAGACTACCATAGACAAAGTTCTGACAGGACCAATCACAGAAAAAATAGAGAAAATGCAAATTAAATTAACAATGAAAAAGGGAAAATAACAACATATCCAATGGAAATATTAAAATAATCAAAGTATAGGGGCTCCTAGGTGCCTCAGTCTGTTAAGCATCCGACTCTTGATTTCGGCTCAGGTCATAATCTAACAGTTCATGAGATTGAGCCCTGCATCGGGCTCTGTGCTGAACATAGAGCCTGCTTAAGATTCATTCTCTCTCTCTCTCTCTCTCTCTCTCTCTCTCTCTCTCTCTGTCCCTCTCACCTGCTCATGCTGTCTCTCAAAAATAAAAAAATAATAAATAAAATAATAAAAGTATATTATGAAAACCAATTGCTTTTAAACTTAATATATAAATATCTAATAAAAACCAAAACAAGGTTCAAGAAAATGTGGAAGATTTGAATATAATAATAACCATTAAAGAAAATAAAATGGTTATCAAAGGCCTCCAGTTCTGATTCACCAAAACCACCCCACCCTTGCACCCCACCTTTGCCAAAATAAAACAGGCACATGTGGTTTTATAGATGAAGCCTGCCAAACTTTTGAGTAAGAAATGGAGAGCCTTGGGGCGCCTAGGTGGTTCAGTTGGTTAAGCGTCCAACTTCGGCTCAGGTCATGATCTCATGGTTCATAGGTTCAAGTCCCGTGTCGGGCTCTGTGCTGACAGCTCAGGGCCTGGAGCCTACTAAGGATTCTGTCTCCCTCTCTCTGTCCCTCCCCCGCTCATGCGCACGTGCTCCCTCTCTCTCTCTCTGTCTCCCAAAAATAAATAAAACATTAAAAAAATTTTTTTTAATTAAAAAAATGGAGAGCCTTGTTCATGCAAGTTGAACAAAATAGAAAAACAAGGGAAGTTTAGTCCTAAATCCAGAAAATCATAGTACAAGAAAAGAATTATCATTGGTCCCTTTTACTTACAAACATAAAAGCAAAAAAAAAAAAAAAAATTCCTAAACAAAATATTAGCTAAACAAAATAAATAGTATTATATTTTAAAAATAATAATCATCATTATCAAGTATGGCTTATACCAACAACATAAGGATGGCTTAACTTTAGAATATAAATCAAAATAATTTATCACTTTAATGGACTAAGGGAGATATTTACATGAATATCTCAAAAAAATGATGGAAACACACTTAAGGCAAACATCTATTTATGACATAAATGTTAGCATATGTTTTAAAAAAATTCTTTCATAATAGGAAATTAAGAAGACCATCAATCTTTACCTGGTATGATTATATACTAAAAACTCTTTTTTTAAAATTTTTTAAAATGTTTCTTTATTTTAGAGAGAGAGAGAGAGTGCAAGCAGGGGAGGGGCAGAAGAGAGAGGGAGACACAGAATCCGAAGCAGGCTCCAGGCTCTGGGCTGTTAACACAGAGCCCGACGTGGGGCTTGAGTTCACAGACCATGAGATCATGACCTGAGCTGAAGTCAGATGCTTAACCAACTGAGCCACCCAGGCGCCCCTATACTAAAGACTCTTAATCACATTTCTTTTGGCATTGAGAAAAAGGCAAGGTTAGTGCTATTCCTGCTACTGGATATTCTGGTAATAAAGGAGGTCAAGAAAACAAAAATTTTTAAGAATGGGGATGAAACAGGAAAAAAAAAAAAACTAGCATTATATGAAGATATTAAGATTATCTACATAGAAAATCCAATGGAATTTTAAAACTAGTAGTATTAATATGGGTAGGGTATGATTGATAGATAAATAATACTCTTAGAAAACATCAATAGCTCTCTTTTAACCAACCAGAAAATATGATAGTCATAACAGCAAAAGCAACTAGAAATTATTTAGGAATTAACTAAGAATACACAAGACCTCTGCAGAGAAAATTTGAAACTCTATGAAAGGGTTATGAAAAAAGGCCTGAACAATGTAATCATATTCCTCATTCATGGATGTGATCACAATATTACAGAGTTCTATTTTCTCCCGAATTAATCTATAACTTCAAGTCAATTCCATCAAAATAACAGTAGGATTTTTTAAGGAATTTTATTAACTTATTCTAAAATGTATATGGAAGATAAAGGTCCGGAAAGAACTAATTTAATTAAACAAGACATCCTTATCTGAGCCAATAATAAAAGTATGCCATGAACTGAGAAGTATGATTAACTCAACTCTGCAGAACAGATCCAAAATAAAAATTTTTAATTAACATAAATTAAATTTAAGTTCCAGGTCAATTTTGAATTTTAAGTTAGACTTTCTAAATTCAAATTTATAGAGCAGAGAAAATGTTGAACCAGAAAGGTACTTTTGACTCAGAATGCTTAGCTTAGGCAATAAATGTGTTCACCAACCATCTGATGCAGTAAGTGTGAGTATTACAGATATCAAACATGTACTACCTAATGCCATTCTGAAATACAAAACTAATATCTCTTTCTAGCAAATGAATTACAATGTTATCTATATATTCAGGGAATTTGGAAACCCAATTTCAATCCCCAAATGCATTTAGGGTCTGCTAAGTATCATCTAAACATCATCTAAATCTGCAGAAATAACACACAAAAGGCATGACTCTTTGATTTCAGTTGACTTAGAACCAAAAACTTCTCTCTGCATTGTTATTCTCTCTGCATTGTTGTTCTCCTCCTTCTCACACTATTACCATCATCCATAGCTCTCTTAGAAGCTTCTGAACCCTATTGCCCCTGCTCTTTCTTCAGAGAGAAACGTGGTAGGAAATCCTGGTAGTCTAGGGGGTGGGGACAGGTGCTGAGACTGCGCCCATGAAACCAGTGATGAAAGAAAAGTCTACCTGGACAACTACAGGCACACTGAATCCGTTTTTAATGTAGTGACCATCATGGCAATAAACAGTGTTTCCTGGTCCTGTTAGGGTATTTACTTATCTAAATACACTCCTGTGCGGAACCAACCCCAAATCCATTCCAACATACCATAGCCACAACAAATATAGAAAATCAAAGAAAACAGAATCTTAGTTAAATTGCTTCTGGGAAAGTGTTTGATCAGAGAAGAGCAGGACAGATGGGAGAGGGAAAAGACACAGGTAAACCCTTGACCCAGCAGATGAACCATCAAGTCCTCCTACATAACGCAGCCAAGAATGCCCTTCCAAAGACTACCAGTCCCTTTGACCCCTACGAGAAGATACCCTTATCACTGCAAAGGGCAAATGTGGCTTTGAATTCCTCGGCAGCAAAATTTTATTTCCTAGGACGTCTAGTGAATAAAAGCGTTTTTGTTCTTATTTGGTCTAAGCAGACCTACCACCTGAGCTCCCTCCTTGTTCTACAACACTTCCAGTGGCTCCATCTAGGCTTTTCTATCCTCAGCAGGTCTTTTCCTGCTTTATGTACAAAGGCAGAAGGATCACTTCTACTGTCACCCAAGTTCTAAACACAAGGGTTGTAGAGATAACTAATAAAGGATTATAAATCACTTTCTGTGTGTGCGTTTTAATAGAAATTTGTAATACAAATGTAGATGACTATCTGTACTCTCACCAGCAACAGTCACTCATGGAGTTTTTCCCTTTAATATTCTGCAAGAGCGGACACCAAAATTGTTCAAAGTTTCTCATCTAACATCTGCACGTGGTTCTTAATTATAATTAGTTTATAGGCCTCTAAGGACAGTGTGGGCAGCCCTGCTGAAATCCAAACCTTTTGAAACCTGATTCTGATTACTACCATTGGGCAGCAGATTAGGGCAATTGCGTGTATTGGTTTAACAGCAAAATATCATTTTCAAGTGTTAATAAAAATTATTGGCTTGTCACTGACTATAAAGGGGGGGGGGGATGAGCAGTGAAAATGGGTGATGGATGATAAAAAGAGAAGCACAGGAACAAGGCTGCCAGAAGATCTCAACGGGGAAAGGAGGTCAAAGGAAGATGTCGGGAGGACAACCGTGAGCCAGGGATGGGGCAGGGGCCACGAGACCTGTAGACATTTACCGGGAAAACACTGGTGTTCTCAGATGCAGATAAACAACCTATGCTAAGATCGATCTACCATTTAGGTGTTGAAAAGGCCCTTTCCAAGTCCCCCAAGATAACCTGCTCTGCTGCCTAACGATATTCCAAGCCACCCTCAAAAAAAAAACCCGTACTGCTTAAACCCCAGTGCCACCAACCACAAGAGTCGTGCTGTGTTGTGCTGGACAGAGGAAAGCTATGGAGTTGAGAACACATGTTTTACATGTACTCTTAACTTGCTGTGCAGTCCTGGATCAGTTTGCTTTACCTCGCCGGCCCCCATCCCCCTCATCTGTAAAACGTGACATAGTAACTACTTTCACAGGATTACTGTGGAGACTGACTTATCCGACAAGTGTTTACTGAATGTTTTCTAGGTGCCAGGTAATGTGCTTGGAGATGAGATCCAACACTGAATGTGATCCAATCTCCAAGGAGCCTATAGTATAGTGGCCAAGACAGACAAAAAGACAGGAGATTACGGCACGATGTGACAGGAGCTATAACAGAGCAGGCCCTGTGCACCACAGAAGCCCCCCTAATTCTGCCTGAGATCAGGAGGAAACGATACACTGAAATTGCAAAATAACAAAATATTAGTTAGAAGGGTGTTAGGGTGCAGTGAAGAAAGCAAGCTAGTGACGCTTGCCACTGAAATTTACATCCACAGAAATGTGTTAACAATCCCATGGAACTTTGCTTTAAGTGACACTATGCGTGTAGAGTTCATTTCTAGTTCTTCACAGAACTGCACTTAATTCTTATTATTATTCTTGACTTTTTAAGGGCGGTGCTATAAAAATATATTCTCTCTTACTGTTAAAATCTAATTGCATATGCTTTAGAATTTTCTGAGACTGTCCTTTGGATCCCATAAATATGAATTTTGATATAATAACAGCTAACAAAATGATACTGAAATAGTGCAGGGAAAAAGATCTAGAAATCAAAAAGATCTAGAATTGAAATTTGGATCTGACATCTTGTGGGGATGGGGGACAATAACTTAAATTGTCCAGACTTCATTTTCTTCATTATAAAATGGGGATGATATTCCTTACCTCACAGAGTTGTTGGGAATATTAAACCATCTACTTAAAAGCATCTAGCAAATAGCGGCTACCTAGTATTTATTCATTGAATGTGAATATACTCTGTTTAGATGGAGATAAGGAATTTCTTTTGCCTCGAATTACTTAGTAAAGAGTCAAAGACTCCTTTTCCACCACTCTCTCCAGCTTTAGTACAATTTTTACTGACCTTAGAAATGGGTTGTTTTAAAAAGTTAGCTAACCTCTCCACACTTATGAGAATGGCTCTCTCTCTCTCTCATATATATTACATATATATGTATATGTATGTGTGAATCTACACACACACAGATATATATATATATGCACACATACATATATACACACATCTCATATATCAAGTGCTGGCAAGGATGCATAAATTCTGTGGGAATCTCGTACATTTCTGGTGGTTATGAAAATGGTGTACACATTTCAGAAAACTGTTTCTAGGATTTGCATTATGTTTAACAAGTTTACCATAGACTTAGCACTGGCACTCCAAAGTATTTACCTAACTTGAAAATTCTGCTATATAAAACACTGCATGCAACTGTTTACAGAACATACTTTCACAATTGCCAAAAGCTAGAAACCATGTACATATGTTTCAATGGATTAATACATCAAACATAATAATGACAGGACTATACCCAATAATAAAGAGAGCTGGTGGTGCACACAACATGGGTGAATCTCAAACGCAAAATGGTGAATGAATAGAGTCAGTCTTAAAATCTTGCATATGGCATAATTCCATGTATATAACATACTCAAAAACGTAAAACTACATCAGTGGAGAATGTATCAATGGTTGCCATATGTCACACATATTAGGGTTTGGGGAGGGTGTGGCTACAAAAAGGCAGCAAGAGGGAGTTCTGAGGATGTATCCTAATGGTGCTGGTGAATCCAAACTTAAGCGTTTTAAAAATCACAGGCCTGTATATCCACCCCCCCAAAAAGTGAATTTTACTGTATAGTCAATTAGGAAGTCAAATAATATTATTAAAAGTGTTTTTTAAAAAGCTGGTCTATAAGAAATAACCCAATATCCATTATAAACAATATTTTAAATGGACTTTAAATTCTAGAGCCAGGTAGCACTACTCCCCCTTCTCATCAGTCACCAAATTTTGTGCAAAGTAATATGACAACTTCATCAAAATAGCAATTTATTATCCTTGGAATCCATATTTTCACTCACAGTGATTCTCCCTACATGGAGTATAGGAGAGGCGAACCCAACTCTCCCTACTTTGGCGCTTAAGATACTTTTCTTGCAGACCCTAAGTGAGAGTGAGGATTACATCTACCTTCCTTATCTGTGTACTTAGCAGAGTACCCGGCATATAAGTACCCTTATCTAGTACTTAGCAGAGTGCGCGGCATATGGCAGGTGCTCACTAAACACTTACTGATGACAACCCATGAATGAACCAATGCATAAGTACCTAAGAATACCAATAATGAGTTGCCCCTCTCCATCAACATTGACACATAAACGAAGGCACTGTTCTAGGTCTTTCACTCCCTAAAGGTTATAACATGAAGGAAAATACTGTAAACACCAATATCATTTCTAATTTCTTCATATTATATAGGGATCATTCCTAGGTCGATGTTGCTAGCTAATAACTGATTATGTATCCGAGTGTTTATTTGCACGTGTACATACCGATGTGAATCAACACCTCCACGAGTGATTTATATATATGTGTACAAATTGCCCTCTAACCCTTGGTCTCTGAGTTCTAAGATGGTTCTGCTGATGAAGCCTGGTATCTACACATGATTCAGCATTCACTCCGAGCCTAGGTTTAAACCAAGACGCTGAGGCCATAAAAGACTTCAAAGAGAGCACAGCGGCAAGGCCAGAATCAATAGGGAACAACAGCTATGCCATTTGAGCTGGCCAGTTATTAAGCCAACTCTCAACGCAGTCATATATTCCTTAATATAAAATGCCATTTTTTATTATTGCCATCAATACACACATTTGTTAAGCGCACGACCAATCATAACTGAATTCTGAACTCATTTAAATCCCTCTGATGTTACATGTGGAAGGGAGCATCTATTCAGAGAATTAATCGTAAGTGGAAACAAAACTCTAATTTCACTTGCCCTTCCTCCTCTCTCCCCCCTCCTCTCAAATCATGGTGCAAGAATGGTGTAGTAGAGGGACAGGGAACTGAGGATCAGGAAATCTCAGGCCTTAAAAACGATTCTGCCGCCAACAAGCCATGTGACTTAGAATTATTCAACCTCTCTTTCTTTATCAAAGAAAATGGACTGGTTGTTCTCAAAGTCTCTTTTAGCTTTAAAAATCTGAGAATCCCTCCATCTTCCATTTCCTCCTCAAGATCAATGCTCTACTCTTCTCTGCTTTGAGTCCTGGGGGGACAGACCTGTTTGGAGCACATCAATGGGCTTCCTAGTCCTCTGGCTTCCAGTGGGTTTGACCAACAGACAGCACAAGCAGGAGCTCAGGGGAAACAAGAAGACCAATTCTAGGGGTTCCCTCCCAGAGGATCCACTGCGAACTGGCTGTATCACTTGACTAAAGGTCACAGCTTTTCCATCAAATGACCCTCTCCACACGGCTCTCTCCATACAGCACCCCCTCCAGATTCCAGGAACTGCCCCCACTTTCCTCCTTCAGGACTACAGGTATTGGTAACTATACCAAGTTGCTTCCGGCTCCAAGACACTTTACTATTTCTTGTAGTTTCTGGGCACTGCCCACACCTTGGTAAACGGTCCTTCTTCTAAACTCTCTTCAAATTAAACCGATTCAGGCTATCATCTGTTGCCTGCTCTAACCATAAATAATACAGATTCCTCCCGCATTCCACAAAAATGCCTGGGAGCCTCTCTTAGTTTCAAAATGGCAAAAGCAGGACCTGAATTCTACCACCACCCACCACTACATAAAGTACAGCCTCTCCTGGTAAAACTTCCTGCTTATCCTCAGGTCCTGGTTACCAGCTTCATAAGCAGCAACGCTTTCCGAGTGCCTAGCCCTCTGCAAAGAATGCGTAAACATCTGTAGACTGTTTCAAGAGAACGGCCTTCAGAAGCCAACATTTTGAAAATGAGGAATATAAAAAAAAACATCGGGAATCAGAAAAACATACCAAGCAATTATCAGAATGACTACAAAGTACAATCCAGAGAAAGGCAGAGCATTTTCATGAAAGAAAATGTGGTCATTAAATGGGACTTCACACGACTGAAGAAACAAACTGGTTAATGAAGCCCTAACTTCCTTATTTTTTTTTATTTTCTCTTTGATTCGGCTAGACTCTGCTCCAGGAAAAAAATCAGATTTTCGCATTAATTTTCACTGACAAATTACGGGCCAAAGTATAAACAAAGAAATACAGCCACACAAGAAAACACAAAGGTGATATTTCAAGTAAATACATGACAGTTAACTTTGCAACTTTTCCTTAATATGCAGAAATTGAAATAGTGAAAAAGAACAAAGAAAACTATTTGTGAGTTCTTGCTGTAATAATAATATAGTTGCAGTTTGGTCACCCTTCAAATTTTATATTGTTTTTAAAAAGCAAATAGGGGCACCTGGGTGGCTCTGTCAGTTAAGCGTACGACTCTTGATCGTGGCTCAGGTCATGATCTCAAGACTGAGCCGCGTGCTGGGCTCTGTGCTGACATTGTGGAGCCTGCTTGGGATTCTCTCTCCTTCTCTCTCTGCCCCTCCCCCCCCTCTCCAAATAAATAAACAAACATTAAAAAAAAAAAAAGCAATTAGCCACTCTCTCTGAATCCAGCATTTTCACACTGTTGGAGCAGCATGTACATCAGGCCTGAATTACCGTGTCCGCCATCGCCACAGAAACTACAGGGCAGGGACAGCTGGCACAGGCCACACTCCTTCCCCAGCCCAACTGAGGCCAAATGAAGCTCCTCTCTGACTCAACTCGGTTACAAGCTGTGCCAGAATCCACGGGCAGAGATCTGTACATCCAGATACAAGGGATGCACTCAGGGTATCTGTGACTTTCCAATTTTAAACTAGAGTTTGATACATGAAATGATGGATGTTAGGGAAACTTATGTGGTAATCATTTCACAACATATGTAAGTCCGGTCCTTATGCTACATACCTTCGAGTCAATCACGTCTCGATAAAAGTGGAAAAAAATAGAATTTGAAAGCAAAATCTTAACTTACACTTCACACTAGAGCTCCTACCCCTTTCCCCTCAAACATCCAATGAATCGGGGCACCTGGGTGGCTCAGTCGGTTAAGCGTCTGACTTCAGCTCAGGTTATGATCTCACCGCTCCTGAGTTCGGGCCCCACGCTGGGCTCTGTGCTGACAGCTCAGAGAGCCTGGAGTCTGTTTCCGATTCCGTGTCTCCCTCTCTCTCTGTCTCTCTCCTGCTCACGTTCTGTCTCTTTCTCTCAGAGAAAATTAAATGTTAAAATTTTTTTTTTTTTTTTTTAAATCCAATGAATCAACAAATCCTTACTGAGGCCCAAGGTGTGAATCACAGTGAAGTGTCCCAGGGAGTCTAGACCTGGCGTCTGCCCACAAGGACTATCCGCTCAGGCACAGAGACAAGACACACTCAGCACCCCAACACTGGACCGTCACAGGGCTTGGAGGTGAGCAGGGACAGACAGCCTGGGCTTGGGCACTGAGGACAAGTTCATCTGGCAGCAGCTCTGAGGGTATGTAAGGTGAGGACGTGGGCTTGAGCGGAGGCACAGGAGTGAGGCGGCACCGAGGCGGGGAAGCAGTGAGGCACAAAGCTTCTGGGGGACGAGAAGCCGTGTGGCCTGGCCAGCAGCTAGCTTTCATGGAAAGGGGAGTCGTGAGCTAAAGCTGAACAGATACGCAAAAGAATGTGGGTGCTCAGCTAAGGTGCCTGGACTCACAGCTGGAGATGCAACCAGAGGAGATAAGAGAACGGGGGGGGGGGGGGGCAGGAACAGACCCTCCATCACTACATCCAGTTCATTCTCAACTTCCAAGGTGAACGAAACCGCAGCTGCCTGCGAGCGCTGCTTGGGAAATCAACGAGGCTGGCTTATTACAACACGGAAATTCCTGGTCTGCCTCCGGGTAATAGCTGTCACTGTCAGAAGTTAAGACCCCAATTTTATAATGATTAAGAAACCAAAGTGCTTATGAAACAGCAGTCACTGAAGTGTGTTTGATTGAAAGGGGACTCGCGGAAACGTTCTTCTCAACAGGAACTCTTCCCTTGCGGTACCACGAAGCTAAATACGGCGGCCCTGCATCTGTCCTTGTACCCAGAGACTTCTCTTTCCCCTGTCACCTCCATCCCAAGTCCACTCCCCCAGCTCCTCCGCTCGTTCCTGTCACTTGCGCATTCAGTCTCGGTGAAACTCTCCCTGAAACCCTTCATCCTCAGGCAGCCTTTGCTCGGATCTCAAATTCTCTCTTGCCTCACGCTGGCAGATGAGTAAGGGCACGCGCGTGTGGTGTGTGCGTGTGTGCCCGCGTGTATGCGTGTGAAAGAGCGAAAGGGTATCCCCTCTTCATTCACTCTGTCCTGCCTACTCCATCCTTTTCATTTCATTCCTCGCCTTGCTTCTCAAGGTGTCTTCTCTTGTTCTTACCATTTCCTTCTCTGGAGTTCTTTGTGAGCGTCCTCACACTTTCACCCACCCCGTTTGAGGTGGCTTCACCTCCACCCCGGATTTAACCACGACCCCTCCACTTTGCCTTCCCGCAACCAAGCCCGTGACTCAAATCTTAATCATTCATAAACTGTAAAGGCCTAGTTTTACATTTATTCCGTCTGTTTAGTTAACTGGCTTCACTTCAAGGTTAACATGTCTGCAACGTTTCCACACCTCTTCATGTGCCCTTGTCCTTTTCTTTTGCCGAATTTATAGTCAGGTCTAAGTCAAACCCTCTATTTTAGCACCAAATTCCTTCTTCATCACCTGATGCGATGTCCTAATGTTTTCATACAACCATCTTTTCCTCTGGCTTATCCTCGCACTCCACAACAAAGCGTCCCCATCGGAGTCACTTTCTTCTGCTCGCTAAACGACATTTTTCTCTCTTTAAAGCCTGACATCTTCCTTCCCGTTCTCCTCTTCCCTTCAGAATCTACTTAGGTAGCGGTGTAGTCCGACAGAACATAACTGATCCAGTCTGGGCTCCACAGAGTTTAATGAAAGGATCTTCTAAGCCTTTACCCCTGCACCTAATTAATCATTCTTGCCTTGAAATTCACTCCTTCTTCCACCAGCCGCGTGATTGTTCATTCCCACACCAATTCTCCGAATTTCCATCTGTCTCCTTGTCCAGAGTCAACATGGCTCTTTCTTACACAAATTTCTCTAGGAGATAGATGAAGAAAGAATGCAGAGATCAACTAGCTACCTACAACGCAAATAGTATCTGTCACATTTGCCAGGAGGAAGGGGACACGGTGGGTGCCACGAGATGGCTCTGCGCTTATCAAGAGCATTTTTTCAGGAGACCTGTATTTCAGAAAAAATGGACAAGCTCTGGCAGAGGATGTGTGAGATAAGGGAGGGGGCTGACCGAAGCATGAGGAGGCTCCTTAGAATTAGTATGAACCAGAGAATAAGTATAAGGCACCAAAGCAGTAATTCCTAGCTAATGCAGGAGAAGAAAGGGCAGCCAAGTAAGCCAGAAAAACATTTTTTTTTTCAAAATTGGCAAATACGATCTATTTTTTTTAAAGTGGCATTGACAAATAGTGGAAAAAGCCCTGGATTTAAAGAAGACTTCCTATGTGACCTTAAGCACATCACTTAGCCTCACTGAACCTCAGAGAAGTACCTCATCTCCCAAATGTGAACAATGCCTATTTCTTGTGGGACTTACAAGAGAAAACAGGTATGAACGTAGCTTACAAATTGAAAGGTACTATGCAAATGTACAGGTTTGTTATTACTAAACGGTACAGATAAATAAATTATTCATTCATGCGCACTCCAGCATGTAAATTGCAACTAAACATAAAACTTTTTTGGTCCATTATACTGAGGTATGAGTTGCACACATTAAAATTTTCCCTTCCTTGGGGCGCCTGGGTGGCTCAGTCGGTTAAGCGTCCGACTTCGGCTCAGGTCATGATCTTGCGGTCTGTGAGTTCAAGCCCCGCGTCAGGTTCTGTGCTGACAGCTCAGAGCCTGGAGCCTGTTTCGGATTCTGTGTCTCCCTCTCTCTGACCCTCCCCCATTCATGCTCTGTCTCTCTCTGTCTCAAAAATAAATAAACATTAAAAAAAATTTTTTTTTTTAAATAAAATTTTCCCTTCCAGGTGTACAGTTCTTTAAGTTTTGACAATCAGATGCAGTATAGAACCACCACCATAGTCAAGGTATAGAGTATCATACCATCACCCCAAAAGCTCCCTGAACCCCTTGTAATTAATCCCTTCTGCCCTTTCCCATGCCTGGCAACCACTAATCTAATTGCTGTCCCCATAATTTTGTCTTTTCTAGAATATACTGTACATGGAACCAGACTCTAGGCAGCCTTTTTAATCTGACTGCCTTCACTTGAAATAACGGCTTTTGAGTTTCATCAATACTGTTACATGTATCAGCACTTTGTCCTTTTAATTGGCAAGTGATATTCCTTTGTATGGATGTAGCACAATACATCTATCCATTCACTGTTGATGGACATGAGGGTGTCTCCACTTTTGATGCTCATGAATAGAGCTGCTATAGCATTCGCATGTAGTTCTTATTGGAAACCTATGTTGTCCTTTTTCTTAAGAGGGTACCTGGGAATGAGACTGCTGGGTTATAAGGTGAAAGTAATTTTAACCTTCGAATTGCCAGACTTTTCCAAAGTGGCTATACCGCCAGCAGTTCCTCCATATTCTTACCAACACTTGGTCTTATGGCTTTTTTCTTTCCTTTCCTTCCTTTCGTTTTCCTTTTTTCTTCCTTTCTTCTTTCCTTCTTCTTTTCCTTTTACTTTTGTTCAAACTTTAGCCATTCTACTAAATGGTTAGTGGTATCTCACAGTGGTTTTCATTTTTTTAAGTTTATTTATTTTGAGAGAGAGAGAGAGGGAAAGAAGCAGAGAGAGAGAGGAAGAGAGAGAAGCCCAAGCAGGTTCTACACTATTAGCACAGAGCCCAGCACAGGGCTTGATCCCATGAACTGTGAGATCATGACCTGAGCCGAGATCAAGAGTCCAACACTTAACCAACCATGCCACGCGGGTGCCCCTCTCATTGTGACTTTGATATGAATCTCCTGTCAGCTAATAATGTTCAGGATCTTTTCAAATGCTTATTTACCCTCTGTATCTCTATTATGGTAAAGTGTCTTCTGCCCACTTTTTAATTGGGTTGTTTGTCTTACTGTTGGGTTCTAAGGGTTCTTTATATATTTTAGACACAAAAAATTCATGTATGTATTTTGTACATATGTTCTCCCACTCTGTGGCTTATCTTATCATTTCCTTAACAATGCTTTTCAAAGAGCTGAAGTTTTTATTATAAATGAAACCCAATTCATCAATTTTTTTCTTTTATGGTCATGCTTTTTGTATGCCTAGGTAATCTTTGCCTAAACCAAAGACACAAAAATTTTTCTCCTGTTTTCTTCTAAAAGTTTTTTAGTTTCATATCTTTACAGTTATAATTCTATGATACATTTTAAGTTAATTTTTAACATAGCATAAGGTCCTCTTTTCTTGTCAAAAATAAATTGACTATACATGTGTGGGTCCACCTTGGAACTCTCTTCAGCCTGACTGATCTTTATGTCTATTCTTATGACATTATCACATTACCTTCATTACTGTTCTTTACAGTAACTCTCATAATCAGACAATGTATGCTCTCCAACGTTGTTCTTTTACTCAAATGTTTTTGTTTTGTTTTTCAGTATAAATATTAGAATCAGCTGTCAAGGGGAGCCTGGGTGTCTCAGTCGGTTAATAGTGAGACTCTTGAATTTGGCTCAGGTCATGATCTCACGGTTCATGAGATCAAGCCCCACAGTGCACTCTGCACTGATAGCTCAGAGCCTGCTTGGGACTCTCTCTCTCTTCCTCTTTCTCCGCCCCTCCTCCACTTGTGCTCTCTTTCTCTCTCAAAATAAATAAATAAACTTAAAAAAACAATTAGAATCAGCTGTCAATTTCTACAAAAAAACTTGCTGGAGTTTTTATTGAGCTTGTATTGAGTCTATATCAAAATTTGAGAACTGACATCTAAATATTGAGCCAGATATTTTACAAAATTCATCCCTAAAAATCTCTCTTTTTTTTTTTTTTTTTGGATTGGAAAAGATTTACTACAGGAAGAGTAACCAAAAGATACTGGGTATTTCTTTTCCTTTTTTTTTTTTTCAGAGGTATAACTGACATATAACATCATATCAGTTTTAGGTGTAAAACAATGAATGATTCACTCTTTGTGTAAGAATATACAAATGTATTTATGATATCATAATCTTATTTTTTAAATTTCAATGCCTAATTGTTCTTTGATAGTATATATAAGTATAATTAATTTTTGTTCATTGACCTTGTATCGTGTTACCTCACAAACTTCCTATTCATTTTGGTAGGTTTTTGGTATATCCTTTGCTACCTTCTACATAACTGATCACAAATAAAGAGTTGTATTTTTTCCTTTCACTTCTTTTTCTAGTTTTATTACACTGGCTAGGACTTCCAATACAATTTTTCACAGGAATGGCACAGGGAACATCTTGTCCTGCTCCTAATCTTAGAGGTGAAGCATTCAGTCTTCCAGAATTAAGTAGGATACTACTTATAGGGTTTTCATGGATGTCTTTTTTCAGATTAACTAAGTTCCCTTCTATTTCTAGTTTGAGGAAATCTTTTAGTTGTGAATACATACCTATAATTGGTTTTATAGTTTGTTGGTGGTGGTGGTTTCCTTTGCTGAAAATACTTTTTCCACCTTTGACTCAAGATTCCTTCTATGAGCTTGGTTGATCATAGAGACTTCAGAGAAAAGAGCAGTGCATTTAAATGAGCACCTGTAGCAGGTTACTTTGGTTAGCGTCTATGAGATTGAGGGATAACAAAAAGTAAGCAGCTCCCTGTGGAGGTTACAGCTCTTCACTAGGAAATAATCAGGCCATAAAAAAAAAAAAATTGCTGGAGAGGAGATAATAGATCTGAAATTGATGAAGAGTAAAACACAGTAAGAGGCAGAGAAAGTGGGAGTCTAAAATTGTATTAAAATTGCCCTCTACACCAACATTTGGGAGGAAGTCAGTGATGGGAGACAATTGTGGAAATAATTTCCAAGTGTCAGCACTACCGACTTGTAGAAAATCTGGTCGACAATGAAAGATAAATACTAAACCACAGAAAAAGAGTAGTCAGGGCCAAAACCAAAAACCAAAAACCAAACAAACAAAAACAACAATTGAAGTGTCAACTACACGAAGTCTCTCGAAATTGAAAATACATACACATGTCCTTAAGAGATCTTTCTGACTACACGAGGGTGTGGTCAGAAACCCCAAAACTAACTTTTTCTCCCCATTAATATGAGGATTTTCACTCTTTCTTCCTTCCTGTCTACTTCACTCTCCACATAAATGCTTCATTGCCTAGGTAAGGGCCCTGTCACCACCCCCAGCCTGTGATTCCCCACATCATTCACACCGGCTATGGGGTCTGGGAAGTGCTAGTAACAAAATCTAAAGGAAAGCTTAACTGGGCTTTTTATGTTGGCTTAGGGATCTACCAACCTTCCTAAAAGAGATGGGATTCTTCAGCTTAAGCAAGGGTCTCAGAAGCTGATTTTTGAAATACAGTTTGCTCATAAGACAGAGTGTTCATGCACAGAGGGAAGAAAAGTGGGAGCAAAGTATATCATTTATTAGAGAACTCCCACCTAATGCCGTGTTTGTCTACACGTGGTCTGCAAGCAACTTGCCTCAGAAGCACTTGAGCACTGGGTGAAATCTGCAGGTAGGCAGGCTGAACCCCAGAAAAGGTGGTGCCGAATCTCTGCAGATAAAAGGTGAAGATATGCATCTTTCACAAGTGCCCTGAGTGACACTGCTGTGCACCACAGACAGAGACGCCCTCAACGGAGGAGTGCGGAGAAACCAATCGTTCCCCAAGCCAATCCACCACTACCCTCAAGGCTCGGAGAGCAGTGTTTCTCAAACTCTGGCCGCGATCCACGTGTTTTAGTGGACTGCAACGGACCGGATGAGTTCATCTGAGGCAGAACTCTTACCAAATCAGTTCATCTCATGATGAATTCTGCTTTGAAAAGCCACGGAGAGGTTCAGGTGAGACACTGCCTCGGGAGAAGCACAACGTTATTGTCTGCTCCCACACTTCCACGTCGTCCCGCGGGCCCCAGCTCGCTGAGCTAGGGCCGGGTCCCTGACCAAGGTTTTAGGAAAACTGTAATGTGAACTCGAAAGAGCTGCGTAAGTTAGCTGTGGGCAACGGACTTGTGCTGCTGAACAGACCGCAGGCTGAGGTACCGCTTGGAGTGGGTGAGTCTGAGCTGGAGCGCTGATGAGCATGCAGGAAGGGCCAGGAGGCAAAGAGAAACAGCAGATTGGCACAGAGAAGCAGAGACAAGACATCAACAGTTCTTACAGCCAGCGGCAGGGAAGGAGATAGGCAAGAGTAGCTGCCTGGGTTCCAGCAGGGGTCCAATACTCACCCCCAACCCCAGGGTCCACTGGAGGCCGGTTAATCCTTGCCCTGTAATAAACTTCCTCAACCCAAGCCAGTTCCAGAGGCCTCAGTGCTTCTCAACCAAATAATGTAGGGAGCGCTGGTACCGTAACAGAGGTGCACAGAAGAAATCCTCACTCCTAAACGCGTACATAGCACTGACTGTGTGATAACCACACTCTCAGCGCTTTATGTGTACTAATTCACTGAATCTTCACACAACCCAATGAGGCACACACAACTTCAGCCCCATTTAACAGATGAATAAACTGAGGTATACAAAAGTATAACTTTTAAGTTATACATTTTTGAGTTACACTTTTATTTCATTTATTTAAATGTTTACTCATTTTGAGAGAGAGAATTAGAGCACGAGTGGGGAGAGGGGCAGAGAGACAGGGAGAGAGAGAATCTCAAGCAGGGCCCTTGCTGTCAGTGCAGAAGCCGACACTGGGCTTAATTTCATAAACTGCAAGATCATGACCTTAGCCGAAATCAAGAGTCAGATGCTTAACAGACTAAACCACCCAGGTGCCCCTTTTAGTTACACTTTTAGTGATACGGTTTAAAGTTAAGTAACCCCAGGTTACATAATTATTTCTAGCAGCCCTGCACTTAATTACTACTCTATACAGGCTCTCAAATGCCAGCACAGAAAAACAATTACATTTCAAGCAAGAAAATAGTTACAAAAGTAAGCTGAAATGCTTTTGAAGAAACCTTCAGTGATATAGACAAAACAAAAGCATGGATAAAGAAAATAGATTAGAAAATTTTAATAACGAAAGTGACTTCTTGAAAACTTTATTAACAGGTAACATTTACACAGACAAGAACTTACATTATGAGTGTATATTCAACTCAGTGAATTTTTATAAAGTAAACATCACTGATGTTTTGAAATGCCTTCATAATTAAGTGAGTATAGAGAAATTCTCGTGGAAAACAAAAAAGCCATGCTTGCTCTGTCCCTGAAATTAAATTAAAAAAAAATTAATATAAAACTGATACATAACACTATACATAAGGCAGAGGGATAAGGCACAGAATTCAATAAAACTCTTACAAAAAAGATCAGCAAGAGACAGCATGAATGGAAGTGGAAAAAAATAAAAGAAAAAGAAATCAAAACTCCTAAAAGAATAATTCAATTCTTAGTCAAAGCGACCTGCTTTCAGAATACTTTGGGGATTTGCTGCAGTCTTACTTACACTTACCCACTCATCCAGGACAAGTAATAATTATACAAAGTGAGTAATGAAGACTGAGGGTTTGTGAATCTCATATATTTTATTTCTTTGGAGCAGTTGTGAAGAGGTAAGTGCCAATAAGTACTTCTCTGGGCCAATAAGCTCCCAGGTATTTCCTTAAGAAGCCTGTTTTGTGGCCAAGGATTGCATTTATACAGCACCTTCCCTCTGAGATGGAAAGGAAACCATGTCACGTCCTCAGGTGTATGGGGACACCGGCTCTGTGTGAGTGGCTGTGGACTTGGTCCCAGGACTAACAAGGACCTTCATCTGCCTATACAAGCCTGCTGTCTCCCTTGTCCTAATTGCAAGTCAGGTGAGCAAACAATGAAATAATTGAACCGGCATCGGAAAGAGAAGGCAAAGAAATGAAAGAGGAGGACAGAATGAGTGGAATGAGTACAAAAGGAGACAGTTGCATTTAACCCCCAAACTGATGTACATAACATCTCAGGCAAAGAAAACAAGTTCACCACCTATTAGCTTGGGATAGGGCATGAAGAAGCTTTTCTATCTGAGTCTGCCGAGGGGATTTTAGGTAAGCGCAATATAATTACCTGACTTGATCACGTCAGAGCTCCATCTTCTAACCACTTTCTAACCTTCACCTAATTAATTTCCACAAAACCTCTGCAAGGTTTGCATGTATTAAACACCCAGTTTGTAAATGGCCACACCAAGAGCCAGAGGTTAAGTGACTTCGCTGAAACTGAAAGGAGAGGCTGGCGCGAGAAATCAGAATGTGAACAGCAGTAAGGTATTTCTGTTCCCCAAGACCACGCCAAACCCTTATTTTTCGAAACTGCTTGTGTGCTCAGCCTCGTAGGGCTTATGGAATGGCACCAAGGATGGATGTTTGCACGCGTGAAATGGACATACACCTGGCTGTCATTCAAGAGACGAAAGGAAGTGCATTTCCCACTTCCTTTCATGAGCCCAGCAGCTAATATACCCACCGGCAACGGGTACAATGATGTACAATCAGGGGAGCAAAGCTCCCCACCGGTCGGTCATTCTTCAGCCATGCTGATTAGCATACTTTATCTTTTCTAGGCTTCTCAGCAAAGCCTGATCAAGGCAAGAGTCTGACACTCTGGGCAGTGGGGACTGAAATGGTCTACCTTAACTCTGTCCTCACTGTGCCTGAGAGGAATTGAGACCCTGCTGCTGACCAGCAGCCCCTGCCAGGCTGACCCTGACTATACAGCCAGCTTCCCTGATGGCTGTGCAATCCCCTACTACAGCTGGAGCATTGCCTTGAACTCCAGCTCGCCAACCAGATCCCTGACCTTCTGCTTGACTCTTGTATTTCTTCCTTCTAAGTGAACAAAAGCCCTGCAGATTCCCAGAAAGGCCCTGAGTTCCTTGTGTCTCTTCAGATCCTATCATCTGGTGCATCCTCCACCCATCTTTTTGAAGCTATCTCGACTGCTGAATCAGTCCTGCCTTCCCCGATCTCACCCACTGTCTTCATCCCTCACCTTCCCCTGTGTCTGCGGTTAAGATCCCAGGCCTTCTTACAGTCAAATCTTCATGAACTAAGCACTTTAAACATTAAAGAAAATATTTCAACACTGATGAGGAATGGGTGTTTTCCCAGTCTTTCCTGGATATTCTGCCACTCCTTATTATCTGCGTATCACTACTCCCCTCCCGTAATTTCCTCTTGCCCCATCTGTCTCTTCTCTCAGATCTCTTTGGTTTTAACACCCTGTGAAGTTTGCCCACCTAACTATCACCTCTAGAAAGGAAACTACTTCAGGACCGGCTGTACTCAGAATCTCCTATGGATTACTCTATAGCTTCTGAAAGCCATATTGGGGATTTGTAAACTGCAGAGCCTAAACCGGGTCTTGACGTCTGACCGTCTGCTGCTGACTGGTGGGCTGGTACCACCACCATCCCCTGGGCACAATGGCAGCACTAGGAGGAGAAGCTTATTTAGGAGAAGCTTAGAGGCAGCAACGCAGTTGGAAAAAGAAGCTAGGGGACTATCATAAAGTAGCATTTACACAGCAAACACTATTTTTACTTGGTGTATTTATCTATTAAGAGGAGAGGGTGCTGTAGGAGGGCTTGTCAATATTATGGGATTATGCTTCCCCCACATCACTTTTTGTGTCATTGCCGTCTCCTAAACCAGGTTAAGTATAGGTTTCTAACACCAAACTGGAAGAGCCAGTGAAACTGAGGGCACGGTAGCTATCAGATCCGGAGCCCTGCTCACCAATGTCCTGTACCCAGTGTGACTTCTGCCCAGCCCAGGGACAATTTAAAAGAAGACAGTGCCCCTCTGGGCACCATGCAGACTTTCCACTTTGGGAGGGAGGCGGTACCCTGGGCACCACGGTCTCTGAAGCTGCAAACTCCAGTGGGTGCAGGATCCGTCCAATCAGGCTTCCTCTGCAGGCGAGGACACCTGAGGCAGTGACTTCTTCAGTCCTGTCCTCTAGCCAAGCCCCACTGTCTCTGCTCCCTATCGGTACCACTGATGTGCAGCCCCCTTTAGTTGATTGCCATCTTTCATCTTCTGGAATGTGATTTTTAAATGTGTTATGTATTTCATTTGTGCAATGCCCAGGATACTGGATTGGAACACAACTGCAGCAGATTACACTATTTATTTTACAGACTTGAAGATACAGCCTCTTGAACTCAATATGCAAATGCAAGTGAAGAATATGCAAATCTATGTTTTCTGCCAAGACTCTGGCATTTTTCTTTTAATGGGACTGTGATTTCTATTCAAGAAGGAAGAGCATCTTCCTCGCATCCCCCTGCATCAATGCTCTCCCCCTCCTCCTTTCAAGGTCCTGACCAGCTTGTAACTTCACTAAGCTTCAAAGCCCAGAGAAAATTACAGGCTCCACTGAATTACATTTAAACCTGTAATGGTCATTCCAAGCCATTACTTAGTGCCTTTCAATAGGTGTGCTACAAACGCAATGAGGGTCACACTACTTCACTGCCAAATTGGAATTTTATTCTTAACTTCATGAAATCAGACAGTCTCCTTAGTAATTCTAAATATAAATGTTCTCACCTACCGTAGGGATGCAGCCACACAACCTTTCTTTAAAAAAAAATGCAGTTTACAAAGCTTTTTAAAGTGAAATTTACGGTGGTGCTGGTAAAAGGTGTCAGACTGGCACCTGCAAAGTTGAATCCTCTATTTAGCCTCAGAATAGTAAATTACACGTATCTTACACAGGCGGCCAGAACCACCACCACCCTCATCACTATAACCACCACCAGAGCTAAGAGTGAAAGATGTGCTCAAACCCAAGAAAAGGTACTGAAGAAACAAATCAAATCTAACAGTTATTCGCCTACAACCTACAAGGCACTCTTCTAAGTTGTCAAAAATATAAACGTAAAACAAGCTTTGCCCTTTAGAAGTGTACAATCTAATGAAAATTATGACAATCACTAATATTCACTTGTACTTATTTTCACCAGGCACCATGCTCAGCACTCAACATGGGCACATCATTGGTTCCTCATGACAGCGAAATCTGCCCAAGGTCTTCAAGTTTAAAAATAATAGAGACCAGAGTCCAACCCAAGGAAACGATCCTAGTGATTCACATATAAATAATCATTGAAAGGCACTGAACTGAAATTTCATAGGCTAAACACAACTGTCCCAAGAACCAAAATGAGAGCCTTAAATTAACTCTCAGAAAAGGTTTTCATTCGGGGCTATAATAACATCGCGGAAGAAAGAAATCAGGAGCTCCATCTCCCAATGGCCCAGTTCTAATTTGTATTTTATGCTTATATGTCAAGTTCAATAAAATGTCCTCATGGTTCTCTAGTCCTAGTCCCTTTATAAAGAATATTATTTTTAAAACTATTTCAAATTCTCATAATGAAATGTCACACAGGCTAGATTTGTCCCTCCTATGTTGGAAATGGAATAAATGAGATCCCCTAAGTGACCCAGGGGCCTGTGAAGCCCCAAGATTCCCAGGCACTATAAGCCAAAAGAGTACAACAGGCCGAAATGAAACTATATTCTCTACTCTACTCCCGTTCTCTCTACTCTTCCACAACTTGCTTATTCCTTTTGGTTCTGTAGGAGTGACAGAGGCAAGGCAAAGACCGTCACCTTGTTTAAAAAGAATTCTGCGCGTAAATACAAGACACTCTCAAAAACCTAGTGGAACATGAGAATTTGGCAGAGTGTCAGAGCTTCAAACAAGAGTCCCAAGAGCCAACTCTGGCCCATCTGAATCATATTAGCTCCCCAGGAAGATAAAATGTTACTGAAGGTCTAGAAGTGAATCCTCAAGCTTGCTCCAAACTGGTGCGTCTGACATCCTGAAAGTACATTCTCTTTTATGGAATTAGTGTGTTCAAAGCTCAGAGCCACAGTCATCAGGGATAAGAACCTGCAGTCAGAGTTGAGTTGTGGACTGACCAAAAACATCCCCTATCCCTTAAGAACCGTTCAAGTGGTTGTGGACTTGTTCAATATTCAAATGACTTGATCACCATTGATCAATGACTAGCACTTGGCACATAGCAAAGTGCTTTTGTACAAATAAATTTGATTAACTTGTTTTGAACAACTTTTGAATTACATCTGAGCAGCCATATTTTAAAATAGCTAATGCACTCTATCTCACCACAGTTATCAATAAAATATTCATGGGCCCTGTACATACACTGATTTCTAATCATATGGCCAACATGCTGAAGTGTGTGTCCCTGTTTTTCCTGTACTGGCGAAGAATAATGTGCAAGACAGAGGCTGGGAGTGAGGGAAGGGTAGTAGGAACCATCAAAAATTCTATTTCCAAAGGAGTTTTTAGTAACATAGAAAAATCCTCAAGTTGTGATGTCAGATAAAAGGAGCAACATGAAAAAAATGTTTATTTTTGATTTTGGTAATCCACAGATATAAAAGAAGAAATACACCAAAATAGTAGATAAAGAACATTCATTAAATTCTTTGTTTAACCCTTATTAAATAATGCCAAATTACATATACTTAAGAAGGTTACAGACCACATCAGCTACCTGGAAATCAATGAAAAATTATACAGAAGCATATGTCACTTTAGTAGATGTGTGCCTGAAAATCTATACATAAAACTCAGATATCTGAAAGCCATCTACTCAGAAGCACATCATGACAGCTTGCTATTTAAAACTACAATTTTGAGAAACAATGGCCAATAGAAAAAAAGATCAACCAAGACCAACAAAAAAAGCAACTTAACACAACATTTTTAAAGGAAGCGGGAGGTGTGCATTCATCTGATTTATATACTGATGACACAAAATTATGTTCATATATATATATATATATATATATATATATACATATATATATATATAAAACAAGGAATTGAAAATATGCTGCAGATATAAGCAGAAGATTTGCAAAACAGAAATTACAAATGCTTAACAAACATAGAAAATTGTTCAATATCACTGGTAATTACAGAAATAAAAATTAACTTAGCAATAGTGCATAATTTTTACCTACCAAATCGTAAAGACTATTTGTTTAGTTTTTAAAGAGGAGTAGACAAGGATGTGGTAGAAGAAGGCACTCTCACATATTACTACAGGGAGTATAAATTGATAAAAACCATTTTGGAAAAGCCATTTGGCTCCATAGATCAAGAGCCTTAAAAATGTTCCTACCTTTGACCCTGTAAATTCAATTTCTGGGAATCTATCCTAAAGAAATAATGTAAAATACAGACAGAAAAGCTTTATACACCAAAATGTTCACTGCAGTTTCATTTATAATAGTGAAAAATTGGAAGTAATTAAATGGCCGACAGTAAGAAGGTGGTTAAGTAAATTATGCTATAGCTATATGACAGAATGCTAAATAACGGAAAAAATTATGTTTACCAAGAACTTTTAATAACATAGAGACCCCTTATGCTGTGGTGTTAAATTAAAAAGCACCACAGAAAGTGGTATGATGCAATCTATATACAAATGAATAGAAAAATGCTGGTGGTAGAAAATACAACAAAAGTTAACAATAATTACCTTTGTTAGAATTTGAGTGATTTTTTTCTTCTTTCTGCCAATTTTCTCATTTTTTCCAAATATTACACAATGAGCATATGTTACTTTCAATCAGAAAAAAAAGTTGTTAAAGTTATATATTGCATATGTTTCAAATATTTGTACCAATTTGTACTGACTAGGAAAAGATAAAGAAGGGAAGAAGAATAAAACCAAAATAAAGCAGAGAAATTAATGAAGTATCAGCCTCTCCCTGTCCCCTTTTAGGTACTGCCACTAAATTTTTTAAAGCCATGTTGTGATTTAGCAATTACAAGCATATGAAAAATTTACCCTATTAGCTGAATAAAAATAAGTTAAGTGCATAAATCTGTCTAGGGTCAGATATTTCCCACTTCTGACTTAAAGGAATCACATAATGAATCATTCTGGAAAGAATCATTTCTATAAAGTGAGAGTCATGATCTAATTCTGAGTTATCAAGTCTGTTTAAAGTGCTGCACACCTCTTTTGTGTGCACATACAGGCACATGTACACTGTGTAAATATTGTGAATGTGTGTGCACCAGGAAGACACATAATATAGAATATAACAGCAACTAAGGGTTGTACAGTTTGGCTTAGTTCAACCCTCTCTCTTACTAGAGGAAAAAACTGAGGCCCAAATAAATTATGAGGCCTCATATTTTATTATAAGATATTTTTATTATAAAATATTATTTTATATATTTATATATAAATATTATATATATTTATTATATTATATATTATATATTAATATATAATATATTATATATAATAATATATATTATTTTATATATAAATATAATATAATTATAAATTATATATAATATAAATATAATATATATAATATATATTTATATATAAAAATATATTTATATATAATATATATAAATATATATTATATTATAATATATATAATATATATATAAATATATATATAATATTATTTTATATATTTAAATTTTATTATAAATTATAAGAAATTTCTTCAGGGTCTCATGGCCAGCCAGCAGCAAAGCCAGTGTGGCTGGCCTACCAGTTTCTCCAAACTAATTTACATTGCCAAGGTTATATCCCTGTGCTACGACTGTAAGACACTGGAAAGCTGAAATAAAGTGGCAGTAACTCCTGGCTCTTTCCCTACCCGGGAAAGGAACACCTTCACTTGAACCGTTTTGTATTAAGGGAAGGACTTCAAAAGCTGTTGAAAGTGGGTGGCTGAGCTCTTTGATCTGTGAATAACTGTCCTGGGTGGTCGCTAATCGCTCAATTAGCAGAATACACTGAAAGTGGAGGCTACAACAGTATTTGTTTTGTTGGTGTGCTAGGATCAAAACAGCTCTTTTCCAAAATTTCAAAGGCCAAGAACTTTAGAAGTTCCTGAGAAATGACAGAAAAGTGAATTAATAATGTAAACTGAACTCTGCAGACTATAAATATTTTACAGCTCTTGTACAACATTAGGCTAGGTATCCCTGCTTTGTGATTCTTGGTGGCTGTGATTAGCATGTGTAAAGTATTTCAAGGTGACTTATTAAGCTTATTATCTGAGGGCTTCAGAAAAAGTTTTTAAATGTAGATCTTCAGATCTTTTTCATGCTATGTCAGTTCCCCTAACTTTGGAATACTTGTGCCTATTAATTAGGATAATATTGTATGTAGCAGACGCTAACTAAATCAAGACTTAAATGGCCTGGGCAGAATGCCTTAACTCCCTTCTTTATCCAATGGGATTTTCACCAAATGTATGTGTCTGTATTATAACATATGTGTTTCATGTTTCATCCATACTATTTAGGCAAATTCCACATGCCAGTATTTTCTACGTAGAGAAATACTTCTATGATAATAAAGTAGAAAATGATGTATGCAAACGGGATTATAGTGTGATTTCAGAGGAGAGATGGAGTGTAACAGAGGGCTCTACCACTGCGGAGGCTCCTTTAACTGGCAGTAAACTCAGAGCTGAGAACAGCAGGATAGTGCCAAGGGAAATGAGTAATAGTGAGGAAGACCGGGACAGGAGTGCAGGCCTGACGAAGGTAAGGCGCAGGATGAGCTTGGCTCTGACAAGTCCACGGAGGATTGTAATTAAAGATCAAGGCAGGCATTTGGAAAAGCATCAAGAAGTGGATAGGGTGTCCGATGAAAAGAGCAAAGCAATGGCGTCAGTCCTTCGGAAGGCCTGCAGCATCGCCACTGGCCAGTAGGGGCATGCAAAGAATCCAATAAAGTTATGAGAATATGAATGACTTAAGAGAACTATCACAAAGGCCACAGTGGTGTCTGTAAAATTCGAAATTCGTCTCCAAGATGGATGGACACGGTAACTACATGCAATAATTTCCCTAAGTCATATTTTAAAAGTCCACTCCATTTTTTAAATTATACTCACATGGTGATCTCATGGCTCTGTGGTCAAGTGAAGTCCTTGAAAAAGCAAGGTCCAGAATATAAAACACGTTTGAGGGGGGCCTGCAGGACTCCAGATATGAAGACTATTATCGCTTTATGGGCAAGCTAGACTACACACTACAAATTTCACTGTCCAGCAAGGACTGTAGACAGACCGGTCCTCGCTTTGACATATGCTAGCTGAGTGACCCTGAATAAGCTGTTGAAACTTTCTGAGCCACAGTTTTCTCATCTGTAAAGTGGAGATAATACCTACCTTGCAGAACTCTTGGGAAAATTAAATGAGATAATGTATGTAAAGTACCCAGAAAAATGCCTGGCACATCTGCCCTCATAACAGATGCTATTTGTGATAATGATTATGATGAGGAGGATGTTGCTTATTTAAAATATTGCCAACATTTAAATTTCTCCATCCCTTGCTCTTTTTGATTGCCCTAAAAAGAAGCATCATGCTGCTGCCTCCCACCTCCCCGCAACTCTAGGAGAAACGGACAAGAACTAGGGAAAAGCCTGATGTATCAGAAAAGTTTCTTGTTGACAGAGCAGATTTCCTCAGAGCTTCTCAGGTTAGTCAGCTCACTCATGCCTCTTTCATGCAGGAAAATCAGAGCCCCAGACCAGCAAGAGCCCTGTTTCTGTAGAAACTATCCAAATCGCTCCACCATCTTCTGTCAGTGTGCTCTAAATCAAAGATTCGCTATCCACACCCCCTCTGCCCTGGTAAAGCCAAAAGTTACAAACAAGCAGGCACAGAGGGGAGAAACACCACCATGTAATGAAGAGTAGAGAAAATGACCAGCTCAGAGACTCCCAAATCTTTAATATTTGATAAGAAAACAAATTAAAATATTAACCTCCTTTCTTATCATTTCCCAAGAAAGGTCTCCTGAAGGCTTGTGAGTTCTAAGTCTGTTTTCAGTCTGTAGCAAGTGTAGGCTCTCCCACTGAGTTGGAGCCCTTAGACCTTTGGAAGTAAGTGGCTAGGAGATCTCAGGCAAGATAATTATCTCTCTGGGCCTAGATTTCCCTTCTGGAAAATAAGAATGCTGTATTAGGTAATCTTGAAGGTCCATTCCAGAGATAGATAGATAGATAGATAGATAGATAATTAGATAGATGATCAAGAGATGACAGATGTATAATGAGAGCACATCTTTATTAGGAAAATAACAATAATTAAATGTGGTTAAATTATTTAGTTCTACTGAAGAATTATGTCCTGGGTCCAGATTATTTTAATAACTTTGCCCTTACTGAAAATAAAAACACAACATGCCAAAACTTATGAGATGTAGTAAAAGCCATGTTAAGAGGGAAATTTATTGTGGTAAACACTTATGTTTAAAAGGAAGAAAGATCTCTAATCAACAATCTCAATTTACACTTCAAGGAACTAAGAAAAAAAGAGCGAACTAAACCCAAAGTTAGCAGATGATAGAATATAATGAAGATTAGAGCAGAAATAAAATAGAGAACATAAAAACAGAAAAATCTCAATGAAATGAAGAGTTATTTTTTGAAAAGATCAATCAAATTGAAAATCCTTAAGTAGACTAAGAAAAAAAAGAAAACGCAAATAACAAACATTAGAAATAAAAGAGAAGATGGGGTGTCTGGGTGGCTCAGTTAGTTAAATGTCTGACTTCAGCTCAGGTCATGATCTCACAGCTCATGGGATCAAGCCCCCATGTCGGGCTCTGTGCTGACAACTCAGAGCCTGGAGCCTGCTTTGGATTCAGTGTCTCCCTCTCTCTCTGCCCTCCCCTGCTCACACTCTGTCTTTTTCTCTCTCTCAAAAATAAACATTATAAAAAAATTTTTTAAAGAAACAAAAGAGGAGACATTATAATCGATGTCACAGAAATAAAAGTTATCATTAGAGACTACTATGAATAAATATACACTAACCAATTGGAAAATCTAGGAGAAATGGATAAATTCTTAGAAATGTATAGCCTATCAAGACTTAATCATGAAGAAATAAAAAATGTGAACAGACCTATAACCAGTAAGGAGACTAAATCAATCGTCAAAAACTTCTAAACAACAACAACAAAAAAGCCAGATGGCTTCACTGGGGAATTCTAGCACACATTAAAGAAGAACTAACACCAAAAAAACTGAAGAGGAAATACTTCCAAACTCATGTGGCCAGCTTTAACCTTGATACCAAGACCAGACAAACATACTGCGAGAAAAGAAAACTACAGACCAATATTCCTGATGAATGGCTATGCAAAAATGCTTAACAAAATCTAACATATCAAATTAGCACATTAAAAGGAATACATGTCATGACCAAGGGGGATTTATTCATATAATGTAAAAACAGTTCAACATATGAAAATCAATCTCTATCATAAACCACATTAATAGAATGAAAGACAAAAATCACATGATCATCTCAATAAAAGCAGAAAAGGATTTGACAAAATTCAACACTCTTTCATGATAAAAACACTCACAAAACTAGAGATAGGAAAAAAAAAAAAAAACCTACCTCAACATAAATACCAAACCCACAGCTAACATCATACTCAACTGTAAAAAAGTGAAAGTTTTTCCTCCATGATCAGGAATGAGGCAATGATGCCCACTCTTGCCACTTCTATTCAATATAGTAGAAATTCTAGCCAGAGTAATTAGACAAGAAAAATAAATAAAAGGCATCCAAATTGGAAAAGAAGTAAAAATATCTGTGTTCATGTTCACAGACATGATCTTACATAAGAAAACCCTAAAGATTCCATAGAAAAACTGTTATAACTAATAAGTGAATTCAGCAAAGTTGCATAATACAAAATGAACACACAAAAATCAGCTGGAAAGGAAATTAAGATAATAGTCCCATTTATAATAGCATCCAAAATAATAAAATGCTTAGGAATAAACTTAACCAAGGAGGCAAAGACTTGTACACTGAGAACGACAAAATATTCCTGAAAGAAATTAAAGAAAATACAAATAAAGGGAAAGAATGGCACGTTTGTGGTTTAGAAGACAATATTGTTAAAATATCCATGGTATACAAAGCAATCTACAAACTCACTGAAATCCCTATCAAAATCCCAACAGCATTTTTTTTTTTGCAGAAATAGAAAACCATCCTAAAACTATATGGAATCTCAAAGGATTTGAAAGAGCCAAAAGAATCTTGAGAAAGAAAAGACAAAGCTGGGGGCCCCACACCTCCTGATTTTCAAATACATTACTAATATATTCCAAATGTATTACAAAGCTACAACAACCAAAACAGTATGGTAGTGGCATAAAGACAGATATATGGAACAGAATGGAAAGCCTAGAAGTAAATTGATACATATAAGGCCAAATGATCTTTGATAGCATTGCCAACAGTGTCAAATGGGGAAAGGATCGTCTCTTCAACAAGTGGTGCTGGAAAAACTGCATATCCATATTCAAAAGAAAAAAGATGGACCCTTACCGTACACCATATACAGAAATTAACACTAAATGGATTAAAGAACTAAATGTTAGACCTGAAACCACAAAACTCCTAGAAAGAAAAAAAAAAAGGGAAACACTTCATTACATTAGACTTAGAAATGAGTTCTTGGATATGACACCAAAAGCACAGGCAACAAAAGCAAAAACAGACAAATGGGACAACATCAAACTGGAAAACTTCTGTGCAGTAAAGGAAACAATCAACAGAGTTAAACACAGGAGACAATATTTATAGATATATATAGATATATATAGATATATCCATTTATATAGATATAGAAATGGAACAGGAGACAATATTTATAGATATATACCTACAATATATAAAGAACCTTTGGAACTCAACAACAACAACAACAACAAAAATAACCCAATTAAAAATGGACAAAAGACTTGAGTGCACATTTCTCCAAAGAAGATATACAAATGACCCACAAGGATATGAAAAGACATTCAACATCACTAATCATCCAGTAAATACAAATCAAAACCACAATGAGTTATCACCTCATACCCATTAGGATGGCCATTGTAAAATAATTAATAATAATAATAGTGATAACAATAATAAGTAGTAGTATTGGCAAGGAGGTGATGTGGAGAAATTGGGACCCACGTCCACTATTTTACACTGCTGGTGAGAATGTAAAATGGCACAGCCCTATGGAAAACAGTACAGTAGTTCCTTAAAAAATTACAAACGGACCTACCAAAGTAAAGAAATCCTCTTATATTCTACAATATGGATGCACTTTGAGGACATTACACTCAGTGAAATAAAACAGTTTCAAAAAGACAAACTGCATGCTTCCACTTATAGGAGGTACTGAAAGTAGTCAGACTCTTAGAATGGTAGTTGCCAAGGGGCTGAGGGAAGTGAGGAAAGAGCTGTCCTCCAAGGAGTACGGAGTTTCAGTTTCACGTGATGAAAAACTTCTAGAGACGTGCTGCACATCTACGTGGCTGCTGGTACTACTACTGTGCTGCATACATCAAAATAATTCACATGATAAATGCTATGTTGTGTGCTTTTTACCACAATAAAAATCAATAAATAATTTGGTCCTTATTCGTCTTCCTAACTCCCCCCTCCCACTGCCATCCTCTTCATAATAAAGAAAGAGCTATCTTAAACTGCCCTAGCTTTGCCAATAAGGCTTGTTTTTAATGAAGGGAAGAAGAGAGGTGGAAAAGAAATGACAATAAATGCACACAAGGTTGCCTGTGTTACTGTCTCTCCTTTCTGAGCTAATCAAATCCACAGGCTGCAAATGGGACTCATCAGGGTCACGTACTGAGATCAAGGGATTTTTTTCAGTTCATTATTTCTAGCACCTTATATTCTTGATTACTAGAACTATACCTAGGGCAGCAACAATAATAGATAATGATTTGTTGAATACGTGTCAGCCACGATGCTATGCCATTTATACATACAACTGTATTTGAAATTCAAAGCTTTTGACAGATAGGTTAGGTTACTAGCCAAAGGACACACAGTGATAAATGGTAGAGTAAGCATTTGAACGCAGGCCTGCCTGATTCCCAGGTTGGTGGTTTTAACCCCAGGGGAGAGAGCCCTTTGTTGCCACTGTATGGCCACTACATGGCTAGATCATCCTGCTTGCTGGGTGTGGGGAAAATTCAAGAGGCAGAGCACAAATGTAGTCCTTCCTTATCTGCCCGTTGCATTTCCTGGTGTATTCCCTAGTGCAAATAATAAAAAATGACTACTATTACTACTACTCTGTACTGTTACCACTACTTACTGAGAATTACGTTTTGTTAGATACTATGCTAGGCTTCTGTTAGAATTATTTTCCTTCATTTTATAGAGGAGGAAAGTTAAAATGCAGAGAATCCAATAATTTGCCTCAGGTCAAATTAGCTTATAAGGTGAAGGCAAATTTAGAGCCCGATATTATCTGTCTCAATGCAAAATATGTTATTAAAGATTTGGAGGCTGGAATCAGGACCACATTAATTAAATTGACACATGACACTAACTTGTGCACAGCCCCTAACTCTTTCAAAGTAAAGAAGGAAAGAAAGAAAGAAAGAAAGAAAGAAAGAAAGAAAGAAAGAAAAAAGAAAGAAAGGAGAAAAAAAATTGGATAATGTTAATGTTCAGTAGAAATAAGACAAGACACTATGATATGACCTGGCAAAAGTAAGTGGGTCAGTGCCAACTTCAAGAGTGTTTAGTCTCAGGACAACTGGGGAGGTGGCTTACGTAAGCCAATGTTCAATCCAAATGAAAATAGGCAGGAATGTCCAGAGGGGTGTCTCCTTTTGCCCCAAGAAGTTCTTCTAGACAACTAAGCATAGTTGTTAAAAGTGCCAGACATAAATTTAAAAAATCTATAAATATTAGATATGATTATTTCTACTTCAAAATAGTAAGTTAAGCCAAATGATTCATCTGTAATTAAATAAATCAAATGGGGAAACTGCCAACTATCCACATCCTGTTAGGTGATATAAACAAAGAATAGCATGTTAAGATGTTGAAATTTTTTCTTATTCTGTCTGATGCTAATGGGGCCACAACTAGGGTTATATTTTCTTTCAAGAAATCCACAGATGTGCTTTGTGGAAGATGATATATCTATGAAGACTTTTTTTTTCTTTTTTAATTGTAGAATAATTTCAAAACAGTTTCCAGTCTAGGAAAATCTCACATGATATACACCTAACCTGTAACAGCCTTATTTCCCATCAATTTCCCACCTTCCCCTAAAGGATGGATAGGACTCAAACAGGTATGTCTTCCAAGTTCCATGCTGTTTTCATGATGTTCCAATCTTAGAGTGATCTTTCCCCGTCTCTATTTGTTGAGTGTATTCATAAAACTTTTATTAAATATCCCTCTTCTCTACCTCCTTTTCAAATATGCTCAGGAAAATATAAGCAGCTCAAGGCTTCCTTTTTTTTATGATTGTGGAATATTCATATAAGAAGCTCATAAAATATTTATGTACTCACTCTTCCAAATACTCATTCTTCCAAATAATTCTAGAGCAAATACCTATTATTACCACCCAGAACAAAAAATAACATAATAGAACTCTTCCCCAAGACCCCTGTGTGCCCTTCTCTTGTTACAACCTTCTCCCTTACCAACAGAAGAAACCACCATCCCTACTGAGTATTATAATAATCATTTTCTTCCTTTGCTTTATAATTTGCACCTAATGACACATCCCTAAGTAGTATGGTTTAGTTATTTGTTTTATAACATTACATAAATAGATTCATACCATATGTATTACTTCACATGGTGCTTCTTTTACTCTATATCACGCTTGTGAGATTTAGCCATGGTGTTGGGTACAGCTGTGATTCATTTACCTCAATTGCTATATACGGTTCCATTCTATGATCGTACTTCAATTTATTTATCTACATGGGAATGTAGATCAGACTTGTGGGTCAATTCCAGTTTGGAGCTATTCTGCCATGTCATTTCTTGTTCAAGACCTGGTACAAGCATGCATGATATTCTCTAAGATTTTTAACCTACATGTAGTATGCACAGGGGATATACGCATGTATATATACACATATATTCTTGCCTATGAATTTCAAACTTATCCCCTATATATTTCAAATTTAATAGAGAACGCCAAACTACTTTTCCAAATCAGGCCAATTACACCTCCACAAGCAGTGGAGTTCCTCTTAATCTACGTTCTTATCAACACCTGGTATTGCTAATTTGTACAATCAGTTGAATATACTGTGGCAATTTGTAATGGCTTTAACTTGTATTCCTCCACTTCCTAATGAGGTTGACATCTTTCCATATGTCTACTGGCCATTTAGATAGCCCCTTCTGGGAAGGGCTTCTATGAAAGCCTTTTTACTCCCCATTTTACTACCAAGTTGTCTACTGTATTCAAACTAATTTATACAAGAATCTTCATTTCTTTATAAATTACAAACACTTTATATAGAGAGACACTATACTTTGTATATTCTGAATCTATATTTCTTTTTAAAATCTAAGTCAGTGCTATCCGGTAGCCGGTAGTCACATATGGCTAACGAGCAGTTAAAATGTGGCTAAAGAATTGGTTGGAAATTTTAGTTTAATCTAATTTAATTTAAATAGCCACACATGGCTACTGGCTACCATAATGAACAGTGCAATCAATCATAAATATGAGTCTTTTGTTAACTATATATCTTATAAATATACCTAACCACTCTCTGTCTTTTCAGTATCTTTATGGTATAATGATTAAAATGCAAATTTAATGTAGTGGAACATATCAAACTTGCTCTTTATTATTATAAATATTTTGCTTTATTAAAAAAAAAGTTTCCCACTCCAAGTTCATGAGATACTCTTCTAACTTCTATGAGGTTTATAGTTCTGCCTTTCACATTTACATCTCAAATCCCCCTGGAATTGATGTTTGTATGTGCTAAGAATTGAGGAACCGATTTCATTTTTTAAAATACATAGATGCCCAATTTCCCTCATATTAATTATTAAAAAGACTATCTTTTCTCCACGAATTTGCTGAGTTTTGGTACTGAGACTACATGAGCCTCATTTTAAAAACATAAAAACACCACACCAAAACAAACAAAAAAAACTAGGGACTGTCATCTCTTTTTGTATTCTCTGCAACAGTTCATATAAAAGTTTTCTTCCTTTAATGGTTGACAAAACTTGCCAATGAAGTCCTCTGAGCCGGGCATTTTTCTTTTAGGAAGATTTCTTTTACTACCAATTAAATGTTTTACAGATTATCCCAATCTTTAGACTGTCTACTTACTTGTGAATCAGTATTGGTGAGTTCTATTTTCTAATAATTTTTCTATCCAACTAAATTTTCAAATTCATCAGCACACAGTTTTCATAATAATTTATCTTTTTATTTTATGTAGCATTTATACTGTTATCCTCTTTTTCATTCCTTAGAGTGACCACATGTGCCTTTTATCATTCTTTCATGATCAGTATTGCTGGACGTTTGTAAGTGTATAAGACTTTTTTTTTTTCAAAAAAACTTTAGACTTTGTGAATATATGTTTACTATCGTTTTCTTTCATTTATGCTGTTATCTTGATTCCTTCCTACTGTCCACAGTGTTCTAGATTATCTTTTTCCCTGTATCTAACTTCATGAAACAAATGTCTACTAGTTTTCAACCTTTTTTGAAAAATACAAGCTAGGAAGACCATAAATTTTTCTCTAAAGACTGTTTTATCTGCACCTACATGTACTGATTTGTTATTGTTCAATTAAAAATAGTTTCTTAACTTCTAGGATGATTTCCCCTTTGACACGTAAGTTATTTACGCCAAATATCTAAGATTTTCTGGTTATCCTTTTGCTACTAATTTCTAGCTTAATTATTACACTGTGATCAGAAAGGATAAGGTCTTCTGAACTTGATTTCAGTCCTTTGAAATGCAAAGAGATGTGATTTAAGTTCTGGTAAATGATCAATTTCTTAAATGTTTCATATACACTTGACAAAGAGTTTGTACTCTGTACCTTTTTACTGCAGTGTTCTGCATATGTCTGTTATGCCAAGTTTGTTAATCACATTGGTCAAATCTTCTAGGTCGATACTGATAATTGTTGGCTTGTTTTATCTGTGACAAAGAGAAGTATTTTTTTTTAATCTCCTATCATAATTATGAATGTTTTTATTTTTCCTTCAGCAACTATTAATCTTTATATCATATATTTTGAGGTCATGTTACTAGGTTTCACGTAATCTTAAAGTTTTATATCTTCTTAGTACACTAAAATTTTAATCATTGAAGTGACCCATTTGTCTATTAATATCTGATAATAATACAGCTATAACAGCATTCTTTTAGTCAATATTGCATGGCATATATTTTCCCAACTTTTTATATTCAGTTTATCAGTATCCTTATGTTTTAGATATGTTGCTTGCAAAGAACATACCATTAGATTTTTTAAGTCCAATATGATAATTATTTTTGTAATTAGAGCATTTTTAGTTTCTGTAATTGACAGGATTAAATTATCTTGTGTTTTCTATTTGTCCTCCCTGTCATGAGTTTCTTTTCTTTTACTCTTTCTTGTCCTTCTTTTGGATGATTGAGCACTTTTGTCACTGGTACTTCCCATGTGCTAACTGTAAGTTATACTCGGTGTCTACTGTTTTAATGGCTATAAGAGAAATTAAAACATATCTATTTATCAGAGCTTGAAGTTATTAACATCTTTACTTTCTCTCAGGAAACAGCGGAATCTTAAAAGACAGTTTAGGCTCATCAACCTCCATATTTAATTTATGTATTTTTGTTATGCACTTTTCTCATTTTTAATTATATTAGTATCATTCATTTTTATTTTTGTTATAAATGGTTAATACTCATTTAGATTCAATACTTGCTCTTCGGTGTGCATCTCAGACCTTTTATCTTATGCTCCTGTTCCTTCTGTTTAAAATACAACCTTCAGAATGTCCTTCAGTGCTGGTGACTAAAATTCAAGTGTTTACTTTGCTTGATTTTTTTAAACTTTTACTTCATTCTTGAAAGATGTTTTCACTGTTACGAAATTCTAAGGCACTAGTTATTTTCTTTAAGCACATAAACTTTCTACTATCTTCTGGATTCTATTGTTGCTATTGAGAAGTCAGGAGTTAGTCTGCTGGTCATTTCTTTATACTAACCTATCATTTTTAGGACTTCTTTTTTTTTTTTTTTTTTTTTTTTTTTAATTTTAACGTTTATTTATTTTTGAGACAGAGAGAGAGAGCATGAACAGGGGAGGGGCAGAGAGAGAGGGAGACACAGAATCCGAAACAGGCTCCAGGCTCTGAGCTGTCAGCACAGAGCCCGACGCGGGGCTTGAACTCATGGACCGTGAGATCATGACCTGAGCTGAAGTCGGACGCTTAACCGACCAAGCCACCCAGGCGCCCCATAGGACTTCTTTTAAAACATTCTTTATGTAGTTGATTTTCTGCTGTGATATTATGGTACCATTTTAAGGCAGAAGTCATTTGGAAATCTAAAGTAAAAATAAATTCATTAGTGTTCCTTAGTATTCATTATACCTCTTAAATCTGTACATTTGACCTTTCCTTCTTCTAAATCTGATTTATAATGCAAATATAAACAGATAAATATAACTATTTTAAGGTCATGTTTTTAGGCATATACATATTCAAAACTGTTACGTAACTCTGGTAAACTAAACATTTTATCCTTCTGATGTGATTGATCATGGGATGTATGCATGCAATCTGTGGCATTGTTTTTTAAAATATATTACTTCTATTTATTTTCACTTACCACTCCTAGAATTCTGATTATATGCAGAGAAGGTCTTTACCTTCTCACTCTACCCTCCATGTATTTTAACGTCTCTTCTACATTTTCTTTTATCAGAGGGGACAATGGGGAGGGTCTCTCCCTGCTGCCTTCTGGATACTTCTTCTGATTTATCTTCTAGTACACTAATCCTCTCTTCAGCTGTATATAAATCTGCTGCTAAATCAATCATATGAGGTCTTTCTTCCAGTTATTTTATCTTTTGCTCCCAGAAGTTCTACTTGGTGCTTTTTTCCCAAGTAAGAATGGTCTCTGTTTTTTTAAAAGTGAGTAGTTGAGCTCCCAATTCAATCACCCAAGTGCTTTTCTTCAAAACAAACACGATTACTTCAGACAGCTTTATACATACGACCCATTTCATCACAGAAAATATTTTAAAAGCACACATATTCAAGAGGAGAGAGTTAAAATCGATAACATTTTAATACTTCATCAAGGAAAGGGAGTATGACTAGAATAATTTTTATTGTGAGTGCATAGTGGTGCCCAGTACAAAAACTCTAGCATAGCTGGTACCACTGTCTTGATTCATACTCCGGCATTAGCACTTTACCCACCATTGCTTTTGCATCCTCGTTACAAATATCAACATGGTGAAAAAGGCAAATAGTATCTTTGTATCAGGAGGACAGTCTCCCAGAGAGATTGACAAGAGAGTCTTGGGAAACTGTTGCCCTAGGGCAACGCTTCCACTTTTTTTTAAAAGCATACGTTTATCCATGACATATATGTATTTATGTTTGCATATACACGTAGACTGTGACTTAGTCTGTACTGAAACCCCAGATCGCCGTTTGCCAGCTGTGTGACTTTCGGTGAATTATCGAACCTCTATGAGCCTCCGTTTCCTCAACTATAAAAAAAAGAATAGTAACAGTGCCTATTCATAGGCATTAAATGAGATTAATTTATGTGTCGCATTTAGCACAAAGCCTTACAAATATTAATAGTTTCATAAAAATTAACTGTTACCATTAACAATTCCCTTTTAGGTTTTTTAAACCAATTAAACTCTGAAGGTATGTCTTCAGAATAAAATGCTACGATAGCCTCTCCTCTCAACAATTTTTGACATTAAGAACTAAGAACACTTGGCCCAGTTTACAATCTTAAATAGTTTGCCATTATGCAATTTTCATAACTGATTATACTTTCATTCACGTTTCGACAGCACCATTTTCAATACCGTAACTAGCTAATTTAAGCCTATTACCTGATTTATGAACAGGTTGGGTAAGTAGCTCCTGGTTGAGCTATTATAAAATGGTGACACCGTCTAATGTCCAGTACACTACCCAACCCAACTACACTGGCTGACTACAATGTCAATCCAGAAATTTTGTTGATACTGACAAATAACATCCAATATATCCCTGAGATGGTTGTGTACTTTCAGAAACACAGGTCTAGACGAAGTCTGAACCATAAGGAGCTATCCAAAGATCTAGATTCAGGATGAAAATTTACGGGTGAGTCAGCCACTGGATTTGATGCTGGGTTCGTGTAGTACTGATTTGTAGACTTGAATGCAGGAGTAATACCTGAGTGTGTCATTCTTTATTCCCCTGAAATACAAGCTGAGGTTTACCCTGTTCAAAACATTTGCAATTTCTGATTTTGAACTTGATATCTCTCCAACTCATGGTCATGGTCATCATCTTCAATCTCTTTTAATTTCTTCTGCCATGGTCCAGCTCTTCTTCACATTTCATAAACGGTTCTGCCATTTTTGAGTAACTTTGGATGAAAAGCGTTGTGGTCCATCAATTTGCAGAGCTGAGTTTCTGTAAACTGTCACCTAACTACTTGTGACTCCAGGCAAGGCATTAAGTTATATCTCAGTTTTCCTTCATTTTCTCCCATTGAGCTGTCTTATTCTGGTTTAATTTGTAGGTACCAGGCACTGAACCAGGAGCAGAGCTGATCCATAAGGAGGCAGAGGAGGAGAAAGACATGCATGAAAACCCACTGAAAACTGGGTGATGACAGGGGCTCCCATCATGGAGCAGGCTGCTAAGCCATGGGTTAGGCGGGACTCTCCTGGAGCCAGCTCTGCCCTCCTGCGGTAGGCTGGGGGGCAGTCTCCATGACTCCCGGCTCCCTTCCTTCCCACTGACAGGAGATGGGCATGGGCGTATGTGCCGTGAGGCAGGTCCTGGAGGGGTGCAGCTGGCCATAAGCCAGCAGCCAAGGCCCTGCCTGGCTGGGGGTGCCCCGCTAGAGGTACCTATCTACTCCCCAGCAGTCCGGGCAGTAATCTTGAAATCCCTAATGGGTTCTTTCACAAATCTTCTAGAATACATTCTATACTTTTCTAGTTCCTGGAGATATTTTTAGGTTTGCCTTTGACTTCTTTAAACACAATAAGGATAATTATCTATAATAAATGTCTGATGACTCCAAAGTCTGGAGCGTTTGCTGGTCTTTCTCTACACTATGGTGTTTCTTCTGGTTCATGTTGGTTTTGTTGTGTGCTAGTTATCTCTGATGGTACTGCTGACTACCCTTGAAAATGCACCGGGGAGGTGGGTCCCAGTAGTCTAGGATGTAGGTGTCTTCCTTCAAATTAGTTTTGCATTTGTTTTTGCCAGGTGCCTAGGAGTACCAGGAACCCAGAACCACCTCAAACTAAATTCCCTGCCAGAGGGTTCTTGACCATCCATTTATGCAAATACGGGTCCTAAGTACACTGATGGGTTGAGCTGGTTGTGGTTACAACTTCTCAGAGACAGGTTTCATTCACTGTCCCCACCTCCAGCCCCCTTCTGCTCAGCCTCAAGGCAGCTCTCCTGAGAATGTGATGCAGGTATTATATTTATAATTCTGAGATTCCAGCATAATAGGGGAGGGTTTCCCTAGGCTCCCCATTTAGACTGCATCCCAAGTTTTGTTTTCTGCTCTCTCCAGCCAGGCCATCAAAACTACAGCTCAATTTTGAAGATCAGTAAATTCCATTGGGTAAATAGAGTTCCCAACCCTTTTCCCTGTCTTGGATTTCAGCCTCCTGATCCCTTATTTTCTTATAGAAATTCGATGCTTTTAAGACATCCTTTTTATCCAGTATTATATATCGAAATTTAAAGTCCACTGCCACCCTTCCATCTACTCCCATGTCTTTATTATACAGCTTTGCTACATTCAATCAATTTCAAGAACAACACTTTGAGTTACAGGAGCAAGAAGGTTGTGGAGAGACAATTACCCACTTGAGGACATAGAGATGCATGGTTATGTTTTAGGATATGCGTGGTCTTTTCACATGGTCTGTTGTAGGTGGTGTATGTGTGCTTTTGAATGTGTGTGTGAGTGTGCATGTGCACGTCTGCACACAAGAGAGAGATAGAGAGACAGAGAGACAGAAAGAAAGAGAGAAAATGTGTGCACTTAATATTTATTCCAGTAGAAGCTATCCCGGTTTTGTTGTGCATAGGGCTTTATGAGTATGAATGGGCATGGTGACAAAGAGTTCCTCGTCTGGGTAATCATAACAAACTTCTAAAAATGCCATTGTCAAAATGTATATACAACCCAAAAGCCAGTCCCATAGTGAACAGGATTAATTTGTATCATAATAATTTGTAATTTTAAATAATTCACATTTTCTATGCATAATTTAGACACTATGTGCATGACTCTTACTGAGAATAATGTTTGCAATCGATCTGTCTCTGTGAAGGGACCATGTTACTTGGCCATTAGTTATCTATGCAAATTACTTAATATCTTTGGTTCAGATGCTTCATTTGTAAATCAAAGGACGTGGGCATGAAGTTGTATAAGACTCCTTCCAGCCTCACATTTCTTTCAAAGATTTATTTGTAACATAGAAAGCCATTTAGAAATAAGAAGCTTTTTGCATAAACCAGTTACATGCAAAGATACAAAAGAATTTCACAGATAAGATTTTGAGCAAAAGCCACCAGACACTAGAGTACCTACTGCTGGATTTCCTTCATATCAAGTTCAAGAACAAGCACAACTTATCTAATGTTGACAGAAGTCTGAGGAGACTTAGAAAGGGCATGAGGTAACTCTCTGGCTTGTTGGCAATGGTTTATATCTTTATGGGGTGGGTGCACAGATGTATACATATGTAAAAATTCACCCAACTACACACTGATATGTGTTCACTTTATGTATGTTATGCCTCGATTTTTTAAGTGTACAAAGAATTCAAGAAATTAAAAAGGATAGACTTTATTATCTCACTATCTCCGTGTTTCCTAAAATTCAGGATAAAGTAACTCACCTCTTCCTTTACAAAAGTAAATGGCATTTTACTTATTACTGCCTATGAATGCCTTACACAGAAAGGTGCACAATGTATTTTAAAACCTTAAAATTTCATTTCTTTATTTAAAAAAAAAAATTCTTGGGGCACCTGAGTGGCTCAGTTGATTAAACGTCTGACTTTGCGCTGTTAGCACAGAGCCCACTTTGGATCCTCTGTCTCCCACGCGCATGCTCTCTCTCTCTTAAAAATAAACATTAAATTTTTTTTTCTTAAATCTTAATTCAACTTTCGCCAGGCCACAATGGCATCCTTATCCATTCTACCCCACGCTCCAGTTATTCTGAATTCACCACACTGTATATTGTATTTTCCCTAAACTTCACAGGAAATCTATACCATTTAAATTATTCTGGAAGCTAAGTAGTTCTCTATCAATTTCCCTCAGCCAAGAAAAACATAAGAAAACCACACATAAATATTCCAAAAAAAATCCAAATTTGAAAAAAAAAAAAGTTATGATGCTCAGTGGTAATAGGAAATATTGCCAACAATTGTTAAATCCGTGTACTAACTTGAGACAGTCCAGCCCATTAATAATTGCCACCACTATCAAGCATTCATTGTGCATCATGATAAGAGTATTTAACTGGCACTATGTCATGAGATAACTGTAACAATTCAGAAGATAGATACTAGTATTATCCCCATTTTACGGATGAGGAAACTAAAGATTAGAAGGGTTAAAAAAAATTAACCCAATTTTCTATGGCTGGTAACCAGCAATGGTGGATTTAAACTCAAGAAGCTGGATTCCACCACAAAAATCCTTTTTAAAAAAGTTTTTTTAACGTTTATTTATTTTTGAGAGAAGACACAGAGGGTAAGCAGGGAAGGGACAGAGGGAGAGAGGGAAACACAAAATCTGAAGCAGGCTCCAGGCTCTGAGTTGTCACCACAGAGTCCGATGTGGGGCTCGAACTCAAGAGCCATGCCAGACGCTTAACCCACTGAGCCACCCAAGCCCCCCCCCCCAACCCCCAAAATTCTTAACAATCACACTCTAAAGTCCTTCCCTGTGATGAATTGAATGTCTCCCTTCACCTTGCACCTAGTTCCGCTTCTTGGGGACACACAGAACAACTTTAATCCCCTTCCACATGACAACATTTCACACACTTGAATGAAACTCATGCCTCGCCCTATCTCTCCTACAAGTTAAAAAACCACCTCTTACTTCTACAGTTTTTTATATGACTTGTTTCCAGTCATGTCACCTTGCTTAAGACTTCTCACAAAACGTACCCCAGTGTATTCACTGATTGCCTGGAATTGAGGAAAGTACATTCAAAGTGGTCTGATAAGAGCACAACACAAAGCACACTGCAGGATTGCTCCAAGAGAAGGACCACTTCGATGGAATCTAGAAATGCTTGCTAAGTAGTGGTAAGTGGTCAGGAGAAGGAACCTTGGGATTATGTGTACACACAGCCCATAGCATCATCGGGCACTGGCTCATACTCTAATGAAAGCAGACTCCAGGATATCAGCATAAAGATACGACTTCCATCTTTCCTTCTATCTTCCTTAAGCTAGGTCAAAGCCATTGATCCTAGAGCAGCACAGAGGGCAAATTCTACAGCTCCAGATTCCATGGTCCAGGCAAGCCATGTTACACAGATCTTCATTAGAGTTGACCTACTATTTTTTATATGTGTAGAAGTCCAGATGAAAACCCAAGACTGGCTGTGAAACAACCCAAGTAGATAAGATGCACACTACCCACTCATGAGAACTCACCTTTGGTAAGGACTACCCGGATTCAACACAGGGAGCCCAAAAGCCTAATGTTCATATTGCAAGGGTTAGTAATAACACTACCCTCAGGTTAGGGCCACTGGATATGTGCTGTGTATCCTCATGACACAAAGCCCAAATGCAGGAGGAGGGCCGGAAATATTGACTCTTGTTCTTAAATCCACCAAAACTATCCGATCAGGCTTATCAGAGCCTCAGAGAAAAGTATGAACTAGATGTATCATAACTGACAGGGGCACAGCATGGTCTGGCCCCCAGCACTGATGTACTGTGAAAATATGCTGTATCCCATGGCCTGATGGCTGAGGTCTTCCCAGTCATTAAATTGGGGTAGAGACTAGGGAGAGCAGGAAGAAAGAGAAAAAGCAGAGGGTCTTAAGGTACGGAGGAACACCTGGGAGTAATAAAGATAAATGTGACAAGGAAGTAAACACAAGAGAGAAAAGAATGTTGCAAATAAGACACAAACTAACGGTAGCTATTCTGATTTATACAAATATCAGAAAAGAGAACAGGAACCTGAATTAGAAAATACCAACCATCTTTGTAAAAAGCTCTGGTTTTAAAGACAGGTTGATTGATCGTCAGAGATTACCGAACAACAAAGAAATGCCACCTCCTATATTTTAGGAAACAGTCACCAATTAAGCCAGCTAAAATATTTACCGAGGAAAACCAAGAGCAGAAGCCATTCATATTATAATTCAGGAATGGGTTTTAATACGTTCAAAACTTCAAATTGAGATTTTTCTTATGAAACTTAAACTCAGCCAAACTGCTTCCAAACCTACTTACTCCTTCACTGACAAACAGAATAATGCTCCTGGGGCTCAGATCTTATTATTATTAAATACTTATTAAGTATCCCTGGTGTGCTGAATGTAGCACATAATAGATGGATAAATACATTGTGTGCCCTCCCTGGAAGAGCTTAGAAGTCTTAGAAAGCTGATAGGCCACACAAATAAACACCCCCAAATTTCTTCCAGAGAGTATTTTCAAGAGTCAATGCCATTATCATGCTTTGGTGTGAGGTGCAAAGAAGAAAACGGAGTTGGACTTAATTTGATGAAATGGGAGGAACACATGGATACTATTATTCTAGCAACACACACCCTTCTCTCTCCTTTCTCCCCCACCCCAGGCAAGGTGCAGCCCCACTCCCGTCCATAGCTAGTCCCTTTACCCGGGTCTCCCTCCATCTCCTCTCCCTGCCACCAGTCTGTCTCAGACCTTCATCATTTCTGGCCAGGACCACCACGAAGGCCTTTCCACGAGCTCCGCCACCAGGTCTCACCACTCTGAGCAAATCCAGTGCCTCGTTTCCCGAGGAAAAGAATTTTTTTTTTTAATAAAATGTAAATTTCACAGTGTCGCTCCTCTGTTTAAAGATTCTTCAGTAGATACCCACAGCTCTCAGGATATAGATCAAATTAATCCCTTACCGTGACATAAAATGATCTTCGCGGTTTGCATTTCCATAAATTTTCATTCTCCTCTCATGGCATGACCCCTCAGGAACCCATCTACTCCAAACCCCCTGCTTTTTATTTGAAGATCTCCAACTCGGTCGTGCTTTCTCGAATCTTCGTGCCTTAGCTCCTGCTGAAGGGGGCCCGGGGCCAGCCTGCCCTCCCCTCCTCATCTAGCCAGCCCAAGTACCACCTTTGCTTAGAAGGCATTTTCGACCCTTCCTGCATCTCCCTGGGCTGGCCCTCCCCCTCCAGGCCCCTATCCATCCTCGTATGAGATCCTACAGTGCCTCTACTGGGACACTGTGCTGAGTCTTGTCTGTCTCTTCAAGTAGACCAGGAACTCCTCTAGAAAACAACTGTAGCCCATCCCTTTTTATACCTCTAGCATTTGGTACAGAATTTGTAAGAAAAAAGTGAGAGGTAATGAGTCTAAAGCAATAAAATGATGTTTTCAAGTAAAGGAATGAATGAAGGATCACATGCTTGGTTCAGCCTGGAGGGAAAGGACTGGACTCCAAGCCTCAACACCGAAGTCTCGCAGGAGCTGGAGGTGGGAGTGGGGGAGGGGAGAACCCCCAGAAGTGAGCTGAAAGGGGGCCTCGGCCAACGGGGAGAGCAAATCAGTTTCAGCAGCCTGCTGTGCCCTCACAGCCTGGGAACCAGGAACCAACTCACAACCTTTGTACAGTTCGTATCAATATCTATTATTTTTACACAATTCTTGGCTACCTGCTCACCTCAGGCAGTAAATCAAAATCCTATCTTCTGACCTTCTGGAGGGTCCCCTCTCTTCCCTGGCTCGGAGGGAAGATGATCTCTTCTCCCTCTGTCAGGACTCCTAATCTAGGCCCTCCTCCACTCCAGCGCACTCACAGGCACCCCCACAATAACAGGGTGCTGGCAAAGACTTCGCACAGGACGCCGGGGTCGTGGGGGGGGGGGGGTCAGTCACGTGCTCTCTCCCTCGCAGGAGGTGGGGGAGCTGTGGACACACCGAGGAAGGTATTCGATTACCCATTCACATCGGGCTCTTTCCTTCTCCTCCTCCTCGGTTTTTTTCCACCTCCTCACGGAGAAAGCGTTCAGCTGGAGAAGGGCAGGCTTGACTGCCCATGCCGTCAGGACGGTGAGGCTCGGCCCCACCGTGCGGGGCCGCAGGCAGAGATGAAAAAGGTGCCGGGTGCCCCACACGCAGGGCCAGGGGGTGCGCGCCCAGGGTGGCGGGAATTAACCAAGCCCCACTTAAGCCGCCGCCCACCCCTCCCTCCAGCGTCTGCACCTGACACGGGGAGGGTGCTGGCCGTGGCCGCCCCTTGGTGCTCCCCTGCCACACAGGAAGCATGGGGGGGGGGGGGGCGCGGGCGGCGGTCATCAAGAGCCGACCCCGTGGCACTTCCATCCGAGGCTGACATTCACTCTGGATGCAATTTAGCAACCTGCATGCAGTGAATAATAACCCACTGGGGTCTCTTGCCCTCACAGAGAAACAGGAGGAAGAGAAGAGCAAAAGAGAAGGGAGACAATCAGGTCAAAGAAGAAGAAAGGAGGAAATGAGCGATACATAAAGCGAGAAGGGAGAGTGAATTACTTTTCATATGTTTAGTGATTAAAGGAAATGAAGTGTGAACGACACGGTGAGGAATTAATACTCCTATTGAAGCTATGTATTTAATATGACTAGCAGGAAGCCACCTTTAAGGTGTCGGAGAGCATTAACAGGATCGCCTGAGCCTCCTGCTCAGTGCTGTGTACTTGAGGGCGCAGGGTCAGGACATGAGTGACCCTGGACAGTATATGGCGTCTCTCCAAACCTCAGTTGCTTTAACCACAAAATAGGGATAATAACAGTATCTACCTCATAGGCTAGTTTCACGGATTATGTGCGTTCCTCATGCAAAATACTTAGAACGGTATCAGGCACACTGAACAGTAACTGCTACCTAATTATTATTATATTTTCATCTTTGATTCTAGATTCCAAAGATCCTCATCCCATTCATTAAGTTCCCATGGAAGAAAAATCCACCTTAGCATCAACCCTTGACAAATGACCCTAAGCAGGTGGTTGAGCACTAACCAGGCTCCAAGGGACTGCTGGATGGAGCAAACAGGTGGATTTCTTCAAAATTAATGTCTCCCCTTTTAACTAATGGTCCTTTTGCCCATCTGCTCCCTACACCCTCTCCCCACCCCTAAAGACAGAGAAGCACTGAACTGAAGAGTTAGAAGCACTAGGCTCCTACTACCGTGCGGCCTTTTACATGTGAGTTAATCCTCTGAGCCTCGGTCTTCTCATCTGTAAAAAGCAGGCAAGTAGCCACTATCTTTGGGGCCGAAGTAAGGTAACAAAGGTGAAAGGGACCAACAACATAAGTCCTGCCGTGCATTAGTCACACAGTAACTTAGATTCCGGTTTGAGTCTCAATCACCCCACCTCCTCGCTCTCCACTAGCTGTATTTCAAACCCGGTAGTTGCACCCAAAGGCATCACCCAAGCCCTGGCCACAGGCAAACAAACATTATTCACTGACCTCCCTCTCTATTTTAAGCTGCACCTCCCGGGACTGCTCCTGGCCATTCTGGAGAAGTCAAGCATCTTGCAGATGTAACATTACAGGCTTCCAGGTCCTTGGAGCAGCACTGCCCAATAGCACTTTCTGCAATGATGACAATTTATAACTGCAGTGTCCAACACAGCAGCCACATGTGGCCAGTGAGCACTTGAGATGCAGCTCAGCAACTGAGAAACTGAATTGTTATTTCATTTCATTTTAATTCATTTAAATGTCACTGGCCACACGTGACCAGTGGCTACTATGTTCTGTACAGGACAACACACAGCCTTAGAGCCACTGCCACTTATGGCCAAGGTGCTAACTCTAGCCACTCGTCCGAAGAGCAAGACATCCGAACCTTCCAACCACCTGGCTGGTATCTCTATTTGGCCGCTGCTACCTCCATCAAGGGCAGTTCGGTAGAGCAGGAAAATGAGGTCGCTCAAAGGCTATTTCCAATGCCCTTCAATCACAAGACAACTAGAAGACTTGTTTTTAAAATGCAGGTAAAATCAACATTTCCCCTGGTTCATTGTATTTGGGGGAATGTACGTAAATTGCAACTGTCTTTTTAATGGTCCCTAAGGGTTTGCCCTGCAGTGGGATTACCTTGTGAGGTATCTCACCAAAGGGCAGAGCTTTTAGACCAGCAACAAAAAGCCTGTGCACTGACTTACAATGAGGGGCAAAACTCTGGGGACTTTTTTGAAAATGAGATCCCTGGCATTTCAATTTCACTGAGTCAAAATTCCACAAGAATTACTTCACAATATTTTTTACATTAATCTTGCCAAGATCAGATTCCAAGAAGCAATAAAGAATATTAAGTTAGCTTTTACTTTAAATCGGAAAGTTTGTTAGGTTTGAAATCATACACAAATTATCATCTTTGCCAAACTGAGATTGGCCCTAAGGGATTGAGAGAGAGAGGACTCATCCTCTTGTGTGGAATGCGTGAGCCTCACGCACTTTCATGACCTTCGTTACAAGGTGCTAAAAGTGTTGTGTGGATTGTTCTCAGCCACTTGCCCTAGACAAAAACAAAACAAAACAAAACAAAAAATCTCTGGTCCAAGTAAGAAGTGGGGATGGGAGGGAAAGCCCATCTGCTCACTTGATAAATATGTATCTAGTCTTCACTACGTGCCAGGAAGACACCAATGACCATGGGGCTCCAAGCTCAGTTACAACAAATCTATAAACGAGCAATGCTTGGACCAGGTACGCTCCACACAAGCTGTTTGGGAACACAGAGAATAGAGCAGCACATGCCACAGGAAGGTCAAGGAAGCCTTTACCAAAAGGTAGCCTTTGAGCTGGGACGGAAGAATGCATAGAAATATGCCAGGGAAGAATGGGCAGAAAGAGGGCAGCAACATTTCAGGAAGAGGAAGTGGGAGGAGATCAAAAACACAGAGGATGAAATGAACCTTCTAAACTGGGGACAAGCCCCAAAACTGGCCCCATTTCATTTTGGAGCCTGTCAGTCTTCTCAGTCTTCCCTAGCCCCCCTGGCCCTCTTCCAAATTCATGCAGCCAGTCCAAGAACATCATGTTCCTTCGGGTCCTACCCCGTTATAAAAAGGCTCCAAATTGGGTACTGCACACAAAATCCCATGATCCTACTAATTGTAGGGGCTAAGGGCAGGCCACTCCAAAACGTGCCACTTTGGCATGCAGATTATTTCAAGCTAAAATCAATCAAGGCCCAAAAGACTCGGGAAGAATTCTGCCTAACTGCCTAAAAAGAATTTAGATAAGAAAACCTGCTCCAGGAAGAGAGCTATCATCATAGATAACTACAACATAATATGAACTAGGGGTGATAGGAAGGAATTTGACAAAGTTACCCTGTTAAAATTCCTTTGTATGTCCCATTGTTTTTGAAGACCAGCAAACATTTATTTACTAGACATTTACCTTTTTTCATCTTCCTGTGAATTGCTCTCCTTCCTTTCAAAGTCCCAGACCCCTACCCCCCTTTCCTTAGTTCAGGATGATGAATATATCCCATTTTTCCTGACTGCCTTTGAAATCTCATGTCTGTGCAGATTCCCTATATGTACGATATTAAATTTGATTTTCTCTTGTTAATCTCATTGTCTCATGTCAATGTAATTCTTAGACCAGCTAGAAGAATCTTGAAGGTAGAGAAGAATTTCTCCTCTCCAACACAATCAAGGCTGTTGCTGCTTTTTACAAAGCCCCAGCAATCTACCATATATGTGAACGGTGTTTGCTATTTCTTGGAAGAGACGCCCTAAAACAACTGCTGCAGATAGCCAGCTCACCATAGGATGATGATCCAATGATTTTAGAGAGAGCTGGTGGCCATTAGAGTGAACTGATTATGTTGGGAAGTGTTGCAGTACTTTAAAAAGAGAGGAGACGCTACATGACAGTGAATTTAACGAGAGGAATGTCAGGACGCTAAAAGCAGCTGTAAAGTACAGTACGACAGAGTGATGCAGGTGAAGAGAAAGGAGACAGCAATGACCAAGGTAAATGTGGGCTAGCTGGAAATTTTTCTGACATGCCATTAAATTCTTAAAATTGATCTTTCTGTTTTAAGTTCATTTATTTGAGAAAGACGGAGACAGAGAGAGAGTGTGTGCGCAAGAGGGGGAGGGACAAAAAGAGAGGGAGAGAGAAAAACCCAAGCAGACTCCATGCTGTCAGCGCAAAGCCCGACTTGGGGCTCGATCTCACGAACTGTGAGAACCAACTGAGCCACCTAGGCGCCCCTTAAAATCGATCTTCTAGGCCACTTTTAAGAGACCAAGTTTTAAGAAGGTAAATCTAAACCCATTCAGGAGGAAGCTAGATATTCACTGGAAACTATGTAATATTGCAGATGAATATACATTCAAAACTAGCCTATAATGGTTGGATGAAAAACATGTTCCATTATGTGAGAATATCTCATTTTAAGGGACAATTGCAGAACATACAAAAATGTTTCTTTCTTCTTTCTTACTATTCTATACGCTAGAAAAATATCAGATTTTTTGCAGGGTTTTTTGGATCCTCTTATAAATTAGGTCACCTCACCAGGCTTTTTGGACCTGCTGGGTGGATTTTCCCAAATAAAGACATCACAGTGGTCAGCTGGCAATATGAGTGATAGAATTCAGGTCCCCAGAAACTGGAACCAAGTAGGGCAGCACTGTGAAAAAAGCACTGGACTAGCCATCAGACATCCATTAGGCTTAGCTTTGGATACCAGGTCCCCCTGTTTATCCTTGTGTGCATTTAAAAAGACAGGTCTCTTAAATCTCCGGACTTCACTTTTCTAATCCGTAAAAGGGGACCAGTGATTAATTTCATAAGATTACTGGGAAGATTAAATACAATGATACAAGTTAAAGCACTTGAAAAATATAAGTCAGTAAATCTTAGTTTAATTGAGTCTGGTAATGCCATTCATTTACCCATTAATAGGAGAATGAGGGTGTGCAATCTGAACATGTTGAGTAAGATGCCCACATAGCTATTAAAACTCCTGGCTTCTGACCCCTCACCTAATTATCAGTCACAAACAGCACTGACCAACCCAGTTGCCTTTCATTTACTGTTCATTTCACATTCTGCAATGAGACACTGATTATGGGAAAAGAAAGTATATTAAAAGGCATGGTTACTTGCTCTCTCCCCTATAAGCCTGTGGATAATTGATTTGTAGACTACCCATTATGAAGTTGGGGTCTCCTTTTTCATACAGGATTTGAAGCTCCAAAATGAAGACTTTATCAAAATAAAGCTGGAAAAGGATTCCTTAATCCCTCCCAACTGTAATGTCTTTTGGAACAACTGACGTGAAAGTCAGCTTTCCTTCTCCAGGATCCTTCTCACTTCTTCTATCCATTCAAACTACTGGCAGTCCAACCAACTTATTTTTATTTTACTTATTTAATACCTCACTTTTTCTCAAAGAGACTTCTAATTCCAGCTCAGAACAGAAACTCACCTGTTTCCGAATCTCCACTCTGGGAAATTCCTACAATAAGCCAAGCTCATTGTCTATCACATGCAGAACCCAAAAGCTCTACATTTACCTGCTTGATTTCAATGTTATTTAACATGCATATAGCCAAACCCTCCCAAAATAGGCTGTAGACCCGGCCATCCTTATCTCCGATCTTATGAGTCAGCGTGTCTAAGTTTGGTATTTGATGACCCTCTGAATATAGCTTATAAGTTAGAGTTCTAGGAGTCCAAATATACAAGCCATATGGAAAGCAAACAAAACCAAGTTAAAGATTATAAACTCCTATTCTTCATAGATTTTATTCCAACTATTCCAACGAAACACTTACTCATATATATCAAAGCATTTGTTTCTCTCACAACTTTCTAAAATTCAAACTCCTTCCTAAACTAACATTCCCTAACACACATTTATGGAATGGTCCCAACATTTTGGAAATACTATCCTTGTCTGACGTGAAAGATGCCAAATAGAGGCCATATGGCATTTGTTTTCTTACAGGCTTAATGACAACTATAAAAATAATAACAACAACAACAACAAAACGTGATACAGTCTTTTAAGATGGTCTATCACCTTAAAAGAATTCATTTGCGTAAAAAAAAAAAAAAAGGGTGATACTCATTTGCAAAAAGGCAGGGAAGCATCAAAATGAGCCAAAGAAAATTTCTGACCAAGATCTTGCTTGAAAATTGGGAGGTGAAAAAGAAAAAGTCTTCTGAAAAGAAACTGAAAGCCCCTCGCCCCGTTCTGAAGGCCAATGGGAGCTCAGGGACTAATAGAAAATAGACTTTCTTCTTTGGGTTCATATCAGAGGCATCTTGAAAATGAGATCAGTGATGTTGCAGATGAACTGGCCGGAGCATTTAACTCCCTTCACCACAGGAGAAAGATCACATTCCCACAGAGGAATACACTACAAATCCTTTCAATCAATTCAGCTTTTCACCCTGTGTCTCCCCTAAAGAGCTTATCTCTGGAGAGGCCTAGGATGATAAAAAGCCCCCAAAGGAATTGAAACACAATCCTGAGACTAACAGCCCTTCTCCTAAAGAAGGGAGTGGGGGAACCAAGACAGTAAAGAGTAGGAAAGTGACATTAAAAAGGAGGAGAGTCAATAAAACAATTTCCCCAACTCTGTTATGCTTGTTATTCAAATATCATTTCCTTGGTACTTCAGCTTCTCAAGGAAAAGTTTTAAAGGGATAGGGCTGCAGCAGGGAAAACAAGGAAGGAGATGATATTGCCTTATCCTGGGCCAGAATGTCATGTTTTAATTGCACAAGATATTGTTTGTTGGTCCCCAGCACCATTCTTATCTCTAAGTTCTCTCCTGCATGCCAGGTCTCCAAAGCCTAGAAACTACCTTTCCTAAATGCCCTTGCTGCCAGGTTTCTGATTAGATTCCACCAGCAAGGGGCACTAGAGTAATAGGACAGCAGAATGGAAAGAGAAGCCACTGCACTCCAGGTACAAGTGGAGGCAAGTACCTGGGCATTGGCACATGCCGGTAACATCAGGCATTTCTTGAGAATCACTGCCCTCCCCCACTCCCCCTTGCTCACTGCAGTTCCCACACTTAAATTTTTTTTGAATGGGGTTTCCCTGGCCTCCACTCCCCCAACTTTATGAAGGTTGAAGTTAGGCTGGCCTCACCCTTTGAATTCCCAGCGTTAAACCACTTCCTGCTCAAAATATTCATGGTGGCTTCTGTGGATACTGACTGATACACTGGTCTATCCAATGCTTCACAAACTGGAGTACCTGTACCAACCCCAAGGGCACCAGGGGTGCCCTCAAGCATATGGTACATGCTTGAGAAATAGGGTACATGTGCTTGAGTCTTACTTTCATAGTATCTACTTTTAGGAATTTATTTGTATATTAAAAAGAATCACTGAAATACTATGAAGGAAAGGCATTTTAAAATAAAATTTTAGATATACACAAAGCTTAAGAGAAAAGAACTCTTATAGAAGGGCACTCTGTACTCTCAGAACCTGAAGAACATGTTTCCACCCTTTGCAATGATGAGTACCTTGGTGGAAAACTTAGAAATACAATGCACATCTACCTATCCTACCTGCCTACCTACCCACCTATCTGAGCATCTCCTGTGTTCTATTCCAGAAAAGATTCTAGATGATATAGCAGCACCAGGCAGGTTGAGTCTATACACTTTCCATGAACTGCATAATCAGGACATGCAGTGTTCAATTAATTGAGTTTCTACATAGGTCTTACCTTACTTACTCGAATGCAAGATCCCTCACGGCAGGCAAGGCACCATGTTTTAAGCTATGTGTTCTGTATTACGTGCCTCCAACAGTGCCTGGCCCATAGTCAGCAGTCAACATACATCTCCTTCACTGCATTGAGGAATCAGTGAATAGACGAGTTGGTGGCTGAATACTTAACCAGCACAGGTGGCAACACACCATAGAGGTTAAAGCACGTAAAATACGCTATGAAACTCGTAGCCTGAAACAAGTTATTTTGCCTTTAAGTCTTAGATTAAATGAGGATAAGGATTGCACCTATTTTACAGGGCTGTGAGGGCTGGGGTGAAAGTTCAAGAGAGATGATACGGGCAAGATGTCAGGTGTCTAAGTACCTAGCTTGCTCCCCCATAAACATCAGCAATTATCGTTACCTATTTTCCCCGGATTCGAAGAGCCTAAAATCGGCTTAGATTATACAACTATATGGAGTCGGGTTCAACCTTTCCTCAATGGTTCAGAGAGCACCGAAGTGCTTCTGCGGGTCATTTGAAATAGAAATTATGTCTCCAGTTCATTAGCCGGAATGGCAGGGAGTAGCGTGCCCTGGTTGTCCCCGCTCAGGCCCTCACTCACACGACCAAAGCTGGCTAGGAAAAGCCGATGCTCTGGCCACGCGGCAGCCTTCCAAACCGAACTGTTACTTGGGGTAGGATGACAAAGTTAGCAGGGAGGCAAGAACACAGTCAATGAAATAACACGTTTTGACTCTAAAAACGAAACTGATCCACTTTACTCCTTACATGAAATTCAAACTGGCAGAAGTGTGAAGCGGATCACAGAGGCTAAAACCTGACTCAAGGCAAATGAACAATTATCAGTGATAATGTACATGGTCAGAGGAATGCCCGGTGGGGAGCCCATGGCACCCGTGGTAAGTCCGGTTTTATTTAACATCTTAGTTGATGACCTGGAAGAGAGATAAACAGAAGACTAAAGACAGATGCTGAAGTGGACATCTGCTGGCTTTCCTGCCAGGCACCCGCCCTCCTGTCAGTGGAAACAACACCCAAGTTGTGTTTTGAGAAACCCCCTCCCCCAGTGAGTAGAATCTCCATGGGACTGTCAAACAAGATGGCCCATGCTGGGCCAAAAAGACGCCCCCTCCCTGGACTTTAAATCGTAAGCAGGGTATCACAAAAACTTAGAAACCATAGAACCGCCTAGAACCATACCTCACCCCACCCCTTAAATTAGTCAATATCATTTTCTGTGGACCGCAACCAAAAAGCCCAACGACTAGAGATGCAGCTTGTCCTAAATGCACGTGGAGTCCGCGTTTTGTTTATGTGACCCTTCAGCAATTCTCAAGATACTTTGCAGGCACGGGTGTAAGCAATGCCACTGTAGATAAAGCAAGTGATTTAAAAATTACAGTGTTTCGATTCAACTCGAAAAAAATTCACCATGACATTTTTCTGGGAAAAAGAAAGGATTCTGATATTCACATAACAGAACGAATCACCTAACCTTAGAACTAAGGTGAAAGCAGAGAATCAGACAGGAGATTGCAACGAGATGAGGCACTTTTAAATGCCATTAAAGTTCTATATTGCATAAAGTACAAAACATCAGACATTAGCAAAGTACAACCATCGTAAGTGACCTCTATGGTACATTGTCTGAATTATTAGGTACATGCTTTCTTTAAAGAGAGAGAGTAGGGAGAGACTAAACCCAATGGAGTTTAGAGAAACGTAATAAAAAATGAATCAGGCTATCCAGGGTAAAGGGATGAATGCTAACGATATACTAGATTTGTTTTCCAAAAGCCCTGCTCTCCTGGGTGGAAAGCATGTAAGGAGGCCACCATCTTTGCTTGAGGCCAAGAGATGCTCAACGATTTAGTGCTTCAGCCCAACTGGATGTTCTCTGTCACCCAACTAACCCTATACTGCCTCCATGACAATTCACCTACACTGCCTTTGGGCCAGGGGAACAAGCTTTCCTGTCAACAACTAAAAAGCCCACTCACTTGCAAGGAGAATTTGGAAAGAAAAGAGGAATTCTCTTCTCATTATTAGACAGAATCAAGATCCATTTCCTAGTCTACAAGGAACAGGGATTCCTACCCCTGTTGTTCTTTCCTCTCAGAATCTCTGAGCAATACCTGTGATGGAACGAGCCAGTGCAACATCCTGCCTGGTGATTTAGAAAGACCTAAAGTATACATTGCATACAGCATATAAAAGGGGTACGTGGTCACAGGTATATTAGATAGGTATAAGATAACTAGAATTGCATCAGAAGGGTCCCAAAAGAAACAGATGGCAATCCTAAATGGGGAGACTGAGGCAAATTTAACAGAGACTATTTATAAAGGTGTGGGCAGAGTCCAGGGAAAACAACAAGGTGGTTGGCTAAAACACCTGGGTATGGATGCCTAAAGAGGCAAGGTAAGGGAGCTAGTAATGGAACCCTGCCCTAGGGTGACCGTGAAGGCATTTGTGGCCTTTGGGAGAAAAAGGCAGCCATTAGCAATCCACAGCATGGTAGAAATGAAAGAGTAGGGATGAAACTGGGGGGGGGGGGGGGGGGGAGGGGGGGCATCCAGCCTCGCCCTTCCAATGCTCTCTCTTCCCATGCATCCCATTGGGTAATCCTAATGGGGTCACTGGGGGCCCAGCGATCAGGTAAACCAGGTTCAGCCTCACAGCAGTTAAAGCAGGGGGAAAGGACAGAAAGTGGATCTGGAGTGTGGATCTGTATTGACATCTGTAATGACATATATCTCTCATGTCATAATGATTTGCCCATATTCCTCCCAAGTACTTGATGTCCATATGTTAACTCTTCTCTTTCTGTATAAGATCTTCTTACCCTCTCTAAGTGCTAATCTACATTCCCCTTAATTTCCTTAGTTAAAAATTAGGAGTTAGGGTGCAAAGGTGGCATTTTCTTATTCTCCCCCATACATACCCAGGCACAGACATAGACAAAACCTTCTTTAAGACTAGAATCATAAAGGAAAAATTAAAATGATAAAAATGCTGCTAACTTCCCCTTAAGAGCTCAGAGGAAAAAGGACATCTTTGCTTTAACAACACATAAAGGGCAGAATCCATGTATCCTATATTGTAAGTCTAAAGCAAAACTGCCCTAGACTAAGAGGGACAAGAAGCGGCTGAAACAGCAGCCTTGCCTTTGTCTCCCATCGCCTACTTTGTCTGCAGGCTCCCCCTGGAGAACAGCTCGCAGCATCTCCCAGTTCCTGACTGGAGACTAAGTTAAAGGTCTCCTGTGTGACTTGACCTACCCAGGACCCCAGTTTCTGCAAAATCCTCTTACACAGCATGTGACAGAGCAGGAATAACAGGAAGAAATTAAAGGGTGATTCAAGAGTACCGTGTTAGAAAAAGCTCGAACAAAATGAGATCTGTTATGTCATGAAAAGGTCTGCAAAAGAAAGTAGGACATCTGTCATTTTTGAGATGTTTGCTGACAGAATCTTCAAAGCACGGCTTCCTTTTCTGATTTCCACCATTTTGAAAAGGAACATGTGCACAGCTCTCAGCAGGTCAGAGCAGTATGTCATCTACTTTTTCTCCGTCCTGACAGTGGCACCAGCAGGCATTTTAGGAGAGAACTCAATTGCCTGTCCTCCGAGACAACCCCACACTTTTGGAAAGGACCCCCCAAAACCCTGAATTTCCCTTGGGACCTTAAAACCAAAGGAGCCCAATAGTCATTTTGTTCTACCTTTAATTCCTGAATGTTAAAATTCAAGCATTCTGAGCCAGTTTCCAAAGCTATTAAGGCTATTAATAGTGAGATTTTGATGAGCTAGTTCAAAGTCAGCACTAATGACCTGTTGATGATTTTAATGGTTCTTGCAATAAGTACTGTTGAATGACCTATTGTTAGAATACAGAGCGACTTGCTTTTCCATTAATCCATTAACTCTTCTTGTCTCATAAATCTTTCCTGACTAAAATATTTTCCCCCCTTTTAATCTGAAGCGTTTAAGGATTAAAAAAAAAAAAAAACCCTGAGATATACAAAGAATAAACTTTTGTGACTGAGAATCAGAGGAGGCAAGGAAAAAGAGGCAAGAATTAGCAAGATTCTGAATTCCCATTTGTATGAAGCTGTGCTTTAGAGAGGAAATAAATCTAGCAGGGGCACACTCAGACCAGGGAGAGGGCAGGGGAGGACTACCAGTTCAGAAGGCAGAACCTTTGAAAATGACAGGGACAGAACAATGGGGTCAGGGCACAGGTAGGATCCGGCATTTTTAAGGAACTGCAACCTGCACACATTCAACTGCAAAAAGCAACATTCAACCCTGGTCTGTATGCGTGCCTTCCAGGTTTATCGCTCTTGTTCTGGACTTAACGCCTGGGCTACTGAGCCTTCCCTTTTGACACACTCTCAAGCCACCATCCACACCTAAACAACGTACCATCCTTTCTTCCCAGGCTGCAGAAACAGCTGCTCTCCTGGCTAGTTTTTCTCTTACTCTAGTTGACAGCATTCACTCAGAGACCACCGCCTACAATGACTCTCTTGCCCTATCTCCTCCCCAGTATCATCCTGCCTGTGGGTAGGGGGAGGCTGAGTGAGAGCAGGGAAGGATGGCCAACAAGTGAAGCCTAAGGAGTAGAGCGAGTCTGCAGCAAATGAACAGTCAAGGATTTTTTATCTCCTATCTGGTTCTGCCTGTAATTTAAAAAAGACGAACTTGAATAGAAGGCATTTAAGGAGGCACAGACATGTCTGAAAATTCACAAACCAGGATATATTATGGTTGAGAGTATTTGGATGAAAGATAAAACAAGACAGAAAATAATAACACAGTTAAGAGTAGACCACCAAGCATCTTAGCCTGACAGAGGATATTGAAAATATTTCCTGAAAGAGATCACAAAACTGGCAGAAAGGCAAGATAATGTAAGCGATATGAGATTTCAATTGTTTAGACATGCTAGAAGCTTAATTCTTTTAAAACAGGGCATCTGATTTTTCCTTCTGACAGCAGTGTTTCTCAGAGGGGGAAGAAATCTCTTGAGGACAGCTGCTACAGGGGGGTTAATCTTCCTCCTCAAGGAAGCTCTAGTAAGGATCCAGCAATTTTTTTTTTCCTGCAAAGTGTCAAAGAGTAAATATTTTACACCTTGTGGGCCACGTGGTCTCTGTCTCCGTCACAGCTATTCAGTTTTGCCCTTGTAGTGCAAAAGTAGCCATAGACAATGTGTAGACAAAGGGATATGGCTGTGTTCCAATAAAACTTTATTTGTAAAAAACAACAGACCATTATATGGCCTGCAGGCAGTAGTTTGTCAATCCTTGTCCTAGATGGTTATGTAGAACTAATGATATTCTTGGGAAGGAATGACCACATTCTACTGGAATTTGTGCTAGCTAAGAAAGGGATGATGTGGAAAGTAGGATGTGTAATCTGGTAAGATGATTTCTGATGGAAAATTCGAACTTGGAAATAATGAATTTGAGCCTACGGACATTTCTAAGAAGGAAACGTGATTCAAAAGAGATGCAATGTCAGGGCGCCTGGGTGGCTCCGTCGGTTAAGCGTACGACTTCAGCTCAGATCATGGTCTCACGGTTCGCGGGTTCAAGCCCCACATTGGGCTCTGTGCTGACAACACAGAACCTGGAGCCTGCTTTGGATTCTGTGTGTGTCTCTCTCTCTGCCCCTCCCCTGCTCACACTCTGTCTCTCTCTCTCTCTCAAAAATAAATAAATATTATAAAAAAATTTCTTTAAAAAGAAGAGATGCAATACTTTAAATGATTTTATTCTGGCTGTATAACAGCTAATAATCCTAATGCAGAAGATACTTAAGAAAGACAATATGGATACCCAGAAAGTTCTCATAAATCAGATTATATAACAAAATGTATGAAAGGATATATTCATAATATATAAAGACATGACAGTTATAAAACACATAAGGCTAAACTTGCAAGGAAAGTGGCTAAAGCCTAGGGGGCAAAATAGCAAACAACAACAACAACAACAACAAAACACTAGTTAAAGCTATGTTCAAAGAAAAATGATCAGGAAGTGGTAGAAACACCTTCGTATGATGACGGCAAGTTAAAAGATGACAGAGAGAAGGCAGAGGTACTCAACTTTTATCTTGCGTTTCATCTCTTCCACCAAGGAGGACGATCCTCAAGCTGAGAAGGGAAAGGCAAATATGGCTAAGAAGGCTTATATGAGAAAAAGAAACTGTGAAGAAGCAGTCAGTCATTACACACATCAGGTACTGAGCCAGAACAATGGCAAGTCACCAACAGCTAGTATTTATTGACTTCTTAGGAGGCAGCAGACTGTGTGCTAAATACTTCAATGCATTAACTAATTTAGTCCCCATGACAATATTATATAGAGTATGCACTATCGTTTTTTCCCAGTTTATAGATGAATAAACAAGAGGTTAGTAAATGTATCCAAGTTTCCAGTTACTAAGTATAGAGGCAGGTGTTAAACTCAGTCTAGTTCAATTGAACTAGGTCTGACTAGTACAAAAGTTCTGTTTTTAAGGACATTTACATAACCTGAAGATTTATTCAGGAATCATTACCACTAATCCTTCAGAGGATTGGACCTCTAAACTAGACAGTGGCATATGACCAGCTCTAACTTGCACAGATTCATAGAAAAACTCTGTTAAAAGAAAACCACATGCCCAAAATGGAGTCACTTATGCTAAGCCAAGTGAGCAAAAGCAGGGCTTAATATCTAACCTAACTGCAGTTTAAATTTCCTCTAAAATTATCTTCTTAACCACTCAGTAATTTTCTGGTGAGCACCAGTAAGGTATCAGTCACATGGGTCCTCTCCATCCCCCAAAGGAAGATGAAGCGTTCTACCTAATAAGACCTTGTTCCGTACTCCCTAAGAGAAGGTGACCTTGCCTGAAACAATCCTGTCTTTTCTCTTGCCAATGACCTCCTTGTACCACCTCCTTATCATGAAAACCTTCCATATTGTACAACTCCTTGGAGCTCTCTACTTGCTAGATTGGATGCTGCCGGATTCATGAATTACTTAGCAAAGTCAATTACTAATTTTTTTTTAATATTTATTTTTGAGAGAGAGACAAAGTATGAGTGAGGAAGGCGCAGAAAGAGAGGGAGATACAGAATGGGAAGCAGGCTCCAGGCTCTGAGCTGTCAGCACAGAGCCCAACACGGGGCTTGAACCCGCAAACCGCGAGATCATAACCTGAACCGAAGTCGGATGCTTAACCAACTGAACCACCCCTTAACCAGCTGACCAGGCGCCCCTTAGAAAAGCCAATCAGATCTTCAAATTTACTTAGTTGGATTTTCTTTTTTAACAGCTCTCAAACAGTCTCTGCCCAGCCCCCACTGGGAGTCTGGGAAAGCCAGGCCCCACGATATGCTAAAGGAGAGCGTCCCCACTAGCGATGGCTATCTGAAAACAGGCTTCTGTCATACACCTGGGCAAAGCTCTGAGTGTCCACAGGAGCATCAAGCTTCAGCTTTCCTGTATTTCCTATCTCACGGAAACACCAGACTGCCTCAGCGACCAGCCCAGGCTTCCATTTCCCGGCTCCTATGTCAGTGGTTTGGATCCTGGTTCTGCCACTTATAAGCACTCATGAAACCTATGGTCAGCTACCTAACTTCTTTGATGATCAGTTCCTTCACCTGCAAAATAGCACATCCTAGGTAACATAGGTTATTGTGATGGCTCAGTGAGAAACCATACATCAAAGCACTCTGAACACCACAATACAGTAAACAAATATTAATTGTGACAAGTTATTATTAACCTGATTTTTTAAATAACAAATTTATTTTGTTGATTAGACTACCAGACTGGTGATGCAGAGAAATGAAATATAAGGAATCTTAATTTCAGTGGGGCATCTGGCCAAGTCTCCCATGAGATCTTTGAGGCCGCGACAGAGGATGGTGGGCAGAATAATGGTGCAGTCCGCAAGGTTCACAACTGGATGAGATGAATGGACAAACCCAGCCTGGAAAGAGCTTTGGGGAACTGGTTCAGACACACCCAGGTATTAAGAGCATCCGCCTGGCTCTGATCTGAAGCAAGTAAGAACCAGACCCTCTAACTTTGTGTGGCCTCCCTCACAGCAAATTGTGTTCTTTAAAAAGCCTTTCACCTGTCTACATTTATATTTATGTATCAGAAAATTATAATTTATACCCACCAACTTCCACAAAATATGTGAAAGCAAGTATCATGCTTATTAATGACTTGAAGGCATAGGAGCCTTCTTCTAAAAAGATGAGATCAATCCCCGAGTGACAGAATTTGGACCCAAATTAGACCCTGGCAAGCCAAATCAATAAGGTGAAGTACAACAGTGACAACCATCAGGTACAGCACTTGGATCCAAAAGAAAAAAAAAAAAAAAAACTGTGATAGGAAGAAGTAGCTATGAAAGTATACGTGTGCTAAAGATTTAGAGCTCTTAGATAAGTTATCGATCAAAAGTTCAATGAGGCTGTCAGAAGAAAGAAAGAAATGCAATCTATCTTAGGCTGCAATAATAGATGTAGAATACCTAGAATGAAGGGAATCACTTTCCTGACGTATTCTACATGGGACAGATCACACATGAAGTTCTGGACTAGACGTAACTAAGAAACATTTGAGCTCATTTAGAAGTGGTGTGACCGGGAAAGATTGAAAAAAAAAAAATATCTAGAAATCTAAAAAGTATATCATGTTAGGAATAGTTGAAAAAAAAACAGTATGTATAATGCGTACAAAAGACGACCAAGACTGTGGTATTCATCTCCTAATACTTGCGGAACACTATGCACTCACATTCTATTCTCCTTTTAACCCTCTGCTGAAGCTGCTTGTATAAAGGTCACCCATGACCCCCATGCCACCAAACCCAATGGCCAATTTACAGTCTCACCTTCCTCTCGCATCTACCTTCAACAATGTTGACTATGCCCTTATTTGTGAAACACTTTCATTGCTGGCGTCAATAATACTGCAGTATCCTGGTTTCCTCCTACTTTGGTAGTCAGTCTTTGCTATCTCCTTCCCGCCTCTCCTCCCTTTCATAATTTCTGAAAGTAGAATGCCATAGGCCTCACTCTCTGACATTTCTCCCCCAGCTACCTAGGCTCACTCCCTAAGTGATCACATCCAAATTCATGGCTTTTAATCTCATCTCTCTACTGGGGGGCTCCCAAATTTATATCTCCAGTCTCGAACTCCTCCAACCCGAAGGCTCAAATAGACGTCTAAATCAGAAATACTTCACAATAATTCAGACCAAAAAAGTACTGCATTTTTTTTTCTGCGCCAAATGTTCTGCCCCTGGAAGTCTTCCCTATGTCAGTTAATAGCAACACCATTTACCCAACTGCATAGCCACCCATGACTCCTCTTTCCTTCAACCCTTTCTTTTTGCAATCCATCCTCAAGTTAAGTCGGCACTGTAATAAACATACGCCTAGAATCCAATACTGCCCACCACCTCCACAGCCTTAATCTCCATCATTTACCACCTGGATTTGAAACAGCCACCTGAACGTGTCTTGCCCCTTACGTACTATTCACACTGTACCTAGATTAAAATGGAAATCCAAGCATGTCTTCCAATAACTTTCTTTCACACAAAATAAAAACTGAAGCCTCTTACCATAGCCTAAAGGCTCCACATGATTTGATCTGCCCCTCCAATCTCATCTTTTAATATTCTTATGTTCATTACACTCCCATCACATTGACCTTCTTGCTACTACCCAGACATGCCAAACTTGCTCCTGTCTTTGGGCATTTTCCCTTGCTATTGGTTTCCTCATGGACCACTCCCTTTGATTTAGCAGGTATCTAACTGCCACTCCCTCCAAGGTATTCCATGACTACATTATCCAAAAGAGCCTTAAACCCCCTTTATTTAACCTATCTAAAATTATATAATTCTTTTACATGATTAATATCTGTGCCCTCCACTAGCAAATCAGTTGTACTTTTTTTTTGTAATCACTGTATCCCAGGACCTAGAACAATACCTACCACTTACCAGGCAATAATAAATGCTTAATGAATGATTGCCCTATAAAAGGGAAATCAGACAAGCTTATAAACTCAAGAGCCAAATTCATTCATCTGCTAACTTTTTAGCATCATACCCAAACTCTGAATCAATTGCTTCCTTATTTGTCTTATTTTTGGGAAAATTTCAAAAGTCCTTTTTGGAATCTTACTGTTCATGCTTATCTAGTACATTGTAAAAACGGGCACTCAACTAATGTTTGTTGAAGTGAACTGAATTGAACGAATAACTTATTCTAGAGAGAGAGGGGGAATAATGAAAATTAAGGATTAGAAAAGCTGGAAAGAGGTGTGTTTGTGCTGCATATAAGGAAGAATGGTCAAACAGTTACTATTACCTCATCAAGCACCCATCACCCCGGGAAGACTGAACGTAGGATGAATGGCCATCTATGAGAGGTATATACAAAGGGCTCCTGCATCAGGCCAAAGAGGAAGATAGATGATATCTAACATCCAAGTAGACCACTGCTTAATTCCGTGTAGGATGGAGTGGAAAGAGAATAAGCACTGCTCAGGTACCGATAAGATCTAGAGAAGAGGACAACAATGACAGAGTTCTGTTTCAATAAATTGATAGCAACAGTAGCGGGGTTGTAAGTGATTAATAGGTGAGTGGATACTGAGGAAATAATTCCAGCCAAACTATGTTTGTCCATGTAACGGAGACAATGATAGCTCAAAAGGCAAGGTCAGGTTTCAGGGAGGTTTTTAGAAGGAGACTGAAGCATGTTCAGAAGCAGCAGGATGGAAGAAGCTGGTGAAAAGAGACAGCCTGAAAGTGTCAAGGATGGAGCATGGGCTCCGGACTCTGGGCATCAGGATTAGCCCAGAGGAGCCTGGGCTCTGAAGCCAGGATTTCCAGAGGAGGGGTGTGTTGAACTGAGAAGGAAATAGAAAGCCCCAGTCATGAATCTCTGCGATGGTTTCGTTTATATTTCGTTCATTCATTCATTCATTCATTCATTCACTTAAGTTTATCTGTTCTCATGAAAGTCTCTATTTTAGAAGTATCATGCATTCAAAAACTGGATGGTATCATGGAAAGGAAGTCCTGAGGTAGGGGAGGCAGAAAAGCCTTTCTTGCATGCCTACCCTAAGCTTCCACCAAAAAGAGTAAGACTAGTTTTGGGTGATTTCCAGAACTGGGAAAGATCCAGAGAAATGCTGAAGTTAAGAACAAAAGGGTCAGGAGAACCTCGGTTTTAGAGGTAAAACTCGGGATGAAATAGAAAGCAGTCTGCCCTTAGACTGTGAAAGCCGAATTTCTATGCTATCCTGATAAAGTGAGTAAAAGACTGCATTTAAAACTATTGACATGTGTTTGTTGGTACCCCAAGGTGATAGTAAAGTGGTGTTTGAACTCAAAGGGTATGTGGGGTGGGGCGGGGGAGGGCTACAGTACCTGCTGGGCAGCCCTCCCATAGTTAAACTTCTCACCAGTTTCCCTCTCCTTCTTCCTTTAGCCAGGGGTGATAATGGCTTCCAGCTGTTACTAGTCCCTGGACCTGACTCATTGGTTCGACTGCGTCCCTTACTTCTTCCCATACCACTGCACATAGTCGCTTTATCAAACTCTTCAATTAAACATTCTGAGTATGCCAGTGTCTTCATGCCAAGAGCCTAACCGAAACACTAAGGCCTCAAAGATGGCTCCCTTCCCTGGGGCAGCTCCTTCTATCCAATCAATTTAACGTGACAGCCATTTATCTCCTTTATTGGTCACTACTTACACTCCCGAGTCCAACCACAATCTGTTTTTGTTTTGCTAATTACCCATTGAATCACGATTTCCCCAGGCATCTACCTGATGCGGGCCCCATCCAAATATCCTCACATTTATAATTCTATCCTAATTTCACTTTCTACCTACCCTGGCTTCCCAAAGGTGTCTATATCCTTTCCCCAGCATAGCTCAGGTATTGCTGGTAACTCTGCAGAGAGGGTATCACCCTACCCACAGAGCTAAGGCTCAGATATGGGCTCCTGGCCCTGTAGAGGAATTGTAACATAAATCAAGAAAGCACAGTAGAAGCCTCATGGTGGAACTGGACAGTAAGTGCTAAAGGAAACGCGGCAGGTATGTGGCCCAAGTCTACTCAGTTTTGCCGGACCCCAAGCCTGGATCAACCTAATTTGTGACAGATCCGATCAGCTGGAGGGTTTAGAAGTACCTGCCTTGGAAAAGCCCAACTTGGGAGAGGAGCTGATATAAGCTGACAGAATGAGGTTCACCCTGCCTGAAGATGAACAGAACTGGTGAAAGTTACAGTGGATATTTACCTCCTCCTCGAAATTTCCCCTTACCCCTAAGTGTCTCCTAGTCAACAACCTACTCAAATTGCTGACTTTTCTGAAATGTGTTACCGTCATTCCATCTTACCTTTTGAGGAGACTCCATGCCTAGAGAGGATGTGAACTCTGCCTCCTATTTCTGCTATGTTTTCGACAGCATCTGGCTCAAGGCTGAGCACCAGAACTTTAGAAAATGTCTATTAACTCGCTGCCTCATCTCAGCAGCCCATTTCAGTTGTTCTCACAGATTCAAACCCTAATACTCCTTGACAACCCATATCTGCCTATGCTCCGCCTCTGTGAATGTCCAAATCTCCCAAGCAAATGGTTCCATTTATATTTTTTTTTCCAAAAATCAGGATGCGCACAGTAACTAAATTGCCAGAAGCTGCATGCCATTGACTCTCTTACACTCAGAAAACTATTTAGACGCTAGGTTAGATAATACAGTTTTTATACACGTTGTTTCATTCTCTCACAAAAATCCTTAAGGTTGGATACAACAGATATTGTGATAGCCATTTTAGAATTAATGAAACCAAGGCTGAGGACATTTAAGTAATTCACCCAAGATTACAATACTTGCAAGTGATTTTAAGATCAGAGTAGAATCCAGGGCTTTATCTGCTACCTTACACTGCTACTCTGTTAGCCTATCTCTTCCCCTAGGTTAATCCCCTGTTCTACAGGGCTCTTAAAGATTATAACATCCTGGGGAGACATAATCGGGCATCTGGCCAAAATTCACAGCTGCATCACTGGTGAGGAGCCAAGACCCCAATACATACACATAGCTGAGTCCTAAACCTTGGTTTCCCCTTGCTTCTTCACACACTTGAGAGTAATGCTTAGCAGCACTTTATATGGAAAGCATGGCTCTCAGGTCTGATGTAACCAAAGCCCTACGTACTCACACATTCCTATCGCCTGGTCGTCTGTCGAGGCAACTGTGAACAACAGCCAGGAAATAGAGTCTGCTTTGGTACTCCCCTAGTCTCCAGCTAAACACCCCAACCAAAAGGCAATAGTTTGATGTCTTATTTCTCGTGTTCTTGCTTCACCTGAATAGGTGAGATGCTTGTTCCCATTTGCCCTCTAAAAAAAAAACCCCAAGGTATCTAAGAATGGACAGCCAGGAACTCCTGGAACCTTAAGACAGAGGTGATAGAAGGAACAGGCAATCCAAAAATGAGAAAAGCATATGAAAACACAAGATAATGATTGGGGTTTTCAAGAGCCATGGCTGAGTGAGTTTGGCTCTGCCTCAGCTATTCAAAAGACTAGTTATGTGTGACCTATAAGAAATTATAAGCCCTCTGTATCATACAAACCTTAAATATAAGCAATAGTTAGCAACTGTTATACCAATAGGACTTAACAAAACTACTGGACTGCACACCACCTTCAGACCATAACATGGCCACAACTTCTCTTGAGGGTTCCCATTTGAATAATCTTCCTTGCATTCATGAAGTACTTCATCTCATCTTTAGAGGAGGGAAAATACATTCCGTGTGATAACAACAGACACGGAGTGATATTCCCAGAGCACTGGCTACTGTCCACTCAGGGAGTCTGTTGTCTAAAAGCATGAACTCTTAAGTCAGATTGCCCCCTGTGAATCCAGACTCTTGGGCTCTTGCTAGATGGATTTCTTGCCACATGTTTCTTAACCCTCTGCACATTGTGATAACAACAGTACCAACTTCATGGCACTACAGTGATAATTAAAAGAGATAACACACACAAAATAAATAGAAGAGTACCCTGCACAAGGTACATGAGTACTAACCATTATTAAAGATAAAAGTAAGTGAGGGGCTTATGCCGTTTGCAATGATGGAGTACCTGGTATCAGACCAGCCCTCCTACTGGAAACGAGTATCAAACTGGACAAAATATATGAGGCAACTGTTTCCAGGCAATGGACAGAAAGCAGCATAGGATTTCAATTCCTGCAAAGGGGGAAACGCATGAGATCAGCCTGTGATCACCCTGGCCCCTTGCCTAGAAACAATTTCCTGACCGGAGTACAGGGAGCTGAACTCCCAGCACAGCAGAGTGGTCACACATGCTGGGGAGGCAAAGGTCAGAGTTGCTGGCAGCTAAATAGGCTGGATTCTGCAGGGTGGAGTGTCAGAGAGAAAAGTACAGGAAGGGACCCCATAAGTTCAACATGAGATCCACTATGAGTCCATGGCTGAGGGCTGAGTATATATCTTGGGTCAACACACCCGAGATTTTCTAGACTGCAACTACAGGGTTGAAAGGAAAACCCAGATACTGGAGGTTGAGCACTAGTCAAAAAGGGAAGTGCTGGAGATTGTTGGACTCCTAGCCCTGCCAGGGTAGAGATTCCAGAAATGCCACTCCTTAGGAATAAGGACCACACCACAAAATAAGACTTACCCTGGTCTCACCCTAGTAAAGACTAAATCCAAACCTCAAAGACATTCATAAAAAGACAGAATTTGGACTGATTTCCACCAAGTTAGAGGGACTTGGGAAATGCCATAGGCTTTCCACAGGTATGCAATAATGAAGCATAAAACCAAACTTGCACATGTTCAAGGTGATGAGCCATTGTAGTATTCAAACTGCAAGATAAAACAAGAATTAACACTCTTACAAGGAAAATTACAGAATCTAGAGTCTCTGTTAACAAATTACCCAGTGTCCAGCATTTATTAGTAAAATCACTTACACAAAGAAAATAGAAAAATGTGATCCATATTATGGACCTAGCAAACAAAAATCTTAAAGCAGTTATTATTAGCTATTATAAATGCATTAAAAGAAGTTAAGAGAAAATATGGTCAAATAATTAAAGGAAAATATGGTCTTAATGAGGGAACGAATAGAAAATCTCAGCAGAAAAACAGAAATTACAAAAGATGCAAATGAAAGTTCTAGAATTAAAAGGTACAATAACCAAAGTAAGAACAAAAATCAGGGGTACCTGGGTGGCTCAGTCAGTTAAGCATCCAGCTTTGGCTCAGGTCATGATCTCACGGTTTGTGGGTTCAAGCACTACCTCAGGCTCTATGCTGACAGCTCAGAGCCTGGAACTTGCTTGCTTTGGATTCTATGTCTCCCTCTCTCTCTGCCCCTCCCCCACTTGTGCTTTGTCTCTGTCTCTGTCTCTCTCAAAAATAAATGAACATTAAAAACAATTTTAAAACAAGAACAAAAATAAATGTATGGGCTTAACACAAGATTGGAGGTGGCAGAGAGTTGGTGAACTTGAAGACAGATTAATAATATCTTTGATTTACTCTTTCCTTTTTTTCACTCTGGCTCACTGCCTAAACACAATTTCCTGACTGCAGTAAGGAGAGCTAGTGTCCAAGCCCAGCACAAAAATTTAAAAAGGGGTGAGGGGAATTGAATAAAAATGAAAAAGCTGCATATTGATATTTGGCACAATATCAAATGATCTAGCATACATATAATTGGCGTCTCAAAAGATTAAAAAGCATGAGATTGAAGCAGAAAATAAAAAAACTAAAGAAGTAACAATCAAAAACTTCCCAAATGCAATGAGAAACACTGACTTATTGTTCCAAGAAGCTCAGCAAATCCCAAACAGGATTAATATAAGCCCAAAGCAGACTCGTGTGTTGGTACACCATAATCAAACTTCTGAAGCTAAAGAAAATGACTGTTAACCAGAGACAATGGAACAATATTTCTAAAGCGATAAAAGGAAGAGGGAACAACTATTAACTTAGAATTCTATCACTAGATAGGGCACCTGGGTGGCTCAGTCAGCTAAGCGTCTGACTTCAGCTCAGGTCACGATCTCGCGGTTCGTGGGTTTGAGCCCTGCGTCGGGCTCTGTGCTGACAGCTCAGAGCCTGGAGCCTGTTTCGGATTCTGTGTCTCCCTCTCTCTCTGACCCTCCCCCGTTCATGCTCTATCTCTCTCTGTCTCAAAAATAAATAAACGTTAAAAAAAATTAAAAAAAAAAAGAATTCTATCACTAGAAAAAATATCGTTCAAGAATAAGGGTAAAATAGGGGCACTTGGGTGGCTCAGTAAGTTAAGCATCCAACTCTTGATTTCAGCTCATGTCATGATCTCACACTTGTGAGATGGAGCCCTGCATTGGGCTCCATGGTGGGTGTGGAGCCTGCTTAAGATTTTCTCTCTCTCTCTCTCTCTCTCTCTCTCTCTCTCTCTCTCTCCCCCCCCCATCTCTCCCTCTGCCCCTGTCCCCTGCTCACACTCTCTCTCTAAATAGAAAAGAAAAAGGGGTGGGGTGGGGGCACCCAGGTGGCTTAGTTGGTTAAGTGTCAGACTTCAGCTCAAGTCATAATCTCACACTTCATGAGGTTGAGCCCTACATCAGGCTCCAAGCTTATGGTGCAGAGCCTGCCTGGATTTTCGCTCTCTCTCTCCCTCTCTCTCTGCCCCTGCCATGCTCTTTCTTTCTCTCTCTCAAAATAAATAAATAAGCTTAAAAAAAGGAATAAGGCTAAAATAAAGACACTTTCAGACAAATATGTGAAAGGAAAGCTAAGTGAAAGGACAGAAGAGAAATAATACCAGATAAAAAAAAATACCAGATAAAAAAACTTAGATCTATAGGAAGAAATGAAGAGCACTTGAAGTGGAAAAGAAATGAGTAAATATAAAATGGCTATATTGTCATTCTTTTCATAATTTATATAGCATTCTTTATTAAAGCAAAAATGATTATAGTGTAAGGCAAGGTTCGCAACATATGTAGAAGTAAAAAACAGGACAACAGTCTTACAATGAACAAAGTGGATAGTTAAAGGAAATTTTGCTGCTGTGAGGTTATTACATTTGTGAAGTGGGAAGTATGAATCAGAAAACAGAAAGTGGGAATTGGGAAGTCACTGGTGTGAGGTAGGGAGTGAAAGAGGGAAAGAGGAAGTATGCAATGTCATAATGTGAAGTATGAAGAGATACAATATTGATTCTAAATAAATTACCATAATCAAGAATGCATATTGTTAGTCTTAGAGCAACTACTAAAGGAGGAAATAAAACGGAAGTAAAATGGAAAACACTGAAGAATACTTTATCAACCTTAAAGAAGGCAGGAAAGAATCAACAGAGAAAGAAAAGCAGATGAGACAAATGAAATCCAAATTGTATGACAAGAGACAACCACATCAATAATTACATTAACTATAAATATATTAACCTTCCAATTAAAGGGCAGAGACTGTCATGCTAGATAAAAAAAGGAAGACTCAACTATATGCTGTTTATAAGGAATACACCTTGAACATAAAGGCATAGTCAGGTTGAAAGTAAAATAACAACAACAAAAAAAACCTATACCATGCAACAATATGATCCAGCATTTCTATTCTTAGACATATGTCCATAAAAAGACTTGGACATGAGTGTTCTTTGCGGATTTATTCATGATCACCCAAACTGAAAACAACCCGTATGCCCAGAAACAGGTGAATAAACAAATTATGGTATATTCATAAATAAAATAATATTCAATAAAAAGGAACTATTCATATGTATAAAAATAATATAGAGAAATACCACAGACATTTGCGTAATGTCTAATTCCATTTATATGACATTCTAGAACACAAAAAACTAATCTGCAGAGATTACAAATTAGACTGATGGTTGCCTCGGGTAGGGAGTTGTGGAGTAAAGTGGACCACAAAGGGGTACAAGGGAACTTTCTGAGAAGACTGAAATGTTCTTTGATGATAAGAGTGGTGGTTAGATGGTTGTATATATTTGTCAAATGCCACTGACCTGTATACTCAAAACTTGTTAATTTTATGTAAATTTTAATTAAATAAGGTTGATTTAAATTTTCTTAAATAAAGGTAATTGAATGTTTCTCTCCTTTTTTTTTTTTTTTTTTTTTTTTGGCCATCAACATCAAACTTGACCAACTAACATCTACTCAGGAAAGAGGGAAGAAATTTTGAAGTAGAGGATTAGAATAAAATAAAAACCCACCTCAAAACAATTGTACTGTTCCTCGCCTCCTGTCTATTCTGCATGTAGTCTTTGTTGTTGTTGTTTTAAGTTCATTTAAGTAATCTCTACACCCAACCTGGGGCTCAGACTTACAACCTCAAGATCAAGAGTCCCAAGCTTTTTGGACTGAGCCAGCCAGGCCCCCCGATTCTGCATGGAGACTTTGAATTGCCACCTATTACTATGATTGTAACTGACTGACTTTATTGATCTGTAGTAGTTGCCTAAAATCTAGTTCCTAAAATTTTCTGGTGGATCCAGGGCAGTTCAAAAACACCAAATGTGTTCTTAATCCAAGAAATATCTCCACTGTACATGGAGCACATTGAATATAAAATGAGAAGGGCTTGGGGAGCTTTTGTGTTAGCTCCAGCCTTGAGGTGGCAATTCGAGGTAGCTGGGAAGAAACTAACACCACCTGAGGACCCAGGAACACAGGCTGGTGACCCAGCAGAATGTTTGCTGCAAGCTTATGAACCTGTGGAGAACAGAGTTTAAAATCCACAGATTATATTACTAAATTTCACCAGTCCCCCGAGAGACTTAGTTTCACGGTCATAAATGACACCAAGATTTAAATCATTTGCAACAGGGCCTGCCTTTCAGAGCTGTGCCATTCCGTTCACCTCTCATCTCTCCATGCTACTCACACACACTGCATCTGCTGGGAGAGTGATCCAGCCACTCAGGCCCATTGTGATGAGGTTTGCCTCAGAATGCTTTATGATTTACGGAAGAGCAGAATAAGGAAACTTCCTTACCTTTAAAGAACTCCACACAGCACTGCCAGAAGGCATTTTTCCCCAAAGTTGTTGTTTTTTTCCTCACCTTCTCATTGGCCCTCCAATCCACCTCTCCCCCATCTCACACACACACACACACACACACACACACACACACACACACACACAGAAACAGGTCAGGCTCCAAATTACCAAAATGATGAAGTGGCAAAAGAGATTGATTTATGAGTATGGTACAAGGGGTACAACTAGGAGATAATGGGGTGAAATTGAGCAAAGGGAAGTATAGACTGAGTATCAAGAAACATTTGAAACTCAACAGAGTGTGAAGTAAGCTCCCAGGAGAAGCCAGAGAAGCCTTATGGCTGGAAATCATTAAACACTCAGCAATGGGAAATAATGGGTTGTGGCCTGGCCAGGTGGACAGAGGGAGCAGAAGTGAAATTCGCATTTCACTAATATACTAGAACCCTTCTGCTAAATAAGTAATTCTTATTTACTTATTAATAAGTGATGAGTGACTATTCCATTTCTATATTCATATTTTCTCTGTTTTTCTCTGTCTCTCTCTCTCTCTCTCTCTCTCTCTCTCTCTCACACACACACACATACACACACACACACACACACACACACACATCTCACAAACATCCAGACTCTCCACACACCTTCCAACATAGTGGAAATAGGTGACTCACTATGTACTTTGCACAGCCTGCAAGGTTCAAGTTCATACTGATTCTTCCCCTCCTCACCTCCCATCACTCATCCTGTTCACCCTCTCTTCTCACAGATTCCCTTCACTCCTCACAGTTTTTTTTTTTTTTTCATAAGCCACTATATACATGCTGATGTCCCCTCTGGGAACCACTGGCCCGGAGAAGGCAGCCATGCCCATGAGAAGGTGGGTGAGAGAGAGCTGAGTTAGGGGGAGATTCACACTCTTCTGTGGCTTTCAGATAAAGCTAAGCCAACTGCCAAGAATGATCAGAACAATATTGCTAGCTATTGAGGATTTTATATTCCAATGCCTCCTCCTGTTTTTACATTATGCTCCTCTATTTAGCCTAATCAAAGGCAAAAACTGTCCACAACTAGCTCACAACTTCCCCACAGACCTTGGGGTGAAAAAGTTCTCCAAGAGAAGGGCCAATAATCCTAGCCATATGAATGATAAGGCTGGAGCGTGCCACCAAAGCTTCCTGCTGTGAAGATGGACAAAGAAGGAAAAAAATGATAATGCTTCTCTCATTTCAAACCCTGTATAAGGCACGGGATAGGGCGTGACCTTTTGTTTCTAAGGTATAGGGCTCTACAGTAGGACGGAGGATGCGAACTCTGGGCAGCATGATTTGCTAAATCTAGAAAAGTCAGGGATAGGATAGCCACCTCAATGGCTGAGAGAGAGCAACATAATCTGCCCTTAAACTTGATCCACTAGGAAGTAGTAATAACCAAGGCCTGCAGCATTCACAGCATTAAACATAAGAAAGCATCACTGCAGATTTCCAGTCTGTTAGTATCCTAAGAACGGGTGAAAAATGTCACTTCCAGATCTGTATGTGCGCAGACCACGGGAGACAAAGGTTGAAACAACTAAATGTAAAATTGAATGTTGATGAGGTGAGAATGAAAATGAGGCTCAACTGTGACTAATTCTGTACAGGCTCTCGCAGTGTCTATTAAGGACAACTGGAAAAGCTTCAATGTTAGCATGTTACTGCCCTCTCCTGGGCAAAAGGTCAAAGACGGTGCACATATGTGAGTCACAACTGGTTCAAGTTTGTCCCAAGGCCTTCAATCTTTAAACCACTGGTCTATAAACCTGTGAAATGGGACTGCCTTTGACCATCTTCCACGTGCAAATCCAAATCTGTCTCCCCTAACCACAACCATTTTAGCTTTCCCACTGGAACCAAAGGATTCTGAGACCCCAGACTTTGTTGGGGGGTTATCGGTGGCTGTGGGCAAAGGACTGGACTAGTGATGTGACTGGGAGCAGGGAGGACAGCCCCAAATGTCTTAGTGATCCACTTTTTAAGCAACAACCCCCATCACTGTTTATTTTCCTGGAATTGTTCCCCAGGGCCTGAGAAAAATTCTTCTTCCAATCCTCACCTCCCTCCCCCGCATACCCTGTCGACTCTTCAGCCATATGCCTGAGCATTTACTGTTTTGAACCTAAACTTGTCCAACTGAATAATGTTACTTAAATCTAATTCGTTTGCAATTTTTAAGGGCTAGACTATCTTATCAAAATTAATGAAAACTGAAATCTCTTGGAAATAATTATTTTATGACTTTTAATGGCTGTACAAATAATATTTTAAATGAGGATACATGTGAATAATAACTAAAATAAAATGAGGCAAATTAATTAACAATGTCCTGATAGGCCTAAATTAGGTAATCATCTATTTTTTACAAAGTCTCGAGGTAAGTCATTTAGTTCCCAACTCTGCATTTCATACAAAGTACAAAGATCAGACCCGAATTCACAGAACGTAAAGGAACCTAAGTTAATGGGAATTTACAATACAGTATCCTTCAACAGAGACAATAATCACTTTAAAGGATTCTCATCTCCAACAAATATTTATCCAGGGCCTGCTGCGCACACAGCGCTATACTTGGGGGTAGAGCACGGTCTCATTATCACATCTCCCTGTGAGGATAAATCACAGAGGATCCTGAGCCCTGCTGTCATAGTCACCTTGCTTGGCTTGCACTTTGATCATGTCCCTGACCCCTCGGGTCCCTGCAGAGGCGCTCCCCATCTCCATTCGTGGGCGAAGCACCTCCTCAGTGGTAGGCAGTGCCCGGTGGGGGTGGAGGAAGGAACACCCCCGGGGCTGAGGGGGCCTGACTAATTCCTCTCTGATAAGAAGGGCAATGGCCAACTGCGCACTGAGCGCTACTCCATGGCTGCGCCTGGCTGTGTGCCATCACTTCGGGGATATTATTTCATTTAACCCTCAAAACAGCCCTGCAGGTAGATCTTACTATTATCGCACCATTTTAAGGATGAGAAAAGAGAGATGTACCAAATTTAAGCATTCTGCCCAAAGTCATAAAAGCCTTAAGAAACAGAGTCACGATTCAAATGTGATTCTGTCCAAGCCCCAAGTCCAAGCCAGTAACTGCTGGACTATACCACTTCCTTTATATCTGAAATGGAATTAACCCATCAGGCTTGCTGTGCAAATCAAACAACAATTTATAAGACGGGCTCCTAGATGATAATTTGCTTACATAAAGGATCATTAAGTCAGATCATGTTACATCCCTATTCAGAAATTCTCAACTGGTTCTCCACTGAACTGAGAATAAAATCCCAAGTTCTTGCCACGGCCCGCAAAGCCCCACGTGAACTGGCCTTTGACTGCCTCCCCTATTTCCACCCCATTTGCTATTCTCTCCGTGCAGCCTTCTTGCTTTCTCTTAAACAGAAACGTATATTCCCGCCTCAGGGTCTTTGCGTTTGTGCGCTCTCTGCTTGAGACGCTCTCAGCCCAGATAGCTAGCTACATGACCCACCTTCTCATTTGGTTCATGTCTCTGCTCAGTGTCACCTTACCCAAAAGGTCTGTCCTGCCCGATCTATCCAAAATTGAAACTTGTCTCCTCATCTGTCTTCAGTTTTGTTGACAGCACTCATCACTCTGTGATATCGTTATACCCGCATCTGCTTATTGTCTCTCTCATTCCAGCACATTCTCACGGGGGCAGGGCCCTGGCCCCGCCTGCTCACTGCAGTGTTGCTGGCACTTTAACGGTTCACAGCACATGGCAGACACTCAGTAAATATCTATCAAATTAATGAATCCATGAATGAACCATAAATTCCTTTATCAATACGTGCAGATTTGCCTACTTGAATTTTCACTTGTAAAACCAATCTAGAAAGGACAACCTCAATTTGATGTCGATGTGCCTGCTCATCACCCACCTTTATTTTATTTTCTCTACTCCCTTTCTTGTATCTTTCCTCAAATATAAAAGGTCCTCCGAACTGCCACACAGCACCCCCTTCCCATCAATGCCTTTAGTCATCTCCTAAAACCCTTCTCTAACCACATACTGCCGAGGAGAGGTGACCATGGCAAGGCCACTCTCTCAGTCACACAACTCACCATATCACAGGTGGAATGCTCGCCCCTGTCCCAACACAGCTTCCCAATAGCAGAAGGGCCACACAAGTCAGCTGCCACTTCTTACAGCTGGGTGGTCTACTGTGGGCCAGGTTCTAGCACGGTCCCATGTGCAGGGGGTACCAAGACGCCTCCCAGGAAATGCTAACAGCTGCTCAGCCCCTACTTTGCATTTTATACTCACTTTCTCTAGTCCTCTCAATTGCAAAGGCAGACCCTGGGTTCTTCATTTCACAAATGGCAAAAGTGAGCATCAGGAAAGTAAAATCACTTGCCAAGGTCACAAAGTTAGGGCCAGTGATATAAACCCATGACTCAAGATCTGACTTGACTTCAAGAAAGAAACATTTCTTTTGGTTTTAAGAAATAAATATTAAGGCTTTTACCTGATTATCCAAGTAGTTTCCATGTGGCTACTAGGTGCCTCAGATGGTGATAGGTAGTCTAGAATACAAAAGTAACATATAGGTTCTAAACTAAGAGAGAACGCTGTGGGCCAGCACACGGGATTGAACATCGCTTCAGTTACCTGTTTTCTTGTAAGCTCAGAGCTTTAATTTTTCCATGATCTGGACTACTGGGTAGGTTAGTTTGTATGGCTCCTCTAAAACATGAGTTATTTCCTATATGTCACTCCACTTCTCAGATGGCTACGGCTAGAAAAAATGAACTGCTTTTCTAGCATTACGTACTTTTCAAGAATACAGTAATTATTATCACTAATAATAAGTAGAGCTTAGAGGTCTAAGGTCTGCAACAAATTGGGGCAGGGCAGAAAAAAAAAAAACAAAAAACCTACAAGCTCACCAAACAAAATGCAACTAAGTACCTGGTCCTCTTCTTGTTCCAGCTGCTTAATCCATTGAATGCATCACTATTATGACATTAGAAAGCGTGAGAAGTGGCAAGGTAAGCATTTTTATGAAGTGTTACAATTCTGTAACTAACCTACACTTCCTTTCTGAGGGCTGTGTTTTCTGTAACACTGGATTCTTGTTGTCTTCCTGGGTGTTACTGGTTGAGTCTGGCTCTGCCTGTGTTATCCTGAAGAAAGCTCCTTTAGGAACTAACTACAGTTGCTAACACCAGAACCTCTGTCTTACCCGTAAGAACAGGGCTAAGTTCCCGTGAACACAACGGCAGCAGATTTTCTGTGCCCCACCTCCACTCTTCTCTCTCCGGAGCTAGCCTTTCCACAGAGCGAGGGAGACAGCACCAGTGCCCACGGGTACTACCAGCACCCAGAGAGACGGGTTCTATGACCGCCAGTGAGGGTGAGGGCTCAGACTCCCAGGAGCGCCCCATAGCCTATTTTGCCAAAGGAACAGAATCAATGGTGTAAGGGCAGTGGAAAAACAGGTTAGTCCACCCCCAACTGAAGTCTATGAGATCAGGTGACACAAGCAACTGGTTCTTCACCTGACTTTGATTTCAGAAGCACAGTATGAAGCATTTGTACTTGGAAATAAACCTTCTATCACAGACTTACTTCCCAGGAATGACTATGCAGACAGACAGATGCCCAACAGGGTAGACCAGGACGCCCAAGTACTGCCCATATTGTAATAATGCAGGACCGCAAGGAGGTAGAGGAAAAAGCCTAATTTGGGAATGGAAGAGCTGCTCTGTGGACATTCCAGAGTATGACACGGACCACCCCGGGGAGATACTGAGTAAAAATATTGGGGGGGGGGGGAGGGGTCAAAGCAGGAAACAAGGAGAGTCAGGTGTTGAAGTTAGTATAAAATACATACAAACTCAAGATGGAGGAACACGAATAGTATCTAGAAACTTTGTTGCTCAGTTACCCCCTAAGAGGACTCTTAAACCTATGTACCCTGTATGTAAACATATGTAAATTGACATTTACATTTTTTTCCATGGTAATTGAAATGGCTGCCAAGGATATAATTGCTGGCATACAGTAAATACTAACATTTTGAAATAAACTGTTATGTCACTGTTTTAAATGTATTTAATGGAATACAAATGCCATAGTAACTTGATATCAACCACCATCCACTTTTGAAATCGATGATTCAGCTCTTCTTTAAATGTCATAAATTGCATATCATTCCTTTTTTTCCCTCACATTGTATTTCTCTCTCATTTCCCCCAAAAGATTTTGTGGTAATGTGACATATATATATATATATATATATATATATATACACACACACACACATATATATGTATATATATAAATACACACACACATATATATGTATATATATGTATATATATATATATGTATATATATGTATATACATGTATATATATATATGTATACATATATATGTATATATATGTATATATATATATATGTATACATATACGTAAAATGCGTGCAGGTACTGTAATGATCACTCTCTATCATACCACTTTGCAACCACAGGACATATATAAATTGAAGTTTATGCTTTTTTTGTATTACCTGTAATCATAGGCTCTATGTGTTTACCTGTTCTTTTCTGGATTGAGATATGACTACAAGTATTAATTGTAAACATTTGGTGAAAAGAACATACATACTTTATAAATTTGGACAGATGAGCATTAAATAGTAAAACCTTAGATTCCATTTTATGTATATTTTACCACAATTTTAAAAATAAATGTAAAAGATCTTATTAGAAATAGATCCCTCAAAAGGGCACCTGTTGGGATGAGCACTGGGTGTTGTATGGAAACCAATTTCACAATAAATTATATATATATAAAAGAAAGAAATATATCCCTCAACAATCTGGTTACAAGAGTAGTTTATGGGGTCTTGCATAAAAGAAGTTCACCCTAACACGAATATTTCGAATTGTGCCTTTTACGTAGCCCCACTAGAAGTTCTTTCACCTTAGGGCAACGTATACACTAAAATTCTGAGTAAATGAGAGATATGCTTTCCTTTTGTAAAGTAAGAAAAGAATTACCATGAGGGGGGGGGGGAGGGATGATGACACTTTCTCAAGCAGATTGATTTTATGAAGGAATACTAGAAAACTGAAGATCTGGAAATTAAGTCCCTTAAAATTATCCATGCCTTCATATTCCTTTAAAGTCTTTACATATTCAGGAAAATAGCTGTTCTCCAGTTTGCAGGATGCTATGTTTGAGAACTTCTGGAACACTGCAGTCCTGTCACTTTTCCCACTGACTATGGTCTGGTCAGCGTAGCTAATAAATCATCAAGTTGTAGCCACATATCCCCTCACTCTATATATATCCCCATGAAGTAGGGAAAGGCTGAGGTTCAGTATGTGAGCTGTCCTAGGATTACACTAATCTAGGCTGCATACTGCTTTCTTCTCTTCATTATCTCCCAAGGGGGAAGAGTCAACAGCTTGGTCCAACAAGCAGCTAAGCTCTGGAACCAGCTTCTGCCAGGGCAGTGGTAACACAGGTCAAAGATCAAGATTTCCCTCACTGAAGGGCTGGGGTCAGTGACGGGAGCAAAGACAGCCACAACCCCACACGTGTTTTCCCCGCACACCCAATAGCAATCCTACCCTGCTTCCTGAAACATAATATCTCCACGGGTATTCTCCATCCTGTATCTTAGATTTTCAATAATCCATTTATCCTCTCCTTTTCAACTTGAAACCCTAACATAAAAAGTGATCCTACAGGACTCCACCTGTGGCTGTGGCTCATCTCCCAGATGCAGCCCAAAGCCTCTGCTGATGACACCAAAAACATCACCATGGCAACCATCACTGACATACAACGCAAAGCTGAGGATGAGGCATGAATTCTTCTCTGAATCACTTCCACAATGTTAAACTCATGTCATCTATCACCCTGTAGGCTTGCTGGCCTGTCCCAGAACCAAGGAAGCGGCAGATTTTTTTTTTTTTTTACTCAACGATGCTTCTTAATAACAGCCATTTTCATTATAAAGTCAAATTAAACGCATTTTAAGCCTTTAAGAAATAGGAAAGAAAAAGGTTACCTACAATCCCACCACACTGGACTATTTACTCTTAGCAATGTGGTCTTTGAAGCATCGCATTTTAACCTGAAATTGGCTTTCCCTCTCCTTTAAGACACCTCTATGCGAAAACTGTGATGAAAGTTACCATTGTACCACCTGGACCCTGAAAGTATGGCACCTATTCCCTCAAAAGCCAACTATCCATCAGTTAAATGTAGACAAAGCGCTGGAAGGAAGGAGACAATACCCAAAACTGGCACATGGGCAAATGCGATACAAAATGCTGAAAGTGTTGTTGAATGGAGACAAAAAAGAAGGTTCTGGGACAAATATAGACACATTGCCTCATAGCAAAATCCTAAAGAAAGTTCCTGCCAGGGGGGGATCCTTCGGGTAAATGCTTTCTTTTCATAAGGATCAATCCAACCCTGCCTCATATGTTTCAACGCTAAATTCAAAACCGCACTGCAATCAAAGAACAACAAACCTTTGTCAGCCCTCTGGAGGCACTAAAGATACTGAAATGTGTGCCTTGCTGAGACAGCACTGTAAATAGCAAAGAAGTCCTATTTTCCTTTGTTCGCAGACAAAGCACAGCCCTACCGATTTGGGTCCCAGATTATATATATATCTATGGTCTCAAGTTCATGTTTGCCACAGTCATCCGGTTCCGTTCTGAGGCCAAAGACTGGAACACGGCTGGTGGTGGCACAGCCAGCAGTGGGGACTTAACAAAGGCTATTCATTCAAAAGCCATGTTTCTGAAGCAAAGCAGACCTCAGACTTAAGAGACCTGGATTCCGCAAGAAGCAACTGTACATCGAGTTCTAAAATGTGAAATTCCGCTGAATGTAGGTTACATCAATCCCATCAGCATACCAGAGATAGTGCTTCTTGATTCACAGCACAGATCAGGACTTGTGGTCCTCAGAAAAGCACACTGAATGTAGGGATGGCAATCAGTGGGTAATGGGAATTCTGTGGACACATCAACCATCTGGAGTCACTGGTACTTTGGTTCCTGTGAACTGACCGGCAGCTACTCAGGAAATCCAGAGACCACAAACTTACCATGATCCCACAGACCGCTTTTTCTTGGAAAGAACTAAGTGTTTGGAAAAGACAGTTTGGGTAGGTCAGCCTTTAAGGGTTGCTCCCAGAGGTCCTACTGATTTCCCCATATCTCAGGTCCCTAGAAGGGCAGGTCAGTAGTCTTGCAGCAGGTGATGGCAGAACTATGTGTGGTTACTGGACATTGAGGGATCCCTTGCTTCAACCCCAAGAGCACTTGGGGATACAGACTGAGGTTGAGTCCGCTGGTGAAAGATAAAAGATGTCTCTGATAACTCTTTCACCTAGCTGAGGTTTGCATGCTATCCAGGCTGAAATGCAGATCGGCATCTACCTTCTCCCCTGATTTGTCTCCAAGAGTTTTGAACTCTTTAACCAGTGGACTCAACCCCGATCTGTATCCACAAGTGCTCTGGGGGGCTGAAGCAAGGATCCCCCAATGTCCAGCTACCACACATCTCCAAAGATCCTGGATGCTACAGAGAAATCTCAAAAAGAGAGCTCCCAAAAGCTCCAAAGCTCTCCCACATCCTACAGGACACTGCAGATCAATGGCAGTAATTTTCTTTACCCTTTTCCTGACTTTTTTTTGCCGGGGCTGCCACAGGTTTTCAAGACCCTCAAGATGAACACTCAATCAGAGGGACAACAGGGCCTCCTGAAGTCTTCTAAGGACTGGAAGCATGCAAGCTGCAGAGGCATTCTGCGGTCAGTTCAAAGCCACTGACGTGGGGGCCCTTCAGCTGTGAGGAGCTCTACGGTCTCATGATCACACTACATGTGACGTCTACGCTGCCAGTGGCCTCTACACCAGGGTGTCAGACATTCCCTAGAGGGCCCAGGATTATTAACAAACCCTTTTATTTGTGTACATGTTCAGTAATTGTTGAATATGATCACAGACCACCATATCAAGAAGAACGTAGTACACACTGGTAAGCAATGAAACAAACAAGAGCTGGGTATGACTCAAAGGAAATCAGCAAAACACTACACACCTTTGGATAGGTCCCAGGCTATGCTGTAGATGCAGGAGAGAAGACTGCGAGATCCAAGCCCATCAAATACATGCTTACTAGGCATTTCCTACATGTAACTGAGAAGGAATTTGAAAGAGAGCAGCAAAGAGTACAAAACATTAGGAAACAGGCGCTCAAATTATCTTTGATCGTGATGTTGATTACAGAACCGAAAAGACTGAGAGATGGCTGGAGAAAAAAAAAAAAAGTTATCACTTTATGTAAAAGATACTGATCATTTTGCTACTTCCACTGAAGCTAAGGAATGTTTTTTTACTGTGAAGGAAAAACATCATATTAATACATAGAAGAGTAGTCTGTCAAAATGGGGCATCACACAGTACAAGAAGCTATTGAATAGGTTGTATCAATCCCTCCTTGTTAGAAATCATTAAAACAGAATAGACAGATCAACCCGCAAGCATTTACTATCCCCAGGTCTATCCCCATGCAGTGGAGCATTATAGTTGAAAGTGGGTGTTCAGGGCACTGGGGTGGCTCAGCCAATCGAACATCTGACTTTGGCTCAGGTCATGATCTCCCAGTTTGTAAGTTCGAGCCCCACATCGGGCTCACTGCTGTCAGCACAGAGCCCACTTCAGATCCTCTGTCCTCCTCCCTTTCTGCACCTTCCCCGCTTTTGCGCTCTCTCTTAAAAATAAACAAACATTTCAAATACATATATATATATATATATACACACACACACACACGTATATATACGTATATATACGTATATATACGTGTGTGTGTGTGTGTATATATATATATATATATATATATATATATATATATATATATATTAAAGGGGTGCCTGGGTGGCTCAGTTGGTTAAGTGTCCAACTTCAGCTAAGGTCATGATCTCACAGTTCATGGGTTTGAGCCCTGTATCAGGCTCCATGCTGACAGCTCAGAGCCTAGAGCGTGCTTCAGATTCTGTGTCTCCCTCTCTCTCTGCCCCTTTCCCATTCATTCTCTCCCTGTCTCAAATAAATAAATATCTAAAAAATAATTTTAATATATACATTAAAGAAAAAAGAAAGGAAGTCGGAGCTCTATCAAACTAACTGGAGTTCAAATCCCAGCCTGGCCACTTACTGTGTGACCTTGGGCAAGTTATTTAACCACTGGAAGCCTGGTTCCTCACTTGGAAGATGAGGGTGGTAAGAGTACTTAGGCCATTAAACTGTTGTGCAGATTAAATGTGAACATGCATGGAAAGCATTCAGCACGGTATCAGGCATGAACAACCTGCTTGTAAATTACTGCTATTGCCTTTAGTTGACTCCTGGCCTAGCTAGAAGTTACTTGCCCAGAGTTTCAGTTTACCAGATCATGGTCAAAAATGAAGAAATAAATAAAAAGGATTTCTGATCTGTCAGATTCAATGTCTCAGACAGCTGCAGTGAATGATGCCCTTTGCTCCCGGAGCCTACACTCCTACCTCAGACTCTTGCTTTGGGACCGTTCCTTATAAAGAGTGTCCACTCTAAGTTTACGGAGCAAAGTAAGTTTTAGGTACGATATCACTTTGGTAGAAGCAGTTCAACCAAAGGCCAGGTTGTTAATAGGACCAGCATCCATATCAGAAGTAAAGCTTGGCACACTTGCTCTAACTGACAGGCCTAGCCACGCACGACATAGAAAAAAAGCTAAGCTTGATAAGCAAATAGGAAAATGAAGGACAAAATCTCCACCCCAGAAGTGGTGCTCCTAGAGATAAAAGTTGCAAACACTTCCCACTGCCTTGTGAACATTCCAAGAGGAGTGAAGCCAGAGAGGGTAGTGATATGACTTTCCAGGTAATATACGGGACATCCAGTTAAATTTGAACTTCAATGATAAAAAAAAAAAATACTTTTGGGAAAAGTACACAAATATTGTAATACTTGCAACATACTTTACTAAAAAATCGTTGCTCATCTGAAATCCAAATTTAATGGAGTGCCCTGTGTTTTAATTTGCTAAATCTGGCAACTCCAGACATGGTAAAAAGAACCTCTTATAGGGGCGCCTGGGTGGCTCGGTCGGTTGAGCGTCCGACTTCGGCTCAGGTCATGATCTCACGGTCTGTGAGTTCGAGCCCCGCGTCGGGCTCTGGGCTGATGGCTCAGAGCCTGGAGCCTGCTTCCGATTCTGTGTCTCCCTCTCTCTCTGCCCCTCCCCCACTCATGCTCTGTCTCTCTCTGTCTCAAAAATAAATAAATGTTAAAAAAAAAATTTTTTTTAAAAAAAAGAACCTCCTATATACAGAGTGGCCAAGGCCAGAAATGACGTTGAAATACTGAAAAACCAGAGTGATCCCCAAACAGTCTCTCTACTTGATAGACAGGCTAGAGAAAATTTATTCCAGAGGTAGATAGGAACCAATGTGAAAAGCATTCAGCCTAAATGTAAAGGGTGAAGAGGTCCCCTTAGGCAAATTAGCTTGTCTCCTTAACAGGATATTCAAGTCAAATAATCCAGTCTGTTTGTAGAAAGCACACTGATTCCAAAAGCCAGGTACATGCAATTCATGGTTGGTACAGCTGTACAACTGCCCCACTTACCAAAACTCCAGGAAGACCTCACGGAAACTAGGTGTCCATTCCTCATGTGCCCATGCACGCATTACCCGCTTCCTTCACAGCACTCACCACGCAGAACATAATTATCCATTCATCTGTCTGTCTCTCCCTCTAGACTATGAGCTCCTCCAGGGCAGGAGCAGAGTCTAATTTCTGTAAACCACAACCCTAACATTGGCTGGCCACCACACAATGCAGCTGGTTGACTTCACGGTTCCAGTAAGAGAATTCAGAGCAAGACAGGGCTAAACAGATTTTATTGGGAGTAAGTCAGAAAAAGAGAGAAAAAGAAAGAAATCCATTTGTATTAATTCTCCTCCACACTCTTAGATTAGATATGTTATTTGTACAGGTTTTACACATAAACACAGTTTATGTTAACCGTAGTCTGTTTACACACAGCAATAAGAAAGAAAAAAACCAAAGATATTTGTTGAGTGTTGTTTTTTTTTTTTGGGGGGGGGGTAAGAGCAGTGAATAAAGAGGTCTACATGTATGTAATGATATAAAAATTAAAATATATGTAAAGACCTTAAGTATGTGTCTGTATGTGCATACTGGGTGCACATACAAAATATACCAGAGGTTCCAGGGAATAAGACTGGACCCAATCTCTTCCTAAAACTATTAAGAACTCAGAGGCACTCAACTCTAGAGTCAGCTCTCCATAACAGTTCCCGTTGTGTTCATGAAACTGTAACACAACATCCCTATCCACTAACCACTATATAGCATCGGCAGGAATCCACATTGGGATATGATGCGGTCTTCATGCATGTCGTCACAGAAATGAAACTACACTTTCTCAAAGACTAATACTGCTTCAGAACAAATCTCCACCCTGCCTAAGAGCCCTGTTTTCCATCTCACAGAATCTCTCCATCACCTGTTTACTTGTGTCCCTCCTTACTGCATACCTTCATTGAACACCTCCCCAACATGGCCTTCCCCTATCTATCACTTGCCCCACCAATCTCTCTTCCTCACAGATTGGTGAGGTGCTCACTGGCATCTAGAGGACAAGAAATATCATATATTTCTGCCCATGTATACAATGCATACAACTATGTGTGGTCTCCAACAGCCCAACAACTGGGCAAGACCATTCAATAGGTGCGGGAAGAAAAGGTAAGAACTTGTATTCACATTTAACTTTATCTCACCCATATTTCATTTCTGGTTTTGTGTGTGCTTCATAATGGCTACAACATATTAGTATATACATAACTGTGTGCTAAATAAACATCCTGGTCATTTGTGTTCCAGTGATATATGGGTGCATAACAAACTGCTCCAAAACCTAGTGGTATTACGAAAAATGAAACAAAACAAACAAACAAACAAAAAACCAACCATCTTATTATATGCTCACAAATTTTGACAGTTAGGAGTTTGGAAGTTGAGAAGACTCAAACAGCTGGGAGGTGATTCCGGGGGCTGAGCGCTGGAATCATCTGGAATTTCTTAATTTACATGGCTGCCACTGGGCTCAGCTGGAATTGTCAACGTGAGCACCTGCATATGGCCTCCGCGTGTGGCCTCTCACAGCGTGGCAGCTGGGAGACCTAGAGCATAAGAGAATGAAGGGGAAGCTGCATGGCCTTTTCTGACGAGCCTCAGAAGTCACCTAGTGTCGCTTTCTGCATACTCGATCGGCAGAAGCCATCACAAAGCTGCCCAGATACAAGGAGGGGGGACGAGGCTCCATCCCGTGAAGGAGAGTGGCCAGCTCACACTGCAGAAGAGCATGTGGGGTGGGAGATGTTGCAGCCACCTCTGGAAAATATCTGCCTCAATTTTCCTCTTGTGAGCTGCTCCCCGCCTACGCCGCCCTCCCCGTCCCCCCACACTACTCTCTAGCATGGGAGCAATCCCCTGTAGGCCACGTTCCCCAGGTTCTGTTGCCAAAAGACTCTTGGTTGGGTTTTATTTTAACAAGTCTAGTTAGTTAGGTTTAAACAACAAAGGCTCTACCAAGAGACTGAGGGGCTACCAGAGGGAGGATATTTTGCTTTCATCAGCATCTGCCCACTGATCGTTTCTCCTCCAGGGTTTCCATTCCCTGCTAAGCAGCCATGACTTGCTCTATCTCCCGATGGACAACTTCCATCTTGTGACCCAAAGGTAGACACTAACTTCCCGCTTTGCTGACCTGAGGCCGCGCCCCAGGTTGGTTCCACCCTGTTTAGCTTTTCAGCTCTTCCAACCCCTTTGTAACTGATTTCCAACATGAAGTTCTCCCCTTCAAACCATCTGATGTGGACCGGGTCTTCCCGACTTCACATACTGGGGATAAATATTCCAAAATGTTTTACTCATCAAGATGTGGGATCAAAAAAGCATGTAGATCCTTGATGGAGTTTTAAAAGCCTTCAGAGGGACAGAGGGACAGAGCTGACAGAGGGACAAATGCAGGCGGCCCGAGTTCCAGCCCGGGATGAGGCACTAGCTAAAGACTTTGGCATTTGCTTAGTGCCTGGGCCCTAGGGTCCTCAACCACACAAAGTGTTGTCCCTTTCAGCACTCACATTCTGTGATTCTGTCTCTCAGATATAATTGGCCTACTAGGTCCAGGCCTAACCCCCACTGACTTTGATTCCAAAAGTGTCACCTCAGCACAAACAAACAAACACAACTGTGTTTCACAATTCAACAAAGGGAACCGGCCAAGCTAGACAGTAGGGGAGCCACGTCCGCGCCACCACCAGCCCCCGAAGTGGCGCTGAGACCGAGGGTGAGGCAGGCAGCATGGAGCCCAGCCTCAGGTTAGTGTGAGAGGTCCATTCCCACACTCTGGCCAGTTCTGACTCCTCAGCCCCAGGTATACGCACGACCGTGTCTGTCACTGGGACCCTCACAAGTAAGCTTGACCACCTGCAGACTGAGCCCCATCCAAGTTCAGTGGAACCACTCGGGGACATTCAAAACCACTTGCAAAAAATAACTTTTCCTTCTGTGAAGGGGGGGAAAAACCAGCCTCATGACATTTAAAAAACAAAACAAAAACGCATCGTTTGTTTCAAAAGTGAAGAAAAAGATCTGAGTCTGCCAATTACCTCATTTCCTATTTCCACTTTAGAGAAATGCCTTCATGATAGAGCTGACAGAGGGACAAATTCAGGTGGGTGTTCTTTTTTCTCTCAGGACGCATAGAAATGATTCTTCTTCCCAGCGCCCATCCCCCTGTCTCTTTTCCATCCCAGGGGAAGAGGACTTAACAAAATTGATTGTAGATTTAACAAAACATCTCAGACATATTTGAAGGAAATTAAATACTGCAATAAACTACAAATAATTTGACCCTAAATTTTAAATCCAAAAATTCCATTCCATTCAATGTTGTGCGAAACGAAGAGGTCACATGTTTTAAACCTGGCATTCTTTCGTGCAGAGGGATTATTATTTTCAAACTAGTTCTTGTAGCAGGATTTGACCTGTAAATAAATGTAAATGCCAGTTAAGAACATGGTTCGGGAAAACGCACATTCAAAATACCCTGACATAACAAAGACACGGGAAGGCTAGCGACAGGGCCTGAAGTCTCCCCACACGTCCGTAGCCAGCTTAGCATCAGGCCTAAATTGCTACCCTGGTTCGTCCACCAGAGCAGAACCCGTGAGGCATTCAAATCCGCAACTTTACTTTGATGATTTGAAAAGGGTGAGAAACAAGCTGAACCAGTTCTAACGGAAGCAAACGGTATTTATTCTACTTCGCTAAAATCCGTTCTGCACCCAAGTGATTTTGAGATGAACTGAGGAGAATCCATCGTGTACCCAGGGGCAAGTTTCTTCCTTCCGTCCATTTCACATGTGGGGCCGTACAGAGGACACAGTACTTAGAGATGATGAGCCTGGTATGAAAAGCAAATGGAGAGAGAAATCTCAGCAGCTGGCAGCTTCGGTTAAGAAACCAAGAGCAATTCCATTGAACGTGCCCAGTTTTCTAGACTCCACGCAGAACATGAAGATGAACAAGACGCAGCCTAGCCCTCCAGGGGCCTACCATCAAGTGGCAACATCAGACACATACATTGATAACTGAAATAAGACTTGGTGGTGACAAGCACCATTGGGAACATAGAGTGAGATATAAAAATGTGGGAGGGAGAAATGTCCGCCTGTTGGAAGGGTATGGGAAGGCTTCTTGGAGGAAGTGGGATTCCAGTGGGACCTTGAGGGACAGCTAGAATTGTGACAAGGCCAGGGTGGAAGGGGGGGGGGGGGAGTGCTGTACCTGAAGGGACAAGGGAATGGCTTGAGCAAAAAAGCCAAGGAAGTCGGTCAAGGGCACGTGCTGCAAACACAGATGACGAGAGCAGAAGAGAGAGGAGACAGTCATGCAGTAGGCAGGAGGCCGCACGGGCCCATGAGAGCCAAACCTCATGCGTCTGTGCATGCCAGTGGGGGACAGCAAGGACTTCATTCTACACGCAACGATGAGCCATTAAAGATTTCAGAGAAGGCAGATGAGATCAGATCTCTGATTTAAAAGGCAACTCACGGCAATTTGAATTACGTTCTTAAAACCCATATTCCTCAGAGAAAATTTTGCAAAACTCTCTTATCAGGGCAATGACTCTCTCCGTCACAACTGCCCTGAATGCTCAGACCCTCTCGCTCTGTCTGAAAAGCCTCGGTCTGAAAACAAGAGCTTGTTCTCCAAGTCAGTGCCTCCAAATGTTCATTCCGTATGGACTCTGGATGCCCTGTGTGGTATCACATCTGTCTGCCCAGCAACGAGCTGTGACATCATGGGTGAAGCCTGGAGTGTCCCCTGAGGGTTCACCAGTAAGCTCATGAGCTATGGCGGAATCAACTTCTACTTTCCTATAAACATCCATGGCAGTGAAGAGCAAAGGATAAAGTTTTCCATGGATAAGTAGCATCTATGTCCCTTGAACAGTTAATTTCAAGGTTATCTTATTCCACAATTTCTCTGGACTCGGAGAATCAGAGCTCAGAACCCTCCCTCTAGTACCATAACTAAAGGCTGAATTTCTAAGGAAAGTTCTTTCTTCCTCTACCTTTCATTTCCATGTGTTAACAGACCCAATTTACCTAGGGTGAGAGCTCCAATGCCTTAAGTCCCGTAGGTTAAAAAGAGTTCAGTAAAGGGGCGCCTGGGTGGCTCAGTCGGTTGAGCGTCCGACTTCGGCTCACGTCATGATCTCACGGTTTGTGAGTTCGAGCCCCACGTCGGGCTCTCTGCTGACAGCTCAGAGCCCGGAGCCTGCTTCAGATTCTGTGTCTCCCTCTCTCTCTGCCCCTTCCTTGCTCATACTGTTTCTCTCTGTCTCTCAAAAATGAATAAAAATGTTAAAAAAAAATTTTTTTTTAAATAAAAAAAAAGAGTTCAGTGGTTATTTTTCCTTGTACGCATAGATGATGAATTAGATTAAGATCTAAGTTGAGCAGAACAGGTGAACAAAAATGGGGGATGAAGCAGGCAAAGAGGTCAGACCCTACTGTGTCATACTATCAGCCCATTGCTTCCATTAACTACTCTCTATGGGGGTTCCCATCTCCGGGTGCTTCCACTGGATTCGGCAGTAAAAAGTGTGCACGTGGAGCCTCTTCTGGGGGTCCAGCCTCAGGAAATACAGTAACTAGTATCTCTGAAGCAAAGGAAGTTGTGGGAAGAAAGATATACGTATACACACACACACACACACACACACACACACACACGCACGAGAGAGAGAGAGAGAGAGAGAGAGAGAGACAGACAGACAGAGAGGGAGAGCTGCGAAGAGAGGTTTCAACCTCTAGATACTTCTGCGGTGTTTCTCAGTGGAAATTAAAGACAGAAGCACCAAATGAACTCATTTACATCTCCTTAATAACCTTCCACTGGACCACACAGACAAGACTGACTGGCTGCCACAGCACCACGTCAGAACCCCCTCCACACCAACTTCTGAAAAACACCTCAGCTCCCTTCCTCAGCCTGTCTCCCCCAAGAGGCCAGAAGCTCAACAGGTTTGAGTCCAGAGCTCACAGGCAGGGGGAGGGGGGGCACTGGGAGGGAAGGGACCTCGAACCTGGTGGTATCTCTTCCCCAAACACTTCCCACCAAAGACAGCAGTCAGTCTTTTCAGACAAGAAACTGTCTTCTCTCTCTTGCAGATCACCCAGGCTCCCACATTCTGGCTCCTCACAGTTTACTGTGACCCCACCAAGAGGTGAAAGGGAAAGGGAGATCGGGGGAAACCCAGATTAGGTAAACTGTCAATTCTGACAAATATAATAAACTAATGAGGGGTGCCTGGGTGGCTTAGTTGGTTAAGCATCCTACTCTTCATTTCGCCTCAGGTCATGATCTCACACTTCGTAGGATCGAGCCCCGCCCTGGGCTCTGTGCTGACAGTGAGGAACCTACTGGGGATTGTCTGTCTCCCTCTCTCTCTGTCCCTCCCAGCTTGCTCATGCACATGCTCTCCCTCTCTCTCTCTCAAAATAAATAAACATTATAAAAAGAAAGAAAATAATGAGTCTAGAGCTGTGGTGTCCAAGGTGGAAACTAACAGCCTGCTGTGACTACACAAATTTCAATTTTCCAGGTTCACTGGCCACACACAGCCAGAGGCTATCACATGGGAATGCGCAGATTCAGAACACTCGCATCATGGCAGAAAGTTCTATTGGACAACGCTGATCTCCAGGCTGTCATGAAGGCATCTATCCGTACCTTGGATTAAGAATAAAACGTGTTGGCAATAATGTGAAAAGAGCACTAATCAGAGGAGTTAATCGGAGGCCCAGATTTTACTTATCAAGAGTTTTGATGGCATCCGAGAATCACTTAGCAGCCCAATCTGTAATATCAGAATACTGAACCGGACAGGTGACCCCTAAAGCCTTACCGACAGATGAGGTGGTATAGACGCAACGAGAAGAACCCTGGATTCACAATAGTCGTGAGTCCCAGTGGCCGGTCACCTAATCTCTCCCGGCCTTGGCTTCCTCAGCTGCAGAATGGAGTTATCAATCATCTACCTCATACATCAAACAAGAGAATATATTTAAGACTGTCCCATTTGCTGCCGAAATTCCAAGCAGCTAGGTGTTACCTCACAAATTACAACATCCAGAGTGCCCGGTGTTTGAAGATTCCTATTTCTCTCCTTTATCCCTAGGAAGGATCTCCCTTAGCAAGTGCCCAGGCTGCGGCCCTCGTGTGTGTTTCCCACACCACAACCTTGCTCCCACCAGCAGCCCCTTTAGCAGAGCCACCAACACAACCACAAAGGGAAGAGCCAGTTATTTTAAAGTCACTCATAAAATGTGCCCATTGGAAAAAAAAAAAAAATGACAGTTACAGAGACATCATTTATTGAAGCCCTGCTATATCCAGTATACTTCATTTGGGCTGTGGGAATTAGCTTAAAAAAAAAAAGATGCAGGAATGAAACATACACATTTGGAAAAGCTTTAAAAATACTTAGGGATCCTTTATACACATCAGCAGGTGTAAATTAACGTAGGTTGAGTTTAATAAGTACTTAAGACCAAAATGAGATATTGAGTAATAGAACAAGGAGAATCTGGTGGGTTCTTCAGCAAGGTTCCCTTCGGGAGTTCAAAACTGAGCCAGCTTTTGAAAGAGGTGACAGACACGGTTTGGCAAAGAGGAGAGAAGAAGGCATTCCAGGGAGGGAAATTGTAACACACCAAGACGTACGGGCAAGGACAAGAGGAGCTCAGACAAGTGAGCGCCCAGCCACTTGGAGGGACTCTCACAAAGGCCGTAGGCTGCCAGGGTGGGGGCCCAAGGCGACAGGGAGGTCAGGCCATAAAGGGCTTCATGGGGGAATTTCCTTTTGCTAATAAGTGGTAATGGAGAGCCACTGTGGATTCTTGAGCAGAGGAAAATAGTGTTTAATGAAGACCATTCCAGCAGCTGTGTGGAGGATGGCAGGGAGGAGGGGAGGCAGGGAAGCCAGCCAGAGCCCTGTACTGAGCAGGAGCCGCGGAAATGGAAATGAGGGTCGGAGGAAACAATGCAGAGAAAGAACTGGCAGAAATGGGTGCAGACGAACGGTGGGAGCTTTGGGAGAGACAGCCAGTGGGAACCAATGCCAGGGCTATGTCCCACTGGCAACAGTAGAAATGCTGGGAAAGGATGGCCATTTGAATGGAGAAGGGAGAGGAACACAAGGTCTTTTTCTCCACCGTTAACATTTTCCAATATGGAGAAAATATGATCGGGAAGTGTGTCCTGAAACACCACTGGAGATACAATCGGGAGGCGGGAAATGTAGATTCCAGAACCCCTGAAATCACTTTGTGACTGGAACCACGTGATGAAGTGAGCCTTCCAAAGGGTTGAGGACTGAGAAGAAGGACAGAAATGGACACGAGATTACACCTTGAGAAAACGGTGGCCGTTGCTGGGGTCAAGATGTAGAATACTACTTCTCGGCCTTCACACTACTGAGGTTTGGGCTGGGTGACCGTCACCAGGGGCTGTCCTGGGCACCGGAGGTCAATGGAGCAGCATCACTGGCCTTTACCCACTAAATGACAGCGGTCTCCATTTCCCCTAGTCATGTCTCAAAAATGTCTCCAGACACTGCCGAATGCTGCCTGAGAAGCAAAATGATCCCCAACTGAGAACCACTAATAGAGGTAATAATAATATAATAATAGAGGTAATAATAATATCTAACATGTATTTGCTGAGCACTCACAATGTATCAGGCACTGTTCTAAGTACTTTGCAGCTATTAATTTATTCAAACCTCAAAACAGCATTCTGAAACAGCTACATTATCTCCATTTATACAAATAAGGAAACCAGGACGCAGGTATGTGGTTTTTCAAAGGTCTCACCACTAGGAACTGACCTCAGGCACTTTGGCTCCAAGGTCCATGATTTTTACCACAAGGCTCTACTGCCTTTCTGTGGAAAGGACGAATCATATGCAAAGCGCTCTGCAGACAGATTCCATAGGATCCATCAGGGATTGGGGAAAGGGGCTTACGGAGATGTACAAGATCCTTTCAAGGCCAGGCCTGAGACACTGAGAAAATGCTAGCACTAGGCAAGAAACAGGGACCTCAGAAAGATGGGTTCGGTTGAGGAAAAAAATGGAATTCTGTTTTGAATAAATAAAGGTTTTAAGGCAACCACTGAAAGCAGCAGTGAAGGGTCAGTAGTAAGACAGATTTTCATGATGTCAGGAAAGGTGGGGGCCTTGAGTGTAACAACAAAACTCCAGACAGAAGGATGGACTGGGTCAGAGAACAAGGCTGTCCAAGTTGTGAAAAGATGCAAAGGTCCCTCTGAAGTTTCCAGCAAATAGTAGATAAGCATGAATGTTTATGCCAAAAAGAGAATGATTATGGACACTTACACCAGAGTGTTGGGGAGCCTGGGTGGCTCAGTCGGCTAAGCATCCGACTTCAGCTCAGGTCATGATCTCACAGTTCATGGGTTCAAGCCCCATGCTGGGCTCTGTGCTGACAGCTCAGAGCCTGGAGCCTGCTTCAGATTCTGTTTCTCCCTATATCTCTCCTGCTTGTGCTTGGTGTCTCTCTCTCTCTCTCTCTCTCTCTCTCAAAAGTAAAATAAAACATTCAAAAAAATCACCAGATAGTGTTGATTTTCTCAGCCAAGTGTGATGAGCCCATCTACTGTAGGCAGGAGTATGGAGGAGAGAATGCTCAGGGAGGTGATGTTTTAAGAACTAGATGAGCATGTGATTCTGGGGCTCATGAGAAAAGGCTAGGCACCCCATCTTTCAGTGATGATGGAGTCCTGTAAGAAGGACTCTGAAGCAGGCCAGGTGGACTCACTCTGGGACTTCCTTCAACTGCCCTCAATAGCATGAGTGACAGGACAGCAAAAGCAAATATGACTACAAGTCGATGGCTCAGTAACGGAGAAATCAGAGTGTGATGAAACATGAAGCGGAAGAACGGGCAAGGAAGGAAGCAACAAGGGATTCCACACGGACAAGTCAAGGGTCAGTGATCCAAGTGAAGTAGAGGAAGCAAAGCCTGAAGGTCATGAGAAGGGTGAACACCCAGGTCTTTGGGGGACAGGGTAAGAAAGACACTGTGAGTTAGGGAAGGAACGTTGCTAGAGATCTGAACAGAGGTCCAACGTGGATGATCCACCTTAGCCAATAAGTGGTTGATGTGCAATGGTAATGGGCAAGAATCCATGAATCCAACATACACAGTCTTTAGTGTAAATTTTGAAATAGCAGAAAATGGAATAGAGAGTGAAACTGTTGACTATGTTAACTGAGCAGCTAAATAAACACTTGCTTTATTAAAATTAGAGAAAGTTCTTTCCCTCTGGGCGATCTCAACAATCCACTTACAATGAAAAATCTGAGAATGGTTATTTCCACAGCACGAGGAGCTGTATGCATAAAATTACAAGGTTAAGAACACTTATTTAATCAATCTACCATGCCTTCTAAAACATGGGTCCATTGGACTGGTAGACAAGAATAGGAAATCGGGACTGTCTTCCTCCCTTAGAGTGGATGTGGCAAGCAGAACAGGGAGGTGAAGCGTAACGATGCACATACGAGACAAAGGAGCAGGTGTGGGAGAAGTGGGGCAGAAGGTCTGGAATAGCAATTCTCAAGCCTGGCTGTACATTAGAACCACCTGGGCATCATTTCAAACATACTGGTGCCCGAGTAGGAAATCAGGATCGGTACCCTTGTGAACATTCTCTAATGTTTCTTGTATCCCGAGATGGAATAATGTCTCATTCATGCTCTCATATTCTCTTTCTCTGTCTCTCTCTCTCTCTCTTACACACACACACACACACACACACACATGCACGCATGCACGCATGCACACGTGCACTAAGCTGGCTCTTCCACAGCAAAGCAGCGGGGAGCACGGCTTTACTTGGCAGCAGCCTCGCCCGCCAGCTGCATCTGGGCTGGAGCCCAACTGCACCGAGGAACCAGGCAGGAGCAAAGGGAGGCTCTTCTTGCCTCCACACCCGCCTCATTCCCACCCAGTTCCGACACCAGAGGGAGACGGGGACCCACTGCTTTGAATATATACCATCCCTTCTCTAATGGAAACAAAAGGGTTTCACAGAAGCCGATATCCCGCCAGCCTGCAGTTATTAAACTCAGATCTCAGCAAACCGCATTCATTATGTGTGAAAGTAACCCTGAACTGCCTATGCTACTGGTCGGCACCATGGTACAAATATCCTAAAACCAAGAAAAATTCAAAATTGATTTCTCTTTGCCATTTGAATGCTTGACATTCTGTAAACTCAGAGGGCTCAATTCCTTCCCAAAATGTCTGTTTGCTACCATTTAGAGGAGGGAGTAAGACAAAGAAACGTACACAGAGCAAGTTACAGACAGCGCGTATCTGCGCAGCAGCGTCCTGGACGATCATAGTGACTGTGACACCCAAGTAAGCCCGGGGAGGGGCTGGCAGGCAGGCGGGCTGGCTGACCTCCATAAAGAGGTCGCAAACACTCCCCGGAGTCCAGACAGTACTTCCCAGGGTGGCAGAACAGCTGTCGCTTTCTGACTCTCCTCCGGAAGTGTGCCAAAGCTGCTGCTGACTCCGTCCTCCTCATGGGCCAGGCTGGGAGGGTGGCTCAGGCTGGGGGGGCAGTGGGGACCGCCCCTCTCTCGGGACTACAGTCAGAGAGGCACTCTGCACTAGACCCGTCCCCGCTGGCCAAGAGGTGGAAACCACCTTATGGCCCACTCCCCCTCTACCCCTTCCTTTCTTCGACCCCTTCCTCTTCCACTTGGCTCCCTCCCTGTCTTCTTTCTCCTCAACACCCTAGGTAGAGAAAAAGCCAAAGAACTTGGCTGAAGTCGATGTTCTGGTTATGGAGCTTTCCTCTCTTTCCTTTCATCAATCTTTTTTCTCTCTCTCCTTCTTTCCTTGTTACTGCCATTGTCTCTAATAACTCAAGGATCTCAGCCCCCAGCTCTCCCCAAATTGCCCCCCTAGACATACCCAATTTAAAGACTTATTTCAAAATATTCCCCATTCCCTGGGGCACTAGATTTCATACTCTTCACTCCGTCTCCCTCACAAGCAGAAACAAACAGGTTGGGCTTCTATATTTCTTCTCTTTGCACTACAGCCAAAGAGAAGGGCTGTTGAGAAATTGGGGTAGACACCTGGGTGGGAAAAACAGAAAATGGAAAGGTGAGCAGGGATCATCCCTCTTTCTCCTGCCCTACTGAGAACTCACCAGCATGGCTCATGGGATATGGATGGGAGAGGTACAGTGCTAAGTTCTGGGCACTTTATATACCTTATCTCAACTAACCTTCACGTAACCTGCACTTTACAGAAGAGGGAGGCTGACGGCGGCAAGCAGCAAATTGGGATTCTGAACCCAAGTCCCCTGGACATCAAAGACCTGGCTCTAGAGTCCCAGGGGCTGCTTCTCTGAGCAGTGCTCATGGGGTTTCAGCCCAACTCTGGATCTACACTATTCACAATCTAGGTTTGCCTTGGTTTAAAAGCCACAGCAGCACCAACCCAGAAATGCTGAGGATACTGGTAACGAGGCATCCAGGAAAGGGACTACCTGACATTCGGGAAAAAAACAGAAACAAAGCTCCAATTGTAAGAACGGTAAGAAGGGAACCTAAAAAGGTTATCTCCACTGAATGTCAACCATGTTGAGAGGTGAGGGGGATACCATCAGAAATCAAGAAATCAGCACTCTGGAGTCCCAAAGGAGAGTTCATCTTTGGCTAGAATTTGTTCTCAGGGCCTTAGACCAGAGTCAAGGAGGCAGCTGGGGTAGATCAGGAGAGGGCTATCACAGTGGGACAGTAAAGAAGTTGGTGTTCCTTTATGCCAGTTTCATCTGAATTCCATTCATGCCTTCCAAAGCACTTCAACCCAATTCCCAAGTGGCTGCGCTGGCTCGCTCATATCTGAGCCAGACAGCCCGCGTTCGTACATCACTTGGTTTAGACCACTTTAAGGATACTTCAGTTCTGCCTCCTTCTCCAGCCATATTTGCCCAAGTCTCAGTTCCTGGTATGTCAGCTTGTAGAGGACAGGCATTATGCCCGACTCCACAGCAAAAAAAGAAAATAAGAGCCCAGTGCCCTGCACCCGCCTCCATAAACATCCTGCAAATAAACCCATGAGGCTGGTTAATCCGGGAAGAACAAAGGAGCTGGGGTCTCGAAGACAATTCTCCCCCATGGTCCCCACCTTCCAGAAACAAATAATTGGAGGAAAATCTGCCAGGGCGGGCCCTGGACACATGATCTAGAGCAAGGGTTCTTAACCTGGCATCCATGGATGCACCTCAGGGATCCCAAACCCCCTAATACTTTGTGGAGAACCGTGGGACCATTTACAAAAGGTGGGTTTTTCTGGGAAGAGGGTCCAGAGCACGCATTTTAGGAATCGCCGATCCCGCGCAATGTGTGGACTGGCAGGGGAAGGCGAGGCAAAGACACAGCAGAGAACTGGCTCGCATCGTGGCCCGCAGAGCCCAGCCTCAAAGTCAATCCTGACACAACACCTCCTCACTGCTCAGGCAGGATCACATTGCTTCGTCCCTTCGGACACGAAAGGCAGGCATAACACTTCACTGTCCCCACCTGAACCCCAGTGCCCCCCAGCTGGGAACAACCCACACTTGGACGGCACGACCTCTGCTGCCAGCCCCTGCCCAGGAGGCTCCACTGTAAGCACCGCCTACTTAGCCCACCCCAGTCTCCGGGTTTAAAAACTAGACTCTCAGGGGAAGTGAGATCTAAAACTTTCATTACTTTTTCTTAATTACATATAGCAGTTTCCTACAGCCTTCCAAGCCTATCCTTCTCATAAAACCACAGATCTGATAGGGTTTGTTCCCTAAAAAGCCATCTTGGTGGTTACTGTGCCCTTGTCTTTTCAAGGTTTGGGTTACTGACTTTTCGGTTCAGTGTTTTTTTCCAATTTAACAATTATGCTTCTTCATTTATAAATTTCCAGCCATCATATCTTTCTTTAAAAGGTTTTAAGCTGGCCCTCAGGTATCTTTCCAATCCTCTATGATTTTCTCAAATGGCGGCCTTTGGCCCTGCAGTGACCATTTGTTAAAGGCATTTTAGACTCTGTCATTAAGGCTCAAGGCTATTTATTACACTCTTAATGGATGTTTTAAAATCCTCTCCAACTTCAACTGGGTTTTGTGTTCCCTAACCTATGCGAAAACCCAGATCATATACACATGTACCCACACACACCCACAAACACACGGGTGTGTGTGACTATATTAGTAACCAGTTCCCTATTGTATCTCTAAGAAAGTAAGACTACACCTCCTGTCCTTATGCAGACGACTTCTACCCCCTTCCATTTATCTAATTCCTGATAGAAGTAAAGCTCTTGCTTTTGTTTCCCACCTCATCTTTTCCGAACATGAACACAATGTGCTGTATCGCAGAAATTCTGGAAAGTGCAGAGAAATATAAAGAGGTGAAATAATAATTTTCATGCCCCAAACCCTTCTATTTTTGCACCAGAGGTGACCTTATCTTTTCAGGGAACATCTTCCCCTGCCCATCAAAGTCATTGTTTTCTTTTTAGAATAAATTCTTTGTTTAACCAATTAAACTTCCTTCAAGATTTCTCAAGGTAACATGCTGCCCTCGAGGGCTCTCTCGAGGCAGAGGCAAGAGAAGAAAGAGCCCTGGATTTGGAATTTAGAAAAGCTGAGACCAAGTTCCAGCTCATCTTCTTGACTGACTGTACCATTTTGGACAATGAGTAGAGCACTTCATACCTCAATTTCTTCATCTGTAAAATGGAGAGAATAGTTCCTGCCCAGAATTCCTCCTAGTGGGTTCTTGGGAAGATCAAAAATGTGTTGGGAAGAAAACCTCTGAGAAGGCCCTTAGTAAACTCTAAAGTACTCCAGAAATGCAAACGATTGCCATTATTGTGTCCAAGGTGGTTTATGTCTGCCTGGGTTACCTTCTTTCTTTGAAAGAATTCTTGTCTTTCTTAAGATTTACATTTGGCTGTTTGCATGCTTCCTTACAGCTTTGCATTTTATCCTAGGTTGGATCACTTCATGGCCACTTTGCCCAAGGCTCACTTCAATCCTTAAATCCTGGATTAACTGGTGCCTGTTGGTGGGTCTCTTCTGCACTTTTTGCACTACGAATTCATGTTCTCTTGACATTCTAGGAACGTGTCAGCTCACGGCCATACCTTCTTCTCTTGCCAGTTATGATTTGATGAAATACTCAAAGAAGGCAACGCCAGCGTTGCTCTGGAAGCCTTAATTCAGACACAACTGCCTCATGCATGACACCCTACTACCCAAACTGGTTCTAACTTGGTTGGGGCCAGGAGCCATCAACTTACTGCATGCTTACACTGGGACAAGTACTGTTCACAAAGAAATGAAATAACGAACTTCATCCTCACGGTAACTGAAAGGCCGGGATCATTAACACCTCATCTTAGAGACAAAGAATCTGGGAGTAGAGAGAACTGAAGACTTTTGCCCACTAAACTAATGGGGCAGAACAGAAACCCTGACTGTCTGACTCCTGAGTTCTTGGTCTCTCTCAGTGTTTTCAACACGTGCCCCCATAGTAGAGTGCAGCAAGAATGCACACAAAGGCATGCCACGCACACCAGGAGCACCACCCCCAGCACCTCCAAACGTGCCACTGGAGGAGCTGGTAGCCAAGAAAACATAAGAAACCAAAAGGAAACAGCCAGCAGTCGAGAAGCACAAGTTCTGGAAATAACAACCCACTTCATGCAAAACTCCACAGTAATTACACGGATCCCATGCCCCTGCATTTCTGGAAGGCCTGGGTGCGTCCCATATTTAATTAGCACATCAGAAGAATGAGGTCCACAAATATTCATACAGCTCCAAGTCCTAACAGCTCTTCGAATTCTGCTGTGCACTCTCTTCTCTTCCTTCCCCCGTCCTCATTACGTAAAACCAGACACACACTACGTTTCTTCTAAGTCCCTGATCGTTCAAATCAACCATAAAAATTTACTACAAAGCTGCAGGGCATAAAGCTTCAGAATGTGAGCTTAAGCCAGACAGCTGGGTTCAAATCCCGGCTCGGCCACTTGAGCTAAGCAAGTTTCAGCTTCTCCATGCCTTAGAATCCTCCTGCATAAAATGTAGGTAATAATTTTACCTACTTTCTAGGGTAGCTGGAAGGGTTGAATTCATAAATGTGTGTAAAGCACCGAGCACAGGGCCTGTAGGCCCTCACACCATGTCAGCAGCTGTTTATTACGTGGCCACCATAGGCCAGCATTCTGCTGGGCATGCAGAGGGTCCAGAGTAGAGGCTGGTTCCACCCTGGAGAAATTCACATCAAAGGTGGGTGGGATAGAGACACAGCAGGGGTCCTCTCAAACTGGGGAACCACGGGGGCCATGAAGAGAGCAGGGCCTCCAGCCTGAGGGGACCAGGAAAACCCAGAGCAGAGGATCCCTGAACTGACTCGTGAAGGCAGAACGGGACTGAGAGGCAGGTGAGGTGAGGTGGGGAGGGCACTGCAGAGAGAGAGGCAGGAGCAGAGGCCTGAGCATAAAACGGCCTTTCATTTGTCATTGGCTTGGTCACCATCTCCGTCTCTACTCTCCTTGGATCACGTGAATATAAAAGATAAGCCTGGAAAAAAATAGTTCTATACGCAGAGCTAGAAAGATTAGTCTCGTTCTCCGTTCTGACAAGTTTTTATCTCGTTTCCTAGGTAAACACTGTGACAGAGACCTGAGGAGATACAGACCAAAGATTACAAACCACAGGTCACAACGCCTTGGTGCCACTCCGCATTCAGAACACGGGTGACTTTGCCACCGCGTGCCTGTCTTCTCCAACAAATATTTTCTATTCCCTTGCCTATGGGGAGGGGATTACCGCACTAAAGGCCACAGGAAAGCTGTTATCCTGAGCAGGATGGAGTTAATAATATTGTACGGGCGTATGTATGTATATTAAATTTATGGTTTAAGGGGATTCTTTACGCTTCCTCATGTGATCCACAATACAATAACTGTCTCCCCTAAAAACCTCATTTTGCAGATGAGGAAGGAAGCTCAGCAAGGTTATGTAACCTGCCTGAATCACACAGAGCTGAGGTGAGGTCGGGAAGAGGCCTGGTTTCCTGGCCCGTTGGCCACTGTTTCTCTTTTAATACCGCTGTACTTGAAGTCACTGAAAAGTAGTTTAAAAATATGCACGTGGCAGAGCGAAGGTACCAGAACTCTTTGTGGCACCAAGAGATGGTGTCTTTCCTTAGATGGAAAAATAGAGACAGGGAATTTAACCTTTATAGTATATGTTGACACATAAACCGCTCTCTGTGTCAAACGTTAATGCAGGTAGTTGAAACAACACTAGGTTCCTCAGACTCCTTTTGGAATGAGGTAAGTCTACCTCATAAAACAATAACCATGATTCCATTAATAATCAAAACCCAATAACAAAGCAGTATTCTTTTAAAAAAAAGAATTAAAAAAAGAATTAAAAAAAGAATTTAAAAAAAATTTTTAATGTTTATTTGTGTTTAGAGAGAGAGAGACAGAGTGTGCATGGGGTAGGGGAAGAGAGAGGGAGACACAGAATCCGAAGCAGGCTCCGCTCCAGGCTCTGAGTTGTCAGCACAGAGCCCAACGCGAAGCTCGAACTCATGAACCATGAGATCATGACCTGAGCCGAAGTCGGAAGCTTAACCAACTGAGCCACCCAGGTGCCCCCAAAGCATTCTTGACTGCCATTCTCTTACTCTAACCATCTGTATCCACCCAAAGTAGTAGTTGAAAAGAAACAGGTACAAGAAAATGAACAATTTTCAAAACGTCCACAATCAAATGAGTAGGAAAGGACCGTTTCCTCTTAATGGGAGAAGAGTTCAAGTTTGGAGGTGAAGTGTATCTAAAGAATGGCAGGCCCAAGCTAAGAACATGGTGCCCAAGCTTCAATCAACATGCGAAATGAAAGAGATGCTGATTTCCAGTGCCATGGATTTCTCCCCTTTGTCTTTACTGAATTACATTAAGGTCTAGAAATTGGCCATAGGGATCCATTTTTTCATTTGACGACAACTTTGCTTTTTGCCAAAAGCAAAACGCAAAGAGAAGTGATCTGAAAGAAGTCACTTCAGCTGAAGTTTCAAAGTACATGCTACTTACAGGTTCCTCTACATACAACATGAAGCCTTATGTTCTTTTACAGGGAGGCAGCTCTTTATAATTTAAAGAGAGAAGGCTTAGAAACAAGGATGTAGCTGGAAGCCTGGCTTGCTGCTCACAGCTGTGTGACCTTGAATTCTTTAATCCTCACTCTGTTCACCTGAGAAAATGATGTCAGCCTTATGGTAAGGATTAAATGTGATAACATATGTTAACATAATCCTGGATATCATGGGCACATTACAAACATCTATTGCCCTAATTCAAGGCCCAATTTCAACAGAAGATTGTCTTGAGCAAAGGCAAGACAATTCCTTTTGGGTAACTATTATATTTGGACTGACAGGAGTAATTCTCAGCAGGTTCATCCCACCGTTTATCTCTAAAATGATCTAAAAAAACTCTGGCTAATTCCAGGACCTTATTGCACCTCTCCCCAACCTCTGTCTCAGTTGCACAAATGCAGATTTATCAACAAACTAGATTCTCCACCATGGTGACTGAAAGATCGTTCATACATTTCAGAGCTAACCTTGAATTTTATGTTGAAATCAAAGCATCTTTGTAAATAGTGCAGAAGAGAAAGGAGAGATTGAGAAGGTGAATAACCATGGTCCTATTCATTCCACAAAGCCCAGTGCAGTGAAGGTGACTGGGGGATAGAGATGAAAAAGCCCCCAAGGGATTTGTCCCAAAAGCCAGCGTAAGAAAAATGCTACAAACAAAGGGAGAATAAAAATAGTATGAGAACCAACAACTTGGGAGAGCTTATTTCTAGCTGGTAAGATCAAGCAAGACATCATGGGTGAACCAGCCATTGAGATGGACTTGAGGAATGGACAGGATTGACACGGAATTTGGAGGAAAGGAGAAAAGCATAATCAGCGATGAGTAAGAGCTTTTTGAAAAAATACCCCTTATTGAACACAATGTAAAATAAAGATCAAAGAGGTGAGACACTAAGAAACGGGCGTATTTTCATTCTATTGGCCTAGAGTTAGCATGAAAAGATACTCTCAACCATTCAACTCGGGTAGAATTCACCCAAAGCATCAAGACATGCTTGGATGGCAAAGAAATGGAAACATTAAAGGCATAAATATGTCAACTTTATCCTCAATACACATTCATTTTCATCATCATCTTTATCGACAAGCAGCATTTTTCTGAGCACTGCCCAAGTGCAGAAAGCATTCTGCTAAGCACTGAGGACATAAAGTGACATAAGGCATGAATCTTGTTCTCATAGAAAACTGACAAATTAATCAACAAATGAAAGTGATTTCTCTTCCATATGGAGGCTCGAAGAAAATCCATTCAGTGTTTTTTCTCCAAAAATCCAAGGGATCAACATTATCCTACCCAAGAAAGACTTTCTACATCTGAGCACCCATAGGTAGCACCCAGGGGAGGATTTCTTCTGTAGTCCTTCTTCCTATGTGAGCTGAAGGAAAAACCAGGACACAGACATAAAGAGAACCAGGTAAGGACTGAAATCGTTCCCTTTCCCCCTTTAAGCCCGGAAACGGTCTCGGAATTTCTAACAAGGTGATAGAAAGGAGAGCCATAAACCCTGAAGATACCAATTCTGGCTCCTGATGAAGCTGACCAGCAAAACAAATATAAGGGAAAAGGCTACAGTGTCTTAATGATTTGGATGCTTTGCTTACACACAGCCAACAAAGGTTGATCTAAAAATTCAGATCGGTGTGCACACTTCTTGGGTCTCTCCTAAACACTTAGTGCCTCACTCCTCAGCACATCCCACCAAACCCCAGTGACAGTCCAAGCCACACTCATGACCTTTCTCTCCAATCTCTGATCACTATTAGCTGATGTTCAAAAAAAAAAAAGAACCAGGGTTTTTACTCTCTTATGGTTTGTCTTTTTTTTTATTATTTTTTTTAACATTTATTCATTTTTGAGAGACAGAGAGAGAGTGTGAGCGGGGGAGGGACAGAGAGAGAGGGAGACACAGAATCCGAAGCGGGCTCCAGGCTCCGAGCTGTCAGCACAGAGCCCGATGCGGGACTCAAACTCACAAACAAACCATGAGATCATGACCTGAGCCGAAGTCGGACGCTTAACAGACTGAGCCACCCAGGCGCCCCGTTACGGTTTGCCTTTTTAAAGGAGCACAGATTCATAAATCTGCTCTTTTCTTACCTCTACATTTAGGTTCACATTTATTTTTAAATGGGCAGGGAGGGAGCCAAAAAGGAAGGATGTGAGAAAACTATTAACTCAGCTGGCCTAATAATCAGTGATTAAAGTTACAGTCAGAGAAGAACGGAGCACAATACCTCCTACCCTCTTCCTCCTCTTCATGCCCTTAATATTCTACTTCAGGCACTGAGAGGGAGGGTAACGTGGCTAGTGAATTCCAACCAGCACTAAGATAATTGTACCATTCACACCCCTCACCAGTCAATCAGGGTCTGCTCATCCAGCCTCATTTATTAATAGTTTCCCTACACTTACACTGTTATAAAGGAATGCAATGAGGCTTTCTCTCTGAAACAAGAAATGGGGCACCGTCAATAAAGACTAAGTGGAAGGAACGATGTTTGCAGAACCAGGGGCCGTGCACCTTATTTCACAGCCACCCCTGTTTCAAGGGTGTCGAGGAAAGCAGCTCCTTGACTTCTCTAACTTTCCACGCCAGGCCTATGTCAACGTTGAGAGCGCTCGGGAATAAGCACAGCCCTGCTCCTAATTCAACACCAGTTCCACCCCTTGTATGCACTCTGCGCACTAAGTGCCCTCGTATTCCAACCACTTCCTGGGCCTCTGGCTCAGGGACCCTCTGCCCGTCACGTAACTGTTTTTAACAGCGATAGGGTCTCACTCTACCTGCTAAAACGCTAGGACCGCAGGACATTTAGAGAGACTAGGTGCCTTGTCAATCACCTTGCCCCCTGGTTCACAAGCATGGCCGCACATTAGAATCCCCCCTGGGGCATATTTTTAAATGACCTCTGCTTGAATCCCTTGTGGAGAGATTTAATTTAACTGTTTGGAGTACAGCCTGGGCACGGACATCACTGTTGTTATGCTGTTGTTGGGTTTTTTATATTTCTCTTCGTTGAAGCTCTCCGGGTGCCTTTATTATTGAGTTGGGATTAAGGAGCACTGCATAGCCTGTCTCACAGATTCAGAAATGGGAAAATCAAGGCCCAGAGGCAATGGCCCGCACACAGTCACCGAGTGCAACAACACGCACAAAAAGAGAAAGAAGCTTCTGACTCTCAAGACCACCACTGCCTCCACCACCATGTAGACAGCGACTGGATACCCTGCAAAAACTTAACATTTCTAAAGACACATCAAGCAGCACCGTGAAGGGCTCTGAAGATGTGTGGATGAGCAAATGCCCAACACTGGCTGACTTAAAAGACATGCATTCCAGAGGGGCCAGTGGGGCAGGGCAGTGAACGGGAAAGCAGTGAGAAGAGAGTCAGTAGACGTGGCCCTCCCCCACGGCTGTGTCTTTAAACTTTGGAGCTATTTGCACAGCTTTAAAATGGTGGTTGTAGAGGTCAGATCATCTTCAAGGTATTAATATTAGTATTAGAATTAAGTCTTGTTAGTATTAACATTCTTGTCCCATGTCTCTCTCTCTCTCTCTCTCTCACACACACACACACACACACATACACATTACTGTACCTAAACTGCACTGATACATTTAATGCATTTAAGATTATTTTTTACTATTGTATTTGGTAGGTAAGTCACTATACACGTATGCCCACACACACACAAGTCAGGCGTGTACGGGTGCATGTGGTGTGCACATATTGGGATGCACACGGAACACAATGATTTCTAACCCAAAGACACCAGCAACTGTGGAAGCTGAGTGACCAGACTGCTTCAGAACACGCACGCGTTTTTCACAGAGGACAATCAGCTTTTGAGAAAAGGATCAAAGACATCACCTCAGCTTTGGGTTTCTTCTGAGCCTCTCTTCTCCCCTCCCTTGACAACGCAGTGCTCTTATCCCACCGTCGGTTTTAAGTCCCACTTCTCAGAAAGAAACAGGATCTCTGATTTCCTAAGAAATTCTAACCAGCGGAAGCCCTGGCAGGGTCCATATAAAGATTAAACTGGACATTTCTTTCTACAGAAGGAAATGCACGCTCTTGGTGAGGTGGTGAACAAAAAGACACGGAGCGTGGCGTGTGTAGAGCATTGTCTGGTTTTCAGGAGTCAAGTGAGTTAATTAGTCAAAACCTTAAATTATCCTAATCTAGGAAGCTCTCTTCTTCGGACATCCCCCTCCCTGTAGGGCTGGACTCCAGGCAGGGTCAAAACCTGTCCTTCCGTTGCCTTCCACGTCTGCCACTCCCGCAGGCCCAGCCTGGCTCCCTCCCCTCTCCCCTCTCCTGTCCCTCTGGTCACACAGCCTCTGCTGCCCAGCCCCTCAAGTTGCCCTGGAACATTAGTCCCTCAAGTCAGCCCGTGGTGCCATTTGTTCATCCACACACCTTCAGACTCACACTGCTCTCTTTATATAGAGTGGATCTTAGGGTTACGGGAGGGGTGGTGGGAGGGGGGATGGGCTAAATGGGTAAGGGGCACTAAGAAATCTACTCCTGAAATCGTTGTTGCACTATACGCTAATTTGGATGTAAATTTAAAAAAATAAAAAATAAAACAAGTTAATAAAAAAAAAGGCTTCAAGCTGAGCTTCGGCTTCTTTTGCTAATGAAATGAGTATGAACCACAAGACACAGAAGACTGGTGGAAGTGGGGGAGGAGCAAAGGGCAGAAGGACAGGCAGCAGAAAAAGATGCAAATACATTTCAGGGTAACGTGCATCTCAAATCCATCCTCCCCTCTTAAGCACCCCTGCTACAGGTCCCTCAAGTGGTGGCTGAAAGTGCCTTCGCGTCACTTCCACGCCTGGGCATCTCCATGAAGAATGCTTCTAAAACACCAGGCCACCTAAAAAGGCTACCAAAAAGCATGCGGTAAATTCCCTGGCAATAACTGAGCCCCTCGTCCATCACTCCCCTTTGCCATTAAAGAAAGCAGCTAGCGTCTGAGTGGCGTGGCAACTCTCTACCTCTCTACTTTAGAAACACATGGGGCTAGGCTGGTCCTTCATTTCGAGTAGCTTGGCCTGGGCTAGGATCCAGCTCTCTCCTTGGCTACAAACCAACTAACAGCTGTCCCTTTCTTTATAATGGCCATCAACAAAGTTAGTTGCAATCCAGTGGCCTGACATGAAAATGGTATCATTTGCTCCAAAGCAAGCCTAATAAACAGGGCTAGGATTCATTAACTGTAGAATCACTAAAGCAGAAATTAGAGCCTCTGGCCTTTCCTTTTAAGAAGTCCCTGACTTTATTCTCTGGCCTCATCGTTTGGAGTCTGAAATTCCTAATCAATGAACCAGCACATTCCTGTGTTGCTCCTCTCCCCAAGTTCAGGGACGCAAGGAGGAGCAGAAGGCTTAGGGCTTTTATACCAATTTACCTCTCCATCTGCTCTCCATCCTCCTACAATGGCCATTCTCTCCTTCTCTTACATTTTATTTTTAAAAATAAAAACACAGTTTGAATGTCGACACCTCATTTTCCCAGGCTTCCTTCCTTCTAGATCTTACCTAAGTATATGATGGTCTCTTTACACATGTCTCCCCCATTCAATCATAAACTACTGAAAGGTACAAACCAGAGCTAATTTTTTCCTATAACACAGTTTTTGACAAATACTGGTTCTTAACAAATGTTTGTTGGATAACTGAGTAGAGCAAATGACATAAAAATAGATGCAGTTAAAAGAAGAGTGTGTGAAAGAAAAGAGACGAGGAGACATTAATAAGTAGATAAACACTATCTAGAGGAGAAGAACATAAAAAGAAAGAGAAGAATCAATTATAAGAAGGGCCAGAATAAGAATACACAGAGAATGAAAGGGGAAGAAGCAAAAAGACGCACATAAAAGACGGTGAAGAGTGACCGAAGAGGGGAGATGGGTGAACTTGGATACACGGATTGCTCTTGGATCTTTTCTTCTTTAAGAACAAAGCAGAAATTCTAAAAGTTCCAAGAAGAGAATACGTATGTGGAGCCGCCAGTGTTAACCATGATGTAGAATTAGGTTCAGGAATGAGACAGACCCCGGATGCATGGCCCGGGCAACTGTGGCATCACTGGAGAGTGTTAGGAGTGTGAAATCTCAGGCCCCACCCCAGACCTAGTGAATCAGAATGTATGCTTTAACAAGATCCCCAGGTGATTCCTATAAACAAAAAAGTTTGAGATGCGCTGATGTAGACATCTGACATCCACAGGTAACCCCAATGGTGTGGTGCACAAAGCATTGCCAGTAAGCAGCTACACAACCTTGAGCAAATCACTTCATGTCTCTGGATTTCCGTTTCTTCACCTGGGAAATGAGAAGGTCAGAGCAAATGCATTCTGAACAGTCGCAGAGCTCTGATCTTCTTGATCTCATCCAATAGCATAACTTCAAATCGTTCCTATACCCACCAGAACAAACAACAAACAGCATTATTTACTAATTAATATTTCACTTCCTCTCTCCACGCATTCACTTGGTATTTTTTCAAGTATCTGTTATGTGCCAGGCACTGTGTTAAGAACAAATGTGTTAAGAACAAACATCCCTCCCTGTCCTCAAGGAGCTCACAAACTTGTCAGGGAAACAAAGCATCGAAACAAAATTGGGATAAAGCGTGCTGATCATCATGAACGAGCACTGGCGATGCACAGAAGGCAGGGCAAACATTCTGCTTGGGGCAGTCACGGAGGATTTCAACAAAGGGCCAACATATGGATTACGTCCCTTTCCTGCCAGCCTCAGCTGCAAGCACTAAAAAGTGAAGAGACAAAAATAAGGTGGTTGGAGAGCGTCAAGGAACCGACCAAAGGCTCCTGAACACTCCTCTCTGGGTTCACAAAATGCCAAGACCACCGCACAAGAGATTTTGTGTAGTGGCCGCAGATAACGCCATCCATAGCCACAGGTACCCCCTAGAAACCCACCTCCTCTGACTTACGTCTTTTCCCTCGTTCCGACTACATTTGGTTCTTCTAGCATCTGCGTCCCTCTGAAAGGCAGTATCAATTCAACCACTAATGTACTCTCCCTAGAGACTTCTTCTGTGGTTTCAAAGAGGGGATGCACTTTAATAAATGTGAACAATTCATTAGACCAGCAACTCCTTTGATCTCTATGTATTTATAGAGACGACACTGGTATCCGACTGCATGCACAGTAGCAGAGACTGAAAATGTAATTTACTGAAAGGAGGAAATTTCTAGAATTCCTAAGGAGGCTGGAGAATGGCAGTGGTGAAAAGGAACCTCACTTGCCAGCTTATCCGCTCCTGACCCCCAACGAGTTACATGAGATGAGTGGCTTTGCCAGCCCTAGCCTTCCTGATTAAGGAGAGAAGGCTGTCGCTCAGAACAACAGTTTGCCAACCTTTAGAACGGTGAGTTCCACCCTGGCTTCCTTGCTGGTCCTGACTTCTACAGGCTGATTTGTTGCTACGGTTTCTTCCCACACAACCTGTCCTCTCCCCTGCCTCCTAGATTTCCTACTCCATAAATATTCATTACATTTGCTTTCACTTGTTAGCAGTGGTGGACACATCACCTTCATCTTCATCTTGCTGACCGAGAAAATAGGGGGGAAACCCCTGCATCCTGGGTTCATCGTCTTCATGGAGGAGAAGGGAGAATGTTTTACAAGGCAATGATGATGTGGCCAAGGGCTGGATCAGCCCAGTCCGTTTTTTCTCCCTGTCCAACACCACTCATCCCCCCCCCCAACCAATTTCAGTCCATGTGTCCACCTCCCAGGCACCCATGCCCCTCCCCACACAAGGCTGGTGCATATACATGAAGGTCACACAAGATGGTGGAGGTTCTGAGGCCATCTTTCTGGAGGTGAAGCAGGAATACAAAATCAAGGTACCTGCTGTTCACTCCTTCACCAGAGGAAGTCGCTCTTCTCACTCAGCCTTAAAAAGAAAGGCACTTGATGTGCAAAGTAGTGACTAGAGGAATTTTTTTCTTCCTCCTCCTTTCCCTTCATTTTACCCCCTTACTTAGTCTCTGCCTCTCTCTGCACCTACCCCTGCCATAAATTACACATATACGGTGGCAAAGAAAGACTCTTCAGACAGACAGGCTTCCTAGGAATGGAACGGAGAATGGAAATTACACAATCCAGGGGCACACCCTGCTCCTCTCTTTGCATGTTAACAGGTATCTCTAGGCGGCCATATCGCTCTGTGTTCACAGGTCCGTCATGCTTTGCTACACCTGAAGCATAGAGATAGAAGGCAACCATGTTGTTCTGCTGCCCTTCAAATCACCAATCTAAACTCCTTAACCTTGCTTCCTTGGGAAGTCTTTATTTCCCATCAGGTTTTTTTTTTTCCCCTTAATTGCACATCACAGAGGCTCCTCAACTGAAATTAAATTGGCTCTTCCTCCCACCAGCAGCCACATTTCCTCCCCATGGAACCCACACTGTAAGGGGGGTGGCAGAAGGAGAGATGACAAAATAGAACCTAGTCAGCTCTTTGTGCCATGAAGGAAAAAAAAAAAAAAAAAAAAAAGAGGACGGTGGCCTGGAGCAGCCCAGAGCCCCACGGAGTCACAGCCTCACCAAGACTGCTCAAGAGGACGGGAAAAGCCTGCCTCATCAGGGTTCCAAATGGCTTTGGACATGGGGGAGGTACAGACCACCTGTGGTGATTCCACCTGGAATCCTCCATAAGCCACTACCAGTTGGAATGTCTCCCCTTCTCTTTGTATCTTTCCTACCCTGGAGTCCTCAGCACCCTCCCCTTTTAATCTCTTGTCCTTCGCCTAGTTTTAGGGCCAACCCATGATGGCCTAGAACCTGGCTTACTCCCATTAGCATTCTGGGAGAATGTGGCTGAGACTCTGTCAAAAGCTCTGCTGTCAACCTGGTCACCAACCAACATGACGAAGGACCTAGTCACTGTAGAGCCCTGTCGCAGGCACCAGGCACGCAAAAGGGGCATATGCCCTACGGACACCCACCTCGCCTTGTTCATCTGCACGTAGGAAATCATTGCACATGGAGCTGCTTTTCCCACCCATACCTCTGTTCTATTTCGAAGTAAAATTAAGAATACATCCTCCCACTCGAAGGAGTAGAAGCAGATGGAGAACTAGCCCGGGTGTCTATAAGGTGAGCACACACCCGATAACCTCAGCTGTTTGTAGATATGGTGAGAACGGGGCTCAAAGTGGGATCCCACTCTCTCATTCTGATGACACCATGGTTACAGATCGCCGCTTAACGGATAAAAGCTCAAAAGAATGAAACCTGGAGGAGAGGAGTAGCGAATGTGGATTATGTCCATCCTTTCTGGACAATGAAGAAATATCTTCTGGTATGATGTCGAGTGACAAGGATCTTCTGCTACTTCCCCCACATCCCTTTGGTATTCTGGACCGTTTCAAAGTACAGTTATTAAAAATGCCAGAATAAAAAAAAAAAGATTTGGGGGTAAAATGCTTTCAAGAAGACCAGTGATGTAATGATTCTGCTACGTTATTTTGAAGATCTTTATCTCAACCTGATTTCTGCATCTAGGCACTTTCCGAGTTTGGGGGTGTACCGTCAGTGGACCAACGAGGAGAGCACCAGTCACCAGTTCACCATCATGGCCCTCCAGCCTGTGGATGATCTGCCTTCCTCAGGAGTTGTCTTGGATTGCATGAGCGACTAGCTGAAGAGTCATTAGCTAAGTCTTTTCTGTTTCTCCTGCTATTTCTCCTTTCAAGCCCCTAAAAATACTGCCTCGCCACCTTCCATATGCCGTAAAAATTGATCAGAGGGGGGGAAAATAAAGTATTAATTCTCTTTTGAAGGTACAAGACTAACACATGCAAACAGCACATCTCTTTGTTTAACACAAAGACTCACGTGTCGAATTCTGCACCCCTTCCACATGCACAGCATTTCAGAAGTCTGCAAGATAGCCATTTTGCAAGAGTGTGGAAGTAACAGTTTGCTTGGAGGATGTGTGGGTATAAATAGATGTGTAGACAGAAGGAGAATTTTACAGCTCAAAAATAATAGCACATGAAAAGATATAAATTAAAAGGAGACTATTGACAGAATTCCTTCTTTCCAAGCTTAAGATTTCAGTCCTTTTAACCTGCAGCATCCTTCAATTCCAGGTGTTCTTAGACCAGCCTGATTCCCCACCTAGACCTGTCCCTCTGCAGTAGGCCTCCCGGGATCTCTGGGCCCGGTGTCCATGCTTTAGACAGCAAGTGGACTTCAGGGCAACAGCCACAGTAATCTCAATCATCATTTTCATTTTTTAAAGGGCATTAAAAAAAAAAAAAAACAACCCTAGGAAGGTAGGGACAGGAGACAGAGAGGCATGGAAGTGTCAAGGGGGAAAAGCTAGCCTGAAAAAAAAATTTTTTTTTCTAGATTCCCATAAAAACCAGAGCTTTATCCCTGGGTGAATAAAATGCTATTTAACTCAAAAATCACACAGGTCTCCCATGCATGTCTACATACATCAACCTTTATGCCATCCAACATCTTCCATCCTTACATACATCCACCCCCAATGCCTCCTAAAAATCCAAAACCTGTTTGATGAGGAAGGAAAAGGAATAACATGGGAGATTTCCCCCTTAGTAATAAGCCCTTTTTTTCCCCCAAACCAGCATTATTTTATTATCTTGTCACCGTTTCTTCCAAAAATTCCACTTGAGGGATTTGAAGAGAGAGATAAACAAGGAATCCCTACCCCAGGTGAGACGAAAATAAAATAGAATTTGCCCTACCTTGGTTTGTAGAAGACAAACCTCTAGACGGACAGATTAAGGGAGTGAGCATGTTGGGAATGTCCAGTCTCCTCTTCTCGCTGGCATATCCATATAAGAAAGACGAAGGATAAATGAAAGGAAGATAATTTAAAATCCAATTTTGCGTGAATTTTGTTTTAATCTTGTGTCTTGAAGAGATGCAAATTCAAAGAAAAAAGACTGAATTCAGAGGTAATTCAGGATATGGAGAGCAGCTCACAATGCAGAATCCAGAGTAATTATTCCATTTGCATGTGAGGTTAGTGGCTGGGCTATTTTTTTAATGCTTCTTCTGGCAATTACGGTTTTTGATTTTTGGAGCTTTAGTGGAGGAGGCTCTGTGTAGAGAAGCTGGGGGCCGGCTCTGTCCCTCCGTGGAGCATGGTCATTCCCAAAGCGTCCCCTTCCTAAGGGGGAAAAAGAGGCGGTCAGGGTTTGATTCGAGTGTCCCCGGAGGGTGAGAAAAATGCATCCCGAAAAAGATATCAATTCGTTTGAAGGAAAAGGGGGAGGAAACCCCGCATTTCCCACAGAGTGCACACGAGAGGAATTGAAAACAGCTGGCACCGGTCTATAAATAATTCAGAAAAGGTCTGGCTATACCATTCCTGGGACAGGCATGGATGAGAGGTGGGAAAGCCAACCTGAATGGAAGAGGAGAGAGGGAGGGAGGGAGCAAAGGAGGGAAGTGGTAAGGAAGGAGGAAGGGAGGGAGAAGCGGCACCACAGAGCAACACACACTCACACTCACACGCAGAAACACAATCCCCACTTAACTCGCCAGCAAGTGCGGCCCCCAGCCCCATCTGCAGTGCTGCTGACATGTCTGTCTCGCTCTCCCCATCGCCTCCAGCAGCAGCGCCTCCTCCCACCCCGGGATTGTGCTGAATGGGTTCTGATTGTGCACTGGGTGCACACTGGGCATTTCTTGGAAGGGGCACACTGACACGCGCGCACACACACACACGCCCCCGACGCGCACGCGCCCCCGCGCGCGCACTCACACTCACCCCCGCGCACACTCACCCCCGCGCACACTCACGCCGCCGCCGCGCTGATGTGCAGCGCACGGGGCTTCACCTGCAACGTGTCGATTGGACGGATGGTCGCGGCGCGTGGCTACGGCCCGGGGCACCGATGCCCAACCTCTCTGCTCGGTAAGGGGATTAACCCTCCCCAAAGACCAGAGAGAGCCCTACCCCTTCACCCTAAAAAAAAAATAAAAAATAAAAAATAAAAAAATCTTTTTTTTTTTTTTTTTTTTTTAAAAAACCACGTCCAAATTAGCAAGTGCCGGTTCTGCTGGATTTAAGAGCTTCACCTAACACCAGGTTAGTTAACGGTTCACCGCTTCGACCCTTTATCTTCCTGACACCCCCAAACCCCAACACTGAGACATGAGACTCCAAAGCGAATTTTACGTACCGACTCGGAGCGCCTCAGCGATTGCAGAATCTCCGGAGAGGGGTGGCGGGGGGCAGGGGATTGAGGGTTTTTCTTCCCTGCAAAGCAGGATTGATAATCCGTGTCGGGGGTTTTGAAGTTCACGACTCTTCTTGGCCAAGCAAAAGAAAATGCATTCGGACGCCAGCACTTCTGGATTGTGGTCATCAAAAATCACCCTGACGAACACTTTCGATAGGAGCAAAGCCCCGAGATTTCCTAGAGGTGAAGAAGCCGAAGGAAGTGGTTTTTGAAAAGGGGTGGGGGGACCTTCCTTTCTCAAAAAAAAAAAAGGGGGGGGTGGAGAGGCAGGAGCCCAGATTCCAGTTGGTGATGATCGGAGCCGGGGGAGGGGAAGCGGGCGGGGGCAGGCTGTGCAAGTCAACCGCGCGGCAGCGGGAGAGGAAGGGGAGGAGGGGGAGAGTAAGAAAAATGGGTATTAATCACCGGGGACGGGGGCTGGGCGGGAGAGCACAGGTTGCCTGGTCTGGATTTGGGTCTCACACCCAAAAACGTGCCCCCCCCCCCCATACACACCTACCTCACACACACTGGCTCTGGTGGGGGGAGAAACCCACGAAGCCAGGGAAGATGTTTCTGCTCCCAGGCTGTGTGTGTGCGCCCGTGTGTCCTCTTTCTCCACGCCCCCCACCCCACCCCACCCCCAAACCCCTGCACCCCCTCACTCCTATTGCTAAGACTCCGGCGGAGGCAGCCTTCCACGTCACGTGCTGGGGGAAGTGGGGTAGGTAGGGGGAAAAGGCTTAACCCGAGTCCGTGGCGCCTCCTGCCGGCCGCAGTGGGGCACAGCAATGAGAAAGGGCTGCTAAGGGGTGTGGGGAGCGAGACAGTGCCCCCGGTGGGCGGCCGCACTCGGCTGCAAAAAGCGTCTGAAAGGCGGAGCTGCAGTTTGAAATTTAAGACCCTTGCTCTCTTTTCCACAAATCAGCCTTGGCTTCCTACGGGCAGGCCATGTGCAGGACGCAGTTTAAAGCCGGGTTCTTGCCTTCAAGGAGCTTAAGATCTATTTTGAGCACACGAGGCTGACGGGAAAACAATGGGAAACAAAGAAAGGCAAATGTAATAAATTAAGGTCTAAATTGTGTAGTACAGACTGTATGTGTGCTTTGCTGACGACTAGCAAAGGTTCGAGGTGTTTGGCATTTTTTTTTTTTTTAATTAAAATAGACCCTGCTATTTAAAGACATTGAGATGATGATGGGATAGGGGAATGATCCTTAAATTAAACTAGATAGCATGGCATTTACAAACCCACCCTCTTGTAAAAGGTAAACATCCATTCGTTTCTCTCCCTCTTAAACTGCTTTCTGTTTTAATAGCATTCCTCACTACCTGTAGTATTGTTTATTTTTAATATTAATATCATCGTGTATGCATCATTTTTATCCTGATCCGTTGTCTCTTCAGAGATCCAGAATATTATAGTGATGGAATGTTTTCATACTGGTTATATCATGAGCTTCTCACCAACGTTCCTGAGAAGCAGCCATATAAAACACACAGGCAATAATCCTATGTAAAGTGGCGACACCTGGTCATTTGGAGCTTTGATCTGTGAGGAATCCATCAGATCTGTCCCGTGGCCCTATAGACCAGGAGGTAGTCATAATATATCTGAACTAATTCATGGTTCCTAGTTTCTGTTAGGCTTCCTTTATTGTTGCATCTGAGATTTTTTTAAGGCACTCACAAACACATAAGCATTATATGAAAACACAAATACTGAAATTATTCTCTCTCAGTAATGGTATTGCTGCTCTTCTAAGACAGGGTAGGGTTGATCTTCCAACTCTTTGGAGAACTACAGAACCACTCCAGAGGTGCTGTGCCCCTTGAGACACAACAGCCACCCCAAGCCCCTCTATGTCCAGGTGTCTAGGTGGTAGAACATAGATTCCAGGGCCCCGTAGATTCCAGAGAGCAAGGGCCCCATGGGAGTCTCCTGAAACGCTTCCTTGAGTCTCCCAGGAATGCCAGTACCTTCAGAATAATATCCAAACTCATTCAAGGGTTGGCCTTTAACCTACTTAAAAAAAAAAATCTCAGAGCCCACCTTCCCCTTCCTACCCCAAACCCCTTTCACCAAAACTGGGTCATTCTTTTCTATTTTCTTTTCTTCCCTTTCTGGACCCAGTAATTCCATTCCAGTCTGTTCACTTTTGCAAGTACAGAGGGAAGGATGAACTCTCTGAGCCCCCTCTCCCTAATTAAGTCCACCCTCTCCTTTAGTTTCTAGCTCAAGTCCCACCTCATCTGAGGATATTTTCAGTCAACCAAGCATTCCTAAATTGATTTCTGTAACAACTGCAGGACTTTTAAAATGAAGTATGACACCTTACCCCCATTCCCCTGCCTCCCACCCCCTGCATTGGGAAATGCGTAGAGGAATTTGTATGGTACTGGCGCGTATGATGCACACACTGGAGATACTACACACACCAAAAGGGTCGTCTGGTCCTGCGTCCTGAAGAACTGGCCCAAAAGGAAAATAATACTTCCATAAGCTATTTATGTTGAACCATATGAAACTGCTGGTAATCAGTCATATGAAACTGCCAGCCATATGAAATAACCATTATTGACCTCTAATAAAAAGGCCATTTCACAAAGCTAAACTTAAAATTGTATACTTATGTAAATCTCCTGCCCTTCCCAATTACTTAACTACTTAAGGAGATAGACCGGCATAAACGTTATCCATGTGTTTCCAGCACCTGACTGTTGGTTAGCAACCTCAGGAGTTCACCTGGTGAAATTCTAAATTGGTTCCTGGACACAGAGAGCAAGGAAAGACTGAAGAAAGAGACAGACCACTCCAGATTGGTAGGTGGCAGTTTTAATAAGCAAGACAACTTACCTACCTCGTCTTGGGCAGCCACAAGATGAGTGGATCTCAACACCTGCCCACCAGAATCTTAAGAGTCTATATAGAGGCCATAATGGTGTTCAGTCATGTATGCAGTTCAGCTGGTCTCAACCCATTACTCTCTAAGCTGTATCCTTGAAGTGGCTCCTAGCACGAGAACCAGTGGGTAGAATGTACATTCCAAGGACAGGGAAGGGGGGTGAGGAGTTTCCAATTGCTCAGTCCAGCTTGTGGGTCAACTGGGAGTCACATCCTCTCAATGACCTCCTCTAACAGTGGCACAATCCCAGACATGAGGCCTCAGTATTTTTTTTTTTTTAATGACTATTAGAAACCACTTTCCCAAGTAGTTTTGCTAACTCTGGAAGAGCTAATTCTAGGAACCATGCAGCTTTTGAGTGGAAGGCGGCATCTCTTCACCATGGTGTTCTTTGCCTATCGTCCATTCAATGGAAGACCTCTCTCCTTATTTCCTAGACTCCCTGTCACTTCCCTGCACTTCTCATGAACAACCTTCGCCTCCAAGGACCACAAGCCTTGCAATAAAACTGTTTTCAAGAATCACCCAGATTCATAAATTTGGAACACCTTTTCTCAACATTGCAAATATGTATTTCCTAACTCCTAGTCAGGAAGCACAAAAAGCAATATTCTAAAAAGACAAGATGTTGAATTATATTTCACAGCATAGTTTATTGAAGTAAAAGCTCTTGCCTGAGGCCGCTCATGACACTGATGCAGGTATTCTGCCAGCTCTCTTAACCAGAGAGGATCCTAGGGCGCCTGGTGGCTCAGTTGGTTAAGCGTCTGACTCTGGATTTTGGCTCAGGTCATGATCTCACGGTTCATGAGTTCGAGCCCCACACTGAGCTGCGCTGACAACAAGGATCCTGCTTGGGATTCTCTCTCTCCCAATCTCTCTCTGCTCCTACCCCACTCAGGCACTCGTGCTCGCTCTCTCTCTCTCTCTCTCAAAATAAATAAACAATAGAGAGGACCCCAAGAGATGCAAACACTCTTGTCCATGGCCTCATCAGCAGATGCAAAACCCATGCCTTGCTCAGCCAAAAACAAAAAAACAAGTGGGTGGAGTATATTAATCTCACAAAATCTGTCATATCAAGCCCTGGTACCACAGGGTAGGGCCTGAAGTTTACAATTTGGGGTTCCTCTTTAAGGAAAAGAGTAGAAATATTGAAAGTGAATATTTACTTAAAATGAGAAAATAAATCACAAATAAAAAATTATTTGATACTTATTAATGCCGCAAAATATTTTTAATTAAATAGTAATTGTAGGGGCACCACCCACTGACTGGGTGGCTCAATCACTTGAGCTTCCAACTCTTGATTACAGCTTAGGTCATAATCTCAGCGTTCGTGGGATCAAGTCCCACATTAGGCTCAGCACTAACAGCATGGAGCCTGGTTGGGATTCTCACTCTCTCCCTCTCTCTGTCCCTCCTTCACTCATTCTCTCTCAAAATAAATAAACACTTTAAAATAAATAAATAATTGTATTAGCTATTGCCTGCCTGTTCTATAATACTTATTTTTCTATATTTTTTGACTTCATACTCTTCATATTATGATTTATAATATCATTTCTATGGAAATAACAGAAAGAATCCAGTCTCTCCTGTACCGTGGTTGCTCAAAAATTGTTCTTCATTACTAATCACTTAGACAAATTTCTTATTGGTTGTAGTGCAATGTATGTTTTTAGAATTGCTGTCAAATTAGGGAAAACCTTCATCAAATTTCTTTATTTCTTTTATGTATAAGTTGTAAGGTTTCAAGAATTTCAAGTTTTCTTGAACAGTGATTAATACTAAATATTCCTTGAGTTGATGACACTCATTAACCAGTTTGCAATATATTAAAAGTTTTGCATTATCTTCATCAATGTTAGTATTTTGTCTCAAACCTGCTAGGAATTTAAATCTTTTTCCAGTGTATTCATTTGGTTCACTCCTCTTCTATAACTGGATTATCGAACAATTCAGTTTGATAACAATTGATAATAATTAATAACAATTCAGTTATTATTCAAAATTTCTCTTTTCTTCTTAAAGAATTACAGTTTTGGTATGACTTGAAAAAAAATGTTGCAATTTGCTTCTTAATGTCATGTTGATTTCTATTGATGTCAATGCTAATTGTCTTTTTTATTTTACATGCATTAATTGTTATGTGACTTTTCTTAGTTTTCCAATAAATAAATGTATATAATAAAAGAAAGAACTCCTCAAATATGTTCCAAACAGCAGTCTATAATTTCTCACTCATTTTATTAAAATGTCCCCAAATGTCTTTCCAAACTGCAGATAAAGTGGCATCATCAAGCTTTATCAACTCTTTGAAGAAGTGTTTTAAATTTTTGAAGAAACATCTTTAAGTCTATGTTCAGGTTTCCCTTCCCAGCCTAGGAAAAATTTTAGAAGCTTAATGTTGATGTCCTCATGGTACAAAGCTTGAACAGCTTTCTAATGGGAAGCATTACACTTGGATTCTTTAAAGAAAATTCTAAGTTGTCAAATATCCTATTTGTGAGACAAATCTGAAAGGGAAAAAAATCGCTACAAAATACAAAAGTGGGCTACAATTTCAGGGAGGGTGGAGGCAGCTTTTTCTCCAACTAGAATAAGGGGATGAACCACTGAGCACACGACCTGTGAGACCTTCCATGTCACAGTGCTGGGGGAGGGGGCACAAGGAATCTTCCTGGAAGCTATTCCTTCATTGAGAAAGCTGGCAGTAAGTTACCTCTATAGGGAACTGATTGCAAGCCGCATAAATATATCTCACTAAACCCAAGTTACATCATTCCCAACACCAACCTTCCCTTCTCTTCGGCTCAAAAATGCTCGCCACCACTCCAACGACACCCAGTGCGAGAGGAAATCAGACGGAGAAAGTTGGAGTGGAAAGAGACAGCAGTCTTAAATGACTGCAATTAAAATATGCTACTTTTGCAGATTTTACTAAAACATTTGGACACATTATTAGGGCCTCTCCCACAGCCTTAGAAGAAAGGGCCCCAAGTGAGGGGCTGGGAATCTGAAGCTGCATTAGCTTCAAAGTCAGTCTGCCTCTGCTCGTTACCTAATGTAAAACAGGATTCCTGGTTTCTAGAGAAAATATTCGAATTTTATCTTTGAAAAAATAATTTGTTAAAGGCTCAGTTGACAACATGCATATTAATGCCTTCCGCTGAATCCAATCCATCTTCTTTTGCTTGCAATTCCTGGAGTGTACAGGAAACACAGAGCATTCAATTTTAATAACTCTTACAAGCATATGAAGATCCTGATTCTACCATCATTACTCTTGTAAAAGAATCTCTATTTTGTTCTTATCATAATGATATTAATTATTCAACGCGGGCACTCTGCTTTCAAAGGGATACTTAAACAGCCTTCAACCCCTCCCCCTTGTCTGAAGTCCTGCCTGGCCTCCAACAATTGAAAAAGTCTTCAACATCCACTGCGTTTTCACTGAGCCTGTTGTGTTCCTCGTAACAGTTCACTTCTACACATTCACATCAGATACTCAGGGCAACGTTTCTTTAATACTTCCCTAAATGGTCCCTTTTCTTTTCTAAAATACACAATGGGGGCAGAAGGAAGGAGAGAAAGAGGAGAGGAATAAATAAGACTTTCAGAGAGAAGAATCATTGAATCCAGAAAGTAGATATAAGTTGTGATATGATAGTAAGTTCTCTGTTAAAAGAGAGAGAGAGAGAGAGAGAGAGAGAGAGATGATGATGGGTTTTTTTTAAAGAAATCCTTTAGAATCTTGATTTTTTTTAAGTTTATTTATTTTAAGAGAGAGAGAGCAGGGGAGGGACAGAGAGAGAGAGAGAGAGAGGGAATCCCAAGCAGGCCCTGCACTGAGCATGATGCCAGGCTCGATCCCACAAACTGTGAGATCATGACCTGCGCTGAAAATCAGGAATCGGACACTTAAGCGACTGAGCCACCCAGGCACCCCTGGAATCTTGATTTTATCTACCTGAATCGGTTTTGTTTTACTTTTCTTTTTTTCCACCTAAATATTTGGGGGAGGGGGAATGGTCTCTATTTTCACCGTTATGATGTAGGGAAGATGCTCCCTTGGTGTTTCGCTATCAGATTGATCAAGCTTCTTGAGAAATGTGCCCTAATTTCTTTTACGACAGACAATACAGATGAGAGATTCTGTCTCTATCTGAAGGCATTCTGAACCACCTTACCAGAGGCAGTCAGATAATGATGCAAATGGTAAAACAAAATGGAGATAAATTTTGTAGCCCTCCTCTCACAAGGTCCCTCCTTTCTCATCACATCATGCCTTTTCTCCGAAGGTTTGTAAGGTGTTTTCTTTGTGAGCCACGCATCCATTCCCCCAATATCGTTTTTCCATTTTAGAATCTGCCTCCTTTTGTGGGCCCTTTATTCCTGGAGTCATCACCCTCCAGGCACACACTACCCCTTCCTCATGCCCCCTTCACAGTCCTTTTATCCTCCAGAGTAGCTTTTATTGATAGTGACTTCTGCCCACTTCGCACTGTCCCTCTGCCCCCATCCCCTGTCACCCTTCGCATTGGCAGCCAAGAGACCTTATGCAGAGACCAGTGAAAGGAAATAAGGACAAAGCATAGGGATCTCCTGCCTTAAATAAGGGAAAGAAGACCCAGTAGGAGACCTGGGCAGGCCGTTGACGATCACATGCAGAGACACTGGTCCCACAAAATAAATGGGAAATTGTGTGAATTAAGCTGGATCTCGTTAAGCTGGATCTCCCCGGAGAGCATGCAAGTGTGCACGCACATGCACACACACACACACACACACACACACACACGCACACACACGCGCGCGCGCACACACACCCTAGCATGTTGACGGAATTCTGAGGTGCCAATATGAGGCAAGGAGTGGTTATTCCTCAGTTGTTCCAAATCCACACAATCACCCTGAGAAGCGCGTAACGTAAGCTCCACCAGGGCAGGGGGCTGGTCCATTTGTTCACTGCAGCACTCCCAATACCCAGCGTGGTGCCTGAACGAATAAATGTATGAATAACTTCTAAGAGGACCCTAAGAATGAGGTCAGTAAGTATTCAAAGAAGGACTTTCTCTACCTCTGTCAGAGCTGCATTACAGTGAGCCTGCTTGAATGCTCCCCACGCTCCCCACCCCTGGGGTTTAGTTCAAACTCCCCTTTGACACTCCGGTTCCTTCACAGTCCAATCCCAAACTCCCTCTCCTCTGTATCTCCTCATAACATGCACTCATTTTTTATTTTTTATTTTCTGTTTCTCTAAGTTTATTTATAGGGGCGGGGGGCAGAGAGAGAGGGAGAGAGAGAATCCCAAATGGGCTCTGTGCTGGTAGCGGGGCTCGATCCCCTGCACTATGTGATCATGAACTAAGCCGAAATCAAGGGTCAGATGCTCAACCGACTGAGCCACCCAGGAGCCCCTTCATGTTGTTTGCAAACTGAGATGTATTTTCTGTTTAAATTTAGATTTGAGTTTTATCAAAGTGATGTAAGCGAAGTTTAAAATAATCGGGTTGTCCAACAGCAGTCCTCAGACCTCCCACCGCCACCTCCCTAAAGGCCACCACATTCAGCTTTTTTTGTTCCAACTTCTGGCACTCACCCTCAGTTAAGATACTCTTAACTGTCTGTTGACATCCTACTATGGAAGGTCAGAGTGTGTGTCTCTTTCACAAATAAAAACAAAAACTAAGGTACCACATAGTACACACCACATAATGTACTTCATCGGTGCACATTTCCTACTCTCATATCCTCTAACAGGTATATATCATAATTATACTTAAATCAATATTCAGAGTTTACAGTTGTCCCATAAATGTCCCTTATTAGGTTTAGTTATCCTTTCTCTTAAGTCTCCTTTAGTTTAGAACGGTTTCTCCATCTTATTTTGTCTTTCACGACACTGACATTTTTGGAGAAATTGGGCCAGTTAACTTATAGAATACTTCATAATCTGGAATTGTCTGATTCTATTCCTCATGAATAGATTAAGGATAAACATTTCTGACAAGGTGCTTTTGCATTAAATTAGCAGGAGGTACATAATGCCAGTGCGTCCCATTATGGATTAGGGCAAATGTGATCATTGATTTGGGGGTATCTCAATTGTGAAGGTATATTTTCTTCTTTGTAATTACTAACTTAAGACTGTAAGGACTAAAAGGACCTAAAAGCTATGACTTCCCAGTAACTATGAGCACACCAGGCACCCAAATCCAGGTTTCTAAATACCATTCTCCAGTAAAAGAAACCAAGAAATACAAGGTGGTCCCAGAACATTTTGTTTGGCCTGAAAGCAGGGAAGTGGTTCTAAAACTAATGGGAACATGTCAAAAGGACATATGATCCAGCTGAAAGGATTTCTCGCTGGCAGAATTTGGGACTATTTTAGCTCAAAAAAGAGTAACGACCATATTGATTATGAGACATTGAATAAAAAAGACTCCATTAGTCCATAGGGACACTCAAAGGAAATGGTGGTGGGCACAGGGAATAAAAGCTCTTCTTTACAAATATCCTAGCTAATAAATGCTGAAGGAGTAACAGAATTAGAGGCTCACCATTTTACAATCTCCAGTGTAATAACCAATCGTCAGTGAGAACTGATAAATGCTTTTTTGATGATGATTTTTGGCAAGCCACAATTATACAACGTGCTTATTCTTAACCTATAAAGATTATTATGCCCTTTTTTAAAACTTCAAAATGTATACTCTCACATCTTCCAAATACCTCTTCCTCTTCATCCATGTTTACTCATACATTTCATAAACCCTTCCAAATTTCCTTCTCTGCAAAATTTTTTCTTTTATCCATTGGTGGATTGCTGTGAGCACTGATTCATATACAATTTAGTGACTCCATAGAGAAAAATCGTTTAGCCTCTATTTAGGAGCAATATCTGAATTTCTTCTTTTTTGAATAAAAACACTTCACAAATCTCTTTTTACAAAATGGTAAAGCGTATCTCAAAGCTAGTTAGGTAGTGTACTCCAAATTTTAAAATACTGATTCAAAAAAACATTAACCAAACACTGTCTATGTGTAAAGCAGAGTGCTTAAGTCCTGTTGGAAAAATAGAATAAGTAAAACACATCTCCGCCTTCTAGAAGTTTAGTCTAAAGAAAGGAAAAAAGTATTTATGTAATGAAACAATAAATGCAGAACTATTTCACTCCAATAATAGAGATAGAAGTAAGACACTAAGACCCCAGAAGTAAGATCCATTCTTTCCAATAGAATGTGGAAGATTGCTTTAGTGGCCCCAATTCTTCATCTCTTCCTATAACCACACCTTTGCCATGTAACTCTGCAGTCCCCTCCCACAGTGAGAGGGCCATCCTTGCCTAGACCTTGACTTTGAGTTTGGCAGTGTGACTTTCTTTAGCCAACAGAATGAGGCAAAATTGATGGTGTGTCAGTTCCATGAGTAGGTCTCAAGAAGCCTGCATATTTCTGCTTGAGCTCTCAAACCTCTGCCGTTGCCATGAGAAGAGCATGTCTAGGCTAACATGTTTGTCCTAGTAGGAAAGAAGAGACAGGCAGAACAAAATTAGACACCCTAACTGAGCCCAGCCTACTTCAAACAATCTTCAGCCAACCCCTAGGTCTGTGAGAACAAGTGCTTAACGTTTTAAGCCACTGAGTTTTAATGTGGTATATGGTGCAGCAATTTTATCGCAATAACAAACTGATACGCAGAGGGATGGAGGAAATCTTGCACCCCAGAGGATGTGGTATTAGTTCTGAACTTAGAAGGAGCAGACCTGTTTGTTCAGCTGTAACTGACACATAATATTACATTATTTTCAAGTGTATAGCATGATTTGATATTTGTGTACATTGCAAAATGGTCACCACCATAAGTCTAGCTGACAGCCATCACCACACACAGTTACGATCTTTCTCTTGTGATGAGAACTTTTAAGATCTCTCTTAGCAACTTTCAGGGATACAAAACAGTATTATGAACTATAATCACCAAGGAATTAGACCATTCTAGGTTGAAGGGAAAGCATAGGCAGAATCTCAGAGGCATATTCAAGGAACAGCAAGTGATGGAATACAAAGCCAAAGAGGAATGTAGTAAAACGATGAAGGCAGGTTCTGGAGCCTATTGAATTCCATATGAAGGAATCTGCATTTTATTTTTCCCTCCATGGTTCTGAGGAAGAGAATAATTTCATGGGCCCTAGACTTCTGGAAAATAATGTTAGCAACAATTTGGGTTAAATGCAATGGAGAAAAAGGAATCAAATTACAAATGATTGATTCCCTAGGATGTACTGAGTGCTTTACCTTAATTATCTCATATAATCTCTCAATAATCCTATGAAGTAATTATTGGTGTCCTTTCATACAGATGAAGAAAAAGACATAATGAGATTAAGTAACTTTCCCCAAATCCCTCAGCTGGCAAGAGATAGAGTTGGGGTTCAAGGTCAGGTTGCATGACAAGAAGATCATATTATCCTCTTTCTACGACGATCATTCTGCCTCCCAAATACTGGATACAGGCAGCAAATCAGGAAGCTATTGCAGTGGTTATGAATTATGACAGTGGCAATGAGGAAAGAGAAGAAGGGATAGATTTTAGATTATACAGTTGCATTTATTTATTTGTTTTTTTTGTTTATTTATTTATATTGCCAAAATAAAACTGTCAGGATATAGCAATTGGCTGAATATGTCTGGTGACAGGGCACGATAAGAAGATCCCACATTTTTTAGCATGACTAACTGAAGTGTTGTGATGCCATAAGATAGGAGACAGAGGAAAAGCAGATTTGATGGTAAGAAACCAGACATTAGAGTTTAATTATCATCTTAGGAAGCTTTCTGATCGATGATAATATTAATAATAACGCTCATTGAGCACTGTTCTTAGTGCTTTGCATTCAGTAATTCACTGATCCACACAACAGCCCTATTAAGTAGGTGTTATAATCCCATGTTATTGATAGGGAATCTGAGGAATTGAGAAGTTAAAGAACTAGCAACGATGCTTGTATATAAACCAGACAATCTGGCTCTCGTGCCGCATTCTTAACAACTGCACTCTTGAATCAGTCCGTGATGGTTCTTCTAACATGCCAGACCCCAGTCCTAAAAACTGTGTCAGTCAGGATAGTCAAGGTCATGCTGCCATGAAGAGCCACCAAACAACAGACGCTTAACACAACAAAAGATTACTTCTTGCACTTTCAAAATCCTGCAGATTCCAGCCAGCCTTCAAGACCTAGTTCTCTGTGTGTCAAGAAAACACTCTCTGTTGCCTCAGTCTTAGGTCACTTGCATGGCAAAATGTACTACCAAGATATCAGCCATAAGGAAAGAGAGGAATTACGTTTCTTGAACTGGCAGTTAAATGTTTTGTCCTAAAAAAAAAAGAGACCCATCTCACACCTGCCTATGTTCCACCAGTCAGAACTAGTCCCATGGCTAAGCCCAATTTCATCGGGGCAGGGACAGTTTTATCTAGAGCAATTCTATCTAGAGCAAGCAGAGCCATAAATATTGTTGCACAGCATTGATATCTACTTCCTCAACTATACAGCTTCTTGTAGCATGGCAGTAATTAGACATTTGGGTCTTAAAATTCAAATTCAAGGAGAAAGCACTATTTTGAAACATACTTAGACAAGCATATAATATACCTATAGATCCTAATCTCTAACCCCCTTCTCAGAATCCAGGACGTTCATGCTCTGTTCCTTGTTACCACTCCCACTCCTGTCCAAAGAGATGGAAAAGATCAAATGACATAATCCATATGCTTTGCACACTTTAAAGTAGAACGCTAATTGTATCATTCTATCTGATGGTAGGCTCTTTATTTACCCTCAGTTATCTATTAGCCAGTCATTCAATAGTCATGGAGCTTCTAGACTGAAGGTATTCTACAAGGCACTGTGGAAGATACAAAATGACTTAACTGCCTGTCCCTGCCCTCAAGCAATTACAGTTGAATGAAGAATCCTGGCTGTGTCCATGAAATGTTAATAGATATACGCAAAGCAGCAGAAAAACGTGGCAGTGAGCACTTCTGATGGGAAATGCTTGTTCTAGAGATCATTGAAGAAAGAAATGTGGAATGTTTTGAAATGTTTTTTTTATGTTTATTTATTTATTTTGAGAGAAAGAGAGAGAGAGAGAGAGAGAGAGAGAGAGAACAGGGGTGGGACAGAGAGAGAGGGAGACAGAATCACAAGCAGGCTTCATGCTGTCAGGGCAGAGCCTGACAAAGGGCTTGATCTCACAAACCGTGAGATCATGACCTGAGCCCAAATCAAGAGCCAGACACTCAACCAATGGAGCCACTCAGGTGCCCCTGAAATGGTTTTCAGAAACTATCTTTTCTCTTCTTTTTTTTTCCCCCTAAATGTTTGCTTATTCATTTTTGAGACAGAAAGAGAGCAGGAGCATGGGCAGGAAAGAGGGACAGATGGAGAGAAAGAGAAAATCCCAAGCAGACTCCACACTCAGCACAGAGCCCTACATGGTGAGGTTCAATCCCATGCCCCTGGGATCATGACCTACACCGAAATCAAGATGCTCAACCAACTGAGCCACCCAGTTGCCCCATTTCTGAGAGCATCTTAACAGTTAAAGTGGTGATTCAAATGCACAAAGTAGCCAGGGGTAAGGATGGTGGGAGCTCTGGTGAATTGAAAGGTATATGTTCTATCAAAAGGCTTTCAAATTCTGGGGGGAAACACAAATACTGGTAGGGATCAAACAAAATACAACTTCTTGGCATTATCTACACTATGACCTTTGGTTTAAAGAGCTTCTTCCCCCAGGGATATTTTTGTGTTGGCCGATAGCAAATCCTGACCTTTTTTATGGGTAAATTTCAGACAGGACAGTTCATGTGGATAGACAAGAGACAAGGAAGATTGGAGAAGAGTGGTTTTCAGAACCTCTCTGTTGTCCCTGAGAAATCTTGCCACAGGAGAGTTTGCCTGAGCTAGTAAAACTAGTCAGTATGATGTTAATGCATGAAGAGCTAAAACACATCTTGCCTAAGTTATCACAAGTTTCAACTTTGTAAGGTCAAAATTAATAAGGTTTTCCCGTACTTTGAAATCACATCTGATGGCATGATAAATGTTAGAACTAAAAGCCTAACAACTATCGAATAATGTCAACATCTAAAGGAAGAACAGGGGAGAACAATTAAGTGCCATGATTGCATAAGGAACAATAGGTTGGCTTAATTAAGGCCTTCCAAAGATGCATGCTATCACAGTATAGATTTTCTGAGTTTTTTTAAGAATGTACATTTACCCTTGACACTAAGACTCTCAGAATTTAGTTAGGCAGAACATGCATTTTTATGTCTTATCTTGCCCGCTGGCCCCTAAAAATGATTGACGATCCCATTTAATTTGAAAGGAACTTAAATTTAAAACAACTAATAAAGATTCAAAACTATTTTCTTCTGCATTAGTATCCTTACTTAATTTTTTATTTAAAGAACCCTTTAACCTATACCTTAATTCAAAAACACTAGCTACTTATGTAATTTTTTTCAAACTTTTATAGGTGTATATGTCTGCATTTAAATTTTATGTAATTGTAAATATGTGATGTTACTTCTGTAGTCTATTTATTTAAATCTACTTTTTATGTAATTTCCTAGGTATCTACAAAGGTCACTCATTTATCAGGCTAAGGGTTATAATTTGCTAATCCATCTCTTAAATTGTGTGTCCAATTTTTTCAATATGATGAGTAATTTGCTATAAACATCTGGGTAAAAAAAATACCTTTTTTTCTCTTAGAAATATTTACTGGGCTGCATCCCCAAAAGTGAGGTTATTGATCATTGAGTATTATCATATTTATTGCTTTCATTTCCAATTTTTTCTAGGAATATTTTATGAGTTTGCAAAATCTTACTTGTACTTCTTCCTCTACTGCCCTGAAAACTTGGTATATATTATTTTATTTATATCTGTTTATATAACATATAAGAAGGATCATCTCCAGGGTGCCTGGGTGGCTCAGTCAGTTAAGTATATGACCGTTGGTTTCAGCTCAGGTCATGATCTCACGGTTCATGAGTTGGAGCCCGGCATCGGGCTCTGCACTGGCCTGCTTGGGGCTCTCTCTCCCTCTCTCTTTCTGCCCCTCCCCTGCTTATACAGTCTCTCTCTCTCTCTCTCTCTCTCTCTCTCAAAATAAATAAATAAACATTTGAAAAATTAAAAATAAAAAAAGAAGGATCATATCCTATGGTCTTTAATGTATTTATCTATAGCTATGATCAAGCTTATTGATTTATTGGTCATTCTTTCTTGTGTGTAAATGGTTTGCTCCTCTTTGGCCAGTCTTTCTGTGGAGAAGAAATATTAGCTTTCTGTATCTATAATTATTCTCTTTACATTTGTATATTCAAATTATATCCATCACACTTATTTTATATATTTCCCCTAGCATAAAATCTTAATTTTGAAGACTTTTCTTTTAAAACTATTAAAAAAATTTCTATCACAGAAACACAGAAATTCCTAACTGCCATACTCTAAACTCCCAAGAAACTGATTCACATTGGCCTAAGTTAGTCTTGATCCAGTGCCAAAATTTTGACCAATTCCAACTTTCCTTCCAGTGTGTCTTTATTTTCCTTTTATTTCCTTCCAATGGGGCTTAATTTTGACTTCATGAATTACCCAGGCAGACCAGTATTATAGATATTGAGTAAGGTTGGACCTGATACACAGCCAGGGTTTATGCTTTTATGAAGTTGACAGATATAATGTAGGAAAGGCATGTCTACAGTAGCTGTTCACAAAGCAGATCATATGATTTATAGTACCACATAGCAGCCTAAATCCACACTATTATTCCAAGAATACATGAGTGGGCCATACTTTCAGAAGCCATTCCAGAGCATGTAGGCCAGGATCTCAACAGAAACAGAGATAAATTAACATTCATAATAACTGAGCACCGTTGAGGAAAGGGCCACCTGTTCCTTTTTTGCAGCAATATTAACTATCTTTCTTTTTTCTGACATTAGTTATCCACCACTCTCAAGTTAAAGAAACAAAAGCTTCATCTTGAGAAATCCTCTGGGCTTTCTGAAGCTTCATTTTTATTATGGAAAAAACATTGCATTAGGAAGTTCACTGAAGTGATACTATCACCTTTGCAAGAATTTATTTCCTACTGAGCTTCTCTACAGCCATGATTTCAAACACCAACTGTACGATTTCCAAATCTATATGCTAGACCAAACCTTTCTTCTGGACTTGAGATCCACATTTTTGAATGTTCTGGGGACTGCTACTAGATTGTTTTCATTCAGGCACTGAACACTCAACATGTCCCACACTTATCCAGAGTCTTTCTTCCCTCGCCAAACCTGCTTCTCCACTATATTCCCTATACTGTGGGTAATATCAACATTCCCCCAGTTGGCCAAGCCAAAACTTTGCGAATGAATCTGACTTGTCCCTCTCACACCTCTCAGACTAATTCAGTCTTCCTTGTAATTGCCTCTTGAATGCTCTTGAAGCATCCTTTGCTTCCTTGTCCTCATTATTTCATTCCAAGCTTTCCAATTGCTTGCAATGGACTCTTGAGTGTTCTTCCAGCTTCCAGACTCAACTCCCTCTCATTCATCTAGCACACCATCCAGGAGGGATCTTTTAGGAACATACATTGATCAAGGCATCTCCCACTTTAAAATTCTTTAACTCATCCTTTACAGGACAAAGTCTAAACCACTTAGCGTGGCACCAGCTTTTGTAGGATGTGTGTTACTTGCAAAATCCTACCAGAGGGCAGATAAAGACTTGGATTGTTGATTCTACGATCATGATGAATTATACTATATCACTCACACCCTTACATGTTCTCAGCCCTATAGTTGATAACACAGATCTTATATGACTGAATGGAAACAAGAATGCAGTTGATGATTGCATCCCAAGTTTTTCTGTGCTCTCATTTTAGGAATAGAGTTATAGTCTCTAATCCAACCCCTATATGTTTTGGAGTGGAAGCATATGAAATGTTACATAAATTATAATGATCTTTACTAACTCAATAGTGGATGTGTTTATGAACACATTGAGCTTTAATGTTATGGTCATTTAATATGTTATAGATACTGAAAATGCATTGACTATATCGTGGTGATGTATGTGTCCAAATCACACAACACAAAAATTCTACTAATTGCAAAGAAAAATCAATGGGTCTTTAGATCACAGTTTAAGCCTGCAAGGACTAAAGAATAAAAATAAAAGTAAAATAAAAATAAAATCTTTAAAAATTGGTTGAGTGTTTTGTCAACTTTTTTTTTTTGGAGACAGAAAGAGGGAGAAAGAACATGTGTGTGCTGAAAGAGACAGCACACACACGTGGGGTCGAGGGAGGGAGAGAATCTTAAGCAGGCTCCGCACTTAGCACAGGTCCCAACACGGGGCTCCATCCCACAACCCTGGGATCACGACCTGACCCAAAATAAAGAGTCAAAGCCTCAACTAACTGAGCCACCCAGGTGCCCCTTGTCAACTTCTTTGTACTTACATGATCAGGCCTCCAAAATGTATTGTTAGTTACACACATAAAATTTTTCTTTTAAGATATCGTTAATTTCTGCAAAGCAAAACTGCCTTTACCCTCCTCAAATTTTATTCTAAGAACACTTCTAAGACTTCACTTCTGCCTTCTCCACTTAAATAGTTTTCCATCTTCCTATTTATTTTCTTAAATAAAACATATGCAAAGAACTATCTCATTCAAGGACCAGAATATGATAAAATTTTTCTTGTGCTTAAAATAAACATTCATATTTTGCATATTCAGAGGCACCTTTCAGATCATTTGTCTCTGAATGCACCACAGAACGACACATAATAGAAGCTTAGTCTATATTTTCTAGGGTTTTCTTTATTCTTGCCATTTTGCCTTTTTTTTCTTGTGCTCGTTTTAACAAGGCAGGTGGTACATAGGATCTGAGAGAGAAAAAATTTCAGGAAAAGCTGGCTGACCCTGAGAGTGATGTTCTCTCTGCTCACTCCCCCTCTGGATTCTCCTGTCCCTATTGTATTTTTTAATATGAAATTTATTGCCAAATTGGTTTCCATACAACACCCAGTGCTCATCCCAACAGGTACCCTCCTCAATGCCCATCACCCACTTTCCCCTTCCCCCACCCCCCATCAACCCTCATTTTATTCTCAGTTTTTAAGAGTCTTCTATGGTTTGCCTCCCTCCCTCCCTAACTTTTTTCCCCCTTGTCCCTATTGTATTTGAGGATGGTTTCCCTGTTTATGTTGAAGAAGGAACGCCACAGAGGGCTACTCTCCTCCTTCGTGGAGTTATGTGTCCTGAGTATTCTAAGAATTTGCAGCAAAATCTTTCTATAATATTGTCTCTAAACTTCAACTCCTATTTTACTCTTCAATTGGTGACTTGAGGCTCAATTTTTTTACAAAGATGTAATTTAAAATTGTATCCAGAGCTGCAGCTATCTTCGAGGCTGAAGGTCATATTTTCATTAAAAAGGATGCAAATGTGCCCTAAGAGTGTTAGAACTATCCCTTGTTCCTGAACATTACTCTCTGTCACTTTTAAAAATAATTGTCTCGGGACTGAGGATAGTATCTTCCCGGCAATTCCTACTCACTACATACATGTGGTGTGAAGGATAACTAATAAAGAATGTTACAAAGTCTTCTATAAGCATTGCACATTCTACATATGCTTAATAATTTTAGCATTAATAATTCCTAAATGGAAGGTTATAGCAAGAAATGGAACCCACAAACTTTAGCGCCATCCCAAATTCTGAAAGCCAATTGTAACTTAAATATAACCAAGCCCAATAGAAATACTAATTCAGATCATAAATTTTATAAATCTATTCATCATAACATTTCCTTTTTAATTCCTACATTTAATAAGTAAATGTTGATCTGATATTAATTTTAAGAAGAAAGAATGAAAAACATAAGCGACAAAAATAACACAGTTGGCAAAAGGGACAGCTTTGGGCTCGTAAACTAAATTACAAGGTTTCAACAGGGCCACAGTTTAGGAGTGTTACTTGTGTTCAATTATTAAGGCCATGTTTGAAAAATTTTTTTTTTTTTTTTTTTTTTTTTTTTTTTTTTTTTACGTGGGCTTGACACCCAGCACAGAGTGCAACACGGGGCTTGAACTCACAACCCTGAGATCAAGACCTGAGCTGATATCAATCAAGAGTGCGATGCTTAACCAACTGAGCCGCTCAGGCGCCCCCCAAAATCATTTTTAATCATGGGACGATGTATGCAGTTTTTCTAAAACAGGTGATGGAAAATCTGGTTCTGGCACTGTTTTAGTTAATGGTTTGGGGAAAGCCATTTGACCTACTTTTGCTTTTATGATGTTTTCAAAAGAAGAATTAGAGCCACTGGATCTTTTTTCCTTCTAGAAAAGTAAGGTGCCAGCAAAAATTCTTTTTTTCACTCTCTTGTGCTATCTGCTGAGCCCCAAAGTTATTCAGACTCCAGAGAAGGAAAAGAAGACAAAGAGAAAGAAAACTTTTTTCACATTAGCTTAAAGGTCTTCCTACCTTCGTGAACTACAAGTCCTCTCATATACTTTCCTTTTTTTCCTTCCACCTTCAAAAAAGTTCCAGATGTAAGAATACCATACAATGACCAAGAGAGATACCCGGAAGAAAGGAGCCAACAAACCCATGTTCATTGCTTTATCTAGCTCACTAGAAACAATAGGTACTTGCTGTGTTCCTTGCTCTGTTGAGAGAAGTATAAAACAATTACCAGGTTTATCAGTTCCAACTTGGAGTTGGGAGTTTCAAATATCCTCCCAATTGTTGGATGTGCCTCACTAGCCCATTATCTCTGTTGGCATTCCTAACTGGAGACCTAACTACATTAAACCATCAAAAATGGCTTCCCGATTCTTGTGCTTCAGGCTAACACTCCCAGGCATACATCCTACCTAGAAAACATGTCTCTGGATTGCTTCCTCCCTATTCTTTAGAGAAAGGGAATTAATAACAATTTTTAGAACTCTCAGGTTAAAAACACATAAAACTCACTATTATCTTGTCTAAAATAGTCTTTCCTAATATCTTATGTCTCCCTGTAGCCGAAGAAATAAAAGATTTTTATTATATTTAATCCAGAAAGCTGTAAAGTAGGCTAGATTTTTTTCTCTCAAATTTATTTCTCTATGTTCTGCTTATATCAGGTTACCGTGGGTTTGGGGAAGGCAAAGGAAACATACACTAGGGTAAGTCAGGAATTTCAAATTCCTTGAAATAACTGATTGTTCTAAATATTATGTTTATCCCCCCCCCAAAAAAAACCCCACTTATTCATTATGATTGAATATAAATAAATTTCTGATCTATAAATAAACATTTCCCAAAAATATTCATTGGATATTCTTTTAACTGAAGAAGCACCACACTTGCTCGGTAGCATGGATTTTAAAATGTTATGATTTAGGAAATTGGGGGATTCAATGGGTTGTTATCACGCCCCAGAATGTGTAAGTTACTCCTGAGCCATTAAATAGATGCTCACGGAGAGGAAACACATCAGCAATGGCAACAATCACACCAAGCTGCTAGTTAAGAGTGGGCGGTACAAAAGTGGAGGCAGCAGAGAGGTCATTTTCATTTTAATATCATTTTATAAGAGTAAAAGGGAAGCTTCGCTAGCTTTATGATATCAAATATGTTTTAGTGATCTTTTCGAACCAAGATAAAGCTTGAAGAATATTCAAATGAGATGGGAAGGTTAAGACCACTTTAATCACAAGGAGTTTGAGAATAAGATATTTGGTTTGAGGAGGGCACTTGTTGGGATGAGCACTGAGTATTGTATGGAAATCAATTGGACAATAAATTATATTTTTAAAAAAAGAGAGAATAAGGTATTTGGTGGTCATGGGAAGTGGATTTGAGGATAGAACTCTCCTTACCCAATGTATATATCAATATCTTCTCACCCTCTTTTGAGGGAAGTAAGTGAACGCACTGGTGTTCTTACAACTATTTGTGAAGCATGTGTCCTTACATCACCTCTTAGATATTCATCCCTTGTTTTTAGCAAAGTCTCCGTACAGGAGCTATGAGGACAACTTATTGTGGTCGGCAGAAATCTGGGTCGATCCAGAAGCATGAAAACCCGTAATTGTTGCTTCCTCTCTTGACCCTCCTCTATTCCGCAGTCCTGCAGAGACATCCCAGCCTTCTGGCAGGCATGAGTCGAAGAAGGGCAATGCCTTCCCCTCCTTCCCAACTGGGACCTGGGATCCAGGATATGTGGCCAATGTGAAATTAGAAGGTACTTCTCTTTCAGGCCATTTTACCCTTATTACATTTGCACAGAGAAAAATTCATATGTATAAATCACAGCCTAATTCTTGGCAATTCCCCCAGTAGAGCTGATCCTTCTTTCCACTTTCCAGTATGTGGTACTTGTGCAGAACCAAAGTTGCAGCCTGTCCATTTTAACACAGATTTGAGGGGACCTTATCATTTGGCATATACCCCCATTTTTTAGTCAATACTACTATAAGTAAAATCTTTCTGGAGAATTAAGTACTCCTAATATTAAAACTACCCAAAGATATAAAATCACAGAAGGACATTTGTGTAATGAAAAATGTACTTAAGCAGTAACTGGAATGTAATCTTACAGAATAATAGGTGCTTCTCTCTGGCTCACTTATCAGTAAATGCCACATCCTGTACACTGTTGAAGCCAGGGGCCATGTTCCACTTCAGAAAAAAGGCCGAGATTTTAAGAACTTTCAGGTTTGCAGTTTTCTGACATGCAGAGCAACCAGATCTCATTGTTCTGTTAAAAAAAAAAAATGTTAAGTGTTTTTAAATTCTTTGAATGACACCAGCACACGAAGTGGTGTTATTACTGTTACAATCCTTTTAATGTTTGGCTAAATAGAAGTACCTCCTAGAAAACTCGGGGGAAGAATAATCCTCCTACCCTATTGAAACTTTCGGTGCTACTTCTTGAAATAGGGAACCCCTGGGGCGCCTGGGTGGCGCAGTCGGTTAAGCGTCCGACTTCAGCCAGGTCACGATCTCGCGGTCCGTGAGTTCGAGCCCCGCGTCAGGCTCTGGGCTGATGGCTCGGAGCCTGGAGCCTGTTTCCGATTCTGTGTCTCCCTCTCTCTCTGCCCCTCCCCCGTTCATGCTCTGTCTCTCTCTGTCCCAAAAATAAATAAAAAACGTTGAAAAAAAAAATAAAATAAAAAAAAAGAAATAGGGAACCCCATTTTTGTACCCCTAAAGCCTGCCATGAATTTTGTACTTCTACACGGAATTATTTCACATTTGAGAAACAGGGTGAAGACAAGTGAAAAGAGCTACATAATTCTGAACAGTGAATAGGCTAAGAGATGGTTTAGTAACAGTATTCAAGTGTATAAATGTTTAAACTAAGAAAGATGATGTCGAGCCTCACTTCAATGCCCTCAGGACAGGGTGAAAGAAAATGGACTTAGAACTTCACCAGAAAAAATGTGTTGTGTATGCATAAATACTCACATGGACACACCAATACTGGACATGCACATATACACACATAAATATAAGCAGAGTCTTCATAAAACCCTGTGTATTCTATTTCTTTTCCTTGTGCATCTGAAAGTTTACTAACTTAGTCTGGGGTTATGCTATAAATAACCTATTCAGAAGTTCAGAAGTGAATTTATAAAACTGTAGGACAATCATATTATGCAGTTATTAAAATATCTATTCATTGCAGATCCTGTGACACACTACACAAATGGCTGCCATAAACAAGAAGATAATGGATAACCTTAGCTGTAGAATTAAAATCCATATCACTTTTTAGAGGATAATCTCTTTTGACTTTATGTGATACACATACATTGCTTCTGTCTTACCTACTACCCAAGTTGTTAAACTTCAAAAAGCTGTACGAAGTCATTACAAAGTACCTTTGTATATATAAAAAAAAGTCCCATATAAAGGTTGAGTCTAAAAACAAGTAAAAGTTTGTCAACTTCTTAGAGCCCCAAGTAAATTTTTTAAAATATTTTTAATGTTTACTTATTTTTGAGAGAGAGACAGAGTGCCAGCGGGGGAGGGGCAGAGAGAGGAAGACACAGGATCCGAAGCAGGCTCCAGGCTCTGAGCTGTCGGCACAGAGCCCAATGCGGGGCTCGAACCCACGAACCATGAGACCATGACCTGAGTCTAAGTCAGACACTTAACTGACCGAACCACTCAGGTGCCCCCCAAGTAAATATTCTGATGTTCTGTGATCTCAATATTTTTTGAGTAACCATGTTATGTCCTAAAACTATTCATGACACAATACGTTTTCTTATATCTTCTCATGTATAATTCTTCCTCAACCTTCTTGGAAGACTCTTCCTTCCCACCATGTCCGTTAGATATTGAGTCTTAAAAGATAAGTAGGTGTCCTCCTGGATGTGTGAAGATGGAGAAGCACAGTGGGGAGAAAAGAGCGTTCGAAAGAGATGGAAGAGCTCGATCCAAAGTCCAGGGATATGGATGAGGACACGTTTAAGAAAATGCCAGTACTTGGGCGTGGCCAGAGTTCCCATGTTTGCTTAGTGGGGAGCAGGTAGTAAAAGTGAGGATGTGATACTGAATAACAAATAAGGCCACAGGCACACAGACTAAAGAGGCCTTATTTACCACACTCGGAAGTTTAGAGATTTTTCGTCTCGGTTAATGATGGGTTTTAAGCAGAGCATTTGGGTCATCAGATTTACGTTTTAGAGAAATCATTCTTGCAATGGTGTGGAGAATTCACTGAAGGGTAAACAAGACCATTGGCAGAAAGGACCGTTTGGAGACTGACCTACAGAAGTAATGGAGGGAATGGAAAAGGAGGTCGTCGGAAAGAAATTGAGAGGAAATAATTTATAGGATTTACTATTAATTGAATGAGAAGTTAAGTGTGAGAGCGGAAACTAGGATGCCTCTAAGGGTTCTCAGTTAAGAGATCATGTATTTGAGGATACCACACATTGAGACAGGGACTAGAACAGAAGCAAAAATAGAGGAGGTAAAGCATGGGAGGGAGAAATTAGTTCTGTTTTGATCTCTTAGATCTGAGGTGTTTGTGGGATGCTCATCAAGTTGAATCTCAAGGAAAAGACAGATTCTAGGAAACCACTTAGAAAATCTGATGTCAGTGAAACCAATCCACTGATGCCGCACTTCAGAGCTGAGGTCCTTGACAATACTCTTGTGAAATGAGAAAGGGAGTGCTTCCTGTTTTTAACCCTCTTAGGGCTCCACACCAAAGGGCTCTAAAGCACGATAGATTTTACCATTATACCTCCTTTATATCATACACATAGCCATCTGCTCTCAAGAGTACACCCACCTTTTAAAGAACCTGTATATCACACTTAATGTGTCAATTTGGCTAGGCTATAGGACCCAGTCATTCAATTAAATATTAATCTAGGTATGTTATACATATCAAGTTATGTTATACATGTAGTTAACATCTACAATTAACTGACTTTAAGTAGAGAAGATTATCCTTAGTAATCTGGTGGGGGGGGGGGGGAAGGATGACAGTGGTCATTCAATCAGTTGAAAGACCTTGAGAGCAAAGCTAAACCTACAACTAACACCATACTTAATGGTGAAAGAAAAGATGCTTCCCCTTAATATCAATTATGAGACAGGATGTCTGATCTCCTTTGCTTATATTCCATGGATTACTTCACATTATAGCTATAGAAATTAGGCAAGAAAAATAAATAAATAGTATCCAGACTGGAAAAGAAGAAAAAAACTATCTGCAGGTGACATGATCTTATATGTGGAAAAATCCTTAAAAATCCACTAAAAAACTACTAAAACTAATAAGTAAGTTTAGGAAAATTGTAGGATTCGAGGTCAATGTACAAAAATAGATTTTATTTCCATACATTTCCAATGAGCCATCCAACATAAAATTAAAATAATTCCATGCATAATAATATCAAAAAAGAATAAAATACTAGAAATAAACTTAACAAAATAATTGCAAAATATCTGAAAACTACAACACATTGTAAATAGAAATTAAAGATCCAAATAAATTGAAAAACATCTCATATTCATGGATTGGAAGATTTAAGATTGTTAAGATGGCAGTACTGCCCAAAATGAACTACAGATTCAATGTAATCTTTATCAAAATCCCAGCTGTCTTGGTTCAAATTGACAAGCAGATTCTAAAATTGATATATAATCACAAGGGATTCACATTAGAAAAAACAATCTTGAAACAGAATAAAGGACTCACACGTCCCAATTTCAAAATGTATATACAAAGCAATGGTATAAACAATAGTATAGACAAAAATAAACATATAGATAAATGGAAGAGAAATGGAATAGAAACAAGAGCTCAACAACAAACTCCTATACCTATGATCAACCGATTTTTGACAACGGTGCCGAAACCATTCAATAGGAAAGAATGGTTTTCTCAACAAATGGTGCTGGGTCAACTAGATAGTCACATGCAAAAGAATTAAGTTCATGCCTCATCTCACACAATATACAAAAATTAACTCAAAATGAATCAAAGACCTAAATGTACGGGCAAAACATTTTCTTAGAAGAAATATAGGGAAAAATTTTCATGACCTTGCATTTGTCAAAAATTCTTAGATATGACACCCAAAGCACAGGCAACAAAAGATAAAGTAAATTAGACTTCATTGAAATTAAAAACTTTTGTGCTTCAAAGAACACTATCAAGAAAGTGAAAAGACAACCTACCTAATGGGAGAAATATTTGCAAGTTATATATCGAATAAGAAAGAAAAGATGCTTATAATATTTATATAATATATAAAGAGCTCTTACAACTCAATAATAAGACAAATAGCCCAATAAAAAATGAGCAAAGTATCCACATAGTCATTTCTTCAAAGAAGATATATTTTAGCTCCATTAAGTACATGGAAAAATATGCAACATCATTAGTAAATTCAAATCATAATGAGATACCATTTCACACCCACTAAGATGGCTAGGAAAAAAGTAAGATAACAAACGAATGTGTGGATATATCCACACATAAAATTGTACACAAATGTTTATAGTGACATGATTCATAATAGCCAAAAGTTGGAAACAACCCAAATATCCATCAGTGGATAAATGGAGGATAATTCATCTTAGAATCCATTGGAGTGAAGTATTTATACATGCTACAACAAAGATGAACCTTAAAAATATTACGCTAAGTGAAGGAACCCAGCCACAAGATCACATATTATATGATTCCAATTATATAAAAGTTCAAAACAGATAAATCTATAGGGATGGAAAAAGTAGATTAGTTGTTCTGTAAGGCTGTGGAGTTGGGGGGAATAGATGTAGGGATGGAGGGACAGGAAAGAATGTGGAGTTTCTTTATGAGATGATAAAAATAGTCTAAAATTGACTGTGGTAATAATTGCACATATCTGAGAATATACTAAAAATCATTGAATTGTACACTTTAAGTGGGTGAATTATATCTCAATAAAGTTGTTTTTTAAAAAGGAGCAAAACTGGTATTTCCCTGAGGAAGAAGAAAATCTGCCTGCGGATAGTAGCTTTAGCTCCTGTCAGAGTTTCTAGCCTACGAACATGGCCTACAGATTTTGGACTAGCCAACCAGCACAATCAAATAAACCAATTTGGGGGAGGGGGGCATGAGGAGAGAATGAGATTTCTGTACTTCCCACTCTTTCTGTTTTTCAAGTAGAACACTGGTTAATACAGATTTTGACATTCAGAAGTGGGGTGCTGCTGTAACAAATACCTAAAAATGTGGCAGTGGCTTTGGAATTGGGTTATAGGTAGCGGCTGAAATAATTTCAAGGTGCTTGACAGAAAAATCCTAGATTGTTTTGCAGAGACGACTGGTAGAAATATGGACGTTAAAGGTACTTCTGGTGAGATCTCAGTAGGAAACAGGGAACGTGTTATTAGAAACTGGAGGAAAGGCAAACCTTGTTAAAAAGCAGCAGAACTTGGCTGAACTGTGTTCTACTTTGGAAAAGCAGAACTTGTAAGAGATGAACTTGAATATTTAGCTGAGGACATTTCCAAAGTGTTAAAGGTGCTGCCTGATTTTTCCTTGCTGCTTAAAGTAAAATGCAAAAGGAAGGAGATAAATTAAGGGAGTACTGTTAAGCAAAAAGGAACCAGCACTTCATGATTTGAGAGGTTCTCAGTCTATCCATATTGCAAAGGATGCTAAAATTAGGAAATTCACTGTTGAGAAAACCTGCTCTGTAGAGAAAGCCAAGAGTGTAGCTGGACAGTCTTTTGCTGAAGAGATTAGGTGTGTGACTCATTTTCCAATCAACCATCTCAACAGAAGCCAAGAATAGAGATGAGGTCATCCAGGAAGAATCTGTGGAGAATCCTCTTGTCTGATGATGTGGATCCCCTTGGGATACACAGGAGGCCCATAGATTTTGATGGTATTATACCAGCACAAACATTGCCAGTTGGACTGATAGGGACAGAGACTGGACCACATGGAAAAAAGGTTGTATACTCCTAGCGTTCTGCAGGCAGGAAATGGGTTTATAGAGCTACCCAGCTGCAAACATGTGTTACCCTTCAAGAAAAAGTTAGAATGACTCAAGGCGAAATTGCCATGGGCCCAGAGGCCAAGGACAATGGAGTTGCCAGTAAGGATGCAGAGGATTATGGAGCCATAGGCACAGAGGAAGGAGCCTCAAGCCACAGAGGATTATTCTTAAGTCTCAAAATCTAATGAAATCTGCCCTGCCAGATTTCAAACTTGCTTGGTACTAGTGACCCCTTCATTTCTTTTAATGTCCCCCTTTTGTAATGTGGATGTCTATACTCTACCTGTCCCACCATTGTACTTTGGAAGCAAATAACTTGAGTTCTATGTTCACAGGTTCACAGATGGAGAGGAATTCTGTCCCAAGACAGATGATGCCCAGAATCTCACCCATACCTGATTTAGATGATCAGATTTGGGTGCCTTTGAGTTCACAATATTTACTTAAGATTTTAGACTAAGAGTTGATGATGTAATGAGTTGAGACTTTGGGCAATATTGGGTGGGGTGAATGTATTTTGCACATGGAATGGACATAAATTTTGGGGAGTCAGAGGGTGGACTCTAGTGGGTTGAATGGTGATCTCCCAAGATATATGACCATCCAGAGTCTATATATATATAACCTTATTTGGAAAAAGGGTCTTGGAAGATGTACTTACTTAAGTAAAGACCTTGAGGCAATCATCCTGGAATAGAGTGGGCCTTAAATCCAATGATTAGTTCTCACAAAAAAGAAAGGGACACAGAGAGGTGAAAACACAGGCAGAGACTGACATTGTACTGCCACGGGCTATAGAATTCCAGGAGCCACCAGAAGCCAGGGGAGGCAAGAGAGGATTCTTCCCTAGAGCATTCAGACAGAGAATGGCCCTGCCAACACTGTGTTCAGAATCTTGGCCTCCAAAACTGTACGAGAATAAATTTCTGTTGCTTTAAGCCATCAAGTTTGTGGTAATTTGCTACAGCAGTCCAAGGATATGACTCCACGGGGCATGGGTGAATTCTGTTGCCAGTCCATGCTCCCAGAACCATCACTCCCTTCTGATAACTTACATCTAGTGAATGAGCCAAATTCTCTGTCACAGACTTACTTTACACTGTGGAAACTGTATTCTCACATATCCCATTGTCCTTTCCTGCAACCAGCTTCAGCTAAAGCCACCTCCATACAACAGGTGGATTTTATATCATGGAGCTTCAGTTGGAAGATGGAGTGGCCAGGGTACCAGCTGAGTGTCTCCTAAGAGAATTCTCCACTCCATAAACTTGTGGATACCCCTGTTGGGTAGAAGGTACCACTTTCAGATGCCAGAGTACCCAAATCTAAATAAATGGATGGACTACTCAAACTATTACAATATCTGAATCCCAAAATGTTCCGTGAAATTATTTTGAGGGATTTTCATTTTAATTATGTTTTATCTTTGACATATCATGATTATGAATACATATTGCCATCATCATAATTTTTAAATAAATAGACTAAAATATACTAAGCACAGTGGTAGGCACAAAAATATTATTTGAATTAGGTCTGAGGATCTAATGTATAACATGGTGACTAAACCTAAAAATGTATAATTAAAATTTGCTGAGACAGTAGAATTTAAAGGTTCTCACTAAAAAAAAAAAAAATGTGAGATGACGAATGCGTTAACTCAACGGGAGGAGTCTTTTCACAATGGATACACATATCAAATCATCACGTTGTACACTTTAAGTACCTTACAATTTTGTCAATTTTACCTCAATAAAGTGGAGAAAAAATTTAATTAAGATGTATAGAATGGAATAGATGGAGGTTTTAGTAGTTTAAAAGATATCTTCTAGGGGTGCCTGGGTGGCTCAGTCAGTTAAGCATCTGATTCTTGACATCGTCTCAGGCCATAATCTCAGGGTTTGTGAGGTCGAGCCCCTCGTCACACTCTGCGCTGACAGTATGGGGCCTGCCTGGGATTTTCTCGCTCCCTCTCTCTCTCTCTCTCTGCCCCTCCTCCACGCATGCTTTTTCCCTCTCTCAAAATAATTAAATAAACCTTGAAAAAAAACCGGAAGAAACAATTATTCTAAACAATATAGAACTAAATTGTTTCTCCCTGAAATCTCAAAGAAGGTATATGTAGACAGACCAGAGCCACCAAGGTGAATTTTCAAAGTCTTTAGAGGCCCAGGCTGACTGTATCTTTCATCTCAACCCTCCTATTGCATAGCTTCCATTCTTAAGGCTTATTCACAGTTTCAATATGGCTGATTAATTTCAACTATCAAATCGCCATGAAGAAGGAAGAGAAGAAAGAATGCTCTTCCCTTCACTTCTAAGGAGCCTTCCTAAAAGTCTTCCTCCACTTATACCTCATTGGCCAGGTCAATGTGCAAGGGAGACTGGAAAATAAAGCTTTCAGCTGGACTCATTGCAACGATTTGGTTACTAAGGAATAAGAGGATGATCCACTTGCAGAAGCATTTACTAGCCTGTGATACAACGAGTTTCAACATACGCCATAGGTCAATTTCTGAATGTCAGACTTAAGAATTACAATGATTGTGCAAAATACACCTCTCATGGTGGTATCACTTACTTCTGTTCATCATCTTGCTTGAGCTGCCATACTCCAGAAAAAGGGAAGAAACTCTTCCACTATCGAAATTGTAAACAATACATTACAAATTAATTTTATATTTTAAGCTTCTGGTATTTAAATGAAAAGATACTTTTAACAAGGTAAAAAGAAATGGTAGGTCTAAGAGTTAAAGTTAAAAAAAAAAAAGTCCATTGTCCAAAATGCTGTACTAGGGTCTTCTTAATAATGATGGTGAGGTTCCAAATGTAGTAAATACAGAGCACTACTGAACCATCATCCATTTCTATGTTCCGGCATATCTGAATGTGATTATCAACTTGAGGGAGTAGCCTGAGAAAAGTTTATTTTCAGGGGGTCTTAAAGAACTCAGTGGCAGGGAAGAATACAAGCATGGCAAGAATGACCTCTCAAGTCAGAGGAGAATAGGGATTCTGAAAACAGCATGGCCAAGACTATGCAAATCTGCTCCCAACACTGCTCCCCTGGTACAGATCTGAATCCTCAGGAGAAAGGAGGCTATGAGTAAAACTAAAAATCTCTGTAACACTCAAGCATCACTCCTTAAGGCACATCTAACACAATGTAACCCTAAAGGTAGGAAGACATGTTCTCCAGTTCCGCAGGAGGGCACCCGAAAGCTTTGCCATGCTGGGAGCTTTGTGCAGCCACCAGGATAGCACTGATAATGGCCAACACCCAGTGGCAGAGAAGCACAGACTAACAAGGTCCCTCCTTGCCCCCTCTCTGCCTGGCCCAGTTGTTTGATGACACAGATCTATGGCGCTCACTCAAAGTACTGCAGAGGGCCAGCTAAGAAGCACCATCTCCCATACCTGCAAGAGTGAGAACAGCCACTAGCAAGGAAATCACTCTTTCCAGAAGAGCAGTGAGAATGTCAGGGGGACAAATTGTGTTCAAGCACATGTGAAATATCCCCTGGGCTGCTGAGACTCGATAGAGACTGCAGGACTTCATAAAGGTCTACATAGTTGCACGGTTAGTGGTCCATAACTAGGATAATTTGAGTTACATATGTATTTTTCCTGGCAAGAATACTCAGACATCAAACTGCAACAAAAATTTTAAGAGAATGCTCTAAAATTACAATGCAATTTTAGATATTACTGAAGCATGGAGACTAGTTTTTGCTGCATAGTAGATACCAAAAATTATAGAGTTTCAAGACATCCTTACTTCATGTCATTCAAAAATGTTTATAAAGCACCTACCATATATGCCCTATGCTAATTGCTAGGGATGTAGAGCTGAGCCACAAATATGTGGATGATAGAGTCTAGTCAAAGTCAATGTTAGGTATGGGCTGTAGAAGCTAGCAATTCACGTTTGCCCCAGAAAATTCACCAACATATTATATTTATTTGAAAAAAGTATATTTGGTTACTGTAACAGGTTGAATTATTGTTCCATTTTTTTTCACTTTCTTCTTCTTATATAATTATACATTATATACTTTTTGGCATGTGACTGTTTATCAGATTTATTGAAGTGTAATTTATATGCCATAACTTTCACCCATTGTAAGCACATAGTGCAATATTTGGTAAATTTATAAAGCAATGGAGCCATCATCACAGTGCAGTTTTAGGACACTTGTCCTACCTCAAGAAGTTTCCTCATGCTACATGCAATCTATCCCGTCTCCTATCCCCAGATCCAGGCTATCATCCCTCTATATCGTTTTCCCTTTTTAGAAATGGGATCACTTAATATACAGTCTTTTGTGTCTGGTTTTTCACTCAATATAATGGCTTTCAGATTCATTCATATTATTGCCTGTATCAAACTTCATTCCTTTTTATTGCTAAATAGTATTCCATTGTATGGATATACGGATATACCACATGTGCTTATCCATTTCCCAGTTGATTAACATCTGGATTCTTTACAAATTTGGGCTCTTAAAAATAATGCTGCTATGAGTGTTCACGTGCAAGTATTTGTGTGACTTCATTTCTCTTGAGTAATTACAGAACGGTGGAAATGCTGGACAGTATTGTAAGTATATGTGTAATTTGTCAAGAAATTGTCAAACTTTTCCAAAGTAGATGTAACATTTTACATTCTCATGAGCACTGAATAAGTAATTCAGTTTGTCTACATCCTTGCCAACACTCACTATTGTCAGGCTTTTTGATAATAGGTCTATAGGTCTGTAGTGATATTTCATTTTAGTTTTAATTAATCTTTCCCAAGTGTTTTTATCTTTTCATGTGCTTATTAGCCATTTGCATGTGATTAGTGAAATGCCTATTCAAATCTTCTATCCATTTTTAAATTGGGTTGTCTTTTTTATTATTGAGTTGTAAGAGCTATACATTCTGAATATGTCTTTTATCAGATATCCGATCTACAAATATTTTCTCCTAGTCTGTGGTTTGTCTTTTCATTTTCATGATGGTCTTTTGAAGAGTAAAATATCTTAACTTTGATAAAGTCCTTTTTATTTATTTTTTCATTTACAGATTGTTTTCATGTCAGATGTAAAAAAGTGTTGCCTAACCTAAGGTCACAAAAATTTTTCTCTTATTTCTTTTTTTTCTCTTATTCTCTTCTAGAAATACTATAGTTCTCACTCTTACATTTAGGCCTTTGATCTATTGTGAATTAATTTTTTCGTGCGCAATGTAAAGTAAGTTCATTTAAAAATTTTTGCATATGGATATCTAATTGTCTCAGTACAACTTGTTAAAAAGAGTATTGTTTCCTGATTGAAGTATGTTTGCATCTTTTTTTAAAGTAAATTTACCATAAATCTTAGAAGTTATTTATAAACTCTATTTTGTTCCACTGACCGATACGTTTATTCTTATACGATACAGTCTGATGACTGTAGCCTTATATTAAGTTTGAAATCAGACAAGGTAAATCCTCCAACCTTTTTTTCTCCAAAATTGTTTTCCTAATCAGTTCCTTGCATTCCCATATAAACTTTAGGACCAATTGTCAAATTTTACAAGAAAAAAGCCTGCTGGAATTTTGACAGAGATTATATTAATCTATAGATAATTTGGGGAAAAACTGCCAACTAAAAAAGTCTTTTTTTTTTAATGTTTATTTATTTATTTTGAGAGACAGAGACAGCACAAGTGGGGAAGGTGCAGAGAAAGCCCAAGTAGGCTCCATGCTGTCAGTGCAGAGCCCAACATGGGGCTCAATCCCACAAACTGTGAGATCATGACCTGAGCCAAAATCAAGAGTTGTACGTTTAACCAACTGAGCCACCCAGGTGCCCCCATCTTAAGAAGTCTTATAATCCATGAACATGGTTTATCTCTCCATGAATTCAGATCTTCTGTAATTTCTCCCAGCAATGTTTTATACTGTTTTAGCATTTAGCTCCTGCACTTTTATTATGTATATTCCTAAGCATTTTTTCTTTTTGCTATTTTTATAATGAATTCCTTTCTTAAATTTATTTTCAGATGGTTCATTGCTAATATAAGAACTAACATTGATTTTTATATATTCATTTTGTATCTTGCAGCCTTGTTAAGCTCACTTATTGGTTCTAACATACACATACATACATCAGTATAATTTTAGGGCTTTGTACATATAAAAGCATAAGGTTGTTATTTTCCTTGCTTTATCACACTGGCTAAAACATTCAGTAAAACTTTGAAAAGAAGTTGTGAATGGGGACACCTGGGAGGCTCAGGATGTTAAGTGTCCGACTCTTGATTTCAGCTCAGTTCATGATCTCATGGTTATGGGATCAAGCCCCAAATCTGGCTCCATGCTGAGCATGGAGACTGCTTTAGATTCTCTCTCTCCCTGTCTCCCTCCCCCACTCACTTGTGCACTCTCTCTCCCTCAAAAAGTAAAAATAAAAATAAATAATTCACGAAAATGGATATTCCTGCCTTATTCCCAATCTCAATGGGAAAGATTTGTTATTTACAATGAAGTATAATGTTAGCTATAGATTTTACATACATGCCCTTTATCAGGTAGGGGAAGTTCCTTCCTATTCATAATTTGTGGAGAATTTTTATCATCAATTGATATTAGATTTTATCAAAGCCTTTATCTGTGGCTATTTAAAAAAATTATGTCACTTTTGTCCTTCATTCTATTAATACAGTATATTCATTGATTTTCAGATATAAAATCATTCTTGCACTCCAGGGACAAATCTTATTTGATCATTGTATATAATCTTTACCTATGTTGCTGATATTTTGCTAATATTTGTTAATATTTGTTAATATTTTGTTAAGGATTTCTGCATTTATGTTCATTAGAAATAACAGCTTCATAGTTTTCTTTTCCTGTGATAACTTTGTCTGGCTTTGGTTTTACACTAAAACTGGCCTTATAGGACAAGCTGGGAAGTGTTCCCTCTTCCTTTTCTTCCTAAAAGCATTTGTATAGAATTGGTATTGCATCTTCCCTAAATATTTAATAAAATTTAGTAGTGATGTCACCTGGGCCTTGGTTTTTCTTTGAAGGAACATTCGTAGTAATTACAATGTCTTTAGGCATTTCAGGTCTATTCAAATTTCATTTTTTCCTGAGATGGTTTTGGTAATTTTTATCTTTCCAAGATATTAACCATCTTAAGTTCTCTAATTTGTTGGCATAAAGTGGCTCATAATAGCCTCTTCTTATATTTTTAATTTCTGTAAGGTTTTTGGTGATGTTCTCACTTTCATTCCTGATTTCGTTAATTTGTCTTTTCTCGTTTTCTCTCTCTCCTTTTTTAAATGTTTACTTATTTATTTGAAAGAGCAGAGTAAGAGCACGAGCGGGGGAAGAACAGACAGACAGAGGGAGAGAAAGAATTCCAAAAAGGCTCTGTGCTGTCAGAGCGGAGACCAACATGGGGCTTGATCCCACAAACCATGAGATCATGACCTGAGCCAACATCAAGAGTGGGAGGCTTAACCCACCAAGCCACCCAAGTGTCCCTCTTTGTTATTCTAGCTAAATTTCTATCAATTTTGTTGATTATGTTAATGAAACAACTTTTGTTTTCATGGCTCTTTCTCTATTGTTTTTCTGAATTTTACTTCACTTGTTTCTTCTCTGGTCTTTATTATTTCTTTCCTTCCTTTTACGAGAGGTTTAATATGCTTATCTTTAGCTTCTTGAAGTGGAGGCTTAGACTGATATGAGATCACTTTACTTTCTAATATAATAAAGTTTTAAGTATCCCTCTCAGCACTCCTTCAGCTACATCTCATAAATTTTGGTAATGTTATGTTTACATTTTCATCCAATTCAGCATATTTGCTAATTTAGCTTGTGATTTCACCTTTGACTCATTGTTTTTCTGAAAGCATATTGAGAAATTCAAAATACTTGGAAAATCCAAAATTGCTTCCTGTTTTTCATTTCTTATTTAATTTTGTGATATTCGGAAAACATATTTTAAGTGTCATTTTATATCCTATAGTATGGTTTACTATGAGAGTTCTATGTGTACTTGAAAAGAATGTGTATTATGTTATTGCTAGGTGCGGTCTGCTATGTCATTTATGTCAAGTTGGTTGCTAATGTTGTTCAAGTCCTGAATATCCTTATTGATGTTGTCTAGTTCTTCTGTCAGTTACTAAGAGAGTCATATTGAAATCTACAAGCACTACAATATTGAATTGACTACTTCCTTTAATTCTGCCAGTCTTTGCTACATGTATTTTGGGGCTATGGCTCTGGTGTTAGCATTTATAATTGCTATTTCCTCCTGATGTACTGAAATTTTTACCATGATTAAATGTTTTCTTTTATCTTTAGTAGTATTTCTCATCTTAAAGTCTATTTTTATATATTAGTAAAGCCACTCTAGGGATAGCTGTAAACCAACTTAAAAAAAAAAAAAACTTAAAAAAAGCCATTCCAGTTCTTCAATGGTCACTCTTTGCTTTTCCAGCCTTTTACTTTGAAACTACTTGTATCTTTGAATACAAAGTATGCCTTGTATAGACAGCATAGAGTTGGATCTTGCTCTTTCCTCCTCACAGGTTGGTTATATTTTAAAGTTTATTTTCTTAATAGTGCATCTAAGGATTACAGTACACCTTTGCAATTTATTACATTCTGCTTCAGGATTATCATCATCATCATCATCGCCGTCGTCATCATAAACAGCAGCTTTGCTCTGGCATATTTCCTCTCATTTTTAGTGCTAGTCTTGTCATACATATTACATCTATACATGTAAACCCCCAATATAACATTATGATTGTTGCTTCAAATGGTCCTTGCTTTTAAAGAAGAGGGGAAAAGATAAAACAATAAAGAGCGTGTTATATTTATTCACATATTTAACACTTTCAGTGTTCCTCATTCTTTCCTCTGGAGTTGAGTCACCATCTGCTACCATGTCTTTTCAGCCTGAAAGACAGTCATTAGAAGTTCTTACAGGACAGGTCCTTTTTTGTTTATCTGGGAAGGTCTTTCTTCTGCCTTCATTTTTGAAAAATGGTTTTGTTAGAAAGCTCTTGGTCAACGACTTTTTTTTCTATTAACGCTTTGGATGTGTTCTTCCCCTACTTTCTAGATGCCCTATTTTTATGAGAAATCAGCCATCAGTTGTATTGTTGTTCTCCAGACATGATGAGTCATTTTTCTCTTGCTGCTTCAAGGCTTTGTGTTTGCCTCGTTTTTTTGTAGTTTTTCTTATCATGGGTCTAGGTGTGGATCTCTTCGTGTCTATTCTACTTGGTGGTCACAGAGCTTCTTGGACTATAAATTAAGTTTTTCATCAAATTTAGCAGCTTATGGCTGTTATTAAAAAACAAAACACAGTTTCCCTTTCTCTCTCCCCACTCTCCCTGGACTACCATTATAAGTATGCTGATAGGTTGACATTGTTCTATGGGTCTTTGAGTCTCTGTTCATTTTTCTTCAGTCTTATTTTCTTTTTGTTCTTTAGGTGGGATAATTTCTATTTATCTATCCTCAATACACTAATTATTTCTCCTGTCTTCTCAAATATTCTCTAGACCCATCTAATAAACTTTCCATTTCAGTTATTGTATTTTTCAAATCTAGAATTTGTTTTTACAGATTATATCTCTATTTAGATTTCCTATTTTTGAGTCATTTCCACCATATTTTCCTTTACTTCTTTGTACCTGGTTTCTTTTCATTCTTCAAACATACTTATAATAGCTGTTTTGATATCTTTGTCTGTTAAATTCAAAACTTTGGCCCACTCTGATTGTTTCTATTGAATACTTATTGTCCTGAGTATGAATTTCACTTTCCTGTTTCCTTGCATTTCTCATATTTTTGGTTGAAAACTGGACATTTTCGATAACATAATGTAACAATTCTGAAGTTTTATCTATTGAGTGATTTGTCTGAAGGATATTTTTAAGTAACTTGAATGAATTTAAACTGCAAAACCTGTCTCCCACAATGTGTATAGCTCCTAATGTTTCCACTTAAGTTCTGAAATTGTGTTTCTAAAATTATTTTTCAGCTTGCCTTATTAGGGCTCACCCCTGTGTTACTAATAGCTTAGCGGTCAGCTAATGATTTATGCTGAAGTGTGCTGAGACACCTCAAGTCCAAAAGCACTTCCAACCTCTGCCAATCAATCTTTGTGTAGATTGGGGAACACATTCAGAGCTCAGATAGTTCTCAAGTATGTCTGGGCTTTTACTTTTCACTTTTTGGTGTCCTCTGGCCATGTGCATAGTTCACAATCCCAGTCACCCAGAAATGTGTGGAATGTTTATTAAGACCTTTTATGGCTCTCTCTCACTTCCAGAAGCTCCCCATTAAATTGCTAGCTGGTCTGCCACTTGCCCCAAATAGGATCAGAGCCTCAGGCCAACAAAGCTGTAGGCCTTCCCATTTGTTTCCTACTGGGCTTGCCACCTTTCAATGACAAAGCCATGGGTTTTTGTCTCCAGCCCCAAGTTGAGACTACCCACTCAGGAAGCAAAACTGCTGGCATTCATGGCCAGCACTCCCCTCATAAAACTATAGCTTTCACCAACCAGCCTGGGTTAGGGGAGGTATGGAAGCAGCTCCAACCAGTAAATAAATAAATAAATAAATAAATAAATAAATAAACAAACGAATGAATGAATGAATGAATGAAATAAAAATTTTTTTAAATGGCTGCCAATGGCTGCATATTCCCACAGTCTTACTTAAAATTCTTCAGTTTTTTTCAGTCAGTACTTCTCCACTATTATCTGCCTTTGTTCAATTTCCATAACTCTGAAATGAATGTTATTGAAAATTTTATACAGTTTTATATCTGATTTTGTTTGGCAGAGAGGTTTCACTGACTTCTTCACAGCTGGAGATACATGTACTGTGTGGCTTTGTAGTACCTCTCCCTAGTGGCAAAAGTATATTTCTTTGCCCCATCAATGTTGGGCTTGGCCATGTGACTGACTTTATCCAGTGGCACATTAGCAGGGGCTTTGAATGTACTCTCATGATGTGCTTGGTTCTTGCATTCCTGGTATGCATCACCATTAGAGCATACCTCAGATAGTTACTGGTCCTAAAATAAAGAAGTGGGAAGTAGATTTATATCCAATCTTGAGCCTTAAGCCAAGCCCAGCTGAGCTTGGCCAAGTTCAGCCAAACCCCAGCTTAAACCCTAGTGACCTACAAATGCATTAATAAGAAAATAAATATTTATTATTATAGGCAACTGAGATTTTTGGCATTGGTTGTTATGCATCAATGTTGACTTATGCAGTCACCTAAGAATAGATAGTACCCTATATAACCTGTTCCACATGAACAATAAAAGAAACTAGTCCCATGCCCTGCTTTGTACATCCTTTTAAATGGATCCAGGCTTAAGGGTAATGTCTAGGTTACAAGCATCATCAAATGCCATGGAGAGATAATGAAACGAGTGGCATGGATTTATCATAAAATTCTTTAGAGTCAAGGGAGAGCAATGTGCCAGGTGTAAGCCTAAAAGAGCCATTTACTTCTGAGAGTTATTGACAAACAAGTAGAGAAGTACATGAAAAATGTCATTGTGCCTTTTATCAGCCTGCCAGACCAAGTTTAGCGCTAACTCAGCATTACTCTCTTACTCTGCATTACAAACTGAGGATCCCTAAGCAAGGATGCATTCTAAACTTCTATTTTGCTGAAAGCTCTGTATTTTTTGCACACAGCAAACAAAGCTTCTTGAGCAGATTCATCAGTTCAGTTTAATTCAACAATATCTGCAACAGAATACCTCCACCATTACAGGGCCAGCACAAGGCGTCCTACTATCCCTCACTTGAATGGTAGAACTCACCAATAAAATGCATGTTATAATGTAATGTGAGATGGGTCATAACAGGCATCTATGTGACAATAGCACTTCCCAGATCTAAGAATGTTAACTTAAAAGTCAAATCTCTCACCAGCACCATAAAGAATATTGTCAGTCTTAGCACTGAAATAGTCCTCATATCGATGTACCCCTGGAATGTGTGTATGCAGAGAATGGAAGACAGCAGGACACTCAAAAAGCTATTGTATGAGAGAGCCGATGTCAGAAAAATCACAAGCAAGGAGAGCAGGATAAATGCTATAAGAACATATCAAAGCACAGCATCAAGCAATGCAACAGAGCTTGGACTGCTGGGAAATAGCAGCAGTACACAAAACAGCCCTGGTTGCAACTGTAAGGAATGTGAAAAGCCTTCAGGTGAACAGCTAAACAACAATAGGCTACAACTACTCACCCAGGTACAGATTTCACATGTGCATAGCTCATTCTACATTAGCCTGTTCAGCCACACCTCTACACAGCAATTGTGGCTTGGACCCCCAGCCCTCTCTTAAAAAACAGAAGTCATCAGAATAATTCTAGATATTCCCTATCAACCCCTTGTATAATTTTATGTGGTTTTCCCCCCCAAAAGTTGTATACATCAACTCTAATGTCATTTGAAAGTGCCACACTGTAGGTAATAGATTAATAGGAGGACTTCTGGCAGCCACAAATATCTCATTCGTAACCACTGGCCCAGAAGCAAAAAAGATCTTTGCCTTGCAAGAAAACCAGCTATAATAAAACCTATGAACTTTATCTACAGAAGAAGCAGAGCCGACCATGGGACCTTACACTTGCAATTCTGTAAAAGCTACAGATCTTATAAACTACTTGTCTACTTTCTCTGGAAAACCGTTAGGTTTTCTTAAATGATCAGGGACCTACAGGTTGCACTGGAAAGAGCAAAATGGTATGCTCAAGAAGCAATTACAAGCATTGGGAAAAATACAGTCAAATTCCTAACTGTAGTCACACATCAACCAGTGGCCATTTTATATGACAGCAATAGCCCTGTAAGTTTCACTTCCTAAATAACCCATGAGGGCATCAATAACACACAATATTAAAAAATGTTGCGCTTCATGTGATGACACTGACTTATCAAGAAAATGCTATATTAAGTTGCTTTCTCTGATTAAGAAGATGCAGGGGCGCCTGGGTGACTCAGTCAGTTGGGTGTCCGACTCCGGCTCAGGTCATGATCTCGCGGTTTGTGAGTTCGAGCCCTGCGTTGGGCTCTGTGCTGACAGCTCAAAGCCTGGAGCCTGCTTTGGATTCTGTGTCTCCCTCTCTCTCTGCCCCTCCCCTGTTCACACTCTGTCTCTTAATAATAAGTAAATGTTAAAAAAAAATTAGAAAAAAAAAGAAGATGCAAAAATATAGTATATTTAAGAAGACTTTCACAAAAATTATTGACACAGTGAACATTTTAATGTTTAAATATATCTGGAAAATATACACATGCAAAATATTTTATTGCACAATGGCTCTATATCACCACTATTCTGTAGAGATATAAATGTGAGCCACAAATGGAAGCCACATATGTAATTTTAAGTTTTCTAGCAGACACCTTTTAAAAGTTTTTAAAAGAGTAAAATTAATTCCAATAATAAATGTAACTTAGCCCAATATGGTCAAAATATTATCATTTTAATATGTAACCAACATAAATGAAATGTTTACAGATTTTATTTGTACTAATTCTATGAAATCTGTTATGTGTTTACACTATGGCATATCTCAGTTCATACTAGCCACATTTTAATTGCTTAGTAAACACATTTGGCTGATGACTACCATATTGGATAGCACAGATGTCAATAAATGAAGCTTTACTGAAGAACTGAAATTAAGGCAAATGTAACCTTGTTATTCCAATGCAATATTCAGAAATACTAGAAGAAATGCAGATATCAAATCACATGTATTTCCCGAGTTTCCCCAAAAGCTCTATAAACAAGGATGAGAGAATTTATCACAAGTGTCTGATAACCATAACCAAAGCAAAAAAAGATTAATATTAATTCCTTGTAAGGGGAGGGGCAGAGTTATAGACTCTTAGAAGTTAGAATGAGGAAGAAACTTTCTCTGTAAAACTTTCTTGAGCACTCAGAAATTAACTATAGCCTTATGGTAAGCATAGCATAATATAGAGTTGTTGAATCACTATGTTGTACACCCAAAACTAATGTAACATTGTGTATCAACTGTATTCAATTAAAAAAATGAAATAAAATAATTTTTAAAAATAAAATGAAGTGTAGCTTTTGATGCCATGGTCCTTTTCTCATTTGCAGAGGAGGAGAATTGTAAGCACTTAAAACCATTTATATAGTCATTTCTGAGATTAATAAGAGAAGTCCAATTTTCAAAGCTGTATCTCTAAAATAGCTAAATTTTCAAAGATTAAATTTCAATCTATGTCTAAATCGCAGTAAAAAACAATCTACTAAATAAATCTAATAAAAGATATTTGAAAGTAGAGCATGTTTTGCACCAGATGTGTATTGATTTAGAATCATTTGACTGTACAAGTTTAAAATTTTGTGAAAACTTGATATTAATATTTAATAATTACATTCTAATTTGGGACTATTAAAACAACATGCAGATTTCTTTGTGTTTAATCGCACTCTTTCTAAGATAAAAAGAAATGAAAAAATCTTATTAATGCAGCATTAAAATTAAACTTATTTTATGCACAAAAGACAAGAAATGTTAACAACATGTTTCTGAGAAAGTATGCTTTCTCACTCACCTAATTCAGGTCTTGCATCATTCTATTTCTTTCCTACAGATCCTGGTCTCACCAAGGACTGTGCCCTATGGAATCCTCTGCTCAACTTCCTGTTATATCTCCTCTTTCTCATTGGATGCAAGCAAGGACAAAACTTAGCAGAGGCTTAGACAAAGAGGAACTATAAAGCGTAGGCCAGGACCAACTGGTAAGAAGGGAAATTCTTAAACGTTAGGTCCTGCGAAGCAGATGAAGGTTGGATCTGTGATCTTACCCCATGCGGTGGTAATTAAGAGCCATTAGAAGCTGGAGAAGTTTGGGGAGGCAGGTTCTGGAGGCACAGTAGTATGGAGAAGGAACGTCTCTGAGTAAACTGAGGACTCAACGGAGGAATGATTGCAAGAATGAAGCCTTCAAGGTTATCACAGGGTTTTATTTACCATGAACTTAATTCATCTAAGTACCTTCGTTTTTCATGAATTACGGATATTATTTATTTTTATGATAATAATTATAATATTTTCTAGCAAGGCTAAATGATCCTAGATCGTTTCATCTTCCTCTGTGACTCTTGTAGTCTAATACTTGATTTCTCTTATCTGAACTTTCTTGAGGCTTTCTTTCTTTTCTAAGTTGTTGAGGCTTTTAGTACAAATCGCAATGTCTACTAGAGTCTAGCTACAGCTGAGTGCATTACCAGAAAAACCCAATGGCCCCAACATTAACTTGCTCTTATAAAACATCTTTGTGTTACAGGTTGATTTTTAAAATGAAACTACCTGCTATTTTTTATCTGTTTTGGGCCCTCCCTAACCCCCCATTCTCTCTAAGCTTTGGAGGACCCTTTTGTGACCACTAGTATGACTCCACTCTACAGTAACCATATAGATTAATGCTATTATCCTATTAGTTAATAGGGGGTAAAAAACAAACTGCCTGAGGACAGAAACATGTGGTGATCTTAGGCCTTCATTCTGACGTCTGGCTTCAGGATCTACTCCTCCCCCACAAAGCAGTGCAGACAATTTCCAGGGTGCCAGGCCACCAGGACAAGAATTTGTGGAGTCCAGAACTCATCATTATTTTCCACCTTTCACTTGAGCAGTAAAGTTCTGGCCACCCTTCCTTTTGTAGCTATTGCTGGGTAGACAGGTACTTCAAAGTAAATGGAAGTTTGGATGTAAAAGCTAGTGACTCACACTAACTAAAACGCACATGAGACAAAAGTAAACATCAAGTGCTGGTGTGTTGATTTACGGTGAGTAAGACAACATGACACGCACAATACGTATCGTGTTGGCCTGATCAAAACATTTTTTTTTTCTAGTGGTCCAGCCACACAGAAATCAAAAGGTGGTTCTGTGAGCATGGACTCAAAACAACAGGAAGTAGATAAATCAAATCTTTAGTGCATCTTTTCCGAAAATGTGTTATGTGCTGTGAGACATTTTAATAGATCTTTCCACAACAAAAGGTTCAGTAATCAAGTGATGTTGAGAAACGCTAGATTAAACCAAGGAAAGCAGCTTTCATAACTATTTTCCCTTGGTCTGCAAATGTGAATTCTGAATCTGCAAGGGTTCCTATGGCACCCTTTTTCTAGAATAAATTAGGCTCTCCTCTTAATAGAATAATTATCAATATTTCATGAAACAATATTATCCTACAGATATAGTTTAGGATTCACTGACCAAACTCCTTAGCCTGACATAAAACCTTACCACAGGGATGGACCTGCCAATGGGCCTAGCGTACTTGAAATACAAAAACTAAAGCCCTGCACCATTCTCCCTTCAGGGACATTCTTATCATAGAACTGAAACAACCCAAGTCCAGTATCCGAGTCATTCTTTTTCCTTTTGTTTGTTTAGTTAGGGCTGCCAATATGTAGCTAAGTTATTTTCCTATTTCTTTAATTTGATTTCATTCTGCATTTAATTCTCACATTAAAGAGGTTACAGTGAAGGCTTTGCTTGCCTACACGTCACCCCACCTTTTTCAGGTGATTTTCCATACCTTGACTGTAAGTTATGTATTGACTTTAAATGTCACTCTAAATGACTCTATTTTCTTTATTTTCAAGCTTTAGTGTCCAGCTACACTAAATACTTATTAAAAATATGTAACCAGAAAATGATATAACTCGTAGACAGAATAATGCCCCCACCCAAAAGTCTACATTCTAATCTCGAGAACCTGCTAACATATTACCTCATATGATGAAAGGGCCCTTGCAAATGCGACTAAGTTAAGGATCCTGAGATGAAGAGATTATTCTGGAAAGATGAATGTAATCACCAAGGTCCTGACAGGTGAAAGAGGGAGGCAGGAGAGTCAGAATCAGAGTAGGAGATGTGACAATGGAAGCATAGGTCTTAGTGACGCAATTGCCAGCCAGAAGGAGGCCATGAGCCAAGGAATTCTCCCCTAGCACCTCTAGAAGGAATGAAGCCCTGCTGACACCTTGATTTTAGACCCATGAGACCCATTTCAGACTTCAGACCTTCAAGACTATAAAGATAATAAATTTGTGTTGCTCTAAGCCACTAACTCTGTGGTCATTTGTTAAAACAGTAATAGGAAACGAATCCAATAACCAAAATTTTGGAGACATCAATCCCCTGTCTACTTGGTCTTTTGACACCCATTTCCAACATACAACTCTCTGGGTTCAAACTTGAGTAATACTCTGAGCCACGATATCTGTCTGTCCTTTAAAATGTATTTGGGGATTCATGTGAATCTCACTTTACAATGCTATGTAGGACAACTTACATCTAAGAATCTCAAGTTTCAATAAGCATTAAATAGTTAAAGGTTTCAAAAAGAGATTAATTTAGTTAGAGAGCAAAAAGATGAAAGCTATTAACTGGAGATGACAACTACCAGAGAAATGTGTTTTTAGGGCCCCTAAAGTAGAATGAAATCAGGAGAACTGACCCATGCTAAGTAAACTCACAAGAGACTTGACATAAACTGTATTAATCAGAGTTCACCAGAGAAACAGAACCAAGAGGATGTGTACATAAATAGAGAGAGATTTACTTTAAAGGATTGGCTTTTGGGGCACCTGCATGGTTCAGTCAGTTAAGTGTCTGACTCTTGCTAGGCTCAGGTCATGATCTCACAGTTTGTGAGTTCAAGCCCCATGTTGGACTCTGTGCTCATGGCACAGAGCCTGCTTGGAATTCTGTGTCTCCTTCTCTCTTGCCCCTCCCCTCCATTCTCACACACTCTCTCTCTCCGTCTCTGTCAAAAATAAACTCTCTCTCCATCTCTCTCAAAAATAAATAAATACACTTTATTTTTATTTTTAAAAAAGGAATTGGCTTATGTGATTATAAAGGCAATCTGTGGAGTGGGTTGTCAGTCTGGAGACCCAGGGAAGAACCAATGTTGCAGTTCAAGTCCAAGGCTGTGTGCTTGTAAAACTTGCTTGAGGAAAGGTCAGTCTTTTGTTCTAGTCAGGACTTCATCTGATTAGATGAGGTCTACCCACATTATAAGGGCAATACGTTTCACTCAAAGTCCACCATTTTAAATTTAAACCTCATCCAAAACACCTTTGCAGAAACATACAGAACAATGTTTGGCCAAATATCTGGGGACCAAAGCCCAGTCAAGTTGACGCATAAAATTAACCATCACATAAACCAAAGGCCAATTCATTAATTTAAATTTAGGACACTTCTTTCCAGAATTTAAAATATGTATGTTCTTGCCAGGAAACCTTACTATTAGAACATCTAGTAGATGAAATTAATAAACCGTAAGCTGCTTGATGAATGTGAATCAGAACAAAGGTAGTAGGACAGTTGTGTGGAATAATTCACTGTACTGATCAGACTCTACTAGGTGCCTGACAGTTTCACTATCCTTCAAAAAAGCCTCTGAGGTCCTGCCTTTTGAAATTGTCCCTATCAATAGATTTCTAGTCTTTGTTCCACTTGAGCCTACAAAGATGAGCCATCATCTAGAAGTCTAGGAGGTGGCCCTGTATTAGATGGCAACTAAGAGCATTTTTCTTTCAGATTTTGAACATAAAACATGGGAGAGAGAGAAAGTAAGGAAAAGTTTTAGGACATGAGAAACAATGTTTTACTAAAAGCAGTGATTTAGAAGAAAAATTGGAGATTTTGTTAGTTTGCAAGTATGTAATAAGTACAGGTGGAAAAAGAAACAAAGTTGGTAATACCAAATCATTGCACCTGGAAAACTCGTTGAGTGAGAGGCCTCCAGCCAGTGAGAGTTATTTTGGAGTCCCGAGCATAAACCACCTACCAGTTCTCTCACTATCTTACAATAAATCCCACTGGTTGAGGTAAACTGTGACTGTCTCCTCTCTACTTGTAGTCAAAAAGTCAAACACATTACCTAGGCTCTAAGGAAAGCCAGACAGACCTTTACTACCCAACCAGAGAGTCCACCTCTCCCAATGACTAAAGTTTTTCTATGCCCTGGAAGCAATGTCTAGATTCTAGATTTCTTTAGACAGTGTCAGAGACCTAAAATACCTCTGTAGGTTTTTGTCCCCCTCCCAACATCATATTATTATAACATGCAAAATATATATACCCAAACAGGGTGGCTGACAATTAGTCAGTTTAGTGCTCTGACCTTGTTTTTACTGTAGAATATGATTCAGTTGTTCATCTGATTCCTGGAATGATCTAGGCTGCACTTTTGAAAACTGTGGTACCACCAAGACTGAATCAGGAAGAAATCAAAAAATCTAAATAAACCAATTATTAGTAAGGAGACTGAATCAGTAATAATAATAATAAAATCTCCCAACAAATAATGGCCCAAGACCAGATGACTTCACTGGTAAATTTTACCAAATATTTAAAAAATAATTAACACTAATCCTTCACAACCTCTTCCAAAAAATTGAACAGAAGAAAACACTCCCAAATTTATTTTATGAAGCCAGTATTATCCTGATACCAAAACCAGAAAAGAATGCTACTAGAAAAGAAACCTACAGGCAAATACCCTTAATGAATATAGATGAAAAATTCTCAATAAACTACTAGAAAACTGGGGCACCTGGATGGCTCAATGAGTTGAGTGTTTGACTCTTGATTTTGGCTTGGGTCATGATCCCAGAGTCATGGGATCAAGCCCCACATTGGGCTTTGCACTGAGCATGGAGCCTGCTTAAGAGTCTCTCTCAGGGCACCTGGGTGGTTCAATCCATTAAGCATCCAACTCTTGGTTTCAGCTCAGGTCATGATCTCACTGTTCCTGGGATGGAGCCCTGCAATCGGTCTCTCAGCTGAACAGCATGGGGCTTGCTTGGGATTCTCTCGCTCCCTCTCCCTCTCTTTCTGACCCTCCCCTGCTCACGAGTATGTTCTCTCTCTCTCAAAATAAATAAATAAACATTAAAAAAGATTCTTTCTCTCCCTCTGACCCCCTACCCTGCTTTTGCTCTCTCTTTCTCTCTCAAATTAAAAAAAAAAAATACTAGGGTTGGGATGAGCACTGGGTGTTGTACAATAAATTTCATATTATAAATAAATAAATAAATAAATAAATAAATAAATAAATAAAAATAAAGACAAAAAAAATACTAGAATAATGAATTTGGCAGCAAATTAAAAGGATCATTCATCATGATCGAGTGGGATTTATCCCTGAAATGCAAGACGGTTCAACATACACAAATCAATCAATGTGATACATCACATTAATAGAATGAAAAAAAGAACCATATGATCATCTCCATAGATGCAGAAAAAGCATCTGAAAAAAAATTCAACATCCATTCATGATAAAAAACTCTTAGCATATCAGGTATCAGAGGAATATATCTCAGCACAATAAAGGTCATATATGAGAAGCCCACAGCTAACATTATACTCAGTGATGAAAGATCGAAAGCTTTTCCTCTAAGATCAGGAACAAGACAATGGTGCCCACTCTCACCACTCTTATCCAACATAGTACTAGCAGTCCTGGCTAAAGCAATTGGGCAAGAAAAATAAATAAAAGGTTTCACAAATTGAAAAGGAAGAAGTAAAATTGTCTCTATTTGCATATGACATGATTTTATATATAGAAAACCTAAAGACTCAACCAAAAAAAAGAAAAAACCTGTTAGATCTAATCAGTGAATGTGTAAAGTTGTAAAACACATTAACATACAAAAATCAGTAATACTCCTATACATTAACAACAAATCTTCTGAAAAAGAAGTTCAAACATCTATTTCATTCACAATAGCATCAAAAAAATGAAATACTTAGGAATAAATTTACCTAAAAAGGTGAAAGATTTCTACTCTGAAAATGGCAAAATGTTGTTAAAAAAATCAAAGACATAAATACATGGAAAGATATCCTGTATTCATGGACTGGAAGAACAAATATTGTTAAAATGTTATCAATACCAAGAGCCATTTATAGATTTAAATGAAATCTCTATCAAGATTCCAATGGCATTTTTTACAAAAACAAAACCTTCTAAAATTTACGTAGAGCCACCAAAGATCCTAAATATCCAAAGAAATTCTGAAAAAGAACAGAGCAGGAGGCATCACATTTCCTGATTTCAAGCTCTACTAGACGCCTGTAGTCATCAAAACAGTACAGTACTGGCAAATAAAAGCAGACAAATAGGCCAATGGAACAGAATAAAGAACTCAGATATAAACCCAAACATATACAGTCAACTAATATTTGACAAGACAGCCAGGAATACTTGATGAAGAAAAGACAGTCTTTTCAACAAGTAGTGCTGGGATGTTTGGGTATTCACGTATAAAAGAATGCAACAGGATCTACATCTTATACAACTCACCAAAATTAACTCAAAATGCATTAAAGACAAATGTAAGACCTGAAACCATAAAACTCCTAGAAGAAAACATAGGAACAAAAAGGTCTTTGACATGGGCCTTGGTAATGATTTTTTGGATATGACACCTAAAGCACAAGCCACAAAAGAAAAGAAAAAAAAAAAAAAAAAAAAAAAACAATGGCACTGCACCAAACTAAAAAGTTTCTGCACAGGGAAAGAAACCATCAACAAAGTAAAAAGACAACCTACAGAATGGGGAAAAAAAATTGCAAATCCTGTATCTGATAAGGGGTTAATATCCAAAATACATAAGGAACTCATTGAACTCAAGAGCAAAAAAAGCAACCCAATTAAAAAATGGGCAAAGGACTTCGATAGACATTTCTCCAAAGAAGACATACAAAAAGGCCACGGTACATGAAAAGATGCTCAACATCACTTGTCATCAGGGAGATGCAAATAAAAACCACTGACTTACCACCTCACACCTGTTAGGACGGCCACCTTCAAAAAGATAACAGATAGCAAATGCTGGCATGGATGTGAAGAGAAAGAAACCCTTGTGCACTTTTGGTGAGAATGGAAGTTGATACAGGCACTATGGAAACAGCAGGGAGGAGCCTCAAAAAATTAAAACTAGACACAGCAATCCCACTTCTAGGAATATATGCAAAGGAAATGAAAGCACTAACTTGAAAAGCTACCTGAATCTACCATATTCACAATAGCATTATTTATAATAGCCAAGACATGGAACCAATCTGAGTGTTCACTGATGGATAAATGAATAAAGAATATACAATGGAATATTATTCAGCCATAAAGGGACCAAAAAAAACAAAAAACAAAAACAAGAAAATCTTACCATTTGTGACAACATAGATGGACCTTGAGGGCATTATACTAAGTGAAATAAGTCAGACAGAGAAAGACAAATACTGCATAATCTCACTTATATGTGGAATTAAAAAAAAAGAAAGAAAGAAAGAAAGAAAGAAAGAAAGAAAGAAAGAAAGGAAAATATAGAAATATTGGTCAGACTTGTGGTTACCAGAGGCAGGGGATGGATGCGGAATTGGAGGAAGGTGGTCAAAACGTACAAATGTCCAGTTATAAAATAAAGAAAATACTGGAAATGTTATTACAGCATGATGACTGTAGTTAACACTGCTGCATGGTATATAGAAAAGTTGTTAAAAGAGTAAATCCTAAGAGTTCTCATCACAAGAATTTTTTTCCTGTTTTTTTTTTTCTTTTTCGTTTAGCCGAACCATATTCTGGTAATCATTTCCCAATATATGCTTATCAAACATCATGCTATATGCCTTAAAGTTACACAGTATTATACCTTATAATATATATATTATATAATTATATAATTATAATATATAATTATAATTATATAATATAATATATATTATATATTATTATATATATTATATATTACATATTATATATATAATTATATATAATAATTATATATAAATATATATTTATAAATATATAAATATATATAATTATATATAAATAATATATATATTATATATAATAATATATATAATAATAATATATAATATAATAATAATAATATATAATATATTATAATATAATATAATAGTTAATTCTCAATAAAACTGGAAAAAAGGTTGTGGTACCATTTCATCTTGCTGAAACCTTATTGTAGTTATCTTGTTCTTTATACGACAGTGTTACCCCACTGGTATTGCCCTCTAGGCACCAATTTCTGGATTCTTCCTCAAGGTGTATAAATTTTAAAAATGACTGATCTCATTCACTATGTTGGATTTTTTTTTTTTTTAGCTTTCCTGTCACAAGTTAACCTTATTTTCTAGTTCCCACATGACACACCCTCATTTTCCCTTTTTGTACTGACAACAGCAGCATGCTTATTCAAATCTATCAATGAAAAATTAAGAACTTTCAGATTAATTACAGCATAAACGTTAGGCAGGGACAGAATTATAATGTAAAAATCCAGGCTTATGCAATCAATTTTAGCATATTCACATCCAAGAGAGGAGCAAGGAATCCAAAAGGTGCCGTCAGGGAATTCTCTGACCTTCTTGAAAGTTCCTCGCTTTGCAGATAGGCGAGCAACAACGGAATCCAGCAGACAAGATGAGGCCCAGATTGGTGGTCTCTGAGTCGAAGCAATCTGGCAGCTGCTTCGGACTCAGGCCAACAAGCCCTTAGGACCATGTGTCAAGTCAGAGAGGGAGGATTTCGCAGATGCTGTGGGCTCGGGCAGTGAAGAGGGCTCCTGCCTGAGAAGAGAATGAGAGCAAAGTGGCAGAAGAAGACAATAGGGCAGCTCTGTCAAAAAACGACAGGCCCTCCAGTCCCCACACAGCGTCCCTTGGTCCCCCCTCCTGCGTGAGGGCTGGCTCCATAGGATGTAGGGGACTCTGAAGTTCTAGCGTGTTTGTAAGTAGAAAGAAAGTGTTGGTTGGTCTACAGATGAATCCAGTTCCTGGATGATGCCTGGGCAGAGAGTTCAGCTTGCCCCACTTTCTTGTCACAGGAAGCAAGCTACCACAAAAATCCTTTAGAACAGTGATTCTTTTTCTAACCGTTAGCAAAAGAACCTTTTTTTCAAGTGAATTTTTTTTTTCTGGAATGTCAAATATATAAAAATAGTTGAAAGCATATCAGTCCTGAACAGCCCAGAGCCCAAACCCAAGGCCTCCCCACTGAGCCCCACCCCCATAGCAGCCTCTGCAGCCCCTCCGTGAAATATTGGAATTGGTGGGAGACAGTGTAAAAGCCCCTGCTTCAGAATGCCAGGCAGTCTGTCTATGAAAGCCTGAAAGCACGAATTCAGGCAAATGTGAACAATAAAAACCAAGCATCGTGCCAACAACCTAAAAATCCTATCAAAGTTGAATCAACTGGTCCCTGGGAAACCCTAAGTGTCAAAGACGTCCTTGAATCCTACCACATCAGCAGTCTACTGTTGGAAATACTCTTATTAAAAAGGCACTAAGAGGCCAGGCAATGGCATGGAACATGCCTAAGCCCCGAATTTGAGTCACAATTCTGCTACTTGCTAGCTGGGTGGTCCTGAGCCCCAACTTTTTCTCATCAGCAAAAGAATGATAATATGTTTCTTTCTCACTTTAAATGGGTATAAGGACCAGGAGGATGCCTGGGTGGCTCAGTTGGTTAAGAAGCCGACTTCGGCTCGGGTCACAATCTCGCAGTTCGTGGGTTTGAGCCCCATGTCAGGCTCTGTGCTGCCATCTCAGAGCCTGAAGCCTGCTTCGGATTCTGTGTCTCCCTTTCTCTCTTCCCCTCCCCCATTCATGCTCTGTCTCTCTCTCTCTCTCTCAAAAATAAAATTTAAAAAAAAAAAAACATTAAAAAAATTTTAATGGATATAAGGACTAAATGAAAGAAGGCATTAAAGAGGTACGTAAACTCTATGCATGAGAGTTGTTGAAATGATTACAATCTGCTGTCTGTCATGTCATTCATTCACTCTGCAAGTTTTTTATTGAACAGTACTCCAAACGCTGTAGAACAAATAAATTGAGCTAATGTGGATGTGACTTCTCTGTAACCCACTGTACAAGGCAACAGTAAAGAGTAGCAACTTGCTCCCATGAGCAGTGATGGGATCCACACTGCCTGTGCTATCTCCTCCCCACTTCCTGCCTGAGCTCCCTGACGTGCTGTTACAGCTTTCCCCAGGGAGAATCTATTCCTTCCAGTCACTGCTACACTCACTCATTTCCCCCAGAGCGGGGGCCCTGAGGTTCCCTGATCCCCGCCTCTATGCAGAAAATTCAGAGCAACCTGACTTAGTCATTCCATGAGTGATAGACCACCAAAGTTAGATAGACTAACTTTCACACTGTCAAGACTTTGGCAGCACTGACCAACAGAACTTTCTAGACTGATGGAAATGTTCTATATGTGCGGTTTAGTAGCTAGCTACAAGCTACATATGGCTACTGACCTCTTGCAATGTGACTAGTATACCAGAGAAATTGATTTAATTAATTTAAATAGCTACATGTGGCTAGTGGACAGTATAGCTGTAGAGGAATGGAATGGAAGTCAAGCCCGCCCGACCTCTCCAACGAAATCTAGGAAAATATATAGTAATTGTACCCACATCATTTTCAAATATAGCAACCCATATCATATTTTGAATACTTACTGGTTTTTTTTATTTTTTTTTAATGTTTATTTATTTTTGAGACAGAGAGAGACAGAGCATGAATGGGGGAGGGGCAGAGAGAGAGGGAGACACAGAATCGGAAGCAGGCTCCAGGCTCTGAGCCATCAGCCCAGAGCCTGACGCGGGGCTCGAACTCACGAACCGTGAGATCATGACCTGAGCTGAAGTCGGACGCTCAACCGACTGAGCCACCCAGGTGCCCCATGAATACTTATTGTTAAATAAATAATGGTTTTACCATATCCACATGATCTGCCCTAATTCAGTCTCCAATAAGTGCTTCTCCTAATTATTGGAAGTTGTGAACAAAAGCCAATGTCATCTAAGAAGACTGAGCATGCATGTGAGAGATTTAGCACTGTGATCAAATAAAACTTAAAATCAATCTGACACCTATTAATGATGTGTATAATAGTTATAGTACATGCAGTAATTAGTTATAAAGGGTAAGTCATTCTCATAAATCACTAAAATTAGCATAATTTTCACACTGTTTGTTCTACGGTATTCACAAATTACGCCAATATTCTTGGCGTTCTTGAATTCTTTGTAAATGTCCATCCCCAGCATCATTAAAAAAGATCAGAATCCTGGCTCCAAAACTATTGCCACATGTTGTTCTGTCTCAGTGTTCTTTCCCTACCTAATACAATCCACAGTTGAGGTCTTTGGCGCCCCTGGTCATACTGTCAAGTTCTATTACTCTCTGTCCCACCCTTGAGATGCTGCTGATCAGGGCAACTATACTGCTCCCCTCATGAGGCGAACTGTGGATAGACAGCTCTCCCTGATCACCATGCATCAAAGAAGAGGGAAGAGAGAAGAGAGGAGAAAGTAAGAAGGCCAGGAAGGAAGTTGGATGCTAGGCCAAGGCAGCCAAAGGGATTGCTCAATATGGACTCAGGATGGCAGTCTGGAGGCAGAGGGGAACAGCATGGAGTAAAAGACAGGGCCGCAGTTAGACAAGAAGGCCTGCACTCTTGCAGAATGGGATCCTTGTCCTGAAGCCATACTCGGCAGAAGCCTCAGGGCACCTATATTAAGGTAGCCTCCAGGTGCATATATTGTGCTGAGTCGTCCTTGATAAATATGCTTCTAGTGGCTCTAGATCTGACACAGCTTTCACAGTGAAGAACAAAAATAACTAAAATTGCTACAGTCTTGATCTACTGGGAGACCAGAGGAAGCAAAGGAGGCAGTAGGTACCTGAAGTATGCAGAGAGGATAAGGGGAGGGGAAGGTTTGGAAAGCCCAGAAGAAAGTTCATGGTTCCTCTTGGCTGGGAAAACTGCAGAAATCCGGCAACATTTGCAGGAGACATTAATTTCCATGGCAAGTGTTGAGATATAAATACCTCCAGTCAAACCTGAGTGGGCCCTACAGGCAGATTACATGCTTTCCAGGTTAAGGAGGTCAGGGCTCAGAGGATAACTAAAGAAGCAGCCTCCTTACAAATTTTTCTATGCAGAGGTCCAGACACCACCCTGCTCAAGCTAAGCTTTTCCTAAGGTGGAAGCCGTCAAGTTCTGATTTATTTCCAAGGTCCAAAAAATAAGGGAAGAGGAAGAGTTTGGCAACACTTGTACTAACCACAATCCTTTTCCCTTCAAGGGCCCTGTCTATCTTCACAGTTTTCAGTGCGACTCAGAAATAAAATACCAGTAACAATAACAACAAACTACATTCACTGAGGGATTTGTATAAGCTGCACTAAATGTTCCCACCTCTCTTCAGTCGCTCGCTCTCTCTCTCTCTCTCTCTCTCTCTCTCTCTCTTTCTGTCTCTCTCTCTCCCAACCTCCTGCATGGCTACTGTACAACTCTTGACTTGACATCCTCTCAATTCACAGAGCCAGCTCAGAGAGAAACCAGCATTTCTTGGACTCAAATTCACTGGGAGGGAGAATTACCTAGCTCAGCTAGAGTCTGAAATCTACCTTGATTGAATCAGCAGATACCAGAAGCTCAGGCACTTACAGAACACAGGTGAGTAGGGGGCCCCAACTGAGGGTGATAGTCCTCAGAGAAGAGATATATGAGCTAAACAAACACTTAGAAACATGTTTCCTGCAGTGCAGTACCTTAGTGGTGTCCATATAGTCCTTCTTTGACCTTGGGGAAGAGCAGTCATCACTGGAGGTAGGGAAAATGCTAAAATAGGAGTTAGGGTAACTTCTAGCTTCTGCATGCTTTTACCTAAGACCATCTCGGTTACCTCCATCTAGCTAACAAATAAAAGCTGTGTACAAAGGAATTTGGCTCTGTCTAATCCCAGGTACACAGAGTAGAATCACAATCTCTTTTTGATAAGATGTTACTTCTGATTCCTTTGAAGCCAAGAGATTTCTTGGAAGGGAGATGCTACTGATATTAAAGTCCTTGGACGAAGAGATTATTTATTGTACTGCCTTCTTTTCAGAGAATCTGAGAAAACCTGGTGGGAGAAAGTGGCTCAGAAGGCAGTATGTGGGACAACTGTTTCAGAAGTTATATGGGGGGGGAGGGGATGAGCTTATGATCTACCAGGGGATTTAGTGTTAAAGGTTCCTGTCCTGGTGATTAAATCACTAAAGTGTCCATTGTAATTAGTATTATTAGTTGCCTTTATTAGTCTCCTGTAGAGAAAGTAAGGACCAAGAACGTTAAGCTCACCTTTGGCAGCTGCTGATTGAAAGCAATTCTGAGATGCATCTCTGATGGTGAGCTCCTATGACTAAGGAGAAGACACCAGTACAGAAATCATTCTGTAGAAAAACTTCAAATAAAGAAAAGCCTATCTCCTAGGAAACCAATCCACTCCTCCTCATTCTCTGTTCAGAAAGATGGCCAGCTTTCCCTTTTCCCATCCCCAACCCCATAATCATTTCCTTCTTCAAAAGCTCACAGTCTAACAAAGCAAGAAGGCATTCTAGATGAGTGTGTGTATTTTTTAAGCTGAATTGTATCCAACCAAGGTCCAACACCATTTCCAAGTTCAGAATCCATTTGAAAAGATATTTGGGATGTAGAAATGCAGGCAGCTGCCAAATAATCACTTAGATATGACAAGGAATACAGGCTGTGAATTGGAACACAGCTGCAATCTACCTACATAACCATTTTCCATAGGGTAGAATTTAGCAAGTGGTATCTCTATCACAAGGGGTCTGGTTCCTCATATCTCTTGTAAGCAATTTCGCTAATGCTATGACCTTAAGGCACAGTGCCTTAGAGAAGCTTTTACCTACTCAGTTGTTCCATGTGAATTGAGCACCTATTATAAGCCAAACACCAGGCAGGGCACTGGGGGATAAAGAGAAAAAAGAAACAATTAAGGAGTTCAAAGTGTAGCAGGGGAGGCAGAGACACAAATCAATATTGTAGCTACAAAATAAAGAGGTGAGTTCAAAGCACAGTGCTGGTACAAGACAGGGTCAGCCCTACTGAGGGCTTCACAGAAGTGTTCAAAAACACTTCACAGAAGGGGAAATCTTTGCATTGGGGTCTTAGGAGTGAATAGAAGTTTGTCAAGAAGGCCACTGTGGGGGGGGGGGGGTGTAGGAAGACTTCCAGACATGGGAAACAGCATATGCAAACGTATTAAGGCATGAAACTGTAAAGTTCAGTCATGGAACTGCAAGTTAGTAACTGAGTAACAGCGGCACTGAGGAAGAAATGAGAGTGGAGAGAGACAAGTAGAGAAGTAGAAAGACACTGGTTCATGAAGGATGTGGTTTGTCACGGTTGAGCAGTTTAGATTTTAGCCTACCAGTGATGGAGAGTATACTGGATTACCTGTGGTCCTCAAAGCTATTCCAACTCCTATGTTCTCTCCTGTACCATAGGAGTTGGAAATCTGGGGAAACATTTCCCAGATCTCTTGTCAGCAGTATCCCAGTTTAAAGTCCACCAATTCAGCATCCTGATAGGCTTTCAGAAGGTAGAAGGAAATCAAAGGCCACCGTTACTCCTCCAATAGTGGTAGGCAAATGTTTGAGCTTCCACAAACATTAGGTTGTTATTAGCGTCCTGCTGTATGTGAAGTACCCACTGTGGTGTTATAGACAGTTATGAACGTTACCATTCTGAACAGTATTCTGAAGTTCTTAACCAGGGCAACAATAGCTGCTTCCTCTTCCCTGAGAAAGTTTACTACCACATTGTAGGCCTACTGGCTTCAGAGCCATCAACAACCTTCTCTGACCTACCGTCCTACAACTTTCCCAATATTTTATAAGCATGATTTGGCAGCATTAAATCTATCCCTGCTCAAAATGCTTCATGCAGTTTCAGTTTCCCTGATCCGAACCCTGACTGGGGCATTTTAGAAGATGACCCTGGTGGCTTTATGAAGAAACAATTGAATGGGGAGAGACTGAGGGCAGGGATATCAAGAGATGGATTATTTCAATAATACAAAGGAAAGATGATGCTCAAAACCAGGAAAATATCAACAGAAACACAGGAGGAGAATAACTTTAAAAATATTTAGGACATGTGACCATTTGGACGGAGAAGAGAAATAAAAGGAGTTTAGGCAGGCTCCAGATTGCTGGTCTAGGTGATCGTACCAATGGTGGAAAAGACAGAATGCAGGACAGGGGAGATCAGAAGAAGACTTGGTGGGCATTACAGATGAGGGTTCAATTTAGAATGTATTAAACTTGGTCTAGATATTAAGTAGGCAGTTGGGTAAATAAATCTGGAAGGGGAGAGGATTCAGCCTGAAGGTATTTGTTTTGTAGACCAGGAGCACAGAAATGGTCATTAAACCACGGAAGTGGGTGAAATTGATTAAGGAAAGTGTGTAGCATGAAAAAAAAAAAAAGAAAGAAACTCATAAAGTTGAGAAAGAATCCTCGAAAAATACCAACAGCTAAAAGCAATTACTAGAAGAGAATCCAAAGGAAGAGATCAAGAGCAGTAATCAGAGAGGTAGGAAAAGTCCACACAGTATGGTGTTAAGTAGGAGGAGGTCATCTGGAATCATGGGTAAAGATATAACGATGACATAAATGGTAACTAATGGAAGACATCAATTTTAAAATACAGGAAGGATTCAGCTGATTATTTATGTTCACTCAAATGTTATTATTTGTTGCTTTTACACATGGATGCAGTTTTATGCAATGCAAAATGAAGGGATGATTTGTAGCTCTAGGCAGTTTCACACTCCACTGGGTTTTATCTCTTCCTTGGTCTTCCTCCTTCACTTAAAGGCAATTTTCCCTTTCCTTCATCCTCTCACGTATCTCCCCTTGTTCTTCTTAGGATGGAGGCAAAGAATTTCTGCCCTTAGAGTTAAGAGTTCCTGCCCACATCTCCCAGATACCCAATCTGCATTTCTTTAGCCAGGCAATCTGAATCGAAGCCTTGTGGACCCTATGTGTGTGCAAGTTAGGCCTGTGACCACTCGCTGACCTATTCTGGTTCAAAAACTGGTAAATGGACCACTAGGGCTGTGTTGAAATCAATTTAATATTCATGACCAGAATATTTTTTCCATGAAATATAAGAGAGTAAAATGGAATAGAAAATACAAGTGTATATTAGTGACAGGAAAGATAAATATTATTTAATAAATCATTTGTTTTGGAGATAGGTTATACGTGTGTGTTTTGGTTATATGCATGTTATGTGTGATGTGTCACAAAGTAAAATATTTGGGCAGTCTTCTAGCTAAAACATGAAAAATAATTACCAAGGTGGATTGAATTCTGTTTTAGTTTATATTTACAAAAGGAGGAGTTCTCTGGTGCAAACAGTTTACTCAGAAAGTGATCCCGGAAAACAAAAGTGAAGGAGTAGGGGGAAAGAGAGCTAAGAAAGGGCAAAAAGCCAATAAAGTGTGCATTTGTGCTGGTTACTGCTATGGATGACTGGGTCTCCATCTTGTTGGGGACACTCTGAGGAAACATGGAGAATGTGCCTCAGCATCGTCCCACTGGAGCAGAGGTCAGCTAACATGTTTTGTAAAGGGTGAGATGTTACATATTTTTCTCTTTGTAGGCCATGCAGTCCCTGTCATAACTACTCAACTCTGCCACTGCAGCATAAAAGCAGCCATAGACAATACGTAAATTAACGGGCACGGCTGTGCTCTAATAAATCTTTATTTATAAAAACAGACGGGAAGGATTTGGCCAAAGCTTGTCAGGCCCTGCACTAGAACACAGGGAGGCTGAGGGATTCCTTTTTCCACCAATTCCTATTGCCCAGTAATTAAAGATGGCCCTAGAGAGTGATAACCTTCCCCACATTTCTGGGCATGCATAGACACTGAGAACACAGCACCCACAGATGTCACGTGTGCTTGATGCAGAATACTGGCTGCCAAGGATGCATGGAAGCGTGCTGGAGTCAGGAGGAAAAACATGGCGTGGCGAAGCGCATCACACATAGAGTAAGGGACAAATGGAGGTTATGAAACTCTGGAGAATGTATTCACATTCTCCCATATTTGCTGAGGGACCTCACAAGCCTCTTCCAAGCCCTCACGGATCCTGGCCGTATCACCTTTTTCTCTAGAAACACTAAAGCCTGGTGTTTTTATATTCATCACGACCCATTCCCCAAGGAAATTGGTTGTTGCTTTGTAGAGAAGTTTTTTTCTTTTACTTCTTCAAAGTTAACTGTGTGTTCAACTCTCATACCTAGCTTGGCACACAGGCTACCATTTCAATCATTTTCTCTTAAAACTGTCCACACAGAGGAATCTCATCTAATTATTCTTACACAGTCTAAAAGACACAGTCTCTCGTATGCTTTTAAGCTCATTTTCTTTACCACACAATTTCCTTTTTTCCCCAAATGGATACATCCAATTATTCTCTTCTTGGGTGTTTTAATTTCACACATTTTTGTGCACTTAGAAAGACCATAGATTGCACTACATTCACTGGCAAATCATCAAAAAGCATTTAAATGAAAGAAAATTTTTGTAAAAACAGATTTTTCGTAGCAACATAAGCCTGAGATCACTCCTTGTTTTAAACCACGTAACCAGAGGAGAGGAGAAAGACAAGATTTCATGATTTGATTTCTTTTTAATGACTTTTCATTTATATCGCATTTTTACAGCTCACAGAGCTCTTTCTCATGAACAGTGTGTGGTTTGTAGGTTTCCTTATTTGATCCATGGGGAAACTGAGGCTCAAGTGTTAGGTGTTTTGAACAATTAACAGAGAAAGCTGGTAACAAGACTTGATCTGTAGTCCAACCCCCCTTTCATTCAATCCTATATTCTTTTGGATATGCATTATTCATAACTATCCTGTGAATTACAGAAATGTTAAGGGTTGTTTTTTTGACTACTAATTTCTCACAGGAACTTTATAATACCATGTCATTCAACTTTTTCCATGGCTGGAAATTGGTTACAAATGCTTGGATATTTTTCGATTTGTTTGTTTTGATGAAGCTAGGTTCCGAGCATGGTAGATTATTTGCAAATATGGCTACAATAACCTTATTTCTCTGTGCTCATGACTTTGACATTCTTCCTATAGAAATAAATACAGTCTATTCGCCCTGCCCTTGAGTCTTGGCTGACCTGTGACTTGCTTTAAGTAGTAGAAGGCGGTGATGTGACACAGTGAAACTTTCAAGTCCAGGCCTCAAGATGCTTCTTGGAACACGGTGATGCCGTATGAGGAAGCCTGGCTCTCCTGCTTAAAGGGCCATGGAGAAAGAGGCCCAATGGCAGTAAGTGAGGTAAGTGAGTGAAGCCACCTTGGACTATCCAGCCCCATTCAAGCCTCCAGATAATTAAGCCTCATGAGTGACTCTAGATGATACCAGTAGAACTGCCCAGCTAGGCTCATCCCAAATTACTGCCCCACAAAATGTCGAGCAAATAAAGACAGCTGTTGTTTTAAGCCACTAAGTTTTGGCATGATTTGTTATACAGCAATACATAACTGATACACTGGTAGTGAGGGATTTGATGACACATTATTTCATGGAAATAGTGGAGATTCCCTAAAGATCTGTAGCCAAATTTAATGCCTCAGAGATGATGAGGTTTTTTTCCGTTTTTAAGGAAGGCCATCTTGATTCCCCACGTTTGTTACAGAGTAATAGGATGTCAATACCTAAATAGCTTAAACTTAGTATATTAACTTCTCACAGAACTGCTTGAGCACTCCATTGGAGTGATTTCTGGCAACCATTTTTGTTGCTTGACTCTGCCCCAGTGGCCACAATTAGTCAAGAATAGATACCTAATACAGGCTGGGCCAGTAGAGTCTCTCAGTGGTGAATATAAAATATGGAATAAAGACCCAGAGACTGGAAATCTTTAAGAACTGAGTCTGTTTAATAGGAGGTCTCTGGAAGAAAGGTAATCACTACTCTGAGATCCCCAGTGAGATCCCACACTGGTCCCCACCCTTCCGGAAAAACAGTTGTTCAACTCTTCATTAGATTCGGTGACATATTCAAATATTCATCCGATAAGTCCTCTTTCCCACATAAACTACTTTGAGTTGGTTTTTGTTCCTGGCTGATAAAGAAATCTAAATTAATGGAGATCCCATTCCCACCTGTGGCTGGGTAGAAGCCGAAGGTTGGCTCCTAAGGGTTCCTCGGGAGACACTGGCCCCTCTCTGCTCTCTGACAGTTTGGGCACCAGAAGGAAGCTGCTGCCCAAGAAGATAGTCTCATTGTACAGGGAGATCAGAAAAGCTGGTACCTTAAATTTCTTCACAGTTCCACCTACTGCCCAGATCAGTGCTAACGTCAGATATAAGCAAGTCTCTGTCGATAATTTCTCTGATGAAAGCTCTCCCTGTTCCTATTGCCCCATGTTCTTATCATATGGATATCAACTCCCTACCGTCAGGATCAGCCTTGGTGGTGATGGGAGGAGGAAGAAAATGATGATACCTACAGTTGACTTCTCAGGAAACTGGGTATTTGGTGGTCCGTGGCCAAGGACAAGGTCTTATCCCCACTGCCCACCAGGATATCGTTGGCCTTATATAACCTTCCTCCCTGTGACATCAAAAATCTATACTCCTCTACAGCTTACTGTAATATCCTAATTTTAAGCTAAAGTTAGTTAAAGAAGCTGGAACCTTACATAATTACCACAATTCAGGACCCCCAAAAAAGACTGCAGGTAACAAAGTCATTTTCTATTATATTTGTACAGGGAAAGGTGCATGTTACTGAACAGCTCCTAAGGGCATCCTGTTTTCAGGAAGAGCTCACACAGTTACATGGCTAAATTCCACCTATTTCATTCAGGACAAGCCCGGGAATTGATTTGGTCTTGTTGCTGAAAAGGGAAAATGATCTTAGTAAATGTCCAGCAAATGCGGGTTTCAGAACTCGGGTTTCAGAACTCTACAATGCCATGATAATTTTTGCAAAGGATCAATCAAAGATAAAAGTAAGTGTCCCACTGCCAGATGTCATTGTGCCTGGGTCGCTTTTTGGTTCTCTAGAAAATATGAACAAGGCCTGTGAGTTTAAAACTAAGGAAGTTGATGACTTTTAGTAAACAGTTTCAGGTTGTGGCCCACAGATTGGTAGTGAAAATTCACCTCTGGATAAGAGCAAAATCCCTGGTTCTGCTTATATTAGAATTTCTTTCTCCATTTTCAGAAACCAAAGAGTTGAGTTTTTCACAAAGCTATTGGTCTAAGGAAACAAATCTATTTATTCCAATTTCTTGTGAAACAGAAAAAAAAAAAGAAAAGGGGTAGAATTATGCAAATGTAAAAAATGGAGATGATCTCTTAATGTCACCCCATAAATCCTAAAGTTTACAAGATGTTTCTCGAACCTGAGTAAAAAACTTACATAGGTTTTAGTTTTAGTAATCCCAAAGAGAACACACTGGAGAGGTAAAATCGTTATTCAAGTTAAAAAGCAAAATCGAACTAAAATCTCTAAAACTCTCCCTTTAGACACATTCATTAAAATTAGGACTATTTCCTTAAAAGGAAGCAAATAAATACTGATATCAGACCTTTATGTAGATAGTTTGTAGATTCTGATGTTTAAGTATTATGGGCAAAGCAGACACCAAAAATATTCCAAGAAAGGAGTGAATTTGGTCACTAGTAACTGTCATTCTTTAAACAACTTACACTCATGACTTGGAAGTCTTTTCTTCATCCATTCATTCACTCCTTTGCACTCACACCTCTAAGCACTCATGCATTCAAAAACATTTACTAAAGGCTACAGTATGCCATGCAATGTAGTAAGCACTGGGGCTGAAGAGAATTAGAATACAGCTCCTGTCCTCAAGAAGCTGACACTCTGATCTCGGAAACTTTCCAGTCTTTGATCTCCTATATCCAGTCGTGAAAACTGATATTAATGTTTTCTTTTTCCATTTCTTTCTTGCCTCTGCCACAGTGAAGGTCATTACTTGGTGGCTGAATGATTAAAATTTTTTTCTAGGGGTGCCTGGGTGGCTCAGTTGGTTAAGCATCTAACTCTTGATTTTTGGCTCAGGTCATGATCTCATACTTCATGAGATCAAGCCCCGTGTCAGGGTCCCCACTTTGGGATTCTCTCTCTCTCCCTCTCACTCTGCCCCTCCACTGCTCATTCTCTTTCTCTGTCTTTCAAAAATAAAAATAAATAAACTTAAAAAAAAGTTTTCTAGGTGGAATCCCTACCTTTAGTCTCTTCTTTCGCCACAAACTTTTTACCACTTATCTCATTCACCTTCCAAAAAGATGGCTTTGATTGTGTCATACTCCTGTACAAAATACTTTGAGTAGCTTCCCATTTTCCCCAGGGGGGAAAAAAGATAAATTCCATAACTCAACTGATATTATTGGGATTCCTAATAATTGCCACCATTTATTGAGGGCTTACTGTGTGCCAGCCACTGTGCAAAGGACTTTACATGCATTATCTCATTTATTCCTCATGCCAACTCTTCAAGACAAGAACTAGTATTTTCATTTTACGAAAGAGAACAATGATGCTAAGAGGTGATCACTAACTTTCCCAAGGTCACATAGACAGTAAGTAGCAGAATGACTTCAGAGCCCATGCTCTTAACCACTGTACTGAACTGCCATTCTGCTCTTGAGTGAGTCTCAACCCTGTGTCAGCCTGCCTCAGTACCTTTGCTCCTGCTGGGTCTCCCATGTGATACGTCCTTCACTCTCTCCACGCCTTCCAAGTTTCAGCCAAATGTAAGTCCTCCCTCCCCTGTGGACTCTTCCTAGACCATGCTAGTAGACACGGACCTTCTCATCCTCTGAGCTCCCATGGAGCATATTGTTTCTATCACTCATTTGGCACTGAGAGATGTCCTGTGCCATATTTCTATAGAAATATCTCAAGTCTCAGGCACTGTAGTGAAAATCATTTGAGAGCATAGAGTCCTCAAGAAACTTAATAAATATTGTAGGTTTTGTGGCATTTAATTAGACACTCAATAAATTAATGTTGTGTGAGTAATGAAAAGCGCAGACATTAAAACAACGAGGGAAGTCTGTCACCAGCGTTTGAATGATTATGATGCACATACCATTCTCTCACCATGTGTGGTGAAAAGGATCATGTGGAAAGAGCTATAATCCCCTGTCCAGCATGCCAGAAAGAACAGAAACCCCCATGGAGTTCCAGGGGTTCCATAAATATTCCTAAGTAATCAGACTAAGGAACATTATGAAAATCTCTGCTCTGATCCTCAGTTTGAATAAGATCTATGTGAAACTTTAGCTCCAGAGCCTTATCAATCTCCAGGGTAAAAATGGTGGACTTCGCAAACATATGGCAGCAACACAGTCCGGCTAAAACGGGGTGACATCGATGCTGAGAATCCCCACTGTCTCCTCAGACTGCAAGAGATGGTTTCAGTTACAGCTCCAGCCTAAACCACTTGGAGTCCTCTAGGGACCACAGAGCTCACAGCACACTAGCCATGTTCCTTCGACCACTGACCCCCAGCCCATGGCAGGGCTTCGACCCCTGACCCAACACATGGCAGCACGTGACGACCACCTTACATGTCACACATGTAAGGCCAGAGAGAGACTGCCAAATGGACAGTAATCTCCAGTGGAAAAGCCTGGCTGAAGGCAAGAGATGACCAGCTGCCCTATACAGTTTTTATCTTTGCAAATCAGTGACAGAGGGGTGCATGCCCTCCCTTCTTTGCTAAGAAAAAAATGACAATGAAAGATCCTGAGCACAGCCTCAGATGCCTTAAAGGGAGCATTATGTTTTCTGAGGAATGAAAGAAACAGAGAAGCTTGAGGCATGTTGGGCACACACCGTGAAGAAGAACACATAATGTGTTACATGGGCTACTAGCCTTTTCCCTTTTTAAAGTGGTTTTTATGAATTTTCATATAACTTCAGCCTCTCATCAACCCTAGCTGATGGCTTGGGCAGCCGTAAGCATCTTCCATTTTATACGCGTGGTAACAGCTCAAAGCCTTGTGAGAGATCCCACAGCTAGTGATTGCCAGCACCAGGGCCAGAACCTCTCTGCCTCTCACGTTTCCTCTACAAGCAAGGCCCCTTTGGGCACATGGTTCTTTCCCGAGACGGAAGGAACTGGAAGAAAAAAATGGCATGCTTTGATTTGGTTGGCTTTTTTGTTTGCTTGCTTGCTTCTATTACTGTTCTGAATTCGTTCACTTTCTATCCCTTCCTTCCCACCTTCCTAGATCCCCCTCCCCCCATTCCACTCGCTCTGAGCTTCTTTCAGATGCTGCCTCACTGGCTGCTTCACGGCCAATATTTGGAGCTCACAGATTACACAGCTGTGTCTTCAGACTGCCTGTTGCTTCATCTGTTGATTGGATAATTATTATTATCATTATTATTCAGTGGGGGAGGGGTGTTAGAGAGGGAGAGGGAAAGAACTAAACCATTACAGAATTAACAGCCACTGGTGCTCACCTAATGACCCCATTAAGACCCCGAATAATCTCAGTCTAACTCAGGGGTAAATACCCCAGGGTGAAATGCTCCCCATGTTCCAGTATTTTCATTTACCTGACTGCATCCTGACGCGCAGTGATCAAAAAAGATCATCAACAGAGTTCTCAAGTTGCTCCCCTCACTTACTGCCAAGTTGTGAGGGAGGGAGGGACCTCAGAGAGGGGCCGTGTGTGCCCGGAGCTGCCGGCCTGGCCTCTCCGCCTGGTGCCAAGTTCACACTTGCACAACCGGGCACAGGAGAGCACCGAGAGGGAACAAGGGGAACTCTGAAGGCCAAACTGTCATTCCGCTCAGAGGAAAAAGAACTCAGAAACTGTCAAAGCGAAGGCCCTACTCTGGTCCTCTCTCTCTCTCTCTCTCTCTCTCTCTCTCTCTCTCTTTTTCTTTCTTTTCCACAGCAAAATCGCTGGGGCAACTCTCACCGTGACGAACACTGGCACTGAGCCTCTCAAGGGGAAACAGCGACGCTGGCCTTGTGTGCTGCCCCAGTAATAAAGATTTTACCAGCTGCACTGAGCGTTGCTGTGGAATCCAACCATTGCTGTCAGGCTAATAAGAAAAAAGATTCACTGTTGTGAACCAAGTAAATAAACATGCCTGGGAAACACTATGGCAGCAGATAACACCGAGAGAAAAAATGAGAATTGGTACTATTTTTAGTGCTAGCTCTCTGATTATAATTGTACTTGAAGAGCAACTAGCATGAACAATATAAAGGCAAAGTTAATTTCAGATCCTGAGTTGCTGCACAGTGCTTAGATTATTCAAAAATGCAATGTGATCTACAGTCATTTTTCAACTGCGTGACAGGGAAACTTGGAGATATCCAAGTAGCTGATGGGAGGCTCGTGGGCAAATGGAGGTCAAGGGATGTCGGTTGTGGAAAGATTCTTTATTTTTAAAAAATCGTGTACAGTGTACCCCATTCTCCCTCTCAAGCTGGCATTTACTGAAGAGTTACAACGTGCCAGGTACTGAATTAATTATCTCATTTAATGACCACATCAACCTGTGCCCCTCCACACCCTCCCTCCTCCCTTCTCCAACCTCATCTCTGCCTTGAGAGACTAACTTGTGTGGACTGCATTAACAGGCTCCTTTATTCTCCAGATTCTGGTTGGGTTCAACCAATAGGGAGACCAGGTAGGAGATCAGGAGAGAAAAGGAGAGTGGGAAGGAATCTCTGTCTCTCAACCACAGGTCACAATGCCTATCAAAGATGTCCTCTCTTCATGATTCTCCTTCTGAAATTTCCAGTAATTGCTTCCTCCTCTTGCTCCCATAGGCCTAGGGCTGGTAAGGGAGCCCATAGCTCCTGCACATCCATGATTCCCCTATTCCTTCCCACACCTTTGTAAATAGTCCTTTTACTAAACTCCCCTCCAGTATCCCAAATTTGAAGGTGTCCTCTATTTGCTACTGGGACCCTAATTAATACAGTCTATAAAATTTTGATGGAGGGGGCACCTGGGTGGCTTGGTCGGTTGGGCGTCCAACTTCAGCTCAGGTCATGATCTCACAAGTTCGTGAGTTCGAGCCCTGCGTTGGGCTCTGTGCTGATAGCTCAGAGCCTGGAGCTTGCTTCAGATTCTGTGTCTCCCTCTCTCTCTGCCCCTTGCCTGCTCACACCCTGTCTCTGTCTCTGTCTCTCAAAAATAAATGAACATTAAAAAAATTAAAAACAAAATTTGATGGAGAAGGGAGCAAAGAGGAATAGAAAGGGTGACCAGGGACTACAGATCAAGAAATAGACCTAATTTTCTGATAAACAACAAAATACGACAAATGGCTCCAACTAATTTGATGTTTGGGTTAATTTACTTTTTCATTTCATTCAAAGTTTTCCACTTCAGAGGGAGTTTGAGCACATACCTTAGCTAAGTTTTTGGTGAGCTAGAGAGACGAAAAGGAATGAGAGCAGTCCAGGAAAATCAGAAGAGTTTCCTTTTGAACTCTTCTCTTCTACGTGCTTCTTTCATAACAAGCACCATTTACAACCCCCTGCATTCATTCCCAGCTCAGAGGAACCAGCTATTTCTTTCAGGATCATTGCTATTTTTCAGAGCATGTATTCCCTTTGCCAAAGTTTAGATGACTGTGATTGCAAGAAGAAGAGCAGTAAGGGAAAGAGAAAGTTCTAGAGGGACGGAAGAAGGGTAAACTGAAGTGAGACAATGAGAAGATGGGGAGTGAGCCCATGCATGAGAGGTGAGCACTGAGAGAACCTGATGGCAAAGGACAGTGAGGTATTAAGAAAATGGAGTAAACCAGAGAGAGGAGCAGAGGGACCATGTGGTTGTTATCTCTGGCTATTATGCAAGAGGATTAATTTTGGGGGGAGGGGACTGGCGAAGACTTCATGGCTGCTCAGTAACGACAGAACAATAATGTGGTAGTATTTAGCATACATTCTACTGGAAACGAGGGCCACTGTCCTCTATGGTTCTGCAAACACGCTAAAAATGGCTGACTTATCCTTACTTGCCTGTTCTTTGCCAGATCAAAAGACATTTTCCATTTATAAACAGAGGGAGTTGGGCTGTCACCTAAGATGATCTAGTGAACAACAAAAATGGGGTGAGGAGAAAAAAATCCAAGATTGGTATTAAAACCCCCATGCCCTTAATTTGCACCAATTTTCCTATCAGTAGCTCACTCTCCCTTTGCTCAGTAAAGGGGAAACTGCTTCAAAAGTGAAACAGGTTATGTTCTCGGTGGTCTGTAAAGCCCTGATGTTTCTGCTGTTTGTTTGTCTGTTTGCTTTTAATTACTTTTAAAGACAGTGGCAAGAGAATCAAGCAGTAAGAACATACTCACTACTCCCTCCCTAGCTGTGGCCTTTCTTAAGTCCAGGATTTTTTTTTTTTTGGTCTGCCCCCCATCCATGGCAGCTGCTTTCAGTTGCCCAATTGATTCTGCATTTTAATGAAAAGTGTTATCCTCTTCCTATTCAGTTTAAGATAATTGTTGCCCAGGCAAATCATTATAATTAAATTCAATTTAAAAGGGAGAACCCACCTGCAACCATATGTTAAACCTGCCTTTGGATAAGAAGTTGGTATTTTCACTTTGTATTAAAGCAGAAGTGTGTAATGGTAAGAGATTTTCCATGGAGATGGTTAAAGAGATTTGCTTCTTTTTTTAAATGATTAATTACGATTCACCTGTCTCTGAAAGGAAATTACTTGACTCTTAGAAAAACATTTTCATTAAACAGAACTACCATTGAGTAAGCTTCTATCAAGCAAGTCTGGTACTGATGCAGAGAAATAAAGTCATTGAGACAAGAAAAAAATAAGGTGCTTTCAGTAGATATATGAAATGGAACTGAAACATACATAGGAAGTTCTATAGAAGATACTTGGTGTTGTTTGGCTCTTCAGCGTCTTTCCACTTCCTAAAAGTGTTCTGAATTTTCTCCAAGAAAGTACATTTCTCATTCTCATCTAGAGTTTGGAAAAATTAGACCCTATCCAACTAAACGCTGATGTGACTAAAAGTCATCAGACTTAAGCCAATCAGCATGTCCCATGGCCTGGCAATAGTGATCTGATTAGGAACCAGAGCCAATAAAATGTTGCTGGAACTTCTGGGATGAAGAAAAGTCCTCTCTCTTCTTCAAGAGCTACTTAAAGAGACTTTTTCTTTCCCAGAATGTATAGTTGGAAGATGAAAGATCTAAAACTGTGACAGCCATTTTGCAATCCAGAAGGACAAATGGCAAGGGGACCCCAAGGCGTGAATCTTTTATCTAGGAAGGCAGAATAATGTGGTCACCTTGGTGACATCATTTGAGCCATCAGATCAAGCTAGTGCTACCTCCAGATTTTGCAGCCATGTGGAGCTACTTCCACAGCTTAAGGTAATTTGAGTTTTCTGTTACTTGCAACCACAAAAATCCTGGAGGAGTGAATTCTGTACCTGGATTGAAGCAAGATCAGATGATCTCCCAGTCTGTGGTAAAAAAAATGAGGTAAAACAAAAACAAAAAGAAAACAAAACAAACAAACAAAAACAATGCCTACCTTATTGGGACAGGGTGTTAGATTGGAGTTTTTGGACCTACCAATCATGTAAGTCACCAGGAATTCGGCAAAAATACATGTAAAAACTGGAAGATTAATAATTTTAGGAAGTTACTTTTAAAAAAATAGGTGAATCGGGAAATAGAAGCAAGACAAACATCATTAATGAGCTACATCTAAAAGAAGAGGGAAAGAATGTTAGAAGACATAGGCAAATTTCATTTTCTTATCCAAATATTATTTATTTAGAGCCATAAGAACAAATAACTGTGATGGAGATTGATAGAGGTGATTACAAACCTGGATAAGACAAAAATCTATCCACTTAAGGAACTTTTTTTAATCAGATAGGGAAGCTAAACATGTATGCTTATAGTCAGTTGCAACTCAGTACAAGGCAAGTGCCGAGAAATTATTTCCACAGTCTTTAACAGCTTACTAAGTATATTCACATTCATTAGATCATTTGTTTCATGCCACAGCCCTTTGAGATAGGCAGTTGCACTTCCCTCTTTGGCATAAAGAAACTGACACTCAAAGTGTGGAAAAATAAATATCAATGAATGTCGCTGTGGCATTATTTAAAAGAAAACTAGAAACTGCCTAAATATCCGTCAATAGTGGAGTAGCTAAATATATTATGTTCCGCCATACAAGGGAATGGTAGGCTGCTATTAAAAAATAAGGAGGTAGGGATGCCTGGGTGGCTCAGTCGGTTAAGCGTCCGACTTCGGCTCAGGTCATGATCACATGATTCGTGAATTCGAGCCCTGAGTCAGGCTCTGTGCTGACAGCTCAGAGTCTGGAGCCTGCTTCGGATTCTGTGTCTCCCTCTCTCTCTCTGCCTCTCCCCTGCTCACATTCAATCTCTGTCTCAAAAATAAATAAACATTTTAAAAACATAAGGAGGTAAAGTCCTTTCTGGGTAGAATGAAGTAGGCAAACTCCACCCTGCGTCCCACTGAATAAGGATTGCCAGATGTAACAAATGAAAATATAGAATATTCATTTACATCTGATTTTCAGGTGAACAATAAATTTTTTAGTGTAATATTTGATCAACATATACTAACAATTATACAGGGTGTCTTGTATTTTATCTGGCAAGCCTACACTGAATGCAAAAATCTAGATAAATCACAAAGAAGTTATCTGAAGACTCTGAAAAGTGAATGGTAGCAGAATGACTGAGGAACAAGAACTTAAATTATGAACAATCTGGTGGTGAATTTCCTGAGTTTGTTTTGTTTTCTTCCTCATCTGCCAGCCTGGACTGAAAAGCAACCCAAATCACAGAGCTGTGGATCCAGCACAGAGAGCAAAAGCCCCAAGAGAAGATCTCTCTTTCTGGTCTGAGAGTGAGAAGTACGGCCCTCTATAACCTGGAGAGAATGGGGAAGATCCTCTAGTTTTCTTCCTCCCTGCCTTTCCCTCCCTCCCTCCCTCCCTCTCCTTCCTTCCTTCCTTCCTTCCTTCCTTCCTTCCTTCCTTCCTCCCTCCCCCTCTCCCTGCCTTCGTCCCTCCCTTTCCTTCCTTCCTTCTTTCCTTCCTTCCTATCGAAGATCTCAAGAAACCCACAGTCCCAAACCTGCTGGGTGGTGGCTGGACAGTGACAGCCTCAGTGCCCAGGCTGTATTCTCCTCAGGTGGCTGCACCAATATTTACCATTCCATATGCTCCCTTGCAATTTGATTTTTGACCTTTCTCTCATTGAAAACATAGTAGGGTCTCTGGTCCTTCTCCCTTTGGTTATGGGTGAGATTTGTGACTGTTTCAACAAATACAGTGTAACATATATAAATACTAGGATAGAGGTTAAAATAAAAGGAAATATAACTTTCATCTTGCTCACTGGAACACTCACACTCAAAGTTTCAAATCACCTCTGTTGAAAAAGTCTGACAATTTGGGGGCACCTGGGTGGCTCAGTCTGTTAAGCACCCAACTCTTGACCCTGACTCAGGTCATGACTCCTGGTTCTTGAGTTCAAGCCCTGCATGGGGCTCTGCACTGACAGCATGGAGCCTGCTTCAGATTCTCTTTCTCTCCCTCTCTCTCTGACCCTCCCCTGCTCACATTCTCTCTCTCTCTCTCTCTCTCTCTCTCTCTCTCTCTCTTCCAAAATAAATTAAAACAAACAAAAAAAGTCTGACAATTTTGAGTCCACCATGCTATGAGAAAACCAAGCCAAATGGAGAAGCCACATGTAAGTGCACCAGTTGGTAAATGAATTAAGCCATGTGCAAGTAATTGTCATGCCAGATCCAAATGATATCTTTTGGTTTTTGCCAAATACAGTTGGCAGTATTTGGGTTTGATCCTTCTGCCCATACATCAAACACGTAAGTAAATGGGTCTTCCAAAGGTCCCAACCTCCATCCTCCCAGTCTTCTCAGATAAGACTCCCAGATATCATGGAACAGTGATAAATAGCATTGATTATGCCCTTATTAAATTCCTGACTCACAGATAATAAGATGGCTCTTGTTCTACAAACTCTGTGGTGGTTATGACACAGTAACTGGAACAGATGACCTCCGTCGGAAAACCACTGTTTTATGTTTAATGGACTATGATGCAAGTTGAGGGAAGTGATAGTGAAAGATGAATCCTGACCTCAAGAAGTTTATAATAAGGAGGCAAAATAAGATACGTATGTAACCACCCAACCACATTTAACCATATATAACCACCCAGCAAGGTAGATAGTAGTGGTCCTAGTGACAATTTTTTTTCAAATGGTTTGCTGCTCAGAGCAAGAAAGGTCAGGGTGGGGCTAAAGTTTTGAGGAGTTTAAGTGCTTGGAATAAACTACTACTGAATGTTCTAGGAAAGCAACAAGACATGACTAAAAAGATCGTTCAGTAGCAATGAGGACCCAGCTGGATTTAATATCATGAATTAGAAAGGATCATATTAGCCCAATTGGATCATGTCTTCTAGCTATATTTAACACTTTGGAGGAAACAGTTGAAAATTCAAACAGTGGGAAAGATCTGGTTTCGATCTGGCATGACAACTGAACATTCCTTAATTCATTTACCAGACATTTATTGAACACCTACCATACTCCAGACACTATGTACAATAGAATAAAAAGTGTGAATGGAATACTAGTCAGTGATCAAAAGGAGTGAAACCTTGCCATTTGCAACAACATGAAGGGAACTGGAATGTATTATGCTAAGCAAAATAAGTCAGGCAGAGAAAGACAAAAATATCATATGATTTCACTTGTATGTGGAATTTAATAAACAAAACAGATGACCATAGGGACGGAAAAATAAGATAAAAACAGAGAGGGAGGCAAACTATAAGAGACTCTTAAATACAGAGAACAAACTGAGGGTTGCTGGAGGGGGTGGGGGGATGGGCTGAATGGGTGATGGGCATTTAGGAGGGTACTTGTTGGGATGAGCACTGGGTGTTATATGTACATGATGAATCACTGAGTTCTGCTCCTGAAACCAATACTTTGCGGTATGTTAAAACTAACTTGAATCTAAACAAATAATTTTTTTTTATTTTTTTGTTACATTTATTTAATTTTGAGAAACAGAGTGAGATGAAGTGTGAGCGGGGGAGGGGCAGAGAGAGAAGGAGGCACAGAACCCGAAACAGGCTCCAGGCTCTGAGCAAGCGGTCAGCACAGAGCCTGATGCAGGGCTCGAACCCACGAGCTGTGAGATCATGACCTGAGCCGAAGTCGGACGCTCAACCAACTGAGCCACCAGGTGCCCCTTAACAAATAATTTTTTAAAACGTGTGTGTGTGAGGGGTTATAACTGAGTATAGAGATATACTAAAACATGGAGGCTTTGAGGGAAGTTGAGAATTTTTTTCCAGTGGAAATGAAATAGACCTGCTTTTTAGTATTTGTATTAAAATGAGCACAAATATCACAATTAAAAGAAAGTAAGTCTGAGGGGCACCTGGGTGGCTCAGTCAGTTAAGCGTCCGACTTCAGTTCGGGCCATGATCTCATGGCTCGTGAGTTCGAGCCCCACGTCGGGCTCGATGCTGACAACTCAGAGCCTGGAGCCTGCTTCCTGCTCATGTTCTCTCTCTTTCTCTCTCACTCTCTCTCTCTCTGTCTCAAAAATAAACATGAAAGGAAGGAAGGAAGGAAGGAAGGAAGGAAGGAAGGAAGGAAGACTCAGATAAATTAAGGTCCCCGGCACTCTTTAGATTGTATAATTAAGTAAGGCCTGAAATGAGATCTGAGGGATGGTAAGGGTTGCAAGGAGGTCATAACTAAATAATACCTGAAGTTTGTTCAATTAAATTTTAACTACTCTTGGTCTGACTTAATCTCTTCTGAGAATGGACAATGGCCAGCTGTGATTTTAAGAATAGGTAACTATTTCTCCAAAAATGTACTTCAAAGTTTAGCTGGGTTTATTTGCAGGGAAGTTTATGTTTAGCCCAATGAAAGACCAATGTCTCACATGTTTAGGGTTTAAAAGAATCTTTGGTGCTCTGAAAACTGAGAAGTGTCCTGACATCCTTCTCAACAGTTATTGAACATAATCTTAGCTGTTCTGGGATGTTTATTTTCAGAGTTTCGTAATGCATAATAGCAACCTTTGGCTTACATTTTTTAATATATTAACAAAGATAAATGGTGTTCTGTAACCATGGGTCTGTGAGTTGTTTGGGGACAGGATACACCAGCTTACCTGCATTGTTTACTAATTAAAATTGGATTTATTATTCGTACTTGGTTTTAGTGGAGCCAAGGAGATTTGACAGTTAAATTGAACACATAAATGTAATGTTCCTATATGATCAGCTCACTAGAAGGGACCTGGATCAAGAGCGGCTGTTGGGCTTTCTGGTAATAACGCGCTTTGTGCACACCATTGTGGGGGTTTGAGACAAAGCATGCTTTATTCCACCCAGCAATGGGTAAACAAAGAAACCTGGACATGAAATCTCCAGACACTTTTAATATATATCCTTTTTCTGATATTGTTGTACTGGATCCTTTGCCTGTAATAAAACTGTTCCTTGAGTATAAACGATTTGAGTCCTGTGAGCCTTTTCAGCAATCAGTACTGAAGCTCATAAAGTGATTAATGAACAGACCAAGGGGGATAAGAAGTCATGAAGAAGATCTTTAAGGGGAAAACTCATTTATTTATTCAGCCTTTATTGAATGTTTATGGTTCCAAAAATCTCACCTGGAAAATGGCAGACAAAAATGACTCACGCATGACCTTTGATCAAGACATTCACATTGTGAAGAAAAATGTAGACATTCAAGCAAAATATCACAACCAATTGTAATAACTGCTGAAATAGAGGTGTACAAAAACAACAAGGGAAAGAGTAAATCTTTTTAAGAGAGTTTGTTAGGACTTTGTATTTAAGCATAATTATAAAGAATGGTCACAAGTTATCAAAAATAAAAAAAGAAAGAAAAAAAAGAAAGGCAAAGGAGAAATACATTCAAAGAAGTAGAGGATATTGTTTATAAATTTTCACCAGTAGAGACCTATTTAAATAAACTGTGGTAACGTTTATGCAAGTGAATACTGTATAGTCATTAAAAATAATAAGAAAATTCTCTACGTACTAATAAAGAAATATATCCACAACAAATAGGATATATCTCTATACTTCTAATCCTAGAAGAAGACTGTCCAAGACACAAGTCTTGGTTTTTATAATCAAAACAATGAAGAAGAGAAATATTTGAAGAAATATTAGTGATAATTTTCCAAAACAGATTAAAGACATTAAGCCACAAATTAAGAAGTCTTATGAATATCAAGCAGAATAAATACAAAGAAAACTACACTCGGAAACATAACAATAGGGGCGCCTGGGTGGTTCAGTGAGCTGAGCGTCCGACTTCAGCTCAGGTCATGATCTCGCTGCCCCTGAGTTTGAGCCCCGCGTCAGGCTCTGTGTTGACAGCTCAGAGCCTAGAGCCTGCTTCAGATTCTGTTTCCCCCTCTCACTGCCCCTCCCCTGTTCACGTTCTGTCTCTCACTCTCTCTCAAAAATAAATAAAGATTTTAAAAAAGTTTTTAAAGAAACATAACAATAAAGTTGATGAAAACAAAAACAAAATCAAAAGAAGTAAAGAAAAATCTTTGAAGCAGCCAACAAATAAGACTATCTTCAAGAAAATGGAGCTACATCTTCAAAGTGTTGAAAGAAAGAAATAACATCCAAAAATTATCAAAAATTTAGATGCAATAAACTCATTAATAATGATTCAGAAATAGTAAAGTGTAACCAACCTAATAGAGGGAAAAAGGTAGAATAATAAAAAGTATTCAATACAAAAGAAGTCAAGAAAGGAAAGAAAAAGGAATATAGGATAGGTGAAATAAATAGAAAAGAAGTAGTAAGATGGAATAATAAGACATAATATATACCCATAATTAAATTAAATGTAAATGGCTTAAAAGTTTTAATTTTTCTAAAATACATTTTTTAGGATGGGTTTAAAAATAGCAATTCTATACTACTTATAATCATACTACTTATAACTATATACTACTTATAATGAAAAATATAAGGTCATGTGTTAGCTAGCCACAAAAAATATCCCCACCCCAACAATTCCCAACTCCCATATTCATGCCCTTTTGTAGTCTCCTCCCCTCAGATCTAGGGTAGATTTGTGGCTTGCTTTGAACCAAGAAAATGTAACATAAATGATGCTTTGTGACTTTCAAGGGTAGATCAAAAGAAGCCTGTATCATGCACCTTAATTTCCTGGAAAATGGGCTCTGAGAAAAGGTAGTCACCATGTAAGAAGTACAAATACTCTAAAATTACCATGCTTTTCATAAAGAAAAAAGAAAAAGAGAAAAGAGAGACAAAACCAAGAAACAGACTGTTTAAATACAGAGAACAAACTGATGGTTACCAAAGGGGATGTGGGGGGGATGGATTAAACAAGCAGAGGAGATTGAGAGTACACGTATCACAGGGGCACCTGGGGTGACTTCGTCGGTTACGCATCCAACTTTGGCTCAGGTCATGATCTCATGGCTCATGAGTCCGAGCCCCGCGTCAGGCTCTGTGCTGACAGCTCAGAGACTGGAGCCTGCTTCAGATTCTGTGTCTCCCTCTCTCTGCCCCTCCCCCGCTCATCCTCCCTCTCTTTCTCTCTCTCTCTCTCTCTCTCAAATAAACATTACAAAAAAATTTTTAAAGAGTACACTTATCATTATGAGCACTGAATAATATATGGAATTGTTGAATCACTATATTGTACATCTGAAATTAATGTAACACTGTATGTGAACTATACTGGGATTAAAATTTTAAAACTTAATAAAAAAATCATCATGCCTTCAGAAATATAGATTTAAAGGAACTGTACCCAAGTAATGTACCCAACAAGTCTAATCTGTATCTGGACATAATATAAATGAAAAGATCCTGGAGTTTAATATGGAGCCTAATGTCACAGAGGAATGAAACTTTGGGGGACTGGGGGAGGAGTACACATGGGAAAGACAGGAACTACTTCAAGCCAGGGAACAAACTGTGGTAACTAGGTCTTCAAAAATAGCCTTCTAGTGAATCATACCTCTCAGTATTTACACTCCTGTGTAGCCCCTTCCTCCTTGAATCTGAGCTAACCTTCTATATTCACTTTGGACTAATAGAATATGGCAAAGTGGTGTTATGTGACCTCCACAGCCACATCACAAAAAGCCTGTGGCTTTTGCCTTAGTCTCTTGAAAGATGCACCCTGGGGGAACCCCGTCCCATCCAACCAAATCAAGCCCTTGCAAGATTCCAGCTAAGACTGCAACTGTATGATGGAACCCCTTCCCAAATGAGAGCTGCTGAGCTATGCCAAATCAACCCACAAACCATGAGAAATAATAACACATTGCTTCTTTAAGCCACTACATTTTGAATGTTTTGTTATGTATCAATAGATAACTGCAACAGGATTAAAAGGTTTAAAATAGAGGGATGAAGGGGTGCCTGGTCATTTGAGCGTGCGACTTCGGCTCAGATCATGATCTCACTGCTCGCGGGTTCCAGTCCCGTGTCAGGCTCTGTGCTGACAGCTCAGAGTCTGGAGTCTGCTTCGGATTCTGTGTCTCCCTCTCTCTCTCTCTGCCCCTCCCCGACTCACGCTCTGTCTCTCTCTCTCAAAAATAAATAAACATTAAAAAAATAATAAAAATAAATACATAAAATAAAGGGATGAAAAATAAATATACTATACAAACACTCTTAAAAGAAATTTGTTGTAACCATATTAACAGACAAAGTAGACAAAATATAAAAGGCATTATTATAGATTAAGGCAACTTTCACAATGATAAAAGATTTAATTCACTAGGAAGATAAAAATTTTAAAGTGTATACACCTGATAACAAATCTTTGAAATATATAAAAGTAAAAGTGATAAAACTCTAAGGAGAAATAGACAAATACACAATCACACTGGATGATTTTAATAATTTTCATTTACTGGTAGATTAAGCAGAGGGAAAAAATCATTAAGGATAGAAGATTTGAACAATAAAACTAATAAATATGAATCCTACACATATATAGAACACTGCATTCAACAACTATAGAAAACATATACCTTTGTTTAATGTTTCTTTATTTTTGAGAGCGAAAGGGGGGGAGGGGCAGAGACAGGGGGACAGAGGATCCAAAGTAGGCTCTGCACTGACAACAGTGAGCCCCACGTGGGGCTTGAACTCATGAATCATGAGATTAGGACCTGAGCTGAAGTCGGATGCTCAACTGACTGAGTCACCCAGGCGCCCCTGAATACATATACCTTTTAACTGTGCATAAAACAGTTGTGAAAATATAGGTTATAAACTGGGCCAGAAAAAATATATCAACACATTTCCAAAGAATGATATGATGTAAAATATGTCCAGTACCACAGTGGCAATTAAGCTAATAATTAACAAGAGAAAGATAACTAAAGGTCGTATCTTTGGAATACCATGATAGAAAATATTTTTACCGAATAACAATTAAAATATTTCACTTTGAGGGGAGCCTGGGTGGCTCAGTCGGTTAAGCGTCCGACGTCAGCTCAGGTCACGATCTCGCCGTCCGTGAGTTTGAGCCCTGCGTCAGGCTCTGGACTGATGGCTCAGAGCCTGGAGCCTGCTTCCGATTCTGTCTCCCTCTCTCTCTGCCCCTCCCCCGTTCATGCTCTGTCTCTCTCTGTCTCAAAAATAAATAAAACGTTAAAAAAAATTTTTTTTTTAAATATTTCACTTTGAAACTTGTAAGATTCAGTTCAACTGTATTTGAAGAGATAGGCATAGCTTTAAACATTTATAAGAAAGGAAAAATACTGAAAATCAATAATCGTTTCACGAATTAGCATTTCTGAGGTTAACATCACCAAAACGGACCCTAAAGTCCATCTCCCAACAAAGATCAGCAATTGGGCAGCTATCCGTGAGCAAAAACAGCTCTAGGAGAGCTGTGGAGTCCATTTAAGAAATTTTAACAACACAATGGAATTTTAAAAATCTGTGAATAACTGCAAACAAAGAGAAGGAACACAGCTTCATTTTGTCTGAACCATCCCATTCGCCCAAGGAGGCATCGCTCAGTGCCAAGAGGGAACTTCACAGCTACAAAGACTTCCCTTCGACAGGAAAGAGAGAGTAAGTGACCCGCCTCTCCAGTCTTTCGGGGCACCACACAAAGGCCCCATTTTTTTTTTACCCTACCCAGAGAGCAAAGTGGAGATGTTGAGGGACAATTAGAAACAAAGAAGAAAAGCAGGGACTGTCAATGGCAACCACGCGGTGGGAGCCATCAGGGTTCATTGTTCTGAGGCACCAACAGCCAGCATGGCTGCCATCCACCCACCTACCCACGGTAGATCTCACCAGCTGAAGCCAACCACCTGAGTCCCTTCCCACTCCTTATACCCCCATCCCCACTGGAGCTGGAGAACCACACTGGCAACCAGCTCAGGCCTCTCTGGTTGCATGAGGCCATGGTGCCAGCCTCCAGGCCTGTGGCTGACCCCCACCACCATGCATGCCCTCGGGGCTAGGCCCTCCAGCCGTGCAATCGCACGCCACCAGCCCACCGTTGGTTACCAGCCTCCTCCGCAGAGTGCCTGCCTAGTGGGAGATCGGGCAGCTGCAGGAAAGAAAGCATGCCAACAGCTTCATCTACTTGGGGGCCTGAAACGGGCCTCGTCCTCTTTGTCACTTGCCTGCACCATCCTGCTCACCTGTACAGGCCCCTCCGGTGGTGCATCTGCATGCTCCTGGCCCGACTCCCGCTACCAGCCCCCACTGCCGTGTACACAAATGGGAAGGGAGAGAGCACACCAACAGCCAGGGCCCCTGCTGAAACCGGAGCCAGTGGTTGCCCCTGGCCCCCACCATTATGCGTGTGTCTGCCTCTACTCAGGCACCTGCAGCTGGCCCCTACAGTGGCATGGGTGCACACCACCAGCTCCAGTCACCACCACTGCCTGCACTGGTCCCTAGTTACCTGGAGGCATCACTGAGGACCCCAACAGCCCCTACGGCCACTGAAGACCTCTCACAGTGCTTGCCAAGGACTACACCGTGATATTGTGGACCCCAGCAGGCTGAGCTCTGAGCTGAAGAGACATCTTGCCCACCACCCCCGACAGTGCTACCAAATGCCCCACACTTGGAGCCTTACACAACTACACAAGGCTATGCACCTACACAAGGCTACAAAAATGACAAGGAAGCAGGGAAACATGACTGCACCATAGGGAGGTAGTAAAACTCCAGTAACTAGCCCCAAAGAAATGGAGTTCCAGAAATTTCCCAGCAAATAATTAAAAGTACTTATTCTCTACAAGATAACACAGATAAACAATTCAACGAAATCAGGAAAGTAATAAAACAACAAAGTGAGAAATTCAACAAGAGGCAGAAAACATAAAAAAAGAACCAAATAGAAATTTTGGAGCTGAAGTACACAAATGAAGAATTTAATAACCAAAGATTTTACCAAGCAGAAGAAAGAATCGGTGAGCTAGAAGACAGATCAACTGAAATTATCTAATAAGAGTAGGGGGGAAATAAGAGGGGGAGGATGAAGAAAGCCTCCAAAATTTATGGGATGCCATCAATAAAAATAATGTATGTATCATTGGATTCCCAGAAGGAAAAGAGAGGGATAAAGGGACAGAAAACTTATTAAAGAAATAATGACTGGGGCACCTAGGTGGCCCAGTCAGTTAAGCATCTGACTCTTGATTTTGGCTCAGGTCATGATCTCACAGTTCTTGAGATTGAGCCTGGCGTCGGGGTCTGTGCTGACGGTATGGAGCCTGCTTGGGATTCTCTGTCTCCCTCTCCCTCTCTTCCCCTCCCTCTCTAAATCAATCAATCAATAAACAAACAAACATTTAAAAAAATAAAATAAAGAAATACTGACTGAGAACTTCCCAATTCAAGGGAGAGATCTGGATATTCAACTTCATGAAGCTAATAAATAACCCCCAAATTTCAATCCATGAAGATATTCTCCAAGACAAATTATAATTAAAGAGGTCTAAAATAAATTAAAACAGAACAAATATAGAACTTTTTTAAACAGCAAGAGAAAATAGATTGCTCACATACAAGACAAACTCTGATAAATTTCTTTCTTTCAGCACTTAAGAAACTACAAACTAAGAATGCTTTACCCAACAAAGCTGTACCTCGGGAATAAAGGCAAGATAAAGACTTTCTTAATAAACAAATATGAGGAAATTCATCACCAATAAATCTGCCTTACAAGAAATGCTGAAAAGAGTTCCTCAAGCTGGAACAATGAAACAAAAGGATGCTAAATAGTTAAAGAGAGAGAGAATCAAATCAGTAAAACCCAAAGTGAATGAGGAGACAATACATCTGATAACACAGTAATACCAAGGATTATGAAAGATTACTATGAACAATTATATGCCAACATATAGAAGAAAATAAAAAAATTTCTAGAAACATGCAACCTACCAAGACTGAATCATGAAGAAATAGAAAATCTGAACTGACCAATACTGAGTAAGGAGATTAAGTTAGTAATCAAAAACCTCCCAACACAAAAAAAGCTAATACCAAATGGTTTCCCTGATGAATTCCACCAAACATTTAAAGAATAATTAATGCCAATCCTCAGACTCTTCCAAATAATTCAAGAGGAGGGAACACTCCAAAACTCATTTTATAAGGCTAAAATTACCCTGATATGAAAGCCAGATAATCACACTATGAGAAAAGTACAGACCAACATCCCTGATGAATATAGATGCAAAAATTCTCAACAAAATATTAGCAAACCAAATTAACAACACGTTAATAGAATCATACACCGTGATCAAGTGGAATTTATCCCTGGGATGCAAGGATGGTTGGACATATGGAAATCAATTAATCGGATACAGCACAGTAATAGAATAAAAGATAATCATATGGGCATCTTAAATACATAAAAAGCCTTTGACAAAAAAAGAATCTTTCGTGATATAAATGCCCAACAAATTGGGGACAGAAGGAACCAATCTCAACACAATAAAGGTCACACAGGACAAGCCCAAAGCTAACAGCATACAGAATAATGAAAGAAAGTTGAAAGCTTTTCCTCTAAGATCAGGAACAAGACAAGGGTGCCCATTTGCACTACTCCCATTCAGCAGGGTACTAGAAGTCCTAGCCAGAGCAATGGGCAAGAAAAAGAAATAAAACATGTCCCAAATTAGAAAGGAAGAAGTAAAATTGCCTTTGTTTCCAGATGATATTACCTTACATATAAATAATCCTGAAGACTTGGGGCACCTGGGTGGCTCAGTCAGTTAAACATCTGACTCTGGCTCACATCATGATCTCGCGGTTCATGAGTTCAAGCCCCACGTCAGGCTCTGTGCTGACAGCTCAGAGCCTGGAGCCTGCATCGGATCCTGCGTCTCCTTCCCTCTCTGCCCCTCCCCTGCTCGTGCTCTGTCTGTCTCTCTCTCTCTCAAAAATAAATAAACATTAAAAAAAATCCTAACAACTCAACCAAAAACTTGTTAGAATAAAATAATCCAGTAAGGTTGCAGGATACAAAATAAAAATACAGAAATCAGTTGTGTTTCTATAAACTAGCAACATCTAAAAAAGAAATAAACCCCATTCACAATAGTGTCAAAACAATAAAATACTTGGGGATAAATTTGACCAAGGAGGTGAAAGATCTATACACTGAAAAATATAAGACTTGAATGAAAGAAATTGAGTAAGACACAAACAAATAGAAAGATATCCAATGTTCATGTGTCAAAAGAATTAATATTGTTAAAATGTATATTCTACCCAAAGCCATCTATAGATTCAATGCACTCCCTATCAAAATTCCAATGTCATTTTTCACAGAAATAGAAAATAACCGTAAAATTTGCATGGAATTATCAAAGACTCTGAATGGCCAAAGCAATGTTAAGAAAGAATAGAGCTGGAGGCATCACACTTCCTGGTTTCAAACTATATTACAAAGCTATAATAATAAAAACAGTGTGGTAGTGGTATAAAGGTAATTCAAAATGGATTAAAGACTTAAACATAAGAATGAAATCAAAAAACTCCTAGAAGAAAACATAGGAGAAAAGCTCCTTGGCACTGGTCTTGGCAACAACTTTCTGGATATGACACCAAAAGCAGAAGCAACAAAGGCAAAAATAAATAAGTGAAAACTACATCAAACTGAAAAGCTTCTGTACAGCAAAATAAACAATTAACAAAGTGAAAAGGGAACCTCTCAAATGACAGAAAATATGCAAATCATATATCTGATAAGGACTAAGTATCCAAAATACATAAGAACTCACAGAACTCAAGAGCAAAAAAACCCCAAAAAGCCAATTTAAAAATGGGAAGAGGAACTGAACAGACATTTTTCCAGAGAAGACATACAAATGGACAGCAGCTATATGAAAAAGTACTCAACATCACTAATCATCAGGGAAATGTAAATGAAAACCACAACAAAATATCATCTCACACCTGTTAGCATGGCTATCATCAAAAAGACAAGAATAGCAAATATTGGCAAGGATGTGGAGAAAAGGGAACCTCTGCACACTGCTGATGGGAATGTAAATTGGTATAGCCACTGGAAAACAGTATGGAGGTTCCTCAAAAAATTAAGAATAGAGCTACCATATGACGTAGCAATCCCACTTACGGGTATATATATCCAAAGGAACTTAAAATAAGTTCTCAAAGAGGCAACAGCATTACCATGTTCATTGCTGCTTGGCTATACAATAGCCAATATATGGAAACAATGTAAATTTCCTCATCAGATGAATGGATAAAAAAGATGGAGTGCATATATATACACACAATGGAATAATATTCAGCAATAAGAAAGAAGGAAATCCTGCCTTTTGCAACAAATATAGATAGACCCTGAGGGCATTGTCCTAATGAATGACAGACAAAGGTAATACCATCTCATATCACTTGTATGTGGAATCTAAAAAAGGCAAACTCATAAGAAATAGAGTGGTGCCTGCCAAGGGCTGTAGGGGGAGGAAATAAGACGATGGTCAATGGGTACAAACTTTTAGTTATAAGATGAATATGTTCTGAGAATATAATGTACAGCATGGTGATTATAGTTAATAATACAGTCGATGCTTGAACAACACGGGTTTGAACTGCATGGGTCCACTTCTATGTGGATTTTTTTTATAAATACAGTACAGTACTGTAAATGTATTTTCCTTATAATTTTCTTAATAACAGTTTCTTTTCTCTAGCTTACTTTATTGTGAGAATACAGTATATAATACATTTAGCATGCAAAAATGTGTTAGCTTACTTTATTGTGAGAATACAGAACATAAGACATTTAGCATACAAAAATGTGTTAATCGACTGTTTATGTAACCAGTAAGGCTTCTGGTCAACAATAGGCTATTAGTAGTTAAGTATGGGGGAGTGAAAAGTTTTATGTGGATTTTCTATTGCACAGGGGTCAGCACCCTAACCCCCCATCATCCAAGGGTCAACTGCACTGTATTACAGACTAGTAATTTCTGATGAAAATAGATCTTAAATGTTCTCACCACAAAAAGAATGATAATTATGTGACATTAGGGAGGTTTAGCTAATGCTACCCTGGTAATCATTTTGCAACATGTATGTGTATCAAATCAACATATTGTACACCTTAAATTTACACAATGTTATGCATCAGTTATATATCAATAAAACTGGAAAAAATAAATTAATACTAAAGCATTTCTAAAAGATATTTTAAAAGGGTCTAAATAAATGGAACAATATATCATGTTCCTAGACTTGAAGATACAAAATTATAAAGATATCAACTCTTCCCAAACAGATTTACAGATTCAAAACCCTAACTGGTATTGTGTGTGTGTGTGTGTGTGTGTGTGTGTGTGTGTGTGTGTGTTAGTGCAGGAAGGGGAGTTGACAAGCCAATTTTAAGACTTATATGGAAATATAAATTGCTGAGAATAGTCAACATGCTCCTCAAGAAAGGGCACCTGGGTGGCTGTCAGTTGAGCATGCAACTTCAGCTCAGGTCACGATCTCACAGTTTGTGAGTTTGAGCACCACATTGGGCTGGTTGTTGTCAGTCTGTCAGCACAGAGCCCACTTTGGATCTTCTGCTCCCCTCCCTCTGCCCCTCCCCCGCTTCTGCTCTCTCAAAACTAAATAAATATTTTTGAAGAAAGATGCTCTTCAAGGAGATGAGGTTGTAGAACTTGCTCTGCTAGATATTAAGACTTTACAAATCTGCTATAATTAGCAGTGTAGGTATTAGGGCAGGGATAGAAAAAACAGACCAATAGAAAACAATATGTAGAAAACAGAAAGAGGCCCATACCTATACGGATACTTGTTTTAAGACAAAGGTAGTACTGATGAACAATGAGGACAAGAGAGTTTCCCCAAAACTGCAGGAGAATAACTGATATCTGTATGGAAAATAATTAAATCTGATCTTGACCCCAGACCACATAAAAATCAATTACAGGTGAATTATAGACCTAAATGTAAAAGGCAAAACAAATACAAGCTTCTAAAAGATATGGGAAGATATCTTTGTATCTTTGCAGTAGGCAAAGCCATTTTAACACTACTATTAATAAAGGAGAAATGTATTAGATTGGATTATACTAAAATGAAGGACTCTTGTTTATCAAACAAGCCATTAAGAGAGTGAAAAAGAAAGCCACAGAATGGAAGTATTTCATCATATATAAGTGACAAAGGACTTGTTTCCAAAATGTATAAGGAGCTCCTACAAACTCAACAACAATTAAAACAACAACAACAACAACAACTTGATAGAAAAGAAACTTGAAGAGATACTTCATAGAAGATAACCAAATGTGTGAAAATGTGCTCAGGCTCATCAGTCATCAGGAAAATGTAAATTAAATGTACAATGAAATGCTCCTACACCTCCACCACAGTGGCTAAAATTAAAAAGCTTGTTCATATCAAAGTGTTGACACGGGTATGGAGCAACTGAAACTCGCATACACTTCTCGGGGATTGTGAATTGATACAATGACTTTAGAAAAGAGTTTGGCCTTATCTACAAAATTTAGTGTAAACATGCTCATTGACCCAGAAATTCCATTCTTGGTCATATAGCTAAGCAGAATGCATACATACATGCACCAAAACACATGTGTGGGAATGTAGCAGCATTATTCAAAATAGCCAGATTAGCCAACAGTAAATTCATAAAATTCTGTGAAAGAACTGGCATTTTAAGTACCCCGACTTCAGAAAATTTGAGAAAAAGTTGCGAAGCTGTTCCAGACCAAAGAACACTAACGAAACATGACAACTACATTTCCAAGCGTGACTGTGGATCACATGAATGCCCTTAATATGGTACAATGATCTCCCCTCCCTTAACTTTTCCATTGCCACTGTTTTAGTTCAGACCATCAAGATATTTCACTTGGACTAATAGAAAAACCTTCTCACTCTTTCCTCACTTCACCTTCATACTTTACTCAGAGCGAACTTTTTTTTAAATTTTTTTTTAATGTTTATTTATTTTTGAGACAGACAGAGCAGAAGCAGGAGAGGGGCAGAGAGGGAGACACAGAATCCAAAGCAGGCTCCATGCTCTGAGCCATCAGCACAGAGCCCAACGTGGGGCTTGAACTCACAAACTATGAGATCATGACCTGAGCTGAAGTCGGAGGCTTAACCGACTGAGCCACCCAGGTGCCCTCAGAGCAAGCTTTATAAATTCACATCTAATGAAAATGTCATTATTCTTCCCCCACGCAAAACTTACCTGCATCGCATCACCTCTAAAATCAAGTCCGATTCTTCACTCGTTTCCCCTAATCCCAACCCCACTAATCAAGATCAGAAGGTAAACTGAGCCTATACAATTCACAGCTAACCACACACAAATTGCAGGGGGGAGGGGCTGAGACCAGAATAACCACCCACCTGAGCACAACCCATATTGTTGGCCCACAGAATTGTGAGCTAAATGAATGTGGGTGTCCTTAAATAGTAACTTTTGGAGTGTTTTGTAATGCAACTATAGCTAACTGCTACAATTCCCTTTCTCAGCATACCTCCTAAAGCTCAGGTCTCTCTGAAAAGCGATATTGGTACTGGGTACAAACTTCAACATCCTATTGTTCTGACTTGTAAAACTTCCTAGGGCCAGACTAGGGGGAGATAAGTGAGGCATCTGCCAGGGGTGCAAAACTTAAGGGGATGTCTAAAGTTCAGTTATCAGGATAAGTCATATTTTCAGGTATCTTCTTTTAAAAACTCAAAATGAAAACAATCCATAAAATATATATATATATATATATATATAAATTTAAAACAAGGATCATTATGCTAAGTGAAAAAAGTCAGTCAGAGAAAGACAAATATCATATTATTTCACTCATATGTGGAATATAAGAAACAAAATGGAAGAACATACGGGAAGGGAAGTAAAAATAAGATTAAAAACAGGGAGGAAGGCAAACCATAAGAGACTCTTAAATAATACAGAGAACAAAGTGAGGGTTGCTGGAGGGGAGGTGGGTGGGGGGATGGGCTAAATGAGTGATGGGCATTGAGGAGGGCACTTGTTGGGATGAGCACTGGGTGTTGTATGTAAGTCATGAATCACTGGGTTCAAACCCTGAAACCAATACTACACTGTATGTTAACTGACTTGAATTTAAATTAAAAAATTTTTTAAATATATTAAATAAAGATCAGACAATACCACAACTGCAATCTCTAACATCTGAGAGAAATGTAGGAGTAAGGGGGATGGGGTTCAAGAAACTTTTAAGTGGGATTATAAGGACAGTGGAAAGACCTGATCCTTTATTCCTTAGACTATGTAACATGAAACACTTGACTATGAACTGACTTGCTCTATAACACTAAACATGTTTCACTTAGAAATACAATGAACAGTCATCATACATAACCCTCATTACCATCTGATCGATGGTCCATAAAAGTAAATCAGTAAAGGAACAGAAAAGCCATCTGTTGAGACTTGTCACAGATGTAGTTTGCAATACTAGTAAAAACCACACTTAAATTTAGACAGTGCTTTCAGCACTATCAAAATTACCCAGGTACAGTTAATTTAAAGAAACTGTTACAGGAGTCTGATAAAATAGGTCTGTGGTTAAGCTCTCTAATCAAATATTTTTAATGGTCTCACTATACTTTTACTAAAATCAAAATAGAATCTCAAAAACCCATCCCTGATTATTTTCCCTAAATGTATTTCAAGCCAACTATTAGGGAAAATGTATTTACCTATTATATGACACATTTGTTCTTAATGTAGCTTCTTACACATTTGGGCAATTAATGGAGTTTAAACTTCTCCAATTATTAATTTTGGGCCCTGCCAATAACCATGAAGTAAAAAGATTTTGACATCTGTGTCTTTAATAGGTACCTTAAATAATGAATAAGAATCTCCACACTTCAACTCAGCAGGAGTGAACTATACCAAGATAGTACAAATAAAGAAAGAAATTTTAAATATATTACATTGGAAACAAACCTTAATTCATAAACACAATTTTTTGGAGAGAACGGAAATAACTGTAATAATATTAGGTAATCTCTGATACGAACCTATTACTGTTCCTGAGTGATCCTTCACCCATGCTGTAAATATGGTATATGCCGCAATATTACAGATGACTGTGCCATCCATTTTCTTAAAATGAGGATTATTTTCCTCTTACTAGTGAAATGCAAAGCAAAAGAGAAGTTCTACCACCTGCATACGTGAGCGAAGCACCAATCTTTGGCATAAGAAAAACGCTTATTGAGCTGACACTACGCCAAGCACTACACGTAATCTACTCATCAAATTGTATCTTCACAATGCTGAAGGACAGGTAATATTAACCCCCTTTTATAGATGGAGTTTATGGAGGTGAAGCAAATTGACCCAAATCACAAGGACCTAAGAGAGTCTGAATTCCAATGCAATGTTCGGGGGTCAATTCCATGATCTTCCCACCACACTGCACAGGATCTCTGGGAGGACCAAGGAGAAAGATTCCCATTCTTCTACAGTAGAATCCAGCCAAGGTTCTGATCCTCTTTTTTTATACAGTGTGGGCAGTGTGATAGACACTGAGAGGGGTTCAGTAGATTCATTGTATCAATGGTCCCAACTCTTTACCTACCCTATATTATGCCACTTTGCTGAGTGACTGCATACCTCAAGGTTTAGCCATGTGACTTGATTAGGCTAATGGGATGTTAGATGTGACATACGCAGAGCCGAGAAAAAGTGCTTCTGCTCTTGTGCCTCTGCTGTTGCCACAAGAACATGCCACGGCTAGCCTGCTAGAGCACTGGATCATGACAGTCTAGTGGCCCAAATGCTTCAGCAGTCACCAGTCAGCTGATTACTCAGCAGGTAAGGGAACCGGCTGAAATCAGAACTCCCAAGACACGTAGTCCCTGACCTGTAGACTCATGAGTTAAATGAATGATTGTTTTCTATTTTAAGCCATTGAGTTTGGGGGTAGTTTGTATTGGGGCAACAGTTAACTGACACGGAAAGACTCTCACAGTGGGAAGCAATGAACACTTAACTCTGGGGGAAGGATCCAGTTAGTCAGTATAGAAAGGACTTCAACATGAATCTCCACAACCACATTTAGAAACAATCAGAAAATGCCAACCTCTAAACTTAAAGGAAATTAGAGCAGTAAGAAATACATGAAAAATACCTGTAAATTATACCACTTCCCCACTCCCTAACACTTTCTTGAGTAACAAGGATTGTATATAAGGACCAGTCTCCATTCTTGTCACCAAAACTGTGCCCCTTGATTTAGACTCCACTCCATCGTAAAATATTGAAATTACCCCTTGCCCAAAATTTTAGGTAATTGTTTACCATAGTTACACATGGAATTATCAGTAGCTTCTCAAAGGAAAGATGTGGGCGCATCATCTATTTTGGCGACAACTGCTACTTTTGATAACAGCCGGCATGCACACAGAACATACTTTTCTTCTTTCACAATAATAAGAATCACAGTGTTCAAAAGGTGTCGTGAGGAAAAGAAAACGTAGTCTGCTTGTTTTAATTAATGGTGAGTGAAAGTCTGCCATGGGTCAAGTATGAAGAAAACAGTACGTGGAATGGAGGGGCGTAATGATGAGTGAGATCTTATTCTAAAGCACAGAAATGTACAGCATATGGGAAAAGACAGACATGTTAACCACCAACTGTAGTACAAGATCAAATATTTTATCAGCTTTCAAGCTGTAGCAGATACAGAACATCTAAGCAAATTTATACAGATATTAGCAGAAGAAAAGGAGAGAATTATTTTAAGTAAAAAAGTCTAATTTTTATTAAATGACACCCTGATTCTTAACTGCATTGTGTATATCTTGATTTCTATAAAATTAAGACATAAAACATTAGGTATAAGTCTAACTTATTATAATTTTCATGTCCAAATCTCTCCACAATGGAATCACATAAAGGTGTGGGTGAGAAGAAATCTCTATTTCATTTTTCAGGAAGAAGATAACCAGTCTAAGCCCTTCTCTCCCCCAGACCTAGATCATTTACTCGTTAAGGGAGGAAAATGTGCCTTTTATTCTGTATTTCCCATCTACTAACAATGTCTAGCAGTGAACAATTCTCGAGTTCCTAATGAGAGATTAAAAAGATATAAATAGGTCCTAACTTATAAATTAGCTCTTTTAAAAGTCCTGTTTAGAGTCTGTGCTTGTAAACTCAGAATGCACTTTCTCACAGAAGCACAACTGTAATTAATAATAAGGTTCCCAGGTTAGAGTCCACCAACCCCACAAAAAATCCATTAATGGAGCTGTAGCATAGCCTTGTACTGGACAAATGGCACCATGAAAAGTATCCACTTGAGTACCACCATCTCTCCCCGCCAGCATTTGGACCAGATGCCTCCCTAGTCACTTACCCATCACCAGTTTCACTTACTGAGTGGTACAAATGCAAGACTCTGCTAACTCCAAGCTGCTCTTAACAGGTCAGGGGTATAGGACAAGGAGATGACATGAGAACTAGGCTTCATGTATTTGTTCATGTATTCATTGAACACATGTTCTTGAGCCCATTATATCTGTGATTCAACCTCATGGCTGGGTGTAGAATAGTTAATAGTTAAAATAGACAAAATAGCGAATTCTATTGACATGGTTACTGCCTCACAGAGCTTTCATTCTAGCAGCATTTTTTTAAGTAAATAAAAAATTACAAGTTGTGGTAAGAGTTATAAAGGACGCTAATAAAGGGCTAGATCTGAGGCGAAGAGTGGGGACTTGCTTGAGCCCCAGGACCCAGGAAAGACCCCCGTGAGGAGATGATGTTTAAGGTGAGTCTTACAAAATTATCTCCCACATGAGTGACACCTGTATGGTGAACATATGCGATTAAAGGGTGCACTATAAAATATGTCCCCACTCTGCCCAAATTAGGAGACCTCAGTTCTTCCTGGGGGACGTCTAGCACGTACCCCCATTACTTTTTCAAACTCTCCCAAATAATTAAAACTTCTTCAGTCTCTTAAATCACTTCAAATGATACTATACATCCATCTCAGTAATTAAAATTACTATTGCTACCATTTATTGCATACTTATTTAGTACCAAGCCCTGGGGAAGGTTACTAGAAGTACTAACATGAATAAGGAATGATCCTTTCACCCAAAATATTCCTATTCTGATCAACAAACTACTAACAGGCAATTGCAATTAATGAGATATTTATAGATCTACATTCTTGGGTAAGTTATTTCATCTTTCTGCACTTTATTGTCCTCATTTGTAAAATGGAGACACTAACAGTGCCTACACTTCACAAGCTTGTGAAGATTTAAAAGAATATATATATGTAAAATCCCTGTAACATAGAAAATGCTCAATAAATAATTTCAAAAACACTAGTCTTGCGTGATTGCCAAAATTCTATTTCTAGCGTAAATATAAGTAGAAAGAATAATATAATGACCACTTTACATTCATCACCTAGATTTTAAAGAATTTAAAAACCAATATGGCTGCACTTGCGCATTTAGGTGGCATAACTGGTTCTACATCCAGAATGAAGGGTGAGAGTGGGAGGAAAGAGGGAGGAGGACAGTGGGGCAGAGGTTGTGCTCATCAAGCATTCCATCTGCTTCCCTCCTCCATTTCCAGCCTCCCTTACAGTTACACCGGAGTCACGTGACTTATTCTGGCCAGTGAACTGTCAATGGAAGTGACATCACTTCTGGATCAAGGCAGTTAAGAGACCACGTGACTCTTCCATCCCTGTGTTCCCAGCTATGGGATGAAGGAGGGCACCTGCATACACTTGGTGTAAATACAAATACACCATTACTGTGTTAAGCTACTGAGGTTTAGGGATAAATCTGTTGCCAGCACTAGCCTAGCTAGCTGCACCACAGACTGGGAAGGTCTGATTTGACTCGCAGTGCTGTCAGCCATTTTTGATGCTCTCTGAGACTGGCAGGGGTTTCAGATACTACCTCTCATGGCATTTTCATGAGCATTCAGAGGTTCTGCCACACACCATGGGAAATGGCTTATCTGCAATTCCCTTAAAACAAGAAATACATCTTTGGGGGTAAGTCACCAATGTTTCCTCCTTCAGCATTTGGACACCTGATATTACACTTTCTGCTGTGGTTTCCTGACCCTTGTAGGCAGCTTTCTTAGTTGGTAGAAAAGAAATACCTCAGCCAGGGGCACCTGGGTGACTCAGTCGGTTAAGCATCCAACTTCAGCTCAGGTCATGATCTCACGGTTTGTGGGTTCGAGCCCCGCGTCAGGCTCTGTGCTGACAGCTCAGGGCCTGGAGCCTGCTTCAGATTCTGTGTGTCCCTCTCTCTCTACCCCTCCCCTGCCTGTTCTCTGTCTCTCTTCTCTCAAATATAAACATTTAAAAAAAAAGTTAAAAAAACATAGCCAGCTTTCTCTCCCAACAATTCTCATATCTGGTACACATATGATCCATAGAACAGACTCTCTCATCCTTTTACTCTGACAAACTCTGCTTCCCCCTTCCACCAGCCAGCCCCTCAGGAGCCACCTCTCCATGTTCTGCCGGCCCGGCAAGCAGCTCCAGCCACAACACTTGCCTTTATGTTTCCCAGACAGGAGGCAGTCAGTGTCCATCATGTTTCCACTGAACTTCCCTAAGGAGGCTTGAGTGAAGAGAGAGCACCCTCACTCCTCCCCACTGGCCAGGGGGGTGGTCTGCTAACTTCCTAAACCCCTAAACATCCGTGCACAGATGTGCCATCTGTAGATGTGGAGATTCTTCAGGCCTATTGTCAGTCTACGTTTTCAGGCCTCAGGTAAAATGGACATTAAAAGAGTCCCACTTTTACATCCTGTTAAATTAGGATACACAAGAATACACCTCTGTGGGTTGGTGCTGGGTTCAGGTAGGAAAAGAGACCAGACATTGTAGGAAAGAAGGCGAAGTAGCATTGGTCTGTTCTCAAACAGTGTAAACCCAAAGAAACACACACCAAGATATATCACAGCCAAACTTGTGAAAACTACAGGGAAAAAAAAATCGATCTTGAAGGTAGTTAAAGAAAAATAACACCTTAACTATAGGGGGAAAACAATTTGAAAGACACTGGATTTCTCATTAAAACCACAGAGTCCAGAAGAAAATGACACAACATTTCTCAAGTGCTGAAAGAAAAATTTGTAAATCTAGAATCCTATATCTAGCAAAAATGTCCTCCAAGAATAAGGTGAGGGGCACCTAGGTGGCTCAGTCGGTAAAGCACCTGACTCTTGATTTCAGCTTGGGTCTTGATCTCAACAGTTCATGGATTCAGGCCCCGTGTTGGGCTCTGCATTGACAGTGCGGAGCCTGCTTAGGATTCTCCCCCTCTCTTACTCTCTCTCTCTGCTCCTCCCCTGCTCTCTCTCTCTCTCTCTCTCCCTCAAAATAAATAAATAAACTTTAAAAAAAATTAAAAAGAATAAGGTGAAATGAAGACATCCTCAGATGACAGAAAACTAGGAAGATTTGTTGCCAGCAAAGCTATCCTGAAGTTAGTTAGTTAGTTAGATATTTTGTTGTTTGTCATTGTTGCTATTGCTGTTACAACAGCTGTTTAGTGTTTAGTTTATTCTCCTCATCAGTGTCACTGATAATCTCCTGATTCACATCCTCTCCTTACAGTAGGTAATGTGTAATCTCACTTAAAGGCCAGGGGAGTGGAGGGCTGGCCCAGAGTGGGGAAGGCATTGGCACTTCATACAGACAGGGCAGGGGTCTGTCTGGAGGGCCTCAGCCCAGGGGCTGCCCTCTCCTAAAGGAAGTTATTTACACCAAACAGAAATTATTAAAAATATAAACCTGGGAACATCAGGAAGAATGAAAAAAACACAATAATAAAAAAAATGGGTAAATGCAGTGGACTTTGGGGTTGTGAGTTTTATAAATTATGATTGATGGTCAAAGCAAAAAATATAACATGACCTGATGTAGTTCTGAATATATAGAGAAGTATTTAAGAAAATTATATTATAAATGAGGAAGGATCAAAGAAGATAAATTAGGCTTCCACACTTCACTCAAATCGATAATATGATGATAGTAATAGATTGTGATAAGTACATGTGTACAATGTAACACTTAGAGCAACCATTTAAAAAGCTATGTAAAGAGATCACTCAAAAGCATTATGAATAAATCAAGCTGAAATTCTAAAAAATGTTCAATTAACCCTGGGAAGGCAGAAAAAAGAAAACAGAAAAACAAAAAAAAAAAAACAACAGAGGGAACAAACAGAAAACAAACAAACAAACAAAAATATTAAATGGCAGGCTTATGCCCCAATTTATCAGTAATTAATTAGTTTAAGTTTCAGTAGTATAAGTACACCAATTAAAAGAGATTAGCAGAGTGGATTTAAAAAAATGACTTAACTCTATGCTGTCTAAGAGAAACTAACTTCAAATTAAGTTATATAGGCAGGTAGAAAGTAAAAGGATGGAAAAAAGATGTATCATGCAAACATTAATCAAAGGAAAGCTGGAATGCTTCTACGAAAATCAGGTAAAGTAGATTTTAAGGCAAAGAAAAATAAAAGGGACAGAGAGTGATATTATTTAATGATTAAAGGGTCAACCTACCAAGAAGACATAATAATCCTAAATATACACGCACAAAACACCAGCACTGGAAAATGTGTGAAACAAAAAAGGGTAGAACTGAAAAGATAAATGGAGAATCCACAATTATAGCTGGGGACTTCAACACTCCTCTCTCAACAACTGATAGAACAATTACATGGAAACATAGCAAGGATGCAGGAGAACTCAATAACACCATCGACTACCAGGATCAATAAACATTCATAGAACACTCCACCCAACAACAGCACAACATACATTCCTTTCAAGTGCTCACAGAAGAAATGCAAAGAACGAACAAATCCTGTACCATAAAACAAACTTCAACAAATTTAAAAGAACTGAAACCGGAGTGTTCTCTGACCACAATGGAATTAAACTAGAAATCAATAACAGAAAGATAAAAAATAAAATTTATTTTTTGTGTTTATTTATTTTTTAATATAATTTATTGTTAAGTTGGCCTCCGTACAACACCCAGCGCTCATCCCAACAAGTGCCCTCCTCAGTGCCCATCACCCACTTTCCCCTCTCCCCCACCCCATCAACCCTCAGTTTTCTCTCTGTATGTGAGAGTCAAAAAAGAAAATTTCCAAACACTTAGAACTGAAACAACACCCTTCTAAATAATATATGGATCAAAGAAAAAAATCTGAGGGAATTTTTTTTTTCAAAACCACACTGAACTGAAAGAAAATGAAAATAGAACATACCAAAATTTGTGGGACACAGCTAAAGCAGTGCCAAGAGAGAAATTTATAGCATTAAATGCAAATGTTAGAAGACAGGGAAGTCTCAAATCAATAATCCAAGCTCTTGCCTTAAGAACTTAGAAAATGAAGAGCAAAATAATTCGAAGCAAGTAGAAGGAGATAATAAAGATAAAAGCAGAAATCAATGAAATTGATAATAGACAATAGAAGAAATCAATGAAAAAAGAATTATTTTTTCTTTCAAAAATCAATAAAACTGACAAACCTCTAGGGGTGCCTGGGTGGCTCAGTGGGTTATGCATTTGATTCTTGGTTTCAGCTCAGGTCTTGATCTCCCAGTTCATGGCTTCCAGCCCTGCATCAGGCTCGTTGCTGACAGCACAGAGCCTGCTTGGGATTCTCTATCTCCCTCTCTCTCACTCTCTGCCCCTCCCCCACTTATGCATTCTCTCTCTATTTCTCTCTCTCTCTCTCAAAATAAATAAATTAAAAAAAAAACTGACAAACCTCTAACAAGATTGATGAAGAAGAAAAAACGAGAGAAACACATAAATTACCAGAAATCAGGAATGAACTGGAGACATTACTACAGACCATAGGCCAAAAGGATAGGGAGAGAATACTATAAACAACTCTACACACATAAACTTAACAACTTAGATGAAATGGACCAATTCCTCAAAAAAAAAAAAAAAAAAAGGGACAGACTACCACAACTCAGGTAAATAAATAATGTGAATAGTCCTATAATCATTGAGAAATTTAAAATCATAATTTTAAAAATTCCCAAAATATGAATCTCTAGGTCCAGGTGGTTTTATTTGAGAATTCTACCAAACATTTGAAGAATTAACACCGATTCCACACAATCTTTCCCAGAAAATACAAGAGGAAGAAACATTTCCCAATTCATTAACAAGCGTTGGCGAGGATGTGGAGAAAAAGGAACCTTTCGTGCTCTGTTGGAAATGTACATTGGCACAGCCACTGTGGAAAACAATATGGAGTTTCCTCAGAAAAATTAAAAATAGAAATACCATATGATCTAGTAATTCCACTTCCTGGTATTTATCCAAAGAAAATAAAAAGACTGATTCAAAAAGATATGTGCATTTCTATGTTTATATAGCATTATGTACAATACCCATGAAATGGAAGCAGCCTAGGTGCCTAGCGATAGATGAATGGATAAAGATGGTGTGGTATACACATAACAATGGAATATTGCTCAGCCATAAAGAGAATGAGATTTTGTCACTGCAACAACACAGAGGGACTCAGAGGATCGCATGCTAAGTGAAATTATTCAGAAAGAGAAAGACAAATACTATATAATTTCACTTAAGTATGGAATCTAAAAAATGAAGCAAAAAAAAACAAACAAAAAGTAGACTCTTAAATATAGAGAAGAAACCGATGGTTGCCAATCAGTTGGCAATGAAGTTGGTGGGGGGATGGATGAATTAGATAAGGGGATTAAGAGGTACAAAATTCCAGTTATAAAATAAATAAGTTGTGGAGAAGACAAGTACAACATAGGGAATATAGTCAATAACATTGTATGGTGGCAGATGGTGACCACACTTAGGATGAGCACTGAGTAATGTACAGCATTGTTGAATCAATATGTTGTACACCTGAACTTAATATAGCATTGTACATCAATTACATTTCAATTAAATAAATAAACAAACAGATAAATAAAAAAGAAAAATACAGTTAACATGAAAAACAAAAACCAATATCCCTCATGAATATAGACACAAAAATTCTTAACAAAATTGTATCAAATTGGGGCACCTGGGTGGCTCAGTCTGTTGGGCAGCCGACTACAGCTCAGGTCATGATCTCTCAGTCTGTGAGGTTGAGCCCCCCGTCAGGCTCTGTCCTGAGTGCTCAGAGCCTGGAGTCTGCTTCCAATTCTGTGTCTCCCTCTCTCTCTGACCTTTCCCTGCTTGGTCTCAGTCTCTCTCTCTCACTCTCTCTCTCTCAAAAATAATAAACAATAAAAAAAATTTTAATTGTATCAAATAGAATCCAGCAATATATAAAAAAGAATTATATACCCTAACCAACTGGGATTTATTCCAGAGAGACAAGTCTGGTTCAAAATTTAAAAATCAATAAATGTAATTCAACAAATCAGGTTAGAGAAGAAAACTCACATGACCTATCAACAAATGCAGAAAAAGCATCTGACAAATTCAACACCCATTCGTGATAAAAACTCTCAGAAACATGGAATGTCCATGTCTTTCTCAATTTGATAAAGAAAATCTAAAACAAAACAAAACAAAACCTTCAAAATTACAGTTAATAGTGAAAGACTGAAAGATTGAGAATAAGGCAAGGATGCCCACTCCCACTGCTCCATTCAACACAGTGTTTGAAGTCCTAACCAGTATAAGAAGATAAGAAGAAGAAATAAAAGACACACAAATAGAAAGAAAGAAAGAAAAAGGAAGGAAGGAAGGAAGGAAGGAAGGAAGGAAGGAAGGAAGGAAGAGAAAGAAAGAAAGAAAGAAAGAAAGAAAGAAAGAAAGAAAGAAAGAAAAAGAAAAACTATCTTGTGTGCAGATGACATGATTGTGCACATAGAAAAACCTAAGGAATTTATAAGAAATTCACCTGAGTTAATAAGTGAATTCAGCAAGGTCACAGGATAAAGATAAACATACAAAATTCTATTATATTTATATATACTAACAATGAACACATGGATACCAAAGTTTAAAATACAGTATCATTTATAATTACTTTAAAAATACTTAGATATAGATCTAACAAAACATGTGCATGGTTTGTTTGCTGAAAATGAAAAACACTGATGAAAGAAATCAGACCTAAATAAGTAGAGAAACATTATTGTGTTCTTGGATGGAAAGACTCAACAAAGTAAAAGATTTCAATTCTCCCCCAAATTAATACAAAAGTGTAACACGATTCCTATCAAAATCTCAGCAATTCTGGTAGGTACAGACAAAATTATTCTAAAATGTATATGGAAAAGCAAAAGATGTCAAACAGTTAAAATTTTTTGAAAAGGAAAATTAAAGTGGATGTATCAGTCTGCTAAGCCTCCCATAACAAAATAGCACATACTGGATGGCTCAAACAAGAGAAATTCATTTTCTCATCATTCTAGAGGCTTGAGAGTCCAAGATCAAGGTTCAGGCAGAGTTCAGTTTCCTAAGCGCTCTCTTCCTGGCTTGCAGATAGCCATCTTCTCGCTATATCCTCACCTCACAGACCCCTTCCTCTGAATGTGCATGCGGCAGGGACAGAGAAACTCTCTGCTGTCTCTTCTTATATTGGGTCCTATTGGATCCTATGGATCAGAGCTGCACCCTAATAACCTCATGTAACTTGAATTACCTCTTTTTAGGCCCTATCTCCAGATACAGCCACACTGGAGATTAGGGTTTCGACATATGAATTTAGGAAGTGGGGGTACAAAACCATTCAGTTCAAAACAGTGGGAGAAATCAGTTTACCTGATTTCAATATTTATTGCAGAGTGACGGTAATCAAGGCGGCATGGAAAAAAAACCCGCATGGTATTGGCAGACAGAAAGACACATAGATCAGTGGAACAGAATAAAAAGCACAGAAATGGACCCACATAAATCTCCTCAACAAATTTTTGTCAAAAGTGCAAAAGCAATGCGATGGAGGAAATGTCACCTGAAAAGGCTGACACCTGAAAATGGTGCTGGAACAAGTGGACATCCACAGGCAAAAAAATCATATAATAAACCTCGACCTAAGTCTCAGTCCCCATACAAAATTAGCTTCAAATGGATCACAAACTTACGTGTAAAACACGAAACTATTAAACTTTTATAGACACTAGTAAGTGGTCTGTGGTTAAGAAGATTGGTTCCATAATCACATAGTGTGGAATAAGCATTAACATAATAAAGAAAACCCCCCAAAATTAAAAAACCTAGTTAACTCTTAAACATAATTTTCAAACATGGTCACAGAGTCCTTTTCCTTCCCTTTCTTTTCCATAGCCTTTCTTTTCCTTTCTTCTCTTTTCCTTTTTTCTTTTTTCTTAGGCTCACCTAGTAGCACTTAATGGAACACTGGGGGTCCACAGGACCCAATGTGAGAGATAATATTATTATAAGCAATCAGTGCTTTTAACATAGGCTTCAGTTTTGCGTGTTCACGGGCATTCCTCTCTCAGTTCCCAGCCAGCTGTGTATGTGCATTTTGGCCTATTACTGCAACGCCACCTGTCTTTCTCCATGTGTTCTTAGTCATTCTTCCTGCACTGAATTCGGAGCTCCGTGAGGGCAAGAACATGGTCTTCTTCCTCAGAGTCAATGGAGCACTTGCTTTGTACCTACCTCCTCCCCTCCCCAGGTGCTCTTCTGAGTACAGATGGTACCATTCTCCGTTATTCCTCTGAACTGACACCTCTGTTGTTTCTGCCTTCTGCCAACATTCTACCTGGCTTTGGGGAACTAATCCCATTTGAATCATGTCATTCTGGTGGCTACCCATTAGAGATAGTCACTTCCCTGACATGAGACCCAGCATGGTCAATGACAGTACCCTATTCTCCCAGCCAAAGTGATTGCTTCAGGATGTGCATAAGACCCAAACCAAACTGGCCAAAGCCTTTCCCTACAACCATACAATTTGGAGTTGGAAAAGGAGTCTTGCCTCTTAGGTCATAGAAGGTAGGAAGATGTAAATCTGAGGCCATGTTACTAATTTTAAGAAAGCCTGTCTGACAGATGTTGGCGAGGATTCGGAGAAAGAGGATCTCTTTTGCACTGCTGGTGGGAATGCGAACTGGTGCATCCACTCTGGAAAACAGTATGGAGGTTCCTCAAAAAATTCAAAATAGAACTACCCTATGACCCAGCAATTGCACTACTAGGTATTTATCCACGGGATACAGGTGTGCTGTTTCGAAGAGACACATGCACCCCCATGTTTATAGCAGCACTATCAACAATAGCCAAAGTATGGGAAGAGCCCAAATGTCCATCGATGGATGAATGGATAAAAAAGATGTGGTGTGTATATATATATATAATGGAGTATTACTCAACAATCAAAAAGAATGAAATCTTCCCATTTGCCACTACGTGGATGGAACTAGAGGGTATTATGCTAAGCCAAATTAGTCAGTTAGAGAAAGACCAATATCATATGACTTCACTCATATGAGGACTTTAAGAGACAAAACAGATGAACATAAGGGAAGAGAAGCAAAAATAATGTAAAAACAGGGAGGAGAACAAAACATAAGACACTCTTAAATATGGAGAACAGAGGGTTACTGGAGGGGTTGTGGGAGGGCGGATGGGCTAAATGGGTAAGGAACATTAAGGAATCTCCTCCTGAAATCATTGTTGCACTATAAGCTAACTAACTTGGATGTAAACTTAAAAAATAAATTTAAAAAAAAAGAAAGAAAGAAAGCCTGTCTGTGGTAAGCAAAGGATAAAGAAACTCCGAGACAAGCAGAGTTAAGGAACAGAAAGACTTGTGATGCTAGCCGTTGAATCTCTAGAAATCCCTGTGGACAGCTCCACTCCCTGACTCCCCTCTTTAGCTAACATATTCTGTTTTGCTTAGGTGAGTTCAGGTTGGATTTCCATCACTGCAACAAAAACAACAACAAAAAAAAAAGATTTCTAACGAATACACTGCCATTCAGTTTCTCATTCATTCCTGATCACCCTAATAAGCAGTACAGATTATAGCTTTTCATGTGCCATTTTAACACATTTGAATACACTGAACACAGTTTTACATTTTGATTTAAACTTGATTAGCTATCCAGGTACCTACTGGGCTCTTCATGAATGGGTTAGAGAACAGATGTGCTTTGATGAAAAGGAGTCAGGAAGTTCTGAAGTGGGAAAGGATGTCATGTAAGGACAGGAGGCAGCCAGGGAGGAGAATGAGGACCATGGAGAGTCTGGTAAAAAAAGGGTCCCTTAAAAGAGGGTGACCCCTCAAATATATGTCAACTCTTCCAAAACACTATGTAGGAGGGAACCTGCAATGGTCAACCAGGGCCTTACAAGAGCAGGGAGGGGAGAAGAAAGTATGGGTGGCCAGGGAAATTGGGGAAGGAGTAAAAGAGATTAACATGTATTCAGTACCAAATACGTGCCAGACACCATGCTGGCTGCTTTAGGTGTATTATCGCTTATAACCACAAAAGGCTCAAAAATGTCAAATAATTATTAGCCTCGGGAGGCGGGTTTAGGATCCAAACCCAGATCTGTTTGCTCCCAAAGCCACACTCCGATGTGGGCCTCTGTCTGGATTCCAGGATCTGCTCACTGGGAGAAGGTGGGGCTTGCCATTCAGGGCAGCAGAAGCAGGTCAGCTCCAGAGTGACTTCAGGTCTCAACCCGCACACAGGGGTGCCTCTGTCTTCCGTGGAATGGAAGAAAGCCCCAGGAGTCTCCTGGTGGATTGCTGGAGCCTGGGGCATCTGAGGACCTGGCAGGATTAGGGGTTGGGAGAGGGGGAATATTTCTATGGAGTTAGGTTGTCAGATACTGGGGAGGTGTTCAAGAAGGGCACTGGTGTATACAGAGATGGGTGTGATCATCATCTTTTCTCTTCGTCCCCAGCAAAGCCAATGGACTGTTCACAATGAGGGGAAAAGTAAAAGGGAATAGCATTTTCATAAGGACTGGTTGACTCCGGAAGTAAGGAATCTGGTTCCATATTATATAATCTAAAAATGCCCCCACCACCTACCCCCACCCCCACGCACAGGAGAAGGAAAGGGGAAAAAACCTCCCAGAAATCACAGTCAAGGCAAATGCAGCGAAATGGCTCACTGGTTACTGTGGCAACCGACTCTTCCCTGCTCCTGCTGCTTATCCCACGATCCCTCTGTCACCCTATTTTTAGACTGAAGACAACGAATGAAAATGGCTTTAAAATATTTTTTTTTCTTTTCTGTATGTTTAAGACATGCATAACCTTTTTAAAAAGACTCAGAAGCCCAAGCTCCAGCGTAGGGGCAAGTCTCCTCGTGCTGATATGAGGTGACCCTCATTTCTCTGAGACCTTGGACCACTGAGTGAGGAGGGTGCTGGGTTTCTCATGAGTTAAGGGGCAACAAATAAGGAGGAGAAACCTTGGAAGATTGGACCGGACATAAAGAGTGCAGTGACACATGCAAAGTAAGGCAGAGAACCAAGGTCATTGAAAATAATAATAAAATAATAATTTTTGAGGAATAAGAGGAATTTTGAATTATCTGGCCAAGAGTGACTATGTAACTCACCTCGCCTTCACGTTAGTTTTCCTCATCTATAAAATAAAGGTGATGGTGGTCTTCCAGATTTTTGAAGACCTCCAAGACTCTTTAAAGCTCTCAAATCTATGATCGTATCATTTTAAATGTTGGTCTCATCAACCTTGCAAAGCAGCCAAATTGTAAGAATCTACTAGAGTTTTCCTGAGAAACAGCCCCAAATCTTGTTACGATTTCGTTTTGTTTCAGCTGTGATATTTGGGAAATGTTATTGCAGACGATCTCTCTCTTTTATTCTGAAGGAAACACAATTAAAAAAAAAAAAAGGCTCTTACGCTGGTGAAGATGCGAAATGGAAAAATGTAAATGCCTTTTCTTCCTATAAAATACTGAATGAACGCAACATACACTTAAGTTGTTTTAAAGAGAAAAGTGGCCTTCTACAATTCAATGGCAAATAAATCATCAACTAAAATGCAAAGCAATAGGCTTGCTATGTGGCAGAAAATAGAACAGGGCTGGAAGAAGGGGAAAGTTGGAGAATGCTCACTGAAGGAGGAGAAAAATCTAAACTAGATATAAGTCACGTTTTATTTAGTTGGTTCCGCACAGTGGTGGAAAGGGGCCCATGTGTCCAGACAGATAGGGAAGCTCAGTAATAAGGGGCCTCCCCACTCTTTCCCAGGCCAGGGCTGGGGAGAGAAGTCTTTCCCATAGATGGCTGATGGGAGATACTGAGGGACATGTTGGGTTAGCCGAGGCCCAGAGCAGGGGTTCTCAATGTCCATTATGCATGAGCATTACTGAAGTGCTAGTTACAAGTGAAAATTCTCATACGCAGCACTTTGCAGTAACCTGGCCTTTATTACCATTTACCTGGCCAATGCCTACTTTCTGATTGGTTTCGGTTTAGATGTCCCTGCCACAAGGAGGCCTTTTTCATCATTTCCTATGGTTTAGGTGCCTTCTCATGTGATATCATCACACCCAGAGCTTGTCCTTTTGTAATTTTTATTATACCTGCAACCATTTGTTTAATATCTGTGTTACATACTGGACTGTAAAGACTATAAGCTTCCCACAGGACATGTGCCATTGCTGTCTTATTCATCACTTCATCCCTAATAACGAACACAGGGCCCAGTATACAGTAGGCACTCAAGAAGTATTCGCTGAATGAATAAACACAATGAAGTGCAGTGGTGCCATGTGGAATAGTGTCCTCCTACCATTTATGTCTACTTGGAACCTCAGGATGTGACCTCACTAAATCCAATGACTGGACTCCTTGTAAGAAGGCCATATGAGAGGCCGAGATTAGAGTAGCACATCTACAAGCCAAGGAACACCAAGGCGACTGGTGACCACCAGCAGCTCGGAGAGAGGCCTGGGACAGATCCTCCCCCAGAGCTTCCAGAAGGACCCAACCCTGCTGACATCTTCATTTTGGACTTCTGGCTTCCAGAACTGTGAAGAATGTCACCTAGTTCATGGCTGATTGTTATGGTAGCCCTAGGAAACCAATACAATCAGCCTTTCCACTCACTGCTCCTTCTGTCTATTTTCATACTCTCTCTGTATTCCTGTCATACCACCAAAACTCTCCTATTTCCTGCCCCAACCAGGCAGTTAGAAGTAACAGAAATCCAAACTGGCTTTAAAAATAAAATATTTATTGTTCATGACCTGCAAAGTACAGAGTGAGATGAGCTTCAAGGCTGACAATGAGGAATCAATTTCTTTCCAGCCTTTCTGCTTTGCCTTCCAAAATGTAAGCTTTACCGAAAGTTGGCTCCCTCCCATGGTCACAAGGTGCCTACTTACAAGTCTCTGGAATGCAGCGCTTTCATCTAGTATATTCATTATTTATTTCTGTGCAACAAATGACATCAAGCCTAGTTCTTTTTTTTTTTTATGTTTATTTATTTTTGAGACAGAGAGAGACAGAGCATGAACGGGGAGGGTCAGAGAGAGAGGGAGACACAGGATCCGAAGCAGGCTCCAGGCTCCGAGCTGTCAGCACAGAGCCCGACGCGGGGCTCGAACTCACAGACCATGATATCATGACCTGAGCTGAAGTCAGATGCTTAACCGATTGAGCCACCCAGGTGCCCCAAGCCTAGTTCTTTTTTTTATTATTTATTTTATTTTTTAAATTTTTTTTTTAACGTTTATTTATTTTTGAGACAGAGAGAGACAGAGCATGAACAGGGGACGGGCAGAGAGAGAGGGAGACACAGAATCTGAAACAGGTTCCAGGTTCTGAGCAGTCAGCACAGAGCCCGATGTGGGGCTCGAACTCACGGACCGTGAGATCATGACCTGAGCTGAAGTCAGACGCTTAACCAACCGAGCCACCCAGGCGCCCCAAGCCTAGTTCTTTAAAGCGACACTGATCACTATCTCTTGAAGTTAATTAGATGTAGAATTCGGAAGTAGTCTGCTTACAGGATCCTAGTTAGGTGTCTCTCAGGAAGCTGCGGTCAGATGGGAGCTGAAGTTGCAGATACGAAAGACCCATCTAGAGCTGGCGGATTCACTTCCAAGGTAGTTTGCTCACATGGCCAGTAGACTGCCAACAGCTGGCAAGTTGGCACCTCTGTATGTGGGCTTCTCCACGGGACTTCAAGGTTCTTCATGACAGTGGCTGGATTTCCTCAGAGCAAGAAATCAAAGAGAGCAGGAAAGACGCTACAATCCCTTTAGCCTCAAAAGTCACATACCATTACTTCCATAGTATTCTATTGTTCACACAAGTCAGACATAAATCAACATGGGAGGAGACTACCTAAGGCCATGGATAGCAGAAGGGACCCATGGATACGTCTGAGGGACTAGATACCACATCAGTGTCCTGGAGAAGAAAGATTGATTTGCTTCCTGGACTTCTGCTCACGCAAATTAGTGAACTGCTTTCCCAGAAAACTTGATTCATGTCTAATTGGCCCATTCTCAAACTAGAAAATGTAGCTAGGGCTTGATATTGAGCTCAATTAAGCCTGAACTACACACCCCACTATCTGGACTACACAGGGTAGAGAGGTATGAACATGCAAATGAAAATCTGGGTAGACATCAGGAGAAGGGGGAATGTGTTGAGGAAACACCATTGTATTCACTAATCCAGTGGCTTGACCCCAGAAACTTCTATTTCAATGACTTGTATGTCTGTATGAAGAAATAAGGACTTTAAAAAAAATACAACTGTAATGCCATCATCATAACTTTAAAAATTAACGTGAATTCCTTATCAACATCAGATGTCCAGGCAGCATTAAATGTCCCTAAATATCGAATAGTTTTATATAATGTTTATGTTACTTGGTTTGGTTTTTTAAATTTTGTTTTAATCAGGATTCAAAGTCCAAACACTGCATTTTGATTGATGTCTTCAATCTCATTTAACCTATACATTTCCCCACATATCTTTTTTCAATGCAATTTACTTGGTAAAGAAATCAGGTCATTAATCCTATAGAATTTCTCACAGTCTGGATTTTGCTGAATGCGTTCCCATGATTTCATTTAACATGTTCCTCTGTCCCCTATTTTCCCTGAAAATTAGCAGTTAGAGCTAAAGACTCATCTGAATCGGGCTCTGGTTCCCTTGCCAAAATACTTTATAGATGGCACTGTGTATGACAACCTGCATTTGAACAAATTCATATTTAACAAATACGACCTTTTAAAGGAAGTCATTTCTCATTATCAAAACTAATGGCATTGATATTAGATACTTATATGGAGAGGAAGAAGCTTTACAGTGTGACTATAAAACTAGCTTACATCAGAATCAACTGCAAAGACTTATTTAAACAGATTGCTGGGTCCCCTTCACAGAAATCTTTATTCAGTACATATGAAATAAGGCCTGAGAATCTTCATTAATACAAGCTACCAGATGATTCTCATGCTACCATTCTCAGAACGACATTTTGTGAACCTTTAGAACCTTTAGAACATGATGGTTTAGAGAGAGGCTCTGAGATCCAAGTACCTAAGATTGAATTCTGGTTCTGCCACATGCCAGCTGAACAGGATTGAAAAACTACTTCATCTCTGTGTGCCTCAATTTCTTCATCTGTAAAATGGGGTTGATAATACTACCTACCTGAGATAATACACATAAGCCTTAGCATTGAGCCTTGTGAATTGTCACCATTCAATAAATGGTGGTGGTGGGCAGACTAATCATTAAAACGATTATTATTAATATTATTATCCCTTTGATGGTTTTATAATCTGCAATCAGGGCATAAGAAATTACCGCAACTTAAAAGTAATGAGGAACTTCCTGGGAGGCCTGTGGTCCTTGAGACAGGAGTCTTTGGTCAAGTGTGACTATAAATTATTTCAATGTGGAAAATAGGAAAGACATCATTTCTATTTAGAGTCAGAAGTGTTCTTCCAAATGGAACAGTGAGAAACCAATCCTTCCCACCACAAACACCAGGTCTGCCTCATATATGGCTCAATAATTTGTCCCAATATCACAGATAAAGGGACTCTTCTCTCACCCATCACCAGAACAGTTTTAACATTGTGCCGCATGGGAAGACACAAAGACAAATGGACCAAAAAATCATACAAAGATATTGAAGAGAAATTAAAAATGAGAGGAGAAGCAATGAGTATTTTGGAGTTAAGATTAAGAATATTTTTTAACTTCACTGGTCATTGTAAATAAATGCTGAGCATTCCCTGGGTCACTGTAACTTCTTTGGTTTTACCGTTACTTGATAAGATCACTAGCCCAAAGCAAACTGAAGGGAATTCAGGCCAATCTAGGAGAGGACAACACTGAAGAAAGAAGCAGATAACACAGGAATAGTCATGAGACTTGAGATGAAATTAAGAAGAGGTTACTAATCCCTAGCAAGGAGGACTAAGAGGTCAAAGTAAGAATCATATACACACACACACACACGTATATGTATATGAAACTGAACTAGAGAGTACTGTTGGGAATACAGAGTAATGGCTAACAGTCAGCAGGCCCGGTTTTTAATTATGTTTCTGCTGCTCATGGGCTGTGTGACCTTGGAGTAGCTACACAATCTGTCTGAGTCTCAATTTCTTCATATAGAATGATGGAAATAATAATAATATTATTATTATTACAATTATAATTTTGACAGGAATAATCGTGGACTGTATGCCCCACCCAAAGTCTCTTATGCTGCTACAATTTTCACTCAGGCTAAAGAACATAACTCCCAATCACTGTGGTTGTAAATTAAGTAAAGGGAAAATAAGCTTGCCAGTTGTAGGAAATACTCTCAGAAGTAATGATCGTAATGAATCTGCTTTAAAGAGGCAGGAAGATTAAGGCATGATGACTTAGAGAAAGGCTGTCAAAAGCTGTAAAGAGTCTGAGATTTTCCCCTCTGTGCAAGCAAACTAGGGAGTCCACCAGTTACATGGACGGAAGACAAAAGACTTCTGGGTTAGAGACAAAGGACTTTATTAAAGCACACAGGAAACATGAGTACCACCGTATTTCCATCAGTTCTCCTCGCCCTCGAGTCCAGCAGGGGTGACACGATCAGGCCAGATGATACCTGCATACACAGTGGGTGGCTTTAAAGGGAGGAACCCAAGATCTAAAACCCAGAACTTTTTCCTTTCATTTTTTAAATTTTATTTTAGAAAGAATGCTAGTGAGGGAGAGGGGCAAAGGGGGAGAGAAAGAGAGAGAGAACGAGAGCAAGAGCGAGAGAGAGAGAGAGAGAGAGAAAGAATCCTAAGCAGGCTCCATGCACATCATGGAGCTTGGCCAACATGGGGCTCGATTCCCCAACATGGGGCTGAGATCATGACCTGAGCCAAAATCAAGTGTCTGATGCTTAAGTGACTAAGTCACTCAGGTGCCCCTAAAGCCCAGAAGTTTTTAATCAAGCTGCAAACATTGCAGCAAACATAAAAGAAAGATATTTAAAAGTAATGTAAACTAAAAGGAGCCATAATGAGTATTTTGAAGTTAGTTGGTCTACTTCCACCAGGGGGGCAAGTAGCTACGAGATAGTCACCCTATAGTCACCTGGACCTACCCAGTTTCCTGCGTAACTAGCTATAAAAGCTGTTTAGTATCAGGAGATGGATAAACCTTGCAATCTGGCATACTTGGCAAGAATGTATAGAAATGTTCAAGGCCCATGGCAGACTGCCTCTACCAACTGAGCACTCACACTAACTCAGTGCCTTCTAAGTCCCAATCAGTCTGCTAGAGGCTTAATTAAAATTTTTGCTGGTACTTTCTCATTCATTCAGAGCTGGAGCGGCCCATCATCAGGAGAGGAAGACAAGTCAGGGTCTTCAAAATGTACACTCAACATCAACTCACCACATATCTAAAGAGCATGAGTATTACTTAAACAACACAGGATACCCACAAGTAACTTCAGTTAAGGTTTCCACCGTAAGCTCAATTCTGAGATGTCTTTTATAAGTTCCTAACAAAAACACCGTGAAGATCACTGATGCTTAAGAAAGAGAAAATGTGGCTATTTTTTCATTCTCCTAGAATTTCTTTCCATTCTTCATTTATTTCCTGTAGAATTTCTAAGCGATATCACATCATGTTAACAGATAGCTATATACCTGAACACTGTTCTAGCTCTTTACAGGAACGGTGTCATAAACTCTGATTTAATACCAAGCCCTCATTTTACAAATCAAAACTTTGTATAGATCATATTAAATAAAGAACATCTTATTTAGTTGAAGATAGGCCAACTATCTTGATCAACTTCTCCAAAGATTCACAACATTTTTTTTTTTAGATTTAGCTCCAGGAAGACATTTGTCCAATATGCTTATTTATATTAGATATGAGAGATATGTAACACAATGTGCTTTTCTTTTTGCCTTGGCTATGGGAAAACCTGGAACTAAGTCTTGGACTTCATGTAGACATTCTCCTCAGTCCAAGTTTTCTGGAATAATTATTCAATGCCCTTCATTGTTTGTCTTTATCCTTGTATTTTTATTTCAGTGGTTTTAACAAATTATGGTACATTGTCTCAAATCATTTTTTTGAAAATAGGCAAAGTAATGAATGAATGAACAAAACCATCCAAGTTTTTGAATTAAAAAAAAAATTATTATTGTTAATATTTTGCCAAAGTACCCATGAAGTTTTTTCAGTTTAAGGCATAATCCTCAAATTAGTTTAAGACTGAAAAAATGTAAATTGAGCTTCCAAGAGTTATTTAGCATGCCTTATATTATGAATTTTCCTGACTGTGCTTTTATTGGGGTTTAATCAGAGACCATTGTAAGAAATTCTAATCTGGGTTCTAAGCATTTGACATTATTAAACAGCTGAGTGAAAGAGAACATAAGAGCTGCAAAGTAGAAAATACATTTATTTTTAAATTGAATAACATTATAAATGCAACAACTTTGAAATGCTAAGAAGCATTAGGCAGTTCCATCAGCTCCTGCTTCATAAGGTCTAAATGAAGCTGGAGAGTGATTTCTGAGAAGCCAAGGGGTTAAGGATCTGGTGTCCATCCAAGGCAATTCCCAGGAATAACATAACATAAGTTCCAAGGTATAAGTGAAAGAGTGTCTGAGGTTTACTCTGCTTGCTTCTAGGTTTGCCCAAAGTTCATCAGTGATAGGTGATAGGTTAGTCATGGGCCAATCATTGCACAGGCACTCTCTCCTCACCATGCCAAGGCCTAGAATGTGCCTGAAACTATGAGGTTGGCCATGAAGATCCCCTGGGGGGAACCACATCAGCCCAGCACCTCTTACGGAGACTCTACCTTGAGCTAGGCTCTTCCTAAAGAGCAGAGGAATGGACTATCATGAGTATGCTCAGCCTGGGAACAACCTAAATCCTCAAAGACAACACAACCTGCCTGAGACCCCAGGTCTCTGGGTGGCCTGCATGAGAGCAAAGACTCAGCCATCAGTCTACAGGGCAGTAAACACACCCACTTGATACAAAAGTTGGACAGTCAGCATCCAATCCTGACATCACCTGAGTCTTTAACTCCATCTGAGGGTTTAGCAGGGAAAAATGAAATCCGTAAAAATAATTTTAATGATTTTAACCTTTAATTTAAAAAGTAAACATCTGTCATCCAGTAGATGGGTTACATCGTGCAGCAAACCGGAAAAACAAAACAAAATTTAACAACTAGCAGCTAACTAGAATGGTTGAGAAATAACCATCCTCTATACTGAGGGAGGCTGCCTGTACAGCACCCTCTGCTGAACCAAGCAGTCCCTACAACCCTTCGAATCTGCTGGCTCCTCTGGTTCTTTCTACTGAAATGTTAATCCTGCTAAGGTGCCAGCACATGAGAGACAAGTTATGTGGATTTGAAAGGGAGGCTCTTGTAAACGAAGTCTTCGGTCTCCAGTGAGAAAGGGTTTACATTTATCTGAAAAAGGACTGTACCTGTGAGGGAGAGGTTTTTCCAGATACATCTCAAATTACATTGCCTTGGGCAGGAGGACTTTGTTCAGGTCAGATTTAGGGCTACAGAATACTCCAGGGATAACACATGATGGGCTGAAAAAATAATAATTCCTGTCTCTAACTCACAGAAGCACAAAAAGATCTCAGGTAAGAAAGATCACTACTGGGAAGAGAGTACTTTTAACTAATATTCAAAATGACATGAAGAGTTGGGTGGTTCAATTTGACAAATATGTATGGCGATCCTCTCAGGAGCTTACTATGCAATACTGGCTTATACAATTAGTAGGATGTAATGCCTACCCTCAAGGTGCCCAGTCTAATAAGAGAGATAGACATGTAAATAATGCAATGTGGTACATGCTATGATAGCTTTATGTACAAAGTGCCATCATCAGAAGGGAAAGAGTAAAGGAGTCTACTTCAAACATCGTAAGTGTGAAAAAGACATCTTCACTCTAGAATTCTGAGATCTCAAATAAAGAAAAAAAAAATTAATGAGGCTAGTACCAGATAAGGGGGAAAACGGCGAAATGAAGCAAAAAGGAGGGCTGTAATTTAAATAGGACCGATTGCAAAAGGATTTTTGCTTTCGCCTTTTAAACTAGAAGCCATTTCAGACACATAATTATGAACTGTATTACAAGAATAAAAAAATAAACAGAGCATGGAAGATGATAGTGCAAGTTAATATTAGAACTTAATATCCATGAAACCTTGGCCATTCAGTACATTTAGGGTTAGGGCCAGGAAACCAGAAGGTGAACAGAAAGAGAAAATTACAAAATCAGATGAAAGCATTACTGAATATTTCAATAGAAGTGGAACTAAGGCAATGGCACAAAAGGCAGAGCTGCAGAAGCAGATGTTTTATTAACAGAGCTACTAAATTCTGTGTCAAGGATAATTCCAAGTTACAAAGACTGAAGTTAAGGGAGAGTGAAGTGGAAAGTACAGAGAATGGGGAGTTTAAAGACTAGATTCTAGTGTTAGCTCACTGCTAACAAATAAGGAAACCATTATGGACTTTGGTTTCCATATCTATAAAGAGAGGAGGTATATTAGGGACTCTCTAAGTTTCCTTCCATCTCATAAAAAAATGGTAGGACTGAACATGGATAAAGTATAGTGCTCATTCATTCATTTCATTTCAACAAATGTGGAGCACATGGCATGCACCAGGCCCATGGGGACAGAGTGGAAAATGAGATTCTACTCTGGCAGGGAAGACACTTGAAAATACTGTTAATTCTGCCGTTGAGTGCTGTGGTAGCCAGCCTCCCAAATGGCCCCCATGATCTCTGTTTTGCATATTCACACCCTCATGGAATTTGTTCCCACATTTTACCAGAGGTGGCCTATGTGACCAACAGTACACAGCAGAGATGACGGTGGGTCACTTTTGTTAGGTTATAAAAGACTGCAGCCTCAGTCTTGGGTACTCCCATTCGCCCTCACCTGTCTGTAACTCTAGCTCCGGCTCTCACATACTTAGATCTCTTGCCCTGGGGGAATCCGGTGCCCGGATCTGAGCAGCCCTCTGGTGAAGACCTGAAGCCTCCAGCCTTCAGCCACTAAGGAACTGAAGCCTGCTAATAATCACATGAATGAGCAGAGAAGCTCAAGTTTTTCCAGTCCCAAGGGACCCTTGAGATGACTGTAGCCCGGGCTCAACGGCTTGACTGCAGCCTTGGGAGAGACTCAGCCAGAGCCTCCCAGAAACTGGGTGAGATCATAAACATTTGCTTTTACGCTGCTAAATTTGGTGGCAATTTGTTGTACAGACATAGATAACTAATGTAGGTATCCTCCACACTCACACATATACACGTGATTGGTTTTAGTCTGAATTGCTTAAGAGTTAAAATACATAGAATTGTAGAACTGAGACTCAAGGAAGTTAATGGGATACTACTGAAAATAGACCAGGGACTAGAACCCATGTCTTTTGATTTATGCTTGACGTTCCTTTCACTATACCATGCCGACTCCCCGTAATAAATTTCATAGATAAAGAAATAAGGTCCCCGTGGATTAAGTAATTTGCTCAAGATTCTACAACAAGCAAGTAGCTCAGCCTCTGCACTAACCTATTGAACATGATTCCATTCTTTATAATAATCTTTTTCCCACTCTCAAGCTTCACTGACCTTGAGATAATTAGCTGAATGGAGATTAAAAGAAACCAGAGCTCTCCTTAAAGAGTAAGCTGGGGTGTTTGCCTCAGGCCTTTAATAGAGGTGAGCTCTATCTTGGTGATTTGTATTTCACAATATACTCATCCATTTAGTCAACAAGTTTTTGTTTGTTTGGTTGGTTTTTTTGACACCTGGTTTAAGCATAGTATAATCTATGAGTTGTAAGGAATATAAAGCACTGGGACTGAAAAGTCTAATTAGGGATAAGACAAATACAATGAAAAATTACAATAAAATCAGTATGTTTGCCTACTAAATAAACAATGGGAACAATATGTACAAAAAGCATTTAAAAAGAACTGCAGACTAAAAATAATAAAGAATAAAGGAAATCCATTGGTTCCTGGTTAAATCCTGCCTGAATCTCAGGCAATAGAATCTAGACCTAGAAATTCCCACTCATTCCCTAAATCTCTTTCTCCCCCGGGGGGCCATATTCCATTAATTACCATTGCAAATACCATGGGCCTCTGAAGACACTACTTCTTCATTGTTTTGGGTGTGACTTGGCTGTCTGGCTAAGGAATTTGAACTCCATTTCTATAACGGTTGAAAGTTTTTGAGCTACAATTGCATCAGGAATGAGAATTGAGGAACATTAATGTCAACACAGCACCCACAGGTTCATACCAGGTCAGCTGGGCAGGACTGACCCCTTGTGACAGGCATGGGCTGCAAGCCCTATGAAGTGGAAACCAGAAAGGGATAGTGGGAGTTTAGCAGTGCTTGACTGGCTGGGAGCTGAAAGCTTTTTCATGCCTGGCTTAAAGGGACCTTGTTTTAACTTGATAGAGCATGGAGACAAATGTAGGCCTTTTAAGAAGATCAATATGGCCCCAGGTTCTCAGTATGTTTAGGTGTCTCTCTTGTCACAAAGCCACAATGAAGATATCAGGAACTACGCATTTGCCCATCCAAGCATATGTTTATTTTCAAAGAGGACTGTAAGAGGAGGACTGGCAAAAGTAAATAGGGAAAATTCCAAGGAGCAATGAAAAAAATATTTGAGGTATGCATGTTCTTCAAGTCAGTAGATGGGAAGGAGCCCCTCTCCACTCCTAAGGGCTTCTTGAATTTATGTCCCAAAGTGTATTAGTTATATCCTCCTTAGTACCTGTCCATCCTTCTGTATTCTGTCCATTTGGTAAATGACAGGACTCAACTCAGCCCAAAGCCATTAAGCCATCCTAGACTCTTCTCCTTCTTCCTTCCTACCTCCCAATCAATCACTTCGCACTGTCAATCCCCCTTCCTGAATACTTGTCCATCTCTCCAATCTGTGTCCTTCCCTTCATATTTACTATGTCAGTCTTGGTTCAAACTCCCATTCTCTCAGCCCCACATTAAGCATGTTTCTTGAAAAGAACAGGTGTTTCTCAAGGTCAGTGTTCCATGACTATACCAGTCAGAGTCCCACAGGAAACTGGATCACACTCCAAAGTGGCAACTGAAGATATCTGAGTGAAGGACTATTTACAAAGTTGAAGGCAGAATCCAGGAAGTAACAAGGGATGGCAATGATCCTTCCCTAGACAAGCAATAGCAGGAAGTCGTTACCACTGCTGTGTCTAAAGGGACAAGAGGAACTAGACAAGAGGTCTAGTTCATAGCTCTAGAACCCAGAACAAGCTATTCTGGAAAAGGGATCTCCCAACTAGAACTGTGACCTCAGGCAGAGCTATTGGCAAACTGAGACTCAACGGAGGGGGTTATAAATTTCCTGTCCTGTCTGTGTGTCCACCCCCTAATCCCCTACTGCACCTCCCCCCCCCCCCAACTCCCCCTCACAACCACTGACCGAACCCAACAAGAAGCCAAAGGGCAGGGGACATTTTCAGAGGTCAGCCTCCTTGAGTCAGGATAGAGAAAGGGTGGAGAATAGATCTGGAGGGACAAAAGGAGAATAGCCACCACAAAGCCATTTCACAGTATTCATCTGCACATTAAAATACTTTTAAAAGAACTCTGGCAAAGAAATTCCTTTAAATTTGTTCTACTCAGTGTTTTCCTGATCTTTCAGCATCTAATCTTTCTGCACCTGATTGCCACCAGATATTACTTCCCTGCTTATATCAGTCAATGGTTCCCATCATCCATAGAACAAACACCCCTCCCTAACCTTATACCATAAGCCCAGCCTCAGCCTACACAGACACCACACCATCACTGACTCCTACCTATTCTCTAAGGTCATCTCCCTCCCAACAATTTATACTCCAGCCTTCCTGAACTGCTTGTGGTTTCATGATCCCATGTTGTCCTTCTACCTAGAATGACACAATGATCCTAAGACCTGCATTAACATAAGTAAGTGGGTTCTCTTCGGACAAAAACCTTTTCTGATGCAGCAGACTAGATTACACCTATTTTTGTGCCCCTGCTAGGCTTTAAGCCTAATCTGTTTTAATACTTATCTATCACACAGTATTAACTATTTGTATAATATTTGTCTCTTCAAATTAGGCTGAAGAATTTCTTGACATCAGAGATCATGATAATATAGCTTTGTATCCTGTTACCCAGCACAATGACCAGCACACAATAGGTGCCCAGAAATATTTGTTGAAGAAATTCCTCCTCTGTGTAAGAACCAAATGGGTGGTCAGCAATCAGAGGTGGGATCTTTCCATGATACACCCCCAAGTCATAAGTAGAAGCGATTTGAAAAAATGTCTGTAACTTGTATTCCTTGTATTTGTTTTGTTATTCTTGCCTATACAGAACCAACAACTAAAAAAACAAAGAAAAGACAAAAGAACTTATTTCTTGAACAACTCCTAAATACCTGCCTGCAAATGCCAATACCAGGAATTGTGGTAGGGACTCCCCTCAAACAGGTCAGAACACAAGTGCCCTGAAGAGAGATTGTGTTTTCACAATCTTTGCCTTTCTCTGAGTTTCCTGCACTAGACTGATTATACACTCAGCTGTTCTCAGGTAAATCTGTACATGAAACAACTGGCCCATAGGGTCAGACCTAGGTCCAGATTTTTCCAGATGGTCTTCTAAAAGTATTGCCAGCTTGTTATGGATACAACCCCAGACACCTTCCAAAAGGGTGAGAGTTGTTGGTACAGCCAGCCACGGACCTCACTGTAGCACAGAGTGATGGGAAAAGCACTGGATTATGAGTCAGGCAGGAAAAGGATGGGGGTAATGTTTCAAATCCTAACTCTGCCTCTTACTGGCTGTATGACCTTGGCCAGGTTACTCCATGTTCTGTTTCCCCATTTGCAAAATGGAAAGAAGACTTGCCTCACATGGTTCTTGTTAGGACTAAATGGGATAAATCCGAAAGAGATTATTAGTAAGAACCCAATGAATTTTTTTTCCCTTGTTACTATCTTAATTATCTCCTATGAGAGGCTGCCTTTCTAATTTTGGAAGGAAGCAGGTGACTTGGATGGGTGTGACGAGGTATGCTACCTTGTTTGTTTAAATTTCTAAAAAATACTTAATTTCAAAGCTCCCTTATGGCAATTCTGTGACAGAAATAAAACTAGGCAGTTGTTGCTATGCAACATCAGTAGTTTGCCGAGGGACTGGATATATCTTTGCTGTTACTTATCTTTAGTTGAATTGTGAGCAACATTTTTTCTGACTACCCAGCGTTATCCTCTTCTTATTACGTAAGGGGTGATGGTTGGGATGAGAGATGGGCGAGGAAGTGCTGCACTGAGGCTCCCTGGACAAAGGCTGCAGCATGGCCATCTCCCCGCTGGACGTTTTGTGTCCTCTTTCCATTTTTTGTGTTTTTTCCTCAATCTTGTCTTCCATTTTCTTCACTTTAATAAAAGAAGATACTGCCTCTTTGAGCCCTTTTCTTGACCGCACCCCTCTCCTCTTTGCTTTGGTGCTGGAACTTTGTCCCTTTTGGAGCAGTTAATATTAGGATTTATTTTAAAAACTTACTCAGAGCCAGTCCATCCAATAAATGTCTCTACTTTTCACTTAATAAAAGACACATCAAAATTAATATGAGGCCTTTTGTAAAATATTTAACGTTATGCACTTATCCACACCCTCTGCACTGGTGTGCGATCCTCATGTTTTCCATTTTTTTTTTTTTTTTTTTTCAGAATTCTCCTCCTTAAAATCAAAACAGACAAACAAACCAAAACAAAAACAAAAACTCTGCAGCCCAACAGATCTGCAGTAAAATTCCTAAATGTGTCTTGTTCCCAAGCCCTTCCCTTCCCTCACTGACTCTTCCTCTCTTTCCATGTCTGCTTTTTCAAACCACTGACCCTGGTGTTTCTATTCCTCTTGCTTGGATTCACCTGGCTCTTCTGCTGCTTCCCATCCTGATCTCACTGGCAGTGACTTATTGAAATGCTGGGGAGGTGCGGGAAAAGAATTCACAAGAATTCAAAGGGGGGCTGTTCTCCAGGATTCTGTGACCAGGTCTGAGGAAGAACTTCCAGGGTTAGGAAGCATCCTGGGGAAGGGGTAAGTATTCTGAAGATGTATTTCAAGCTAGAAGGACTTACCCTGTGCTGGAAGAAATGAGGAAGCCACAACAGAACATGCTAATTTTGAAGGAATGGCAGAATTTCATGTTGATTCCTCTCCTACCTCTGTCCTACCCCCTCTCCTCCAGTGTGTCTCTGCACTGTATTTCTGCCCCCAGCTGAAATAGATTTGCCTTTTATTTGCCTCATTCAGCTTTTCTAGGATCTTCTATGTAGAAGATAAATGGTCAGGACCGAGAGGAACCTCTGAGGATATGTAGGCTAACTCCCTCATTCCAAACCAGAAGCCCAGAGACCAGGAGAGATTGGCTAAAGTCACACAGCTTGCTAGTGTTACAAGGAGAGAGGGACCCATGTCCCAGGCCCCAGCTCTCCAACTAATGGACTGACTGATTAAAAGAAAGCCTTAGAGGGTAGAACTTTAAAGGAAGCCTTTGTTTCATTGTCTAATTCATGTCTAGTTAGAGAATGGTGAAGTCTTTTTAGTCTTGGACAGAGTAAATGGAAGACTCAAAGTAATAATGGGCATAATTCTAGGTACAGAGATTTTTGGTGAGTTTTAAATCACCTGTTATAAATGGGTTCTTGTCTTTCATATCAGTATATCCTGCCCTATGGGCTTCAACAAACATTTATGTAGCAAACACGTATGGAGCACCTCCTGTTTCCACATACGGCATTGGGTACTGGGGTATAGAGATGCAAAGAATATGATTCTGACCCAGCCCTCAAAATGTTTGCGGACTAACGGCTGAGCAAAATCTCCGATGAAACAGGACAAAAGACAGAGTCATGTGGCAAATGCTTTTTTTTCACACAGAGAAGGAATGATTAATCCTCCCTGTGCGGAAGAAGATGGTTTCACAGAGGAGGTGGCTTTTGAGCTAGGCCTTATGGGATCAACATGAAAGCGGCAAACAGGCAGAGAGGGAGTAAGGCACCCCATGTGGCTGAGGCGGCACATGCGGACCAAGAGGAGGCCACGACAAGCAGAGCATCTGTGGTCCTGGGCGAGAGGGGTAGTGGCGCAAAGAGAGTGTGTAAAGGGAGGTAGGAGATTAGGCTGAAAGCATAGATGGGCCGGACCACAGTGGGCCTCGTACACCCATGACAGGGGTTTGAGTAATAAATAACATGTAAGATTCATTTACATGTTAATAGTTCACTTGGATAGAAAAAAGATTTGCCATTATGGTATTTAGACTTTATCCTGTGAGCCACAGGGAGTTAAAAGGTTTTAATAATAGGAGCGTCGTGACTGGATTTCTGTGTTGGAAAGATTTTCAGATTTTCACCACTGACCTTTCAAATGCTAGGTGAAATGAGCAAACGTTGCATCTTTCTGCTGGTAAAAGAACTGTAAAAGCAAAGCTGTATTTACAAAGTGGGGAATATTTCAAGAAGACTTAGCTTGTTATGTCTGTTGAATTCTAAATAACAATGGTTATGGGCTATGATAAGACCTGAGGATGAAGAGAACATCATCTTTTACTCTGCGGGAGCCCTTTGAAGCTCTCCTAAGCTTCCAATGCCATTCAGCCTTACAAAGTCTTATTTATAATACACAGAGTGACCCTCTACCCAGAAGGCCAGATAACAGCAATCACTAACATTTGTATAGTTCCCTATATTCACAAAAGACTTTTGTTCCATTTTCTGTGTTGATTCCGGCAACAATTGGGAGAGATAAGTGTTATTTTGTCTCTGGTTTACACATGAGGAGCCCGAGAATCAGAAAGGTAAAGCAACTTGCCTAAGGTCACAACCAGTGAGGGAGGGGGCTGGGTTCTCTCACCCCACATTCTGATGTTCTTTCTACTTTAGTTTGCGGGTAATCAGTAGGGTGACAGCCAGATCACTTTCACAGAGATGAGAAACTGATCTGCTCCAAAAGCTGCCCCCAGTTTACTGATGGTCTTGGTCATGTCTTCACCCATCCAACAGGAGTAGTAACACCTGCTCATTGATGGTCAGGATGTTCTAAGATACCACTTTGCAAAGTGTAGAGAGCTAGCCAGGCGTACTGCTCATCTATATTCACTTAGAATAATAGTCTGAGGCCCAAAAGCCTAGAAACCATTCATATAGTAGAGTTGATGACAAAATATTTTCACCTTGAATCTTTCTCTTTCACATGCAGAAAGGAAAACCAAAATAGGTCATATCTCTAACGTGTCCTCTCCAGTGAAAACACACTTTTGCAGCCAATTGTAGTGACACATAAGCCAGGCATTTAAAAAATCCGTTTTAAACTAGCAAAATAACGGAGAAAGTTATTTCACCTTTCAGGACCTGTGCTTTATCTGTAAAATAATGGAGTTGGACCCAATGAACTCTAAGGTCTCTTTCTGTTTTAAGAGTGAATTATTTTATGCATAAATGAAACAGGTTCATGTAAGATCTGATTAGGATCTTTTTGATCCTCCAGAGGTGATCCCTGGGAACACAATTTTTAAAGGCTACTTCTTGCTGTGAGCCTCCATTACCCACCCCCTTCTCCCACTACAAGAGAGAGCCTGAACTGATTCATCAACAAACAGCCATAAGAAGACCAGAGGCATGAGAAGATGATCTGTTGGCAAATGCAGCAGGATGGAAAGTTCTCCTCTTTCTTCTCCCCTGTGGCAGCCTCAAGAAGGGAGGAATGCCCCCAAAGACAAACAAACCAGCTTAAAACTTGAATAGACATTTCTCCAAGAAGGAATACAAATGGCTGATAACCATGTGAAAAGATGCTTTACACCCTTAGCCATCAGGGAAATGCAAATCAATATCATGATAAAGGGGGTAGAAAGATGGGCAAAATGGGGGAAGGAGAGTAGGAAGTACAGGCTTCCAGTCATGGAATGAATAAGTAAGTCACAGGGATAAAGGCACAGCACAGGGAATGTAGTCGATGGTACTGTAATAGTGTTGCATGGTTACAGATGGTGGTTACTCTTGTGGTGAACACGACATGATGTATACAGTTGTCAAATCATCATGTTGTACACCCGAAACTAATGTAATGTTGTGCATCAGTTATATTTCAATTTTAAAAACCCACAGTGAGACATGACTGCAAATCTATCCGGGTGGCTATAGTCAAAAAAGATAATAACAAGTGTTGGTGAGATATGGAGAAGTTGGGAAACTTGCACAATGCTGGCACAGATGCTGTGGAAAGCAGGTTGGCAATTCTTAAGATAAACATCAAATTACCATATGACCCAGCAAGGCCACCCCTAGATACACACTCAGAAGAACTCAAAGCAGGAACTCAGACGGATGCCAATGTTCTTTGCAGTGTTATTCACAATAGCCAAAAAGTGTGGATAAGTGAAATGTGGCATATACATATCATGGAATACTAGTCGTAAAAAAGAATGAACTTCAGACACATGCTACAACATGGATGGACAATGAAAACATAATGCTAAGTGAAACAAGCCAAACAAAAAGGACAAATATGGTGTGGCTTCACTTAGTTGAAATGTCTGTTACAGGCAAATTCACAGAGACACAAAGTGGTTTGAGGTTACCAAGGGCTAAGGGGAGGAAAAACAGGGAGTTTTTGTTTAATGTATACAGAGTTTCTCTTTGGGTGACGAAAACACCCAAAAACACTATTTAGAAATAGTGATGACTGCACAACAGTGTAAATGGAATTAAGTCCACTAACTTAAACACTCAAAGGGTGAAAATGGCAAGTTTCTCTGTGTATGTTTTTCTGTATGTGTGTGTGTGTGTATACACACACACACACACACACATATATACACACACATATATAAGAATAAGAAAAAAAATGAAGAGCAGAGGTCAGAACTTGCTCCAGTTGGATATCTAAGCAGCCTAAGGCCACTGGACTTATTGACCTGCCCCCAGAGCAGGAGAAAGAGCACCACAGATGGGGCACAGGGGCATAGCCAGGCTGGGAGGGACAGACGGTCCCCTTGGGTTCTTGCTTCCTTAAGCATGCAGAAAATCAATTCCACAACTGGTTGCAGATCCTGAGTAGGGAGCCATGGCGGGCAGGTAGCTGTGAAACTCACAAAGGACTATTAATGCCAATGGAGCATGTAGGACAGAGCCTCATCAACAGAGCCTAAAGGAATGCCCACTGCTACCACTGGACCTTCAAGCAAGTAGCCAGAGCAGTGAGAATGGTCAAAAGAAAGGTAGGAAGATGCCACCATCTGTGTCCCTCAGTCTGTCCCTGATTCACTCTCAGAAAGGTAAGCAGGAAGAAGGAGGGAGATGAAAAAGACCAAGTGATGCTTCTTCCCACTAGAATCCTGGAACTACTAGTCTAATCTGAATGGGAGGGAGAAAGGGTAAAGCTGTCAATCAATGATCAGATAGATGGATTTTTAATTTAATTTTGATTTTTTTTATTTGAGTATGGCTGGCACATGATGTTACATTAATTTCAGGTATGAAACACAGTGCTTGAACATCTCTATACATTATGCAATACACACAAGTGTAGTTACCATCTGTCACTATACAGGGCTAGTACAATACCATTGACTATATTCCCCAGGCTATGCCTTCCGTGACTTATTCATTCCCCAACTAGAAGCCTGTATCTCCCTCTCCCCTTCACCTGTTTTGCCCAGCCCCCTATCCCCCTTTCTTCTGGCAACCATCAGTTTGTCCTGTATTTTTAGGTCTGATCACACAGATGCTTTTAAATGAAGAGACTGGGGCTCACAAGTTGAAACAAGACCATTCTGCACGGCCTAAAGTGGCCAAAGTACAAATATCATTAGGGGAGCTGGTTTACAGGAGGAAATGGCGGTTTGACAAAGTTGGTAGAATTTATTGGACACACAAATCATTCATATTTATATACCACATGAATTTAATGAGTCAGTTTTAATGAGTTCATACCCGTAGGTTTAATAAACAAGTTACATGTTACGTTGTGGGAGATGTGTACCAGTGTCCCCCAGTATCCTTGCTCCCCATTCCTTCATAGTAGGAGGACTTGGAATTCTAAGCCTAGCAAATATCCCCTCAGAATGGAGAACACATTTTCTAATCTTTCACTGCATCTGGGCTTGACCATATGCGTAGATTAGGGATAGAATAAACACAGAAATATGTGACAACTTTTGAGAACTTCCCTTCAAAGACCACAATCTTGTACACTTTGCCTTCCTCACCCACTTTCTTTTTTCAACCCTTTTCCCACTCTGCTGCCTAAGTGAGAGACTGGGACTGTAGCTGACATTCTATATCATGAGGATAACGGCCACAGCCTCAAGACGACAGAGAGGTAAACTCTAAGGATTCTGGATTGCTGGGAACTTTTTGGAAGAGAACTACTACACTGGCCCTGGATAGCCTAACTTTTATACGAAAAGAAAAAAAAAGAATATTTTTAAAGCCACTGTTACTTTAGGCCTCTGTAACTCACCTAATTAGCCAAACCTAATTTTATATGAAATACATGCAAAATATACTATTACAAAAAATAATCTATAAATTCAAATGTAGAAAAAATAAAAACTGCATTATGCCTCTTCACTTTAACTTAGTCAAAATAGCATGGATACTAAAATCCAACATTTATGGAGACCTTACACAAGTAATTTTACCAAGAGCTTCATAAGCATTAGTTCTCTTGTTTTCTCAATAACAGCCCCATAAATAGGTATTCCTGTTCACATCTAAAAGGCAGAGAAGCTGAGATTTAAAGAGGTTAAATAACCTGTCCAAGGCCATACAGCTAGTATCTGAAACACCATGAGTCTAGTCTGTCTTACTCCAGAGCCATGCTCTTAGCCACTATACATCACACCAGCCTAAAAGTTCTTCTGGCAAAGATGTATTAATGTGGAGATCTGGGATATATTGAATTGCAGTAAAATATCTTATAATTTTTATAATGTATAAAGGGATTTGTGTGGTGTTGGGTGTAAATAATATTTGGTAATTCATAAAATAAAAAGTTGTTGTAGAATTTTCTTCCTTGGCTACTATAACTCCTACGATACTGTTGTTTAAATAAAATGTAGATAATTAATTCTTAATTTGCTTATAACCTGAGTAATGCCATACTATAATGTGAACCAAGAATAGGTTGGAAAGCAGCCACTGAAAGATGTATAACACTGAAAAGATGCTGTGATAACAAACCCACAATTCTGGCCAAATAGAGCACATAGTTGTTATTTGTGATAAATCTAATAAAGGAGACTATTTGAGCTTATTTGTATTGTTATTATAGAAATAGAATTGCTTTGAGAATGTATTCAAGAAAAGGCTTTTAAATATCACTACCTTTGATAAGAAGCTTAAACAAACAAAAATTTGAACATTAATATAAATTACCTTTGGTGACCAATTAGTTTACATATACTGGTTAAATATTTTTGATACAGTGGTGATTCTAATTTACTGGCATTGCTGTACCTAAATGGTATTTAGGAATATTCATCAGACCACTAATAATTGCTTACCCTGTGTCCATGCCATAGTACAGGATTGATATATTATAGATGTTTGATAACTCAAAAAATGGATGGATCAAGGTTGGGTGTATGAATGGATACATAGTTGAATAAATAAATATGAATGTGCTTTACCAGTTTCAAATAGTTTGACCTCAAAAGCATCCTTTGAGGAAGATGGCTGAAAAAGACATCCCTCACTTCTATCTCCCCTCAACAAACTTGTATACATCAGTGGACAAAAATGCCTTTGTAGGATCTGTGGGATCAACACTACAAGCCTAGGCCCTTGACAGGAGTCTCACCCACCTATGTGTCAGGTCATAGGCATACAGACCCTGTCCTGACTGTGGACCTTGCAGTGGCCTGTGAACTAGTTCCAGCCCTGCTCAGTCATGGTCCAGGAGTATCTGGAGAACACTATCTTAGATAATCACCCACAGATGAGACAGCCTTTGTGGAAGCAGAGAAGTCCCAGCAAACTGTTGAAATCAACAGTTTAGATGCACTAGAGTTTAGATGCACTAGAGAGGGTAAGAGGACAATATGACTTGCCCACATTACCTCTCCCTCAAGGTGGCACAGCTCAGTGCCAAGAGAGACCTTCTGTTCCCCTCTGTGTGGGAAAAAGAGAGTGTAAGTGAGCACCTCGTTTCCCCAGATGTGCATGACTCTTCCAAAGAGGCCCATTTCTCTCTCACTGCATCCAAAGTACTGAATCATGAGATCCACATGATGGCGGGGGCGGGGGGGGGGGGTGGCAGGAAGAGACTTGGAGACTGGGAAGGACTCTGGGAGGGCACTAAAGGAATGCAGATCCTACTAACAGCATCATGGACTCTATTAAGAAGCCTGCCTGTGAACCACAGGGATGCCCTGCCCTTGGATTCTGCCCCCCAACTGGCCCATGGGCACCCTCAAGGCTCCACACTTCACCCACACACACACCACCACCCTGTGGCCAGGCCAATCTGTGCACATTCCTAATGACAGCAAGAGCAAGCTTTGGTAGACTACTAGTAAGCACATGCAGAAAGTCAACCTGAATCTGTGGGTCAGGGCCACAAACTTCAACTTTAGCATTACTTTTGGTAAACCAAAAGGAACACTGTCAGCACCAAGCCTGGCACATTGCAGGATCAAGAGAAGGTATACAAGCTTAAGAAGTCTGTCACAAGAGGGACAAAAAGTATGGAGCAGACACATCCACAGAAGGTCTGAGAAAGCCTCAGAGTTCCTAGTGGGGCTGACAGAAGGTATTTCTCTCCCAAAGACAGTCAGTAAAGACTGGAGACGGTGACTTAGTTGATGTGAAGACAGCAGTGCAAGACCTCAAGAAACATGAAAAACCAGGAAACATTACACCACAAAAGAATCACAATGTCTTCTAATATTCTAGCCCCCAAAACATGGAGATCTGCAATTTGCCTGTTAAAGAATTCAAAATATCTCTTTATTATTATTTATTTATTTATTTATTTATTTATTTATTTATTTATTATGAGAGAAAGAGAGAGCATAAGCAGGGGAGAGGCAGAGAGAAGGAGAGAGAGAATTCCAAGCAGGCTCTGCACTGTCAGTGCAGAGTCTGATACAGGGCTCAGTCTCAAAAACTGTGAGGTCATGACCTGAGCCAAAATCCAGAGTTGGACATTTAACTGACTGAGCCACCCAGGCATCCCTGAAAATAGCTCTTTTAAAAGAGCTCAGTGAGCTACAAGAAAACACCAAAAGACAATTGGACAAATCAGGAAAACAATACATGAAAAATTAAAAGGTTTAACAAAGAGACAGAACCATTTAAAAAAAAAAAAAGTTTCAGAGCAGGATACAATAAATACAATGTAAAATACAATAAAGAGCATAAATGGCAGAATGAATTATGCAGAAGGAAGAATCTGTGAATCAGCCAACAGGAACTTTGAGATTCTCCAGTTAGAAGAGAAAAAACAAAAAGAATGAAAAAGAGTAAAGAAAGCCTATATGACCAAAGGGATACCATCGAAAGAAACAATCTATGAATTATTGAAGTCTTAGAAAGAAAAAAAAAGGGGGGGAGAAGAGGCAAAAAGATTATTTCAAAAGATAATGACTGAAAACTTCCCAAGTCTTTGGAGAGATTTGGAAATCCAAATTCATGAAGCTCATAGATCCACAACAAACTCAACTTAAAGAAATCTCCAAGACACATTATAATAAGTGTCAAAAATAAAAGACAAAGAGAGTCTTCAAAGCAGCAAGAGAAAAGAAACTTGTAACTTACAAGGGAACTCCTATGAGACTACCAGTGAATTTCTCAGCAGAAACATTACAGGCAAGTAGAGTGGGATGACTTTTAAAGCACTGAAAGAAAAAAAACTGCCAACCAAAAACATCGTATCTGGAAAAGTTGCTCTTCAGAAATAAGAGAGAGATAAAGACTTTACCAGACAAAATCTAAGGGAGTTCATCACCACTAGACCTACCTTACAAGAAATGCTGAAAAGTTCTTCAAGCTGAAATGAAAAAACACCAATCGGTAATATTAAAATATACAATGCACTGGTAGAAGTATATAGTCAAACCTCAGAATATGCTAATACTGCAACATGGTGGTGTGTTAACCATTTAACTCTAGTATACATGTTCCAGGACAAGAATATTAAAAAATATCTATAGCTATAATAATTTGTTAATGAATATACAATATAAAAAGAGGTAAATTGTGATATCAAAAATGCAAAGGGGAAGGACCAAAAGATAGGGTTTTTGTATATAACTGAAGTTGAGTCATCATCAGAATAAAATAGACTATTATATCTATAAGATATTTTATGTGAGCCTCATTGTAACCACATAGCAAAATACTATAGTAGATTCACAGACGATAAAGAGAAGAGAATCAAAGCATACCACTATAGAATATCATCAATTCACAGAGGAAAACAGCAAGAGAGGAAGACAGGAATGAGGGACCTATAAAACAGCCAGAAAACAGTAAGATGGCATTAGTAAGTCCTTACTCTCAATAATTACTCTAAATGTAAATGGATTAAATTCTCCATTCACAGAGCAGCTGGATGAATAGAAAAACAAGACCCAACTAAACGTTGCCTACAAAGACTCACATCACCTTTAAGTATAAATACACATAGGCTCAAAGTGAAAGAATGAAAAAAAATACGCCACAGAAATGAAAACAAAAAGAGAGGAAGGGTAGTTATACTTATATCAGACAAAACAGATTTTAACTCAAAAGCCATAACAAGAGACAAATAAGATTATATAATAATAATGATAAAGGGGTCAAAAAGCAAAAGATACAAAAAAAAGAAAATAATAATGATAAAAGGGTCAATTCATCAAGAGGATATGACAATTGTTAGGGGCACCTGGGTGGCTCTGTTGGTTAAGCATCTGACTCCTGATTTTGGCTCAGGTCATGATCTCACAGTTCATGAGTTTGAGTCCTGCACCAGGCTCTGGGCTGACAGCGTGGAGTCTGCTTGGGATTATCTGTCTCCTTCTTGCTCTCTGCCCCTCCCCACTCACACTATTTTCTCTCAAAAATAAATAAGTATTTTTTTTAAAAAGAGGCTATGACAATTGTAAATGTATATACACCCAACGTCAGGCCACCTGAATATATTAAGCAAATATTAACATATCTGAAGGAAGAAATAGAAAACAATACAGTAACAGTTGAAAAGGTCAATAGTCCTTTCAACCATGGGTAGATCATCCAGACAGAAAATCAATAAAGAAACATTGCACTTTAGCCATACTTTAGACTACATAGACCTAACAGACGTATACAGAATATCCCATCCAACAGCATCAGAATACACATTCTTCTCAAGTGTACATGTGATATTCTCCAGGATAAATTATTGATAGGTCACAAAACAAGTCTTAGCAAAGGAAGACTGAAATCACAGCAAGTGTCTTTTCTGACCACAATGGTATGAAACTAGAAATCAATTACAGGAAGAAAGCTGGAAAATGCATGAATATTTTTTAAAAATCTTGAAACGAATGAAAATGAAAATGGAAACACAACCTACCAAAATTTATGGTGCAGCAAGAGCAGTTCTAAGAGAGAAGTTTAAAATGATGAGTGTCTAAATTAAGAAAAAAATAAAGGAACTAGAAAAAGAAGGACAAACTAACCCAAAGTTAATAGTAGGAAGGAAATAACAGAGAGCAGAGAAGAAGTAAATGAAGTAGAGACTGGAAATCAATAGAAACCAAAAAAAACTAAGCTGGTTTTCTAGGGAGATTTTTAAAAATTGAAAAACCTTTAGTTATACTAAGAAAGAAGACTCAAATAAATAAGACTAGAAATAAGAGATGAGACATTACAAGTGAAACCACAGAAATACAAAAGATCATAAGAGACTACTATGAACAATTATACCAACTGGATAACCTAGAAGAAACTGATAAATTCCTAGAAACATACAACCTACCAAGACTAAATTATTAAAAAAAAAGAGAGAGAATCTAAATAAATTAATAACAATTAAGGAGATTAAACCTGTAATCAAAAAGTTTCTAACATACAGGACCAGATAGTTTCCCTGGCTAATTCTATCAAATGTTTAAAGAAGAATTAACACCAATCCTTCTCAAACTCTTCCAAAAAATCAAAGCGTAAGGAATACTCTCAGGCTTATTTTACAAAACCAGCATTACCCACATACCAAAGCCATATGTGAACACTGTAAGAAAATAAAACTATAGGTCAAAATCACACTGAGTATACATGAAAAAATTCTCAACAAAGTATTAGCAATTGAACTTGTCTATTTTTTTAATGTTTATTTATTTTTGAGGGAGAGAGCAGGGGAGGGGCAGAGACAGGGAGACACAGAACTCAAAGCAGGCTCCAGGCTCCAGGCTCCACATTGTCAGCACAGAGCATGACATGGGGCTCGAACTCACAAACTGTGAGATCATGACCTGAGCCGAAGTCAGATGCCCAACTGACTGAGCCACCCAGGCACCCCATGAACTCAAGAGTGTATTAAAAGGATCATATGTCATGATCAAATGGTATTTATCCCTGGGATGCAGGGATGGTTCAACACACACAAATCAATAAATGTGATAAACCACATTAATAGAATAAAAGATAAATCATATGATTACCTCAGTAGATGCAGAAATTGCATTTGACAAAATACAACATCCCTTCATGATAAAAATAATTTGAGTATAGAAGGAACATACTTCAATATAATAAAGACCATATATGACAACCCACAGCTAACATCATACTTAAAAGTTTGAAAGCTTTTCCTCTAAGATCAAGAGCAAGGGGTGCCTGGGTGGCTCAGTTAAACAGCCAACTCTCTTTTTTTTTTTTTTTTTTTTTTTTTTTTGAGAGAGCGCAGGGAGAGGAGGGGCAGAGAAAGAGAGGGACAGAGGATCTGAAGCAGGCTTTGCCCTGACAGCAGTAAGCCCAATGGGCTTGAACTCACAAACTACGAGATCATGACCTGAACCTAAGTCAGGTGCTCAACCAATTGAGCCACCAGGTGCCCCAGCAGCCAACTCTTGATTTCAGCTCAGGTCAGGATCTCACAGTTTGTGAGATCAATCCCTGCATCAGGCTCTGTGCTGGGATTCTCTCTCTCCTCTTTCTCTGCTCCTTCCCCCATGTGCACTCTCTCTGTCTCAAAATAAATTAACATTTAAAAGAAAAAAACAAGACTAGGGTACTCACTCTCACCACTCCTATTCAACATAATACTAGAAGTCCTAGTCAGAGCAATCAGACAAGAAAAAGAAATTAAAAGCATCCAAACTGGAAAAGAATAAGATGGTCTCTGTTGCAGATGACATGATCTTATATACAGAAAATCTTAATGATGTGACCAAAAAACTGTTAGAACTAATCAATGAACTCAGTAAAGTTACAGGATACAATATCAAAATATGAAAATCAGTTGTGTTTCTATACACCAACAACAAAATATCCGAAAAAGAAATAAAGAGAAATAATACTTAGGAATAAATTTAACCAAGGAAGTGAAAGATCTGTACACTGAAAACCATAAGGCCTTGATGAAAGAAATTGAAGATGACCAACAAATGGAGAAATATCATATTCATGGATTGTAAGAATTAATATTGTTTAAATGCCCATACCACCCAAAGTGATCTACAGGTTCGATGCAATCCTTATCAAAATTCTAATGGCACTTTTCACAGAAATACAAAAAAAAAAATCATAAAGTTCATATAGAACCACAAAATTTTTAATCCAATTTAAAGATAAGCAGAGGAACTAAATAGACATTTTTCCAAAGAAGACATCAAATAACCAACAGATAGGTACATGAAAAGGTGCTCAACATCACTAATGATCAGGAAAATGTAAATCAAAGCCACAATGAGCTATCACCTCACACCTGTTAAAATGGCTATCATCAAAAATACAAGAGATAAGAAGTGTTGTCAAGGATGTGGAGAAAAGAGAACTCTCTACACTGTTAGTAGGAATGTAAATTGGTACAGTCACTATAGAAAACAATATGGAAGTTCCTCAAAAAAAAATTAAAAATATAACTACCATATGATTCATATGATTCATATGATTCTGGGTATACAAATCCAAATGAAATTAAATCAGAATCTCCAAGAGATATCTGTATTCCCATCTGTTCATTGCAACATTGTTCACAATAGCCAAGATATGGACACAACCTAAGTGTCCATGGAGGGATAAATGGATAGAGAAGATGTGACACAGACAGGTATACAAACACACAATGGAATATTATTTAGCCATCAGGAAGAAGGAAATCCTGCCATTTGCAACAACACAGATGGACCTTGAGGGCATACGCTAAGTGAGATAAGTCAGAGAAAGACAAATACTGTATGTGTACTACACTTATACGTGGGATCTAAAAATGCCGAACTTTTTAAAACAGAAAGTAAACTGCTGGATGCCTGGGGGCTGTAGGGTGTGGGAAATGGGGTGATGTCAGTCAAAGGGTACAATATTCCAATTATAAGATGAGTAAGTCCTGGAAATCTAATGCACAGCATGGTAATTGCTGTTAACAACAGAGTATTATATACTTTTGAAATTTGCTAAGACAGTAGATATTAAATGTTCTCACCACACACACACACACACACACACACACACACACACACACAAATAGTAATTATGTGAGGGGGTAAGATGTTAACAACTCTACTGTGGCAAACATTTCACAACATTTAAGTGTATCAAATCATCACACTATATACCTTAAACTTACACAATGTTATATGTCAATTATACCTCAATGTAGCTGGGAGTGGAGGGAGAGCATCCTGATAGTAGGCAAAGGAAGTATGATTATATTAGTTTGAAAAATAAAATGTTGAGGCCCAAAGGTTTTGATATTTGCCCAGCTGGACTTAATATGGGAATCCTTCTTCTCCACAAAGAAAGTCTTTACTGTTTACTGTTTTAGGAAGAAGAAATGCCTGTGTTAGGAACTTTTCCTTGACCATGCCATGGTGTTTCACTCGTCTGTGCCTATAGCAAATCATATTTTCCAAAGACAGTCACAATAACATCTTCTTACAAGTGACTTAACACTCTTCTAATTGATATGTGGCATCTATGTTCTCAACTCTTGAATCTGGATTAGTTTAAGGTGATGGGAGAAGTGAGCTGTATGCCTTCCTAGGCTAGATCATAAAAGGTAACACAGCTTCCTGATATGCTTTGGACACTCTCTTGAAATCAGCCACCATGCTGTCATACTATGAAGAACCCCAAGCAGTTATGCAAAAGCCCCAGCCTAGTTAAGCTTCTACCCTACAGCCAGGACCAAATTGTGAGTAAGCCATTATGAAAGTGGATTCACCAGTCTCAGATGCAGCTGCTTCATCTGAGGTAAGCCAGCCCTGACTAGCTCTGATCGAATTAGATTCACAATCAAAATAAATTACTGCCATCATCTTTGGCCATTAAGTTTTGGATGGCTTGTTAACACAACAATACCTATCTGAAAAATGCCTTTATGTATATACGTTGTTTCAAACGACCTTCTTTTCTTTTTTTTAAATGTTTATTTATTTTGAGAGAGAAAGAGAAAGCGTGGGTACACAAGCGCAGGGGGAGGGGCAGAAAGAGAGGGAGAGAGAGAATCCCAAGCAGGCTCTGCACTGTCAGCACAGAGCCCAACGCAGGGCTCACTCTCATGACCCGTGAGATCATGACCTGAGCCGAAATCAAGAATCAAACACTTAACCGACTGAGCCACCCAGGCAACCCTGACTTTCTTTTCCTTATCTACTTGGAATGTTCTTTCCTTCTTGAAGAAAATATGCATTCTTTAAAACCCCAATCAATAACAGGTCTTCTGGGTTGTCTTCTCTTATATTCCTTTACTCTCCAATAAACGTAATCTCCTGTCTCTGTGTAGCTTCTGTGTAACTTAAATATCTCTCTGGGATTGCACCAAAAATGTTGCATTCTACACCTGGCACATAACCAGGGCACAGTACATGTCTCCCAAATGAACTGAGTTGAATTTCATTAGTGGAAAGAAATCTGCAGCTGCTCTTGAACTTACCAGCCCAACTGATGACAGATGGCCCCACCATTCACGCTGCCATTAATGCTGCTGTTCCACTCCAGAACTCCTGCATGGACCTCACGGTTCTACTCACTAGCCTCAAGTCTGCCCTTCCTTCCATCCGCCATGTTTGATTTAACATGGGGAACTCCTCTTCCCCCCATCCTCCTGCTATTACCACAACTCTGTTAGAGGTATCTCTTTTTTCTAAGTTTCCCTTCAAATTTCTCACGTACAGCACTTTTTGAGCAAGTTCACTTGGGGCTAAATTGTGGATACTCAAATGGCACCACGTGTTTTCCAAGAATCCGCATATTAATTCCAAACTCAACCTTACTATTTCCCCCAGCTGACACAACAGGCTCAATAGGGTTTCTGGCGGCCAGCATGGAGTGCCAAAATTCCCTGGCTGGATAAACTGACCCAGCTCCCATTGCCTCTGATCTGTCACCCTCACTTAGATGTATTTGTAGAATCATTTACAAAACGTGCTTATTATCTTGTGTATTTGGTTTCCGTAGTGATATACACCTGAGATATCTCAGACTGCAGAAGAGATAAAGCCACTTGCTAGGGCTTGACAGGATTATACTCAGATAGTACAGTGCCATTACTAAGCCTAATGTTCACAGGAGCGTAAGGCTCAATTATTGCCCTCCCACTCTGCCCCACTGTCTAGCAGAGCTATATTGAGGTAAGTATCTCTACTTCAGTGGGAAGGACTCAACACTTTCCTATTTTTCTTTCGTTAAGCATTGCCCCACTCAGGACTGACATCTCCTATTTCTGTTGGGCTGTGTAGACACATGTCACACAACATAACCGGCTGGGCCCTTCTAGTCCTAGTGACTATTATTCCACACGTGTATGGTGGCAGTATGATGCAGTATGAAGAACCTAGGTTCTCTCATTAACTATCCGTGTGACCTTGAACAAGTATTCTGTAAATGCAAAAAATTTAAATTAGTATATTAATATTAATATAATTAATTATATACACAACCAGCCATTGCTGGCTTGTAAAGATGGAAGAGGCTCAATTAGGGATGCTCAGTTTTATGTAATGTGAAAGTCTGGAATCTCCAAGGCAGATCACACAGGGAAGGGTAATATTATTCTCTGCTGCCACAACCCACCAGCCCAGCCACACATCAGATTATTAAAACCACTCCTGGGAAAGAACAGAATTCGTTGATTATGCATTCATCCCACATAGCTCTTGGCTCTAGCAATTCTCTACACCTCCAGAGACCTCTCATCTTCCTCTTCATCTACATTATCCAGAAAAGAGAAAAAGCCAGCTGTCAGAGGGAGTGATCTTTTTAGCACTTTTCCAATCAAAACCAGCCTTTGCTGACTTCCTAGAATAAACCCTGTGTGCCGGTCTCCAAAAGGACTCTGACGGCTCTTCGGTGCACTGGCTCCATCTAGTGACTGCTGAAGTGAATGCATCCAAACTTTCTCATTTTGAACAGATTCGTGGCATTGACAACTAAAAATCAGACAATGTATTAACAATGGTCAGACCTAGAATTTAATTCCAGAGATCCCCGAGAAAATTGTACATTACTCATTTCAGTAGTAACCAGCATAAGCATGGACACGGGGTTCAGAGTCTGAGTTCAAACCCCTGTTCTACTTCCTACTGCTTTTTGCCTGTGTGACTTCAGTCATTTACCTTAAACTTCATTTTTCCTAAAAATAGGGTAATTATTATTTAATCTTAATTTTTTTAATTAGGCAAATTTTTAATATCTAATAGGGATTTCCTAATAATCTATATAGATAGATAGTAGAGTGCTTAGTGTACTACTTAGCCCTTAATAAACAATAATAAATCATAGTTGTTTCTATTATTAGCTACTTGGAGGACTTCCATGGAATATCCATTTCTCTGTGGGTTGCTACTCCCTACTCTTCTAAATAAACTAAACAGGAGATGATAATCAATTTTTAGAAGCTTACATTAGCACAGTTTGGGTCTGATACAGATTCCCCTGCAGAAATTATACATTCTTTATTATGTTGCCGACTAGAATAAAAAATTCTAGTGATGCAAGAGAGGCACTAAATTTTTTTGTTAAATGTGTCTCATATCCGTTTCCTTCTTTGGTACTGGAATGGAAATTCGAAGTTTATCCTTAGATCTACAACCTTTGGAATGTAACTTTTCCAATTATCTCTAATATCCATTCTCAAAATAAATCTTCAACAGCATAATTTTGGGTCTGTCTTGAATGCAAGACAAAACAAAATTTGAAAAAAGCACTTTTTAATGAATAGGGACTATTTTTAAACATAAATATTTATGGTTAGTTGGCCATAATGTACCTTCGTTCAATTTTAACTGAGTCATACTTCCGGAATCCCTTAGTTTGTAATACTACTGTTAAGCAAAAGAACCCAGTCTTGATCCCAGCCCTGTCCATCCTTTTCTATGATTCCTTAGAAGTGTATATTTTATATCTAGTCCCATCTTTCTCAATCCTTCGTTCTCGATTCCTACCCCACTCCCCCACCCCCGCACACAGACCTCTGTATAATATAGATAAGTACTGGACTAGGAGCCATGGAATTTGCGATCTCAGTTGAATAAAATACACGAAACCAAATATGAATCCCAGCCTAAGTCTCAAGTTCTACATCTGAAACACTAGGGATACCCACCCATTATACTATGGTGAATATAATAAATTCATGTAGGTAAAAGATCTTTGTACATTACGAGATGCTTCACAAATACAATATTAGTGCTCACAGCCCAGGGTGAGAACTACTAGTTTATCAAGATCCATTCCCAATATTTTCGTATGGAAACCCTCATATGCCAGTACTTGCATTTTTACTATCTAATGATTGAGAAAAAAACAGTTTTCATTCGGATTTCAAGTCCTTTACAGTAATTCCAAGGCCTCCCATGGGGTCACGGTCATCTGTTTAGATGCCTAACTCAGTAAAGAAATCAACCAAGGGTGGCCTCAACACTTTGAGCTGATTTCTTATTTTCAGATTGGTCTAAACCAACTACTTGCCAACTACTTTTCTTTCCTAAATGTCCTCACTGCATGCAGTGGACCCTCTTCTCTACAGATCCCTGAAGCCTGAATCCCCTGAAGCCCAAATACACCCATCTGTCATTTCCTCCATAACCAACTAATAAGTATACATTCTTAACAGTTACTCATAGCTAAACCTATAGAGGCTCACACCTCAAGAGAAGAAAACAAAATTGTTATCACGCATAAAAATTGGAAAGATTTGAGTCCAAAGTACTGGTAAAAAGTACAAAAACACTCCCCTCCCCCAATCCTTGAGTTATTAATCATTTTGAGGCTGCAATATTCAGACATCTGTTGGATAAAAGAACAGATTAGAGGGAGGCAAGGAAATCTGCCAAGATCTGAGGCAGATGCTTCCTCTTAGATTTGGACCTCTTAGCAATGCTGCATGTTCTGACTCTTTTCCACACATTTAAGTTTCAATATCACATTTCTCTAATGTATTAAAACACCTCCAGGAGAGGTAGAACTTGAGCATAAGGAGTCCTGGACATTATTGGACCACTTCACTCATTCACTCAGAGGCAGTAGTTGACAGCCGACTCCATGAGCCCTAAGCTATTCTGGGGCTGGAGATTTAGACAGAAGACACGGCTCCTGCTCTCAAAGTGTCGGCCATCCACTGAGGGGTTCAGTTCACAGCATGGTGGCCTCAGTTCAATGGTACAAGGAACCCAAGGTATCCTGCAGTACACGGATCGGCACCAAAACCAGGAGTGAGAGGGACTCCAAAATGATTGCCCAGGGAAGGGGAAGCCTGGAGTAAGAGGTGAAATATAAACATAAGCTAATCAGGTGAGAAAAGGGTAACCTATCCCAAGTTAACCAGCAAGGTTCAGAGAATTAAAGAAGGCTGGAGCAGAAGATGCAAACTGAGGCAGCTGGGACAGAAGAAAGGGTAGGTGCAGGCCCTTTAAAGAAGGGCTTGCTGTGCCCAGCCACTGAGCTTCTATTGTGGTTAAAGGCAATGGGAGCTTCTAAAGGATTTTAAATGGGAGAGCAGCTTAGATCCCCTTTCAGAGTTTCCAGTATGGTCTATACAGAAAGTAAAGTGATTTCAAGGTTTAAAGAAAGTTGGGGGTGCCTGGGTGGCTCAGTCGGTTGAGTGTCCGACATCGGCTCCGGTCATGATCTCGTGGTCTGTGAGTTTGAGCCCTGCATCGGGATCCCTGCTGAGAGCTCGGAGCTCAGAGCCTGGAACCTGCTTCCGATTCTATATCTCCCTCTCTCTCTGCCCTTCCCCCGCTCATGCTCTGTGTCTCTCTCTGTCAAAAATAAATAAATAAACATTTAAAAAAAATTTTTAAAGAAAGTTGGATTTGGGGGCACCTGCGTGGCTCAGTCAGTTGAGTGTCTGACTTCAGCTCAGGTCATGATCTCGTGGTTTGTGAGTTCGAGCCCCACATCGGACTCATCTGCTGTTAGTGTAGAACCTGCTTCAGATCCTCTGTCTCCCTCTCTCTCTGTCCCTCCCCCAATTGTGCTCTCTCAAAAGTAAACATTAAAAAAAAAAAAAAAAAAGGAAGTTGGATTTAGTTGAACTGATGGGGAAATGCAAGGGAAAAAAAGAAAGGAAATGCGGGTTGCAGTGAGTTTGCAATCTACATATTTTTAACAATCCATCTCCCTCGCCCTCTCTTTTTCTCCCTCTCCACCCCCACCCAATACCTTTCCTAAATTTGATCTGATGATCGACCACAATGTCGATCATTGATTCGATTACTTAGGATGAACACATTTAGAAAGACGAAAAGGTGATGGAAATACTGCAATACAAAAGATTTTTTCACAATGTGGGAAGAAGTATATATTTTTTCCAAATTTCACATAGTCCAAGAAACACAAGTATAAGTGCATGCTGCCATGGAAACTAGATGTCATCATTAGCATCATCAACATTCACTAAATGCCTGTGAGGTATTGTTCCGAGTTACCTCCTACTCACGCTAGAAAAGAAAGATATGATGTTGGCTATGAAGAAATTTCTAATGCAAATGACTTCTGGAATAATACATGCTTGGTAAGAAAGTAATTTTATCATTCATCGCTGCTAGGTGCTAGGGATACAGAGATTAATAAGACTCAGTTTCTAGCCACAAAAATTTCAGTCTGGTGTGGGGAACAGATGCATAAATGATTATTTGACGATGTGAGAAAGCAGTGATAGCAATGTATACGGGATATTATGCGCAACCCCTAAAGCAATCAAATGCTGACCCTAGAAGCAGCACAGGCTTACTCAAGAAAAAACAATCTGTTTATATATCTATTTCCTGCCTCATGACTTATCTCTGAGCATAATGTTTTAAGTTTTATAATGTGCAAGGGAGAAGAATCACTTTGTCCTCTCCCTAAAATCCTCTCACTGTTCCTAGTTTTAACCTTAATCAGTGAGATCCTCCATTCAAATGCAGAGCTCCTATAAAGACCTTAAAGACTGGAGCTGTGGTTTCTACAAGCTGTTAAGAGAAAGAATGCATGAATAATTTAAATTCCACCAACTGCCAATAATCCCATGTTCCAAAACTCTGTATCCAAGGAGCCAATGATAGGCAGGGCACCTGGGATAGATAATATGGTGCCCAGGAGAGTGATAAATCTTTATTTCCTCTGTGTTGTCAGCAAGCCTTGATGCAGGCTGCTGACTGCTGATCTGGATCTATAATACTCATGAAGTGCCCCGAGGGGCCCCACTTGTTGCCAACACTCCATTGTTACTTCTTGTTGGACCTCCATGGCATGGCCAACTGCTAATCTACATTCCATCTGCATCATCCACCAAAAATTACACTTTTCCTACCAGCCTTTTTCTTCCCTCCTGCAACAGAATCAGCCCTCAAGTACCTGCTCTACCAGGAGGATACAAAGTTCTAATATTCCACTATAAAAGAAGGATTCTCTAGAGAAGTCAAAACAAGAGGAATTAGGCTTGCCACACACAGTAGCCAAGAACATGGATTGTACCATCCTAATCAATTCCAGAGGGTTCCGGAGGGGTTTCGTTTTTGTTTTTGCTTTTGTTCTTTTGGCAAGAGGTAGGGTTTGGGGGAGGTTCTGGAGTTCTTAAAGGAGCTTCAATCCTAAGTGGATCAGGGTTCTCTGAAGCCTTAACACTTGTCTCCCTCCTAGGCAATAGCGTAGTGATATCTAAGGAGTCTCTAACAGTCACTCAATTTCATGAGGATAAGAGCAATTAAAGGAAGACACTTATCTGCAAATTGCCTAGAGTGAATTTAGATACAAACTCATTATTGGGCTGGCTGAAAGATTGTGTGGCCAGTATTATACTCAATACGTGTTCATTTCCCTTCCCTTCCCAGCTTCTGATTATTGGCCTCCTTCTCTAAGGTTTTTACACATGATTCAGTATCTCCCCCTTAAATAACTGCCCCTCAACCTTGCAACCCCCTCAATCCACTGTCCTATATCTCACTGCATGTCCCACCCATCCTCATAGTCTCTGCCAGACATCATCTCTGTGAGCATTGCTTCCTATACATCAAGAACCATCAGTTTTCAGGTTATTGCACAGGGAGGGGAAAGCCAGGCAGAGTCAAGTAGTCTTCCTGAGCTGGGGAGATGCTGCTAGGTGTCCAAGAAGGCCGTGGTGGCTAGAGTTTGCATGACAGAGTCCTGGAGAGGAGCCAGCTTAAGCATGACAGAACAGACATCTGCAGAAAGTCCTGGCAAGTACTCAGCTGAGTTTTGAAAGGTGCATATATGTGAGGAAACTACCCAAGGCTAGGGAAAGAACCAAAAAAAAAAGGACTAGAAGATTGAAAGTGTAATTCACCATATTAACAGGCAATAAAAGAAAAAAATCATTAGATCATCTCAACAGAGATGGGCAGAGGGAGAAGGAGAGATTAGAAAGAAGCATATAGGGAACTTTGCGAGGTGATGAATATGTTTATTATCTTGACTATAGTATTTGTTTCACAGACATGGTTATGTAAAAAATAGTAAATTATATGCTTTAAATATGGGCATTTTAGATTTTAAACAAATATTGTAACAAGAGATAAAGAAGGGTATTATATCCTAATTAAGGGGTCTCTCCATCAAGATCTAACATTGTAAATATTTATGCCCCCAACTTGAGAAACCCAAATATGTAAGTCAATTAATAACAAACATAAATAAACTCATTGATAATAATACAATAACATTAGGGGACTTTAACAGCCCACTTACAACAACAGACAAATCATCTAAACAGAAGATCAACAAGGAAACAATGGCTTTGAATGACACACTGGACCCGATGGACTTAACGGATACATTCAATCTTAAAGCAGCAGAATACACATTTTTTTTTTGAATGCACATGGAACAGGCTCCAGAACAGATCGCATACTGGGTCACAAATCAGCCCTTCACAAACAAGTACAAAAATATCAAGATCATACCATGCATATTTTCAGATCACAACACTATGGAGCTTGAAATCAACCACAAGAAAAAATTTGGAAAACCCTCAAATACATGGAGGTTAAAGAACATCCTACTAAAAGAATGAATGGATTAACCAGGAAATTAAAGAAGAAAGTAAAAAAAATACATGTAAGCAAATGAAAATAACACAATAGTCCAAAACCTTTGGGATGCAGCAAAGGCAGTTCTAAGGGGGAAGTATATCACAATTCAGGCATATCTCAAGAAGTAAGAAAGGTCCCAAATACACAACCTAACCTTTCACCTAAAGGAGCTAGAAAAGGAACAGCAACTAAAGCCTAAAGCCAGCAGAAGAAGGGAAATAGTAAAGATCAAAGCAGAAACAAATGATATAGAAACAAACAAACAAAAACAGTAGAACAGATCAATGAAACCAAGAGCTGGTTCTTTGAAAGAACTAATAAAATTGATAAAGCCCTAGTCAGACTTATCAAAAAGAAAAGAGGAAAGACCCAAATAGATAAAATCACAAATGAAAGAGGAGAGATCACAACCAACAATACAGAAATACAAACAATTATAAGAGAATACTATGAAAAAGTGTATGCCCACAAACTGGTCAATATGGAAGAAATGGACAAAACTCACAGCTACCAAGACTGAAACAGGGAGAAGCAGAAAATTTGAACAGACTCATAACCAGCAAAGAAATTTAATTGGTAATCAAAACTCTCCCAACAAACAAGAGTCCTGGGCCAGATGGCTTCCCAGGAAAATTCTTCCAGACATTTAAAGAAGAATTGATACCTATTCTTCTCAAGTTGTTCTAAGAAATAGAAATAGAAGGAAAAATTCCAAACTCACTCTATGAAGCCAGCATTACCTTGATTCCAAAACAAGACAAAGACCCCACTAAGTAACAAGAATTACAGGCCAATACCCCTGATGAAGCTTAATGCAAAAATTCTCAACAAGATATTAGCAAATCCAATTCATTAATAATGGCTCTGAATGACACATTTGATCAGATGGACTTAACAGATATATTCAGATCTTTCCATCCAAAACAAACAGAATACACATTCCTCTCAAGTGCACATGGAACATTCTCCAAAATAGATCACATACTGGGTCACAAAACAGCCCTCAACAATATAAAAGGATTCAGATCATATCATACATATTTTCAAATCACAACACTTTGAAACTTGAAATGAACCACAAGAAAACATTTAGAAAGCCTCCAACTACATGGAGGTTAAAGAACTTCCAACTAAATAATGAATGGGTCAACCAGGAAAATAAAGAAGAACTTAAAACATATATGGAAGCAAATGAAAATGAAAACACGACAATCCAAACCCTTGGGGATGCAGCAAAGGCAGTCGTAAGAGGAAAATACATGGCAATCCAGGCCTATCTCCAGAAACAAGAAAAATCCCAAATACAGAATCTAACCTCACACCTAAAGGAACTAGAAACAGAGCAGCAAAGAAACCCCAAAGCCAGCAGAAGAAGAGAAATAATAAGGATTAGTGTAGAAATAAACAATATAGAATCCAAAAAAAACAGTACAACAGATCAATGAATCTAAGAACTGGTTTTTTGGAAGAATAAACAAAATTGATAAACCCCTAGCCAGACTTCTCAAAAAGAAAAGAGAGAGAACCCAAACAGATAAAATCACGAATGAAAGAGGAGAGATCACAACGAACACCACAGTAATACAATTATTAGAGAATACTACGAAAAATTTAAAAATTATATGCCAACAAACCGGATAACCTGCTAGAAATGGACAAATTCCTAGACACCCACACACTACCAAAATGCAAATGGAAAGAAACAGAAAACCTGAAAAGACCCATACCCAGCAAAGAAATTGAATCAGCTATCAAAAATCTCCCAACAAATAAGAGTCCTGGGCTGGATGGCTTCCCAGGGGAATCCTACCAGACATTTAAAGCAGAGCTAGTACCTCTTCTTCCAAGCTCTTCCAAAAATATAAATGGAAGGAAAGTTCCAGACTCATTCTATGAAGCCAGGATTACCTTTATACCCAAAGCAGACAAAGACCCCACTAAAAGGAGAATTACAGGCCAATATCCCCAATGAACATGGATGCAAAAATTCTCAACAAAATACTAGCAAATCAAATTCAACAGATATTAAAAGAATTATTCACCATGATCAAGTGGGATTCGTTCCTGGGCTGCAGGGATGGTTTAACATTTGTAAATCAATCAATGTGATGTATCACATTAATAGAAGAAAGGATAAGAACCATATGATCCTGTAAACAGATGCAGAGAAAGAATTTGACAAAAATACGGCATTCTTTCTTAATAAAAACTGTCAAGGAAGTCGGGATAGAAGGGATATACCTTAACATCATAAAAGCCATATACGAAAGGCCCACAGCTAATATCATCCTCACTGGGGAAAAATTGAGATCTTTCCTCCTAAGATCAGGAACACGACAGAGATGTCTACTCTCACCGCTGTTGTTTAACATAGTGTCAGAAGTCCTAGCCTCAGCAATCAGACAACAAAATGAAATAAAAGGCATCCAAATTGGCAAAAAAGAAGTCAAACTTCCACTTTTTGCAGATGACATGACACTCCACAGGAAAAACCCAAAAGACTCCACCACAAAACTGCTAGAACTGATACATGAATTCAGCAAAGTCACAGGATACAAAATCAATGTACAGAAATCGGTTGTATTTCTATATAACAATAATGAAGCAACAGAAAGAGATATCAAGGAATCAATCCCATTTACAATTGCACCAAGAACCATAAACTACTTAGGAATAAACCTAACCAAAAAGGTAAAAGATATGTACTCTGAAAACTACAGAAAGCTTATGAAAGAAGTTGAAAAAGACACAAAGAAATGGAAAAACATTCCATGCTCATGGATTGGAAGAACAAATATTGCTAAAAATGTCTATACTACCCAAAGCAATCTACACATTCAATGCAATCACAACCAAAATAGTACCAATATTATTCTCAGAGCTAGAACAAACAATACTAAAATTTGTATGGAACCAGAAAAGATCCTGAATAGCCAAACTAATGTTGAAAAAGAATTGGAGGCATCATGATTCCAGACTTTAAGCTGTATTACAAAGCTATAATCATCAAGAGAGTATGGTGCTGGCACAAAAACAGATGCATAGTTCAATGGAACAAAACAGAGAACCCAGAAATGGCCCCACAAAGGTATGGCCAACTCATCTTCAACAAAGCAGGAAGGAGTATCCAATGGTAAAAGACAGTCTCTTCAGCAAATGGTGCTGGGAAAACTGGACAGTGACATACAGAAGAATGAAACTGGACTACTTTCCTCTACACCATACACAAGAATAAATTCAAAATGGATGAAAGACCTAAATGTGAGACAGGAAACCATCAAAATCCTAGAGGAGAACACAAGTAGCAACCTCTTTGACTTTGGCCACAGCAACTTCTTACTAGACATGTCTCCAGATGCAAGGGAAATAAAACAAAAATGAACTAATGGGACCTCATGAAGATAAAAGCCTTCTGCACATCAAAGGAAACAATCAACAAAACCAAAAGGCAACCAATGGAATGGGAGAAGATATTTGTAAGTGACATATCAGATAAAGGGTTAGTATCCAAAATCTATAAAGAACTTACCAAACTCAACACCCGAAAAACAAATAATCCAGTGAAGAAATGGGCAAAAGACATGAACAGACATTTTTCCAAACAAGACATCCAAATGGCTAACAGACACATGAAAAGATGTTCAACATTGCTAATCATCAGGGTAATACAAATCAAAACTACATTAAGATACCATCTCACACTGGTCAGAGTGGCTAAAATTAACAACTCAGCAAACAACAGATGTTGGCGAAGATGTGGAGAAAGGGGAACCCACTTGCATTGTTGGTGGGAATGCAAACTGGTGCAGCCACTCTGGAAAACAGTGTGGAGGTTCCCCCAAAATTTGAGATTGAATTACCCTACAACCCAGCAATAGCACTACTAGGAATTTATCCAAAGTATACAGGTGTGCTGATTGGCACATGTACCCCAATATTTATAGCAGCACTATCAACAATAGCCAAATTATGAAAAGAGCCCAAATGTCCACCAACTAATGAATGGAACAGAAGATGTGATGTATGTATACAATAGAATATTGCTTGGCAATTAAAAGAATGAAATCTTGCCATTTGCAACAATGTAGATGGAACTGGAAGGTATTATGCTAAGTGAAATAAGTCAGTCAGAGAAACACAGGTATCATATGTTTTCAGTCATATGTGGAAGTTGAGAAACAATAGAAGACCATGGGGGAAGGGAAAGAAAAAATATATATACATATGTAGTTACAAACAAAAAGGGAGGCAAACCATAAGAGACTTTTAAATACAGAGAACAAACTGAGGGTGGAAGGGAATGGGGGGGTGTAGATGGGGAAAATGAATGTTGGGCATTGAGAGGGACACTTTTTGGGATGAGCACTGGGTGTTTTATGTAAGTGATGAATCATGGGAATCTACTCCTGAAGCCAAGAGCACACTGTATACACTGTATGTTAGCTAACTTGACAATAAATTATATATAAAAAAAAAACCATAAAGAGGAACATTTCTTTTTTTAAGTTTATTTATTTATTTATTTATTTTGAGAAAGAAAGAGTGGGGAAGGGGCAGAGAGAGAGGGAGAGAGATAATCCCAAGCAGGCTCCACACTGTCAGCCTGAAGCCCTATGTGGGGCTCGATCCCACAAACCATGAGATGATGACCTTAGCAGAAAGCAAGAATCTGATGCTTAACCAACTAAGGCACCCAGGTGCCCCAAGAGGAACATTTCTGAAAGTTAAAGAGGCCAATTCATTAAGAAGATATAGTAATTTGTAAATATATATTACTAATGAGAAAGCCTGACAATACATCAATCAAGAACGGACAAAATCGATAGGAGAAATCGAAAAACCTACAAACCTGTTGGGAATTTAGGCACTCCTCTTTTAGTAAGCAGTAGCACAAGTAGACACGCATGGATGTAGATGACTCAACACCAATCAACCAATCTGATCTGACATTTACAGAACACTGCAGCCAACAGCAGAAGACACATTCCTTTTGAGTGTGTACGGAACGTTCACCAAGATGAACTATACTTTCGGCTGTAAGGCAAATTTCAATAAATACAGAATTTAAATTATCTACAGTGTGTTCTCTGACCACAACCAAATACAACTAGAAGCCAATAATAGAAGGGTATCTGGAAAATCCCCAAATAATTGGAAATTAAACAACATAATTCTAAACAATCCAAGAGTCAAAGAATAAAACCCAAGAGAAATTAGAAAACATTTGGAAGCAAATAAAGACAAAAACACAACATATCAAAATTTTGAGATATGCAGCTAAAGCAGTTCTTAGAGAGAACTATATGTCATATTTAATGCTTATATTAGAAAAGAAAAGGAGTCTAAATCAATGATCTAAACTTATACTGTAAGAAAACTGAAAAAGAAAAATTAAACCCAAAGCAAATAGAAGAAAGTAAATAATAAACAGAAATGAAATAAATAGAAAATAGGAAAGTACAGGGGCACCTGGGTGACCCAGTCAGTTGAGAGTCCAACTCTTGAGTTCAGCTCAGGTCATGATCTCATGGTTCCTGAGATCGAGCCCCATGTTGGGCTCTGCACTGACAACGTGGAGCCTGCTTGGGATTCTCTATCTCCCTTTGCCCCTCTCTCTCTCTCTCTCTCTCTCTCTCTCTCAAAATAAATAAATAAACTTTTTAAAAACATACTAAATTTATAGCTACAAATCTGCCCACAGAAAAATGTCTAGGCCCAGATGGCTACAATGGTGACGGCTTTGAAACTTTTCAACAAAAATAATTCCAATTCTACACAAATTCTTACAAAAAGTTAGAAGATGAAGAAACACTTCCCAACTGATTTTATCAGGCTATTGTTACTCTGATAGCAAAACTAGATAAAGATATAACAAGAGTATATGTCATTATCCCTTGTGAACATAGATGCAAAAATCCTTAACAATATATTTAAACATCAAACCTGCATGCACATGCACGCACACACACACGCACGCACTTTATCCTGGAATCCAAGGTTAGCTCAACATGTGAAAATCAATCTATATAAAAAGTAAAACCATATGATTATCTTAATAGTGACAGAAAAAGCATTTCACAAAATTCAACACATATTAATGATTTTAAAAAAATAACCTTTTGGGGCGCCTGGGTGGCTCAGTCGGTTAAGCGGCCAACTTCAGCTCAGGTCACGATCTCGCAGTCCGTGAGTTCGAGTCTCGCAGTCCGTGAGTTCGAGCCCCACGTCGGGCTCTGAGCTGATGGCTCAGAGCCTGGAGCCTGCTTCCGATTCTGTGTCTCCCTCTCTCTCTGACCCTCCCCCGTTCATGCTCTGTCTCACTCTGTCTCAAAAATAAATAAAACGTTAAAAAATAAATAAATAAATAAATAAATAAATAAATAATAACCTTTCAACAACCTAAGAAAAAACAGAATTCTCTCAACTTGATGAAAGGTACACAGCTAACATCACTTAAAAGTGAAATATTGACTCTTTCCCCCTAAGATTAGGAATAATGTCTACTCTCTCCACCTTTATTTAACATGGTACAGAAGATTCTAGGTAGAACATTAAGACAAGAAAAAGAAGGAAAATGCATATACTTTGGAAAAGAGTAGAAATGTCTTTATTTGCAGACAACATGATTATCTATATGGAAAATCCCATGTAATATTTAAATATAATAGAAATAAAAGTAAGCTCAACAAAGTACCAGAATAGAAGGCCAATATTCATAAATTAATTGTATTTCTATATGTCAAAAACAAACAATTAAAAAATTTTTAAAGCTTTAAGTACCATTTATTATAACATTTAAAACTCTGAAATATTTAGGGCAAATTTAACAAAATATGTAAACATGTGCAAGACCCACACACTAAAACCTACAAAGCACTACTGAGAAGAATCAGAGACTTAATTAAATGGAGAGAAATATTATGCTTATAAATTGGAAGGTTCACTGTTAAAATGCCAGTCTTCCCCAGATTGAACTATAGATTCAATTCAATCCAAATCAAAAATCCCTACAGACTTTTTTAGAAATTAATCTGATTCTAAAATGTACATGGAAGTGTGAAGTACCTAGAAAAGCCAAAATAATTTTCAGACAAAGAACAAGTCTGTAAGTCTTGTACTACCTGATTTCAAGATTGAAAATAAAGTTATAGTAACCAAGATGATGTGATATTGGCATAAGGAGAGACAGACATACAGGTTAAGAGAACAGAATAGAGATACAGAAGAAGATGCACTCAATTTTCAACAGAATGCCAAGATAATCCAATGAGGATAATGATCTTCTCAACAAACGGTGCTAGAACAGTTGGATACCTATATACAAAAAGTGAACCCTCAAGTCAAGTCATTCTTCCAAAAGTTAAACAAGGAATTATTTTACTATGCTCATATGGTAATATAATCCAATAATTCCACTTATACGTATATTCCCAGAAGAAATGAAAGAAGGGATTCAAACAGACACTTGTACACGAATGTTCATAACAGCATTATTCACAAGAGCCAAAAGATGGAAACAAACCAAGTCCCCATCAACAAATGCATGGATAAACAAAATGTTGGGTAGACAATTAAATATGATTCAAGTTTAAAAAGTAATGAAATTCTAATACATGCTACAATATAGAGGAACCTTGAAAATATTATACTAAAGGAAAGAAACCATGCACAAAAGTGCAAACATGATATGAATCCGCTTATATGAGCTACCTAGAATACACAAAATTATAGAAAGTAGAATCGAGGATAGGGAGGAATGGAGTTATTGATTAATGGGTACAGAGTTTCTGTTTGAGGAGATGAAAAAGTTCTGAAAATTGAGAATTGAATTCTAGAAATTTTAGAATTCTTAAAATCAAGAATTGAGGCAGGCAAGTAAATACAAATAAACTACAGCAATGAACTAGGCAAAAGATGAGAGTGGTAGTTAGTAGAGATAGAAATACATAAATTGGTAACATATTTTAGTGGGAGGACCAAATACACTTGCTGGCACAGTAATAAGAAAATGGAAAGAGAAGTATCAAAAACATCAAATAAGTTTTAAGCCTTTGAATGGAATATGGAGGTATCTGTGATTAGATAGAAAAATCAGGAGTTCAATTTCAGCCTTATTCAAGTTTAAGATACTAATAAGACATATCTAACGGACGCTGTCAAAGGTAGCTGCAGATCTGTCTAGAGGTCCCTGCTCCCATGGTGTTTTATAATCTGTGATGACTGCCTTTATGTGTCAACCTGACTAGGCCATGGGGTTCCCAATATTTGATCAAACATTATTCTGTGTGTATCTGTGAAGGTGTTTCTGGATGAGATTAATATTTGAATCCACAGGGGCACCTGGGTGGCTCAGTCGGTTAAGCGTCCAACTTCAGCTCAGGTCATGATCTCGCGGTTCGTGAGTTCCAGCCCCGCGGCGGGCTCTGTGCTGACAGCTCAGAGCCTGGAGCCTGTTTCCGATTCTGTGTCTCCCTCTCTCTCTCTGACCCTCCCCCGTTCATGCTCTGTCTCTCTCTGTCTCAAAAATAAATAAACGTTTAAAAAAATTTTTGAATCCACAGAATGAGTAAAGCAGACTACCCTCCCTAATGTGGGTGGGCATCATCCATTCAGTTGAAGCCTTGAATAGAACAAAAAGGCTGAGTAAGAGGAAACTCATTCTGCTTGACTACATTGAGCTACTACGTCAATCTTGCCTTCACTCTTCTTAGGTCTCAAGCCTGCTGGTTTGGGGGCTGGAATTTATACCACTGGTTCTCCTGCTTCTCAAGCATTCAGACTAGAACTACCCCATCAGCTCTCCTAAGTCTCCAGCTTGCCAACTGCAGATCTTGGGACTTCTCAGCCTCCATAATCATGTGATCCAATCCCTGACCAAAAAATATAAAAGTAATGCATAAAATTCTAATTGTGATAAGTGCTACAAAGCATGTGTGTAGGTATTCAGGGAACATATCTCAGGAGGAGGGTCTAATTTAGATGAGGGAAGGAGAAAAGACTACCTGAAATTAAAACTATTTTATTTTAAACTTGGAACTAAGGCAAATGATGACTACTCGATACGTTTATAACATGCCAGTGTGTGTGCATGTGAAGTATAGTGGACACACAATGTTACATCAGATTGAGGCATACAACACAGGGTCCATCAACTCTATGTGTTATGCTATCCATGCTCACCACACGTGTAGCTGCCATTTGTCACCACACAATGCTATTACAATACCATTGACTATATAATATAATATATAACATAATACAAACACCATTGACTGCATGCCATACCTTTCATACCGGAGTAAATTTTTAACAACCCTGCTTGACTTTCATGTGACTCTCCCAGAAAACGTCACTTAAAAAAACAAAATAATCCACCACTGACAAGGGACATTTTACAGACCTGAAGCAATAGAGATTATCCTATAAGGTGTCATTGTTTTATAGTAAGTAAGAAGGAACAGCTATGGTTTTATGACCCGGTAGGACATTGACCAGTTTTGCACAAAACTTAACACTGTTATCTGGGCATTCTTTTCTTACCAGAACACATAAACCTCGGCTCTTCAGAACATCTTGGAACCAGTATTATTCCCGCTGATTCCCTCATCGGTGAGTTAAATATAGCTTAAACTCTTGCTCACATATGATTCTTTGAGGATTGTACCGGGGAAAAAATATTTAAGCTAGAATCGGAAGAGTGAAGAAGAGTGGGATGGACACAACCTGCTGGCGGGGGGGGGGGGGGGGGGGGGGTAGGTATAAAAGATGAGACTGAGAACAAAGGTGAGGATCACTGAACGGCAGAGCAATGGAAGAATCCATTGAAGAATTTAATCTGGGGAGGGATTTGCTTCAGATCTGCTGACTGAAATGTGAGACATGAAATAAAAGAAATCGAATTTTATTTGGAGGAAACTCTCAGGAGGCCCTTGAAATCATTTAAGCAAAGAAGATGATAGTTTGGTCTCAGGCAAGGGAGGAGAAAGCAAAACATAGTCAAGAGGTAGTTTGGAGGTGGAATCAGTACAAACTGCCTATTGACAAATGTGAAAGGGAGGGGTCGGCAGGGGTTGATCCCAGATTTCGGGCTGCAGCAATGCATTTTGGGTGCATCCTACAGAGGAGCGACTGTGCTGGCTGCAGTCGCGGTCTCACGAAACACCCCAGAGAAAGAGCAGGTGTCATCTTCAGCGGCAACCATAAAGTGGCATGCTGTTGAGGATGGCCGCCTGCCTGGGCCAGTTTACCCTGGAATGCAGAATTTACGAGGTCCTCCACTCCAGCCACAGCCGTGGCCACCGGCATGACGCTCATTTGCAACAATCATTTCCCTTGATCACTCGCCCAGACCCATTCTGGGCCACAAAAACAAACCTCAAATTAGACAACAGACTCAATAGACGCAATGTGGACCCCTGAATCACGACCATTTTCCCTTCCCTATCTTCTTCTGGGGCCGCGTTACTTCTCTTTTTTTGTGTTTTCAAGCATAGAAGGGTGACTCATCCCTTTCTCGGAAAAAGGAAACAACCCTATCCCTCAATCCCTTAGTGACCTGAATTCTCTTGGGTCACTTTTTATGTTCAAGTTTATGAAGCTTGAACATCTCAAGCTGAAACTAGCCCTCCTTCCTGAGCAAGTAAAATATAATCACCTCTATAGGACCTCAAATTTCCCAGATAAAAAAAGCCAAATGGGAGGGAGATTGCAATGCCATCCATGCCTCAATAGGGGTTCATCATCTCAGCCACACAGGGTCTTTCTAGTGCCTTTCTCCTTATTGAACAAAGATTTTTAAAATACCCACTACTTGCCATCCTGTATGCTAGACATTGGGGATATAATAATAAATGAAAGTAAAAGATTCCTGAGCTTGTGGATCTCACATTTCTATAGGGAAGACAACTAGTAAACAAATAAATAAGCAAGATAATACCACATGACCCAGCAAACCCACTTTGGGGTATATATGCAAAGGAACTGAAAACAGGATCTTAAAGAGATATCTGCACTGGCATGTTCATTGCAGCATTATTCCCAATAGCCCAGATGTGAAAACAACCTAACTGTCCATCTATAGATAAATGGGTAGACATGTGGTATATGAAGTTGCTAAAAGGGCTAAAAGAGATCTTTAATGTTCTCAGCACAAAAAAAAAAGAAATAGTAATTATGTGACATGATGGAGATGTCACCTAACTCTATGATGATAATCATTTTGCAATATATGTGGATCAAATTGACACACTGTACACCTTAAACTTATACACTGTTGTCTGTCAGTGATCTCTCAATAAAGCTGGATAAAGATAAAATAAATAAAGATACTTAAGATAAAATAGATAAATGAGAAAAAGAAAAACTTAAGATGAAATAAATGAGAGCTTATCAGAAAAAGAAAAACATAATACACTGTGATTAAAGTTATGAATTTAAAATAAGCAGAATGAGGGGCACCTGGGTGGCTCAGTCAGTTAAGCATCTGACTTCGACTTAGGGCATGATCTCACGGTTCATGAGTTCGAGCCCCGCGTTGGGCTCTGTGCTGACAGCTCAGAGCCTGGAGCCTGCTTCGGATTCTGTGTCTCCTTCTCTCTCTCTCTTCCCCTCTCCTGCTTGCTCTCTCTCTCTCTCTCTCTCTCAAAATTAAATAAATAAATAAACATTAAAATAAGCAGAATGAGGAGAGGAAGGCACTCATAAAGAAAAATGTTTCTCAGGAGGCCATATTTAGGCTGAAACTTGAAAGAAGAACGAGCCTGTCTTGTGTTCACTATAAGAGATACGGAAAAAAATAATCATGCTGTATATTGAGAGGGTTTTTTGTCATTAGGATGCTATTGGGGGTCAGCAGTGGCTGTGTGAGGGCAGAAGCGATGCTATTGCCATAACTTAATTCTTAACACTGTGCAAGAGGAGGCAGTATTTTGAAAAAAAAAAAAGTGATTTTTGCCTTTTTGGAAACATGACTTTCTCCCTTGTAAACCCAAAGTATCCTGGGGGAGAGGACGCCACAGATTAGGTCAAGACTGTCAAAGAAGGAATGAGAAGACCAGAGGCCAAAGTGAATGGCAGTCCCCCTGATGTGTTTCCAGTTCTTGGGAAGTGTGCTGGACAGACTGAGGGAGAACACCAGGGACTGAAGGATCCTTGCTCGTTTCCTTCTTTCAGACTCCGGGAAGAAACTTCTGTGCAGGGGCAGCCCCACATCAACATGGGGAAGACAGGGTAGGCACCAGCATGACAGAACACTGCTCCTCCAAAGTCCTGTATCCGGATGAGTTGTGGGGTTTTTGTTTTGTTTTTCCTTTCAGCCTGGCACTTTTATAAAAATATACTGAAAATGAGTCAACAGCAAAAAGAAATGAAAAATAAAAGAAGTTAAGACATAGGGAATACAAGCCCATTTTTTTATTAGGTGCTGCAGACTTAAAATTACAGTCAGCGGCTTTAAAAGTTTCTACATGTTTCATCCAGACTCTGATGGAAGACGGAGCAGAAACTTTAGGCTCAGCTTTTAAAAGGCATGGCTCTCTGGCACCCAGAGAGTTTGCTTGGCTGAGCAGGTGACCTCCACGTGTCATCATCTAAAAGTGTTTCTTTCTGAAAACGCTGGATGGGACCTCAGGATGGACTGAGGGGAGAGGAAAAAGGGACCAGAAGGGCAGATAACAGCTCCTCAGGGCAGTGGAATTGCTCTTCCCATCTGGAAGAGCCCTGCACTCCCACAGTGTCCCAAATGAGCCTGCGAGATAATGTTATTAGCAGACACCTCCGTGATCGCCTACTAGCACCCTCACAGCGGTCCTGCGAGTGGTCTCTTGGCCACATGCACAGAGCCAGCAGCGAAGACTGGCTTGCATTATTCTCTTTCCTGGTAGTATACAGGCCTTTGGGCCTGAAGGAAGCCGAATGAGAAAAATGTGTATAATAGAATGGGAGAAGGGCCCAACTCTCTTGAGCCTACAACCAGAACTAGTGCAAGAAGAGTAGTTTATATTTAGCACTGTTACTTTTGGGGAAAGAAGAAGAGAGAGAATAATGAAGAGGGTAATGTGGCATCAGGAAACACTGCACAAAGTTAACCATTGCTTCTCCCCTTTCGGGCTGCCGGATTTTGCTTCCTTCCGCTCTTTCCTGGCCAGAGACATCAGGGTTCTGAATTCTGCCTGCATCTCACACTGGGAACTTCCCTGCTAACACTGGGAACTTCCATACCCACCAAGCTCGGTGACAGAAGAGGAGGATGCAGCTACCTCACATAGCCCCTTCTATCTACCCGCAAAGTCAAGCAGCAGACCCTCTGGAAATGGGGAAATAAATAACAAACACAAGGCAGTCGCAACAACAAGTTCTAATGGACCTTCGTCTCACTCAGCTGTTGCTGGTTAATGGGCTCTTGCTCTCAGTTAGAACAGGATCCATCTGAGATATGTCCTGCCTCCAACTCCTTTCTAAAAGAGTTTCCTTTCCACCTTGTGATACTAGAGTTCTCCAAAGAAACAGAATCTATCTATATCTATCTCTAAGTATAGGTGTAGGTGCAGATGTAGATATATAGATACAGATATGTAGAAAGATATTATGAGAAATTGGCTCACAAGATTATGGAGTCCCACAACGTGCTGTCTGCAAAGTGGAGACCCAGAGAAGCCAATGGTATAGTCCCAGTCCAGACCCAAGGTCTGAAAACCAGGGAAGTTTCAGTCCGAGTTCAAAAGCCCAAGAACCAGGAGGGCCAGTGTCTGAGGGCAAGAGAAGATGGATGTTCCACTTCTAATAAGAGAGCAAATTTTCCTTTCCTCTGCCTTTTTGTCAATCAAGAGTCAACTAAGGGGCACCTGGGTGGCTCAGTTGGTTAAGCGTCCAACTTCGGCTCCGATCATGATCTCACAGTTCACGAGTTCAAGCCCCTGTATGCCTCTCTCTCTCTCTGCCCCTCCCCAGCTCATGCTCGCTCGCTCTCTCTCTCTCTCTCTCTCAAAAAATAAATAAATAAATAAATAAACAAATAAATAAACATTAAAAAAAAAAAAAAGGAGTCAACCAAGACCCAATCAAATAAAGCAATAATGTTCTTTGGTCCTAAATGTATTGCTTATATACCTGAGGACTTTTAGCCTAGGTTATTACAAATCAAATAGGTCACTAACAAGTCCAGGATTATTCAGTGCCTCTGGCCTTACCAACACTACCTCAAACCCCAGCGTTTCCCAGCAGTTCTGAGCAAGGATGACCTAAAAAAGTCTGGAAGAACTTCTCTACTTTAAACTGCCCTCCAGAGGCCTTTGCAGAAATAAATGAGGCCCTGGAACTTGGTGTACAGATAGGTGTTTGGGAGAGGGGCATTGTATCAAGTGAGTAGTTCATTCTTTAAAAAAAAAATGTCTTTCGTGACTTCCTACTATTAAACCATTCTGCTGTATTCATTTGGACAGAGCAGGTTGGACTGGTAATTACTGACTAAATCAGAAGCCATCAGTGTTTGAAAAGGGAAGAAAGGAAAAGATAGCACAAGGAAAGGAAAGGAAATTCAAATTCTGTGTTGACCACTAAAACCATTCCTACTTCTTTTCATACTGTCCATATAATAGAGAATGAACTTTTAAGGCTTCCTGTTATTAGAACAGAAGGCCAGGGAGAAAACACATGAAAAAGAAAAGTAAATATTGTTTGATCTCAGGAAGAAAGTTACACCCTCTTCCAAGTTGGAAAAATAGCTGTGAACCAAGGATAGTTGTGATTTATTTAAAGCCCTAACCTATGGCTTGAATTTCATTCTTGGTACCCGAGGCAATAAACATAGAAGAAAGTTAAAATTGAGAATGTATCTCTTCGGAGAGAGCCTGAGTGACTCAGGAGGTTAAGCATCTGATTCTTGGTTTCAGCTCAGGTTATGATGTCATAGCTTCCTGGGTTCAAGCCTCACATTGGGCTCTGAGCGGGCAGTGCACAGCCTGCTTGGGATTCTCTCTCTTCCCCTCTCTCTATCCCTGCCCCACTTGCACTGTCTCTCTCTCAAAATAAATAAATAAACTTAAAACTTAAGAACATATCTCTTTTTCATATTACCTAATTAATATTCATTTTAAAACACAATATTTGTATAAAAAGGGTGTTAGCTGGAGGAGGAAAGAACCTTTTGCTCTCAGCATCATAAACTTACTCCTCCCAAAACACATTCTGAATTAATTAGTACTTTCCACCTTGCTTGGTAGAACTGTTCCATCTGAGGAGGTCAAGAAGGTCTAGCTTGGATATACAAATTAAAAAGAATCAGGGCTTCCATTTTTGAAAAGTCCTATCCTAAGGAACATTTCTGCCCAATTCTTTAAGCCTATGCAGGTAGACCTCCACATCAAACAGTAAAATAATGTTGAATAATTCAACAACTTCTGTAACCTAAATGTGAGATGCTTTTCTTCTTCCTCTTGCAAATTGGGGATTAAATTAGGAAGAAGAAAAAGAAAGGAAGAAAGGAAAAGATAGGAACTTAAGAAGTACGTTTGTTCAGTGCAAAGCAGCATAACTGTATAGGGAAAAATACTCTGAAACACCCTCTAGTCCAATCAGAATAGTTATGTGACTTTAGACAATTTACTTTTCTCTAATCTCTTGACCCAGTTTATGTGCTATACCAAACTTGCTTGACCCAACCTGCCTCCATCCCCTTGGCTGCCGGATCACATGAGCAGACCAGCCACTACCATTGCTTCCTTTCCTCACTCTCTGTCTCAGCATCCCTGAGGAATGAGGCTGGGCTTCCACACAGCCTCTATCGTGTCTGCCCTGCAGGAGCCACAGCACCCAAGCTCTACCTACCACGGCCATGGCCTCCCCAACAGCTGCCCAAAGGAGCCAGGTAACACAATCTGAAAGTCAAGGAAACTTTTAAATAATTGGGTGAATTTTGGCCATTGAGAAGCAGGAAATACAAAGCCACTGACTAATAAATTCCTTACTCTCCTTACCTCCCAAACCTAATAGAATTTTCTAAGACATAGTGGATCCATACTGCCTCTTAGGAGATGTCCCACATAATGAGCCACTGTCTATGTCTCTTTGTGAAGCAGTACCCAGCTCGATTATACACCATCTTCTATTTTCTTATCTTCTTTCCCTACTCTACTTCAATTCTCCCTCACTCTTGCTGTCCTGGGATTCTTGTCCAAATAAAGCACTAATATGCCAACTTTGTCTCGGGGTCTTTTTTATTCAAAGACAAAGGGAGTGCTGTGAAGATCAAATTAAACAGAAAATGGGAAAGCCATTTGTAAGTGTTAAAGTAATCATTCTGCTTATTAAAAGTCCACTGGATCTTGAACAAATAAACAGAGAAGTACAAAATTATGTGACCAGGGCTTGTTGCTGAGATAGTTATAAGGGGTTATGGTATGGAAAGAAAGGAGCACTTAACTTAGCTGGAGTGGGAATCAGAGTAGAATAGGGAAAAGCCCCAAATAAAAGAGGTCCTTTAAAATGCAGATAGTGCTGAGAAAGACAAAAGAGAGGCATTTCAGGCAAAGGCAGAGATGTGACATTCCATTGAGGCTTGAGAAAGCGAGTGAAGTCTCACAAACTTATTGGAATAGGGAGGGTCAAATGAAGAACCTTGCACACTAGACTTGAAAGCGCACTCTTTTCTCAAGGCCATGAGAATTGAAGAGGAACAATGTAATCAAGAATTACATTATAAAAAGATAGCCCAGACACTGGTGTGAAGGATATAAAGAAAGAGTAAGACAGGAAGTGAGGAAAACAATTAGGAGGTGATTGTATCCATACAGGAAAAGGAAAAGAATGATGAGGGGCTGATCCAAGGCAGTGGCCCAGGCAATGTAAAGAAGAGGCAGACTGGATACAAATCCATTAAATTGATTAAAATCAATTTTCTTGAATGTGTAGTTCTAAACAAGAAGCCAGCATCTAAGAGGATCGCAGGTTTCCGATGTGAGCAGTTAGGTAGAAAGCAGGTACCATTAACCAGGATAGGAAATGAAAAGGAACAGAGATTTGCTTATTTTTGGTGGCCAGGGATAGAAGGTTATGCTGAATTTTTGCAGTCTAAGAGATATCTAGGTGGACATTACCAATAAGCAGATGGAAATGTGTATCTAAAATTCAGTTAAGGGGAGTCTTGGGTGGCTCATTTGGTTGAGCTTCGACTTCAGCTCAGGTCACGATCTCGTGATTTGCAAGTTCAAGCCCCACATGGGCTCACTGCTGTCTGCACAGAACCCACTTGGGATCCTCTGTCCCCCTCTCTCTCTGTCCCTCCCCTGCTCACTCCCTCTCTCTCAAAAATGAATAAACATTTAAAAAATAAAATAACATAAAATAACATAAATAGAATTCAGTTAAAAGAACAAACTTTGAGTTGATAGAGGGAGGTGGGTGCAGATGGGCTAAACGGGTGATGGGTATTAAGGAGGGCACTTGTGATAAGCACTGGGTATGTAAGTGATGAATCACTGGATTCTACTCCTGAAACCAATACTGCACTGTATGTTATTTAACTAGAATTTAAATAAAATTTTGAAAAGAAAAAAATAAAATTCAGTTTCGAATCTGGATTCAGAGATTCGGTTAAAATTTTTGGAAATTACACTTCAGAAGTGTGCAGAGTTAGAAGAGGGTGAAGGAGGAAATTCTGAAATGCCAACAGTTGAAGGATATATGGCAACAAAACACACACAAAAGAGACAGAAAAGGAAAGTGACCCATCTAAAAGGCAGAAGGGAAATCAAGAAAGATTAGTATCAGAGACCAAGATAGGAAAGGGTTAAGCAGATGTGAGTGGCCAACAGATAGGTCAAGTAAAGGCCTAACAGTGCCTCTTGACAGCAATTAGGAAGCCATTGATAATCTTAACAAAAGAAGTTTGGGTAGAGTGGTAAAAGTAGGAAAGTGATTGCAGTTTGTTGAAAAGTAAATAGGAAATCCTCATTCATTGCTGGTGGAATTGCAAAATGGTACAACACTTCAGAAGACAGTTTGACAGTTTCTTACAAAATTAACATACTTTTATTATACCATCCAGCAATCACACTCATTATTTATCCAAAGGAGTAGAAAATATATGCCCATACACAGACGTGCACATAGATATTATACCAGCTTTATTCATTATTGCCAACCCTGGGAAGCTATCAAGATATCCCTCAGTGGGTGAATAGGTAAATATTCTGTGGTATGTCTAGACAATAGAATATTATTCACTGCTAAAAAGTAATAAGCCACCAAGCCTTGAAAAGACATGGAAGAAACTCAAATGCATATTGCTAAGTGAAAGAAGCCAGTATGAAATGGCAATATATTGCTTGACCTAACCTGCCTCCATCCGCTTGGCTGCTTGATCATGTGAGAGCTAACTCACATTAGCTTCTAACTATGTATGAAGCTAACTATATGATGATTCTAACATATGACATTCTGAAAAAGGCAAAACAATGGAGACAGTAAAAGGATGAGTGGTTGCCAGAGGTTAGGGAGGAAGAAGCAAGGGATGAATGGGCAGACTGCAGAGGATTTTTAATGCAGTGAAACGATTCTACATGATACTATAATGGTGGATACATGCTATTATATATTTGTCAAAATCCATAGAATGCACAACACCAACAAGAAACACTAACGTAAACTATAGACTTTGGGTGATAATGACGTGTCCATGTAGGTCCATTGGTTGTAACAAACATACCCTCTGGTGTTGGATTTTGATAGCAAAAGAGATTGTGCTCTGGGCAGCTGGGCAGGAAGGTATGAGGGAAATCTCTGTACCTTTTACCCAATTTTGCTGTGAACCTAAAATGCTCTATAAAGTAAAGTGTATTTTTTTTTTAAAAATTAGGGACACTTGGGTGGCTCAGTCAGTTAAGCATGAGACTCTTGATTTTGGCTCAGGTCATGACCTCACAGTTCATGAGATGGAGCCCCACATCGGGCCCTGTGCTGACAGCGCGGAGCCTAAAAAAAAAAAGAAGAATGAATGAGAAATGACAGAGCTCAGAAACACTATCAGTTAACACTTAGCAAGTAAGTTAGAAATTAAGAAAGCATTTTGGTTATTCACCCAAGCAGTCCAGCTTAGTTGAGACTCTTTAAAAATGTCAATCAATTTCACATGAAAAATCTGAAATTATTTCATTGACCAATCCATACTGACAAGACATTGAAATTAACCATTGGAACTTGATTAGAAAGCTTTTTTTTACACATTTTTTTTTAATGTTTATTTTGAGAGAGAGAGAGCGCAGGTGCACATGAGCTCGCAGAGGCAGAGGCAGGGGAGAGAGATGGAAAGAAAGAATCCCAAGCAGGCTCTGAACTGCCAGCACAGAGCCCAGTGTGGAGCTCGAACCTATGAACAGTGAGATCACAACCTGAGCTGAAACCAAGAGTCAGATGCTTAACTGACTGAGCCACCCAGGCGCCTCGCTAAAGCTTATTAAATCAATTAAATTTTGTTGTCCTCAAGTCACTGGATTAATACATTTCCATAACCTGTTACGTCTGTATTCATTGTAGCTGGCTCTCAAAATATACCACCAAGTAAAGTAACCCAAAAAATGCCTCCCACCAAGCTCAAAATAGTTTCCATGGTGAAAAACCTGCTTATTAACACTGTTATTTTAACAAAACAATATAATTACCAAATCCAGTATAAATTCACCAGGCAAAGTAATAAAAATAAAACAAATACGACAACTTCCAGCGCTGGTCCCTACAAAAATGTGTAAGAGTCGAGACAGTACAATACTCTTAAGAACACACAAATAGGCGTTCCATTTGAAAGTCATATCTAAGGAAATTTAAAATTAAATGTTAACCTCACACAAAGCAATTTGCAATCCTTGATGCCAAATACTGATAAGTATTGGAGTTTTTCATCAAAAAAGCAGTCTGGATAAGTAATTTTAGAGATGGAGATACGTTAACTCTACTTTGGGCTGACCGTATTTACTCACATATTTTTTTCCTCTCTTTATCCCTTCCCTTCATTTTCTGAGGAGAAGAAAAGATTTTCTTCCTTGCCTCATTTTCCTTTGATGAATTGCACTGGCATTGAAACTTGGAAAAAAGAAGCAGAATGGCAGCCTAAATGTAGATTTTTACTATGCCGTACTTTGTAAAATCAACTATGTCATTTGTTTGTGTGGTTTTCTTTTTTTTTTTAGTGTTTATTTATTTTTGAGAGAGACAAAGACAGAGACAGAAGGTGAGTGGGGGAGGGGTAGAGAGAGGTGGGGGACACAGAATCATAAGCAGGCTCCAGGCTCTGAGCTGTCAGCACAGAGCCCGACACAGGGCTCAAACTCACCAACTGTGAGATCATGATCTGAGCGGAAGTCAGATATTCAACGGACTGAGCCACCCAGGTGCCCCTGTTATTTGTTTTATTTAGGCATTTACTGTTTCAATTGTTTAGCGAGAAAAATCAGATCTTTACATCAAAGGATTCACATTAATAATGTTTGTCCATTATTTTAAGAATTTTTTTTTTTAATGTTTGAGAGAGAGTGTGAGCTGGGAAGAGGCAGAGAGAGAATCCCAAGCAGGTTCCACATTGTCAGTATAGAGCCCGACATGGGGCTGGAACCCACAAACTGTGAGACCATTACCTGAACTGAAGTCTGACACTCAATTGACTGAGCTATGCAGGTGCCCCTAATGTTTGTCCTTTTTCTTTTTTTAATTTCAGTAAGTTTTATTTATTTTAATTTTTTAAAATTCATTTATTTACTTATTTTTTAATTTACATCCAAGTTAATTAGCATATAGTGTACAACAATGATTTCAGGAATAGATTCCTTAATGCTCCTTACTCATTTAGCCCATTCCCCCTTCCACAACCCCTCCAGCAACACTCTATTTCTCCTCTATATTTAAGAGTCTCTTATGTTTGTCCCCCTCCTATTTTTATATTATTTTTGCTTCTCTTCCCTTATGTTCATCATTTGTATCTTAAATTTCTCATATGAGTGAAGTCATATAATATTTGTCTTTCTCTAAGTTTATTTAACATAATACCCTCTAGTTCCATCTACGTAGTTGCAAATGGCAAGATTTCATTCTTTTTGATCGCTAAGTAATTCTCCATTTTATATATATATAAATTTATATTTATAAATGTATATATTTATAAATTTATATATATATAATGGAGAATTGGAGTATTATATATAGTATTATATATATTATATATTACATATTATGTATTATATATGTATTATATATTCTATATTCTATATATATTATATATTATATGTATTACATATTCTATATTCTATATATATTATATATTATTATGTATCATATGTATTACATATTATATATTGTATATATATAATGGAGTATTATATATAATATACAATACTCCAATTCTCCATTTATATATATATATATATATCATATATATCTTCTTTACCTTATATACATATATGATATATATATATGGATATATATGATACACACACACACACACACACACACACACACACATCTTCTTTATGTATTCATCCATCAATGGACATCTGGGCTCTTTCCATACTTTGGCTATTGTCAATAACACTGCTATAAATATTGGGGTGCATGTGCCCGTTCAAAACAGTACACCTGTATCCCTTGAATAAATACCTAGTAGTGCTATTGCTGGATCATAGGGAGTTCTATTTTTAATTTTTCAGGAACCTCCATACTGTTTTCCAGAATGGCTGCACCAGTTTACATTCCCACCAGCAGTGCAAAAGAGATCCTCTTTCTCCACATGCTCACCAACACCTGTTGTTGCCTGAGTTGTTAATGTTAGCCATTCTGACAGGTGTAAGGTGGTATCTCATGGTGGTTTTGATTTGTATTTCCCTGATGAGGAGTGATGTTGAGCATTTTTTCATGTGTCAGTTGGCCATCTGGATGTCTCTTTAGAGAAGTGTCTATTCATGTCTTTTGCCCATTTCTTCACTGGATTATTCAGTTTTTGGGTGTTGAGTTTGGTAAGTCCTTTATAGATTTTGGATTCCAACCCCATACCTGACCCGCACCCACGCATGGGCCCTCATTTCAGCCCTCCAGGGAGATCACGGGACTGGTGTCGTTTCTGCCCTGGCAACGTCCCTGGATATGTCATTTGCAAATACTTTCTCCCGCCCATCGGTTGCCTTTTAGTTTTGCTGATTGTTTCCTTTGTCAATTTTTAAAGAGTCAGCATGTAACAAAAATTCTGGTTTCTGACACAATTTAAGCATAAGACAGAAGGACACTTTCTATGTAATGTCTGGATCAAATGAGGCACTGGGGAAGGCCAGATTGACACAGAGAATCTTCCTGGCTTCTACTTGGAAGAATTCTATTTGATCTCTTCTGAAGAAATGAAAACTGAATCTTAACCACTCTAGCTCTCTAACTAACTCTAACTAACTCTGAGAGTTACTAGGGGAGATAAATATCCTTAATGCCTCCACCCAAATATAATCCTATTACATGTAAATGTTTATGTTCCCTTTTAAATCTTGATTGGCTAAAGATTGCTTGTGCTAACAGTTGTGTAGCCAGCCTGACATACAGAAAATACTGTTCAACTGTTAACTTGTACCTAGTTCTAGGAACAATGTAACTACATAACACCTACCTCCTTGTTAGTAAATTACTTGAACATGGGGGTGAGACTCAGTAAACAGTGTCATGCCAACATATACACTCAACTTTACTTCAAAGTTTCCAGCCAAATGTCACAAATCCTATGTAAACTCCACAGCCAAGAGTCTGTTTACCACTGTATTTCCAGATCCTACCGAGTCCAGGGCTTAACACAAAGGACTCAGGAAATTTTTGATGAATGGATGAGTGAATGTATTTACAATGAGTAGGGATCTTAGTCAACAAACTCTGGTAAACAAGAATATCCCATATTCTATTCATCATTTTAACTCTCAGCTTCAATTCTGATGGACTAAGGGAAAATACAGCCTCAATTGTATTTGTTGCTTTCACTCAGCCCAGACATCTGGAGCCCTGTATAATGCCAATCTGCATCAGAGGGAGTTTGGAGTAATGGTGGCTGAGGACTAAGTCTGTCCTCAAGTACTCAATTTTGTTCTACACGGGATACAGCTCAAGTGTACACAGCTTCTGTCACCTTGGACCCACAGGGAATTAATGGCCGATCCAATGCTAGGGTCTCACTCCCTCACGTGTTCAAGATCCTGAGATCTTGCTGCCTCTCAGGAAGCTGCCAGGGAGGCTGACACCACACTATTCCCAGAGCCCAGAGACGTCTTTCTTCTCCCCAACCCTGCTAGCTGTTTAGGGAACTCCTCAACTGATCCTCACACCTCATTTGCTCCAGTCCAATTTTCTCTGTGGCTTCTTCCTTTTCCGTTAATCTTCTTGGACATACCTGAAGAGAACAATGGAGAAAGCTCTCCATGACTTTTGGCAGATGAGCGCCTTTTTCAGCGTGCTTGAGGATGGAGCTGCCATCATTGGCTAATATGCTGTCAAAGATGTGTAAAATTCAGTATCTAGGGGCACTTGGCTGGCTTGGTCAGAAGAGCATGCAGCTCTTGATCTTGGGGTCATGAATTTGAGCCCCACATTGGGTATAGAGATTACTAAAAAAACAAACTTTTTAAAACTCAGTATATAACACGTTTACATTTCTGTATTCATGGTTTTTTAATAGTTGTTGCTGGCTTTAGTGCTTTTTAAATCATTAAAATGATCTTTTCAAAATGAAACTCCTGGCGGCTGGGTGGCTCAGTCGGTTAAGCTTCCGACTTCAGCTCAGGTCACAATCTCACAGTTTGTGAGACCCACATGGGCCTCTGTGCTGACAGCTAGGAGCCTGGAGCCTGCTTTAGATTCTGTGTCCCCCTGTCTCCTGGCCCCACCCCCATTTGTGCGCATCCTCTCTCTCTCTCTCTCTAAGGTAAATAAACATTTTTAAAAATCTGCGGTTTAAGGGATAAAACACAACCTTTCAGGAGTGATGGTTCATGGAATCAATCCTGCCATCATCCATTGGTTCCTGGACCCAAATATTTTATTGAAAATATTTCCCAAGTTCATATATTTAAAAGGACTTACCAGACTTATTTGAGGATGTATTTAAAGACAATACATTGAGGCAAGAGACAAGCAAGCATTAGTGGTCTAAGAGATATTTCATATTTAATTTCCCATGGCCCTTATTCAAACACAATTACACTCTGAATCAGGGATGAATGGCCAGTATCTGTGCAAGGAATCTTAGCTTTAGGAAAGCTAAAGGTAAAGGCTCCCATGGAGTTTTTACGAACCCTTGTTAAATCTTGGCCAAGCTTGTCAAACTGGTCAGAATACCTGTTGAAGATCATCAGTAAAGAAATTAACCTTGGTGGTCACCAGGGGAGTTTCACACTTTTAATAGCACATCATAAATCCCGCTGCCCTTCTTGGCTAAAAGCCAAAAACTAGCCATCCTGGTGTCTCCAGAGACAAAGAGTTTTTCCAGCCCAGCTATAAATCAACTCTATCAATCATATCCACTTATTGCTGATCCAACATTATATAATGTTATTTGATTTAATATATATACTGACTCTGGAGAATGGTGCCCACATCTTCTGAGTGTTCTCTCCAAGTTGGCACCTGAACAGGTTTCATTAGATCTGCTTTCATCAAAGCTGCTCCATTTTACCAAACCAGTAGCCTCTGGGTAGAATGGTATGTGGTAAGACTAGTGGATCTTAAGATCATGCATGAACTGCTATATTTCCCATGCTAAGTGGGGGTCCCTGAGTAATGAAGCACTTTGTATGCTCTCAGATAGTGATGCTGAATCAGGCACTACAGGCAGGAAAGGTAAACCCATACCCAGAATATGTGTCGATTCCAGTCAAGATGAATTGCCAAAATGGATTCAACACAGTTAACCTGCCACCAAGTGGCATATCAGAGGCTTAGGATTGGTCTCCACAGCATTTAGCAGCAACGATTGCCAGATCAGTCTTGGTGCGTAACAACCATTCCACTGGGCCAGTGTATGAGCTCTATCTTTGTCATCATGACTCCTCTCTTCAAGCACCCAGTAAACCAACAGTGGGATGACTGATGACAGAGCCTGGCTGCCATCAACTGGCCCAGTCAACGTCCACTTCCTTATTTGGGGAGAGCATTGTCTATTGACCTGAAGGGAAAGAATTGCTTTTTAACAGGGAGTAGGCTACTTCTGCAGAGAAATCTAGGGACCTAAGATTGTCAAGTGCATCAACCCAGATGTCTCCATCCCCTATCTCAGGATCCCATTCCTTCCCAATCAGAGCCCTGATTTGGGCAGAGTAGACTTGCTATAGTTGAGAATTTAACTTTCTTTGGAGTTCTCCTACTCTCGTTACCTTCAGCTTTTGAGGGGCCTCCTACGACAGGAGTCTCCTACCAGGAGACAGGAGTCCTACCAGGAGACAGGAGTCTCCTACCAGGGAGGTTCCCTGGCTTTCACACTTAGCCTTGAGTTGATAATTAATCCCCCTCTCATTATCTTTCTACATAGCTCCCATGGCCCTCAACAACATCCATCCCAATTCATAGTCCTAATATTTACTATTTCCTCCGTTGTTCTCAAATGAGTGATACACTGCCCTTACCAGTGCATTGCTTCCACTGATATACCATCCAAATTCACTGAAGGTGAAAGTTTTAAAAACTGTACTGTTCCTGCATGCCATGGACTATCTGCTATTTCTGCTACCCTTGATGGGGCTTTCATTGATATTTGGCTTGTAAGGGATCCCTTTCCAAAGTCTTTCTCTAAGAGTTCTGGTACCAATTGTTGCAGGTTGGATTATAACCAGAACAAATTCGGAGACAGATCTGCATGCAGGACCTTTATTGGCAAGTGCTCTTAAAATCAACTTCTATGGGGAAACAAAGAAACGAGATTGTGCAGAGAGAAAAGTTGAACCATGATTCAGTTGAAACAAAGGCTGGCCTTGGTTGTGACCTTCAGTCCTTCTGATGTTCAGTTCAGGTTTCTCTCCATTTCACTACACTCCTTCTCATCTTTGGTTGTACTGTAGAGCAGACTCCTGATTTTAGGAACCCAGCTTTTCCTCTCCCTTAGAGAGCCAGCTGTTCAACAACTAACAGTATGTTTACACAGAAAATATTAACATGTAAAATTAGGTTCCCCATCTGAGCTGGGGAACGTATCTTAGATTTAGAAATTTTTTCTCTTTCTTTCTGGGTGAAAATTTCAATAATCCCTGAATTTGTGTATATGTGAGAATTTTCTCGCATTGTTTTCTAGTATTGACTAAAGATTAACTTTTCAGGTTACTTCTGAATCGAGGCAGACTAAAGGGCTTTGTCTTTTCCCAGCCTTTGCAGCAATAAAATGTGCACTTTGTGTATTTAATAGGGTGTAAATGGAAGGGGAGCTCTACTGCAGGTGTGAACTTGTAAATGTCTGAGATCACATTTCTTTGTGCTGGGAGCATGGGTGTGGGCTTGTGGGGAACTAACAGAAATATGAGTCTGGGTGTAAATGGAAAAATGAGGGTAGGTGGCTTTAAACTGGGGCAGTACACACACGTGTCTTCATTCTTAAGAAGGAGGCAAGTTGATTTTCAGTGTCCCAGGGACCTCATACTACCTGTTGAAAAGCTGTTTGGCTTCTCATACAGCAGCCTCTGATTTCTATCCTAGGTCTACTTTCTTTCAGCTTCCTTTGCCCGAGAATTCCCTGCCTATTTTTTTTACTTCCACCTCAGTGAGGCCAAAACTCTGCTCCGCTTCTTACATGGCCCCAGAGCAGGCTTTGCTATTTAGAAATTAGTGGGAATAGGGGCGCTTAGGGGCTCAGTGTAAGCATCCGACTTCGGCTCAGGTCATGATCTCACAGTTTCGTGAGTTCAAGTCTCTTGTCAGGCTCTGTGCTGACGATGCAGAGGCTGCCTGGGATTCTCTCTCTCCCTGCACCTTCCCTGCTCATGCTGTCTCTATCTGTCTCAAAATAAATACATAAAATTAAAAAAAAAATAAAAAAGAAAATGGGACTAATGACAAATTGTGGCCAATGAGACATGAGGGGAAGTTGGCCGTAGGAATTCTAGAAAATATTTCCTTTGTCCAGCTTGGGAATGAAGGTAATACCTGAAAAAGCAGGAGCATAAAACCTGAGTATCTGAGTCCTTGTTAAAATAATTAAGTCACTGGGAATCCTAGGGCTATGTCAAGAGACAAAGGGTTATACATAAAACCCAAGTTCAGCTATAGTAGCAATAGTGAAAACTGTATGTCAGGTACAGTATTAATAAAACCAATTTTTTATTGCTATTATGTGACATGTTTTCCATGGAAAATGTATTTTCAATTTGAAACAACTGATTTAGAGAATACAACCCAAGGTAAAATGGAGATTGTATACGTGTTCTAGTATTAACTGAAATCCTTAAATAAAGGATAACCTGGCCTGACATGGATGTTTGGTGATTATTATGCAACTAGCAGGAATTTTACAGAGGAAAATTCCATGCCTTTCCCTAGGCAGAGGTTCACCTGTCCCAGTATATATGAATGTGCATGTGAGGGAAGGAGCCGGAAAGGAGAGGAAGCAGAGGTCAATCTGATAGTGTTGTTGTCATTCAGGCAAAAGAAGGTTACCAGGAACATTTAGGGCAGTCTTAAATATTAAAAAAATCACAAAAACCAAACTACACCCTGTTGGGGGGTCCATCTCCTAGTACTGATACGATAAAAGAAACATGTATGGCTAACTACATATGTATGAATCTTAGACATATTTTTAGAACCAAGTAGAAAATCCTTTCCTTCTTTGCCTATTCCATCCCTACCCAAGGACACAGTGTCTATGAGTGGGAGGGACAGTTTGCCTGGCTGATTCAACCAGTTATCAATCTACAAAGAGTGGACCAAGGGGGAAATAACCTAATTTTCCCACAGTTTTCATGACAAGGATTTCCCCCCTGACTCCATTACTAGGTAGTGGAGAATATTTCTTAATAATCTTTGTATTCCTATACCCCTGACCCTGATGTGGTAATAATAACTATCTTTAAACACATGCCAGGCACATTTCCTACATTATGCACTTAGTCCTCATACCAACAGTCTAATATACATGTTACGGTGCTAGTTTTAATTATGCAGAAATAAAGGGGCAATGTGATTGACCAGCTTGATCAAGATCACAGAGCATACGTGAATGTTGAGTCTGAAACCCATCCAAGCAATCTCAAAGTCCATGCCTTTACTAAGCAACTATGATAGGGGTCTTCAAGATCACCCTCAGTTTCAATGACTCACTACAAGGATTCATATAACTCAGAAAAACTCATGGTTATTGTTTACTATAGTGAAAAGGATACAGATTAAACCAGCAAAACTAAAAGGTGCACAGGGTGGAGTCCAAGGGAGACGAGGAAGAAGCTTCTAGTTTTTCTTTCCCGGTGGACTCCTACCTATGGATAGCACTTGCAGACAGTTACTTCTCCCAGCAACAAATGTATGGCAACATATACAGAATATTGCCAACCAGGGAAGGTCACCTGAGCCTTGGTGTCCAGGGTTTCTATTAGGGATTTGGTCACAACAGCAGAGAGCCCCCATGTGACTGACCTTTACTCAGTCTCCAGTCCCTCCAGCAGTCAAACTGACTCAGCCTGGCCTGAGGGACCACCATAAATCACATAATTAGCATAAACCAGTGTGGCTCAAATATTTGATAACTGACTTGAATATCAATTTGGAATCAGTTTTGATTACCAGAGCCATAGTCAACAGGCTGGGCAATTATATTTCAGGGTCATAGCACTTCTTTGTCATTTACAAGTCAGAAGGCATAAGTGAATTTTAAAGGATACTAGAGACTTCTGAGTTCCAAGCAATTGAGAAGAAGGTGAGATACTGACCTAGATCAAGAACAATAAGAATATTTTAATACATGGATAATACAAAAGAGAAAAGGAAATGTATTCAAATATTCATAAAAACAAATGTGCTTTTTAAAAATTATAAGGTACTGTGAACCTATTAAGTGGTATGACTTTGGACTTAAATGAGCTTCAGTTTCCTCACTTGTAAATAATAATAATAATAATGATAATAATAATAAATTATACACATACACATTCACAAACCTGGGTTTTCTGCTGCCTGATTCATGTAGTATTTACTGGCTGCCTATGATCCAATCACTGGACTATGCTATAAGAATTCAGTAAACAAGCTTCCTGCTCTCATGGAACGTTGTCTTGTGGGAAAGACAGAAATCAATTGATCACACTGATGCTTAATTACAGATTTAGGTAAGTGCCCCAAAACGAAGCAACACAGTTGTATGACAGTGGATACCGGTGACTTGAATTGGAAGGAGGGGAGACAATTCAGAGGTTCTCCTAGGCTGAGATCTAAAGGAAGAGAAGGAGCTAACCAACCAGGGGAAAGGGATAGACAGGAATGGAGCATTCCAGGCAGTGGGAACAGCAGAAAGACATAACAAATACAGGTTGTTAGAAGTCAAGGTAAGAATTTTGGTGTGAATCTTTTTTTTTTTTTTAACGTTTATTTTTGAGAGACAGAGAGTGACAGAGCAGAGCAGGGGAGGCGCAGAGAGAGGGGAGGACACAGAATCCGAAGCAGGCTCCAAACCCACGAACTGTGAGATCATGACCAGAGCTTAAGTCGGATGCTTAACCGACTGAGCCACCCAGGCGCCCCAATATGTATCTTAAGAGTAATAGGAAGTCTTAGGATTTTAAGCAGAGAAGAGACTAATCAGATTTTCATTTTAAAAAGATCATTTTGACTATAGTTTGGAACTAGTGGTTGGGGAAGGGAAGAGATATTGGCTGGAAAGAATGCATGCAAGGGGATTAAATAGTATTATGAAGGTGCCAGCAGAATTAAGAAGACAAAATATAGAAAAAAATTAAACTAATGTTAACTAAATATTTGCCATGTGCTAGGTGTTATATATATATATATATATATATATATATATATATATATATATATATAATTAAATAGAAAAATTAAATAAAAAATCCTAGCTCAGTTTCACAAATGGAAGCTAAAATGGCTCATCTAATGGCTCACATTAGATCAATCACTAAATGTGGGCCACCCTGGGAAGGGCGTGACCTTGGTGAGGCAGCTCTTTATGGCTGAAGTGATCTCTGAAGACACTGCCAGCTGGACCTGTCCGCTAATAGTGGACAGTATTTGGGGCCACGAAGCTTTCACTGAAGGGGGGTCTGAGCAATGCATCCTCACGCCCACTATGTTCCCACACAGTATTATCACATCCTTTTAGATCTCCTTCAGGTTATTCCTCTCTATCTGGAGAAAGAAATCCCTGAAGTAGTTTAAAGAAGATTTCAGGATAAATTTGAAAGGGAAAGATGGCAGATTTATTCAACAAACATTTATTGAACATCGACTTGCTACACAGTGTCAGAACCAGAAGACACAGGGCCCGAGTCAAAATCAGATACATAAACATTTACAATAGAAGGCAGGATAACAATGCTTTGTGGGTGGTAGAAACCGTGTCCGTACAAGAGTGCAAAGGCAGAATTGAGGATGAGGGGGATCATGAAGGAAGAGGTATACTGGGGAAAGAAAAATAAATAAATTCTAAAAGGTCTTGATGGTGAAATACACTAAATGTACTTGCCACCCCCTCCCTCCCCTGTACCAGTCCCCCTTCTGCAGCTATTTGCATGGATAGTAGAAATAAGGACTCTGCTGGAGTAAGCCATACATAAACAGTATCTCAAAAAAAGCTCTTTCCAGTCCAAACACTTCTGGGGTCTGTTTTCCTAAATTTGTAGCAATCATCTTATTCCACAGAGACCTTGCTACCGACTGTAGCCACTGAAGGCACATTAGCATGAAAGGAGCCAGGGTGATGAAGCTTTAAGAAACCTGGGGTTCACATTCTGAGGTGGCCACTTGCTGAGGCAAACGGCACGTGCTGTGAAATTGCCATGATCATACCTGTATCATATCTTAGATGTATTAAATAAAAATACTTAATGGAGAAATGTAGGAGCTCAGTAGATACTTGTTCGCTTTCTTCCTCTTACGCCGATAACACCCACTACTCAGGAAGAACAAGCCTATGTCTAGAGTTCTCCCAGAAGACAGTCCTCACAACTGATCATTATAGAAGCTGTGTTTTCACATGCCCTGTTCATGCCAGTTGCTGGATACTGGGAAAGAAAGTTGAATAACACATGGTCCTGATCTCAAACAGCTTACAGTTTGGTGAGCAGGTGGGGGCGCAAGTGTAGGTGCCAACCCGTTTATCAGTAATTAGGACACAGCATGGTTAATATTAGAGAGAGGTAAGCCCAGGGTGCCAGAGAATTGAGGTGCTAAAACCCTAAAGAGCACAAGAAAGCACATAATTCATCATGTTTTTGAACATAAAAAAGCTGAGACAAAAAGAAATTCGGTGGTAACTCAAGGTCACACGTCTACTTATTATTAGAGAGTCTAATTATTAGTAGAGTCTGACTGAAACCAAGAACTCCTACGCCCAGCCCAATGCTCCCTTCCTGTGTCTATGTACTTTCTCCTCCAAACACAAGGGACTGTGGAAGACTTTTGCCACTTCATATAACTTGTCTAAGTGTCTAAGGCCTAGTTGTCTGCAGGCGGTCATAGTCTTTCCCTGAACTTCTCTTCTCTGACAATACCTCGCTTGCATTCCCACTGAGAGACCGGTTAATATACCCAAGTAGGAGAAGCCTAGAAAGGCATTACTGAAGAAAGCACATGCTGGAAATCTTTATACTTTTGGCTTTATGTTCATTATGCTGATCAGCAATAAAACCACTGGGACTCCAGGAATGAGCTATGATTCCAAGTCTAGGATTTTAAAGCCACCAAAAATAGAGGAAAACTTAAGGAAACAATAAAGAAGAAAAACATTCATGATCTTTCTTTCCTCTTTCTCCAATTAACTCTAAATAGGGGTAGCGCTAAGGTCTCCACCAGTGACTGAGCCTTCAAACACACTATGCCTACCACAGCAGGTCAGTAAGAAAACATCTTCTTGTACAGTACGGTGCTCGAACACAGCATCACTGAAGTGTCCGGTTAGTTTACCGTTACATATTTCACACATCATTAATACTAACTTGGGAAGCCTTTACAAACAGGTTCCATTAATTAATTTGCTTTTAGTTGGAAGTTAGAGCTTTAGAATTCTCTTTGCAAATATATATGTGTGCATGTGTGTGTGTGTATATAGATAGATATAGATAGATATAGATATAGACTGGATGCACATTCATTCAAATACTTAATTAAATAATAAAATAAGAATCCTGAACTAATTGAAATTGTGTGATTAGTACAGTGACTTATGACTCAAAGATTGACATCTGCTGAGGTTAGTGCTGGTATCAACTATTCTCAGGATTAGGTTCACATACCTCATCTAGATTAATTTAGCATTCTGACTTTAACAGTGATCCTCCCAAAAACAAACTTGATTTTTTTTTTCTGGCCAAAAGGGAGTATATTTTCACTGTACATAATGGAAAATATTAAAAAGTACAGAAGTGATGGGGCACCTGGGTGGCTCAGTTGGTTAAGCATCATCCGACTCTTGGTTTCACCTCAGGTCATGATCTCACGGTTCATGGTGGGATCGAACCCCACACCGAGCTCTGTGCTGATAGTGCAGAGACTGCTTGGGATTCTGTCTCCTTCTCTATCTACCCTTCCCCCACTCGCACTATCTCTCTCTTTCTCTCTCTCAAAATAAATAAATAAACTTAAAAAAAAATTTTTTAAGTACAGAAGTAAAAAAAATTACCCATAATCACACAATCAATAACCATTCCAACAGCATAATAATATATATTCGTATGAATATTATATACATATAAATATACATATATTGAAATTATTATTATACTTTGCATAATAATTTATAAGTGAATGTTTTCCTTATTACATTTTAAAATTCCCTGGGGAAATGTAAGAAATTAGTGCTACCCTCAAAAACTAGAAAGGCCCTAGCTAAGGATTCCTATTCTATTACCATTTAACTTGCCCTTATGGCATATTCAGAAGAAAGAAGCATCTTAGAGAATGATCATGGATTATTATGACATTAATTAGGTGGTGATTTTAATTACAGCTACTTTTTTAGACTTGGCTTCTTTAATGGAGAGAATCAACACAGCCCCTGGCATCTAGTATGCAGCATTGACATGTCGTATTCTTATTTCTGTATAACAATATATGAAGATAACCAGGAGCAGTTTGCTTTCATTTGATAGGGTCAGCAATATACTTTCACGGTTTTGTCTCAGTTATCTATGTCCATTTTCTTGCTCTCTACCATAATCTAATCCAGCCAGCAGCAAATTGCAACCCACAGACCAGACCAAGCCTGCCACTTATTTTTGTATGGCTCACAAGCTAAGAATGGTATTTATATTTTTTAATTGTTGAACAAAAATCCAAAGATAAGTAATATTTCATGACATGTAAAAATCATACAAAATTCAAATTTTAGCATTGACAAATAAAGTGTTATTGAAACATAGCCACACTTGTGTGCTATCTATGTCTTATTTATAGCTGTTTTCACACTACAGAGTTGAATAGTTGCAACAGAAATCATATGGTTCACAAAGCCTAAAATATCCATTATCTGGCTCTTTACAGAAAATGTCAACCTCTGATCTAGTTCACAGAGACCTTGATTACCTTGATATACCACTGAACTTCACACCAGTCCACAAAATGGGTGACATCATGCTGAGTGGAACCGATAAGGAAACAAAACAGTAAGTATCCTATTTGCCAGAATGACATACATGTGTAGCATCGGATGGGAGATAAACCCCACTAAACTCAAAGCCCTGCCACCTTAGTGAAGTTTCTAGAGATTGAGTGGCCTGGGTCATATTAGGATAGCTCTTCTAAAGTAAAGAACAGTTGCTGAACATTGCACTTCCCACCAAGAAGAAAGAGCCACTTTAGGGTCTCTCTTGAGTTAAAGGACAATAAATACATATTTGAGTGCACTGCCAGTCTGAAGATGCCCATGAGCCACAAAGAGCTCTGCAACAGGTCTTAGATGCTCTTAGATGCTCTTAGATGAAAAAGCTCTTGTGTCACTTAGGCCTTATGACCTAGTGTATCCAATGATATTTAGCTTTTGCAGCAGACTGAACATAATGTGGAACCACCAGAAGTACAGTTGGAGAGTAGAGTGGGAGAGTAGAGCTATGCTTTCTTCTGCAGATAACATATCTTTGGAGAAACATACCCTGGAGATCCACTGAGCCTTCATAGAGATTAAATGCCTGATCATCATCCTTCAAATGACCAAGGGAACTGAGCTGTCCATCATAAATATGGTGTTCAGCAGACACAAGAATTATCATAGCCTATACAATATCAGTCTCAAAGACGTACTGAAGGTTAAGTGAGTTGCTCAAGCACATGGCAGCAGATTTCCAGGGCACCTACTCCTGCTCCATTGCCTGTATCTTCACATCATCTGTCCTTTAAACAGGTCTATGTCCAAGTTGCCTCTTCTTATAAGGACATCAGTCATATTGATTAGGGTGCATCCTAATAGCTTCATCTTAACTTAATTACCCCTTTAAAGACCTATCTCCAAATATAGTCATATTCTGAGTTACTGGAGGTTAGGACTTTAACATGTGAATGTGGGGGGTGGGGCATAATTCAGCCCCTAACAGCGGGCTATAATTTGGTCTGTGTACTCCTATTTATTTGGGTCCACAATAACACATTATATGAAGAAGATGAATGAGCATAAACAAGTAGAGGTAAAAAGACACCATGTAAATTTGGGGATTTTGTTTTTATCACAACAAAAGATGATATCACTGACACCTGGCTGAAATTGCTGAAGTTTGATAAAACTTGAGGTGCATGCCCTCAAATGCATCATTTAGTTTATAAGCTACAACATCATTTTACCAGGTATTTTCTGAAAATATGTTTATAACTTGTTTAATAGGTAAATTTTTTTCCATTATGCCAAAATATTCATTGGTGCCCACAGATCAAAGTAAGACTCCCTTGGGAATGAATATTGTGAAATAAAATACTCCAGGCCTTTTTATTTGTTTTATTTATGAGAGAGAGTGTATTCACATGTGACCCGGGTAGGGCCAGAGGGAGAGAGAGAATTTTAAGCAGTCTCCACACTCAGCACAGAGCCCAATGTGGGGCTCGATCCCATGATGCTGGGATCATCCCTGAGCTGAAATCAAGCCAGATGCTCAACAGACTGAGCCACCTAGGTGCCCTAGTCTAGTCTTTTTTCAACCAAGGAAATCCCTGACAGTAGTTAAGGAAGGCTGTTGTGTTTGATTATAATCTTGAATCACATTTCTTTCCCTTAGAACTTTGTAAACCTGGATGTCTTCTTGAATTACTAGTATAAAGCCAATCTTTTCTCTCCTCTTGGGGAACTTTTTTTTTTTTTAGGGAGAGCTGGATGCTTTAAGAATTATTTCTTTTTGGGGGCACCTGGGTGGCTCAGTTGGTTGAGTGTCTGACTTCGGCTCAGATCATGATCTCATGGTTCATGAGTTCGAGCCCCATGTCGGGCTCTGTGCTGACAGTTCAGAGCCTGGAGCCTGCTTCGGATTCTGTGTCTCCCCCTCTCTTTCTCTGCTCTTCCCCCACTCACACTCTCTCTTTCTCTCTCTTTCTATCTCTCAAAAAATAAACGTTAAAAAAAATTTTTAAAAAAGGAATTATTTCTTTTTGTCATGTCATTGATCTGCAGATGTGCTACTCCTTTATATCCTTCTTTTATATCTCTGAATCCTTTCTATAAAGATATTTCAGTATAAGTATTCCATTTAAGGAGCTTCTAACTACTAAAGGAATAGCAATTATCCTAGTATTGGATCATCTTTGTCCTCTATCACTATCATTTTCTTTCCAATTGCTTTCATCTTTATCTCTTTTCTCAGCCATTGTTTAAGCATTAGTCAGGTATTCATTTATTTAGCCCTAATAGCACACCTGTGGGCTAACTGCTATCTTTATTCCCATTGTTTTATTCAGGGGCCCCACAGGAAATGTACTCAAGCTTGGTGCTTTAAAGTATATGTTAATAAAAGGATCACTTACAAAGGTGTGAGCAGAATGGAGGGTAACCACAGGGGACAGTTAAGTGCTCTGAGTTTCACAACACTTAGGCACTGTTAACATCCTTAGCCCTGAAGGATACTGGGAGGAAGGGATTACTATTTCCCTGAGACTGAGTGAGCTATTTGAATAAGGGCCTTGCCCCTTTAGTTAAGGGACAGAGCCCTGTGACCTCATTAGAAGGAAGCTGGGGGAAATAAATACTCTAGTTCTACTTTATTCTTTTCCTTTGATTTCCTTTGAATGCTTCCTATTGCCCAGATCCAATTAGAAGTTAAAAGTCAAGGAAGCTTATTGATATAGTTCATATAGGTCACCCTCTGCCTGCTAGGACACAAAGCAGAGTAGAGGAGGGTGAATAATAGATCTAGAGTGGCAAAATCAAGGCATTTAGCATATCCATTGTAGACCTGAGTACTACTATACCATTCTGATTCCAGCAGTAGATGGTTAGGAGGAAAAGCAGATAGTCAAATATTTTAGCAGGGAGGGTGGGGAAGACAGAAAAAATTATATATCCAGAACTTCTTCAAACTAAGCAAAAAAAGAAAAGAAAAGAAAAGAAAAGAAAAGAAAAGCTTTTTTATAATCACGTATCACAATTACTTTTGGATACCACTATGAACTAGAAGCTTCTTTGATTATTACAGTACTTAATAGCATCCAGAAGATGGCAGCATTGGTAAAGCATAGCACCACAGAAATCTTGAAAATATTTTTTAGTTATCACTGATGGATAATAAACTTCCTAAAAAATAATAATAATAATAAAAACCTTTTAAAGCATGTTTGGTACTAAATAACAAAATGTAGAAATACTAAATCACTGTCAAATAAGTGTATGGCTCTGCTCTATGAAGGTGGTTATTCAATAGTATGTATATTCTAGTACTTTCTTGATAAAATCCTCAGTCAAGAGACACATATCTATAAATATACATAGTATTATGTAGTCTTTATAAGATTTGCATGAATTGTTAAGTTTTAAAAGTTTGGGTTGTGGGGCGCCTGGGTGGCTCAGTTGTTTGGACATCTGACTTGGGCTCAGGTCATGATCTCGTGGTTTGTGGGTTCGAGCCCCACATCAGGCTCTGTGCTGACCGCTCAGAGCCTAGAGCCTGCTTCGTATTCTCTGCCTCCCCCCACTCATTCTCTGTCTGTCTCTCTCAAAAATAAACATTTAAAAAATTAAAAAAATAAATAAAAATAAAAATAGTCTTGCCCTCTAAACCCTCAGTCTGATATGGAAACAGGCAAATCCAATGAATCAGAATACAATTGGATCTTGCTCTAGTAAAGCCAGGTGCTATGTAACTGTAAGGGCCAGGTCACCTAACTCCACCTTGGGAGTCATAGAAGACTTCACCAAAGAAAGGGAGACTGAACAGAGACTCTGAGAGATGAGCAGGTGTTGGCCAGGACTATCACAAGGAGAAGGTTACTCCTCCACACAGAAAGAATACCAAGTAGAAAGGAAGGTCAGAGGACAGACTTAAAACAACATGCTCTGTCCCAGTGTTTAACCAAAGGCAATTCTATCTCCCAGGAGTTATTAGGCCATGTCTGAACGTATTTCTGGTTGTCACAGCTGGGTAGGTGCTGCAAGTATCTAGTGGGAAAGGTCAGGTATGCAGGCTAACATCATACAATGCACAAGACAGCCCTCTCACAGCAAATAGATTATCTGACCCAGAAGACACTGCTGAGAAACTCCTCGAGGCAAACCGCAGCTTGGAATGGCTAAGTTGCAGGGAAGGATAGGAAAGAGGCAAGAGATGAAGCCAAAATGATAAAGAGGGCACAAAATTAGAAAAGGCCCATGGGCAACAACAACAAAAAAATTAGATTTTATCCTCACTGTGAGAGAAAACCAAACATGATCAGATTTGCTTAGTAGAAAAAATCACCGTGGTTGCAAAAGGAAAATAGATTGGAGATGGCTGTGTTGAGAAACCATACCGAAAATGGCATTTTAACAATTGCATTTCTTTTTTCTTTATCAAGAGGAGTATCTTCAGAGAAAAAAAAAAAAAAAAAGCAGATTGGTCAAAGGAAATTGAAACCCAAGATTGATGGCAAGATTGTGAGAGAGCAAGTAGCTGCTCTAAATTATTTCAAGATTTCTGACCCACACACACTAAGCAGCCACATCTGTACCTCATTTCCTGAACCCTCCCTCCCCCTGGCCAGCACTGCTGCCCCTTCCTCCCTCTTGCCAGGCCCAGTGCGCTTCCCTTGGCTCCATATTTTGGATTCCTTTTCTTTCTGTATCCTATTAGACTGCCAACCTACATCTGGCTTGTTCTTCCAATTTTGACTTAAACACGATGCGCTTGGTCCTTTGCACCACTCATGAAGGTGAGAGATACTCCACGCTTTAGCCTCAAACATAGTGAGAATGACTCATGAGGATGGTGAAGAGAGTGAAGGAGAGGGTTTGACAAATTACCTCCTAAGTGATAAGAGAATTTGCAGATGAAATTAGGAACGTGATTTTTGGGGTCAGTTCAGAAATCAGAATAAGAGCCAAAGTCCTTTCAATTTCTTATTGTATCCCACTTTACCCACCTCACCCTTAGCTCTCACCTCTGCTTCTACTACCCTGCCCCTCAGTCACTCAAATCCAGCCACCCTGGACTCCTACCTAGAAGAGTTTGCAAAGACTGTTCCATCTAGATAAGAAACACAATTCCCTATGGAGCTTTAACAAAACCTCCAGGCCTGAGCTTCAGATTTTTTTTTTTTTTCACAAGCAAATATATTTTTCCTCCTGAGTTTGGCTCCCCTACCCTCTCTCCTTCCCTTTCACTTGTATCTGTACCTCTACTCCACTCCACCTCCACCATAACCCATGTCAACAACCTGGACAGTATCTGCCATATCTTCTCCATACTTATGTAACATATTTAAGTTAAATAAGAAAACACCAAGCAAAGTAGAAACATTAGGGTAACACCTAAGCTGATCCCACTCTCTGATCTCCTTTGGATATTCCCCACTAGCTGCACCCAGTTGGAAGCTCATTAATACAGTTCATATAGGTCAACCTCTGTTTCTTAAGATACACAGAAGGCTAGAGAAGGGACCTTGAATCTAGGGGAGCAAAATAAAGGTATTCAGCACAACTTTTTTTCAGACCACTATACCTGTACTCCACCATTCAACTTAAGAAATAAAGCATTACAGATATCATTGAAGCTCCCAACAGATTCCACTCAGATCTCATTTCCCTTCCTTCTTTTCCAAAGGCAGGTACAGATCTTCCTGGATTTACAATAAGGTTACATCTCTATCAACCCATCAAAAGTTGAAAATATCATAAGTTGAACATGCATTTAGTACACCTGACCTACCAAACATCACAACTTGGCCTAGCCTACCTTAAACATGCTCAGAATACTTAAACAATAGCAAAATCAACTAACACAAAGCCCATTTTACAATAAAGTGCTGAATATCTCGTATAACTTTATTGACTACTGTACTGAAAGTGAAAAACAGAATGCTTGTAAGTGTTGTCGGTCATTTATCCTTGGGACCTCATGGCTGAACCGAAACTGCAGCTCACTGCCACTGCCCAGAATCACTACCACAGCATCATGCCACATATTGCTAGGCAGGGAAGAGATCAAAATTCAAAATCTGAAGTACAGTTTCTACTGGATGCATCTCACTTTCACACCATCACGAAGTCAAAAAATCCTAAATCAAGCCTTCATAAGTCAGTGACTGTCTGTACTATCTTGAAATACGTGTTTCTCATCCCCCAAAATATTTTTCTATTTCTACTACAAATGCACATATCTAGGAACTTCCATGATGTTATTTTCATATGTGTGTAAGCTTTATAAAAATGGCTGTATACAGTATGTGTTTCCCTGCTACTACTTTTTTTGCTCTACTGTATGACTTTGAGAACTAGCCATGCCACACACACGGCTCTAGTTCCTTTATTTTCAGTGGGCTGTGTTATCCCTCTGTGTGAACGAGGGATAACCAATTATTTATCCAATGGCTATTTATCCAATTTATCCAATTGGCTATTTATAATAGCCAATTATTTATAGATTTTCACTATTATAAACATGGCTGTAATTAACATAGATACCTCCCTGTGCACATATGTTAAGAGTCTGCAGTTTGGAACTAGAAGAATTTTAAGTATCTTAGCCTGAGTCCTTCAGAAAACAGAACCTGGGGCAAGGATTAAGATACTACTACTTTAGGGCGCCTGGGTTGCTCAGTGGGTTAAGCGTCTGACTTTGGCTCAGGGCATGATGATCTCACGGTTTGGTTCATGGAGCCCCACTTCGGGTTGCACCCTCTCTCGGAAAAAGAAAAAAAAAAAAAAGATACTACTACTTTATTCAGAAAGTATAAACCCAGGTCAGTGAGAAAAGGAAAAAGGAAAGTGAGGCAAGGAAAGATATAAGGCAATACAATGTGATTCATTCCCATGCTTGCTCCTGCATCACAAGCCACAGAAAGATAGTGGGTCACATGGCACATGTGTGCACCCAGCATGTGAATCATATTCTAGAACATGTGAAGGAGAAAGCAAATCACAGCACAAACTATAGAATGAAAGGGGGAGGGGGACTTATCTGCCCACCTCTCTTCCCCTTCCTTCTTCCCACAGGTCAAGTTTCACCTTTCAAGGAACTGACTACCTTTCCTACCCATGCATTTCAGGGTTGCATCATCAGGCTTCTTGGCAGCCCCTCAGAAAGCTAAACCCTATCACCTGTGTGTAATATCCCATCCACATCTGGAAGTGGCGAGACCATTCATTGTTAATAGGGCTTGGCATAACCGCTATGAGGGCTATGAAAGTCTGGGCTTTCAGCTCAGACTCCAGCCAACTGAAGGAGCTTGACAAGGTCACCAGCAAAAGTAGCAGTATCAGTGAACACTGGAAGTGGACAGTGCCTTTAGAAAGAGGGATGTGGTCACAAGAACCTGAGGTGGCTCAGTCAGTTGAGCATCATACTTTGGCTCAGGTCATGATCTCTAGGTTTGTGAGTTCCAGCCCCGCATTGGGCTCTCTTCTGTCAGTGCAGAGCCCACTTCTGATCCTCTGTCTCCCTCTTTCTCTGTCGCTCCCCTGCTCATGCGGATGCGGGCACACATGCTCTCTCTCAAAAATAAACATTAAAAAAAAAAAAACCTGAGGAACTGCACAAGGTCTGTGACCAACATAGTATGCACATTTTTAGCTTTATCTGATAATGCAAAATGGTTCTCCAAAGTGTTTGTACCAAGTTATACTGCCATCAGAAGTCTCTAAGAATTCTAATTGTTTGATAACCTTGCCAACACTTAGTACCAAGCTTCAGAAATTTATCTCATCTGATGGCTATGGAACAGTATTTCACACTGTTATAGACTGAGTATCTTTTCATTCATTCACTGAAAATCTTTTCCCAGTCTTTCCTTCATGTTCTTTGTCTTTTGCATACCGATTTGTAGAAGTTCTTTAACTCTTCTGAATAAGAATCCTTTTTCACATGTGGACTTTTTCTCCCAGTCTGTAGATTATATTTTCACTGTATATGTGGTATTTTTTGTTGAAGAGAAGTTTCCATGTTAATAGAGTCAGATAAGTCAATTCTTTCCTTTACCTCAGAGTTTTATTAGGAATGGCTACTGAAATTTATCAATTATCTCTTTTAAATCTATCAGTATGATATTATTTCTTAAAAATTTTTTAATATACATTAACCCTTGAACAACACAGGTTGCAAATGCCTGGATCCACTCATATGTGGAATTTTTTGTTTTGTTTATTTATTTTTGAGAGAGAGAAAGAGAGAGGGAGGGGCAGAGAAACAGAGCGATGGACGATCCTAGCAGAGCTGGCTAGCCACTCTCCCCACTGTCAGCACAGAGCCTGACACAGGGTTTGAACCCATGAACCATGAGATCATGACCTGAGCCAAAGTCAGCCACTTAACCACCTGAGCCACCCAGGGGCCACAAATGTTTTGATAAATACAATACTGTACTCAAAATGTATTTTCTCTTTCTTATGATTATCTTAATAACATTTTCTTTTCTCTAGCTGACCTTATTGTAAGAGTTCAGTATATAACTAATACATATAACATATAAAACATGTTAAACATATAACATACAAAACATGTTAACTGACTGTTAATCAGTAAGGCCTCCGGCCAACAATAGGCTGGTAGTAATGAAGTTCTGGGGAAGTCTAAAGTTATACACAGTTTAAACTGCACAGGGGTGGGGACCTCTAACCTCTGCATTGTTCAATGGTCAGCTATAACTATACAGACAGTTTTCCTGATATTGAACTATCTTTTCAGTCCTACAATAAATCTTAAGTGGGTATTCTTTGTTATTAATAGGATATATTGCTGGATTGTATTTATTAATATTTTATGCAATTTTTTATATCCGTATGCCTTAGTGACAAATTCCCTAATTTTGTTTTTTGCAGTATCCTCATTAGATACTAGTATTAACACCAGCTGGATCCATAAAATAATTAGACTTCCAACTTTTCCATGCTGCCTAATGCCAAAGACCTTAATTAAATTAAGTATAACTATAGAAGCCTGCCTTCCTAGAATTCTGTCCCTTTTCTGTAAATATACTTCATCTCCTTTCAAATTCCTCAGTTCCAAAACACTCTGTCCAGGGCACACTTTGAAAACATCCCTTCTTGAGGGACCTTGCAAAATATACCTTTTACTCTAGTAAAAAGGCATCCCTTCAAAAGTAATCTAAGCAGTGGTTATGGCTGTATGTTTAACTGGGCCTCAAAACCAAAGATTTAAAAGACATGATTTATAGCATTTGCTAATAAGCCACCAGGACAAATTTCAAGCTACCAAAATGATATCAAGTTAGAGCATCAAGTTAGAAAGAAACGCCCACAATTACCTCTTGGCAGCCAGTGAGAACCACAGAATCAAGGTCCTTTCTCCACACCTGCTACAGAACTAGGCCAGACTGTGGAGAAATTAAAATGTTAAAGAAAGAAAGTTGGACTTTACCTTGTAGATAATAGGAAGACCAGTACTGCCCTTTGACCCCAGCCAGTAGAGCTCCTTTCCTGGGTCCTAAGCCTCACAGCCTCCCCTCCCCACCATCCATGCTTTAGAGTGCCTTTTCAAAATTTTCCAAGTCCGTGTTCAGTGGCTGGGATCAACTAAGGTTACAGTGCCCCCATGCCCATTTCTTCAGTGCACTTTCCAATATCTACCTGTCATGCTTCCCCACTCTGCCCCTTCCCTAAATTGAGTTGCCCAGATATCTAAAGGAGTTCCAGGACTCTTATCTGTGGAACTATAAGGGGGGGCTCCATCGCTAGGCTGTGCCCATAGCCAGCTCCGTTCCAGAAAGGTGCCTGTTGAGAGCAGTATTATTTTGTGGGATCCCACAAGGTTGAGCTGCCAGAATAAGGCGGACATGCTGATTTGTGGTAATTTAAATTGTTTATATGAACAGAGACTCTTCACCAAAAAAATCTTGGGCACCTGGGTGGCTCAACTGATTAAGCGATGGACTCTTGGTTTCGGCTCAGGTCATGCTCTCATAGGTCATGAGTTCGAGCTTCAGGTTGACCTCTGCGTTGTCAGGGTGGAGACTGCATGGGATTCTTTCCCCCCCCCCCCCCCCCCGCCTTGAGTGTATTTTTTTTTTATTTTTTAAATAATAATAATAAAAACAAGTTTATAAGATACAATGATGAAAACCTGTTTCTAGGAGCATTGCTTATAAAAACTAAACACTGGAAATACTGAAACACTGAGTGTATGTGTTCTCTCTCTCTCTCTCAAAAATAAATAAATAAACTTAAAAAAAAATTCTTGATTTTCACAATTAAGCCAGGTATCGAGCCATAGCATTAGTGCTAGAACCGTGTAAAGGAAATGAAGGAAGATGGCTGAAATTAAATGTAGGCTTAAGGACTGACCAATAAACCAGTGTTAGAGCACTATGGGGAAGAGACACTGATTTAAATCATCTACCTAGAAGTAACATGAGAAGCCCAGAAAACAATTCTCTAAAGAAACTAGTGTAGAAAAAGAAAAGCAGAGGTGAAGGTTCAAACTCAAACTTTAAACACATTTGGGAAGTGGAAGAAAAAGAGCAATTTGGAAAAAGCAGATGAAGAACAGATAGTCAAAAAGTTAAGACTGTTAAGGATTTGGAGCGATCTTCATCAAGTACTGTTTGTTTTGTTTTACTTTGTCTTTAAGTCATGCTCATGGTAAAAAAAAAAAAAAAAAAGAATTAATGTAGAAGTTTGTAAGACAGGGGAGCCTGGGTGGCTCAGTTGCTTAAGCATCCAACCTCAGCTCTGGTCACAATCTCACAGTTCATGAGTTTGAGCCCCACTTCAGGCTCTGTGCTGACAGCTCAGAGCCTGGAGTCTGCTTTAGATTCTGTGTCTCCCTCTCTTTCTGGCCCCCCCCCCCCCACCCCACTCATGCTCTGTCTCTTTCTCTCTTAAAAATAAAAATAAATATTTTTTTAACTTTTAAAGAATAATAATAATAATAATAATAATAATAACAATAACAAGTTTATAAGATACAATGATGAAAAACTGTTTCTAGGAGCATAATGCTTATAAAAACTAAACACTGGAAACACTGAAAAAATAAATTATGGTTAGAATGCAAAACTATACAACAACGAATACGTGAGTATGTGCAACAAAATACATCTATTCTCACAAATAGAAAAAAACAAACAAACAAAAAATAGAATGTTGAGTGGAAAATGCCAGACACAAAGAATAAAATTCACATGGAGCCCCCAAACGGGCAAATTAATCTATATTTTGGGGGAGCCTGGGTTGCTCAGTTGGTTAAGCATCCAGCTCTTGATTTCAACTCAGGTCTTAATCTCAGGGTTGTGAGTTCAAACCCCACACAGGGTTCCACGCTGGGCATGGAGCCTACTTAAAAAAAAAAAAATCTATGCTTTTAGTATTCAGGATAGTTGTTTGCCTTTGGGAGAAGGGAGTATGATTGGGAGAAGAATAAGAAAAGCTTGGAATACTGTCGTCCTATCTCCTGGCTTGGGGGTGGTCAGAGGAATGGGTTCCCCTTGTGAAAATTGACAAAATCATTGTTCTGTAAACTTAAAATGTGTGCACTTTTGTGAATATAAATAATACTTTAATCTGAAAGTTTATGTTTTAACATAAAAGATACCACCAACTTTCCAGGTCAACCTGAGCCTCTAGTCTTAATCCCTACAGGGAAACAGTCTTAACAGTATATCATCCATTTCTGTTCACATATTCTAGACAGTGCCATGCCAAATTTCATTTCTGTCCAGTTGAAGTCAACCATCTTTTTAGTACAGATAAAGAAAATGAGAAAAAAAATAATCCCCAAAATAATGTGAATTCATTCCCTAAAATTTAATTAGGGGGCATCTCTTGGTGGAGTATATTTGGTTCAAGAGACATACCTTTTATCCCTGGTCATGTAGAGAAGAGAAATGCAACAACCACATATAAATGAATGACAAGATTGAATTACAACTAAGGAAAAGGAGATATTGCATGAAACTAACACCTCACACCAAAGGACAGAAAGTGGAGCATCCTACATTTATAAACATTTGCCAATATGAGACTCTCCATATAACCTATAATCCTCTACCTAATAGCTTACCATAGGGACAATGTAACTGGTAAAAAAAAAAAAAAAAAAAAATAGTAATAACTATAACCTAATGGGACTGTTCCTGGATTTTGATGAACACTGGTGATGTTGCTATGAACAGCAGGAAAACAAAAGCATGATGTTATAAGAAATAGTTTTGCAAAGCCAAGAAGTAGAATGGAAAATACCACAGAATTTGTAACAGGAAGCTGGATCTGAAAAAGAAAATTATAGATTGGCATTTACCTATACAAGTGAGTGCAGACATTTTTTAGAAAAACAGAGAAGTAATTATTAAACAGACTATCTCTAAACACAGAAGACATCAACATCAATATATTCTAATTAATAAATAAATTCATTGTTGTTCCCTATGTGAAAATTCATGTTCTTTTTGGGTGGCCATTTGTATGTTTATAGAATTCTATTATTATGGCTACCAGCAGAGGACCATCTTAGACAACAAATCTCAGAATGAGGATCCTTGACAGTGAAGTTCAACTTTGTATTTCTTAAGATGACAGCTGGTGCATGGTTCCTCTGAGGGTCCAATTTAGCATTTTTAGTAGAGGAAGGTACTTCAGTACACATACACTTCCGTGTTCCAAAATTAATTGCATCTTTCCTTTACTCTTCTAAGGCTTATGGAGAGAACTCTGAATTTTATAAATAATGTCAGCACTGTCCTATAAAACAACGGATCAGCATGGTTCAAAATATGCAGTGACTCAGGATTAAGTAATAGCATCTTGGCATTAAAAGAAAATTAAGATGTCATGGAATAGTATTTGTTAGATTTTGCCTGCCATCATCCCCATTCGCTTGCTAGGAACATCTTAATTGTCCTTTGGAGAAACACCTTCGTCCCTACTCTGAGCTCCTATGGTTCAAGTTGGGGCACTTCCCCTCCATCCTGGGTCCAGAAATGGGAATATGACCCCAGATTGGACATTCAATGTATCCTATTGTCCTGGCCCTACTAATTGATTGTTCCAAGGATATACACATGTCCCATTCCAGGCCAGTAGGAGTCAGCAACCACAGAATTTCTCACTAAAATTATTGAGAAAAAGATGTTATCTTTCCCCTGGAGTTATTAAATAATAAGATTATAATCGAGAGTTGTCAAAGGGCCAGCACATGAAGGCCTGATTGAACATAAAACCAGCAGAGAAGAAAATAAAGAAGTAGAGAATCCTGTTGATCTCATTCTGGCTCTCAGTCCAAATGCATGTGAAAACAGTGGTTATAAATTGTATCATCAAAATTCGTATGTTGAAGCCTTAACCATCAATGTGACTGTATTTGGAGATAGGGCTTTAAAGAGGTAATTAAGGTTAAATGAGGTCATAAGGGTGGGCCCTCATCCAATATAACTGTTCTTTTAAGAAGAGAAAGAGACACCAGGAATGCATGTGCACAGACAAAAGGCCAAGTAAGGACACAGAGAGAAATGACCATCTGCAAGCCAAGGAGAGAGGAAAACCCAAACGGATGACACCTTGATCTTGGACTCCCAGCCGGTAGAACTAAATAAATAAATTTGTTTTTTAAACTGCCCGTTCTGTGATATTTTTTTACCACAGCCCTAGCATACCAAGACAAATGTTGTCCCTGGACTTTTCACTTGTAAGAGTTAATATATTACCTTTTTGCTGTAAAACAATTTATGGGGGAGTTTGGATTCTTTTTTTTTTTAATGTTTATTCCTTTTTTGAAAGAGAGAGACACACACAGAGCATGAGCAGGAGAAGGGCAAAGAGAGAGGGAGACACAGAATCTGAAGCAGGCTCCAGGCTCTGAGCCGTCAGCACGGAGCCCAAGGCGGGGCTCAAATTCACAAACCATGATATCGCGACCTGAGCTAAAGTCGGACGCTTAACTGACTGAGCCATCTAAGCACCCCTGGATTCTTATAATAGAGACATAATTGCTTCAAATGGTATGAGGAAAACAGTATTAGAAAACAACCAACCCTAAAATGTGTGATTGGCTAATTGAGGTGGGGTGAGGGGCAGGGTAGCTAGGATTCTCCCATTCCCCAGATAGGAATGATTATCAATTCTTGCTTTTTGATAGGAAAGTAAGTCGTTAAACTGCTGCCTGTTTTATCTTATGACTCTCCATGTACCAAACAAAGAAGGCTGGATGTTTAGAGACTTGGTAGAAAATATGTTCAGAGAAAGTGATTAACGTTCATTATGTTGGAATGCTTATTCTGGTAAGGTCCAACAAGGAAGAGCCAAGCTTTGAAGCTAGCCTATTTAAAAAAGAAAAGATAGAAAATACAGTTTTTCCTATGATTAATAATCCAAGAGGTGCCTGGGTGGCTCAGTCAGCTAAGCGACCAACTCTTGATTTTTGCTCAGGTCAGGATCTTACGATTCGTGAGTTCGAGCCCCACATTGGGCTCTGTGCTGACAGTGCAGAACCTGCTTGGGATTCTCTATCTCCTTCTCTCTCTGCCCCTCCCCTGCTCGTGCGTGCTCTCAAAAATAAATAAATAAACATTTTAAAATAATAATAATAATCCAAGATGGCTGACAGTCTTGGCTTTCCAGGATTAAACACCCAAATTTTATACTTCAAGCTAAAGTAAATGCTAAGAAAACCAAGATACTGACACCCACTGATACCCAGTCGCTTCCTATTATTCATTCCCTTTTTGACAAAGGGGACAATTGTTCTAATTGCAAAGAGCCAGCCACTGGAATGTAGCCAGAAGAGAAAGTGTTGATTAGCTTTGTCTCCCCACCTCAAGGCCATGATAGAAGTCGACAGGCTACAAGCTAGTTGGTGGCCAGGCACCAATGCTTGTTTCTAAGAGAGAAGAAAAATGGTTTTGATCATAAGCTCAGGGAAAGTGAATAGAAAAAGAAAAAAAAGAAGTACCATTATTATAAGGGAGTTATATTACCTTTGAAATCCCAGGCCTGGCAAACAAAACCCTACGATTACTCAATCCCTAAGGCAATTAATACTCAAGTTCCCCAAACCTTCCCCAAAGAAATCTGACTGGCAAAAAAAAATAAATAAATAAAAGAATCTTCCCTAATAACCACCTCAACTGCAACCACATAAGGAAAAGGGAAGGCTTTTCAGATAGCAGAACCCATGACAAACAGACTAGCTGACCAAGAAACTCACACTGCCGTTAAGGCAAGAATTTCTGCTAATCCTGTTTTTCAGGATATGATATATGCCACAGACCAGAGCCATTACACGTTGTCTCCCTTTCTTCTTTGAAAATGGTAGTTTTTAGTTATGGTAATCCTCTTTTCCTTCCATAATTGTGCAATAGGTGTGTCTGGATGCTCAAATATACTATGTAGTGTAGCTAAATTCCAAAATCACGAGAAGGTATCTTTAAGTCCAAACAAAAGGAATCGGTGACATCTAGATGCTGTGAACTTTGAACAGGACAGGTTACTAAAGGACAATCTAAGTCACTGTCCCTTCGAGATGATTGTTTTCTGTTCATGTGAGTGGTTTCATTATGTTAAATGGGCAAACTGCACGGTGTGGAGCAGTCAAGGGATTGACTGTGGTGAGCATCACGTTCCTATTTGCCTGTCTAGGATGTATTCCCCCAATCCCACTTTCAATGCGTGTACTTCAAGTGAGGCTGCCTCCACTTCCAGCTCTAGCTCACAGTGGGCACTGGACCCAAGTCTGGCCAAGCCTATATTCCATCCTCCCACTCACAGCCAGTTCAAATTATCTGGAGCTATGTCTGGACTGGAATGCTACAACTGTATGAAAAGTAAAGTCCTTCTTCAGCTGTTGTTGTTTAAGCCGTAGAGTGTAAGTCTAGGCGTGCCTGGATGGCTGTCAGTTGAATGTTCCACTCTTGACTTCTGCTCTGGTCGTGACCCCAGGGCTGTGAGATCAGGCCCCATGTCAGGCTCCACACAGAGCCTAGAGCCTGCTTAAGATTCTCTCTCTCTCCCTTTCTCTCTCTTTACCCCTCTCTCCCACTTGCACACTCTCTCTAAAATTAAAATAAATAGGGATGCCTGGGTAGTGGGTAGTCAGTTAAGTGTCTGACTCTTGATTTCGGCTCAGGTCAAGATCTTATGGTTCATGGGTTCAAGCGCTGCATCAGGCTCTGAGCTCACAGTGCAGAACCTGCTTGGGATTCTCAATCTCTCTCTCTCTCTCTCTCTCTGTCTCTGTTCCTCCTCTGTTCGCTCTGTCTCTAAATAAATAAATAAATAAATAAATAAATAAATAAATAAATAAAATGTAAGTCTAGAGCTGAGCTGCAAGGGGCCAGTCCCTGGAAATAACCTGCTTCAGAATGAAGCCACTAAAAGGAAAGCAGGGCCAAGAACTAGAAGGAGAACTTGAGTCCCACTGAAATCATTTTAGCTCAAAAACCTAGTTGTGCTTGAAGCAATTCTATTCCTGAACTTTTCAGCTATGTTAACCAACATATCCTCTTTTTAAGTCAGTTTCAGGAAATTCTGATACTTACAAGTAAAACGAGTTTTGATTAATACAGTCATTTAGGTGAATTCTCCCACCCAAGGGAGAATACCTTGTTCTTGTCACATTCTTGTCAGTGCTGCTAAGGTGAGGTGGGTTTGATTTCGTTTCTCAGAAGAAAAGACTGATAAGAAAAAACAGATAAAGCCAATATAATCTCAAGCTTCACCATTCTAGTGCATTTCGGACCCTACAAAAACTGCTATAATTCTAGTTTCTAACAATATTGAAGCCTTCAGAACTGACTTAAAATAAAATGTTGTTTGAATGCAGTTAGCAGAATTTTGTACCACAACACAAGTGGGGTGAGATTGTAATATTGCAGGGAAAAGAATGAGAAGTCTGGTCCAAAAATGTATTTTACTACCCAGACATGAGGAAAGTGACATAATTACGCTGTTTTCAAAAGCCGGAGCAATTCTTTGTGAGAAAGAGATTTTGTAAGGAAGGATGTGAGAAATTTCTGTCAGTTGCTTCTCTATTTCCCCAGAGTAATTGGTTTATAACTCAGAGCTATTTGATATATTAAGGACAGTACTGGAGACTAGAGGGAAAGCTATGAAGATGTGATTTGTGGATCCAGACTCATTAAAAATCTAATACATAAATGAATTCAATGATGTGTGAAGATGAAAAAGAAGTTTTGACTCTCTTAACACCCTTTGTTCTATAACATCTTAGGGCCATCTCCATTCCTGCACTTCTTGCAGCTTGGTTATATGAACCAATAAAAATCCATTTTTCCCTTAAGCTGCTTTGATTTGTTTTTCTGTTCCTTGCAACCAGAGAATCTAAACTATTGAAAAATGGCTTTTCATTACTCCTGGGATTAATTTCAGAATCCTTGACTGACTGTGGAACTTTCTCCTTCAGTCTTGCTTCAGGTCACTCTCGCTCTTACCAGACTCCCACTGCTCAGGCATCTTACTGTTCCCTGAACACCTGGGACACTTGTCTACCTCAGGGCCAATAAAGGCCATTCCTTTTTTCCTAAAATGACCTTCTGAAGTCCTACTTATCCTTCAGATTTCAACTGAAACATCACCGAGGGGGAAAAGCTTCCCCGCTCTCTCAGTCTAAACAATATATCCCTTCTGTGTTGGAGCATTCACACCGTTTGTATGCTTACTTTTTCACCCTCTGCCTATCTAGACCATAGTTTCCTATCCATATCAGTTTTGTTCATCACTCTGTTCTCTGAATCAGCACAGGCACATAACAGTGGCTCAGTAGATACCATATGACTGCCATACTTTTCCAGAGAGTAATTTATACATGCTGCTTCTTTTTCCACATCTCTTATTGTATCAGTCAGAGTTCAACCAAAAAAGTAAAACCACCACAAGGTATATACTGCATATATACCATATGGTATATATGCAGTATACATGCGTGTGTGTGTGTGTGTGTGTGTGTGTGTGTGTGTGTATGATACACACACACAAAACATGGATTTTCTATAATTATGAGATCTAGGTGAACAGTCTCTGTAAGGTTGTTGGCTATTGTCTGATGCTGGTGTGTGCCAACGTGGGTCAAGCAGCTGGAAAGAGAAGATGGATATAAAGTGGGGGAGAGCAAGGGCAAGCTGGAACCTACAAGCACAAACCACAACATGTGTCAGTTCTCACTGCCTTCAGCCGTGGTGATGCAGGTTCCCTGCAGGACAGGCTGGTACTCTTCTTCACAGAGTTAAACATACAGTGGCCCGGGAGTCAGAGAAGCCGAGGGAGGCTCCACAGGAAGGTGGAGCAGGTGCAGGCCTGGCAGCTGCCCCACGAGGAGGTGAGCCAGCAGCTAAGAGACAACTTATAGGAGCCACAAAAGCACCCACCCCCACCTTCTGAAATAAAAGCCAAAATGACCGCTGTTCCCCTCCAGGCATCAAAATTGTCCACATTAAGATCTCTTGTGGCCCATCCTTAGAGCCATACAAGGAATGAAAGTCAGAGAAGTAAAGCCAATTTGACATTACAAAGCTACCACACCCCTTCAGTCCAAAGTGGCTCCTACCTAAAACCATTAATGAACATTCTAAAATTAATTCTAGTGATGTTCCCACGGTTCTCATTGTCCTCAGCTTCTACCATATTTAACACACAGGACCATCCTTTCCCTTGTGAAATCACTTTTCCCATTTTCTTTTTTTCTTTTTTTTAAGTTTATTTATTTATCTTGAGAGAGAGTATGTGTGCATACGTAAGTGGGGTAAGGGCAGAGATTGAGAATCACAAGCAGGCTCCATGCTGTCATCACGGAGCCTGATGCAGGGCTTGAACTCACGAACCATGAGATCATGACCTGAGCTGAAATCAAGAGTTAGACACTTTACCGACTGAGCCACCCAGGTGCCCACCTTCCCTATTTTCTTTAATCAAACTATGCTCTCCTGACTTCTCTCTCTCTCCTTGCATCACATAGGATATGGCTCGTTTTTCTCTTCCTATCCCTAAATATAGATATTCACCACTACTCTGTGCCCCCCTTCTTCTCCCACATTTTCATTTGCCCTATCATTTCTCAGTTTTAAGTAGTAGTCTCTCCCTGCCTCCAGGGAACTCCCCTTACATATAATGAACAGGACTTGGGACACTGGATTCTAACAGCCCTGGATCCAAATCCCAGTGGTGCCACTTACTGCCACATGACCTTGGACAAATTAAACTTTCTGAGTTTCAGTTTCTCTGTTAGTAAAATAAGATAAACAGTGCCTGGCTATACTACTGGGAGGGCATGGAATAGCCCTCTGGAACATTCTATTATCCAAGAACGGTTAGGTTACTTGCATTTCTTCCCTTTGCTTCCCCATTCCACCCTCCAAACTGCTACTAGAATCATTTTCATGCTAGATGTTACATTCCTGCTTAAAACTAGAGTGACCAACTCATCCAGGGACTTTCCCTTAGTCCTGGGCAAACTACCAATTCTTCAGTGGCTCCACTTTGCCTACCGTAGTTAGAGCACTATGTTAACCAAACCTCCAGGGTGCTCTGAGGATGCTTCTGTGGCTTCTGTAAATAAGTGTGTTGGAATTCCACAAAATGTCCATTTTTTAGAAGGAGTGCTCAGGAAAAAACCCCGGGCCTAGAAGAATGAGCACAAACACCACCGCATCGCCCCCAAGACTTAGCGATCTAGCGTGCATGCTTCTCCAACCCCACTTCCCAATGCTCTCCCCTTTTTACTCTATACTCCGTTCACATGGCTTCTGAGATTCCCCAGTATGACATTCCATTTCTGATCACTGTGCCTTTAATATGCCATTCCCACTGACTGACATGTCCCTCCCCAGCCTGTCATAGTGCAAACTCCTACTTCTCCAGTCCCCAGCTCTAGCAGCCCACTGCTGTTATCTTCCTCAAGATTGCTTCTCCTCTTCTGCCTTCTCAGCTCGTCATCTGAGATAATCATTCCCTGCATTGCGACAAACTACCGCTTGAACTTATCTCTATTACAGCCCTTAGGACAATGAGTAACAATTTGAGGTCTCTTTCTGTCTCTCTTCGTAGCCATGAATTCCTAGAAAGGACTTGTGCCTTCTCTGTGAGGACTCAGGCAAGTTGCCTAGTTTCAGTTTCCCCCTTTCAAGTTATGTGTAATGATTACATTATGTTGCATATGCCAAAACATAAAACCAAACAAAAAACCCTCACACATTGTAGAAACTCAATAAACTTATTTTTAAGTACTATTAAAATCAGAAACTTCTACTATCTGAACCTAACCTATACTTTCAGACTTATTGCTATTACTCATCATTCATCAAGTAGTCCAGCCAGAAGCTCCCTTGATCACTCCGATTACTTCTTCAAGGTCCAACTCAAAGAAAACTGCTAAGGGGAAGAAGAAAAAGAAGAAGAAAAATCTTGATTTCCTCTACTTTGATAATAAAAGCATAAATTTCCTTTGAAACTTACATTCTCTGTGTTTACAGCATAACACTACATATTGCGACCTTTTAAAACAGTGCTGTTCAAAGACTGTAAAGATATGTTGCACTTTTGCAACCACAGACATATACGTGATACTTAGAAATTTTACTTTAAGCTGAACAAAATAAACCAAAACACCACGGTCTTTTGAGCCTTATCACAGTACCTCTTCACAGCCAAGCCAAAATTCCTTGTGAGAAAACAATAGGAAAGATAATAGTTCATATAAAGGTGAGAAAATTGTGGCCAGCACAGGTTAACTGTATTATGGAAAGGCAGGTATTCAGGTAACGATGCCATGAAGACAGGAATTCAGGCTTTGTCTACTGTTCTCATCCAGGGAGGAAAAAGAAGACTAGGCAGCTACAGACAATCCAGCTTACTACAACTATCTCTGTTCAGGGTTGGATTTTTATTAGTGTATGGGCACCAGCAATAGTCTGACACTAGTAATCCAGAGAAGGGAAACAGAGAGCTGGGGCCAAAAACAATTAGGAAATGGATCAAGAGGGAAAAGAGTGAGAGAGAACAGAAGAGTGCTGACTAATTTTCCCCTCTTCTGGCTTTGCCAGTGGCAAAATCTGGCTCACTCCCTCTGTGTGCTCTGGCAGAGAAGCAGTACATTTCATCTAGTTAAGTTAGGGCAGCATGTGCTATTTAATTGCAGAAAACAAGGTGGGGGGTAGGAGAAAGATTCTAAAAGGAATTTTTCCCCCTTTTCAAAAATGTTAAGAGGAAGGAAATAGAACACGTTAATATGGAGAACCATTATTCCCTCACAGATTAGTCAGGAGAACTAAGATCTGGTCTCATCCAGCCACACAGCACAAATAGTTCAAGCTCTTCGGGTTCCCATTTCCTTATCTGAAAAAGCGGGGGACTGTGTTGGTTCTAAATTTCAATGGTTTTGTATTAAAATATCTTGAGGAAGTAATGAGCATTTTCACGGAAATCAGGGAGGAGATTTAAAGAAAAAACAAAACACTCCTATTTAGTAACACTCGTTTTGTGCCAAGTAAGTGGGACTAGGGTTTTAGAAGCATAGATTCAGAACCCAAACAGCCTGGCTTTGTGTACGTGTTCTGCCACCTACTACTGTGTTACTTAGGGCAAGTTACCTAACCTCTCTGTGCTCAGCACAGGAAAATGGAACCTACCCATAGGGGACCTGGGATTATATGTATGTGCCTGCATATACATGCTCAGTATATACATTCACACACACAGTAGAATTCTATACACAAAACAATAACTGACATAAAGAATTGCTCTATAAATGCCATTATGATTATTACAGCTCTATAACACGGACATGCCCTTTTCGTAGATGAAGAACAAAATGGAGAAAACCAAGCCTTCAGAGCTTTGACCTTTTCTCACTTCCATGTTTAGTCTCTTTTAACTAGTACCTGATGTCAGTTAGAAGGAAGCAGCTAGGAAAATTCTACCAGTTACACAACCGTCAGTCAGTCAAAACCATCCAATGAACACAGGATAAAGCCACAGGTCACAAAAGTCCTACAACCCCTAGCACAGCTTTCGGAACAGGGTAACGATGGCCAATTTGCCTAGGTAAAGAAACACCCCAAAGGGATTACTGTAGTGTTGGGCGAAGTCCAGTGAAACCACTGACATCTAGCCTGAAGGTTCTCAGAGATGCAGTCTACTCGAAATTCCAGGGAATTTAAATCTCTGCATGGATGAGTGTGTCTCTTCCTCTCCCAGCTCTGCCAGTGGCAAAACCTAGCTCACTCCCTGGACGGGAGGAGGAGAGTTTTCTTCTTTTGAAGAAAAAAATCAGTAAGCCCTTTCTTCCTGGTGAGAGAGGAGGGGAACACCATGCAGAAAACTCCAGATTCAGAAATCAAAACCCAGGGAAACCCCATCCCAGAGTAAAATCAAGTACTACAGATGAGAAAACGCAGACTATAAGCAGTTTCTTTAGGGGGAGGTAGGAGGATAAAATCAAGAAAACTATAAAGATTCCATTCCACTGTGTAGCTCTCACATGGGAAGAGGAACCAGAAAATAAATCAGTAGCTGAGAGTTCACAAGAGAAAAAGAACACAGGCTGAGCCCTGAAAAAGCTACAAGGTATAAAAGAAGAATCCAAAAAGTAGTGGACTAAGGCTAGAGATAACGGTATTTGATTTTAACTGATCTGCTCGACAAATAGTTATTCCTTGTTAGTTTTTGGCCAAAAGCTGGTTATAACGTTCTGATCGGACGGACATGGCCCGGAGGGGATTGAGAAAACTAGTGAGGGAGGAAGAGTATCTTCGAGAAAACAAATGTAACTGTTAGTATGGCAGTGCTAGAACAGAAAAAACGGTAACAGAAAAAAGATGTTGCTATGTGAGAAGATAACAGGGTGTGAGGAATCTACTTTTGATCAAGTGTTCAGGAAGGCTTCTCTGAGGAAGTGACACATTAGGCAAGGCTCATCAGTAAGTAGGAAGAGCCAGGGGAGGGAGAAGCATTTCAAGCACATGAAACAACAGGTGTGAAAGTCCTAAGTAAGAGTTTATCCAACAATGAGAAGGCCAATGTGGATTACTTGACCTCCAGTTACAGTATATACTGTATGTCTTCCCATAAAAATTACTTGAGATTCGTAAATGTAAAACACATTCGGATGCCGGATTCACCCCGTTTACGTACATTTCAAAGATTACCTTGGCCCAAACCTCAGTCTTTCTCAGAGGAGTGAGTCACTAGACAAAGCCAGCCCCTCCCCTCTTGCATGTAAAAATAGCTTTTCCAGAGCTACTGTTAGAATTGGCTTTTTTCCAGCACTTTATGCTCTATTGAAACTAAACACTTAAATGAGCAACTTACTCAGGTTGGAGGTCTAGGAGAAATGATAACAGATCTGGTTCTGCTCTGAGCTTCAGGGGTAAATTTGAAATGGCTAATTTCTAGTGAATACCTGTGACACCACAGAAGCAAGACATCTGTGACCCTAGTTCAGTAAAACAGCCCTGCACCACGCACACGAGTAAAACAAAATGCCCAGGAAACAAGGTATCGAGAGGGAGACTCTTAACACGGCAGCCTGGTATTTGTGCTTCGACATGTAATGGAGACACGGTCGAAGGCCTTCCGACATCTTGACATGTTGCTTAATTTGGCCACCAGAGGGAGACCCGAGAGTCGTCAAGCACCAAAAGGAGCCACACCCAGATTATGGTTACTTATTATCTAAGTGTTTCTTCTTTGACTTTTCAAAAAAAGAAAAAAGAAAATGAAAAATTCTTGGTAAGGGGCACTTAACTTTTTCAAAAGGAGGTAAAATTCATGTGACATAAAATTAACCACTTTTAAGTGCACAAGTTAGTGGCAGTTAGTACCTCCACAATGATGTGCAACCATCCCCTCTATCTGGTTCTAAAACGTAAGAAATGCTTAAATTTTCTAGAAAGAGAGATTTTAAACAAAAGCCCAACCCTATTCTAGCCTTACTCAGTCACATTCCCGGTTTTGCCTCCACCTGCATCATGTTAGGAATGGTTCCCGCACACTCTCCGAACAGACTTCTTCACTAAATTCACAGAATCTGATCCAAGGTTAAAATTACACGTTCGAAAACCAAAACCACCTCAATTCTTCAGTTCTTTCTCTGGGACTCGCGCAGTTGCAACAGAGAGCCAGTATGGGTGACTGTTTAAAAATTCTATACATAAATAGGTTTTGTCATTTGTCAGTAAAGAAATGAATAAATTATTTAAATTAAATATAGTTACAAAACGGAAATTAACAATGCACTGCACCAACACCCTTCAGCATTTGATGTCAAATTTTAAGTCATTTCCACCCAGGGTGAAAATTTAAAACATTTCTAGGTTAGTACGAGAGCCAAGATTTTAGGGGCACCATGTCAGTTGGTTAGATAACAAATTTGAGAAAAGCAGAACTAAACAGTTAATGTAATAAAAGCTGTAGGTTTGCAACCTAAATCCACTATTTTATTAAGGAATTTAATCTACTTCATGGGGCCTTGGCCCAGGAAAGGGTAAAAAAAAAAAAAGGCCAAACTGGAGAGGCAGGGGGAGGGGAATTGCTGTTGGTGACTCTGGGAAAACAGGAGGGAGGGAAACAGAAGAGCGTATGAGGCTGGATCCGCCCTAACAAAGAGGCAGAAACTGTGTCTCAACAGCCACCAAATCCAGTTCAGGGCGGTTTGAGCCAGTTTCTGAGCTGGATTGAGAACAACAGCCTCGGCTGAGACTTGACTAGGGTGAGATAGAAAATATAAAATGGACTTCGCATTAAGAAGTGGATTTGGCCTGGGCTCGCAGGAGCCTAAAGCTGTTTCCTGGAGTAGCAAAGTCAGATACAATACCAGGCCTGGAGCCGGAACAGGGGCCTGTTACAGAAGGAAAAATTACAGAGCACTGCCTCTGTGCCATGATCCGGTCCGCATTTTCTCTCTTACTGCCCCTAATTGTGGCTGGTAAAGGAAAAGGGCCTCAGGGTATCAGTTTTCAGAGAAAGCTGGCTGCAGCATTGGGGGAGGGGAGGATTATGTGTCTTGGGTAGTTTAAAGTGTGTGCTAGGTGGGGGAGGTGGGGGAAACGTGTGAGAGGGTCTGAAGGAGAGGGAACAACACTTCACACCCTGCAGTTCACACCACCTTTCCGCACCTTTGCTGCATTATTGCACAACCTCAAAATCCACCACACATAGGTGTTGTGGGAGCACCCCACATATAGTTGGCACCTAACACGTGTAATTACCAGGCTTCTTCAGCCCTGCGCATTCATGACAACGAACGTACTCCATGCTGTCAATGTGCTCTTTTCATTCGTGTCCTAAAATACAAACAAGCTGTACATACCTTCTCAACCAAGAGATACGGCAGTATTAAGTAACAGAGGAATGATAATCCTGTCGTCCCCCAGGTGCCAGAACCTCGACAGATCTGATCAGACCCACCTTGAAGTGGTTCCTCCGAGAGGCGGAGGGTCGGAGATGTGGTCCGCAGCTGTTGAGGGTGTGCACATCCTGCGGCCAGGTTTGGCTCAGAGCCTTCCCGGACCAGTTCCATCTCCGGACTCCCCCAAAACCCCAAAGGCTGCCTACGAATTCTAGACAAAGTCTGGGCCTGCCTTGGGAAGGAGAGGAGAGCAGAGGAATCTTGGGGGGGGGGGGGGGGGGGGGGGGGAGGTGCTAAATTCACTCTCCCTTGAGTGTCCAGAGGTGTTAAGAATCTTCCAGAGGCACCAGGTAAGTGCCTCCAGACACCATGGCTTAAGTGACTCGGGACTCGGAAGGCCGCCCCCTGCTGTAGGAGGCTTGTTGGGGGTCCCTATGGAGTTTACAAATCTCAAATACACGCGCTCAATTAGAACGCAGTCTGTAGGTTTCAGAAATCCGCCCAAGAGATTGGGGGAGGGGAAGAGAATCTTGGTCCAACTGAAAGATGCCACAGTGCTATCTTAATCCTTTTATTATACACAACTGGAACACACCCACTTTGTATTACTTATGTGCAACAATGTACCAGAAATCAAACTTGTTGCTAGCATGGTCTACTTGCCGCTTATTACTCAAATAAATAACTTAGGTTGCTCTTAACGTGTTCATTTAATTAACTTTTCGACCTGGGTTGCTATACGTTCTGCTAGAAGGGTTTAGTTGTTGTTTGGGGGTGGGGGGGTTGTTTGTTTTTTAGCAGGGGACAGCGTTTCTCCCCACATGAACGTGGAGACTACAGAAGAGAGAATAGTGATAATCCTAACAGTACTGAGAGCTTGCTAGAAGTCCAACACAGTACCAAATGTTTCATACATTAAATTTTCTCATTCAGTGCCCACCGTTTATCTCAGAGTTAGATAGTATCATCCCCATTTCAGAGATGAGGAAAATGAAGCTTGCAAAGATTAGGTCTTCTATCGAATTTTAGTGGCACGCCAGAAGTCTGGCTCCAGAGTCAGTGTTAAAACTGCAAGCTCGCTGGCTAATGGTTGTAAACCTTTTTCCAGATTCTACTGTGCATCCACCTACTTTGGGCTGAGGAGGAAGATGGTCATACATAGTGAGAGCAGAGGAATTGGTTCCGCGAGGAGAACATGGTTCCTGCCTTCAACGAGCTTTCCATCTAATAGCTGTTTTTTTCAAGGGCAATTCAGGACTGCCTGACAGGGGATTATTTTTTTCTGCCGCTGGGCCTCGGAAGCCATCTGGGGAAAATAGTTTGGAATTTCCCTACCATTTCCGTGCTGTGGGGAGGAACTTCTGAAGTCAGGGCTACCCTCGTACTAGCAGGCTGCACAGGCAGGCGGGGTGGAAAGGGGCAGGGCGAGGCCGCTGGGGAGCCGTAGCCATGGCAACCCAGCCTGCTTTCCAGAACAATGTCTCTAACCAGGAAAACAGCTCGAGAGAGCTTTTCTCTTCATAATCCCCATGGCCAGTCGGGCCAGGGAATGCACAAAGGGGATTCTTTTTTTGTAGAGAAATGACTCTTTACGAGGCCCAGAACAAAGGAAAACATTTGTTATATAGGGTCTGTCTTTGTATTTGGCTGGAATAAAATCAACAAAGCGCAGTTACTTAGTTCCTCTTTACTGTTCACAGGAAATGAACACAGCTTTGTTACACGAGCTTCCTATTTTTGGAAAATATTTGTTTAATTTTTTTATCCCCATTTTACAGATGAGAGATTAGTAAGCATGAATGGACTTGCTGTCTCTACAACTATAATTAAAACACCAAAGGCGTCCTTTCGGAAGGCTTTGCAAAGCTGGTCCTGCCTTTTGCCTTTTGGGTGCTAGTCGTACAGATGATGTGAAGAGGGTTCGCGTCCACGTGCTCAGGGGCCTGGGTGCTCCAGGGGCTCCCTAGACTCGGATCCTCCCACTCTCTATTCGCAGCCACTCACCCCTCCCCCGCACCAGCACCGGGTAGCCCGGAGGAGGAGGTAGAGGAAGGGGGGGGGGGGTAATAGGGGGAGAGGGCGGGGGAGACGGAGGAGGTGGAAGGAGATGGGAGTGAGTTGAGGAGGGGTGGGGGAGGGGAGTGGAAGGAGGAGAAGGAGGAGGAATGCGGAAGACGCTGCAGCCCCACCCCTGCAAGTCTCCACTCCAGCGAGTCTGGAAACTCCTGCTCAGAGGGCTAAAAGGCGGCAGTGTGAGCTGGATGACTGCACGCCTCCAGGCTTTCGAGTGTTCTACAGCCAGACTACACCCTGCACCTTGAAGGCCGTCTCTAGCTTTCCTGAGCCCAGGGTATGACCTCCCTGAAGATATGAATGGGGGATACGGTTGTCAACCCCCACCCACAAGACCAAGAACAAAGGCCGTTACTATACGCTTAGTAACAAACCATCTTCCATAAATATCCACATCTATAAATAATGTAATTCTTTAACAGTTAGATGAACCAGAGAATAAGGGCTCAGCTACCTCGTCGTAATAAAAGCCCTGCTCCCTGAGTGTGGGCGCCCTGGGGGAGCCCAATCTACCATAAAATCTACAAAACTGAAATCAACTTGGCCTATACTTCAACATCAGTCCTTTTGTGCAGTGATAAAGGCAGGAAGGGAAGCCCACCTCTGGGGGGGGTGGATTTCTAGGCATTACCGGAGGGGCTTCTTCAAACTACACTTTCCACCCCATCCCTAGAGATTCTGTTGCCACAGGATTATGTGACGAAAGAAAGTGTCATCCCCCCCAACCACAAACAAAGTTGAGAACCACTGCCAGTGTCCCCCTTATAAGGAGTTAATTGAATGAAGTGTTAATATTATATTAAGGCCTAAATTTATTGCGCTTCCCACGGTTATATTTCAGCAAATACTGTTAGCTTACCCTGCTTTAGGAAGTAAAACAATGGATCTTTACAGTGAGTGTGTGTAGACTGTTTTAGAGTATTGGCAATTCCTGGGACGTGGGGATATATAATCCCCCTCCCAGAGTTTGGACTTTGCAATATTCAATATTCAATCTTCATTCAACATTCATTGAACACTTCTAACAATCAGGCGCTACAGTACTATTCACTACACTGGGCTTGTGAATTTGAAAAACCACATTACACGTGGAACGAACTTACAAAGAGTTTACAGGCTGGGAAGGAAGATACTCAGGAAATCAGCTACTGCAGAGTGGTATGATATATGCTTTATAAAGATAGGAACAAGAAGAAATGCTGTGAGAGAAGAAAGGAAGGACATGAAAAACAGTAAGGATGGGTGGAGCAGTGAGATAGCTTAGAAAGAGCTGAAAAATGAGATGGAGTTAGCTCGAATGATATCAGAACTAGGAGTCAGAAAAACTGAGTTTTAGTTCCAGATTTATCCATAGATCAGCTATTAGGCAGACGTAAAAGAACTCAAAAAATAAAGGCAAAGCAGGGAAGTCCAGGAGGTCAGAAGCTTTGCAGGACTGAGACTGGAGGACTAACCTAGTGAAAGAATTGATCTGCTTCCTTGTCCAGGAGGTTTCCATGCATCCTATTAGAATAATAGCCACTCCGCCAGTATGAAGAATCCTTAGCAAAGGTGAGCTGTTGATGCAGATATCAACACCACAGCACTGTAAAATTTCAGCATGATATTTATAACTTTAGGGTTATTAGCAAAATTACACATTATTAGACCTTTTATCAGAGTGTGATGAAATACCTGATGCTGAGCCAATACTGTTTTCACTGACATTTTCACGTAGTCTGCTAAGACCTGTTCACACATGCTATGCTATGATCTAGCACCAGCAATTAAACTAGGGTCTCTCCTCTGCTGTGTGCCTAACATCCAATCTGTTTAACCACTTCAGCTCTTAAAGACAAATACAAGAATGGGTGCCCAAGTGGCTCAGTCAGTTAAGTGTCTGACTTTGGCTCAGGCCATGTCTCTTGGTTCCTGGGTTCGAGCCCTGCAGTGAGCTCTGTTTTGACAGTTTGGGGCCTGGAACCTGCTTCAGATTCTGTCCCCGTGTCTCTCTGCCCCTCCGGTGCTGGTGCTCTATCTCTTTCTCTCAAAATTAAATAAACATTAAAAAAAAAAATTTATTTTTTAAAGACGAACACAAGAAGAGAGAGATTCTTTAAGAAGTTTGGGGAATTATAGGGGGTGGAGTATGAAAAATCTGTTTTCATACTACAACCCCAATTTCTGGTCCCTCAGCAAACAGATATTACAGACCCTGTTTTTCACCTGCTGCTAACACAGCAGTGAGTTCACCAAAATATTAGTGTGTCCAGTTTCTGGTCACAATGTAAGATTGCATTATCTGAAGTCTTTGAAATTAAGTATAGTCACTTTAGTCAATAAGATAGCAGAGGAAGTGATATGTGTCACATCCAGGAAAAATATTTAGGACCTGGTAAATAACTTGCTACTTTCCTCTCCTACCTTTAGGGAGACCAAAGAAGCTAAGTTTTGAGCTGAAATGTCTTTCAGGCAGGGTCTCCTTGCCAAACAACAACAGATAGGTAGTATGAAAGAGAAGAGAAATGAATTTTTTGGGTGTTACACCATGGAGAATTGGTGGATATTGAATACATAGCACAATTTAGACTATCTTAGGTCACATCAATATCCGTTCTTCAACCCTATTTCCTTTCCAAAAGAATTCATCATCCCCTACACATTCTTCTGTTTCAGAGAAGCTGACTCCAGCTGTGGCTCCAGTGGGGGTAGATCGTGTTCAGTGTAAGCCAATCATGGTAATACTCTCTTACCAGTCATTGATTAAGAAATTGGAATGTGACCGGCATCTGCCCAGCAAAATGTGAAAAAGTCTGCTGGAAAGTCTCTGTAAAGTTTCTTAAGAGAAAGAAAAAAGAGAGAGAGACAGAGAAGAGTTGCTCCCTTCCTTCCCTAGCTGTTATCATATGTAGATATTCCACGAGCTATCTAGCACTGTGTTACAATTTACATTTATTATCTCAATAAATATGTGTCACTCCATAGTTTCTCTGAGTCAGAAATTCAGGAGTAGCTTAGCTGGGTGGTCCTGGCTGAGGGTGTCTCATGAGGTTGTAGTTGAGACATTTGCTAGGGCTGCAGTCATCTGAAGGCTTGACCAGGGTTAGAGGATTTGCTTCTAAGATGGTTCCCTCAAATGGCAATTGGCAAAAGATCTCAGTTCATTGCTGGCTCTTGGCAGAAGGCTTCATTCAGTAACTTGCCATGTGGGCCTCAACATAGGGTTAACTGAATGTCCTCATGACTTGGTAACTGGCTTTCCCCAAAATGAGTGATCAAAGAGAAATTGTAAGAAGGAAACCACAATGCCTTTGTGTCCTACTTTCAGGAGTAGCACACTGACAGTTCCACTGCATTCTGTTCATTACAAGTGAATCACTTAATACAGCCCACATTTAAGAGGAGGGGAATTGGACTCCACTTTTGCAGGGAGGAGTATTAAAGAATTTGTGGGCATATTTTAAACCAACACAGATGTGACAGCATGAAGTACAGTGGCCATATTGAGATTATGAGGGGCTCCAGCCCAAGGTTCTCTCACATTGAGGAAAACAAAAAGAGAAAGGACCTTGATGACATTACAAGTCAACAGCCTACCCTGGACTACTATTATGTACAAAACAATAATTTTGTAAACCATTTCAGCCTATTTAAGATGGGGTTTAATGACGGTTGTCTCCAGGGTTGATATTCAACATACTTGATGATCAATATACTATATTATAAATTAACTATATATCAATATGTAAATGTAAAAGTTTTTAAATATATTTTCCTTAATTTTTAAATCATAAACATTGTATATATATGTATAAAACTTTATTCAATTATATTTGTACTGCATGTATGCAGGTATGTATGTATGTGTACAGAACTGCTTACCACATGATAAAAACTTGGTACACATTGTTCTTCAAATTATTCTAATAATTTCCAAATAATTTGCTGATTTTTAGAAATCTTTGGTGTTACTTCTTCGAGGCAGCCCTCACTGGATAAATGATACTCCAGTATGAGCCATGATTTCATGGAAAGAGCTGCCTAAAACTCTTCCAACATTTCAACTGAATTGATAGTCATATTAAGTTGCTTGTAATCTAGATAAATTTTCAATTTGTCTTAACACCAACAGTGTCATTCATGGTACCGATTTCTCAGTTTCCACTGAACTGAACGAGTCCACTCAAAATTTTTCTAGGAAAATCTCTTTTAATCATAATTAGATTTTTATGTAATCCATATATATATTAACAATCGAATAGAAAATACCATTTAAAAATAAGACAAAGATAATCCTTCAGGCTAGATGAAAGATGGCAATTAATGTGTGCTCATGTGCCAAGTTGCCTGGATTCAAATACTGGCTTGCCAGACAAATTTTAAATAAATCTCTATACCTCATTTTCTCATTTGTAAAATATGGTTGGGGCTCCTGAGCAGTTAAGAGTCTGTTAAGAGTCCGACTCTTGGTTTCAGCTCAGATTGTGCTCTCACGGTTCATGAGATCAAGCTCCACATTGGGCTTTACACTGACAGTGTGGGGCCTGCTTCTGATTCTCTCTCTCTCTCCATCTCTCTCTCTCTCTCTCTCTCTGCCCCTCCCCCACTCATACTCACTCTCTCTCAAAATAAATAAATACCTTAAAAAAATTTTTTAAATAGAACCTGACACAGAGAAAATGCTACGTAAGTATTAGTATTTTTATTACTAAAATAAATGTTAATGTCCTTGATCAATGGGAATTCGGTGAACTTTTTTCTTCTGAAGTGCGGTTGATATACAATACTACATTAGTTTCAGGTATACGGCATAGTGATTCAACATTTATATACATTGGGAAGTGATCACAACAATAAATCTAGCTACCATCTGTCATCATACAAAGTTATTACATATTATTAGCTATATTCCCTGTGCTGAATCCCCATGTCATATTTTATAACTGGAAGTTTGTACCTTTTAATTCCCTTCCCCTATTTTGTCCATCCTCCTACTCCTCTCCCCTCTGGCAACCACCAGATTATTCTCTGTAGCTGTGAGTCAATTTCTGTTTTGTCTTGCGTGTGTGTGTGTGTGTGTGTGTGTGTGTGTGTTTTGTCTTTTAGATTCCACATGTAAGTGAAATCACATGTATTTGTCTTTCTCTGACTTATTGCACTTAACATAATTCTCTTCTAGGTCAACCATGTTGTCACAAATGGCAAGATTCTTCTTTTATGGCAGAGTAGTATTCAATTGTGTATATACACCACATATATCTTCTTTATTCACCTATCGATGGACACTTAGGTTGCTTCCATATCTGGACTATTGTGAATAATGCTGCAGTAAACATAGAGGTGCATATATATTTTCAAATTTTCATTTTCATCAGATAAATACTCTCAGTGAGTTTTAGTGAAACTCTCACATTAAGTGGAGATGAAATTCAACAAGTATATTAAAAAGTGGTTCCTATATCTCAGCTAACCCTTGACTCCAAACTGCCCCTAGAAGCCATGTATTTTCCTGCAACCTCCCTCCTGTTTTGGGGATGTCTGCAATAGCAGCAGAGAGTATAGAGCTCTAGCTCTCCATGACCGCATTTGCCTCTTCTATGACCTGTGCAACTGCATTTTTCTCCCCTTGTTTTGCTCAAAGCCAAAATTCCACAGAGACTGCAGCTCCCATAAGGAGCAGTGATGTGAGGGTCACTCAGTGGGACTATCAGAAGGGGTTCTAAGTGGACCCTAGGTTTTTGATGCTGGAGTGCCAGCACTTGTCAGACGCCCTGTCTTCCCCAATGGGCTTTCAATTTAACTCTCACCAAGCCTGAGGCCTTGCAGGAAAAGTGGGTCTAAACAATGGGTGCCAGAGCCAGGCCCAGTAGTGACTGGTATGGAAGTCAACCACTCAGAAAGGACACTGGTCACAGTTCTAAAGCAGGGTCATTAACTGTTTAGTTACTTGACCTTAGGAAGTTCTAAACGATTCCAGGGAAGAAACCAGAATAAGGTTCCAGGGCTGCAAGGATAAGGAGAAACTCATGGGCTTGGGGCAGTGGTTCTTTGCTTATTGCCAAAGAAGCATTTAAAAAACAAATAAATGGCAACAGGGGTGCCTGGCCGGCTCAGTCTCAGGGACTCTTGATCTCGAAGTCATGAGTTCAAACAAACAAACAAACAAAACAATCATAATAAAAATAAAGTAAAATAAAAAAAACAAATAAAACCACAAACGACAACAAAAAAATAACCAGTGTTTCCACATCGATGCATAACTGGGCTTCATACAGAGGGAAACTTGTGTTTGAAGATGACAGATGTTAATTTACCTTCACAACACATACCTCAGACCACTCATTGGGAAAAACCTATACAAATGGGGGAAGATCATGGGGCTGAGGGCTGGCCTTATAATGATTTTTGTACATATTTATTATATATTTTTTATTTGTATTTTTAAAACTTATAAACAAAGAATACTAAAATATGACTATTAAGTGAAATAGCTCAAGGTCACAGAGTCCTTCCTTGAAATATACTTGCCTATCTACACTGAGAGAGAATGAATAATCAATGCAAATCCACTGTCTGTGTTTCTTTCTCTAAGACAAATATCTTCCCAAAGAGATAAGACAGAAACGTGTCCCTTTTTACTCCAAATAGAATAAAAGAAAGATGCCCTGAGCATTCAGGATGGGTGGAATTTCACGGAGGATCTGTATCATTCAATATGCAGTTAGAAAACAAAAACCACTGTAGCCTTTTCCACTAGAAGGATTTAAATAAAGGAATTGGTTAAGCCTGTTGGGAAGTCTGGCAAAGAAGGGAAGGTTACTCATTGAGTAGTAATGACTACCATTCCTAGGTTGAGGGAGCAAAATCATTACGCAGAAGCCAAGAGCATGTGCAGCGAAGGCTTTTGTTATTGGATCCCGGCTCCCTGAGCTGCTGCCTGGAGCCCACAAGCCTGGACTGCTGTTGGAGCCACTGTAGCTTCCCTTGTCCTTGTCCCCAACAAGGCTACTATTGTTGCCTCTGCTACCAATCTTACTGCTACTTCCATTCTTTCGTCACTGTTACAGTCTTTGTTGTTTCAACTGCTACTGGATTCACATCTCCCCTCCTCCTGTCTTTTCATTTCCATTGGCAGACTCTGGCCCCAAACCAGCAGGTGAATGTAGATTATGGAATCTAAACACCTTACAACACACAGCAGAGCATATAAATGTGAGGATGACGGTTGAAAACACCTAAGTAAATAACCAGCCTCAGATGTGGTACGGCAGTTAATCACAAGGAACCTAACAAGGTCGGGACATTCCCTTACCTCCCTTGGAAGGTTTTCTGAAGAGACTCAACAGTAAAACTGTAGATAGCCGCTCAAGAATCTTCAGCTCTCAGATGCTGAGGATACAGGACTACATTAGGGGACTAAGAAACTCCAGATAATTGATGGGAAAAAAACAGCCCTGGTAATAAATATCTAAATACTGTGTTTGTGAATGAATTTGATAGAGGGAAAAGGACAAGTGAAATCCTATGCCTTTTTCTCTAAAATTTCTGTCTTGCTGAGATTAAAATACAGTCTTATCCAGGGATGAAAAGCATTATATCTGGAACTCTGAAACAGCATGCCATTCATAATAGGACAGTGTAGATGGAGAGAATAAGGTATAATTACAAATACTAGCCCCCAGTAGAACGTAACAAGGGTGAACACTGTGGAAATAAAGACCATCCAAATGAGGCAAGTGAAAGCGACTTATTCAGAATTTGCTATAGCAAGGAAGTCAGCTACCATCACTTACGGTTTGGCAGAGACTCAAAGGCATGCAGAGGAAAGGGGACAGTTTCATAGTGGAAAAAAGGGAAGCCTTCATAGATGCCCCGAATAAAGGCTGTTGTGTAGGGAAACTGTAGGTGGGCTAATTTGAAATGGGGTATCTTATAGGACTGGTTAGGGGTACAAGTATTGCTTTCTCTGGTTGGTCTTAAGTTATAAGTGGGGACAAAAATTAGGAAAGCTATTAGTTATTAGTCAGGTCTTGGCCATTGGAGGATGGTTGTCACAGAGGTTATTGTTTGGTTTCCTGGACTGTCACTAGAGGATAGCAGTCTGACTTCCTGGAAGTCTGACTTATAGCATGCTGACTTTCTGTGCTGGTTATTGTAAATAATAGATTGGTTTTCTGGGTAGGTCGTTTCAGACTGATGGTAGGGGAGGAAAAAGTTTCCCCTACCCTCTTAGATTTATGATTGGGCTCTGAAAATTAAGTTGATGAAAGGCTGATTAAGAGAAGAAAAACAAGGGCATCTCTCTAGCTGGCTTAGTTGGAAGAGCATTCAACTCTTCATCTCAGAGTTGTGAGTTTGAGCCCCATGTTGGGTGTAGAGATTACTTAAATAAATAAATAAACTTTAAAAAGGAGAGAGAGAGAAGAAAAGCATATAAATCTTATTTAATGTTATATTTTTTACATGTAGCATGGTGTGTGTTGTGGGGTGGGGGGGTGGGGGTGATTCATAGAGGAGAAGTGAAAACCCCAAGGAAGTGGTTAGACTCCAAGGCTGATCTACCATTTTAACCAAGGGCTATACATTATGGTGAAATGACCAGACAATGTGGGAAAATGACTATGAAATATATGAGGGAACGTAATAGAAGATAAGGGTTATTTTAGTAAGGTTTGTTTGGGCAAACTCATCTTGGAGTCAACTCTCTGTCTGTGTTGATAAGAATGTTCTTTTCTTCCTGCTACCAGGAGGGCATCTTTCTCATGGAAATTTATAACCTGCTTTTAGCAGAAAGAGGAGGTCAGAGAGTCCTTCCTGCATCTGCTGTTTCTCAGTTGCCTTCAGATCAAATTTATCAATATGCCAAAATGGCATATTTTAGGTGGCATATTCTAATCTCCTTCATGGGTCAGAGTTCTATTTTTACATATGATATGGCCATTGTCCATTTGTATATTTAGTCTCTCAATTCCAAATTGCAGATGTAGAGTTGAGATTATATTCCTTCTGACATAGACAACTCTATTTAGCCTGCTCCAGAATAAGGTTGTAGGAATTTACTTACTTCATGATGGTTAATGATTCTTCTGAGCTTATACTAAGGTCAAGTTGATTTTTTTTTTGACTTTTTAAAAAAATTTTGTTTCAATCGAGGTTGGTTAACATATAGTGTAATAATGGCTTCAGGAATAGCAGGTCAAATATTAAATAGAGGAAAGCAATGTGACCAATTTTCTCTAAAATATGAAAAAAAATGATAGCTACTTTTTAATTCCACAAGGGGTATTTGAGTTTCCCAAGTTAATACCTGATGCCCCACATGCATCTCTAAGGGGTAGAATTTCAAACTTGATAAAATGGAGAATTTTAGCCAATTATTTTGAGACAGCCCCATAATTGAATTTAGAGCAGATTCTTTAGAATCAGATCCTAAGTAAAAGATTTCAATCCAAGTAGTTTGAAAGGTGATCCTAGGAAGCACTGATAGGCAGTGGAGAAGTAAGACAAGGAAGGAGAAAACCTAGACCAGCTACATTAATTAGCAAGTAAGCACTGGGGCAATTGAAGCTCAGTCAAGCTGGGAGCCTCTGGGAGTTGTCCCATGTGGGAGAGAGGAGGCCAGGTAGTTATCCTCTAATTCCTATCAGTCATTAGCTGAGGTTATTAATTCCCAGGGTTATTAACTCCCCAGCACTTAGAACCTACTCTGCACCTGGGCTAAGAGAAAGCCCTCGGGCAGAGTCATGCGGTAGCAGAAGGACCGCTGTCTGCAGGCATTGAAACAGTAAGTATTGTGGGGATATGAGCGTAGAACTGGCAGTTTTTTCTACACTGGCCAAGAAAATGAGGGCTGCTCCCTATAAAGTACTGAGATCTAAGAGAATTCAAAAATACTTTATAGCAACTTTACATGTTGCCGATCCTCCTTCTTCCTTCCCTGTGGGTATGTGTATATAGTAAATCCCCCAAATATGCCATAGGTCTGACCTTGTTAATATTTATGCCCCAGTGTCAGGCTCTACCTGTTACCTTGTTCTTTCAGAATTGATTGTGGCTGAGTTTGGGGATAAAAAATTATATGTTCCACCATGGAGAACAATAAAAACAAAACCAAGCATAATATTGTAATAACTTTGTATAGTGACAGATGGTAACAACACTTATCATGGTGAGCATTTCATAATGTTTGTAATTGCTGAATCACTATGTTGTACACCTGAAACTATAATATAACATTGTATGTCAACTATACTTCAAATATAAACATGGACCACTAAAATTTGCTAGACTAAAATTCAATCTTGGTTATTTGTAAGTAGGGCATACAAATTTAAGAAAAAACTTGGGTTTGGGGTGCCTGGGTGGTTCAGTCAGTTAAGCATCTGACTTCGGCTCAAGTCATGATCTCATGGTCCATGAGTTCAAGCCCTGCGTCGGGCTCTGTGCTGACAGCTCAGGGCCTGGAGCCTGTTTCAGATTCTGTGTCTCCCTCTCTCTCTCTGCCCCTTCCCTGCTTGTGCTCGCTCTCTCTCTCTCTCTCTCTCTCTCAAAAAATAAATAAACATTAAGAAAAAACTTGGGTTTTAAAATATGTAACTTTAGTGATTAAAGTATACTTTTTTAAAAGGGAAAAAATACAAATATTAGATAGTATTTCCACCAGATTTGATATCCTAAGAGGGACTCATCACTTTTGTTTTGTTTTGTTTTTTCAGTCAGGAATGCATAGCCTGAATCAAATCATGAGGAAACATCAGACAAACCCAAACTGAGGAATGTTCTATAAGATAGAATGGATAATTAGAAAATGTCAATGTTATGAAAAGCAAAGAAAGACAAAGGAATTTTCCAGATCGAAAGAGACTAAGGAAAACATGACAACTAAATGCAGTATGTGATCCTGGAGTCTATCCTTGAAGAAAAAGAAAGTACCACAAAGGAATTACTGGGATGATTCGTAAAATAAAGTATTAATATTATATTTTTGAATTGGATAACTGTACAGAGATTATACAAGAATATATCTTTATTCCTATGAAATAGCACTAAAATGTTGAGACAAAAGGCCACAATGTATGCAAATGTATCTATTCTCAAATGTGTCTTTTTAAAGTGTTGTTTTGAAACTCTTGAATTCAGGGTGGTTTTATAAACGTTATGGGAATTAATGCCTCTTTTGTTACACACACACACACACACACACACACACACTCACACACACACACACAAAGAATTGACTGTGGCAACTTAGCCTAAGGTTTCTGCTTCAGTAGGCAGTATGCCATGGGTGTGGCATTAATCTTTCCTCAGCTTTATGAATATTAAACAAAATGAAATAAAACAAAAAAAATGGATCCCAGCCCTTGCCTGGAATGGAGCTCGACCCAATCAGGGATTTTGTTCTTCTGGGGAACTGCAGTAGAAATAGACAAACAGATTTTCAATAGAACTGATTCTTTCCCAAGCTATTACTAAACCTGGATGACATATTGGCAATCTTTATTGATTGTTGCTCATATATGTCTGATTAGGTAGCATGATGACTTTCCACATAAAAACACTGAAGTCAGAAGGGCTAAGAATCAGAGTAGAACTCTTGGACAGTATGTGTATATGTATTAAGGTGTAGCGGTTAACCTCTCAGGCGCTAGCTGGCAGGCTGCGTTACAAACTTGGCTTCATCACTTACTTGCTGCATGACATTGAAAATGTTCCTTAACTTCTCTAAACCTGTTTGCACATCTGTAAAATGGAAATAATAACAGTGCTACCTTCCAGTCGTTCTTAGGAAGATTTAATGGGATAATGTATGTGACTCCATTGAGATAAAAGTTGTCTGTATATGTCTTAAAACCTAATATCAGTCAGGGTTCACTGAGGGAATAGAGCCACTATGTGTTATTAGACAAGGGGCTTATTACATAAATTAGAGCTTACACACTGTGGGGGAAACGGAGGCAGTAAAGACCTGCAAGGGGAAGTTGGAGGAATAGTCACTGACAATCCCCCCAGAGCCCAGGGGTCACTGGGCAATTTGAAGCTGCAAGGAAATCTGAAAGTCAAGCACATCTATCAGCCAAAGTGAGCCTGTGAATGGGGAGCTCACTGAGCACTCCATGGGAAGCTGTACTCTCTGCAGATACAACATCTACGTGTCTATTGGTGTGTGTCTATTATGGTAGGCCTGCAGCTGTTACCGGCCAGCAGTCCTAGCGGGTAGAAGGAAGAGCCTGGTGCAGAACAGACGAGTGTGGACAAGCTGGACCCACTGAGCACCTTGACATCTGCTTATCACCATGTGGGATGGTGAAGACCTTGAGACATACGGCGACTATCTCACTTCTGCCTCTGAAATCATAAGAGAACTCTTGTGGTGAACTCAAACCTGGAATCATACAGGGAAGGGGGTTCTGGGAAACATACTTCCCAGATGAGCCAACTGATAATGCAACAACGCAGCATACACTAAATAATCCTGACTTTAAAAGTACAGTTTATTTCTGTCTCACGTAAAAGAAGCCTGGAGGTGGTCATTCCATAGGGACAAGGATGTAGCTCTTTAGATCTTTTTGCACTGCTATCTATAGCGGGCAGCTTTACTCTACAGTCTAAGAGTGACAGTGAAGCTCCAAAATTCATGTCCTCATTCCAGTCAGAAGGAAGGAGGAAAAAGTAAAATGCTTTTTTAAAGCCCTTGCTGGAAAAGTCACACAGCTGCAAGAGATCCTGGGAAATATGACCTTTATTTCAGGAACTCTTCTACCTACCTAAAACTTGAGAGAAAGAGAAAGCAAATATTAGGGGATAAATAGCTGTTTTTTGCCACAATCCACTCATTGACCTGATCCTTCTTTCCACATAGAGACTCTGTCCCTTTGAGGCATGCACCACCAAAGTGCCATCTGGTCACTGCATTAAGCTCAAGGTCCAGAAACTCTAGGTGACATTCAGTCATCTCCATCATAGCAGGATGTAGCTGCTCACCATCCAGAAATCCATAAACTAAAAGCTATTTGCCCTGCCCCCTCATTCAAGCTCAATTTATAATGGTGAAAAAAGAATAGGATACATTTTATTAATATATGTATATATATTTTAACATCTATTCACTTTTTGAGAGACAGAGTGCAAGAAGGGCAGGGGCAGAGAGAGAGGGAGACACAGAATCTGAAGCAGGCTCCGGGCTCTGAGCTGTCAGCACAGAGCCTGATGCGGGGCCTGAACTCACAAACCACAAGATTGTGACCAGAGCTGAAGTCGGACACTTAACTGATTGAACCACCCAGGCTCCCCAAAAGAACAGGACAATCTTAATTAAAATTCTAGTTGGATAAGGGTAAGATGGAAAACTTTTACACAATACTGGCACTGGTGTATAGAAGTTATCAAATTCTGCTGGAAGGAATTACAAAGACTCCCTGGCCTAGAAATAGAGTTCCTTCATTAGCTTACTAAGCATCCCTTAGTTCTTCTGCCTGTGGTAAACTCCTTCACTTACTGTCCTTGTCATGGGCAGTAAAAAATTCCCCAAAATTCATGTGTTGAAGTGCTAATGCCTTAATGTGGCTGTATTTGGAGATAAGACATCTAAGGAAGTAATTAAGGCTAAATGAGGTCAAAAGGAGGTGTCCTAATCCAATATAAGTGGTGTTCTTAAAAGGAGAGAGACACCAGAGGAAAGGCCATGTGGGTACACAGAGAGCTGTTGACACTCTAAGGAGAGATGCCCCAGGAGAAGCCAAACCTGCTAACACCTTGATCCTGGACTTCTAGTCTCCAGAACTTGGAGAAAATAAGTTTCTGTTGTTTAAGCCACCTAGTCAGTGATATTTTGTTATGGTGGCCCTAGAAGGGGTAATACAGTCCTTACGGTCCCTACCTTTGCTATCTCAGGAGTTCCTCCTTGTAGGCAATATAATTCGTTCAAATAGGAATTTTTTTTTATTTACTTTCAGTTATTCCTTGTCTTTATAATCACAGCCAAAGACCTGTCCAGGTATCTTTTAGGCCTAAAGACTGGTCTTTTACTCATTGGTTATAGTATTCTGCCCATCCATTTCTCTCTCAATTTAATGAACTATCTGTCTCTAGCCTGTAAGGCTTTGCTAAATGTGTTAAGAAGCTGTCAATACAGACAAAAATCATTAATCTTTCCAATTGTTTCCCTTAAAGCTACAGTCTCAGCACATGGTCTTTTCAAGCTAAAGCAAGGAAATGTTTGCCACCAACTGATTATCCTGCAATACTGAGTCTATGACACATGCTGTCCAACTTGTAAACCAGTTCCATACCATATTTTCAGTTTGTGTTAGGTGCAGTACCCCACATCTAAGTCTTTAATTCGTATCTCTTGGGAATCCATTTATCATGAAACATAGAAACCTAAAAACAATGCATTGTAAGTTGTAAGTTGTAAGATGGAAGTTTCTTCTCTTTTATATATGTTATGTCAGAAGTTAATGGGGCAGGGCCTGAAAGCATGTCAGTCCTCAAAGACTCATTCTTTTATCTTTTATCTTGTTGCTCTTCCATCCTCAAACCTTTTCAAAACCCAAAGCTTCTAGCTAGTGGAAAGAAGAAAGAAGTGAAGAAGACCATGTCTTCTCTCTTTAAAGACAATTTTACAGGGGCACCTGGGTTGACAATCAGTTAAGCATCTGACTTCGGCTCAGGTCATGATCTCAACAGTTCATGAATTCAAGCCCTGCATCGGGCCCTGTGCTGATGGTTCAGAGCCTGGAGCCTGCTTCAGATTCTGTGTCTCCCTCTCTCTCTGCCCCTCCCCTGATTGCGCTCTGTCTCTCCCTCTCAAAATTAAAGAAACATTTAAAAAAATAATAAAGACAAATTTCCAGAGTTGTCCATGATACTGCTTTTGCCCATACCTATTGGTTAGAACTCAGTTCTATGGCAGTACCTAGCTGAAAGTATTCCTTTTCAGCTAGGAGTGGGGATACACTGAATTGCCAAGCTATTAGAAAGAAGAGGCCAAAAAGATATTCTCTCTCTCTTTGGGTACACTGCCCAGAAAAAGTAGTCACCAATTTCAATTGTGTCCTATGGGTAGTAATTTAGTTATTTGGCATACCTACCTGCAAGGGCGGCCAGACAATAAATGAGTTTTATTACTAAGGGGAAGACAAGAATAGATAGATATACGGTGAAAAACAGCGGTCTTGGCTAGGGTGTGCAAATCGTATAGCACAGTGACAATCATAAAGTTAAGAATTCGATAAATGTTAACTATTATGCATGTCAAAATGTGACCCACGGAAGACCCTACACAGGGGCCTTGTTTCACTCCTATTTGGAGAACTTCTCTTTTTAACAGCCTTTTTTTTTTTTTAGAGCAGTTTTAGGTTTGCAGAAAAATCGAGTGGAAAGTACAGAGAGTTGCCAAGTACCTCTTGTCCCCATACATGCCAAGCTTCCCCCATCTTCAATGAATAATCTTTTATATTCAGTATATAGAAGTGAAACCTAACCATCCATTCTTCAATTGTCATTATCAGCACAAAAAACTCAGCTGATATTTGAGTATGAAGCTACTTCACTACAACTTGAAGAAATCTTATTGTACAAACTATATACATAAAGAAACCTGGAGTGGCATTTTAAGGAAGAAAGCCAATGTTCTCTATAAATTCTTAAGTTCATATTATTAGCATATTCATGAATATTAAACAATGAAAGTAAAGCAAAGATCAATGATATATTTATTATACTTCTGAGGATATGTTCAGTGTGAATAAGCATATTCCATATTATAGTTTTCTATTTGGAGATCAAATAAAAATTAATATTGCCTTAAAAACACAAAGAACAGCATTTTTAATTTGACCACTTCTTTGCCAATGGTAAAATGAAAGATTTAGTGATTCTCCACTGAGTACAATCATGGGTCGGACAAGTAGCATTTCACAGGCCATGGAAAGGTTACCCTACTCACTGACTCCACTCCTCAAATACTCTTCTGTCTGACTCTTGATACCTGAAATTCCTTTGAAAAGAGTTAAAACCTTTTATTTCACAAAGGTTTTCTTTTTTTTAAGTTTATTCATTTATTTTGAGAGACAGAGTGAGTGCGAACAGGGGAGGGGGAGAGAGGGAGAATCCCAAGCAGGCTCCACATGGTCAGCGTATAGAGATCGATGTGGGGCTCGAACTCACGAAACCATGAGATGATGACCTGAGCCAAAATCAAGAGCCAGGCGCTTAAGCGACTGAGCCAGCCAGACGCCCCTCACAAAGGTTTTAAAGGAAAAAACATTTTTAGAGACCAAAAATTGAGAACTTAATGAAAACGTGCTACTGCCAAATACAGAACCCATTTGGACACTCTAAGTAGGCTCTTGGGAATGAGGTTTAAGGGAGGAAAAATGGGATAGTCTTTGACATCAAAAGATCATAAGATCTTTTTTGATCATGTGATCAAAAGATCATAAAGATCTTTTTTGAACATATGATCCAAAGATCATAAAGATCATCTCCCCCATGTAGGAAAGCAAATTCTCAGAGTGGCATCACGGGCTATTGATTCCTAGTTTAATCAGCTGTGTATGCACTGAGCAGGTTGGAAGTAATCTACTGTGCATCTGGTGCCCATCTCTGCATTATGGCACCCAACTACCTCAGCTAAGTATGTGAGGTCCCCCTCTCAGATCAGAGTGTCTAGTTTTATTCGTCATGAATCAGGATTATTTAAATACGTCACGTCTGCATCGGGGTCACAGGCTGGGTGTCCAGGTCTGTTAAGTGAAGTTTTATCAAAAGTAAAGAGTAAATGCAATTATGCCTTGAGAGTGCAGATTAATGTGAATAGGCTTTGGTCAAGGTATAAATAACTGATGATAGATCCTGTCGTATTTTGTTTGAAGAGAAAAAAGAACAATGAGAATTTAACAAAAGTTTGGTGCTTTAAACAGTAAGTGAGCCAATCTCAAATGTAGATGTGTGGGAGAACAAAGTATAGGAGAAGCAAGAAACAGAAAGGAGAGTCACACACACTAGAACATGAGGCATTCAGATACAGCTATCTCTCTCACAGGTTGCCACATTGTCTGAATTCCACTAGTCTTTCCTTTACCTCTTTAAGTATTTTGGTGTTAAAGAATTCACTTTTAATTTATTAATAACTTAGAAAGAAGTAACATTCCAAAAATTAGCTAACTGAGGATTTGGAAAATAAAAGATGTTGTATAATAAAGAAACTTGAAAGGGATGAAAGCATTAGAAAGGAAAAGTGCCAACATGAGTTTCACCTAGTTCATGATCCAATCCACTGCTCTTGAGGTAGTTAAGTTGCAATCTTGAATTATTAAATTCACTTTGCTACAGAATCACACAAAATGTTGTTTTCTTGTAGTTCGGGTATCAAGTAGTACCCCTAATTTAATATCGGAATGATTTTTTAAAGTTTATTTTTTGTAATCCCTACACCCAACATGGGGCTCAGACTCACAACCTTGAGATCAAGAGTTCCATGCTCTTCCGACTAAGCCAACCAGCACTTCTTAATATCAGAATAATTTCTTTAGTCACAGAACAGGTCTTTTCTGACTCCAATCCAAGGAGACTCCTTTGTGCCCAAAGGAATTGCTCTTCACCAACTTCACCTGAGTTTGTGAGGAATTTCTTAAAATTTTCCAAAATCAGTATTCTTTAGCTCCTCTTAATTTCAAAGTTTTTTTTTCTTTTGAAATTTGCAATTCAAATTTCAACTGCAACTGAGATTTTTTTCTTCCATTCTTTCCAGAAGTAGGTAACTAATTCCCTTGACATTATATTCATCTCCATTTTGCAAAAGGATCCTGCCTGGGCAAGGAAAAGTTCTAGGGGTACTAAAAAATGTAAATTGCCACTTGTACCAAAGAGATACCTACTCCTGCACCAGGATTTTATCCTCAAGTCTCATTTACATCTAAATTGGAGTAAGAAGGCAGAGTAGAAGGAAAACTCCACCTGCGTGCCCCCACTCCCCTCACCCCCCAATGGAGAAATAGAAGTATACTTGTCATTTACTAAGTTTGAAATTAGTCTACTGTAGGAACATTGTAGCTTCCCTTTTTACTGTCATGGTTTTTTATGCTAATTTAGTTCCTGGTAGTGATTAACAACAAGACTCCTAAAGAGGAAAATCCCCTGTCTTAGGTTTGTCTTCAGAGCCGGAGAAAAAAAGTGAGACATGACCCATCTGCATGTGAGAAAGAAGGCAACAGCCTACTCAGCAAGGAAGAAAAGAGAACACAGGCTGGCACTGACACAGGGCCCTGTGGCTGAGCAGTCCTACAGCCCATTTGTGAGTTCTCAACTAGCTGTCATAACATTCTGAATTGATTGCCTATGATCGTTAGTCTTAACATTAGTTTTTTCTCATCAGTTCACTCAGTTCTGCGTAGATCTTGTTCCACAGGATCTAGGGTTAGTCGGTTTCCGCAAAGTCATGGCTTCTGATCTAAAAATAATCTAAAAATCACAGTTTAGTCCTCCAGTACAGTCTGACAGGGTGTAAGCAATGCTAGCTCAGAAGCCTGTACTGATGAGTCTACTCATTGCAGTATTAATAATTAGAGTACCTGGTGGGCCCCTGGGTGGCTCAGTTGGTTAAGCATCCACCTTTGCTCAGGTCATGATCTCGCAGTCTGTGAGTTCGAGCTCCACGTTGAGCTCTGTGCTGACAGCTCGGAACCTGGAGCCTGCTTCGGATTCTGTGTCTCCCTCTGTCTCCTCCCTACCCCACTCTCTCTTTCTGTCTCTGAAAAATAAACAAACATTAAAAATTAAAAAAAAATAATATTTAGAGTACCTGGTACAATCCTATTCATGAGGCTCTGAGGCTGTCTTTGCCAAAGACCCCACTTGTACTTGTAGCATATGCAATGCCCTTAGGTGAGCATGTGAGGAAAGCAGAAACCACATGTTGATGATAAGACTGAATGGCTCTGATTAATTCATAATACTAGCCAATAATATCAGAATGGAGAATAAAATTCTTTATAGGATAAACTACATAACAATTTCATTAAATATTAATCAATGTTTTCCTGAAGGTAAGAACATATGAGGGACAGTGAGAACGTTGACAAATCTTCTTCTACATAAAGTGTACACAGTATCTGAAACATAGTTATATTAACAATATTTTACTTCAAAATTAATCAAAGGGAAGGTGCTCAACATCACTACTCCTCAGGGAAATGCAAACCAAAACCGCAATGATAAACAAAAAGAACGTGTGTTGGCAAGGATGTGGAGAAAAGGAAACCCTTGTATGCTGTTGGTAGGAATGTAAATTGGGACACCCATTATGGAAAACAGTATGGAGGTTCCTGAAAAAAATAAAAAATATAACTACCATATGATCTAGCAATCTTTCTTCTGTGTGTGTGTGTGTGTGTTTGTGTGTGTGTATATATATATACACACATATATATGTATATGAAGTGAAATTAATATCTCAAAGAAATATCTGTGCCCCCATGTTCACTGCAGCACTATTCACAAAAGCCAAGATATGGAAACAACCTAAGTGTCCATCAACAGGTGAATGGATAAAGAAATATACACAACAACTATTATTCAACCTTTAAAAATAAGGAAATCCTGCCATTTCCACGGTATTGTGACAACATGGATGAACCTAAAAGACATTATGTTAAGACAAGAAAGAAGCTAGACACAAAAAGAAAAATACTGCGTGATCTTACTTAAATGTAAAAACTTAAAAAGTCACATTCATAGAAGCAGAGAGTAGAATGAAAACGGGGAAGATGTTGGCCAGTGGGGAAAATGGGGAGATGTTGGCCAAAGGGTACAAATTTTAGTTATGTAGTATGAATTAGTTCTAGAGATATAATGTACTGTTGGTGACTAGAGTTAATAATGTTGTATGGTATACTTGAAATTTTCTAGGAAAGTAGATCTCAGGTTTTCTTAATACACATACATACAAAACGTTAATTAGATTGACTGTTGTAATTATTTTATTATGTATATGCATACCAAAAATCATGTTGTACACCTCAAATATGTATATAATTTTCATTTTAAAAAAATTAAAAATAAAATTAACAAAGAAAGTTATACTTCTGTATCATTGGGAGGTTCTTCCTATGCACCTCTTAAAATAGTGTTGAACTCATTACAAAATAAGGCATATAAAACTTCATTTTTAGCTTTCTCTTTTAATAAGGTAAAAGAACAAATCTTTGTGATTGCCAAGGGAACTTCTGGGAAATCCCTAACACGATGTAAATGTAAAAGACATCTTGAGTTTTTTCCCCTGAATTTAGGCTATAATCTTGGAAGAAAAAAAAGAAAAACCTATCAGAGAAGATGTGGTCCCTTGATTAAGTTAGGATGATAGGCACCTCAAAACAATGAATGATTATAGCTATTAATCAAAGCATCAGTAAAGTAATTTAGGATAAACTAGCAGAAGGTAACACAATTGCAAACAACCTTAGCTTTTTCAGAAGTGAGACACTAAAAAACAATTAAATATAGCACAAAGCAAAGAACATTATTTTGGTGAGATAACAAATCTTTTCTATCTGTCAGAAGGTAAAAAATAACATTCTATTTTTGTAGAAAAGGAAAATGCATCAAAAAATTCACATGGAATTTTAAGGGACCTCCAATGCGGCTTGAAAAAGAAGAACAAAGTTGGAGGACTCACACTTCCTGATTTCAAAACTTGTTATATAGCTACAGTAATCAAAACAGTATGGCACTGGCATCAAGACAGGCACATAGACCAACGGAATAGATCTAGAGATTCCAGAAATAAACCTTCACACATATGCCCAAATGATTTTTTTGACAAGGATGCCAAGGCATTCAATAGGGAAAAGACAGTCTTTTCAACAAACGTTTTGAGAAAACTGGATATCCACATGCAAAAGAATGAAGTTGGACCCTTACCTTACACCATACAGAAAAAAATAAAAAAGGATCCAAGATCAGAAAGCTCAAACTATAAAACTCTTAGAAGAAAATATAAGAGAAAATTTTCATGACATTGGATTTGGCAGTAATTTCATGGATATACACCAAAAACACAGATAACAAAAGAAAAAAAATAAAGTGGACTACATCAAAATTTAAAACTTTTGTGTACCAAAGGAAACAATCAACAGAATGAAAAGTCAACCAATGGGATAGGAGAAATATCTGTAAATCATATTATCTGATAAGGGGTAAATATCCAGAATATATAAAAAATACCTACAACTCAACACCACCACAAGCACAATAACAAACAACCCAATTAAAAAATGGACAAAGGACTGCTTTCTCCAGAGAAGACATACACATGGCCAACAAGTAAATGAAAAAATGCTCAATGTCACTAACCATTAGAGAGATGTGTCTGAAAGCCACTGAGATACCACTTTATACCTGTTAGGATGGTTGCTATTATGAAGACAAACAAAAAGCAGAAAATCACCAGCCTTGGCAAGGATGTGGAGAAATCAGAACCCTTGTGTACTACTGGTGGGAATGTAAAATGATATAGCTATGATGGAAAACAATACGGTAGTTCCTTAAGAAATTAAAAACAGAGTTGTCATACGACTCAGCAACACCACTTCTAGGAACACATCCAAAAGAATTGAAAGCAGGGTATCAAAGAGATATTTGGATATTTGTATACCCATGTCCATAGCAGCATCATTCACAATAGTTAAAAGGTAGAAGCAACCTAAATGTTTGTCAATGGAGGAATTAATAAACATAATGTGGTATGTATATATAGATATACATACCACATGATTTTACATACCACATACATACTATATTATTATGTATTACTTTATACACACACATACAATGAAATGTTATTCAGTCTGAAAAAGGAAGGGAATTCTGACACCTGCTAGCTACAACACGGATGAATCTTGACAACATTATGCTAAGTGGAATAAGCCAGTCACAAAAAGATAAATACTGTAAGTTTTCACTTGTATGAGGTATCTACAGGGTCCAATCACATAGAAACAGTAACTACAACGGTGGCTGCCACAAGCTGGGGAGAGTGGGGAGTAAGAGATTTTTTAATGGGTGTGTAGAGTTTCAGTTTTGCATAATGAAAAAGTTCTGGAGATTGTGAATGTGAGTATATTTAACACTCCTGAACTATACACTTACAAATGGTTAAGAGAGTAAATTTTATGTGTAATTTGTCACAATTAAAAAAATTCATTTATGGGGCACCTGGCTGGCTCAGTTGGTAGAGCATGTGACTCTTGATCTCTGGGTTGTAAATTCGAGCCCCACACTGGATGTAGAGATGACTTAAAAACAAATCTTCAAAACTAATTTTTTAAAATCTGAATAACACTGCCAAGACCAAATTTTATCATGTTTAAAATAATTTTTTTAATGTTTATTTATTTTTAAGAGAGAGTGACGGGGGGGGGGGGGAGGGGCAGAGAGAGAGGGAGACAGAACCCTTAGCAGGCTCCAGTCTCTGAGCTGTCAGCCCAGATCCTGACACAGGGCTTGAACCCACAAAACGCAAGATCATGACCTGAGCCGAAGTCGGACGCTCAACTGACTGAGCCACCAGGTGCCCCTAAACTTTATCATTTTAATAGAAAGAAAACCAGGGGCGCCTGGGTGGCTCAGTCGGTTAAGCCTTTGACTTCAGCTCAGGTCATGACCTCACCGCCCAGGAGTTTGAGCCCCACGTCATCGGGCTCTGTGCTGACAGCTCAGAGCCTGGAGCCTGCTTCAGATTCTGTGCCTCCTTCTCTCTCTGCCCCTCCCCCACTTGTGCTCTGTCTCGATCAAAAATAAATAAATGTAAAAAGCAATTTTTTAAAAAGAAAGAAAACTAAATTATATTTTCATTAATATTTGGCAGGAAATGATTAACAAGCTCCTTCTAAAATTTTATTTATGATAATCAAAACTGAGCAAACTTTGCAGAGCTTTTTCTACAATATATTTGTTATTGTTTTTCCAACTCACTCCTTATTTTCAGATATTGCAGGTTTTCAAAACCACATCAAATAAGGTTCCCATTCTGCATATCATTTACCATTTTTTTGTAACCATTTAAGTTTCACCATGAGATCTCCTTTCACATTCTTGGCCAACCAGAGATATTGGGATAAAACTATTATCAATTTCCCTTGATAAATAAAACACATCCCATTACCATTACATCTGGTTATATCTCTCTGCCACTATTGCTCCTTGAATAGCATGCCATTTATTAAGTTACTGTCTTCCAGCCCCGAGCCCACCTTTCTGTATTTTGCTTTGTGATGCTAAAGCTAGGATTCTTCAAGCAACATTTCTGCTTTGCCAGATGGCTCCATTTTAGCCTTCGTTAACAGAGGTGGTTAGAGGGGAACTGCAAATCTAGAGGAAGAAGGAAGGATACTCCCCTTCCTATCTGCTTCCTGTCTAATCGTGCTTCCTGTATTACCCCAGCAGTGCTTCTTCACGCTGACAGCAGCAGTTCCTTCAGATCCTTCTAGTAGCAGCAACTGACTCCAGTGTGCACTATTCCTGACAGTGGCAGAATGAATGTTAACGTGCTTCCAATGTTCTCAGAGGCACCAGCACAAACCGAGTGGCCCCCCCCAGCAACTCTTCCACAGAAGTCTCGACTTTTGCTCCATCGGATCTCTCCTCTAAATTTCTAAGTTTTAGTAATTCCAACCTCTTCCCTTTGTTGCTTTAGTACTAGGGGTGTTGGCTGTTTACCACAATTGCTACTTCCATGATATGCATGCTGATCGCTCACCAACAGATTTTGAAAGAAGTGATGTGACAGGGAAGAGACAAGAAATTCTTGCCAACACCAGATTTCTAGCCTCCAGAACTCTGAAAATAAAACTTTTGTTGTTTTAAACCACTTAGTTTGTAATGCTTTGTTAACAGCAGACCTAGGACACCAATACACATGGTAACTATTTTGGGAAAACCTATAGTTTTCCTCTTGTGTCTTTTGCCTTTACTTTCACAGTCAACACTTCTGATGCTTCCGGTCACCAGAAGTGTGGGGTTTTTTTTTCCTCCACACCAAGCAATTCTACAACACCAGCTAGTTGTCCTACAATTGAATTCAATTCTGATGCTGTCTGCCTGGAGATGGCATTAACATCCCACAGGTTCACAGGCCAAGTCCCACAAGGCGGCTCCCAACTTCAGATGCTAATTGCAAGTAGTAGGTCCCCCAGGTCATCCACAACTTGGCTACAGATCAGGGGCTTCTCACGGCCTCCTCCCCCTTGGATCTGATTATTTGCTACAACAGTTCTCAAGAACTCAGGGAACCACTAGTTTATCAAAGGACATGGTAAAGGATGCAGGTAAACAGCCAGATGAAGAGATCCATAGGATAAGGTCTGAGAGGGTCAGGAGTACGGTGGCTGCCGTCCCCAGGAAGGTGGGGTGTGTTCCCCTGCTAGTACACGGATATGTTCAGCAACCTGGCAGCTCTGCAGATGCTACTGTGATTTTGACGGAGGCATCATCCCCTGGGCATGGTCAACCGTTACCTCCATTTTCAGCCCTTTTCCCTTGGCAAGAGTCTAGGGGGAGGGGTACCAGGCTGAGAATTCCAAGCTCCGTCTTCCTGGTGGCAAGCCTTCATCAAGTGCCATTCGATAGCCCACCCAGGGTCACTTCATTAGAACAAAAGACACTCGTCTTACCCAGAAAATTATGAGTTACAGAAGCCCTGTGCCAGGAACTGCGAGGCAGAGAACAATTTATATTTTCTATTATCTCATAGTAAGAAAAATGATAAAATGATATATATGATAAAATGCGATACTAAAATTCATGCACGTCAGAGTTGTTTAGACTACCTGTAGTCTTAATTACCTATGTTACATGTGCATTTTAAACCAACTAACTACTATTTCACAGAGAGAACCAAGAGGTAGGATATTAATACCTCTTACATGTAAGCATTTTAGCACAGCAGTGCAGCATATCCATGATGACCCTCATAACCACATACACACGTTACTTTAACACTTTCTTGAGGTAGCAAAAATGAACATTTCCAGCCTTTTATTGACATATAAACATAAGAAACAAAAGTATAGATTATATTTAATGACCAATGCCTCTCGGTTTTCTTTTTTTTTTAAGTTTACTTATTTTTGAGAGACCGAGAGAGAGCGGGGGAGGTGCAGAGAGAGAGGGGGACAGAGAATCCTAGCAGGCTCCACTCTGTAAGCGCAAAGCCCAACGTGGGATTCGAACTCACCAACTGTGAAATCATGACCTGAGCTAAAGTTGGATGCTTAACTGCCTGAGCTACCCAGTCTCCCTGTGTTTTTTTTTTTTTAAGTGTATTTATTTACTTTTGCAGTTTTCTATCATATTTAGAAATTATTTAGGTAATCAAGAATGGACCATTAATTAACTAATAGTAAGTTAACTAAGGATCTTGGAGATTTTGTTTGAGCTCACATGTTATGGAATATAATTACTGTTGATATGAAAAAGTTGGTCAGAATTAGAATTCAATTTAATTGAACATATAATTTTACATATTTCATAATCTTGAGTGCTTCTATTATGCTCTCTACTGACTAAATCAAAAACAGTTCTTTTAAAGCTAAAACTGTCAAACTGGTCCCGTTTGTCCAAGGATTCACTGTAGTTCAATGAACTTGGATTCTTATATAAGTGCATCTAAGCTAGGAGTTTTATTAGAACTAGGGTTCTAGAACCCTAGAATTCTAGGGTTTCTTTATGGATTATAAGCTTTTTCATTAGTCTCTATAAACCAGCCAAATTAGAGCTCCTTTACTTTTAGAAACTTCATAATCAAATTCATTAATACACCCTGAAGGTAAGATGTTATTTCATATTCAGGCAATGGGACGTATAGGCTATTTTAAATTACAGATACAAAGATACACTGAGAACTGTTTACATCTACAAACTTACCCGTGGGTAAAAAGTAAATCCAGAACACAAAAACTCACCAGTCCAAAGACAAGTCTTCTTTCCAATGGACACAGTGTATTTGCTTAACTTATTCGAATTCACAAATTATTAGATAAGCAAGCAAAAGAAAAAAAAAAGACTAATAAACCAAAATCCCTGCCATATCCCATTCAACAGAGAATAGATTCCCATCACGTCAATACAGATTACCAAATGGTCGGATTATAAAACCAAGTTTCCAATCATTGCTGCTACCAAAGGGAAATAATTTATCAGCTATATGCAAACCAGAACTGAAACCAAACTTGGCCAAGAATCAGAAACAAAAACAAAACACAGAGTCAGAGAAAAAAAACATGGAGATGCAGGTGAATTACTGAAGGTAAAATTATATTGCTGCTTGGAATTCACTCTGAAGATCAAAAAGGGAAGTACCTTAAATAACCCGAGAGGTACACTCCTTGAGCAAGGCAGTTTCACTGGCTCTAGTATGAGTCCACTTGGGCATCTCGGTGAAACAATTTTCATAACTGTCAAAGTATAATTTTATTTCTAAAACCTTAGAAATGGCTCAAACACACATAGAATGATACGATCAATAATTTATTTCATTAATGAGGGAAATAGTAAAATTGTAAAGCTGATTTAGAGGAGAATTAGAGAAATTAAGAACCATTTAATAAACATCAGGAAAGATATAAGTTTGAGACAAAAATATTTAAAATCTTACTGGTCAATAACTCTATAACCTATGATGGTATTTTTTTCTATAGAAAATTAATTATTTGCATGTCTTCCAGAAAAAAAAAATCTACAAGGTGATATGTACCTTCATAGCCTTAAATCGTTGTTAAATAATCCTAGAACTAGAGAGATCCTATTCACAGGTGAAATATAACACTGAAAGGACATGCAATCATCCTTTTCCTTTAGTTCCAAGTTTGGGGGACACCTGGGTGGCTCAGTCAGTTAAGTGTCTGACTCTTGATTTTGGCTCAGGTCATGATCTCACAGTTGGTGAGTTTGAGCTCCACTGACAGTGCGGAGCCTGCTTGGAATTCTCTCTCTCTGCCCTCCCCACCCTCTGTCTCTCAAAATAAATAAGTGAACTTAAAAAATATTTTTAGTTTCCAATGTGGGATAATTTTTCTTAACAGGAAAGAAAATCAAAGTAAAGTGTGGGGGCGCCTGGGTGGCTGTCTGGTAAGTGGTCAACTCTTGATTTCAGCTCAGGTTATGATCTCACAGTAGAGCTCTGTGCTGGGCATGGAACATGTGTGAGCATGTGCACTCACTCTCAAAGAAAAGTGTGAAAAAAATTAGTTCAAATTTAGTTCTGCTGTAGATTTTTGTTTATTTTTAGTAACTTCCGCCACATTTCTGCAGATTGCTGAGATGCCAAACCAGGTAGAGCCCACAGGTCATCTAAAATTACTTTCACTGAGAATTTTCCCTTAATTTATTAGCAAAGACAACAATTATAGTACTTTTAATTTCCTTGTAAGCAGATAAATGCTAATGTTTCTTTAAGAGGAACACTTTTAGCTAAGTTTCTAAAAATGGAGAAATGGTGTTGAGGCAGATCAGGTTGTAATACAACTCCCACATTCCATGCCTCTCCACAAACAAACATGAATAATCTTCTACACCTACTTATGCCTGTATCATATGCAAAACTTACTTCTGGCTCTTTCACTCAATTACAACTTAGTTACATGTGTTGAGGTATTTACTCTCTCTCGTCTATCCCAAGACCCTATGTCTTTCAGCATAGAACAGTGGTTCAAGGGCAGCACAATTCCTTCTAACTCTGTGAGCTTGCACATTAAACCTTTCTGACTCACTTTCTTTACCTTGTTTTAAGGTCATCCAGGTAGTGGTTATTATTTTGTATAAGACTTACCCAAGAAACTTGTTAAAATGAAGACTCCTAGATTTGTATTCTAGGAACTGAGATTAGCTCATGGTGGTGCCTGAGTGGTTCAGCTGGTTGAACATCCAACTCTTGAATCAGCTTAGGTTATGATCCCAGGGTCGTGGGATTGAGCCCCAAGTCTGGCTCCATGCGGAGTATGGAGCCTGCTTAAGATTCTCTCTCTTCCCTGTCTGTCTCTCTCTCTCAAAAATAAACATTTAAAAAAATAAAAATTAAAAAAAGGGGGCACCTGGGTGGCTCAGTCGGTTAAGCATCTGACTTCAGCTCGGGTCATGATCTCACGGTTCATGAGTTCAAGCCCTGCATGGGGCTCTGTGTTGACAGCTCAAAGCCTGGAGCCTGCTTCAGATTCTGTGCCTCCCTCTCTCTCTGACACCCCCTCCCCACACACACATACTCACAGTCTGTCTGTATGTCTCTCCCTCAAAAATAAACATTAAAAAAAAATAATTAAAAAAAAAGATTCTCTTTCTGCCCCTCTCCCCCGGCTTATGCTCTCTCTGTCTCTAAATTAAAAATTAATTAATTAATTAATTAAAAAAAAAGAACTGAGATTAGCTCAGGAATCTGTACTTTTACCTATACTTTTTAGGGAATTCTTATGCATGTGGTCATTAGCACACCTTTTGAGACTAGGGATTGAAAGCTGGTTTTCCATACCAACTGGTATGAAGCCAGAAACCAAAATAGAATGATTGGTAACTATAGTATTGAAAGGATATGGGGTTGGCCTAGCCCAAGTGGCAATTGTTAAGAAAAGGGTGCCTAGGTGGCTCAGTCATTAAGTATCGTCAGATGGTCATGATCTCATAGTTGGTGAGTTCAAGTCCCACACTGAGTGAGCATGAACCATGCTTCGGGTGAGCTTGAGCCTCACTTCAGGTGAGCTCATGACCTATTTCAGATGCGCTTGTGATCTGCTTTGGGTGAGCTTGATCCCCACATCAGCTGAGCATGAACCCTGCTTCGGGTGAGCCCCAGCCCCACTTTGGGTAAAAACATGAGCCCCAGGTGAGCCCTTTTTCCCTCTCTCTCTTTCTCTTTCTCTCTCTCTCTCGCTCTGCCCTTCGTGGGATGCTATCCCTCTCTCTCTCTCTCTAAAAAATAAAAGAAAGAAAAGAAAATGGGTATAGTGATTCATACACAGCAATTTCAGGGATTAAAAGAAAAGCACAGATAATTAGCCATTGTAATATGAGTGCTGCCAAAAGATGCCGCATTCCAGGTATCAATGGTTTTAGCTTCAGAATAGTGGGATTTGCAAGAAAAATTCAACAACCAGCTTACTAAGACGCTGCTTTGTGTATATTTCAGAAAAACAGTGGACCTAACAGAATAGTTTAAACCATTCTCTTAGGCAATTCTCTGACTTAAATAAGTTCATAAAAGTAGACTATTTGAATGAATGGGAGATAAGAAACTCCACAGAAAGGATGATATAACATCACACACTGGGAGAAAGCAAATAGCAAAACTTTTTGTGGACAATTTGTTACTGGCTGTGACCTAACATAAATCCTCAGTATCCAGAACCTGACTAATTCCACTGGTCAGAATATGGGCTTAGAGATATCATATGAGAGTTGGAATTCTGGCTATGAATTTGTGGCACAGTTGGCCCCATCTGATTCTGAATTCATCCTAAGGTTTCATATAGTCCTTGCTTAAAACACGATGGCTCATTAATTAGTCAAATGGTATGACCCGTATTATGGTTGTCAATCATTCTTGGCCTTGTTGTTTCTCAGTGGACCCATAAGCAAAGCAGCAATGGTGGCAGTGAAGGAGGCCATCATAAGTTTATCACCTGGACTTTGCTTCACCAAGGCTAACTTATCTACTCACATTGCTAAATTCTAACTGGCAAGCCATAGTGATCATTGACAAGAGGAAAACAGAGAGAGAGCCCATTCATACTTTAAAGAGAAAGCCATCTACTTGATTGTAGGTCAACTTCTTCACTGGGTTCTTTCTGACATGTAGATGACAATGTTTTATTCTCACCTAGACTCCCTCTGGTTGTGTATTCGTTTCCATGGTTATAGTGCCCTAATCTATAAAATTATTGGATGCATTATACATCACTATGGCATTCTATCCACATCACCTCAGACCATTCTTCATAGCAAAAGAAATGAAGATGAAGCCTTGAGTATTTGTCATTATCAGACCTTCTCGTGGCCACAAATTGGCCTTAAAAAAGTGGAATATTTTATTGAAAATCCAAACGGGCTATCAGACTGGGAACCTCATTTTGCAAAGTTAGAGTCCTTTCTTACAGACTGTGATATATGTTCTGAACCAGTGACCAACAATGATACTTTCTCTCCCATAGTAAATAATAAGATTCTAGGAAACTGGCAGTGTACTTGAGAGTAACACACTGCTCACAATCACGCCTAATAATCCGCTTTCAGAATTTGTACATTCTGAATCGGAGACCAAGAACTTTTTAGCCTTAAGTCCTAGAAACCAAGGAGAAGAGGCGATGTGGTAATAGTGGAAATAAGTTTGAAGTAGAAATCCTCCTTATGCCACCAAAGCAAGAGGCAGGAAATGAGGTAATTAATGACTTTAGCTGGACGAAGGATCATGATTACAAAGGAGAAATGAAGAGTACAGTAAGAATCCTAGAGAACTCCTTTTACTGTTATCCAAAGGTACCAGAGTACCAGAGACATGTACAGGAAGGATCACAAATGATTCTTTGACCTCCAAATTGAAGGTTTGAGCACTCCACTGGGGGCTGGATGACTAGGCAAGGGAGGGGAGGGAAGGAAGGAGTAAAATTGTACAAGCTTAAGTGCTGCCAGAAGGCAAGGACCACAGTCTAGGTAAAGGAAGGGGCAAGTCCTATATCTTAAATACTAGCTACTGCCTAGTTGCAGACATGATCAGTTGCAGACATGAGAACACTCTTCTAGGTGCATGACTACTTAAAATAAAGATTGCTTTTCCTTATCTCTTTTTAAGCTAGGTACATTTGTGTGACTAAGTACTAGCTAGCGGAATAGAAGCAGAAATGTTGTATTAGTGGAAGTCCTTAAGGGGGATATGAGAGGGAAACACTATTTTCACTTCTTTCTTTTTCTTGTTGACTGAAATAATGTATGTTCACTGAATTATTTGAGAATATTTAATTCTTCTGTACAGGATAAACATATGAGTGAAATATTTGAAACTTATAAGAAGTAGTAAACCTAGATACCAGGTAAGTTAGTAGCTTATGAGATGAAACTCATCGAATGTGTTAACTATAGATAAGGTGCAAGCAAATAGCTTGTGAGACACAGGCAGAATTAATAAAATACAGATTTTAAGTAAGCTAGTAACTTGTAAGGAACGTTAAACTTGTATATAATAAGTGGAGTATATGACAGGACAAAAGAGAACGTTATTTATAGGTAGAAAGGGGTGAAAATATCAAGTCACAAGGTGCAGATACATCTCTAAGTTGACAACTATGCCATCCTCAAGTTGGCGACTGTGGCAGGGAGAATTGTAATATGGCCCCCAGGGGAGCCTGGGTGGCTCAGTTGGTTAAGCGTCTGACTTGTGATTTTGGCTCAGGTCATGATCTCATGGTCATGAGATGGAGCCCTGCAGCAAGTTCTGTGCTGATAGCACAGAGTCTGCTTGAGATTCTCTCTCCCTCTCTCTCTGCTTCTCTCTCTCTCTCTCAAAATAAATAAACTTTAAAAAAATAAAATAAAAAATAAAATGGCCCCCCAAATTTCTGGCCCTTAGTATACATACATTTTCTTACGTTGTTCATCAAATACTAATTTAGGTGTTGTTGCAAAGGGATTTTGCTCAGTTGATTAGGGAGACTATCCAGGTGGGCCTGACCAAACCATGAGAGCCCTTTAAATCTAGGTCTAGAGATCAGAGACAGAAAGCCAGAGTTTCAAAGCAAGAGGAGTTGATGTCTCATTCCTGCCTTGAAGATGGAGGAGGCCACATAGCAAGGAAGATGAGCAACGTTTAGGGGCCAAAAGCAATCCTAGCTGATAGTCAGTGAGGAAATGGGGACCTCAGTCCTGCAGCTTCAAGGAACTTAATTCTGTTAAGAAGAATGAAGCTAGAAGTGGATTTTTCCATGAAGCCTCAGAGAAGAACTCGAAGAAGCTGAACCTTGATGTCAACCTTGTAATACCTTGAGCAGAGAACCTAGTCAAGCAATGCCAGACTTCAAACCTACAGAACTATGAGTAGTAAATTGGTATTGTTTATGCTGCCAAATTTGTGGTACTTTGTAATACGGCAACAGGAAATTAACATAGCTTCTCCGTGGTGATATTCATCATGGTCCCATTCTGGCCTCAGTTGCTGTACCCTGAAAACAGATAATACCCATAGTTGTTCAGCTGGCTAATGAGGAGGCTCCAGTTGTTGCCAGGCATATCCACCCCTGCCTCTTGCTGACAGAGCAAATGAGTGTGTTGGTTCTGTCTGCTAGACTCTCCTGCTCAAATCCCAGTTCCATTCCTCATAATCACACCATCAAAGGGGAAGACTGATGTGGCAGGGAGAGAGAAAGGTTATATAAACATTGCGGAATCCAGGATTTAGGTAGTATGCTCCTTTTATCCCATTTGCATCCTATCCTTTATGTGTTAACATGGTATCCCATCTTTTTTTCCTTACTTCTCATTCTGTGTTTTAAACTGACTTTCTAAACCACATAACTCAAACATTTTATTTGGTCTCCAGGTCTTTTTGTTCTATGACCTCTGTAACAGCTTGCATAGTAGTGTATTTAGAGGCTACTGTTCCTACAAGACAAATGTGGACACATGGCTGTCACTCAAGGAGCCATATTAAACTCATGAGGATGGGGCAGCATTAAGCTAGAAGGAGAAACAAGTTAGAAGGAGCCTGAATTCCGTACATAAGGAGGGCTGTGACAATCTTGGATTGCCTATCTCTCATTATTTTTTTTATGTATGAGAGAAACTTCTATCTTTTAATAGTCTATATAAATGATTTTCTGTCACTCACAACTGAACCTAACTCTACTTGATGTACTAATGTTTTGTGCTTCCTCCCCTATTATACATAATTGGTTTTCAAAATGTAGACCAAGTCTATCAAAATGATTTGAGCTACTTGTCGAAATTTCGTTTTTTAGATGCCACTCTTAGTCTTTGGTAGGACCCAAGAATCTATACCAGTGATAAGCCTGTTTGGGTATGCTGCCACTAATACTTGTAAATCACTGAATGTTTGTGGTATTTACACTTAGAATTTAGTCCAAAGACTAAAGAATGGCAAGGAGTAAGACTTGGATAGGTCTCCAGAGGATTAGAGGGCTAAAATGAAATACCTGGGGATTTTGACCTGAAAGGAAAAAACAACTTTGAAAGTTACCCCTTGTTGGGGTGCCTGGGTGACTCAGTCGGTAAGCGTCCAACTTCAGCTCGGGTCATGGTCTCACGGTTGGTCGGTTTGAACCCCGCATCGGGCTCTGTGCTGACAGCTTGGGGCCTGGAGCCTGCTTCAGATTCTATATCTCCATCTCTCTCTCTGCTCTTCCCCCACTCCTGCCCTGTCTCTCTCTCTTTCTCTCAAAAGTAAAAAAACATTAAAAAAAGAAAAAAAGAAAAAGAAAATTACCCTTTGTGTTAATATTAGTTTAGTGTGGTTGCCATAACAAATCACCAAAACTTTGGTAGTCTGAAACAACATACATTTATTTGCTCAAAGTTCTGTAGACTTGAAGTGTTAAATCAAGGTGTGGGAGGGACATACTCCTTCCAGAGGCCCTGGGGGAGAACTGATTCTTTGCCTCTTTCAGCTTCTTGTGGCTCCCTGCCATTCCTTGGCTGGTGGTCACATTACTCCAAACTCTGCCTCAGTCTTCATGTTGCCTTCTCTTCTGTGTGCCTGTCTAATCTCTCTCTGCCCCTCTCTCATAAGATGCATACTATTATATGAAGGGCCCACTCACATAATCCAGGATAAAATCTTCCTCTGAAAATCCTTGGATTGATCCTTTGCCATGCAAGGTGATATTCACTCTTTGGACATATAAAGTAGTATTTACAGGTTCTGGGCATAGAAAGTGACTATATCTTTTGCAGGGGTGGGGGACATTTTTTCTTCTACTAAACACTTTAATATCACTTTTGGATAGAGTAGTTATTCCTGTCTATTAAAGACAATTTGAACACATTTACATTTATCGTTTTTCATGTGACAGATCATCTTTGGAATCATAAGGAGATGTTCATGCATGACACCAAAGAAGTGAAATATATTGGACATAAAGTCATACTAGCTGCAATACCTGCTTGTCCTCTGTTAACTCAAGCCCTCCTCAGGGAAGCTGATTTGAATTGCATTCCAGCATCACTGATTAGATCAGTGTAGGTACATAATTCAAGGGAAGCTACCTTACAACCTATGAGATTACCTGTAGATGTGATTGTAAATATCCAAGACAAACACGTTAGCTTCCATGGTAATTTGGACTATGGAATTTGAAATGTGGAGAAGATTGCCAGTCATAGAGAGATTTGGATTTAACAGGTATAGAGTAGGACCTGAGTTCTCCCTGCTCTTTTAACCAGCTTTCCATCAGTTTTTGGCACTCCATACATCTCCGTGGCATTTAAAAGATTACGGTATATTGAGTCAAGCATTCAAATCTTGCCCCTACCACTTAGTAGCTCTGTGACTGTCAATCTCTCTGATTGTTAATTTCCTCCACTATGAAGACTATGTATACCTATTGAGATTTTGAAGATTACATGACACAATATATTTAAAACACTGAGCCCAGTACTAAGCAAACTGAAAACCCTCAGTGAATGAAATATAACATTTTTACTACCATTTCTAAGATAAACAGAAAAGGTGAGTAAACCTACAAACATAGGTCACAAAGCTTAAGAACTTTGACAAAATTCTTATAGTCTTTTGTACCTCTTTTCAGTAAATGTTATCATATATTGGATTCCTGTTCTCCAGATGCAGTCTAGTTTAACACATGTAATTTTGTTAAAATTTCTCTATCAGGCTTGATTATACCATAATAAGGGATAACTAACTTTTGCTAAGGAACCTCTTTATTTCTGGTTGGAAATTTGCATTTCTGACCATCTGTCTATTGTAGGCTCTATGTGACTATGTCCTGGTCTTATTGGAGCATTTCTTGATTTTATATGTAGTGATACTATATTTTAGTCCTAATTGACATTAACAAGACTATTCTCAGGTAGAGGAAGAGGGTATTCATTTGTGTCTGGTATCACAGAACTCTTTAAATTTATTTATTTTTTAATGTTTATTTATTTTTGAGACAGAGATAGAGCATGAACGGGGGAGGGTCAGAGAGAGAGAGGGAGACACAGAATCCGAAACAGGCTCCAGGCTCTGAGCTGTCAGCACAGAGCCCAATGCGGGGCTCGAACTCGCAAACCGTGAGATCATGACCTGAGCAGAAGTCGGAAGCTCAGCCGACTGAGCCACCCAGGCGCCCCTCACAGAACTCTTTAAAGACAGGCAGAGTTAAATCTGGATCAGGAAGCTCTGGATTAGTCCTTACTGCTTCACTTGAATTTCTGCTGTAACTATATACTGTACCTCCATTCTTAAAAAAACTTCTCATTTCGCAAAACTATGCACTAAAAATGCTCAAAACTTATGCAACATTTTAACAAAAGCACTAGAAAAAAATGTTGATAAAAATAATAGCACTGTTAAAAAGATACGTTAAATTCTTAATTAAATAAATATTACAGAAGACATAAGGGGAAAAAACATGAGAAGGTAGCACAAAGGAAGAAGCTAAAAAGAAAGAAACATAAGAATTTAAATTATGGCGACATAGGCAAAGCTACATTGTTGTCTGAGCTGCCAGCTGGAGACGCTACTGCAGACTTTGTACAGAATGTAGTGATGATGGAGACTTTGCTCATTTTATTGTGTTTGTTTGTTTGTTTGTACAGACCCTGGAGAGGACTGCACATTAAGCACTTTTGAGACAGAGTCTGGGCCAAACAGAACTAAACAGAAGAACTTGGGAAGTATGGACATCTTGCACTCTTCCCCAGCGGCTTGCGGTGTTCTGCTCAGTTAGTGTACTCTGCATCCACCTGTTACCTGATGGTCCAAAGTTGGGGTTGAATCAAACTCTACTCATGGAAATTGAGAGCTGACCCAGAACAAATGCCTCCCTCACCTTCCTACACAAGTAGTATTTGAAGTGAAATATAAACAGGAAGAAATTTAAGGTTATACCAACATTTAGAGAGAAATCACTTTAAAATCATAGGACTTCATTTCAGTACCTTGAAACCTAACATTTTAGTTTTAATTCTAATTTCTCTTTTATGAACTTCGTTAGATCCCTCTTCACTTGTTTGTTCTCAAAGCCTTTTTCCTTAAGTAATCTAGCACCTCGGCTCTAAGTGTATCTAATGATAGGCTTATGCATCTTTTTACACACAGTGACACAGGTATGGTTCATGAAATAAAATAAATATCCATATACACACTGCTTTCTTTATATTTGATACAGCTGAACCGTGATACAATCTCATACATAATCTGTTTATATTAAATTCTAAGCCTGGAAGTGGTCTTAGGATTTAAATGTTTTTTTTAAAAGGTTTATTTATTTTTGAGAGAGAGAGAGAGAGTGCAAGTGGGAGAGGGGAGCAGAGAGAGAGGGAGACACCAAATCCAAAGCGGGCTCCAGGCTCTGAGCTGTTAGCACAGAGCCCGATATGGGGCTCGAACCCACAGAGTGTAAGATCATGACCTGAGCTGAAGTGGGACGCTTAACCAACTGAGCCACTCAGGTGCCCCTGGAAGTGGTCTTAGTATTAATGATTTCTTGACAGCTAGGAACTTTTCTTTACCCCATTTTACTTTCCTTCCCTGTAGATAATTGATGTAAGCTATAGTGACTGAAGGGCTATTTTGCTAATACCCTATTCTTTAGTCAACTATTTGGTTAGGTACTAGAAAAAAAATTAAATGCACAAGTAAAAATATTTTTCTTATAAGAAAAGCAAAAGATATATTCATTACATTGAAAATATATTTACATCCTTTTTCTTTTTAAAATCATATCAAGACACTTTAAAAAGTTTTATGGAAATAAGTAAAAATGTAGTTTTAAGTTTACCAAATCAATAAATTCTGATGTTAGTCAAGGCTCTAAAAATTAGGCTATTAACAGTGTCTATATTATTTTTCCTTTTCCTCCATTATCAGAGTATTTGGAGGAAAAACACTTTTGCCAGACTTCTAAGGGGCCATATGTGGCTTATGTCAAGGATCTCTTCTCTTTTTTCAGTTGACATATGATCTCTATTTGACTCCAATGGAAATAGTAGCTTATTTCTTTATCTGTGAGCCTCCCTTTGATCTTAATTGAATTTTTCCAGTTCTTCACTTAACACACACACACACACACACACACACACACACACACAGTACTCCAGAAACATGAGTTCTGAAAAGTAAACTCAGACACATAGCAACTAGGAAGATGAATGCTTCTATAATTCCTTTTAGTAGGAGACCAAAGAATTTGGTCAGAAATATCAAATTAAACGTTTTCAAAACCCAGAGTTTTTACATGGCTGTGTCACTTTACTCATTTTATGTATGTATGTATGTACAGTAAAAACAAAATGTAACCATTTTAAACCATCTTAACAAGCTTTTTTATTTTTGTGTTTTGCATTTTTTTTTTAGAGAGAGAGAGTGCAAGTGGGGGAGAAGAGCAGAGGGAGAGAGACAGACAGACAGACAGAATCTTAAGCGGGCTCCATGCTCAGTGTGGACCCTGACACAGAGCTGGATCACATGACCCTGGGATCATGACGTGAGCTGAAATCAATAGTCGGTCACTCAACTGACTAAGCCACCCAGGTGCCCCTAAACCATCTTCACAATTTTTAAGGGCACAGTTCAATAATGTTAAGTTTGTTCACATTATTGTGAAACAGATTTCTAGAAGTTTTCATCCTGTAAAACTGAAACTATATATTCATTGAACAATAATTCCCCATTTTCCTCTCCTCCAGCCCCTGGCAGCTACCACTGTACTTTCTGTTTCTATGAGTTTGACTGCTTTACAAACCTCACATAAGTGAGATCATACAGTATTTGTCTTTTTGTGACTGTTTTTTGTTCTGTTTTGTTTTTTACTTAGTGTAATGTTCTCAAGGTTTATCCATGCAGTAGTGTGTGACAAGATTTCCTTCTTTTTAAAGGCTGAATAGCATTCCGTTCTAGCCATATGACATATTTCTTTATCCATTTCATCTGTCAATGAACTTTTGGGTTGCTTCTACCTCTTGGCTATTGTGAATAACGCTGCAATGAACATGAGTGTGCAAGTATCTCTTTGAGAGCCTCCTTTCAATTCTTTTGGATATATACCCAGAAAGAGGGAGTGTTGGATCATATAGTAATTCTATTTTTAACTTTTTGAGGAAACTCCAAGGCAGCAGACCATTTTACATTCCCATGAACAGCGTCCAACTGTTGCAATTTCTCCAAATTCTCGCTAACTCTTGTTATTTTTTACTGTTTTGATAGTGGCCATCCTAATGGGTATGCGGTGGTTTTGATTTACATTTCTCTGAGGATTAATGACCTTGCATCTTCTCACATACTTGTTGGCTATTCATCATCTTATTTTTAAAATGAGTAAAATATGTGTAAGTCAAAAAGTGAGTATTCCCTAACTTCCTTTGTCCTCTGGCTTTGTGTGAACTCACTTGCCAGAAACCTGTATGAACTGCCTATCCCATTCTCTGTGTTTCCAACTCGGGTAAACTATTGCTGGAGAAAAATCACATAGTCAGGAAGATTGTATTGCCCCAAATTAATGGCTACTTGCCTCAGCTGTGTCTCCAATGTAGCTCGACAATCCTACAATTTTTTTCAAGTCAGCTTCCTCACCCTGAGTTGTTACCATACTTCCATGATTCTCTAAGACATCATCCTTGATACTTCTTGCAATAAAGAAATGTTTGGAAGACAAAACATAATCATACCAAACATATACAGTTCAAGAAACATCCAATTTCAGCAATATTAATTTTTTTAAAAAGTGTCTCAGAGTGAAGAAATATATTCCCAACTTTCTCCCATCTCCTCAACTCTCATACTCCACCACCTCTCTCTCCCCTCATGCCAAATTTAGTGTCTGTTACGTAGTCAAAACAAAAAACAAGGTATAGGAGTTTTTGTGTTTCCTGCCACCAAATCTACAAACTTACTAAAATGGTCTTCCTCCATGTAATTAAGGAGGAGGCAAGGTTGAGACTAGGGTGCAGAATTCAGGAGGCATTCATTCCCATCGCTGGTCCTGAATTTGCAAGACCCTGAGAGTGGAAGTGTATACTTAAATTTTGTGTCCTATGGTTCCTGCTAGCCTTGTTCTAGTTCTGGCCCTGAGAAGAGGTATCCCTTCTTTTATCCAAATCTTAGTCTGGTTTCCAATTCTTTCCATCATCCTTCTCAGGAACTGTGCTCCCACCATTTCCTCTCTCCTGGATTTTCAGCTTCTTGCTCTATATTGAAATCTGTCCCTTTAGCATCCTCTCATCTTTGAAAAGACAAGCAAAAAAGCCTCCTCTGACCATATCTCCCTTAAACCACCACTTTTAACATTTCCCTTTCTCTTTTTGCCAACAGTTGATAAGCATCGATAAAAAAAAAAAAACCTCAAAGTTTTATATGCTTGCCATTAATTTCTTAAGCATTTGATTTCTATCTACAGCTACCCCCATCTTGGCACTAAAACTGCTATTGCTTAGATCAGCGGTTCCTAACGTGTAGTCTGGGAACTGGTGGACATTCCTAAGACTCTTTCAGGGGTTCTGTGAGGTCAACACAATTTTCCTGTAAAATTAAGATTCTACTTGCCTTTTTCAATCTCACTCTTTCACAAACGGACAGCAAATTTCTCAAGAGACTACATGATGTGTTGAATCACAACAGATGGAATGCTGAAGCAGATTTGAGAATCTAGCTCTTATTAAGCCAGATAGTAAAATTTTTCAGAAATGTAAAACAATGCCATTTTTTCCACCCATTTTGTTTGTTTGTTTTGGATACTACAGTCATTTATCGTGGTTGGCCATGAAGTATTCATTTTGTATATTGCTAGATTTGATTTGGTAATTTTCATTAAGAAAATTTTCTATTTATATTCTTTAATTCATCCAATTAAAAATTATTTATTTAAATTCAAGTTAGTTGTCATACAGTGTAGTATTGGCTTCAGGAATAGAACCCAGTGATACATCACTTACATATAACACCCAGTGGTCATCCGAACAAGTGTCCTTTTTATTTATTTATTTATTTATTTATTTATTTATTTATTTATTTTTTCAACGTTTTTTATTTTATTTTTGGGACAGAGAGAGACAGAGCATGAACGGGGGAGGGGCAGAGAGAGAGGGAGACACAGAATCGGAAACAGGCTCCAGGCTCTGAGCCATCAGCCCAGAGCCTGACGCAGGACTCGAACTCACAGACCGCGAGATCGTGACCTGGCTGAAGTCGGACGCTTAACTGACTGCGCCACCCAGGCGCCCCACAAGTGTCCTTTTTAAAGCCCATCATACATTTAGCCCATCCCCCACCCACTTCCCTTCCAACAACCCTGTTTGTTCTCTATATTTAAGTCTCTTAATGGTTTGCCTCCCTCTCTGTTTTTATCTTATTTTTCTTTCCCTTCTCCTATGTTCATCTGTTGTGTTTCTTAAATTTCACATATGAATGATATCATGTGATATTTGTCTCTCTCTGACTGATCTATTTCACTTAGCATAATACACTCAAGTTCCATCTACGTTGTTGCAAATGGCAAGGTTTCATTCTTTTTGATGGCTGAGTAATTGTCCCGTGTGTGTGTGTGTGTGTGTGTGTGTGTGTGTGTGTGCATCACATCTCCGTTACCCATTCATCTGTCGATGGACATTTGGCCTCTTTCCATACTTTGGTTATTGTCGATAGTGTTGCTATAAACATTGGAGTGTATGTGCCCCTTCAAAACAGCATACCTGTATCCTTTGGATACACACCTAGTAGTGCAATTGCTGGGTCAGAGGATAGTTCCATTTTTAACTTTTTGAGGAACTTCTATACTGCTTTCCAGAGTGGCTACACCAGTTTTCCTTCCCACCAACAGTGCAAAAGGGTTCCTCTCTTTCCACATCCTTGCCAACATCTGTTGTTTCCTGAGTTGTTAATTTTAGCCATTCTGACAGGTGTGAGGTGGTATCTCATTGTGGTTTTGATTTGTATTTCCCTGTTGATGAGTAATGTTGAACACTGGATTATTTGTGTTTTGGGTGTTGAGTTTGTTAAGTTCTTTATAGATTTTGCATACTAACCCTTTATGATATGTCATTTGTAAATGTATTCTCCCATTCTGTAAGTTGCATTTTGATTGTTTCCTTCACCGTGCAGAAACTCTTTATCTTCATGAGGTCCCAATAGTTCATTTTTGCTTTTGTTTCCCTTGCCTCCAGAAACGTGTTGAGTAAGAAGTTGCTGTGGCCAAGGTCAAAGAGGTTGCTACCTGTGTTCTCCTCTAGGATGTTCACGGTTTCCTGTCTCACATTTAAGTCTTTCATTCATTTTGAGTTTATTTTTATGTATGGTGTAAGAAAGTGGTCCAGGTTCATTCTTCTGCATGTTGCTGTCCACTTTTCCCATTTGCTGAAGAGACTGTCTTTTATCATTGGATACTCTTTCCTGCTTTGTTGAAGATGAGTTGGCCATACATTTGTGGGTCCAATTCTGGGTTCTCTGTTCTATTCCATTGAACTATGTGTCTGTTTTTATGCCAGTACCATACTGTCTTGATGATTGTAGGTTTGTAATACAGCTTAAAGTCCGGAATCATGATGCCTCCAGCTTTGGTTTTCTTTTTCAACATTAGTTTGGCTATTTGGGATCTTTTCTGGTTCCATACAAATTTTAGGATTGTTTGTTCTAGCTCTGTGAAGAATGCTGGTGTTATTTTGATAGGGGTTGCATTGAATGTGTACATTGCTTTGGGTAATATAGATATTTTAACAATATTTGTTCTTCCAGTCCATGAGCATGGAATGTTTTTCCATTTCTTTGTGTCTTTCAATTTCTTTCATAAGCTTTCTATAGTTTTCAGATCTTTTACCTCTTTGGTTAGGCTTATTCCTAGGTATCTTCTGTTTTTTGTTGTTGTTGTTTGTTTTGTTTTGTTTTGTTTTTTGTTTTTTTGGTGCAATTGTAAATGGGATTGATTCCTTGATTTCTCTTTCTGCTTCTTCATTATTGGTGTATAGACATGCAACTGATTTCTGTACTTTGATTTTATATCCTGCAACTTTGCTGAATTCACATAGCAACTCTAGCAGTTTTTTGGTGGAGTCTTGCAGGTTTTCTATGTAGAGTATAATATCATCTGTGAAAAGTGAAAGTTTGAGTTCTTCTTTGCCAATTTGGATGCCCCCCCCCTTTTTTTTTCATTTTGTTTTCTGATTGCTGAGGCTAGGACTTCCAATACTATGTTGAACAACAGTGGTGAGAGTGAACATCCCTGTAGTGTTCCTGACCTTAGGGGGAAAGCACTCAGTTTTTCCCTATTGAGGATGAAAATAGCTGTGGGCCTTTTATATAAGGCTTTTATGATGTTAAGGTATGTTCCCTCTATTCCTACTTTCCTGAGGGTTTTTATTAAGAAAGGATGCTGTATTTTGTCAATTGCTTTTCCTGCATCTATTGAAAGGATCCTATGGTTCTTGCCTTTTCTTTTATTAACGTGGTATATCACATTGGTTGACTTGTGATGACTGAACCAGCCCTGCAGTCCAGGAATAAATCCCACTTGATCATGATGAATAATTCTTTTAATGTACTGTTGATTTCAATTTGCTAGTATCTTCTTGAGAATTTTTGCATCCATATTCATCAGGGATATTGGCTAGAAATTCTCCTTTTTAGTAGGGTCTTTGTCTGGTATTGGAATCAAGGTAATGGTGGCTTCATAGAATGAGTTTGGAAGCTTTCTCTTCATTTGTATTATTTGGAACAGTTTAAGAACAATAGGCATTAACCATTCTTTTAAACATTTGGTAGAAAACCCCCAGGAAGCCATCTGGCCCAAGACTCGTGTTTGTTGGAAGATTTTTTGATAACTGATTCAATTTCTTTACTGGTTATGGGCCTGTTCAAATTGTTCTATTTCTTTCTGTTTCAGTTTTGGTAGTATGTGAGTTTTTAGGAGTTGGTCCATTTATTCCATATTGCCCAGCTTTTTGGCATATGATTTTTCATAGTATTCTCTTATAATTATTTATATTTCCGTGGTGTTGGTTATGATCTCTCCTCTTTCATTCATGATTTTATCTATTTGGGTCTTCTCTCTTTTCTTTTTGAGAAGTCTGGCTAGGAGTTTATTCATTTTGCTTACTCTTTCAAAAAACCAGCTTTTAATTTTTTGTTTTTATATCATTTTTTAAAAATATAATTTATTGTCAAATTGGTTTCCATACAACACCCAGTGCTCATCCCAACAAGTGCCCTCCTCCATGCCCATCACCCAATTTCCTCTCTCCCCCAACCCCTTAGTTTGTTCTCAGTCCTTAAAAATCTCTCATGGTTTGCCTCCCTCCCTCTCTGTAACTTTTTTGCTCCCCTCCCCCTCCCCCATGAGCCTCTGTTAAGTTTCTCAAGATCCACATATGAGTAAAAATATATGGTATCTGTCTTTCTCTGACTGACTTATTTCACTTTGCATAATATCCTCCAGTTCCATCCATGTTGCTGCAAATGGCCAGACTTCATTCTTTCTCATTGCCAAGTAATATTCCATTATATATATAAACCACATCTTCTTTATCCATTCATGAGTTGATGGACATTTAGGCTTTTTCGCTAATTTGGCTATTATTGAAAGTGCTGCTATAAACATTGGGGTACATGTGCCCCTATGCATCAGCACTCCTGTATTCCTTGGGTATATTCCTAGCAGTGCTATTGCTGGGTCATAGGGTAGTTCTATTTTTAATTTTTTGAGGAATCTCCACACTGTGCAGAGCAGCTACACCAGTTTGCATTCCTACCAGCAGTGCAAGAGGGTTCCCATTTCTCCACATCCTCTCCAGCATCTATGGTCTCCTGATTTGTTCATTTTAGCTACTCTGACCGGTGTGAGGTGGTATCCCAGTGTGGTTTTGATTTGCACTTCCCTGCACTGCAATCCCAGACCTTAGCCTCTACTACAAGGCTGTAATCATCAAGACAGTATGGTATTGGCACAAAAACAGACACATAGACCAATGGAATAGAATACAGACCCTAGAACTGGACCCACAAATGTATGGCCAGCTAATCTTTGACAAAGCAGGAAAGAGAATCCAATGGAAAAAAAGACAGTCTCTTTAACAAATGGTGCTGGGAGAACTGGACAGCAACATGCAGAAGAATGAAACTAGACCACTTTCTTACACCATACACAAAAATAAACTCACAATGGATGAAGGACCTGAATATGGGACAGGAAACCATCAAAACCCTAGAGGAGAAAGCAGGAAAAAACCTCTTTGACCTCAGCCGCAGCAATTTCTTACTCGACACATCTCCAAAGGCAAGGGAATTAAAAGCAAAAATGAACTACTGGGACCTCATCAAGATAAAAAGCTTCTGCACTGCAAAGGAAACAATCAACACAACTAAAAGGCAAGCGACAGAATGGAAAAAGATATTTGCAAATGACATATGGGGTAAAGGGCTAGTATCTAAAATCTATAAAGAACTCACCAAACTCTATACCCGAAAAATAAATAAGCCAGTGAAGAAATGGACAGAAGACATGAATAGAAACTTTTCCAAAGAAGACATCCAAATGGCCAACAGATATATATCATTTATTTCTGCTGTAGTCTTTATTATCGCCCTTCTACTGGTTTTGAGCTATATTTGCTGCTCCTTCTCTGGCTCTTTTAGGTGTAAGGTTAGGTTGTATATTTGGGACCTTTCATGCTTCTTGAGATAGGCCTGAATTGTAATGTACTTTCCACTTACAATTGCCTTTACTGCATCCCAAAGGGTTTGGACTACCGTGTTTTCATTTTCATTTGTTTCCTTTGATTTTTAAAAATTTATTCTTTAATTTTCTGGTTAACCCATTCATACTTTTTTTTTTAATGTTTTATTTATTTTAGAGAGAGACAGAGTGTGTGTGTGTGAGCAGGAGAGGGGCAGAGAGTGAAGGAGACACAGAATCTGAAGCAGGCTCCAGCTGAGTTGTCAGCACAGAGCCCAATGCAGGGCTTGAACCCACCAACTGTGAGATAATGACCTGAGCTGAAGTTGATGCTTAACCAACTGAGCCACCCAGGTGCCTCACCCATTCATTCTTCAGTAGGATGTTCTTTGACGTCCATGTATTTGAGGGATTTCCAATTGTTTTCTTGTAATTGATTTTAAGCTTCATTGCATCGTCATCTGAAAATATGCAGGGTGTGATCTTGATATTTTTGTACTTGTGGAGGGCTGATTTGTGATCCAGTATGTGATCTATTTTGGAGAATGTTTCATGTGCACCTGAGAAGAATGTGTATTCTGGTGCTTTAGAATGAAATGTTCTGAATATATCTATTAAGTCTATTTGGACCAATGTGTCATTCAAAGACATTGTTTCTTTGTTGAGTTACTGCTTAGATGATCTCTCCATTGTTGTAAGTGGGGTATTAAGGTCCCCTACTCATATGGTATTATTATTAATAAGTTTCTTTATGTTTGTTATTAATTTGTTTATATACTTGGGTGTTCCAAGTTGGAGGCATAAATATTTACAATTCTTAGATCTTCTTGATGGGTAGACCCCTTTAATTATGATATAATGCCCTTCTTCATCTCCTGTTATAGTCTTTGTTTTAAAATCTAGTTTGTCTTGCAAAAGAATGAACTTGGAACACTTTCTTACAATGAACCTGGACCACTTTCTTACACCATACATAAAAATAAACTCAAAATGAATGAAAGACTTAAATGTGAGACAGGAAACCGTGAACATCCTAGAGGAGAACACAGGTAGCAACCTCTTTGACCTTGGCCACAGCAACTTCTTACTCAACACGTTTCTGGAGGCAAGGGAAACAAAAGCAAAAATGAACTATTGGGACCTCATGAAGATAAAGAGTTTCTGCACGGTGAAGGAAACAATCAAAATGCAACTTACAGAATGGGAGAATACATTTACAAATGACATATCATAAAGGGTTAGTATGCAAAATCTATAAAGAACTTAACAAACTCAACACCCAAAACACAAATAATCCAGTGTTCAACATTACTCATCAACAGGGAAATACAAATCAAAACCACAATGAGATACCACCTCACACCTGTCAGAATGGCTAAAATTAACAACTCAGGAAACAACAGATGTTGGCAAGGATGTGGAAAGAGAGGAACCCTTTTGCACTGTTGGTGGGAAGGAAAACTGGTGTAGCCACTCTGGAAAGCAGTATAGAAGTTCCTCAAAAAGTTAAAAATGGAACTATCCTCTGACCCAGCAATTGCACTACTAGGTGTGTATCCAAAGGATACAGGTATGCTGTTTTGAAGGGGCACATACACTCCAATGTTTATAGCAACACTATCGACAATAACCAAAGTATGGAAAGAGGCCAAATGTCCATCGACAGATGAATGGGTAACGGAGATGTGATGCACACACACACACACACACACACACACACACACGGGACAATTACTCAGCCATCAAAAAGAATGAAACCTTGCCATTTGCAACAATGTGGATGGAACTAAAATATATTATGCTAAGTGAAATTAGTCAGAGAAAGACAAATATCATATGACTTCACTCATATGTAGAATTTAAGATACAAAACAGATGAACATAAGGGAAGGGACGCAAAAATAATATAAAACAGGAAGGGGGACAGACAATTAAAAGACTCTTAAATACAGAGAACAAATGGAGGGTTGCTGGAGGGATATTGGGTGGGAGGATGGGCTAAATGGGCAAGAGGAATTAAGGAGGAGACTTGTTGGATGAGCCATGGGTGTTATATATACAGGATGAATCACTGGGTTCTACTTCTGAAATCATTATTACACTATATGTAACTAACTTGGATGTAAATTAAAAATAAATAAATAAAATAAAGTTAACTGAAATGAAAAAAATAAATAAAAATGACAATTTTAAAATATATGGAAAATAGCAATGCTGCCTACATCATAGAATATGTAAAAAATAAAATCCAAATGCATTAAACATTTAAAGACAGAAAAGAAATACATTTTTGGTCTTGGAGTAGAAAAAAATTTTTAAGCAGAACAGAAAACACGAAACTTATAAAGGAAATACAAAAACTAACATTTTTGTGGCAAAATGTGTAAGGGTATCTATTGCAGAAATGTTCATAATAATCAAAAATAGAATACAAACTAAATGTCCACTAATAAACAAAATATGACAGTCATAAAATATTATGTACCCATTAAAAAGAATGAGGTATTTCTGAACATGCAAACATAGAAAATGCTCTAAAATATATTATTAGGTTACAAGAGAAATTTCAGAAAAATATGTATAGCTAATTTTGTTTTAATTAAAATGTATGGGGGTATGTGTGTATGAGTAAGTTTTTGCATAATAAGAATACTATTTTGAAAAAAAATAAAACCTAGCTTTTCTGATATAAGTATGGCTACTCTGGCTTTCTTTTGACGTCCATTAGCATGATAGATGGATCTCCATCCCCTAATGTTCAATCTGCAGTTGTCTTTAGGTCTAAAATGAGTCTCTTGCAGGCAACATATAGATGGATTTTTTTCTTCTTTATCCATTCTGATACCTTATGCCTTTGGATTGGAGCATTTAGTCCATTTACATTAATTTTTTAAAAATGTTTATTTATTTTTGAGAGAGAGTGAGAGAGAGAGAGAGAGTTGGGGAGAGGCAGAGGGAAAGACACAGAATCTGAAGCAGGCTCCAGGATCTGACCTGTCAGCAGAATGCTCAGCATGGGGCTCTAACCCACAAACTGTGAAATCATGAACTGAGCAAAACTCAGATGCTTAACCAATTGAGCCACCCAGGCACCCCTAGTCCAGTTACATTCAGAGTGATTATTGAAAGATATGAATTTAGTGCCATTGTGTTACCTGTAGAGTTGTTGTTTCTGATGATGTTCTCTGGTCCTTTGTAGTCTTTCTTGCTTTAGTCTTTTTTTATTCTCCCCTCAGAGAGTCCCCATTAAAATTTCTTGCAAGGCTGGTTAGGTGGTCACAAACTCCTTTGTTTTTTTTTTTTTTTATGTTTTTATTTGTTTTTGAGACAGAGAGAGACAGAGCATGAGCAGGGGAGGGGCAGAGAGAGAGGGAGACACAGAATCTGAAGCTGGCTCCAGGCTCTGAGCTGTCAGCACAGAGCCCAACCTGGGGCTCAAACTCACATACTGTGAGATCATGACCTGAGCTGAAGTCAGATGCCTAACCGACTGAGCCACCCAGGCACCCCTGGTTTTTATTCATAAGAGAAAGGCTTCATTTCTCTTTCTATTCTGAATGACAGCATTGCTGGATAAAGGATTCTTGGCTGCATATTTTTCTTATTCAGCACATCGAATATTTCCTGCCACTCTCTTCAGGCCAGCCAAGTTTCAGTAGACAGGTCTGCTACTAACCTTATGTCTAATCTTGTAGGTTAAGGACCTAGCTGCTTTCAGAATTCTCTCTTTATCCTTTTATTTTGCAAGTTTCACTATGATATGTCATGGCGTTGACCTGTTTTGTTAATTTTGTAGGGAGTTCTCTGTGCCTCTTGGACTTGGATGCCTGTTTCCTTCCCCAGATCAGGGAAATTCTCAGGTAGAATTTGTTAAAAAAACAAAACAAAACAACTCTGTCCCTTTTCCCCACTCTTCTTCCTTGACTCCTATAATATAGATATTGTTTCATTTCATGGAATCACTTAGTTCTCCAAGTCTTTCTCTGTGATCTAGTAATTTCCTTTCCTTCTTTTTTCAGCTTCATTATTCTCCATAGTTTTATCTTCTGTTTCACCTATTCTCTCCTCTACTTCTTCAATCCTTATTGTCACTGTATCCAGTTTATTTTGCATCTCAGTTATAGCATTTTTAAATCCATCCCGACTAGTTCTTAGGTGTTTGATCTCTGAAGTGTTTCTCTGGTGTCTTCTGTTATTTTCTCAAGCCCAGCTCATAGTCTATGACTGTTGTTCTAAAATTTTGTTCAGATACATTGCCTATATGTTTTTTTGAACAAGTTTCTGGCTGTGATTTCTTCTTGACCTTTCTTTTGGGGATAATTCCTCTGTCTTGTCATTTTGGCTACGTGTCTGTCCTTTGCATGTTTTAAAAGCTTATTATATTTCCTGCACCTGACAGCACTACTATATTAAAAAGGGGGGGGGGGGGCGCCTGGGTGGCTCAGTTGGTTGAGCATCCAGCTTCCACTCAGGTCATGATCTCACAGTTTGTGAGTTTGAGCCCAGCGTCGGGCTCTGTGCTGACAGCTCAGAGCCTGGAGCCTGCTTCAGATTCTGTCTCCCCCTCTCTCTGCCCCTCCCCTGCTAGTGCTCTGTCTCTCTCTCTCTTAAAAATAAATAAACATTAAAAAATGTAATAAAAAGGGGTCAGACACTGTGTAGGGCCTGGCACTTCAGGAAGTGTTTCTGGTATATGCTGCATGCACTCTTCTGTTGTGTTTTGGCTACTCTTTCCCACTGGTCATTCCTCTGCAGAGCTCCTCCTTGCTTGCAGTCTTGGAGTGTTTGGACCTTTAAGTGTGTTTTGATTTGTTTGTTGAAGTAACCCTGGAAAAAAATGGTAGCGGGGCGGGGAGAAGCCTGATCCCCAAAAAAAGAGAAAAGGAATGAGAACAAAAAAACTCAGAGAATCAAAAACCTGTAAGGCTGATTTCAAAGACAAAGAAAGGAAAAAGAAAGAAAAAAGCAGAAGAAAAGAAAAAAAGAAGCAAAAAAAAAAAAAAAAAGAGAATGAAAATGCCTGATCCAAATAAAAAGAGAAAAGGAAAACAAAACAAAACAAATAAGAAACCATCAGCCTGATTCCAAAAGAAAAAAAGGAGAAGGGAAAAAAGAAAAGAAAAGAAAAGAAAAGAAAAGAGCTGTCTGTTGGTGGATGGGGGGTGCTGCCTGTCTGTGCTGGTCTGGAGGAGAGGCCAGCTGAATTGGCTCGAGTCAGTCTTGCCCCAGTAAATAAGCAGTTGCCAGGCACAGGAGGCCAGGTTTGGGATAAGTGGGTCCTGCCTCCTTTGGGGGCTGCTGTGTTGCTCTCTGAAGTCCCCCCATGTTGGTGTTGGGGTAATAATGGTGCCACCTCAGTCTCTTATCCTCCAAACAGCGATCTCAACCCCTGCTGTTCAGGCAGCCCTCATAGAATAGGAAGGGCAGTGGGCTCGCCCTACACCACAACTCTCCTGGATTTTTTTCTTTGGCGTGTGGCTGGGATTCAAAACCTAAAGTCTTAAAGGACCCGCCACTTCACGGATAGGCTCCCCCGTTCTGGAGCAGAGCCTCTCTACTCTGCTGTTGAAAGGCCTTTGGCTGGTACCTTCAGGGTCTTTTGTCCTTGGGGAAGCAATAAACCGTCTTCCAAAAGTACTCCAGGAAGGGGACTGTTCTCTCCTAGCGCACCCTGGAGATCTTTATACCACCCTATGCACTCAAAGTCCAGCTCCCTCCTCCCCAGGAGTTTGCATCACAGCTCTGCTCCACAGAAAGTCAGGCACTTTCAAAACCTCAGAGTTTGAGCTCCAAAAGCTGTTTGCAAAAAAACCTGGGACATTCAATACATCTTTTTTCCCAGTCCGTGGTCCAGAGAGGTTTCCCTCTTGTGCTAACTCGATGCCATACTTTCTCAACCCCTCTCTCTCTTCCTTTTGTCCTCCATGGAAAGTGTTCCTTCCCCTCCACAGCACCACCATTTTTCTCTCTCCAATTCACATCCACGCACCTTGCACCTGCCAGTTGTCTTCCTTCCACTGTGGAGATCCTTCCGCCAGTCCTTAGATCAATTTCCTGGGTGTTCCAAGTAATTAGACATCAATACAGCTTTGAGGGATGAGGAAAGCTCAGTGTCCCCCCTACTTCTCCACCAAGTTAACTCTAATTTGCCTAATTTTTTAATTTTTATTTTTTGCAGTGTCTTTAGCACATTTCGGTATTAAGGTTATTCCGACCTAACAAAATGAATTAAAGTGTTCCTTCCTCTCCTGGTTTTGAAAAAATATTTTGTGTAATATTGGTATTATTTCTTCCTTAAGTGTATAAAAGAATTCATATGTGGATCTGGTGCATCTGGGTTTAGAGTTTTCTAAATTGTGGCCTATTTAGATTTCCCATTTAAAAAAAATTGTATTTTTTCTGATTCCTGGTGATGTTGAACATTTCTTCTTTGGTGTTCATATCCTTTACCCAATTTCTTGTGTAGCCTAAACACTAATCTTTTATCACTTGTAATCTTTAATAAATGCCTTATCCATCTGCCTAGGATCTAACTATTTTTCTAGTATCTTTTGTCATATAATTTTGATATTAAAAAAACCATCATTCCTTCCTTTTAAAACGTATGCTTTTTGGGTTCTTAAGAATCCTTTCCTCCCCACCAATACCCCCAATATCATGTAGTCTCTCTCCAACATTTGTTTATTCTGATAGTTTTGATTTATACAGTTAAATATTTTAATTATCACGAGAGTTAAACTGCTTAAGTTTAAGGTATACAGTGTGTTGATTCAGTTCACTTATATGTTCCAAAATAATTACCACCATAGTATTACCTAAAACTTCTATCATGTGACATAATTTCCATTTCTTTTTTTAGTGATGAGAACATTTAAGATCTACACACTTAGCAACTTTCAAGTATATAATAGAGTATTGTTAACCATAATCAAAATGCTATACATTACATCCCCCAAACTTATTCATCTTCTAACTGAAAGTTTGTACCCTTTACCCAACACCCCACTTCCCCACTCCCCAGCCTATGGTAAACACCATTCTACCCTGTTTTTATGAGTTTTTCTTTTATAGATTATACATATAAGTGTGATATCATACTGTATTTGTAATGACACAGATGCTGATTCAACTCTTCCTATCTTTATAATGAGTCATTTTGATAAAAAATATATATTTAAATCTCCACCCTTCCTCCACCAGTTGAGTCATGATGCAATCTTTATTATACACTAATTTCTCTTTTATACAAGGATCTTTTTCTGGGCTCTTTATTTTGAACTTTGGATATACCAGTCTGTTCCTGTGTAAGTACAGCACTGTTTTTATTACTCTTTGTAGTATATCTTAATATCTGGGAAGGCTGTCTCCTTTCTTTGCTATTATTTTTCAAAACTGACTTAGCTCTTTTTACATATTCTTTGTTTTCCTATATTTGTCTTATAATTACTTTATCAAAATCCTTAATCTTGATTGTTTTTACATAGTATCATGGAAAATCTTAAACATATACTAAAGTAGGGAGAATGGGAAAAACAGTCTAATGAACTCCCATGGATTTCATCACCAAACTTCAAAAATTATGATGGCCATTTTTGTCTTGTATATTGCCCCCCCTTTTCTTACTCCACCAGATTATCTAAAATCAGGCATAATATCATGTCTTTGTATCAACAAATGTTAAATCACTATTCAAGTTTTCCTGTGTCACTTCTTTCAGATGGAATGTCTATTTTTATTTTTTCAATTGAGGCTTAATTAACATAAGCATTATACAATTTTCAGGTGTACAGCATAATAATTTAATATTCACATATATTGCAAAATGATCAAAAGTCTAGATAGCATCTGTCACTATATGTAGTTACAAAAATTATTTTTCTTGTGATGAGAACTTTAAAGACCATAGAGACGTACAGACTTTCAAATAGGCTTTATAGTCCTATTAACTACAGTCACCATGTTATCTATGCATTATATCCCCATGACTTATTTATTATATAACTGGATGTTTGTACTTCTTGACCCCCCCCCCCTTAACCAATCTTTCCCACCCTCTAGCCCTCACCTCTGGCAATTATCTATCTGCTTCTTTATATCTGCAAGTTGATTTTTCAAGACACTATATATAAGTGAGATTATACAGTATTTATCTTTCTCTATGTAACTTATTTCACTTAGTATAATGCCCTCAAGGTCCATCTATGTTGTTACAAATCACATAATTTCATTCCTTTTTTAAGGTTGAATAATATTTCACTGTATATACACAACACATTTTCTTTATCCATTCATCCACTAATGAATACTCAGTTTGTTTCCATGTCTTGGCTACTGTAAATAATGTAGCAATGAACATGGGGTGCTTATGCCTTTTTGAGTTAGTGCTTTTGTTTTCTTTGTATAAATACCTAGAAGTGGAATTCCTGGATCATATGGTAGTTTGATTTCTAATTTTTTGAGGAACCTCCATACTGTTTTTCATAGTAGCTGCACCAACTCCCCCCCTTCATATTAAATTTTAATTAATAAAAAAGTGAGACAATATCTAAACTAAACTATCATGACAATTATCGCAAAAACTGAAAATTACTTTATACAAATATAAAAGACAGGCATCTGGCTTTGACAGTTATTTAAATCTTTAGTAACTGTTATAACTGAAGCACTTGACTTCAAAGTGTCAAAGGGAAAAAAAGTTCTGAGTCTTCTTAATTAAAAAAAACATTTTTTAAAAAGCTAAATATGGCTAAATCTAGATCTAAATCTATGCAGTAACATTCTAAAAGACTGTAAAAAAAAATTTATAATTAAGTGTCTTAGTTAACCAAATGAAAATAATGTAATATAATCAGAAACTCAGAAACTATAGTTCAGGGGTGCCTGGGTGGCTCAGTCAGTTAAGCATCCGACTTTGGCTCAGGTCATGATCTCAAGGTTGCTGGGTTCGAGTCCCGTCGGGCTCTGTGCTGACAGCTCAGAGCCTGGAGTCTGCTTTGGATTCTGTGTCTCCCTCTCTCTCTTTCCCTCCCCTACTCATGCTCTGTCACTCTCTCTTCTCAAAAATAAACATAAAAAAACAAAAAACAAAAAACTGTAGTTCAGCATGGCATATCTTTTCTTTCTGTTTCTTGTGCAGGGACAGAAGATGTGGGTGTAGGCAGTATTGATAAAGTAGATGCTCCATTAGCATCAGATGATTTATTTGGCTGGTGATCAGCCATAATGTAAACGGTTTAGAAGGAAGAGTGGGGGTAATAGTTGCATGAAACACTGGTATGATGGGGTGCTATACTGATGTAGAACTACTGTATGTCTCTGCTCTTGGCAGTCTGTAGTCTGTATAATTGTGTCTGCTTATTTGAGGCAAAATATTCTGTGGGAACAATCTACTGGCATCGCTGGAATGCCTGTCTTCCATTCCATTGGCAAACCCACTAGTGGCTGTTGCTTGCATCATTTCCCTTCTGTAATCCCTACCTTTTGGGAAGCTATTAATTTCTATCTTCTTTGCTTCTTTTTGTCTCTTTTTTATTTCAAGCCATTCTTTTGTTTTTCCTCTGTGAAATTTCTGTTTGACATTGTAGTCATATTTTTCCTCAGAAGAGCTAATATGCTCAGACCAGTTATCTTCAGAATCATAAGGTGCTTGGATTATTGCTTGGATTAGAAGAATGTGATTTGAACTATGAAGAGCACTATGGTTGTGTGAATTATCCTGTGGAGAGTAATTGGTCCCACTATCTCTCTCTTGAACTCTGTGAATATGCACATTTTTTGCATTACTGTGACCTGTGCTGTCACTATATTTATTTTCAAGACTATCAGGTCTTTGCAGTGTTTTATTTGACGGTGAATGATTTTCAGTGTCTTGCATTTTTTCATGTCTCTCATCACGGCTCATGGGGTGACTCTTCGATGAGCATTTAAGTGCCTGGTAAGGAAGACTGCCAGTCCCCCTCTGGTCATGACAGCTCAGCTTGCCCTTGCCTTCCTCTTCCTCTGAGGCCTGGCTTGCCCCCTGGGTTCTGTCAGCTCTTTCCAGTTGCTGCTTTTTTTCTTCATGCACAAGTCTGGCCACCAGCCTTCTAGTTTAGAGACAGACCTAGTCCAGGACCTGCTGGATGCTGGTCCCAAGGGCCCTGGAGATGCACAGGAGTGAGATGCCTTCCGGAGGAGGATGGTGTGGCTGTACCAATTTGAAGAAAAAATTAGAACTGGTTTGCTTAAAATAGGATCAATCCACATAAAGCCCACAGATTTTCTGTGGTTTATATGATCATAACCCCCCTTTTTCTCCTCCTCCCATTTATTTGTTTAAAAAGCTGTTTTATTTATCTTGTATTATGATTTTTATTATGGGTTTTGCTAATTGCAAACATGTTCTTTTATTCCTTGTATTTCCTGTAACTTGTTAAATGTAGAGATTTGACTAGGTTGAAGTTCATTTTCCTTTGGCAAGAACATTTCAAGAGATGTTGTTGCATACTTCATATTGTATTGCATCATGAATCAAATAATTGACTTTCTTTTTCTGTGGATAAGATTTATTTTGAGTTCAGGTATGTTGTTAGCCTAACCCATTCATCATCAAGTTTCCCAAGCTAATACCATAGCTTTCAAACATGACCCCTGGGAATCTCCAAAATTCTTCCAGAGAGTCTGTAAGGCCAAAAAGACTTCAAAATAGTAATAGATATTATTTACATTTTCTCACAAGTGTATAGCAGAAATTTTCAGAGGTTATGTGACATTTTTGTTCTAAATTCCTCTCAGTTTTAATTTCTAATATGATATTTAGAGATATAAGCCCCTTATAGAAAATCTCTTCATCCTCAATAATTTTGAAAATGTGAAGCATTCCTGAAAGCAAGAAGTTAGGGAACAACTGAGCTAATGGGTTTAGCAGCCAGTGATTATTATCCCTGAATTTATTATTTCATTAGGTGTTACAAATAGTAATATTAATATTAAACTGTACATCTGATCTTGTCACTCTTCTGCTTAAAACAGCTTTCTATTGTTCTTATCTTAGGTATTTTGCAACATCTAAAGAACATGATAGAGTATCTTACTGTAGATAATGATCCTCTATTGATGCTTTTGTGCTGAGGGAATTTTCTATTTCTGGATACAAAGCAAGAAGTTGATATTCCAGAATTTATCTAGAGAACTATTCCTGGGGGAACAGAGAAACTACAGAAAACAGCATAAGATAAATGAAAAATACAAAAAAAGAGAATGAAAGAAATGTTAGTCAGTGAAAAAGTCTTACATGCAACCTAATGGTGTTCCAGAAGGAGAGGAGAAAGAGTATGTGGCAGAAGAAACATTTGAAGAGAAAATGGCAAAGAAGTTTCCAAAATTCTCTCAATGGCTCTCTATGCCTTGCACCTTCCCATTTCTTTTTTTTTTTTTTTTTAATTTTTTTTTTTCAACGTTTATTTATTTTTGGGACAGAGAGAGACAGAGCATGAACGGGGGAGGGACAGAGAGAGAGGGAGACACAGAATCGGAAACAGGCTCCAGGCTCTGAGCCATCAGCCCAGAGCCTGACGCGGGGCTCGAACTCACGGACCGTGAGATCGTGACCTGGCTGAAGTCGGACGCTTAACCGACTGCGCCACCCAGGCGCCCCCCATCTCTTTTTTCTTGTTCTTTTCCCTGTGCTTCAGTTTGGATAATATATATTGACTTTTCTTCAAATTTACTGATCCTTTTTCCTATGTCCAGTTAGCTGTTAAACCTATACAATGAATTCTTAATTTTGGCTATTGTATCTCTCAAGTCCAGAATATCTATTTGCTCTTTTTTATTATTTTATTATTATCATTATTATTATTATTTTAGTGAGCTCTATGCCCAACGGGGCTTAAGCTCATAACCCTGAAATCAAGAGTCAAATACTCTACCAACTGACCCAGTCCTATTTGCTCTTTTTTTATAGATACAGCTTTATTGTTTAAGTTCTATATATTTTCATCTGTTTCATATATCTTTTCCTGTGCTTTCCTTAACACATTCATAATACTAATTTAAAAGTCCTTGTCTGCCGATTCCAACATCTGGGTCACTCTGTGGGTCTGCTTCTAATGGCTGTATTTTCTCTTGATTGCAAGTTACATTTTTCTTCATATTTGTATGTATCGTATTTTTTTTTATTGTATGTTGAGCATTGTATATCCAAAAGCTTATGGGAACTGAAAGATTTTGTCCCAGGGAGTGCATATCTTTTCCACTGTTAGGAAGTTGGAATAAGAGACACTGAATCTGAGCCAATCAGGCATTATGCTCTGTTGGATTTGGATTTCAATGTCACTTTGTTTGAGTTCACCTCAGGTTTCAAACTTCTTGAGGGTGATATTTGGAGTTCTCTGCTGTGTGTATAACATACCTATTCCTCTAGCAGGACTTTGAGATCAGGCATTGTGAGACCAATCACATCTCACTTGGAAGCAGAAGCCCTGCAATTAACAAATTTATAATCTGTCTATGAAAGACAACCTAAAAAATAATTCCAAATAAAAAAAGACAAAAATCAATCAAAATACTATCATTTTAATAAAACAACATCATTATTTTAATGTATTTTCTTATGAAGTTGTTCTGGGACTATATAGGTTATAATTGTTTCATTATTTAATTGAAAATCTGAAATTAAGTATGTACTTTTATTGAGGGTGAAGTTACTATCAAGAAACATTTTCTGCCAAATCCTAAAGGAAAATCATATTCATAATGAGACTGTTTTTAAAATTTGTCTAAATTCCAGTGGTAAGGAGGCATCTCTACTTTTGCATTCTTGCAAGTTGATTAGTGTGGTAATGTCAATTTGATGTGGCTTCTTGAATTACTATTATAATTCTCATTGGGACTCAGGTCTATCAAAAATTCTTTTATTTATTTATTTTTTAAGTTTATTTGTTTATTTTGAGAGAGAGAGAGAGAGAGAGAGAAAGAAAGAGAATGAGAGAGAGAGAGAGAGAGAGCAGGGGAGGGGCAGAAAGAGAAGGAGAGAGAGGGAATCCCAAGCAGGCTCCACACTGTCAGCACAGAGCCCAATGCAGGGCTCAAACTCATGAACTGTGAGATCATGACCTGAGGTGAAATTGAGAGTCAGATGCTTAACCAACTGAGCCACCCAGGAGCCCCTCAACAATTCTTTTAAATAAGTCTTTTAAATTAACACCTAAACTTCCTAATTCTGGAGTATTAATTTTGGTTAATCTCTTAGGTAAGTACATCTAAAGCTAATAGTAGCTTTTCTTTAAGGGTAGATAAGTCATATATTTTCCAAACCTTTGAGTATCTAAGAATAAATTTGTTACTTTTCTACATGAAAGACAATTTAAACATAGATTCTAATGTCACATCCTTTATCCCTCAAAACTCTGATGATATTGCTTCATTAAGTAGTTGGTATTTAATATAACAGAGGAGAAGTCTGATGTCAATGTGATTTTTGCTTCTTCAAATATACCATGTTTTATCTCCATCCTTCACTTATCCGCCAAATATCCACCCATGGCATATGCACTCTCTTAACCCAATAACCAACTAAAATTCGTAGGATTTTTCTTTATCTTGTGTATTACTCAAACATCCTACCAAAATATTTTAAAATACAGCTCTCTTTTTTATGATTTGAATGTATTTCACAAGGCTGAAGTAAAGCATTGGCCATTACTCTGAGGGCCATCCTAGTCAGATGTGGTGATGAACAAAGAGCTTGGCAAGCTCTAGATTGTCCTTATTCTCCTTTACTTCACCTCCACCTTGTCTTCCTATCTGCCAGGCTTGATGATGAGAAACAAATACTTGATTTGGACCCACAGAAGCAACAACTACACAGAAGCAAAAGTGGTCATGTGGGCAGGAATGGAGGTTATGCATGGACTTAGCAACATGGATCTTCACTGACTAAAACCACTGCAATGAAATAAAGCTAGAATAGTACACACCAAAAATGAACCCTTGATTTAGGATCATTCCATGGAGGATAAGTCAACTTTGGTAGCAGGTTGATTACATTAGATCAATTCCATCATTCGAAGGGTACACTTCATTCTCACTGGAAGAGACTTACTTTGGAAGCATATTTCCTTTTCCTGCCCATGATGCTTCAGCTCAAACCACCACAACCAGTAGATTTATAGAATGCCTTACTCATAATATTCCAAAATTCTTTGGAATGTATAGTATTCCAAAATTCCTTGGAATGTATAGTATTCCAAAATTCCTTGGAATGTATAGTATTCCAAAATTCCTTGGAATGTATAGTATTCCAAAATTCCTTGGAATGTATAGTATTCCAAAATTCCTTGGAATGTATAGTATTCCAAAATTCCTTGGAATGTATAGTATTCCAAAATTCCTTGGAATGTATAGTATTCCAAAATTCCTTGGAATATACAGTATTCCAAAATTCTTTGGAATATATTTTTCCCACCAAAAAATTCATTTAACAGTAAATGAAGTGTGGTGATATGTTTATCTCATAAAATTCACTAGTCTTACCATGTCCTCATCATCTAAAAATAACTGTCCTAATGGAATGGTAGAATGGCCTTTTGCTTTAAAACACTAAATTATCTTTTACAGCAATTAAAACATTTTATTTTATCTTCATTTATTCTATTATTGACACTCTTCATTTCTTTATTTTGATCTATGTTTCTGATGTATATGATATTTTTTCTCCTTTAAGAATATTCTGTAACATTGCTTGTAGTTTTACTGGCAATGGATTCCTTCAGTTTTGATTTGTCTGAGAATATTTTTATTTCATCATTTTAAAAATCATATAAAAAATTTTTTAAAGTAATCTCTACACCCAATACAGGGCTCAAACTCACAACTCCAGATCAAGAGTCTCATACTCCACTGACTGAGCCAGCCAGGCACCCCTATTTCATCTTCATTTTTAAGGATACTTTTGCTGACATTGATTTATGGGTTGAGTTTTCTTCTTTCAGCACTTGAAAGATGTCACTTTGTCTTCTTGTTTACATACTTTTTTGGTGAGACATGTGTTATAATTCTAAGCCTTGTCTCTTTATAGGTAATGTTTCCTTTTCCCTGAATACTTTTAAGATTTTTGTCTTTGGTTTGCTACTGTCTGAATATAATATGTCTTAAAGAGTGGGGTTTTGGTATTTATTATACTTGGTGTTCTCTGAGCTTCCTGGCTCTGTGACTTAACTGTTTATCAGTAATTCTGGAAAAATTTTGGCTATTACTTATTCATATATTCTGCCTTTTCTTCTCCTCTGAGATTCTAATTATGCATGTATCAGGCCATTTGATATTGTCTCACATCTCTTGGATAGTCTGTCCTGTTCTTTCCTTTAATGTGTTCTTTTCTTTTTACATTTCAGTTTGGGTGATTTTTATTGACCTATCTTCAAATTTACTGATTCCTTGCTTACTTGTGTTGAGTCTACTGATGAGCTCATCTAAACATTGTTCATTTCCATTACTGTGTTTTTTTATTTTGATCATATGGGTCTTCCTTTGCACTGCTCTCCAGGGAGAATCTGTCTCTTGTATCTGTCCTAGTCATATTGTACTATTATTTTAAAAATCAAATCACTTTATCCTGAGGTGGTGGGTAAGGAAGGAGGGTATTCTATGATGTTCAGATTAAGTAATAGCTGTAAGTAGGCACTGTAAACTTAGGTTTTGGGTATGGACATCATAAGTGTTTCTATCTCTCCTAAAAATGTAATTATTAGACCTAGCATTTCTTCCTGCCCCTCCTTCAAGGGTAGAGCATTCTTTTTGCCTACAGTTTTTGGTGCCCTTTTCACCTCAATTTAAGTGTTTTTTGTTCCATAGAAGAAATAGAAAAGATGGGTTTCAGCAGTGGCTGTTGTTTCCCTCTCACACCCAGCACAGTGAAGGAATCTTTCTCAGGATTCTCCCCACTCTTGCTTGTGAAAGCCTGGTTGAATTCCTGGAGGAATATCCTGTAAGAGTGTGAAAATTCCTGTCCAAAAAGTCATCGCTAAGACAGATATCAAGAAACTTTCTGCTTATGTTTTATTCTAGTAGTTTCATGGTTTTAGGTGTCACATTCAAGTCTTTAATCCATTTTGAGTTAATTTTTGTGTATGGTATAAGAGTGGTCCAATATTATTCTGTTGCATGTAGTTGTCCTGATTTCCCAGCACTATTTATTGAAGAGATTGTCCTTTCCTCATTGTGTATTTTTGGCTCCTTTGTTACAAATTTGTTGGCCATACATGCATGGGTGTATTTCTGGGCTCTCTATTCTGTTCCATTGATCTATGTGTCTGTTTTTATGTCAATATCACATTGTTTTGATTATTATAGTTTTGTAATATAGTTTGGAATCAGGGAGCATGATGTCTCCAGCTTTGTTCTTCTTTCTCAAGATTGTTTTGGCTATTTGGGTTTTTTGATGGTTCTACACAAATTTTAGGATTTTTGTTGTATTTCTATGAAAAGTGCCATTGGATTTTGATAGCTAGTTATTTATAGATTACTTTGGGTTGTCTGGACATTTTAATGATATCAAGTTTTCTAATTCATGAACATGGAATATTTTCCATTTATTTGTATCTTCTATTTTTTCATCAATGTCTTACAGTTTTCAGTGTAATCTCTCACACCCTTGGTTAAATTTATTCGTAGGTATTTTATTCTTTTTGATGGAATTGTAAATAAGATTCTTTTAAAATTTCTTATTATAATAGTTTGTTATTAGTGTATAGAAATGAAGCATATTTTTCCATATTGATTTTTTATCCTGCAGCTTTACTGAATTCATTTATTCTAACAGTTTTTTGGAGGAGTCTTCAGGGTTTCCTGTATATAATATTATGTCATCTGCAAATAGTGACAGTTTTATTTCTTTCCTGATCTGGATGACTTTATTTCTTTTTCTTACCTTATTGTTATGGCTAGGACTTCTAATACTACGTTGAATAAAAGTGGCAAGACTGGGCATCTTTGCCTTGTTCCCAATCTTAAAGAAAAGCTTTTAGCTGTTCACTGCTGAGGATAATGTTAACTGTAGATTGTCATATATGGCCTTTATTATGGTGAGGTAAATTTTCTCTATACATACTTTGCTGAGAGTTTCTTTTTTTAATCATATATGGATGTTGAATTTGTCAAATGCTTTTTCTGCCTCTATTGAGATGACCATATGATTTTTATCCATTCTAATGTGGTATATTACATTGATTGACTTACAGATATTGAACCATCCTTGCATCCCAGGAATAAATTTCACTTGATCATGGTTTATGTACTTTTTAATGTATTCTTGAATTTGGTTTGCTAATATTTTGTTGAGACTTAAAAAAGTTATTTTTATTAAGTTTATTTATTTATTTTGAGAGAGAGAGAGAGAGCACAAGTAGGGAAGGGGCAGAGAGATGGAGAGACAAAATCCCAAGCAGGCTCTGCACCATCAGCACAGAGCCTGATGCGGGGCTCAAACTCATGAACCGTGAGATCATGACCTGGGCCAAGATCAACAGTCAGACGCTCAACTGACTATGCCCCCCAGGTACCCCTATTTTGCTGAGACTTTTGCATCTATGTTCATTAGGGATATTGGCCCATTAATTTTCTTTTCTTGGGGTGTCTTTCTCTGGTTTTGTTATCAAGGTAATGCTAGCCTTATAAAATGAGTCTGGAAGTGTTCCCTCCTATTTTTTGGAAGATTTTGATATTGATTGATATTGATTCATCTGTAGATGTTTGGTAGAATTCATCAGTAAAGCTATGTGGTCCTGGGCTTTTGTTGTCAGGTGGTCTTTGATTATTAATTCTTACTAGTAATCAGAGTGTTCAGATTTTCTATTTCCTCATGCTTCATTCTTGATAGATTGTATATTTCTAGGAATTTATCCATTTCTTCTAGGTGTTCCAACATCTTGGTGTATAATTGTTCATAGTGGTGTCTTGTGATACATTGTATTTCTGTAGTGTCAGTTGTAACATCTCCTCTTTCATGTCTGACATTATCTGAGTCCTTTCTTTTTTTCTTAGTGAGCCTAGATAAAGGTTTGTCAATATTGTCTATCTTCTCAAAACCAGTTTTTGGTTTCATTGATCTTTTCTATTGTGTTTTCAATCTCTATTTCACTTATTTCCACTCTGACCTTTGCTATTTCCTTCCTTCTTTTAATTTTGGGCTTTATTTATTCAACTGTTTTGAGTTTCTTGAGGTATAAAGTTAGGTTGTTTGAGATTTTACTTGTTTCTTGATGTAGACATTTATTGCTATGAACTTTCCTCTTAGAACTGCTTTTGCCACATCACATAAATTTTGGCATACTGTATTTCCATTTTTGTTTGTCTCAAGTTATTTTTTTGTCTTTTGATTTCATCTTTGACCCATTGGTTTTTCAGAATTGAAATATACTTATTAAAATAAAATCATTTATAGTTCTAGAACTCAATGTAATTTAGTTGCTAATTTAACAGTGAATATCATGTTTCATTTATATTACATCAACATCCACATGTGTGGTATGCATTATAAGATTAATATGGATTATTTGATATCTCAAAAAGTTTTCCAGGAGCTAAGTACAAATTCTGGGAGTACTGCAGTAAGTTCTGAGTGCCCACAGAACCACAAACTGGAACATGAAAAAAAAGCAAGAAAATGGAGGCTTGACACTATTGGCAAATGACTATTAAGCAAAAATCTATTGAATATGTACTAACAGAGAGGAAGGAAAAATTAATTTTTTAAATTTATTTTGCTGCTCAAATCTTTACATACTCTGGTTGTGTGTATGTCTCAACCTTCTGACCTTCATTGTATTCTGACAACTGCCATTTGTTTTGAGGACACAGAGCAAAAAATATGGAGAAGCATTCCCCTGAGGCCATGAGTAATATTAGGAGGGCAGATGTTTTAAGGTCACAGTTACCATTATGGTAGTGCTGAGTGTCAGATTCTGAGTGACAAAGGCATCCTTCCGTTCTTGCAAATGTGTGCATGTGTGTTTCTGACATATAGGGGCCTCTAAGATATGGGGACCAGAAGATTGGCTCCTCTTGCCAAGGTATAATTATAGTACTGGTTCTATCCTTTTTATTAAGTGCCAGTTAAATATCTTCTAATAGAACCCATTTCATTCACTTATTTTTTCATTCACTTATTTCATTCATGTCACAAGGTCACATATGTACCTTGGAAAATGGTTTAGATACCTCTTGATGGCTTCCTGTATTAGTTTTCTATTGCCAAGTAACAAATTACTACAAATTTAGTAACTTAAAAAATTATACATCTATTATCTTGGTTTCTGTGGGTCAGAATTTTGGGTATGACTTACATTCCTTTGCTCATAGTCTCACAAGGCTACAATCAAGGTATTATCTGGGATGTATTTTAATCCAAATGCTTGGTTGGTAAAGAATCTGCTTCCAAGATCACTTGGTTTATTTATAGAATTTATTTCCTTATGGCTACAAGGCTACATGGCTAGATGGCTACATGGCTGAAGCCCATTCTCAGGCTACCCAACATTCTATAGGCCAATTTAGTAACTTTTAATATTGACTTCTTCAACATAGTTTTTTACTGCATCAAGTCAACAAAAAGAATCTCTCTCCTCAGGGAAGGTCCAGTTCGGGCTTCGTGCCAACAGTGAGGAGCCTACTTGGGATTTTCTGTCTCCTTCTCTCCCTCCACTGTTCCCTCTCTGTCTCTCTCTCTCTCAAAATAAATAAATAAACATTAAAAGAAAAAAAAAGTAGAGACAAGATTCCAGTTCAGGTAGTAAGCTTTCAAAGGCCATTTTTCGTAATTGTTACATTACGCTGTCTCATTTTATATGCTTCAAAACTTCAATTTCCCTTTTTATCTATTCCTTTTTCAAGTTTATGCTGTTTTTCAAAAGTTCTATTTTCTCTGTTCAATTGGTGCTCAATTGCTACCACTGAAATTCATTTATTTATGTTTATTATTTTAGGTTTTTTTGTTTTTTGGAATTTTTTTCTCTGAGAAATTCTGTGATTTTGCTTTACTCCTGCATTTTTTTTCCTAGAAGAATATTCAGTCTGTTTGTATAAAGCCAAATGGTTGACAAAATATGGAAATCCTTTAGTACTGATTGGTAAGTAGCTGTCCCACCTCTGAATACTCCTCCTACCATCCAGTCTGCCTCAGTCCCCAGTTAAATAAGCGCTGGACCTCTTCACAATCTGACAACTAAATGATTAACATCTGACACAGTAGAAGGTCTTCATGTCTGCTTCCACTCTGGCCAGTGCCTAGTGCCATAAGGAATGAGAAATATTTTGCATTTCTGTTTTACTTAACTTGAATTCTTTTTCTTTTGTATTATTCTGACAGCTACTTTAAGCTCTTCATTATTATTCAGGTCACACTTTTTACAGGAAACAGGCAAGAAATTTTCCTATATTCTATGAGGAAGATTTAGGTTCTCTTGTTCTGTATTTCTTTTATATTTAGTGTGTAATTTCATGATAGTAATTATTTCATAATGTTTATCTGTATATATGTTTCTTTCTCCATTAGTGGCAGTGTCATTTCCTCTGGGCATCCTTAGTGGCTAGAATAGTGTGTGAGTACATAATTAATACTGTATTTGTTGAATGAAACAATGAATGATTGGTTAGATCAACCACCAAGTGGAATGTCTGAAGAGACTACATAATGTGTGGTTGAATATATTTGGGGAAATTCAAATACAATAAAACCGTCTAGTTGGAGCCTTAGGGAGGCAAGTCTAGAATATGAGCATATCTATTAAAATCAATCAATTAGTGAGTCAATGGTGAATTATTTTCCCCTTTGCCATTAGTCTAGACAATTGCGAGTCAATTATTATAAACATGATTCTTTTTTATTTGTTTATAGGAAACATACAAAAAGAAACCTGATGGGCTTTATTATTCCAATCCCATTTTTCTTATTATAGAGTGCAACTTTTAATGTCTATATTAATATTTATAATTAGTTGAGTATTTTATAACTGAGCATCTATGTACTAAATAAATTATAATACATAATTTATTATAATTGAGCCTCTATTCGTAACTTTTTGAACAATCATGTACTATGCTCTGTGTTACATACTTTACAAAGCTAAGCAATAAAGCCACACAAATCTAAATGTGTTATTTCCTGACTTAGAACCTTTTAAATGATCCCTCATTACTTTATAACAAATATCAGCTTTTAGGCAGAAAATCTACTAAATCAGTTCTCATGTTACAATTTACCTTTCGAGGAAGGCATTACTGATTTTCCAAGTCTGGATTAAGCGATTCTCCTAAAAGCCACCCAGTATTTCAACTGAGTTGAAAGACCCACAGTATAAAAATAAGTATTAACCACCCTCCACTAATTTCTTATTACTTACAAAAATTTCCTGTTTACTCTTCTGTTTCCTCTAGTATAGATTTCTTGAGGCCGGGCTAGACCACAGTGATTACTAAATAAAAAATGAGTAGATCAATTTAAGCAAAAAATTACATTCAAAACAAGTTAACAAAACCTTATGATCTATTTATCAGGCTCTTCTTGTTTGGCAAAACACCTTTACATTGATTTATCCTGTCATTGACCTCTCTTAACCGACTTGAATCACAGGCATTATCACTATTTTAGAGATGAGAAAACCGTGTTAACACACGTGTTCCAAGAAACAGGCAAGAAGGCAGGAGTACTTGGACGTGAGCCCAGATCTCCCAACAAAAGGAGTTGCACCTTTTTCACTGCATCCTATGGCCTTCATTAACGATTGGTTCCCAATATAAAACTGAATATAAGGGATACAACTTCTGGTGAAAGGGTATGATTGGAAGTGCTTGCTCTGGCACAAAACTGAAAGAAAAGATGTGTTTTCGCCATTCTCTCATTACTTACAGTTTAAAGTATACTTTGTGAATTTTTAATATAAATGATGAAAAAATATACTTAAGGCTTTTTTGAAAATGTTTCTCTCAGCTCTTTAACTCTCACCAACCTATTTCCTTCCTTCTTTGCTGAGGCTCATAGAGGGCGCTCACAAAGTGCTACTCACTGGATAAAGCGAAGCTCCACTCAAAACACACTTCACACTGCAACTAAAAGGCGCAGCGCCACCACCTCAGACTTCCTTCTCCTTTCCAAGGCAGGAGGCGTGGCCAATTTCCCTCATTCAAATAAAAAACCAGGAGATTTGCATGGGGAACGGCTGAGCCGTGAGCCTATTGGCTGTCAGCACCGTGGGCGTGGCCAATAGTACGACCACAGAGCCCCGCCTACATTAATTTGCATAACGGCCCCGGCGCGTGCAAGGCAGAAGCGGGTTTGTTTTTGAATCTGCGGAGGTGGCGGCGGCGGCAGCGGCGGCGCGGCGACTGAAGCGCGCGATACTGAAGCGGCCGCGTTGAGGACGGTTGCGCGGAACGGCTCTGTAGGAAGGAACTTGGTTCCCCCTCCCTCATCTCCCGCCCCGAAAGGTATATGTGACTCCTAGGGGCTGTTATAACCACATTTTCTTAAATTACTATTGTATTTATGAAGAGTCAAGACCGCATTATGGCGGCTGCGGGAGTTGTGTGTGCGCCTGCGCGGTTGCGGAGCTGCGGGCGGGCGCTGCATGGGAGCACGTGATCTTGCGGGGTCGGGCTCTAGCTGCAGTTGTGCAGCTGGCGGGGCGGTGGCTGCGCAAGCGCAATATTCATTTTCAAGATCTAATGTTCTTGTTGGACGCCATTTGGGTTCTAGATTTAATTTTCCTCATTCTTGAGGAGTTTCATTTTCTTGTCCTCAAACTGCCACATTTTTCAAGGAAAACGTTTCTCTTGTGTTGCATTCCTATACCGACCCTCTAAACTCTTTTATATTTCTCCGATTTTCTGAGAAGCTGTGAACTTAATTTTCTGTAAAAATGATTGTCACTTGTGGTTCTTGATTATAATTTCACTTTTAGGGTATTGCTGGGTTCAAGTTTATATTTGGGGAGATAAAGATCAGCACCTAGTGGTGGTCTCAGGGGCAGTACATTTAATTGAACTGAATATTTGCAAATACATTTTAACCCTATTTTTACCAGTTCTGTTAAGAGGGAATGTGTACAAACGAGAATTTGAGTTTTGGAGATATGAGGGGGAAGGGGCATTGGAAGAATCTATATACTATTGTTTAAAAAGAAATCTCAATCTCCTTGGTTATTTATTTTTTTAATATTTGATTCTAAGTTAATGAAGTTTTAATTTTACCAGTTTGTGTGCTTCTGATCATACTTGCATTTGGGTTTTAGATTTTTAAAGTCTGTGATCACTTGTCCATCACTGCTTCAGTTTGATCATTTTTGTGACTCTGACTTTTAAAATTAGGTCATTTGTTTAGCCTTTGGTTTGTTATGATATGTGAAATAAAACTTGCTTGGTAAATTTTTCTCATAAAGAATTCTGCAAAGAACTCCTCACTAAACTGAGGCCTTTATGAGGAAATAAAGTCAACCATCAATGAAAAAATTAGTTGATTCTTTAAAGAAACTGCCCTGTATATGTGTATGAAATACAGTTGTGTTTGATTTCTTAAAATTGTGTGTTCCTAATTTTCGTTTCTTAAAGAAGGTAGTTAGAGGTGTGCTACTGGTTATTTTAGTTTACAATGGTTGTGTCACTATATTTAAATCTTATATAACACCGCTGGGAGAAGTGTTATACAATCTGATATAATTCTACCATTGTGCAAATTTTTTCTTACTAGACTAAAAATTTGTAACTGTTTTTCATAGATTTCACCTGTGGTTTGTGTGTACAATAATTGGTTTCTTGGTTGGTTATATAAGACTAAGTTTAAATCAGTCATCTGTCAAATGAAGAAGTGCCTATTGCTTTATAATGGTTGGTTAGGGACGGTTTTATTGCCCAAAGCAAACACCGTTAGCATTAAGTAGATGTAATTGAAAGGAATAGTTTTGGTTGGTGGATTTTTTAAAAATGACGTCACGTATGAGATAGAATGAAGTGATAGGGAAGGTAACTCTCTTTTCTCAACAGAAAATTAGCTGTTCATATAAACCTGGCCCTCTGGTCTCTTCTACACAGAAATATATTTAGAGGGCAGTTGTGTAATATCTTGCCTTTTTATACTTCTGGGTGATTGCCCCAGCACACCCCTCCTCCACTTCCTAATACATAATTTCAGGTGTTTAGAGTTGAAAGTTATCTTGTATTTTCTGTATCTGTGTGTATGTATGTGTTTTAGGTTAAGAAAAGAACTTTGATTTTAGGGCAGTGGTACGTTTTGCACTTCCAGAAAAGTAAAATATTTTGGTTTGTGTATTAAAGTTTGTTTTCATTTGAATACAAAAGATTGCCTCTTAGGTTAATGCTGAAGATTGTAAGAGGTCTTGAAAATACTGAGGAACATAGTGTACAATGTAAATATTTATTAGTAGGACAATTTTGCTATTTGTTAGAAAGGGAAGTATACTTCTATAAACTTAAAGACCAGTGAATTGTCTGAATGTCTGTTATTTTGTTTGTTATTCTTTGAATAAAAAGCATCTTTTGAAATTTTAGTTTGATTTAGAAATTTTAGTTATGTTGCCACAAAATTTTGACATATATGCAGAATATATAATATTAAGACTAATGAATATTAAATTATTGGGGTCATTTTTAGTTTTGTAGATTTTAAACATCAGAAAATTTAGTTTAGAGAAAAAGACTTAATGATTAAGTCATAAACCATTAAAATTGTCTTTTTTCTTTAAATTATGATTTGAATATTTGATACATATATTTAAATACTTTTTTACTTATTCATTGTAGCACATTTGGAAAGTGTTGAAAATTAGCAACATTTAGAAATAAACAGCATAAATGTTCTGGTGATTTTTGTTATTTTTTCATGGTTTATCAATTGGTCAATAAATATTGATTGTTCAATAAATATTGATCAGTTTTTCATTTGGACCATAATTTCATTCTTGTTCTTTAATTTTGTATTATGTTGTAGATATTTATCTCATTTCATTATTCTTTTAAAATACTTAATGTTCTTTCAACGTATAACATTCTTTTAAAAATTTCTTTTAATGGGTATATAATATTTTATTGAGAAAATACCCCAAATCATGAAATATTCTTCAAATGTCTTTAAGCGGCTACAATATTGTTATATCTAATAAGAATGTACTGTGACTTACTAAGCATTTCTTTTATTGACCATTTGTTCGTTGCCCATTTCTCTGTTATAAATAATGCTACACTGAACATCCTTACACATGAGTTATGAACTGCATCTCTTTGAAATGATTTCTTTGAAATTACTGCTTCAAATATTGTTTCAAAGGGCTTTTAAGGTAATTACAAAATTAATAAAAATTTATTTTTTTGAAAAGCATTTCCCATACCACCATCAGTTTGGTGGCTGAAAAACAGTACCATATAGATATAGATATAGAAATCGATATCGATATAGAAATCGATATCGATATAGATGTATAGCTATAGATATCTGGTGAAGTTGAATTTTTTAATGTTTATGTATACAATGTTCTCATTTTTGTGAATTAGCTGTTTGAGGTTTTTTAATCTTTTCTATGGTGGATGTTAATGTTTTTCCTATTGATAACAGCTATTTATGGACATAAGCCTTTTGCTTTTCATACTTTTGGCAGGCTTTTTTTTTAGTTTATTACTTTTTAAATTGCTTATTTTATATATTCAGAAGTTTTCCTTTTTTTTTTTTTTGTAGTCTAATGCACTGCTTTTTCTCATTTGTGATTTCTTCCAGGACTTCTTTGCCTAGAAAATAACCTGTTGTGAGATGAACTTAAATGTTCACTTATTTTGTTTATTTTTTCTATGTATTTTAATGATTAAAAAAATAAGTGTTTTAATCTGTATGGAGTTTATTAGTTTCCAGTTTTTCCAAATACCTAGTTTTCTTAGATTCTTACGTTGGTGATCTTTTTTCTTACTGCTTTGAGTTGCTAATTTTGATCTTAAGTTACCAGGTTTGAGCTATAGTTCTGCTTCATTTACTGGGGATATTTAACTTGGTCCATTGGCCTCAGGAGTTTCTACAGATAGTAAGAACATTCCTTGGTAGATCCTTTGATTGATTCCTTGATGTGCACAACATTATGTGATTATGCCTATGTGCATTTTTCTGGGGAAAGAGTTATAGTTTTCATCAGCTTTTCACAGGAATATATAATACAAAATCTAAAGCTAGGTTAACAACCACCGTACCTGGGTCTTATCCGTGTAGCAGTAGTGCACTGTTTTATTTGTTGTAGTGATAGTTTAGTTTAGCATTGCATTAAACTTAAATTGGGGTGAGTTTACATCTTTTTACTGTGTTTTTTTTTCTCATAAATGGGATATATTTCCCGCAGATTCCACAAAATGTACTTTTTAAGAGAAACATTGGGAAAATTTGTGACACTTGTTATTTTTCATTAAGGTGTTATTTAACTTGTTCCCTAATGCTGATATGATGTTAATAGGGATAAGTTGTTAGAGGATATAGGACTACGTTTCTATTTTTAATCTGTCTTAGGACATGGTGATATGAAAATAGTGCAAGTATGAAGTTAGAAGTGGGAAAATAGGTTGTCCAGTTAAAGTATTCTTCAATATTTGAAACCAAAATTTTTCATTTACATAGACATTTTTAATGGAAGAATGTTGGAAAGTTATCTAATTTTTCTGGTCAGGATGGTGCCTAATGCTATAATAAAGTTAAAAACTTTTATTTTTAGTCCCTTAATAATAGTAAATTATTCTCTAATAAGGATGTTTCTCTAATTATTGGTAAAAATTCATTGTACATTAAATCTATTATTTGTGTTCATTGGCTTCATGAAAATAAATCTAGGAAGTAGGTAGAAATCATGTGTTATTGGCTTTCATTTAACTTTTTAAATGAAAAATTCTCATCTTTGGGTCTTTTTCAAGCAAAACCGCTTACAGAGATTTGCATATTTTACTTTTTTTATGTGACTTTTGCTCTTACTTGAAAACTTTTTCTAGTTCTGACAAATTATGATACTTAAGTTTTCAGACTATGATAGGTGAGAAATAGCAAAGTAGGGACAGGAGAAGTGGCTACCAGAGAAATGTATATGGATAAGAGGAAGGAGTGATGGCTAGCATCTTGACAGTGAAGATGTGTTTCAAGTGTTAGAAGCAAGAATTTAAAGACTTAGTTTTGAGGTTATTTAATTTGGGAATTAGTGTTTTTAGAGCTGAATCCGTATTTATATTATGTTAATTATAATTGATGATCTTAAATGATTCTGAATCAGAATATTTAGTTTTGTTTAACTTGCTCAAGATTTAGTTTAGAAAGGCTTCTATTATGATTTCTAAGTTTTGAGGTATATGGAAAATTCGTGCACAGGCAAATCTACTTTTTCAAAGAAGTCACATGTGGGGCATATTACAGACAAAATTTAGGTGATGTTTTAACAAAATTTAAATGGTAGAATACAAAAAATCATTAAGTAGCTCTGGGAAGCCATAGTCCCTATAAGTTCCCCAGAGTATCTAGAAATTACGCATCCATTAGTGAAGCTCTCTTTAGAAATTCTTATCCATTTGACCTTGTTATGTTCTTTACGTAACTCAAGACTTTAAAAATGATTTTGCAGTGTTCTTTCTGAGATTGTCGTGAAATCTACAGAGTAAATCAGTGGTTTATCCTGTCATTTTAGTTTGTTTAAGACAGAAAAGTGAATTCCAAAAAATCAAACTTTGTGCTTCAAGTTACATGGTGGAAACCCATTTTGTATTGGAGGAAGAGAATATGAGTGCTGGCCAGCATTTTCATTTTTTAAATGCCTGCAAAATGAGAAGACCAGGGCACTAGTGCTTATTTGTACAATGTGAATGTCTTCAGTTGTGAATTTTGATCATTTGCATTTTTGAGTCTTTAAGACTTCTGGCATCTGCTTTGCCACTTTCCAAAAAATGTGATAGGCCTAAGGGTACAGTTGATACCACCTTCCTGAGAGACTTTATAATTGGATCTACATAAACATAAAAGTCTGGGAAATGTAGATGACCTATTAACTTGACTGTGAGAAATATTCTTTTATTCATATCTGCAGTTTTTCTTTGCTCAGAATATTATAACAATATTTTGAGTTATTTTGTATCTAATAACTATGAATAACTAGCATATACCCTTTAATTTGGGAGAGAAGGCCCCTTTGATGTGAGATAGTAATGTCATAATGTCTTACTGTACAGTTCTTTTCCACTTTCTTTGTTGTTTGTACATACTACTTTGGGGAATTATTGTCTTGGTGGGTATCTGGGAATTATGTTCCAGCACTTTGTGGCACTTTTACATTCTAATGAGAAATTTGACTCTGATTCTCAGAAAAGATTTCTCCTTGAGTCAGTAATTCTCAAAGATAATGCCTTCCAGTTGGTAGAAAGGTAAACCTAGAAGGTGAGAATAGAATCTGCCATTTTAAGAACCAGGAGGACAAGAGTTTGGTGAAACAATGAATGACATGACTGCTTCAGCATATTCTCAACTAAGGCATTGGAGTTGAGGAATGTTTCTGACTTCTTACCCTTATTAGAGAAATGTCTTAAAAGGAAGAAGTGGTGAAAAATATGGAAGAGAAAAGAGACTATCTTTGAAAATTTCTTTTATTTCTTTTTAGATGGTGTCAGGAGTAATTGGATTACAGTAAAGGCTAATCTGCTTTGTGAGACTATTATGATGGTTTAAGGATGATAAGTGTTTTTCTCCTCTAACAAAGAAGACTGTTTAGAGTTTGTAGGTGGCTTTGACTTAACATATGGTTTCCAGGTTGAACATGACTATTCCACAGTTTCACCAACCAGGGGCAAGGGAGAAAGGGCAGTGGGAGTATACACCTCATTCTTTTGAGAGCATGATCTGGAAGTGGTACTTATCACTTTGACTCAAGTTTTATGGGTGTGGATTTAGTCATTGGAACATACTTAGCTGGGAAAGGAAGGCTAGGAAATGTAGTATCTAGCTGGACAATCATGTGCTCAGCTAAAATTAAGGAATTTTATAAAAGGGGATAAATGAGTGTAATGGAACAACCAGCCCTTTCTGCTACAAAAGGAAGCTGGAGAAGTGGTATCAAAGTAATTCATAATTTGATATTAAAAACTGTTTTTCTGTCTCAAGAGTTATAGTTATAACTCTATATCTTCTTTTCAAGTGGAATTTTGAGAACATTGTGTTTGTGATTTGTGTCTGAGATTCTAGTTATGTGTGTGTGTGTGTGTTTGTGTGTGTGTATACCACCAAATAATGGTGCAATTCTTTCCCTTTCTGCTTGCCCTTGCAAATGTATTAAATTATATTTAGCTTTATAAGAATTGGAATTTTAATTTAATTTTAAAATTTCAGTGTAATATTTTTTTAACTTTGCTAGTTGCTTATTTTGAAAGATGAAGGACTGCAGGTAAGGACTGTAATGACAGTCGTGAATCGCAATTATTTGAACTGCTTGCTTTAGTCTAAAGTTGAATTTATGTTTTTTAATTATTTTATTTTTAAGTAATTTCTACACCCAGCAGGGGGCTCAAGCTCACTACCCTAAGATCAAGAGTTGCTTGCTCCACTGACTGAGCCAGGAAGGTGCCCCGAGTTTATGTTTTAATATTCTTTTCCAGATCCTGTTGTTTTGTAACTGTATGTGTGAAATATACATTTTGAAGATGGAAAATATAATTTTTGAGGACCTTGTAATGTATACAAGTAAAAAGATTGTGGTTGTAAATTCTTTGCATATACGTAAAGCTTAGTTGTATAATAAGTAGATAGTTAAAAGAAGCTTTCTATAGACTACAAGTAAGACACAGTAGGTATTTGTTTATGGCACAGAAAGTGAAACTGTTGTGGGAAGAGATCAAGGAAATCTTAGAGGGTTGTATTTTAAGGGGTGAATTAGAAGGATATTCTTAGTAAAGGTAATGAATAAGGTGTTCAGAGTATCTATCAGAAACGAGAGGGGCACCTGGGTGGCTCAGTCGGTTAAGCGTCTGACTTTGGCCCAAGTCTTGATCTCACAGTTCATGGGTTCAAGCCCCACATCAGTCTCTGTGCTGATGGCTCAGAGCCTGGAGCCTGCTTCAGATTCTGTGTCTCCCTCTCTCTCTCTGCCCCTTCCCCGCTCACACTCTGTCTCTCTCTCTTTCAAAAATAAACGTTGAAAAAAAAAAAAAAAAGAAATGAGAAAGAAGGTAGTGTGTGAGGAGAACTCTAAATACCACCTTCATATATAGATCCTTGAGTTTTGTAAGAGTCATTGCTGCCATAGTGCCTACATAATGTAACTAATAAAGGATATTGTTATTCTCAGTTAGAAGTTCTCTCATTTCTTTTTTTACTCTGTTTTACTTCCTATCTTGCTTGAAGACATTTATTCCTTTCTACTTCTTTGTTTTTAGTTGCATAATACTTCATAAGCTTCCTGCATTTAGGAATTGTATCTTATTGATGTTTTTGACAAATGTCACATGTTAAGGAAAAAACCCTTGTAATTAGGAATGATAAGACCACTATTAAAAGTATAAGATTGCTTTCCACATTGCCTTCCTTAAAATTCAATAAATATTTGTTTATTGAAAGGCAAGAATCCTTTTGTTTTAGGTGAAGTGCCAAAAAGCGAAGTAAGATATGCTATAGTTCTTTTTTTTTATTTAACTTACTATTATCTACAGATGTTAGATTTTTTTTTTTAAATAATTGAACATGTAATTTACTTAAGCACCAACTAGATAAATGGACAAAAGGTTGGACAGGCATTTTGCATATGAAAAATTATAAATTGTGAGACAACTTTTAGAAAGAAAGTTTTCCATCTCATTCATTAAGAAATAGAAGAAAGCAAGGAAACACCATTGCTCACCTATTAATAAGTTTCTAAGATTTAACTCTGAAGGACATAATGTGTGTAAGTTAATAAGGGTTTGATAAAAAGATGGAATTAAATAATTATTTTGTGTTTTAAGTTTGTGTAATTCTTTCCTTTTCCATCAAACTTAAGTGATATAAAAGTTGGAAGATAGCAAATAAATGAAGAAACAAAAAGGCGAAGGATTTTCCTAAAATCAGTAATATAATGAAGTGGAAAGAGCAATAATTTTATACTGGGATCTGGGAATTTAGAGTCTGCCAACACTATTACTTAATATAAAATGGTGGTACTACCTATCTGATAGGGTGGTTGTGAGGGTTAAATGAGATTAGATATAAAAAATACTTAGCAGTTTTTCCTGGCACACTTTTCTGTCTTCAATCAATTGAATCAATTAGGCATGAATATTTAAGAGGCAGCTAGTTGAAGCTATACGGAACCCTCAATGGAGGAGATATATAGAAAATGGCAATATTCTTGATTATTGGAGCTGGAATTTAAATGCATTTAAAAAGTAATTTCAAAAAGTAGTTTTAGAAGACCATTCACTAGTAGAGAAGAATAAGCATTTAAAGAAGTAGTTTATTTGCAGGGCACCTGGATGGCTCAGTCAATTAAGCATCTAGCTCTTGATTTGGGCTCAGATCATGATCTCATGGTCTGTGAGTTCTGCCCATGTCAGACTCCATGGTGACAGTGTGGAGCCTGCTTGGGATTCTCTCTCTCTGCCCTTTCCCTGCTTGTGTTCTCTCTCTCTCTCTCTCAAAAAAAAGAAAAGAAAGAAAAAGAAACCCCAAAACTTTAAAGAAGTCATTTATTTGTAAAGGTTTGTGAAGGAGTCTACCTTTAGAACTGTTTTATTTTAAAAGGCATTTAAAGAATAAAAGCCTTACAAGATTACTAAATTTACTAAGTTTACAGCCATTTTCTCATATTAATTTTTTATCTTCACAGTTGGTCACGTTTTTTCAGACAATCATCATTGCCAAAGTTAGGGATGAAATAATTTATTTTGGGGACTAGATCCACATATGCCATCGTTTTTTTGTTTTTTGTTTTTTAAATAAAGGGTGCAAAGTGCTCCCTCTCTCTTTATTAACCCTCCAGGTATGGAACTTGTTGGACATGCTCACTCAAAATTAAAGCCAGACAAAGTGTCTGTTTTCTTGTAGAATCATTCATGTGGCCAAGTTCCTGCCCCTTAAGAAACAAATTTCACCACATAAGTTTGTTTACTGATCTTCTGATTATTTTAGTTTGATGTTTTATTTTATTTACACAGGTTTAATGAATAGCTGATTAATATTCAAAGAATTCCCTATTGTCTGGTTAACAAAACTACATACATTTGACATGAGGTTTAAGAGTTAGCTTCCATCTAGGGGCGCCTGGGTGGCTCAGTTGGTCAAGCGTCCAACTTCAGCTCAGGTCATGATCTCATGGTCTGTGAGTTTGAGCCCCACGTTGGGCTTTGTGCTGACAGCTCAGAGCCTGGAGCCTGCTTCACATTCTGTGTCTCTCTCTCTCTGTTCCTCCCCTGCTTGCACTCTGTCTCTCTCTCTCTCTCTCTCTCAGAAATAAAGATTAAAAAAAAAGAGCTTCCATCTAGATGTTTTGTAAAGTGTAATAACTTATCTGCTTGATTACAAGATCAGGAACCAAGAGCCATCTAATTTATCTCAATGAGTTTTCACCTGCAATACTTAAAACTGTAGGGTATTATGGTTCTGAGATTTATGCATTTGTCAATATTGTTCTGTCAGGAAATGATATTCTTTATTCTCATTAAACTTGGGAATCCATAAATTATAGAAGAATTACTAAATTGAATTTCTGGGAGGACTTATGAGGCATCATTTTTTGCATTTGCAGGGCAGTCATTTCTACATTTGAGGTGTAGTCTTTGTTCCCTGTCATACCTAATTATAAGCTACCTCTTTTTTAAATGTCACATTTCTCTTGTAGTCATGGTTACCAATTTGATTTATCCAATTTTATCCTGACAGGAAGGAAAACATTCTTATTGGAACTTTGTAAACTAGTTTATAAAAAAGTAAAGAGATTCAGTTTAGATAAAGCCAATAATATTTTCAGTATTTTTCTACAGAATGGTTTTTTAATTGTTCTGGTGGCTTATTAATTATAACCAATGTTAAGATCTTTCACAGGATATTTTCCCCCTGGAATTCTGAAGATATTAGATCAAGGTATTATTATTTATACAAAATATATTAAAATTTTTTTTAATGTTTATTCATTTTTGAAAGAGAGAGACAGAGCACAAACAGGGGTGAGGTGGAGAGAGAAGGGGGACACAGAATCTGAAGCAGGTTCCAGGATCTGAGCTGTCAGCACACAGCCCGACACAGGGCTCGAATTCACAAACTGCAAGATTATGACCTGAGCCAAAGTCAGACGCTCAACTGACTGAGCCACCCAGGTGCCCCTATATGAAATATATTTTAAATTGAAGGTTAAGATAGATTAAGAAGAAAGTGTTTTCTCTTGTAACCGTTAAAAATAAAAAACCATAGTTAAGTCAGTTCATTTACTTGTAAGTAATTCTTGTTTCACTGATCTAGGGTTAAGTAATCTATTTACACAAAGTTGTCTGCACTGGACTAACAGAATCGTAGAAATCCTCACCCATTCTCTTGATTTAGTGATTACAGATGTTGATTCATGAAGGTAAGGTCAGCTTTATCCCAGGATGCCTGTATCCAGGAGTCTCTTCTACATAACAGTAACAGTTCAGATGATTTGGTTCAGTCCTTTACTAAGGATCTTTTGATGTACATCTTTCCTTCTTTCCTGGGGTACAGTGGCAGCAAGGATGTTGACTCATTTTTGTTTCTTGAGTCTCATTGCTACAGTTGGTCTAGTTGCTCTCTTCATATGGTATACACTGCTGTTATTAGAATTTTATTCACAATGTTTGGATTTCCTTTACCCCTTGTCTGTGTAGCACCCTTGTTTTCCATGTGTCATGTCTTTTTATTGGTTTATTCATTAGAGGAAGAAGACCGTATTCTCTAGTAGCTTTTTGAGAAAGAGTAAATGGGAAGTATATTTTGTGAAACTGTATGTATCTGAAAATTATCGTTGTATATTAGATACTTGATTGATAGTTTGGCTAGGTATAGAAACCTAGGTTGGAAAATATTTTTCTTCAGAAGTTTAAAAGCACTGTTCCATTGTCTTCTTGCTTCTGTTACTGCTGAGAAATCTGAAACCATTCTTATTTGTGATTTTCCCTTCACTGGCCGCTTGTAGAATTTGTTATTAGTCTTCAGTGTTTTGAAATTTCACTGCAATTCTTTGATGTGGATATGTTTATCATTGTTTGCTGGAATTCATCAGGCCCTTTCAGTTTGGCAACTCTTGTTTTTCAGTCTTGGAATTTTTTATTAAGTGATTTCATTGGTGATAGTTGTTTTCCATTCTGTCATTCCAATGTGAATTTTTGGAGGGGTACTTGACTTTTCTTAGATTTTTTTTTTCCGTCGTATTTACAGCTTTGTCTTTTTGTTCAGCTAGATTTCTTCAACTTTGTCATCCAGTTCTTCTATTGAGTTTTTCATTTTTTATGTTATGTTCTTAATTTCTACTTTTTGGTTTTAGCCTGTAGTCTATTTTTTTTTTTAAGTAAACTCTGTGCCAACATGGATCTTGAACTCACAACCCCAAGGTCAAGAGTCTTATGCTCTACTGTATGAGCCAGCCAGGAACCCCTAGTATTCTATTATTGACATATGATTGTATTATCTTTTCTTATCTGAGAATATTAATTTTTTTGAAGTTTTTTTTCTTGCATAGTCTTTGTGAGTTTTTTTGTTTAGGTTGTTTTTTGGTTTGTTTTTGGTCTTTGTCTTCCATGTGAGACTTGTCTCAGTTGTCCTTTTTTTCTTGCCTGGCTGTTGTGGAAAATTAAGAAGTTGATTAGAATATCTAAATTTGTCAGCTTTTAAGCTTTTTAGGCTTTTCTGTGTGGGGTGGTTTTGAGAGCTCCCAAGACCTTACAGTCTTGTGTTTTGTGGTTTTTAAGTACACTCCGTTTTCATTTTCTTATGTGGAGAATAAGGGTCTGATTGGTAGCATTCTGGAAGATTAATGGAAGAAAAGGACTAGGTGTCTCTGCAGCCAGCATTTAGTCCCTCTCTTTTTGGTATGCCACTCTCATTTTTAACTGTGGATGTTGCCTTCATAGTTTTGCTAGGACTCTAGAGAGGAGGTATTCAGTGGAATGTGGTAAGGATATCGATGGTATCTTATTGATTTGCAAACAGCTTTCACTAGTATTCCCTTTTTCAGTCATACCAGCCTTACTGTTTGCTCCCTTCGTCCCAGTCGTCCTTGTTCTTTTAGTTGCTATGTCTTTTGAAGTTGCCGCCATGTAACTTAAATTGGTTCTTGTCCCCAGTGAAGCATGTACTATGATGTTTTGGGAACTGCTAAGTTAGTTACCAGTGGTTTTGCTTATTTTCATCTTCCCAAATCTTTTTAGCTATTTTCTTTTTTACTTTTCTCCTTGTTCCTAAGGATTTATGCTTTCAAAAACTACCTTCATTGTAGTTTTAGTGGGCTTTGAGAGAGGGAAATTAAGGTGTTTTCATTTCATTGTCTTAATACCATTCTCATGTTTATTTTTTCTTTTAGCATACGTAAGATTGGTAATAACATGTAACTGAAGTATATTAGTTAAATAAAAGTGTATTTACTTTTTACTTGATATAGTGAAACCTGTTATTTAGGTTCTATGGAATCTTCAATATTTTGCATATGTAAAATCTTGTAATAGTATGGTATATGTTATATAAAAGGTTATAGTAGTTAATTACAGTTATTCTCTTCCAGTTCTCTTTGTTGCTTGGGCAACCCATAGCAAATGGTCACATTCTCTGCTCATAAAAATTTGAAATTTTGGTACTCTTGTTTTACATGATTAAGACTGAAATGAAAAAATTATGTGAAAAGTGCTAGTTTTTATTTAGAAAGAGATAAAACATTGAGTAATCATGGAAATGTTTACCTAATATTTGAAGTAGCTTTGAAATGTGTTTGCTTTTACAAATAAACAATAATTGGGTTCATTAAGACTTATCCTATTTAAAGCAAATTTCTTGTATGACATAAAAGTCAAGCTGTATTCTTAGTAAAATTTGAAAATGTAAAAGTAAATAATATACCTATGTTCCATAATTTTCTATAGGCTTTTTTCATAGTTCAGCTATTCTGAGCACATAGTAGATCCTATAAAAACACTAAAAACTGGACAATGCTCTACAAAAGGTATTTTTTCTATGTTGAGTTTTAAGTACAGAGGTGTTTTAGGACAAGGCTAAAAACTTGTTGACTCATTAGTTGACTTCTTTTTCCTAGAAAGTAAGATTTGAGCTCCTGAAAATGAACGTTTTAAAGATGTAGAATTTTCTGAGATTTTTATAGTAGAAATGAAAACACTGGGAATTAACTTCAGCTCAATATCCGTCTATTGAACAAATACTGTGTTTCACACTATGGAAGTGAATGGGAAATGACATAAGATGTAATTTCTGTCCTTTAGGAACTCATGTATAAAGATATAAGCAATGAAATGTGATAAGTGTAATGATGGTATGCACAAAAGATCTTGAGAGAGAAATTACAGCTGGCTTGGGGGATGGGTATTGTAAGGGGAAAAGAGAATAAGTAAAAGATTGTTACTGATGAGATAATTTAGGTTGAATCATGAGTAAGATTTATTGGGTGAACTAGGATAGTTTCTTTAGGATAGAGTGAAACATATGGGCAGTGGCAACAGTTATCTGAATAACAGTGTAAGTATTTTTCTTTTCTGAACTATTTTCATGATGTGTAGAAACAGAACCAATGTGGGAAGAAATGGGTGATGGAAGTTCCATGGGCTCAGACTGGGTGTAGTCTAGGATGGATTTCAGCTCTTAGCACTTTTGTGAAGTTACTTAATCTTTGAGCCTGTTGTTTTCAGTCATGAGTTGGAAGTAACATAACCTCATAGGATTAGTGTGAGAATTAATTGAAATGATGCATGTAAAACTCATCTGAAGATTTGATCTATATTAACGTACTTCCCTACTGCTTTGTTTTCTAAAGTCTCATGTGTGAAGTAGATAATCAGTATATTTATTGTTTTTTTTTTTTTTTTTTTTTAATGTGCCTTGGGATAATAGAGAAAATCTAGTACATTGGTAGTTAAATGATTGTATTGGCTGGAGGAGGATTGGTACAATGAGGGAATGTAGATTATGTCTTTTATTTTGAAGTCTAAATTGGGTGAAAAGAAGTTGTTATAGCTAATAGTAATAGCCAGCAACTTAGCTTGCTTCAAAAAGCTTAGACTGAGAAAAAAGTAGTCAGGATTTACATTGGAAAAGTATTTGGCAAGACAGGGGAGGCTTGGGGAGGAGGGGATGGGACAGGGTACATTTGAGGGTGTGTTACATAATTTAAATTTTTGTAGAACAGACTTCCAAAAGAATCTGCTTCCTGAATATTAGAAGTTGCTCATTCAGCAGCTTTAAAAATTTTGGCTATTTGTCTTGACATTAACCTTAGTCACATTTCAGTGCCACAGTAATGTCTATCCTGTTTGAATCTTTCACAGTTTACCAGTCTCTTGATTTTAGCAACTAGATTTGAGCCATCCTCAGAGAATATTATTATTATTATTATTATTTTGAAGAATTAATCTGGCTTGGTTAAATGTAACCTTTTTCCCCCAATGTACTATTTGAAGCAGTTTTTACGTACACCGTCCAATTTGACTAATGGAGAATAAGTAGGGATCTTTTAAAAAGCTGAATAGTTTTGTTTCATTTTTAAACTTTTGTTATGGGAAGATTTAAATATATACAGAAATAAAATGAAAGAATCAACTCCATGTGCCCATCACTCAGCTTGAACAATCATCAACTTATGGGGCCAATCGCCTTTTGAATATATCCCTTCTACCTCCCTGCACCCTTAATGAATTTTAATAAATCCCTACATCTAGTGGTGGATAGACACAAGATCACATAGGGCAGCTAGATTTTAGGAAGCTTAACCAAGGAAAAGAGAAGGAAAAGGTGGATTTCCTAGATGATGTGAGCTATCTATCAAGCACACAGGTTCCTTCTGTGCTCTTGTCCTTCACTTCTCTTGATGGGTAGGTTACTGCCAAGACAGATTTGTTGGGATCTCGCTCAAATTTGTCTTGTTTATATATCCACTTTCCGACTGAATTTTACCCCTTTGTTCTCCCTATTTTCTTTTTTTCCTCCAGGGGTGTCTACATTATTTATTTTTATTTGTTTTTCACCCATATTAAAATGTTGGGAGGTCTGTGGCAGGGCATGAAATTTAATTTGCCCTGGGACCAAACACTCACCTGGAAATGTCTTTGTGGCCATCTGGACTACAAAAGAGAAGAAATTGTTTTTATCTTTATAGCTGATGACTCAAAATAAGCTTTGTTGTCATTGTAGCTCTAATGACTCTAGTCTCTTCCCAGCGATTACTTAAAATTATTGTCGAGATTCAAAAATTTGACTGCAAGCTTTAACCATTCTGCTAGATTTGAGGACTTTGGGGCTTAGATTCTGTGGGGAAAAAGAATAATTAGCCTTCTATAAATGGAAATTGACTATCAGGATTTAAACAACTTAATTTTCCAGAAATTTTAAAAATTGGCACTCTTTTTGTGATAAAAGTACTATAAAAGACAAAAAAAAAAAAAAAGGGGCCTTGAGCAGACTTTTTTTTTCTGGACTGAAATGGAGGCTTTCTTTCAAGCGAATTCCCTGATGTTTGCTGTGTGTGATTTGGCTCTATCTCTGTAACTGCTAATATGTGGCATGGACTTCAAGCTGTCTGGGATCTGGATGTGCCCAAAGTCTGTATTGCAAGTCGGGGTGGATTCGCAGGCATTGTGTTACAAAACTGGCTTGCTGCCTTCTCTGTTTTTTGTGTCCTAAGCAGCTGCATTGTTTGTTGCAGTATATGCATTAGCTGTTGTCTGTGTTCAGTTTCCTGCAGGCTGAAAAAGTGGGAGGGACTTTCTTTGATACATAGCTGAGTTTTCACTGTGTGAGTTCTTGAGTGCACATTGCAGCCATCTTAATTACACTTTAGTGCAACTGAGACAGTGCAGCTGTCTCAAAATGGCTGCTGACCTAGTCTTTGTAGCTGCTTAGGCAGCAACTATGCCAGTGAGGAGACTTGGCACATGCATCAGGACCAGAGGTAAGAACCAATTACTCTTTATCTTTGAACATTTTAATTAAAAAATACTTGAATTTTACTGAGTTTATATAGCAAGGTGAACTTGGAGCTTGCTAAGAAGTTGAAATGTTTGCTTTAAGCCTCTTTTATGGAAACAGTACATAGGATGGTGAGGTCAAAGGTTAAATTCCTGTAATTTCTCACCATCTTATGTTCTGTCATTGCCAGAACATTAGATCACCACAGTAGTGCTTTTCTGGCCCTAATTAACTTAGTATTCTTTTTGTGTTAGATATTTTAGTTTGCTTGATATTTTTTTGTAAAAATTAAAAACAATATATTTTCTGAATAGATTTTTTTTTTTTTTTTTGGAAAGAAGCCATAAATAAGCCTTGTTTTACATGAAGAGTGAGATTTTTCCGTGTGTGTGTGTGTGTGTGTGTGTGTGTGTGTGTATGTGTGTGTGTGTTGGAGCTTTTGTTTGGTAGCTTTCTGAGAAGAATGTTAATTCTCTGAATATAAGTCATAGTTACAGAAAGAAAAAAAAATTTAGCACTGTTAGACTTTTTTTTGTACAGTGCGTTCCAATTTTTTCTCATTATGCTGCCTCCTCTGGGTCATTCAATTCTTTCATATTTTTAATGGTGATAACTTTTTATGCTAATTACTTTTTGCTTAAATTGTCATTCAGATTCAGATTTTGAGTTTAGAAACAAGTTCACATCTAGCTCTGGATACCCCCTTTTTTTTTCTAGCTAATGTGTTCTAATACAACAGAGCTGAAAGAAATACTCAGTTGTTTTAGTTAATTGATATTAATTGCTGATGTCCACATTAGCCTTAGTTTAAACCTGTGGTATTGTTAAAAATAATATAATTCAATGATTTTGTAAATTTAGTTTCACAGTTTGCAAAAAGCTTTCTTAACATTCTTCTGAAGTAGAAATGTTTATTGAGATATGATAAGTTCATAGAGATCCAGAGAGTATGAAGTTTTTATTCATATATTTCAGACAGCAGAACTGTTACACTTTAAGTTCTAATGTTTAAATTGTGGTACTTACTAAAATTTTTTTATAGATGGTATAGTACATTTCTCTAATTTTGTTTAGAGTATTATGAATATATCCCTGACTAATATGACATAGAACAGTAAGTTTTGAACTTTCTAGATAGAGCAACTTTTCAAAAACAGCAACTTTTTGCACATTAAATTCTTATGAAAGACCCCTGTATTTAAAAGGGATACATATGGTGTTTTATTGTTCTGTATTTATTTTATAATTTAAGTTTATAGCATTTATTTATTGTAAGTTTATTTAATAAAATGAGAGCAATTAGGCTGTTATGATGAAAACAAAAGTTTGAAACCAGATGATATATGACAATTATAATCTATTAATGTTAGGATCTAGGTTGCTTCTTTATAGAACTCCAGGTGCTAGGGACTGTAGGATTCAGTATACTAGAACATGTGTTATGTTTTTTTCTTTTTCTTAATTTCATAAAGGTAGAGTATAAGATCTATATTTGCACAGTTTAACAGTTTGGAATTGCTGCCTTGCCACAAAATTATGTTTATATTTGTTCTACTGTTGTTTTTTTTTTGAAAGAAAATAATTGCTTTTCCTAACTTAATCATTGCCCATTTATACAGTGGCTTAAAGTATATTTGGGATCACTCCGTTTCATTAACAGCTTTAACATATTTGTTTCACTTCCATTAGCTTATTATTTTGTGAAGTTGTTAGGACTCTTTTATGTGATATGGTGGATTCTTATAATTGGAACATTACTTTATGTAAATACAGTCATATGAGCTTGCCCCCCAAAGAGAGGAAGAACAAATTCAGTGTGTGAGAGAGATTTTATCCATCATGCTTTTCAGTAAGGTTTTGCCCTAGAGTGAGTATGACACAGGAAGTGAATGTGTGATGCCCTTAATCATTATTATTATTTTTATGCCTCTCATAGAATGAACAGCTCACTGTATATCAAATATTTCATACAGTCCAAGCCAGTTACTCAGTTTGTTCTTGTTTATTGTTAGAGAAAAACTTGTGAGGCTGAAATTATTGACCAACTGATGTTGATCTTCAGAGTGGGACCTTGGGGGAAATTTCACTTGTCTACTCTTTTTGCCTTCTATTGTGGATTATACAATTTATCTCTACTCTCTGCAAGATGACTCCATTGATTATTACTTGTACATGGGGAAACAGGAACACTGTGGTTGCTTGGGATATTCCTAATTCTTTCCCTGCCATGTTGCATTTTTGCAACTATAAGCATAAACTAGACCTCAATGGGATTATTACTTTTGGGGATTGGTGACAGTTTTCAAATTGTCTATGCTGAATTCCAGGTTAGCTATTAGGTGAATAACTGAAGGCATAATAAATCTGGGAGCTGGGTAATTAAGGTTTTGTGTTATTATTTTGTCACTTCTTAGCTCCCTATTTGTTTATCCTTTTTCCTAAGCCATTTCATTAGTATAAGCCTTTAAGGAAAATGTTGATGTAGTGGAAAGAACATGGATGAAGAGTTCAAACCTAAATTTGAGTTGTTTTTACTACTTTCTTCTTATATTGGTCAAGTCATCCCATTTTTTTTTTTTTAATGTTTGTTTATTTCTGAGACAGAGAGAGACAGAACATGAGTGGGGGGGAGGGGAAGAGAGAGAGGGAGACACAGAATCAGAAGCAGGCTCCAGGCTCTGAGCTGCAGGCTCTGCAGCACAGAGCCCGATGCGGGACTCGAACTCACAAACCGTGAGATCATGACCTGAGCTGAAGTCTGTCGCTCAAACGACTGAGCCACGCAGGCGCCCCAACTCATTCCATTTTCTGACTGTTGTTTCCTCATCTGTAAAATGGGAAAAAATTCCTATCTATTTGGCAAGAATAGGCTAAGAATTAGTTTATATAATGTTTCTGAAGAGTACCATAAAATACTTTACAAGTGTCCAGCATGCTAATTTTCCAGTAATATTTGAATGCTTTCTACTTTATTTGCTTCTCAGATGTCCTGTACTTTATTAAATGTGATTGGATCAAGGAATGTGGCATGTTTAAACCGTATGGGAAATTTCTCATATAGCTCATACTCAGAAGCAAGAAGTGCTGACTAATATTAGTACATCTAGGGTCGCCTGGGTGGCTCAGTCGGTAGGGCATCCAACTTCGGCTCAGGTCATGATCTCATGGTTCATGGGTTCGAGCCCCACGTTGGATCTGTGCTGACAGCTCAGAGCCTGGAGCCTGCTTCGGATTCTGTGTCTCCCCCTCTCTCTGCCCCTCCCCTGCTCATGCTTTGTCTGTCTCTGTCTCTCAAAATTAATAAATGTAAAAAAAAAAAGTTTTTAATATTAGTACATCCACATCCACTTGGTAATATGTTGTATTCATGTTTCTACTACTGGTCCTATTCTGTTACATAAATTAGCCACCTTTTGCTGTATGTGGATAGTGCCAGGTATGTTTATTAAGTAAAGCCAATGTAGAATGTTGACATTACAGAATTAGGGGAGTAAGTGGGAGAAATGTTTCAATTCTAGTCTGGCTGAATCCAAATATACCCTGAGAAAATAATTTCTCTGAAGAGATGATTTGAATTCAGGGCCTAGAATTTTCTGTGTTTCAGTATACGTGAGGATCTTAACAGTAGAGTTTTCTTTCAGTAGCCACAAATTGGCAGCTGACAGACTTTATTCTTTAGCCGCTGTCCTACTTGTCCAGTCATTAAAGCTGTCAGATTTTACGCAAAAATCTGGATGTCTCATCTCTGAAAAATGGGCACTGCTAACAATGTATTTCTGCTTTAGAAAAATAATCTACAGTGGAGTAGCTGCTGTCCCTTCAGATAGGGACTATATAGTTCACATTTGGTCCTATTCACTAATTACATTACCTGCTGGGCCCCTGTAAACTCCTTTTAAATCCCTATCCTAGTTATTTGACAGGTTGTTGACAGCCTTTTATATTTAGTATGTAGCTTTTAACCTAGAAGAAAGTAAACATAAGTAAAATCTAGCCCTCATTACTTGGTAGGAAAGACCACATATGTGAAGACAGTTTATTCGTTAGAAGGTGTGGCACATTTGCTAATCTTCAGCCTTGTCCTGATTTCTGTATTAGAGTACGGTGGTGCTGATTGAAGAGATCCAGGGACATTAGCAAAAAGTGACAATAGAATGAAAGTGAAGAGATTAAAGAAATACTGATCAGAAACAGGAGTACCTTGAGATCTTTTAGTGTGATAATAAGCCCTCTTTTCTTTAAATTTATCATTTTGATGTTTTTAATGATATTAAAAAAGAAAAAGTTAAGATATATATTCAAGATATACAGTTTACTGACCAGGTAAATAAAATACATTTTATAAAAGATTTTTGTTTAAATTGTTGAGTTGAAAAATCTTATCACTTAAAATGAGAAAGTTGCTAGTAGAAAGCTTTCTTAACTGCACTAGACTAATTTTAGGGCCATCGTAGACTTATTTTTGTTAAAAGTTTCCTTCTGTTTATATAACATTCACTGTCTCAACTATTTTGAGACTATATTAATGATCCAGAAAACATGGTTGTTTATGATCACGATTTGATGTGTTTTTGAATTTCACATTTTCCAGAGCGAAAGCCAACTTATTAACATTCATGTAATATCATGACATTGCTAACTCTAGGGAAATGTTACTCTTTTCTGGAAAATGGCTTTAAGTTAGAGAGGAAACTTTAGTGGAAATTACAAAAGCATTTAACTTGCACAGGAAACATTTATTCTCCTGCTTTCCTAACTCTTCACACTTCAAAAAGAGATAGTGATTTGGGAGAAAGCTTAAAGTCTGTTCAAATAAGGGATTTTTTTTTTTTTTTTTTAAATCTCTCAGGTTAGAACTTCCACAGAGTTCTCTATTAGTAATTTGTAACAGTCAGTTCTTAGTCATTAATGTGTGCATATGGAAATGATGAAAACATGTTACTTATTCAGTGAATCCTTTGAGTTTAATGAAAGGAGGGACTTTAATACCATGTTTGAGGAGTGGCTTCTGCATCTGCCAAAGGACTTCTACCCTCCTTGTAGTAAACCAGGTGCTACTTACTCAGGAGTCATGTGACCTGTTGCTTTCCTTTGCTGACAAAGAAGTATCATGGCATGCATAGTGGAAGCTATTAGTATGGAAGTCAAGAAATGATTATTTTTGTCTGGTACTGCCATTAATTGTATAGTTTTGGATAAATTACTTATGCTCTTATACCATTCTGCAACCATGAAATGAGAGAGGTAGTTGGATTTGGATTAGATAAGGAGTCAGGGAAGAACACAGACTTTGCGATCAGAGTGAAAGTGAACTCATTTTCTTTCACTGACTAGTTAGAGTTTATATGAGGAATATATATATAATGCTCAAAGTATAATGTCTATCATAAGTGCTCAATAAGTCTTATGCATTATTTTTTATGGGATGAAGCTGGTTGCTTATTTTCAGACTTTAGTTTTCTTATCTTTAAAATGGGAATAAAGTCTCTACCGTACAGACTTGATATTGGGATTTAAATGAGCATAGTATATATAAAGTACATAGTGCAGTGTGGGATACAAATTATTAGTAAATATCGGTTACTTTTTCTTCACGAGGTTCCCTCTGGCACATTTGGTTTTGTTTTGTTTTTGTTTTAGTTTTTCAAACATTATGTAATTGGAGAGAAATCTGGACTACTTGGATACTTTAGAAAATGATCTTTAGGGTAAGGGGTTGTTAGGGGTCTGGCTGATTTACAGTAAAAATGCCAGAAAGTAAGGTGTTTAAATCTCAAAGAGAGGACTTTAAAGAGCTCATAGAGGACACAGTAAGAATTCTTATTTGTGCTAAGGAAGCATGATAGAGTGAAAACAAAAATGGATTGTGAATTGATCAGTTGATTCAACAAATTTCACAAGTATTTATTATGTACCTGTTATTTGCCAGGCACTGTTTTGATGTCTGGCATACAAGATCCCTGGCCTCAAGGAATTTACATTGGGGCAGGAGAAATGGGAAGATAGACACTAAATATGAGTAGTTGAAAGTACCAAGGGATTGAGAATCCTGGGGGTAAGATAGAATAGGTAGTGAATAGCTAGGTGAACATTGCCAAAATGTGCTCTGTGAACCAGTTCAAGGTCAGTTCAGATTAGTTTTTGTTTGTTCTGGTCTTCCATGAGATTAGAGCTGAAGTTATGAGTGTCTAGAAATTTTTATATCAATCTGATAAAGTAATGTTATGTCACTTGTGTCAAATAATAAAAATAATTGAGGCATATATTTTATATACCTCCTCTTTGTTTCACTTTTCAAGTAATTTATTTTCATTGTATTTACAAAAGTATTGATCTTTGATGGATTGGAAATAAAACATTAGTTATTTATCATTATTAATTTGCAAAGCACTGAGCTAGAATAATAACTAACATTATTGGTTCTTTAGTAAGCAGGTTGTAGAGAATTTAACTTCTTATGATTAATTCACTGTTAGGTGATTGTTTAACTTAATCAGCTTTAAAAAAAAAGTTGTTAATTACGTTATATTTTATGCTGGTCTAAATGATTTTAGGTTCTTTGATTTTCAAGTACTTTTATTTAAAGAGTTCGATGCATAAAGTAGGAAGAGAGAAGGACGACACATCTAACAAAATTAAAACTGGAAGGAATACAATACTTGGATGGTTTCCAATTCTGAGATTTTATGATCAGTGGCCAAATGTTCCTTACACAGTGTATATTATGTAGAATCATACCATATTATTTATATTTATTTGCCCCTGTTTCTCCTCCTGCTGCTGGTGGAGCACAGATTCTGAAAAGAGAATATTTGAGAAACTCTATTATTGCTTATCAAAGAAAACCTAGATATTTAGGATTAGAAGTCTACTAATTCCTGTTGATATATGATAACTTTATCTTTCCCCTAATTTAGAGCCCCATTGTTTTTATTGTGTAATAGAGATAGTTTAAGAACAGTGTTTTAAAACAGCTGAAAATAAGATTAAAAAATAAACATATTTTGGATAACCCCTAGTTAGCATATTAAGTACTTCTTTTCATTTTATTATCATTTTAGATATGCACTAACCTAGTTTCCAGACTTATTTGAAAATGAAATTTAATATATTTATACCCACTAAAATAAGTGGAAAGATAAAAGTGAAGATATAGAATTATTTATTAGTAGGTCATAAAGTAATTATTGAAAAAAATTTAAAGGACTTCGTAGACAGTGACTCAACTCTTGCTCAGTCATATCTGGCCATTAAAACCAGCACAAGAATGATTTAGGTTAAACAAGAATGTGCCACTGAAAAAATATGTTCTTGTGTAGATATTTGTAATTTACCATGTCTGAGTTTATAAAAAAACTTTAGTAATATTAACTAGTGGTAAATATGTGTAACAGTGGTACTTGAGGATGCATTAAGTCTTCTTATTTGGTGAAATGTAAAGCAGTGTGGTTCTAAGAACAAATGTATTTAATGATCATTTACTATTTAAGCTATTAGTTAAAATTTGAAAGTTGGCTGTGGAGTAGGATGAGGACAGCTTTTAGCTAATGTGAATTATAATTTGTATTTTTAATGATTGTTAAAAATAGCAATTCTTGGATTTATGTAATCATATTGATCTATACCACAGAAAAACTAAGGCTTTTGGATATCTCTGGGTGTTAGAAATATTTTTGGCATGGTGGAAGTAGAATTTCAGTTACATAAGAATTGTAAGTTGATTTTCTCTTATTACCTGGATTTGAATCATATTGATAAATACATAACTAGATATATTCTAGAACCAGTCAGTGCTTGTTGGGGAACGAATGGGGGAGGGTTTACTCAGCAGTATTCTCCTTTAGTTTGGTCATGAAATGAGGACTGCTTTATGTAAATTGTTCTTACTGGTGCCAGCTAGCTGTAACTGCAGTCTGGCTGTGCTAGGGCAGCAAATAATATGTGTCATGGATTTTCTGTTTGGAATGTATAAGAATTCAGCCTTTTGGACTGAAAGAACAGAGTTGATGCTTTAGAATAAGAGTACTGAGACCTCCACAACTGACAATATGTGCAATAATGAGAAGCTATAAGCCTTTAAAGCTTATAGTTCTGCTTTTATAGCTTTATGCCTATTGATACTATTGGGTAATATGTGGGAGGTACTTAACTGCACACAGTTGCTGCAGTCCTAATAGTTGGCAGAATAGAAAGCAGTACAAAAGAATTCTGATTCTAGGCATCTTCACTTGCAACAGTCCTTTGGAAGATGTACTTTGTGTGTTCTGTGAGCTTCATTGGCATACTGTCTGACGTTTTTTGGCTTTTGTGGTTAATGGGATGTTTGCTGCACAAACTATACAACAGATGTGAACCACTGTTTGAAAGGAATTTTAATATGTAGCCAATCTACTGTATGCCTGTTTTTTTTTTTTTTTTAATTTTTTATGAATATGAACCAAGCAAGGAATTTAGGCTCAAGAAGGCTGTTCTAGAAGTCTGCATTAGCTTTTAATGTTTATACAAATGAACTAAGTAGCAGTGGTTCACAGAAGAGGAAGCCCTTTTCACAATATCAAGCTACCCACAGGTAAGAGATTCAGGTCCTTTCTTTGTGACCACCCCCACTTCCCACCCTTGACCCCTCAGGCCTTATGTCTATCTCTCTCTCACCTTTGGGAAGTTTTTCTGTTTGGTTTTAATTTTAATCATACCAAGGTTAGTAGATTGTTTAATGTAAATTTCTCAGGAGATTTAGAATACCATATTTGGATTTGGTCTTTTAAAAAATGATTTTCACTTTTTATAATTTTCCTCAGGTTTGTATTGAAATGAACTAACGGGCTTCATATATGAACATTACTCATGCATACAATATGTTCATATTACATAGAAATCAGTTTTAGACCTCTTTTCATTATAGTCTTGTTACTGTGTTTTCAGTTGTAGTGACACCAACTGGTATACACAGAGAAATGACATTTTATGACCTTACTAACTATAAAGTTTTAGTGTAAATGTACCACTTTGAATTCATCATCAAAATCTGACTGCTTCTGTTTTCACAAATGGTTCATTGACATACATTAGACAGTGTGTATTTATGAACATAACATGGTCAAGTTTTCTAGTTCTCCCTTTATCCTTTCCATTTCCACATACTTAAATTTATCACCATTTTAACAAAGTGAATTTAAGTCTGAAACTAAAATGAATGTATTAGAAGTTTTATTTTAATATGTTTTAAGTTAGATGAAGGGTCACAAGAAGCAATTATTATCATTTATTATATTATTTTTTGTATACTTGAAAAATTGTATACAAAAAACCGTAATCTAATTTAAATAAAAATAAGGAACTATACAACATAAAGAATATATAACCATACTATAAAGGCATAAAGATTTATGTTTATAAAGAAATGCAAGTATGTGTGTCTGCTAATATCAGTATGGCCAATGATAAAATGTATTACTGATTGATATATTTGGGGCGATGAGGGTGAGTAGGTGACACAGCAATGGGTGATAATGAGGCTAGTTTAGAGAAGTAAGGGAGGAAAGGGATGGTATTAGGAAGTTGTTTGCTCTTTGCCTTCCTCTCTAGAAGTTGAACAGCAGGATCTTTCTGCAACCTAGAAGTGTTAGTTTTAGATGGGGCTTCCAGCTCTCTAGACTCTCTGAAAGGCCATTGGTCATTTATTACTACATAGTCGGGTACTTAAAAGCTAGAGGCCAGCTAGAGTGTGGATGAAAGCCACACACTCATGCATCAGGGGGACAACCTATTTCTTTTTGTCTTTTGACAGTGTTGCTTAGGTTTTGTTTGTGGGTATGTGTTTCATCTCAGTAAACAGCTTCACTAGGATTAGAGAAATGGTTATAGTAGAAAGATACCAATTTTGCTTTATGTGCTGCAGGTTATTGGATTGGGAGAAGGGCTTCTCTTGTGGAGAACACACATCTCTGAAACATTTGGGAAGTTTTGACACTTCTCTAGAGTAATTAATTGGGAAAATGTTAGATTAGGAGAATAGTCGAGGCCGACTGAGGGGGTTTTATTTATAGGTAAAGAGGCAAGGGAGTTAGACCAAAACAGAGGAATTTATTGAATGTAGTTCAATAAATATTCAGTTGGGGGTCATAGCAAAGTACATGGAAGAGTATTTTCTATATAGACAAATAACCCTAAAGAGAAGCATGTAAGACAGTAATAAATGTCTTGAGGATAAAGATGTGTAATCTTTGAGACTATTGGAGTCGAGTGTGAATGATTCAAAAGTCTGGGATAAACTTTGAGTTTTTAGTTTTTGTGTTCCTCTTAGGTAACAAAATTTATTAGCAAACAATGTAGAATACTAAAATCTTGGAAGTGGAATAGACCTAAGTGATCAAGTAACATCACACTTCTCACAGGAATCTTCTGTTTATTATTCCTGACAAGTAATTATCTAGTTTCTGCTTCAACATTTCTAATGACAGAAGGGAGAGTCTCTAATTTCATAAGGCAATTCCTTTTTTTTTGGGGGGGGGGGGCATCTGAACAAATCAACATTTGTTGATTTTGAGGTGGTATTGGCCTTTCATTTTTTTGTTTCTGTGCCCGTCTATTTGTCCATCTGTCTGTCTATCTGCCTGCCTACCTGCCTACCTGCCCGTTTCTCTCTGTATTTCTTTTACATGATAGATCCAATGCTATTTAAAGAAAGCCATTAGAATTCACCTGTGTTTTCTAGGCTAAATATCCTCTATTTTCCCAACTACTCCTCATACAACACGTTGTTCTAGGTCATTCTTTGGCCTGATCATCCTGTTTTGTCCTACTGTTTTTTGAGTCCCTCTTTATCTGGGACACTCAGAAATAAATGTAATAGTAAAAAATGTCTCTCTTCCCTTAGGCAGTGTGCTTCGGGTCTGCAGTTTAACTTTGTTTTGACATTTCTGGCAGCCACCTAACACTGATGAAATTTATTGATAAGTTCCATAAGTTCAAATCCCTCAGTATTTTTCACACACACCTTTGATAACCGTTAATATACCTGGATATTTGAACCATTGTTTCAATGTATTGTAATGCTTTATATTTGTAGTTACATGTTTTCTTATAATTTCTTATATTGTTTATTATATTTTCTTTCGATATTCCTTGATATATTTTCCACTTTTTAATGGTTTTTTCAAAGAACTGGCTGTTGGTTTTATGGATGGTTGCTGTTTTATTGAGTTTTCTCTCATAATTTTCTGTTTTTATTGTAATACTTTTCCTCCTTTACTAACATTTTTGAGTTTGTGGTTTTTTTTTATTAATATGTGCATTTAAGGCTGTCATTTCCTTAATGATTTCCTCCTTAATCCAAAAGAGTTTTTACTCTTTTAAATTTATAAGGAGATCCTTTTCCTCTCATTTCATTGTTGCTCATCTAACTTTGTTATCTTATGGCCAGAGAATGTGGCCTTGTGTGATTTTTTTTTTTTGTCTTTGAATTTATTAATATTTCCTTGTCACTGCATATGTGATCAATATTGTGTGTCAGATGTGTTCATGGGAAATGCATGTTCTAGGTTTGATGGACATACAGTTCTAGCTTTCTATTTTTTTAGCATGTTGATTAAGAAATGCATTGTTTATACTGCTTTCATTTTCTTCATCTGTAGATTGGTGTGTTTAGCCCTGATTGTGGATTTATTAATTTCTTCCTGAATTTTTTAACCCTGTTTTTGCTTTATATGATTTGAAGTGATACAATTTAGTAGATTGTACCTTTTATCTATAGGAAATATATTTTTTTTGTCCAATTACATGATTTTCTATTTGAATTCCTTTTTTCATGTTAAATAGTGTATTGTTTTTCTGTCCTTTAAATTTTTAACCTTTCTGTGCTATTTTGTTATGGGGTGTGTCTCTTGTTTTATAATGCATATCTGATATTTTTGTCACTTTACCCAGTTTGAAACCTGATACTTTTTTTAGGCTGACAATTTTATTTTTGCCCTACATTTCACAACCCATATATCTGTTAACTCCCATCTTATGGTTATCTGAGATTTTAATTCCAGAATATTTATTTTGAAGGTGATGGATCTTCAATTTCAGCCAGCCCATGAGTTTTACTTGTTTTTTGGAGCATTGATGTTTCCTTTTGGAGCATTCCTCCAATTTCTTAGGGTCTTTTGCTGTCTTGTATCTGTACTATATCTTTGTGTAATTATTTTAGCAAGGGTTTGTTTCTTCAGTCTTTGCTCAGAAATAACATCTTTATTTCTCTATCCTGTTGATTGCTAGTTTTTCTGGCAGTAGAATTCGAGGCTAAAAATAACTTTTCCCCTGAACTTTGAGGATATTCTCTTGTTTATTTTAGCATTCAGTATTGTTGATGACAAGTCTGATGTCAGTTTAATTCTTTTTCCTTTGTGGTTAAACGATTTTTTTACTCTAAGTTATTAGTATTTCTTCATTGGTTTTCTGAAATCTTAACCCAGTATGTCTAGGTGTTAGTTTTTTTTGCTTGTTTTAATTTAGTCTGTTTTTGTTATTAGTAGCCCTGTTCTAGGGAAAAAGTATGTATATATTTTTAAATTTAACTCTGAATTGGTTTTTCTTATTTTCTTTTCTTCTCAGTTCTTATTTTCCTAAAACTCATCTTCAGTGAAAGTTGTTGCTTCTGGGTGTGTTCTCTATCTCTCTTAGCTTTTCTGTTTTCCTTTGTATAGTATTTTGAGAGAGCATTTGGTTTTGATTAACTGTGTCTCACTTTAGCTGTGTCCATGAAGCTCATGATTTGAATTTCTAATATTTAAAATTAATTTCCTCTTATATCAACTTGGGTACAGTACACTTTCAGGATATTTAATGTACTATTTTGGAATGTTTTCTGTTCATTCTGGCAATTAACTAGTTTTTGCTTGTGGGGTTTGGCACCTATTTGTGATTATATTCATTTTTGTATCTGAGATTTACTGTTTTACTTTGCATCAGTGCCGAATTAAGTGATTGTGAGGGGTTGGGAAGTGATACTTGTACTTGCTGCTCATGGGAAATGCTGGGAATTTATCTTTTGGATATTAGCCTCCCTTCTCTGTCTCTTCTGGGGTTTAATGTCTGGGTGGGTCAACTAATCACATTTATAAATGCCACTGCTGCCCTGGCTTATCATTAGCGTGGAAGAGATGGGGAAAAGTGGAGCTAGTTTAACCGCCAACATACAAATTGCATGAATGTGTTTTCATTGTGAAAATTGGAACTGGCACATCTAGGTGAAACTCTGTATTTCTGTTCTCTTGTCTTTCTCCGTGTGAACTGCTATAAACTAGTTTGGCATTTATTCTTCCAGACTTTAAAATATCACTTGCATTCCTATATAAATACTTAGAAATATATTTTTTTGTGTTTTAACACAATGACATATAAAACCTGGAAAATATTGACTACTTACATACCTAAGTACTTTCTATTTTATTATCCCATTTAACCCCTGTAACATTTTTAGGAGGAGAGGCATCATGAACCATTTCAGTTTCATAGTTGAGGATACTGAGGAAAAGAGGGGATATATTATCTTGAACAGGTAACTTAGTTGGGAAACGATAGTACCAGTATTCAAAAAGGTATGTCTGGCTCCAGCTTTTGCAGCACAAAAGTACTAAGAATTCTGCAGCTGCTTTGTGGTACACTTTATATTCATGCCCATGAAAGAAATCTACCACATTCTTCTTAACCTTTTTCGTGTTCTTAGTGTGGATGCTCCACAGCATTTTTTTTAAACCTATTTTCTTAGTGATGGATGTTATATTTGTTTGTATTTAAAAAAATTTTTTTTTTAATGTTTATTTATTTTTGAGACTGAGAAAGAGCATGAACGGAGGAGGGTCAGAGAGAGGGAGACACAGAATCTGAAGCAGGCTCCAGGCTCTGAGCTGTCAGCACAAAGCCCGACGCGGGGCTCGAACTCACGGACTGTGAGATCATGACCTGAGCTGAAGTCAGATGCTTAACCGACTGAGCCACCCAGGCGCCCCAGTTTGTGTGTTCGTTTTTTTTTTTTTTTTTTTTTTTTTAATTTAAAGTCTGTAAATTCCTTTACTTAAGGAATTTCACTTGTGATTCCTTCCACTGTCAGGCACCTAAGTTCCTCCAGTGTCCGAATTATCATCTTCACATTGTCTTTTTAAAAAGAACTTTTTGTTCTATGAACAGTCATTGTTGTCATTTTGTCTACAATTCTCTTGGTTGGGCTTCTTCGATCTCCCCCTGAATATGGACATACTTCAAAAATTCCCCACTTGTAATTTTTGGGATCCAGCTGCTTTAAGCAGTTTTACTTTAGAGCCTCATTTAGGGTCAGAGTAGATGGATCTGCCTGGTTCTCCATTTCAGACACCCTCTAAACATGAATAAGTTCAAATCATGTTCACCCCTGAACTATCACACCCTAGAATTGTACAGATTATTAGGATACACCAATACTTTTAAACCCGGACGTTGTATTCTCAAATGAAAACACCTAAAAAAAGAAGGCATCTTTGTTTCAAGTCAACATTAATATTAGAATACTAATTCAGTATGGCTGAGAGTTCCCTTCTATCATATGGTTTTAGTAATTCTGTAGTCCTGGAACCAACCTTCATGTTTATCAATACCCTCATTACTTTTATCTTTTTTAGGTATCATGTTCCTTCTTACCTGTATCAAAACTCATACTTGAACAATGAGTTCTGGATTGCAAGAGAGAATTTATTTTTGTCTTAGTCTAAGTCTTTGTCCACAAACTAAACAAAAACAATTTGTATTTTTGCTATTTTGGTTCACTAGTAGGTATCATGATAACATTCCTTTTTAAAATATTTTAGTTTATCTTAAGATAGGTTTCTCAGAATATCTCTGGTGTGTCAAAATGATGCACAGTTCTTGCCTATTTGCCTTTAAAAATGGTTATGACAATGATGTCCTCTACCAGCCGTGTATTGAGACTACTCACTGCTGTATATTATTGCTAAATATAGTTGCCAATCACATGTGTAAAAATGTGTTTTCTTTTTGTTTAGTGTTTCTGTGATTATTAAGTTTAATAATAAGTTTCTCTGATTATTAAGTTTAACTTTTTTCTTATGTTTGGTTTTTTATGAATTGCCTGTTTATGATTTTTAATTTTTATTTTGAATTGTCGTTTTTATTCAGTAATAGGTGTTCTTTTTTATTCTGGATACTAATTCCATATCTTTGTGCTTTTTAGTTTTCAAGTATTCCTCAGAATTTGTGGTTACTTGTAGTGCTTTCTGTGCCTTTGAAAATTTTTGTGATTTCGTATCTAGTTTGTTATTGTACTGATATGCTCAACTGCTATTTTTTTTTCTTCAAAATTTTAAAATTTACATTCTAGTTAGCTGACATGCAGTGCAATATTGGTTTCTGGAGTAGAATTCGGTGGTTCATCACTTACTCAACTGCTATTTTGACCCATTTTCAACCATTTATTTCAAAGTCTATTCATTTCCCTGTTAATTTCTGATGTTGTCTCTATCAGATATTTTATTGCTTGTGTCTGTCTTCTAGATAATTTATTGCACTCACCTTTTAATACTTACGATAATAATTACTGCTTTGTCATATGCTCTCACATCTGAGAAGGCAAGCATCATTTTTTCTTTTGACTTTCAGTTTTTTTCCTATTTTGCCTTTTTTTTTGCAGATTAATTTCACAAGGTTGTTGTGCTATAAAAGTAACTAGATGGCATTTTAGCTAGAATTACTTCTAGTAAGTTTTATCCAGGAATAATTGATATTTTTCTACAAGTCTTATATCCAATGTAGCTCTAATATTTCATGTATTTTCTACCTCTGTGAATTTTTTCACATATGTCATTGTTTCTGGATACCTTTTTCTTGTGATTCTGAAATAAATGTTTTCTTCATTGTATCTTCTGTGTGCTCTTACTAACTTTGGTGTGATTTCTAGAACAGTATTGAGTGTGTTATCACACTTTGTTTTTGCCTTGAATGGAAATACCTGTGGTGTTTTACCGCTAAATATAAAGTTTCAAGTAGCCTTTATGAATGTAAGGAGCAGTCTTTATGTCCTTAATTTTTATTTTTATCAGTGAATGGGTGTTGAAACATATTAAGTGACATTTCATTATCTGTTGAAAAATGATAGTTAATTTTTGTAACCATTTTGGGTTGTGAATAAATTTTTAAATATGCTTAATTTTTTAATTATTAGAGGTGCTTAAAATTGGAAAACCGTGAAGTTTGGGGCAATAAAAATTATCTCTTAGCAGTTAACCAGGCATATGAGGATAAAAGAATTTGATGAAATTGTATAGTTTCTTATCTCCTGGCCTTAAAGACCCAACATAGAAAGTCTCAGTCATGTCCCATAGACTGTTCTTCTAGTTTCTCCAAGGAATGTTCTTTACACAATATATTTATTTATTAGGTCATTTGTTACACCATCAAGAGTGACATGGCTAATCATATTTCTTCTGTTCTCTAGTAGAATAACTTCAGAGTCTTTGTTTCAACATGAGAAAGATTAAAAAAAAATTGAGGAGAGAATTATAGTAAATATTTGGAAATGCCAAAATGAAGTCCCTGATCTGAGTTTGTGAATCTTTTAAAAGAGCTTTGTGATTTACTCTATTTATTATTGTATTTCTTTGGAATTTTTCTTTCTTTTTCTTTCCTTTTCTTCTTCATTTTGTAAATTCTGGAGGCTCTAGGCTCTGATAAATATTTTCATATGGCAGAGGGCCAGATTTCAATAGCTCTGAACTCAGTATGTTCCTGTTGCTTAGCAACTACTTGTGAAGTCTTGTGGATGTAACTGAATTATAAATAGGGTTATGAGCAGAAGTGCAATTGCAATTGAAATTGTAAAGAAAGGCATACTCTTTCTGTTTCCCAGCTGAAATTTGAGTGATTCTTTATGCAGAGTCAGTTTTTAGAAATCTGGTTTATAAAAATTAAGAGTACTAACCCTATCAGGAAGACTTAATAAGGGCTGTGTAGAGGTCTTGTTTATAATGACACATTTGAAATCATGTTTTTGATTATTAAGAATAAACAGTCTGTTTTGGAGAGATGGCAGTTAATGGAAAGTAGAGAACTTTTAGTTTTCATGGGCATTCATGTAGAAAGACATCCATGCATTATATTACTGCCTGTATATCTCTTCCACATTTATATTAGAATCTACATGCAGTAACACTTTAATCTATGCTATGTTTTTGTATTTTTTAAAATCACATTGTTCTTTAGAGTATTTTAAAATCGTTCTATAATAGTGACCACTTAGGCATTTGATAAAGATTGAATACATGAAAAAAAAACCAATGTATTTTTATTTTTTCTCAGAAGAACAGTGCATTTTGGAGTGCAATTTATCACAATTTTATTTAAGAATCAAAACTTAAAGGATTCTGGGGCACCTGGGTGGCTCAGTTGGTTAAGCCTCTGACTTGGGCTCAGGTCATGATCTATTGGTTTATTGGGTTTGAGCCCCGCATTGGGCTCTGTGCTGACAGCTCAGAGCCTGGAGCCTGCTTTGAATTCTGATTCTGTGTCTCCCTCTCTCTCTGCCCCTCCTCCCGCTCCCGCTCTGTCTCTCTCTCTCTCTCTCTCTTGAAAATAAACATTTAAAAAAAGAAAAAAAACCTTAAAGGATCTTTTCAGGTCTCCTAATTTAATTTCTATTTATTCTAGATAGAAAACTTTAGAACTAAAGATTTTATTAAATGATATACCTAAGCCAATAGCCCCCTGCATATCTGCGTTGTGTTTTTGTGCATCAGTCTCTTAATTGATGCATAATCTACCAGCTCTTTTTTTTGCACTCATATTTCATTAGTTTACACAAAATTTAATTGTATTCTATAGCTTATAATAAAAACCTACAACAGAATACAGTAACAAGCACAACCAATATGAACGGGTTTATTTAGATGAGAGCAGAATAACATAAGATCTCAGTGTATTTGTGGTTACCAGTCAGTATGTTTATTGAATGGGTAGAGAACATTGGTTCATTTATTATGATGGTTAGAAAGAGAGTGGTTAAGAGAGTTTCCGAAGTATAGTGTTATTTGGTCAGATCTCTGCTGGTGTTTTTTAGGTTTGAAATGATGAAACACAGTGATAATTCATGGCTTTAGATGAAGGAACTGTTGATAGGAACTGTTGATTAGGAACTGTTGATAATAGCTTCTGACAGCCTAACCTGTGAAAGTAAGCTTCTTAGGAATATTTGCCAGAAACAAGTAGATTGTATTTTTATGCATTACTAATGAGAAAAATTTAGAATGGGAATGTAATTTTTCTTTGCTCCCTAGGGGTGTTGGCCCATTCTGACTTGTATGCCCAGGAGAGATCTTGCCATCAAAAGCATAACTTTTTTCTGAAGTTTTAACTGAAGAACAATCAATTTATGAAGATACAGATTTGCTATTTTTCCAATCAGATGAAAAAGTTGTGGTAAATATAATTTTAATTAGATCTGCAAGGAGGGATAACGTACCAACAATGTTGCTTTGCTATAGAAAAGGAAAAATAATACGTACAAAGAAGAATTTGAGTTTGCTCCAGGATATGAAAGAAGATTAGGGTCTTTCCTTTAGTTATGTTTGTTATTAAAGCAACACTTTTGTACACATAGGCGAGGGCCCCAGAACATCTGGCTCTCAGCTGACATTTTAAACTCCTGTGAGTTCTTGAGAGAGAAGGCCAGCAGAGGGGGAATAGAATGGAGAAATGAAAGGTAAAGTTTCTGGCACTGTCTAAACTCCTCCAAGGCATTTTAGTTGTTGTACTAATTAACAGTGAGGTGTCATTGGTTATTTAGTGCCCCCCCACCCCTCAAATTCAGATTGGTATGTGATGTGTGACTGCTGTCGAATACTGTTATGCAAACATCATGCTTTCTCTGTTCTCTTGAAATAAAACTGGGTAGTATAAAAACATTTTTTTTCAAAAAAGTATAGCTGCTTTAAATAATATTTAAGCAAATAGGAAGTGCTGAGGTTTATATTTAAAATGATACTTGACTTATGTATCTAGAATTATAAAATAATTTTTTCCACTTGGAACACCTTGTTATCAAAGTTTGACCCATATTTATGTTCTCCCTCACTAATTGTAACTCATGTTAACTCCTATTGCTTTCCTTTGTGATGAGGATTATAGTTTATTTGTTTCAGATAAAGTAAACAAGATCTGTGTACATAAAAGATGTGAATACAGTTGTAGTTAGATTTTGGATATCCAAGTCACGTATGAGTACAACAGTAAGAAAAATAAATAAGATAGTAAGCTTAGTTACTTTTCATTCAGACCAGTGTTTAAAATAATACTATTTATATTTTAAAAGCTTGGTTATACTTAATTTTAAAATCTAGCTATCTTTAACTGTTTACATTAAAAGGCTGTATTACTCAATTTGCTCATTTGATTTTATATTGCGCATATTTTTCCATCCTTCACTGGAGCTCTTTTTTGTTACTTAAAATTGTTTTATGTTCCTGTGTTTTAAAGGCATTGTTTCTAAGCCTTATTTATGATTAAAATAGCCCTTTACATATAATTTTCATAACCAAATTTTTAGTATAGTATAAACTAAATTTTCTGGTATCAAATGTATGAATTCACTTTACATTTTGGCTAACAGATAATCACCAAAGAAAATATTTAAAAATTAACTTGCCATTTCATTAAAACACTTTGGTGGAAGATTTGATGTAAGAAATGCATAGAACAAGTACTTTGATAAGTAGCAGTTGTTTTAACATGACTGTTTAACCAGCCTTTTATTTCAGCAGGTGTAATTTAATTTCTTGAAATTAAAATTTTTTTCTTTTCCTTTTTTCTGCCTCTCCTCCCTTTATGACTGGTTAGTTCTTACTAGCCCACAGTCTTTGTAGTTACTACATTAGATTGCACATTTTTTTTTTGTGATCTTTAGGAATTAAAACATACTGCAAAGTAAATTTGTAAAGTACAAAGAAACATGTATATTAGGCATTATTACATTGGAAAGTTAGAATGATGAAATAGGTTTTGTTATCTGGATAACGATAAGAAATGTTAGGCATTGTCAACTTTAGCATTATCCCACTTTAGGCAAAATTGAAAAGTCAAAAATAGCAGTATTATACAGATTATAATTTTACATGTTAATTTAGCTTCCACTTGACATGAACAGTTAGATAATTTGTTTTCCTCACATAAATTAATTGAGAAAAACAATTGTTGAATACCTACTGTATGAAAGCTACTACTATATGTTAGAACAAGTTTGTATTAAAGAATAAGGCATAATCCCCACTCTGTTTAGAGATCTGCTTTGATAAATTATTTAATCTTTTGTGATTTTAATAAACAGTAAACAGTCTTTTATCTGTAACTCAGATTCCCAAATAATTGCAGGGGAAAAGTGCTAGAAAAAAAATGCAGTGCTTTTCAGACTTTGAGAGATTTTATAGGGCCTTGAATGTTTTAGAGCTGTGATTAAAATGCTGCATCATTCTCCTTTAGAAAAACGCTTAAACATGTATGTGTACACACACGCACACGCACACACAGCTATATATAAATAAGGTAATATGAACAATGACATATAACTTGAAAGTGGCCCATTTATTGAGCTTTATGTTCATTTTTCTTTAATTGCCATCTAGTAAGAAAAGATGCCAAGTTAGTATTTTAGATGATGAAATGCAAGGCACGTCTTTTCCCCCAAGAAAATAAAGTTTTTGCTGGTAGTTTTACTCTTATATTCACATCTATTCTGGGATTTATACTAGTGTATTCTTTCTATTTTTAGACTGTTGCCAGGCAGATTTAAAATTTCTCCTTTTATGGTTGCCCAGTTTCTAGCTTTCTGACTGGTTGCATGAACCTGCTTTCTTTAGCCAACCACAGTGACTATGCAAACTGTATTTCAGTTTCTGTTGCTATGAGAGAACTGATAAGATGGCTGCAGGGGGCTCCCTTTGGGGTATGTTCATTATTGTAGAGAAGATTGTCATCATTATGTAGTAATAAACAAAAGTAGATTTCTTTTTCTTTTTTTTAAAGTAGCTTTCTTTCAAAATGATATTTTTTGAGATAGGAAATCAAACTAAACAAATTTTATAAGGCTTGAAAAATGACTCTCATGTCAGATTTGATTAATTTTAATGGTGCTATGTATTGCACTTTTTCAGAGGCAGCAATTTGTGTAAGTGGGTATATATTGTTACTTTTTGTTAGTAAATAAGCATCCCGAGTCCCCGAAGAAAGGTTGTCCTCTGTATGTACACCTGTGTATATGAACCTATCAGCATGTTAGTTTACAATTCTGTCAAAAATATTGTAGATTACTATCTTTGCTTCCTAAAAGGGTAATTTAATTTTTAATTTAAGAATTATTTTAGATATTAGATATATGTATATAGTTCATCATTCTTTTAGCCAGTATTTACTAAGTATATACTATGTGCCAGACATTGTATACTCATTAATATGTTTTATTTTAAAACATATTTTAAAATGTTTTCTAACAAAGCAGTGGGCACTTGAGATGTTTTAATCTTATACTAGATGCATGATGAGATGTGCCAGAGTGATTTGTTAAGAAATACATAAATATAGGTAGTAAAGTCCATTTTGATAATATTTCTAAAAGGGTACATTGAAGTATTGACAAATACAGTAAATGGTGGTAAGATCGTCATTTTGAATAAAGACAGTATTAATAAAATGTGACAAAGCTGATGTAACTTCAGAAAGTTCAGTAAGTATACCTCATTTTAAAACAAATTCATCAGTATTAATTACATATAAGATTTTTTGGTTATAGTGCCAGTTAATAATACAAGCATTGCCTCTGTTTTACTTAAGACTTTCGAGTCCTTTTGGTAATTTTCCATGTGTAGAAGATTTTGTTAATGTACTTACATGGAGTGTTTATCTGCATGATGCTCAGTATTGTTTTCTTTCTTCTTTATGATAAATTTTTTTTTAATCCTTTATGAGTATCTCATGCCCATTATTATCATCCTGTGAGATAAGCATACTAAAGAATTGTTCCATTTAGGACAAAGGAAAAGAATAACAGGCTTATTTAAGGTTAGCACGTAGGAGAATATGGATGTTGTTATTTTATGTACATTGCCTTTCATCACTGTTGTGATTATAGATAAACTTAGAAATGTAAACTCCCTAAAGTATAACTGAACATTCAGTTCTTTTGGTATAGTTGTTTTGTCTATGTTGAAAGTGTGACCCAGTAATAGGGGGCTGTTAGGTAAAACAAAAACAAAAACAAAAAATTAAGTATAGTTCTGCTATATATTTTTTCAAAGGACAGGTTTGAGATGTAATTCATGTACAATTCACCTGTATAAAGTGTGCAGCTCAGTGGTTTTAAAAATATTTATAGAGTTTGTAACCATTACCACAATTAGTTTTAGAACATTTTTATTGTCTCCAAAAGAAGCCTTGTACCCACCCTTTAGCAGCCATTTTTCATTTTCTCTCCAATCCCCCAACCCTAGACAACCAATAATGTGCTTTCTGTCGTTACAGATTTGCCTGTTCTGGACATTTCATGTAAATGGAATCATTCAATAATGTAGCCTTTTGTGACAGGCTTCTTTTACTCAGCATGTTTTCAAGATTCATTCATAGTGTAACATTGATATCAGTACTTCATTTCTTTTTTAATAGCCAAATAATATTCCATTGTATGGATATACCACATTTTATTTATCTATCAGTTAGTAGATATTTGAGTTATTTTGGCTATTATGAATAGTTACTTCTTGGCTATTATGAATAGCATTTCTATGAACATTTGTGTATAGGTTTGTGCATGGACATATGTTTTTATCTCTTTTGGGTGTATAGCTAGGAGTGGAATTGCTAGATCTTATGGAAACTCAATGTTTTAATATGTTGAAGAACTACCAGACTGTTTTGGAAATCAGCTGCTTCATTTTACAGTTCCATCAGCATTGTATGAGGCTTCCAATTTCTCTACATCTTGGCTAACACTTGTGATTTTCTTTCTTTTTGATTATCCATTCTGATATGTGTAACGTGTTATTTCATTGTGACTTTGATTTGCATTTCTCTGATGACTAATGAAATTGCACCTCTTTTCATGTTTATTGTTTATTGGTGTATCTTTGGAGAAATATCAAGTCCTTTGCTTTTTGTTAAATTGGGTTGTTTTTTATTATTGAGTTGTAACTTTTTTTTTGTATGTTCTAGTAGATACAAGTATCTTATCAGGTACATTATTGGCAGACATTTCCTCCCATTGGGTGAGTTGAGTTGTTGGTTCACTTTCTTGATGTGTCCTCTGCAGCATAAAAGTTTTTGCATTTTGATGAAGTCCAGTCCAGTTAATCTGTTTTATTTTCTTTCATTGCTTGTTTTTTTTGGGTCATATATAAGAAACCATTGCTTATTCTAAGATTTTATAGATTTATATCTAAGTTTTCTTTTAAGATTTAAAACTTTTAGCTCTTAAATTTAGATCTGACTCTTGATTTTGGCCTAGGTCATGGTCTCACAGAGAGCGTCGCATTGGGCTCTGCACTGACAATGCGGAACCTGCTTGGAATTCTCTCCCTCCCTTTCTGCCCCTCCCCTGCTCTCTTGTGTGTGCGTGCTCACTCTCTCTCTCTCAAAATAAATAAATACCATTAAAATTTTTTTTTTTTAATTTAGGTCTTTGAGCCATTTGGAGTTAAATTTTTTTATATATGGCATGAGAATAGGGGCTCCAAATTCATTCTTTTGCATGTGGCTATCCAGTTATCCCCATACTATTTGTTGAAAATACTGTTCTTTCCTCAATGAATGGTCTTGGCACCCTTGTCAAAAATCAGTTGACCATAAATGTGAAGATTTATTTCTTGACTTGGAGTTCTATTCCATTGATTTATATGTCTGTCCTTTTTGCTAGTAGTACTACACTGATAGTATTACTGTAGCTTGTACTAAGCTTTGAAAATATCAAGAGTGAGTTTTTCTATGTTGTTTTTCTTTTTCAAGATTGTTTTGGCTATTTTGGGTCCCTTGCATTTCTATATGAATTTTTGGATCACCTTGTCAGTTTCTGCAAAGAAGATGGCTAGGATTTTGATAGGGATTACGATGAATCAGATTAGTTTTGAATGTTGACATTTTAATATTAAGTCTTTGATTCAGGAATATACGTTGTCTTAGTGTTTATTTAAATCTTTAATTTCCTCTACAATGTTTTATAGTTTTTCAGAGAATAAAGTTTTGTACTTCTTTTTGTTAAATTTGTTATTTTTGATGTTATTATAAATTGAATTGTTTTTTAAATTTTACTTTCGAAATGTTCATTGCAACGGTATAGAAATACAATAGATTTTATATATTGATCTTGTGTCTTGAGACCTTCTAAACTCATTTACCAATTCTAATAATTTTTTAGTGGATTCCTTACATTTTTCCGTATATAAGATTGTGTCATTGCAAATAGAGATAGCTTTACTTTGTTCTTTTCAAGTTGGATAAACTTTATTTCATTTTCTTGCTTACTTGCCCAGGCCAGAACCTCTACTTATTGCTGAATAGAAGTGGTAAGAGCAAACATTTTGTCTTGTTCCTGATCTTAGGGCAAAAGCTGTCTTTCACTGTTAAGTAGGTGTTAGTTGTGGGTTTTTCCTAAATTCCCCTTAGAAGGTTGAGGAAATTCCCTTATTGTTTGTAGAGTGAATTCTATCATTTGCTAAGATGGCTTGTAGATAAGTTACTTTTAAAAGATAATTAAATATTTAGTATTCTGCTGATAATACTGTTGTAGCTAATATAAGAACCAGTCTGTAGGTTGGTAAAATTAAGAGTCTACTATCAGATTGCATTTACTGTGTGGTTAGGCTTTAGGAATTATATTAAATGACTTCTTCATTTTCAAAGAGATAGAGAAGAAGATTGTGGCAAACATCATGTATAGCTTACTCTTGAACAATGTTGTGCGAATCCCTAATGTAGTCAAAAATCTGCATGTAACTTTTAACTCTCCCAAAACTTAAGTACTAATAGTCTACTGTTGACTGGAAGCCTTTCTGCTAGCATGCAATTAGCACATTTTGTATGTTATATGTATCATGTACTGTATTCTTACAGTAAAGTAAGCTAGAGAAAAGGAAATATTAGAAAATTATAAGGAAAAGAAAATAAATTTACAGTACTGTACCTTAAAACTTTTTGCCTATGAGTGGACCCATGCAGTTCAAATCTGTGTTATTCAAGGGTCACCTGTAGTTTATTTATTACTTAACATTTTGATACAATAGAGCAGCCCATGGTAGCAAAATTTAAAGGATGAAATGTATAAGAAGGGCATCTGTGCCAATGAAAACAACTTGGTACTGAATTGGGTATCTGGTTGACCTTGCCAAGCTAAAATTCCTACTGTGTAAAGGAATGTGTGATAGCAGCATGGTTATTAATGTATTCATTTAGATCATATGTTAAGGTGAATGTCATATAAGTTGTCAAATAAATGAGAAAAGAATATGACTTGGTGTAGTGTCTGACATATAATTGTCCCTTGATAAGTGTCAGTTTCTTTTTCTCCCTTTAAATTGTTTTGTTAACAAAAAGGGGAATTTATAATATAGAAAAAGTAGTATAAGGCATGCCTAAAAATAATAAATATGAAACTCAAGATTATGCTTATCTTTGTGTTAAGGAGATGGGGGTGGGGAAGGAGGAGCATGCTATCTGGTAGTCATAAAAAGGGCTTTGTTTTCTATTTCTAGTTGTTTTATTTCTTATCTGGACGGTGGGTACACACATGGTCATTATCTCAGAATTTATGTCTTACTGCATGTTCACAGTATTTTATAATGAATACTGAATTATAAACGCAATCAGTATTGCTAGACATTTGTAAAATAATATAAAATTTGAGTTAGAATGGAACTTAGCAAGCATCTGGTCTGATCTTTGTTTTTACAGTTGAGCAACCTGAAATCTAGAGAGTTAGGGTGATTTATCCTACGTTGATTGTTCTGCTAATGTTAGAACGAACATTGAGGAGACCCAGTTTTGTTAGTTTAGAAATCCTGGGTAGGCCAAGCTTTTTATAATTATGCATATATTCTTTAAGTTTATTTATTTATTTTGAGAGACAGAGAGAGAGAGAGTACACACACACACACACAAGCAGGGGAGGGGCAGAGAGGAGAGACAGAATCCCAAGCAGGCTCCATGCCATCAGTGCAGAACCCTATGCAGGGCTCGAACTCATGAGCTGTGAGATCATGACCTGAGCTGATATCAAGAGTCAGATGCTTAACCAATTGCGCCACCAGGCACCTATATAATTATGTATTTTTAAGCTGATAAGAACAGATGCTACACTTGATCTTAGCCAAAAGGCTGAGAAGTGATTATAAACACGTATTTTTAAAGTGTGGTAGATTATATAATATTTCACCATTATTCTTTCTTGTAAGCTTCTTGTAAGAAGATGATATATATCTATGCCTTTTGTCACGTGACATGAAGTATTTCCCAGTGGTTGCTTTTTACTTCTCCACGCCTTTAATGTGTAACTTGGCTTTAACCAATAGACTGTGAGTGAGAGTGATGTGTACTATGTCTAAGAAATAGCTTTAAGACCCTGGTGTATTGTACTGTTCTGTCATCGTAGTCTTTTCCCTTTGCCACAAGACCTAGATTTGGGGTGGGGGTGCCACTCCTTCAGCCTATGACCTAGAAAGATGAAGAATGTTATTAGCCAATAAGATTTTAGGGGTGGAAGTATTGTTGCAGTATTATTTAGTGAAAGGTGGCTGATACAGAAAGTAAGCTTTTCACTCTTTCTTCTTAGGTTTGGTCAATAAGAAAAGTTAGACCTGTTTCCTGACATTTGAAGAATTTACGGTTTTCACCTTCTCATAAATCATCCTGGGTGTTTTACTTCACCCAGGCAAACTATGAAAAATACATTTGGACAACTGGTTTAAATTCCTGAAGAAATTATTACATGGACTTATGTAACTTTACTCATTATCTGCATAGGTGGTAGAATTTGGTGAGTAGGACAAGCTAGTAAATAGGGCCCTGGGGGATAGGATAACTGGCTAATTTCCTAAGGGAGTGTAACTTGATAAGTGTATTTTAAAATTGCATTTGTTAGATCAGGTCAGTCAGTTTTAATTTGCCTATATAACAGAATGATCCCAAAAATACACTTGGAAAAGTGATTTTAGGGTATCTTGCATTTTTTTCATGTAGACTACCCTAGACTTTCTGAAAACATAGCAGTGAATGCAACAAGTTAGTGACCAGTCTGGTTTTGATGTGACCAAAATTTCAAGAACATGATTTGATCCTACTTTTCCCAAAGAATTGTTGGTAAACCAAACTCCCTGTTTCCTTTGTTGTTGATTATTTTTTAAAAATTTAATTTCGGATATTTCATTCTACATTGATAACTCCAGCTAATATCAGTAGGTTGATGACAGGCAGAAGGGATTCTTTGTTGAGGTGTCAAATATTGTGATCACTTGATACTTTACTGAACGAGTATTAGATAATAGATCTCAGCAACTAATATTTTTTTAAAGATAGTAGGATAGCTATTGAATGTGTTTTATGAAATTAAGAGAAGAATGATAGCATAGAACTGAAAAATTGCGAACTATGGGAGATTGTGGATCTTCAAGTAAATATTGCCAGTGCTTTGTGAGTGACTGGGAGAGAGAACCTATAGAAAGCAAGAGAATATGGAAATGTGATGATGTGGGTTTTTAAACAGAAGTAGTGAAAGTAGTTCTACTAAAGTTTTAGAAAAATAATTAACAGAAATGAAAAGATATCATTATTTAAGATAAAAATTTAGGGGTGTCTGGGTGGCTCAGTTGGTTAAGCATCCGACTTTGGCTCAGGTCATGATCTCCCGGTTCATGGGTTTGAGCCCCATGTCGGGCTCTGTGCTGATGGCTCAGAGTCTGGAGCCTGCTTCGGATTCTGTGTCTCCCTCTCTCTCTGCCCCTCCCCCACTCGCATTCTGTCTCTCTGTCTCTCAAAAATAAAATAAAATGCAAAAAACAAAAAAATTTATAAAAAACTAAAAATTTAGAAAGTTCTTTATGCTAAATTTGTACAGATAAGTATTAAAGTGGATGAACCATTGCATTATCAGTTTTACCAGTCTCATTAACGGACAGTAAACAGTAAAGCAGATTTACACATTTATTGTGTAACACACTGAATATTCTTTATGATTTTATTTTCAGGACTGTTGTGGAATTCTCAACTAAATTTGGGAGTGTGAAATAAAATCATGCACTTCTCAGTTGAGAGTGGGTTCTCAGGGAATCAAGTGGCAGAATTGTGTTTCTAAAGAGGCTAGGAATCATGAGCATAAAGTGATTATGTAAGAATAAGCCATTATTAGTCCTGTTGGCCAATATTTATTTAGTCCATTTAATGAAAACTCAAATTTGAATAAAATTGTTCCCAGCATCTCAGTATTCAGATTAATGTTATAGTAACATCAGTTAACAGCATGAATGCACTTGGAGTGTTACGTCAAAGATAGAAATGTCAAGTCTGCTTAAATGGCTTTGCTTCACATTTTACAAGTTACTGCTAAGTTTTATTTTAAGTACACTTCATCAGGTATCCATAACTTTGAATTAGGATAGTGTTTGTGTATGTATGCATATGTTTTGATTTAACAATCCAGGTATTCCTATTGTTTTGTTAACTGTTCTTGGAAAGCAGTAGTACAGGCCCTTGTTTCTTCATCAGAAAAACCCTACAGGAGACCTCTTATTCAAACAATAAATCTGGGAGTATATTATGAGTATATTTCAGTTTCATCGAATATGTTTCACTATAATCGTTCACCTTTATTTTCACAGCCTTTGGATTCTTGGTAGAGTACTTGCCCTCATCTGCTTCCCTTGTTGCTGGGCAAGGTTTGTGATACTGATGTCTGATTGGTTTTAGACAACTATGGCTTTGAGCCAATCAGGCAGTGAATTTCGGTTCTCTCACACAAGGAAGCACTGAAGCAGCTGCTGATTTATTTTTTTCTATGGGGAGATTATATAAACTAAGAGTATGGCTGCAGCAAGCTCCCTCTTGGGTATGTTTGAAAAATTACAAGGTTCATCTGGAACTGAAGGAGAAAAAAAAATGAGGTTTATTTTTAAAACTTGTTTACTAAGAAAATCTGATAAGTGGTTAATTTGAGAAAAAATATATTCAGATGACAGATTACCTATTTTTATTTTATAATTTTATGTTTAAAGGACTGCAGAATGATATAGTATACGAAAAATTCCCCTTCAATTTACATGAATATTTACTGTTGTAATCCACACATTTGCTTTATTGCTTCAAAAGGGGAGAGCTCAAAAAAAAAAAAAAAAAAGGGGAGAGCTCATAACATGCTGTGAAAGGCAGTTAAGGAGAAAAAGATGTAGTAATTGTACTTACAACACTTAATATAGGTTGTCAGGAGTCAGACATTTTAATTTCATTAGGTGAATCAAACTGAGTCAGTTCAGTGCAGTAGACAACAAAGCACTTGATGATGCTATCTGTAGTAAATCTTTGGGTCCAAAATACTATTAATTTTTGGAGTCAGATCTATAACAATAGTGATAGGTAGGTATGAAAATAATCTTGTCATTTGGATTTAAGGTTCTGCTGAATTTTTAGTTATAAATGCTTTATAAATATTAAGGATTGTGGATTGTTTTAAGAAAGAAATTTACATTTGAATTTTACAGATTCTTTCTTATGGGGAGAGAAGTATATTCTTGTTATGTATGGTCCATGTTTGACTCATTCTCCAGTTAGGAAATTGATTTATATTTCTGGAAACATTCAGGGGTATTTAAAGAAAGATAAATTAAAATAGCATGAAAGGTGTATATTTTTATTTATTTATGTTATATATTTAATATGTATTGTATAGATTTAGATTTTATATGCATTTATGTTCTAGATTACTTATATTAGATAAAGAACCTCACTAACATATTTCGGATCCAGGTTTTAACTATGTTTCCCTGACCTTATTGTCTGTCTCCTGTTGCTGGGCAGGAATCAGAATGCTGGCTACTGATTGGCTGAGTTTGTGAGCAGCTCTTGAACAGCCACTTAAATTCTTGAGCTTTTTGAGCAGGCAGATTGTAGGCTAAGACATTACAGCTTTTGGTAATACTTCCCTTTGTTGTTTCATAGCTATGATCTCTTTGCTAGAAAAAAGGGTAAAAGTTGTAGGTGGGGGGGGGGGCGAAGCAGAGAAGAGAATAACGTTTTCACTTAAAAAAATAAGAGGCTTATTGGCCTTTCCTTAAAAATAATTTACCCAAAATTTGAAAAAAATTCCAAGCTATAGATACTTATTTGCAGGTAACATACCCTCTTGGTTATTTAATTATAAATTCCTCTGGTAAAGGTGAAGCCCTTTTTAATGCATTAGAAAAAGATTTTATTAATGACGGTATTTTCTTGTCTGAATATAAAGAATAGAGACCTAAAAACAGTTTTTGACTCTCTTCTTCATGAAAAAAGTATTTTCTAGAGAAAGTTCATGTTTTACACATTTACTTCTAGATATGGCAGGCATTTTCTACTGTAAAATATAAATGATTTTTCCTGTGGAAATGAATTACAGGCATATGAAAGCTTCATGATTCTAGTGTTGCAATCTAAAAAAAGTAGTTTTTCTTTTGTAGAATAGTTTTGTGAATGGCATTTCAATTCCAGATGACGGTATTTAAACTGATCCTTAGAAATGTATTCTTCCGGTAGTACAGCCATGGAGACTTGTTTGCAGGTAACACACTGTTTTCAAATGTGTATCTTTCTTAAATATACTTTGCTTATGCAAAATACGTTTTTAAAAAGTTATTGCTGATTGGTTTACACAGATATGGTTGAACTAGTTTGAACTGGTTCATGCTGCTTCCTTATGCTTTGTCTATTTTTCGTTATACTTAGAACCCATAAAATATCTGGTAAATGGCTGTAGTGTGCTCCCTTGTGGGTATAGATGGTAGTTATTTTGTAATTCTTTGTACAGTACTATATTATTACTGAATTGAATGACAACTTAATTGGTAAAAAGCCAGCTTGCGTGGAGTGTACTTATTTTTATTAAATGTTATTTGGTGGTGGCAATTTAAATGTAATGTTTGCATGTTGGATTTCTCACCTATATACAAAATAACAGAAGTATTTGAGAAATTTGTCTCAGATTCTCTAGTTTATGCCTAAAAACACTGTGTATATACATAGACAATTACTAAGTTCTTAATGCATGGAATCTCATTTAATCATGACTACAACCTCTGTGGCAGGTACTGATAATGATACGCCCTTTTTAAGATTGCTGAAACCAATGTTAGGAAACTTGCCCTGTGTCACATAGTAAACACATGGGAGAGCTGGAATTCAAATCCGTGTTTTCTGTCTGCAGAATTCATGTTCTTAGTGGGGTTACTGAAAATTATGAAAATACACACTTTTTTAGAGGAATGCTTGCTTTTAATGCAACTCACAATAACTGTCAGGTATCCATGTAACAGCTGACAAATGTGGATATTATGAGGTCAGAGTCCAAAAGAATTGCAGCTCAGGTCTAAAAATATGTAAAAAGTAACCATACTCCTTAGGTTATAAATTTAATTATTTTCTGTCTTTGAAGTCAGCAAGAAAAAGTGATTACAAAATTTGCATTGTATCTTCTTTGCAGAAAAATTTCCAGTTAGTATGAGTTCGGAATGTATAGTGGGTGGGGAAAAAACTTGAAGTTTTAATGTTAGACTGTAATGAATAACCCTTAAAATAGTGCCTATGATAATTTTGCAGTAAATCTTCTGTTCAATTGAAAGGTAATTTTTCTGAATAGTTTTACTGAGTTCCATAATTAAAAGTCTAGGAAGACTAGGAAATACATTATAAGTAATTGGCTTAAAGTGAACAAATGAATGCAGAACGTACCACAATCTAGAAGTACTGTAATAAAAGTGGTAGGTTTTCAAGCTGTATTGACCTCTGGCAGATAGGCTAGGCCATTGTTTTATGCCTTTTAGCCAGAAGAACTATAGAACACCAGAATCAGACCTGTAATTGAACAAGTTGGATTTATTACTTGTTGCAGTGAGGGAGAATGCTTATCCTTGGGGAAACTGTGAGGCACATCAGTAAGGGATATTAGAAAAAACCCTAGTATAGGATTTGGGTTTAGTGTAGTAGAGATTGGGTTATTTGGGGGCGAGTTTGAGGAAATAGAGCCTTACTCTGGATTGGGTGCTGTCAAAAAGTGGAGGCAATTTAGGGCGCCTGAGTGGCTCAATCAGTTAAGCGTCTGACTTCAGCTCAGGTCATGATCTTGCAGTCTGAGGGTTCAAGCCCCGCTCCTGGCTGTGTGCTGACAGCTCAGAGCCTGGAGCCTGCTTTGGATTCTGTGTCTCCCACTCTCTGACCCTCCCCTGCTCATGCTCTCTGTCTCTCCCTCTCTCTCAAAAATAAATAAACATTAAAAAAAAGTTAAAAAAAAAAGTGGGGGCAATTCTATGCTTGGTTATCTCAATAAATCTCTGTAGGGAGGACAGACTACAGTTAGGATAAAGATGTAATTAAAAAAAAATTAGGCATCATTCATTTAGAGGGAGAGGTTTGATATTTCATGGGTTGCGCAGTGTTGATAAAAAAAAAAAATTAGGCATCACTCTCAGAGAGGGAGAGGTTTGATATTTCATGGGTTGCACAGTGACCTTGTCTAATTTGGGTGATTTTATGTCCAGAAGGAGAACAACATGGCTTAGCTGTAAGCATCAAGTCAATTTATAATAATGAGATCTAGTTGTAAGTGTCAGATAAGTTCCCAGATGTCAGAGGCTGCTTTTTTCTCCCTCTCCAGCTAAAGCAAGTGTATCTTACCATCATTCCTACAGGTAATGGTGATGATAAATGAATATACAATATGAAAGCAATATTCTTGCTTCCTGTATATCTTAGTCCTTAAAAGACTTCTGTTTTATTCCGTTAGAAACTGGTTACATTGTTTTCTCCAGGACCGAGTCCTTGCACTCTTTCTTGCTTGCCTTACTGCACTGGTTAGATGTTAACATACAAATGGTATTAGAGAACATCCTTGTTTTGGTTCTGATCTTATTTCACCGTTACGTATGATATCTGTAGGGTTTTTTTTTTTTTTTGTAGATAACTTTTATTATATTTGTTTTCTTCTAAGTTTTTTGAGAATTTTAATTTTTTTTATTTAAAAAAAATTTTTTTTAACATTTTTTTATTTTTGAGACAGAGAGAGACAGATCATGAATGGGGGAGGGGCAGAGAGAGAGGGAGACACAGAATCGGAAGCAGGCTCCAGGCTCTGAGCTATCAGCCCAGAGCCTGACGCGGGGCTCGAACTCACGGACCGCGAGATCATGACCTGAGCTGAAGTCGGACGTTCAACCAACTGAGCCACTGAGAATTTTAATTTTGAGTCAGTGTTGAATTTTCTCAAATGAATGGTCTGTGTCTGTTGATGATCTGGTGTTTATTTTCACTCTCTATTCTGTTTTTGCAGTGAATCACATTCCTTGAAGTTTCTTTTTTCCCCCTTTTGTTAAATAGGGAATTTATAGTCTCATAGTTCTGAGGCTAGAAGTCTGAAATCAAGGTGATCCAGGGCCTTGCAGGAACTAGGAATTAAAGAAGGATCTATTCCAGACCTTTCTCCTACCTGTGATTTGTGACAGCTTAACTCCAATTTTTACATGGCTCTCTGTGTGTGTATCTGTATCGAAAATTTCCCCTTTTTAAAAGGATACCAATCATTAGGGCCCACCTAATGACCTTATCTTAACTTGATTACCTCTGCAAAAAGTATCTAAATAAGGTCACATTCTGAGGTATTGGGGCTTAGGGTTCTAATTTTTTATCAAATGGACACCTTGGTTGGGCCTGAATAAAGCCATAATGCTTCATGACTCATAATCTACATTGCTTGATGTTTTTTTTAGTATGAGACCAACTTCGTATTTTTTTAAGGCGTTTCACATAATCATATTACTTTTTAAAGAAACTTCTAGCTACTTTTAGAGAAACTCACATGTGAAAGAATAAGTCACAGTGGAAATTAGAGAATATTTTAACAGAGCAACAATGAAAATATGACACATCAAAATATGAGATGCAGCTAAAGCAACGTTAAAAGGGAAATTTATAGCTTTATGTGTATTACAAAAGAGGAAAGATAGAAAATTAACAATTAATGTTTAACATGATGTGGAACTGCCAGACTGTTTTCCAAAGCAGCTATACCATTTTATAATCCCACCAGCATTGTGTGAGGGTTTCAGTTTGTTTGCTTCTTACCTATACTTGTTATTCTCTTTGATCATAGCCATCCTGCTATGTGTGAAGTGTTATGTCATTGAAGTTTGATTTACATTTCTCTGATGACTAATAACATTGAGCATCTTTTCATTTTTAGTGCTTATCGGCAGTTCGTCTATTGGCAATTTGTAGGTCTTTAATTAATTAATTAATTAATTTTTTAATTTTTAATGTTTATTTAGTTTATTTTTTGAGAGACAGAGAGTGAGTGGGGGTGGGGCAGAGAGAGAGAGGGAGACGCAGAATCTGAAGCAGGCTCCAGGCTCCGAGCTGTCAGCACAGAGCCCGATGCGGGGCTCGAACCCACGGACCGCGAGATCATGACCTGAGGCGCATTCTGACGCTTAACCCACCAAGCTACCCAGGCGCCTCATCAATTTATATGTCTTTTAGAGAAATGTTTATTCAGTTCCTTTGTCCATTTTTAAGTTGGGTTACTTTTGTTGTTATTCAGTTGTAATAGTATTTAGTATTTTTTAGATGCAAGTCTCTTAGATACATGTTTGCAAATATATGATTTATAAATATTTCCTATTGTGTGAGTTGTCTTAGCAAATTTTTGATGATAATCTCTTGTAAATATGTTTATAGTACTGTTAATCTAGATATGCCTGGTTGCAAATGTAATCTTTCCTCCTGTGTTCCTTAGTTCTCTTCTCTTTTTCCTTATCTTTGTACCTCTTTCCCATTCCTCTGCTTTCATTCTCTTATACTTTTCTTTTTCCATCTACTTTTTTACTGAATTTACTTTTTTTTATGCTAATGTATCTCCTCCAGACTCTGAATCCATTAGCTTACTAAGAATTAAAACTAGAAACTAGTCACTTTTTTCTTTTACTTTTTTTTTTTTTTTTTAATGGTATGAATGGTCGTTATTGTTTGCAATGGAAAGTGCAAGAGGTGGGAACATGACAGTTCCAGCTCCAGGGGTGGCTCCAAAGACCTACTCTTTTGCTGTCCCCCCAAAAAAGCAAGTCATTTTTTTTCCTAATGCTTCTTAATAATTGATCTTCTATGGACTGTACCTGTCATCAGTTTTATATTACATAAATCCAATTAATACGAAAATTAACACAGCAGGGATTATTATGCTTTGTATATCATTATTTCAAAATTACATGAAAGTGTGCTTGCTTATAAGATCAATTTGCAATTTGTCTTATGATTAGGTGGCTTAGGTTTTCATTATTAAACTCTCTTTCTTTCTCTTTTTAAAGATTCAAAATGGATAGTATAGAAGAACCTCAGAAAAAAGTCTTCAAGGCTCGAAAAACAATGAGAGTGAGTGATCGTCAGCAGCTTGAAGCAGTGTACAAGGTCAAAGAGGAACTGTTGAAAGCTGATGTCAAGCTATTAAATGGCAACCATGAAAATGGAGATTTGGACCCAACTTCACCTTTGGAAAATATGGATTATATTATTGACAAGGAGGAGGTGAATGGCATTGAAGAGCTTTGTTTTGACCCTGAAAAAAGCAAATCAGAATGGAAAGAAACCTCCTGTACCTTAAATGTTAATGTAAAAAATAAGCAGGATGATGACTTAAAGCATGAACCTTTGTCTCCTAATAATATAGCTCCTGAACTAGTCTGTAAACTGACTGCTGAACCATCTTCTGATGAGCCAGCCTCTGGTGATCTGGCTATGGGAGATCCAGCTGCTGGAGATTCAGCCCCTGAAGATCTGGCCTCTGAAGTACTAACCTCTGGTGATCCTGCCTCTGATGATGATCCCACTTCTGGTGAACCCACCTCTGGTGATCTCACCTCTGGCAATCCCACCTCTGGTGGAATAGTCTCTGGTGAAACAGTCTCCAGTGAACCATTCTCTGGTGACTTGGTCTCTGGTGAATCAGTCCCTGGTGAATCAGTCTCTGCTGAGCCAGTGTCTAGTGATCCGGCCTCTGATGATTCAGCCTCTGGTAATCTGTCCTCCGAAGCCCTGGCCTCTGGTGATCCAGCCTCTAGTGATCCGGCTTCTGGTGATCCAGCCTCTGGTGATCCAGCTTCTGGTGATCTGCCCTCTGACGAACCCACTTCTGATGAACTGACTTCTGAATCAGCCTTTGATCCTACCTTTGAACCAAGTTCTGTACCAGTTTGTGAATCTGTTCCTGAAACTGACATTACAGAGCCTAGTAGCAATAAAGGTGGTGATTTTCTTGAGAAAAATAGTGATGATGAAAAGTTAGACCAAATTTTCTCATTTGGCGAGAAAAATAAGGCTGATAGTAATGTTGATGGTGATGAAGAAACTCTAGAAACAGATGATACAGTTATTTGTTCAGATCTACCTCCTGAAAATGAAAAGAAGGTAAAGGAAGATACTGTCACAGAACCTGCTCTTGGAGAGGAGGCTATATCTAGCAGTATGGAAATTGACCAAAGTGAAAAGAATGAAAATGAAAATTCTGCAGACCTTTCAGAAACCATTAGTGAAAATGTTACAAAAGATGAGAAAAATGAGATTATCTTGGAAAACACAGATTCTATGGAGACAGATGAAATCATTCCTATTTTGGAAAAGCTTGCACCTGCCGAGGATGAACTTACTTGCTTTTCTAAAACTTCTCTTCTTCCAATTGATGAGACAAACCCAGATTTGGAAGAGAAGATGGAAGGTTCTTTTGGTTCACCATCCAAACAAGAAAGTAGTGAGAGTTTGCCAAAAGAAGCCTTTTTGGTCCTTTCTGATGAGGAGGATATTTCTGGTGAAAAAGAGGAGTCTGAAGTTGTACCACAAAATGAAACATGCTCTCCAGGTTAGCATATTACTTAAGTTTTATAAAGATTTTGATTAGGTTTGATAAACTGCTTAATAAAGCAGTTTTACAAAGTTAAAATTTTTTTTTAGTTGCTGAGAAAGTTGAGAACGATGGTGACTGGAATGATCTCTTAACTTCATAGATTCTTAACAGAATTTAGATTTACAAAGTATCTACTCTGAGAGCAATATTATGTGAAGTGACAAGAAGGGAGGTAAAATAATGGGAAAATATGGCTCTTGCCCTTAAGGGGCCTATTGTCTAGGAATAAAGAGATGAGATGGACCAATATAATACTGTGAGATAACAGTTTTAAGTCAGTACATAATTGATCAAAGTCCTAACAATTGGTTTTCCTATCACTTAGCAACCAAGTAACTTAGAGTGGATTAATTTGTTTGCTTCGAGTATAACAAATCACCTTTTACAATTGATTTTCCCATTTTTAGTATTCTTTGTCTGAAAAACAACACCACCATTGCTAAAATCCAGAAACTTGAAGCCTGATAATCTATTTGATAAAGGCTTCATCTGTTTGCTTTCTGAGCCCTCTTGATTCTACCAACTTACTCTCTTCCTCTGCATCTTCTGAATGATCTCTCTGTAACTTAAGTCTTTTATTTGATTTTGTTCTTCTCTTTCATTAGGTCCCTGTTACTTTTAGGTTAATTCCAAACCCTTTATATGAAAGTATATAAGCTCCATAATTTGTTCAAAAGCCTATCTTTCCATCTTTTTTATTATTCCTAGAGAAAAAGGAAAGAGTGAGAAAAATCCTATTTTTGCTTTCATGGTCAAACTCAAATATCACTTCCGTTTGAAACTTCTCAGTTCTTTTCAGAGTGGCATGAATACCTTTATGTCCTTCTCTTTGCCTTAGAACTCTGTGAGAGGAGTGACCTTGTAGCATTAAACACAGCATTTGGTTTCTAGTTTGTTCAAAAGAAGAAAAAGAGGCCTAGGAGACTCAGGGGATGTTTTTTTCCCCAATAGATCATACCAATTTTTGGAGGTAGAGATTTTTTTGTTATTAAAAGATGACTTCATTTCCAAAGAGTATTTATTCATTTATTAAAGCTGTCTAGAGAGACAGGCCAAGCTCTTCTTGGTTCTGGGGATTTAAAGATAAAATTTAGTACTTGCCTTTAGGATGCAGACAAGAATTCAATCACAGGACATTAAATAAAGGCTGTGAATACAGTTAATAACGTTAAATTGGTATTCTGGGAGTTTATAGAAGGGTAACTTTATAAAAACATAAATGTATTCAGGAAAGCACTTTCCTTTCATTGTCTGCATAATATAGGGTTTTAGTGAAGATAATCCCTCTTAATTGCATGTCCATCCTACTTGCTCAGGCCAAAAATCTTGGAGCCATTCTTGTTTTTCTCTGTATTCCATATCCCATCAGTCCATCAGGAAATCCTATTGCCTCTACCTTCAGAATAGATGTAGAATCCAGTCTCTTATCATCCACTACTGTCCCCCTTGCTCTGAGCCACCGTCATCAGGTCAAAATAATGCTCGGGTCAGTGCTCAGTGAATATTTGTGGAGTGAATGAATAATTGGTAATATAAGAGAAGTGTATTATGGAAGACCTTGGTTAGAATGCTAACACATTCTAACAGTACTGCGGAGCCATCGAATGATTTCAAGCAGAGGAGAATGATATGATGAGGTTTACATTTTGGAAAGATAAGTAACCATGTTTAGGGTGACCTTAACTCATTCATTCAGTAAGAACTGTTTATAGAGAGAGTGGTATTAGGGCAAGTCCTTAAACCACCTTTTGGTAGACTATATAAGAAAGTCATAGCAAATTGCATATTATTATTTCATGAGTTTATACATTTTACCTTTATGTCACGACTTGATATTGGGAACCATCCTTCCCACTCAATGCTGTTAAATGCCAGGACATGACTATTAAGCCATCCATGTGGTTATTTACTTTTAGACTTTTATCTGATTTTATGCTATTAGCGAGTAAGTGTAGTGATAGATTTAATTTCTTAGCTGATAAGTAAACTTTTATTTCCTGTCTTCCCTTCCCCAATCCCCCAAGGAAATTTTGTGTATAGTATGTTGAAGTATATTTTCTTCATTGGTCTTAAAACTGTGCTCTGTTCTCTTTACATGGTAGTGGAATCTGTTACGGTAGTTACAGTAGTCCCCTTTTATCAATGGTTTCATTTTGCATGGTTTCAGTTTTTGCGGTTTTAGTTACCCACAGTCAACCATGGTCTGGCAGCAGATGATTCTTCTTCTGACTTACTGTCTTTAGTATTGACTTTCTGGGTCAGGGGTAGTCCAAATCTAGATGGTAATGCCTATGTCATTCACCTCACTTCATCTCATCACATAGGTATTTTATCATTTCACATCATCACAAGAACTGTGTGCAGAACAATAAGATATTTCAAGAGAGACCATATTTATATAATTTATTACTATTATATATAATATATAGCATACTATATATTATATATATAAAATTATATATATATATATTTCACCTCACTTCCTCTCATCACATGGGTATTTTATCATTTCACATCATCACAAGAACTGTGTGCAGAACAATAAGATATTTCAAGAGAGACCATATTTATATAATTTATTACTATTATATATAATATATAGCATACTATATATTATATATATAAAATTATATATATATATTTCACCTCACTTCCTCTCATCACATGGGTATTTTATCATTTCACATCATCACAAGAACTGTGTACACAACAATAGGATATTTTGAGAGAGACCATTATATATATATATATATATATATATATACATATATATATATAGTTATATACAATATATAATTATATACGTTATATATATAATAGTGTATGCTATTATAATTATTTTTAGTTATTGTTGTTAATCTCCTGTACCTGATTTATAAATTAAATTTTATCATAGGTGGGTATGTATAGGAAAAAAATGTATAGGGTTCAGTTCTATCCATGGTTTCAGACCCTCACTGGGGGTCTTGGAACATAGCCCCTGCAAATGAGGAGGGACTGTAGCACATGTCATTTTTGTTGCTTTGTACCTTCTGAGGTATTACTTTCATTTTTCAATTCTTGACTAATTTTTAATGTTTTCAGAACAGAGTTATAAATTGAAGTACTGAACTCTGGCTCTTCCCTCTAGCTACTAATGTTTATTTGCTGTACTAACAGGAAAATATAAACCTCTGTCATTTCAGGCACTTTAGCAAATCTGCTTAAATATAGCAGTTATGATGGCTATGAGCAGCAACAAAAAATAATGAAAGATACCAGAAAGCAAATAGAAAACCATTTTAATTTTACAATAGTAAAAGAAAGACCTAAAAAGTATTGCAGATACACTGAGCAGGCCTGAAGACACTGTCATATTGTTGCATAGTACTGTATGATAACTGATGTTTACCAGATGACTAAAATCATAATCTGTTTATTAAGAAGGCTAGGAAAATAAAAATTTCTCTCTGGAAAAGTTCAGGCAGCAGTAGAGGAGGTACACATAATAGTTTGTCTTCCATTCACTCTTACGTTATGGACTCTTTTTTCTCTAGCTCCTGTTCCATCTTTTTCCTCTCTTTCAGAGCCGTTCTTCAAGTTACAGTAATAGGCTAACACTATATTTTCCTTTTCCTAATTACTCTTCAGTTGAATTTTGATTTTCATCTTCCAGCATCCCTTCCTAATTGTTATTAGCGAAGTGACATTGATGAACAGGCAATTTATAGAAAAGGAAATACAAATAGCCAATAAACATAAAGATTCTCAACTTCACAAAGCATATCAGCAAAATGTGGCATTATTGATAAAAGTGAAATTTGTTTTTTGAGTGGTATCATAATTTGGAAAATAAAGACTCTATAAACTTTCATCTCAAGCAGTCCAGCTACTCTGTGTCTCTGGAAACTGGGTACTAAGAAATTCAAGAATCACCACCCTCAGTATTAAAATCAGGAGGATTTGGAAAACTATATATAGAAAAATAATGCTTTGTAATGAGTTTGTGATCTATAAGGGAGCAAAACAAATTTTCATTTCATTGAAACTGGAGTTGAAGGATAGGATCTTAAGATATTTCCAATGAGCATAGTAAATGGAGAGTTAATTTTCTAATGCTTTTTATTTTTTTTAATTTATTTTAAAGTTTATAAATTGGTTTAGTAGGGGCACCTGGCTGGCTCAGTGGGTAGAGCCATGTGATTTTTGATCTCAGGGTCATGAGTTCAAGCCCCATGTTGGGCATGGAGCTTACTTAAAAAAATAGTCTTAATAATCTTTATGTGCTCTGTTAACTGTTTTGTTTTGACTATAGTCATGGTTTACAGATTTATTGTTTTACCTTAGCGTGAAAAAAATATTCTTAAGGGTCTTATTAATAGGTTCATCAATGATCCTGTTTTCACCTAAAAGGTCTTTTCAGTCATTTTAGCCTTGACTTCTACCATCAGGGTGTTGGGATTTAAACTTTGCTGTTTGGAGAAGAAATGCCTTATCAAAATCTTTATATAATGCTATATTTCTTGTGATTACTTATTTAATTTTGGTTGCAGAATATGAGGAAACACCATGCATTATTGAAACCACTGGGGAGCCAGTTGCAGTGATGTAAGGAGGAAAAATAGATACCCAAACATGTTAGTGAATTGTTCTTCTCCCCCATTTGATGTTTATGTTAATTGAGGAGATATAGATTGATTTACTAAAGACCCTTCTGGTACCTCTGGGATTTTATTTGTGTTAATAATGCAATTGTATAGACATTTTTAGCAGTATTTTTTGGTAGCATTCTTTAGTTATATTTTATTATATGCCTTATGAAAATTTACCTTTTTGTACATTGGACTTTTCTCATCTATATGATGGCAGAAATAATGTATAGGATTATACTAAGGATATGAAGTAATGTATGTCATGCACTTAACTCAGTTGTTGGCACTGGCATCAATTAAATTAAGCTTTCTTTATCTTTAGGGTAGTTTTTCCATTTCCATTTTATAAACTATCTCATATCCATTAAAATAATTTAATGATTTAATTTGTCTCATTAAAATTTTAGGTGTTTTGAATTTGCCAGTACTTTGTAATTTTTTTTTGTAATTGTCACAACTACTACAGTACTTTAGTTTTAATAATTGAATGTAATGGAGTCTAAATGCTTTATAATAGTTTTCGCATTTTATTAACCTACCGTTGACAGTAAATTACTAAGCCAATTCTTTGTTTTAAAATCTATAGTGTGAATTTTCTTCCACATTAAGAGCTTTTAAAAGTGGACTTGGGCATTCTGTGCTCTCTTTTTATTCCTAAAATGTCACATTTTGAGACCAATTTTATTTTATTAAAAAACAATTTTTTTTTTTACATTTATTTATTTTTGAGAAACAGAGTGAGACAAAGCATGCGAGGGGGAGGGGCAGAGAGAGAAGGAGACACAGAATCCAAAGCAGGCTCCAGGCTCTAAGCAAGCGGTGAGCACAGAGCCTGATGCAGGGCTCGAACCCATAAACTATGAGATCATGACCCGAGCCAAAGTCGGACGTTCAACCGACTGAGCCACCCAGGCACCCCAAGACTGATTTTATAAAAGTTTATTGACAGGGTAGTTAATACCAAAGTGTAAATTACAATGAGCTGCTATGAATGCCAATGTAAGTAAGATTTCCTTTTTTATTTTTGTTACAGCAGAAGTAGAAACTGATGAAAAGGACAGCAAACCTGAGGAAGAAGAGAAAGTAATAAATGAAGATGAAAGACCTTCTGAGAAAAGTAAGCATGTACAAAAAACTTGATCTGTTTAAAAAAAATAGTAATTCAATGTTTCTTCTTTTAAGGCTCTGAAATATACTTTAATTTCCATGAGATGACTTAAAAAATGTTTTTAGTTTAAGTGAAACACAGTTCAATCATTTTCTTGAGAGCTAACCCAAGGATTTTTGAAAGTATTATTTCATATACTTCAGTGTTTTATTTATACTTTTCATTGTTCCATAAGAAAGATTTAAGCTTAATATTTAGTAAAGTACTATCTGAATGTCTTGAGATAAATTGTGTAAGATTTATATTTGGAGTATGGGACTAATAATTTTCTCAGGAGTGATATAAACAAATGAAATTATGTATCTTAGTCTCCTTAAGGTACTTAAGCTTCATGAGATGGGAAATTGATGGAATGGGGTGTCATTAGGTTTATAAGATTATCATGGGGTTAGAAGTCAGGATACCTAGGTTCTATATCTTTCCCTGTCATTCTGGTTTCCATGTATGACATATAAGTTATGATTACAAGAGAAGTTATAGAAGAGAATTGGATTTTAAGAGTAGGCACATAGTTATATGGATATAGAGAAAAGTGAAGAGGGATAGTTATGGTTACATAAGGACATTTGCATTTAATAAGTGGAGATTTTAGTATTTTTACTTTTTATATATTGAAAAAGAAACCAGGTAATAAAATTTGCTTATGATCTCATGAATGTTACCAATATATGAAATATAAAATTTTTAAATGAAGATCTTTGAATATCTTTACCAAATTGACTTCTATAATGACATTGACTTTATTTTTATTTATTTGACATTCATTAGAATATATTAAGAATATTCTTATGTTATTTTTCTAAAGCTAATGATTAAGAATTTTTTTCTAAATTTACTGAGAAAAAAATATACTGAAAAGGAAGAATTAAATAATTAAAGCTATGCAGTTGTTAGAAACCTGTGACATGAGAATGAATAATATATTTTGTCAAAGGATTCATGTGCACTATAAAGTTTAGGAAAGGGAATGAATATGAGCTGATTTCTCATATCATATCATATTCATATTTTAGGTGATTCTCAAGGAAAGAATATTTATGTTTATATTGTACATTGCTCAGCCTTTAAGAAGTTCTTGTTTAGTATATTGAAAATCATTTGAAGCTCAGAGCAAAGAAGCTACCTACTCACTTTTTTTTTTTAAGTGTATTTATTTTGAGAAAGAGAGAGAGAATGTGCGCAAGCTGGAGAGGGGCAGAGAGGGGCAGATCTCAAGAACAGTGAGATCATGACCTGAGCCAAAATCAAGAGTCAGATGCTTAACTGACTTAGCCACGAGGTGCCCTTACCACACTTTTCTAATCTCAAAAACAATTCATAAAATAACTGATTGAGAATGGTATTGTTGTGATAGGTAGGAATAATACTTTGCTGAGAGTGGAGAAGAGGCATTAAGGTCTATAATAAAAACCTGATTAATCATTATGCTTTTTGTTCTCAGGTGAATTTTCCAGAAGAAAGCGTTCTAAGTCAGAGGACATGGACAATGTACAGTCCAAACGTCGTCGATACATGGAAGAAGAGTATGAGGCAGAATTTCAAGTGAAGATTACAGCCAAGGGAGATATTAACCAGAAGCTACAAAAGGTGTTACAGATTATAAATCAAAAACCGTATTAAATAAAAAACATGACTATTTTTATTCTATTAGGTTTTTGACATTATTCTGTATTTTACTGGTATATTTGGGTTTTTCATAGAGAGAACTTGACAAAAATAGTTGAGCTTATTATTCTCAATAATTTAAAAAACTTTCTGATTCTTTTTTAAGATTTTATTTTTTCTTCTATATTGAACTTTATTCTAGTGGAAATATTAGAGTCTTATATGTTAACATTTTAATCTTTGTTACAAGCTGGTTTCATGGTTGTAAGTTCCTATATTGTAAGTCTTTGTTATGTACTTTAGGCTTAGTATTAAAAATGATAGGGACAGAGCTTTAGAATGACTAGGGAAAGGGAGTATTTAAAATGTGGACTTAGGAAACGTCAGCCAAATCTATGAAGCTAGAGTTAGAAATACTGAAAATACATAGCATTTGATATATTTTTCAAAATGTGTTAACAGATATGTATGAAAACTGCCTTTTAAAGAAGAATATGAAACTCAGCTGAAATTAATTTTTTAAGGTCTTGTAAATTTAATGATGAAATTATAACTAATCTAGGTTTTAGGCTAATGTCCTTCCATTAAGATATAGTATAAATATACACATTGAAAAAAGAATAGTGAGGCAATAAAAAGTAGCTTTTTTTTCCTTCCAACTTTTAAATTTGTCATATGGAACTAATAATGCTTACTTAGTCTTTTTTATAGCGTTGTTACAAATATGAAGATAGGCATGTGAAAGAATTTTGAAACTTCTATTTGAAACTTCTGTGTACTGAGAGTTTACTCCTTTGCAACAGTATTACTCAAGTATGGACCGTGGACATGCACTATGTATTATTCTATTTGTTATGGATCCAAAATAAGATAAATATGTAAATTGTGAGTAGGCATTCAGAAATATTTTATAGAAATTTCATAGTGCAGTGACGTTCTTACTGTCTCAAAAAATATCATCTGCAACAGATTAGAAATTTTAAAAACTGGTCCTTTCCTTTAATTGATTTCCTTTGAATCACAGTAGAAGATACAAGAAATAAATATTAAAACTTCAGTTTAAACTTATTTATAAAATTTCACTCTCTCGAAATTTTCTATTTTTAGTATAATTGTATCATAGCAGATATTACATCTGTAGAAGTGCAGGCTTTCAGCAGATGACATTGTGTCATGAATGCCAGCATGTTTTTCATTAAACTAATCAATACCATCAGTACCGTCTTATTAGTACATAAGAATATGTACAGTTTGCTGCTTGCTGAAATGCCTTCTTTGCTGTAACAAAGAAATGTGTATCTCTTTAGGTTGTACAGTGGTTGCTAGAAGAAAAATTGTGTGCGCTACAGTGTGCTGTATTTGATAAGACTTTGGCAGAATTGAAAACACGAGTGGAAAAGATTGAATGCAACAAGAGACATAAAACAGTTATTACTGAACTACAGGTTTGTATACTGACTTGAATTGTATACTCGTGTCATTATTTTTGTAACTTATTTTTGAGGGCACATTTTCCAAATATTAGAAGTAAAAGTAGTCTCCATTAGTTTGCTAAGGCTGCCATAAAAAAGTACCATAAACTGGTGGCTTAAGCAACAAATGTATTGTCTCATAGTTCTGGAGGTTAAAAGTCTATGATCAAGGTGTTGGAAGAATTGGTTCTATTTGAGGTCTGTAAGAGAGAATCTCTTCCATGTGTCTCCTCTAGCTTCTGATGGTTTACTGACAGTCTTTGGCATCCTTGCTTTGTAGAAGCTTCATCCTGATCGCTGGCTTTGTCTTCACATTGCAGTTTACCTGTGTGTGCCCAAATTTCCCCTTTTTACAAAGAAACCAGTTGTTTTGGATTGGGGCCCACCCTACCCCAGTATGACCTTATCTTAACTAATAACCTTTTTAAAGACCATATTTCCAAATTGAGTCACATTATGAGATACTTGGGCGTTCAGACTTCAATGTATGAACTTCTGAGGCACATATACACAGTTCAACCCAAAATAGAGCTTCAAACCTATCTTAGTGGTTTTTAAATATTTTTTAGTCACTGAAGAAAGGCTGGTAGTATCTAGCATGGCGTAAGTACCAAATAATATTTATTGTAAGTGATTCTGTTTATATTAATCCACTTCCTCCCACAGATCATATGTTATAAAGATGTTAGTTAATTTATGTTTGTTAATAATTGCTACTTCGTTTTTTATTAAATATAACTATATATTAACATGCAGTGCCAGAGCTTCTAATTGACTGAATTGAACACATGATAACATGCTGTAGTAATTCATTTTATTCCAAAACTAAGAAATTGGAAATTTTTATCAGTACATTCATTCTGTCGTAGGTAAATGTATGGTTTCTATTAGGCTTTTCTGAAATTGGAGCATAGTCTATAGATGATGAGTTTGCAAACCACTTACAGAGGTTTATTGTACAAATGAGGTGGGCGCCTGGGGGGCTCAGTCATGTAAGTGTCTGACTCATGATTTCGGCTCAGGTCATGATCTCTAGGTTCATGGGCTTGGTCCCCATGCTGGGGACACAGAACCTGCTTGAGATTCTCTTCCTCTCTCTGCCCCTTCCCTATGTGTGTGCTCTCTTTTCTCTCTCTCAAAAACAAAGAAATAAACATTAAAAACAAGCAAACAAATGACGGCAAAGTGGTCCATGAAAAGTGACTGTTTTCTAGTTATAAATTGCATCCAAAAGTGACTAGAATTTATGTTTATATTTCTCAGCCTAAAAGTTCTTTTTCTTGGTTTTATATTGTTAATTTTTTTTGAAGTTAGACTTTTTTAAAATAAGATCTTTGTAGTAATTTTGTAATTTAGAACAACACTAGTCCTCTTTCTTCCTTTAGCAGGTCTTTCTAATAGTAGTAGTGTTGTTTAATTACTAAACTTTATTTTACTAATACTGTTGAGAATTTTCAATTAGAACTTTAAAATGTTTGAAGATTTTAAAAAGTGATTTCATTGTTTCTCATTTTGTGTTTTTAGAACATGAGATTTTGACTCTCATATTCTCATGTAATATGCAAGTCCAGATCTCTTAATATTTAATATACCTTTGCACTTGGTGTTTCTTGGTAGCCGCAGAATCTGAAGTTTTTCAACACCAAACCAAGCTTTCTTCCACAAATAAATCCACTTCCCATTGTTCCTTTTATTTGTAATTCTTGAATTCTTAGAAAAATTTTCCAAGAATATCTTTCCATTTTCCTTCCAATTGATAGTTTTTGAGTTCTTAGAAATAGATCTCTCAGTCATTTCACATATACAGTGGGTTATCAAATTATAACTTTTTAATTTCTTATTAATATCTATCTCTGGGGTGCTTGGGTGTCCCAGTCAGTTGAGTGTACGAATCTTGGCTTCAGCTCAGGTCATGTTCTCACAGTTCGTGGGTTTGAGCCCCGCATCTGGCTCTGTGCTGGTGGCACCAGAGCTTGCTTTAGATTCTCTCTTTTAGTATCTCTCTGTCTGCCCCTCCCCTGCTCATACTCTCTCTCTCTAAATAAATAAATAAGTAAACATTAAAAAAAAAATTTTTTTTAAAGCCTATCTTGTTTCTTCTCACTTTCCACAAGGTGCACATCCACTTCTATGTGGATTTTTTTTTCAATAAATATATGTATAATACTGTAAATGTGTTTTCTTTTTATAATTCCCTGATTATAGCAACAACCTTTTACATGATTACTCTGGTCCTACTTACTAAGTCCTTGCTGAACTTCCCAACTGCTGTACTCATCTTTCTAAAATACTGTTTGTCTCATTCACCTCCATATAGTCCAGGTTCCTCAGTTGAGTGCTACTATTCATATTTTGATTTTAATATTTGGATCTCTTAGTTTTTGATCCACTTTTCCTAATACCTACCAGTTGTTTCATTGTCCTACAGTTTATCAGTGTTCATAGTATTTTTATTTTAGGCTTTCAACTTCATATTGTTTCTCCCACTCACTTACCTTTAATGATCTGTCCTTAGCCATGCCATTTACTTAAATTTTACTGAGCTTAAATTAGTACCTGTTTCTGTGTTGTTCTGATATTTAGTTTTTTATGGAAATAAAATTCAGATAATAAAATAACTGTTTTGGTCTACAATTCAGTGGTATTAGTATATTCACATTGTTGTGTGACTGTCATCTCTATCTAGTTAGAAACATTTTCATCAACTCAGAAGAAAATGTGTCCATTAAACAGTCACTCCTCGTTTTCCTTCCCCCTACTTCTTGGCAACCACTACTGTGATTTCTGTCTTATTGATTTGTCTAATTGATTATTCTGCATATTTCATATGAACAGAATCATACAATATGTAACTTTTTGTGTTTGGCCTCATTCAAAATGTTTTTGAAGTTCATATACAATGTAACATGTATTTCAGTACTGCATTCTTTTGGGCTAAGTAATATTTAATTATATTTGTATGCTATTGAAAGTGTTTGTATACACTGAAAATAAGTAAGTATTCAAGATGTTAAATGTAATCTCTAGAATAATCACTTAAGGAAAAAGCTAAAATACACACACACACACACACACACACACATACATATACATATACATATACATAATGAGTGTGTAGTATATAAATGCTTGACCCTTGAACAACACAGAGGTTGGAGTGCTGGCCCCTCCCTTGGTGCAGTTGAAAATCCATGTGTAACATTTGACTCCCTGAAAACTTAACTACTAATAGTCTACCATTGCTCTTAACCCTTGCTGCTGAATTTTTTATTTCAATTATCATACTTTCTGCTGCACAATTTTTATATGTTTTTTTTTAGTAGTAAGAAGAGTTTATTTTATATATATATTTATGTGTGTGTGTATGTATATATACATTATATATATAATGTATATATACACATATATAATTTTTTATATATCTATTTAATTATATATATATATAATTTTTTTTTTTAAGTGGGCTTTATGCACATCCCGGGGCATGAAATCATGACCCGGAGATCAAGACCTGAGTTGAGATCAGGAGTCAGATGTTTAACTGATTGAGCCACCCAGGCGCCCCTTATTTATTTACTTATTTTCAAATTTTTATTTAAATTCCAGTTAATTAACATATAGTATAATACTGGTTTCTGGAGTAAAGTTTAGTGATTCATCACTTAACATATAACACCCATTGCTCAACATAAGTGCCCTCCATAATACCCATAGGCCATTTAGCCCATCCCCTGCCCTACCCACCTCCCCTCCAGCAATCCTTAGTTTGTTCTCTATAGTTAAGAGTCTCTTATGGTTTGCCTCTCTTTTTTTTCCCTTTTCCCTGTGTGTTCATCATTTTATATCTTCAGTTCCACACGAGTGAAATCATATGGTATTTGTCTTTCTCTGACTTATTTCACTTAGTATAATACACTCTAGCTCTGTCCATGTCATGGCAAATGGCAAGATTTCAGTCATTTTGATGGCTGAGTAATATTCCATTGTATATACACACCAAATCTTCCATATCCATTCATCAGTTGATGGAGGTTTGGGCTTTTTCTATAATTTGGCTATTGTTGATAATGCTGGTATAAACATTGGGGTGCATGTGCCTCTTCAAATTAGTACATTTGTATCCTTTGGGTAAATACCTACTAGTGCAATTGCTGGGTCATAGGTATTTCTATTTTTAACTCTGAGGAACCTCCATACTCTTTTCAGAGTAGCTGCCCCAGTTTGCATTCCCACCAACAGTTAAGAAGTTTTCCCCTTTCTCTACACCCTTGTCAACATCTCTTGTTTTGTGTGTTGCTAATTTTAGCCATTCTGACAAGTGTGAGGTGGTATCTCATCCTGGTTTTGATTTGTATTTCCCTGATGATGAGTGATGTTGAGCATCTTTTCATGTGTCTGTTGGCCATCTGAATGTCTTCTTTGGAAAAATGTCTATTAATGCCTTCTGCCCATTTCTTACTAGGATTATTTGTTTTTTGGGTATGGAGTTTGATAAGTTCTTTATAGATTTTTGGATACTAATCCTTTATCAGATATGTCATTTGCAAATATCTTCTCCTATTTCATAGGCTGCCTTTCAGTTTTGTGGATTGTTCCCTTCACTGTGCAAAAGGATTTTTCTTGATGAAGTTCCAATAGCTCATGTTTGTTTTTCTTTCCCTTGTGTCCTGAGACATGTCTAGTAAGAAATTATTCTGGCCCAGGTCAAAGAGGTTGCTTCCTGTGTTCTTTCTCATCTAGGATTTTGATGGTTTTCTTCCTGTGTTCTTTCTCCTCTAGGATTTTGATGGTTTCCTTTCTCAAACTCTGGTCTTTCATCCATTTTGAATTTTTGTTTTATGGTATAAGAAAGTGGTCCAGTTTTCCCAACACCATTTTTTTTTTTTAAGTTTATTTACTTATTTTGAGAGACAGAAAGTGAACAGGAAGGGGCAGAGAGAGGGAGAGACAGAATCCCAAACAGGTTCTGCACTGCCAGCGTAGAGCCCATTGCAGGGCTCAGTCTCACAAACTGTGACATCATGACCTGAGCTGAGAGTAAGAGTCAGACATTTAACCAACTGAGCCACCCAGGCACCCCCAACACCATTTGGTGAAGAGACACTTTTCCATTGGATATTCTTTCCTGCTTTGTCAAATATTAGTTGGCCATATATAGTTGTGGGTCCATTTCTGGGTTTTCTGTTTTATTCCATTGATCTTTGTGTCTGTTTTTGTGCCAGTACCATCCTGTATTGATGACTACAGCTTTGCAATATAGCTTGAAGTTTGGAATTGTGATACCTTCAGTTTGCTTGTCTTTTTCAAGGTTTCTTTAGCTCTTCAAGGTCTTTTTTGGTTCCAAGCAAATTTTAGGATTATTTGTTCTAGTTCTTTGAAAAATGCTGGTGGTACTTTGATAGGGTTTGCATTAAATGTGTAGATTGCTTTGGGTAGTATAGACATTTTAACAATGTTTGTTCTTCTAATCCATGAGCATGGAATGTTTTCTCATTTCTTTGTGTCCCTTTCAATTTCTTTCATAAGTGTTCTACAGTTTTCAGAGTACAGATGTTTTACCTCTTTAGTTAGGTTTATTCCTAGGTATCTTATTGTTTTTGGTGCAGTTGTAAATGGGATCGACTCCTGGATTTCTTTTTCTGCTGCTTCATTATTGGCGTATGGAAATGCAACAGATTTCTGTACAGTGATTTTATATCCTGTGATTTTGCTGAATTCGTGTATCAGTTCTAGCAATTTTTTGGTGGAATCTTTTGGGTTTTCTACATAGAGTATCAGGTCATCTATAAATAGTGGAAGTTGGACTTCTTCCTTGTCAATTTAGATGTCCTTTATTTCTTTTTGTTGTCTGATTGCTAAGGCTAGGATTTCCAGTACTATATTAAATAACTGTGGTGACAATCAACACCCCTGTGGTATTCCTTATCCCTAAAAGCTGTCAGCTTTTCCCCATCAAGGATGCTATTAGCTGTGGGTCTTTTGTATATGGCCTTTATGATGTTGAGGCTATGTTCCCTCTATCTCTGCTTTGTTGAGGGTTTTTATTAAGAACGGATGCTGTACTTTATCAAATGCTTTTTCTGCATCTATTGACAGGATCATATGGTTCTTATCCTTTCTTAATGTGGTATCTCACATTGATTGATTTGCAAATATTGGACCACCCTTTTGTAGTCCAGGAATAAATCCCACTTGATTGTGGTGAATAATTCTTTTAATGTACTGTTGGATTCAATTTGTTAGTATCTTATTGAGAATTTTTGCATCCATATTTGTGAGGAATATTGCCTATAGTTTTTCAGTGGGGTCTTTGTCTGGTTTTGGAATCAAGGTAATGCTGGCTTTGTAGAATGAGTTTGAAAATTTCCTTCCATTTCTATTTTTGGAACAGTTTGAGAAGAATAGCCAATTTGATTACTGATTTAATTTCTTTGCTGGTTATAGGTCTGTTCAAATTTTCTATTTCTTCAGGTTTTAGTTTTGGTAGTTTGTGAGTTTTATCTATTTCTTCCAGATTGCCCAGTTTGTTGGCATATAATTTTTCATAAAATTATCTTATAATTGTATTTCTGGGTTGTTGGTTGTGATCTCTCCTCTTTCATTTGTGATTTTATTTATTTGGGTCCTTTCTCTCTCCATCTCTCTCTCTCTGTCTCTCTCTCTCTCTCTTTTTTTTTTTTTTTTTTTTTGATAAGTCTGGCTTAGGGGTTTAACAATTTTATTAATTCTTTCAAAGAACCAGCTCTTAGTTTTGTTGATCTGTTCTACTGTTTTGTTTGTTTGTTTGTTTGTTTCCCTATAAATTATTTATACTCTAACACTTATTAGTTCCCTTCTTCTGCTGGCTTTAGGCTTTATTTGCTGTTCCTTTTCTAGCTCCTTTAGGTGTAAGGTTAGGTTGTGTATTTGAGACTTTTCTTATTTTTTGAGGTAGACGTGTATTGCCGTGTACTTCCTCTTATGTCTACTTTTGCTGCATTCCAAAAGGTTCTGGAGTGCTGTGTTTTCATTTGCTTCCATATATTTTGTTTTCCTTCTTTAATTTCCTGGTAACCCATTCATACTTTAGTAGAATGTTCTTTAACTTCCATATCTTTGTGGTGTTTCCAAATTTTTTCTTGTGGTTGACTTCAAGTTTCATAGTGTTATAGTCTGAAAATATGCATTGTATGATCTCAGTCTTTTTGTACTTGTTGAGGCCTGATTTGTGACCCAGTATGTGATCAGTTCTGGAGTCTGTTCCATGTGCGCTTGTAAAGAATATGTTTTCTGCTGCTTTAGGATGAAATGCTCTGAATATATCTGTTAAGTCCATCTGGTCCAGTGTATCATTCAAAACCATTGTTTTCTTGTTGATTATTTACTTAGATGTTCTGTTCATTGCTGTTATTGGGGTGTTAAAGTCACCTATCATTGTTATCAATGATTTTCTTTATGTTTGTTATTAATTGATTTATATATTTGGGTGTTTCAAAGTTGAAGGCATAAATATTTACAGTTGTTAGATCTTTTTGGATAGACCCCTTTATAATGATATAGTGCCTTTCTTCATGTCTTGTTACAGTATTTGGTTTAAAATCTAGTTAGTCTGATAATCGTATGGCTACTCTGGCTTTCTTTTGATGTCTATTTAGCATGATAGATGGTTTTCCAACCCCTTTCTTAAAACCTTTTTTTTTTTTTTTAATGTTTATTTATTTTTGAGACAGAGGGATAGACAGAGTGTGAGCAGGGGAGGGGCAGAGAGAGAGGGAGACACAGAGTCCGAAGCAGGCTCCAGGCTCCGAGCTGCCAGCACAGAGCCTGACGCAGGACTCGAAGTCACGAACCGCGAGATCATGACCTGAGCTGAAGTCAGATGCTCAGCCAGTTGAGCCACCCAGGTGCCCCCATCCCCTTTCTATTTGGACGTGTCTTCAGGTCTAAAATGAATCTCATGTAGGCAGCATATGTATAGGTCTTCTCTTTTTATTCCATTCTGATACCCTATGTCTTTTGATTGGAGCATTTAGTCCATTTACATTCAGAGTGATTATTGACAGAAAAGAATTTCATGTGATTGTATTACCTGAAAAGTTGTCGTTTCTGGAGATTTTCTCTATTCCTTTCTAGTGTTTGTTGCTTTTGGTCTTTCTTTCCCACTCAGAGTCCCCTTTAATATTTCTCGTAGGGTTGGTTTAGTGGTCACAAACTGCTTTAGTTTGTGTTTGTCTGGGTAACTCCTTATTTCTCCTACTCTGAATGACAGCCTTGCTAGATAAAGTATTTTTGGCTGCATATTTTTCTCACTAAGCACATTGATATATCGTGCCACTCTCTTCTGGCCTGCCAAGTTTCTCTGGAGAGATCCTCTGCTAACTTGACCTGTCTTTCCTTTAGGTTAGGAATTTCTTTTCCATTACTGCTTTCAGGATTCTTTCCTTAAGTCTGTGTTTTGCAAATTTTGCTATGATACAGCTTCGTGTTGGCCAGCTTTTATTGATTTTGATAGGAATTCTCTGTGCCTCCTGGATTTGGATGCCGGTTTCCTTACCCTGATTAAGGAAGTTTTCAGCTGTCATTTGCTCAAGTAAACCTTCTCCTCCTTTTGTCTTTCTTCTTCTTCTGGGACTCCTGTGATATGAATGTTATTATGTTTCATGGAGTTGTTGAGTTCCTAAGTCTACATTTGTGATCCAATACTTTTCTTTCCCTCTTCCTTTCAGCTTCATTATTTTCCATAATTTTATCTTCTATATCACTTATTTTTTTCTTCTGCTACTTCCATTCCTGTGTTAATTACATCCAGTCATTTTGCATCTTGGTTATAGCATTTTTTATGTCAGCCTCACTAGTTTTTAGCATTTTTTTTATTGCTGTAGTAAAGGTGTGTCTGTTTTTTCTATGCTTTTCTCAAGCCCAGCTATTATTCTTATGGTCGTTGTGTTAAATTCTGGTTCTGTCATATTACTTATATCTATTTCGATTAGCTCCTTGGTTGTGACCTCTTCCTGTTCTTTCTTTTGGGATGCATTCCCCCATTTTAGCATCTTACCTTGGTCTCTGTCTTTTATGTGGTAAGAAAGCCTGTGCTTTGTCCTATTTCCCCTAGAGCTGGCACTTTGCAGCAATTTATGATCATTAGACCTGGTGCATGTGGGGTGATTTGTGCTGGTCTTCTGTGGGAGGAGCCAGTATTGCTCTGGCTCTTAATCACACTTGCCCTAGTGAAAAAAGGCACCTGTACAGTGCAGGGGTGTGGGGCGTAATGTAAATGGCTCAAGCCCTTGTCATGTGTACTGTACTACTTGCTGAAGTCTCTCCATGCTGATGGGAGGGGTGAAAAATGGCATCAGACCACTCTGTTCCCTGGAGAGGGGAGTGTATGCTGGCCAGTGTTCAGCATGCCCTTACAGAAGAGTAAACAGTTTACCCCCTTGTGCCCTCAGCTTCCATCCGATCCATGCCTTCAACCTGTGTCTGAGCCACTGGCAGCGCAGTGCTCCTTTGTTTTATTTATCTCAGGTGCCTGACTGGGTTTCTAAATTCCAAATTTTAGGGACCCTGCACAGGCCCGGACCTGCACTGATCCTCTGGGGAGGTTTTCAGTTCACTGTGGCTCACACATTTGTTCCAGAAGGATAGTTGCATGACTATGTAGGGGCTTGGATTTTATAAATGGTAAAGCATAGTAAAAAGCCTGCATCCAGGTTAGCTGCCCTCAGAAGGTGTCTCTGCTCGTATGCCAATGAACCAAAGAGCCCAACAGCACCCGCCAGCTCTTTGTCCCCTTAGAGGCAGTGATGCTCTCAAATGCCATGCAAGGAAGGGGAGCTGTCTCTTCTAGCATGACACAGGATCCTTAGAGCTCGCTGTCCAAACTGAGGCCTCTGCCCTCTTTCTCCATAGGAGCATCACTAAGCCTACCAGGCTCGACTTTGGTGATGGCATGAACTAAACTTCAGACTTCCAGCTTCACTGCTTGTAAAAAACTTGAGATAATCAGCTCTGACTCGTTTTCCCTGTCAGTAGTTTTGGGGAAGTGTTTTTCTTTTGTAATCCCCTGCATGCTACTTTATCTCTCTCTCTCCCTCTCCCCCTCTCTCCCTCTCTCTCCCTCTCTCTCCCTCTCTCTCCCTCTCTCTCCCTCTCTCTTCCTCTCTCTTCCTCTCTCTTCCTCTCTCCCTCTCTCCCTCTCTCTCCCTCTCTCTCCCTCTCTCTTCCTCTCTCCCTTTCTCTCCTCTCTCTCTTCTCTCTCTTCCCCTACTCCTGACCTTCTCTCTTTCTCTTTTTCCTCTCTCTGTGATCAGGGCTCTGTCTGCTCTGTAGCACTTGCGATTCTTTTCTCCCCCAAATCACATCTCCACCCCTCCTACCTTCCATGATGTGGCGTCTATTCTCCCTCTAGTTTTGCAATTTGTTCTCTCAATCCTCAGGTTGTTTTCCTGGGTGTTCAGTATCATTTGAAAATTATCTAGCTGTGTTTGAGGGACAAGGCAAGATCCTCCTACTACTCTGCCATCTTAACTCCTTTCCTCTGTATCTTTTCTTTGCACAGTCTCTGTGTCTTTGATATTCTGTTTGGAGAGACATTGTTTTCCTGGCTTTCATGTGTTTTCTTAAAGTTCTTTGTTCCATGTTTCTTTTAGTTCTTTGAACAGATTTTAAACCATTTATTTAAAGTCTTTGTCTAATAAGTCCAATAACCTGAATTATCTTTCCATTAATTATTTTCTTTCTGTGAATGGCCCATACTTTCTTTTTCTGTTGTTTCTTTGAATGCCTCCTAATTTTTCGTTCTTGTTGAGAACTGAATTTTTAAATATTATAGTGTGGCATTTCTGGGAATCAGATTTTTTCCCACTACGCAGAGTTTGTAGATGCTGCTTGTTGTGGTTTGTTGTTTATTGGTTTGATGACTCTTATAAACTATTTTTTGAAAGTATATGTTCTTTGTTGTGTGTGGCTACTGAAGTCTGTGTTTCATGATCTTAGTGGTCAGGTGATGTTTGGACAGTTACCTTAAATGCTTAGAGCATAAAAAAGGAAAAAAGGAAAAAAGCAAGAAGGGAAAAAAAATACCTTCCCTATCTTTGTACATTGCCTTTGTGTTGGGGCACTTCTTCAGTGCTTAACCAGGCCATTTATAACTTGCTTTATCCTTCACTTACTGTTTGCATAAGTGAAAGCTTAGGGTCTTTTCAGCCCATTTCTGAGCATGCTTTTTTTCCTGGGCATTTGCATGGTCTTCTCAATTCCCCCATATGAGCATGAGCTTTTAAAGTCCCATTTTTGCTGTGTTTCACCTTTCCTAACTTTTTCCTTCCTAGGCTTTTCTATTTAAGGCTTGTCTATATTGGTGTCCTTTGCCCCAGGCTGCTATGCCAATAACTGTACCTTTAAATCTTTTTGGGAAAAGCTGTCTGGGATGGTGCCCCAGCCTTGGGTATTACTCAGAGTTGAGAGAAACAGAGGCCAGCCTTTGTGCTGGTCCTTAAGGGAGTTGCCAGTTCCAGCAGGGTCCATACCCTTTCTGTGGCACTATCAGGTTGTATCAGACGTTCAGGCTGTCATCTTCATAGCTGCTGCAGATCTGGGTATGGGGAATGGTGAATGGAAAATTTAAAAGACCACAGTGCTCTCTTGCTGCAAAGCAACAGCTTTATTCTTCCCTAAGTCTTCCCCTGGCTGTTCTAAGTTTTTGAGTAGATTCCAGAGTTGTGCAAAAGTTGATTCTAACAATGTTTGTCAGCTCATTAGTTGAGTTTGGGAAGGAACTGCACCCTGAAGTTCCCTACTCTGCTATTTTCGGTGATGTCACTCTGTTCCAATATTTTTATTATTATTACTTTCTAGTATTTAAAACTTATATATCACTTACTTCAGCAAATAATTATATATTTTGCTCAATTATTTATTTTTTTATATACAGCTGACCATAAGCTTTTTGAAAATCCTACCATGTATATGTATATTCTATATTTCATTCCATAGCAATTGATGAGTGCATCTTTCTCATTTGCATATGTATATATCCATTTATTATATCTGACTCACTTTGGCAAAATCTTACTGAGTTTTATAAAATTCACAGTTAAGGTGTGCCTGGGTGGCTCAGTTGGTTGAGCATCCAAATTCAGCTCTGGTCATGATCTCAGGGCTCCTGAGTTCTAGCCCTGCATCAGGCTCTCTATTGTCAGGATGGAGCTCTCTTCAGATCCTCTGTACCCCCCCTCTGCCCCTCCCCTGCCTCCCCCGCTTGTGTGCACATGCTCTCATTCTCTTTCTCTCAAAAAATAAATATTTAAAAAGATAAATTAAATTAAAAGTTAAAACACATTTGAAAACATAATCTGATTGAGTTTAGATATTTTGCTATAAGGAATAAATATAATTACTAATTTTTATATTAGTGCTCTGTTGTTTTAATGCAGCAGTTATTAAAAAATAGACTTTTGAGGGATTCATGATCCTTTTGCTATAGTGTAAAAATTTGTTATACATTGGAAAATTTGGTGAAAGCATAGAATTAAGTCATGTAGACTTTACTTCTAGAGAAAAGTTCAAGAAGTTCTCTTTTCTGCTAAAGATTTTAAGGTATAAATTTCTTTGTAGATACAGGAAAGTAGATTTTTATTGATTTTTATATCAGTCATCATTCTAATGTATTTTTAAAATGGGCTAGATGGGGATTATTTAAAATTCTTTTTATGACTTTATACTTGTTTGCTGTGTGATACAACTTTTGTCCACATCTTTTTATTAATGCCTGTTTTAAAATGATTACCTCCTTTTCTGTGTACTACACATATTTTATAAGAGCTGAAAATAAATTTCAGCACTAAAATATCTGGAGAATTAGTTATGTAATAATTTTCTATATTACTTTAGGGACTGGTTGCTTTCTGAATTGTGGAAAACTTTTGTGTATTTTCACTTTTTCAGGGATGTCAGATTGTGTAGTATAAATCTCAACAGTTATTTCCATGAATTTAATTATTTTTTAAGTAAAAGGATGTATGATTTTTAGATTTATATAACTTTGATGCATTGTCAAGATTAGAACTATAGTAACTTCTAAGAGAGTCTTAAAATGCAGATATTTGTCATTTGCTGTGGGTTCAGTAGCAACTGTGTAATAAAAATAGAAATAGTCAGCAAATATTTAGCTTTTCTACCCCTCCCAGATCATAACTCTTCCCAAAACATATTTCCAGAGAATTGCTAAAAGGCAGTAAAAATGGAAATTCTCCACTCTTTAGATCAGAACTGTACTTAAAGCACTGAATATCAAAACCTATAAGTTAAAGCCACAGTAGTATTCAAAGGGACATTTACACATTACTACTAAACAGGAAATTACACACATTACTACTAAACAGGAAATTAGTTTTACTACTAAACAGGAAATTAGAAGGAAATTAGAAGAATATTATATGTTCCTGTCCAATGCTAGGAAAAAACAACAATTAAAACTAAACCCCAAGAAGGAAGAATGAGTTAATAAATTAATAAAATAGCAAAAAGCCTAACCCATTTTGAATATTGAACAATGAAGATAAAAGCTTATTCTTGGAGACAACTTAAAAGCAGGTTAATTTTTGATCTATAAATGATGAGTGTAAATAAACTGCATAAGGATTCAAAAATGAGACAAATACACAGAGGACATTAAGAGAACATTAGTATACCCAACTTAAAAAAAGGTTTTTTTAATGTTTATTTTTGAGAGAGAGGGAGACACAGAATCCGAAGTAGGGTCCAGGCTCTGAGCTGTCAGCACAGCACAGCACAGCACATGGGGCTCAAACCCATGAACTGTGAGATCATGACCTGAGCCAAAGTTGGTTGCTTAACCGACTGAGCCACCCAGGCGCCCCTACACAACTTTATACCTATGCAGTCCATTTTATTTAAGAAGAAAGTAGAATGCCTAAAATTATAAGGAACTCTGTTAAAATTACAACCAGTATCATATTTAATAGTGGATTGTGGAAATACTTCCACTGAAGTTGGGATGCCTATTATCTGTACTACTAAATAGAGTTTTGGTGGCAGTCTGGGCAATAAAATAATGACAGGAAAAATAAATTAAAAGTAATGATTGGGAACTCGATAGAATTAACTTGGCAAACTATTGAAAAAGTAGGAAATTTAGAAATTACTTGGTTGAAGAAAAACAGTCCAATAGTTTTTCTATAGGAAAACAATCAATAAAGAGTAAATAGGAGAAAAAGATTTCATATATGGTAGATATTTAAAAATAAATAAGTGCTTAAGAATAAACCAAAAAAGAACTTTAAGACCATTATGAAGTGAAAGGATAGAAAAAGAAAACCTTTGAGTTTCTACCATGTTCCTAGACATGAAGACTTGATTCCTTTCAAATTACTGATTGTATAGATTCAGAATACTCAAAATTTCAAGTGGATTTTTTTTATAGAAATGGAAAAGCCATCAACACTCCTTGGAATATAATATTCCGTTGGTTATTATTTATAAAATGCCATTTTAAGTAGTTTTAACTAAAAATAGCTTTTTCACTTTTTCTTTTGGTTCCCCTTCCCACCCCTGCAACAAGTAAATCTGTGGTTGCCTAATCCAAGAGATGGTTTTGAATAATGGGTATATGTGTCCGTTTATTCACCAGCCTTTTTGGGTGCTAATAATTTGTCAAGTCAGACTTGATGCATGATTAAGTCTTTTCTCAATTGTTTCCTAAGAGTTTCCTTGGTGCATAAGCAAGGAGATCCCTAGTTTGCCTCGTTTGCAAAATAAGGGTCAATATGTCTGAATCTCACCAATTTATGTTACTTATATTTAAACCTACCCTTATGCCATTATACAAGAAATGATAGATAAACCTAAGGAAGAGACCAAGAGCAAAATGAAACAAAAGTAGTAAAGATATAGTAATAGAATATGACTTTCCTGGACTAAAAAAATGACTTGTTTATATAGTTTTTTGAAAATCTCACACAGTACTTGCCAAGATAAGAGTCCTAATCTTAGACACATTATGGCAGATATTTTGAAGTATAGTTCAAAAAAATTGTACAGTTTCCTAAATGAAAATAACAACAAAAAGGCTGGTCTTTGATTTCTTTTTTATAACATTAAATTGGAGGCAGTCAGTCAGTGTCCAGATTTGGATTTTATTTCTCTAATAGTTTAATTTTCTAAGTGATAAAATTCTTTTTATTTTTATTTGTTTTTTATTTTTTTAACGTTTATTTATTTTGAGAGGATGGGGTGGGGGAGTGGCAGAGAGAGAGAGAGAGAGAGAGAGAGAGAGAGAGAGAGAGAGAATGAGAATCCCAAGCAGGCTCTGCACTGTCAGTATGGAGCCCGACATGGGGCTCAGTCTCATAAACCATGCGATCATGACCTGAACTGAAATCAAGAGTTGGGTGCTTAACCAACTGAGCCACTCAGGTGCCCTGATAAAATTCTTTTTAAAAAGTAATTAAGTACTGTATATGATGTGAAAGTGAAGCCCTTATCTTTACACTCTCCCTCACTGCCTGCCAATACTAGCCTCTAGAAGTAATTACTTTTAACTTTGGTATTTATTCCTTCTAGACATTACCTCGTATATATATCAAAATGACCTTTTAGTATAAGTAAAAATAGTATAACAATACCATACAGATTATGCAATTTACAGAATATCCACCAGATAGAGGCAAGAATGAAAGACATTCTTGCATAAATTGGGACAGAAAACACTTTCCCATATATATTTCTTGAACAAGTTGCTTGAAATATTTTAGCCACAGAAAGGTAAATTCATATTAAGAATATAAAATTATGCTGTACGTCTTTGGGTGTTAAAAACATGCATAAATAAATACTCAAGTCATGAGGAAATCTTCGTCTTCAGAGTCCTATGTGATTGATTGCCTAGGACTTAAAAGGACTTGTCAAAGGACTTAAATACTTTGTAACATTTGCGGTCTCCTTCAGAAGTGACTACTTTCTGAAAGAAACTTTAAAAGTAAATAATACCATTTTCTTTTTATGATACGTTTATATTGGATAAAAGAAATTTTCTGGAGGAATTCTTCCCTAGGCAGGTCTCATGAACACACTCAAGTTTAGTTTAAATTTCTTGAAAATATATTTAACATAAGATGGCAGCAGCAGTTAACAGCAACAAAAACAGTTGAGTATCACATCTATGCCTTAGTAAAAGACTTAAATACAAAATATTCATGTGGTGTTGAGGTATTTTTCTGTTTTTTCTTTTCTGTTTGTTTTCTTAAATTTTCTGTGAATATGTATTTGGGCAAAATATGTGGTCAGGCATTTTATAGAAGCAGTGCAAGTGATTAATAAAATAATTATATTGAAATGTTAGTAGTAAGATAACGTTTTTGTTAGGTTATTTTAAATTAACACTATTAAGTGTTTCACAGAATAATGTATGAGTAGTCATATATACTGCTATTGAAAGTATAAATTAGCAAAGCCATTCTGAAAAAGAAATTTAGATATTTGATAATTATTAGATAATTTAGTTATCAATTATCATTTAGATAAGAATAATTATTTAGACAAGAGCTATTCTGTCTCAGAAGTTACACCTGTGTGAGTACTACCCAAGGAAATAATCTGAAAGAACAAAATTATTAATTGCCTTGTTATTTGACTATAACAGTACATTGAGAAACATGAAACATTTCCACTGGGAAATAGAGTGTATAAATAATGATTCAATATATTATGTGTATATCCACAAGCAGTATTGGCATTGGATATTTTATGACTTATAGTTGTATTAATATAGAATTCTCAGAAAATTGTGTGGTTACAACATATTAAAACATAACAGCAAAAAAAATCCCCACAATTATACATATTTAGAAATGTACTGGTTTGTGAGTTCTAGGAGGAAAAAAAACTAATGTTCTAAAATCAAGAGTGTTTACCTCTAGGTATTAAGTTCAAAGGTCATTTTAGTGTTCATTATGATTTTCTGTATTTTCCAATTAATGTATTTTATAATCAGCTTGCCTTATTTTCTTTGCTGTTGGTTATCTTCTGACAATCCTTTTATTTCTGGGTTTCTTGTTATGTATGCATGAGTTCCTTTCTGATACCATATGTTACTTGATTTTGGTTTCATTTTTGGTTTTTTTAGGCCAAGATAGCAAGGTTAACCAAACGCTTTGGAGCAGCCAAAGAAGATCTTAAGAAAAGACAAGAAGTAAGAATTTCTATTCTTGTATAATTAATATTGAGCTCTAAGTGGTACTTGGATAATCGTGAGCTGGGAAGAAATTCTTCCTTTATTACAGGTCTGAAATTTGCTTTCCTACTTTGTACTTCCTATATGTTTTTTCAGAAGCTGCAACTCTGAAGCTAATATTAACCCTTTTGTAATCCTCAATTACTGTTTTCATATATCAACACTTATATTAATCTATTTTATAGTATTCCTGAAGTTATGTTTTGTTTCATTTTTAAAATTTTGTTTTTGGGATTTATCTTCTCATGTTTCTTTCTTTTTACATTCTTGCCAGGGTCCTATTTTTGTCTCTTATTTCCCCCAAGGTGCGTTAGTGTACCATTGCCTGGAGTGGCCCCTTCTCATCTTTGCTTTACCTCAGGTGGTTAAGTGCAAAGATCATAGCATAACATAAAACTCCAGTGTATAGTCTACCTTTTGCTTTTTGTTGTTTCCTTAGTTATTCTGTAATACATATATATATATATTTTTTTAATTTTTTTTGTTTATTTATTTTTGAGAGAGAGAGAGAGAGAGAGAGAGACAGAGCATGAGTGGGGGAGGGGCAGAGAGAGAAGGAGACACAGAATCCAAAGCAGGCTCCAGGCTCTGAGCTGTCAGCACAGAGCCCAATGCGGGGCTCGAACCCACGAAATGTGAGATCATAACCTGAGCCGAAGTTGGATGCTCAACCGACCGAGCCACACAGGCGCCCCTGTAATACATATATTTTTAAAGAATATTTATTTATTTATTTATTTATTTATTTATTTATTTATTTATTTATTTTGAGAGAGGAAGAGAGAGCATGAGTAAGGGAGGGACACAGAGGGAAAGAGGGAATCTTAAGCAGGCACCATGCTGTCAACTCTGAGCCTGACACGGGGCCCAATCTCATGCACCCGTGAGATCATGACTTGAGCCGAAATCAAGAGTCAGATGCTTAACTGACTGAGCCACCCAGGCACTCCTGTAATACAAATTTTTAATATAGCACTTGTATATTGCATTATAGTTTTCAGTTTGATATCTTTATTTTCCTCTTGACTTTTTCTATTATGGTACATTACATTTCTTTGTCATGAGAGCAACATTGTCTGGCACTTACCAATTGCCAATAACAGTTATTTCAGTAGTAATTATTACTGTAGGATTTTCCTGTTTTCATTAATTTCATATCTTCTTTACTTGACTTTAAATAAAACCATTTTGAAATAATTATAGATTAACAAGCAGTTGTAGCAATACTACATAGACTCCTGTGAACTTTTCACATAGCTTCCCATAGTGGTGAAATCTTGAATAACTGTTGTGCAATATCAAAACCAAGATATTGGTACAATTCTGTTAAGTAGTCTGTAGACCTTAATCATTTCTGCAAAATGTAGACCAGTTTTTTCATGAATTCATTGTGTGTGTGTGTGTGTGTGTGTGTGTGTGTGTGTGCATGTACACATTGATCCCACGTACAGATTTATGTAACCTCCACCACAGTCAAGATCTAGAACTGTTCCGTCACCATGAAGGGACTCCCTCATCCTGCCATTTTATAGTTTCAACCTATCTCATTTCCCATACCTACCCACTCCTGTCCCCTGGCAACCACAGATCGGTTGTTCATCTCTATATTCCTTTTACCTAACTTTTTAAGCTCTGGTTGCTCTTTTCTCTTGAGCAACTGATAGTTTTCATCTTTGTTCTACACAGACTAATCCCACCAAACCCTCCATTGGCCGTACCCAAAGATTTTTTTTTTATTATAGCTTCTTTAATTATTATAATTAATTCTTAGATTCTAAACTCCACTTTTCTCAGCTTTTGTTTTTTTGTCATAATATAAAAATTGAACTATTTGTCTTCTTATATTAGAAAATTGATGTAAACCTTTTTTTTAGCCTTTAAAACAATTTTTTTTAATGTTTATTTTTGAGAAAGAGAGAGAGAGCACGAGCAGGGGAGGGACAGAGAGAGAGGGAGACACAGAATCGGAAGCAGACTCCAGGATTTGAGCTGTTGGCACAGAGCCCGACATGGGGCTCAAACTCATGAACTGTGAAATTGTGACCTGAGCCGAAGTCAGACACTTAACTGACTGAGGCACCCCTTTTTTAACCTTTTTTATTTGCTATTCTTGAACCAAACAAAGGGCTTTGTAATTTTTCCTTTGTTTTTTATACAATGTGAATTTCCACTTTTTCCCTTTTATGTCTGAACTACGCAGCATACTGCCCACTATATATTTTTCCAGTGTTTGTGTATGTCGAGTTTGTCTTCAAAACTACTTTCTAGTTCTTTTTGTTTAATTTATTCAAAGGCTCTAGGCAGTCACAAACTTTAAGGAATAAAAATGAAAATATTGCAGTGCCTGAGAGGTTTGTTATGGAGAGCTAAAAGTATAATGGAAATGACAAACACTGTATAATTCCTCAAGATTGGAAAAGGTTAATTTGAACAATTAGGGCATGTGGTACTTGAATAAAAATATTGAGGTGGTCTTCAAACTTTCAAATTTTGTTCCTTCCTCAATTAGCTTTTGGGTAAGGCCAGTTTTATATGCCAAAACTGGGACATCTTTCTACCTATTCTTGTTAATATTTTCTTGTAACAACAGCGATTTCTAGAAATCTCAAGAATTTGTTCTTTCATGTCCTAATTCTCTTTAACTATGGTATCCACTATAATTTTACATCTATGTCATGCTAGATTTTGAAAACAGGAGAGATACAGAATGAAAGTTTAGAACTTAGTTCTCGCCCTTATTAAAATAAATAAACAATAATACTTTAAATGCTTTTCTTCTATTTAGATTTGCTCCTTGGTCCTCTGATATTAACCAGTTAAAAACAAACCCCACCATGCAGGTTTGTCTTAAAACATTTTCCATTTTAGGTTTTAAAAGCAGAAAACCCTCATAGGCAGTTTACTATTAAGTCCACATTTATAATCTAATCTGTGTTATTGCCTTACAATTGCTATCTCTAATTTATATCCTTTCTAGTTCTTACTATAAAAGAAATGTAAAGATATTTCTCATTCTTTATCTATGAAAATCAATGATGTAATTGATTCAGTAAAATTTTAGATTAAATCTAAATTCTACGTTTGAATTTTTTATTTAAAAATGTTTTGTTTTTTTTTTAATTGTGCTACAAACACATAACATAAAATATATCATTTTTAACTTCATAGTTAAGTAGTGTTAACTATATTAATGACATCATTGTGTAATAGGTCTTTAGACATTTTTCTTCTTGCAAAACTGGAACTCCAAACCATAGAACAAGTACTCCAGTTTCCCCTCCCTTCAGCACTTGGATACTTTTTGTTTCCATGATTTGACTACTCTAAATACCTCTTAAGTGAAATTATATATAGTATTTGTTTTTTTGGCTCATCTGTATTGTAGCATGTGACAAGATTTCCTTTTTAAAGGTTGAATAATATTCTATTGTATATAGTATACACCACATTTTCTTTATCCATTCATTTATTGATGGATATTTGGGCTGATTTCATCTCCTGGCTCTTTTGTGAATAATGCTACAATGAACATTGGTATGCAGATACCTCTTTGAGATCCTGGTTTCAAGTCTTTTGGATATCTACTGGAAAGTAAAATAGTAATTTGATTTTAGTTTTTTGAGGAGCCTCAAAATAAAAGAGACTTTTTATTAAAAAACTTTTTAATAAAAGAGACCACCCTATTTTTCATTCTTACCAGCAGGGAACAAGGTTCTAATTTCTCTACATTCTTGTCAACACTTGTTATTTTCTGTTTTGTGATAATGGCCCTCTAATGGATGGGAGGTGGCATTTCATTGTGGTTTTGATTTGCATTTCTCTAATAATTAGTGATGTTGAGCATCTTTTCATATGCTTGCAGTCCATTTTGCATGTCTGTAGAGAATTGTTCAGGTCCTTTGCCTGTTTTTTAATTAGCTTGCTTGTTTTTTAATTAAGTAGTAGGACTTCTTTATGTATTCTGGTTATTAACCCCTTCCATCAGATATATTATTTGCAATTATTTTCTCCTGTTCCGCAAGTTACATTTTTGCTCTGTTGATTGTTTCCTTTGATGTGCATAAGTTTTCAAGTTTGATGTAGCCTCCTTTGTTTTGCTTTATTTTGTTGCCTGTGCTTTTGATGTTATATCCAAGAAATCATCACAAAATATGATGTCCTAAAACTTTCTCCCTGTGTTTTCTTCTAGAAATGTTTAGTTTTGGTCTTCCATTTAGGTCTTTGATTTATTTTGAATTAATTTTTATATGTGGTGTAATGGTTCTGTTTCATTCTTTTGCATTTGAATATTGAGTTTTCATACCATTTATTGAAAGACTGTCTTTTCTCCATTGTGTAGCCTTGGCATCCTTGTTGAAAATCCCTTGACCTTATACATAAGAGTTTATTTCTGGGATGTCTGTTCTAGTCTATTGGACCATGTGCCTGTCTTTATGCCAGTACCACACTGTTTTGATTACTATAGCATTGTAACATGTTTTGAAATCAAGAGGTATGGAGGCTCCAACTTTGTTCTTCTGTTCCAGGATTGTTTTGGCAATTCAGGGTCCCTTGAGATTTCATATAGATTTTAGTATGCTTTTTTCTATATCTGTAAAAAATGACATTGGATTTTAATAGACATTGCATGGAAACTTTTGATCACTTTGGGTAGTATGGACATTTTAGCAATATTAAGTGTTCCAGTCCATGAACATGGGATGTCTCCATTTGTGTCTTTTATTTTAATCAACACTGTTTTGTAGTTTTCATATTAAAGGTCTTTTGCCTTTTTGGTTAAATTTACTTCTACATATTTTATTCTCTTTGATGATATTGTAATGGGGTTGTTTTCTTAATTTCTTTCTCAGATTGTTGGTTGTTAGTATATAGAAATATGATTGATTTTGACTTTTTTTTTTTTTATCCTGCTGCATTGCTGAATTCATTTATTAGTTCAAACTTTTTTGTGTGTACCCTTTTGGGTTTTCTGATTATAAGATCATATCATCTGCAAACAGACATCCTCACTTCTTCCTTTCTACTATTGCTGCCTTTTATTTCCTTTTCTTGCATAATTGCTTTGGTGAGATTTTTCCAGTACCATGCTGAAGTTGATGAGAGTGGGCAACCTTACCTTATTCTTGATCTTAGAGGAGTTGTTGTTGAGTATGATGGTAGCTATGGGCTTTTGACATATAGTATTTTTAGGTTGAGGTAGTTTACTGCCATTCCTAACTTGTTGAGGTTTTTTTTGTTTATTTGTTTTTTTATCATGAAAGTGTTGAATTTTATGAAATGCTTTTTCTATAGTAATTGAGAAGATCATGTAGTTTTTTTCTCCTTCATTTTGTTAATGTGGTTTTGATTGATTGATTTATACATTGATTGATTTTCCTGTGTCAAGCTATCTTTGCATTCCAGGGATAAAATCTCACCTGGTCATGTTATATAATTCTTTTAATGTGCTGGTGAATTTGGTTTGCTAAAATTTTGTTGAAGATATTTGCATCTATGTTCATCAGTGATATTAGGCTATAGTTTTCTTTTAGTGTAGGATCTTTGGCTTTAGTATCAGGATATGCTGGCCTGGGTTTGGAAGTTTTCCCTCCTCTTCAATTCTTTGGAAGAGTTGAGGAAGACTGCTGTTAATTCTTTAAATATTCTCCATTGAAGCCATCTAGTCCTTGGTATTTTTTGTTATTAGGATGTTTTTGATTACTAATTCAGTCTGATTTCTTATTCAGGTCTTGTTCAAATTTTTAATTTTTGATTCAGTCTTGGTTATATATTTCCAGGAAGTTATCCATTTCTTCTAGGTTATCCAGTTTGTTGCCATATAATTGTTCATAGTAGTCTTTTATGATCCTTTTTTATTCTATGGCATCAGTTGTAATGCCTTCTCTTTCATCTATGATTTTATTTATGTATTTTTTTTTTCATAGATAATCTAGGTAAAGGTTTTGCCAATTTGTTGATCCTTTAAAATGCCAACTCTTAGTTGATTTTTTTACTACTGAGTTTGTGTTCCTGTTTTATTTATTTCTGCTTTAATCATTATTATTTCCTTCCTTCTTCTGAGTTTAGTTTGTTTTTCTTTAGTCACTTGAAGTATAAAGTTAGATTGTTGATTTCAGGTCTTTTTTTTTCCGATTTTTTTTTTTTTTTTTCCCCAGAGATAGTGTGTGTGAGCACAAGTCAGGAAGGGGCATGGCAGAGAGGGGGAGAAAGAGAATCCCAGGCAGCCTCTGCACTATCAGGGAGGAGCTCTATACGGGGCTCAATCTCTCGAAAAATGAGATCATGACCTGAGCCGAAATCAAGAGTTGGATGCTTACCTGATTGAGCCACCAAGGAGTTCTGGTCTTTCTTCTTTTTTAAGAAAAGCATTTACCACTATAAATTTTCCTCTTATTTTTTTTTTATTTACTTATTTTGAGAGAGACAGAGACAGCGCAGGAGGGGTAGGGACAGAGAGATAGGGAGAGAAAGAATCCCAGGCAGAGCCTATGCTGCCAGTGCAGAGCCCAATGTGGGGATCGAACTCACGAAACAGTGAGATCATGTCCTGAGCCAAAACCAAGAGTCAGACACTTAACAGCTATCCAAGTGCCCCTAAATTTTCCTCTTAGTACTACTTCTGCATAAATTTTTCCTATAAATTTGGTATGTTGTATTTTTGTTTTTATTTGTCTCAAGATATTTTCTAATATCTCTTATGATTTCTTTAATCTATTAGATTAAAAAAAATTTTTTTACTGTTTTTTATTTTATTTTTTGAGAGAGAGAGAGACAGAGAGCACGAGCAGGGGAGGGGCAGAGAGAGAGGGAGACACAGAACGAAAGTAGGCTCTAGGCTCTGAGCTGTCAGCACAGAGCCCAACATAGGTCTCGAACTCATGAACTATGAGATCATGACCTGAGCCAAAGTTGGCGCTCAACCAACTGAGCCACCCAGGTTCCCCTATCTATTAGATTTTTAAGTGTGTTTTAATTTCCACATATTTGTAACTTCTCCGTTTTGTCTTCTGCTATTGATTTCTACTTTTGTTCCATTGTGGTTGGAAAAGATATTTCATCATTTTCATCTTTAGAAATTTGGTGAAGCTTATTTTGTAACCTGATCTATTCCGAAGAATATTCTGTGTGCACTTGAGAAAAATTTGATTTTTCTGCCATTGGGTGAATATTTCTACAAATGTCTGTTTGGTCCATTTGGTCTGTGATATTGTTCAGTTTTGCTATTTCCTTACTGAATTTTTCTCCAGATCATCTCTCCGTTATATAGAATGATGTACTGAAGACTCTCACTGTTGTGTTTCTATCTGTTTTTCAGTTCTATCAATGTTTATATCATTTAGAAGCCATGATGTTATGTGCATATATATTTATTAATATTGTATCTGGTCAGTTGATGCTTTTATCATGTTCTTTTTGTTTCTTGTAATAGTTTTTTACTTTAAAAGCTCTTTTGTGTCTTATATAAGTATGGTCACCCTTTCTCTCTTTTGGTTATCATTTGAATGGAATATGTTTTCCCATTATTTTACTTTTTGCCTGTGTATACCTTTAGATCTAAAGTGAGTTTATTTTTAACAGCATATAGCAGGATCTTGTGTTTTATTCATTAAGCCAATGTATGTCTTTCTGTGGAGAATTTAATCCATTGGGATTTAAAGTAATTTCTGTAGGGAAGAACTTAATTAGTATTTTGTTAATTATTATCTATTTGTCTTGGAATTGTTTTATCTCTTTTTTGTTGCTTACATTCTGTGTGTTTTGTTTATATATTTTTAATTTTTGCAGTGACAGTCTTTAATTTCTTTCTCATTCCCTTTTGTGTATCATCTATAGGTATTTTATCTGTGGTTACCATGGGGGTTACATAGATCATTTTAAACTGGTAACAACTTAACTTCAATCACATTTAAGAACTCTAGTCTTTATATTTTCCCCTCACAGTTTTGTTACTGGTTTTATTATATCTTTTTATATTGTGTATCCTTTAACAAAAATGTGGTTATTTTTGTGTTTAAATTCTATACAAGAATTAAATGTGATTTAATGTACCAGCTTTATAGTAATGCAGGATTCTGTATTTGTGTATTTACCGTTACCAGAGAATTTCATCTTTTTTGTGTGCTTTCTAGTTTCTGTCTAATGTCCTTTCGTTTTCACTTGAGTGACTCCTGTTAGCATTTTTTTGTATTGCATTGTAGATCTAATGGTCATAAATTTCCCTAGCTTTTTATTTATCTAGGAATGTCTTAATTTTGCCTACATTTTTGAATGAAAGTTTTGCTGGATATAGTATTCTTGCTTGGTAGTTTTTTCTTTCAGCATTTTAAATATATCATTCCACTCCCTTTTAGCCTTCTAGGTATCTGCTGAGAAAACTACTGATAATCTTACGGGAGCTCCCTTGAATGTGGTGGGTTGCTTTTCTCTTGTTACTTTCAGAATTCCTTATCTGTGACCTTTAACACCTTGACCGTGTTTTTCAGTGTAGATCTCTTTGAGCTATTCTAGTTGGAGGTTTCTGAGCTTCTTGAATTTGTATTATCAGTTTTCACCCTCAAATTTAGGGAGTTTTGGCCATTATTCAAAGACTTTCTGCTCATTTTCTTTCTCTTCTATTCTTAGATTCCCATATTCATGTATTGGTCCTTTCAGCATTTTCTCATAAGTCCTTTGGGCTCTTTCCCCTTTTTTTCATTCTTTTTTCTTTTTGCTCTTCTAACTCCATAGTTTCAAATGGCTTGTCTTCAAGTTCACTAAGTCTTTATTATGCTCAGTACAGTCTGGTGCTGATGCCCTGTAGTGAAATTTTCATTTCAGTTACTCTTCAGATCCAAAATTTCTTTTGGTTCTGTTTTAGTTTCTATTTGTTAATATTCTTATTTTCTTCATGCATCACTTTTCTAATTTCATTTAGTTTTCTGTCTCTGTTCTCTATTACCTCATTGAACATCTGTATGTCAGTTATTTTGGATTGTTTAATGGATAATCCATAGATCCCTATTTCTTTAGGGTCAGTTTCTGGAGATTTATTTCTTTGGTGGAGCCATATTTCCCTGTTTCTTTGTATGTCTATTTCTGTTATGTTGAAATTTGGGCACTTGAAAAAACAGCCACCTTTCCCTGTCTTTTCACAGTATATTTATACAGAAAAAGACCTTTATTATTCAACTCAGGTAGATACTCTAGCAACCTCTCAAACTTTTTCTAGAGATGCATTTTCACTGAGGTTGTTTGTGTAATCTCTTATCTGAAGAGTCTTGTCTGTTTCTACTTGGGAGCCCCCCCCTCCCCCCGCCCCCCCCCCCCCCCCCCCCGCCAATCATCTGTCTTCCATATTATAGTTTTCATTTTATAAGCCATTGTTTTGGAGGTCCCCCCTGCTCTCTGTCTGTGCTACTATAATTTTTCTGGTGCTGTACCAAGCTGATAGGTTTAACTTGTTCTCATATGGCCTCCAGACATCCAGCATGTACTACTTCCTTCAGGTCAGGTGAAACAGAAACCAGTGCCTCGGTCAGTACCCTGAAAAGCCATAATGTTGCGTGAATGTTCCACTCTTCTCTTTCCTTTTTGAAGGAGAAGCCACAAGTGAGGAATTTTGATTGTGCCATACTGTGTTGGGAGGGGTTTGGGGTATGGTAGGTAAGTGCAACAGACTTTCTTACTCACTACAGTGCATCTCTTCTTGGCCTCGCTATTGCTTGGGGTCCTATACTTCTTGACTGGTTTCTGGAATTCTGACAAAGGAAATTTGGTCCATCGCATGAGAGAAGGAGGGTGTTGGTCTTCCAATTCTACCATCTTGCTGATGTCACCACACTAGTATTTATTTTAAGGACTTCTATCCAGTGACCATACTGTGTTCTAAGCCAATTGTATTTATTTATGCTTTTTTTCTTTTTCTGTTTTTCTCCATGAAATGTTCTTTGCCTTCATCTTAACTATTTTGAATGTACTAATTAATTACTCAAAAGACCTATTTGAAGGTTTTCCTTAAAAACTTTTTTAAAATTGAGAGTGCACAGTTACTTTAATTTGTTTTTCTATTTGTTTAATACGTTTTTGTTCACAGATTTTAAACACCTTTAGAGTAATATATTGTAATTGTATCTTTTGTCCTCTCTACATGTATAACTAATACAGTGCCATACTTGTTGATGAAAATTATCCTTTTATCCTATAAAAAGCATCAAGATTTGTTAATTGAGGGTGCCTGACTGGCTCAGTCGGTTAAGCTTCTGACTCTTGATTTCGGCGAAGGTCATGATCTCTCCTGTTCATGGGATCAAGCCCCACGTTGGGCTCTGCGCTGATGGTGCAGAGCCTGCTTGGGATTCTCTCTCTCCTGTCCTTGTGCTCGCTCTCTCTCTCTCTCTCTCTCTCAAAATAAATAAACATTTTTAAAAAATTAAAAAGAAAAGATTTGTTGATTGAAAAGAGTGATTAATAGCATGTACTTGATGTAATATTAAGCACTTCAATATTTAATTTGTTTTAATACTTATTATTATATTTAAATAAGTCTTGAGAGTTATTTATATTTTTCATTTAAGAAGTAAATAATTATAGTGTAATTACTGATGGAGGCCCAAGTAATGCTTATTTACATGTATAAGAATTCCATTTCTATATTCCCTGTTTTTGGGGGTAAAGGATGAAATTAGTTGATACTTAAGTTTAGAATTGAGACATCTTTTTATGAAGTTACATGTCACCTAGTGGCAAGTATTTATTTTTTAAACAATAACTGTAAAAATAATTTTGATTTGAGAATTTTGATTTGTGACCTTAGGCACCACTTAATTGGTAATCACCTATTTTGGGAAGGAATACATTTGTACCTTGTTTGTTGAGTTTCTGTTGGTAATTTGGTGCCTGCTATGCATGGTATATAGTAGGCATTCACTAGATATTTATTAAATGAGTATGTCTAGTTATTCTTTAGGTTCATATTATTAATATTTATCAGCATGTAAACCGTTTTCACATCATTTTATTTACTCATCTTAAAAACTGAGGTATAGGAATTATTATATTAATCATTCACATGATAAGCAGTTGTCTCAACAGATTAATTTGTTTAAGGCACAGCTAACAAGTGGTAATGCCAAGGTTCAAATTCTTGTCTCATGTAGTAATATTTTCTACTATATTATGGAAGTAACAGATAATATGTTGAGAAACCACATCAGGGTTTTGTTTTGTTTTTTTAATATTAAGTTGGTTTCAGGTGCACAACATAATAATTCAACACTTATATACATTATGAAATGATCACAGTAAGTCTAGTTAAGGTCTTATTTTTAAAGACTCCTTTTGTATTGGGTTTTATTTTACCTGGGTGTTTTTCTCCCCCAGAATCCACCAAACCCACCTGTATCACCAGGAAAGTCTGTGGTTGACGTCAACAGCAATAATAACAATGTGCCATACAGGTGAGAATTGTAAACAATCTGTCAGATTTTTAACAGAACAAGGTTCTGATTCTCTTTATTTTATAAGAATGTTTTGGAGTATATTTCTAGTTATTTTGTAGAGAAGTTTAGTATCCTAAATTAAATAGATTTTTTGTTTGTTTATTTGTTTTGTTTTGCTATAATTATTCATTTGTGGTTGGTGACTGGCTTTGCTAATTTATTATAAGGCTTTTCTTTGGTCATTTAAGATTTAACAACTTGTGTTAAATAGAATTCTTTCAAAGTAACTGAGAAATGCTTTGATTAGGGGTAATAAGAACTAATGTCTACAAATACTAGGATATACGTTTGGTTTTTTGGTAAAAATGTTAAGGACATTAGAATCTAAGAGAAAGACTCTTCCTTAATGCCATAGACCCCAGCGTGCTGAAATCTATGTGCCATCTTGGCCTCAGCATATTCATTTGCACTTTAGTGCTATAGTACCCAAATCTAGTCGCCCTTTTCCCCCTACGGACCACTGCTTTCTCTATAAATTGATGTCCTCCGGAATGGCATTTGCATTGACTATTTGTGTGTATATATATATATATATGTATATTTTGTAGAAATGCAGGCACAGTGAGACAGATGCTGGAGTCCAAAAGGAATGTAAGTGAGAGTGCACCAACATCCTTTCCAACCCCTGTGAATACAGGTAATATTTTTAAACAACAAAATAACATTTTCTTAGGAATTTTATAAAGGCTTTAGTTCTCTGTTCTTACATTATTTTGAGACTGAAATGATCTAAGGAACTGAGCATATTTATCTAAACTTAAATAATGAGTACAAAATTTTATTTAAAAATCAGGATTACAGATATGCAAGAAAATATAGGAATTCAAGTCTCTAGTGCTTCTCAAACTTTCTGGTTTCCATATCCCTGTATAATCTTAAAATATTATTAAGAAACCCAAAGAACTTTTGTTTTTGTGGCTTATAGTAATTGATATTTACTTGGAGTAGAAATTAAAATACAAACTTTTACATGTGTATTCATTTAAAAATAATAACCTATATCATGTAAACACAAATAACATGGTTTAAAAAAAAATTTTTTTTTAGTGTTTATTTATTTTTGAGAGAGAGACAGAGCATAAGTGGGGGAGGAGCAGAGAGAGAGGGAGACAGAATCTGAAACAGGCTTCAGACTCTGAGCTGTCAGCACAGAGACCGATGAGGGGCTCGAACCCACGAACCATGAGATCATGACCTGAGCTGAGGTCGTACGCTTAACTGAGCCACCCAGGCGCCCCACAGATAATGTTTTAACGAAAAAATAACTATTTCCCAAGCTTAAAGCAATTAGTGGAAGTGTTACTGTCTTACAGTTTTACAAATCTGTCTTATACTTAAAACATTAAGACAGTTGAAGATAGCTAGATTCTTCTATCTGTCTCTGCATCCAATCTCTTGCAATTTGTTTTTTTGGTGGAAGTATTTGAATAAAGTTCAGTCTCATACAAATATGTACTTGGGAAAGGGCTAGCCATTTTAGATGATTTGTGAATATTGTTTGACACAGTCAAGTAGTTTATTAATGGTTAGTTGCAAAGTAGAATGTGAAACCATATCAATGAACTTTTCTAAGTTTTTCAGTAAAATCTATTTGTCTGTCTTGGATGGATCTTCTACTAATATCATTCATCAATCATTTGGAAAATACTCAATGAGTTATGTAAGGCTTCTATTATTGACACCTCAATAAACTTTTTAAAAAGCACATTGATTCTGGAGTGTCCAAGTAGCTCAGTCGGTTAAGCGTCTCACAGTTCATGAATGTGAGCCCCGTGTCAGGCTCTGCACTGACAGTTCGGAGCCTGGGGCCTGCTTCAGATTCGTGTCTCTCTCTCTCTCTCTCTCTCTCTCTCTCTCTGCCCCCTCCCTCTTGTGCTCTCTCTCAAAACTAAATAAATGTTTAAAAAAAAAAAAACTTAAAAAAAAATAAGTATCACATTGATTTTTGTCAGAAATGTCTTTGAAGATTTGGGAATCTGTAATGCGCTTAGTGGCAGATACATGTTTTTCCAGAGTTCTAATTTTTTTTTTTTGAAAACTCAAATTGTATTATTGCCAATAAATACTATTAGTTGTTTTCTTTGACTGCCAAGGTTTATTTTCAAGAAAAGGTTTGTTGGGGCACCTGGGTAGCTCAGTTGGTTAAGCATCCAACTCTTGATCTCAGCTCAGGTCTTGGTCTCAGGGTCATGAGTTCAAGCCCCGCTTTGGGCTCCATGCTGGGTGTGGAGCCTACTTAAAGAAAAAAGAGAGAAAGAAAGAGAGAGAGAGGGAGAGAAAGAGAGAGAAAGAGACAGAGAGAGAAAGTAAGAAGAAAGAGAAAGAAAGAAAGAAAAAGAAAGAAAGAAAGAAAGAAAGAAAATTTGTTAAATACCCAGTGTGAATAATCACAGTATGTCTAAGTCATTCTTCCAACTAAAAATGGTCTTCTGTGAAAAAGGTGGTTAGCTTAGTTTTATAACTCAAACAGTAGTACAAGCATTTTGCTTTGAGCCAAACATGCTACTTTGGCATGCAGTGGTAATGCTTGTTGTAGATTTCCTATTTTTTCATGCAGAATACTAAGACCTGTACTCAAGGGCTGAGATTTAATAATAGTTTCTACTACTTCATCATGGACATTCTTGAGTGAAACTGACTTTGTTTTTTACTGTGAACATTTGGGGGTAAAGAATGTATTGACAGTTTGGTACCACTCAATACCTTGATTTTTGTACTGAGGCATCAAGAAGTTTTACTCACCATTGCTTTTGCTCCATCAGTGCAGATATTTACATGGTGAAAAAAATCAAGTAATGTCTTATTGTTATGAAAATAGTTTTGATATTACCAGCTCCCTGAGAGGGTCTCAATAATCTGCACGTGTTCCCCTGGATAACACTTTGAGAATTGCTGCTCTAGTGTGCCTATTGTTTTGGAAACAGTACAGATCAGTGAGAAAGAAGCTTGGTCATCAGTTTGAAACCTGTTCAAATGAAAATAAAGATAAATAGGGGCGACTGGGTGGCTCATTCGGATGAGCGTCCGACTTCGGCTCGGGTCATGATCTCGCAGTTCGTGAGTTTGAGCCCCGTGTCGGGCTCTGTGCTGACAGCTCAGAGCCTGGAGCCTGCTTCAGATTCTGTGTCTCCCTCTCTCTCTGCCCCTTCCCTGCTCATGCTCTGTCTCTCTGTCTGTCAAAAATGAATAAACGTTAAAAAAAAAAAAAAAAAGAAAGATAAATAGTTGAGCCAAAATTACTATAAAACTTCAGTGACCAGCATTTTGATTTTCTCTGGTTTTGGTATTAACTCCCTTATTTCTTAATTCATCTCCCACCTTCAGTGTGTTATGTCCTATATTGTATAATGTCATTAGAGTTTCAGTAGAGGCAGCTTCCCCTTCTTGGTTCCTCCCAGGTAATTCAGTAAAACTTAGTCCACAGATAGAGGTTTCACACATGGTCCGAATGATAAAATACCATGGCCAAGCTTCCTTTATTCATTAATAGTGATGATTCTTCCTAGATTGTCTATTTGAGTTTATATATTGTCATTGTCCTAAGGCATTTATATTTTTAGTGTAGTTTCAAAATTATCTGTATAGCTTCACCAAGTTCAGTGTTTTTTAGTCATTTTACCAGTTACTCTGAAATGACGATAGTAATTTTCAGGCACTGTTTTGATACTGAGAGATTAGTCTTCCATATTAGTCATAAGCTGTGTGCCAAAAATAGATGCAAAAATGTTTCTATAAATTTAATTCTAAGAATTTCCAAAATCTAAGGGGACCCCGTGTGGCTCATTCAGTTGAGAGTCTGACTCCTGATTTCTGCCCACGTCATTGTCTTGCGGTTCATGAGTTCAAGCCTCACTGCATTGGGCTCTGTGCTGACGGTGCTGATCCTGCTTGGGATTCTCACTCTCCCTCTCTCTGCCCTTCCCTGGCTTGCTTTCTGTCTGTCCGTCTGTCTGTCTCTCTCTCTCTCAAAATAAATAAAGTTTAAAAAAGACTTCCAAAATTTAAGTCTTGAAGAAATTGTATTATGAAAGACTTTACTGTAGCAATTGCAGTGCATTAAATTTGTATTGTATTATCCTAGCTGATAAATGAAGACAGCCATTTAAACTGAGACTTCTTTTTTCTTTCTATAGTATCTTCAACCAATCTTGTCACTCCTCCAACAGTTGTCAGTAGTCAACCTAAGTTGCAGACTCCAGTTACTTCGGGTTCTCTGACAGCAACGTCAGTTCTTCCTGCACCCAACACAGCTACAGTAGTTGCTACTACTCAGGTGCCTAGTGGAAATCCCCAACCTACAATCTCTTTACAACCTTTACCAGTGATTTTGCATGTACCTGTTGCGGTATCCTCCCAGCCTCAACTCCTACAGAGCCATCCAGGGACTTTAGTGACCAATCAACCGTCTGGCAACGTTGAGTTCATTTCTGTACAAAGCCCACCTACTGTGAGTGGTCTCACCAAAAATCCAGTATCCTTGCCAGCCTTGCCAAACCCCTCTAAACCAAACAATGTTCCTTCTGTGGCCAGTCCTAGTATTCAAAGGAACTCTCCTGCCAGTGCTGCAACCTTAGGAACAACACTTGCTGTACAGGCTGTTCCAACAGCACACTCTATTGTACAAGCCACAAGGACTTCTTTACCTACAGTAGGCCCATCGGGACTCTATAGTCCATCAAATAATCGAGGTCCTATACAGATGAAAATTCCAATTTCTGCTTTTAGTACTTCGTCTCCTGCAGAACAGAGCAGCACTACTACCCCAAGAATTGGTAAGTCACTATATAGGCTTAATAATAGAAATACAAGCATGTTAATGGCCTTTAGATAATTGAATATTTGTGTTTGTGGAAGTGCTATCTTTATTTGAAGAAGAAAGTAAATAGAATACCCTGGAGATTACTTTTAGTAAGTTTTTAGCTACCTAAGAAATGATGTTGTTAAAATGGTATTTGAGATACAGTTTATTTTGAATGAAAAGTTAGCATTTGTAATGTAGCTTTTAGTAATTTTTCCTAATCTGGGTGAAATTTTTCCTTTAGGCTTTGAGGCAAGCATTATGAATTTCTTTTATTATGCGTTTGGCAGGAATATCTGAATAGAACAAATTTATTTTAAAGTATCTAATTTACAGAATATATGCATATAAGAGGAAATGACAAACAACATATCTTCCCTACGCATGTGGAAAAATCCTTTGTGCATTCATCACTCACGTCTTCTAAATTTGAACAATTTAAAAATAGGTTCTTCTCTCTAATTTATTATAAAATGTTTGACTGCTTCTTGTTTTATCTTTTATATATTTCCCCTGTGACATAGTATATGATTATGTTTGTATATGTCTGTATACTCTCCAGAATTGCAAAAAGGAGAAATGGATTTTACCTGTATTTAAAATCTGTAAAACTCTATGTCTTCCTTGTCTTTAGAAAGCACACATTTTGTATGCGTTATTGAACTTACTTATTCTTCATTTCTGGCCTCACATTTATTTCCACTATTGTAAAGTGGCTAAATGGGTAGGCATAATGTGTATAGTGAAATTGTTGTAATATCTCTTATTGATATAGTGACCATGAAATATAAGAAACATTCTAAAATACAAAATTACTTTTGTAAGTGAGATATACAAGCCTTTTGTTTTCTTTAATTTCCCATGTAGCCATTAGTAGTGTATTTGCCCTTCAAGTATATTTACTCATATAAATAGTGATTGTATTTTGTATTTCACAAGGCTGTTGAGAGAATAAATGGGTGGCTGATCAGAATTAACAGTGGACTGGAGCTAAATGTCAGCTTCATACAAATTTACATCTGGGATATAAGAAGAAATCTGAAATTTTATATAAAAATGCAATTATTAATATGAGTATTTAAAATGTAAATGCTTGCATAGTACAGTAACAGTATTTGTTAGCCTTATCTGCTACCACATTATTCTTTAGACACTCTAATCCATGTTTGCAGCACTGAAAGATACTTGCTTTTTAAATGAGGTCAGTGAACAAGATTTTAAGGGGGTTACTTCATTTTTCTTTAACTTCTTTTTTTCTAATCCTTAGTATTTTTTAATATGTCAGGTAGAAGGTGATTTCTCCTAGACATTGTTTTATGTGATTTTTGAGTTTTTCCACTTTATGAAAGATTGAGCCTAAGTTGACACTTTTTAATTCATGGTCACAAAATAAGACAAATCCTTAAATATAGAAGTTTTCCTAAAAGACTATGGCCTGAAAAGAAATAAATAACTTAAAAGATATTGTTTAGTTTTGTGAATGCTCATACCCTAAATACTTCTACAGGTATCAGAGTTATAATTTAATTATTCTGTTTTCTTAAAATACTTATGAACATTTGTTGACACAAAGGGTATATGTTTCCCAAAATTACCTAGCTAAGGTATTCTATTAGTCATAGTAAGTGTCAGTTTGTTTCATATTCATTTAATGACTTGACTGTTCTTAATTGTTTTGTATGTAAAACTAATAATTTTCACAATCATTTTTAATCAGTACATCATTCTACTTATGTGATAATATACATTTATACTTACACTTAAAATTAATTTTTTAATATATATTTATTTAACACATATTATGTACTTTATTGTATAAATTATTTTAAGGAGATCATTGTTTCAAGTTCTATTTAGAGTGCTTACCTACATTTGAAAGTAACTTATTGGATATTAACCATAAATGTGAATGATAAGCTTTCTTTGCATACTGTTCATAATGTTAATTAGAATGAGATCTGATGTGGCACGCCTGGGTGGCTCAGTCAGTTAAGCGTCCGACTTCAGCTCAGGTCATGATCTCATGGTTGGTGGGTTCAAGCACCACATCAGGCTCTGTGCCGACAGCTCAGAGCCTGGAGCCTGCTTCAGATTCTACGTCTCCTTCTCTCTCTGCCCTCCCCCACTTGCTGTCTGTCTCCCTCTGTCTCAAAAATAAATAAACATTAAAAAAAAAAAAAGTGACATCCGATGCAATGATATATTTTTTTTATCATGCAAAATTTTAGAGGTGCCATCAATGACATTAAAGTAGGCCTTTAGCTATTTAGGCTTCCCAAAACCTAAACTGAAGCCATATGGCAAATTTTGGCTGAATATGAAGGTTGAAGCCAACCTTTAATACATTTGTAGTATGCTAAATATATTAGTTCTATAATTAAAACATTTTAAGTCTTATGTAGGTATTATTGATTTAATGAGAACATAAGCTATCCAACTAGAATGCATGAATTTGTATTTTATTATAGTTCATGTCCCCTTATGTATTAAGTCAGTATTTTCTGTTTCTATAGTAAAGAAAAAAATCATCCTAAAGACTGCTAGGAGATTTAGGGTATAAGTTGTAGTTAATATTATTTATTCATGAAATATTGAATACCTGTAACTCTTCTAAAATCCTGCAGGCACACAGAAATGTACAAAATAGTTCCTATTCTCACCAAACTCACAATTAAATAGGGAACCTTGCCATTAAATAAGTAATTAACTATAAATGTGATGAATGTTAAGATATGAGGTTCCTGTGAGAGGATGTGGGAGATCTGGAAAAGGTATGTGATAATATATGGAAAGGTGATAGGCAGAGGAATTAAAGGATTTTTGCAGAGGAGTGTGACATCCCTGAACACTGGCTGCAATAAGAAGAATGCTTTGGCGAGGATAAAAGTAGGGTTAGAGAGACCAGTTAGGAAGCTGTGGTAGTAATCCAGATGAGAGATGGTGTTGTGAAAATGATTTAAAAGTTTTGCATTCAATTCATTTTAATACACCAAATATCCAGCACCTAATAAGGAATACTACTAATTGGCACTTCTGTAAAAACCCTTTTATGACTTCAGTAAAAATACAGTGTTGGTTAAATATGACATCATCTTTTAAGAATAGTAAAATAGAGAGGTTTCCCAAATGATAGAAAGATTTTAAGGTACAATTTCTAATTTCTCACCCTGACCAGTTTTATTGATAGATTTACAGTCATCTGAAGTAGATATTATAAGTGAAATGGTAAACTGTTACATTAAGAATCAAAAAAGTCTACAATAAAGGCACAGAGAATATTTATTAAAAACCTAGATTAAGGAAGATTATTACAGTTATGGGAATAAAATCCTTCTAAGCCCAAATGAATATATTCTAACATTATATATAAAAAACTTTGGTGGTAAATCACTGATGTTTTGTAATGTCATCAGTGTATATTAATACTCTGCCATGTAGGATCAGTAAAATGGAATTTGTTTTTTACTAAGTAATATTTCAGGGACTTCACAGTCCAGAACAGATGCTGATGCATTATAAATGAAGTACTTTTAAGATATTTTTTTTAAAAAGTAAGGAATATATTAATATATTCTTCCTACAAGAAAACTAAGATAATTTAAAAAGGGTAGGGAGAAATTACAAGGGCCTCCTTTTTACTTCTGTAGCCTGGAAAACCCTCTTTTAATAGGTAGATGTTTATCCAAAATTTTTTGACATACAGGTGTGTGTGTGTGTGTGTGTATGTATGTGTGTATTTTATATATAATGAAATACATAGTACTGTTTCCTTTTAGCATAAATAATTTACTTTATATGTGTTCTGATGATTTGAAATGAAAGAATTCCCATATTTTAACCAAGAATATTACTATCTACAGAAAGCAAGGATAAGAATTTTTCAGCATTGGAAATTCACCACATTACCAAAGAGGAAAAGCTAAATAATTACCTCAGTAGATGCTAAAGACATTTGATAAAGTTTAATACCTTCTCTTTAGAAGTTGAGTCAGAAAACCATACTTGATTGATTTTCTCTGCTGTTCTAGAAGTAACTTTTGTGTGTATGTATGCATGTGTATCACAAACTCAATGTAAGTTAATTGAAAAATGACTAAAGAAAAATCTGATTTAACTACTGAGATTATGCATGTAAATTTTCTCAGAATCCTCGTGTAATGATTTTGCTAATGAATTTATTATGCTTTTTGCCATGTCATTAAATCTTTTTCTCCAAAGGTATATAGTATGGAAAAATTGTATTTTATTTAACCATTTACTTATGTGAGGACGTTTAAGTTATACATATCCTAAATTATTTCCAAAGATATTCTCTAGGATAGAATTAAATATTCTGGGCAATGGGTATGTGAAATTTTTTTCTCTATTGTAAATTTGCTCTTTTGAAATTTACTGTAGCAGTGGTCTATGAGAGAGTTCATTTGCATATATGACATGATGACAGAAAAAAAATAATTGGAGAAAGTTACATGAATTGTTGCATATAAAACAACCAACCTTTTTACGTTTTGTAGGTGCTTTTAAAATGGGTTTTTTTTTTTTTTTTGACTCCTCAGAAAACCAGACAAACAAAACAATAGATGCTTCTGTTAATAAGAAAGCAGCTGATAGCACATCACAGGTAAGATTTTTTCCTTCTATTTCAAAGTAAAATTCCAGTTATAGTCCTCAGGGATAATGGATTTCCATCAATATTTTTTAATACAATGAAAATTATTCTAAGTTAATCATACTTTTCAGACCTAGAATTTGTTTTTGTATTTCAGTTTCTACTTTTGAGATCGCTTACTTGTGCATTCATTAATATTGTATTTTCCTTCATTTCTTTGAACTTTTTTTTTTTTTTAGAGAGGGGGGAGGGAAGAGGGAGGGAGGGGGAGAGAGAATCCCAAGCAGGCTCCACACTCAGCACAGAGCTTGATGTGGGGCTTGATCTCACAACCCTGAGATCATGACCTGAGCCAAAATCAAGAGCTGGTTGCTCAACCAACTGAGCCACCCAGCAACCCCTCTTTGAACCTGTTTTTTAAAGCTGCTTTTAAGCCTTTGCTGAATTCAACATCTGGTTCTACTTGGACTTATTTTCTGTTGACTGTCTTTTGTCTTTAGTTGGGTTCTTTTTTACTGGGCTTTGCATGGTTAGTAATTTTTGATAAATTTAAAATTTAGAAAATTTTGAAAAGTGGACCTTATAAAATACACTGCAGCAAGTGGATTCTGTTGCATTCTTTAAGGATTTAAGAACTTTTAGTTTTGGATTTTAGATTGTGGTGTGTGTTGACAAGTCATTTTCAATGAAGTCATCATCATAGAAAGATTTAGAATTACGTCATTACCTTCAGATTGGGCCTGAAGTTTTTAATGTCAAGGCATTGTTTCCTTTAATTTTGTGAAGTCTGAGTTTTGCAGTTTTTAAAAACCTTAATCATTTGGAGCTGATCTCAGTATGGTATAAAGTAATTATGATTAGCATTTATTACACAGCACGTGTTATGCCTAGTGTTAAGCTCTTTCTATGCATATTTGGAATCGTCCTCATAACAGATCGCATATCCATACTTTGGAAATTGAGGATATTACCTTTTAACATAAATTTACATAGCTAATATGTGTTGGAACTAAAAGATGCCATCGGTCTTTTTGACTCAAAGATACTGGTTCTTTAGGTCTGTGTTGTACTACTTTCCTTTTTTGTTGCTATTGTGGAGTTAAAAAAAATTGTTTTAATTGCATTTCTGATGATTTAGGACAATGGGTTGACTTTGGTCAAATTGGATGTTAGTTAATAGTATAGCACACCATATCTTATCCTACCATATAAAATTTTTAGGGAAGAAACTTAGGTCATTTTGTGTAACTTAATTCTAGCTTTGAAGTTGCTTTTGGCACTTTGGTGAATTAATATTGGTATTAATATTAGTGTAGTAAATAATATTAATGTAATGTTTGTAGAATTCATCAACGTTTTAAATGTTGGAAAATATATAGTGTTTGTGTTTAATCACTTACCAGTTAAAGTACCTAATCACTTTAATAGCTCTATGCAATTGACAGATTTAGAGAAAAAAAAAACAACTTGTAGAATTTCTTGTGAGAATGTTTCACAATTATTTTTTATATGACATATGTTATGAGTATTCGGGGATCATTTATCTGACAAACTCTTTTTTTTTCAGGTAGTGCCTTTTAGGGGGGGGTCCAGATTGAACCAGGCTACTCATTTATTCTTGTTGCCCCTTAGTATTTAAGTTTTATTCTATGTCTGCTAGAGTTTCCTTTGCAAAATACAGAAATTTTGTTTTTCAGAGTGGAAAAGCCACAGGCAGTGATTCAGGTGGTGTCATTGATCTCACAATGGATGATGAAGAGAGTGGAGCTTCACAAGGTACTTACAAGTAATGGTACCAGTACCAAGGAATGCTTTGTAGCATTTTTTTCTCTTAATTCAGTATGATAATCAGTGAAGACAGATATCTACAGCATTATCCTTGATACATTTGTATCTATGTTAGAAAGAGAGTTTTTTATATTAGAATTTAAAAATTGAAATCTAATCTGGATGAATATGAACAAAGCATAGAGAAAAACAGAGCAGTTAAGAGACTGTTTAACTTCTAGAACACTCCTCTTTTTATATCTTATTTCACTTGATCTTTGCAGTAACCGTATAATGCCTATTTTATAGTTGAGAGTAGATTCAAAGAGAACAAGTCAGAGTCAATTAGGGAGCTGGGGATCAAACCCATGTCCTCTGACTCTAAATTAAGTGTTCTTTCTGCATATGTATGTGTGTGCACACATGCACATTCAGGTGCCCTTTAATGTAGGTACTATCACGTGTGTATACATTTAATTTTGGTTATTTGAATTAATTTTCTTTATTTAGTATTATATAAACAAAAATGAAGGTGATGTTAAAAACCTGCACACCAAATTCTTCAATATTATTTTGAGTTACAGTATTTAGAAATTACAACCAATATTCTTAGTTATTCTTCTCCAATGTTAATAGGTAATCTGAATAAAAAGTTCAGTAATTAAATATACTTAGAGAAATGCTGAATGAAACAAAATTGTATGGTTTTTTTTCCTTTTATACAGACTTCTCTGAGCTTTTCTATGCTAATCTATAATTTTTCCAAGAGAAATTCAAGATATAAAGTATTTCTCAAACTTACTTGCACAACTATTCACAGACATATCTGTGAAACTGTGTGGTGATAATTATATAATGCATATGGAAAAACTAAGATAAGGTAGTCAGCTAATTGTTATGTTAAAGACATTAAATTTAAAAATCACCTAAAGTTTAAATATTTTAGGGAATAAGATTCATTGGTTTTAGGAAAACAAGCTGATTATGTGATAGGAAGTCAATTTTTTTGTATAACTGATGTAAAATTGGAAGATTTATGCCATCATTTGTCAGAATTGAATTCATACCACTATGATTATTTTTTACATAAAACGTTTCAAATTATTTGCATTGATTTTTCTTTTTTTTTATTTTTATAGACAAGTCTAAATATAATGAATCCCTAGAGGACAAAATAAATACTTGTTATTTTTTAGAGGACACAGTCAGGGCTGATTCTAAAAGTTTTCAGTGCTCTGACTGCTCCCTTTCTAGCATCCCTGCCTCATGGGGTCTTTTCCTATGGCCTCAGCTTTGCACCTTAAATTTTTCCATTGTACTGTCCTCCCTCCATCAGGACCCAATTAACATAGCTACAGCCTTAAATTTTATTTACATTTTAGTGCAGAATTCCTTAGGACAGAAATCAATGGGGATCATTTTGGATAGAGGGCTTTTGGTTATACTCTTTACATTATGCCATATAGTGGTTACCTAGTATTTAAGGCTTGTTCTGAGATGCAAACATTTATTCCATAGGCTATATAAGACTTTTTTTGAGATTAGACACTATGTGTATCTTATTTTAAAGACTGGGTAGTGTAAATAAGCAACCATCTGTATTATCAAACAAAAGAACCTAAACAACAGTAATTGGAGTTCAAGATTGCTGGTGAAAAGCTCATTGATTTATAGGTATTTGTTTAGGAGATTGTCCTTGACAATAGATACATAGATATATATGAATTAGGAAATGAAATTACTCTGATTGACATGATATTGTATTGAGTTCAAAAATAGTATTCATTCATAAAAAAATGTAAGATTGTATCTCTGTAAATGTGAATTAGAAGATGTGATAGAACCAACAGTGAATTATTTAAGGTTGTGATGTGGTGTTTCAACCTAGCAAATATACACATAATTAAATTGGAAATAAATTGTTTTCTTAGTGGTAATTGTAACTGAGGGGCAAGCAAACACAAAATTCACAAATACGAGAAGAACCTGTATTTCTGATTTTTTTTTTCTATCAGTAATCACAATGTCTCACTTTTAATTAATAGACCCGAAAAAGCCAAATCATACCCCTGTGTCAACCGTGGGTTCTTCTCAGCCTGTGTCTCGACCATTGCAACCCATCCAGCCAGCACCACCTCTTCAACCATCTGGGGTGCCAACAAGTGGACCATCACAGACAACCATACATTTACTACCTACAGGTAGACTTGCTGAATCATTGAGTTGAAGCTTTTAGTTTTGCCTCCAGTGAAATACGACTATGGAATTAAGTGGAAAGAATAGACAGGAGATTAAGGATAATTTTCTGTTATTTTGAAGACAGTGCATCTTTTTGAATGGAGTATAACTTAGTTTTGCTGACCATCTTAAGTAATGGCACTGATACGGAGTGGTTATAAAGAAGAAAAATGTATATGTCTTTGTCATCTGCCACTGTAAGCAGCAGAAATGAATATAGTTTCTCTGGAAGGGATGGGTGTAATGATTTGTTCTGGTTCTTGAAGTAATAAGTGACTGATGAAATAAGAAATTTTAAATGATTCTTAACTTGAACTAGTTTTAACTGGCCTAACACTATCGTTGGGAGATACATACTAGTATTTTACTGACTGCCTTTCCAGAAGTTATAAATCTGACATTTTCAAGATGTACCCTAGATCTCCTAAACTGTTTGAAAGCCAATCAAGACGGTTTGCCTTTTTTAATAAAATGTTCCATCATTTTATTAGTGTAAAGACTAAAGACTTTAGTAAGTAAGCCATTAGTAAAGAAAACCTTTTTATCTTTGTCATATCCACTGTTTACCTACAAATTTATTTTATTATAGAATGCATTTTTCCATATAAAAGTAGATTTATTATTTTTATTGTATAGTTAATGTGTGATCATTTGTAAAATGTGATAGTAATTCAGAGAGTTAATAACAAGAAAATGTTAACTCCTAAAGTAATTATTATAGTTCCATGCTGTTGGTGAACATTTAGGACTTTTTTGATAGATATATGTTAATATCACTCAAGGTATGAATGTTCTTTGGAACATAGATTAGGAGGAATGCTGGAGTAGAGAAGGAAGAATTCTGTATTTTAATTGATGTTTTATTGTTTTGAATAAGGGATGGCTCAGTTCACCTAAAGAAAATGTCAGTAACAATAGCTAGCCAGTTTCGTGAACTGTGAGTATACAGTTACTCTTGGATTTATGCCATTAGTAGAAAGCCTAAAGGGGCCCAAATTCCACTCTACTAGGAATAATTAAACATTAAGGAGTGAAAATTTGCTGTTTTAAGTCACTCCCTTAAGATCATGCTCTTAAGTCTTTATCTTCACGTGCTTATTACCTAGTCAAACAAGAGTGGGAAAGGCATTGGGCATGGTTGAGGCAGCCTTTTCTTCTGAAGCTTGGACTATAATAATAGTGTTCTTAATTTTGGTTGGCTTTACTACTTTTATGTTTCAAGATTACAAAAAGAGACTGTTATCTGTATTTCTGTCTTTATTATAGTTAATTAGATTTTGTACAGCATTCATTACAATTAATACTGTTTAGTTAACATAGAACTTAACTGCATTTTGATATGTTTTCTCTGCTTTTCATTAGCTCCAACCACCGTGAATGTAACACATCGTCCAGTAACTCAGGTGACCACAAGACTCCCTGTGCCGAGAGCGCCTGCAAACCACCAAGTGGTTTATACAACCCTCCCAGCACCACCAGCTCAGGCTCCCCTGCGAGGAACTGTTATGCAGGCTCCTGCTGTTCGGCAGGTCAATCCCCAAAACAGTAAGAGACTCTTTTCTTGTGTAGGGCCCCAAGTTATATGTAGTTCTTTAGCATTTAGTTGGCTTGTATTAACATTAGATTTGAGAAAAAATGCTTATAATATCATAACAAAACTAATATTAAGTTTTTCTTCCCTTTGGAGACTTAACCAGAAAAATTGGACATGTATATTATATGATTTGTGTTCCAGGTGTTGTCTTCAATTTAACTGTATTTATGGTTTATACTCTCAAAATACTCTGTTTGATACTGGTCTGTACTCTGTTAAGAGATACATTGCCTAATTAAAGTGGGAATGATCAATTGTGGCTTGGCCCAGATAATGGAAATAGTGGTAAAGAATAGCTTCCAATGAGAGAGTCTTAAAGATATGGAAGGTGGGCTGAGAAGTAAAAGATCAGAAAATGTTAAAGGAAATCTATTGTTTGCATGCACATGCACACACACACAACACATGTGTTTATATACATATATACATACAGATACATACTTTATATATATATTATATTTGGTAGTAAAATATATTGTGCATATAGAGGTTTATATACAAAGCATATGTAAAGTTTATTATTATTTTTTTAATGCTTTTATTTTATTTTTCAGAGAGAGAGAGAGTATGAGCAGGGAAGGTGCAGAGAGAGGGGGCTGCAGAGGATCCAAAGCAGGCTCTGTGCTAACAGCAGCGAGCCAGATGCAGGACTCAAACTCATGAACCATGAGGTCATGACCTGAGCCAAAGTTGGACGCTCAACTGACTGAACCACCCAGGCTTCCCAAAAAAGCAGCTTTATAAAATTTAATAACACGGGCATTTTTAAATGCTTTTTAAAGAAACTGTCATTATTATGTGATGATTTCCAGGAGAAAATAAACTAAGCAGAGTTTCTGGTTCACAATTTGGCTTCAGTTTTCTCCAGCTTACAAGAGTTTTTTTCTGGGAAATCAGTACGGTCATGAATGAGTTCTGGGAAACTGCGCTCACCATAGTCAGGGTGCCAGGCAGAACTATAGGATAGGCCAGGAACTGAGTATATGGCAGGAATGTGGTCCAGGCAGTAGGCAACTAAATTTTCTAACAGATATATTCAGAACAGTTCATCCTAAAGCAACAGAATGCACATTCTTTTTGAGTGCTCATGGAACGTTCTCCAGAATAGATCACATACTGGGTCAAAAATCAGGCCTCAGCTAATGACTCAACTAATGTCTTAGATCACACTATGCATATTTTCAGACTACAATGCTATGAAACTTGAAGTCGACCACAAGAAAAAATTTGGAAACACCACAAATACATAGAGGTTAAAGAACACACTACTAAAGAATGAATGGGATAAACAGGAAATTAAAGAAGAAAAAAAATGCATGGAAGCAAATGAAAATGGAAGCACTACAGTCTAGAACCTTTGAGATGCAGCAAAAGTGGACGTAAGAGGGAAGTACATAGCAATACAGGTCCACCTCAAGAAACAAGAAGTCTCAAATACACAACCTAACCTTATACCTAAAGGAGCTAGAAAAGGAACAGCAAATAAAGCCTAAAGGCAGCAGGAGAAAGGAACTAATAAAGATTATGGTAGAAATAAGTTATAGAGAAATAACAAGAAAAAAACTTTAGTAGAACAGATCAACAAAACTAAGAGCTGGTTCTTTGAAAGAATTAATAAAATTGTTAAACCCCTAGCCAGACTTATCAAAAAGAAAAGAGAAAGGACCCAAATAAATAAAATCACGAATGAAAGAGGAGAGATCACAACCAACAACACAGAAATACAATTATAAGATAATATGAAAAATCATATGCCAACAAACTGAGCAATCTGGAAGAAAGGGACAAAGCTCACAAACTACCAAAACTGAAACAGGAAGAAACTGAAAATTTGAACAGACCCATGACCAGCAAAGAAGTTGAATAACTAATCAAAAGTCTCCTAACAAACAAGAGTCCTGGGCCAGATGGCTTCCCAGGGGAATTCTTCCAGACATTTAAAGAAAAGTTAATACCTATTCTTCTCAAACTGTTCCAAAAAATAGAAATGGAAGGAAAACTTCCAAACTTGTTCTACAAGGCCACTATTACCTTGATTCCAAAACCAGACAAAGACTTCACTGAAAAAGAAAACTATAGGCAATATCCCTGGTTAACATGGATGTAAAAGTTCTCAATAAGATACTAGCAAATTGGATGCAACAGTACATTAAAAGAATCATTCACCACAATCAAGTGGGATTTATTCCTGAGCTGCAAGGGTGGTTCAATATTTGCAAATCAATGTGATATACCACTTTAATGAAAGAAAGGAGGGGCACCTGGGTGGCTCAGTCGGTTAAGCATCCGACTTCAGCTCAGGTCATGATCTCCCAGTTCATGAGTTCGGGCCCTGCATGGGACTCTGTGTTGACAGCTCGGAGCCTGGAGCCTGCTTCGGATTCTGTGTCTCCTTCTTTCTCTGCCCCTCCCCTGCTCACACTCTGTCTCTCTGTCTCTCAAAAATGAATAAAACATTTTAAAAAAGAAAAGAAAGGATAAGAACCACACGATCCTGTCAATAGATGCAGAAAAAGCATTTGACAAAATACAGCATCCATTCTTAATAAAAACCCTCAACAGAGCAGGGATCGAGGGAACATACCTCAATATCATAAAGGCCATATACAAAAGGCCCACAGCTAATACTATTCTCTATGGTCAGGAACAAGACATGGGTTTCACTCTCACAAAAAGAAATAAAGGACATCTAAATTGCCAAGGAAGAAGTCCAAATTTCACTATTTGCAGACATCATGATACTCTATGTAGAAAACCCAAAAGACTACACCAAAAAAATGCTACATGAATTCAGCAGTCACAGGATATAAAATTGCTGTATGGAAACCTGTTGCATTTCTATACACGAATAATGAAGAAGCAGAAAGATAAATCAAGGAATCAATCCCATTTGCAACTGTACCAAAACCCACAAGATACCTAGGAATAAACCTAACTAAAGAGGTAAAACATCTGTACTCTGAAAACTGTAGAACACTTATGAAAGAAATTGAAGGGGACACAAAGAAATGGGAAAACATTCCATGCTCGTGGATTGGAAGAATATCTATACTACTCAAAGCACTCTACACATTGAATGCAATCCCTATCAAAATACCATCAGCATTTTTCACAGAGCTAGAGCAAACAATCGTAAAATTTGTATGGAATCACAAAAGACCCTAAAGGGCCAAAGCAGTCTTGAAAAAGAAAAGCTAAACTGAAGGCATCACAATTCTGGACTTCAAGCTATATCACAAAGCTGTAGTCCTCAAGACAGGGTGGTGCTAGCACAAAAACAGACACATTGGTCAATGGAATATAATAGAAAACCCAGAAATGGACCCATAACTATATATGGTCAACTAATACTTGACAAAGCAGGAAAGACTATCCAATGGAAAAAAGACAGTCTTTTCAACAAATGGTGTTCAGAAAACTGGATAGCTACATGCAGAAGAATGAAACTGGATCACTTTCTTACACCACACACAAAAATAAATTCAAAATGGATCAAAGACCTGAGTATGAGACAGGAAGCCATCAAAATCCTAGAGGAGAAGACAGGCAGCAAACCTCTTTGGCCTCAGCCATGGCAACTTCTTACAGATCCGTTTCTGGAGGCAGTAGAAACAAAAGCAAAGATGAACTATTGGGACTTCATCAAGATAAAAAGCTTCTGCACAGCAAAGGAAACAATTGACAAAACTAAAAGGCAGCCTACAGAATAGAATATACTTGCAAATGACATATCTGATAAGGGTTAGTATCCAGGGGCGCCTGGGTGGCTCAGTTGGTTAAACATCCGACTCTTAGCTCAGTTCGGATCTTGATGTCAGGGTTGTACAATCAAGCCCTGTGTCGGCTCCACACTGGGTATGAAGCCTACTTTAAAAAAAAAAAAAAAAAAAAAAGGTTAGTATCCAAAATCTATAAGAGCTTACCAAACTCACCACCCCGAAACAAATAATCTAGTTAAGAAATGGGCAGAAGGCTTGAACAGACCTTTTTCCCACGAAGACATCCAGGTGGCCAACAGACAACATGAAAAGATGCTCATCATCACTCATCAAAACCAGGATTAGATAGCACCTCATACCTGTAAACAACAAATATCGATAAGGATGTGGAAAAGGGGGAACCTTCTTACACTGTTGGTGGGAATGCAGACTGGTACGTCTACTCTGGAAAATAGTATGGAGGTTCCTCAAAGAGTTAAAAATAGAACTACCCTACAACCCAGCAATTGTACTACTAGATATTTACCCAAAGGATATAAACATACTGATTTGAAGGGGTACCTACACCAATATTGATATTATTGGTTATCAATAGTAGTCAATTTGGCTATCAACAATAGCCAAACAGTGGAGAAAGCTCAAATGTCCATCTGCTGATGAAAGGACAAAGAAGATGTGGTGTACGTGTGTACACACACACACACACACACACACACACACACACACACACACACTGGAATATTACTCAGCCATCAAAAATAATGGAATCTTGCCATTTGCAACAACATGGATGGAACTAGAGTGTATCATGCTAAGTGAAATAAGTCAAAGACAATTACCATATGATTTCACTCATGGAATTTAAGAAACAAAATGATTTACATATAGGGGAAGGGAAGAAAAGAGAGAGAGGCAAACCGTAAGAGACTCTTAACTATATAGAGAGCAAACTAAGGATTGCTGGAGGGGAGGTGGGTGGAGGATGGGCTAAATAGGTAAAGGGTATTAAGGAGGGCACTTGTTGTTATGAGCACTGGCTGTTATCTGTAAGTGATGAGTCACTAAATTCTATTCCCGAATCCAATATTATACTATATATTAACTAACTAGAATTTAAGTAAACGCTTAAAAAAATAGTCTGCTTCTGTTACCATAATATATGTCAAAATAGTTTTCTGTTCAGTGAATTGAGTATCCTCAGCTGTTCAGCATGGCATGGACAGAAAGCGAGGGACCTCATTAATATACATCAGGGATAACTTACAGTTGAGATTTCTGTCCTAGTTGAAAAGATGAGACAGCAGAGATATTTTTGAAGACAGCTTCAATTTGTCTGCCATTAGAGTTACACTGCTCCGTTCTCGCTTTGCCTTCTACATGTGATGTGCGGCTGTGTTCTATTCTAGGATTTTTTCTCATAGTCCTCTTGGTAGGGATTCCATTTATTTTTCTCTTGTGTTAGATCTCCTGTTTCCTGTATCTCCCATTTTCCTCTTTCTTGATTTTCTCTCATAATTGGTGGCACACGTCTTCGAAGGACAACTTGAGAAAGTAGATTTTTTTGGTTGCTTGCATATGGGAGAATTTCTTTCTCTTCATGTTCAATTAATTCTTCAGTTGAGTATAGGTTTCTAGGTTAGAAATATTTTTCCTTCCAAATTCTATAAACAACACTTTGCTGGCTTCAAGTGTTTAATCAGTGTTTTACCAGATTTAGAATAGATTTCTAGTTTTATAAAAGCCTTAATTTTGTTTTGTAGGTGTCACAGTTCGAGTGCCTCAAGCAACTACATATGTTGTAAACAATGGACTAACCCTGGGATCAACAGGACCTCAGCTCACAGTGCATCACCGACCACCACAAGTGCATACTGTTAGTGTCGATGCTCGTATTTCCAAAATTTTTATCTGTAGACCTGTCAAATATTGTAGTTAGCATTTATTCTTCAGGCAACAGAAGTTAATTTAAGAATATAGATCTTACCATTATGACAAATTTTCTTAGGGATGTTGGTCATCAAGGATCATTGATTCTGCTTGTGGTGGTGTACAGTGTATAAGAAGAGTCCACAGCTGGTATGTGTGAAGTGAAATAGAGCATTAAAAAATTTTTTTTATGTTTTTTGATTTATTTTTGAGAGAGAGAGAGAGAGAGAAAGCATAGGAGAGAGAGAGAGAGAGAGAGAGAGAGAGAGAGAGAGAGACAGACACAGAATCCAAAGATAGGCTCCAGGCTCTGAGCTGTCAGCACAGAGCCTGATGCGGGGCTTGAACCCATGAACCACGAGATCATGACCTGAGCCGAAGTCGGATGCTGAACCGACTGAGTCACCCAGGCACCCCTGAAATAGAGCATTTTAAGCTCATGGTTAGGGGTGCCCGGGTGGCTCAGTCAGTTAAGCGTCTGACTTCAGCTCAGGTCATGATCTTACGGTTCCTGAGTTTGAGCCCCACATCAGGACTCTGTGCTGATAGTGCGGAGCCTGGAGCCTGCTTCAAATTCTGTTTCTCCCTCTCTCTCCCCTCCCCCCATGTGTGCTCTTCTCTCTCTCTCTCTCTCTCTCTCTCTCTCAAAAGTAAATAAACATTAAAATAAAATTAAAAAAAAAAAATCTCATGGTTAAATTGAAAAGAGTATTTTGAGCATTTAAAGAGTATTTTAAAAAGTATTTTTTCTAACATTTTTTTCCTCAGAACCTTATATCAGTTCTAACTGGTATATTGCCATCACTTTATTGTTTTTTATTAATCCAGTGACATTGGGAATTCATTTATTAAGAGATGACATGGATCAAAAATGTCTCCTTAGATTTAGGCTCCAAAACAATGTCACAATCTTCCGTGACATGATTAGAACAGCATTTGGTATGGTACACCATGTAAATGGACATGTGGGCTTTATGAGAAGGGAGTAGATTGAGGCTTCATATCACTTTTCATCCAAGTGTCCTTTTTTAAGTATACATAATAACAGCTAGCATTTCTTGAGCACCTCCTCTGTGCCAGGCACTGTTAATATACTTGGTCCTCACTGAGCAATCCTTTAGGACTCTTCTCTCCTTTTTTATTCTTTATTATAGATAGGGCAGCTAATGCATAAAGATGTTGAATAACCAACCCAAGGTCATAACTCATGAAAACCCATGCATTCCAGCGTTAGAGCCTATCCTCTTAACAGCTGTTATTTTTACTATTCCACTACAATGAAAAAATTAATGTTAACAGAGCACTAACTGTATACCAGGAGCTCTACCAAGCACTTTACATGTATTATTTTATTTAACAACCCTAGGTGTATTATTATTCTCCTTTGATAGGAAAGGGTACAGTGTCACAAAGATGTTAAGTGGTTACTTAGGTTACTCAGGGTCGTTACCCAAACTAATGTCAGAGCCATTTTAACTAAGGTTGTCTGATCCCAGCACCTGCAGTGTGTTTTCAGTGTTTCAAATCTGGCCCTGTTAGGGTATGTGGTGAATATACCATTACTGTTGTTTGCAGCTACAAATAACTTCTTTCATTCCATATTTCTTCAAAAACTATATAGTAAATATCTCTAATACCTTATAGTTTGCAAATCTGATGACCCATCAAGAGCTTTTTTTTTTTTTTTTTTTTTTGGTCAAGAACATTTTTTAAAAACCAGGAGCCCATGGGGTGCCTGGGTGGCTCAGTCGGTTGAGTGTCCAACTTTGGCTCAGGTCATGATCTTACGGGTAGTGAGTTTGAGTCCTGCGTCAGGCTCTGTGCTGACAGCTCGGACCCTGGAGCCTGCTTCAGATTCTGTGTCTCCCTCTCTCTCTGCCCCTCTCTCTCTGTCTCAAGAAGAAAAAAAAAAAAAACAAAACACTAAAAAAACCCACAAAAACAGGAGCCCATGTGTATTGTCTTAGTAGAATAAACTGTATCTTACAGGAGGAACATTCTTTTATTTTAATTAATTTAGAAGATGGTTTTAAATAAGAATTTCAAATATATATAAAAATAGTATACTATAGTGATTCCCACTTACACATCACTCATCTTAACACTTGTCAGCGTATGGCTAATCTTTTTCATCTGTATTCACCCATTTATTCCAGCAACCCAAATATATACTGGATTATTTTGAAGCAAATCCCTATCGTATCATTTCATTTGTAAAACTTGAATAAAAATCTCCATTGCAGTGGCAAGAATGAAAAGACAAAACTCAGTTGACTTAATATTAAGTTTTAAGATATGAGCAGATTCAGAGTCTTAGAATTTTAAGAATTAGAAGGTATATAACAGCTATTAAAGCTGTTGTCAGACTCGTCAAATTCCTCTACTACCTTCAGTTAGATTCATGGCTTCAGCCATCTTCTCTTAGATCTTGCTGATTATATGTTTATTTAGTGTTATTTACTTATGTGATTAAATTATTTGAGGAAAAAAGACAATTTGAAAGAGAAAATATAGCAACATGGCCAGTATTCAAATCACTCCTACTTCTCCAACTTTCAGTGTTTTATTTAAATTTTATTCTTTTCCCTTCTGACTTTATGTTTATTTTAGCTTTTTAACTGTGAATTGTATCCTCTTCCAGATGTGTATATGAATGTTTTCCACCAGGCATATGAATTTAAGCAGATTTGTATTCCTTGAAATTATCCTTTTTGAGTTCTTACTATGTGCACATTACTGCTACTAAGCTTTGACAAGGGATAGAGATTAAAAAGATATCAGACCTTCACAGAATTCACTATTTAGTGTATATAAATTATCCATTTTATGAAATGCGTATTAAAACACAGTTCTTGTGAAATGAATTTCAGTTAAGGAAATCTTTGTTTCAGACTTTCAGCCTAAAGTCAGTGAGCAGTGATATGTTTCACTTGGGAAAAAAAAGATCACTCGTATCCCTGTTTCCTGGTTTATACTTGAATCTTTTTTGAAAAAATTATCATCATTGTAATCTTTATTAAAATCTAGGTATAATGATAACAATGTCCAGTGTTAAACAAGTCAGTTTGAATTGGTCCACTTAATATTCACGCTTTTTCATATGGCCTTAACAGCTACCTTTTCAAATTTATCTTTTTTATTCATACACCCTATTTCTAAGTAAAAGTTAATGTTTGTTTTTGCCCCTAAATCCCTTTACTTTCCTATCCCTTATTCATGCTTTACCTATTGGCAGAAAAGAACATGGCTCTTGCTGCATTTCTAAATCTTACCGTTCTTAGTGCACTTTAAATGTGACCATTTTTGTGCAGACTGACCAAGAACATAATATACATTCAGCATTAAATGTGCTTATTCATGGTATGCTACTGTCTTTAGATAGAAAAATGGCCTAAAAATAAAAGTAGAGTTAAATACTCAAATTATTTACTATAGACTGTATCATAACACGTGATATTTTAAAATGTTATATTATTCTAAAATAAGAATCTGTAACATAGGTAAACATAAATTATTTTGTTCAAGATAGATGATTATTTTAGCTTCTATCAAAATGATGTTCCATTAGCAAAGGCTTTTATTTCCTGAGGAAAGCGCAATTTTTTAGATGTAGAAAGTATACAGGAGTAACCTCAGCACCATTGTTTATGGCATGATTGGTTACAAATCACCAAATAGGACTAGCCATATGTGCCATAGTATATGGTATTTCTTGGTATTCTTGATATAAAATGATATTTCTCTAAATGACCTCTAAGATGTTTTAGTTGTAGCATTCAGAAATAGTCCTTTCTGTAATCATTATTAAGTCAACATGACTCTTTTTTTGTTAGGAGCCCCCCCGCCCTGTTCACCCAGCACCCTTACCAGAAGCCCCACAGCCACAGCGTCTGCCCCCAGAAGCTGCCAGCACATCTCTGCCTCAGAAGCCACACTTGAAGTTAGCACGAGTTCAGAGTCAAAACGGCATTGTACTGTCATGGAGTGTCCTGGAGGTAGATCGAAGCTGTGCCACTGTGGACAGCTATCATCTCTATGCTTACCATGAGGAACCCAGTGCCACTGTGCCCTCACAATGGAAAAAGATTGGAGAAGTAAAGGCACTTCCCTTGCCCATGGCATGCACTCTCACCCAGTTTGTATCTGGCAGCAAATACTATTTTGCAGTACGAGCCAAGGATATTTATGGACGTTTTGGACCTTTCTGTGATCCTCAGTCAACAGACGTGATCTCTTCTTCCCAGAGCAGTTAAACCTTGGAGCCTCTATCTCTTCCTCTTTCTGACTTCCACTTTTTGGTCTTGTTTTAATCTTGTGCATGATATCCATTGTAAAATCCACATTGTGCAAGATTTCTTGGACAGCTGTGTATATACACTACATTTGTTTATAATCAGAAGTAAAATAAACAGCCCATAAAGCAAGAATCTTCTCCTGGACAATTGAAGCTTCAAGGTTCTGAAATGTAAATGTGCACCTTGCTTTAGTTTTAAGGCTGGGGAATATGTGTGGGTGTTTATGTGTGTTTTTCCCTATTTATATGTTTACTGCGGTGGAACCTCCTATTTCCATTCTCAATTTTACCTCTCTTCAGGTATTAAGTAAGTAGATCGAGGGATCAGAAGTATGGTATGTAACTGGCACGATTCTACTTCTAAGGGATCTGTAGTTCATGGTTAAATGATTTTAACTGAATCTGAACAAAACCCAAAGAAAGAAAGAAAAAGAAAAATGGTGAAATAGTTTAAAATAGGTTCATTTGAACACAGGAAAGGATCTGTCTTTTTTCTTTTGTTGGTTGTTCATTAGGTAAAAAAGATCTGCAGTGGCCCCTCTCTTTCCTAATCTGGCTCTTACATTTATTTTGTGCCTTAGAGATTAACTACAAAAATAAACATGACCATTTGTCCATTGTTGATCTTCTCTTTCAGGCTTTTGCCCTTCATTTCTCCTTCATCTCCACTAAATATAGCACACCTCCTCTCAAGTCACTTTTAAACCAATCCTTTTAGGTATATTGTTATCAGTGGCATCACTACATTTAACTCTCCAAATTTGACTTGCTCTTTTCTTCTAATAATGTAAGTGCTTTTATCTTTGGTCACTATTTAAATTAACTGTGTAAAATGGACCAAGAAAGACCATATTATGTAAGAAAATTGTTTTTCAAACATATTTTAGGATTTATGTTGCATACTGTGTTAGAGATTATAAAAGCAGTGTTAGTTCTCTTTATCACTCAAAGCATAGTATTCTTTCAAATGTAGTAAAGAATAAAATTCACAAAGTACAGTGAACTAAATATCAAAGGGAAAGCTTTATTTCCTTATTGTCATATCATTCTTTCTGTTTTAACCTTTTAACTTTATTTTGATGGTGCCAAGTTTTGTCTGATTTACCCTCTGTCAGCTTTAGATAGGATTTGGGGTTATTTTATTTAACAGTTAGGTATAACTTTCTGTGTGTCTCTGTTCCTGTTCAAAGTTAATCAAATTCATTTTAGGTCCTGGACTTTCAGTATGAGTGCCAGCTCTCCTGGTTTCAGGTAGGTGTTCGAGGGTAGATAGTTTAGGGCAGGAGAAATGGGGTAAGTTTGGGGATGAGAGAGAATGATTGGGAATAGTGTGAAAGGAATTCATGGAGTTTGTGAAATAGTTTTTCAAGTCATCTTCCTTTACCTTATTTAAATTCCTACCTTCTCAAAATAAATTCATCTTTAGTTTTCCCTGGAATTATAGGAGGGAGCTATTCCTTCTGTGAATGCTGCTTTGTTTGCAACTTTGATGGCTTGTAATGAGAAGCATTCTAGTTGTAAAACTCTCATTAGAGACTTTCACCGGTCAGTGTACTGTCACATTAGGTGTGAAGTTTGATGCTGAAGAAAGTCTACAGATTGCCAAAATTGTAAATGTTCCAAAACCTTCCTTTCACTTTCAGAAAATGAGACCACAATGAGAATTAAAGTTTTTATCAATCAGATTTGCCAAGCATGTAGATGTTACTCATTCTAGGACTGATGGTGGTAAAGAAGTTGCCAGTGTCATGCCAATCAAAATTCTGAAAGGGAGAATTTGATGACCTTCTAGATGTGTATGAACACCTATCTATATCTGCATGTATATATGTTTTTACCTGCAATGGTTGCGTTGTTGATTATGTGATCAAGATCATTCCTGTCTGCAGAATGGAAGGCCCGTGTTCAAAATTGTTCTTTATTGGCCGGTTTATGGTCATGTGATGACAATTTGCCCTAGCCTAGAAAAGCTTCCCTTGGTGAATGTTTTTATTTATATTCACTAATCTTTTTTTTTTTTTTTAAAGCTTTCATAGCATTATGTAATCAGGCAAAAAAGCCCAGTAGAATGAAAGTATTTTAGCCTATATTGTGTGTTTTCTGTCAAAGGAAGAAATAATAAATTACCAAATAGTAACCCTAAAAATATATTTACTATAGCAAAATCAAACTTTTTATTCCAGAAGGTGGAAGGAAGGAAGCTACAAAGAGAGACTGTAATTATTTGAGGAAAGCGTTTATTATGAGATGCTTTCCTCAGATTAGCCTGCCATGGGATTTATAGGCAACATCTATATTGAATTTACTGAAAAATGCTAAGCTTAGAACTGTTGGCTTTTATTTTGGGCAGGTTTTAATGTTGATGAGCTGACTTTCTGTTTGGTTCATTTCTTTTGGGAGAAAGAATGGAAGACTCAACTAGAAATAGCTACTGATTACAGACCATATTGTAGCAATTCACACTCCATGGTACCTTTTTTATTTCATGGTACCTTTTCACAAAGTATTACAGATAAGTTTGATTATCCCATTTTGGGAATGCAAGTTTGCTGCATTTGTAGCTGGACAATACTTGTCCAAGTGCTGCCTTATTGGAAATTCTGAAAACTTCTGATATATTGACCTGAGATGTAGGGTGTTCATATGGCTTTTAAAAAGTAAGTGATGTTTGTTACTCTCTGTTTTGCACTTTGTCAGAGTAACTTTCACCCTGTTTTAAGTGTAAGCCTCATTTAAAAATTATGTTCTTGCCAGTAAATTTATAAATTACAAAGACAACATCTGTTGTTAGCTGTTAACTTTATGAGGTAACTATATCCCTGTTTCTTTGGACTCACTTTAAAATATGCAGAATACTGTTTAACACAGTAGACGTTTATGAGAGAAGTGAGGACATACAGCTTTCTTCCTTGAAAAGTATTTATTGGGATGTCATTTGCCTCACAGAGAGTGTTCCCCACTCACCCTACCCCGATTGCTGGATAATAAATAAAAGGTTTAAATGAAAAACGTGACCTAAAGCAAGGAGCTTAGAATCTTTGGTACATCTGTCTGCAAATTCCTTAGATGGGCTGTACTATACAGTTCTCTTACTGTATTGGGAAAGTGTTAACTTAGTTTTTGTCGTTTGCTCTTTTGCTTACATTTTCCAAATTATCATTTATGCAGCCAGGTGAATGTTAATATTGCATGATATGCACTTATCTTGTTCCACGAATTTTCCAGTACTGTACAAAATTAACAAAATAATGCCTGTGGTATCTTATCTTACTTTGATATTTGATACACTGTGATTTTAGCACAGTAGAGTACTGAAAAGACCTTCCAAGTGTTCTCCCCAACTTTCCTTCTTGGGCTGTTTCAGTATCATATGAGTTATTTGTTATTTTAATTCCATCATTGACCAGTCATTGGCCTATTTTATTCTAATTTCCAGAAAAAACCATGCCCCAAATTTGGATTGTTGGAAATAAGTCTCTCTAAAAGCAATGTATGATTTTGCCTTCCTTACTATTTACTGGGTGGGTGATGCCCCTCTCCCACTTTTTAAAATTTTTGGACAAACAAAAAGAACAGGTGTTTTGTTAGTGTGACAGACATAGATCTAATTCCTAAAACATATTCCCCTTGAGCCAGCCAATGGGGAGGAAAGGATGATAAAACACACGTTTTGTCTTCTCATCTTCAAATAGTTTTATCATGTTACGTAAGTTTTTGTTTTTTTGTGTTTTTTTTTTTTTTTAATTTGTAGAGTCAGCTAAGTACCCATCATTTATGTTTAAATGCTGAGGGGGGGGTTTGTTTTTGTTTTGTTTTGTTTTTGGTTTTTGGTTTTTTTTTTTAGTTTTTGTACATAAGGTAACTGGGCAATCAAACACCTTTTGGGGATCCTGGCTTTATTATTTTCTCAGCCATTTCAAAATTAAATATAAAAGTAGATCTTTTGTAGGAAACTTGCATCCTGATTTTTCTTTATTGCAGGTGAAAGTGTAAATAGTAAGACAATGTTTAAGACCTTCCTAATGTCTAATATAAACTGGGCTATAGCAAGTTGCCCTATTTTTATTAGGTTTTGAAGGTTTTTGTGGGTTTTTTTTTCTTTTTTAAATGTACAGTAGAGTGGTGTCTGTATAAGTGTTAACTGTAGTGGGATTTTGTCCAGCAAGCCTGACATTTATACTTTGAAATAAACTACTGGGTTTTTAACATTCTGAGTATTCTGATTCATTGTAATTATTCTCAGCCCTTGTGTTGCTTTTGGAAGTTCTCACCTTATTAAGAATCACCCATTATACTGTGTAATATTGTTTATTTAACCTACTTGGCAATATTTCATCACTCAAACCGCATACAGTTCTCTAGCTTTGAAAGAAAAATTGCTCTATACAGTTTTGCTCCCAGATTAGATATGCTGCTTTTAACTAGTGGGAGACAACATTAAGGTCATATTGTGTGCCTAGTCTGCACCATGAAGAATCAGCTGGTGCTTATTAATGATCAGAAAAATCACTAACTGCATTTCCATTAGAGGTTCCTTTGAAAACGCAGTTCCACCATCCCCTAGGGCTTTGCCCTTAAGTATATCCAGCCAGGGGAAGGAGAAAGAGCATGGAAGAGTACAGGTTTTTAGGGGCCGAGCCCAGAAGTGACACTAATTTTGGACTCCTTTGGCAAGAACCCTGTCACACGGCACAACTATCTAGGGGAACCTGGGTGATGTGTTCTGTGTGGCCAGGCATAAAAGGAGAATATGGATCTGGCTGAGCAGTTTCTGCCATACCGTCCTGTATATAAACTTGTATGCTGAAGCCAGTTAGTTATCTTCTAGAATATTTCCTCTACACTCTGTCACCCTATAGTGAATGTTTGTTGTCAAAACCTACAAAATCAATAGTAGAAAATAAAAGTGACAGACAAAATTTAATATATTTTATTAAGATTAATTCTGAATGGAAAAAACATAGCTAAAATAGTGCCTTTGGAATCTTATTTGCGACCTTCTATTCCCTCTGTTCCCTCAAATCCCTCCTTCATTTTATGTCCTGTTTCAAAATTGGTTTCATGATAATAAAATCAAAGTTGTAGGTCTCTGGCATGCCCTGGTGGAGAGTTTTGTTGAAACGGTTCCAGTGAAAAACAGGGAGGCCATCTTGTACTGTGGGACCACTAATGGCATGGGCTGTGTACGCTGATGCTAGGTAGATATCGGCCACCTGGAAAGGGAAAGGAGAGGGACATTTTAGAAAAAAACATTTGGAAAAAAATTCACTAAATCCCCGTTTTTTTCCCTTTTTTTTTTGTTTTTATCCTTTTTTTTCCAAAGTCACAATATTAGCCCCCCTTTTAAAACAAAATCTTGCAAGCTCCCACAATATGCTCTTCCATAACCATTTGGCGTTCCAATGTGAATTGAGCAGAAGTGCATTAGGTTAACGTAGCCAAAAGTGTGAGGTCTGGAGTCAAAGTGCTCATATTCAGAATTCTAGCTCCAAAACTTATTTTAAAATAACCACTATTTCGCTCAGTTTTCTCATTTGCAAAAGGGTAATAACCCAACTTCTTGGAGGGGTTGTCAGAAGGAGTTAGGGAGCAGTTTATATGAAGCAGAATGTAGACTTCAATAAAAGTTGTTATTAGGGCAGTAACGAGTTTTAAAGTAGAAGGAACTCTATTAAAATAGGAGGTCTGTGGTTCTCAAAAGCACCTAAACAAGATCTTAACCTTAGAGAAAAAGGAAGAACATGTCTCCTAACTTCTGATTTTCCACGTATTCAAAATGGCTCAAGAAAAATGCTAATAAATTAAGTATATCCTTTAGCAGAAACTCTTCTGATGAAAATCGGCAGACTCCTCTCTCCAGAGGAAAGTAAATTTGGCAGATGGAGGCTTGGCTTGGGTTCTCTCAGGAAAGGCAGCAGACATGATTCTCTTTGTGTATTCGGGAATGGCTAGAACACTTCTTGCACACTTTACTGAATGTTTGCAAATACCATTAAAAAGAAATAAACATTCACTGGGGTTTCATGTGTGCCAGGCTCTCTATACCCACTAATTTTTTTTTTAACTTTACACAACATATTTACTTTACACATTAAGACTAGAGCTTTCCTGTAGCTAAAAAGTAGCTTGAGTAGGAACGAGACTACTCTGAAGCCTATGAGGCAAGTACTATTATTATGCCCATCTTCCAGATAGGGAAACAAGCATTACAAGATCGTGGAATTTACTATTATTTGGCAGAGGAGGGCCTTGAAGTTAGGCGATGGGACCTACTATCAGAATCTCTTAAAAAGCTGACTCCTGAAACTGACTTTATGGTCAGAGACAGTATTGTGCTTTACGCCGCAGAAATCCCTGCAGCTTTGCCTTTGAATAGGTTTATGTGCTTGTGAAAATTAAATTCAAAAGCCAATAAGCATGTTACCTTCGTGTCATAGCAACCTCCAGGACTTGGGTTAAGTGAGTTCAGGTCCTCACGGCAGCAGATGGTATTGCAGGGATCGCCCTTACTGTAAGGATCCTTCTTATAATCTAGAAAACAGTGATGGGGAAAAGGGTGAGTACTGGCTATTCGGAGATACACCTACCCCCCTGGTAAGCTTTTTGGACCTGCTGAAGTATATAGATGATCAGAGAGTATACCCCAGTGGCCTCTTTGACCTAGTCTGCTCTCAAGAAACTTGCACGGTGAAGAGTTGACAGAAGAGAGGTAATAAAGGAGAAATGTGCATCAATGTTTTTCTACAAAATAAATACAAATTTGATGCTGTTCATCACAAATAAAGTATTCATGAATAATTTTTGTTTTATTAGCTGCTTTTGTCCTTAGAAGAAAACCTGGGTTAGGGTTGGTGGGGGGGTGGTAAAAAGAAAGTACACTGTATGAGTTATTCTGTGTTTTACATATTTTTTCCCAGTTAAAAAAACATGTAGAATCTTTTTCCCTGTCATTTTATAAAATAGGACAAAATTCTATTTGTTCAGAATAAAATATGTATATTATTGATTGAATACTGAATACTTAACTTCTTATAATTCCTTCTAGTACAGAGATGGATTCTTTACGTGGGGAAACTTACATGGATTCTTTATCCCTTTGGAAGAAAAGGAGTTTTGAAGAATGATTCTTGAGAAATGTGCTACGTACTGTTGTATCGCATGATATATTTCATGGATGCCATATCAGTCACTTTCCCTTGGTCACGCCGGAAGATTTTGGCTCGTGAAGCCATATCATAGGAGTACTCCAAACCCAGCTTCTGAACTAACATTGGATAGCCACTCCAGTTGTAGATTTTTTCATGGAAAGGAATGTTGTAGGAGGGCCAATATCCTGATTTGGAATGGAAAGGAAGCAGGGAGACAGAAAAGAGAGATGGGACAAAATAGATGTTATTAACGATAGTTTCTTTTGAAAATTGGCACAGGTGTGTAATTACAAAATGATATAAAGAAAATTAAGCTTTGAATGTGAACACTGGCCTTCACACTGGATCCTTTTAAATTTACAGAATCAGTACACTTCTAGATTGTTCCATTAGGGAAAGAAGAGCATCAGAATTCTTTGTTTCTCAAAATTCTTAAAGCAATCTGTTAACCAGAAAATAACTTTATTATCTATAGAGCAAAATGAAGCATAACACAGAGTGGTCTGGGGGAATTGGTTTAAGTTGGTTTAAGTTAGTTACTGAAATGCCAAAAGATGGTTTCACAATGTGGCCCCACCAGGGAACAGGCCAGATGCTAATCATGGGATAGTGGAAGAACACAGTACCTAGAGTTGAGGAAACCTGAATTCTAGTCTCAGGGCTGACTCTCTAGGTCTTAGGCAGTTAACGTCACTTTATTTTCTTTTTTAACAGGGAGAGGGAAAGGAAGAATCCATGGTTTGAAGAGACTAGAGATGATCTTTAAGGTTCCAGTGGGTTTTAACTTCCTTGTAAGCATTCATTAAGGCTTAGCTTCATTCAGAACTTCATAATGTGCCAAGACCACAGAGCCCATTAGTCACGAAGCATCAAACATGTGACACAGCTCTGGTACAATCAATATTTCAGGAACATCCCATATTACAATGGCCTGGGCTACCGTCCATAGGACAGTCAGTCAACACAGTGACTCCTCCATCGTTCAGGGGCTAACCTCCCACCCTCATATTGTCTTGGCATTGGTTTGCCTTTCTCCTTTTTTTTTTTTTTTTTACTGTTTTATAGAACCCCCTACTTTGGGGTGAGGTCACTGATTAAAAAAATGACAAGACATTCGATGGTGCTGATTCTAGGACACAGACCAGCATCAGGAAGAACTGAGATAAAGACAACATTGAAATGACAGGCTAAAATCATGTGTATAATATAGTATATCTAGGCTACATATAGATTTGGGAATTAGACTGCCTGGATCTGAAGCTTGGTTCTGCCATCATTAGGTATGTGACCGTAGACAAAGTATTTAAATTCTCTGTGCTTCAGTTTCTTCATCTATAAAATGTGAACAATGACAGTACTTACATTATAAGGATTATTATGAGCATGAAATAAGTTCAAACAGATGAAATACTTACAATAGTGTCTAATACTTGGTAAGCATTAGATGAATATTAACTATTATATTTCTCTCCCTTTTTTTTTAACTTTTTAATGTTAAATGAGAGACAGAGACAGAGCATGAGTGGGGGAGGGGTAGAAAGACTGGGAGACACAGAATCCTAAGCAGACTCCAGGCTCTGAGCTATCAGCACAGAGCCCGATGCGGGGCTTGAACCCACTAACTGTGAGATCATAACCTGAGCCAAAGTCGGATGCTCAACCGAATGAGCCACCCAGGCACCCCTATAATTATATTTCTCTTTATGTGAACACAGATCAAATGGATAATAAAAATAGCTGCTCTATCCTTCACATTTTCATAAAGCTTCATGATTTACAAAAACATTTAAAATAGAGTATCTTGTATATTTCCCAACAACCTAATGATGTATAAGCATTACCATCCCTCCTAATAAAGGAAGAAATAAAGCTTCAGAGATGACAGATGCCTCCCTTCTGATCAAGGGCTTCTATCGATATACCACAGTTGCTTCCAAGTTTTGGAAGCAGGGCCTGGGTGGCTCCATCAGTTAAGTGACTCTTGATTTTGGTTCAGGTCATGATCTCATGGTTCATGGGTTCAAGCCCCACATGGGGCTCTGTGCTGACTGTGCGGAGCCTGCTTGGATTCTCTCTCTCTTCCCCTCCCCCACTTGTGCTTGCTCTCTCTCTCTCTCTCTCTCTCTCCCGCTGAAAAATAAATAAACTTTAAAAAAAAGAAAGGAAAAGAAAATTCTAGGAGGCTCATGGGACTTTTTGTCTTTTATCATAATGGCTATATGATATCACTTAATTATTTGGGCAAATCACATATTTCTTTCTGAGCCTTTCTTTCCTTACAGTAAAATGGTGACAATGCCACTTAATCTGGAAGTATGTTAATGAAGACCAAACAACGGAAAGTAAGTAAAAGGCCCAGAAGGGACTGCCTAGTATATAGGAGACAATGAATTTAACTCTCTGTTTTTCCCACCACTGGCAAAATAACTACAAACAGATCAGCACCAGCTTTTATTTTAGTCCCAGGGTAGGTTTCTTCATGGGATCTAGGCACCACATTGCAAAGAACCTGAATCTGCCATTCAATAATCAGCAGCAGTCCAAGAAAAGGCCTTGAATAATCTGTCCCCTTCAACACGCGTCTCCCTCTTGAGGCATGCTAGTTTTATAAGGCTCTTACCGGCTGGATGAACCAGGCTTCAGGCTCAGACAGCCGACTTCTCAGTGTTGAATTGTCATCCTAACCAAGTGACTGCCTCATGATTTGACTTCTCAGGTCAATTTTCCTTCAAAAAAGGAGGTAGGTCTGCTTCTTGGTGGTATCTGATCTGCTTGGCAATTGAAGTTTCCACCTCCATTAACTCTGTTTTATGCAGATTATGAGCATGTAGCGTGTGTGAGCCATTTCTGCTGAGACGGCTCTCCCTGGATGTCATTATAAAATCTCTGGGGACCTGGGAGCCTGAGGACCAGGCCCTGATTTCCAGGGTCCATACCTTACCTTGGTTCCATTCCGACTCCTCTATCAGGTGATCTATTGCAATAGTTTCCTAACTAGACTCCTGCCTTCTCTCTGACTTCAAGTCTGTTCTCCCTTTTCAACAACTCCCATTTTCTAAAGGATAAAGTCTACACTGCTTAGCAGGATATACAAGGCTGGTATGTTTCACCTTCCACTACCCACCACGTCATAGCCTTCCCTCTAGCTATCTCGAGCTAACAGTTTATCAAACACACCACACTTTTCGTGCCTCCATTTGTCCGGGCATCCCCTTATCAAATTGGTGAGCTCTTTTTAACCTCTGATCGTCACTCAGACATCATCTGCGCTCCCATTTGTTCAACAAATGTGCAAATATGTGTGCCAAACAGCAGGTTCAATGCAAAATAAAAGTACGTGCTTTGTGTCAGCAATGTGCTCAAGAATCATCTCCCTTAATTCTCATAACAACTTTGTGAAGTTACAAGGGTGCACACTCCCACATCTGAAAACTCTTGGGGGCCAGATGTTTCAGAATTCAGGGTCTTGCAGACTTTAGAACAGCAATGGAGTTGCTGTATATGACACTGCAGCCTCCATGGGGAATATCTCATAAAGGCCCTGAAATTTCTGTAGCCTAATGTGTAGTCTCCCTAGACGAGAGGAAATAAAGACTAAATGGGCAGGTCAAGTCTACCAAACTACCAAACTGGTAGGTTTTGCTACCCAAATGAGTTCAGGTCAGGTCATATTTTGCTACTAAGTTTACTAGGGAAAAAACAAAACAAAACAAAAGCAACAACAACAAAAACTTTGAGATTTCAAAATTACAAATAAGTGATTGTGGGCCTGTACCACTACTGTCATGCTTTACAGATGAAGAAAGTGGGACTTGGAGAGAGGGGATCATTTGTTTGAGATTTGGAGGAGCAGAGGTTCAAATCAAGGCAGTGTCACTCCAAACCTTGTGCTTCAAATATATGAGTTCTGGTCTTGCCTTCCAGACCCGCCTTTTCTGATCCCTCCCACTGACAGCAGCTCCCACTGGGCTTGGGACACCCAGACTTTATGACTGCTCTTCCCTTTCTGGGTTCTAATGGCTGCTTTATGTGCCTTGCTTCCTCACTAGACTGAGTTTCTAAAGGTCAGGGATTTTGTACCTGCATCCGTGCTTTTCCAGTCCCTGAGCCGAGGTAGCACCTCTATAAATATTTGCTGAATTTGACTAAAAGCTTTACTCAGGAACCAAGGAGAGAAGGTAATATTAGAGCTATGAGAAGTCATAAGATTATCAATGTCTGGCTTTGAGGGCTCCTGGGTGGCTCAGTCAGCTGAGCTTCTGACTCTCGATTCGGCTCCGGTCATGGTCTCACAGTCATGAGATCGAGTCCCACGTCGGGCTCTGCACTGACAGCGTGTAGCCTGCTTGGGATTCTCTCTCTCTCCCTCTCTCTCTCTATTCCTCCCCCACTCATGCTCACGTGCTTTCTCTCTCTCTCTCTCTCTCTCTCTCTCTCTCTCAAAATACATAGATAGACATTAAAAAAATAAATGTCTGGCTCTGTCACAAACTATACAATGCCACATAAAGAGTTAGAGGTGTAGATTTTACATGTTGAGCTGAACCCGGTAATTCTTTCCCAGCGTAACTAGCAACAGCATTCCCATCCTTTCTTTCCCACTATAGACCACCCGCCATGACACATTCACACGCCACACATTCCCCACCATATACACGTACACACTCACACACTCATCAGACTTCCAGACTTCTAGCATGAAGAAAGTACCTTTCCGTAGAACATTAGTTTGGTCAGAATATTCTACATATGTAGGAATTTGCTCCACAATATACAGAGTGTCACTGTCAAGGCTGTACTTTGGCTTTATCTTCTTCAGGTCCAGAACCATGTATTGATTGTTGTAGGTGCCTGAAATATTGGGAGACACGAAGCAGAATGTGAATGTGACTCTACTGGTTAATTCAAAATCTAAACATATGTACATGTCTAAAAGCTATTCTCTCGGGCCACTCACCAGAGTTGTACTTTGAAAAGATCTCTGCCCACTGCCTGCCACCATTTGCCATCATATTGGCCACACGGACCCTTTGCCACGCCAGGAGAGACTGGGGTACCACAAGCTTCAGTAGGGTTTTATTATACACACTATTTGTGGTCTGTAGCAATATCAAGCCACTGCTAAGAATGTAAAAGTCATCCAGAGACTCCAAAAATCCTACAGGAGAGAGAAATACACAAATCAGCGTACGTATGCCTGGTATATTCAACCCGACGTCATTAGCACAGCGCTTTGCGTACACGATGCATTTTGCAAAGAGTATTAGTTATAATGATCCTTATCTGTAGCAGGCCTCCCCTAGGTTGGACTCACCTCTGTGACAGTTATTTAACAGTTGCTTATAAAGATGCCAGTGAACCTCTGGCCTTAGATTCTCTACTGATAATTTTTTATTTTATAATTTGAACGATAAAAATATATTAAATCAGGACTATTCCAATTTTCAAAAATGATAAATAGAAATAGATCCCCACTAACTAGGATTTTGCAGAACTTTTAACTAGGGAGGGATATTAATGGGGTTCATTGTTGGATAATAAGATTATGGATGCCTTCTTTCTTCTCTTTCTGCATTTCTGTATTTTCCAAATTTTACCTCGTGAGTCTACATGAGTTTTATAAATAGGAAAAACATCTATACTTACGTTGGTAAACATGGTTTTAAAATAGGATCTTGACACTTGGGTCAGTCACTGCTTTTTATAAAAGGTGGCAGCAATACGGGAAAATCAGTGAAGCCACAAGTCTTTTTGAAAGGTCTGTTTTTCGCTTTATGCTTTGATAAGTGTGGTAGAAATCAAAGAATATCAGACCCAGCTATAACAATGGGAGAGAATATACTGTCACCAGCCACCAGTTGTGATGGACGAATTGTCAGTGGTGAAGAAACATCAGAGAAGGTCCCCGGTGAGAGAGTTAGAAGGAACCGAGGTAAATATCTCCTCTGGTGTTTTCCAAACTCCCATAGGGAGAGTGGAAATTTTGGGAGGCAGAGGCAAAAACAAACAAACAAACAAAAAAAACCATTAGAAAATACAGTTGGCCAAAGAAGACATACAAATGGCCAACAGATGCATGAAAAGATGCTCAACATCACTCATCATCAGGGAAATGCAAATCAAAACTATAATGAGATATCATCTCACACCAGTCAGAATGGCTAAAATCAAAAACACAAGAAACCACAAGTGTTAGTGAGGATGTGGAGAAAAAGAAACTCTCACGCACTGTTGGAATGCAAACTGGTGCAGCCACTCTAGAAGACAGTACGGAGGTTCTTCAAAAAGTTAAAAATAGAACTACCCTATGATCCGGTAATCTCACTATAGGATATTCACCCAAAGAATACAAAAACATTAATTCGAAGGGACGTATGCACCCCTGTGTTTATTGCAGCCCAAATGTGCATCAATAGATGAACGGATAAAGAAGTGGTATATATACATACAAGGGACTATCAGCCACAAACGAGAATGAGATCTTGCCATTTGCAACGACAAAGATGGAGCTAGAGTGTATTATGCGAAGTGAAATAAGTCAGTGAAAGAAAGACAAATACCATATGCTTTCACTCACATGTGGAATTTAAGAAACAAAACAAATGAACAGAGTGGGGTGGTGGGAAGAGACAAACCAAGAAACATTCTCTTAACTATACAGAACAAACAGACGGTTACCAGAGGAGAGGTGGAGGGGCGATGGGTGAGATAGATGATGGGGATAAGAGTATACTTACCTTACTGAGCACTGAGTAATGTATGGATCACTACATTGTACACCTGAAGCTAATATAATATAATATAATACTGTATATTCACTACACTGGAATTAAAAAAGAAGAAAATATAGTTGGAAATTCGTTTATTCACTCAACGAACAAGCTATCGTGCCTCCGCTTTAGGCCTGGTAGGATTAGGTAGGGTGCAACGAAATAATGGGATCACTTGAGGCTAAAGATAAGCCTTCAGAGCTGCAGTGGGAGTCCGAAAGCCTACATTTTAGTTCCCTGCTTCACAACTAGCAAATTTGGCACTTCTCATTTAGCTTCTCCGTTCCTTATTCCCTTCCTCTGATAACCTGGGACTAAGTGATCAGCGCTAACAGAGTATCTTTAATTTCTGGAAATCTCCAAGTAGAAAAGTTACATGATGAGAGCAGTGTCCAACCAGCTCATAATGAACCTCCACAAGGCTGTCATTAGCCTATACAGAAGTTTGCATAACAGAAGTTTGCACACTCCAGGTGCTTAATGAGTGGATGCCACACTTGAATGGACTTTAATGGGCAAAACTCCTCTTGGTAGATACAGCCTAGACATTGGATGCATGGCTTCACAAGCAAAGTGTGGGATGGATTTCAATGACCATTCATTCACCTCCTAAGCTGGGGTCATTTTGCAGTGTGCAAACTATACAACCACACCTGGCATTCTCGGGTAAGCCCTCTGGTACCGAACCTCCATAGGGTGGAAGGTTGTACTTCTGGCCTAATAAACTTATGAATTCACTCCTTGTAGCAACCTCCATGAACACAAGAGGGCAGGCATTCTTTAATATGCATGAGTGACTGACTAGTACTAACACGTAAGGAGCAGTGGTTCATTCAAGAGCAAGACTTTATTAAAGATGGAAAAATGTAGGCTTCCCAGAGTTCTGGAACAAAGAGAATGAACTGGCTTGCACCACAACTCTAGTTAAGAAGGTTAATTCTATAGTTTGGAGTTTAAGATAAAATAAAAAGGAAAAGGCTGAGTGGGAACAAAGCCCTAAAACATGACAAGAGAAACAAATGTTCTTTGACAATGTAAAATCATATTCTTGCTTTTATCTGCCATTAGCAGCTTTGAAAGGCAGACTATTTTAAATCAGGAGAAACTCAAGTGTGAAAGTCAGCCAGCAAATAACATTTCGTAGGAAGCTTACTGCTGAATTTAATTAAGAAATCAAAGGGGACCCTGACAGTTAATAAATCTCAGGACTTAAAACAAAAATCGCTTGAATCACAAAAATAAACAGTGACCACTACCCTCTGATGCCATTTAGACCCATTGGTTAGCACCACCCAGAAAAATGTACCCTTATTGTCCCGTCAGGTGCATTTAAAGTGTGCCCATTCCCATATTGCATTAATTAACTGCTCCAAAGCTCCAGACCAAACATACTCATTTTTTCCAGAAGAGTAGAATCAGTGTTGACCAAGAACATAAATAACCTCCAACTCAGCATCAGTAGTCTGGATCGTGCTGGATTTCTTCACCCCCTCCCCCCACATTCTCTGCAATGTGACTTTGTAGCATCTCCCATCAAAAGATGTCTGGGTCCCCAGATCCTAGATCTGGGCTGGATTTAGCACTTACTTCGGCTAACGGAATGTGCCAATTCTGAGTCTAGGCCTCAAGAGACCTTGCACATTTCTGCTTACTCTCCTGTAACCTTGTTACTCCTGTATATGAGAGACCGGGTGGAGGAGGACCGACCCTCTCAGCCAAGGCCAAGTTCTAGCCGGCCAACCCCCAAATGTGCAAGGGAGTTCTTCCAAGGTCAGCAGAACTGCCCACCCCCGCCACAGACAACCACACATGCATGAATGTGACCAGCTGAGTTGTCTAGAAAGAGCCACTTAGCTGACCTGTGGACTCAAGAGCAATACTAATCACAAATTGTTTCCAGCCACAAAGTTTTAGAGGTTATTTTTTTCCACAGAAAAAGCAAACTGATACAATAACTATCCGATTACACAATATATTTTGTTTTGAAATGTCTTACTGCCCTTTGATTTAACACAGGTGGCTGTGACCCTGTGGGAACTCTCTTTTCCCTCTTTTTTTTTTTTCTTTTAAGAAAAAAACAAAATAACAACTTTGTATCATGGTCAGCCTCTCTGCTCAGCTTCTTCCCACTGCTGAAGAGGGACGGTTCTCAGCCCCAGCTCGGCTCTCTGCCTTCTCTAAGCCAGTGCGATAATCAGTCAGTAAATTACTGCCCATCACACACGGACTATATCCCATGCACCACGCAATAATTCCCAGCTCACAGACTGTATCAGAATCTCCTCAGGAGCTTTCCCAAAAGGCTCACGCCCAGACTGCCCTCCCTGCTCCCCTCGCCTGCCCTCAGAGGCTCCACCAGAACCCCTGCTCCAGGGTTGCTGCCTGAAGCAGGAGACCCCTCCTTCCCCACTCTCAGGAAGGGAAGCCGGTGGGGCTCTCTCATATCCCAGGACACAAAAGCCCTCAGCCATTTATTTTGCCTACTAAACAATGGCCTCAGTCTTTCCCCCCCTTCCAGAATGGCATTTAGTGAGAAGCAATCTCCGCTTCTTCCAGCGATTATCGTTCAGTCAACGAAGTATTTATTTGAGCACATTTCTGCCTAATCCTGCAGGAGGAATGTGATCAATGGAGGAGTCACACTATCGTATATTCAAGCACATGAAGGCGGTACTGTGGGGTCTGAGCATCCTGCAGTGGTCCACATACAGCAATTGGTAGGTCTCTTAAAGATTATTTACAGTGACTATAAAAAGTTGGCTTTGGGGGCCCTGGGTGGCTCTGACGGTTAAGCGTCTGATTCCGGCTCACGTCATGATCTCATGGGCTCGTGAGTTCGAGTCCCATGTCTGGCTCTGGGCTGACCGCTTGGTCAGAGCCTACAGCCTGCTTTGGATGCTGTCTTCCTCTCTCTCTGCCCCTCCCCTGCTCACGCTCTGTCTCGCTCTGTCTCTGTCTCTCAAAAATAAAGAAACGTTAAAAAACTAAAAAAAAATTTTTTTTAAAGAGGTCAGCTTTATATTTAATCAACATTCTGTTATCCACATCAAAATGAAATGTTTTTCTTCAACAATGAATTATCTTATTTACTTTATATTAATTTGTTTACTGTTTTCTTTTCCATCTATCCCATAGCATGTAAGCTCCATCAGGGCAGGGACTTTTTCTGTCTTGTTCACTCCAGCACCAAGAAGAGGATTTGACACATAGTAGGTGCTCAATAAATAACTGTTAAATCTAAGGAAGAAAGAGAAGATAGTAGTGACTAACATTGACTGTGTACCTACTATACACCAGATACCTTGCTTTAGAAGGATGGATACCATCATTTGACCTTCACAAAAAGAGGTCTTCGATGAGCTCTTTTTAAAAGTACACAGCTATTATGGGGTGCCTGGGTGGCTCAGTTAGTTAAGCACATGACTTCAGCTCAGGTCATGATCTCACAGACCGTGGGTTTGAGCCCCGTGTCAGGCTCTGTGCCGACAGCTTGGAGCCTGGAGCCTGCTTCAGATTCCGTGTCTCCCCCTCTCTCTCTGCCCCTCCCCTGCTCACATTCTCACTTTCTCAAAATGTTAAAAATAAAATAAAATATGCATCTATTTAAAGCTAATAAACAGCATTTTCAGGAATAAATCTGAGATTGACTTTCAACACATGCCTTTCCCACTGTACCTGAAGCCTGACAAATGTGACAGAACAGGCATGTACTCATGCAAATGGCAACAACACCGTTTAACACACGCAATGGAGCAACTGTAGTAGAAACAATGAAAAAGAAAGTGAGTCATGGGGAGTTGCAGGCTTAAGCAAGGTGGAGTAGGGGACAATCACCTTATGAAAACCATGGAAAGTAACATAGAGTTTTTAGAAAGATAGAAGGGAGGAAGTTTCCTGAGCAAGATGGAGAGGGACAGGTATGGCCTGGGTGAAGACATCAGCGTCCTGGGTTGGTGCCAGAGAACAAAAGAAAGGCACTTAAGAAAACAGAAATGAAGTGTTGCAAAATCTATCCACCATGCTTCGGAATACGTGCCCTCATTCTACTTTTATTTCTTTTCCTCCCTTGATGCTACTTCTTTTTTTTTTTTTTTTAATTTTTTTTTAACATTTATTTATTTATTTATTTTTTTAGAGACCGAGAGAGACAGAGCATGAGCAGGGGAGGGGCAGAGAGAGAGGGAGACACAGAATCCGAAGCAGGTTGCAGGCTTTGACGCATCAGCATAGAGCCTGACGTGGGGCTCGAACTCATGAACCGCGAGATCATGACCTGAGCTGAAGTCGGACACTTAACCGACTGAGCCACCCAGGTGCTCCTGATTCTACTTCTTAAAAGGCAGAAGACATAAATCTTGGCCTATATTAATTCGCAGATTGTATATATTTCGGCTTTAAGACTAAAGTATCTGAGATAAAAGAGGTAACATGAAATTGGCAAAAGTAATTATAGTGCACTAAGTTGGCAATTTTGTACCTTAGGAAAGTAAATAACCTTATGGACTATGAGGGAGGCAACTACATTTTCTTGGAACTTTGAGACCATCCTTTCTTATTCCTGTGCACCTACTTTCAAGTACTTGAGCTTAGTACGAGAAAAGGCTGAGCAAAGTCTGTGCGGCAGACCAGTAGAGCCACCAGAGTCTCAGTGGATGGGCTTGGATCCAGGATGTTAGAACCACCCGGTGTGATTGTTACAAATGCTTCAGCCCAGACCACCTGAATAAGAAGTTGATGGACGGCACTTTGGAATTTGCAATTTTAGCCAGCTCCCCTGGGGATTTTAAGCCTAAGGGGGGGTGCGCGGGTGGTGATGGGATGTCTGGGTGTTATGCAAAGTAGGAATGCCTGCAGGCTTGGTGAGACACAGAGTATTCCAGAGAGCCTCGTGTCTGGATGATTAAACTGGAAGACTCAGCTTCTTAGGAATCACTGTTACTGGAATCCTCGATTAAGACTCTGAATGGATTCCAGCTTTTGTTCAGTGAAGAGCTCCACCCACATGGTAAGAGCCTTTGAGGGTCTTTGAGCTCCTGGCTTTTTTTCCGTTTTAACCATTTAACTTAAAAGCACACTGAACAAGGCACCCGGGTGGTTCAGTCGGCTAAGCCTCTGACTCTTGATTTAGGCTCAGGTTCCGACTTCACAGTTGTGGGATGGAGCCTCGTGTCGGGCTTTATGCTGACAACCTGGAGCCTGCTTGGGATTCTCTCTGCCTTTCTCCTGCTTGCACTCTCTCGCTCTCAAAATAAATACGCATTCTTAAAAAAACTCTTTTAAAAAGCACACTGAACCATTGTTGAAATAACAACAACAACCAACAATAGATATTTAAAAGTCATATATATTGTGTTTGAACTCAGTCTCCAGCCAGGTCTAGTGATTTTGAGTATGTTATTTAACTTTTCTGAACACGTTTTTTTTCTTTTTTCTTTGGAAATGCAGATACAATACCCTCCTTTGTTAGGTTTTCATGACAGTTCAATGACATCACACAGACGAAATGTTCAGCACAGTGTCAGTCACATTGGCAGGCTCATAAGTAGGAAATAAACAAATACTGTTTTTTCTTTTTATTTCAATAACAAGTTGAGCACAAACAAGTTAATAGTAGTTTAGTTAAAACTTGGGTGCTGCCTAAATCCCATAAAACTAGTTAGGGTCTGGGGCACCTGGGTGGCTCAGTCGGTTAAGCATCTGACTTGATTTTGGCTCAGGTCGTGGTCTCATGGTTCGTGAGATCGAGCCCTGCATCTGTGCTGCCAGTGGAGAGTCTGCTTGGGATTCTTTCTCTCTCTCTCTCTCTGCCTCTCCCTCATGCTCTCTGTCTCTCAAAATAAATAAACTTAAAAAAAAAAAAACCAACTAGTTAGGTCCTATACATGTCATTTATAATCAGGGTGGCCACAAAAGAGTGGCTTCAAGGTCCAGCTCTGCGCTAAACATCGGGAATGCATATGAAATGCCTTGATAACAATTCCTAAATATCTTGGACTCCTGCTTTCAAATCAAAGATGTAAAAAGGAGAGCAGTACTAGAGAGAAGATGATGTTTTAGGCAGCCCCCACCTCCACCTTTTACTTGGCTTACCCCTCTCTCCCCCTTGCAGTTCCTGCTATGTCCACATGGGAATACATCATCCATTATCTATTGTCTCTCACCTTTTCTTTTTTCTTCCCATTCTCCTTTTTCCCTTCCCTTCTTTCCTTCTTTCTTCCTTCTCAGCTTCCATAAATATTTAGTCAATGATTACAACGTGCAATGCCATGTGTTGCCTCTGGGGCCACAGGGTGAATGTGGAATAAATGAATATTTATCGAATATTTATTGAATTAATGAAGAAATTATGCATCGGGTCCTGGGGCAGCTTGAAGGAAAGACAGCTTACTCATAACAGAATTAAACAAGAAAACAAGAACAAAAACAAAAACACAAAGATATGTGGAAAGTCTCCAAATTTGGGGAAATTAAACAATATACTTCCAAGTAAGTCATTGATTAAAGAAATTATGTGAGAAATTATAAAATATTCTAAACTGAATGAAAATGAAAACAAAACATACTAAAATTTGTCAGATGCACTGAAAGGAGTGTTTAGAAGGAAATTTATAGTCTTTATAAATTTAATTCATATAGTAGAAAGGAACAAAGATAAAAATCAATTATCTGAGATTCTACCTTAAGAAGTTAGAAAAAAAAAATTAAGTGCAAAGCAGAAAAGAGAAAATGATAAAGATAAGAATGGAAATCAGTGAGAAGGAAAAATGAGCAAACAATAGGAAAGAAATCAATGAAAATAAAATCTGGTTATTGGAAAATATCAATAAAATTGACACACCTCAGGGTACAGCAAATACAAAAAAGATCATACATGATTAAAGGGACTTAGCTACAGATCCTACAGATAATAAAAGACTCATAAAAAGATTATAAATAGCTTTATGTCAATAAACAGAATAACCTTAAGAAATTAACAAGTTCTTTGAAAGACAAATTTTTAAAACTGGTTCAAGAAGAATTAGAAAACCTGAAAAGTCCTTTATCAACAAAAGAAACTGAACTCATTGTTAAAAACTCTCCAACAAAAAAACCCATGTTTAGATGGTTTAACTGATGAGTTCTATTAAAAATTTAAGAGAAAAAATATTACCACTCCAACACAAACTCTTTCAGAAAACATAGAAGAAAAACATAATTCCAAACTCAGATTATAAGGACAGGCTTACCATGATACCAAAACTATCACAAGAAAACCATAGACAATATCTCTCATGAATGTAAATGAAAAAATTCTTGACAAAATATTAGTAAGTTGAATAAAAAATAAAAAGAATAATATGACTAAGTGGAGTAAACCCCAGGAGTGCCAAGTTGGTTTCATATCTGAGAGTCAATCAATGGAACTTAACACATTAATAAAGGAGAAAAATCATATGATCATTTTAATGGAAGCTGAGAATGTCACAAAAATGCATTAAACAAAAACATTCAACAAAATAGGAAGAGGGGAAATCCTTTTTAAACTTATAAAGACTATCTCCAAAAACCTACAGCCAACATCACACTTTATGATAAAAGACTGACTATGTCTCCCGTAAGATCAGGAACTAGACAAGGATTTCTATGCCACTTCTAGTCTACATTGTCCTGGAGGTCTTAGTGCACTCACGCAAGAACACAAAGACACCCAAGGGAAGTTATGCAGAGATGGCATGATTATGTATACAGAAAAATCCCAAGAAATCTACAAAAAAAGTTGTTAGAACTGACAAGTGAATTTAGAGAAGTCTTAGGATACACAGGAAATATATAAAAATATGTTTCTATATTGGGGAGGTTTTAAAATGTCCACAAATTCTTGAACACTCTTCCCTTTAAAAGATCGATTCTGATGTCCTTTCCTTGTGTGTGGGCTGATCATACTAATGTGCCTCTAAAGAATAGAACGTGGTGGAAGTAACAATAGATGACTTCTGAGACTAGGTCATAATAGGCATTGCTGCTTCTGTCTTGTTCTTTTGGATCACTTGGTCTGAGGCAAGCCAGGCATCTCGTCATGAGATTACTGGAGCAGTCTTGTGGAGACGCCTAAGTAGAGGGGAACCAATGTCACCTTGTCAACCACGTAAGTGAGTCACCTTGGAAGTGTATCCTCTAGCTTCAGTTAAGCTATCATGGATTTCAGCCCCTCACTCTTTGAGTCTTCGGCAGAAGCCCCAGGTATAGAGAAGTAGAGACAAGCCATCCTCACTTGTGCCCTAATCTAAAGTCCTGCTCCACAGAAACCATGAGACCTGCTGCAAAGGCCTATTTGTGTCGCAGAGCAAGATTCTCAAAAGCCTTTGTGAGGGCCGGGCCCGGCCTTCCTCAGAGAACTGCGGAACACGAACACGAGGGACAGAAACTGCAGGGGGTGAGGTGACTGCCCAGGGGGCCAACACTGGAGCCACACACAGTAAATTCACTTGTTGCTTCCTCTTTTGCCCTCAGGAAGCAGGGCCGTGCCAGTGAGAACAAGGCGAAAGCAGAGTTCTACATACATGCATAAGCTTGAGGGTAAGAGCAGCCTTCGATAGCCTAGAGCCCTGAACACATGCTGTGTCTAACATGAGGGCCACCTCAAATCATCATGTCGCTAATATTCTGTCAGCTTGGTCATGCAGAAAATATACCATGAGGGCCAACAGGAAGGATCTCCTCACCAGGACTACCTCATAGGCCTGAGTCCCAGAGCTCCTCATGTTGATGAGCACCATCTTTTTTTTTTTTTATTTATTTATTTATTTATTTATTTATTTATTTATTTATTTATTTTTGGGACAGAGAGAGACAGAGCATGAACAGGGGAGGGGCAGAGAGAGAGAGACACACAGAATCGGAAGCAAGCTCCAGGCTCCGAGCCATCGGCCCAGAGCCCGACGCGGGGCTCGAACTCACGGACCGCGAGATCGTGACCTGGCTGAAGTCGGACGCTTAACCGACTGCGCCACCCAGGCGCCCCGAGCACCATCTTGTTGCACCCACATATAGGTAGAGGGAGAGGGGAGGAGCTCTCATAAAAGGGACATCCAAGGACCAGGACCCACATGGGTTCCTGTCTAAGCTTAGCCCCACCTGGATGGCTCTGCTCATCTGGCTAGTACTGGGCACTAGAAGGATATTTTGAAAATTTCTGGAAAACACAAGGGACACAGGCCAGTGCCGGGATATCCCAGTACTGCCAACTTGGCTGTTCTTGGGGCACTGGAGAGGGACTTAGAAAAGTTTGAGGAAGGCACTTCAAAGCTGGGACATCACTCACCTGGGCCTAAGGGTACTACTGAGGTTTATCGGTACCTAGCATACTTGTGGGGTACTTTTGGCTTTCTCAGGAAATTTTATGTTAGTATCTTCAGCTGAAATAATTTCCCCAAAGGTAAAGGAAATTCCTACTCAGTTTTTAAAAAACAGTCTGAAAAAGTATGAAAGTATCAAGTGACCAAGTCACCTAATCCTTTCTAGATTAACACGGGGGTTATTATTTAATTTGTTTCCTTGACATGACGACCTCCAGTTTTACAGAGTCACCTGGAGCTCTTGTGAACACAGAGCATGGGACTGACTTAGATTAAGATTGGTTTAGATTAAGGCTGAGGGTGCTGGGTTATTACTGTTCCTTCTATTCTTCTCGGCTGGAGTACAGCTCTGGGAGTGCCCTTCTGACAATTCTCAGTAGGTCAATGCCCCTCAAAGATTCTGGCTAGGACAGTGGGAGCACACAGAAATCCATGAATTGCTATAGTAATTCAGCAGTCATTTTTGATACTGTTTTCTTCTTGAAGATGGATATCAGTCTTCCATGCACCTATTTACTGACCATCTAAAAAACATTACGTGGCTTGAGTCACCTCGGACTTCGAAATGTCCTGTCGGCAGACTCTCTCGTCCTCTCTCGTGGACCAGGTAATTCTAAAATGCAAGTCTACGAACGTCACTTCTACCCCTCATCACTTTAATGGTCTTGAATTGTCCCCCATTCCCTCTTTCTGGCCTTCTCCACTTTTTTTTCTTGCCTACAGGCCTTTATACATGCTGTCTGTTCCACATGGAACGTCATCCCCCCATTGTCCCCATTTGCTGGCTAACTTACATTTGTCTTTGTGCCTCAACTTCCATTTTACTTTCTCTTGGAAGCTATCTCAACCTCTCCAAACTAGTCCTCCCTAGTATTACACAAACCACACTTTAATGGGTTTTTAAAAATGTGTCTCTTTCACCAGAATGCAAATTTTGTTAGAATAGGATCTGTATCTGCCCTGTTTCTCATCATACATACTTTGCCTAACACGGCAATTTCATAGAAAATTGTAGATGAATAAGTAAATTACATAATGTTTACAACTTGATGAAGTAAGCCTTTATATTAGTCTCATCCTACAGATAAAAAAAGCTGAGGCTCGCCAAAGTGAAATAGTTGGATTTTGTACGTTGTGGAAGTTTAGCAGTTGTCTGAGGTCTACCATTTTCCTTTTTGGAAACCTCAAAACAAAAAAAAATGTCTTTGTGTCTTGAAGCTTTAGTGTTTTCCATGCCAATCATCTTGGTGGTCACTTCTACAGAATTGGGCAAAGGTGTCATGATATAGTGTAAAAGTATGGATAGGTGCATTTGAATTCTTCAGAGTTATTTGTATCTTTAGGATCATGGTATCTGTACCATCCCAGTTACGGTCATGTTTAACATGTGCCTCAGCCAAGTCACAAATATTTCATGACTTGCTATTTCTGTTCTGTCTCAGTAATTCTTAATATCCTTGCTCATATCACGAAAGCCTCCATGACCTAAGTGACACCACACTCCTAATCCACTCAATCTCCTCCACCAAAAACAACAATAAACAAAACAAGCCACCGAGCTTTGTTCTGGCATGAAGTTCCGGGCAAAGTTTAGCTCCATATGTATTGGATGAATCCAATGCAGCTGATCCATCAGTTGAACAATTCTTTGTTATAGAAATAAGATCCTACACGTTTTTCATGTTTTCTGTTGAGAACAAAACTGTCCAGTTAAAGAAAATATGAATCACTTTGCTATACAAGCTCCTGTAAAAAACGTTGGGGTCAAAAAAAAAAAAAAAGTATTGTTTTCTCTCAGTTTAAATGCTCTAAAAAATCTCTATTATCTATGTGTTCATCTATTCTGGAAAGATATGTACATATATGCAAATGTCAACAGAGTTATACATTTTATAGGAAATTCCTCCATTTCCTTCCCCATCACTACCTTTGGAATCCAGGATTGTTAAGACTACAGAGAAACACTATTCTGTAGACATTTTGAAGCAGTGCAGGTAACATCTGAACATTGCATTTTATTGCAAGTAAGAAGAAGAATATGAATATTTGACTAGCCTCAGTCTCTTGCTGTCCTTAAATTTCAGTCTAAAGGAACACAAAGAATCAAAACACGGTCTGTCTCCAAGAGAGGAGTCCCCAGTCCCCCTCAGTACTAAAAAAATTAAGCAAGCAATGACAAAGAAGAAACCGAAGTGTCTTCAAAGGAAGGATGAGGTGATAAGGACAGAAAAATATTGTTATGCCACTGATCAGAATTCCTAATAGGAAGGTATTAATGCCAAGAACAATAATACCAGAAAGGGCAATAATACTCTGACAAAGGTAGATAGATAACAACCGTTGGTTGGTATAACCACTTTGTAAATTACAAGTGTGTAATTAAAGGTCAAAAGCGTCCACCTTGTATCCACGCTGGACTCTTATATGTCTGGTGAGAATTTTCCTCTTGCCTTTACCCATGATGTTCCCTGACGAGGTTGCAAACCTGCATCTGAGGGCATAATTCCCACTAGCAGACATGCTTTGTTGGGTTCACACAGTGGGTTTTATTCATTATATCCATATTTCTGTTTTCAGAAGTTGGAGGATCTGGCAACACTGACTTCCATATTGCTGGGTGACAACAGTCAGTGGGAGCTCCGCAGGTGGCCCTCTTCCAAGGGGTCTTGTGTTTGCTACAATTGTTTTCACTTTCATTTTCTTATACCACGCCCCCCCCCCTTTATTCATTTTACCTCATCCTCCTGGCCCCTTTAAGAAAGGAGCTTGTAACTCCCACTCCACAGAGGCTGTCCCTCCCGCCCATGTCCACCTGTTCAAGTTCAAGTCATCACTGACGGTTCATCGCAAGTGTCATCCTCTCTTTCCTTCCCCAGCAACCCAATGTGAGCTGACTGTCTTTTGATTACTCACAACATTCCTTGCATATTTTTTGTAGCCCACACAGTACCCAATAATATTATTATCTGTATTGTACTTATCTTGCTAGTGTAAGGATTTGGAAGCTTACACATTCATCCATCCATTCAGCAAAAATTGATTAAGGACAAGATGCCAAACACTAGCTTAAGTTCTGAGGATGTTGTGACGAATAAGAGAAAGAAACCCTCAAGGAGATGCTGAGAGCAGGATCTCTTTTGCCTATCTTGGCTTCCACTGCAGAGCCTCGGAAAGTGCCTTGTACCTCAGTTGGCATTTGTTCAACTCAATTTTTGGCACCTATTAACTGATCACACGATTCTATTAAATAAAAGCATTAGAGCTATATTTCTTCAAAAAGCATTCAGAAAATCAATCGTCATTAATGTATACCAACCCCTAAAGATTTCTTCCCCCATTCCGGTTACTCCAAATCACCAAGGTTTTATCCTGAAATAGTACTCCAAGTACTCAGATGTCCCTCGAAATTTATTTACCTGGGTAACTGCTGAAAGAGAGGCGACTACTGCTCGTGTCTTTATCATTGATGTTGAAGTCCCAGTGTTTATATATCCTGAGCATGGCTGCATACGTGTACCAGCTTGAGTGAGCAAAAAAGATGTTCTCAAATCCAGGAAGAACCTACAGCCAGAATCATAGTGAATGATGCAGAGGTATACAGATAACTGATTACAAGTGTAGGACGCATAGAGCAATTGTGTCAATTTCGCTATTCACCGCCATATTTATTATCGGGAAATATGGCCAAGAGCACAAAATTAACCTTTAATGTGCGCAAAAACAGACAGACTCTATCCTTCAAGCATCCAGAAGGGAAGACTGTGGGAGGGGGAGGGGCAGGTTCACATAGCACGGGAGGAATGGTGGAAGAAACAGAGCTAACATCATGTACTTCCAACACCCTCCATCAGTTTCTTCCTGTTCTTAACTTCTAGACAGAGGAGCCATAAGCTGATAATAGGGCTGTAGCCAGGGGTGATGAGATGTTGCCACACTTGGGCTGCCATACGGAAAAAGTCTGTGTGTTCCAGAACAAGGAAAGAGAGAGGCGGCTTTGTGTCTCACCTTAATAAGGGCAGAGCAATGTCCCATGTCCCATCTCTTAAAAACCTTCAAACTGGAATTTGTTGTGGGAGAAACTGAGGGAATCAGATCCAACAGATCTCCAATGGCATTCAGGAACTGAATCTGGAACAGGGTCATAGGCTGGGGAGAGACAAAGAATACTCTTACCAGTGATTTGTGGCAGTAGGATGCCATTTTCTAGTTTTCCCATTGTCAGGGATACCCTCGGTTATTCCTTTGCCAAGGGTCCCTAATGTAACAAATGCATTCGATTTTCTTGTAGCTTATAAAATAGCTATTATCTTAGGGTTTATAAGAGATGCTTTAGCATCTGTTTGGGTTGATACCCAAAACACTAGTGATATTTAGGGCCAAATAATTCTTTTGCGGGGGGGGTGTGCATGGTAAACTATTTAGCAGCATCCCTGGCCTCTCCCCATTAGATAGCAGTTAGCACCTTCCCAGTCTTGATCACTAAAAGTGTCTCCAGGCATTGCCAACTCTGCCCTGGAGGGACATTGCTCACAGTTGAGAATCACTGCTTTACAGCAAAATATTCAACTAAGACACTTTTTAATTTTTTTTTTGATTTATTATTTTTAAAAATTTTTTCTTAACGTTTATTCATTTTTGAGGGGGCAGAGACAGAGCATGAACAGGGGAGGGGCAGAGCGAGAGACGGAATCTGAAGCAGATTCCAGGCTCTGAGCTGTCAGCGCAGGGCCCTGTGCAGGGGTGCAACTCATGAACCTCGAGATCATGAGCCAAAGTCAGATGCTTAACCAACTGAGCCACCCAAGTGCCCCATGACGCTTTTTGATTTTGTGTGTTTAATGTAGAACTAACTGACTTGACATTTACCCCAAAGCAATGGTCAGACCTGAACGTGAACTTAGTGCTAGAGAGCCCTGCTCCGCCAAGAGTTAATCCACCAGAGTAGCCAGGGGCCGAGAATCTTACAGAAAAATTGGTTTTTAGGCGGACTTGGTGACAAGACAAACACAAATGACATTTTAACAAAAAAACAAAAGCGAAAACCAGAAACTGATTATTTGTTTATACACATATTCTCTCTCTCTTTTTTTTTTTTTGTTCTTTGACTATATAACACTTGCATTATTAAAGATTTAAAAAATTATAATGAGATTTATAGTGGAATTTTGTTGTGTTGATTTCTGTGTATATCTCTAGACTTTTTACAGTGTCTTATAGATACATTAAAAAAAATTTTTTTGTAATGTTTATTTATTTTTGAAGGAGAGAGAGAGCGTGAGCAGGGGAGGGGCAGAGAGAGAAGGAGACACAGAATCTGAAGCAGGCTCCAGGACCCGAACTGTCAGCACAGAGCCCGACGCGGGGCTTGAACTCACGAGCTGGGAGATCATGACCTGAGCCGAAGTTGGACGGTTAATCAACTGAGCCACCCAGGTGCCTCTACAGTGTCTTATAAATACATTTTTAAACACATGGTAGTGTATTACATGCTTCAGTCTTCACTTTGATTTTTCTCTCTTCATATTTTTCACTTGTTTGGGGGAATTTTCCATAATTAGATGTAAAAATCTTCCTCATTCTCTTGAACAGGACTTTAGTGAACGGATACATTATATGTTAACCAGTATTATACTGATGGGCTTTCCTGTGGTTTCTAGTCTTTTGCTATTATAAACAGTGTTACAAAAATCAATCTTGGACACATCATTTCATATGTGTGTGAGTCTTTGTGTAGGATAGATACCTAGAGGCAGTTTCGATTTTAATAAATATTGCCAAGTTGTCTACAGAGGGCTTATTTCAACAGACACTCTTACAGCCTCAACGACATATTAAACATTGAGTTTTGTTTTTTTTTTTCAATTTGATAGGTGAAAAACAGTACCTCATTCTTTTTTTTTTTTTTTTAAAGCCTATTTATTTACTTTGAGGAGTGGGGTAAGGGCAGAGAGAGAGGGAGAGAAAATCCGAAGCAGGCTCTGAGCCGTCAACACAGAGCCCAATGCACGGTTTGAACCCACGAAATGCGAGATCCTGACCTGAGCCTAAATCCAGGGTTGGATGCTCAACGGACTGAGCCACCCAGATGCCCCTTAGCAATTCTTTTGTTACGAGTGAGTGAGGCAGAGCATGTTAAAAAACGTTTGAATTTTGTTTGTGTGTGTGAACTGTTCATATGCCTTATTTATTTTTCTTATTCTTTTTCTTATCAACTTTTAGGAGTTCTTTAAATATTAGGGAGATTTGTTCATTGTTTGATATGAATTGCAAATATTATTTTCCAGTTTTTAATTTGCCTTTAATTTTTTGCCTTTATTTTTAAGAATGATATCATACTTATGAAAGGATAAAGATCATATGCACAATTTAAGAAGAAATAATGAAAAAGACCACTAATGAACCCATCTCACAGTTTGGGCAATAGAACATTAGCTGTGCCTCAGAAACCTCCAATCTCATCTCTCTCCTTCCTTATTTATCAGTAGTAAGCACTCTGGCTCATTACCCTCTTTTCTGTTACTTTATCATCTATGTACACATCCATAGACAGGTTATTTTTAAATTTGCTTGCTTTTGAGTTTGTACAAATAGAATCATATTGTGTGCATTCTTCTGCTCAACATTATTTTTTTTTGACATGTATCAATGTTGGTAGTGTGGAAACAGTTCATTCATTTTCATTCATATAAGGGTATATAGTATCGTGATATACTTATGAACATTTGGGATATTTCCAGTTTGTAGCAAAATAATGGTACTGTGAACTTTTAGTACGGGGACCCCCCCCTGCCCCCCATGGGCAAGAATGTCGTTAATCTCTGGATTTGCCAGGTTGTAGAATATGTATCATCTTTAAATGTCTTGAGTAACATCCAATTCTTTTCCAAAGCAGTTGGGACAATTTACTCAATCCAGTAGTGGTTAAGATTCCCCACTTCTGGTGTGTAATAGGATGTCATTGAGGTTTTAATATATATTTCTTTGAAATTAAGCATTTCTCCACATGCTTATGGGTCATTTTGGTTTCCTTTTCTGTGAAATTCCTGCTGATAATTTTGCCCACTGCCCATTTTTCAATTGGGTATTTTCTTTTTAAAAATTTATTTGTTCTTTGTGTATTTCAGATACAAATCCTTTGCTGGTTAAATGTATTTCAAATGTTTTCCCTTGGTTTGTAGCTTATCTTTTCCCTTTCTATATAGTGTGTTCTGATGAAAAGAAGTTTATTTTAATTAGCTGAATTTATATTTTTCTTCACAGCTAGTGCTTTTTTGCTTTGTTTGAGATGCTGTTGTTTGCCCTAAGTCATAGTCTCCTAGGGGATGATGCTCAGTGCTACGGGGTCAATGCTATTCTCACTATTTCTAAGCCTTTTCAAGGGGCAAAGCAAGAAACTATGGGTTTTTTTTTAAGGAAGCTAAAAGTAATGATTTCCTACCTATACAACTTTAAAAACTACAAGGTCTTGGGGCGCCTGGGTGGCTCAGTCGGTTGAGTGTCCGACTTCGGCTCAGGTCATGATCTCGCGGTCCGTGAGTTCAAGCCCCGTGTCGGGCTCTGTGCTGACAGCTCAGAGCCTGGAGCCTGTTTCAGATTCTGTGTCTCCCTCTCTCTGACCCTCCCCCATTCATGCTCTGTCTCTCTCTGTCTCAAAAATAAATAAACGTTAAAAAAAAATTAATATAAAAACTACAAGGTCTTGACTTCACTGATTTTTCTTATGCTGAAAATCTTGATAGTCAACATAGTTATTTGTTTTATAAATATATTTGCTTTATAGTTAGTTACTATATCTAACTGTATCAAATTTCAAAATGACAACATCAATATTATTGCCAAAGTGACATTACTGGATACAGTTTAAGGTTTATTTTGGTTTTGGTGGTTCTTCTTGTCCTTAGGATCTATCCCATTAAGGATGTACCCTAGTAACTGTGTTCAGGTCACTGGAAATAACTGCTTTCTGCATGGTTACGCTATCAACTTGACATATAGTTAGACATATTCATGTCCATTCATTTTAAGATTTTGGGGACTGTTTTTCTTCTATGTTATTAAATTTTGTTTTATAGTTATGAACAGCATTCACATGGTTCTAAAGTCAAATGTTTAAAGATACATTCAGAGAAATGTACCTTTCATTCCTGTCCCTTTCACTTTCTTTTCTTCTTTTTTTTATAGGTAATTTTTTTTTTTTTTAGTTTTGGGTTTATTGTTTCATTGTTGTTTGTTCTTGGAAAATTAAGCAAATCTATCCATCTCTCTATCATCATCTATCTTATTTCTGTATCTTATGTAAAAAGTAGCAAATAATTTACACGGGTCTTCACCTTACTTTTTTATTTATTTACTATTTTTATTATTTTTTTAAGTTTATTTTTGAGAAAGAGAGAGAGAGACAGTATGTGAGCAGGGGAGGGGCAGAGAGAGAAGGAGACACAGAATCCAAAGCAGGCTCCAGGCTCTGTCAGCACAGAGCCCGACGTGGGGCTCAAACCCATGAATCGCAAGATGACCTGAGCCGAAGTCAGATGCTTAACCAACTGAGCCACCCAGGCACCCCACTTTTTTACACTTCATAACAGAATAACAGATCCCGAACATCACCCTGTAGCAGTATTTGGAGATCTCCCTCATTCCTGTTTACAGCTATGTCATTTACACAGCCAGTCTTCTATGTATTTGGCTGTCTTTGGTCTTTTGCTCTTGCAAATTATCTGCAATGACAAGACTGGCCCATATGCCATACTGAACTTTTGTGATAATCCTAGAAGTGGCATTGCTGGATCAAAGGGTAAATAAGCATATGATTTGGGTACTGAGTGCCTACTTTTCTCTCCATAGAGAATATACCATTTTGTATTCCTACCAATATTTTGAGAATTCCTACCAGTATTTTTCACCTTTAGCCTTGCCAACAGAGTATACATTCACATTTTAGAACTTTTGCCAAATTGATAAGTGAGAAAGTATGTCTCAGTTATGGTTTTAATTTGCATTTCTAAACTCATGAGTAAGGTTTGGTTTATATGATTAACAATTTTTTGCATCACGTTTCTATGAACTATATTTTGTATATTTTTTCCAGTGTGTATATGCCCGGTTGAGTGTGTGTGTGTGTGTGTGTGTGTGTGTGTGTGTGTATTACCCCCAGGAAACAAAATCTTCATAGTTTTTGGGAATACATTAAGTGTACCTTTGAATCTTCGATTATTCAATAAAGCTTTGCAAGATATTATTATGTGTGCGTGTGTGTGCGTGTGTGTGTGTGTGTGTGTGTTTTGTAGAGGGTGGGAAGCATAGAATTTGTACACTTAGATATTTTGCCTTAAAAATTATATCAATGAAAGTAGCAGCTTTATTAGGTTAAACAGCTAGAATATTCATTCAGCATATTCTTTACCCTACTCCAGAGCACAGGATTATGAAGGAAATTAAGAGATAAAGAGATTGTGTGTTAAGCTTGAATTTTAGGGCAGACACTGAGTCAGGTGCTAGCAATATAACAAGATAGTGCCTGTGTACAAGAAATTAATGTGCTAGTCCTAATTTGATCTGCTTCTAAGTTAGATTGTTATTTTATTTATTTATTTATTTATTTATTTATTTATTTATTTTTAATATATGAAATTTATTGTCAAATTGGTTTCCATACAACACCCAGTGAAAGATTGTTATTTTAAAGATAATTCTCAATATTTTTGCCATACTGTATAAATTCTGAGTAGCTTTTTAAAAATCTTACCTTTGTCTTTTCTAACGTAGCCCTCTTCATGGCTCCTACATACAATCCATCCATTTGTGTCACAACATAGCCTGTATGTCTCCAAAATGGGTCATCCTTGTAATATTTGATGTTTTTCCGGGTCCACTGATCTTGCTTCCTGCAAGAGAAATTAGATTTGCACTAGGGATCTTCATGGTTGCTCATCCAAAGCTAAATTCAACCCAGGCATTTACAGATTATATATTCAGATAGTTATGCTAGTGTAATTTAAATTCTGGACCTTACAACATTCCAATCACTTATTGATTTGACATAACTTTGTATACCGAAAGCTTTTCTGATTTGTTCAGGCTATCTCTACATCAATCTTAAGTACTTTTTTTTCTAACGTTTATTCATTTTTGAGAGAGAGAGAGAAATGAGCAGGGGAAAGGCACAGAGAGAGGGAGACACAGAATCTGAAGCAGGCTCCAGGCTCTGAGCTGTCAGCATAGAGCCCAACGTGGGGCTCAAACCCACCAACTGCAAGATCATGACCTGAGCCAAAGTCGGATGCTTAACTGACCGAGCCACCCAGCACCTCTCTATATCAATCTTAGAATACAAGGTCATTGCTTCATGGGATCTAGTCCAATAATTTTTAATGATGTGCTGCAGGACATTAGATTTGATGAAGGGGTTGCTTAGTGTATGATTTGGAGGGTCAAACCAGAGTCCTTTTGTCCCCAAGTTAATCACAGCCACAAACATAGAACAAATCCCACGTATAAAACAAATAGAAAAGAAATCTGAATATTGAGAATTGTTAGCTTCAGAAAGCTTTATCAAAACTTTATCAAAATGGAAATGTTTTCAGAGTTATGTTGTGAATTAGGACTAGATAACAGCTGGTACCTTAGCTAGGATTAGTCACCAGGCCCATGAAACCGAAGCACCTTAGGGAGGAGGATCGGTGATCCCTAAAGGAGTGGGGCCCTTAGGTGGAGGCAGTCCAGGCATTTAACTTTGCCTTCCTTACTCTCATGGTGGCTTCCTCCAGCTGTGCCGGCAGCCGATAATGATATTCAACGTGACCTTTGAACGAGCCCAAGTTAGAGGACATGCTGTGTGGGCATGCTGTAGAGGACAGCCAGTTTTCATGTCATTACCAAAAAGTGCTATACCTTACTACAAGACCAGCTCTGGAGTCCTGCCTAAGAGCCAGAAAAGGACACTGGTGAAGGAAAAACTGCTGTTTGCAATGACAGATTCAGGCCCTGTAGTGTGAATAACAAGAGGAAAGCTATTATACATACTCTATAAAATCTTGCACTTTATCCACGATGGAAGGTTTCTTAATCAGCTGTGGGTAGAGGTTAACGAAGTGGTCATACATGTGTCTGAAACAACAGAAAAAAAAAAATGGTTGCATTTCTATTTTTCTCCTTAGAGTAGTCCATCACAGTAAATTACACAAATTTTTGACTAACTAGAAGGTCCCTTATTGCAAACCTTCCCCATCTTTTTAAAAATCAAGCACACAATTTAAAATTAAGAAATATATAGAAAAGCATATATAATAAAATGAACACACAATTTAAAATTGAGAAATATACAGAAAAGCATATATAATAAAATCAACACCCAAGTATCTCTACCCAATTTTATTAAAATCGTTGTATTTTGCCATGTTTGGCATATAGTTTTAAACAGAAATAGACATTAGATAGAGTTGAAACCCCTGTATACAGTTCTCTGACACTAATTCCACACGTTTCTTCACAGAGGTAACTCCAATCTTGAATTGGTGATTTATTTCTATCATGAATGTTTCTGTACCATCACTAACTATAGATTTAACAACAAATAGTATACAGTGGTACTTATAGTTAATTTCATACTATACTGTAACAATTCTGTCAACACATTTCTTACAGGTTTTATTTGAGAGAGAGAGAATGAGTGGGGAAGGGGCAGAGAGAGGGAGACACAGAATCTGAAGCAGGCTCCAGGCTCCGAGCTGTCAGCACAGAGCCTGATGCAGGGCTCAAACCCACAAACTGCGAGATCATGACCTGAGCCAAAGTCAGACTCTTAACTGACTAAGCCACCCAGGTGCCCGTCAACACATTTTGGAAGAAATGCATTATCTTCTGCAGTTTAAATTTATTATTTTCATCTGCTGATAGCATTCACGGTCTGACTATATAAGAGTTCATGTATGCAACCAGTTTTCAACTTTTCGCTATCATAATGCAACTTCAAACACTGTTGTAATGTCTTTCCTTACATATTTGCATGTTCTTCTAGAATATATATAGCACATATGAAAGTAGGATTGCCGGGGTGAATATTCTCGATATTTATAGTTACTATATATTGCCAAGTTGTTCTCCATGGTGACTGTACCCATTTATATTCCCATTAGCTACAGATTAGACTTTGCCTTGCTCTGCAGTCTCACCCACACTTGGTGTGGTCAGACTTCTAAATTTTCAGCAATTTAGATAGGGTTTACACGGCTTCTCATTGTTTTAATTTTCATCCCCCTCGCCTCCACAAATATTGGCTCTTTGGGATTCTTTATGTTAAAACTTAATTTAAAAAATAAAAATAAATAAAACTTTAAAAACTTAAATGTGTCTCATATGCTGTAAACATTTTTAATTGATATAATTAACATACAGCATTGTGTAAGTTTAAGGTGTACAATGTGCTCATTTGATCCATTCACTTATTGCAATATGATTACCACTGTAGCATTAGTTAACGCTTCTTTCACATCACAAAATTCCTTCTTCTTTTGTGGTGAGAACAATTAAGTTTGTCTTGTAACAACTTTGACATTTATGATACAGTATTGTTGACTATAATCACTATGTTGTGCAGTAGATCTCCAGGACTTATTTATCTACTAGTTACAAGTTTGCACCCTTAAACAACATCTCCCCAGTTAATTGGTGAAAATAATCCCCTTACATTCACTGTGATAGAATATGCGTGGATGTATTTCTACAATCTTTTCTGTTTTCCATTCGCCATTTCTTTCTTTGACCTCCTTTTTACATTTTCCTCGTTTATATACCATTTTTACTATCCTTCTTTTTACTTCTGCTAATTTAAAAGTCGTGAAATGTATTTCTCTTCTTTTATGATCACTCAAATTTTTAGAAACATTCATCACTATGAATTTTCTTATGAAGCCTAAATGAATTTTCTATTTTTCTCCTCCTCTGAACATGATTCATATGTTAACAAGTTTTAGCTGCCCATTGACACCCCATCATGTTTATGTTCAAAGATTTAGTTTTACCCTTTTAATAAAAAATTTTCTATGAAAGTTTTTTAACTTTTACAATGAAATTTTATTAACATCGTTTTTCTTATATTAACTATTGCTCCTTATATCCCAAACTTTCCCTCCCGCTATTCTTGTTAACATGGATCTTATTTAGTTTCATAGAAGTTTGTGGATGATCAAACATTTTAATTTATAGATTTGAAAATATCCTAATTTTGCCCTTGCTCTTGGGTGATTTAAATGGTTTTAAAATTTAAGCTAAGTTATTTTCCTGTAGTAGTTTTAAGATATTATTTTCATATCACCTTTCATTTTATTGTTGCTGATGAGAAATATGCTGTCAGTTTAGCTGAGAGTCCTTTGTAGTCAATGTGTTTTCTTTCTAATAGCTTGTAAGATTATTTAGCCCCAATTTTCTGTAGTTTCACCCACTACATTGTAGTGTTTTCCAACTAAGGACTTAGGTCTTTTTAAATTTTGATAAATTCTCCACTATTACCGTGTCAATTATTGCTTATCTGTGATTTCTTCCAGTCTCTTTTTCTGGGACTCCTAACAGACTTATGTTGGAGTTTCTTAATCAAACTGTTCTAACAACAGCTCTCTCAGAGTTTTTACCCTTTATCTTACCCTTGGGAAATGTTTTATGTAAACTCCTCAATACTAATTTCTGATTTCAGATTTTATTTCTCTGATTGTGAATTTGGGGACTTTTTTCCCTATGGAATATTGCAGATGTATCTGTAATTGAACCAGCACGTGAATGATTTGGTTCTTGTCCCCCCCACCCCCACCCGATCCCAAGCTCATGGTTTCTTATAATCTGAAGCCTAGCATGCATATCAGCACAAGTTATTCTGTGGCCTCTTCATTTTATACAGTCAAAAGCAGCAAGGTTGCTTCGGTTCGGCCCTGACTCAGCTCACTGAAGCACTGAGGCCTTCACGCATCAGCAGGGATGATGGTCTCTGGCCATTTCATGCCAAAGGCCCAGCAGATCCACACTTCATCACTTTGTTTTCTGCTCCATTTCTGCCTCAAAATATGTTTAATCTTGTTTTGGGGCCCACTATATTACTATAATGCTTTCTTTCTATATATCGTATCTACCTTTTGCTACAAGTTTGGAGCAAAGTGGGTAAATTGTGAACCTCTTGCACTCTCTGGACTGCAAGTTTATCTCAGGTCTCAGTTCTGGTTTTTATTTGATACAGGAGGTGACTCAGATTTACAGGAACAGAAATTCAGCTCCCCGTACGTTGGAACTTTAGATACCCCTTATTTAGTAATCTCCAGAACTGGAACTGCTAAAATGAAAATCATTTTATTGCCAGTTAGGCAAACAACATTAAAATCCTTTGAAATCTAACCCTGAGTTCAATAAATTCACTTCACGAGAGCTTTTCCTTCAAATTATTTGTAAATTTAAAAACTGAATTATCGCATTTAACTTTTGTTCACGTATTTATTTATGCTGCCACATTTATATTATCAAGCTCGTCACTTTTCTCTATCCGCCACCTGTAAAACTGAGGGAGAGAACAGCGGTAAAGCTAGACAGGTGTGTGGATGACAAGGAAGGGATCCTGTGCATGGGCTCACAGGGCAGGTGAATGGAATACATAAATCCCCTGTCAGTTGGATGACTTGATTTAGTTGTGTGGGAAGGCAATAACTCCACGGTTTCCCACCCCAGGACTACGTGGGGAAGTGGAGATGGCTGCCTGGGCCGTCAGGGCTCATGAGCCCTGCATACCTTAGTGAGCCCTGGGAGCAGTCAAATGTTTTCTGCGTTAGAAGCCTACAGGACAACCGCTGATCAAACACCTTCCCTCCCTCCAAGATGCTTCAGTAATACCAATCCATTCTGAGATAAAGTGTTTGGAGGGGAGTGAACCATTCTGAATTGATTCAGTTTAAATAATAAATTTTTTTCTCTGTACAGAAATGGCTACGGTAACTTTTTCTGCCATGAGGAGGAAGGTTTTGTTGTTGTTGTTTTTGTTTGTTTGTTTTTAAGAGGAACGGGTTCTTAAAATTAAAATGATTTATATGAAAATAAAATTCTATTTTGGAAAAAATAATTTGTGGGATCTACAATGCCCACTCAGGTAAAGAAGCAAATAATTCATACTTTTTATCCAAAACCTTCATCACTGTACCCTGCCTAGCTCCATCCAGAGTGCTAAATCCTCTCAATTTTTCAGTCTATTTCAGAATGGAGCCAGGTTTCTCAACAGGAGTGATTTTTTTCCTTCCATGGGGCATTTGGCAATGTTTGCAGACATTTTTGGTTGTCACCCTAGGTGGCGGGGGAGAAAGTGCTCCCGGCCTCTGGTGGGTAGAGGTCCTATAATGCACAGGACAGCCCCCACAACAAATAATTATTCAACCCCAAATGTCAATAGTGCCCAGGCTGAGAAACTTTGAAAGCGAGGAACCTTGATCTTGACTTGGGGGTACTTGCGGACGATGTCCACATAACAGTAGACAGGACAGATGCAAGTACAGGAGGGTAACTTGTCTGGAATCATTGAACGTTTCTCTTTTCTGTTGGGAGTGGGGGGACTAGATATTTTGATTCTGACATTCAGAGCAGAGGAAGAGAAATGTCCACCTGGGGGTCAGAAGTGGCCTCAACGGATCCCGCAGCATCCAGGAGCTCAGAGGAATCCAGACCACTTGCAGTTCCCTCAGGTTGAGGCTCTTCCCTGATCCCTGGGTCTTGGATCTTGCACTTTTGTGTGATGGAGTAACCTCATACAGCAGTTAAGGGTAGAGCCTTTGAATTCTGAGTTCAAAGGCTGACTTCAACTACTTCTAGGTTGTATGACCGTAAGCAAGAGTCCCAATCTCTCCGTGCCTCCAAATTGTCATCAAGCAGAGCCAACGCTAGTATCCGCCTCATGGATGTGTTACGTTAAGCTCAGCCCTGTGGTGTGTCAAGTCAGTAAGTGTCCTCCCAAGTGGGCTGAGACTTTGCTTAACTTTACGTCTCTGACGTGCACACGTAAGAATCGGGAAGACACACGTACGTACTCCCACGCTACTGAATCTCTCTGCGTTATGTTAATACAGTATCATTTAGCACTTGTCGGTGCTGTCTTCTCTTTTCTACTTGCTTTAATTTTCTGGGTCTGAGATCCTTTGGTGTTTTCCATAGCAATTAATCCATTCGCCTATGTCCGTGGATGTGTGCGCTCAAACTCTGTAGCTGTACAACCTGGTCTCTGCCCACTAGCTTTGTGACTTTCAGCTCGTTACTTAACTTCTCTGTGCTCAAGTTTTCATGTCAATAATATGGGAACGGGAGTGTGTACATCACAGTGTTGCGGGTGAAGTAATTCACCATAGGTAAAATGCTTGGAACGATGTCTGGCACACATTTTAAATGCTATATAAAGGCCAGTTGTTGCCATCATTATCATCAGAAGCAGCACTTTGTGGTTCATGTTCAATTCCAGATCAGTACTAGTTGAGGGACCCTTTGATATTTTTGAGGGTGGGACCGTGTCTCACTTTGCTTTGCTTCCAGGCTTGAGTGGGAAGCATATTTCATTTCTAACGTCAAAGGAGCGAGTTGGGGGGATAGGGAGGAGATTTTTCTTGGTAGTTGGCCAGAAACAAAAAAGGACCCACCTTTGATGACTTTCTCTACGTGTGCCATAATCTTGCTAGAACCCCTTTCCATCACAGTTTTAGCAACTGTTGTGTCAACATCTTAACTTAAAAGGGATTCTCTTGGAAGGATGTGCTCAGGAGCGAACTCACTCCCTCCTCTTTCCCCATCCCAAGAGCCTGGCACAAGGCCATGCAACAAGTGTTGGTTGCATTGAATTGGCTTACTCAAATTAGGTAATATCCGAGGAGATATTTCAGCAGCTGCCTCGGCCACACACGATATAAGCCACTTTATTAAAGACTAGAGCGGACCTGGTACCCACACCCTCATCATCCTTCTTTCCAGAAAGGTTTCATGACTCATTTTATTAAAAACAATCTGGGGCTATTCATCAGCTTTTACATCATCAAGGAGACAAGAGATACTCTGATTAGGGAGCCACCCCTTTAAGTTAAAAAACAAGGAAGAAACTCCATTTGGCTATGGCTGCTAGACACTGCATTACATGGAAATATGTACCTCCCACTTCTCGTTCATCTCTAAGGAACTGGAACAACATCGGATTCAATCAAACCCAATCAGCATGTAATTAAGTAACTGCTGGGGGCAGAAGTACTGTGCCAGGTGTCTGGGGACCCGCCCCTAAAATACTAAGAGACAGTGGAGGGGAGAGACAGAGCTCAGTCCACTGGGAATGGAATCAGAAAATGCCTTGGGAAGATCGCACGGGGGATGGGTCTTGCTTGAGGGGGTTGAGTAATATTTCAATCAGTGGAGATGTGACAGGCAGCATCTGGTTCTCAGAAAACACAGTGCTAAGAGTTACTGGAAAGGGGTGTGTAACAGGCCGAAGGAGCAGCATGGGATAGCTCAGGGCCCCACCTGGAATGAAGGTTTGCAGGCTAATGGCAATATCCCGCAGGTACTGCCTCCTCAGGAGATGGGTCGGGGTGGGAGGGCGTGAGGAAGGGCAAGACGGTGAGAGAAGCCCCTGGAAATATCTAGTGCTGCCTCCAAGCTCTGGTGCAGGTGTACCTGCTGCTACCACTGTACCTGGGATAACTGTGCAGCGGCAGCATGTTAGATGGCCTGGAGCTTTGTGATACAGCACAAAGGGCTGGCCCCGGGTCCCAACTGTTATCGGGAGAGCGTTGTAAGAGTTCAAGGAAGCAACACATTATTGAACACTTCAAATGAAATGATGGAGGATTTGAGGCTATTTCTTTGTATGTTTTCGTTTGGCCTCCCAAGTATGTCATAGGTTGAAAGAGCAAACTATTTCCTCTGAGGTGGTTAAAGCGAGCACTTTATCTGAATATCTGAATTGTCGATTCCACAATACCCCACTTCGCATATGCTTCTTCCCCCAAGGTTCTGGAGGATATAAGGAATATCACTCCATTTTAAATGCGGTGATGTCGGAAGGGCGCCTGGATGACTCAGTCGGTTGAGCGTCCGACTTCGGCTCAGGTCATGATCTCGTGGTTCATGAGTTCGAGCCCCGCATCATGCTCTGGGCTGACAGCTCAGAGCCTGGAGCCTGCTTCGGATTCTGTGTCTCCCTCTCTACCTCTCCCCGGCTCCCATTCTGTCTCTCTCAAAAATAAGTAAACACGAAAGAAATAAAGAAATGTGGTGATATAGGAAAAACATGGCACCCATAAACTTCCCATTGCTTCCGGCAGTTGCCTGAGCTACTTTGCAAGCTGAGAGGAAAACAAAAACAGGCGACTCTCTCCTTCCGCCTTCGGCATATACTCACCTTCCCACCCAGGCTCAGATGCTCTTGCTCCAAGGCTGTGTCTCAGTAAGTGGAATCATACCCTCAAGTACGTTTGTTACTCAAACACTCCCCAAGTAACAGTCCCCAGGAGTATAGGTTTTAGGTGGATAAAATGATGTTTGTGTATGAAGATGCTATTGCTCCTCAGACAGTTGCCCATGTGTGGTTGAAAACAAACACACAAACCGAACCCTAGCCTGTGACTTGTATTCCTCCTCCGCTATTGGTTTGTGACTACAATCACAGCTTCCGGATGGTTTACATTTTAAGCTCCCTGCTTTGCTTCAGAGAATGCGAATACCTCTGCTCCGAGGGAGCCACCCTGCCTCTCAGTCGGGACTGGGGAGGACAGTTTACTGTGGACGGTGCAGAAATTCCCCTCTTTATTTGACCTTTCAAGAATGTGATTAGAATGACAGCCTCTCAAAAGATAGCTTTGGTTATAATTCTTCCTTCTCCTCTTTTTGCTTCTGTTCTCCTTCCTCCCTCCGTCGCTCCCTTCCTTTTTTCCTTTGTGTCCTCTCCTCCTCCTCTTCCTCTTTTTCTTTCTCCTCCTTCTTCAAATATACACATTCCTGACTTCTGTCTTCCATCCAGCCCCTTCGGTTCCTTGTCATGCGTCTTCCTGCTCGCCAACGTCCTCTGTTCTAGCAAAGTCCCTGCAGGGCAGAGGTCCTCTCAGACTCTTAGTACTACACGTATGGGAAGTCCATCCCTGAGCAGGTGACATCCTTGAATTCTCAGTAATGAATACAAAACAAAGATAACAGAGAGGTCATCTTTCAAATTTGAGAAACCTCTGAGCATTCTACCATCGAAATAAAGGATGGCACCCGTGGAATGGGCAGGCTACTCCTCTACTCCTCACTCATTTGTAAATGCAACTTTTCATTGCATGAGTTGCATGAGTAAATGCAACTACTCATTTCAGATGCATTGCCTTTTCTCAGTACTTGGTTCTGTTTCTTTCTGCCTAGAATGATTTCTTCCTCTTCTTGGACAGGCCAAATATTCTCATCTATCAAACCCCAGACCCACAACTCACTCATTCCACAAGGCCTTCTTTGACTGTTTTGGCCCATGAGGGGCCTTTTTCTTGGAGTGTTATAGTATTTATGATTAAAGCACTCATTCCAGGTTGTTCTCTGCAGCAGAAACGCTCCCAAGGAGAGTCTCCCAACTTTTCCTTCACGATCCAGTATTTACTGAGATTAGTAGACCCACCTCTCCCTCACTCCTGATCATTCAGGCACAGGCTGCTGCTAGTGGTCTGAGGGGAAGGAAGACTCACTTGCCAGATCCTCAAAATGGGTCACAAAATGCAGGAAGTTGTTTGCTTTAATCTTAAAAGACTCGCTTACACATATTGAATTTTTTTTTGAAAGGATGTGGCAAAAAGACAGAGTAAACAAAAACCAGTTACTGAATAGTAGCTAAGTGTTTTTCTTTTACAAAATAAAATTTCAGTAATTTTTACTCTAATACAGAAATATTTAAAAAGTTACTAAATAGAATGGATATGAACCCATATCCTATGGATTTTCTTCATCAATGGATAAAGGAAAGGCACCAAGGATAGGTCAATGCTTTATATTAGAAATAAGGGTAAAATGATAAAGTCATACCCCCACCCCAAGAAGTGAGATGTTAACACTTATGTTTCCTGAGACATAAGAGTATCTGATGTTCTTCCTGTGTCAGAAGCCTTCTGTCAAACTCCCTGAGCTGCTGCTGTGATACCCGGACCTATGGAACACCTGCTTATGCCTACAACAGCCTCAGATTAGATAGAGCTGCTCCCTCAAATCACAGCTTCTCCTAAAAGCCCATGATGTCTACCCCACATGACTTAACTCAATGTATTTATTTATTTATTTATTATTTTTTAAAGTTTATTTATTTTTGAGAGAGAGAGCGTGAGATCATGTGCAAGTGCAGGAGGGGCAGAGAGAGAGGGAGAGAAAGAATCAGCATGGAGCCAGATGCAAGCCTTGACCTCACTCACCGTGAGATCATAATCTGAGCTGAAATCAAGAGTCAGAAGCTTAACCGACTGAGTCACCCAGGTACCCCTAACCTAATGTATTTATAGTCACACAACTTCAGCCCAAATTATTTCTCCAAACTTGCAACCCAGTTTAAACAATGCAATCAGAACAAGTGGATACACAATAATTATAGATTTGGAGACAAGGATGAAAAGTTATACACACACACACACACACACACACACACTTTTATACACAGTTTTAAACAGGTTTTAATCTATAAAGTTTTATACATCTCTGAGTAATATACCGTTAAGGGAATTCGTATGGTAGAGTAACAAAAATTTGGTAACAAAGAAAAAAAGGGATTTCTAGTTCTCTAAAAAAGAGCGACCAGAGCACAGTAACTAGTTATTCAACGTTTGACATAATCTCCAGTACTTAGAATCAGGTGAGATTGGCACTGAACTTACTAACGTGCCTTACTCAGGCGGTAATGGGGCAAAATAGGGTTTGGTTAAACTGTCCTCATTGGTCTAGGTCACAGAGAAAGCCAAATCGTCAAGACACTTTTTATATCAAAGGAAGGATGAGGCTTGATTAAATGAGCTGTGACCTTCTTTTCCTTAAAGAGCTTATCTCTGAAAGGGATGTGCCCTGATTGCATTATTATGAACTACATCCTTGTTATTTTCACAAGACAAGGGAAAGACGAGAGAATTAAGTAACAATAGAACTGGAAGGGATATTTATATTAGACATCAGAATTTCAATTTAAAATCTTTGCCCACTTGAAATTATTGTTTTAAGACCATTAAAAAATGCTCTTATATTTTAAATTAAATCTTCCATGTTTTGTGCTTCTCGGTCACTCTGCCTATCATTTTCCTTCTGCCAGACAATAAATGACTAGTGGGATAAAACAGCTTAGCTCTGTTTTAAGTAGTTTCACGAGGGGCTCCTGGGTGGCTCAGTCGGTTAAGCATCCAACTCTGACTCAGGTCACGATCTCACGGTCCTTAGGTCATGATCTTGGTTCGTGAGTTCAAGCCCTACATCAGGCTTTCTGCTGTCAACATGGAGCCTGACTCAGATCCCCTCTCCCCCTCTTGCTGCCCCTCCCCCACTGGTGCACATGCTCTTTCTCTCTCTCTCAAAAAATAAACTAACATTAAAAAAATAAACAAAACAGTTTCATGAAAAGGAAAGATTTTAAGTACCATGAGAATTGAAGAATGCCACAATGGGGGCTTTGTTCCTTCCAGGAAGGTCCTGATTACTGGTGTAAATGTAATTCTGATCATGTTTTTATCCGCTGAGGAGGACCTCAGCTACTTTCCAGTTCTAATGTTCAATGTCAGGAAGACAAGAAGCATTGGTGGACAAAGAAAGGGACAGAAGTTGCCTGGTAGTTCTTCACCATGACCGGAGTACTTACGGGGCAGTGAGGTAACCCTCCAAAAAGCCAGCCACAAACATGATGATCTCATTGCTCAGGGCCTGAGAACCATACCCCGCTCTGATTTCCAGGACGCCCCAGCCTGTGGTTTTCACAGAGTCATTGTAAAAGCCATAGGCGTCCCCATTCCTGTCCAGTACGTTTTTGACTTGTACTGTCTTTTCAGCAGGCATCCAGTACACAGTTGCATAGTGGACTCCTGGAAGAAAAGAAATAACAGGATGCCATTTAACTGATTTGCCGATACACTTTTTCCCAGGTAACCAACGATTCCAACATAGTTGCTTTTAAGGAATCCCATTGTATTAGAATCGGGACATCTGCCACTGTAGTTTGCCCTTGTTACAAGTGGGGGAAAAACCAGAGCCTGATGAAGGGGGATGAGCTCAGAACATGGAGAACTAGGTCAAAGGTGGGGGGAAGTAATTAGAGCATCGCAGAGGTGGGTCTCAATGTTTCACCCTTAGAGATGGGATTCTGGGCAAGGCCAGGGCCGGGGCTCCTTTGATCCCCTCAGCCGTTGTATCAAAGCATCCATATTCTCAGGCTCCTTATTGTCTCTCTTTTGCCTAATTCTTCACACCTGACATTAGATTCCTATTTTGCGGGAAATAATATAAACTATTGCTTGTGAGCCTCTCGAGTTCTTGATATTTTTGTGAATTTATCCTGTCACGTCCTGTAGCCATCTCCCCCTACTGGTTCACCTCCATCCATCTACCCATGCTATGGATTGACCCCTCTCACTTTTTTGGGGAACTTGGTTCCATCCTGTGTCTTCCTGCTCCTGTACCCTAAAGCTCTCTTCCTGCCATGGCTCCTCCCACTGAAGTGGACTGACATGCTCCATTGTCTCATGCCTAAGGGAAAACCAATCACAAAAGGTCTCTTTGGAGCCTGGGACCAGATCTGGCCATCGCCAGAATCTCTCACTCCCTTCGTGAAATTATTCCAAATATATTCTAGGGCGTGCTGGGTCAGGGGCTATGCCAAGTGTGGTGAGAGAGCTACGAATATGACTGGCCCATTTCCAGACCTCACCTCTTAGAAAGAGGCACATGCTCACACACCACTTCCTCAACTTCCTCCCTTCCGCCTGCTGCAGACTGGTATTCATCCGCATCATGCTACCGACACTGCTCTGGTTGGGGTCACCGACGATATCCTTGAATCTTAATGTCGCGTGAACTGCCGAAAGCCTTTGACGCTGGTGACCACTTATTCTTAAAACTCTTTCCTCCCCTGCATCTGGGACAGCATGAATCTCCTGAGTCTCCTCCTCTTCTGCCTGCTTTTACCCTCATTCTCCCCCTGGGTTTTTCTTTATCTTGTACGCCCAACGCACACTTGATAACATTAGCTGGATGATTCCATAAACGAAAGAAATTCCAAATATCCAAAACAGAATTCATATTCTCTCTCACCCATCCTCCACCTTCTGCTTCCTATCTCTGTGATCTTTCCACCTGAGACCCAAGCCCATCCAGGCCTCCTCTCTCTTCTGCAAACTCATGTTGAATCAAAGCCTCCTAAGTATCTCTTCCTCCAGTCTCTTCCTCTGCAGCATGTTACTTCAGGTATCACAACTAGCCTTAACCATAAAAAAGGCCTTTTTGAAGGTCCCTCTGACCTGTAATTCGTTCTTCATACTCTGCCAGAGTGACTTTCCTAAAATGCAAACCTGATTTGTTTACTTGCCTACCAAAAATCTTCAGTGACTTCCATTTCCTATAAATAAAGTTCTTCAGCTTATACTCTTGGCCTTCATGATCTGGTTTCTGCCTACCTATGCATCTTCATCCACTACCCCACGCACTTGGTGATCTGGAAGCCATTGTATACCACTGTCCAACCTGCCATTAGCTGGTCCAACACCTCTCACTTTGCATATGCTGTTTCCTCTACCAGAGAGTTTCTGCCTTGTTAACCACACAGCAATCTCAAAATTGCTACTTAAGATGTAGGAAGTAGCACCCACTTCATGGAGGCTCGCTTGCCCTACAAGCTCAATGTAACTTGCTCGTAGGTGCATCTTCTTTGGGACTATCACATTGCACTGTAACTCACATGTCTTCAGCTGCTTCTAGCCTATGAACTCCTCGAGGCCAAAGACTCAGCACTAGTATATTGCTTAGCCTATGGCAGATACTCAGTAAGTATTTGTGAAAGGAAAGGAGACGGAGGAAGAAAAGGAAAAAGAGAAAAGAAATGTAGAAAGGAAATGGTACGTGATGCATTTGTTTCTTGGCCTAAGAAACTATGGCACAGCCGCTCAGGTGAAAGACCAACTTCATATTCAGGTCTTCAAAGAGGTAGGAAGAAGCCGGAATGACTCTCGGGTTCCAGACTGAGACCCAGTGGATGGATGTTGTATCATTGACTCAGAAAGGGAGCAGATGGGGAGGGAGGGAATATGAATTTAGTTTTGGACATACTGTGTTTTTAGTGGTTAAGATACTAGAAAGTTCAGATTCAATGTTTATAAACGTTTTTTTGTTGTCAACATTAAAAATGGACTCAACATTTTATTTATCGATTTATTGTATTGATGCAAAGATTGCCTATCAAATGAGTGCTAAAAATATAATCTTAAAACTAGAGTATCAAAGCACCTTGTTCCAAGGGGGCTGGGTGATTGGCTGGGACTTGGTCAGGCTTAGAAGCTAATGCTAATAATGACCCTTGAAGAATGATTCTTAGCAGGAAAGTCATTTTACTTCTGAGCAAAGTCATGACCATAATGGTGGACTTTCTTTCATTTCTTTCTTTCTTTCTTTCTTTCTTTCTTTCTTTCTTATTTATTTATTTGAGAGGGGGTGAGAGAGAGAGAGAGAGAGAGAGAGAGAGAGAGAGGCAGAGGGAATCCCAAGCAAGCTCTGTGCTGTTAGTGCAGAGCCTGCTTGGGGCTCAAACTCATGAACTGTAAGATCATGACCTGAGCTGAAATCAAGAGTCAGACACTCAACTGGCTGAGCCACCTAGGTGCCCCTGATGGCCTTTCTTTAAAAATGGCTAAGTGGTTGGGGCACCTGGGTGGTTCAGTCAGTTGAGCGTCTGACCCTTGATTCGTGTCCAGATCATGATCCCAGGGTTGTGGGATTGAGCCCCGTGTCTGGCTCTGAGCTGAGCGTGGAACCTGCTTAAGATTCTCATTCTCTCTCTTTCTCTTTCTCTCTCTCTCTCCCTCTGTCCCTCTCCACCGTGTGTACTCTCTCTCTCTCTCAAATGAAAAAAAAAATTTGGCCAAGTGAAAATAATGACATTACTAAGCATAGGTAGATTCACAGTACTTAGTTAAACTCTGGGTGACAAATAAGAGTCTACTTGTTAATGAAGCCGATTGGCTGCAATTTGACAGTTGTGGGTAGCATCCATAGCAACTTCTCTTCTTTTGCTACCAAATGCAATAAATATGTTTTCCAGATTGATTCTGGATCACAGTGCCTTGGCCTCAGTCTTTCCCTAGCTTTCCTCACACCTTCTCTTCTACCCTCACCTCCAGTGAGTCTTGTAGGAAAGTGAAGAAAGCAGGCTGACTATATAAAAGCAGCCCCCCCCCACCCCCCTCACAACTGCTGCATCAGGGGCAGAGACAGAAACAGAAAGTGTAAAGGGAAGAAGCAAGGTGAGCAAGCCTCGCCAGGCTCTTCCCTTTCTGTTCCACCCACAGGCATGCTTTTAGGTTTGTTCCCTTTCTCTGAAACCTCAGCATTTCTCCCTGAACACCGGCCGTGGCCTTCCCCAACTTCACCTTCCATTCCAGCAGCCCCTCTGGACATAAACTTGGCTTGCTCCCTCTCCCAAGCACTCAAGGGCTGTGTGTTCACTGTTGCCGGCACTCCATAACTTCCTGACCGCAAATAATGAACTTCTGCAAATCTGTGCTTGTTTTTGACACTAGTGCGCCTCCATGCTCGAAAGAAACCTTTTCCCTTAAGAGAATTCGGTGATAAAAATTTTCCTGCTAACACACTGACTGATTTAGCACGTGCCTTGAGAATCTAGCCAGCATCTAAGTTTTACACTCCCCCCACCAAATGAGGTATTCCCTGCCTCAAGGTTTTCTCCTTGCATCAACTCTTTCTGGTTTTCCTGGCACTGTGCTACTTTCTGATGTTCTTAAATCCTTTAATAGTTTTTATTTTATTTTATTTATTTTTTTGGAGAGAGAGGTGGGGAGAGGGGGAGGGAGAAGGAGGGAGAATCTTAAGCAGGCTCCACGCCAAGTGTGGGGCTCGATACCACGACCCTGGGATCATGACCTGAGCCAAAATCAAGAGTCAGACAGTCAATGGACTGAGACACCCAGGTGCCCCAATTAAATCCGTTAGTAGTTTAAGCTATTGCACTTTTCTATTTTTTTTAATTTTTAAAATTTTTATTTTATTTTAAATTTATTTATTTATTTTGAGAGAGGGAGAGAGAGAGAGAGAGCGAGCAGGAGGGGCAGAGAGAGACAGAGAGAGAGAGAGAAGCCCAAACACACTCCATACTGCCAGCACAGACCCCGACGCGGAGCTGGAACTCATGAACTTTGAGATCATGACGGGAGCTAACACCAAAATGTGGACGCCCAAATGACCGAGCCACCAGGCGCTCCTCTATTTTTTTTTTTATACATCTCCATGTTGGGAGGCAGATGTTGTGAAAAGGATAAGCAATAACAAACAGGTAGAAAACTATACTTTTAATCCCAAACTAGCTTTATACCAACTCTGTGAAGACAGAATGGTCCTGCTGACCAATGTATACCCTGGGAGCGCTGCACCTGGCAAAATACTGTTTCTGGGTGAGTCTAGTTTAATTGCATGTGTTCTTAAAATGAAAGTGAAGTTTATTAGGCCATTCACAGAAGTTAGTCAAAGCAAGTCATTATGTCTTCAAGCTCAGGGAAGGGGTTTGGGGATAGTTCAGACACCCAAGGGGCAAGTGCCACTTGTTGATATATTCCCTAGAGTTCTTAACAGGGAAATGAGATTTAAAACTTTTTAACAGCAACGTCTTCAAAGCCAACGCATTTGATAAATATCTGGGAGCGTTACTTTATAAAAACAAAGCATATTTCTTCTATAAGATAAAAATGGAAGAGGTCACCTCATTTTTATATTACTCTGCACATCAAAACCCAAACGCTCACATTAAATTTATTGACTTGTGTATTCTAACATTTTCTATGAGTTGTTTTCGGCTGGAAAAAAAAATCCTAACACTGTCTTAGCATTTGTAAAATAGTCATAAGTGGCTTAAGTCGCCCTCTCCCATATTTGGAACCTAATTTCCCAAGCACTTCATTCATGACAAAGTAAGTGGTTTTCAACCCAGAGCAATGAAATTGTACCTAATATATTCAGTAAGTTAGGAAGAGAAAAGGAGGAAGAAAGGGGAGGAAGGATACAAAATAGGTAAGAGAAATAGTTTAAAAATTAAGGTTGCAACTTAAAGCTATTCAGATTGAGTTTTGCTAAGTAGTGTTGACTCTGGTCCTTAAAGTGTTTTTCTCCTTTATGTCCACTGACCATGATCTCTCAGTATCTCTTGGCATACCTTGGCAGTATACTTCCCCACTTCCCTTCTCGGGAAGGGCTCAGTAAACTGCTATCTGGATTTTAGATTTGATTCGGCTCTTCACAGAATCACTAAGAAAATAACTGATTCATGAACGAACGACCTCCAGGCAGCAAAATTGTAAGTGTTTCAGCTCTCACTCCCAGCGGAAATCAGAGCCTGGGACTCTTGCTGGATGGAGGACTATTTTGGGAAAGTGCTCCCTGGGAATGGGGATGGGGAATGGGGAAAGTGAGGCCAGGAAGGAGGGAAAAGCTAATTCGAAGGTGCGATTTGAGATGGCCCGAACAGCGGTGTAGATAAACCCCTGATGACCCCATCCCAGGGATGGAAGGAGGAGCATTTATCCACCTGCTCCATCCTGCTTTGGGCAAAGGCTGCCCTGTGGGGTGTTAAATCCCTCTTCCCCGGTTTGCAGATGCTCCAGTGCTAGGTGGTTACCACGCCAGAGAAGCTCTGAGGTAGAAAGCAAGGAATCCCTACAGCGTGGCTAGGGTAATGTGCCTTACCTTACAGCTTCAGAAGCTCAAATAAAGGGCAGTGAGAAGGTGTGAGGTGCAATGCATAACGTGCCCAATATATTAGGTAAGTAGAGAGGGACATTTCTTTTAAAAAATAGTGTCAGGGGTGCCTGGGTGGCCCAGTCAGTTAAGCGTCCCACTCAGGCTCAGGTCGTGATCTCCTGGTTCCTGAGTTCAAGCCCCGCGTTGGACTCTGTGCTGACAGCTCAGAGCCTGGAGCCTGCTTCGGATTCTGTGTCTCCAGAACTCTATCTCTGCCCCTCCCTCACTCAAGCTCTATGTCTCTCTCTCTCAAAAAAAGTGAATAAACATTTAAAAAAATAGAGTCGAAGAAACAAAACGCTAATGTAGAAAAATGCCGAGACATTTGCCTGGATATGGAATGATCCCTTTCCTTCATTCCCTTGGAACGTACCTATTCCTCACTGCTAGTTTAAATCAAAATTCTTGCTAAAAGTCTTATCCACTTGGCCCCTTTCTGATTCTGCACTCTTAGCTCACTCCTCATCTAGAACACTCTTTAGTTTACATGCATTTGGGTGAATTTGGTTCACAAACTTGAATTACAAGCTCCTTGAGTATCAGAGGTGGCGTCTGTTACTTCATTCATTGACTCCATCGGGCCTATCAAAGTGTTCTATTGATTATGTGACTGCCTACATCCCGAACTTTCACACCAGCTGGGAAGGTCACACTTTCACCCTAGCTGGGAAGGGGACAGGCTGGTATTGTCTGTATATTAATTCTAATGGTGAATTCGAATTTTGGTATCTTAGGTTTGCAAATGCTGGTTGCAACAATTCGCCACTACCTCATGTGCTGGGATTGTCACTGCATTTGCAAGGCTAACTGACACATTTCGGAGCAAGCCCTGAATCAAGAGACTTTCACAATTTCCCCCTGGAAGACTGTAACGTGATACCTGCTGTTTGTGCGGATGAATTTCAAGTTTTAGATCAAAGTTTCCTCATAATTTCACTACCTCTCTTAGTTTCATCTTTTACTGCATTAAGTTCCTGTTTTGCAGTAGTACAAAGAATCAACATAATAACAGTAATAAATTTTCTAACTACATCCTTTAAAAAAATTTTTATCCATTTATTTTGAGAGAGAGAGAGCAGTGGAGGGGCAGAGAGAGAGAGAGAGAGAGAGACTCCCAAGCAGGCTCCACACTGTCAGCACAAAGCCTGATGTGGGGTCGACCTCACAAACTGTGAGGTCATGACCAGAGCCAAAATCACGAGTTGGGTGTTTAACGAACTGAGCCATCCAGGCACCCCAGGAGGCTAGGTAAAGTTCAATCTTCAAGTGATTGTGAAATATAAGTTGTAGGAGCAACTGGAACTCACTCCATTTTTTTTTTTTTTAAAGATGAAGCACAAATGCATTTTAAAAACTTAAAAAATTGAACAAAATAAATCCTTTGAGATTCATTCCATTTTTGGTGCTGCTACCTCTTTTGCTATCTTAATAGTTAATGCTTTATAATTTAGAATCTTTCCTCCACCCCCCAAAAAACCCTAAAAGATAACAGGTGACAAAAGTAAAAATGATGCGTAAAAAAGTGTGAAAACAAAAATTTCTGTTTTGTACGTCAGACATGGTTCCAAGCTGGAGTTTACATGATTCATAGCTTACTTATTATGAAAAGTTTTTAAAAAATATTCTACCTTGATTTAAAGACTTGAAGGAGGATCCTCTTACATTTTCTTCTGGAGAAAGATTTTGATCTTTGCCGTCAGATTCACATTTCCAGAAGGACCAGGAAACTAATTTTAATAATAAAGGCGAATGGGCACTTTCCCCAGAAGTTGTTCTGGAACTTATCTTGTACACATTTTTATAAACAAACTGATAGAGGAAGAGCACAAGACAATATTCAAGTTTACCAAGAACACTGACTTCTTTGGAGTCTGAAACCCCACGACAATGGGGATGAGCTGTAGGAAGATTTAGTGAGGCTCAGAAAGACCAAAAAGAGTTGGGAAATTCTTGATTCAGGATTAAATCATGATGAATAAAATTGCATTTAGAGGGGCGCCTGGGTGGCTCAGTCGGTTGGGCGGCCAACTTCGGCTCGGGTCATGATCTCGCGGTCTGTGGGTTCGAGCCCCGCGTCGGGCTCTGTGCTGACGGCTCAGAGCCTGGAGCCTGTTTCGGATTCTGTGTCTCCCTCTCTCTGACCCTCCCCCGTTCATGCTCTGTCTCTCTCTGTCTCAAAAATAAATAAACGTTAAAAAACATTTAAAAAATTGCATTTAGAGAAATCAAGGTGATTTCAATCCATCAGTTATAACCCAGGAAAGAGACCTAGGGCACTGCTCACTTTTCTGCAGCACCTGCTTAACATGCTGGTGTGTACTCCAAATCCCTGAAACGTTGGACCATGATTAAGGAAAAAACCCTGCTTTTATAACAAGTTGTTACTTCACAGCACGTAGACTATCATCTGCAATCCTGGTTGTCTTATCAAAAGAGCCATGATGACTTTCCAGAGAAGGGAAACGCCAACGGCCAATAGTAACGGTCACTCAGTTATACATCCCCCACCGTTCGGGGCGCTGTCTCCCACAACCACCTTATGACACAGACACTACAATACCCACGTTACAGAAGAGGAAACTGAGGTATAGAGATAGTAGATAACTGGCTGAAGGTCACACAGTAAGTATGGGAGCCAGGACTGAAACACAGGCAGTCTGGCTCCATGGTTTCTGCTTCTAGAATTCCATGCTACCTCTCTCATATTACACTTCCAAAAATGAACTGCCACAGAAAGAATGAACACATGGAACAACTACCTCAAGTGAATTTGGAAATAAGAAGGGCCTCAGAGTTAAAGGATCAACTGAGAATAGCCTCAACCAAAGATCTACCAAGGCACCTGAAGGAGACTGAACAGCTCCCAAGACGGCAAATCCCCCACAACACATAAAGGTATTAGCCTATCTAGAGAGGCAATGATGGTCTCCGGTGGGCACCGGTGAGTCATGGAAGTGTGGAAGAGGCAGTGTCCCAGAGTCAAGGGCCAGCTGTGCCAGGCAAGTGTTGTCTAGGCCAACGGAAGCCTCAGTCTTACTGGGGAGCAAATCAATCAGGCCTTCAGCCTGAGAAGCCCTGATATTATCTGGTGTAATTTCATTATAAGAAAGTGGCTGGGGCAATCTGCTCAAACTTAATTATTGGTATTTTGGTGAAGAGACTCTGGCGCATACCAGGGTGAATCAGCTTCTTTGTATCTGATCAGCTCTAGAGCTCGGGAGAGAATGCATTTCCAGAATCTAGCCCTGCAAGTCCAGGGGCCAGATTTGGAACCAGTTTTACCAAAGCACATGCCAACTTAAAAGTTCTCGGCAACCAACTCATCTCTTTCCCTAGTGATGTGACCTCACTATACACACCACTTAGAAAAATTATGTAAGACATTCCTAAAAACAAATATGGGGCTTTTCAATCTGGAAGGATAAAGGCAATGCTATTAAATGGCTAAAGTGTATAACAGTTTGAAAGACAGGCAAGGATGAATGTGCAATTATTTGCCAATGTTTCTGTAGGAATGAAGCTACCAAGTAAGCTTTAAAAATTAAGGATGGGGCGCCTGGGTGGCTCAGTCGGCTAAGCGTCCGACTTCGGCTCAGGTCACGATCTCACTGTCCGTGGGTTCGAGCCCCGCGTCGGGCTCTGTGCTGATGGCTCAGAGCCTGGAGCCTACTTCAGATTCTGTGTCTCCCTCTCTCTGACCCTCCCCCGTTCATGCTCTGTCTCTCTCTGTCTCAAAAATAAATAAGCGTTAAAAAAAAAATTAAAAAAAATAAATAAAAATTAAGGATGTTTTTGGATTAATAGGTGCACACTGGTAGCTATCAAAATCATCCCAGGGAGATGAAAGTGCAATCCCTTCAGTGTTTGTTGGGTACTCATCAAATTCAGAGTACCGAGCAGGGCACTTCAGAGAAAACATGACAAGCAAGAGGTAGCAAAGGCTGTCAGTCTAGCAGAAGGGTAAAACAGAGCAGAAAAGTTGCACCGGAAAGCAGGTTACTATGGGTGGAACAAAGGAAACAGATCACGTCTGTTCTAAGTAATCAGTGTGGGCATCACCAGCTGTTCCACAAGACCGTGGTAAGAAGTCTTTTCCGGATTGCCAGGCACAGTGCTGTCAGGATCACTGGCCGCAGAAACTTCCGAGCTCTTTGCCTTGACTCCTGACCAAACTGGCCTGGTGTCAGCTGATTATTTGGAGACCTAGTGTAAGCAGCTGTTTCTTATCAGGTGATAACTTCTTAAATAAACAGTGCCTCATCTTCAGAAAAACAACATCTCTACCTCACTCCTCAGGCTGTCCCCTCCATCTAATGAACATTTAAAACAACCCAGGGGTGCCTGGGTGGCTCAGTTGGTTAGGCGACCGACTTCGGCTCAGGTTATGATCTCGCAGTTTGTGAGTTGGAGCCCCGCGTCGGGCTCTGTGCTGACAGCTCAGAGCCTGGAGCCTGCCTCAGATTCTGTGTCTCCCCCTTACTCTAACCCTCCCCTGCTCACCACCCTCTGTGTTTCTCTGTCTTTCAATAATAAATAAATGTAAAAATAAACAAATAAACAAACAAACCCGAAAACTCCAGAGAACAGAAAAGTGAGAAGGGTTTCACTCATCATTCTGGACACAAAAAGCCATTTCCGTTTCTGGAGCACTTTCTAGCCTGTCCCAGGCATGTCTGAATGAGCAGCTGGGCTAAAAGTGTGGCATGAGCGCCACCTCCATATCCTAGGCAAGGAACAGAATGTGCAGGTAAATCAGGAGTCAGGGGTCTGGGGGTGCATGGCTGCTGATCCCAGAGGCCCAGGCAGTTTAAAAGACTGGAAAGATTTAAGAGTGGTAAGTGGGCAAGTTGTGAAAGCAAAGAGCTTGAAATCTGATATTTGTGGTTGCTTGTCGATGGAAGGTGGTGTAGTAAGAATCAGTACACTCATTTGGGAAGGGGTTTGCTCTCCCGAACTCCACCCTACTCTTGCACAAGTTCAGCACAGAAAAGGGCTTATGAAATAAACTTAATCCTCCCTTAATATTACTGTTGAAGTCTTTCAAGTGTCTATGGTTAATCTTGGTCTTATCCATTGGGAATAAAACTGATAAATCCAGGAGTTTTTTTGTTCTTGTTTGCTTTTTTGTTTCGTTTTGTTTTTGTTTTTGTTTTTTTCACAAAGGGTATAGATTGGTGTTAATATCTGTAAGGATAACACCCGTTTTACAAAGGGGGTTGTATTTAAGTAAATGCCATTTGTCAACTCAGCAACGACTTCACTTGCTGCGTATCTGAACCCAGACAATGAATTTCTCTCAATTTCAAACGTTCTGTAGAATGAGGATAACAAATCCTATTTAGGGTTGTGGTAAGCATTATAGGAAAAGCCCTTTAGCACACCGCCTGGCACATATCAAGCTGACAATACCAGGTTGCGGTTATTTTAAACCAAAGTCATTGGCAGTTGAGAAGAAAAACTGGCAGTCCGCAATCAGACCTCTAAGATGTGAATAAATACATTTTATTTATAAATAAATTTATATTTAAATATTTTATTTATTATTTATTTATTATATTTTATTTATATTTTATTATTAATTTATTAATTTATTATATATTTATTTATTATATTTATTATCAATATATTTATTTATACTGGTTCTTTTAGGACCAGTAGAGAAAGGCTCAGCAAGCCAAGTGTCGTGCAGGAGCGAACTGATTTATTGGCCAAGAATTCTGGCCAACACTTCTTAAGTTCGCAGAAGACACCCCGTGCCCTTCTCGGGGGCCATCCCCGAGCTGCGGCGGGCCGCAGCGGGTCCGGCCCGTCCCCCCGCCCCGCGGCGTCCTCCCAGAACCCAGACACCCGCTGGGAGTCAACTTGGCCGAGCCCGGGCGCGGGCGCGGGCGGGAGCGCACGGAGCGGCGGCGGGCGCAGCGCGGGGCACGCAGGCGCCTGTCCTCGGACTCCCCCTCCCCGGGGCCTCAGGTCCTCGGGGCGCGCACGACTCACCTGCCAGGCTCGGCGACACCGCGGCGGCCAACAGCAGCAGCAGCGGCAGCAGCGGCGGGGTCGGCGGCGCGGACAGCCCGGGGCGCCCGTCCCGGCTGCGGCGGGCCATCGCTCGGCGGCCGCGACCTCCCCTGGTTGGACGAGGCAGCTGTCGTGAGAGCGGCTCTAGGGCCGGCTGCACCGCGCAGCGTCTCCGAGGTTGGGGCGTCCCTAACTTCCCTCTTCCATTAGCCCTGCCTGTTTGGGGCTTTTAGGGGCGAGGAAGCCTCACGTGGCCTTGGGAACAACCTTTGCCCCGCCGGGCCCCAGTCTGGGAAAGGCGGGTCCTTTCTGACCCTTTAGCACCCTGTGGGCTGGGCTGGGCAAGTTCCCCAGCTGCGCTTATGCGATCTGGAGAGGGTACGTGCCACTTTCCCTGCGCTCGTCGGGCAGTTTTGCGGCCCAAGGTCTGAACGAACCAGTTCACATCAACACCGCTAGCCTCTGTCGCCAGGTTCGGCCACTCGTCTGTAGCTGCTGGGATGAGGCACCCTGGGCAATGGTGACAGGCATGCCTATACGCAGCTCTGCTTCTTTGCCATTCTGCAGTGGTCTTCACGGGTCCCCTAATCCCTCAGTGATCAGTGCCCCTCCATCTCGGCTGTTTAACCTAGATCCATTTGCTGCAGCCCAGGACTTTCGCTCCTTTGCCGTTCTCTCCATTGGCTGGAGCCACCACTACAATGTGATTCAGACGGGGCTGAAACTAGATCTATCCCTGAGTTCCCGCGAAGTTCCCATTTCTGTGGGGGGGGGGGGGGGGGGGTCAGTTGACATTGTGAAGTAGGCAAAACTATGCCTTGGGTGACATTGTGAAGTTGGCAAAAGGTGCCCTAGGTGACATTGTGAAGTAGGCAAAATGCATTTTATTTCTTCCATAAGCATTTGTTGAGCCCATCTTATGTGCTAGGTGCCCGGGATATACAGACAACCAAGAGCATGTCCTACCAGACAAGAAGGGACAAAGGCCTATAAATAAGCGGGTGCTCAGAAGTTGCCATTAGTACTGTAACAGAGCTATGGTTAAGGTACAGTGTGGGAACCCAGGACTGGGACAAGCCACTACAGAGTGGGGTGGGGAGGCGCTAGGTACCCCACTCTTTTCTCTTGGTCTTTCTTGCAAGCTTAACTGAGATGTCAAGGGGAGATGGGAAGGGAGGACAAGAAGCAGCTTTCTTAGAGAGGGAGATACATTTACAGTTGTTAGAAAAGATGTAGAACAATTACACCACATCTCTGCAAATTGTTGAACACAAGTCCTAAGCCATCATTTTGTTTGGTGACAGCACCGATTACAGTACCTGGATGATAACGTCACTTAACGAATGAAGGAACTGAGGACATTGCAAAAAGTGCACATGTTTCTTCAAGTTAGAAAATTAAAGTGAAGGCAAATTATGAGGATTCTGGCTGTGCCACCTTGGGAAGAGAGCTACGTGGGACATTCAAAGAAGTTGTGCCGCCCCAGATATTTGAGTCATGCTACCCTCTACCACCTTCTTTCATCCTACTAATCCTTCCAATGCAAGGAGCCAAGTATTTGGATGTGATCATGTATGTAAAAATACCTGGTGGGAGCTATGAGACATGCATTCATCTATTAGGTAGTCATCAAATACTTGTTGACTTCCATGTTCCAGACATAGAGCAATAAGCAAGGTGGACAAAATCTCTGTTCTCACAAAGCTTGCGCTCTAGTGGGGGAAGCAAATTATGTAAATAAATTAATTCAATCAGGGTTTCTCAACTTCAGCACTGTGACATTTTGGGCCATACAATTCTTTGTTGTTGGGGGTTGTCCTGTGTATCCCCTGGCCAGTATCCACTAAGTGCCAGTATCATCCCTCCCGCCAAGTTGTAACGATCTCAACGACTCCAGACTAATTGCCAAATGCTCCCCTAAGGGGCAAAATTGCCCTCAGTTGAGAATCACTGGATTGGATGATGATACATCTTACCTTCTTTAAATTGGAGGCGGGGCAGGAGGGTTACTTCTCAGGGAGGGATATGAGCAGCCAAACTCACACCAAACTGAGAAGAGAAGGACCACAGAAGATGTTGACTATGAAAGGTCTTTATCACTTTTCTGGCAGACATGTGTGGTTTGGGGCGTCTCACCAGCCATTACCTTATTCCTGGTGCTACTTTTTCCTGAATCTGGGCTCCACTGGTTTAGGAGTTTCAGTGAGCAAGAGGGAGGCATGTTTCCACCCAGAGACACAATAATAGTTTCATTGAGCTGGGATTTGAAATTACCGCTTGGTCTTCACTGGGCTTCTCTGGAAAAAAATAAAAAGGACGCGAATGGGATTATTGTGTTGGTTAGAGTGGTTGAGCCTGACAATGAAATGGAAATACAGCTACAGAGTAGTAGGAGGGAGCAGTAGAAGAAGCTCAGGGGAGTTCCTACTGAAGTGATTAATGAATGTGCTGTCACCTCACCTAGGCAGCACCACCAGGGACTAAGTCTCCTCACCCCTCTAGGCAAACAACCCCAGCCGGCTGAGATACTGGCCCCAGTCTATAGCTGGGTGACCAGTTACAGAAACAGAGATGGTGACCTCTGTGTTTCTTTCCTTGCTGTAACATATATATGATGGATTCAAAAGTGTACAGTTCCAGAATGCAATGCACACATGTAAATTTATTTCTTCTCATAACTAACTTAGCATTCAAACACTTATCCACTGACAGGAGAGCTTTTCACAGGTCAAATTTTGGGTTATTCAGTCTTATTTGGGCTAAGTCCTTACCATCCTTTGCCTTCTCTGTATCCTTCCCCATTTCCTGGACATTGATCTCAGTTTCAGTCATCTTACATATTGACCTGATATTGGATAAGAGGCATCTACTCTGTGAGTCACCCTCTGGGCTTAGTGGCCTCCACCGAGATGTGGTTTATCTTTTCTGATCCTTTATCTGTGGTTCTTGGCTTTGAGTCTAGATTCTTACACATTCTGTGTGTATTAGTTAGGGTAATGCTAGCTATTGTGACAAATAAACTCCAAAAGTTCAATGGGTTAATACAACAGAAGTTTATGTGTGGCTCATATCCCAGTTCAGTGTGGGAGTTCTTAATTTGTATGTGGCTTCCTTTCATTTAGAAATTTAGAAACCCAGAGGTGCCGGGTGGTTCAGTCAGTTAAGCGCCTGACTCCTTGATTTCGGCTCAGGTCATGATGTCACTCACGGTCGTGGGATTGAGTCCTGCACCGGGCTCTGCGCTGAGTGCGGAGTCTGCCTAAGATTCTCTCTCTCCCTCTGTCTCTCCCCCTGGTCTCACTCTCACTCTCTCTCTCAAAAAAAAAGAAAAAGGAAAAAGAAATTTAGAAACCCAGCTTCCTTTCATCTTGTGGTTCCACATTCCCTGAGGCAGAGGCTCCCAAACTTTGTTGGTTCATAGTGTCCTTGGGGTCTCAGCAATATATTCTTGGGGCTGCAGACCAAAAGAAATATCTAATAGTTCCTTTTATTTAGTGGTTAGTGCTAAACAACTTAATAATAGTAGTTTTCTCAGTGTCCTGGGACAGTGGTATGCTTTCTTCAAAAATCAATAATATCCCAAATACACTCTTCAGTTCATTATGGTGTGACCTACTGGTATTACTATTTCCTGTGAAAATTTAATATATTCTAGGCACGTCTTGTGAACTCATTATGGTTGTCACACTAGAGGCAGAGACAATCACCCTAGGACCTTGGAGTCTTTTCTTCCAACCAGAAGAAGGGGAAAGAGTATAGTGTAGCCCTGCTTTTTAATCACTTTTGCTCGTATTCCACTGGCAGTCTCTAGACATATCGCCATACCTATATGCCAGAGAGGCTGGGAAATGCAACAGTTTGTACCTGGAACATCACCCCCCAGTAGGGAAACATGATTTTTTGTGGGCAGCTAGCTGTTTCTGATACTATTTGGCAACCTCTCCATCCAGATTTGGATTCTACTGGGTCCTTTGGCTCATTCTCAAGTGTGTCTGATCTCTGGGGTGTGGCAGTAGGGACTCAAAGATACTCTAATGTGTGTCGATTAGTGAGCCTTTCTGGGGGTACATCTCCCCAGACACTTCCCCCAGTTGTTGCTACTCTACAAATCAGGTGCCGTGAGGGGCACACAACTTCATTCTAAGTTTTGCAAGTTCGTGAACTATGCTCTGGAAATTTTAAACATACTTTCCTCTGGTAATTCGAGACCTATCTTGGGTTTCTGTTACCAAATATTTCCACACGCAGCCCCACCCAGTAAGTAGGTGACTCACCCCCCCCAAAGGAAGGGTGGTACTGGCCTTTGCACCAACCCACTACACATTTCTCTTATCAACTCTTCAAACTTTTTACTTCTTTGGATAAAACTAATTCAACATTATTATATTTCTTATTCCAATTTATCTTTTTAATATATTTTTTTAAATTTTATTTTATTTTTGAGACAGAGAGAGAGAGACAGAGCATGAGTGGGGGAGGGACAGAGAGAGAGAGGGAGACACAGAATCCGAAGCAGACTTCAGGCTCTGAGCTGTCAGCACAGAGCCTGACCTGGGGCTCAAACTGATAAACCACAAGATCATGACCTGAGCCGAAGTCGGACGCTTAACCAACTTAGCCACCCAGGTGTCCCCCCAATTTATTGTTCTCGAATATGCTTTATGCCCTTTTATTTAAATCTATGTCTTTAAAGGTTCCAAACCAAGTTTTTGAATATTTTAAAATATTTTCCTCTCCCAGAAGAAAGGTTACAGCTTTGAAGACTACGGTCTTTGTCTACTCAAGACCTCAAAAAGACACAAATTTTACGCTTTGATCTTTCAGTATTTTCATTTTTCCTCCCTTGAGCAATGAGCCTTGGACTCTTGGAATAAATAGAGTGAAGGAAGCTTTACAAGATTAAACAGTTTCTCAGAAGACAAATGTGTAGGGCAATGTCTTAGACTGCTATCCAACTATTCTGTATGTTTACTTCTATAACTAATTCTTCTCGTCTTTTCTATTCTTTCCCTCCATTATTGTGTGTAGGCCGTTTTGGTAGTTAAACTTATCATTTGGCCTATAGGTGTCAGAAGATAGAGCTGAGATGGCTACAGAACCGAAGAAAGGATGGACATGCCTGAGAAATCTTGGACTTGGGTTTGATGCTTGTGGAACTAGTTTTGACTACTTCCCACACAGTACTGTGATGTGTGCCTGTCCTTTCTGCTACTCACTGGCCTGCCCTTTCTATAAGCTGCCACCCATTATACTTGCCAGGCTGCACATGTCTTGCAAGTTGCATACACGAAAGAGGGGCTGCCCTTGGTCAGTGATTGTAGGGTAATCAGCATGTGTTGGCTTTAGGGTCATGGCATACAGGTGAGAGGTGTATCAGCAATGGTTTACTGCAGCCAGAGATGTAGCACTTAAGAAAGAAGTTTCTGTACAAGTTGAATACTGACACAGTAGTTTGTGATCACTCTTTTTCCTACAGCTGACACACACGAACTTTTTACCCTGCCGATAGGCATCTTTATACCCATCTGTCCCTCCAAAGAGGCTGAAAAAGTCACTCCCAAATACTTTTAGGATACAGAGGATTTTCTGCATTGTTTAAGGATGTAATCTGGTGCCAGACAGCCCTTTTTTTTCAAAATGTTCTAAATCTCTTTTTCTAGCTCTTGCCGAAATTAAGTGGCTACATCCTGGAGTACCTACCACTGGCTTCCTCTATTTTTTTCTCTACTGTTAATAGTTTAGCATCACCTCTTCATTCTATAGACAGAAGTACAAATGCCCAATAAAAACAACTGCAAATTAAACCTTTCCTTCGTGGGGCTTAACCTTGACTATAGATGTGAAATATTTCGGTGATGCATGTCCCTGCTTTTCTTTCAGGTTATAAGAAAGGACTTAAACCTGAATGGTACATAACAATGAATAAATGAAAAATACTTGATAAATATTTGATAAGGATGGCTGCTCCTGATGTTTTAAAACAAAGACAGTAAGAAGAAACTTTTAGGCAGTTAATTCTTGCAAACTGTCTAGAAGTCAACACCGTTAACCCGGGTCAAAACTCCAGAAAATGTTACTAGGAAAAGATCCTATTTTAGCCTAGTGGCGTAAACTAGATTTGCCTCTCCTGGACACAGGAAATGGAGTGTACATGGTGCATATTAATTTTCCAGACAACTGTAGGCTGAGAAGGGAGTCCTGAGGGAGTGGTGTCAAAGGAAATTTGAATACTCTCTCTGTTGAGAAACTGTCTGCTGTTCATTGGCTTGTGTTAAATCATAAAAATTCAACTGAGTACATTTAAAGATCAAATTGGCTTTATCCCACAATTCATGAATCGAGCAACACTCCGTCTAGCAAATAGAAAAGACCTCCACTGAGCTGTGGAAAAGGAAAGGTTTTTAAAGGCAGAAAGGGGGTGGAAAAAGGAAATTCTCCCTGCATAGAGTACAGTTTCAGGAAAGGTCCCCCTCCTAAGGGGAGCAGAAGTGGAGACTACCTCACTGGTATTGATCAGGTAATTCCAGGTTGACTGGTTAAAAATCACCATCTCTGGAGAGGTAGAAAGTGCTGTTATGTTAGACATTAAGTCATAGACATTAAGTTTACCCATGTGGGGCTTAGCACAAGTGACTCTAATTTGGGGCTGTTCTCTCTCTCTCTCTCTCTCTCTCAAACACTTCCTAATTGGTTTACATCTTCAGAATCCCCTTTTCCACGCTACCACCAATACCTAAGCTCCGGGCACCCCTGCCCTGCCCTCTCTCGGCAGCCAGCAGATCCTTCCCTTAAAACTGATTCTCTCAAGCCTCAATCCATCAGTCTTACTGCCCTGGAGGCTAGAACACATTTCAGGCTCATCAAAGCTTTCTCTCAACAAAGGTGGTTCTCCCCTTAGGGGTAATTGCATACCACTTCTAAGAAAAGAGTAGGTTCTGAATTGGTCCCAAAGCAAAAACAAAACCAAACAAAACTGTGAAATTTCCAGTAGGGGGTTGTGTGTGGGAAATGTTACCTACAAAACATGAAACATCAGATTAACTTTGCCACAGGAGAATCATCTACATACATACTTTTTGGGAGGAAAGGTTGTGGTCATGAAATTTTATACTGGGTTAATTTTAGTTCATGTATTAAGGTAACAGATATTAAATGACTCAGAAAATAGAACTTCTCTGAATCATTTTTGAAAAAATTACTTTGATAGTCTTCGACTGACTGACACGTCAAAATTCAGGCCAGAAGAATGGGGAAGACATAATGTAAAAATTGAGAGGGGGATCTTTCACTCGGTTTGGTAATTCAAGACCCCAAATTCAGGGATCAAGTTCGCTGTGCTCTCAGCTGGGCTCCACAAGCTAGAGGCAGGGTGGCCTCAGGGCTTCCTTCGCCAAGACTGTGTTTTCTTTCTGCTTCCTCTTCTTGCCCTGTGACACAAGGTGCATTTCTCAAGCTGCATACTTCATAGCACAGGGCAGATTACTTCCTTGCTGTGGTTGATAACCATTTAAAGCACAAGTCGATGCTTTTCTGGTCAGCACTTGCTACCAAGCAACTTGGTTGGAACGCTAGGTCAACAAGAATTACCTAACAGAAGCAACGTTGCATAAAAACCATAATGGCCATTTTCATTGCCAAATAAATTGAGCAATGATTTTTTTACATCCTTATAACTCCTCTTGAATAACGAGTCATGCTTTTAAAAATCGGCTCTGAGAAGCAAATGACTCAGGGGCGATCTATTAACAGTCCCAGAGCCCATCCTCTTACTGTTTATCTTCTAGGGAATGATGTTATTAACTAGGCTTTGGTAGTGTGGGATCTTTGGCTGAGCTAAACTAGAATTCATGTTTGGATGTGTCTGATGCATGCATGAGCCCATATGTAGTCACCTACCTGAGGTGGTTTGTACTGAAGAAGGATACTGGACAATTAGGTTTGTGTGTGGGCTCTTGGGGAAAAACAGAACGGGTGGGGAAAAGGAAGAAGGGAGGGAGAGAAAAGCATGATGTCTCGCCATAACTTGCCTGCCTTGTTAACTTGATTTGAGCTCTCAGAGGAGAAAGGGGCTTTAGGCAGAGGCAGAAAAAGCAAATGTCAAGGAGTTTGTGAGACTTGGGGCCATTAGATCATTGTGCCAGACGACAGCAGGGGCTGTGCAGTGGGGAAGAGAATACTTTCCTTGTTCACATGGCTTCCACTAAGTATAAACTGCAGGGAGGACCAAATTGCATTGACCCTGTTGAGATAAAATGCATCCTATGGTCAAGCCTCACCATGATACCATGAGCAGAGCCCCAAAACTAAATAGTTTAATATAAGGGACATGCTTGTGCAAGGTTAATGAAATGGAAATGTGGCTGGAAGAAGGATGGGACTTAATTGACAATTGTACCAAACCTGAATTTGTCTCACTGCATGCATAAGTTGTTACATATTCAAATGGATACAAATTTTAAATGGGGTGGAGAAGGGGAAGCCAGCTAAGCAAAGGAAAGAATTACAAGAGTGTGTTGTAATGCATGCTTCTGTGTTGTAGGATTTGGGGTGATTTTTCCCCATGTCCGTATTTCCCAAAATTTTTTATGACAAGAACATAGTAGTTTTGTCATCTAAAAATTTTATTTTTATTTTAAAATATCCACAGGAAATTTCATTTTATATAAAAAAGTGAAAATATTTGACGGTGTCCTGACTGAACAAATCTTCTAAATAGACTGTAAGTAGAATCAGGAGTTTTAAATTGGCTATTGTATACTTTGAAACATAAAGTATGTTTTCTCACTTTGTTGTTGTTGTTTTCAAGCCCACACCCAACTCGGGGCTTGAACTCACAACCCTGAGATTAAGAGTTGCACGCTTTACCAACTGAGCCAGCCAAGCATCTGCCCTAAAGTATATATTCGATCAAGCTTTTTCACTTTGAATGAACATATTAACAGTTTAAGTCATGTTATTTTTGTAGTTGTTGTTACACTTTTTTTCAAAGCCTCTTCAACGCCAAAAGCAACAGTTGAAGGTATAAATCATCTAGGAAGCATTTTCAAAATGCTCATGGTCACTTAATGCCCCTTATCAGTCTGATCTTCTCTGGGCTGGGATTTTAAAAACTTCCCAAAAGATTCAAATTCCCCCTAGCCTGTGCTGTTGAAAGCCAACAGCCTATATAAGAAAGTTCAAATCACGATATGACTCTATGCCTTTCTATCTCATTTCGTTTCTCCTGGGTGAACCCTCTTCTGGTCTACAACAGGTCTGAAACATCTTGCCCTTTCTTTCCATTTTTGATGAGCTTGTTCTCCTAGCTTATTCCTTTCTTCCCTTCCTTTCCAAACCAAGCTGTCATTTAAGGCTCAGCTCTAGGCCCAAATCCGCTCTGTTCAACAAGCACTTTGGAGGGCTTAGTAAAAAATGAGTCACTGTGCTAGATACTGCTCAATGAGAAGGTTTGTAGCTACTGCCCTGGAAGAAGAACTTACTACCTGGCAGTGGGATTTGGGTAAGTACACAGATTACTACAATGCCAGACAGAATAATACTAAGTGCCACACAGGTACGAGTTGTATGAGGTGCAAAGAGGGTAGAATGAGCTTTATCCCGAAGTTGCTTTGATCTGTGTTCACTTTTTCCTGCCTTAAATTATTGTTGTACTTATTTATAGCACTAATTTTGGCCCTTATTTTCTTTTTTATGTGTGTTTTATGTGGGTGTACTCTCCTTAAATAACTTGAAATCAAAGGCAACTCTTAAATGAATTTTGTTTTCCCCCAGGGTAGCCCAAAATAGTGGGATACCTGGGTTGCATGGAATTGAATCCCAACGTAGATGGATTATCCAACAGCATGGATGATGGGAATGCAATGGCTCCACCAGGGGAATGAACTTGAAGTGCCCCACACTCTAAAAAAGAGACTTGGGGCGCCTGAGTGGCTCAGTCAGTTAACCGTCCCACTCTTGATTTCGGCTCAGGTCATGATCTTAGGGTCATGAGATGAAGCTCTGTGTCGGGCTCTGTGCTGAATGTGGAGTCTGCTTAAGACTCTCTCACTCCCGTTCTCTCTGCCCCTCCTCCCTCTTAAAAAATATAATAAAACTAAAAAAAAATAAAAAAATAAAAAAGAGACTCCACTAAGCCTTTCCAAATAAACAGTAAGCTAAGTAAAAGCAGAAAGATTGCTCTGTAACCTCCAAGACTGGTCTCCCGGTCTTCCTTTCATCCAAATTGCTTCACTAGCTTCAGATGGAGAAATTCTGATGCTCTTAAGAGAATGAGTTTGCGTTTCTATTTGTTAATGCTTTCCATGCAACACCGTTTCAAATCTTAACTTTGCCACTAACTTCAGTTTGCAGGTATATTTATCTCTTTGCCTTTGTTTTCTCCTCTATATAATGGTAATGATAATGCTAGTACCTACCTCATAGGCATTTTGTGAGTTCAGAGAACTAAAGTGATTTGACAATATCCACGTAACATAACATTTCACAAGTGCTCTCTTGATCCAGTTTTGGAGTCAGAGCTAGAAATTCTCCATTCCTCTTCCAGGTAGTTTGCTAAACCCCTACCCCAGTTACTTCCCTTGTTAGGCTCTAACACCCTTGGGTTACAGTATCCAGTATCCAACTGCCAGAGGCTCCCGGATACTAACACCCAGGGATGGCCTGATCTTTGGGCCCATGGAGTTATTCAAAATACCCAGTCCCTAGAAAGACACAAAACCTAGCTGACATCACTCTGTTGGCCATAAAAACTGTCCTTTCGGCTCTGCTGGCTGGCTCAGTCCCAGGTACAAACTGCTGTGTGACTTGCATGGCAGCCTTTTCTAGTTTGAAGCTGTGACAAAGTTCTGCCTTTTGTCCGAGGGTCACTGTGCTAAGTCTGGCCATCCAAAGAACCTATAATCATACCTGATATCATATAATTATGAAATAAATGGATACATGTAAAGCACTCAATAAATGTTACTTTTTTTTTTTTTTTTTTTTTTTTACAAAAAAATGGCTTTCTACATTCCCAATTTCTGGAGATTCTGTGTACACAAATGATGCAAGACAATTCCTTTTAAGAATTCAAACTATTGAATCTTTAGATTGGAGCTAATCTCAGTAGAAAAGTACCTTTTTGCTTTAATTTAGTTTTGACTTTATTGTATTCCAATATATCACCCCAAAATAGGCCTCTATGAAGTAAAAATTATTTTGAGCTGAAGGCAATTAAGAAGCAGTAAATGCAGAAAAAGGGCCTCCTTTTCTGCACGAAGGCAGAAAATAAATTCTCCTTTTACTGGAAACAGACTTTATTGGCACCAGAAGAGGTGACAGAGAGGGCACCAGAAGAATTTGCAAACAAAACTTGTTAAACGAATCCTTATTTAAGGAGGACAGGGACCACCTAGGTCTCGTTGGACTGTCCCCAGCCCAAACCCCTTTGTCTTATCAACTTTTCACCCATTTATTGTTTCTTTGTCCTAAAGATATAAAAGCTTCCTACTCTAGTCACTTCTCTAGGTTTTATTCTCTTGTGAAGGCTTCCATGTACGTGGAGAAATTCAACAAAATTTGTGTGCTTTTCTCCTGTTAATCTGTTTTGATCAGTTTAATTTCCAGTCCCAGCCAGGGACCTTGAGAAAGTCAAGGAGAAGTTTTTCTTCCTCTATAATATCACCATGGAAAATACAATGTATGCATCCAAAATGCAGCTTAGATATAATTTTAAAAAGTATTATGGAAAATTTTACACTTAAACAAAATCGGAATAAAAACACAGGTACCGTCACCAACTTCAATAATTTGGCCAATATTCATCCAGACCTCATATCCTCATCCCACCTAAGCTAGAGACCATTTTCTAAAAACATAATAATGCCATTATAATATATAAAAAAATTAACAGCAATTCCTTAATATCATCAACTACTCAGTTTCCGGATTTCCCCAATTACCTCCTAGATTTCTTTCTTTTTCTTTCTTTCTTTCTTTCTTTCTTTCTTTCTTTCTTTCTTTCTTTCTTTTTTTTTTTTTGTTCTTTGCATTGGGATCCGGACAGAGTCTACTCGGCATAGACTACATTTCATTAATATGTGTCTTAAGTCACTTTTAATGTATCACTTCCCTTTCATATTTTTTTCCTTACAATTTATTTGTTAGAGATACCAGGCTGCTGTCCTGTAGAGTTTCCATATTCTCACTTTTGCTGAATGGATCTATGTTGTATCAGTTAAAAAAAAAACATTGTTGAGGTCTCATTGACATAACCACACATATTTAGAGTGTACAGTTAAAGTGTACATACATTTTCACATAGTATACACATATGAAACCATCATCACTCTAAAGATAAAGAATCTATCACGTAGAAATTTCCCACCTTTCCTTAGTAATCCCTCCCTCCCACCCCTTCCAACTGTCCCATCTGGAACAACTAATCAGTTTTATGCCACTGTGATGTTCATTTTCTAGAATTCTATGTAAATGGAATCATGCAGGATGTATTCTTTTTATATGACTACTATCACTTAGCGTTCTTTGAGATCTATCCCATGTTCTTTTTTATATTGCCAAGTAATATTCCAATGTATGGATAGACCATGATTTGCTTACTCATTTACTATTTATGGACACTTGTGTTATTTCCAGTTTGAGGCTATTCTAAATAAAAATTCTGTGAACATATACACACAAGTCTTTGTGTAGACATCGGCTTCCATTTATCTTGGGAAAATAATTAGGGGTAGAATAGACAAGTTATGTGATAGATATACATTTAACTTTTTAGGAATTTGCAAACTGATTTTCAAAATGGTTGTACCATTTTACATTTCCACCAGCAGGATATGAGTATTATAGTTCCTTCATATACTAGTCAACACTTGTATGGTTAGTCTTTAATTTTAGCCTTTCTAATAGATGCGTAGTAGTATCTCACTGTGGTTTCAATTCACATTTTCCTAATGAAGAAAGATATTGAGCATCTTTTTTTTCTATTTATTTTGATTTTCTAATATTTTATAATAATATATACAATATAATATAATAATATAATAAATAATATAATATATATTATATAATATATATTATATAATAATAAATAATATAATATATTATAAATAATATAATATATATTATATAATAATAAATAATATAATATATAATATATTATATAATAATAAATAATATAATATAATAATATAATAAATACTATTTCTAATATTTTCTATATTATTTTCTATTTATTATCTATTTATTTCTGTTTATTTATAGAAATAAGTTTATTTCTACTTATTCAATTTATTTATTTATTTTGAGAGAGCACAAGCAGGGGAGGGAAAGAGAGAGTGGGGGAGATAATCCCAAGCAGGCTCTACACTGTCAGCATGGAGCTCGATGTGGAACTTGAACCCACAAACTGTGAGATCATGACCTGAGCTGAAATCAAGAGTTGGACACTTAACCTACTGAGTCACCCAGGCGCCCCGATGTTGAGCATCTTTTAATCTTCGGTGAAATATCAAATCTTTTGTTCATTTTTAAATTATTTTTGTTTCCTTGTTACTAAGTTGTTTTTTAATTGTGATAAGATCGCATAAGATCATCCTCTCAACAAATTTTTAAGTATGTGGTATGGTATTAACTTTGAGCACAACGTGGTACAGTGGATATCTACAACTTTTTCATCCTGCTTAATTGAAACTTGATACCCATTTAACAGCACCTCTCCATTTCCCCCTCTTCCCAGCTCCTGACAACCATGATTCTACTCTGTTTCTACGAGCCTATTTTACACACCTCACATGAGTGGAATTAGGCAGTATTTGTTTTTCTGTGACTGGCTTACTTCATTTAACATAATGTTCTCAATGTTCATCCCAGTTGTTGCATATGGCAGGATTTCTTCCTTTTCAAAGGCCGAATAATATTCCACTGTATGTACATTCCACATTTTGAATCCATTCAACTACAGATACATTTCGATTGTTTCCACCTCTTGGCTATTATGAATAATGCTGCAGTGAACATGGTAGTGTGAATATTTCTTGAAGATTCTGATTTCAATTCTTTTGGATAAATACCCAGAAGTAGGATTGCTGGATCGTTTGGTAGTTTGATTTTTAATTTTTTTTTTGAGGAACATCCATGCTGTTTTCCATAACTGCTGCACCATTTTACATTCCTAACACCAGTGCAGAGGGTTTCAATTTCCCCGCAATCTCACCAACACTTGCTATTTTTAATAATATCCATCCCAAGAGGTGTGAGCTGATATCTTATTGTAGTTTTGGTTTTCATTTCTTTGATGATCTGAACATCTTTTCATATAGCTCTTGGCTATTTGTATGTCTTCCTTGGAGGTATGCCTATTCAAGTTTTTTGCCCATTTTTAAATAGAGTTATGAGGTTTGTTGTTGTTGTTTTGCTATTGAGTTTCAGGAGTTCTTATATATTTTGGATATTAACCCCTTATCAGATATGTGGTTTATAAGTATTTTCCTCCATTCCATAGGATGCCTTCTCGCTATTGATTTGTTTCCTTTGCTATGCAGCTTTTAGTTTGATGTAGTTCCACAGGTATATTTGTTGCTTGTTCTTTTGGTGTCATAGTGAAGAAATTGTTACTAATACCAATTTCATGAAACTTTCCCCTTATGTTTTCTCCTGGGAGTTTTTGGTTTTAGATGTTGTGTTTAGGTCTTTAATTCATTTTACATTGATTTTTGTGTATGATATTTCCAGATATATTCTTGAATACATATTCCCAATGTGTATTCTTGGTATCCTTATCAAAAATCAATTGACTGTGTATGCATAGGTTTATTTCTGGGCTCTCCATAATCTTCCATTAGTCTATATGTCTGCCTTTATGCCAGTACCATACAGTTTTAATTACTGTAACTATGTGACATATTTTGAAATCAGAAAGCATGATGCCTCGAACTTTGTGCTTCTTTTCCAACATTGTTTTGGCTATTCAGGATCCTTTTGGATCCATATGAATTTCAGTATTGTTTTTACTATTTTTGCAAAAAGTGCCCGTGATATGGGATGTCTTTCTATTTATTTATGTCTTCCTTAATTTCTTTCATTAATGTTTTATAGTTTTCGATGTATAAGTCTTTCACCTTCTGGTTAAGTTTATTTCTAAGTATTTTATTGTTATTGATGCTATTGTAAATGGGATTTAAAAAATATTTTTTATTTAAAAAATTCTTCTAATTTTTTTATTTTTGAGAAAGAAACTGAATGTGAGTGGAGGAGGGGCAGAGAGAGAGGGAGACACAGAATCTGAATCAGGCTCCGGGCTTTGAGCTGTTGGCACAGAGCCCAAAACAGGGCTCAAACTCACAGACTGAGAGATCATGATCTGAGCTGATATCAAGAGTCTGAAGTTTAACTGACTGAGCCACCCAGTCACCCCAAGGGATTGTTTTTTAAATATCCTGTTCAGATTTCATTGTATAGAAATGCAATGTTAATTTTGTATCCTGCAACTTTATTGAATTTTTTAGTACCAACGGTTTTTCAGTGGTCTTTAGGATTTCCTACCTATAAGATAATACCATCTGCAAACAGACAAGTTTACTTCTTCTTTTCCATTTATTTCTTTTTGCCTTTTATTTCTTCTTGCCTAACTGTTCTGCCTAGGACTTCCAGTACTATGTTGAATGAAAGTGGCAAGAGCGGCCATCCTTGTCTTATTCCTGATCTTAGAGGAAGAGTTTCAGTTTTTCATTGTTGAGTATGATGTTAGCTGTGAGCTTTTCATATATAGCCTCTGTTATGTTGATGCAATTTCCTTCTACTTCTACTTTGTTGAGAGTTATTAATCATGCAAGTATGTTGAATTTTGTCAAGTGTCTTTTCTGCATCTATTGAGATGATCAGCTATTTTTTCCCTTTACCCTGTTAATGTGGTATATCACATTGATTTGGTTATGTTCAACTGAACTTGCATCCTAGGGAAAATTCCCATTTGGTTATGTATGTGATCCTTTTAATATATTGTCAAATTTAGTTTGCTTTTATTTTGTTGAGTATCTTTTCCATCTTTTCCTTTCAGCCTCTGTATGTCCTTAAAGTGAGTTTTTTGGAGACAGCATATAGTTGGATCTTTTTGTTTGTTTGTTTCCCTTTAAACAACTCTATGTACTTTGACTGGGGAGTTTAATGTATTTACATTTAAGTAATTATTGATAGAGAAGGACTTCTTATTGCCATTTTATGAATTGTGTGATATTATCTTGTAAGTCTTTTGTCCCTTCTTCTCTCTTTTGCTGTCTTCCCTTGTGGTTCATTAATTTTTAAATTTATTATTATTATTCTTTTAATAACATGCTTTGATTGCTTTCTCATTTCCTCACTTTCTTTGCTGTATTTTCTATAGGTATTTTCTTTGTAATTACCATGGAGCTTACATAAAACTTCTTAAACTTTTAACATTCTGCTTTAAGTTGACAAAAACTTCAATCACAAAACTATACCTTTATGTCTCCCCCTAAAACACTTTATGTTATTGACGTCAAATATTACAACCTTTTTTTTTTTTTTACTGTGTATCTACTTCATGTGTTTTTATAGTCATAGTTTTTTTTTGTACTTTTGTATTTTAACTTGTACACTTGAACCAAAAGTGATATATACACCACCATTACAGTATTACAGGTTCTGCATTGCTATCCATGTTTACATTTACCAGCAAGTTTTATGGTTCATTTGCTTTTGTGTTGCTGTTTAGAATCCTTTTGTTTCAAGTTGAAGAACTTCCTTCAGCATATCTGGTAAGTCTGCTTTAGAAATTTTCTCTTTGTCTTTAGCTTTTGACAGTTTGATTATAATGTGTGTCATTATGGACTTCTTCAGATTCATCTTTTTTTTTTTTTTTTTTTTTTTGGAGACTGTTGAGCTTCTTGGAGCAGAGGTCCATATCCTTCCCTAAATTTGAAAGTTTTTGAGCATTCTTTTTTAACATAGCTTTCTGGCCAATTCTCTTTCTTTTTTTCTGGGATTCCCATAGTACTGGTCCATTTGCTGGTCTACCATAAGCCCCATGAACTTTTCATTCTTCTTTTTGCTCCTCTGACTGGATAATTTCAAATGACCTTTCTGAATTCACCCCTTCTTTCTTCTGCTTGCTCATCTGCTGTTGAACCCCTCCAGTCAATTTTTCAGATCAACTGTTGTATTCTTTGGCTTCAAGTTTTCTGTTTTGTTCTTTTCTATACTTTCTGTCTCTTTGTTGAAATTCTTATTTTTTCTGTGCATCGTTAGCCTGAACTCACTGAGCATTTTTATGATAGTTATTTTGAATTCTTTGTGATATAATTCATATATCTCCATTTTATCAGGGTCAGTTTCTGGAGATTTAGCTTGTTCCTTTTGGGGGGGGGCACATTTCCCTGTTTTTCTTTGTTTTCCTTGACTCTGTTTTGGTATCATCCACCTCTCCCGATCTTCCTGGACTGGCTTCATACAGGAGGAGACTGTCACTGTCAGCCCTGCCAGAGAAATATGGGGGGTGGAGCTCTCAAATCTTCTTTGTTTATATGCCTTCCCTTCCCTTGTATGTTTAAATTCCCAGAGGGACTTGCTGGTTTCTTATTGCAGGATTTTATAATCCCTTCCTCCCGCTGATATCTGTCTGCTATACCATAGATCTTCTGGAGCAGCACACCCATGACCTTGTCCTCAGTGATCCCCAGATGTCTAGAGTATGCCAGGTCCCATCCGTGCTCAGAGATAGGTAAGACTGGAACCAGCTCTCAGGCAGTCACCTAAAAAGTCTGAATGTTGTATATATATTTCTGTCTTCTCTTTTCCTCATCAGGGATAATCTTGGAGCTGGGGATCTTCCTGATTGGGCTGTGCTGAATCATGGGTAGGAGCTTTTGTGAGTAAGTAAATGCCATTCCAAACCTTTGCCTTTATCCTCAGCAGCCACCAGTCATCTAGAGTGTGCATGGTCTCATCAACATTCTTTTTTTTTTTTAATGTTTATTTATTCATTTATTTCGAGAGAGTCCGCACCCGCATGTGTGCGTGAACAAGGGAGGGGCAGAGAGAGGAAGAGAGAGAATCCAAAGCAGGCTCCATGCTGTCAGTGTAGAACCTGACCCGGGGCTTGATTTCACGAATCGTGAGATCATGACCTGAGCCGAAATCAACAGTCTGGCACGTAACTGACTGAGTGAACCAGGTGCCCCTCATCAACATTCTCAGAAGCAATCAGGTAAGACAGAAGCCAGTCCCTTGGACACTCCTGCAAAAGTTAGAATGTTGGTTGCAAGGTCCACCTCTCCCTCCTCAGAGAGCAAAGCTAGGATATGAGGATTTCTACTCGCTCACAGTACACTGAGCCAGGAGGAGGGTCTATGGCAAATGTGTACATGCTAGTCCAAACTGCTGCCTGCATGCCAGTTCCAATAAGGGGCTGCCTCTTTTCTCAGTGGCTCCCAGTCTGGGGCCCTCACCTGTTATTGCTCAAGTTCAGGTAAGACAGAAACCAGTCTCTTGGGCAGTCTTCAGAAAAGTGAGAATGTTGGATGTATCATCCAGTCCTTTTCTTCCCTCCCCAGGAACAAGTTGGGATGAGGGTTTCCTCCCAGCTGGGCAGTGCTGTGCCAGAGGGGAAGGATCATGGTGACTTGAGTTTTCCCACTGGCTTTGATGTGGATGCTTTTGCACTCGCTCATGGTGCAGGAGCCTCTCATCCGGTTCCTGGATTTCTCACAAAGGGAATTTGTCTGTGTATTATGAATTGAATTGATGGGTCTGTGGGAGGAAGGAGGGTCCAGAGTTTTCTGCCATCTTGCTGATGTCACTCAGTATTAATTCTTCTTACTGAGTTTTGAGAGTTCTTTATATATTACAGATATAAGACTTTTTACTAGATATCTGATTTGCAAATATTATCTTGAAGTCTATGGTTTACCTTTTCATTTTTGTTAACAGTGTCTTGAAAGAGCAGAAGGTCTTAATTTGTATGAAGTCCAATGTTTTCATCTATAAATGTTCTATATTTAGGTCTACAATCTTTTTTGAATTATTTTTTGTTACACGATGCAAGATACTGATGAATATTTTTCCTTCCTCCTTCTTCTTCTACTTCCCCTACCCTTTACCCCTCCCTCATTTGTTTATTTCTTTTTTGTCCAACCCCTTCAGTGTAGTTATGCCATTCACCCGTGATACATTTAAATAGTTTTATTGTTGTTGTTATCCTGGTTTTAGTATGGTCTCCCTCCTCAATCCTGGTTGATTTAAATTACATGTATTCTCTGAGTAGATGAAACACTAACATGGTTCTCAAATTCAGAAAACAGAAAGTTACACCCACAGAAGTGTTACATCTCCCCTCCCCTCCCTTCTACCTGCTCCAATTCCCACATTTTTTATAACCCATTCCCATATACTCCCTATAGAGAACCAGTCTTCTAAGGTTTTGGTTTATCCTTCCTGTTTCTTTTTCACAAATAAGCTGATATGTGTATATTTTATTTTTCCTTCTTTTTAACGGAAAGCTATCATACTAAATACTCTTTTACACATTGCTATTTTCGCTTAAAAATGCATCCACAACTGTTCATAGAGACCATCATTTCTTACAGCATTTTCTGGATGGCCACAATTTATTCCACAGTTTCCAACGTGTGGGCATTTAGGTTGTTTCCAGTGTTTTTGCAATTACAAACAACACGGCAATGTGCATATGTATTGGAGGTGTATCTTCAATGGAAGACTGTTGGAGGTGTATCTTCAGTGTAAATTCCTAGCGGTGGGATTGCTGGGTCAAAAAGTAAGTCCACATGTAGTTTTGTTATCCTAACTTGTGTGCCAGGGCCTCCTCTAAGAGAGTGTACCAGTTTGTATTTCCACCACCCAATAAGAGAATGCCTCCTTCCACAAAGTCTTGTCAACAGAATAGGTGACAATCTGATGGTATTTTTTTTTTTTTGCCCTACAAAATTTTGTATCTTTGCATAGTCACATTTATAAATATTTAATTTATTGCCTCTGGATTTTGATCATTTAATAATTTTTATAATTTCAAAGCTTTCCCGACAGTAATTTTCTTTCTTTGCTCTTTTTTCTTTTAGAGAGAGAGGGAGAAAGGGAGTGCATGAGTGGGGGATGGGGGCAGAGGGAGAGGGAGAGGGAGAGAGAAAATCCCAAGCAGGCTCCATGCTCAGTGTGGAGCCCTCCTTTATACTAATGTTAAAAAAATCATTTGTGTTTTGTTCTAATACTTGTATGGCTTCCTTTTTTACTTTTATTTTCCTAATACATTTGAAGCTTATTCTTGTGTACCGCATTAGGCAGGGATATCATTTTATTTTTTTCCCAAATGGTCAAACAGTTGTCCCAGCATCATTTATTACCCAGTGGTAATAAATGGTCCATCTTTATCCTACACTAATTTCTATGTGTACTTGAGTTTATTCTATTCCATTGGTCCATCTATTTATGTTCCAATCCCCACACTTGAAATTATAGAGCCTTTACACTGTATTTTAATATTTGGTTGAGCTAGTCCCCTTCGTTTTTGTTTCTTTTTGTGTTTCCCTATCTATTCTTGCATGTTTATTTTTTTCATATGAACGTTAGTAAAAACTTATCTAACTCCATAAAACTTTTGTTGATATTTTATTGAAATGGTGTTCATTTTATGTTAGTTTAGGAAGGACTAATTTCCTTATGGTGTTGAGTCATCTTATGTTTCCAATACTTTTTACCATTTCAGTAGCAAGTCATATTGACACTCTCATTCACGAAACACTTACTGTACATTTAACATGCTTCAGGTACTGTGCTAGGCATTGGAGACGTGGTGAGTAAAATAGCTTTAGATTTCACATAAATAGATGAATGAAAGCACATGGGTCTCCATTAGAGTTAAACTATACATGTCAGCATAACTAAGTCTTTAGTTCTGTGCTGTTTAATCTGGGGAAGGTTTGCTATGGTTCTATTTTATTTCACACTTTTCTAAACTAACCTCTTTGCATTATAATGGTTTGCTTCGAAAAGGACTGAATTGGCATCACTGGGTTACAGAAGCTTTAAGAGGACAACCTTGCATCACAGTGGACCTACTTAGGCATTCTTAATGGCATCACAATTACCAGTTCAACCCAGCTGACTACCTGCATGAATCCAGCTGTCTGTCTGTTTGTGCTTCCATTCCACTATCTGAACCTCTGATGGAGGAAACCAATCAGGCGAAAAGCTTGGTGCCATTAGGCGTTCATAAATCTCAACCCAGAATGAACCCTCATCTCTGCCTAGCCATGCTATTGTTTCTTTGGTCAGTTTGCTTTCTCCCTTCCACAAAGATTACTTCAAACTCCCTTTACTCTCTTCCCTCTAACAACTTTACATAAGCATCTGGATTTCCACCCATCTCTGTTCTAGCCTGTTACAGTAAAGGAGTGTTTCCTCCCATTTAGCTAAGATCAATCTCTCCAACAGTGTCAGATCCTCCCGTCTTCTTTCCCTTTCACTCCTAACTCAGCCTCATGCTGTCACCTATTTATTCCCTCTTCCCTGTCTGTGGCCTCTCGATTCTTTTGCAAAACAAACAAACCTCCTGAAACCCATCATTAAAAACAAAGCCAACAAAATCCTTCATCTTATTTTCCCTTCTAAAAATGGCCATATGTCTCTCCTCCTCTTCACAGCCTAATTTCTTAAGTCAGATGATTTTGTAAGGGTAAATAGAGACAATCCTCATGGATGCAGAAGCGTACAGTTATTGAGAAGTGGAAGAGCTTGAAGAAAACATGGAGATAGCTGTAGACTTCCACAGGGTACCTGGGCTGTGTGGCTAGATTTAATCTGAGGGGCCGTAGGTATGCTTGCCTGTGGTGAACTAGGCAATATGAACAATATGGCATAAGTGTGGGTCTGGAATCAGTTTCTTTACTTGAACATTTTAAATGACAACATTTACTTTGCAGCATTGTTGTGGGGATTAAATGAGCTAATGGGTATAAAGCTACTTACCATGGTACATGCCCAGTAAATTTTACCTATCATTATATTTGTAATTGTAATTATGTTGTCAGATGGGCAGATGTGTGCAACCAAATTTGAAAGCCTACCTATTCAATACAGAAATAAATATCAAGTCACACAGCTGTCTTTGAACTACATGTGGGCTAGTGCTTTAGACATTCATTCCTTTATTCATAAAGGAACATGCATCAGAAACTTTGCTAGGTGTTAGGGATTACAAAGAAGAATAAGACAAAATCTGCTTTCAATGATCTCTCAGGGCAGTCAAGGCATAAGCATGTAATTATAGTGTGGTAAGTGCAGTGATTGATCAACACAAGGTATTTTGGGAGTTGAAAGAAGGAAGCGTACAGCCTGGGGTGAGGTACATCAAGTCTGGAGCTGGTTCTTAAAGTGAGTAGATAGATGTTAGCAGAAGAAAGAGAGGAGGAAAGCAGGGAAAAGATTTTAAAGTCCCTCTGTCTATGCAGTTCAACTCAAAGACTCTGGAATTTCATGCGTTGCTTAATTTAAAAAAATTTTACTACTAAAAAGTTATTTGTAACTCATTGGCCTATTTGAATGATATGTAAAGAACAAGGTATTACACGATAATAGGAGGATGAGTCAAAACTTTATTGCTTTGGGAGTGGAACATACCAGGAATTGCTGTAGGCAGAGTGACACAACATATTTTAAGGAACCCGATGGCTGGGAGCCCAGATATGCTACTACCACTGATGGAATTGCCTAGATGATGTCACCATGGTTTTCAGCTTTAATGGTGCAGAAACTTGATTGTCAACTAATAAGAGATGACCAATCTCTTGAGGCCTAATTCAATTTAAAAATAAGATATAGGGGCATCTGTGTGGTTCAGTTGTTTGTCTGACTTTGGCTCAGGTCATGATCTCAGTTCATGAGTTCGAGCCCTGCGTCAGGCTCTGTGCTGACAGCTCAGAACCTGGAGCCTGCTTCAGATTCTGTGTCTCCCTCTCTCTGCCCCTTCCCTGCTTATGCTGTCTCTCTCTGTCTCTCAAAAATAAGCTTTAAAAAAAGTAATAAAAAAATGAGAGATAAATTTATAAGCTACAATGCATTCACTAACAATAGGAAATATGAAATTTGCACAAACTGAAATACTCACCCTGTCATGAGTGGTACATTTCCTTCATACAGACATGCTAAATACTTGTCTCCTGGGATCCTGAAATCAGAACAAAAGGAGTTAGCTAGTGGGCATCTGTCTGGTTCACACAAGCAGCAAGGGAAAAAAAGTCCCTAACCTACAAGGGAAGACAGATCAGGTTTACAGCAGACCTATCCACAGAAACTTGGCAGGCCAGAAAGGAGTGGCAGGATATATTCAATGTGCTGAATCAGAAAAATATGCAGCCAAGAATTCTTTATCCAGCAAGGCTGTCATTCAAAATAGAAGGAGACATAAAAAGTTTCTCAGACAAACAAAAATTAAAGGAGTTTGTGACCACTAAACCAGCCCTGCAAGAAATTTTAAGGGGGACTCAATGAGGGGAGAAAAAAAATGAAAATAAATAAATAAAAAAATACCAAAAGCAACACAGATTAGTAAGGACCAGAGAACACCAGAAACTCCAACTCTACAAGCATCATAATGGCAATAAATTAATATCTTTCACTACTCACTCTAAACGTCAATGGACTCAATGTTCCAATCAAAAGACATAGGGTAACAGAATGGATAAGGAAACAAGATCCATCTATATGCTGTTTACAAGAGACCCACTTTAGACCGAAAGACACCTTCAGATTGAAAATAAGGGGATGGAGAACCATCATGCTAATGGTCAACAAAAGAAAGCTGGAGTAGCCGTACTTATATCAGACAATCTAGACTTGAAAATAAAGACTGTACCAAGAGATGCAGAAGGGCATTATATCATAATCCAGGGGTCTATCCATCAAGAAGACCTAACAATTGTAAATATTTATGTGCCCAAATATATATATATATTTAAACACCCAAATATATAAATCAATTAATCACAAACATAAAGAAACTCATTGATAGCAATATCATAATAGTAGGAGACTTCAACACCCCACTCACAGCAATGGACAGATCATCTAATCAAAAAATCAACAAGGAAACAATGGCTTAGAATGACACACTGGACCAGACGGACTTAACAGATATATTCAGAACATTTCATTCTAAAGCAGCAGAATACACTTTCTTCTCCAGTGCACATGGAAGGTTCTCCAGAATAGAACATATACTGGGACACAAATCAGCCCTAATAAGTACAAAAACATCGAGATCATACCATGCATATTTTCAGACCACAAGGCTATGAAACTCGAAATCAACCACAAGAAAAAATTTGGAAAGGTAACAAATACTTGGAGACTGAAGAACATCCTACTAAAGAATGAATGGGCCAACCAAGAAGTTAAAGAGTAAATTAAAAAGTATATGGAAGTCAATGAAAATGATAACACCACAACCCAAAACCTCTGGGACACAGCAAAGGTGGTCATAAGAAGAAAGTATGTAGCAATCCAGGCCTTCCTAAAGAAGGAAGAAAGATCTCAGGTACACAACCTAACCTTACGCCTTAAGGAGCTGGAGGAAAAAGAACAGCAAATAAAACCCCAAACCAGCAGAAGACAGGAAATAATAAAGATTAGAGCAGAAATTAATGCTATTGAAACCAAAAAAACAGTAGAACAGACCAATGAAACCAGAAGCTGGTTCTTTGAAAGAATTAACAAAATTGATAAAGCACTAGCCAGTCTGATCAAAAAGAAAAAGGAAAGGACCCAAATAAATAAAATCAAGAATGAAAGAGGAGAGATCACAACCAACTCAGCAGAAATAAAAACAATAATAAGAATATTATGAAAAATTATATGCTAATAAAATGGGCAATCTGGAAGAAATGGACAAATTCCTAGAAACATATACACTACCAAAACTGAAACAGGAAGAAATAGAAAATTTGAACAGACCCATAACTAGTAAGGAAATTGAATTAGTTATCAAAAATCTCCCAAAAAACAGAGTCCAGGGCTAGATGGATTTCCAGGGAAATTCTACCAAAGGAATTCTACTTTAAGGAAGAGTTAACACCTATTCTCTTGAAGGTGTTTCAAAAATTAGAAATGGAAGGAAAACTTCCAAACTCTTTCTATGAAGCCAACATTACCTTGATTCTAAAACCAGAGACCCCACTAAAAAGGAGAACTATAGACCAATTTCCCTGATGAATATGGATGCAAAAATCCTCAACAAGATATTAACCAACCGGATTCAACAATACATTAAAAAAGTTATTCACCATGACCAAGTGGAATTTATACCTGGGATGCAGGGCTGGTTCAATATCTGCAAAACAATTAATGTGATTCATCACATCAGTAAAGAAAGGACAAGAACCACATGATCCTCTCAATAGATGCAGATTGAGACAAAATACAGCATCGTTTCTTGATACCCTCAAGAAAGTAGGGAGAGAAGGAGCATACCTCGAGATCATAAAAGCCATAAATGAATGACCCAATGCTAATATCATCCTCAATGGGGAAAAACTGAGAGCTTTCCCCCTAAGGTCAAGAACAAGATAGGGATGTCCACTCTCATCACTGTTATTCAACACAGTATTGGAAGTCTTAGCCTCTGCAATCAGACAACACAAAGAAATAAAAGGCATCCAAATCGGCCAGGAGGAGGTCAAACTTTCACTCTGTGCAGATGACATGATACTCTATATGGAAAACCCAAAAGATTCCATCAAAAAACTGCTAGAATTGATTCATGAATTCAACAAAGTTGCAGGATATAAAATCAACACACAGAGATTGGTTGCATTCCTATACACCAACAATGAAGCGACAGAAAGAGAATCGATCCAATTTACAGTTGCACCAAAAACCATAAAATACCTAGGAATAAATCTAACCAAAGCGGTGAAAAATCTATACATTGAAAACTATCAAAAGCTAATGAAAGAAATTGAAGAAGACACAAAAAAAAAAATAGAAAAAGGTCCCATGCTCCTGGATAGGAAGAACAAATATTGTTAAAATATCGATACTACCCAAAGCAATCTACATATTAAATGTAATCCTTATCAAAATAACACCAGAATTCTTCACAGAGCTAGAACAAATAATCCTAAAATTTGTATAGAACCAGAAAAGACCCCAAATAGCCAAAGCAATCTTTAAAAAGAAAACCAAAGCAGGAGGCATCACAATCCCAGACTTTAAGCTATACTACAAAGCTGTAATCATCAAGACAGTATGGTACTGGCACAAGAACAGGCACTCAGATCAATGGAACAGAATAGAGAACCCAGAAATGGGCCCACAAACATATGGCCAACTAATCTTTGACAAAGCAGGAAAGAATATCCAATGGAATAAAGACAGTCTCTTCAGCAAGTGGTGCTGGGAAAACTGGACAGCGACATGCAGAAGAATGAACCTGGACCACTTTCTTACACTATACACAAAAAGAAACTCAAAATGGATGAAAGACCTAAAGGTAAGACAGGAAGCCATCAAAATCCTCAAGGAGAAAGCAGGCAAAAACCTCTTTGAACTTGGCCGCAGCAACTTCTCACTCAACACGTCTCCGGAGGCAAGGGATACAAAAGCAAAAATCTACTGGAACCTTGTCAAAATAAAAAGCTTCTGCACAGCAAAGGAAACAATCAGCAAAACTAAAAGGCAACCGACAGAATGGGAGAAGATATTTTCAAATGACATATCAGATAAAGGGTTAGTTTCCAAAATCTATAAAGAACTTATCAAACTCAACACCCAAAAAACAAATAATCCAGTGAAGAAATGAACAAAAACATAAATAGACAATTCTCCAAGGAAGACATCCAGATGGCCAACCAACACATGAAAAATGCTCAACATCATTCATCATCAGGAAAATACAAATCAAAACCACAATGAGATACCACCTCACTCCTGTCAGAATGGCTAACATTAACAACTCAGGCAACAACAGATGTTGGCAAGGATGTGGAGAAAGAGGATCTCTTTTGCATTGTTGGTGGCAATGCAAGCTGGTGCAGCCACTCTGGAAAATAGTATGGAGTTTCCTCAAAAAACTAAAAATAGAACTACCCCACGACCCAGGAATTGCACTACTAGGCATTTATCCACGGGAAACAGGCATGCTGTTTTGAAGGGACAGATGTACCCCCATGTTTATAGCAGCACTATCAACAATAGCCAAAGTATGGAAAGAGCCCAAATGTCCTTTGATGGATGAATGGATAAAGAAGATGTGGTATATATGTACAATGGAGTATTACTCGGCAATCAAAAAGAATGAAATCTTGCCATTTGCAACTATGTGGATGGAACTGGAGGGTATTATGTTAAGTGAAATTTGTCAATCAAAGACAAAAATCATATGAACTCACTCATATGAGGACTTTAAGAGACAAAAGAGATGAACATAAGGGAAGGGAAACAAAAATAATATAAAAACAGGGAGGGGGACAAAACAGAAGAGACTCATAAATATGGGGAACAAACAGAGGGTTACTGGAGGGGTTGTGGGAGGGGGGATGGGTAAAGGGCACCTTAATGGGTAAGGGGCACTAAGGAATCTACTCCTGAAATCATTGTTGCACTATATGCTAACTAATTTGGATGTAAATTTTAAAAAATTAAAAATTAAAAATAATAAAAAAATAAAAAACAAAAGAAGAAAAAAATGAATAAACATTTAAAAATTAATAAAAAAATAACAGATAAATTTATAAGCTACAATGCATTCACTAACAATAAGAAATATGAAATTTGCACAAACTGAAATACTCACCCTGTCATGAGTGGTACATTTCCTTCATACAGACATGCTAAATACTTGTCTCCTGGGATCCTGAAATCAGAACAAAAGGAGTTAGCTAGTGGGCATCTGTCTGGTTCACATAAGGGTCTGAGCAACATGAGCTCAATTTCCTGTTCTGATTGCTCAAAAACTTAGTCTATTTGGTTTCATATATACACAAATTCTCACTGTTGGTTATTTGAAAGATGAGATCTGGACACAGAGGCAGGTCTTGGGCTGATAAGTGTGTGGTGAGAATGCATTCTGGAATAGGCACAAACAGCGCATATTCAGGCAGTGCCATGAACTGAAGTCATGCTAAGGCTTCAGGGGAAAGAAATTACCATGGGAGAGCATACGTGCTAAATAATCAGTGCACTATTGGGGCACCTGGGTGGTTCAGTTGGTTAACACCCCACTCTTGACTTCAGCTCAGGTCATGATCCCATGGTTGGTTTGTGAGTTTGAGCCCCATTACAGGCTCTGCACTGGCAGTGTGGAGCCTGCTTGGGATTCTCTCTCTCTCTCTCTCTCTCTCTCTGCGCCTTCCCAGCTCATGCTCTCTTTGTCTCTCTCTCAAAATAAATAAATAAACATTTAAATAAATAAATAAATAAATAAATAGTGCACTGTGGCTATGAGAGTGGAATATCTCTGAATCTGTGAGAGCCAGATAAATTATATTAACATAAATTCAGAGTATTATTCATATTATCCACTTACGTAAAATAATTAGGTATATATGCATAGAAACAAGGTATTAAAGTATACATAAAACATTATGAGTGGCTTTCCTATATAAAGAAACTTCTATGGAAACATGAGTGTTCTTTCTTTTCTTTGTGCTTTATCTATGATTTCAAAATTATCCCAAATAAAGATGAGCTACTTATGCAATCAGGTAGCTACTACCTTATTGATAGAAAAAGTTAATTAAAAATTAGTTAGAATTAGTTATAAAATTCATTAAAAATTAGAAAAAAGACTGAAGGTCTTCCATACTCCCTAGAACAACAGTTATTGGTGTAGCTTGGATGATATTTGATATCAACAAGACCACAGGAAACACTGTGGAGGAGAGTGGAAAGGGGGACCACTCAGAAGAGTATAAGAAGGGCAATGGTGCTGAGGAATTTGGGCTAAAAACTGGAAGGGACTATTTTTAGTAGAGGAATTTTAAGTGCCCCTCCCACTGGCACAGCCAGCACCAAAAATATTTATCTTGCATGGGATGATCATAATGTGGGCATGAATGATCAGAGGAGCAAGTGCCAATGTAATCAATCTCTCATCGGTTAGGAACTCCGGCGGCTGGTCCCAGACTCCTTTGGTGGTTGCCTTGGACACTGTGTAGAACACACAGGACATGCTGTTGCTGCATTAAACCAACTCACTTTATTTCAAGGGCAATCCAGAGTCTGTAGCAACATGTCATCCTGCCTGGGTGCAATGGCCCCAATCTTTCTGTGCACCCAATCTCCTGTATCTACGGAAGGGTCAGTTGCTAGGGCTCTATGGCAGTATATCGGGGTTCTACCCCCTTCTAGTGCTAGGACCAAAATTCCAGGGGCACTCTGTCTTTCTGTTGTCTCTGTCACAGTGCCTGACCCAGCCCTTCTGGAGTCACAGACACATCTAACTCAAATGCTGGCCCTGCTTTGGGGATGCCCAGAGCTTTCATCTGCTTCACTAGTACTTTTGTCTTCTCAAAGGTTCTTGCTGCTTTGATTCCCTTTCTTTTCTAGGCAGGATAAGGAATAGAGGCACTGTGTCAAGTGGGGAATGAACGTTCTCTAAAACCACCAAATCCCTACAAAGGCTCGTACTTCTTTCACACTTAAAGGGATTGGATGGGCTCACAACCTAGCGATCACAGCTTCCGAGACAACACGTGTCTTCCCTGACCAAATGACTCCCAAGACTTTATGGTAGTGCCTGGGCCTTGAATTTTCTGTAGGTTCACTGTCTATTCTCTCCCTTGTAAGTGTATCACCTGCAAGGTGTCCTGCAACAAGCATATCTTTGCATGTTAACATTATATCGTCAATGTCATGGGCCCATTGTACTGATGAGGGGAAGGAGAATAGCGACAGATCTTGGGCTACTTGGAGAAGTCCTTGAAAGTTCCATTGTTGTCCCCCCCCCCCCCCCACCGCCATGTGAAGGCAGATTAATCTTGTGACTCAGGTGCCAGGGGGTTTCTGAAAAAGACATTTGCTAAGTGCAGCATAGCATGATACACTCTAGGACCCTGGCCAAGGTATCTAAGATGGTGGCGATGTTGGGAACAGCTGCATGGATGGGGGCACTGTCTTGTTCAGTTCTCAGTATTCCGCTGTCATCTGCCATGAAGGTTACTTACAGATCTTACTGGGCTATGGAAAGCATGATGAGCAGGAAGTATGATACTCACTCTGAGCAGTTCCTGGATAAGTTTCTCTTATCTCCTTATGCCCCCAGGGAACTTATATTGTTTGACTGTTACCACCCCTTATGGGGGTGGCAGGCTTACCAGTTCCCAGCTGGCATTTCCTGTCAGCACTTATTTGATTACTGTAACTACAGGTGGAATTCAGCAATACAGGTTTGCAGATTGACTTTGGAGGGTATGAATGCCCAATATGTTCTCTGGTATTGGGGAGGTAAAAATCTCATGTTCTTGGGCAGGGGTGGAGAACACCCAATTGCAGTGTCAAAAAGACCTTTCTGACCATAACTATTTGCCCTCCTTAATTATCAATGGTGTGAGGGGCCAGGCAACTTCTGATGGTTACCATGTATTAGAGTACATTCAGCTCCAGGGTCTACCAGAGTTTACCCTTTGTTTATTTCTGGAGGACCAGTGAATAGTGAGCTCTATACGAGGCTTCTGGTCACCTCTACTGACCCTCACCTGGAGGTAATCTTGGCTTGCATCCTATGCCCAGGGCATTGGGAGGCACCCACCGTAAATAAGACTGTATTCCTAAAGCCTCTGTTGGAGCAGGTGGGGCATCAGGGACGGTAGAGGCAGATGGGGCAGGTCTGAATTGTTCAGGCTTTAAAGCTTCCCATACGACATCCAACACAGCATTGGGTTATTGGTCTATCTGTTCAGATGGGATCCCCGCAGCAGTGAGGTCAAACCACATTTCATTCAGGTTACTTTCATAGGATCCTTTACAGCCTTTTGGCTCTTCCAGCTCCCTCTCTGTTTTGGGTCTTCTCCACAGCCCATCCTCATTCCTGGCATTTGTCAGTCCCCTTCAGATCAGCAATGAATCAGCCAACATCATAAACGTTTGTCCCATGACTGGGCTCAGCACAGACATCAGCATCCCATACTGGGTGCTGGAGCAGAATAGAGAATCTTAGTTTTCATTCCTGCAATGCATGTGGGCCTGATTAGGGCCTTCAAAGACAGGGGCATAGATGATGGTCTGTTTCATTTCCAATTCTCTAAGAATTTTCTTTTCTTTTTCTTTTCCAACAGATCCTGCCTCAGGTTTATTTGTGCAACTAGCACAGAAAGATACCAGCCCCTGCAGATAGAAGCCCAGGGTAACACCAGTCCTTCTGTCCTCACATTGGCAGACAGAAGCCTCCATATTAGAGCATTTATCAGGGACCTGGCACCTCCAGCTACATCTGGGGCCAGAGCCACAACCTGGGCCTTGGTTTGAACCTTGGCCTTGGCCTTTGGTTGGTAGAGCCTGAGACCTTGGCATTACAGGCATGATCACATTTCCAGAGCATGGGGTGAGTGATGTAAGCAAGTTGATTGAGCTTGCGGCTGCCAACCTTTGGGATCACGGGCTTGTCAAGGGCATTGATAGCCTCAGCACATACAGCCATGGCCTTGGCATTACTGGCCTCCATCTCCTTTAGCCCTTCTTGTTGTGCTTTCTGGCAAAGCACATGTTCCTCAGGAACTTGGGGTCCACTCCCTTAAGAGATTCATATCTTTGGGGCACCTAGGTGGCTCAGTTGGTTAAATGTTCGAGTTTGGCTCAGGTCATGATCTCATGGTCTGTGAGTTTGAGCCCCACATTGGACTCTGTGCTGATAGCACAGAGCCTGGAGCCAGCTTTGGATTCTGTGTCTCCTTCTCTGCCCCTCCCCGGCTCAACTCTCTCTCAAAAATAAATAAACATTAAAAAAAAGAGACAGGGATATTCATATCTTTGTGACTGGGGTTTCTTCACTTCTGTGCAATTTTTGTGACTGGTTGTGTGTGGTGTGGTTCTTGCATTGGGCAATTTCTGTACTGAAGCCCGGAACTCCTGAAGCACCTGGGACCGGAAGAGAAAGAGGAAGTTCTAAGAACTTCTTGTACTTCCTGTAGAGATTTCCAGGGTCCCTGGTGCCCAAAGAGGCCTCCTCATTGGGCTGAGCTTCCCTGCAGGCTAGAATAACCCAATCAACAAGGGAGTGAGTACCTTGAACCCCTGAGTACCATGCAGGTGCTGCCAGAGAGCAGCGAATGTGGTTGATGTTGCTCATTTTCTCATCCTCCTGCCCAGTCAGAGAAATCCCATGGCCCCTTCATCTCATAGCTGTGCTAGCCACACCTGGATACTTTCCCGGGCCTTTTTCAGGAACTTGGAAGCTATCCCAATAAGCTTAGGGGGAGTATCTTCTCTCTTCATGAATGTTTCCTGAACTGGGGGCTCCCTGGGGGCTGGGGTTGCTGTTGCTGGGCTTTTGCTTTCCTTTGTGTTTGGGGTTCGAAGGCAGGGGACAGTACATCCGCTTCACTGTTAGTCACCACATCCTGCTCTTCACTCTGCTCACCTCCCGAGGGATTCTCTTTGCCCCCAGTGAGCTACATGCAGTTTCTCAAACAAGTGCATTAAGACAACCAGCGTTTTCGAGGTGTCCCCATACTCACGTGTGGTCCACAAGCCTCTAATCCATGGGACGCCATGCCCCGCACGCAGAAATTGATGGCCAACTCAGGATTGTTCTGTAGAATGCCTCTCTCCCAAGGCCCATTTCTTTAGTGTCCTGGCTGGCTCAACAGTTAGTTCACAACCCCATCCGAGCTTCCCAGGTGAAATCTGAAACTGGCCTTGCAAGCAGAAAGAAAGGGGAAACCAGAGAAAGAGGCAGGCCACTCCAGGTCGGTGGGTGGCAGGTTTAATAAACAAGGGAACTTACATATGAGGCTTGTCCTGAGGAGCAAGTTAATCCCTGCACCACCAGCTAGATCTTAGAAGTTTATATGGAGGCTTTACCTGGGCTCAGTCATGTACACCATGCGGGTGTTCTCATCACCACCTATCTCAAGGCCGTGTCCTTGGGGAAGCTTCTGGAAGTGGGGAAGGCCAGCGGAGTGTATATTCCAAGGACAGGATTGGAGGCGAGGAGCCTCCGACTGCCGGGTCCAGCTCATGGGTCAACCTGCAGTCACGTCCTCTTGCTGACCTCCTCCAACAATATCTTGCAGAGAATTGACAGTATAGACATACGATGGCATTAAATAAGTTTCAGTAACAAACAGGTAATGACAACCTCCCCCAAACATTTAAGAATTTTAAAAACACACATTTAATAACTCATGGGCGGCAGAAGAAATAATAAGCAAACTTTGAAAATACTTAGAACTCAATGATACTGAAAATACTACTTCTCACATCTTGTGGGATCCAGCCATTAATCGTTTATGCCTCTGCTTCCCTCAGGGAGGCTGTGGGGTGGGGCTCTCACTGCACACTAGGCATGTTACTTAGGCCATAGCATGTTTCTTTTCTATCTTATTTATGTTCATTTATGAAATAGAACTCAATACCCATTACTTTGTTATATATATTTTTAATGTTTATTTTTGAGAGAGAGAGAGACAGACAGACAGAGCTCAAGTGGTGGAGGGGCAGAGAGAGGGAGACACAGAATCCCAAGCAGGTTCCAGGCTCTGAGCTGTCAGCACAGAGCCCAATGCGGGGCTCGAACTCATGAGCTGTGAGATCATGACCTGAGCTGAAGTCGGACGTTTAATCAACTGAACCACCCAGGTGCCCCTTACTTTGTTATATTTTTAAGGGCCAATTACCCTGTTGGATTCTGGTTTCAGTGAGAAGTTGTTTGACAATATATGACTGTTGTAATTTCCCCCTCGATGTCTGGGTGTCTTATGACTCACTTGGAAGGAGTTTAGGAGTGCCAGTGAATAGGGTTGTATCCTGGACATTTTCCACCCTTTCTCAACAGGATTCCTTGAGAAAACTGAGCCTTAATGGCAAAAGATTGCCTTTGTATGTAACGAGCTAACCTCTCTTATGTGTCTGGAATGTATATGAGTTATGTACCATTGGGGGGAGAGGAGAATTAAGAAAATAGTCACTTAAATAATTTTCTGCATTTCTCATGGTTCAGATGAGGAGCGCAAGTTGGAAAAGGCAGTGGGACATTGTCCTGACGGTGAGTAAACCCTTCCCTGGCCCTTCTGAGTCCTCATACCTGGACTCAGGAAATCCTAGTCTTGGGAAAGAAGCAGCTGACCGATCATCAGGTGGAGCTGCATGAAACTCCATCACATGGGCTGTTGGAGTGTCTGTTTGAGACCTCCTTGAGCTCATGCTGAAGATTCCCCCTTGGCCTCAGGGCTACACTTTGTTCTCCCTCCAAAACCTCTCCTTGCCTTTGAAGTCAAGTAAAAACCATTCAGTTCTTTTGTATAAAAGAGGATGACTGTACAGGACATAGTAAAGCGTGGTCACTGGACTAAGGTTGAAATTGAAGCAAGAAAACAGAAATGTAGACATGATTCTTAGGGTATCGTAAACACTACCAAGAAATTCTGATTGTATTACAAGTAACAGTTCTAACAACCACCAGCATCAGAATTACCTGGGGTCCCTTATTTAAAATGGAGATTCCTTGTCTCTACTGCATCAGAATCTCTACAGTGGGGCTTGGATATCTAATTAAAGTTAAAGAAGCACTGCTTTATGTCGATTTTTGTGCATGTGGCACAAGTCTTTACCCATCCATGTTACATCTTAATTATGAGGACCCACAATGGTTTCCTTTGATATACAGAAGACCTCTGCCATTTGTGGATTCAGCAATCACAATTTAAATTGTCAGAGGGAAGTTCCAATTACCCATGGCATGTAGCCATTAGGGGTTTCTCTGAGGCACTAAGTATAGGTCAAGTGGAGTGAGGTCAGCTGATGGCCAACAGCCCTAGCATCCCAGGATGACTTTGTAATTCTCTGTGTGGGTATGCATTTTGCAGGAGGAATTGTTTGCTAAATTGAATTTGTGATTTTAGGGATTCACAAAGATCTCAGGGCAGGCAGGAATCTCCTCTGGTCTGATTCTTTCATCTCCCATTTTCTAGAAATTTCTTCAAGTTTGCAAGTCTACTCCTAATTGCCATACCATTGAATTTTAAATTTAAATCTGGATTCTTTTTGTCCCCTGCAGTATTTGGCTTAGTTGGGCAGTTTCCCATTTTCAAACATCCTCCTTTGTTTTGATTTCCTTCACTTATTTTCATGGATCTTTCTTCTGCTTTCTGCCTATTATAGGCAGGCAACCTTCTCTACAATAGCACTCTCCAGTACACGTGATACCCTTCTCCTTGCTTTATTTTCTCGACAACACTTACCACCATCTGATACATCATTTACGTAGGCATGTTATGAATTTTTTGTCTCCTTCCCCTTCCCCTCCAGCATATAAACTCCTACAGAGTAGGAAAACTGTCCTGTTTGTCTGTTTTGTGCCTTATTTTCTCTGCTGTATCTCCAGAGCCTGGAATACTGCTTGAATTATAGTAAGTGCTCAGTAAATGCTTATCGAATATACAAAAGGATGTATTTTCTCTCTTTACTGACAGGGGGTCTGGCAGGAAAGAAAGTGAGAGTACACGCAAATCTGTCAAAGAGATTATTGAAAGTGTGGAAATGGTGTAGGGAAACCGCAAGGTAAAGTTCCCCAAGACTAGTAACAGTGGAGGCTCCATAATCATCCCAGACCTGATGGCGTGAGGGAGAAAGCATGGAGAGGCTACAGAGTACAAATCTTGGCACTCCAGACTCCCTCTTCTCCAGGACTGGCTACAATTTCGGAACCCAATACAAAGTGAAGATACAGAGCTCCTTACTCAAAAATTATTAAAAATTTCAAGCATGAGGACTTGCTAACATGGGATCCAGTGTGATAACACATGTCATATGGTCATGAAGTTGCCTCTGCTCTCCTCCCTCCTTCTAACCTTCTGCTGGAGTTCCCCATTGGCCAAACTCAACTGGTAACCAGAATTCAAAGGGGTCTATTTGCTGAATTCCTGATTCCTGGGGACACAGAGCTGAATAGAGATGGGCGAAGACTAGATCTGGGGAACAGAAAAAAGATATCCAGCCCAGATGAGTAGAGAAGATATTTAGCTCTATCTATGCCCGAGTGACAGAAGGTAAAGAAGCGTAAGACACCTTGGGATTAGCCAATGATGACTAAGTGTAGACATATTTCCAATATGACTAAAAAATAAATACAGGGGTGCCTGGGTGGCTCAGTTGGTTGAGTGTCCGACTTTGGCTCAGGTCATGATCTCACAGTTTGTGAGTTGGAGCCCCACATTGGGCTTGCTGCTGTCAGTGTAGAGCCTGCTTCGGATCCTCTGTCTCCCCCCACCCCCTCCGCCGCCGCCCCTCCCCTGCTCATGCTCTCTCTCTCTCTCAAAAATAAATAAACATTTAAAAATAAATAAATAAATACAAATACCAAATAAGTAGTATTGAGAAGAGAAAGTAAATAATAACCCCAAGGTTCCAATTGCATCATTGGCTTTGGGGTATGACCAACTTCTATCCCAATACTGGCCTTGACTTTTAGTAGCTATGTAATGGTAGGCAAATTGCTCATTTTTATTGCAACAGAGTCCGTAAAACAGAGATAATAGTTACTTCAGAAGTTGTGGGCTAAATTAAAGGATGGCCCTAGCACCTAGCAGGTGTTTAATAAACATAGGAGAGTAGAAGAAAGCTGGGGTCACAGACAGAAATGGATGAGTCAGAAAAAGGTCTTTCTAGTTCTGTGGATCTCTGGAAAAAAGGGAAATGATTATTCTATAGTTTTAGAACTCTGGTGGTTAGGAGGTTTTCTCTAATGATACCATAGATGGTTACTTCTGCAGAGTGTAGCCATTTTTTGAAGTCTGCTATTTGATTCCCCTGCTGGACATGACAGAAAGAATAGAGACTTTGCAGGCAGGCAGGCAGGCAGGCGTGGTTTTAAAATCCTGTCTCCACCAATTAGTAGTGGCAGGTTGTGTTAAGTCCTCGGAGCCATAGTTTTCTATTACAAAATGTGGTATCACTATAAGGATTTATGAGAGAGTGTTGGTAGTATGCCACAGAAATGCTCGAATTTCTACCTGATCTGCCACTCTTTAAAAATTTTTTTAAAATTAATTTATTCAAAAAAATATTTTTATTTAGTTTTGAGAGAGAGAGAGAGAGAGAGAGCACAAGTGGGGAAAGGGTGGAAAGAGAGGGAGACACAGACTCCAAAGCAGGATCCAGGCTGTCAGCACAGAACCCAACGTGGGGCTCAAACTCGCAAACCACGAGATCATGACCTGAGCCAAATGTGGACACTTAACCGACTGAGGCACCCAGGTGCCTCCTTTTTTTTTTTTTTTTTTTTTTTGGTTCTTTTAATATTTTTATTTATTTTTGAGAGAGAGAGAGAGAGTCTGCCACTCTTTTTTTTAGTTGAGCTGGACTTAGGAATCAATTTCTCTTGCCCTTCTCCCCTAAAGCCTAAGAAGTTCCTGTTTCCAGCAGCTAGCAGTGTGGTTCTTTTCTGTGGGTTTTACCCTTTTCCTCTGGGCCTTCCTGGCCACAGAAGTCTCAACAAGAGAATAAAGAGAGGAAGAAAACAATAAGAACCTGCATTCACTTCTTCTGCAGGGAAGCTCTAGTTACTCACTGGCTTTCACCCAGACCTGTGTTTAAACCTCCCTGCCTTGGGAATGAAAAAGCAACAGAGGAAGCTTTGTGTCTCCCTTTAGAGAGTACATGAGTTGAGCAGAATGTGTCTTAGTAGGTTGACATTCATGTCATTTGGCAAACGAATCTTTGCAGAAATAATTCAAGATCTCCATATGAGATCATTCTGGATTCTCTGAGCGAGCCCTCTATCCAATAACAAGGGCTCCTTATATGAGACACTGAGGGGATAGACATGGAGAGAGGAGAAGAAGGCCATGTAAATATAGAGGCAGGAGTTAAAGCCATGGAGTCCACCAGAAGCTGGAAGAGATAAGGAAGGATTCTCCCTTAGAGGCTTCAGAGGGGGCACGCCCTGCCAACACCTTGATTTCATCTTTCTGGACTCCAGAACTGTGAGAGAACAGATTTGGATTGTTTTAAACCACTGAGTTGTGGTTATTTCTTACAAGCAGCCCCAGGAATCAATATAGTATTCAATGAACACCAATTGTAAAGAATGAATATACATACTACTAATAGCAATAGCTGCCCTGTATTGAGCATGAATTGAAGACAGCAGTTTCTGGAAGCTGCAAGTGAGGAGCTGGCCTCTCATGCTATTCCCAACCTGTCCACCTTCAGCAAGCCTGACACTGGTATAAAAAATACATTTGGTCTTTGGCCCTGTTCCTGGCCTGAGAGTTTCCCGAGAAACCCTGAGAATTTCCTGAGTGCTAAGAGTGTGTTTTGTATGCTAAGGAGATGGCTTCTAGACCATGTTAAGATGAGGGCTTTATGCCCGAAAAACCGACCATGGGCTTAGATGGTTAGAATTTACAGACCTGCCCCCAACCTCTGGCGAGCTGAGAGGCACCAGAGATTAGACCAATGACTAATGATTCAATCAACCATGTCTACATAACAAGACCTCCACAAAAATCCCTAAACAATGGGGTTTTGAGAGCTTCTGAGTTGGTGAGCACATCAAAGTGCCATGAAGGTGGCACAGCTGGGGAGGCATGGAAGGTATAACCGTGTGCCCCAGCCCCCAGACCTTGCCCTATGCCTCTCCTGCACTGGGCTGTTCCTGAGTTGTATCCTGTATAATAAACCAGTAATCATTAAGTGTCTTTCTGAGTTCTGTGAGTCTTTCTGGAAAATTATGGAAACTGAGGAAGGGGTTGTGGGAGCCCCGATTTATGGTGTGTCTGTCAGAAGTCTGGGCGGCCCTGTGGGGCTTGTGACTGGTGCCTGGAGTGAGGACAGTCCTGTGGGACTGAGCCTTTGACTTGTCAGGTTGGTGTTAACCCTGGGTAGCTAAGGTCAACACTGAATTAATTGAATTGTTGGTCACCCAGCTGGTGTCAGAGAATTGGTTGTTGGTGTTAGAAAAGACACCACAAATTTGGTGTTGGGAAGACAAAACTCACATGTTGACTTTTGTTTTATTTTTCATTTATTGCTTTTAACAAAAGAATGGCACCAATTTTTCCAGGGTATAGAGAACTAGTAGGTCATAGTTTTGTTGGCCTTTCCTAATTTACTACAAGAGTGTGCATTTCTGCTTCACTTTAGTAGATTCACAGCTTTGGACCCTTCTCTTAGGAATTTGTCATTGGAGGATGTCTTTGGAGGATGTCAGCTCTACGTGCCTCCCTCAGGAATCCTGGCCAGTGGCGGGGCCACAACAGGAGAGTGGAACTTCTGGTTCATTGTTTCTGTGTTTTGGCTTTTAATAACCAGGAGGTGGGCTTCTGGTTAAACACATATGTGCGATTTTTTCAAGCCTGACCAGAGGCAATTACAAAGGCTCACAGGGAAAGCCACCCTCACCACACCAGCCTTGGTGCCCGGCCTGTGCAACGCAGTCTCTGGAGGGGGGCATAGGCAAGGACCCAGGCAGTCATGCTCTTTACCACTATCATTCCTAGCCCTGGTTCCTTCATTCCCAGGTCTCTAAAGTTTTGGCCAGTGGTCTACTTTCGGTGCCTCTGGGGAGGCCTCCTTCAGGAGGAAGTGGAGGAAAAGGAGCCTTAAAGATACTTTCTGATTCAGTATCCAGCACTTCTCCCTCAGGTTCACTTGACCCCAGAGTCAAAAGGACTGCCAGAGTCTTTTGTTTGGGGCTCCCTCAACAGAGAGACAACCCCACATCTTTGCTGATGCCCCTGACCCTCAACCAGTGTGCTGTCCCATGGGGTAAATGGACGGGGGGAGATAGAGTTTTCTCTGGTTTGGGACTCCTGCTCAAACCATCACTGCAAGTGGTCAGAGCCTTCATTCTTATACTTTTGGCTCCTTGCTTTGATCGGCCACTCTGGCAACAGGCAGTTCCCCTCTCTTTTTCAGCCCAGCCGAGTTCCTGACAAATCTCCATTCACTGTAAGCCAAAGGATAGTTAAAAATCAAATCTACTACACCGGAGTTTCATTTCACCAAATATGTGTGAAGTGCCTACCGTATTCCAGGCTAGGCTCTGTGATGCAGAGATGAATGAACCATGGTCCCTGCCTTTGAGTTCATGGTCCGAATGCACCTAGAAAGTAAACAGTTCATCACAACAGTGTGGTGAGTGCAACGATACAGGTAAGCACAGGTGTTTGGGGGGCACAGATGATGGACGTTAAGCACATGTCAGAGAAACTTTCCTTCTACCCTTAGTAATTAAACGGACACAAAACAGGTTCACAAGGGAAAAAACAAATTTAATTTTGTATGTATGGGGCCTCAAAGATACAACGCCCAGGAAGTGACCCAAACAAGATGTTTATATGCCTTGTAGACAAAGGAACAATAAAGTGGTAAAGAACTACAAGACAAAAACTTTAGCTTGGATAATAATTAATGAAGACACTAAGCAGATGTTGTTTACACAACCCTCTTGGCCTTGAACTCCCTATCTCTGGCGATAAGGATGTCTCTCAACTTCTGGAGGCAGAAAGGAGCGGGGGACAGACAGGAGGGCCTTCTTGCACTGGCTGTCCTTCTTGCACTGGCTGTTTCTCAAGTAACTTGAATTCAAAATAATCAATATGCCAAAGTACCATATTGTGGGGTGTCCTGCCCTGAACCCCAAAACATAGTTTCAAAACATGGAAGGAAAGGGGGAGGTCAAGGAGTCCTTCAAAAGGAGGTGGTATCTGAGGTGAATCTCAAAGCATAAGTGAAGAACGTGGGAGAGATTTGAGAACAGAAGACCCCACTACTAAATTAAATTATGACTTGTTATTCTTATTAAATTATGATTATTACATTATTATTTATTAAATTGTTCTTTTATTATTACTAATTACTAAATTATTATTATTATTTAATGTTTTATATATTTTTGAGAGAGAGACCGAGCATAAGCGGGGGAGGGACAGAGAGAGCCGGAGACACAGAATCCGAAGCAGGCTCCAGGCTCCGAGGCATCAGCACAGAGCCTGACGTGGGGCTCAAACTCACGGAGTGTGAGATCATGTCCTGAGCTGAAGTTGGACGCTTAGCCCACTGAGCCACCCAGGAGCCCCATAGTTTTTTGTTTTTGTTCATTTTCTTCCCCATACCAGTTTTCTTCCCATTGGGGCGCTCACAGACCGGTTGGTGGTGGCATATGGCATGCACACATGCAAATGAAGCAGATAATCTGGGAGCAATTTGAAGGGGCGGCCATGTTTGGGGAGATGGTAGTTTTGATGTGCACATGGCAGAGACCTCTGGTCTGTCAGGGCAACGGGAGTGGGGCTTCTGGCCATCGGTCCTTGAGGGCATAGGGGCCGGGCAACAGGACACTGTGGTGTTTTGAGGAAATAGTTCTCTGTTGTGACAATCCAGGTATCATTCCTGCAGTCTCTTGGTTTTGTGGCCTCCTAACTCATTTCTTGTGCTTTTTCAGGGACCAGGAAAGTCTCCTAATAAACTCCTTTCTTTTTAACTGGTTTGAATAGACTTTCTTCCCTGTAACTGAGAACATGACTGGTTAAAAGGGCTTTCTCACAGGGGAAGACATTCACAAGCAACAAGGCAGGAAGCTCTTTCTGGGGTGACCTGGAAGGCCTTCCTGAGAAGTCTGGGTGGGGGGCTATGGGGCTCCTTGCTCTCATGGTAAGTGTGAGTCATGTGCCCAACTTGCTGCTCGGGACTCACTTTCTCGTCCAAGAGGGACCTGTGCATGTCCAGGCATAGCAGCCTTTGTTCTGATGTCTTTCTGTCAGTCACCACACGCCTCAGGGAGAGGAGCCACAGATGGTGAGACAGGTCAGGACAGGCACAATTCCCTCTATGCCCAGTTCCCTGGAATCCTATGAATGCTGCACTGTAAGGACACACTGTCCATGCTCTTTGAGCAAGTGCATCAACATACAAAATCATTGAAGTACTATTGTAATAGCACTGTAACTGGTCTTAAGGGCTAACTTGCTTCGAGCTCATGCACTCCTTGCTTGCTGACCTCAGTCCCTTGGTCTGCAGCTGAACTAACCTACTTTCCTCGAGATTTGCAGACTGCTGACCAAACTTTCCCAGCTGATGAGGCCTGCCTACGCTTACAAACAGCTACTGCAGATGCCAGCAAGTCTGTTCAGGGTCATGTCAACATGCGACTAACCACCTGGGTACGTGCACCTCCTGGGTAGCTCCCTACCCCGCCCCATTTTCCCCATGCCTTCTCCTCTAAAACCCTCCGGATTCACCTGGACAGGGAAGATGGTCCTGGAGACGTTAGTCCACCATTTTCCCAGGTTGTTGGCTTCCTGAACAAAGCAACCTGTCCTTTCCTACCATCACTTATCTCTCAAGTGTTGTTCTGCGAGTGGTGAGCAGTTGAACCTGAGTTTGGAACCGGTTCTCTTTCTGGTAACGCTCTGAAGATCCCTTCATTCAACTCTCTTCACGTCAGATTGAAACCAAAGGCTGGAGAAGTTAAGAATAATTACTATGGATATAGTTCTCTTCTGTTTACAAAGCTTTCATCTATAAAAAGTTCTTTGGTCCTCACAGCACTCAGTGAGTTTAAGCGACTGACCCAAAGGCTGCGAACTCTTGTTACCAGTCCCCATAAAGTACAAAGTTGAGAGTGTTTAGAAACTTTTATGGCAAGTGAACATTGTCGCAACATCCAAGCATGTGATTTTGTGTTCCGTAAAGGTATTCTGAGATCGATTTGAAATAAAAAAAAAAAAAAAAAAAAAAGTCCTTTTACCACAAGAGAAATACTGCTCTGTACTACTTTTGTTCCCAAGCTGAAAGGGTGATTGGGTAGCCTAGGGTCTCTTTAGAGGATGCAGAAGGCTCTTGGGCAATTCCTACTCTTACAAAACATCCCTTCTTTCACAAACTACAAGATCTGATTTATTCGTTTTCAAAGCAATATAGAAGTAAACTCAGATTTAGAAATATAGAAGATAACTCATATTTTTGGTAACAAATGTAAATTGTGATTCATGAATCTGCCAGAGAACAAGCCAGGAGCATATCACTTGTGTCTCCGTCATGAGCCCTATCTAACCATGGTGTTGGGTTAACACATCAAACAATTCAATATTGGAATAATCTCCACAAGGTTAAATTGCTACTATTTAAAAGTATAAGAGGGGCGCCTGGGTGGCGCAGTCGGTTAAGCGTCCGACTTCAGCCAGGTCACGATCTCGCGGTCCGTGAGCTCGAGCCCCGCGTCAGGCTCTGGGCTGATGGCTCGGAGCCTGGAGCCTGTTTCCGATTCTGTGTCTCCCTCTCTCTCTGCCCCTCCCCGGTTCATGCTCTGTCTCTCTCTGTCCCAAAAATAAATAAAAAAACGTTGAAAAAAAAAATTTTTTTTTTAAAATAAATAAATAAAAGTATAAGATAAAATGTATTTGAACTGGGATTGCAGTGTATGGTATATGTGTATGTGTAGGGACATGCATAAAGCTTTCTTTTCTATAAAAGTCCAGGAGAAAGATAATGGCATTTTTAGCAAATGTGAAAACAATGTGCTGTGTCTGCAGATACAAGTCATTCTCCATGAATTCTAGACTGGAAATTCTTTTTTTTTTTTAAATGTTTATTTATTTTTGAGAGAGAGAAAGAGAGAACACGAGCATGGTAGGGCAGAGAGAGAGGGAGACAGAGAATCTGAAGTGGGCTTTGCGCTGACAGCAGAGAGCCCAATGAGGGGCTCGGACTCACGAACCGGTGAGATCGTGACCTGAGCCGAAGTCAGATGCTTAACCGACTGAACCACTCCGGCACCCCTAGAGCGGAAATTCTTATCTTTCTGGAATGGTTATCACCACTTAATGGAACAAGGTTATTTTTAGAATACATCATCCAACACTGGTTTGTCATCAGCTGGGTGAATAAAAATTCATGGGACTCGGGCACGAAAGGAAAATTTTCCCACATTACTTTTGTTTTGTTTTGTTTTTTTTTTCAGTTACAAAAACAAAAGCTATGTGGTCATTAAAAAGATTCTCTCAGAAAGACAGAAGTGGATTAGGAGGGTAACAGGTTTTTTCATAAAAGCGAAAACCTTTGAATTTCCTTTGGTGAAAACAGGAAGTAATATGGGAAGTCTTTTGTAAAAGCAAGTAGCATTAACTCAAACTTTCAGGAAGTGTGGGATGCCTGTACTATTGTTTCTTGTTTTATCAACTCAGACATTATCTGATTTCCTACTAACATAGATGGAAAATTTGACTCACTTAAAATACTGTCTTGTTCTCTTGCCTCCTATTAGCAGTGATATCAGTGCCTGTGTTGGTCATCACTGTAACTTCAAACATATTTCGTTTCTTAGTCCTTCAACCTAAGAAAGAGTTTCTTATAAGGTACATTTCTTAGGATTTCACTCTTTCCTCCCATTTTCTTTCTAGCACTGATTAATGTCCCTCTAGAACTGAAAACGTCCCTCGGCTTGAGTTTGTGTGATGTGTTTCTCATGATTAGATTGAGGCTATACTTTAGGGAAGAATATCGTCTATGTGATGGGACTCTCAGTGCATCATATCTGGGGGTACATGATGTTAATGTGTCTTAAGACTGGTGAAGTTAGTCTTAATCATCTGGTTAAGGTGGGGTCTGAGGCTTTTCCACTTTAGATCACTATTTTTTCCTTTGTAATAATAAATACTTAAAGGGAGATACTCTGCAACTATGCAAATACTCTATTTTTCTTTAAATTTTCACCCATCAGTTTTAGCATTAATTGATAGATCTTGCCTGTAACAATTATTACTCTGGTGTTCTCATAGTCATTTTTAATTTTCTTCACTTCTTCTACATTTATTAATTGGATTCTCTTATAAGGAAGAATTGTCTCTTCTCCATCATTTATTTATATATTTAGTCACTTATTTATAGCAGTATGGAATCATGGATATTTACTTTATTCTTTAAGTTATAATCAAAATCTTCATTGTTTATTTTAGTGCTAAATTTCTTGCAGGTTTGACTATTGGGAGTTCCTTTATGTTGGTTGCTGTGCCATTTTGACTTGCCCACAACTTCTTTTTTTCAACCCCCTGAGCATTTCATTACTTCCTGGCAACACAAAGTCCTCTAGGCTTATTTTATATTTTTTCTGCTCTAGATTTGAAATCACTCACTGCTCCAAGAAGCCCTGGTACCTTTTGTGAATAGTGTTTACAACCCATTATCTGGACACTAGTAGTGTTCATAGTTATTGGGGTGTCACTACTTCTAGGTCCTATCAGTTGGTTAATATATAGACACATATACATCTATCTATCATCTATCATCTATCTATCTATCTATCTCATCATTATCATCTATCTTAAAAATCAACATGATTCAGGGGCGCTTGAGTGGCTCAGTTAGTTGAGCATCCAACTCTTGATTTTGGCCCAGGTCATAATACCAGCATTGTGGGATTGAGCCCCATGTTGGGCTTCATGCTGAGCAAACAGCCCGCTTAAGATTCTCTCTCTTTCTCTCCTCTGCTCTTGTCCTCTGCTTGCAATCTCTCTCTAAAAAACAAAACAAAAAACCCCACAAAAAACAAAACAAAACATGATTTGTAGTGATACCTCTGATCCAATCTAGCTCTTCAAGGTTAATTCTAACATTCCCTCCTCATTTCTAACTTCTTTCTCTGAATGTGAAACCTGTTGTTCATATCTAAAATATATTTCCTTGTTTATTTAACCTTAGTATCCTTCAAAGGAGTTTCAAAATTTCTTGCCCATGCTTTTCTAGGGAAAGACTGATCAATTAGACTACAATGTTTTGTACAATCTTTTTGTTTTTAGCCTTAGAATATCCATTCAAAACACTGTTTTCTGAAGTTACTCATGTAAGCTCCTTTATTTACCACCTTCTTTAGTGAGATTATGCCATTCTGTGTAACAGATTCGTTTGTCTCAGCCTGCATTCACATATGGTTGCTTTTTAAAAAATTGCTCATAATAAAAGTCTTTCCTTTGTGCAACATAGTCCTAGGGTTTTGACAAATGCATAGAGTCATGTATTTACCACCACAGTAGCAAATAGGACAGTTACATCACCCTCGCCTTCACTCCAGTTCATTTGTTCTATCTCTTTGTGGTCAAATTCCCTCTCCACACAATTGACAATCACTGATCTGGTTTCTATCCCTGTAATAGTCTCTTTGTGGGGCACCTGGGTGGCTCAGTCGGTTAAGCGTCCAACTTCAGCTCAGGTCATGTCCTCACGATTTGTGAGTTCAAGCCCCGCTCCGGGTTCTGTGCTGACAGCTCAGAGCCTGGATTCCGCTTCGGATTCTGTATCTCCCTCTCTCTCTGTTCCTCCTCCAGTCTAACTCTGTCTCACTGTCTCTCTCTGTGAAAAATAAATAAAGAATAAAAAAATTTAAAAATAGTCTCTTTGCCAGAATATCATATGAATGAAATCATATAATAGTCTTTTGGATCTAGTTTCTTTCACTTAAAAAGTTGCACTTTAAATTCATCCATGTTGTTATGTGAAATAGTAGTTCATTATTTCTTATTGCTGGGTGCTATTTCATTGAATGGCTTTTCCATAGTTTCTTAATCAATCCACCTATTGAACAAATCTCAGTTGTTTCCAGTTTTGATACTTATGAATAAAGCTAATAAAAACATTCAGAAACATGTATTTGTGTGAATGTAGTTTTCATTTCATTGGTATAATTATAAATTACGAGTGGGATAGTTGGACCCTATGGTAAATATTTAACATTATAAAACCTGACAAACTATTTTCCAAAGTTTCTGTACCATTTTACATTGTTTCCAATGTGTGAGAGTTATATTTGTTCTGAGTCTTTGTCAGCACTTGACATTGTCATATTTTTAATTTTAGACATTTTAATAAGTGTGTAGGGTTATTTCATTGTGACTTTAAGTAGCTTTTACTAATGACTAATGATGTTGAATATCTTTGCATATACTTTTTAATTTATATATTTCCTTCAGTGAAAAGTCAAAAAGCAAATCAAAACAAAGTGGCAATTTTTCTAAATCTGTGCTATCCAATAGATCCAACAGAAAACTGAAAACAGAAGGTAAATACAAGAGTTTTAAAACAATTAAAAATAGGAAAAAAATTATGTACTTTTATATATTGCATTTCCAATACTCCTCATTTCTTTTTGAAGATCCAAGTTTCTATCTGGTATCATATTCATCTAACATGTATTGTAGAGGAGAAGAGTTTGGATGGTGGAGTAGTAAGCGGATCCTGGACTTGTTTTGTCCCTCAGACCCAGCTAGACCAACATCAAACCATTTTGAACACCTAGGAAATAGATCTGAGGATTAACAGAACAATCTGCATAATTTAAGGGAGAGAACATGGTAGGTATGTGGTGTGGAGAGGTAAACTGGGGGAGAGAAGAGCTGCAGTGCTGCAGAGGGGAGGGAGCCATTTTCACAGAGAGTAGAAAGAGTTGGGGGGAGAGAGAGCAGTATATCAGGTTTGTGCAAGAAAGCACCCCTCCTGAAAGCAGATAGAGAGAAAGAGTGAAAACATGCACAGGGGACTGACTGCACAAGAAAACTGATCCCCAAAACCATTGATGCAGAAAAAGGAGAGGGTTTCAATACTGCCAGGTTTTTATAAACAGTGGAACACAGAGTTGAAGTTTTAGAAGTCAGCCTCTGGTGGTGCTCTGGCAAGGAAGCAGGGCCAAGCCCCCCCGGAGTGGGCAGCATGGTCTGAAGATCCCCTGGGGCATATGGGGAGAAGCGCTTCCCCTGCTTGGAGGGCATTTGGTAGAGGTGATATGGCCTCTCTACAGGCAAAAGACCCAGTAGGTGCCATCAAGCCACCCATATAGGAACAAAGACACCAGCTAAGGGCAGCAAACCCTGGTGCCGGCTGTGTGTTGCAATTTACCATAAACTCGGAGCTGTTGCTGCTATGTGGTGGTAAGACTGGTTACTGGAACAAGCCAGCCACAGTGAGGCAAAATCCTCCACCAGATCACTGTGGGTCTAAACTGCAAGACTGTCTGAAGTGTGAGGTTTTGAAACACAGCCGTACCTGAGATAAAACTATGGAGAAAGGCGCTCCCTGGTAGGCAGATAGCTCAGACACAGATGGGGAAGACAGGGAGCTGATGGAAGTTGGGGACACAGGAGGAGTGATTGGGCATCTGTGAGGGTATGAACTTCCTGCTCTGGAGACTAGAGAGCAAGGTGAAGCCATTTTCACTATTAGCCCAGCAACATTGACTGACCCCAGTGAGCTAAACAGCACCACCAAGTGGAGAATGGAATCCTTATTATACCAAAGCCTTCCCCCCCCTCCTCCCCCCCCCCCCCCCCCCCCCCCCCCCCCCCCGCTATTTCCAAGAGGGAAAGTCTCCTGGGAATCAGAGCAGCAGGCCACTTCCTCAGCCAACCGGTACAAATCCCTTCCGCTGGCTTAGTCTAATGATCATAGAGTTGCTGCAAAGTTTCAGTTCTAGGGGAAACTGGATCTAGTTTTATTTGGGTTTTTGTTCATTTGTTTTTTGTTGTTGCTTCTGTTTTGTTTTGCTGTTATTGATTTTTTGTTTGTTTGTTTCTTGGATACAGAAAGAGCAAATTTTTAATTTCATTTAATTTATTATTTATTTTTAATTTTTAATTTTTTTCTCTTCTTTTCTCTTTTTTCTATCCAGGTTCTCTTAACAAGAAGACCAAAACACACCTAGGATCTGGCTTCCTTTATTTAATTTTTAAAAATTTTTTAAATTTTTATTTCATTCTATTATCATTATTGTTGGATTTGTTTTTTGTTCCTCCAAAATGACAAGATGGAAGAATTCACCTCAAAAGAAAGAACAAGAAAAAATGACAGTCAAGGATTTAGTCAATGCATATATAAGTAAGATGTCTGAACTAGAATTTAAAACAACAATTATAAGGATACTAGCTGGGCTTGAAAGACAGTATGGAAGACACCAGAGAATCCCCTTCTGCAAAGATAAAAGAACTAAAATCTAGTCAGGGCAAAATTAAGAATATTATAACCAAATGCCATAAAAACAAGGATAAATGAGGCAGAGGAGTGAATTAGTAATATAGAAGATAAAATTATGGAAAATATGAAGCTGAAAAGGAGGGAAACAAAGATCAGGGATATGAAAGCAGACTTAGGGAACTCATTGATTTACTAAAACATAGTAACAATTGCACCATAGGAATCCCGGAAGATGAAGAGAGAGATAGAAGGGGCAGACGGTTTATGTGAGCAAATTATAGCTGAAAACTTCTCTAAACTGGGGAAGGGCCTGGTCATCAAAATCCATGAAACACACACAACTCCCATTAAATTCAGTAAAAGCTAGCCATCGCCAAGATATATCATAGTCAAATTCACAAAATACACAGACAAGGAAAGATTCCTGAAAGCAGCAAGGAAAAAAAAAATCCTTAACCTACAAGGGAAGACAGATCAGGTTCACAGCAGATCTGTTCACAGAAACTTGGCAGGCCAGAAAGGAGTGGCAAGATATATTCTACATGTTGAATGGAAAAAATATGCAGCCAAGAATACTCTATCCAGCAAGGCAGTCACTCAAAATAGAAGGAGAGATAAAGAGTTTCCCAGACAAACAAAACCTAAAGGAGTTTGTGACCACTAAACCAGCCCTACAAGAATTTTAAGGGGGACTCTGGAGGAAAAAAAAAAAAAGACCAAAAGCAACAAAGACTAGAAAGGACCATAAAGCATCACCAGAAACACCAACTCTACAGTTAACACAATGGCACTAAATTCGTATCTTTCAATAATCACTGTGAATGTAAATGGACTAAATGCTCCAATCAAAAGACATAAGGTATCAGTATGGATAAAAGAAAAAGATCCATCTATATGCTGCCTACAAGAGATTCATTTTAGACCTAAAGACACCTGCAGATTGAATGTGAAAGGATGAGAAACCATCTATCACGCTAATGGATGTCAAAAGAAAGTCAGAGTAGCCATATTTATATCAGACAAACTAAATTTTAAAAGAAAGACTATAACAAGAGATGAAGAGGGCATTGTGTCATAATGAATACTTCAAGAAAAGCTAAGATTTGTAAATATTTATGCCTCCCCCACTTGGGACACCCAAATATATAAATCAATTAATGACAAATATAAATAAATTCATTGATAATAATACAATAGTACTAGGGGACTTTAATACCCCACTTACAACAATGGACAGATCACCTAAAGCAGAAAATCAACAAGGAAGCAATGACTTTGAATGACACACTGGACCAGATGGACTGAACAGATATATTCAGAACATTTCATCCCAAAGCAGCAGAATACACATTCTTTTTAAGTGCACATGGGACATTCTCCAGAATAGATCACATACTTGGCCACAAATCAGCCCTCAACAAGTACAAAAAGATTGAGATCATACCATGCATATTTTCAGATCACAACATGATGAAACTTGAAATAAACTACAAGAAAAAATTTGGACAGCCCTCAAATACATGGAGGTTAAAGAACATCCTACTAAAGAATGAATGGGTTAAAGAAATTAACAAATTAAAAAAGAAATTAAAAAACTCCATGGAAGTATATTTAAATGAAAACACGACAGTCCAAAACCTTTGGGATGCAGCAAAGGCAGTCCTAAGGGGGAAGTATATTGCAATTTAGCCCTATCTCAGGAAGCAAGAAAGGTTTCAAATACACAACCTAATCTTACAGCTAAAGGAGCTAGAAAAGGAACAGAAAGTAAAGCCTAAAGCCAGTAGAAGAAGGGAAAGGAGCTAGAAAAGGAACAGAAAGTAAAGCCTAAAGCCAGTAGAAGAAGGGAAATAATAAAGATTAGAGCAGAAATAAATGATATAGAAACAAACAAACAACAAACAAAACCCCAGGAGAACAGCTCAATGAAACTAAGAACTCGTTCCTTGAAAGAATTAACAAATTGATAACCCCCTAGCCAGACTTATTAAAAAGAAAAGAGAAAGGACCCAAATAGATAAAATCATGAATGAAAGAGGATAGATTACAACCAAAACAACAAAAATACAATTACAAGAGAATCCTATGAAAAATTATATGTCAATAAACTGGGCAATCTGGAAAAAATGGACAAATTTCTAGAAAGTCACAGACTACCAAAACTGAAACAGGGAGAGATACAAAATTTGAACAAGCCCACAGCCAGCCAAAAAAATTGAATCAGTAATTAAAAATCTCCCAACAAACAAGAGTCCTGGGCCAGATGGCTTTCCAGAAGAATTCTACCAGACATTTAAAAAGAGTTATTACCTATTCTTTTCAAACTGTTCCAAGAAAATAGAAATAGAAGGAAAACTTCCAAACTCATTCTATGAAGTCAGTATTACCTTGATTCCAAAACCAGACAAAGACCCCACTAAAAAGGAGAATTACAGGCCAATGTCCTTGATAAAACTGGATGCAAAAATTCTCAACAAGATTACAAAATCCAATTCAACAGTATATTAAGAGAATTATTCATCACCATCAAGTGGGATTTATTCCTGGCCTGCAGGGATGGTTCAATATTTGGAAATCAATCAGTGTGATGCACTATGTTAATAAAAGAAAGGATAAGAACCATATGAGCCTGTCAAAGATGCAGACAAGGCATTTGACAAATTACAGCATCCATTCTTGATAAAAACCCTCAACAAAGTAGACATAGAGGGAACATAACTCAACATCATAAAGGCCATATATGAAAAACACACAGCTAATACCATCCTTGATGGAGAAAAGCTGAGAGCTTTTCCACTATGGACAGGAATAAGACAGGGATGTCCACTCTCACCATTGTTATTTAACATGGTACTGGAAGTCCTAGCCTCAGCAATCAGATCACAGAAAGAAATAAAAGGCACCTAGATTGGAAAAGAAGAAGTCAAACTTTCACTATTTGCAGATGACATGATACTCTATTTAGAAAACCCAAAAACGCCACCAAAAATTGGTAGAACTAATCTATGAATTCAGCAAAGTCACAGGATGTAAAATAAATGTACAGAAATATGTTGCATTTCTATACCCCAATAACGAAGCAGCAGAAAAAGAAATCAAGGAATTGATCCCATTTACAACTGCACCAAAACCCATAAGATACCCAGGAATAAACCTAACTAAAGAAGTAAAAGATCTATAATCTGAAAACTATAGAACACTTAAGAAAAAAATGGAAGAGGACACAAAGAAATGAAAAAGCATTCTATGCTCATGGATTGGAAGAACACACATTGTTAAAATGTCTATACTACCCAAAGCAATCTACACATTTAATTCAATCCCTATCAAAATACCAGCAGCATTTTTCTCAGAGCTAGAACAAACAATCTTAAAATTTTTATGGAACCACAAAATATCCTGAATAGCCAAAGCAATCCTGAAAAAAGAAAAACAAACTGGAGGCATCATGATTCTGGATTTCAAGCTATGTTACAAAGCAAGAGTCATCAAGACAGTATGGTACTGGCCAAAACACACAGATCAATGGAACAGATTAGAAAATCCATAAATGGACCCACAACCATATGGCCAACTAATCTTTGACAAAGCAGGAAAGAATATCCAATGGAAAAAAGTCTTTTCAACAAATAGTGTAGGGAAAACTGGACAGCCACACACAGAAGAATGAACATGGACCTCTTTCTTACACCATACACAAAAATAAACTCAAAATGGATAAAAGACCATTTGACCCCAGAACAACGACCTCTTTAACCTCAGCCACAGCAACTTCTTACTTGACATGTTGCTGAAAGCAAGGGAAATAAAAGCAAACATGAACTATTGAGACTTCATCAAGATAAAAAGCTTCTGCACAGAGAAGGAAACAATCAATGAAACTCAAAAGCAGCCTACAGAATGGGAAAACATATTTGCAAGTGACATATCTGATAAAGGGTTAGTATCCAAAATCTATAAAGAACTTACCAAACTCAACACTCAAAGAACAACCCAGTTAAGAAATGGGGAGAAGACTTGAATATATACTCTTTCAAAAAAGACATCCAGATGGCTAACAGACACATAAAAAATGCTCAACCATCAAGGAAATACAAATCAAAACTATGATGAGATACCAACTCACAATTATCAGAATAGCTAAAATTAACATTACAAGAAAAAACAGGTGTTGGCAAGGATGCAGAGAAAGAGAACCCTCTTGCACTGTTAGTGGGAATGCAAACTGGGGCAGCAATCCTGGAGAACAGTGTGGAGAGTCCTCAAGAAACTAAAAATAGAACTACCTTATGGTCCAGCAATTGCACTATTAGGTATTTACCCAAAGGATACAAAAATACAGATTTGAAGGGGTACGTGAACCCCAATGTTTATAGAAGTATTACCGACAATAACCCAATTATGGCGAGAGCTCAAATATCCACTGATTGATGAATTGATAAAGAAGATGTGGTATATATTATACAATGGAATATTACTCAGCCAATAAAAAGAATGAAATCTTGTCATTTGTAATGACATGGATGGAGCTAGAATGTATTATGCTAAGTGAAATAAGTCAACCAGAGAAAGATAAATACCATCTGATTTCATTCATATATGGAATTTAAAAAACAAGACAGATGAACATATGGGATAGGGGAGGAAAGAAGAGAGGGGAAACAAACACAAGAGACTCTTAATGATAGAGAAAAGCTGTGATAGAACAAACTGTGGGTGGATGGAGAGAGGTGGGTAGGAGATAGGCTGGATGGGTAATGGCTACTAAGGAGGGCACTTGTAATGAACACTGGGTATTGTATGCAAGTGACGAATCACTAAATTCTATTTTGTGAAACCAGTATTATACTGTATGTTAACTAAAATTAAAAAAAAAAGAAAAAAGAAATCTGTAATGTAGAGTAGGACTACTGGCAATAAATTTTCACATTCTTTTTTTTAGAAAGTCTATTTGTTATTCACTTTTGAGTTTTGGGGGGGTATAGAATGCTATTTTTCTTCCTTCGACACTTTAAAGATGCCATTTTATTGTCTTTTAGTTCATGTAGTTTCAGAAGAAAAGCAGGTTGTATGTTTAAACTTTGTTCTTCCGTGTGTCATGTGTGTTCCCACCTCCACCAACCACAGGCTATTTTTACAATTTTTTCTTTATTTTCAGCAGTTTGAATGTAAGTGTAGTTTTGAGCATTTATCCTGTTTGATGTTCTTTGATATTCTTGGATCTGTAACTTGGTGTCTGTCATTACATTTGATCGATTTTTCGTCATTATTTTTTCAAATGTTTCTTCTGCATTGTTCTATAACTGGGATTTTACTTACATACCTGAGGCTATTTGATATTGTCCCCCAGTTTTTAGTAGTTCTATTTCAGTTTATATACTTCTTTTTCTAGTTTGCATGATTTCTTTAGTGCTACAAGTACACTGATTCTTTCTTCAGCAAGTCTAATTATGAGATATTAGGCATTCTTCCTCTCTGTCACTATGCTTCTTATTTGTAGTATTTCCATTTGATTATTTCCTTTTGTTTCCGACAGTATGCTGAATTGCCCATCTGAAACATGTTACCCATGTTTTCCTTCAGAACTTTTATTTTTTTTTTAATTTTTAACGTTTATTTATTTTTGAGAGACAGAGAATGAGTGGGGGATGGGCAGAGAGAGAAGGAGACACAGAATTTAAGCAGGCTCCGAGCTGTCAGGACAGAGGCTGGCACGGGGCTCGAACCCACAAACTGTGAGATCATGACCTGAGCCGAAGTCAGACGCTTAACCGACTGAGCCACCCAGGCGCCCCTTCCTTTAGAGCTTTTTATATACTAGTTACAGTTGTCTAAATTTCCCCATTATGTAGTTTCAACACATATGTCATGTGTGTATCTGGTTGTCTCTTAAGAGAGTGAACAAATCCTCTTACTCCCTCTCTTAATCTATAATTTCCTTTCCCTTCTTTGAAAAAGAATATCCTCCAGTTTGTGGCATTCTAAAGTGGTGCTGCCCAATTAGTAATGACTAGTGGTATGTGACTATTAAGCACTCTAAATATGACTAGTTTGAATTGAGATGTTCTGTAACTATAAAATATAGACTGTTTTTAAAGACTTACCACAAAAAATGAAAAATATCTAATAATTTTATATTGATTTCATGCAGCAATGATAACACTGGTTTACACTGGTTTAATTAAATATATTATTAAAGTAAGTTACCTGTTTCTTTTTACTTTTTAAAAATATAACTATTAGGACATTTAAATTGCCTATGTAAAAGGAGAAATAAATAAATGGCAAGATATACCATGTTCATAAACTGGAAGACTCAACATAGCCAAGATGTCAATTCTCCCCAAATTGACATATTGGTTTGATGCAAATTATATCAAAAACCCTAGCAAGTTTTATTATAGCTATATACAAGCTTATTCTAAAACTTATATGAAGAGGCAAAAAACTGTAATGGATGAAACAATTTTGTAAAAGAAGAATAAAGTGGGATGAAGCACTCCACCCGATTTTAAGATTGATTATATAGCTACAATAATCAAGACTATGTGACATGGGAGGAGGGATAAATGCCTGGATCAATGGCATAAAATAGAGAACCCAGAAGTAGAATCAGCCATGTATGGACAGCTGATTTTGACAAAGTTGCAAAGTAGTTTTGTTGATTGGTTAAAAGTCTAAAAATGCTGGGCCTGGCTTGCCTCATTTTGTTGGGTAGAGGGAAGCAAGACACTCTGTGGCAATGTTGTTCTGTCAGTCTTGATGTCCCTAACAAGTCTGTTTTCCTCTTCCCATCCTACTGGGTTCTCCTTTGATTGTGACTTGCATTATATTACGGATTTACATAACATTTAGAGAGGACATTTACATGTATTTAGAGAGGAAGATCAGGGAGAAATGTGTCTATGCCATCTTGTACTGTCTCTTGTACTATTTTTGCAACTTCCTATGAATCTGTTATTTTTTTTCAAAATAAAAATCTAAGAAATGTACATGTGAGGCTGACATATTTCTATTAGACTGCACTGAATGTTTCCATTGAATGGTTAATGTAATTCATATCTGAGCCTTTTAAAATTGCTACGGAAATGATTGTCTCCCCCTCCCTCCTTCCTCTGCTTCACTTCTGGCATCTCCTTCCAGTGGAATGGAAGGTCTTCAACATAGTTGAAGTTGAAGATCTTATGTCAACATAATTTCTATTTTCTCTGCCATTCTGAAGCTTTCAAATATTTAGGGTCATTTCCTGCTTGTTGGCCTAGATCTGTCTTGAGATCAGCCTTTTAGGATGTAATGTTAACTTTGAGGGAAATCTCTTTCCTGCTTGAGGTCTTGAGGAAGTAAGAGCTGGCTCAAGGTTTCTCCCTTATTTTTTTCCAGATGACAGTTATTGAACAGGTATGCATTTATGTGTTATATATTTTAAAATTGCTCATCTTTAATTGAAATTGAAGTTTAAAATCTTGAGTATTTCTTGCTTCTTTAGTTGTCTCCTCTATAGTCTGTTATTTTCATTGTTTTCTAGGGGGTTATAAAAAAGGAGAATAAGGTAAAATTGCCTTTCTCACTTAAATCCTAATTACTTTTTTGATACTGGATAGCTGGTACTAAACAGACAAAATGGATAGCTAATTGATTTAGTTGTATTATTATTTCAATACTTGTAAGTCCTATCTTTAGTTTTTAAGAGGAGTATACATCAAAGGTATAAAAGCATTGATTTTAGCATTTCCTGTATTCCTCTTGAATTTCTTTCCTGTTTAACAGAGTACTTCCTTTTGTACTTTTTTTCACATGGAATTCATGGATGGCAAACTTTCTGAACTATCTTGCATGTATGAGAATTCTTGCTTTACAAGCATACTTTTTTGTAATTGTAAAGCCAATGAGGTAGAGTGCTGAGACACAAGTTGTAAAACTCCAGATTCCAGGTTAAGGACCCATGCCACATATGAAGTGCTAACCATATAAATCAGAAGACTATATATTTTACTATTTTTGGTTTTATGTTTTTCCAGGTGATGGAGAAGACATAACATGTTTCCTAATCTCTGGAGTGGTTTTTGTGGTAGAGGCTGGGGTAGGAGTAATATGGTCGAAGCACTTGATTTCTGAAGGTTAAGTGGCAGAAGTGTTACATACTTGTTCTTGCCTTTGCCGATTCTACTCTACTCAACACCAGCTGTCTTTTGTCTTTCCCCCCGAGATTTTAAGCAAATGAGTCATGTTGGGGTGCCAGGAAAAGGGGGGAGAAGATGGCTGCTGGATGGCAGGAAGGGGATAGTTGCAGAGTTTAAAGTACAGTAAAACTTTGGTTTGCAAGCATAATTCGTTCTGGAAACACACTTGTAATCCAAAGCACTTGTATATCAAAGAGAATTTCCCCATAAGAAATAATGGAAACTCAGATGATTCGTTCCACAACCCAAAAATATTCATATAAAAATGATTACAATACTGTAATATAATACAATAAAGAAAATACAAAATATAAATAAACTTAAATTAACCTGTTCTTACCTTTGAAAACCTTCGTGGCTGGTATGAGGGAGACAAGATAGAGAAAGCCGATTGTGTAGGACGATTTTCACTATCAATAATGGATTCACTGCTATCTATTGGCTCAATGGAATCTTTTTCTTTGTATGTAACTTTAACAAGAAACCTATCCAATGACCTAGAATAAAGCAAAGCATTCCTAAGTTTACTCTTGTATGGAAAAGCAAAGGACTGTCCAAAGGTGCTTTGAAGTGACAAAAAAATATACTAGTGCCAGTTGTGGGCACCTTCCAATGTTCTGAAAAAGTCACTGATTTCTGCCAAACACTGAGGCCTGAGACTGAGCATCCAAGCATGGGGGACGGTCACCCACAATCCTGCAATGAGAGAGAGAGAGAAAAGAACCGTTGGCTCAGTTGTGATCAGGTGACATTGGGTGTCACGTACTACTTGTATTGCAAGACATCTCTTGTTTATCAAGTTAAAACTTATTAGAAATGCTTGCTCATCTGGTAGAACACATGCAGAACAAGTTAGTCACAATCCAAGGTTTTACTGGACTTTGTGTTTACCGGGAAGTAACATTTGATCTTTGTCTCAGACCGGAGACAACTGTAGGTCCCGCCTCCCGTGGTAGAAGGCTAGATGTAAAATCACCTCATGTGGAGCAGGTGATACTAACATCAAGGTTTTTGGCCCCGAGCAACAGTGCTGGTTTTGCCTGACTTCAGTGCTGGGGAATTTAGCAAGCACAGTTTTTCAGCAAGCACAAGACGATGGCTGCAGCATTTCAGGGAAATGGCTGGAGCAGGTGGAAACACATTCACAGACTCAGTAAATTTTTAACTTTTATTCCTGCCTAACATGTAGCATACTTTCTGCAAAAATTATGAGTTAAATATAGTTTAATGGAGAAAAGTTATTTAAGATATAATTGTGACAATTTAAAAAACTTCTCTCATGAATACAGAAGGAAAATGAGTCAGTAAACAAAACAAAAACGAAAACAAAACAGATGAAGAACACAATCTCTTCAACCTAGAGATAGTACATCCATTCCTCTTCTTTCCCAGGTGGAAGCTCCCTGGAGTCACTGTTGAGGTCAGACTCCAGAGTAAAAGGTAATTTTTGTGCTGAGAGCGCACATCTGATACATAGAGGCAAGTCTGTGTTCCAGACAGGGCAGCCAAGGCGAAGCAGAGTGTAGTATCTAAGTCTTCTATTGCATTAGGTCTCTGGGACACTTGAGGCCGCTGTCTAAGTGAGGCTGTACTTAATTTGCGGAGTCCTGGGACTTCATTTTGGTTTAAAAATGGGTGCTCTCCTTGTCTGTTGTGTTCAGCTGCAAGTATTCCAGAGTGCCTTTTTTGTAGCTGGCCACCCGTGTTGGTTTTCGGCTTCTTATCCCCGCCGCCTGTCTTTTCTGCAAAGAGTTGGCAATCATGTCGGAAAATTCGGCTTGCAAGCGCTGCTGATTCTCCCTGGAAAGAGAGTGGGGAGAAAAAATGGCACTTCTCAGCAATTCACACAGAATATTCCTTAGCTCCAGAACAATCAGTTCAGTTTACACAAAAGAATGCTTATTTTATCGAATTCTTATTCGGAATGCTTATTCTGCACCAAACACCGGGAGTCCGGAGAATACAGAATGAGCCTTGCTTTTGACAAGTTTAAAAGAGCTGCCATCCCTGCTCTGTGTAATTGGAGAAAGAGCAGAATATATTTTGAGCGGAAAATTATATTTCACCTTCAAACTGAAACAACACGCTGCTTGATTTGGAAGTGCAGTGAGGTTTACGCAAGCCACCGCAGGGAGGAGAAAAGAAGCCACGACAATGCAAGACCCCTGCAACATAAGCCTGAGGACTTGGTCCCACACATCCTGCAGCGTGGCTCTTGTCTGAGGAAGGCTTAGAAGGGATGGTGGGTTTCAAGACTTTGAAATGGACCTGGGGCCCAGAAAAGATCTGGGTTGTTTTGGCTTCTCTTCAGGCTGGCTGTCTATGTGGGTCCAGCATCTAGGGGTCTGCAAGACAGAGTCTCTGTGCCATAGCAAAAGCCACGGTAACAGCTGTATGACTTATTGCAGCAACGAAATGTGCAACTGGATGGTCATTTGAGTCATCTTCAAGGGAACTGAAACCTGTTCGTTAGACCTGAAACCTCATCTTCCTCCTCTCTGGGAGAACCCAAGCTCCACATGAAAACGCAGAACCGCAGTCCTGGAGCTGGGAGAGGGCCCGTTTCCAGCAGCCCAGCAGAGAGCCATTGGCAGCCGTAGAGAATAGGGTGCCTCTTTGCCCCAGCAATGCTCCACTCATGCCCGAACCTGTCATGCAGGAGGTGAGCGGTCAACTACCCTCTGTTCTGAGCATGCCTGAAACACCCCATTTCTGGCAGCCAGAGGGGGAGGTTTCTAAACTTCTCGTGTATGTAGTCCCTGGCCTCTTGTTCAATAGATCATTGCCACTAGCCAAGCTTTTTGCCCACAGTGAAATTCCTTGTATGTGGCACAGCTGTCAAAGCCAAGACTTCCACTCGCCTGTCTCCTCCCCACCACACCCACCCCCCAGCAGCTTACACAGTAGGAGGTGTTGGCAGGTTGTACTCCCGGTCCTTCACCCCCGTCAGCCAGTAGGTAGTCTCGGTTCCTCTTCCCTAGGGAGGCAAGCAAGGTGAGTGCCACGGAGGCCAGGGAGACAGGTCAGTTCCAGCCCGCCATTCTGACAAATAGTCATTTCCAAGAGACCTTTCCCTTCCATGTTTCTTATCACTGCCTACATTTCAGCACAGCACATGTTCCCGATGTGATTCTCATCCTCTCTAGACAGATCTTCATTTCCAAGTGCCTTTTTGAAAATAAGCCTCTCACCCCCTAGACATGTTTGTTTTTTCCAAAGAAGAGTTCTCTTTTTTTCCCAAAGACATTTCAAAATGTCACTACAGGAACATCGTAAGAAGTCTAAATTAAAAAAGAAGGAAATTGAGGTACAATCCTGCTTCACCAAGAAATTCAACTGGTTTTCATCACCTACATTTTCTTCTAGCCCTTTTCGCCACAAGATTTTGTCACAAAAACTAGCCCTTTGCTAGTTACCCACCTTAAGCTTAAAAAAAATTAAAAATCACTCATCTTTCAAGCCAGTAGTTTGCTGGCTGTGTTTGGACCACAGTAATCTAGACACCACTTCTACTTGGGTGGCAATGTTCTGTATAGAAAGTGTATTTACGGAGGACTCAAAAAGTAAGTGTGATATTAGGACACGTCTACACGAAAGGAGGCTTTTCCAAGTTGCAGTCACAGTGTAAAGGCCAGAAGCACTGTGGCTCCTGGAGACAGATCATTTTAGAGTTGGTAGTTGGCTTCAGACCAATCGTGAAAAGATTCTAAGGACCTTTGAAAAGTGGCCTGAGAGCCAAGTGGAGACATCTGGTGGCTCTGGAGGGCAGCTGTTCTGAATGTGAGGAACATCGTGGAGAGGAGAGACGGGTGGTTCTCAAACTTTGGTGTACGACTGGATCACTGAGCACACTCATTAAAAATACAGGTTCCTGATCTACATCCACAGAGGGCCTTCCGCAGGAAGCCTGGTGGAAAGTCTGGGCATCTATATTTTAGAAAGCACCCAGATGACACTGGATCAGAAGTCTGGGGACCACAGCTGGTCCACAGCTTCAGAATGGTAAAGCAATTCCTGGAGAGGTGGTTTTAGAGAGAAGCAGCATCTTGCAGTGAAAGACTGGAAGTGAGTGAGGAGATGGGGGCTTTGACTTAAGTTAAATAAGTCCCGTCCCACACCTTAGCTCTCGGCTTTGCAGGAGGACTTGGGGACAAAAGTTGGATGCATGTGGAAGAAATGATGGTGACATTTTATAACATATTGGCCCTAGTTCAAAATATTTAAAGGGTTCTGAGTTCACATTCTTTGGTGGTGGCTTCTCCTACAGGGGATCATGGGTGATCACTCTGGGGAAGGCAGAAAAGGATTCTTCATCTTCATTGAAGATGACATTATTGACCACTGGATGTCCATTCTCCAAGGAGGTGGGCCAAAGTGAGTGCTTTTTCTGGGTCTTCTGCCTGCGGATCCCTTACCTTTAAATATGTTTCCCCTCTCACTTCATATAGGAACTGGCATTCAGTTCTCTTCAGGATGGCTATTGTGGAGCCGCTCACATGAATTCTCAAGGCTGGAAATGCAAAACTGATCAATGAAAATCTCAACCATTTTAAAGAATATTATACAAACACATTTGTTTCCACTTGATTCAGGACATTTGTTACAGATGTTCTTGACAGCTGAGATGGTTTAGTGAAAGAACACTTAAAAATACAATCAGTGAGATAAATATCACACATGGGATGAAAGAGGGTCTGGCACTGCTTTTTGGGGTGCTGAGTGACAGGGTTCCTCAGGTTGTGCTCCACAGGTTCTCACTCTAGCACAGAGAGGTAGCCCCTGCACCTTGTCTTGGGTTTAGTTTGTGGTATGGAACTTGACAGCTGGAATTTGGTTTTGGGTCCCTGTGTATAAGTTCTAATAACAGCTTAAGTGTGGGCAGCAAGGTAGAGACTCAGGAGGGAATTAGAGGGTCATGATTTTCTTAAGTTTTACCCTTTGAGGACACTATTATCCTTCTCATAAATAGTTGGTGAAGACATTCCCCGTTGTGGTCCACCATTGGTGCAGCACTTTCCCTCAATGGGTGCCACAGACAATGACAATAGTACGAATAATCACAATCCTATGTTGTCTGCCATGTATCAGAGGCTTAGCATACATCACATCAACTCCTTCCAGAAACCCTTCCAGCAAGCTTGGTATCCCATCCTCGATTTATTTCTTCAGCTTTCCGATGCCTAGAAAGATGAGGTAGATTCCTCCCCAGCTTAGATAATGACTTCTGTCATTATAATTATAACCAAATCCGTCTGGCCCCAACCTTATTCTTTCCTTTACACCATGATTTTCTAGTACAAATCAGTAGCAGGCTGTCGGTGGACTGCCCAAATACCACTCTACCACCTGTGTTTTTGTAAGTTCCACCCACGCCTATCAAAGCTTTCTTTCTCTCTTTTTTTAAATTGTATTTTTGAATACTTATTTATTTTTGAGAGAGAGCATGAGTGGGGGAGGGGCAGAGAGAGAAGGAGACACAGAATCTGAAGTAGGTTCCAGGCTCCGAGCTGTCAGCCCAGAGCCCGACGTGGGGCTCGAACCCATGAACCGTGAGATCATGACCTGAACCAAAGTCGGATGCATAACTGACTGAGCCATCCGGGCACCCCTCTTTCTCTCTTGTATATGTTTCTGTTACTATCGCTGTCACCAATATTTATGGAGCATCTACTGCATGTAGCTCATGGTGTCTCTGCCCTGCCAGGCAAATGCAATATAGGCTTTTGCATATAATAAATACTTACATTTTTCTTTACGAAAACCAATTCTTGGGAAAACTAAATTGGAATAGGAAAGTGAACCAGTGTATGCTCCATATCTAGCCCATTGAATCTTTTTTTTTTAACTTGCATGGATCTATGCTAACTTTCATAACTATTCCAAGTAGCGCATACCTGAATGCATTTCAAATGAACCAAAACTAATGAAATAGCCTACCACTTAGCTAAAAAGTAAGAATACAATAATTCTCAGTATATGGTAACAACAAAAGCAAATGCAGCAAGGACTGTATTGACACAGGCTCACGTCCAGTCATTGTGAAAGGTCATTCCTTCATCTCCCTTGTACTTTGTATGTCCCTATTGTGCATTTTATTTTGTAATTCCCCTCTGCTGGAAGCCACAAGCTTCCTCTAAGAAAAGCAATCTCCTTTCTTACGGAGGCCAGTGGATTCCATCCTAGAGGCTGTGTTGACGGTATCTCCAAATAGGCAATAACGAGGCATCTTGATTCCCACAACTCCAGCAGCACAGGGACCTGAAATGCACAGAAAGCAGGAAGTGGAAGCGGCAGAAATCACAGTGTGGAGTTAAGGTGGGTAAGCCTCTTTCTCAGGCACAGTGCCGAATCCTTCATTTTACGTAGAAGTGGATGGCAGTATGAAAAAGGAGCTGTGGCTTTTGTTTTAAATGGATGTATTCAATGAGGAAAATATGGTTGGAACAAGACAAGCTTCTAGAAGGTGTTCTGCCCTAGCACAGAAAAGTACATTTGCACAACACAAGAAGATATCCAGAGATCCAGGCTGCAAATGTGGGAAGTTGTTTTTAGTATTTTCAATAGAAGGCTCTCAGGAAGAATGGAGACTCTCCCACACCACACTTCCCTGAGCTCTGAAATGCTGGAGGGCCTGGTACACTGGAAGGCTCAATGGCCAAATTTTGTTTTAGTTTATTTTTATTTACTCAGAGTAGCATTTCTTGGCCTGGTGAGCCAATGATGGAGAACCCGGAAGACAAGGACTTGGCATAATCATCTCTGAGCACTTCACACGTCATGTGAAATGCAGTGGGATGGGGGTGGGGAGGGCTGTGGCACAAGGGCATCCTGACAAGAACAGAACCCAAGGCAAGACTGGGCACAGCAGGATGTTAGGCAGGGAAGAAGGGTTGTTCATGAAGCATTTGTGTGAAATGACTGAATGCAAGGAGTTACACATTTTAGAAGTTCAAGATGAATCTAGAAACCGCAAAACTGGATTTTTGGATAACGGTAGCTATTGATTTTCTAGTTGGCTTATTGGGTTTTGATCTGTATGAGTTCCTTTGTAGATTTATCCTACAAATTCTCTGACCACACACATTGAAAAAGAATAAAAATACTGGATCTTCCTTTGAGTGCCGAGCCCTTCTTTGAGGTTCAATGCAAAACAGCACAAAATAGCCAACTGAAAAACAAACAAAAACACACAAAAACAGAACAACCTACAGAAGGCAAGGAGCAACAGAGGCTGCGACTTGGTCAGGAGATCTCTGATCTGTGCCTTCGGTGTGCTAGGTCTAATTACAGGTGACTCTTCACTTCAGAAATGGAGTAGATAAAGCTGGGGAAGGGCCTGGTAGCAGGAAATTCCTGCAGATATTAAGTCTTGTTTTCAATTATCAGTATTTAACCGCAACCTCCTAATTTCTTAGGCCTAAACCTCTCCAGGTATGTGTGCCTAATATCTATTATCATTCCAGCCCAATGTGGTGGCATGTGGGCCCAGGCGCTGAGCTCAGACATTGAGTTGGTCACAGGGGAAAAGAGATTGGGCCAGGAACCAGACTTGGTTGACTTGGTTCAGTCAGCCTCCTTGACTTGATTCAGTCAGCCTCCTTGACTTGGTTCAGTCAGCCCTGCTGCTGTCCCTCAGGCCTGGCATTTGTGATGGGTCAGAAAAGGGACCCCGTGCTGTTGCTGGCTAGGGAAATGCTCGAGAAGTCCCCTCCTGTGTACACAGAAACATCCCTAATACATGGTTGTGGACATGATTGGGGAAGAGTGAACATGGCAGAAATGTTTAACTTCCATTTACTGTTACTTTGAGAATATCACTGGTTCATTACTAAATCAAGAAATATTTACTGCCAGGCTCTGTGCTAGGCACTGTGGATACAGGATGACATTCGCAAATGCAGTGGTCTGGTTCTTGCCACAGAGTCTGGAGTGATCTTGGGTTTTCTGTAATTTGAGTCTTCTGTGAGCCTTGGAGGGCAGAAAAAAGCAATGGCAAGAAAGTATAGGGAGGTGTGATTTAACACACGGAAAGACTGTTAATCATTTTAACTATTTAATGATGGAGTGAGTTGGCTTTGGAAACTGAGTTTTGAGGGACTCCTGGGATTATTCTAAAAGTAGCTGTATTATTACTTGTCTTGGAACGTATAAAGATAATTTGTGCCCGATAAAAGATTAATCCAGATGACTTCTGAGTCCTCTCCAACTATATTTTTCTATAACATTTATAGCTCATGTTCTCAAATCTCTACATTCCTGGCTGAGTATCTTTCATGGTCTTTGAAGTGATCCATGTACTTTCAGTACTACTGAGGGGGGTGAGGCAGACATAAATGCCTTTCATTATAGGAATTTTACCAGCTATTTTTTTCCCTGTAGATAATCTAATCCATGAAAGATACTCTAAAAGTTTAGTGGGAAAAAAATGTGCAGAAGTTGGGGGCAGGAGACGGAAGGGATGGGGAGGAAATAAATAATATATATGAGGACTTAGGAAGAAATCTGGAGGCTGTTACTTCAGTCTGTGGTTGGTGTTTAGCATTCCAGGAGTCAGAGGTGCTGTAAAAGGTGGTGTTCCCTAGAACTCTCAAAGGATTGTCTCATTATATCGGGATATGTAACGGGATGAACTTCATGTGAAAATCAATCACATCTTAAGACCCTTTATCCTTTCTTATTTAGTTGGTGCACAGAGGCTTATATGTTCCCATTTGCTACAATGCTTAACTCCATACCAGAATGAACGCCAATGCGAATCCATATTGGGAGACCGGGAAGATGCTCCAGCTCGAAGGTCCCCATGAAGCTGAGGATATCCAAGGCCATCTTGGCAATGTCTATTGCGTGCCTATTGCCATTCCTCTTAGGCAAACCACTGGCCACCATGTAGGCATCACCAATGGTTTCCACCTGTGGAAATGGTTTCTCATTAGTGATTCTATCCCTTCAAAAGGCACAAGAAATTAAAAACAAGTAGTTGACTACGTATCAAAACAAAAGCTTTTGAGAACCCAGTCAGAGCATAGCCCTGTACACTTTTTCTGGGACTAGTTCAAGACCAGATCTATGCAAATTTCTTCACGGTTTTATAGTCCAGTTAAATGAATGATAAGTAATTTTGACCATATGAGAGTACTTTATAATAACATAAGTAATCTAGATGTGGTAACAATTCTATAAAGTTTACATTATAATCTGAATGATGGCGTATAACATTTAATTACCAGAAAAGTCACCTTTAGTACTTAACATTTTATTTTTGATATCCTTTTGGACAAAAAAAAAATTAATTGTAGGTTCCTCCAAGATGTAATGCACATTCTTATAGCATGGTGATTCTAAACACTTTTCTTGTAATAAGCAAATTTGTATCAGCAGTATCCTACCAACATTATTCTTTGTAAATGACCTCTCTTTTAATGTTATTGTCATGGTCATATAGTTCACATTTGTTGACTAGTTAACTTCTCTTTGCCAACCGTCTCTGCAAGGCATAACCATTTTCTGTCCAACAAGAACTGTTGTTAATATGGCTTTCTGGCCTACATAGGGTGAAGATGGGGCTAGGACAGACCCTAAAAGGGACACCCTCTATGTGGGTAATAACCATTATGACAGACTGTCACATGAGTGACCTTTAAACTTTACTTGTAAGGATACAGTATTTCAGGCATATGGTTTATTTCAATAGTCATCACAATAACCCACTGAGTTCGGTGTTATTATCATCCCGTTTTACAGATAGGTAAAATTAAATGTATTTTATGAGGTCGCAGTTAGGTAGGGCCAAGTGGGATTTGAATGAAGAGCTCTATTTCTAAAGTTATTTGCTCCATATGCTCTGCTACTTTTCCAACATGAAAATGGGGGAATTCAATTGTCCTTTACTCTTCTGACTCAGGCAGTATTAGCCCGAAACTGGTCAGCCCACTAGTCAGGTGACAGATCCAGTTCTGAACTTACAGGGTGTTCTCCCTGTTTTCCTTTAATCTTCTTTGAATGATGCTTGTTCTTTCAACAACAGCAACAACAACAACAACAAAAACAGATTCCTATTCTACTTGTTGTAACTCCAGTGTCTTCTCCGCTTCATTTGCAATCAGTCTAAACACTGTCCATTTCTTTAAAAGGTGATTTGAGAATACTAAATTTATTAGCTAAAATTCATTCCTGATGACCTTTATGTTGTTTCCTTCACAGTGCTTCTTAAAGTCATGTGGGCATTTTGACTTCTGACCCTTCTTATTCTTTCACTTCCCTTCACTTTTAGCTCGTGTTCAACCACAAATTCATTAAACCTTAGAGAGGATAAGAGCTGAGTAATAATAGGAACCAATCAACTCGGGCTCTGCTGACATGGGGTGGTACAATCATTTCAGCCTGGGAGGTCATGTGGTTACCTTGTACACATCGTGGTGATCAAGAATGTGGTCAAAACTCTTATAGATGTCATTGAGCATGTCCACCACTTCCATGGGGGTGCTGTATTTGCAGATGGTGGTAAAACCTACAATGTCACTGAAGTAGATTGTAACTTCCTCATACAATTCAGGCTCCACAATGCCTTTCTCCTTCAGAGACTTGACCACCAGCCTAGATGAGAAAGGGAAAAAAATGCCTTCAACTTCAGTAATTTTTTTTCTTATCTCGCATAAATCTGTGAGACAGTAGTAATTGTCCACAAAGCATCCTAGGATTTGGGATTTCCACTGAAAGGAGTGACTAGGAAGCAAAGATAGGCTGCACATACTGAATATAGGAATAGAATATATACATACACATATGATACATGTATTTGAACTCAGATGTATATATGCAGGTTTAGCATTAACTTAGTACTTGGCTATTAACCCTTATATGCATGTACATATAACTCTAGTACCTATGTAACCCTCATATGTATACATACTTGTCCACTTTTTACCACTTTGTTGATTGTCAGCTTCTTCTAGATGTTGCTCTACATCCAGAAGCTGAGGAGAGTGTGTCGTTAATGTAAGAGCTTAAATCACTACAGCTGTCAGATCTGGCTTTTTCATCAGAGCCAAGGGTTTTGCATCCCAAGCATATTTAACATGGTATTGTTTCATATCACTATAAAGGAACAATGCACTTAAAAATTAACTTTGATATGTTCTGAATGAGAACTTCTTTGATATATTTTTGGGTCCTTTAAAAAGCAAAGTCAGTCACCATGTAAACACATGTTAAAATTATGGCAAAACTCAAAGCATTAGAGACTGTTAAAAACTGAGAACAAACTGAGGGTTGATGGGGGGTGGGAGGGAGGGCAGGGTGGGAGGGAGGGCAGGGTGGGTGATGGGTATTGAGGAGGGCACCTTTTGGGATGAGCACTGGGTGTTGTATGGAAACCAATTTGACAGTAAATTTCATATATTAAAAAAAAAAAAAAATTATGGCAAAACTGCAGAAGTCAAATAAAGCAACTTAGAATACCTCTGTTGCAGAGATAGAAGGAATGGTATATCAGACTCAGAATTAAGACAGAACCATAAGAAGGAACTGCACTTCCTTGATGTGCCAATTGCCTTTTCACTGAGAAAATGGAGTAGGACTGACATGAGGCTGGGTGCTCCCTGTCTGCCCTTGGGATGGCTCTGTAAAGGACTCAAGTATGGAACCATTAGAATAGAACATGGCTGCTGGGAGGTGCCATAGAGGTCACTGATAACCCTGAGGCTTAAAAAGTATGACTTTCACAAGGTCCCACAGCCAGTAATGGCAGAAGCAGTATTAGAACTCAGCAACATCCTCCCGCCTTTCAGTCTTTTTATTGCACGGCATCTCCTCCACGACCCAGACCTTGGATATTCATGGAGATGGGGATGATCTGGAAGCATGCCAATTGTGTCCAAATAGCAATGTCTTCCATTCCCCCAGAAAACAGCTCGTTAACCACAAGGACAGGCAACATTCCTTTTGAGAACCTCCAAAGCATCAAGGGAATTTTTTTCTATTGGTGTGATGACAAAGCCTGGGACCTTTAAGAAACACCCCTTTGGTGTGGCTGATTGGATTCTCAGAGGTCACTTCTGGGGTGGTTTTTCTTGACATGCCCAATATAAGGGTGCAAATTTTTTGAAGGATACATGAATGTAATCATAAAATTGGATATTTCACCGTTTTTGCCCTTCATATTACTGCTTATATCTGAAAAGTCATATAAGCTTGGGAAATAGTACGCAAAGAGAGGAACGAATGTTGGTAGATAAATGAAGGGCTGTGACTTAACACAGTGAGTTTTGGTAACAAGCTGTTGCTGACACAGATTAGCGAACACAGTAAATGTCTTAGAAAGGCCTCCCACAAGAAGAAAAAACTTCTATTTTAACATCTCAAAAGCCAAGAGGCACTGTTTAAGTAAGCAGTTAAGTAGAGTCTGGTTCCTACGTGCAGTCTTAGTTTATTGACTATCTTGCTGTCAATATTTCTTTTTGATTCTTCTAGGTATTGTTCATGTACATTTTAATTTTCTTTTACAAATATATTTTTACATAAATTACCAGACAGTTGCACTGGAATCATGGTGTACTGCAGCTAGTGAAGAGATCTGTGTTATATAACCTGTGGCAATCCGATAAAACATCTACCCCTGGAGATGAAAAGTAGAGCATAGGGAATATAGTCAATCCTATCGTAACAATATGTCTACGGCCATACCACCCTGAACGCGCCCGATCTCGTCTGATCTCGGAAGCTAAGCAGGGTCGGGCCTGGTTAGTACTTGGATGGGAGACCTCTCGTGACAATAACGCTGTATGGTGACAGGTGGTAACTTCGCTTACTGTGGTGAGCACGGAGTACTACACAGAATCTCAAATCACTCTGTCCTACACCTGACGCTGGTATAACATTGTACGTCAACTATACTCAAAAGTTAAAACTACCATCTAGTGATCAAAGTGGCACATTACAGCAAAGGTGAGATAAAAATCTGAGGCAGCGAGCCAGCCGTTTCAAATCATTTGAGTAACAGTATTGGTTAAAACCACGGATGATGACACCCTGGGAAAGGCAGCCAGATTGTCTGGATGTTGTTTTTGTTACAACTCAGCACTGAAGGCCAGGCAAGGAATTATGCATCTTAAACCTAGCATTTATGAAGCTCTGACAGAAATTGCAATCTCTGATGGGAATATTAAGGGCTCCAGCCTATTACCAGGGCACCATTTCCAGGCTATTCTTTGGCATTCTGAGGGCACACAGGTCCTGCAGTAGGCCTCCTTCAGGCACAGATGACTGAACAGAGCATGTTGGTAACTCCTACCCTCGTCACTCGGGTTTGTCAAAGAGAAACTGTTCTATTGAGAGAACAGCTCATACACTCTCAAAATCATCCTTTTACTAACATAGAGCTGATACTCTAAATGAAGCATGGGTTCAAAATAAAACAATAATGAACACAAGTTATATTTAAAAGTCATGGCTATTATGTATGATAATAACAGCCATGGACATTCCAGACTCTGGGCTAAGTACTTTATATCCTGAGCACTTTTCAGGAAATTCTTAGGGCTAGCCTGTGAGGTACAAAAGGAACTGAGGCTTAGATCATGTAGGTAATTGTCCAAGACTGTACATTGGTAGTCAGTGGTGGGAACACAGTTTGAATTCAGGCCTAGCTGACCTCAGCTTCCATGATTTCACCCAATGCTGGACTGTCTAGCTTAGGCTTCCTCTAACAAAAGTTTATTCTACTTGAACGAGAAGAGAACATTACCGCTCACTTGTGACAGTTAAGGGCCCCTTGGCCAAAGTCTGTTTTCTAGCTCCATATTTTAACTTCTTGCTTCTCTTAACATTTCTTTGTTATTATCTGAGTACTAACACTCACAAAACTTTAAGCTGTATAGGGATTTCAACCTTACTTCCTTTCTCTTTATGTCATGGCTGTGATACTGTTTCACAAAACAGACGCCAGCCCACAGATGCCTCTGTGATGAGGCATCTGATATGTGGCCCCCACCTCCTCCACTAATGACTGTTCCTACTCCTTGTAATTTGGCTTCTACTTTGAGGTGAAAAGAAGAAAAGAAATGGGTAGTTAGTGCCTACAAGTGCCTTATGGCTCACAGAATCCAGAGGAAAATTTTAATTTCCATTTTGAGATTAGGGAGAGACAGACAGTGACCTGCCACAGGTCCCAGACTTAGTAAAAGTGGCAAAGTGTTAGAACCTTGGCCGTGCTAACTCCACTGCCCATGCTCTTTCTGGGGCAACACACAGCCGCTTGCAAATAACTTTTTTTGGGGCGCCTGTGTGGCTCAGTGGGTTGAGTGTCCAACTTTGGCTCAGGTCACGTCATGGGTTTGTGGGTTCGAGCCCTGCGTCAGGCTCTGTGCTGACAGCTCAAGAGCCTGGAGCCTGCTTCAGATTCTGTATCTCCCTCTTCCTCTGCCCCTCTCCTGCTCACACCCTCTCTCTCAAAAATCAATAAACGTTAAAAACAAAATTTAAATTTAAAATAAAATAATCTTTTTCTTCTAGATATTTACAGTACAAACCAGAACAAGTCTTAGCAAGGTATGTGTATTTTTTTTAACCGAATAATCTGTTGAAGAATGTGCAAAAGGGAACAATCTTATGTAGATACAAGGGAAACAAAACAATACTAGAAGAAAATGCTGACGCTTTCAGCTATAAGAAAGAAGGCATGGCTGTGGAATCATGAGAAACTACACCAGCAAGAGGACCTGCCTTACCTTGGAAGCAACATAAAATTGAGTCTGTCAGCTCTGTCCCTCTCTGCCTTGTACAGCTGCGTCCTTTCCTCCACCAGATGTTCCAGGTTTCGAGAATACAGCTGTAGACGTCGGATCAAGGTGTCCATATAACTTTCATTTTTTTTGTCGTGAAATAGGCTGTAGGTAGTAATAAAGAGTTGCTACAAATTATTAAAGCATAAACATCCAGTAAAATAGTGGACAAATGTGATTAAAAAGTTATAAAGCAAAAAATAAAATAAAAACGGTCAACACACGTTAAAAAAAAATTAGCCTCAGGAGAAATTAAAGAAATAGAAAGAGACATAAGATATATTTTTAAAGTTTATTTATTTATTTTGAGAGAGAGAGAATCCCAAGAAGGCTCTGTGCTGTCAATGAGGAGCCAGACGCGGGGCTCAATCTCATAAACCGTGAGATCACTACCTGAGCTGAAACCAAGTCGGTCGCTTAACCGACTGAGCCGCCAAGGCGCCCCTAGAAATAGACACAAGATTTTTAAAAAAGAAAACCAAATGTTAGAGTAATGGTAATAGTGGAGGTAAGGAGGAAAAACATCCACTATGATCTTCCTGGAGGGCAGTGTGGCAAAATGTGTCACAAGCTTTAAAAGTACACACACTGATCAGTTCACCAGCACTTCTTCTAGGAACTAGCCACAGGAAACCACAAGAATGTGCTGAAAGGTAACTTCAGAAAAGTCACAGCAGTCTCTATAACAGCAAGTGTTTGAAAGTAACCCAAACGAGTAACAAAACGTAACGAAAATATTACGACACGAGGGAATATTCATGTGTTGTATAAAATACAAATTAGAACAGTTAAAGATACAGAAAGACGCTACCTCTATATTAAGTAGAAAAGTTGATAAAACAGCAAAAATTATAATTTTAATTTTTGAAAACCAGTAGCCATCTATTGATAAATAGGTGATGTTTTTCCTTTGTTTGCTTATTCCTATTTTCTAAAATTAAAAAATTTTAATAACGATTTACAATAAAGGGAGAATCTTTTTTTTTTTAAGGCGCTAGAGGTGATAAATACAAGTATAAGAGAAGGACTGAGAAAAGCAAAGCTGAGCCTTCTGTTTTCTCCTTAGAACAGAAAGCTTGGGTCCTCTGCTTTGGATTCTGTGTCTCCCTCTGCCAATCCCCCTCTCACATTCTCTTTCTCTCAAAAATAAACAAACATTAAAAAAAAAGAAAAAAGAAATGAAAAAAAAAAAAAAAAAAGAAAGACTGGGTCCTAAAGCACAAAACCTAACTCTGGATGATCTTGTTAGGCCAAGGACACTTCGACAAGATGCAAGCTTTCTTCGACGCTGGGACACATTGCAAGCCTTGGTGCAGAGCTCAGTCAGGAGGTACATTGTCTGTCTGTAAGGTTGTTCAGTATCGAGATAATGTTTATACCATCTACAGCACCATAGAAGGGGTTGAATAAATACTACTATTGCATTATTACAACAACGATTTAAGTTACCACTTCTGCCCTCAAGGAGAAGGAGGTGGGGAGGGATGTTTGTTAAAATTTCAATACAATTCTGAGTCTACCTCAGACCTACATAACTGGAAACCGCTAGGTCTGGGATTATGAAACAGTATTTTTTAACAAGTTCCCCAGGGAGTTCTCCTTGAAGCCACCAGTATAGAGTCTAGTTGGGTGAGGGAGCAGGTGTAAGGAATAAAGATAGATGATCTCCCTTTGTGATGAATTGATTCAATTAAAACAGTTTTCTCAACCCTGACTGCATATTCTAATCACCCAAGGAGCTATTATCAACCCCTATGCCAGCCTGCACCCCAGACCAATTACATCAGACTCTCTGGGGCAGGACTCAGGCACTGTTGTTGTTTTTTTTAACATTCCTGCCCCACCCCCTGCTGCCTGGTGATCTCAATGGGCAGCCAAGTTTGAGAACCACCCTATTAAAGGCTATGTATCAGGGGCCCAGTTTATCTTCATGAGTTTACATTTCACTTATCACATATACAGTCTCATCGGATCTTAGTAAAATGTCTGTGAAAAAATAAAAAAATGAGCAAGAATTACATCATTTGTTATTTTCTGCTCCTTCCACACAAATGACAGATTAGATGTACCCTTCAATGACCACTTTCATGATTTCACTTGACCTCATCTCAGCCCTGGGCTTTTAGGTTCAATAAGTATCTGAATCTTTGACTTAATGAGAAGTATGGAAAATAAGAGCTGGAAGGAATTGCAGAAATCATCCTATTCAAGTCCAGTTTTAATAAAAAGAAAATTGACATCCAGTTAGGGTAAGCACTTTGCCCAATGTCCTACAGCAAGCTATTATCAGACCCTCGTCTAGAAGCTGGATCTCCTAATCTCTTCACTGTTATTTTTTTCACTCTAACTGAAAACACGGAAAATCTAGAATTCAACCTTACTGGATAACTGTGTGCTTTTTTTGTTTTTTTTTTAATTTTGGAAGCTGAATTAAAATCTGATTCATGGCACAAGGCTTAAGCACCTAGGGCCAAAGTTTCTGATTTTAAGAGCTTCTTGATCTTAAGAATGATCTAGTGGCTTTGCAAATACTCAGGACTCGTGCTAGACTTCTAATTACCTCCAGAAGGGTCAGGGAACTAGATTTTTAACAGACATATTTATGATCAGCCAGAGTTTATATATTAATCAGGCAAGTTTTGCCCTTGACTATTTAACTTTTCAAGTGATTATTCCCTGAGAAAATGGTCTGTTGGTCTCCATCTCATTTTAATTTTTTTGAGACAGGGGTTGCAGTCTGGGGTTTTTCATTAGAACAGGCATTCCATTCTGAGGTGCCACTGGATGTCAACTATTAATAGAAAAATCTGAAATAAGTGAGGAAAAGCAAAAATTTCAGCAATACCCAAATATCTTGGCCAACGTAGACTCAATTTTCTTGAAATCTGGTCTCTTCTCTGGATCTTCCTCCCAGCAGTTTTTTACAAGTAGATAGACCTGGAAGAAAGAAGGGGTTTGCTCAGGGGGTGGTATCCTCTCCTATTCTCTACCCTTGATGGGAGTAATTGAGGCAGGGACTATTTTTTTTTTTTAAGTTTTTTTACTTTGAGAGAGTGAGAGCCTGAATCCAGGGTGAGGGGCAGAGAGAGAGAGAGATGGGAGAAGAGAATGTGAAGCAGGTTCTACACTGTCCGTGAGGAGCCCCACGCAGGTCCGAAACCAAGAGTAGGCCACTTAACCCGCAGAGCCACCCAGGCGCCCCGAGGTAGGGAGTATTTTTAAAACATCTCAACTCTGACAATGAGGCTGAGATTGCTTAGTTCCCCTCAGTCTGTCTCCACACCACCTTGCCTCACCCGTCCCTTGGGCCCTAAATTAATGAAAAATGTGATATGGGTTTGGATGGGGCTGGACTGTCGGCAGAAAATGCTTTACAGAAGTTTGCAGGGTTTATGTGCAATGGGTATGAGGCAGTGACTCTAATGTGAATCTCTTCCGCAAGGGCTTCCAACCACAGCGACCAGCGGAATCACCCCGAGAGGTTTCCAGTTTCCTGTGCTCACGCTCCACCCCAGAAGATTCCAATTCCCAGCAGTCCCGACTTGTCTGAGTCAACCATGGTCTGGAATCAAACGATCCTACTGCTGACAAATCGTCAGAAGGTCCATAGTAACCTAGTGAAACCTCACAAGGCCTGTGCATGTGTCATTCACCTCACTTCATCTCGTCACGTGAGCACTTGATCATCTCACATCATCACAAGAAGGATGAGCACAGTACAAAAGGATATTTTGAGAATGAGACCATGTTCACATAACTTCTATTACAGTATATTGTTATATTGTTACAGTTGTTCTAGTTTATTATTAGTTATTCTTGTCAGTCTCTGACTGTGCCTAATTTAGAAATTAAACTCTCTCAAAGGTATGTATGTCTAGGAAAAAGCCTAGTATATAGAGGGTTCAGTACTATCTGCAGTTTCAGGTATCCACCGGGGGTCTTGGAATGTATCCCCTGTAGATAAGAGGGGACGACTATATACTTTTCTATTATTTTCAGATGTGGGCATATTCATTTTTTAATCAGTAGGTGGTATTTATAAGCCTAAGAAGTATATGACATGGACATCTTGATCTTTTAGCTCCTAAAAATTGAGAGGGCGATATGTGCTTCAGAAGCCAGATCTTGAGTTGGGAGAGGTGGAAAAGGACATGGGGCTGATGATGATGCCCAAAGAGAATGTCTGAGTCCTGGCCCCTGGATCCAGTGCATGTTACCTTATTTGGAAAAGAGGTTTGTGCAGATGTGATTCAGTAAAGGACCTTGCAATGGGAACATTATTGTGGACCACCTTGGTAGGCTCAGTGTAGTCTCATGAATCCTCATACAGGAGGGAGGTAGAGGGAGAATAGACAGAAAAGATGAAAATGGAACCATGGAGGCAGAGATTGGAGTGTTGTGGCCACAAATCAAGGGAAGTCAGTAGCCATCAGAAGCTTCTGGAAGAAGCAAGAAATGGATTCTCCCCTAGAGCCTCTGAAGGAAGCATGACCTTGTTGACAACTTATTTCAGACTTCTGGCCTCCAGAACTATAAGGCATAAATTTCTGTTGTTTCAATCCACCAAGTTGCTGGCAATTTGTTATGGCAACACACAAAACTCATGTAGGGAAATGCACTCACTTCCAGTTCTTTCTCCTCTGCCGTTTCCAAGAACAGATCTGGGCGGAAGGGTTTTACTCCATTGGAATTCTCTACTCTGAAAATCTTCTCTGATGGGATGAGAATTATGCAAATTACAAGAAAGAATACAGCATGAACAAATTTTAGCAGCAGCCAGACCCTGAATTGGTTCACCCACCCTGGATGGGTACCCAGTGAGAATATGGCAGAGAACAGGCAAGCACTCAAAGAATGAATGACCACCAGGCGAGGGGTCTTATACCCACTTATACCCAGGGGGTTATTAGCTTAAGTTAAGGTTACTAAGTCTCTGAAACTTAACTCGAATACCACTACCTTTAGTACGTTTCCTCCAAGAGTCTAGCCTGCCCTCTTTACATCCCTTAGACCCCCACCCTCCAGAGAGTTAAGACCTGGGACATAATAATTACACAGTAAGCAAGGGTTGGATGAATGGAAGGAAGCATTTCCCCCTTGAGAAGACCTGTGACAAAAACTTCTCTCAGTAAGAACTAAAATACAGATGTTGTGCCACTAGAGTGATGTAGCTCAGGTGTTAAACAGACACACATCTTTTCTTAGAATCAGAAAGGAAGGGGGGAGACCGTAAGGCAAGAGTCTTCAACCGACAATAACACTGACAGTAACGACACCTGGTATGTTATATGCTTTTCAGAGCATTCTAACATTCTTACTGTCAACCCCTCCAATACCCCTGTGTGACGTGCAGTGGAGATATGCCATTACTTCTGCGGATGAGGGGACTGAGCTGTGGTCACAAAGAGATGAGGGTCTTGGTCAGCCTAGAATGCAGGCTCCCAGAGAGGGCAGATGGTTGAGTCCAACTCTTACCATTCTCATCCCGGCAGCTCAACGTGTAGAAGGTTTCTCTCCGCAGGATGATCTCCTGGGCAATGATCCCGTAGCTGTACACATCTCCTTTCTGGGAGATGCTGGCCTGGCGGAGGTGCTCCGGGGCTGTCCACAGGTCTGTGAGTTCAGCATTGAGATTGCAAAGTTGAGGGAGCTGAGTGGCTCGTAGGTCTCCAACCTGTTTTTGTTCTTTAAGTCCCTATCCCATGCACCCTGAATATGAGTGGCCCTGAACTTAAACGTCCCAAACTTTTGAGGGGTTTATGCTAATGCTGGTGATAGGGAGAGAATGCACACTTGCCTCTTGAGCTGACTATATAATGCCAGGATTTGGGTGAGGTCACATGGCAATGTGGTCCCTAAAACTTCTAGAATCATAGTCCTGAAAACCCTCGAGCCTACCTAGAATAGCACTTGGTGTATAGGAGTGCTCAGCAAATATTTGTAGAACGACTACAGTAGAATATGAAAGGCTGAGGATTTAATAGCTTGTGGTACATATGGCATAAACCTACGAAAGCCTTCATAAATAAAAAATACATAAATTTATATTTTTATTATAAAATGTAAAATACGTATACTATATGTATATTATGCAATATGGAACATATTATGTATAACATATATGCATACCCATTGAAACACATTTAAACAAAGAGCCTATCAGTGATATTTTGCAGGTTGGACATACTCACAGCCTCCAAATCAGCTATTGGCCACAGATGTGTTTTCTTGTGTTCCCACAGTATTCTTGAAAAAATAATGCATACAGTTTTCTCGCATTTTACTCTGTGCCTGCTACTCATTAATGCTTCACACAAGTGAAGTGCTCCTGTGTTCTGTGCTTGGTTCCTATAGACACTTGGGTTTTGGACCCTATCACCTAACTTAAATAGTAACACCAAGGACATACATTCAATTTCTCTCCATCCCTTGCAAGTTTTCTAGGATCACCTAACTCCTTCTAAACTTTCTGAGATTTTCTTTTTCAATGAAAAAAATCTTTAAATTCATGTTTGAGGTATGATACACTTATGCTGAGGCACATTTCCCTTGTTTGGTTTTCCATCCAAATGTTCATTGCCTTTTTGAATTTATGTCTTGTTAATTTGTGTGATTTGTGATTCATATACAATTGATCCTTGTTGGTTTGGGGTAGAGGACAGGTAAGTGGATGAGCTTACGTTAAAACTTCAGGTAACTGACAGCACAGATTCGTAGGTATAACTGAGTGATGTTTAAGAGGATAGCATTTGATCGGCAATTTATCTGATTTTGTGTCGTGGTGAGTCATCTATTAAAGGAGACTTGTCCCACCACAGATGAACCATGCTTGACACATGGTAGGTCTTCATCAAGCACTTATTGGATTGAGTCCAATGTCATCCTACGCTTGATGTGACTGAAGAAGTAGGGGCGGAATTGTAATTTTACTTTTATTGAGAGAAAATGAAAGGATTGCAAAGTAGAATTAGAAATCGAATTTAGGTTTTTGGATGTAGGTGGTATTTTGAGGCTTTGTGGGAGTGCTAGATTTCTGAGGCTGTTTAACCCCGAGTTATAGTAAAGAATGGGTAAATGTTCAACATGAAAAGCTCTTTATACAAGATAAATCACTTTTCTTTGTGTTTCTCTTTTGGCCCTTATAACAATCCAGAAAGGGATATGTAAGAATATATTTTACTAATAAGAGTGTTTTTTTTTCCCATTATCATAATCACAGATAAATGAATGACAATTTGGAAATAGGTCTTCTGCCTTGTATTCTATCTTCTTGGGCAAATATCAGCCTCTGAGCCTCAATTCTGACTTATACAAAGGAAGAGAGTTAGACTAGATGATTTCTAAGGTCTCTCACTACCCTCACCTTCTCTATTTTTTCACCCTGTTCTGCTTCCACAGCCAGTAAGTTCTTCATGATTTCCTCACTGATATCAAGAAACAAATGAATGAAGGAAACCCACAGAAGAGATTTGTTCAACTCAAGAAGCACTTGTTGAAAACTGACAAAAACTGACAAGGGTGTAGTGCTGGAGAATGAGCCAGCTGTTTCCTCTTGTGGCTCCAAGTGTTCATTTTCTGATCAGTATCACCACTCCCTGACCACTTGTGAGAATTTTTTTTTTTAAGTGGGGAACTAGTAGAAATGTCATTCCTTACAGACCTTTTGTTGGAGGCAAAATGGAACTGCAGCCAAAATCAGTGATCTTTACCACCATTCTACTGTCTACCACACAGTTGGTGGATTTCAGACGGCCATGGACTTCGGTCTTACTGGAGTGCAGGTATGACATGCCCTGTAATTTTTCAGATGGCAGGGAAACAAAGAGATATGACACTCTTCAGCTGCTTGATTATTTTAAAGAAAGTAATAACATTTTGAAAGCATTTCAGCATGCAGACAGGATCACACCACTAGAATTTAAATTTAGTTCCATTAATTCTACTTTTAAAATATTGTTAATGCCCTAATACTTGCCTAAGCACTGCATCTTAAAAGGCAATTGTCTAAAGACTCTGGTTAAACAGTTATGCAGAATATGAAACAAAGGGTTGATTCTAATTTTTTAAAAAGTGTTTCTGCTTACCACTTAGTCTGTGATCTTGGGTGTATTTCTGGTTTTCTACCTCAATAAAAATACAGACTTGCCCTTCTGAAGGAAGGGGTAATTGAATTATGAAAGGGCAAGCCTCCCCAACCCCGACCCTTTTTTTTTGGTGTCGGGGGGTGGGGTGTGGTGCTGCTGTGCTTCCCTCTGGTGGCCAGAGGTGTCACTGCAGAAATTGGTCTTCAGCCTGGATCACAGGAGTGAAAAGTGGCAAAGAGGGTGGGTATCGTACAATACTTTTTAAAACCGATTCTGGTCCTAGATGACTTTCAGGCTATTTAAGGCTGTATCAAACAGCTCAATCTTGGGATTGACTTGTCTTCGTTCTTGAATGAGGCCGCTGGCAGCCACTTCCTTTTTCATATACTATCTGGGAATACACATGTCCAAATTCATTAGTGCCTTGAGCAAGAGGGTTGCCTGTCCTGAACTTTTTCTCTTAAAAAGATTGTTGTCTTGCCTGAAGCGTAATATGATTTTGATTTCCAGCAAGTCTATGAAAATGTGTACCCCAAGCTCAGAGCAGGAAAAACATAATAATAAAAAGTAATAGCTTGGATATCGAACATTTATTTATACCAAATATCACATGAAGTACGTGCATTATTTATGAAATCCTCACAACAACCCTCTGACATAGGTACTATTTTTATTATCATTTTATGGATAAAGAAACCAATGCTCAGAGAGGTTGAAAACTTGCTAGACCTGTTTTCCTATGTTTAATTTTCATAAATGTCTCTTTTGTTTGTAGGTCTCTTACCTTAGCAATGTCATACAAGACCGAGATCTTAAACTCCCAATCCATGAATGTACCATCAGGGTAGGAGATGGTGTCATTTAAAACTTCCTGAACAGCAGAAAAAGAAAAGGAAGAAATTGTTGGAAGGAAGGATCCTGTGGAGATTGTTATAGGCTAATAATGATCTTCTAATCATGAGGCCTGGGGCTCAGAAACAAACTGAAATGCCATTGTCCTGTTTTTCCTGAACATGTATTTCTTTCCTTTCCTATGAAACATCAGGTGGCTGTCACCATAATAAAATGAGCAGGAGATACTCATCGTATTCCAAATCCTGGTTCTTCCGCCAGACAGGGGGAAAGGAATGAGCAGACACCTGCCTGGAGAATGGGCTATCACAGGTTGTGGGCTGCAGGTTCTGTTTCTCCGAAATCACACTGGTGATTAGCAGGAATTGCTATTAGGGAATCTCGTCCTCTTTTTTCCCTCACGGGATCAATTGCGTCCATTGGCTGACAGCTCTGAGTTTTCTTTACATTTACCAAGTACTCTGTCAATAAGAGCGAGTTCTTGGATTTTGTGTGAATTGTACCACCTAGAAATTTGAACTTACTATTTTAACACGATGATGGTTCTATGAAGATGCAGGGTTGTAGCTAAGCAATAACTATTCTTCACAGTAAAACTCTAATAACCTAATAATAGTTTCCTGTTTGGGGAAAAAGCCCAATTTGACCTTTAGTTTTAACTCAGGAACTGTATTAATGATTTCCAGTGAAGGGTGTGTAGTCATTAATCATTTCAGATAAGGCTGGTTTAGCTGCGGCTATCAGGCCCGGTTAAGGGAGGGAAATTATGGGCAGACAGTCTCTGAAGTAATTCTTTCCCTTAGCACATGATATATTTTATATTTTTTATTTATTATCTCTTCTCCCTATGGAAATGTAAACTCTGTGATACTTTTTGTTCTGTATCTTCAATACCTAGTACAGTATCTGGCATATCTAGATGTTTCATGAGTATTTGTTGCATAAATGAATCAATTGTTCCTAAACAAGGTTAGCCAAGGTTGTTATATATTTATAAGATGGGAAGCATATTGTCTTTTATCTAGGGAAACACTTGCCCATTTGTTTCCTTACAATAGTAGGTTCTAATGGGATTTGCCAGGGACTGAAGCCTGGGGGCAGGAGGGGGATGGGACTGTAAAGTTTGCCCTGGCACAGCCTTTGCTTTGAGATTCAAGACACAAAGGAGCAGTTTCCTGTAGAAGCTTCTGTCCAACATGATGCTAGAAGGGGGCCCCAGAGCACTCAGATAAATGAAGTTTCCTGTCTTACACCAGAGAGCCCAAAACACTATCTAAACATTGACTGGGCATGTTAGGGATTAAAAGGCCATGTGAAACCCTTTGACCAGGCCCTATTAATTGGTATTCTAAAATTTCCTTTCACTGAAATCGAATGATCAGATTTGGTCTAGGCTTCATATGAAAAACATTTCTTTTTGTTGTTGTTGGTTGTTTTAAAGTTTATTGATTTTGAGAGAGAGAGAGAGAGAGAGAGAGCGCACGTGTGCACATGTAAGCAGGGGAGGGGCAGAAAGAGAGGGAGAGAGAATCCCAAGCAGGCTCTGCACGGTCAATGTGGAGCCCAAGGCAGGCCTCAGTCTGCAATCATGACCTGTGCTGAAATCAAGAGTTGGACACTCAACCAGCTGAGCCACCCAGATGCCCTGCCCGGAAAAACATTTCTATAGATGGCTCCTGAGTTAAGATGGCTTGACTTGCATTTTTTTTTTAACTTTACAATGGTCTGAAAATGATACGCATTCAGTAGAGATAATACTTCAAATTTTGAATTGGTATCTTTTCCCAGGGCTGGCAATTATGATGCTGGGTGGGCAGTGAGGCTCAGCTCCCAGTGAGCCACTGGATCAGGAGGGTAAACAACCAATATACTTACAACCATTCTGTGTCCAAACAACCACCCTGTTTTTTACTTTCAGTACAGTGTTCAGTAAGTTACATGAGATATTCAACACTGTTGTAAATAGGCTTTGTGTTAAAAGATTTTGCCCAACTGTAAGCTAATGTAAGTGTTCTGAGTGTGTTTAAGGTAGGCCAGGCTAAACTCTGCTGTTTGGTAGGTTAGGGGGATTAAATGCATTTTTGACTTAAAGATTTTTTTAACTTATGGCTTTATGGGGACATAAGCCCATTGTAAATTGAGGAAGATCTGTAATTTTGAAAGACTTGAGATTTTTATTATTAGGAATGTGTGTTTATTTTATATCAGCACCAATTTGAATGATAATTTTCAGCATCAATTACAATGATTATGAGTTTTCTATGACCTTTTGATATGATGCATTATAGTAATATTTTTTCCTTTCATAGAATTAATCCTATATGATTATATTATGGTTTTTATATACAACTGGCTTAGAGTTACTAGTATTTTATTTATATTTTTTCCATGTAATTTCATAAATGTAGTTAGTCTTTAATCATATTTTACTATCAACTTTATGCTACCTTGTTGAATGCTAAATGAATTTAGAAGATGTTCATTTTTCATTTAACATTGCAATAGTATTTACGTAGACAGTAAGGATTATTTTTTGAGGCTTAAAACAATTAAGCTGATCTGGTATTATCTGTAATGGAAATTATAATTTCTTGTATCATTATTGTCCTGTTTAAGTTTTTGGTTTTTGAGTCAAATTTTCATGATTATATTGCCTCTGAAAATATTCCTTTTTTAAGATTTTATAATTTAAGTCAAATGAAGTATTCTTTTACAACTGAAAATATCTTTTTCACAGCTTTATTTTTTATTCTCACTTTTTTGTATTTTTGTTTTAAAAGTTTTAATTAGAAGTATGAGAGGCTTTTATTTTATATTTTAAAAACCTAATGAATAAAATTCTACATTTTTTAAAAAAAATTTTTTCATGTTTTTATTTATTTTTGAGGCGGAGAGAGACAGAGAATGAGCAGGGGAGAGGCAGAGAGAGAGGGAGACACAGAATCCGAAACAGGCTCTAGGCTCTGAGCTGTCAGCACAGAGCCCGACGCGGGGCTCGAACTCACGGACCACGAGGTCACGACCTGAGCCGAAGTAGGACGCTTAACCGACTGAGCCACCCAGGCGTCCCTACATTTTTTAATAATAATTAATTTTATAAATTTCCTTTCGTTAGGCCATCGTTATTCTTTTAAATTTTGGCATTCAATACTTAAATTATTTTTTTTTAAGAGAAAATAGCACTTAGAGCTAGTATTTTTTTTCCCCTGGAGGATACATTTGAGTTTATGCCGTACATTTTGAAAGCTACTATTCTTTTAATTGAAGGCTATTGAAAAAAAATCTAAGTGATTAATTTAAAATTTTTATTATTTTAAAATTTTATTGTATTATGAATATTTAGATTTTTGAAGTTGCTACTGCACCCAAACTTGGTAGTTTGGCTTTGTTATAGGGAGGATATGGAGGTGATTAAGAAATACTGGGTCTGAAAGTAGCCCAAAGGCAGAGTGACCACACATCCTTCTTGATTGGATCCAATTGCTTTCTATATCTGCTATTCTGACCTAATTGTTACAGTACCCCTTTCCTTCTCAAAATATCGTGATAAATTATATGCTCATTTCAAGGCATTTCAAGGACCAAAAGCTCTCATAACATATGCCTAGACCGTGCACAAGGTGAGGTGCAAACATTTCAATGCTCTTTGAAGCAGTTGCCCTGGACTCCTTTCTGCTCCTGCCCATTTCCCATTTCTAGTCCTGTTTCTGCTTGAAACCTCACTTTGTTTCTTGTACTTAATGGTTCTGTGTATGCCTGCCCTTCTGGATGACCCAGTGATTTGATATTCGTAGCTTGATGCTTGGTTCTCCCTAAGAACTCATCCCTATCTTACTTTCTCTTTCTGCTGGACTTGCTCAGCCAGAATGCCCGGCCACATCTGGCAACACCTGGGCCAGTCTCAGTCTCTCCCAAGGGAGAGAAGGGCAGGAATTTAGAATGTAGCAGAACCAGGACTATGGACAAGTCTCTAATGCTTATTTGGTGCTATCATAAGGACTATCCATTTTTCTTTTAATGTTTATTTATTTTGAGAAAGAGAGGGAGAGTGTGTGTGAGGGGCAGAAGGGCAGAGCAAAGGAGAGAGAGGGAGAGTGAGGGAAAGAGAGAGAGAGAGAGAGAGAGAGAGAGAATCCTAAGAAGACTCCATACTGTCAGCGCAGAGCCTGACATGGGGCTCGAGCTCACGAACTGTGAGATCATGACCTGAGCTGAAATCAAGAGTCGGATGCTCAACTGACTGAGCCGCCGGGTGCCCCTCCATTTTTCTCTTAACACAAAAAGAAGTGTGTGAGTAAAATAAAGTGAATTTAGAAGTTATCACTCACTTTTCCACATCTGTTCTCTGTTTTTTCAAGTCTATGCTCTTGACTATTTTTGTGTTTTTTTTTTTTTTTGTAAAATTGTAGTTAAGTTTGGTTGACAAAATCTAAGTGATCTAGTTAGTAAGCATATGGACGTAATAATTCTCTGATGTTGTTTCACGGGTAAACATTTAAAATTTCTATGAAATCTTTTTTTTCCCATACGGTGACCAGTTAGGAAATTGGAAATGATCGTGGCTCCTTACCCGGAGGGATCCTCTCTCACAGTACTCGATTACCCCAAAGATCATGGTATCAAGCTTCACGGTGCCGTAGAACTTGGTTAGGTTGTAATAGTCCATCTGAAGCAACTAAGATAACATGTTTATTTACAAAGCAAGTCAGGCAGGACGGAGCCCCACAGTACAAGTAATATGCTAATAAAACATGTCATGTTTTAGGTCTTTGGGAAGATGTATTGTTCTTGATACATTTGAATGTCAGTACATTTCTTACTGACGCTACATCGTACTCAACAGTTTTGCTTTTTTCAGCGAGGAGACTGGAATATGAACCTTTGACTATGCTCAAATCCTATCAGGGCCATTTTCCAGGACATGCTAATAGATTTCTAATATGTTTTATGCCATCAAACACCATTCTTCCACTTCTGCTGGTAGAATTTTCAACCAAGAGGAGTATAGTCACCCATTTCTTGGTCTGAGGGCTTATTTGTCACCATCCCCAATAACATCTTGTGCCACTGGAGACTTTGGTGCTTAGGCAAGATGGAGTGAGCTATTTCTCACTTAAGGATTTCAAGTAGGAGACACATACCTTGTTCAATTCTATCTTCTGTTTCTCAGTGAAATTGCCATCATTGTGCTTCAGATCCTTTAGAATCACTCGCTACAAAAATCAATTGAATTAAGGAGATAATGTTGTAGCATGACCACCAATATGCATATTATAATAATTTGCCGTGGGTTTATCTTCCCAGCATACTGTAAGCTCTTGGGAGCAGTGACTATTTTATTGATATTTATATCTCAGGTGCCCAGTGCCTGCCTTAGGCTCAGGTTTGAATGTTTCTTTAAGAATAACTAAATGAAAAGGGAGGGAGGGAGAAAGGGAGGAAAGAAGATACAGAAGTCCCACATGGGACTGTTGTATTCCCACTGCAATGCGCCAAAGTAGAACACTAGGGTAGTTTGGACTGCTCTGAACTCTTCTATTTTTTCTTTTCCTTCTTACACTCTATCACCTCTTAAAAATTCTATCTGTCTTTCAATTTTCCCACCATTGTGAGTTTGGTACCCTTGAAGCAGAGCCCTGCCCATCCCTGTGATAAGCTCCAAGAAGAGCCCCTTGGGCCAGCCCCCACCATTGCACTGCTACCATCAGGAGCCAGGGGAATGCTGGGCAGCAGGCCTGGAACATAGCCTATTGAGAGTTCAGAGAAGCAGAGGAGACTAGTCACCTTCTTGTCGTATTTGCACTGTCGGAGTCTCTGAATTGTGTCTCGTCTCTTGTCATCATCGATCTGCCACAAGAAAAGGCTAATTATTATAGAAACTTCGTATCTTGTCCCATCTACTACCAAAGGCAAAGTGACTCTACCAGGTGGGCCCTATCTATTGGTTCACAGCATGCTGGGCAGGCTCCCTGTCACTACTCACATTCACTCTCCAACAGGGTCTTCTTTCCAGGGATCTGTTTCTCAAGCTTAACTCTGGGTCCTCCACCCTTTACCTCTCTGCTTGTGGCCTACTGCAGCCAGGGATTTCCTTTGCTTCCTTCTCTTCTGGCCCATTCTACTGGGAACCTTGGCCTGTAGCTATAGACAGGTGCTCTTAGGGAAGTGTGTTGTGCACTTGAGTTGCAAACTCGTGCCTCAGGCCCAATTAGCAATGCAAGTGAGGATGCTGGGCTGGGGGTCTAAGGAGGGCAGCTTGGGTTCAGCCTAGAGTTGCCAGATCATCGATTTGTCAAAAGAAGCTGGTAATGTGGATTCTCCTGTCCCATTCCAAAATTTTTATATTTGGAAACTAATTTGAAAAAATGTTAAATATTAAATGAACACACACACACACACACACACACACACACACACACCCCTACAGGCTAAATATGGCTCTTGATCTGCCAGACTTCTGGTCCAAGGGCAGAAAAAAGATTGAAAACTATTGCCTCTTTCAATTTGGTTTCCATAAAAACCTGTGATGTATTATAATATTGGTTACAACCTATCTCATAGGACCTTTTGAAATGTGAAATAAAGTACATCAAATTCCAAGCATGATGCCTGGCACAATGTAGATTAATAAATGTCAGTTGTCTTCTCTTCCTCTTCTTATTTTACAAATGAGCTACATAAGGGTTAAATGGCACTAAGTGTCACATACGGACAGACAGCAGTATGTGAGCTTGCTGTCTGGTGTCATATTCTTTTTACTGAGCCCTTGATTAGGTCACTCAAACTATTTGAACCTTAGTAACTTATCTGGGAAATCCTAACTGACAGGGATACTGGGTATCAAATGCAATAAAGTTCGTGAAATTGTCTTACAAGCTTAAGTGTTTTATCCTCAAATGAATTATCATCATCTTCATCTTTTTTTTTTTTTTCATCTGTTACTCATCCCTTTGACTTTCCTGATTTCTCTTTTTGTCTGGCTACTTTGGTTTTCTCTTCCTTTCTGTTTTAGTACAGGAATGTGCTCTTTCTCATCCCGTCCCTTGGTCTTGTTTCCTTATCCCTGCCTTCAGCGCATATACAGGATTTGAACCACTGCCTGTGTGGTGGTGTGGCATTTTCCCCTCTTGCTGACTTTGGCTGACCACCTGGGGCTTTCTCCCGGCTCCATATGACTCACGGCACTGGAAGACCTCTCCTTACAGCCAGTTCCTGGCCGCCTGCTCCCCAGCCTTCCTGAAATTCAGAGTGACTCTGACTCCCCATGCCCTGAATCACCTCTATTCTGTCCCAAAGACTTACTGTCCCAAAGACTTACTCCTTAGCCAGATGAGTGGGCTAATCTGATTGAATTAACACATAAAAAATTCTGTAATGTCTGATGAGGGATGGATGGGTTATATTTCTAGGAATACTTACGCCTCAAGAAGACAGAGACACGATATTTTAGGCTTCGTCAAAAAGAACAAACATGAAGCGTGGGGTTTGAGACAGTGGGGGAGGCTTGTGAGGAGTGGAGGCATGGCTGGATGTGTGCAGAGGTGGGCCACGTGGCAGCCTGTGCTGGTGTCATGAGAAGCAGAGGAGTACTCACTCCTTCTAGAGGTCTCCTCTCCCCTCCGGGGGTCCTGCCAATTAGTCATTTAGGTCCAAAAATTCTCTCTTGGGAAGCCCAATAGTCTTATGATCGTCTGTACCTTTCTGTGAATTACTGCAAGGTGGATTTTATCCTGACACTTGCCTGCGACAGAGTGGTCTTTGCGAATAGAAGTTTTATGTGTGAGCTTCTGAATGCAACAGGAAGGATGTTCAGAGAAGGAGCATTACTGGAGGCAAGGGAGACCTAGTCCTCGTATAGTGTGAGGGGGTCCTAGCTCTCGGAGACAACATGCAGGAGCTGGGTGGAGTGACAAGAGCTGGTAGGGTGGCTCCAAGGACAAACCTGACCCGGCCCAAGGCTGAGGGACCCCACTCATCTCTTCACGTGGAGGTTCTGGGTCTCCTTCTTCTCTTAGTATGCTTTGGTATAAAAACTCTGATAAAAATATGGTCAAAGATAGGTTTTAGGATCTCAGCCTTCACAGTAAGATAGACTAGGTTCAAACTGTGGCCATGTTCCTGAAGTTAACCTGTTAACCTCACAGGACTTGGGCGAAGATGAAACGGGTCAATGCATCTGGCACAGGAGAAGTGCTCAGCATCAGCTCTTATTGGCAGTAATCCTGCTCATTAGCTGTGTGTGTTCTTGCACCTGTTTCCTAGCCCCACATCGTTCAGTTCCCTCATCAGCAAAGTTATGATAAAGTTTAACTCTTGAGTTCCTTGTCAGAAACATTGTGGATGAGATAATATGGATCCAGCATTGACAGCACTCAAGGGGAGGCATTATTACTGGCTGCTGTGATATTTCCTGGCTGAGGGAGAGGGCAGGCAAATATCAGCAGAGGCCTCATTCTTCAGCAATGAGCAAGATAAGCCATACATCCTTAGGATGGGCAGAGTAGTAGCCAAGGTTACGTGGAACTCAAATTCTCTATCCTGACGTCTATGTTAGGGCAGTGGAGGATCAATGAAAACATGGGAAGCTGAGAATTAGAAAATGTCTAAGTTCTAGACTCTCCAACAAATGATCCCTGCTTGGCCCATTTCTTACCACACTACCAGTCTTGTCAAATATCTGGCAAGTTGCACTAGCTCTAGCTTTCATACCTTCAGGCTAACATGGTTGGTTTCATTGGTCTCCAGAGGAAAGATATTTTCAGGAGGAATGTGGGACCATTTTTTCTGACGAAGTTCATATTCTTTCTTATATTTTCTGTGAAAGGAATAGAACCAGTCAATAGGTTTTTTATTAACATTCATGCCATTTAGCTTCTGAACACTAAGAGAAATTTAGAACACTGATATTCTCAGGTAGATATACAGTGAGACAGGTTAGCCCCATGGTGTGACTCCATATTCTTTAGAGTGGTGAATTCTGGCTATTAGTGGAGCTATAAGGATTTCTGATGTGTTGCTCCCTTCCCTTCCCTTCCCTTCCCTTCCCTTCCCTTCCCTTCCCTTCCCTTCCCCATTGCCCCTTCCCCATCTTCCCTTCCCCACCTCCCCTTCCCTTCTCTCCCCTTCCCTCCCCTCCTCTCCCCTCTCCTCAGGTCCTTCACTAAGGCAGCTCTTCACTATAATGAAGAATCTGAACTGATGATATGGAAACAGTAAGGAAAAACCAAAAAAAAAAAAAAATTAAGCTTGAAAAGCAAAAATGGTAATTTTTCAGCCACCAGAGAATATACCAGATTCCTAAACAAGCCAGTTCCTCTTATGCATTTGTGCCTTTAAAAAATAAATGTATAAAGAAAATAGAAAAGCATAGAGAAAATGCAACATGCATTTCAGCATTCAAAATGTCACCTTTTTAAAGTGTTTCTCCCAGACAGTATAGATAAAGCAGAATTCTTGGGTTATAGGAAACACAACTTTTTGTAGATATTGACAAATTATTTCCCAAAGTGGTTACACCAGCTGACCCACCCATCATTAGAATTCCTGTTTCCTCCATATTCTTAACATTTGGTATTATTAAACTTTTTTTTTTTTTTACCATTATGATGTATGTGAAATGGTATTTAATTGTTGCTTTGTGCTTCATTTTTTCAAAATATAAGCTTTTCTTTTTAGAAAAAAAAGGTGTTTATTTAATTTGAGAGAGAGAGCACATGCACACATGTAATCAGGGGAGGCACAGAGAGACAGGGAGAGAGAGAATCCCAAGCAGACTCTGTGCTGTCAGCATAGAGCCTGATGTGGGGCTCAAACTCACAAACCATGAGATCATGATGTGAGCTGAAATCAAGAGTCGGACGCTTAACTGACTGAGCCACCCAGGAATTCCCATTTTTTTTTGATTACTAGAGAGATTCAATGTCTTTTCAAACACTAGTTTATTGCTTATTTTAACTTTGTTGTATAGAAAGTTTAATTTTCATTATGGCCACATTCATTTTTTTTCTTCTGTAACTTACCTTAACTGAGAAATATTTTCCTAGTTGAGATCACAAAGTCATTTTCTATTAATTTCTTCTAAGTTTTGAAGTTTGAGTTTCACATTCAGGTCTTTATTCCATTTATAATCCATATGGAATGAACTCTATATTTGTGTATAGTTTCAGGTAGGATTTTAATTTCATTTTTTTTTAGGATTTTAATTTCATTTTTTCCATGTTGCAAGCCTACTGTGCCAGTATCATTTCCCAATTGACTTGTAATATCACCTCTATCGTATTCCAAGTTCCATTGCTTGCTGTGTCTGATTCTAGAATCTGAATTTTTTCCATTGAGCTATTTGTCCTTGAGTTTGTCTTTGCTTGTGGTCATTTGACAAACTTCTACTCACCTTCTTAACCTCATCCGTGTGCCCTTATTAATGTCCCCTAAGCAGAAATGATTATTTTCTCCCTATGCTTTTCTGAGTATTCCTCTATTAAGTACATATAAAATAGTATATTACTGACCAATGATTATGATCCTAAGACCTGGAGGCAAAGTAGTCTTATAGCCTTGAAGGCTCTCATCTCTGCATTCCCAAAGACTCTTGGGACCCAAGAGAGCCAACTGTCATCCATATTGAATCAGAGGATGCCATAAATCATTCACTACTTTTCTTGTATAGGCAGCTGTAATGGAGAACTATGTGAATAACATCTGTCTACCAGATCTCATTTGGACACATCACTGCTCTGGCCATTGGGAAACCCTATCTCTGCCTCCTGTGTTTAAAGAAAATGGAAAATGCCTGTTTCTGCACGTTATTGTCTCTTACCTTGTGATTTACCCCTATCTTAAGCTGACAATCATTTGGACTTGGTTTCTGAAGGACAACTGCCACATTGTGACCTTGCTATTGACTGGATTTATTATCTTCAAATTGTGGTTTCTGGTTACCTTCAACTAAATGACCACAATACACTGTATATGTGTATATACATCTCAAATTTGGGGTAATGCAGTTACAGGACTCAAATTCTGCCTTCAGGCTGAACAGAGAAATCTATTTCCTTTCCTGGAGAAAACTTTAACTGATATGGAACAGTTTGGATGCTCTCATGAGAAAGTATAGTGACACACATATCAACATGTGTGATACACAGAGAAAAATTGTTATCTGGTTCAGTTGGGAAATGGGGGTGATTCTGACAATATAATATGATGGAAAGTTTTGTGTGTTTAACATACACATATTAAGAGGTAGTGTGATATTCAGTCATTCATTTATATATTCAACAAATATTTCTGAGTATATATTATGCCTCTGTCACTGTGCGGGGCAATCCATATGTCCAAATTGAGTAGACAACCATGGAACTGATGGTCAGAAGGCCTGACTGCTAGTCTTGGCCCTACACACTACCTGGTGGTATGATTAAAGACGAGGGGCGCCTGGGTGGCTCAGTCGGTTGAGCGTCCGACTTCAGCTCAGGTCACGATCTCGCGGTCCGTGAGTTCGAGCCCTGCGTCAGGCTCTGGGCTGATGGCCAGAGCCTGGAGCCTGCTTCCGATTCTGTGTCTCCCTCTCTCTCTGCCCCTCCCCTGTTCATGCTCTGTCTCTCTCTGTCTCAAAAATAAATAAATGTTAAAAAAAAATTTTTAAAGAAAAAAGACGAGCCATTAGGTTTTCTGGGTCCCTTTCCCCATGCGAAAACAGGAGGAGGTAGATGATTTCAAAGGACTCTTCCAGACTGAACATATAGAGACTTTGAAATTTCCCACAAAATGCCAATAAACAGCAGAATACCTGTCTCTACCTATAGAGTGCCCATTATATGGTTGTCACTATACACACCTTATTTCAAGTTCTCACAACAGTTCAGATGAGGATACCGAATCTAAGTAACACATCATAATGCACTCAAAATCACACAACTAGTAAGTCACAGAACTGAGCTAGATAGGAGTTCAGGTCCCTCTGACACCAAGCTGTAAGTGATCTATTCAGTACCATTCTGCCCGTGATGTGGTCTTTGATGCAGAATGCCTTCATGATCTTCGATCTGTCTAGAAACCTTCTTGTGAATGTACATTATCATTGATGGCATCAGACTTCTCCCTCTCCCGCTCCCTCCCTCTCTGGATGGTGAGCACAGTGAGACAAAGAGGGTGACAGGTACCTCAGCACCAGAAGAGCAATGAGGAGGAGCAGAACCACAGCTCCTGTGAGGGTGAAGACCGCAATCAACAGGGCTTGAGGGCCTGTGACAGAAAAGGCAGTGAAAAAATGCATTAGTAAGGATCTTTGAAGAGCGAATAAAAACATTTCAAAGACTCTAGTTGTATAATCTGATTTGAGGAAAAGGAAAGGAGAAACTTTTAAAAAATATTGATCTTTTATTAATCTCTTCATTGGTAGTTCAGGTCCTGTATCTGTGGTCTCTGAAGAAAATTATCTGGAATGTGCCAAGGAAAGTGGTTTAATTCCAGCTATCCTTATAATCTGCTCACTGTACTTCTTATGGGAATCACCAAATGTTACAAGAACATAAAATAGTTTTCAGTGCAGAGATAATTTTGGTAGGAAGCCCACCTAATATCCTTGGAACTCCTATACCTAAGGAGGACTCATAGAGAAAGAGACAACTATTTTTTAAGAACAAGCACAAATCAGAAGAAAAGTCAGTCACTGTAGAATACCAAGTGACAGTGTTGCCTGCTGGTCCTTCCCAAGCACTACCAGGTCATTGAGGGAAGTCACTGAAGAATGTAAGTGACTTTATTTATTAGAACACTAGTTGTAGGTGGAGCTGTAAGGATGGAGGGATTTAAGAGACTCACAGAAGGGTAAGTGAAACCCAGGAAAATGTGGATCTAACCCAAGGAAGCATTGAAGCAGAATCTGAATCTACAAAGGAACAAGGCTTTATTGAGAAGGACAGCAGCAATAGTAAAACTGCAAGAAAGTCATGGTTCATATATGCCACAATGGATTCAGTTCAAGAAGGGGAAATGGAATGGATTCTAACCAATAGACAGAGTGCTATTTAGCTTTATATAAATAATGATGAAAATGTTTACTAATTTTCAACTTTCAGAATCAAATTGTAGGTAAATGGCAGAGGGCTTCATAGAGGTACAAAACAGATATTATCAACTATGAAAAATCAAAGAGAAATACAGGAGACTCTGGGAGATAAGAAGGAGGTAGAAGGAAGGATAGGGTCACTAGTTGAGAAGCAAGAAGTTTTGTATATAGTTGATAGAATAATACTAGGAACTTACGTGTATTAATTAAAACTACAAAGGCATCCAATAAATGAATTGACAAAAAATATATAGCTATATTGAGAAAAGGTTAGAAAAAAGTAGGGCTGGTGAAGATGAACCAAATCTTTCATCAGTACAAGAAATAAACAGATAACCTCTAATATTTATAAATCAAGAAAGATATTCATATTACTTAGAAATATGCAACAAAGTCAGAAGTGATTGAGAGACCAAAGTTGACAGAGACGGGACCAGGCACACTCAATTTCCACTATGAATATCTCTACTATTGGGTTTAAAAATCACATGAACGAATTTTTCGTCACTAAAATTTTCTCCGTGCTTTTTATAAGGGGTGGTGTTGAAGAATTTATGCTTTGCTGCTAATGTAAGATGTTGCCTCTGCTTGTTATCTTGTTTTCTGCTAAGGGAAAACCTACAACAAGTGAAAATTTGAGCGCTGGATTTCTGTTCTCATCAGGGAAGAAACTGATTAGTACTCTGGATTTGGAGTTGCAGTATGGGCATGTTTGACTGTGTGAATTCTGCTTATTACTGTGATCATCACTTCCCTCACCTAGCCACCACTGCCATTGCCATCACTCTCCAATTCCACACAAAAAACGAAGTCAACACAAGAAATACAATTCTACTCATCAATGATTCTACTCATCAGTCTACTAAGATTACACATCCCCCTAGACTAGAACATGAACTGGAGGGACTAGGGGGAGCTTCCGCTGGGTCATTGCCCATCTCAATTCCTATATGCCCCCTACAGTATGAACATCTCACTGCACCATATTTAAATATACTATATACTATTTAACTATAGCAGTTGTTAATTCAACATACTTTTCAGTTTTGCTTAAGTTAGTCAAGTCACAGTATTACATTAGTTCAAAGGTCAAGCTTCTGCTGCTGTGGTTATCACATTCTATTTAATTCCATTTACAGTGAAGGTAGAATGACTTTATAAGCCCACAGTCATATGATAGTTACAAAGAATCTTAGAGTTAGTTAACAGATGTCCTGATTTGAAGGAGGAAGAAACTAACACTTGGAGAAGTAAATTGACTGAAATTAACACAGGGTGGATTAGTGTTGAGTAGAAATGAATTTATAGTTATCTCATATTGTTCCTTCTTCCTTCCTTCCTTCCTTCCTTCCTTCCTTCCCTCCCTCCCTCCCTCCCTCTCCTCCCTTCCTCCCTCCATCTCTTCTAAGGCACTAAGTTGGGCAAGCAGACATGAATAAAGAATAGACCCTACACTCACACAATATATGGTTTAAAAAGATGTGTAAACCAATAAGTGTGATATAAATTCTATGCTAGAAGTCTGGTGGGATTTGGGAAAGATCAATGGGAAGCTAAGAAAAAGCTTAGAAAAGATGAAATTCAAATTAAATGTTGAAGATGAGTGGCTGCTTACCAGTTGTATGGAGGAGTGATACATTTTAATCAGAGCGAGTAGCATCACTGAAGACACAAGGGCACGAGGTTGCAAGACCACCTCCCACCATTTTTTTAAGGAAATAGGAGGAAGTTGAGGGAGTAGGGAAGGGATTTCAGGCAAGATGAAAGAAAGATAAGTCTGGAGAAGTAAGAAGATAAATGGACATTTTGTGCTGTAATAAGTCATTTAGACTTTATTCCATGGGTAAGGTAGAGCTGCCAATTGAGTGTTAGCAATAATGCAACAATATGACTGGATCCACGCTTTCATTCTGGTGGCACTGTTGGTTAGACTAGAGGTGGGCAGGAAGCAGGACTGAAGCAGGAAGTCAGGTGGATGTTATTGTAACCCAGGAGGCAGATGATGATGGTTTAGAACATTCCCTGGCATTAAGTAAATCTTTGTAGAATGAATGAAACCATAGTGATAGTGTTATCTCAGTTGAAACATTCTGACACTTAGTTGGCAGTTGTGTACCCAGATAAAAGACCAGATGAAATCTCTTTTACTATTTGAAAGATTGAATTACTTTATTTATAAAGTTTGAAGTTAAATGTAGTAACAGTTGAGTAATGAAAAGTTCTGGCTAACTGAATTTTCTGGCTAAATGAGGATGAAGTGAAGTTGCCCAGGATGATACAATGTCCCTGTAATATGAATATTTAATGTGATGTCTCTTAGGTAAATAATGAGAGTTCTCTCAAAAATTACTTTTTGAGAAGTTGAGCATTTTATAAAGCATAGATCCTTCTATTGAATAACCCAAATACCCCAAAACTCTTAAAGAAATATATTAAAAATACAAGCTGACATTGTTACCACAGGCTATAATTAAGGGAAAAGAAAAAATAGTTGTAACTCAAAAAGTTACAAAGGAAAGAAGTAAAGAGTTGCAAAAATCCATGAGAAAAGACATACATTTTAAAAGTTAAGTGTGGAGAGAGAGAGTGCCGGAAGATGGCGGCGTAGGAGGACGCTGGGCTCACAGCGCATCCTGCCGATCACTTAGATTCCACCTACACCTGCCTAAAGAACCCAGAAAACCGCCAGAGGATTAGCAGAAGGGAGTCTCCGGAGTCAAGCGCAGACGAGAGGCCCACGGAAGAGGGTAGGAAGGGCGGCGAGGCGGTGCGCGCTCCACGGACTGGCGGGAGGGAGCCGGGGCGGAGGGGCGGCTCGCCGGCCAAGCAGAGCCCCCGAGTCTGGCTGGCAAAAGCGGAGGGGCCGGACGGACTGTGTTCCCACAGCAAGCGCGACTTAGCGTCTGGGAGGTCATAAGTTAACAGCTCTGCTCGGAAAGTGGGAAGGCTGGAGGACAAAGGGAGGGAGAGCTGCTGAGCCCCCGGACGGCAGAGCTCAGCTTGGCGGGGAACAAAGGCGCCAGCGCCATCTCCCCCGCCCATCCCCCAGCCAAAATCCCAAAGGGAACCAGTTCCTGCCAGAGAACTTGCTCGCTCCGCGCAAACACCCAACTCTGTGCTTCTGCGGAGCCAAACCTCCGGCAGCGGATCTGACTCCCTCCCGCTGCCACAGGGCTCCTCCTGAAGTGGATCACCTAAGGAGAAGCGAGCTAAGCCTGCCCCTCCAGCCCCCGTGCACCTTGCCTACCCACCCCAGCTAATACGCCAGATCCCCAGCAACACAAGCCTGGCAGTGTGCAAGTAGCCCAGACGGGACACGCCACCCCACAGTGAATCCCGCCCCTAGGAGAGGGGAAGAGAAGGCACACACCAGTCTGACTGTGGCCCCAGCAGTGGGCTGGGGGCAGACATCGGGTCGGACTGCGGCCCCGCCCACTAACTCCAGTTATACACCACAGCACAGGGGAAGTGCACTGCAGGTCCTCACCACGCCAGGGACTCTCCAAAATGACCAAACGGAAGAATTCCCCTCAGAAGAATCTCCAGGAAATAACAACAGCTAATGAACTGATCAAAAAGGATTTAAATAATATAACAGAAAGTGAATTTAGAATAATAGTCATAAAATTAATCGCTGGGCTTGAAAACAGTATACAGGACAGCAGAGAATCTCTTGCCACAAAGATCGAGGGACTAAGGAACAGTCACGAGGAGTTGAAAAACGCTTTAAACGAATTGCAAAACAAAATGGAATCCACGATGGCTCGGCTTGAAGAGGCAGAGGAGAGAATAGGTGAACTAGAAGATAAAGTTATGGAGAAAGAGGAAGCTGAAAGAAAGAGAGATAAAAAAATCCAGGAGTATGAGGGGAAAATTAGAGAACTAAGTGATACACTAAAAAAAAATAATATACGCATAATTGGTATCCCAGAGGAGGAAGAGAGAGGGAAGGGTGCTGAAGGGGTACTTGAACAAATTATAGCTGAGAACTTCCCTGAACTGGGGAAGGAAAAAGGCATTGAAATCCAAGAGGCACAGAGAACTCCCTTCAGACGTAACTTGAATCGATCTTCTGCACGACATATCATAGTGAAACTGGCAAAATACAAGGCTAAAGAGAAAATTCTGAAAGCAGCAAGGGATAAACGTGCCCTCACATATAAAGGGAGACCTATAAGACTCGTGACTGATCTCTCCTTTGAAACTTGGCAGGCCAGAAAGGCTTGGCACGATATCTACAGTGTGCTAAACAGAAAAAATATGCAGCCGAGAATCCTTTATCCAGCAAGTCTGTCATTTAGAATAGAAGGAGAGATAAAGGTCTTCCCAAACAAACAAAAACTGAAGGAATTTGTCACCACGAAACCAGCCCTACAAGAGATCCTAAGGGGGATCCTGTGAGACAAAGTACCAGAGACATCACTACAAGCATAAAACATACAGACATCACAATGACTCTAAACCCATACCTTTCTATAATAACACTGAATGTAAATGGATTAAATGCGCCAACTAAAAGACATAGGGTATCAGAATGGATAAAAAAACAAGACCCATCTATTTGCTGTCTACAAGAGACTCATTTTAGATCTGAGGACACCTTTAGATTGAGAGTGAGGGGATGGAGAACTATTTATCATGCTCCTGGAAGCCAAAAGAAAGCTGGAGTAGCCATACTTATATCAGACAAACTAGACTTTAAATTAAAGGCTGTAACAAGAGATGAAGAAGGGCATTATATAATAATCACAGGGTCTATCCACCAGGAAGAGCTAACTATTATAAATGTCTATGCGCCAAATACCCGAGCCCCCAGATATATAAAACAATTACTCATAAACATAAGCAACCTTATTGATAAGAATGTGGTCATTGCAGGGGACTTTAACACCCCACTTACAGAAATGGATAGATCATCTAGACACACAGTCAATAAAGAAACAAGGGCCCTGAATGATACATTGGATCAGATGGACTTGACAGATATATTTAGAACTCTGCATCCCAAAGCAACAGAATATACTTTCTTCTCGAGTGCACATGGAACATTCTCCAAGATAGATCATATACTGGGTCACAAAACAGCCCTTCATAAGTTTACAAGAATTGAAATTATACCATGCATACTTTCAGACCACAATGCTATGAAGCTTGAAATCAACCACAGGAAAAAGTCTGGAAAACCTCCAAAAGCATGGAGGTTAAAGAACACCCTACTAACGAATGAGTGGGTCAACCAGGCAATTAGAGAAGAAGTTAAAACATATATGGAAACAAACGAAAATGAAAATACAACAATCCAAACGCTCTGGGATGCAGCGAAGGCAGTCCTGAGAGGAAAATACATTGCAATCCAGGCCTATCTCAAGAAACAAGAAAAATCCCAAATACAAAATCTAACAGCACACCTAAAGGAAATAGAAGCAGAACAGCAAAGGCAGCCTAAACCCAGCAGAAGAAGAGAAATAATAAAGATCAGAGCAGAAATAAACAATATAGAATCTAAAAAAACTGTAGAGCAGATCAATGAAACCAAGAGTTGGTTTTTTGAAAAAATAAACAAAATTGACAAACCTCTAGCCAGGCTTCTCAAAAAGAAAAGGGAGATGACCCAAATAGATAAAATCATGAATGAAAATGGAATGATTACAACCAATCCCTCAGAGATACAAACAATTATCAGGGAATACTATGAAAAATCATATGCCAACAAATTGGACAACCTGGAAGAAATGGACAAATTCCTAAACACCCACACTCTTCCAAAACTCAATCAGGAGGAAATAGAAAGCTTGAACAGACCCATAACCAGCGAAGAAATTGAATCGGTTATCAAAAATCTCCCAACAAATAAGAGTCCAGGACCAGATGGCTTCCCAGGGGAGTTCTACCAGACGTTTAAAGCAGAGATAATACCTATCCTTCTCAAGCTATTCCAAGAAATAGAAAGGGAAGGAAAACTTCCAGACTCATTCTATGAAGCCAGTATTACTTTGATTCCTAAACCAGACAGAGACCCAGTAAAAAAAGAGAACTACAGGCCAATATCCCTGATGAATATGGATGCAAAAATTCTTAATAAGATACTAGCAAATCGAATTCAACAGCATATAAAAAGAATTATTCACCATGATCAAGTGGGATTCATTCCTGGGATGCAGGGCTGGTTCAACATTCGCAAATCGATCAACGTGATACATCACATTAACAAAAAAAAAGAGAAGAACCATATGATCCTGTCAATCGATGCAGAAAAGGCCTTTGACAAAATCCAGCACCCTTTCTTAATAAAAACCCTTGAGAAAGTCGGGATAGAAGGAACATACTTAAAGATCATAAAGGCCATTTATGAAAAGCCCACAGCTAACATCATCCTCAACGGGGAAAAACTGAGAGCTTTTTCCCTGAGATCAGGAACACGACAGGGATGCCCACTGTCACCGCTGCTGTTTAATATAGTGCTGGAAGTTCTAGCATCAGCAATCAGACAACAAAAGGAAATCAAAGGCATCAAAATTGGCAAAGATGAAGTCAAGCTTTCGCTTTTTGCAGATGACATGATATTATACATGGAAAATCCGATAGACTCCACCAAAAGTCTGCTAGAACTGATACATGAATTCAGCAAAGTTGCAGGATACAAAATCAATGTGCAGAAATCAGTTGCATTCTTATACACTAACAATGAAGCAACAGAAAGACAAATGAAGAAACTGATCCCATTCACAATTGCACCAAGAAGCATAAAATACCTAGGAATAAATCTAACCAAAGATGTAAAAGATCTGTATGCTGAAAACTATAGAAAGCTTATGCAGGTAATTGAAGAAGATATAAAGAGATGGAAAGACATTCCCTGCTCATGGATTGGAAGAATAAATATTGTCAAAATGTCAATACTACCCAAAGCTATCTACACATTCAATGCAATCCCAATCAAAATTGCACCAGCATTCTTCTCGAAACTAGAACAAGCAATCCTAAAATTCATATGGAACCACAAAAGGCCCCGAATAGCCAAAGTAATTTTGAAGAAGAAGACCAAAGCAGGAGGCATCACAATCCCAGACTTTAGCCTCTACTACAAAGCTGTCATCATCAAGACAGCATGGTATTGGCATAAAAACAGACACATAGACCAATGGAATAGAATAGAAACCCCAGAACTAGTCCCACAAACGTATGGCCAACTCATCTTTGACAAAGCAGGAAAGAACATCCAATGGAAAAAAGACAGTCTCTTTAACAAATGGTGCTGGGAGAACTGGACAGCAACATGCAGAAGGTTGAAACTAGACCACTTTCTCACCCCATTCACAAAAATAAACTCAAAATGGATAAAGGACCTGAATGTGAGACAGGAAACCATCAAAACCTTAGAGGAGAAAGCAGGAAAAGACCTCTCTGACCTCAGCCGTAGCAATCTCTTACTCGGCACATCCCCAAAGGCAAGGGAATTAAAAGCAAAAGTGAATTACTGGGACCTTATGAAGATAAAAAGCTTCTGCACAGCAAAGGAAACAACCAACAAAACTAAAAGGCAAGCAACGGAATGGGAAAAGATATTTGCAAATGACACATCGGACAAAGGGCTAGTATCCAAAATCTATAAAGAGCTCATCAAACTCCACACCCGAAAAACAAATAACCCAGTGAAGAAATGGGCAGAAAACATGAATAGACACTTCTCTAAAGAAGACATCCGGATGGCCAACAGGCACATGAAAAGATGTTCAACGTCGCTCCTTATCAGGGAAATACAAATCAAAACCACACTCAGATACCACCTCACGCCAGTCAGAGTGGCCAAAATGAAGAAATCAGGAGACTATAGATGCTGGAGAGGATGTGGAGAAACAGGAACCCTCTTGCACTGTTGGTGGGAATGCAAATTGGTGCAGCCGCTCTGGAAAGCAGTGTGGAGGTTCCTCAGAAAATTAAAAATAGACCTACCCTATGACCCAGCAATAGCACTGCTAGGAATTTATCCAAGGGATACAGGAGTACTGATGCATAGGGGCACCTGTACCCCAATGTTTATAGCGGCACTCTCAACAATAGCCAAATTATGGAAAGAGCCTAAATGTCCATCAACTGATGAATAGATAAAGAAATTGTGGTTTATATACACAATGGAATACTACGTGGCAATGAGAAAAAATGAAATATGGCCTTTTGTAGCAACATGGATGGAACTGGAGAGTGTGATGCTAAGTGAAATAAGCCATACAGAGAAAGACAGATACCGTATGGTTTCACTCTTATGTGGATCCTGAGAAACATAACAGAAACCCATGGGGGAGGGGAAGGAAAAAAAAAAAAAAAAAAGAGGTTAGAGTGGGAGAGAGCCAAAGCATTAGAGACTGTTAAAAACTGAGAAAAAACTGAGGGTTGATGGGGGGTGGGAGGGAGGGCAGGGTGGGTGATGGGTATTGAGGAGGGCACTTTTTGGGATGAGCACTGGGTGTTGTATGGAAACCAATTTGACAGTAAATTTCATATATTAAAAAAAAAAATAAAATAAATAAATAAAAAAAAAAAAAAGTTAAGTGTGGTTAAACCTAGGAAGCTTGCAGATGGTTCTAGAGATAATTTTAAAAAGCTTGCTCATGAAAAGAAATCAACTTTAAAAAGCAATGATAGTATGGTTTTACTTCTTCAAGATTGCTTTGGGTATATGGGGTCTTTTCTGCTTCCACACAAATTTTAACATTGTTTGGCCTACCTCTGTAAAAAAAGCTGTTGGTATTTTGACAGCGACTGCATTAAATGTATAGACTGCTTTGGGTAGTAAAGACATTTTAACAGTATTTGTTCTTCTAATCCATGAGCATGAAATGTCTTTCCATTTCTTTGTGTCATCTTGAATTTTGTCATCAGTATTTTAGAATTTTCAGAGTACAGATCTTTCACCTCTTTGGTTAAGTTTATTCCTAGGTATCTTATCTTATTATTTTGGGTAGGATTAAAGACCTAAATGTGAGACCGGAAACCACAAGAATCCTAGAAGAGAACTCAAGCAGTAACTTCTTTGACATCAGTCATAGCAACTTCTTTCTAGATATATCTCCTGAGGCAAGGGAAACAAAAGCAAAAATAATCTATTGGGACTATATGAAAATAAAAAGCTTCTGCACAGTGAAGAAAACAATCGACAAAACTAAAAGGCAACCCTACAGAATGGGGGGTGAGTATCCAAAATATATAAAGAACTTATAAAACACCCAAAAAACAATTAATCCAATTAAAACTGGACAGAAGACACAAACAGATATTTCTCCAAAGAAGACATCCAGACGGCCAACAGACACATGAAAAGATGCTCATCATTACTTATTATCAGGGAAATGCAAATCAAAACTATAATAAGATATCACTTCACATCTGTCAGAATGACTCAAGTCAAGAGCACAAGAAACAACAAATGTTGGTGAGGATGCGGAGAAAAAGGAACACTGATGCACTGTTGGTGGGAACGCAAACAGTATGAAAACAGTATGGAGGTTCCTCAAAAAGTTAAAAATAGGACTACTTTATGATCCAGCAATCACTTTACTGGGTGTTTACCCCCCAAAATATAAGAACACTAATTCAGAGGGATACATGCAGCCTTATGTTTATTGCACCATTATTTATAAGAGCCAAGATATGAAAGCAGCCCAAATGTCCATCAATTGATGAATGGATAAAGAAGTGGTATTTTACAAAGGAATATTTAGCCATCAAAAAGAATGAAATCTTGCCATTTCAATAACATGAATGAGGCTGGAGAGTATCATGCTAAATGAAATAAGTTAAGAAAAACAAATGTCATATGCTTTCACACATATGTAGAATTTAAGAAACAAAATGAAAAAGCAAAGGGAAAAAATGAGAGAGAGAGAGAGAGAGAGAGAGAGAGAGAGAGAGAGAGAGAAAGAAAGAAAGAAAGAAAGAAAGAAAGAAAGAAAGAAAGAAAGAGACTCTTACTTATAGAGAACGATCTGATGGTTACCAGAGGGGAGAGACTGGGGATGGGTGAAATAGGTGATGGGGATTAAGGACAGCCCTTGTCATGATGAGCACAGGGTGATGTTGGAAGTGTGGAATTATTATACGGCACACCTGAAACTAATATAACACCGTATATTAACTGGAATCAAAATAAAAACTTTAAAAAAGAGCAATGATAACAGTAAATCTGAAGTCAGTTCGGGATTGTTTATTGTTTAGAAGAATAGGATCCCCACTTCCCACATCCTTCTTTGCTTTAGTCAACTGCATATGGCTACTGAATAAAAACACAGGGATCATTTTTAACCATATACGACTCATGGAACACAAGAGGACTAAAAATATAGCAAGAACTTTAACACAAGCAAGTGCATCAAAACACAACTTTTCTCTTTAAGTCCTATTGACCTCAGTTTCTGGTTATTAGAACAGGGCTGTGAGACAAATATTTATAGTTTATTCTTTAGTATTTAAAAATGGTAAATTAATACAGAGTCATGGGAAAAATTGGAAAATTAAGAAAAACATAAAATGGCCAAAAAAAAATTCTCCTAGGATCCTACTATTCAGAAGCTATCACTGTTAACATTTTAGCATATTTCTTTACAGTCTATTTCTAACATAGTTTTACAAAGAATAGAATCTTATTAAATAAAAATTTGTTAACTTTCCTGTTAATTTACCTTGTGAGTTTTCCCATGTCATTTAAAATTCTTTGTAAATATTTTAATTGGTTTATGATGTACCATTTATGAATGTATCACTTTTTTCTAAATTATTTTATACATTTATGAATGTATCACTTTTTCTAAATTATTTTATTAATTTTATTAATTCTAAATTATTATTATATTAATAATAAATTTAATAAAAAATTTATTATTATTATTATTTTTTGCATCTTGGGCATAAATATTTGTCCAAATTTAAACTTTTTTCCCTAAAAATAGATTAGTAATGTGAAATTACTTACTATTTATTGTAGTAATCCTTGGCTAAGCCAGACTGTCCTGAGACTTTGTTGCCCAGGAGATACTTAGCTGACCCTATACAGTGATGCCCAATGTTATATGGTCACATCGGAAGTTGCACGGGTGAAGTTATAGTCATGTTAGGGCTTTCCATGATATTATAGGATCTCATCTTAAGTAGATGGGTAATCATCATTATAACCCAAGTATATATCCTGTGAGGAAATGGGGGGAGACTTTTGAAGCCATGCTCACTGATGACTGACGGCTGCTGGCATCATGTGTTTCTTGCTGAAATATGTATACTTTGAGTTTATTGCAGTAAAACAGAGTAAGTGGCATTAAGAATATATGTCTTTGTGTTCACTTTGCCAGTTGTTGCAACTAATTTTCTATAGGTTAATTTTTGTCAGTGATTAGGTAGGACACATATTAAAGAGAGGTATAGCTAAATTAGAATAGGGATAGCTTCAGCATTTAATTAGAACTGTAATATCATTCATTGGGAAGGGAAGTCCACATTTTACAAGCCTAGCAAATCTAATTCAGACAACAGACAAAATAAACAAAAAAATAAAAGCAGGCTAATTGTATAAACCATAGAATGTGCTTACCTTACCAGAAAAGCCATTTCAGGGAAAGAAAATTCACCAAAGGATATCTTACCCTCGCCTGGGATATCATTAGGAAGTTTGTGGTTCTTCCAGATGAATGTGGGGGTTTCTTCCTTTGGAGTAGTCCTATTTACATGGGTGTCATAGGTCAATAGAACGTTGTACTGTGCCAGGGCATGAAAAAGAAGAAGGATGAACAGAAAAAGACATTTTAGAATGACTTCTGATGAGACTGTCCTGCCCATTGACATTTGAATTTCATAGTAACACTTCTCAATGAAACAAGGTAATGTTTTGCAGCCAGGAGCTTAGCTAGGTAGCATCCACTTATTGGTTCACAGCATGAAGGTAGCTTTAAGCCCCATGTGGGTCAATTATTTTGTTTCTTTATGATCATACATCGTATGAGTAACTCCTACCCAATATAGAATCTTTGCATCTTTAGAGAATTAGTTCAAGCCTCTCATTTTACGAATGTTAAAAGAGAGACCAAAAGAAATTAATGGCTAACTCTAAGTCACATGACAAGTGAAGCACCAATGTTTTGCACAATATTAAGTTGCTTTGAAAACAATATATTGAGAAAATGCATCACAGGTAAAATCCATTATCTATTTTGATATAGGTCAAGGGGCTCTGAAATAATGCTACATTTAAATTCTATCAATTACATAATTTTCAAATATCTTCTATCCTTTTGCTCTAATATGCTGTCTTGTACATGATACTAATTAGACTTCTAAAAGAAAAGGTTTTTTTTTCAAGCAATCCACCAATGGGATATATTAATATATCCTTACAATATTGCTGCATATATTGAGTCGGTTTTGTAAAAGACATCTGAAAAATGACCATCTTTCTAAATTCAACACCATTCCCTCAAAACTTTCTGGACAAAAGTTTTATATCTTTAGAAATATACTTTTAATTTTTTTAATGTTTATTTATTTTTGACAGAGAGAGAGACAGAGCATGAGCAGTAGAAATATACTTTTAACTTGAAAGTATGATCTATAATTGCATATATTGAGGATAGTAAATATCCTAACATTCGGGTACAGTACATTGACTTTCTATTGAGGCTTTCTCTGGATATAGAATAGCTTATCTATATCTCTGTGTTTTGAGAATTAATCCCTGGTTGCCTGTATATACATATTATACAGCACAACTGCTGGCACTAGATTATTGGAAAATTCAACTAGATTTACCTTTATTGAAAAATTCAGCTAGATTTTCCTTCAGAGAGAGTAAGTGTACAGAATATTTTTTATACTGAAGAGCAGTTATGAGGATGATATAGGATCGTCATGTATTTGCTTCTCTCCAAAGGAATCATTAGGTGCAAATGACTTAGAGGGGAGTATAGTTATCTTTGTAGTTACTATAATAACTGGAGCATTGGTGACACTTTTCTAAAGGTACTCCCATGAAATGTATGTGAAATATAGCATTATATTAAAGGTTTATATAGTAACTGTAAACTATGGAGTAGTTTTCTGAAATGCCGCCCTCAAATTTCTGGTTTAACTTTCTCAATCTGGACATCTTTTCTCTAGCTTTCCATATTTCCCATTACAGATATCTTTTACAAGGGGGGGGGGTGGTCAACATATATGCCAAATGTATGACTTAAAGATGCCATAATGATCACATTGTAAAATTACATGAAAAAATGAATAACTCTTTGTCTTAGATTCCTAGTTATGTGAGGACACAATGTCTTAAAGAAAAATACTTTCTACTGACCATTTGGTTGGCTAGAACAGTGGCTTTCATAGTTTGCGATGGGCACAATTTTGGGTGACATACAGATAGGTGTTTTGATTTTAAATTAAATGCTGATCAGCCATTAATTATATTCCAGATAAGAAGCTAAGCAAGCACTGGAAACATGGAAAAGTAAGACCCATTCCCTTTCTTTAAAGAACCTACATGGGGGTGCCTGGGTGGCTCAGTTGGTTAAGCTTCTCACTCTTGATTTTGGCTCAGGTCATGATCTCATGGTTTGTGAGACTGAGCCCTATGCTGTGCTGACAGGGTGGAGCCTGTTTGAGATTCTTTCTATGAATCTCTCTGCTCCTTCCTCTGCTCCCTTTCAAAACAAATAAACTTTAAAAAATAAAGAACCTATATGTAGGTGAGAAGAAAAGATACATGTAATGTGAATAAAAACATGACATTATAGGATGGCTTGTGCCAGAAATATTGCACAATTAGTGATTTTTATGAGTTCAGATGGAGAGAACAGGGAATGTTTCATTGAAATTTTTAGCTGTGGAAATGAATAAACAATTCTTAGGACAGAAGTGTCATCCTATCATTGATATCCCATCAACAGTCTGGTATTTATATCAATATATTCTGGCTAAGTATCTTATATAGAGTCAATAGAGTATGGATATTCTAAATAAGGTCTATGGGTCAAAATGCTTAAAGAATAGTCTCAAGTAGGGCATAATTGTGAATTTGAAAAAAATAACTTGCAGATTTTTAAACACAACTTCTCTAATTCCTTTTCTATCACTTGCCTTGTAGTTATCCTTCCTCTCCTAGTCACTTCACCCCAAATTCCTGATAAGAAGTCAGACATACTTTGTTGGTATCCACGGAGGTATACAGAAGCATCATAGTGTTGTCAATATCCCCACAGTTGTCCAAAGTCACAGGACCCGCATGCCCTAGGGTAAAATCAGGAAAAGTTAGAGGTTATTTTTGACTTTTTGACAGAAGGTATGAAATAGGTTCAAATTGCTCTATTTTACTGAAAGATTGTCTTAATGAGCTAATCAGAAGGAATCTCCATTGGCTCCTAGCCCTGAGATCTCTGATGGATATTTATTTTAATGTTTATTGATTTGAGAGAGAGAGAGAGAGAGGCGGGGGGGGGGGGGGGGAGAGAGAGAAAGAAAGCATGAGCAGAGGAGGGGCAGAGAAAGAGAACCCCAGGCAGGCTCCATGCTGTCAGCACAGAGCCCAATGTGGTGCATGAACTCAAAAACCATGAGATCATGACCTGAGCTGAAATCAAGAGTTGGATGCTTAACCGACTGAGCCACCCAGGCACCCCTCTCTGATGGATATTTTTGAGAGAAATGCTAATTAGTATTTAGTTAGAAGGGAATTTTTTTTAATTGCATTTAGGATGAAATAAAATATAATCAGCCAATAAATCCTTCTAATTATTAGTGAAAAGCTTTTGCTAAGAATATTTACTAAAGTAGTGAAAATTTCTCATATACCATGTGATTTCCTGTATTATCATATTATTAACTTCACATGTCCAGTTTTCAACAAAAATATCACAAGGCATAGTAGGAAACTGAAAAGTGTGGCCCAAATCAAAAGAAAAAAATAAATAAGCCAGCAGAAACTAACTCTGAAAAAGACCTGATGGTGGATTTAATAGACAAATGCTTTAAAACACTTGTCTTAAAGATGTTCAAAGAATTTAAGGAAGAGATACATAAAGCCAGGAGAATAATGTATGAACAAAATGGAAATAGCAATAAAGAGAAGGAAAACCTAAAAAGGAAACCAAAAGCAAATCCCAAAACTGAAAAGTACAATCACTGTAATGAAAAATTCACTAAGGAAATTCAAATGCAGATCTGAGCAGGTAGAAGAAAGAATCAGTGAACTTGAAGACAGGACAATGAAAATTATTAAGTCTACAGAACAGAAAAAAAAATTGAAATGAACAGAGCCTAAGGGACCTGTGCAACACCATCAAACAGACCACCATATGCATTGTGGAAGTGCCAGAAGAAGAAGAAGAGAGAGAAAGGGGTAGAGAAAGGGGTAGAGTCTAATCAAACTGACAAAAGCCAAAGACAGAATTTCGAAAGCAGCAAGAGAGAAGTGATTTATCACATCCAAGAGATACTCAATAAGGTTTTTAGCAGACTTCTCATTAGATGCTTTGAAGGCCAGAAGGTAGTGGGCTGATCAAAATGCCAAAAGAAAACCTTTCATCCAAGAATCCTTTATCCAATGAATCTGTCTGTCAAAAGTGAGGGTGAAAGTAAGACATCCCAAGATAAACAAAAGAGTTTGTAACCACTAGAACTTGATCTGCAAGAAATGTTAAAGGGAGTCCCATAGGTTGAAATGAAAGGACACTGTACAATAACTCAAAGCCATATGAAGAAATAAAGATCTCAATAAATGCAAATGCATGGGCAATTATAACATTTAGCATTATTATAACAATGGTGTGTAATTCCACTTTTTATTTTCTACATGATTTAAGGGATGAATGTGTTTTTAAAAATTAGTCCCCAAACTAGCATTATTATAACTGGTTTATAACGCTACATTTTGTTTTTGACATAATTTAGGACACTAATGCTTAAAATATCCACAGTTTATATTTTTGGACACACATGTATAAAGATGTAATTTTGCAACATCAATGTCTGAAAAAGGTGGGGATGGAAGTATTAAAGCTATAGAGTTTTTTTCAAACTTTATGTATTTATTTTGAGAGAGAGAGAGAGAGAGCACTCAAGCTGGAGAGGGGCAGAAAGAGAGGGAGAGAGAGAATTCCAAGCAGGCTCTGTGCTGTCAGCACAGAGCCCGATGTGGGGCTCGACCCTACAAACTGTCAGATCATGACCCAAGCCGAAATCAAGAGTTAGATGCTTAACTGACTGAGCCACCCAGGTACCCCTAAAACTGTAGAGTTTTTTAAAAATGTGATTGAAGTTAAACTGGTATAAAGTCAAATTAGAATGTAATAATCTTAGAGTGTTAACCATAATACCTATGGCAACCACAAAGGAAATAGTTAAAGAATATAAATAAAAAAATAAGACAGGAATTCAAACATTTCACTACAAAATAAATCAACTAAACACAGAAGAAGAAAATAATGCAGAAAATGAGAAACAAAAAAAAAACAAAAACAAATGAGAAACAAAAAAACAAACAAATCTCTTCTTCTCAGTAATTACTTTAAATATAAAATAGATTTTATTTTGATTGGAGAATCAAAGATAGAGATTTGAAGACTGTATTTTTAAAAAAATGATTCTATATGATATCTATAAAAGACTCATTTTAGATCCAAAAACATAAATAGTTTGAAAGAGAAACAATGGAAAAGGATATTCTATGCAAATAGTAACTGAAAGAGAGTGGCGGTGGATATACTAATATCAGACAAAATAGACTTTAAATTAAAAATTTTATAAGAGAAAAAGGATAGTGTATATTAATAAAGGTTTCAATACAGCAAGAAGATATAACAATTATAAACATCTATGCACTTAATAACAGACTACCAATATACATGAAGCAAAAATTGGCAGAATTGAACAAAGAAATGGACAGTTCTACAATAATAGTTGAAAATTTCAATACTCCACTTTTTAAAAAATTTGTTTATTTTGAGAGAGAGGGAAGGAGGGGCAGAGATAGAGGGAGAAAGAGAATCCCAAGCAGGCTCTGCACTGTCATCACAGAGCCCAGTGTAGGGCTTGGGCACACAAACTGTGAGATCATGAACTGAAGTGAAATCAAAAGTCAGACGCTTAACTGACTGAGCCACCCAGGTGCCCCTCAATATTCCACTTTCAATGATGGATAGAATAACAAGACAAAAGAAGTTTGGAAATAGAAGACTTGAACAAATACATCAACTAGATCCAATAGACAAACACAGAACAATATAATACACATTGTCTACCCGACAATAGAATACACATTATTCTTAAATGCACATAAGGCATTTTCCAGGATAGATCATATGTTAGGCCACGATTAAGTCTGAATAGATTTAAAGCGATAGATGTTTTACAAAATATCTTCTCTGACCATAAAGTCAGACTTCAATAATAGAAGGAAAGCTGGAAAATTCACCAATTTGTGGACATAAAAAAATCACTCTCTTAAACAATTAATGGATCAAAGAAGAAATCACAAAGGAAAAGTTTGAAAACCTAAAGACAAATACAAATGAAAACATAAAATACCAAAGCTATGGGACACAGCAAGAGCAGTGCTAAGGGGGGAATTTATAGATGTAAATGTTCACACTAAAAAACAAAAACATATGCAAATCAAAAATCTAACTTTACAACTTAAGAAACCAGAAAAAGAAGAACAAACTTAACCCAAAGCTAGCAGAAGGAAGGAAATTATAAAGATTAAAGTAGAGGTAAATGAAATGCAGAAGAGAAAAACAACAGAAAAAAGTCAATGAAACTAAAAGTTGGTTCTTCAAAAACAGCAACAAAATTGACAAACTTTTAGCTAAGTAGATAAGAAAATGACTCAAATTACGAAAATAAAACATGAAAGTTGGGGACCTTATCAATTCTACAAAAAAAAATTATTATAAGCAATTCTATAGCAACAAATTGGATACCTTAGATTAAATGGGCAAATTTCTAGAAACATAAAACTTACCATGACTAAACCATGAAGAAATAGAAAATTTGAATAGATCTATAAGTAGTAAGGAGATTGAATCAGTAATCAAAAATCTCCTGACCAAACAGAAAAAAAAAAATCTGGATCTAATTGCTTTATTGATCAATTCTACAAACATTTAAAGAATAATTAACACCAATACTTCTCAAATTCAAACTTAAAAAAAAAACCTGAAGAGGAGGAAACATTCCCTAACTCATTCTATATGGCCAGATATCTGATATCAAAGCCAGAAAATGACACTAAGAAATGAAAACTATATCAATATTCCTAATAAACACTGATTTAAAAGTCCTCAACAAAATACTGGCAAACAGAATTCAGCAGCATATTAAAAGAAATATACACTAGGACCAAGTAAGATTTATTCCTTGAATGCAAGGATAGCTCAACATATAAAAGTTGAGAAAGTTGATATATTATATTGATAATATACCACAAATAACAGAATGAAGGAAAAAATGCATGACCTTATCAATCTGATGAAAAGAAAGCATTTTACAAAATTAAATACTTTTCATGATAAAACATAACAAACTAGGAATAGAAGGAAACTATCTCAACATAATAAAATCCATCTATGAAGAACCCATAACCACATCATACTTGATGATGACAGACTGAAAGCTTTTCCTGTAAGATCAGGAACAAAGCAAGGATTCCCATTCTTGCCACTTTTATTAAACGTAGTACTAGAATACCTAGCCAGAGCACTTAGGCAAGAAAGAAAGAAATATAAGTATCCAAATTGGAAAGGAAGAAGTGAAGTTATCTCTAATCGCAGATGATAAGACCTTATATGTTGAAAATTTTCAATATTCCACAAAAAACTGTTAAAACTAATAAAAGAGCAAAGTAGCAGGATAAAAAGTCAACAGTCAAAACTCAGTTGCATTTTTATACAGTAACAATGAACATTCAGAAAAGGATATTAAGAATACAATTCCAGTGGCAGTTACAGGCTTCCATTTATGGAATGAATAGGTCATACCGAAAAACGATACAGGAAATATAGTCAATGTATAGTCAAAGGTATAGAGAATATGGTCATTGGTACTGTAATAGCGTTGTATGGTAACAGATGGTAGGCATACTTGTGGCAAGCATAGCATAAAGTATAGACTTGTGGAATCACCATGTTATATGGCTGAAACTAAGGTAACATTGTGTGTCAACTATATTTCAATAAAAAAGAATACAATTCCATTTATGATAGTATCAAAAAGAATAAAATACTTAAGAATTTACTTAACCAAGGTGAAAGACTTGTACAAAAAAAAACCTCCAAAACATTTCTGCAGAAAATTAGATATAAATAAATGGAAACTTCCCATGTTTATGTAATAGAAGAATTAATATCATTAAGAAATCGGTATTACGCAAAGCAGCCTATAAATTTAATGCAATCCCTGTCAAAATCTCAATAATTTTTTTTGCAGAAATAGGAAAAGCCATCTTAAAATTCATATGGAATTTCAAGAGATGCTAAATAGCCAAAACAATTGAAAAAGAAGAACAAAGCTGAAGGACTCACGTCTTAATGTCAAAACTTACTACAAAGCTACAGTAATCAATAGTATGGTATTGGCATAAACTCGGATGTATACACAAATGGAATGGAATAGGATGTTCAGAAATAAACCCTTACATATATGGTCAAATAATTTTCACTAAGGGTGACAAGACCATTCAATGGGGGGAAAGAGTCTTTTCAGCAAATGGTGCTGGGAAAATTAGATATCCACATAGCTCAAAATCCATCCTGACTTAAATGTAAGGCCTACAACTATAAAACTTAGAAGAAAACACAGAGCAAAAGTTTCATGACATTAGATTTGGCAGTGATTTCTTAGATATGATACCAAAGGCAAAGGCAACCAGTGAAAAATTAGGCACACTGGACTTCATGAAGATTTAAAAACTTTGTGCATGAAGACATTATCAACAGAGTAAAAAGGCAACTCACAATATAGGAGAAAATATTTGCAAATCATATATCTGATTCACTATTAATAGCTAGACAAAAAAAAAAAAACAATTCAAAAAGGAGCAAAAAGACTGAAGAGACAATTTCTAAAGAACATATGCAAACATACACATTATCAACAGAGTAAAAAGGCAACTCACAAAATAGGAGAAAATATTTGCAAATCATACATCTGATTAGCTATTAATATCCAGACAAAAAACCCAAACAATTCAATTCAAAAAGGGGCAAAGGACTGAAGACACATTTTCTAAAGAACATATACAAATGGCCAATAAGGCCAATAAGCACATGAAAAGGTGCTTGATATTGCTAATCATTAGGGAAATGTAAATCAAAATTACAATAAGATGCTACTTCACACTCAGGAACATGTGTTGGGAGCTTTGGGATGGTGTTGTTATGAGAGGTTATGGTAGTTTGAGTGGTGACACAGGGTCCCAGATCCCTAAATGATAGAAAGGAGATATGGAAGGACCAAAATCAAATGGCAGAGATTTCTCTTCTCCCTAGTCTCTAAGCATTTTCGGGACATCACTGACCAAAATGCCCTGTGATGAGCCTGTTATAAATACAAAGTCCAAGCCTTTTGCCCTTTCTTTGGGATTGAAAAATTCTGAAATCCTAAAGCATCACCTGGGGTCCAAGATATTGAGAACAGCAACCCCAAAATTTATGCAGTGATGTTTGCCTCCAAGTTCAAAGTTATTTAGCTGTTGATCCATCTATTGCCAAACCCCCTCTTTGTTTCCCTAAGTCCATCCACAAAGCCCATATTTCTCCAGCTTTCTGTAAAGTGTAAGTTTTGTTGCTGTTGTTTGCTCTTAGGAGACCAGTACCTTCAAAAGTGAGGTTCTTGAAGGCATGAGCAAATTTGGGGGTGGTAATAGCTTCTCCATTTTCAAGAAATATCTTCAGCATGTGTCCAAAGAGCAAGATTCCATTCAAGTAGGCAAGAGCAAAGCCATTTTTTGCCTGAATGAGAAAGAAAAATCTTTTGAGTCCCAAAAAAGAGATTCTGGTCTTGAACCTGGAACAAAACATTCTTGGGGTCAGCAGAGTAACCGGAAAGGTAAAGGCATATTAGGAGAATTATAGGGATGGTAGTAAAAGTAATCTTTTGGAAAATATGTCCTTGAACCAGGGTTCTTTTATTATCCTTGTGTCAAAATTTTGCATTTCCTTGGGATCAATAAACCTGAAACACTTCCTTTAGGGAGGTACTTCCTTCCCATGATGGTGAAATCTATTATTTCAACCAGGAAGAACAACAGACAACATTTTCATAATTCTTATGGGATTTTATACAGAAAAAAATGCTTGCTTGTACTTTAATGTTTTCACAGAGAGTAAAAGAGAACAACAGTAAAAACAATTCCCTGCCCTTCAGTACCCTGAATAGAACAGGAAGAGTTTTGATTGGATACCAATGAACCTGCTTTAGAAACGATTCTCGACAGTTGCGATCTTCACAGAGTTGGGCTATGGATTAAAAGTCTTGTGCCCCCTGAGACTAAGTGAATTCTGTCAGCTTGGGCATTTTGGACTGTCCACCTGTTAAGAATCACACTTTCAACAGAGCCTAGAAGCTGCGTGAGTGATATCTGAATATTACACACAGAAGTGCATTTGCTGGAAAATATAAAGAGAAAAAATAAAACGCCTCTCATTGGTTTCAGTGTCTTTTGCTGAAATCATCATTTGATGAGATAAAAAGAATCCAGTTAAGACCCAATCCCCGGGAGGTCTGGGTGGCTCAGTAGGTTAAGCATCCGACTTTGGCTCAGGTTATGATCTCGTGGTCCATGAGTTCAAGCCCTGCATCAGGCTCTGTGTTGACAGCTCAGAGTCTGGAGCCTGCTTCAGATTCTGTGTCTCCCTCTCTCTCTTCTCCCCACTCTGCTTATGCTCTGTCTCTGTCTCTCTCAAAAATTAAAATAAAGATTAAAAAAAATTAAAAAAAAAACCCAACTTCCAAAGTGGTTGCAGCTCCAAATTTTTGCAGCATTGTGAAAAAGAGGGTTTAGAATTTCTAGTCTAGGAAAAAACCATTGTACTCCCCAAGGTACCCAACTTCCCTTATAGCTCTTCAGGTCTGGCCCATGGCTTGCCATCCCAAGGTTGTTCAGGGTCCTCGGGACTGCTTCTTCCCTCTTCTTCCCAGTCCTAACCTGCTCTCAACTGACTCTGAGGGCAGAATACATTTGATGAATTTAATCAAGCTAAGGTATAGTGACTGACAAGGCCTAATGGAGTATTAGGGTCAGGGGCCCCTGTATTATAATAAGGTGGCCATGATTTAATGTCCAATTGGAGGTTTTCTTTTCTTTCTTTCTTCCTTTCTTTCTTTCTCTCTTTCTCTCTTTCTTTCTTTCTTTCTTTCTTTCTTTCTTTCTTTCTTTTTTTTTCTGGAATCAGTGCTAAACCAGATGAAATGCTGGATAAGAGGAATAAACATGACTCTCCTGGGCAAATTTAAACAATGGCCAACTTAATTATAATAGAGGACAATGTCTTAACCTAGGAATATATATCTTTAAAGGTAGAATTTTGATATCGGCCCCAGCGGAAAGTTGCTTTAGGTACATTGTTTAGTTTCTACCTTCCCTAAGTTAGTGGGGCTTCTTCCTGTCTTCCCACATTGTCACTTCCATTCCAATATTACAGAGTGTGCATTGTCGTGCTGGTCCAAAGCCCAGCACAGTGACCTATAGTAAGAGAGGTTTTTTTTTTGTTTGTTTGTTTGTTTGTTTTAATTAAAAAAATTTTTTTAAATGTTTTTATTTATTTTTGAGACAGAGAGAGGCAGAGCATGAGCAGGGGAGGGGCAGAGAGAGAGGGAGACACAGAATCCGAAGCAGGCTCCAGGCTCTGCGCTGTCAGCACAGAGCCCAACGCGGGGCTTGAACTCACAGACTGTGAGATCATGACCTGAGCCGAAGCCGGACGCTTAACCGACTGAGCCACCCAGGCGCCCCTATAGTAAGAGTTTTAATATCAGTAATCCTGCTATTGCATGTAGTTGGTCTCAGTTAATATCTGTTGAGTGAATGAGAGTAAAAAAAAAAATTGCTTACTTTAGAATTTGGGTCCTGCATAGGAGAATAATATATTACCCTTGACAAAGAAAAGAATAGTATATACCCATGAAACTTACCCATGATAAACTTTTGGAGAAAGAGCTATTTGAGGTGGAATTCTCAGGATGCAATGTCAGGACAAGGACATTTTTCATATAGTCTGGGGCGGTGACATTATCCGCAAAGTATACGTTACTGTATTAAGAAGCACAAGTTCCTCATGAAAATTAGGTTCCTCCAAAACCAGATATGGAGCTTCCACAATTCCCACAAACTATAGCATCAGCCTAGAAATAGTTTAAAACATTTTTTTCCAGTAGCCTGAAAAACTTTCTGCTTTCCCCCAGATAGGTTTATTTTCTCCTAACATGCTAAGTTGAGTAAGAGGGCTTAGGCAGCTGTCATTCACATACACAAGTGGAAAGGAAGATCAGAACACAGATACCTCTTTGAAGGAGTTTTTTAGGCTCTGGACATGCGAGCTAGGGCTCACTTTCAAGGCTTACTGACCTTTGGTTTATGTGTGGAGTCTTTCTTTTCTTTAAGAAAGACTAAACATTTTCTCTAACACTGTCAGCTCCTTGATATTAGTGTATTGATCCTCGTATCCTCAGCTCCTAGGTGATATTTGGCACATTGTGGACCCTCAATACTGTCTGAGATTGTGCTGCAAGTCGTATGGTTTCTAAGCTTCCAAATCATTTTAATGTTTTAATATGCAAAGAATCTAACATGTTGGAACTGCTATAACTAAGATGACCATCATTTACTATTCAAACGGTAGGTGAACACATCTATGCACTGAGGACTAGGTTGAATATTTTCCTCATATTATCACATCTAATCCTAAGAGCACTCCTATGAAGTGAGTATCTTTATTCTCAGTTTACAAATGAGAAGATTTAATCTCAAGATTAAGTAATACCCAAGAGTCAAATGAACCACAAGTGTCAGAATTAGAATTTGAGACCAAGTTATGTCTATTTTCAAATGAAGCTCATGATCTACCAAAAACATAGCCAGGTGTCCTTAAAGACCAGTGACAAAGGAAGGCCTACACTTTTGCCCTGGGTTGAGGATTCGCTGATAGTAAAATCACACCAGCTTGGCTACATTGAGAACTCCTACCACAGAGCGAAGCAACTGCCAGAGCAGCTGTCGATGTGGTTGTAGGAGTGAAATGTTGATAACTTTGTCCTCTTTCCTGTATTTTGCAACTAAAAGGCTAAGTTGATTGATAAGACTATCTTCGTGAACAAATAGTAGTCAAACAGACCTGCAGTCCCTATGTTTCCTTCCTCTTAACACTGTGACACGTACATTTAGTGTGGGTGAAATGACTAGGCAAATATGGGAAATATGCAGTGCAGTAACATTGTCTAGGCTAAGTACAGACAGGTAATGATTAATGGTGCAGGCAGATAAGTGATGTCATACGATCTAGCTGATGGGGCAAGAAGCACAGGTGTACCGGTGACAACTTCTATAAGTTTAATCTGACTCAGATACTACCTTGGCAAGGTTTGTAGGGTCTCCAACCATATTAGAAGATGAGTGGTAAAATATAACACTGCATATTATTTATATTTGAATTTAAAAAATAAAAATTGAGAGAGAAAGAAAGAAAGAAAGAAAGAACAGTATCTCTGTACTACATTTATGTTTTAAAGAAAAAAGAAAGAAAGAAAGTATCTATCCTCCAGAATTTTCTCTCCTTTGCTCTAGAGAATTACAGAGAATAAAATTGCCACCCATGACTAAACCACACAGGGCAGAGAAGCAGTCATTTAATTGGAACTTTCCTCTTACAAAGGTGGCAAAGGATAAGTCATCTAGGATCAAAGGCCATTAGCAAAAGAAAGCAGAGATATGTCCCACATTCCTGAAAATAATGCTATTGGATTGGGTTATTAGTTGATTTATCACGGCCTGGAAAGACCTTAAAATCAGGCTGGGGACCAAGATCCTTGTAGATGAATGGACATGTAGATTTAACGGGTCATGAAATTTCTGTATTTAGACATGATAGTGATATCAAAGATATGCATATCTGCTAAGGTTACAATCAATTAAACAAAAATGAGGCTGTGATGCAAGAATGAAACTTGATCATACCGAATCCCATGTAAGTCAGTGCAAAACCAGAGAAAAGAGAATGTCTCTTCTGGAAATCCTGGGAGTATTTCCTTTCTGAAAAGAGAATTCTTTCCAATATTACACCTACTTGAATAGATCCACTAGAATAATCACAATATCTTCAGCCACTGCCCGGTCACCCTTGAGGGAGTTGATCGTGTCTGGTGTACCACACACAACAATCACTAGAGAAGAGACAGCAAAACAAGGAGAGAAATACACAATGGTCTACATTCAAACACATGGGAACCAGGCGCCTGAATCTGAACCCAGTAAGTCTGTGCTACATTTATGTTTCAAGGTTAACACCAATTCCTCAATTACTCTCTCCCTTGCTTTTTTCCGTTTACAGTCATAGAGTCTGAGTAGAGCTGCATGGAATCTTAAAAAGAATCCTCTAGTCCATTCCCTTAACTTTATTGATTTAAAGAGCCTGGAAGACAAGATGTTAAAGGGTTAAAGAACTAGTAGATGGCAGAGCTCTAATATGCAAGTTTATGAATCCAGCTCAGTGTTTATTCCATTATACCAGGTTACAGGAGTTACATAAACTATTTTCATTGATAAGTGCACCTCACCAATTGTTAAGTGCTTCAAAAAGTTATAGAAAAATTAATGGGTGAATTTATGTCATGTTCCTGAACAAGCCCATGTTCCTTGGGCTTTGCTTGTAGCTTCTTAACTCAGAACTCAGTCTTAGTGATTTCAGTGGCAGGGTTCAATCTGTTCTGTGAGCTCTCGTACTCATTGGAATCAGATTTCCCAAATGCATGACTCTATGAGAAAGAGGAGTTGGGGTACATTGGATCTTTTTATATACTATGTTGTCCAATAAACTCCTTAGAGACATGAATACTTCTTTTTAGGGACATCTATACTTCTTTCTCCCCACATCTTGCCAATGATTTGTACATGGAGGGTTCTGATTATGGCAAATACTTAAATAATGACAGTAGATGATGATTTGAGTGATGCTAGGAATTCTTACCACACAAGCACGTTCCCTCATAAGAAATGTCCACAGTTGATCCCTTTGCTTCTGATTTATTCTTATTTGTAAAGAGAATTCTTGGAAAGTGAAACAAATCACCTCACAGCTTAGTGAGCATGATTTTATCCCACATTTGACCTGTCACTGGGAGATCACTAGGCATGTGGGATATACATTAGAGGAAAATGAGATGATATGCTAACCTTGTAGTTTTGCTTTAGGCCAGATAATCAGTAAACATATCCTCTTGGTCATCAGGGGACCAGGGTTTAGAATGTGTGAGGATTAGTCATAAATCCAATAATAGATTAGATTGAGGTGAATTTAAAAAGCAGTTTATCGGGGCACCTGGGTGGCTCTGTCTGTTAAGCGTCCGACTTCAGCTCAGGTCATGATCTCACAGTCCGTGAGTTTGAGCCCCTCATCGGGCTCTGTGCTGATGGCTCAGAGCCTGGAGACTGCTCCAGATTCTGTGTCTCCCTCCCTCTCTCTCTGCCCCTCCCCTGCTCATGCTCTCTCTCTGTCTCAAAAATAAATTTAAAAAAACATTAAAAAATAAATAAATAAAAAGCAGTTTATCGATGGTGGGTCATGATATCATTTTGGTTTATACAAGCTAGACTTTAGCATCATTATTACTTTCATGATGCTAATGTATTTATTCAACACTACTTTTCTCCTTTCTCTCATAGGAAAAGGTTTTAATCGGCAGAAGGACCAATATAATGGAGTTGCATGCAACTGCCGATCTCCCCAGATAAACAAAATATATAGAGGTAATGATGATAACTCTGTACTCGTAGATTTGGCAAAATGACTCTTAAAGATGTAGTAGTTGTGAGGAAGAAGTTGGCAAAAAATTATCTCCATGTCCCCTTACCATTGCTTTTCCTGTTCTGGTTCATTAAGATATCCTGAAACTGGTCATTTCCCCTCAACATATCCTTGAAGCTAAGTTCCTGAGAAAAATAGGAAACTCCAGCCTCCAGAGCATTGAGGTACCTAGAACAGAGAAAAGAGAAACTCTAAGAAACAAGTTTGGTTTCTGCATGACCTTCCATGTTGTTTGCTCATTGTTTACAGATCTGTTGTGGGACTTGTTCATCTAAACTTCATTTCCACAATCAACGCAACCGATGATACATATCATGATATCAATAGTTTGGATGGTGGGATCTAGTTTGGTAAAGATATAAGGATAAGTTTTAGGGCATCTTCATGTATATATACAAATAGGAGACATTTGGTGGGTTGTTTATAATAGCTTCCTGCTATCTGCAGAAGGAAGGCTACTTTGTTCTATAAACCCCATTATCACAGATAAGTTGAAACCTTTGAGTCGACAGTGCAAAAATTCAGAGTTGATAGGAATCATTTATCTTCCCAATGAAATGGACCTTTATGGGCTCTAAGCTTACCTCGAAATTTCCAGGATGAGGCCTTAAGGTTGACTTTTTAGGTCCCTAGATGTGCATTCCCAGTGGTACCCTTACTATTCCACATACTTCGGTGGAGAGAGACTGCAGAAGCAAGCACCATCGTGGTGGTGTAGACAGTAACACAACCAAAAGATTCCTTCTGCCACCTGTGCTGGAGTTGTGTGAACCTTGTAATTTTATTTTAGCAATGGTGCCTGATATCCTGCTCTCCTCCCGCTCCACTTATTCCTCTGAGCGATCGTGAGACAAATTATTTCTAACTAGCTGTAGGTATTGGCAGAATGCATATTCTCTGGTATCACATCTTTCACAGTAATGTGAAAGCAGTAACCATTGTTTTTCACTTTCCTTATCTGTAAAATGGAACTTGTACTTGTTTTCCTTTCTTTAGAGGATTTACTATAGGGGATCAATAAAAGTAATGTGAAAGTACTTTGAAAGCTAGAGTGCTGCAAATGTGATACATGTTGATTGTATTTATACCATGTTTCCTTTGGCCCTTTTGCGTTTATTTGTGTGTTAGAAAGTGGGCTGGTGTCCATTCCCAGTGCTGCTTCAGATGGAAGGTGCATCTGATAATAACCGGATGGCCTGCCAGGATTCTGTGGCCTCTCTCTATGGCAAGTACCAGAAGCATATTAATGGTCCTGCTCACCAGAAACAGTCCTCAGTCTCGGTGCCATTTTTGAAAACATACGCAGTGTTCCAAGAAAAATTTTTGAATGGCAAATTATTGGCCTTCCAAAAGTTAACCAAGAAGTATATCAGCTTCCTAGCTGGAGACAGCAGCCTGGTTAAAGTCTCTTTGTAGTCACAAGATAATCCAAAACTCCCAGCTGAAATCATGGGATAGTTCAAATCTGTGTCAAGGCTATGCCAAGAAGTGAGAAAGAAACAAACATCAGGATTAACTTCAGTAGCACAAATACAATCCCTCTTTAAACTGTTTCAAACTGTTTCCTGTGGTTGGTTATAAGCGGTAAGAATGAAATAGGGTCACTCAAGCAGGTTTCTAACTTAAATAGGTGTCCCTCCCACACAGGTAAATTTTAAAACGTTTATTGAGCATATGTTATGTTTTAAGATACTCTGCATATTTTCATGTATAATGTGGCTTGGTTCCAATTTATTCTAAAAGGAGGGGGTGGTCATAACATCGGGGCTGGGACATATGGCCTTTGGGGAGTAGGGCTAAGAAAACAGAGGATGGGCCATCATCAGGGCCTTGACATATGCCAGAAATGCTGGTCCCCTTGGCTCTTTGCCTGGCTGACTCTCATTCATGCATCGGGTCCTGGATTAAAGATCCCTTCAGCCATCAGAAAAACCTTTCACTGACACCTGCGACCAGGTAATTTTTGGGTCAGTATGTGTTTACTATCTGCCTCCTCCACTAGACTGCAAGCTCCATGAAGGCACAGATCACGTCTGGCTTATGCACCTCCATATCTCCAGTCTGCCTGGGTCATATGTGCACCGTCAATGTGCACTTGATAAAGGAAGGAAAACAAAACCTCCCTTTCATCTTGAGCGCTAGGTGTCCTGCTTGCACTTAAACTCCCTATGTTCACAGTCAAATGTATCTTTTCTTTTCATTTTTCAAAACCATTCTTCATTTCTTTTAGTGTTTTTTGAACACTTTCCATCCCTCACTCTGACATCCAATCAGGTATCAAATCAGTTGTCAGTTATTCTACCCTTAAATATCTTTAAAGGCTCTCCTTCCTTTCCAGGTCAACTGTTTGCATGCTAATTCAGCTCTCCTCCTCCCCTGATGACTTTCCCCATCAGTGTCTCCTGTGTGCTCTAGTCTTTCCTGTACACTGTTATCACTTATTCTTCCCGAAGTTGAGCTGCTTCTTATGGCACTTCCCCGCACCATCTAAGTTGTTTCTGATGCAAATCTAATTAAATCTGCTTCCCTCGCCTGGAACTCGTGACCTCCCCAATAGAGCCCTACTTAATTTTTCTAGTTTTATCTGTTATCCCCCTACTCATCTCTTGCACACTGGTTGATACTGACTTTCACAAAATGTCTACACTTCTCTGCTTCTTTGCTTTTACACCCACTTACCCTCTGCCTGGCTGGGATCCTTAACTCCTCATCTCTACTCATTAAAATCTCACCTATGCTTCAACACTCAACTTGTATTCCATCTCCTTCAAGAAATCCTTCCCCTCTTGAGCTAAACTCTTCCAACCAGAGGGAGCTCCTTTCTTCTCTGAACCCCACAGCTTCTTGTTTGTGTTTCTTCAATTAAGCTTATTATACTCTGCCTTGTACTGGTTACCAATGCTCTTGTTGTCTTCTCTATTTTACTGGGCAGGGGGCTGTGTTTTACTTAATTTCTCTACTCAGACAAAACCAAAGTGCTTCTTTGCACACAAAAGGTTTCATAAATAGTCAATCAATTTTCCTACTCCTCCTTTCCTTCTGAGCACATTCTATGGCAAAGCAACAAGTGGTCAGATTAGATGACGACTGGGAATGAATGGAAGAAGAATCTGTATTTGCCTGTATTTTAGTAGGGAAGATGAGCTGAGAATGTGCTTCCGTGGCATGCAGTGGGTGTGAACATCTCAGAGTATTTGTACAGCTGGTAGGAGGTGTCAGAGGCAGACTTTGCAACAGAAATTTCAGAAATTTAATGTGACCTTCCAAAATCTATTGCATGGGGGTCCTTTAGTGTAGTTTTCTCTGTGTAGACAAAGGTGATCCTTGATTCAGGGGAAGACTGAACAGATGAAACACAGGCAAAGAAGAGGGCTTTAGATTTATGGAAGGTGTGATCCGGCAGAACAAAATGTTTCATGGTGGCGAGAATTACACTGAGTAAAATGAATGGAAGAATGAGGGTGATTTTCGCCAAGGCAAAAAAATGTTTTTATTATAGAATATATTGGAAGTGTTTTTTTTTTCCCTAAGCTGAAAAAGGCACTGTGCAAGGTACTTTAATATGTTAATTATATAATCCTCAGTGCTGTGAATTGAGTACCTTTCTACTTCCCTTATTCTGAGGACCTAAGGATAGAACCAAGCCCTGCTAATGCCCAGGGTGTTGTACTTTCCTGTGTGTTTCCTCTGCTCATACTTTAGTAAAGATTTCCTTCATTAACTCCTCAAATTATCCAAGTTAATTGTCTTCTCTGTTCCCTGTCAGGACTCTTTTTACCTATACCATGTTGCCTCTCAGGCTCAGATGTTAGTAACTGGATGTGAATAGCTACTGTCCTTCACCTCATGGTAAGCAAAGGTAGAGCTACCTGGACAAGGGAATGACACTTACAGAGAAGTAGAAAAATGTGAGGGTTCCAACACCTCTGATTGTGTTGCCTTGACTAGACTTCTGTTTGATAAATCATTTAAATAGTGATACCATGTCCTGACTTCAACTTACGGTGGCATTAAAACAACAAACCAAACTACTTACTACATCTGGAAGGTGGAATATGTACACGAGGGCCCCACAAGGACACAGCCCATCTGTTTTTTATTCTGTAGGGGAAAAAAAGAAAAAGAGAACTCAGTCTCTGAAATAAAAGCAATGAGTAAATGGACAGGAAAGAAGTGGCAATGAAAAAGGCCTCTAGAAGGTTAGAAAGTAGGCCTCTCAAGAAAGGAGCAACTCATGGTGCCTTGGGTTGGGCACGGGACACTAAGGGATAAAGAAATCTGAGAAAGAGAAGGTGCTGCAGGTGGAAGGAAGGGTATTCTGCTGAAGGTAAGAAGGATGAAGGTGAACCTGGGTTCTTTGTCAAGAGGAGGATGCAGGGCGGGATAGGAAGGACTGATAGACTGTACCATGAGACATACCTGTGGGCCAGACTGAGGAGAGGCTAGATTTGGAGGCGCTTTGGGGGATGAGGGCAAGTTTTACTTTTAGGGAGGGCTATGAAACAGGGCTAAAGAGAACAAAATGCAGTGTGACCAGTTGGGTGACTATAGATCGTGTCTTGTACTATTTATCAAGAGGAACGTGATTAGGAACATCCCATCCCTAGTCTTAGAAAACCAGGGTATGCCTTCCTCTCAAGAGGTGGAAGGAAGAAATGCACACTCCTAGCATCATAAAGTGGAGTTTGTTAAACTCCCCTCGCTCATCCCTGGCCCTCCCAAGATTGAGAATGACTGCTGTCATCAACCACTCTTCCCCATGTGAGTCTACCTGTCTGGTTGGTGTAATGCTATCGATTAAAGATTTAGAGCCATGGTTCTATGTCCAGTGCTCTGCTTCTAGAACCTTTCCCTGGGTTTCTGGTAGTAAAAAGGTCTTCTCACACACCTTGCGGCCTCTGGAGAGGTTAGGACATTCTTTTGCTCCATAAAGCCCGGGCTGAGGTGGCGAGTTAGGAGGAGGGAGTAGGCAAGAATCTTTCCCCTCCCATTTCCACCCTTTAACGTTACAGTTACTACTTTAAAATTAGGTTTCAGATTCAGCTCTTAAGCAATTAACCCGTGACTGCATCTACGGTTATGACCTGAAACAGAGACCTCTGGTACAGGGCTTTAGAATCCCTCAGGTATTTCCCGAGGGACACAGAAGAAAACCAATTAATGCCAACATTCACATTTTTAAAAGGTTTTGGAAACAATTTAAAACAAAATAAGTCCCCTCCATAACACTGAAAGTGTAGAGCTAGAACACAGTAGATTCTCCCGACTTTCCTGTATTCCCAGAGGGCCCTCATCTCTTGGGAAATATACGGGGATAAAGTCAGATTACCCTGTCTCCAAAACACTCAGCTATGTGGCTAGAGATGACATAAGAAATGCTCACAGACGGGTGCTCAAGTCTCACACCGTGATCTCCCTGTACTAAGAGGTGTGAGCTACACCTACAAAAGCATTTACTTACTGAAATTTCCCTGAGTAGGTCAAGACCTTCACAGGTGCTACTCCGGCAGTCACTTGACTTGTAAATCAAACTATTCGAATAGATAAAGGTAGCATTCACAGTCACATTTATGCCTGTTATCCAGAAATGAGGGAAAAGAGAAAACATGTTATTTTTCGGTAGTTTACAGCCATGAGATTTACCTTTTGTCAGCTGATCCCGGGAAAAAAATGGATATGCATCTTCAGGCCCAGGAATATTTGAGTTCTGAGTTCTTATATCACTACCTGTCACTTCTTTCCTCTCTCTGTCTCTTTTATTTCTGCCTCTCTGTCTCTGTCTCTCTGTCTCTCTCTCAACAGCTTTATTGAGGTATAATTTACCCTCCATAAATGCCACCCATTTTAAGTGTACAATTGAATGATTTTTAGTAAATGTGTATTTGTGCAACCATCCCACAACCCAGCTTGACAACATTTTCATTACGTTCAAGGCTCTCCTCTTTTCACAACTGCAGACTCAGCAAGTTTCCTATACAGTTCTGGAGAGTGTTAGGAAAACAAAAATGTAGCCACTACAATATCTGTTCTTTCATGTTCCAAGGTGCTTGTTCTGTTTCCTGCCAATGTGCACACTGGAACCTCTGTGCTCTGTCCCCAAAGCCAAAGTGAACTGTGTACATCATGGTCTAGGATCTTGGGATAACAGATCGCCTTCAGATCAAGGCAAGAGCCTTGGTAATATCCCTTGGTATTGCTAGATACCATATTTTGGACGAGAATAAAAAGACAGCGGAACCATGTGACCAAGCTCTATCCCTTACATTTTGTCTCCTTCCGATAAAAAATATTCCACAGGAATGTTTGATTCCTAAGAGAGGCATCCTAATAGTGCCAAGCCCTTATACAGGAAGTCTGGAAACCTCAGCTGCTAGTTATACTGCTGGTTGCAGGGAGTGACGTTCTGAGTGTTCTTGCACCAGCCATTTGAATTTCTCTAACTTGGTTCCCTCAAATGTAAAATGGGATTAAAACCAGAATTATCAAATGTAATAATGTTGATACTTTTAAAAGAGTAAAGCATGTCAACAACAGAAGTTATTGTTCTTCTGAACATCCGAATAAGAATGTTTATTTAAAAAAAATATTTATTTTGAGAGAGAGAGGGAATAAGTGGGGGAGGGGCAGAGAGAGAAGGCTAGACGGAATCTCAAGCAGGCTCCACACTCAGCATGGAGCCCAGTGCGGGGCTCAACTGGAGAGATCATGACCTGAACCGAAATTAAGAGTCTGCTGCTTAACTGGCTGAGCCACCCAAGCACTCCCCAAATAAGAATATTTTTAAAGACAGAGACCTGTTCTTTCAAAGAATGAAAGTATCTTTGCATGTCTATAGCCACCTCAGAGGTGGGTCTAAGACTAGGAAGCATTTTACTTCTTGTCTTTTTTTTTGGGTGCGGGGAGGGTTAATTCAAGAACACTTTCCTGAGACTGTTCAGTAAGAGATCTAAATAAGAGTTGCCAAGTAGGAGAGGTCAATGTAATAAGACCAAAGAAAATTAATAGAAGAGGTGGGACCAGTGAGGGATTTAATAGCAACTAACACTTGCGAATAGCCATATGCCAGTCGTAATACTGCACATTTTACACCCTTTTTGTTACCTAATTCTTACAGCGGTAGGGAGCATATGGGGTCAATGAAACCAGGAAAATAGTATGAGTGAGGCTGTTGGGGACCCAGAAGAAAAGGAGAGGGCATGTGGGCACCAGGAGAAAATAGGGCTTGAGCCTGTCTTAGAAAGCAGCAAGAGGACTCAGGGAGTAAAGTGCAGTCTTGTACACAGTCACATGATGAAAACAGGGCTTTCAGAAGACGACCACACCTGCAGCTGTTAATGTATACATTAGCTCCTCCTCCTCAACCTCTGTGAGGGCTCTGCTCCCTCTTGCCACCATGAGGAGCACTGAAGATGACTCACTTAAAAATCCTACTGTCCAGGCAGCCCATGCTGGATGGGCACGGCAAAACCCAAGTATAAATCCTGCACAGGACCTAGGAGAAGGGAAATTCACATCCACTGAGTGTGATCTCAGACAAATGACTTCATCTATGGGGCCCCGGTTCCTCATCCATTGGTTGGTAGAACAGAACTGGATGATCTCTGTCACTAGATGCCTAGCATCAGGCTGTGTTTTTCGGCATGCATTATTTCAATCCTTAATCCTCCCCTGAATCCTATGAGGTTAATTGATATTTTGTCTTCCTAGTTTAAAAATCAGAAAATGGAGGTCTGGAGAGGTAGACTAACTTGCTTAGGGGGACACAGCTGGGGTTCTGAACCTAGGACGGTCTGATTCCAGAATCTGATATGCTATAGAATAGCAGTTTGCAAAGTGTAGACCATAGACTCCAGAGATAACCTGCAGGAGGGCCAGGAGGCCAAAGCTATTCTCATAAGCGTATTAAGACCTTCTTTGTTTTTTCCACTCTCCTCTTACGAGCATATAGTAGAGTTTTCCAGAGGCTACAGAATATGTATTATTGCAACAGATTAAATGTAGAAGTAGATATGAGAATCCAGCCATTTTTTTTATTAAGGCTGACATTAAAGATGTACAAAAATATAAATCAATACCATTTTCCCCACTATTTTTGTTTTTTTGGTTTGAGAAATACAGGTTTTCTTTAATAAGAAATTTTATTTTATGTTACCAGATAAAGTGTTTCTAATTATTTTAAGTGAATCAATAAACAACTATTTACAACATTTCTCAGCCTTAATTTCCAATATAGTAACTGTCGATACATGTAACCATGTAAACAAAACTCCACAGAGCTCACAATTATTTTTAAGAGCATAAAGAGGTCTTGAAATCAAAAAGTTTGAGAGCCACTTCCGTAGAACATGCTGTACAGTATGCTGCTGCCTCTCAACATTTTATGGCTAAGTGAAAACTGTGTTTGCTTTTGTTTTTTAATTTGGTAGAGGAAGAGGAGGATCTCTTCCTCTTTATCTCCCCAAATCCCAAGTGATTTCTCAAGAAAATACTGAAAAATTTTCAGACAACATAGTGACGTCATATCGAAGCTCAACTTTTAAACTTAACAATTCCCAAACCCAAGTGCTGTTTCTCATCTTTCTCCTGCCTGCACCTCTACCCCAGCATGATATCTCAGGGCTGGGAAGATGGATGGAATGCCAAGGCATACAGAGTAATCTCAGAACCTTTGTCTTCTACCTAGGGCTTTGAGGAAGGAGTTGGACCAAAGGGAATCTGAATATAGGTGCTGGAGCCTAGGAAAGCCGCCCCCTTGGCACATGAGATCATTTGGAGGGTATGAACTGGGTGTGCTTAGCCATGAAACATACATCCTTGAGAAGGTGATGTCCTAAGGTGGAAGGAGTCTCTTTTTGCATGTTGTCTATCAAATCCCAGGTATTCTTCAAAACTCACAGACATTTCCTAAGTACTAGGAAAAAATATTGTTTTCTTACATTTGGACATCACCCACAACATTTGAACTCTTAATTTTCTTCAGTTTAGCCCTTAAGTATATGTCTTAGAATTTCCCCCAAATAATAATGCTCAGTATGTTTAGAACATGAACCTATCTTTCCATCACAACCTGTACTTCTTGAGTTTCTCATGCATGAACATCCATCTAACAAAATGCATCATTAAATACAAAACTCTGGGCATCACTGTTTATTCTTTCATCCCCCTCAAAATTGTCCACTCATTTAATCTATTCAGCCACCTCACCACTCATCCATTCATGACTCTATTATATATGAGTATATGTATTATACATATAATATATATGGTTTTTATTTTAGAGTGAGTGCACACAAGCAAGGGAGAAGGACACAGGGAGAGGGAGAGAGAGAGAGAGAGAGAGAGAGAGAGAGAGAGAGTCTTAAGCAGCCTCCACACTCAGCCAAGAGCCAGATGCAGGGCTCGATCCCACAACCCTGGGATCATGACCTGAACCGAAATCAAGAACTGGACGCTCAACCAACTGAGCCACCCAGGCGCTCCATGAATCTATTTTATAAATGAGATGAGTAGAACTTAGAATAAATAACTCACTTGATAAAGTGTTTATAATTAAACTAGTGATAGGTGGGTCAGGAATTCAAATTCAGGTTATATGAGTCCAGAGATCAAAATCTTACCACTATACTACACTCTTTATTTTATATCCTGGTAACTTGTTCAGGTAACAGTGGCAACAGCACAGTAATAACACAACTTTAACATCCTCAACAAAAACGACAACAGGGATGACAATAAAACCACCGCTACTTATTGAATTCCTAATTATGTTTCAGTCTGTGTACTGGGTACTTTATATGAATTTCCTCATTTAATTCATACCATATCCACACGAGGTAACTACTATCTATCGGGATTTTATAGCTAAGGGGATTGAGGCTCAGAAAACTTAAGTAATTTGCTCCAGGTCACTGATGATAAATGGTTGGACACAAAGCTGGAATATGAACAAAGAGCTGTCTGGTTCCAAATCTCTGCTTCTCACCATCGTGTTTCACTGGCTCATTTTAATGAGAAAGTTAGTTCATGGTGGGTAAAGATTATACAGCGTCCAGACAGCTGGAACCAGACAGATAGGGGTTGGAATTTCGTATCAAATAGACAGCCTATATGACTTCAGCAAAGTTATGAAGCTTCCACTGTGAAACCGTGTCAATAATGCCAATCTTACAGAGCTGTGGTGACAAAGGACGCTATATATCTTACCTGGGACATGATGGGTACTCAATAAACAAGGAAGCCAAAGCTCAGAGAGACTAAGGGAAAAAGCTCACCCAGGGTCACAAAAAGAGAAAGGTCTGGGGCCAGGACTCCAATACAGGTCCCCAGAATTCAAATCAAATTTTCTTCCCATGATGCCACAGTCTTGGCAAATAAGGGGATTTTATTAAATCCTTCTAGTTCCATTACAGCTCTAGATCAGATCTAGCTATTTACATCTGAACTGGTCTCGGACAAGATTGAAGAAATGTATACTGCACAGCAAAAAGGTATCACAGATATGTGATACATGATACCTCTTGCTATATTACCAAAGAATTTTACTGTATTTTTCATGGTCATATGAATTTTATTTGTGACAACTTCTTGGAACACACACATCCAGTCTAGGAACAGAAAGGTACAGCATGAAGCTTAAATAACATCCATAGACAGTTGTGCAGCCTTCGGCAGAGGTACCAAACATATATATACCTTGTGTTGGCCACATGGGGAGGAGAGCATGAACCTAATGAACCGGTGCAGCTTGGGCACTAGAAAAGAGCTTATTAGCACAGAGTTTTACATGGAGAAAATCAAGACATACCCTCTTTAGAACCATAAGTAAACATTAAGACGTATGAAATAGTCCTTGACTCAGTAATTATACTTTCGGCAATCTAGTCTCAAAGAATGGAAAAAACTGTATATTTGAAAATGCTTATTGTAGTAATTTTAAATAACCATGAGAAATTAAAAACAATGGGAAATCAAACAGTAGGGAATAACTGGATGATTTGGGAGGATATCTACTCCAAAGAATATTACATATCCACTCACATCACATAAAGATTATGCAGTTATAGGAAAGTCATTTGCAGAATAATGTGAAGTAAAATCGGGATAGAAAATTGTTTCTTTTTTTTTTTTAATAATTTTTTTAGTTTTGGTTTATCTTTTTTTTTAAAGTTTATTTATTTATTTAGAGAGCATGAGTGGGGGAGGGGCCAAGAGAGAGAGGGAGAGACAGAATCTCAAGCAGACTCCCAGCATGGAGCCTGATGTGGGCATGAACTGTGAGACCATGATCTGAGCTGAAACCAGGAGTTGGAAGCTTAACCACCTGAGCCATCCAAGCACCCCTAGAAAATTGTTTGTACGCCATAGTGATCCTAATCGTGTTCTTAAAAACAAGAACCTGAGAGCATATGAAAGACACTGGAGATATCCAGGCGGCTGAAAATGATCAGGGGTGATTTTTTCTCTTTATTCTACATATTTTATCTAATGCTATAAAGTTTATTTTAATAATTAATAGATACAATGAAGAACTGTAACACTGAATTTGGTTGCAAATTTACTGGACTATGTCTTATGTAATAGCCAGCCGAGATGTCAAGAGTGAACAGATGGATTAAAAATCCCAGAAATAGATGCAGCATCTGTCTGAATTTAACTCTCTTAATTCATGTTCTTGACCGGTAACCCTGTGAACTCTCAGGTCCAGATCAAATATTGCCTCTGAAGAGTTACAGAAAGGAACATGATGCCTCCCTGAAACGGAGCCATCAATCCAGTTGCGTGTGGGGCATTTCACTGCTGGGAACATCTGGCATTCTCTGGACTGGGGTCATTCCAAGAGCAGGGTGAATTATGACGGAGCATAACGCAGTAGGACTTAAATCCTTCTCTCTGAGGACCTACTGCCTTGAAATAGAAAGGGGTTGTCTGACAAGCCCGTAGAGGAGAGTGGGTGATTAGGCAAAGAATGCAAGCGACCCTTTGACCCCAGAGGGGTAACAGGGAGGAGGTGGATCCTGTGACCATATTCTTACCGGCATTGAGCAGACGCTGTCTCACTATTTGCACTCCCTCATTCACCGCTTCTTTCAAGGTATCCAAGGTCTCTGGGAAGGCCGAGTTGTTCATCATCAGGACGCTGATCTCATAGCTGCCATTGTTGCAGTTCTGACTGATCTGGGAGGTCCAGAACATCAGCCCTGGATGGAGGAGCAGTGACCACAAAACTAAGCCCAGCAGTGTCATCTTCATGACTTTGCTTACCTCAGAACCATACTCCTTGTGCTTGCTTGTTTTACTCTGCACTTTGAGGGAGGCAGGAACTCTGGCTAGACAGCCTCTAGCTGGGTCCCTCAGTCCACTCTTCCCCACGCTCCTTTCTGATCATGCCCTACCGGTCACATGGCCCATGGGACACAGCCTGCCTGCCAGCAATTAGCAGCTACATTATGGTAGGAGATAAACCAAAGTTCACTTTGTGTGTTTGCTCACAGAAAGGCCAGAGTTATAAACAGGGAGATTACCTGGGCCTCACCCAATAAAAATACATCAATTTGTGACACATCACTGGGAAGAGGAAAAAGGGGAAGAGGGAAGTATAGTATATACATAAAAAGATTTGTAAAATGAAAAATAAAGGTCAAAGGGCTTAAGGATATAGTGGACTATGTGGTGTTTAGGTTATACCTGCACACTGGAACTGAATCCTCAACTAGAAGAACTGTTTCAATCACCCAGTCAGCAACTATTTGTTGAGATTTGACGGGGTGTTAGGCATTAGCAAAGCACTAGGTATACAGCTATAAGTGGTGTGAATATATTAGTGTCCTCATGGAACATGCATTCTGGCGACAAAGACACACATTAAATAAATAATTGTGATGTCTGACTCTTGATTTCAGCTCAGGTCATGATCCCAGGGTCATGGGATTGAGCCTCACATGGGGCTTTGCATTGAGTGTGGAGCCCACTTAGGATTCTCTCTCTCCCTCTGCCCCTCTGCCAGGCTCATGGGCTCTGTCTCTAAAATAAAAAAAATTGAAAAATAAAAAAAAATTATGAATAAACTCAACCATGGAAAAAAGTACAGAGTGCTGTGTGGCACATGGCAGATTAATATAACCTATTCTAGAAAGTTGAGGAAGCTTCCCTGAGAAAGTGTCTTTGAGCTACCCAGAAGGATGAACTGAAGTTAGCTGAATGGAAAGAGAAGAGAAGGAGTGTGGGAGGCAGGGGAACAGCTTTTGTAAAGGCCCAGGGGTGGGAAGTGACATGAATGTTTGTGGAACTGAGAGAGACACAGCATGGTTGGAGTGGAGAGAGCTAGGCGTCTAGTGGCAATAAAGGTTGACAATGGAGTAGACAGGGGTAGGCCATGGGGTTTCCTATATGCCATCAGGATTTGGAACTTCACACTAATGGTCAAGAAAGGAACACGATCAGATGAATTTTGTAAAGACTACTTAAGCTGCCATGGAACGAATGACTTAGAGAGAGTGGGGACACGTAGCAAATTAGGAGGGTATTTCTGTGGTCCGAATGAGAGGTAAAGGAGACCCAGATGAGGGCAGTGGCAGTGGATATGTGGGTTCAAGAGGTATCTAAGAGGTAAAATAGATGAGACTTGACATTTTATTGGATTTGGGGCATTAGAGAGTGGGAGAAGTCAAGGGTGACCCCTGAGATGCTCAGTTGGGTAGATGGGAAAGCTGTTTACTAAACTCTAGAATTCTGGAAGAGCAGCAGGGTTAATGAAGAAGATCATGACTTCTGTTTTTGGACATGTTGATTTTAGGAGCCTGTGTAGGTGTGGGAATAGCCAGGATTTGGGGGGAAGAGGACCTGGATCTAAATGGAGATTTGGAAATAGAGATATAGTATGACTAACCAAATAATGTCATTATTTACATCATTGGCTTGATGACCACTTCAGGCAAAATTTCTGTTTTAAACTTAAAGTGAGTGACATCAACAAGATGGAGGGCTAGGGGCCCCAGCTTTCATCCTTCCTGGAAAACAACAAATTAACAACTGCCCACTGATGAAAATAGCTCTGGGAGAGCTTTGGAGTACAATGAAGATGCAGTGACCCAGTGGAGCACAAAAACCAAGATGGCCCCACAGGAAAACACAAGCATTTTATGTGTGTCATTCCATCCCTCGGTCTGGCACTGCGCCACACCAACAGGGATCCGCATTGGCCATGACCTCCCACTGTGGGGCAAGAAGGGCAAGAGGACCCTTACCACTGCAGTTTTTGCCACTGAGGATCTCTATAGTCTTTGCCAACACTGACTCCAGCTGACAGAGTTGCCTCGGGTATGTGCTGATGTGCTTTATTTGAGAAGGAGACGCTGGTGCACCTTCTTGGACTGGAGACACTGCACCACCCTGCTCCAGTGCCTCAGTGCCTGGAGCCCAGACCAAAAGGGATCTTGTTGGCCAGGACTTCCCCTGTGGGGTAGAAGGAGAGCAGGAGGAGGCTAGCAGCCCCTGCCATCAAGGACTGCGGCAGATCCTGCCGCTGCCACATACACCTGCAGTTTTGGTGCCAAGGGTGCTTACAGTCTTCACCAACACTGACCTCAGCTGACAGAATTACCTGCTTTAAAAAATTTTTTTAAATGTTTACTTATTTTTGAGAGAGAGAGACAGAGCATGGGAGGGGAGGGACAGAAAAAGAGGGAGACGCATAGTCTGAAGCAGGTTCCAGGCTCTGAGCTGTCAGCACAGAGTCCTACGCGGGTGACAAACCCACAAATCGCAAGATCATGACCTGAGCCGAAGTTAGACGCTTAACCAACTGAGCCGCCCAGGCGCCCCCAGAATTACCTGTTTTTAATGAGTACGTGATATAAAAAGAAGCACTCTGACTATAAGAACACAAAATGTAGGGAGAGGAGAATAAAAGTATAAAGTTTTTGTATCCAAATAAAATTAAAATAAATCAAGAAAGAGAGGGAAAAATAAAAGCAAATCACTACCAAAAAAAGCATCAACTAGCAAAGAAGAAAAAAAGAGAGGAAGAGAGGTACAGAACAGGAGCAAAACAACAGAAAACAAAAAACAAAATGGCAATAGCAAATCCTCTCATATCAGTAATTACTTTAAGTGTAAATGCACTAAACTCACCAATCAAAAGCATAGAGTGGCTGGCTAAACAGATAAAAAAACAAAACAAAACCCAAAACACCTATTAACACACTATGTACAAGAGATTTGCTTTAGATTTAAAGACACAGGCTGAACGTGAAGAAATGGGAAAAGATATCCCATGCAAATGGTAACCAAGAGAAAGAAGGGGGCTATGCTTACATCAAACAAAATATACACAGAAGGACATCATATAACATACAAGGATCAATTCAACAGGAAAATATAACAATTATAAATATATATGCACCAACATGAGAGCACTTACATATATAAAGCAAATACCAATACATCTGAAGGAAGAAATTGACAACAACTGCCAAATTGACAACAATACAGAAACAGTTGGGGACTTCAACACTCCACTTACAATAATGGATAAAATGTCCAGACAAAAAAAATCAATTTAAAAAGCAGCTGATTTGAACAATACTGCAGAACAAGTGGATTTAGCAGACATATACAGAACTTTGCATCCAATAGCAGAAAAATCCATATGCTTCTAAAGTGCACAAGGTTCATTTTCCAGGATATATCACATGTTACATCACAAAATAAGTCTTAACAATTTTAAGAAGATTAAAACTATTCCAAGAATTTTTTCTGACCACAGCAGAATAAAACTAGACATCAATAACAGCAAAATAAATGCATACATACATGCATTCATAAATAAATAAATAAATAAATAAATAAATAAATAACAGAAAATTAATGAATATGTGGAAATGAAACAACACATTTTTAAATAACTCTTGGGTAAAAGTGGAAATGATAAAAGAACTTAAAAAGTATTTTGAAACAAACAAACAAAAATGAAACCTATACCAAAACTTTAGGGATGGGGCAGAAGCGTTGTTAAAGGGGAAATTTGTAGAAATGAATATTTACATTAAAAAAGATCTCAAATCAACAGTCTCATTCTATACATCAAGAAACTAGAAGAGAAGAACAAACTAAACCAAATTTTGCAGACAGAACAAAGTATTAAAGATTAGAGGAGAAATAAGTCAAATAGGAAGTTAAAAAAATCAATAAAACTAATAATTGTTTTTTAAAAAAAAAAAATTTTTTTTTAACGTTTATTTATTTTTGAGACAGAGAGACAGAGCATGAACGGAGGAGGGTCAGAGAGAGGGAGACACAGAATCTGAAACAGGCTGCAGGCTCTGAGCTGTGAGCACAGAGCCCGATGCGGGGCTCGAACTCACGGACTGCGAGATCATGACCTGAGCCGAAGTCGGCCGCTTAACCGACTGAGCCACCCAGGCGCCCCAATAATTGGTTTTTTGAAAAGATAAAATTGACAAACCCTCTTAGCTAAGGAAACAAGAGAAAAGACCCATATAAATAAAATAAGAAGTGAAAGAGTGGGCATTACAAAGGATATCTCAGAAATAACAAAGATCATAAGGGACAATTATACACAATTATACATGAACAAATTGGGTAACCTAGAAGAATTGCATACATTTATAGAAACATACAACTTTCCAAAACTGAATGAAGAAAAAAATTAAAAGCCTGAAAGAAATAACAAATAAAGAGATTGAATCAGCAATTGAAAACCCCAACAAAGAAGCCCAGGACCAGGTATCTTCATGGGTAAATTCCACCAAGTATTCAAAGAAGAATTAATACCAATCCTTTTTAAACTCCTTCAAAAAACAGAAAATGAGGGAACACTTCCAAACTCATTTTATGAGTTTAGCATCATCCTAATACCAAAACCAGATAAAGAGATCAAAAAAGAAAATTATTGGCCAATATTCCTGATGAACATAGGTGAAAAATCCTCAATAAAATAAGCAAACTGAGTTCAATATCATAAAAGGATCATACCCCATGATCAAATGGAATTTATCTCTGAGATGCAAGGATAGTTCAATATATTCAAATCAATGTGATATACCACATTACCAAATGAAAGGAAAAAAAATATGATCATCTCAATAGATGTAGGAAAAGCATTTGACAAAGTACACCGATTCATGACTAAAATTCTCAATAAAACAGGGAAAGGGAAGCCTACCTCAACACAATAAAGGCCATCTATGAAAATCCCACAGCTAACATATTCAATAGGGAAAACCTGAAAGCTTTCCCTTGAAGATACAAGGCAAGAATGCCCACTCTTGCCACTTTTTTTCAGAATAGCAATGGAAGTCCTACAAAGAGCCATTAGGCAAGAAAAGGAAAGAAAAGGCATCTGTAAAAGGAAAAACTCCCTTGTATTTCTCCTTTACTTGCACAGTACTCCCATACTTCACTTCATCTGACACCAGATCTGTGAGTTTTCCATACATCAAGCAATTCTCTAATATCAGATAGGTGCCCTATAATTTAATTCAATTCTGGCACTGTCTATCTGGAGAGAGCATCAGATTCCACAGGTTAAAAGCTCAACCCCACAAGACTGCTGCCCCAACTTCATATACCAGTCATAAGTCCCATGTTGTCACCTGTAATCCTGGCCAACTAGCTATAAATTGGGGTTCTCATAACCCTTTCCTTCGGTTTGATAATTCGCTAGAATGACTCACAGTACCCAGGGAAACACTTACATTTACTGATTTATTATATAATAAAGAATATGACAAAGGATACAGATGAACAGCCAGATGAAGGGATACATAGGAGAGGTCTGAAAGTGTCCTCAGTGCAAGAGCTTCTGTCCCCATGGAGTTGGGTTGCACCACCTAATTCACATGTAGATGTGTTTACCAACACAGACACTCTCCTAACCCTATACTTTGGGGATTTTTATGGAGGTTTCATCGCAAGTTCATTAACTCAATTTCCAGTCCCTCTCCCCTTCCCAGAGGATGGGGATTGGGAAAAAAAGTTCCAAGCTTCTAATCATGGTTTTGCTTGGTCTGTTTGGTATCAGCCCCCATCCTGAAGCTGTTCAGGAGCCCACAAAGAATTGTTTCATTAGAACAAAAGCCACTCTTATCACCCAGGAAATTCAAAGTATTTTGGAGCTCTGTGTCAGGAACCAGGGGATAAAGATCAATATATATACACTATTAATGCACAACATCCAAATCAGAAAGGAGGAAGTAAAATGATCTTTGTTTGTAGATGACCTGATCATATTTCTAGAAAACCCTAAAGACTAAAAAAAATAAACAAACAAACCAAACATCAGAACCAAGAAATTAACTCAGTAAAGTTGCAGAACACAAAATCAACATACAAAAATAAGTTGCATTTTTATACACAAATAAGAAACTATCTGAAAAGAAAATTAAGAAACAACCCCATTCATAATAGCAACTAAAATAATGAAATACTTAGGAGTAAACATAAACAAAGAGGTGAACAATTTGTACACTGAAATTATAAAACATTGATGAAGGAAATTACAGAGACACACATAAATGGAAAGACATCCCATGTTCATGAATTGAAAGAATTAATATTGTTAAAATGTCCATACTACCCAAATTATCTACAGATTCAATGTAATCCCTATCAAAATCTCAATGGCATTCTTTAAAGAAATAGAAAAGCAATCCTAAAATTCATATGAAACAACATAAGAGTAAATAGCTAAAGCAATCTTGAGAAAGAGCAGAGTTGGAGACATCATACTTCCTGAATTAAAAATATATTACAAAGCTATAGTCATCAAAACAGTGTAGTACTGGCATAAAACTATCTTTATAGACCAACGGAACCCAATAGACAACCGAGAAATAAATTCATGCAACTGCCATCAATTGATCATTGACGAGGGTGCCAAGAACATACAATGGGGAAAGGATGTGTCTTCAGTAAGTGGTGTTGGGAAACTGGATTCCTACCCATAAAGAATGAAATTGGAACCTTACCTCACATCATCTCCAAAAATAAACTCAAAGTGGATTAAAGACTTAAATGTAAGACCTGAAATTGTAAACCTACTAGAAGAAAACATAGGGGAAAAAAATCTTTGAATTGGTATAGATAATGATTGTTTGGATGTGACACCAGAAGCACAGGCAACAAAAGCAAAAATACATAAGTGGGATTGTATCAAACTAAAATGCTTTTGCATGGGTAAGGAAACAAGAGAGGGAAGAGGCAACTTATAGAATGGGAGAAAATGCTTGCAAACCATATTGTCTGATAAGAGGTTGCTATCCAAAATACATAAAGAACTCCTAAAACTCAATAGCAATAAATATAAAATAATAAAATAAAATTAAAAGCCAGATTAGAAAGAGATCAGGCTGCCATTCATCCACAGAAGGCTGCCTTTGAGTAAACTGAAACAAGATGCTCTCAGTGGACTCTGCAAAGCAGAGGGGGCCAAAGGCTTGGTCCTCAATCTCCCCCAGAAGTGCTAGCCCAATGAAGGGAATTTACTGTATTCATTATTCAGCCCTGACTCCGTATCTCCTTGTCTACAGTTGGCAGTTTTTCTCTATGACAGGATAAATGGATTAAAAATATTAAATCACACCTAAAAAGTGTAGGCAAACAATCTGAATATAGAGTGCTTTAAAAAAGGCATAAAAATGGCTACCAGGGGCACCTGGGTGGCTCAGTCGGTTAAGTGTCTGACTTTGACTCAGGTCATGATCTCACGGTTTGAGGGTTTGAGCCCCACCTTGGGCTTTGCACTGACAGTGTAGAACCTGATGGGAATTCACTCTCTCCCTCTCTCTCTGCCCCTCCCCCACTCATGCTTTCTCTCTCTCAAAATAAATAAATTTGTTTAAAAAAATGGCTAACAGTTATAAGGTTCCCAACATTACTAATCAGGGAAATGCAAATCAAAATCACATTGAGATTCCACTTCACATCTTTATAAATGGCTACCACCAAAAAGTCAAAAGGTAACAAGTGTTGGGAAGAATGTGGAGAAAAAGGGAATGCTTGTAAACTGTTGATGGGAATGGAAATTGGTACAGTCATGAGAATTGGTATAGAGCTTCCTCAAAAAATTAAAAGTAGAAATACTTGATGATCCAGCAATCCCAGCTCTGGGTATATATCCAAAGGAAATGAAATCAGCATCTCAAAGGGATAGTTGCACTACCATGTTCTTTGCAGCATTAGTCATAATAGCTAAGATATGGAAATGACCTAAATGCCCATCGATGCATGAATGGATAAAGAAAATGTGATAACACACACACACACACATGTGAGTATATATATATGTGTATATATATATATATATATGTATACACATATATACACACACACATATATATACATATATATACACACATATATGTATGTATACACACATATACATATATTATTACATTATACATTTATATATAAATAAATGTATAAATGTGTATGTATATATACACACACAATGGAATATTATTCAGACATAGGAAAGAAGGAAATCCTGCCATTTGCAATAGTACAGATGAACTTAGAGGATGTCATGCTGAGTGAAATAAGCCAGACACGGAAAGACAAATACATGAACTCACTTATATGTGTAATCTAAAATAGTCAAACTCATAGAAGCAGAGAGTAGGATGGTGTTTTTCAGGGACCAAGGGAAGGGGGAAATGAGGAGCTCTTGGTCGGGAAACACAAAGTCCCAGTTATCCAACATGAACAAGTCTTGAAGATCTAATGTACAGCAATGTAACTACAGTTAACAATATAGTATTGTATACTTGAAGTGTGCTAAGAAGATAAATCTTTTAAGTGTTCTCACCATACACACACACACACACACACACACACACACACACGCCCACACACAAAGAAAGAAAATGATTATTACGTGTGGTGATGGATATGTTAACTAGCTTGATTGTGGTGATGACTTGACAATGATATATCAAAACACCACGTTGTAAACTTTAAATACATATACTTCTTATTTGTTAACTATACCTCAATAAAGCTGGGGAAAAAAACTTCAAGTTTTGAAAAGTAAGTGTTAACTAGCACTTCTGTAACTTTTCACCAGAAGTAACACTATTTACAGTTTAAAAGTCACCAAATATAATATGTGAATTGCTGACAAATTCAAAGTAGTGGTGAGCTTCCCCCACCAAAATTTTTTTTTATAAAATCTGAAGTGTAGGTAACTTTAGGTAAATGGAGTGGTCCTCTAGTCGAGCTAATGATACCTTAGCACTGGGAGTTAATCCCTATTGCACAGGCCTATAGGGAGCATGGACTTCCTCCGGACATGGCTTGAGAGAGATCCTGTGAGTGATTATGAGAAGAATGTCTTCAGACCTCCTTGGACAGGACAGGGATTGCCTGGGGTAACACTCTGGTTCCCTTGAGTTAGCCTAGCTAGTTCCACTGTTCATCCCGGGTAAAATAAGAAATGCATTTTGGGTACTCAACGAACCAAACCTCAATAGAAGGGATTAGAAAAAACTGAATGGTTCAGTAGTCATGATTTTCATCATTTTATAGGAGACTGGAACCCAAAGGTTAGGCTGGTTCTAGAAATCTACTCAGTTATTGAAAACAACCAATAGTTATGCTTCCCTTACCAGAGGCAGAGGGAAGAAATAAGAGTGGTAACCAGAAGAGGGTAGGGTTATGGGAGGATCTATTCATGGAACAATAAATGAGGGAGAACAACCAGGACTTCAGCACTTGACAGTGGCTGACAAAGAGGGATGAAGGGTACCATGGCTGGATGGTGTCTGCCTCAAAGAAACAGGGGTCGTTTTTTTTTTTAAAGTTAAATTATGAAGTAGTGCATGTAAAGGCATATCTGTAATGAATATATACAAATTAAAAGAATGATAAAATTGGGGCACCTGGATGGCTCAGTTGGTTGAGCGTCTGACTCCTAGTTTGGGCTCAGGCCATGATCTCATAGTTCGTGAGATCAAGCCCTGCATCGGGCTACACGCTCACAGTGTGGAGCCTGCTTGGAATTCTCTCTCTCCCTTTCTCTCTGCCCCTCCCCCACTTGCTCTGTCTATCTAAATAAATAAATAAATTTTAAAAAATAAGAAAAAGAATAATAAAATGAATATTTGTTTTAATCTACGTTATAGCGTAAAATACAAGATATTACTAAGGACTTTGCACCTGTGTGTACCCCATCCCTAAGATATCACCCCACCTAATCCCAGGATAGCCAGGAGATGGTAGAGAAGAGCCCATGAAGACATCGAAGATATTGAGGCATTTGTTGATCATGGCATATCAGTATGGGGATTGAAAAAAATGCTGGAGAAGATAAAACACCAAAGGCTCATGTTGGTGGGATGGCTGATGTGGAACAGGGCAAGTTCAATCTTGGTGTCTCCTGGAGGGGTGATACTCTGACTTCACAGAAGTCAGCTTTGATTATTTTGTGGGGTGGGGTAGGTGGTGGTGCGTGACTCAAAGAAGTCAGGAGTGGGTATTCCCTGGAGGCCTAGTGGATGTCAGGAAGAATGGAACACCGGGCTGCAGAGAGGCACATGGCCACCACAAGGGGGATTAACCCTTGCTACAGGTAACGATTTTATATGTTGCACATTTGGTAGCCAAGCTTGGACTCAACAGTGGTTTTCTAACTGTTAATTTGTTGCGACTGCTACTTCCTGCGGTAGCAGAAAGCGTAGACTTTCTGCTTTCATTTAATTTGGTCTGGAAATGGTAAACGTGAAATTAAGCCAGGCCAGGGGTGTGGTAGATAACTGCCTGGTGCTTTTAATTCAGATATGAAGCCAGAAGGTACATGCAGTTCTGGGAATCCTCTGATTATGGCATGTAACCAGGAAAGGACTTCCAAATGTGAAGACCCAAGATAATTGCCCTTCCTGGATCCTAAAACTAATAATAGCATGTAGATCATAACTAAAGGGAGGCAGGTTTGCTGGGAGAGTTTCAAGGGTCAAAAGCAAATAATAAAACACCTGAGATGGCCGATTTAAAGACACACTCCTCAACAAAACCTCTCAGAGGAGGAAGGCAAATTAGTCCACATGTGAAGGGGTGAGTGAACAAGCTGCTTGCATGGGCCACTCTTTCATTTCTAGCAATACTTTGGGTCTCCTTGCACACTTCCTAATAAGCTCCCCTTCTCCCTTTCGAGCCTGGAGGAGCCCTGCATCTCTGTGCCCCACAGCAGCCTGAGGCTTTCTCTGCCTTGTTTTCTCTCTCATGGAGATGGAAAAATGAGTTTTTCAAAAAGAATTTTACCAACTAAGGGAACTAAAACGTGAATTTTTTTCGTCTTTTTTTTACTACGCACAGTTAGAAATTCTGACCTGGATTTATTGAGGAAAAATGGCTACAGTGAAGTCTTTCTTTTAACTGATGACTAAATGGACTCCTCAGATAAACTGAAACTAAAAAAAATTGCTGTGGCAAGACTGCTATAAAACACTGAGGAATAACATAAAAAATATAAAAATAGTCTTCCCTCAGACACTTTGTCAATTGTCTTCAGACGGCAAACACCAAAAATAGTAGAAAATACTCTAGGGGTTTGGTTTACTTAAGAAAGCTGATTCAGAGCTCCATGCAGGGGACTCTGCTCAAAGAAAATTCCTTGGCCTAACATTACCCAAGTGGTGAATAAATGAAAATGAATATGCTTTGACATAAAATTAAAAATTTAAGGTGTAAGTATATAATTTTTAATGATTCCTGCCTTCTCCAATTTTTTTTTCCTGCACAGCAAATACTTCCTGGTCCTATTCACAAGGGATAACAGAATGCAGGAGGATTCCAGTAACTAAAAGGCTAGGAGGTTTTGTTGAGTACTCGGATAGTTTTGGATATACAAACCTTCTGAGTTAAGCATAGAGAAATATAAATTGCTTTGCATAATATAATGAGGGAAATTTGAAGTTCCCAGGGCCAATCCAGGAGGTGGAGAGTGAGGAGGAACCATGGAAAGAAAAGAGGGAAAGAGGAACCAGAAGATGGCAAGAGGCTGGAAGCAACATAGAAAGAAATGGCTAGTGAGAAAGCCTAGTGCGATGGGGCTGAAGACTTTTCAGAACAAAGATGTACAGGGGAGCCTGGGTGGCTCAAGTCAGTTAAGCTGAGGTCATGATCTCACGGTTGGTGAGTTTGAGCCCTGCTTTGGGCTCTCCACTGACAGCGCGGAGCCTGCTTTGGATCCTCTGTCTTCCTCTCTCTTTGCCCCTCCCCCACTCATTCTCTCTCCCTCTGTCTCTCTCTCTCTTTCTCTCTCTCTCCCTCTCTCAAATAAACACTTAAAAAGAATAACAAAGGTGTATAAAATAGAGATTGCTTGTATTTTCTTTGAGGAAAGGATGCCTTATTCTATCCATACAACCAATATTCACTGAGGGTTCTCTCAGCTGTTTTCAGCACTGGAGCTATTGCATGACTGAACAAATGTCTGCTTTTGTGATAACTGTATTCTACTAGAATACAACCGATGCAACTGGTTAAACTCTTCCCGAACCTTCAGTCAAGTCTGTGCCATAGACAGCTTGCCCAGTTTGTGGGAATTACGGAAAGGTGCTTGGCTCTGCGGCCAGAGTGATGGGGTAAGAACAGAAACAGGATGGTTAGATGATCTGCAGGTGCAGGAGTCTGAAGTCAAAGATGATCACAGCTCAAGACTTCAGGATTTCATGAAATATTTGGGAGGAATTTTGGACTTTCGACAAGTATGAGATTCAAAATAATCTCATCTAGATCACATGGTAGGGTGACCCTACTGATAACCTGAATCACTATTGTAGACTAGGGCTGCATATCCAAATCTAGCACCCGTGCCTGGGATGCTTCAGGCTGACCAGTTTGTCTCTCCTTCCATGGAGTCTTCCCCCTTCCCCATTCTAAGAGAAACTCTGTTTAATCCTTGAGTAATGTCTTCCTCTTCCGCCTCCCCAAGCCCATTTTGTACCGTATTCCTCTGTGCTCAGGAAGGACTGGAATAGGTTGTTATATTCCTGCCAGGGGTAGTTAGAAATCTGTTAAATTTCCTCATGACCCCTGGATTTGCATCTCTGTCCTGGGGGCTGTGTTTGTATACTAAGGGAGGTAAGTGTTGGAGACAGCAGTAGTGTATCTCAGCTATAATAAAGTCCTCTGTGTCTCTGCAAACAGCTTGATTTGTCTTCTCTTACCTCAAACACAACCAAAGAAAAAAAGGCACGGTCCATTATCTAGGCTTCCAAAGAGGGGTTAATGGGGCTGATGTTTTAATCCTGAAAAAGGAACTGTATTTTTCTATAGAGAAGTCAAATATTACTCATTTTTTCTCCCCTCGGGTGGCTGAGGGATTACTTCCTCATTGTTATATAGGTTAAAATAATAGCTTGGGGAAGAAGGAAAGAAGAGAGTGCTCAAATCCCTGAAGTGTAAACTCCTAATGAACAGAGACTGCCAGTTTCATTTATTGGTGCCTCCTTAGCAGGTAGTTGGAAAGGCAGGAAAAGCATTGAAAGAACAGAATGGTATATCTGAGGTAAAGAAGAGCTTCTCTGAGTTCCAGGAAGTAGCTTGATATTGTTAAACAAAAAACCACAAAACTTGCAGCTGGATTTTGAATCTTGTTTTGGTTATGTGCTATGCATCTGAACTTGGGCAGATTACCCACATTTGCTGATCTTTGTTTTTCTCATTCCTAAAATAAATTTAATTTCTCTTCTAGCAAATAAGCCCAAGCTGCGACCCTTGTTGGAGTTTGGACGTGGATAGATAGGCCAGATGATTGATGGGGTTTGCCCAAACAATATCCACTTACCTGGTGTTGAAGAGCCATGTTGAAGGGAATTCCTTCCCAGGGACACTGCCAAGCTTTGAAATGTAGAGCTTAGTTGCCATATTACTCAAATCCGTTTCTGGTCTGGCCTAGAATGCATGTTTTATTTCAGGGGAGAAAAAGGCCTGGAATGAAAAAGTGAAACAGTGTGGCAAAGCGCTTAGTAGAATATTAAGTCACAGATATCATTGCCTAGTGGCCCTCGAATAGACTCCATCACCGAAAGGGGAGGGATGCTATTCCCCACTTGGTCAAAGATTGGCACCCTGCTCTGGCACCTTAAGGATCCTGCATGGTTGTGTCAGGGCCTGCTGGAGCTGTGGAAGCACCCAGAGAGGGACTTCTGTGTACTAGCAAATTGCACCTGCTAGAGGGCAGAACCCTCATGCACCGTGGGTCTGTAGCAGCACCCAGCACAAGCAGGCTTATTGGACAATATGCAAGACATGACCAGCAACTTTTAGAAACACTCACAGGAGCAATAATAAGTAAAAATTCAGCTACTGTTGCTGTGAACTTTGCAGATTCCAGTGTGGAGACGTGTGGGTTAATTAAAATGGTATTAGGAAGTTCTTGTCACACGCTCAGTACTCAATAGCTGTTATTGTTGTTCCTCTATGCCTTCTCCAAGTGGCAGAATTGATTGCTCCTACCTTTATGCTGCTTTTGTGCGCAGTAGGTATTTCTCCTCTAACTTCAGTTAAAACCGTATTTAACTGGGCTGCCTACGGGGCTCAGTCAATTGAGCGTCTGACTCTTGATTTCTGCTCGGGTCATGATCCCAGGATTGTGGGATTGAGCCCGATGTCAGGCTCTGCAGTGAGCATAGAGTCTGTTAAGATTTTCTCTGTCTCCCTCTCTCTCTCCCCACTCCATCTCCCTCTCTGTCTCCCTCTCTCCCCCTCTGTCCCTCTCCCCTGCTCATGCACCTTCTCTCTCTCTAAAAATAAAAAAAAATTTTTTTTTAATTGTACTTAAATGCAATTAACTGAAAATGTTAAGCATATGCCAACTTTACTATATTAGAAAAGAATGGCAGTGGGAAGAAATTCCAGTTGTATCCAAGACACTACGGTAGAGCTGAACATGATTTAGAAATTATCCCTAAAACAAATTTATGGAAATCTACCGGAGAAACAAAAGTTTAAACTACATCTATTTAGATATACTTCCTTATTGTCTGCAGTATATTTAAAGTGGACCCAAAGGATATGTGTGAAAGAACGAAACAGAAGTTATGAAATGTAGAGTGGTAGATATTTCTTTTCATGTTATATATGAGGAAAAATTAATTTGCCAAATGTTTAAGATTTGGCAAAATTATTTGAAGGATGACCAAGTGTCTGAGGAAATAGGATTAGATTTAAAGTGATAACAGAAGATCAAGGGGGAAAAGTGTCTTCTTAATCCTTCAAGAATGTAAAAATCAGTTGCCCAGTGACACAACATATCAAATTTGTTAAATGGAACCATGTTGCACACATATCATTTTTCTTTTTTTTTGTTGTTAATGTTTATTTATTTTTGAGAGCGAGAGAGAGGCAGAACGTGAGCAGGGGAGGGGCAAAGAGAGGGAGACACAGAATCTGAAGCAGGCTCCAGGCTCCAAGCTGTCAGCACAGAGCCCAACGCGGGGCTTGAACCCACAGACCATGAGATCATGACCTGAGCCGAAGTCAGACGCTTAACCGACTGAGCCACCCAGGCACCCCACATGTCATTTTTCTTTTAAAACTGGAAAGAAGTGGGGCGCCTGGGTGGCTCAGTCAGTTGAGTGTCCGACTCTTGATTTCGGCTCAGGTCATGATCGCAGGGTCGTGGAATCAAGCCCCATGTTGGGACCCATGCTGAGCTTGGATCCTACTTATGATTCTCTCTTCTCTCTCGGCCCTTCTCCCCTGCTTAAGTGAACTCTCTCTAAAAACCAAAAACAAAAACAAAAACAAAAAACAACCCTCCCCCAAAAAAACAAAACCAAATACAAAAAATTTCAGAGAACTTTTATAGTTTTGCTACCGGAATAAAAGATCAGTTTTGACTTCAAAGTTTTGTTTGTTTGTTTTTTTAATTTCAGAGCCAAGATTCTTTTCGCTCAGATCTCAAACAAACATCCTTATTAGACTTTTAAACTCTCAGAGATCTAGATAGTGACTGAATGACCCTGATAACTAAGGGTGTAAAATAAACAGTAAGAAAGAAGCCAAGCCCATTTACAGCTGGCACCCACAACATTCCTGTGAAATAAAAAGCAAGAGTGTTTAAGGTGTTCGCTAGAGAAACAGAAGTTGAGACAACGAAACAAAGTACAAAACTGCAGATATGTCTGGAAAGAAAACACAATCATTCTGAAGATGTGAATGTGAAAGTTAGTAAGAATCCTTGGCAAAAATTTAGAAAGCTTTAAGGGTAGATTGAAACATAAGCATGGAATTAGCAGGAGTGACAACAATGACACAAGAGGTTGGGATTTTATCATGAGAAAATGGACGAAGTCAGATCAAGTTTCTGGTGTCAATTTTCTTGGTGTTACTTATTGCTATATAACTGTCACTCAGGATATGTGTGGTGCGGCTGATGGAAACTTGAGTGTAATTATAAACTAATTTGAGATACACATTTCAAATTCCCCTGGTCCAAGTTGAAAGTTTTCTGAAATGGTGTACTCAGATGAAGAGAAAGAAATTCCCAAATTGGAACATTTGAAAAGCATGGTGAAGGATGGAGAGGGTTGAGGGCTTAGGATAGAAGCTCAGGAAAGACCAAAAGAAAAAAAAAAAAAAAAAGGATGAAAATACGGAGGTCTGAGTGGAGGACAGAGTTGGACTTCATCCACCAGTTTTGCCTCCTTTGCTGCTAAGTGTTAACTTAATAAATTTCCTTATGTGAGGGCCACTCGTGGCTCAGTCGATTAAACACCCAACTTTGGCTCAGGTCATGATTTCACAGTTTCTGAGTTCAAGCCCTGCTGTCAGCTCAGAGCCTGGAACCTGCTTTGAATTCTGTGTCTCTGTCTCTTTCTGCCCCTCCCCCGCTCGCAATCTCTCTCTCTCTCTCTCTCTCTCTCTCTCTCTCTCTCTCAAAAAAATAAACATTAAAAAAATAATAAATAAATTTCCATATATTAGGCAGACAACAAACAAACAGCATATCTATAATAACTATTAGTATAGTTTGGTGCCTTGATCTGTGCTGAGGTTACAGTAGTCTTACCTACCCTTGCTTTTGAGCTATTAACACTAATGTCAACAAAAGAGAAAAGAGGAAAGGGAAATGACATCTTGGTATTATTATGAAAACGGTTTTGCCTTTGCTGACCCCTTAAAGTGTCTGGTGGGCCCTTATCCAAATGCACCAGACTTTGAGAACCACTACTCTACGGGATAATCATCTTGCCACATTGCAGATCTCACCTCTTATCACTCTCTGCCTTGGTGAGAAAGTTCCACCCACTGAAGGGTATTTGCATTAGCTGTTCCCTTGCCTACAACTCTCCAACTCTCCGTAGGATGGTGTCCTTACTGTTATCAGATTTCTGCTCAAATGGCACCTCCTAGAGGCATTTGTTTTGATTGCTTAGTTTAAAAAACATCTCTTTCCCCTATTCATTCTCTATTACATTACCTTGCTTTCTTTTCTTTATAAAAGTTATCATTTAATACTGTCTTGTTTGTTAATTAATTAAGTCCCCCCATTAGAATTTAATTTCTATGAATTCAAGGAACACACTTACTCATTTCTGTATCTCCATCTCCTAAAACAATATAGTCAAAATTCAATAAATATTTATTAAATAAATAGATTTTTAAGAGGATCTTGATGAATTAAAAGAAAAGGTGGATTTGTCAGTAATGTGAAAAGTGCAAAGCCTTATCTGGTGGTTTATTATAGTTTTCGGTATTAATTTCCTGATGACCATAATCTTCTGAAAGTTATCTCCGATTTTTAAATATTATTATAATCAGACTTTAATATTTTTTTCTTTTTTTTCCACTTTTTTATTTTTTTTATTTTTTTATTTTTGGGACAGAGAGAGACAGAGCATGAACGGGGGAGGGGCAGAGAGAGAGGGAGACACAGAATCGGAAACAGGCTTCAGGCTCCGAGCCATCAGCCCAGAGCCTGACGCGGGGCTCGAACTCACAGACCGCGAGATCGTGACCTGGCTGAAGTCGGACGCTTAACCGACTGCGCCACCCAGGCGCCCCTAATCAGACTTTAATATTGCCTCTAAACCAATATAGAACTTGTATTCTTCTATTTTCCCCTTCTCATTATTACACTTGAGTGAAGTGCAAACTATTTTAGGATTTAGATGAAGCAGCTAGAAAGACAATATAATCCTCCTTACTTGTTAAAAAAAAAAAAAAAGTTAATTTCTTCCATAGTGTCTTTAGGGGATAGTGTAAAGTTTAAAAACTATGAACATGATCAACATGGGGATTTTTGAAATCCTTACAATAATGAGACTTCTTATTCAGGAACATGGTAAGTCTGTCCCTTTACTTGACATCTTTATTGATGTATCTAAACGAAGTTTTACGATTACATACATAAGAATAGTGTACATTATTTATAAGAATTATTCATAACTCCTATATTTTTATACATGTTTGTTATTATAAGTAAATTATAAGTTGTACTTTTTTAATGTTTATTTTTGAGAGAGAGAGACACACACACACACACACAAAGTGCAAGCAGGGGAGGGGCAGAGAGAGAGGAAGACACAGAATCCAAAGCAGGCTCCAGGTTCCGAGCTGTCAGCACAGAGCCCAACGTGGGCTCGAACTCACGGACCTTGAGATCATGACCTGAGCCAAAGTTGGATGCCCAACCAACTGAGCCACCCAGGTGCCCTTAAGTTGTATTTTTTAAATGTGTAATTGTTTATGGATAGAAATGAAAAGGTTTTTGTATTGATCTTGTATCTGACAACCTGCTAAACTCTTTTATTACATACTAATAATGTAGTAGATAAAATAAATTTTCAGTATAGGAAAACATTATTTACTAAATGATATTTTTCTCCTTTTTCTTTTTTTAAATGTTTATTTATTTTGAAAGAGAGATAGAGAGAGAGCAGGGAGAGGCAGAAAGAGAGGGAGACAAAGAATCCCAAGCAGGCTCGACACTGTCAGCACAGAGCCCAATGCAAACCATGAAGTCATGACCTGAGCTGAAACCAAGAGTCTAATGCTTTATGGCTTAACCAATTGAGCAACCCAGGTGCCCCTTTATTGTGTTGTTTTAAACAGGAGTAGGGAGACTGTGCATTTTAGTTTGCTTAGGTGGAAAGGTAAGACTGTTTTTATGTTATTCCCCCTCCTTTCTTATTTCCTGTTTTCAACTAACAGTAAATATCTTGTTATGTTTCTTATTTTGAAGATCATGCTTTTTAACATTTTACCAGTAAGTGTGATATTCACTCTAAGGATTTGGTTTTGATGTTATTCAGATTCTTTTATGTTAGTGACATTTCCTTCTATTTCAAGTTTTCCAAGTTTTTCATCGTAAAAGAATGCTTTAATTGTATTGTTTTTCTGCATCTACTGAGATGATCAAATGCCTTTCTACTTTTATTTTTATTTTATTTTATTTTATTTTATTTTATTTACTTCTTTGTGTTTTTTAAGGGGGGGGGAGAGAGAGAGAGAGAGAGAGAGAGAGAGAGAGAGCATCCCAAGCTCCATGCTGAGCGTGGAGCCTGACATGTGGCTTGATTCCATGACTCTGGGATCGTGACCTGAGCTGAAATCAAGAGTCCAACACTCAACTGACTGAGCCACCCAGATGTCCCTACTTTTATTTTTTAATGAGAAAATTATATTAGCATATTTTATCATGCATTCCTGTAATATACTCCACTTGGTCATGATATATTTATTTTTTATTTATATGTCGCTGGATTTGGTTTGCTAATATTTATTTGGATTTTTGGATTTTGGATTTTTGCAGTATGTCTTGAGTAATATTGGCCTGTAATTTACCTTCATTCCTTTGTCTGGTTTGGAAGCCAAGGTTGTACTAATCCCATAACATGCGTTGAAGACTTATTTCTTTTTCTATTCTTTGAAAGAGTTGTATAAAGCTGGAATGATCTGTTTTTAATTGTTCATAGAGGGTGTTTTGTAAAACAGATACAAAAATGTAAAAATTATAAAGGGAAAGCTAGAATGTTATGTAAGTGGAGATATACAGTATATATATAAGCTTTGGGGATTGTTTTTTTTTTTTTTTTTTCTATCAGCTTAATTCTCTGGAGATTCCTGCAGGTTGTTGTATACATTAGTTTCTTCTTCTTATTGCTGAGCATGGTATAAATGTACCATAATTTGTTTAACCATTTGTCTATTTAAAGATATCTGCATCGTTCCAGTTTTAGACTACCATAAGAAAAGCTGCTATGAACAATCATGTACAGGTTTTTTGTGCATACCAATTTTCATTTCTCTGGGATAAATGTCAATGAGTACAACTGCTGGGTAGCATGATATTTGTATATTTCATTTTGTAAGAAACTGCCAAGCTGTTTCTAGAATGGCTATACCATTTTATAGTCCCATCAACAACGTACCAGTGATCCAATTTCTCTGCATCCTCACCAGCATTCACTGTTCCCACTATTTTTAGTTTTAGCCATTCTAACTGGTATGTAGTAATAGCTCACTGTTGCTTTAATTTTCATCTCCCTAATAGCTATAGATGTTGAACATCTTTTCCTATGTACATTTTCCATTTGCATATCTTTGGCGAAATGTCTGTTCATGTCTTTTGCCCATGACCTAATTGTATTATCTATAATTTTACAGTTGAATTTTGAGATTTCTTTATATATTTTCATATATTACTCTCCTGTCAAATACGTGGTTTGCAAATATTTTCCCCATTCTGTAGCTTTTTCTTTTCATCCTCTTTAAAAGTATCTCTCACAGAAAAAAGTTTTAAATTTGATTAAGTCCAGTTTATGGAACTTTTCTTTTATGGGTAACACTTTGTGTTGTGTCTAAGATCTCTTTGCCTAGCTGTAGATCCCAAAGATTTTCCCTTATGTTTTTTTCTAATAGTTTTATAGTTTTAAATTTATGCTTAAGTTGATGATCCATTTTGAGTTAATTTTTTTATAAGTGCCACTGAGATAGAGCGTCATGATGTTCATTCATTCATTCAATCATTCATTCATCATTCATTTGCCTATGATTGTCCAATTGCTCCCATACCATTTGTTGAAAAGGCTGTGTTTCCTCCATTGTATTGCTTTGCATTATTTCCAAAAATCATATTTGTGTAGGTTTATTTCTGGATTCTCTGTTTGGTTATAGTGATGGATGGATTTGTTTCTACCTGTGACAAACAGTCTTGATGACTGCACTTATATAATAAATCTTGAAATTGCATAGACTGATTCTTCCTTCCTTTTTTCTTTTTTTAAAAATTGTTTTAGCTATTGTACTCTTTTATCTCTCCACATAAAATTTAAGGTAATATTGTTTATGCCTTCAGAAAATCTTGCTAATATTTTGATAGAAATATTGGGGAGGACTGATACTTTTAAGACGTTGCATCTTCCAATCCATGAATACATGTCTCTCCATTTACTTAGATCTTACTTGATTTCTTTCATTAGAGTTTTGTAGTTTTCAGTCCACAAGGAATATGTGTGCTTTGTTAGATTTACACCAAAGTATTTATGTTTTGAGTGATTATGAGCAGTATTGTAATTTAAAGTTTAATCTGTTTTTTTCTCTTCACCTTTCAGAGCCTTCTTTTGTTTGTTTTATATATAATGTCCAAGGTTTTTGGTGTACTTACCAGGGAACAAGTACATTCTATCCTATCTTCCTGGAACTGAAAGTCTACCATTGAATTTTGTCTTTAATTTTCTTCCTTTACCTCATGACTATATTGGTTCCCAGATCCTCAGTTCATAGCTTGCCCAGGTGGGAAAGCCAGATAATTTTTCCCCACTGGGCCAGCTCATTTTTATATGGCACTCAAATAACTGAGCAATAAACAGTTAATGACCTGATACGGCAGGAGCTGCTGTCCAATTTCGTGAGGGAAAAAGGAAGGTGGTTAGCCTTAAGTGTTGTTATCGGCCCAGTGCAAATCTGTTCTGTGTGTATGACAGTTAAAGAAAAGAAAGGGAATAATGAGGAAAGTGTACAATACATATTTATCTGTATACCTTCTCTACACTACGGAAGGAACACTTGAATTGTGAATAATGCAAGTCTCTTATTCTGTCAAGAAGTTCTATTATTTAGTCTAATTTATATATGAAACAGAAAACCAATTTCGTGTCAACGGTGTAACAATAATGCAACAACTAGAAGACAAAAGGAAAAAGAAGACAACTTCATAAGTAGGTATCTAACTTTCTGTACGTTTTTTCCAGAATCAAATTAAGGTAGGTGATGAAAGCTTTGATTTCATAGCACAATGCTTTGTGGAAAGTTACTTAAATAATTTATACCTAGAATTACTTATTAACTGTCAAAACAACCCAGTCAAGGCAAGAATAAACCTAGCTTAGTGTACGTAAAAAATGATGGTTTCATAATAAACGAAGTTTACTATACTCAAATGAGATACCAATTAGAGGTTAGCTCGTGGAAATATTTAATACATAGTCAACTGCCACAAAAGTGTCTCATTTTTCACTGTAACGTGGCACACTTTCTTTCTCTTTCTGTTGGCAGCAGAAGAAAGCTGAAAAGGATGTGGTAATAGTAAATACCATAAAAAAATATAAGAGAAAGTTTGCTGGCAAGACTCCCAACTGCTGGGAGAAGGAAGAAAATGACAGAAGTTTAAAAGCACCCATTTAAATTTCATCTCTCTGTTGCTAAAGATACCTATAATGACCTTAAGTCCCTTCCCTTTTCCGCCCAGAAGCATAATTTGTTCCGGGATCTGCTGATTCTGAACATGAGCTTCTGGGGAGGCATGGCTCCTGCCCCGTTCCAGGGGTGACCCCTGAGTGGCTGAGCTGTGTTATCATTACTTGTTATCATTACTTGAGGCCCGGCCATGTGATACAATTTTGGCCAATGAGACATGTGGGGAGGTCTTTCAGGGACCTCGCCAAAGTTTTCTTTGCGCTTAAAGAAGAGTAGGAGGGAAACGATGGTCTCTCTGTGACTCCGGACATCAGCCCGTCCAGGTGACATACCTGGACCTGCCACAGCCATCTCACCACTGCCTGAGATGAAGCCAGCACTGATGATGCCACTGCACCACCGACCCCAGTGCCACTGTACCTTCGTATGTCATGTTATGTCAGGTGCTTACTTCCTTATTGTTTAAGATACTTTGACTTGGGTGTTCTTACCAATTGACTCAGTTTCCAAACCTACTTTGCTTCAATACAGGAGGCTGTGGTATATGCAACAAGTAAATCAGCTGTAGGCAGAGGAGCCAGTAGGTGAGTTAAGAGAACACTATGTTATTGCTAGAGAGCAGTAACACTGGGAACTCTTTCTTGGTGGCAGAATATTATGTTGCTTTTTTCCTTTTTAACTTAAGTTTTTAATCTTCTAGAATCCCCTCTTCATTTATTCATCCATCCATTCATGAATTCATTCGTTCACTCACTCACTCACTCATCCATTATTCATCCAATATATATCAACAACAAGGAAGATCCTGGTGGCCATTCCAACATTTTAAATAATTTTCAGAATGTTCAAACTCTTCTTATTTTCCAGGGCCAGGAAACAAAGGGCCATGGACACATAAGCCGCATTTTCTAAAATGATCTCCCCACATTTTTCTCCAAATCAAAAGAGGATATATTTTCCATCTTAAACAAGAATCTGGGCACTGGGGTGACTTAGTTGGTTAAGTGTCTGACTCTTGATTTTGGACCAGGTCATGATCTCATGGTGGGGGGATCAAGCCCCCTCCCCCCAAACAGGCTCTGTGCTGGGCATAGAGCTTGCCTGAGATTCTCTCTCTCCCTCTCCCTCTGCCCTTCCCTTGCTTGTACTCTCTCTCTCTCAGAAAAACTTCCTTTTGTTTTAATGGAGTATCAAACTAATAATCAAACACTAATAAAGTGTTCTTGCAAGTTTTTAGCATTTAGAGGATTTGCCTGTTCTGACTGCTGATTCAATCCTCTGATTGAACTGTGTTATTCTGATGGATCTCAGTCACATTTCATATAGCTTAAAAAGAAACACTACTTTAAACTAACAGGATACATATTTATAGAAAAGATAGTTGTGTGTAAAAAATTTACGTTGGTTAAAAGAAGAAAATAAAAATTCTCTAAAATCTTGCCATAAAAAGATAAACACCATTAAGATTTAAGTGTACGTAAGATTTTTCCATACAGAAACACATATAAATACATATTTTTCTATCAATAGAGTACTTATCTAAATACACACACGATTTTGAACCTGTTTTCACTTGGTAAATTGCAAACATTTAAAAATTTATATATCTATAAATATATCTCTATATATGTACCTAAATACATATATATATGTATATATATTTAGCTATATATGTGTATATATATATATAATTTTGTAAATATATATAAATTTGTACATTTATATGTATATAAATATATATTCATATACCTCTATCATTTTCAGGGGTTGAAAATTACTTATTTAACTGATTCCTTGTTATTGGAAATTTAAATTGCTTCCAATTTTTCACTATTATGTATGCTTCAGATCCTATTTGTTTTTCTGACCTCACATGTACACTCTTCACCTTGCCCTCTGTGTGCCGAATGCATTGTACTTTCATCAATTTCTTAAATACTCTCTTTCTTCAATAAAAAGTAACTCTGGGAGGGTAGAAACAGCATTGTTCTTTTGTTCATCCCAAGAGCTCTCCATATTTACTAATAGCACATAAATATGACTTTTCTTCCATGCCATATCACATGAGAAATAGCACACCTGAAATGTAGCTGCTTATATAGTCTATTACCCCACTTAGCTCAACCCTCAAATCGCTGTATAAGACTAAGGTTGCCTTGACTAACACCAACAAACACTAATTATTATCATCACCCTTGCTGCAATTGCCGATGAATATCGTTTTTTCTTTTCATGTGTTTTGCCACAGTTAATTAATCCTGATCTACCTCGGTAGTAAACTTACCTTTTTGATAATCCACCAATTATGGGGAAAATATAAGTGACATTTTTGTTGATGTTGGTAGAGTATCAGTTTACGCGTCACTCAGCTGCAACTAAATTAGGTATAAATTTTTTAATAACGTCCTTTATTTGTTGATTAAAAGTAGTCAACACTTTGATGCTGAAGAGAGAAGAAAGTCCTACACTATAAATTTTTGAATAACGTCCTTTATTTGTTGATTAAAAGTAGTCCTACACTTTGATGTTGAAGAGAGAAGAAAGTCCTACACCGGTTTTTATAGGTAATATAAACAATTTCGCATGAAGTGTCAATATAATACAATGAAAGTAATTGTGGAAATTCCCTTCATAATTTCCATTTCTTCCCTCGATTACATTGATATTTAATGTGAAATTATTTGCGTTACCAAGTTAATGTTAAATTAAAATCTGGATTTAATATCTGGGGTTCAATGGGCCATCTTTCTCAGATGGACTCTCCAACCAGAATTATAGCCTCTTACAGATTTTCGTGGCAAAAGTCTGCGCTGTCGATGGCTGAAATATAGTTGACAACACGTAGTGAGCCCAAATGTACCATCTGACATGGGTCATCCTCCAATTCTGTTTGAATGCAAGAACCTTCGTAGATTCATCTATGGCTCCTTCAGAGGATCTGGAGTCACTGAAGGTGCTGAGCTGTGAAGTTATTTGACCCTGGGACAGAATCACGTTGATGCAGCTCTTCTAATTTCATTATATTCTAATTCTTGAATATACATCGTATCTCCAAATCAGTGAAAACAAAAAAAGGTAAACATACGGTCCTTCTAGAATTCAAAACTTGGATTCATACCTTGGATTTAATGTGGCACAATATTCACATTAATCTCCGACTTGGGGCACCTGGGGGGCTCAGTCGGTCAAGCGTCTATCTGACTCTGGCTCAGGTCACGACCTTGCGGTTCGTGAGTTCAAGCCCTGCATCGGGCTCTGTGCTGACAGCTCAGAGCCTGGAGCCTGCTTCAGATTCTGTGTCTCCGTCTCTCTCTGCCCCTCTCCTGCTCACGCTCTGTCTGTCTCTCTCTCAAAAATAAATAAACATTAAAAAAATTAATCTCCAGCTAGAATCATAGATTGCTTCATTTATTTCTTCCTGGCAACAATCTCTTTGTTTGCTGAGTAACAAATTTTGCTGGAAAGGCCAAATCCACCATTCAACAGGAAATTAGTCTCTTAATAGGTCAGAATATACATAACTTTACCAAAGACGATGGCTTTTTGAAAAGATCTAGACAGATTCAAGGTATTGGACTGGGTTGTATCTACCCTATGAGGCAGTACTGGAGATACTTCTGAAATATTAAATATGCAGATAATTAATGACCAGAGGAAATTAAAATTCATTGTAAAGAGTTCACAGATAACAATAAAAGGGAAATTTTATATACTTCTGGGTAATTACTACATCACTCTCATTTAAATCATGAATTGTTATGTTTCTCCAAGTGGATCTTTTTTAAAAAGTTAACAAAGTAATATGAGTGTATGGTAGCAAATCAAATAGGAAAAAAAAAATCTTATGTTGCTGCTTTGCAAATTGAGACTGTTATTGCCTCTTTCACTGCCTCTATGCTTCCTGCGAATCTTTCACTTCATCTGTGTAAAAGTTACATTGTCAAGATTGCTAATCTGTCTCTTCTATGCTGCAATAACAAAGACTCACTGTATCACTACTATAAGAATCTAGGTTCCAGTATCAATTTTGCAGGAAACCACCTGCCTTATGGATACAAATGGGATTATCTACATTCCTCACATTACTCGAGCTTAAGATACATGAAAAGGTAAATTTTATGGTTACATAGAGTTGACATACCTAGCTTACATCTAGAGCTGGTACTACATATTTATTTTTTCATTCTAGAAAAAGTTACAGTATTTAATTATATGGTATCAACTGTTTGGATTATTTTGGCCGAATTAATTAATTATTTCAATCAAATTACCGGTAAATCTTATGAAATGCTCATGTTAACTTCATTCTTTTTACCTCAAGGAAGGGTTCCCTTTTAGCACATTGAAACATCAACTTAAATACATTAAATGTTCATTTGAGAATAGCGTATCTGTTTCCATATACCTAGATGATACAGATATCTTTGTCTACAGTTGATTCTCCAAACTACAATGAGAGAAAAGAACTACTGCTGCATGGGCATAAACCGATATAAACACTTACTGAGTTATTTAGTTGTTATTTTTGAAGCTTAAAGTTTCGATCTTTACCTGGAATTTGTTTTGCCATTGTAAGCGGGTGAGTGTCCAGGCCGAACAACAGCTCCTTTTCTCTTCATGACCCATTCTTCTCAGTTGGTGGATGACACAATGGCCACAGCCCAAGGGGAACCCAGATCCGTGATCCACCAGGGTTCAGTCTCTTTTGGGGTCTGAATACAAGGGATTTTATCAAAGTCACTCATGAAAGATCCATCAATAGCTTGTCAGGATATATCAAAGGATGACAGAGATTGTTGGGTAGATGTTTCCCCCGAGATAGTATTGGACCTGAAATGCCAAAGTATAGCCAAAATGAGCTATACACCAAAAGAAAAGTGCAATGTACTGCTGGCAGAATGGGAAGTGACTTTTTTTTAAGGGGAAGTAATGGGGAAAAATATTTCCATTTCTTGAAAAGTTGATATATAAACTATACCTCATATCTATTGATCTGGCTAAAATGTACCATTGTTACTATTATGAATTCAAACTACCAGTCATCTCCTGATTCTCTACAAATGGCTTCATGCAAAAGAGAATTGATTCCCATGATTCATATTTAGATTCCAAGTTTTAAATTAATTCTGTTGTCAGAATATGGCTTGGGACGAATGGCAATTTTAATGGTTTTCTACATTGCTTCTGATTTTTCCTATTTATAGTATAAACAAGGGAAAGAAAGGTGATATTTTATGTGATCTTTATTTCTATTGCCTTCTTTACATATTTATTTTTCTGATCATTAACCACAGGTACTGTTATAGAAATGGACTTAACATTAAAGGTTATTTTAGTCAAAGAAAAGATTTATTACATTATAAAGGTATGTTCACTGAGTATTTTTAATCCTAAGATAATTTTGACTTCTAGGGATAAGAAATTAAATAGATAAAGAAAGACAATCACTAAATGAGAGGTTTAGATCTTGTTTGTAAAATGAAGTGTGGTCTTTGATGCAGAAGTACAAAATGAGTTAACTTAATTTTTTTTCTGATTTTACTAATTTTATATTAAAAGTTAATATATGAATTCATGGCTACTCAGTGCAGCATCTATGGATGAAAAAATAAAAATAAACTTTTACCCCTTCCTAAATACCACCCCTCTTCTCAAAGTAGAAATGACTAATAGTTAAATTCTTTCAGGTCTTTTTTATATTTATATTTAGGTATTTTTCTATTTACCCTTATTTCCACTTTCTACCCGTAATTCCCTTTCTAATTATGCCAAGAATTTTTTTTCCCTGAGGGAACAATACCATATTCAAAAACTTGGCAGTATATTTACTTAGCAAGCAGATGTATTAGATGGATGCTACCTTTGTATGTATCAATATTCAAGCTACTTAGACAAAGTAGGATAATTGTATACAATAAATTATTTTTAGTCAGTGGTATCTTAAATCATTTTGAAGTGTTCTAGTAAGTGAATTGATCTGCCAAAATAATGGATCAGTCTTTAACAAAATGTGTATAGTTAAAAAAGGAAAATAAAAATGGTGATGATAATAACTTGAAAAATGTTCCAAGTAAAGCCAAATAGTCAAGTTGAACATAAGTAAAATATCTTTTTTTTTTTGCTCTTTATGGTTTATTTGCAGCAAAACATCTTCCCAGTCCCTCTAAACTTTGTTAACAATATGATTTATAGTTCTTTTGGTAATTAATTTATCAATTAGGTTTTGTTTTATAGTTTTTAAATAAGAAACATAAGCATAAAAAGTAAATATCTCATTGTTTGTTGGCATTTATTTAAGCAACATGAACTAAGGAGATAAACTAATACAGGGAATCTATGAGAAATTTTTCCCTTCACTCAAATATGAGAAGTCCTAGGTTCACATAATCTTTAACAAAAATAAATCGACAAGTGGAAAATATAAAACAAGAAAGAAAATACTGAATAAATAAGACAACAGAGGAAATGGACAGTGAAGAGAAATGAAACAATACTCTGAGGAAGATTATGAGGTCAGAGTCGCAGCATCGTTAGATATTTCAATTTCCATATTATTTAATATGAAGAATGTTGTCCTCCCTTCTGTATTTCATGATATAATGAAATAACTGAATAAAAATAATGAAATGTCATGGGGCGCCTGGGTGGCTCAATAGGTTAAGCGTCTGACTCTTGGTTTCAGCTCAGGTCATGATTTCATGGTTCATGAGTTCAAGCCCCCCTATCAGGCTCTGCACTGAAGGCATGGAGCCTGCTTGGGATTCTGTCTCCCTCTCTGTGTCCCTCCCTTGCTCACTATCTCTCTATCTCCCCAGAATAAATAAACTTAAAAAAATAAATGAAATGTCCTATTAATCAGGAAAATATATGTAACACCCACTGACCCATGTGGCTTTTGATATAGGCAAAACTGGGCATGGACCAAAGACTTGCATCTCACACAAAGTTGAGGATATGTTTCTTACCTGGAGTGTTGACAATCACATATCTTCCTCTCATTCTCCCACATCTAACAGATTCTAATTTTCCAGGTTCTACAGAGTTAATGATAGCATATCTGAAGAGAAAAAAAGTTAATTTCAGGCTTGATTTTGTTAGTGTGATCAAAGAAATCACATAAATTAAATTAGAAATCAATGAAGTGTCAATAAAATACTTTGAAATCAGATGTTCTATTCTTTCCTTATCAGGTAGTTGGAAAGCAATGACTGAATTCATAACAGTTATTGTGACTATTATGGCAATTTTACAGTCAGCATTGGTTTTCTGGCATTGATAGCTTCACTTTTCTCCAGCTACATTTTATAAATGATGTCCATTGTCTTCACTTCTTTGGTAAGTTATTTTACTACGAAAAAAAAATCACTGATACTTGTTACTTTGCAACATCTTTCTATACATACATAAATTATTTCTACAAAATGTCAGATGTTATTTTTAGCATGAATTTTTACAAAATAAACTCAATAATAAACATATAGTTTGTTCCAAATCCCCTAACAAACTTCCTTCTGCAGTTTGGGGGGATTGTATTAAATGTATAGAATAATCTATAATAATTTGTTTGTTTATAGTATCAGATATTTTTGAAAAAGATCAAGGTACATCATTTAAAGTATTCAAATCATTCAAGTATTTGAGAGGTCCTAGGTTGGTATAGTTTTGAGTTGATGTCCCTCCATAAATTTAATTTAAAAATATCCATGTTCAATATATTTTGTATTAATTTTCTCCCAAGTATTAAAATTATTTGTTGCTGTTGAAAATGGGATTTTTTCTCTTATTTATGCTTTCATTATATGTTCCAATTGATTATTATTTATATCCAACAACATATTACTTATTGTATTTTAATTTTTAACAAGTCAGAATATTGAATGATCTTATTTTTCCTAGTTGTTTTTAACTTGATTCCTTTGGTTTTGTAGATTTACAATGACATAATCTGAAAAGTTACTTTGCCTTCTTCCTTGCAGAATTTTATGTCTCTAATTCATATCACCTGGCTAATTGCATAGACTAGTAATTTCAGACACTGTTAAGTAACAATTGGTGATTTAAGTAACATGTATTTTGTTTTAGTTTTCTTCCCAGTATTTAAACTTCAGACAAAGAGACAATTTTTAAAGCAGCTAGAGAAAAGAATTCTCACATACAAGGGAAATGCCATAGGGCTTTTCAGTGGATTTCTCAGCAGAAATCTTTCAGGCCAGGAAAGAGTGGGATGATATAATCAAAGTGCTGAAAGATAAAACCTGCCAAACAAGAATAGTTTACATAGCAAAGTTGTCCTTCAAAAATGAAGGAGAGATAAAGACTCTTGAGATACACACAAAACGGGAGAATTTATGATCACTAGACCAGCCTTACAAGAAATACTGAAAGCAGTCCTTAAAGCTGAAATATAAAATACATTGGTAAAGGTAAGTATAACATTAAATTTAGAATATTTTAATACTGTAATATAATAGTATGTTAATCACTTAACTTTAGTATGAAGATCAAAAAACAAAAGTATTAAAAATAACTATAGCTACAATAATTTGTTAATGGACACACAATATAAAATAATGTAAGTTGTGGGCACTTGGGTGGTTCAGTCAGCTAAGTGTCCGACTTTGGCTCAGGTCATGATCTCACAGTTTGTGGGTTCGAGCCCCATGTCAGGCTCTGTGATGACAGCTGGGAGCCTGGAGCCTGCTTCTGATTCTGTGTCTCCCTCTCCACCCCTCCCCTGCTCACACTCTGTCTCTCTCTGTGTCTCAAAAATAAATAAATATAAAAAAAATTAAAGAAATATACGTTGTGACAACAAAAACAAAAAATATGCAGGGAGAAGTAAAAGAGAATAATTTTTGTAAGTAATCAAAGTTACATCATTATTTGCTTAAAATAGACTATTATATCTATGTTATGTTATGATGTTAAAATGGTATGTAAACCCTATGAATCACAAAGCAAAAACCTACAGTAGGTACAAAAGATAGAGAGAAGGTAATCAAAGCATATTGCTATAGAAAATCATCAATTCACAAAGAATGACAAGAAGAGAAGAAAACGAAACAAAGGAACTGGAAAACTAATAAGATGTCACTAGTAAGTCCTTACAAATTGATAATTACTTTAAATGTAAATGAATTGGTTTCTCTAATCCAAAGAGTGGCTAAAAAGATTACAATGACAAAAAAAAAAAGGCCAACTATATTCTGCCTATAAGAGACTCACTTCAGCTTTAAAAACACACAGACTCAAAGTGAAGGGATGGAAAAAATATTCCATATAAATATTCCAAATAAAAGAGAAAAGAGATAGCTATACTTCTCTTAGACCAAATAGACTTTAGGTCAAAAACTCAAACAAGAGAAAAAGGTCACTGTATAATGATAAAGGGGTCAATTCACAAGGGGACTTGACAACTGTAAACACATATGCATACAACATTGGAACACCTAAATATATTAAGAAAATGCCAACAGATTGGCAAATGCCAACAGCAGATTTGAAGGGAGAAGTAGCCAACAATACAGTAATAGTAGGGGACTTCAATACCCCACCTTTAATAATGAACAGATCATCCAGGAAGAAAATCAATAAGGAGACACTGGACTTGAACTATACTTTAGACCAAATGAATCTAACGGATAAATATAGAAGATTCCATCCAACAGCATTCTCCAGGACAGATGATGTTATGTCAGAAAACAGGTCATAGCAAATTTAAAGATTCAAGTCATTCCAAGTATCTTCTCCAACCGCAATAGTATGGAACTAGAAATAAATAACAGAAAGAAAACTGGAAAACTCATAAATATGTGTAAGTTGCTCATTCCTAAGCAACCTATGGGCCAAAGAAGAAATCAAAAGGAAAATCATAAATATTTTGAATCAAATGAAAGTGGAAACACAAATGAAAGTGGAAATACCAAAACTTATAGATACAGCAAAAGCTGATCGAAGGGTGAAGTTTATAGCAATAAATGCCTATTTTTAAAAAAGAAAGATCTCAAATCAACAAACTATCTTTACACCTCTAGAAACTAGGAAAAGAAAAAGAAACTAAACCCAAATTTAGCAGAAGGAAGGGAATAACAAAGATTAAAAAATAGAAAAGATCATTGAAAGTAAGAGTTGGTTTTTGGAAAAGAAAAATAGAATTGACAATTTTAGCTAGGCTAAATAAGAAAAAAAAAATGAAGTAAAATTAGAGAGAGGAGGTATTACAACTGATACTGCAGAAATACAAAAGATTGTAAGAGACCATTATGAACATTATACACCAACAGATTGGATAACCTTGAAGAAAAGGATAAATTACTAGAAACATACAACCTAGCAAGACTGAATCAGGAAGAAATAGAAAATCTGAACAGACCAAGAGCAAGTAAGGAGATTAAATCAGTAGCCATAAACCTCCCAAGAAAGAAAAGCCCCGGATCAGATGATTTCACTGGTGAATTCTAAGAAACATGTGAAGTACTAATACCAATCGTCACACTCTTCCAGAAAATCGAAGAGGAGGGAACACTCCCAGACTCACAAAGCCAGCATTACCCTGACACCAAAGCCAGATAAGGGCACTACAAGAAAAGAAAACTGAAGGCTAATATTCCTGGTGAATCCAGAGGCAAAAATTTTCAACAAAATACTAACAAACCAACAGTACATTAAATGAATCATACACCATGATCGAGTGAGATTTATCCCTCGCATGAAAGTATGGTTCAATACATGCAAATCAATAAATATAATATACCACATTAATAGAATGAAAAATAAAAAGTCACCTTAGGATCATCTCAACAGATGCAGAAAAAGCATTTGACAAAATTCAACATCTTTTCATGGTTAAAACTCTCAACAAATTTGATATAAACAGACCGCAACATGATAAAGGCCATATACGACAAGCTTATGGCTAACATTATACCATGGTGAAAGCTGAAAGCTCTTCTTCTAAGATCAGGAACAAGACAAGGGTGCCCACTTTCACCAATTTTATTCAACATAGTACTGGAATTTCTAGCTAGAGCAATTAGGTAAGAAACAGGAATAAAAGGCATCCAAACTGGAAAGGAAACAAAGTAATATTCTTTCAGTTTGCAGATGATATGATCTTATATAAAGAAAACTCCTAAAGGCTCCACCAAAAAACTGTTAGAACTAATAAACAAATTCAGGAAAGTTGCAGGACACAAAATCAACATACAAAAACCAGTTGCATGTCCGTGCACTAACAACAAACTATCTGCAAAGGATATAAAGAATAAAAAAAAAAAAAAAAAAAGGATATAAAGAATATAATCCTATTTATAGTGGCATCAAAAACAATAAAATACTTAGGAATAAATTTAATCAAGGAAGCAAAAGATCTATACCCTTAAAACTATAAAACACTGATGAAAGAAATTAAAAAATGATGTAAATGGAAAGATATCGTTTTGTTGGATCAAAAGAATTAATATTGTTAAAATATGCATTCTACCCCAAATCTTCTATAGATTCAATGCAATCAAAATTCCAATGGCACTTTTTCACAGACATAGAAAAAAAAAAAAATATATATATATATATATCCCAAAATTTGTATAGAACAACAAAAGACCTCAAATAGCAAAAGCAGGAGGTATCACACTTCCTGATTTCAAACTATATTACAAAGCTATAGTAATCCAAACAGTATGGTACTGGAATAAAAACCAATGCATTGGCCAAACAAACAGAACTAAGAGCACAGATTTGATGCATGTATCATCAACCAATATTTGAAAAGGGAATCAAGAATACTTGATGGAGAAAGATTAGTCTCTTCAATAAATGGTGCTGGGAAAACTGGATATTCACAGGAAAAATAACGAACTTGACCCCTATCTCGCACCACACACAAAAATTAAGATGGATTAAAGACTTTAATGTAAGACCTGATAATGTAAAACTTTTAGAATAAAACAGAGAGAAAAGGCTCCTTGACATTGGTCTTGGCAATGATTTTTGGATGTGACACCAAAACCACAAGTGACAAAAGCAAAATAAACATCAAACTACAAAGCTTCTGCACAGAAAAAAATAAAATAAAGTCAGTCAATCAAGAAAGAAAATGAAAAGGCCATCTATAGAATGAAAATATTTACAAAAAAGTTATCTGATAAGGGACTGGTATCCAAAATACATAAAGAACTCTTACAGCTTAATAGCAAAAAAATAAAACCCCAAATAATCCATTTATAAAACAGGGGGGGAACCTGAAAAGACATTTTTCTAAAGAAGATATCCAAATGTCTAACAGGTACATGAGAAGATGTTGAACATCACTAACCATCAGGGAAATGAAGATCAAAACCATAATGAGATACCACCTTATGCCTGTTAGAATGGCTAGTATCAAAAAAACAAGAGATAACAAGGGTTGGCGAGGATGTGGAGAAAAGGGCATACTTGTGCTCTGTTGGTTGGAATATAAATTGGGGAAGCCACATAGAAAACAGCATGGAAGTTCTTTAAAATATTCAAAATAGAATTACCATATTATTGTGACTTTATTAAATTGATGTCTGTTAAGTACAGCCCTGGGATGTCAGATGGTGAGCTATGGTTCCACAAAAACCACAGAGAATTAAAACAGAATACTACTCACAGGTTTCAGGGAAAACACAGCATGCCTCGAGGGGCCACATGGGAAGTCAAGGCCTGGTGTAGGCAGAGAGTGGCAGAACCTAGGGCACTTGCTTACAGAAAGATCCTGGTCTAAGGCCAGATTGGTCGATTCAAACCACAGGAGTAGGGTTTTGGTTAGCTTTGCAGGGGTTTTATCTAAGGAGCACATAAAGGAAAGGCCCCAGGAAGAGGAGAGATTTTTATCACAAGGCCATTGAGGAAAGTCACCATAGGAACTTACATTTACTTACGACTGCCCGCTGCTATCTGAGGCAGAAACTTGCATGAGGAACTAATGTCAGTTTAAGGCCTCTGCAGTCTGCCTGGCCAAACAAGATGGATGCCCAGGCAGCAATATTATGGAGTAGACTAGCTAACCTCTTGATATATGTAATTCAGCAATCCTATTTCTGGGTATGCATCCAAAGAACATGAAATCACTATCTCAAAGAAACATCTACACTCCCATGTTCACTGTAGCATTATTCACAATACCCAAAACATGGAAACAACCTAAGCTGCCACTGATGAATGAGTGGGTAAGGAAAATACCTACAATGGAATATTATTCAGCCATAAAAACAAGGAAATCCTGCTATTTGTGACACATGGATGGATACTGAGGAAATGATGCAGAAGGAAATAAGTCAGGGAGAGAAAGACAAATACTGTTTCACCTCATTTATATGTAGAACCTAAAAAAGCCAAACTCATAACAATACAGAGTAGAATGGAGGTTGCCAAAGGCTGGGTGTCAGAGAAATGGGGAGATGTTGGTCAAAGGGTATAATCTTCTAGTTTTAGATGATAAGATCTGGGGATCTAGTGCACAGCATGATTACAGTTCTCGATACTGTATTATAGACTTGAAAGTTGCTAAGAGAATATAACTTAAATGTTCTCACTATTTTAAAAAAAGGTAATTATGAGAGGTGATGGATGTATTAAGTAACTTTTTGTGGTAATCATTTTATTTATTTTGTTTTATTTTTAAATGTTTTATTTATTTTTGAGAGACAGAGAGAAAGAGAGAGAGAGAAAGAGAGTGAGAGAATGTGAATGGGGGAAGGGCAGAGAGAGACAGGGATGGAGGATCCAAAATGGGTTCCGTGCTGAGCGGACAGCCTGATGGGGGGCTCGAACTCACGAACTGTGAGATCATGACCTGAGCCAAAGTTGGATGCTTAGCCAAACTGAGCCACCCAGGTGCCCCTTTGTGGTAATCATTTTACAATGTATACATGTACCAAATAATCACACTGTACATGTTAAACTTACATAGTGTTACAGTTCGGTTCTATCTCAATAAATCTTGGTTAACAAAAATCTATTAAAAGTAGCTGATTTGTGATGAGCTACCAAGAGATCTGGGTGGAAGGGCCACTTACTATATCTTTTTATAAAAAAAAATTTTTAACATGATCATGTATGAAATTTTCCAAACAAAAAACACTACATAAACATAGTAGGCAAAATAATATTTTATATATGAGTGACGGAAAAGATGCTTTAACTCAACCAGTGACTACAATATTAAAGAAGAAAGTAGCATTTAAACATATGAGTTGAAAGATTCTACTATTGCTTACTTTAAAAATAAAGTTTAACAAAAAAAATTTTCATTAGGTCAGTGACCCTCCAAAATATTGATTCAATCATTTTTGAAAAATAAGTTTCCTTAAATACCTAAGATTTAACTTCTCCCAGTTACCAGGTGAGTCTCCAATCAGTCATGGCTTTATTAGTCTCCTCCTGACAGCAGTCCCTTAGGTTGATAATCACACTGTTTCCTGTCTCTGTAGATCCCAGATCTACCACCTACCAGGGGTCAGCCTCCAGTCACATTTGAATATAGGAGCCCTTGTCAAAGTTACTTGCTGGAGACCCATCCACTGCTTTCTTGGGTTCCCAAAGATCTTGTGGTGCTGGACTGAGTGGCTGGCTTCCATTTCGATAGGACTGAATCTGAGAAAAAGACAAGCAATGTGAGAATACCATCTAGTTGTATCATGAACTCATTATTCTTATGCAACCCAGTGTTGATGCCAATACACTCTGATATATACCATGAATAACAGGCAAAATAGTTACTTGGACCCAACAGATTCTCACTGAGCTCCCTGAATATGGGAGCCATCTATCTTCCTACTTTATTTTCTCTTTCGCAGAGAACCAATCAAGGGGACAAATGAAACACTCTGCTGTAGTTCATTACTCTTAGGCACTTCAGCCCCGTATGTGGAACAAAGTTTCCAAATTTTTTAAAGATCAGGCCAAATATAATGTTTTGTAGGTTTAAGAGACTTCTAAATGGATGTGAAGTTCAAAAAGGGAGAAATAAAAGAGGTGGAATATAGTGGCCACAAAGATATAGCAGTATATACAAAATAACACATTTTACAAAATAAAGTTCAAATGATATTGTGTTGAATCTCAATTGTTTTGAAAAATAATGAAATTGAAAATGTTTCGGAGGAAGAAAGCATAGAAACCAATAGAACTTTCTTCTCCATTGGGAAGAAACTGGGGATCTTCAGATCTGGGAGTCAAAAAGCTTCCAGTACCTTCTTCTACTAGCCCTGGCCCAATGACTTGCACTTCACAAAAAGTCAAAAGCTTTCCTTTCCCCTGAATGGTCAGAGTTACATGTTGCTCACTCATTCCCCTAGAGGTGAGACATTGTTCTCTCAGGACTGAGGCAAAAATGGTCATACCTGAAAGGAAAATCGTATTATCTTCATCCATAATGGCTATGACCACATTTTGATTTAGGCTTCTGGATTTGTGTGAAATAATGATTGTCTTCTCTTGCTTCTCTCAATATCTTTCTTAATTTGTTTCAATTCATGGGCAACAGAGAAACTATTCAGACTTGCTATCAATAATATGAATCAATTCAATAGGCTGTCTTCAAATATAATTATTGATTTGTCTTTCACAGAGGCCCTCAGTCTATCACAGATTTTTCCAAGACGGGTATGCTCATTGCTGATATTCTTTCTTGCTTCCAAAACTGTAAATCCTCTGCTGTACAAAGCTACACTCATAATCACAAACAAGATGCTTTCACTATTTTCTGCCTTATTTATGATTTTCTAAAATGATACCTACCATTCATCTAACTCTTGAACTTTCAGTTGTTTCAACATCAATTACATATTTTTATGCCTCCTAAGCTTCCAGTTTCAGAAAAAAGTGGCTAGCTACTTTCTTCCGAGTATACTTTGGACTTAGTGCTATTGTAATTCTTATATATACTGTATGTAGGTGTATATGTGTGTGTGTGTGTGTAGAGTATAGTATAGTATTTCCATACTTGCACATTGTTAATTACACCCAAATGCTAAATCATGTCTTTTGAGGAAATTACTAATATTGGTTTGAATGGAAGGGAAAGTTACAAAACAGGATTTAAATGTAACAAAAATATGAGTAAATTATAATTAATGGAAACACTCAAAATTCATGTAATTTCATAAGAAAACCATAAATCATTTTCTACTTAAGATATATCTTAAGAATGAAGTTGAAGTCCAAACCTGAAATTTTAGGTACCATTTGGTACCAAATTCTCCGACTAGAATTCATGGCTCCATTGAGTGCCTCATGATAGTAGTCCCTTAAGGTGGTAATCATTACCACCTCCAGTTTTTGTGGATCCCAGATCCACCTGGAGTCCATCTTCTATAGTGATTAAAAACAGTTCTTGACAAAATCAGTTTCTGGAGACCCATCCACTGCTTTCTTAGGGGGATCCCAAGGGACTGTTGGTGCTGACCTGGGTGGCTGATTTCAATTTTGAAAGAACTGGGTGTGGGAAGAAGAGACATGGAATGTCATCCTATAGGATGTAGCACGAATTTGGTACAATTGCATAATCAAGAGTTCACTCTATTACAGTCTAACACATCCCATGAAAACTGGGGAGATGTTAAACCTAGCCCATCCTGTTCTTATTTGATTTATTTAAAGTGAAACCATTCTGCCATTTCTACATCTTAATCTCATTCAAAACAAATTTCTACAATATATTCCCATTCAATTCTAAATTTTAAAAAACATAAAATTTAATGTTCTGAACACTTATGCCCCATGTTCTTGTGTAACAAAAAAAGCACAGCTGAGTGAAGGTCAAATGCATACTCTCGAAATAGAAGCCTACATAAAATAATTCCCTACACTATCAAATTCAAATCAAACCTCCTAAATAGCATTGTGGTAAACCTCAATTGCTTCAGAGACTGGAATAAGCCGAAAATATTTACAGACACACACAGAGGCATACTGACCAAAGTAATTTCCTTGTTCTTCAGGGCTCCCTGAGGGGAAAGAAATGGCATTCTCAGAACTGAGTTCCAAAGGGCTTCCAGCATATTCTACTGTCCTGTGACCCATTGGTTGTTTTGCACTTCACAAAACAACAGAAGCCCTGTTCTCCCCTTAATGATCACATTCACGTATCCTCCTTTCTTTCCTCCACAGTTGAAAGCCTCTGTTTCCCCAGGGCTCAGGAAAGAAATGGTTGACACCTGAACGTAAAACTGCATTGTCACCATGGATAATTCTTAAATGATTATTTTGGCCTGGATTATTTGTTTATGCTCTTTGACAATGTTAATTAATAATTGTGTTTCCTCTGCCATTTCAAATATTATTTTTTTATTTTATTTCAATTTACTCATTAGGCACACAGAAATATTCCCAGACCATCTGTCAAAAATATGGTTCAATTCAGAACACTCTTTTTTAAATTTTTAATTTTTTTCTTTTTTTAAGTGTTTATTTATTTTGAGAGGGGGCTAGGGGCAGAAGGAGAGAGAGAGGAATCCCAAGCAAGGTTCCATGCTCAGTGTGGATCCTGACGAGGGACTCAATCCCACAACCCTGGGATTATGATCTGAGTTGAAATAAGGAGTCAGTCACTCAACCAATTGAGCCACCCAGGCGCCCCCAGAACACTCTTTTAAAATAGTTATTGGTTGTATTTTTCCGGCAAGTTCATGGACTGTCAAGTATTTTGAAGAAAATTCTATTCATCCCTAATCCTTTTTTCCCTTATTTATAGATTTATAAAGACTTCACTGCAAAATAACCAATTCATAGTCAAATAATTACTTGGAAACTTTCTGCACTTTTAATCTTGTTTACGAGTTTCCAGACTGCATAACCATTACTCATTTAGTCCTTGAAAGTTTAATCTGCTTTCAAGCCAAGCACACATTTTTTAACTTCTCTGAAAGTCAGTAATTGATATTATCAGACACAGTTGTTGCCAAATCTTTCTGCTGTATACCACTATGACAGTTCTCATGTTTTTTATATTCTTTAATTTTTTATACATTAGCTTTTTGTCATTAACTGAAATCTAGAGAAAAGAATGCTTTATTCAGCTTTATAGCCTCTGTTACTAGGACAGTCTCTTAAATACAAGAGTTCAATAATATTTTAGAGAAAGTACCTATATTAGTAAAATAAAACATATAGGAACTGATTTTAAATGTAACTTGATGAAATTTATTTCTATGAATACTCCAAAATTTTTTTTGTTTTTATTTTTGCAAAGCCCATAAATGTTTAAGTTCCCTGTTTTAATTTAAGATGAATTCCAAGAATAAAATCTTATCTATTGCTAAGATTTTCCTTCCCTTTGGTAGGTGCTCTCCAATCAGATTCACAGCTTCCCTTGATCTCCTCATGAGAGCAATTTCTTCATTTGAAAATCACCATCATTTGCATTGTCTTTGTGGATCCCAGATCTCCCATCTACCAGTGTCAATCTCTCACCATGTTTGAGTACAAGAACCTTTGTCAGAGTAATTTTCTGGAGACCTATCCATTGACTTCTCAGGGGACCCCAAGAGATTCTCAGTCCTAGACTGGTAACTGGTTTGATTTTGATGGAATTGGATGTAAGCATATAAAAGATGATGCAAACAAATTTCAGTTAAAATGCAGACTTCATGTCTATACATGAAATGTAATCAATGAATGACTCTGGTCACTACATACAGTTATGACACCAAATTTGATACTCTGGAAACTGTGTCAAGAGTTGAAGAGTGAGAGATATTTTTGTTTGCAGGGGAAAGACTGAGAGATAAACTGATAGCTCTATCCAAATAGGTTTAGGGTATTTCTTTCATTGAAAGTCAGTGCGACAGAATTAGAATTAGAAGAAATGTTTTCAACATACAAATGTGAAAATTTAGGTCACCACAGAGAAAAACTTATATTTTTAATCATGAGCTCTAGCCCATAAAGACATATTATGCCTCAAAACATTGCATATTTACCTTATCTATAAATATTCAGATAGAAGCTAGTGGCTATTTCTTGGAGATAGGGAGAAAATATCACTACATTACAAAATCTGCTAAACTAGAAAAACTGTAAGTATCCATATAACTTTAAAATTTGAAGATTTTTGCAAATTCAATTTTATGTTTTATTTCAATCTTTAAATTTTAAATTGGTGTCAGTTTCTTGGAAGGTCAGTCATATTATAACTATGAAATCATTGTGTTGATTGATTTTTCATGTGAATTGACTATGTTTTTTAATATGTAATTTTTTTTAAATACAAAAAAATCCTTCGTAAATGAAGTTTTGAAAACCTTGAGATTCATAGACACTATCTTGCTATTTAAAAGTGCATTAATAGGGCACCTGGGTCGCTCAGTCGGTTAAGCAACCGACTCTTGACTTCGGCTCAGGTCATGATCTCATGGTTCGTGAGTTCAGGCCCCTGCATCGAGCCCTGTGCTGACAGTGTGGAGCCTGCTTGGGATTCTGTCTCCTTCTCTCTCTGCCCCTCACCCGTTTGCTCTCTATCTCTCTCTCAAATAAAAATAAAAACTTAAAAAAAAAGTAGATTAATAAATCTTCAAATCATTTAACAAAAAAAAAAAATTAGAGGATTCTTTGATGAGATATATTTTCAAAGCTTGGTATCTACCAAACAATACCAGATTCATTGTAAACCTTTGGTGTGAACACAGATCTGCCTCTTCACTATTTAACAGAATATAAGCCTATAATCAGTAAAGACTAAAGTTGAGAACTCATCAGTAGGCCTGTGAACTGGTTAGATATTGAGACAATTACATATTCCATGTACAAGGTTATGGATTTTAATCTTGAAATCCAACTGCCTAGTTCAATTCTTGGCTGTACTACATAAGACTTTAGTGGGGATTAAATAAATTAAGATTTGTAAAGTACTAAGAACAGTGTCTTGCACATAATAAATATCATATTAAGTAGTTTTGCTTTTTTTTTTTTTTTTTTTTTGAAATACAATTAGGAGCGCCTGGGTGGCTCAGTTGGTTGAGCATCTGACTTTGGCTCAGGTCATGATCTCAAGGCTTGTGAATTTGAGCCTCGCATGGGGCTCGATGCTGTCAGCACAGAGCCTACTTCAGATTTTCTGCATCTCTCTCTGCTTCGTCCCCACTTGTGCTCTCTCTCTCTCAAAAATAAATCTTTTAAAAAAATACAATTAAAAAATAAAACTTCCTGTTTGATACTAATAGAAAACTTGTCAGCAGAAATTTTTAATGGAAATGGGGTCAGAGCAATTTTTGGGTTCATTTAGATCATATTTCACACTATCTTTATTTCACTCTATTAATTAAGAACAGTTAAATAGGGGATCTGAGTGAAAGGCAGCTACCAACTGGATGAGCAAGATGCGTAGATGTTTCTACCTGAATCAAAGGGTTAATTCTATCAAGCAATCTGTATGGTCCCCAAAATAACTATGTTATTTCTTTACAGAAAATTATATGGATTAGGTTTTTAAAGACTGAATCACAGAAACTATTAAAACTCCTCAAATTAATTAGAATCTCCACACTTTACCATTCACTGGGCCAAAAATAAATTCTTTCCTCTTAAAACTGCAGTTAGCATCTATCTAGTAGAGACAAACTGTTGGAAGAAAATATACTTAATGTCATAATCAACAGCAACACATTTTAAAATATTTTAACTATAATTTTTAAAGGTGGTTTATGACTCATTATTTATGCTTATTGTAGAAAATTGGAAAATATAGGAAAAGTATAAAGAAGAAGTAAAAATTTCGACCTAATGCTACTCCTCAGAAAAAATAAACTTTAACATTCAGTGGATTTTTATGTAACTTTTTTCCTATGCTTATTTTTATGATTTCACTTGAAATCATACTATGTGCCCAATTTTTCATATGGCCTTTTTAATCTGAAACTATAACTATCTGGTTATTAATAATAATGATAAAAATTTCATAACTATTTAACTATTGCAGTTTATTCTATGAAGCACTATAATTTATTTATCATTTTCCTTAATGTAGTATTTAGATGGTCTTTTTTTTTTTTCTTTTTAAAATACTGCTGCAGAAAAATTATAACATGTGGAGAAAAGCTTCTACCTGTATTTTGGATCCTTTCCCTACAGCCGATCCCCAAAACTAGAATATTTAAGGCTTGTGATGTTCATTACAAATTTTAGTTGTGACTCAGTTAAAGAGATTTCCTGTCATATGATTAATATTTCATGTGATCTAACTAATAATTAGAACCTTAAAATACAGCTAATAGTTTTTATTATGTGATTTCTGCTTTGACATGTGAATTCTGTCTTCTTTATACTTAAGGAATCAGCTTCCCAGGTTGGAAGGAGATATGTTCACAAGTCTAATCAGACTTAATATCTGTTATTAAATTATTTAGAGGAATCAGATTTAATATTTCCACAAATTTCTATTAATTATCCAAAGAAACCTAAAAGAGGAAGACTAAATCATGGCAGGATATGAAGAGAGAAAGTGGAATGGATGATTTGGGCTCCCAATGTCTTCATTTAAATATATTTGGATAGATTATGATACTGATAAGAAAGTCAATAATAATAAAGATAACGGGGAGGATAAACAGCATCATCTTTACCCTGACATTCATAATCAACAAAGCATTTCCTAAAAGAGCACTGTGCTCTCTTAACTGCAGTAACCAGCTTGGGCTCTGATTATATGAATAATTATATGCATGATTGCACGTACTTTGGACTTTAAATGGTATTTATGGAAGATTTCATAGTCAACAAAAATGGGAAATGAGAAGAGTAATAAATTTTGATCATAAAAATGCAACAATCTGGCTTCTGTTAAATCAGTGTGAAATAAGAGGATTTGCTGATGAGATGGTGACAGCTGTCACCATCCATTGCTAAGTGACCAATAAAAGCTTTAGAAATGTGCTTCATTCTCATCACAGATCCTTCCTCTGAAAGAAGAGCAAGACCTTGATGTAAAATCTACTGGTGAGACAACTACTCAACGATTTTCATTAGTTTCTATTTAAATTAGCAGAAGTGTGGACATCTCTAACGTGGTCAAACCTACAATCTGTTTGGAGCAGAAATCAAAACTTCTGACCAGAAGTTTAAAAAAAGGTAAAGGGAAAAACAAATTCCTTAAGAATTCAACAAATTGAGGAGGGAATTAAAATATTTATGAAACATGATTCATTTTAAAAATGAGAAGTACAGATGTTGTGTGAGGGTACAAACTTGGAATGAGTATTTACAAGCCCTAGAGGTCTAAGGCACAGTATAGTGAATGTGGACAATATTGTATTATAATCATCAAACTTGCTAAGAGACTGGTACTTAAGTACTCCAACCACTAAAAAAGATAATATGCAACATAATTGAGGTGCTAACTGCATTAACTTGTGCCTTAAATTACACAATATGTCAAATATATTTGTATAAAGTGGCATTTTTGAAAAAAGAAAAGAAAATGAAGAGTAATAATTCCATTAGTAGAGGAAGAAAGCAAGCGGTAGAGGGAGAAAGAATATAGAAGTGGTGTAAGGAAGATTCTTTGCCAGCCCCCTATCCAAGAGGATAAGATTCAAACCCCATCCTTTGGAAATGAATTTTGCCGCTGACTTGAAAATGTTGCTTAACGAATTCCTAAAATTGCAAGTGAAAACAACACTTCTATGTGAAACATACTGTGGTAAAGTCTTTTTGACAACAGCTAACATTTGAATCACAAGTAATGTCAAGCTGCTCTATAAACTTTACATGTTGTCAAAGGTAAACACAAGAAGATTGCAACAGATATATGTTTTCGAACTAAAATTACGGTTCTAAATAGCGTTTTTTTTCCTGATCTCGACGTAAATGCGAAGGAAATTTCCATATTTCAAACTCCATTTAATCATGCAATTGAGGAGTGTCCACCTTTACTTCAACTGGAAGTGATTAATGCAGTGATATGCTGAAAGGCAAAAGATGCCATCCAAATGATGAGTGTGCTCAACTAAAATCATATGCTTGTGAGTTAATACCTGTATTTGGTGTATCTATGTGAAAAGTAAATTCTCAAAATTGAAATATATAAAATTTTAAAACACACTAGCCTTAACCGATGAACATTCACAATTAACTTTGATGAGAATATTGACCTTGAACCCCAAATAAGCAAAAGGTTATCTCCCTTGTTCCAGAATTCCATTCTTCTCCTAAGTAGCATACACTATCAAAATATTTTAATCCATTGTTATTATATTATCTTTTGAATTTCATTAATAAAAAATTGTGGAAATTTATTTTTTCTTTTTATATGAATATTTACATAATATCCTTGATTTTTATTCTTATTCACCCTTCATATCCTGAAATAGGTACTATCTGGACCTTCCCAAAAGTTTGTCAATCCCTAATATAAATTATAGTCATACTGTCATTATAGTGTAATTCTCTTATCAAGTATACGCATTGGGGTGCCTGGCTGGTTCAGCCAGTAGAGCATATGACTCTTGATCTCAGGGTTTTGAGTTCAAGCCCCATGTTGGGTGTGGAGCCTAGTTAAAAAAAAAAAAGTATGTGCATTGATTCTAGTATTAAACATGAACATATTGCTAATCTAGTCATTGTCAAGAGATTGATAATTTCTAGTGATTATCCTTCTATGTTCCTTGTATTTCTAGGAATATTTTATGCAGAGACCAGGAGTTATACCTATAGCTATTTAAACCTTATTTAGTAAATATTTGCTATTTTATTATTTTATTTTTATTTTTTAAGAGTATACAACTCTTGCGGCGCCTGGGTGGCGCAGTCGGTTAAGCGTCCGACTTCAGCCAGGTCACGATCTCGTGGTCCGTGAGTTCGAGCCCCGCGTCAGGCTCTGGGCTGATGGCTCGGAGCCTGGAGCCTGTTTCCGATTCTGTGTCTCCCTCTCTCTCTGCCCCTCCCCCGTTCATGCTCTGTCTCTCTCTGTCCCAAAAATAAATAAAAAACGTTGAAAAAAAAAAATTAAAAAAAAAAAAAAAGAGTATACAACTCTTTTAATGTTTATTTATTTTTGAGAGAAAGAGATAGAGTGCAAGCAGGGGAGAGAGAGTGGGAGACCAGAATCTGAAACAGGCTCCAGGTTCTAAACTGTCAGCACAGAGCCCAACGTGGGGCTTGAACTCTGGAACCACGAGACCTCAGTCTGAGCTTAGGTTGGATGCTTAACTGACTGAGCCACCCAGGTGCCACAATATTTATTATTTTAAATAATGATATAATTAAATTATTTTTCCTGCCAAACAATATGTACAAATTTTTACATTAAAAATGAAGGCATGGGGTGCCTGGGTGGCTCAGTCAGTTAAGTGTCCGACTTCAGCTTGGGTCATGATCTCACAGTTCGTGAGTTCGAGCCCCTCGTCAGACTCTGTGCCAACAGCTCAAAGCCTGGAGTCTGCTTCGGATTCTGTGTCTCCCTCTCTCTCTGCCCCTCCCCTGCTTGCACTCTATCTCTCTCTCAAAAAATAAATAAACATTAAAAAACATTTTTTAAATAAAAAAAAGAAATGAAGGCATAACATTGATACAGGATAGAATGGAGATGCAGTAGCCTAAACAACTAGAACAGTAGAGAATAGAATAAAATATACTTGAAAAAATTTTGCAAGTTTTAAATAAAAATAAATGGAAGTTATATTTTGATGTGACAAAGCAAAACCAAAAATCTATCTTTTGTGTTAAGAAAAATAAAGTTTATAATACTAAGACACATTTTCAGCAAATACATAGTGAAGCTGACAAGTTACTTCCTCTCAAAAGTTAAAAAGAATTGATAAAATTTGTCTGCTAGAACTAGAATTAAATGTGAAAAGGTTTTAAAAAATAATTTTAAAAGAATCCAAGCTTTTAACTTTAGCCAACTATAAAATAGCTCTTTTTTTTTTAAGTTTATTTATTTATTTATTTCTGAGAGAGACAGAGTATGAGCGAGGGAGGGGCAGAGAGAGAGAGACACAGAATCTAAAGCAGGTTCCACGTTCCAAGCTGTCAGCACAGAGTGCACTGCGACTCGAACCTATGAATCAGGAAATCATGACCTGAGCCAAAGTCAGACATCTAATGGACTGAGCCACCCAGGCGCCCCTAAAATAGCTTGGTTCTTACACACACACAAAATAATTTTTAGATGAAGAAATTGGAAAATATGTTATTTCAATTATGAAAACTTTGTTAGAAAATTATGAGAAAAAGACTTTAAAAAAGATATTTGACAAAAAGTTGAAGATTTCAATTAAGCCAAACAATTGCCCATGGAATGCAAGACCTCTATAACACCAAAGATCAACTGATTCAAACTTTGAAAAGCTGCAGGAACTTGTCTTTAGCTTCTTATCTGTAGGTGAGCCATGTGATGTAAAAAGCACTGCCAAATTAACATTCGATGTGTATTTCTCAAAGGACATCCATATTTATGAAGAAAGGTGGTCAATTTATGGCTTAAATGGAACTCATAGCAGAGATTTTTTTTAAGTTTATTGATTTATTTTGAGAGAGAGAGAGAGAGAGAGAGGGAGAGCAATTGGGGGGGAGGCAGAGAGACAGGGAGAGAGAGAAAAGCCCAAGTAGGTTCCATGCTGTCAAAGTGGAGCCCAACGCGGGACTTGATCTCAGGAACCGTAAGATCATGACCTGAGCCGAAACCAAGATTTGGATGCTTAACTGACTGAGCCACCCGGCAGCCCCAAGATATTTTTAATTTCATATGTCTGCCAAAGAATTTTTGATATGAAATATTAGTTTCTATCATAACAGAGGATGCTCCAACTCTGTTAAGCCAAAAGTCTTGATTTATTGAAATTTTAAGACAAGAAACATGTTTCCCTTCCTGCTTTGTTTCTACCTGTGATGCATACTGAAAACATATATGCCCCAGTTTTCTGAAGCAAACTATGAAAATTGCCATAGATGCATTTAACATTATTCAGGGAATATGTGCAAATGCTATGAGCCATCAAATTGTTTTGGAATTACTGAAAGAAATAGAAGACAATGAATTTAATCATCTTGTGTTCTTCACCAGTGTTTGTTGGTTAAATTGTGGAAGAGTTGTACAAGGATTAACTGCACTGTTAATTCCAATTCAATGTTTTTCTTGAAAGAAAAGGAATGCTTGGCAAATATTCAAAATCCAAACATAAAACTTGGAAGTCTGATCTATGTTTTTTACTGCTATATCACATTGCCTATGAATGAGCTAGATTTGAAGTTACAAGAAAGAAAAAGCTTGTCTGTGAACTAGCTAGACAAGTACAAGAACATATGTTGAAATTGAGTCTTTGCATAATGTAAATCAATAATAATGATTTTATATACTATTTAACATAAATCAATAAGAAGAAGCTTTAAACTATGATTCAGAACACTATGAAAATTAACTATAAAAATTACAAGAAATATTTGAAGGATACCTTGTGGATATTTGTAAATTAAGAGTTGATTTTCAATTTATTCAGTATTTCTTTCAATTCAATGTTAGTAATAGTGGGTTAACAGAGGAGTTAGTGAATTTACTTCTTTTGGATGCAAGTAGTTTTTAAACCGATATGTTTTTCTTTAAAGTTATATCAATTTTGGGGGCACCCAGGTGGCTCAGTCAGTTAAGATTCTGACTTCGGCTTAGGTCATGATCTCATGGTTCATGAGTTTGAGCCCCGCATCGGGCTCTGTGAGGACAGCTCAGAGCCTGGAGCCTGCTTTGGATTCTGTGTCTCCCTCTCTCTGCCCTTCCCCTGCTCATGCTCTGTCTGTCTCTCTCTCTCTCTCTCTCAAAAATAAATAAACATTAAAAAAATTAAAATAAATAAATAAGTATTAAAAAAATTATCAAATTTTTTAAAAGATGAACAAGTGTTTTCAATATAAAAGCACATGATAAACGAACAATTCTTGGCACTGGATTCAGTTATTGGAGAATTGTTAAGTTTGGAACTTGGATATGTGAAACTATGTTTTTCTTTGGTTGTTAAATTCAACCTTCTTATTTTTATTTATTTATTTCTAATTTTATTTATTTATTTATTTATTTATTTATTTATTTATTTATTTATATTTGAGCCAAAATCAAGAGTTGGTTGCCCAACCAACTGAGCCACCCAGGCACCCCAAAACGCAGACTCTTAACTATAGAGAACAAATTAATGGTTACCAGAGTGGGGGGGTGATGGGGCGGTGGGTTAAATAGGTGATAGGGTTTGTTATGATGAGCACAGGGTGATGTATGGAATTGTTGAATCATTATATTGTACACCTGAAGCTAATAGAACACTATGTTAACTATACTGGAATTAAAGAAAAAAGAATAAGAGGGATAAGGAGTCATTTGTACCATTTTCAACAATGAGGAGAAGATTTTTAATAATATTATTGCAAAGTAACTGAATGCGTTTTCCCATAGAACCACATATACTGCTTATTAGCTTATTTTCTTATAGAAATAAAACAGTGGACAATAATGAAACTTCAGCACTTGGTTAAAATGTTTCTCTAGAAGAAACAGCCTTAAAAAAAAAGTGTAAACCCTAATTCCTCACTGTGGACTCTTTGTGATCACCTCATTTATTTTCCTAATGAATAATTTGTTTCTTTCAGTTGTGTTACAGTCTCTACCCTAAAGTCTAGAAGAACACAGACATTCCCAGGTCAAGAATGAAAGAAACAGGTGACCATCACCATGCCCACTGGCCCAGAATTTTTTAACTCTGTAGAATTTAGTCACCAGGTGGTGCATTGTTAGACACTCCTTGACCCCTCTCCCTCTGGATTTGGACAGGGACGACTTGGTGAGTATATTTTTGTATTTTCTTTTCTTCCACAAATTTGGGGGCATGCAGGGGAATTCATCCCTCCTCGGTTTTTGTTGTGTATCTTTTTTCTATTTGTCCTTCTATTCCTATTCAGTCTATTCTCCAGGCTCCTCTTCATCTGCCCTCCTTTTAGATGTCAAGATTCCAAATTTCCTTGCACAGCTAGCTTGTCTTTTCATTGTGTTCCCACTCAACAATTTCCCTGGGCAATTTCATACCTTTTCATGGTTCCGCCCACCACCCCTCACCATGGATTCTGACTCTATTGAGGATTCAGACCTATCGTAACAACAAAACTAAATTTCTTACCTAACCATCGTCTCCTCTTAAATTTCCACAGTCACCCAATCCTCAATGTTTAAAACTGAATTCATAATTTTCACCACAGATTTAATCTTCCTCCTTGTTTCCTGCAGGGCAGAAATTTGAGATTTATCCCATTCCCATTCCTCCCTCTTTTCTCCACCTGGGATGTCTAGCGTCCATGTTGAACTTTCTAAGAATACATCGCCTCCTCTTATGATTTCCAATTTTAATCATTGGATTAAATTTAGGGGCAGCTAAATTAAATTAAATAAATGTGCTGAGCACATTATCTGGCCTACTTTGACCCTCACAACAACCCTACAAAATAGACGTATTATTCACAAGATGTTAATAAACTTGACAAAGGACATAAAGCTAGTAGGTTGAGGAACCTCCATTTGAATCCACATGAGTTTTATTTCTCACTTCCATTAGCTCTTTTTTGTAAAGGAAGAAAAAGTGACTTTCAAAGTAACCAGTTGCTAGATTCAGTTAACTGATTGTCTTCAAAACAGTTTATGTGTTGTGTGGAGCCAGCCATAAACTAATGGAGAGCCGAGCTGCTCCAGAGAACTGTTAATGCTATCGTGGGAACCACGTATGCGATTTCAAACTTTCTCCTAGCCATGTTAAGAAGTGAAAAAGAAACAGGTGACAGTAATTTTAAGAACGTATCTTATTTAACCCAACGTGTCACCGTTTTATCATTTCAACACTTATCCAGTACAAAAATTACCAAGATGTTTCACATTCACATCAAACACAAACACCTAGTGCTTGAAATCTCTTGTGTATTTTACATTTACAGCCCACCTCAGCCAGGATGCTAACTTTTCCATTTACTTGCTCTGTATGTAGATTCCATAAAATATATAGCTCAAAACTAGTTTAATGGGGCACCTGGGTGGCTCAGTCGGTTAAGCGTTTTGACTCTTTGTTTGAGCTCAGGTCATGATTTCTCAGTGGGTGGGATCGAGCCCTGGGTCAGGCTCTGCACTGACAGCATAGAGTCCGCTTGGGAGCTCTCTCTTTCCCTCTCTCTCCCCTCCCTGCTCGTGCTCACTCTCACCCTCTCATTCTTTCAAAATAAACAAATAAACTAAAAAAAAAAAAAAAAAAAAGAGTCTGTGTTTTGGTTTGTCTCTGTTTTTCTTTGTTCATTTGTTGCCCAAATTCCACATTTGAGTGAAATCATATGGTATGTGTCTTTCTCTGGCTGATAAACTCCTACTCTGCCATTTTCCCCAGAAGTCTATTCCTCTGATTCTTTAACACATCTCTGTCTTTTGCTTCTTTTTTTTTTTTTTTAATTTTTTTTTTAACGTTTATTTATTTTTGGGACAGAGAGAGACAGAGCATGAACAGGGGAGGGGCAGAGAGAGAGGGAGACACAGAATCAGAAGCAGGCTCCAGGCTCTGAGCCATCAGCCCAGAGCCCGACGCGGGGCTCGAACCCACGGACAGCGAGATCATGACCTGAGCCGAAGTCAGATGCTTAACCGACTGAGCCACCCAGGCGCCCGTCTTTTGCTTTTTGATGTGTTCCATCAATATTTTTTCAACAAATGCCATCTTAGTTCAAACCTTTATCACCTCATGTGGTTACAAACAGCAGCTTTTGAATTGGTTTGCTAACGTCCTCTAACGTCAGCTTCATTTGTACACAGCTACCTGTATCACTTTTCAAAAATGTAATTAGATTAAATAATCAAAGCAAAATGTATCATTTATAATATGGCTGCTAATTTGCTGAATTCCAGTTATCATAATGTCATTTCTTAAAATAAAGAAATATAGTATGGACATTTGGAAAACCTGAATTGAAGTCCCTGTGATTTATATATGACCTTGAAGAAATTGCTTAACTTCTGGGCTTTAGTTCCCTCATTTGTAACATAAATTGGTATATATGATCTCTGAAACTTCTCAATTCTGGTTTTGAACAAAGTTTTACTAGTCTGCAGGCATTCAGGTCTTTGCATTGTACTCCACATTGTATTTCCTGAGACGTTTTCTCACTCATCAATGATTAAGGAACATTAATCAGTGACAGGCATTATGTTAGACTCTACGTATAGCTAAATTCTCTGCCCAGAGAAACAGGACAGAGCCATCTACCTAAATATTTGTACTACATCAGTACATAATCAAGGCCATACTAGGGGATTTATATACAGCACAATGGAAGGGGGAATGATAAGAAACAAAATCTAACTCTGCCTAGGGAAGCTAAATAAAGAGGATAGGAAACCTTAAGAGAAAATTACAGATATAAGAAGAAAAAAAGAAATGAAAAGCAAAGAGGTCATTGATAACCATAGAATGGAAAAATTCAATGAAGTATTAAATAGAAATCTTACTAAAGTAGGTTGAAAATTAAATATAAACTATTAGGGGCACCTTGGTGGCTCAGTCTGTTGAATGTCCAACTTCAGCTCAGGTCATGATCTAATGGTTTGTGAATTCCAGCCCTGTATCGGGTTTACTGTTGTCAGCACAGAGCCTGCTTCAGGTCCTCTGTCCCCCTTTCTCTCCTTCTGCCCCTCCCCCCATTCACACACTCTCTCGAAAATGAATAAACATTTATAAAAAACCTATAAACTACTAGTTAATGCATTGAGTTAAGTCGATATGCTTATCTCTCTTCCTTCTTCATACTTTTGAAAAAAAAAAAAAAAAAGGGTACAAACCTCCACAGAAAAACAATAAGGAGAACACAGCTGATCAGACAAATCAACAACATTGGGAAGGTCAAAAGATACAAACTTCCACCTATAAAATAAATAATTGTGGGGATATAACGTACAGCATGGTGGCCATAGCTAGTAATACTGTAGTGAATATTTGAAAGTTGTTAAGAGAGTAGACCTTAAAAGTTCTCATCACAAGAAAAAAAATTTATAACTATGTTAACTAGACTTATTCTGGTAATCATTTCATAATATATACAAATATTGAATCATTATGTTGTACACCTGAAAGTAATATAATATTATGTGACAATTATACTCCAATAAAAAAAGCGAGCAAGGGAACTTACATATGAGACTTGTCCTGGTGGCTGCAAGACAAGTAGCTCTTTACGTTTGCCTACCAGAATCTTGAAAGTTTATACAAAGGCCTTAATGTGTTCAGTCACATAACCAGTCCACATGGTCTCAACAATACATTACTCTCTCAAGGCTGTGTCCTTGAAATGGCTGCTAGGATAGGGATAGTAGGTAGAATGTACATTCCAAGGACAGGGGAAGGAGTAGGGAGACTTCAGTTGCCTGAAGTCAGTGGGCAGTCATGTCCTCTTGGTGACTTCCTCTAACAAGTGTTTTCGAAAAAAATTACACCTTTTTTTTTTTTAATTTTTTTTTTTTAACGTTTATTTATTTTAGAGACAGAGAGAGACAGAGCATGAACGGGGGAGGGGCAGAGAGAGAGGGAGACACAGAATCGGAAGCAGGCTCCAGGCTCTGAGCCATCAGCCCAGAGCCAGACACGGGGCTCGAACTCACGGACCGTGAGATCGTGACCTGAGCCAAAGTCGGATGCTTAACTGACTGAACCACCCAGGCGCCCCAAAAATTACACCTTTAGATCCTATGATATGTTTAAATACATTGGGACACACTTTGATTTCTTTTTTGTTTTTAATGTTTATTTACTTTTGAGAGAGAGAGAGACAGACAGAGTGTGAGTGGAAGAGGAGCAGAGAGAGAGGGAGACACAGAATCCGAAGCAGGCTCCAGGTTCTGAGCTATCAGCGCAGAGCCCAATGCGGGGCTTGAACACAAGAACTGTGAGATCATGACCTGAGTGGAAGTCAGATGCTTAACCAACTGAGCCACCCAGGTGCCCCGAGACAGAGTTTGATTTCTGTGGGGAAATGTGGGGATCAACCACGACAGGTAATTTTTAACTACAAGGAAAGAAAAAATTTGTCCAAGAAATGTAATCATAGAGTATATGGCTCAGTTAGGAATAATGTTAATGTATGTATAATAATGTAACTACTTGAATACTAACAACCAAAGAATTTTAAATAATTATACTTGATGGATGGGGGTCAGAAAATTTTATGAGTAGGTAGGAGGGAGGGATATGTGAATTCTCCTCCTCCATGGTAGGAAGTGAATAGGTAACATCCTAAACTTAAAAGTTTAGATACAGCAGTATTAGCATGTTATTTAGAAATACAGAGATGTCACCAGAAGAAAAAGCTGATTTCTGGAAAGCAGAAATTGGGGGGAAGAGAGGAACAGCAGGGGATTTCTGCTTTCCAATATACATTTTATGGAACAATTACATTTTAAAACTAAATAAATGTTTTATTTTGATTAAAAAGTTAAAATTAACTTACAAAAATAAACATTGACTAAGAGTAAATGGAGAATTTCTGCTGAAATAAGTTTGCATATTCCCAGTAATCTTCCAGATTCCAAGAAAGTATAGAAAATAAAAAATTAGGGGCGCCTGGGTGGCTCAGTAAGTTAAGCATCCAACTTCAGCTCAGGCCACGATCTCACAGTTCAAGGGTTCGAGCCCCGCATCAGGTGCTGTGCTGACAGTTCAGAGCCTGGAGCCTGCTTCGGATTCTGTGTCTCCCTCTCTCTCTGCCCCTGCCCCGCTCACACTCGGTCTCTCTCTCAAAAATAAATAAATATTTTTAAAAAATTTTAAAAAGAAAAGAAAAATTAAACAACAGTTTTAAAAAGAGCTAAAGAACAAATGACAATCATAAAAAACTGGTAATTGCAAATACGGTTCCAGGACCTAGAGAGATAAATTTGAGAGTCAGCTTTATATAAGTGGTAATTTAATCCACTAAGTTGAACAAACTCATTTTAGGCTGAATAATGAATGAGAGGAAAATGAGCCTTTCTGCTAGAAACAGACTCAAGATCCAAAAACTCAAATACTAGGCTAGGGGTGGCATGAAAGGGGAGGTGTGAAGTCCCTAGTGCCTCGCATCTGGTGAGAAACTAGAACCATGAAAAGGGTCACCAAGAGGGGACCTTCTCACTTTCGAAAGAATGCCTGAAAAGAATCATGGCACCTGCTGGGGAAAGTGGCCTGTGTCAAGTCTTGCTCAGAGAGGGAAGAGAGAAAGTGTCAGCCTCCATACTGGACCAGGGCACATTGGCCATTTTTGTTTGTTTGTTTGTTTGTTTTAGTAGGCTTCACTCCAATGGGGAGCTGGACTCAGGGCTTGAACTCATGACCCTGAAATGAAGAACTGAGCTGAGATCAAGAGTCAGACGCTTAACTGACTGAGCTACCCAGGAGGTTCGAAAATTTTTTTCTTTTCTTTTTTCAAGTAAGCTCTACACACTCAGAGTGGGGTTTGAACTCACAACCCCAAGATCAAGAGTCACATGCTTTATCAGCTAAGCCAGCTAGGTGCCCATGTGTAAGATGTGCAATATCTCTACAGAGCATTAAACATAGGCTACCAATTCAGGACCTGGGACTGAACTGAGAAGCCCAGTCAGTGATGTGTATATAACCTTAAAATTATCAGAGATATGGTAAAATTAAACAGTGTATTGAATCACTGACCCAGAATGCCAGGGAGATAAGAAGATGCTGAATCAAGTAGCTTTGGGCCATGAGGGACTGACTGACTGTCCCCATGAGGGACACTTTGTTAGGGGTAAATAACGCAAGCTCCACAGCTCCATTGCCATGATTCAAATCTTGAGTCTGCCCTTTACTGACTATGTGACTTTGGGCCAGTTTTGCTACCTGCCCAAGTCTCAGTTTGCTTAGTTTTCTAAATAAAAATAGCATCTACTTCATAGGATTTTTGTAAACCATCCTTAGAAAAGAGTAGGCAGTCAAATGACATATCTGATAAAAGTTTAGTATCCAAAATATATAAAGAACTTATCAGCTCAACACCAGAAAAAAACAAATAATCCAATTAAATGGGCCAAAGATGTGAACAGACATTTCTCTAAAGAAGACATATAGGTGACCAACAGACACATGAAAAGATGCTCGATGTCACTCATCATCAGGGAAATACAAGTCTAAACCACAATGAGATATCACCAGACACGTGTCAGAATGGCTAAAATCAAGAAGACAAGAAAGAAGTGTTGGCGAGGATGTGGGGAAAAAGGAACACTCGTGTGCTACTGGTAGGACTGCAAACTGATACAGCCACTCTGGAAAACAGTGTAGAAGTTCCTCAAAGAACTAAAAGTAGACTTACCATATGATACAGGGTCGCCTGGGTGGCTCAGATGGATGAGTGTCCAACACCTGATTTCGGCTCAAGCCATGATCTCGCGGTTTGTGGGTTCGAGCCCCACATCAGGCTCTGTGTTGACAGTGCAGAGCCTGCTTAGGATCCTCTCTCTCTCCTTCTCTTTCTAAAATAAATAAATAAACTTTATTAAAGAAATATTACCATATGATCCAGTTATTCCAGTACTGGACATTTACCCAAAGAATGCAAAAACACTAATTTGAAAAGATATGTGCAGCCCATGTTTATTGCAGCATTATAGCCAAATTATGGAGCAGCCAAGTGTCCATCAATAGATGAATGGATAAAGAAGACATGGTGTGTGTGTGTGTGTGTGTGTGTGTGTGTGTGTGTGTGTAATGGAATATTACTTAGTCATAAAAAGGAATGAAATCTTGCCATTTGTAATAATATGAATAAATCTAGAGGGTATAATGATATGTGAAAAGTCAGTCAGAGAAAGACAAATACCATGTGATTTCACTCATATGTGGAGTTTAAGAAACAATACAAACAGGGGCGCCTGTGTGGCTCAGTCTGTTAAGTTGGCTTAGGACATGATCTCACGGTTCATGGGTTCAAGCCCTGTGTCAGGTTCTGTGCTGACAGCTCAGAGCCTGGAGCCTGCTTTGGATTCTGTGTCTCCCTCTCTCTCTGCTCCTCCCCTGCTCATGCTCTGTCTCTCTCAAAAATAAAATAAACATAAGAAAACCAAAGTGGGAGGCATCACAATCCCAGACTGTAGCTTCTACTACAAAGCTGTAATCATCAAGACAGTATGGTATTGGCACAAAAATGACACATAGACCAATGGAACAGAATAGAGAACCCAGCATTGGACCCATAAATGTATGGCCAACTAATCTTTGACAAAGCAGGAAAGAGTATCCAATGGAAAAAAAGTCTCTTTAGCAAATAGTGGTGGGAGAACTGGACAGCAACATGCAGAAAAATGAAACTAGACCGCTTTCTTACACCATTCACAAAAATAAACTCAAAACAGATGAAAGACCTAAATGTGAGACAGGAAACTATCAAAACCCTAGAAGAGGAAGCAGGCAACAACCTCTTTGACCTCAGCCGCAGCAATTTCTTGCTTGACACACCTCCCAAGGCAAGGGAATTAAAAGCAAAAGTGAACTACTGGGACCTCATCAAGATAAAAAGCTTCTGCACTGCAAAGGAAACAATCAACAAAACTAAAAAGCAACATGGAATGGGAAAAGATATTTGCAAGTGACATATTGGATAAAGGGTTAGTATCCAAAATCTATAAAGAATCAACACCCGAAAAACAAATAATCCAGTGAAGAAATGGGCAGAAGACATGAATAGAAAATTTTCCAAAGAAGACATCCAGATGGCCAACAGACACATGAAAAGATGCTCAACATTACTCATCATTAGGGAAATACAAATCAAAACCACACTGAGATACCACCTCACACAGGTCAGAGTGGCTAAAACTAACAACTCAGGAAAACAGATGCTGGTGAGGATGTGGAGAAACGGGAACCCTCTAGCACTGTTGGTAGGAATTCGAACTTGTGCAGCAGTTCTGGAAAACAGTGTGAGGTTCCTCAAAAAATTAAAACTAGAACTACCCTATGACCCAGTAATAGCACTACTAGGAATTTATCCAAAGGATACAGGAGTGCTGATTCATAGGAGCATATGTACCCCAATGTTTATAGCAGCGCTTTCAACAATAGCCAAATTATGGAAAAAGCCTAAATGTCCATCAACTGATGAATGGATAAAGATGTGGTTTATATATACAATGGAATACTACTTGGCAATGAGAAAGAATGAAATCATGCCATTTGCAGCAATGTGGATGGACTGGAAGGTATTATGCTAATTAAATAAGTCAGTCAGAGAAAGACAGATATCATATGTTTTCACTCATATGTGGATCTTAAGAAACTTATCAGAAGACCATGGGGGAAGGTAAGGGTAAAAAAAATAGTTACAAACAGAGAGGGAGGGAGGCAAACCATAAGAGACTCTTAAATACAGAGAACAAACTGAGGGCTGATGGGGGGGGGGGGGTGTGGAGAGGGGAAAATGGGTGATGGGCATTGAGGAGAGCACTTGCTGGGATGAGCACCGGGTGTTGTATGTAAGTGATGAACCACAGGAATCCACCCCCAAAACCAAGAGCACACTTCACACACTGTATGCTAGCCAATTTGACAACAAATTATATTTAAAAAAATAAATAAACATGAAATTTTTTTTTAAAAAAGAAACAATAGAAACAAAGAAAAAAAAAGAGACAAACCAAAAAACAAACTGTTAACTATAGAGAACAAACTGATGGTTACTAGAAGGGAGATGGGGAGGGGAGGTGAAATAGGTAATGGGGGTTAAGAAAGGCACTTGTGATGAGCATCATGTGTTGTATGGAAGTGTTGAATCACTATATTGTACACCTGAAACTAATTTTGCACTGTATGTTAACTACATTGAAATTAAAATTTAAAAATCTTTTATTATACTTTCTTTGGATTAATTCCATTTTTCCTAATATTTTAAGTTGAATACTTAGCTCATTAATTGTCACTCTTTTTTTCTCATGAAGAAACTTATGTATAAATATTTCAGCCTATAAATTTTCCTCTAAGTAGTACTTTGGATGCATTTCAGCTATGCTTTGTTCTCTATACGGTACAACTATCTTTATAAAGGGTAAAATGGAACAGGCCGCTTTCTAGATTAAAATCTTTTATTGATTTTCAATTACACTTACAAGAAAACCCCCAATCTTTTTGGAGCTAGTGTGCCACCCTCTCCAGCCTCATCCTGTCCCACTCTCTTCCTCCTTCATGGCGGCTTAGCCACACCAGCTTCCACTCTTTCTTAGATGTGCCACATTCTTTCCCCTTAAGTCTCATTTCTGTTCTTTAGCACTAGGCTTAACTGCTATATCCATGAGAAGTCCCTAACCACTCTAAGTTAGCTCCCTAAGTCCACAGGGAAATAGTCTTTATCACATCCCTTATCTCCTTCATAACATTTATCACAATTGTATATATTTATGTTTAGTAACGTGGTTTTTTTCTGTCTTTCCAACTAAATTGTAACTTGCATGAGGAAATAGCTAGCAAACAGACTGAAATTAATGGAGTAATAATAGTAACATTAATTGCATAGAATTTCAACACTATAACAAGGCATGTGAATACTGAGATTAAATACATACTTTTTCTTAAATTATTGAAGACTGTTCAAGTTATCTAAATCTGTTATAATAGAGATAACATATATAGTAGAGATAACATATATAATAGAGATAAAAATGGATTTTTTGCCCCAAGAATATTTTTTTTTCTGAAAGATTAAATTCTGCTATCATTGTCTGGGATTCCACTTGCCACCATCATCGGATGAGGCACCAACCAGAACCATAGATCCTTCTTATCCTTCTTTCTAGTCAGAGCACCAAACTGTTGGTTGGTGATGGCCATAGAGTCCACAGTGGAGGCCACATGCAAATCCACCAACCTCCACAGACCCACTTCCTGCTGTGTTCAGTCAAGCCCTTGTTATAGTCAAGAAAGGACCACTGACAGCTTTCTCAGGCTTGGAGACTTTTTTTCCAGATATTACAAGATATATAAAGGTAGCCATAAGCTAAGATATGCAATATCATGTGATTATTTCACACCATGGAATTATCTCTAACTTTTGTACTTTTGCCTTGTCTATAGATGATACTTTTGAGGATTTATTTAAAGGTCAAGTGTTGATGGCTCATATATATTAAAGGAATTTATTAAGTAGCAAAAGTCCTTGAGACACAGAGAGAATACTTAAAACTTGAATCAAAATCTCTGAAAGAACTAGAAAAAGATGATAGACTGTGTAAAAACTATCGTTGAAATATTAAAAATAACAGAGGAAGAAAAGAAAATAGAAAAGAAATTTGCCATATTCTATTCAATGAACAAAGTACTAAGGAACAAAAAAAAATACATGAAATACACAATTTAAGCGATGATGTTTTAACTTTTGAATAAAGTAATTTTTATTTTTAGTAAAATGTGAAAAACCGTATGTTATTACCATGATCACTTAAAGTTATTGACATATTTTATATTATTTTCCAAGATTTGATACAATCAATCAATATATATTTTATTTTACTAAAAACTTACAGACAACTGACCAAAAACCTGGCTCATGTGGTGTATACTAGAAGCAGTAAAATTGTTTGGCAAATACATTGAAACACGTCCAAATACATACAAAAGTTACAACTGTTCTTTGATAAGTCTCCTTAGATGATATTTAAAATGTGGATAGTTATCAGGCCATTTCAGTTTAAAATTTTTCATGAGAGAGAGCCAAAGCATAAGAGACCCTTAAAAACTGAGAACAAACTGAGGGTTGATGGGGGGTGGGAGGGAGGGGAGGGGAGGTGATTGGTATTGAAGAGGGCATCTTTTGGGATGAGCACTGGGTGCTGTATGGAAACCAATTTGACGATAAATTTCATATATTAAAAAATAAAAAAAAAATTATTCATGAGAGAAGCATCACAAAGCAGAAAATGAATGTCCTCAAATACATCCGTATGTCGTAGTCCCTGTCTCCCCTTTTCAGCCCCTCGTTGATGACTGTGCATCAGGAGTCTGGGGACTGTCGTGCTATCAAGTGAACTCATCCTCCAGGCCCTCAGCCTTTGTCTAATCTGCTCTCCTGCCTTTGCTCCACCCACTTCACCTTGTGAATGGTACCACCAGGGGTGCCCTGCCAAGTGTGAGAATCCCTCTACCATCTCTTCACCACCTTTACCTGACTATCACCAGGTCCAGTCAAATCTAGCTTGTTAATGTAGCATTAATTTACCCTTTCGCATCCATTTTCCACCCTTCCTTCCCTGGTTCTTACCTTTCTCTTGGGTGATGACATCATATTTACTGCAGTAACCTCCCATCTTGACACTCTCAAATTCACTTGTGATTGCTTCCCAAAGGATCTTTTTAAAAGACACATTTGACTAGAGGACCCTCTCTGATTATTCATAAATAACTTGCAAATTATTTCAGCTGAAAACCCAAATTTCTTAACCGTCATGATATAGCCTTTCCTGTACTAGTCCAGTCGCTCAGGTCCCACCATTGGAGACTAGATTGGAGACAGAGTACATATCCTCTAGAATATTTTTCCTCACTCTTCCCAGCAAAATGTATTATGCTTTGTGCTTCTGAATAGCTGTACTTTTTTCATATTTCTGGAGTCATAATTCTAAAACAGTTTAGTAAGTACTCATTTTTATAATATATAATGTTACAGACCCTGAGACCCATGACTTTGTTTCCCTGGAGTCTAAGATCATGCTTGCCACACATGAAATGCACAATCAGGGTGTAAATTATAATGTATTGCAAGAATGATAGCCCCACCCCTTCTTCTCTTCCTCTGAGTCAGTACCTGGGATTTTCCCCGACCTGAACACTGCAGTGCAGTTTCCGGCAATGGTATATGGCAATGAAACATCATAACAATGGCATTATTTCATTATCAGGAACTATTTTCCAAACAATAATCATAAGTCTCCCCACAGTTTTCTAAATAATTTATTTTTAGATAGATATACATTAAAGGTTTATTTTTTGATATTCTATCAGTTCTGTCTTTAAATATTCCAAAGGATTAAGCACTTAGGTGTGTTGGGAATGGCAGGGATGAATTCCCTAGTGGAATATAAATTTGGTAAATTACAGAGTGGTCATATAACCTGTATCATCATGCCTTCAAGTTTGCTTTTGATTTTTCAGTAAGCCTCTCATAAAAAACAAAGCTTTAATCGTACTATATTGAACAGCCTCATCCCAGACCTCTGTAGATTTCATGGCATTACCCCCCAAAATTGTATGGCTGTAGTACCTCCATTGACTCCACTGATAAGCCACAAGTCCTCTTTTAAGATTTCCTGGAAACAATCTGCCCATGAACAAACACCTCTTTGTTTTAGAGGAAATTTATTTTTTAAATATTTATTTATTTATTTATTTATTTATTTATTTATTTATTTATTTTAAGTTTATTTATCTCAAAGAGAGAGAGAGAGAGAACACGAGCAGGGGAAGGGCAGAGAGAGAGGGAGAGCAGGCTCGGTGCTATCAGCACAGAGTCTGGGGCGGGGCTTGATCTCAGGAACCAGGAGATCATGACCTGAGATGAAACCAAGAGTTGGTCTCTCAACCAACTGCACCATTCAGGTGCCCCTAGAGGAAATTTCTTGAGTCAATATGCACAAGTATTATTCTTCATTATTTAGCCACGTCCCATTAAGTTCTGTTTTACTTAGGTGAGAAGACAGATCAGTGTTAAAGAACATTTTTGATTTTCCTACAGCTTCACTCGACTAAAAATGAAGCATACATACATACACACCTGAATCTAGTCAGGAAAGAATGCTCTCTTCTGATCAAGAATACCCGTCCTCATTGGACTATCATAATAGTAAGGAATTATTTTGTATTGCATTAATAAGCCTCTAAATGTTTTGGATTCGTTCAGTATCAACATTTGTAATAGAAAATGTTATTCACAGTTTTAATTTATCATAAGGGGCAGTTTGGAGGAAGAAAATAATGTGCTAATTTGGAAAGTGCACTTGTGAATAATATTATCCATTTAAACCAGATAAAAGAAGACAAGATGGATGGAATGTTGAAAAACACTCGCATTTGAAAAGATGAGCAAGGAAATAAAGATAATAAAAGAGATTGCACAAAAGTAGAGAATACTAACATGCTTGTGAAAGACAAAAGACTCATGTTTCCAGAAAAAGACAATTGTTAACTGTGCAAAATGCTACAGGCAAAGCAAACCAAAGCATTCCTATCCCCTGCTTCTCAGGCACACCTACTCTTCCTTTCGTCACGATTACACAGCCACATGGAAAAATAAGATTTTTGATGTGACTCCCTGAAATGTTCCACCTTTCCCTTTATCCCTTTCGCAAGATTAAATGTTCTAAGACCCCCACACCTACTCAAATCAAACACATAATTTGCTATTTGGAGGGGCAAATATTTTATTGAATTCTGAGGTCAAAACACTAACCAATATTTATTATATTCACATAACTCAATATCAGGTTTCAGGTCTTATGGCTTTTTAGTTAAAACTGTGTAATTTTTAAAGTCTATAAGAATGTTCAAATTTTGGTTTTCTTCAAAACTAAAATAAAGTGGTGCTTAGGTGGCTCAGTCAGTTGTGTCCGACTCTTGATTTCAGCTCAGGTCATGACCTCACAATTCATGAGATTGAGCTCTGCACTGACATTTTGGAGCCTGCTTGGGATTCTCTGTCTCTGTCTCTGTCTCTGTCCCTCCCCTGTTTGTCCTCTCGCACTCTCTCTCTCTCTCTCTCTCAAAATAAATAAACATTTAAAAAATTAAAATAAAAAGGAAAAGGAGAAATTGGAAAAATATAGATGAAAAAATTGGCATACCAGTGATCATATTTCTAATATGTAAAATGATTCTTTAAAACGATTTCGAAATCGGTGTTTCAACAAACACCGAAAATTCACAAAAAGGAAAATCCAAATGACCTATCGATATCTGAACAAGTAGTCAATCTTTCCATAATAATTCATTTATTAATCCAACAAATACTTACCGAGACGTATTTTGCATCTTTTTCAGATGAAAAAGCAGAATACCATTTTTCATATGAAACAATGGTAGTTCTAAAAATATGATACTATTCAGGGTTGATAAGAGTGTGGAGAAATGGGCACTTCTAAATCTCCTTTAGATATGGGAGAGTTTCAAAGGGGTGTAGTATTTCTCCATGGCAGGGAGCCACATATTTCAAAAGTCGTGCACTTTCATTCACCTAGAAATTCTACCCCTAGGTAGAATTTATTTAAGTAAATAATCAGATATGTTCATAGGATTTATGTGCAACAATATTTATTGCAGCATTATTTATAATAGCTCCCAAAGGAAACAAACAAAATGTCAAATGGTGAGAAATTGGTTAAATAAATCATGGTGTGTTTGTACAACATTTAATAAAAGTCATTTGGAAAAATAGTTAATGGCAAATATTCTTGATATGTTGACAAGTTTAAAAAGCAAATATTAAACTAATATATATGCTATCATCCTGATTTTCTGATTGTTTATAAATGTTTTAAAGTACCCCCAAATATAATATAGTTACATGTGAATATAATATTTGCACATAATACTATAATATAAACTAAAACGTTGACAGTGATGACCTCTGAAGGCAGGACTCAGGAGAGTTTTTAAAAATGTGTTTCCTCATCCCCAAAGGCAAGGGAATTAAAAGCAAAAATGAACTACTGGGACCTTATGAAGATAAAAAGCTTCTGCACAGCAAAGGAAACAACCAACAAAACTAAAAGGCAACCAATGGAATGGGAAAAGATATTTGCAAATGACATATCGGACAAAGGGCTAGTATCCAAAATCTATAAAGAGCTCACCAAACCCCACACCCGAAAAACGAATAACCCAGTGAAGAAATGGGCAGAAAACATGAATAGACACTTCTCTAAAGAAGACATCTGGATGGCCAACAGGCACATGAAAAGATGCTCAACGTCACTCCTCATCAGGGAAATACAAATCAAAACCACACTCAGATATCACCTCACGCCAGTCAGAGTGGCCAAAATGAACAAATCAGGAGACTATAGATGCTGGCGAGGATGTGGAGAAACAGGAACTCTCTGGCACTGTTGGTGGGAATGCAAATTGGTGCAGCCACTCTGGAAAACAGTGTGGAGGTTCCTCACAAAATTAAAAATAGATCTACCCTATGACCCAGCAATAGCACTGCTAGGAATTTAGCCAAGGGTTACAGGAGTACTGATGCATAGGGGCACTTGTACCCCAATGTTTATAGCAGCACTCTCAACAATAGCCAAATTATGGAAAGAGCCTAAATGTCCATCAACTGATGAATGGATAAAGAAATTGTGGTTTATATACACAATGGAGTACTACGTGGCAATGAGAAAAAATGAAATATGGCCCTTTGTAGCAACATGGATGGAACTGGAGAGTGTTATGCTAAGTGAAATAAGCCATACAGAGAAAGACAGATACCATATGGTTTCACTCTTATGTGGATCCTGAGAAACTAACAGAAACCCATGGGGGAGGGGAAGGAAAAAAAAAAAAAGAGGTTAGAGTGGAAGAGAGCCAAAGCATAAGAGACTGTTAAAAACTGAGAACAAACTGAGGGTTGATGGGGGGTGGGAGGGAGGGGAGGGTGGGTGATGGGTATTGAGGAGGGCACCTTTTGGGATGAGCACTGGGTGTTGTATGGAAACCAATTTGACAATAAACTTCATATATTGAAAAAATTAAAAAAATAAAAAAAATAAAAAATAAAAAAAATAAAAATGTGTTTCCTTTAAAAAATAAATGTGTTTCCTTTGCTTTTTCTCTATATCCTATTGTTTCCCTATTAAATAAGCACTGCTTTTATAATAAGAAAAAAAGTTACAAAATTGGATTTTTATAATTAGCTCTTTGATAACCTAAGAGTAGTTTCAGTATAGTGTGAGGGTGAAGGTTTTTAAATTTGGTTAAGTAGTGATTTGAAGAAGTAGAGGCAATCAATATAGGCTGTATCTCAGAACACTTGGCATTTAAGTGCAGGAAAAGATCCAAGGTTAGGTTTAGAGGGAAGTCAGGTTGAGGACAAAGGAGATGGAGAAATATATATATATGTACTATATATACTTATATATTATATATATATACACTTATATATTATATAGTATATATATAATATATAGTATATATATAGTATATCTATAATATATATATTATATAGTATATCTACCCTATGACCCAGCAATTATATATATATAATATAATACCTATTTAGGGTAAAGAGAAAAAGACAGTGGAGGAAAACATTCGTACATAGATTAAGGTAATTTACAGATATAATATCATTATTTACCCATGTAACTTTACATATAGGTATAAGTTAAGAGAAGAAAAATGCAAAATAGTATGCTATATAAAACATGTGTAAATATGACAAAATATTAGGTTGTATTAGTCAAGATTCTCCAGAGGAACAGAACCCATAGAATATATATGTACACACACACACACACACACACACACACACACACACATATGCATATACAAAGACAAGTTTTATCTATCCATATATATATATATATATACATATATATATATAGAGAGAGAGAGAGAGAGGTTATATGTAAAAATTATATATATTATGAAATTTACATTATAATTATTATAATGTAATATATAGTATCATAAATATTAATTATATTATATTAATTATATTATATTAATTATATTATATTAATTATATTATATTAATTATATTATATTATATTATATTATATTATATTATATTATATTATATTATATTATAAATTAGAGAGAGAGAGAGAAATTTATTTTAAGAAACTGGCTTACATGATTATGCAGGCTGGCAAGTTCAAAATCTTAAGGGTCGGCCAGCAGACTGGAGACTCAAGAAGGTCTGATGTTGCAGTTCAAGCTCAAAGACCTGTCTGCTGGCAGAATTCAGGCAGTCTTTGTTCTATTAAGACCTTCAAATGATTGCCCACATTATGGGCAAAGTCTACTGATTTAAATGCTAATCTCATCCACAAAAAAATCATCCTCACAGAAACATCCAAAATAACATTTGGTCAAATTTCTTGACCCTATCAAGTTGACACTTAAAATTATCATCACAAAGGTACTGATGAAAAATGAAAATAGTTCGGCCGGGTAGCAAGATTGCTAGTTTTTCTTAATACTGTCTTTAAATTTGTTACAGTAAAGGTTAGGCATAATTTATTAACAATGAACTCATGCTGTTCAAAACTCAGAAGGGCTTCAACTTTTATAATGCCTAATCTTCAACCACATTAACAATTATGAGGTCATTATACTATCTATACATTATCACTGACTCCTAGAATTCTTATCAAACACCAGTATACAATTACATTCCTAACCTAATTTGAGCATGTCCCATCAACATTTACAGAGTGGAAACATCTAATTACAAATATAGAAGTATATGGGACACTAGTATAAATATGTGGCAATTATATCTTTTGGGAAGCAGAGGTCATGCAGCCTGGGTTTTAGGCATAATGTTACCACTAACTGGCTACAGCAATTTGAATAATTATTCAAGGGACAGGAGTCTGCCAAACTACAAAAAACAAGAGTGACACTTGCACACTAGCCTTAAAGAGGTGTTTTAAGGAATAGATGAAATAATAGATTTTGCTTTGAAAATATAAAGAGGTCCAAAATGAAATAAATATTTCTACAGTGATTTATGGAAAATTAAAGAGGAATCAAAAAGGTGTCAGAGAGGAACAGATTTTACTTTCAGTCCCTCATAAGCTAATCAGAACTTCCAAACAAGGTCAGGCCTAAAAGGACACAAGTCATTGGTTAAGGGATGGGGAATGAGTAGATGTTTATCATCATAATGGTAACATCCAGCATTTAGTAAATGTATAATAAGTGTTAGGCAAACTGCCATATATTGCCTATATTATCCCTTTTAACCGTCATAAAATCCTGAGAGCTGTTATTGCCATGTTATAGATATGGAAAGTGAAACTCAGATTTGTTAAGGGACTTACCCAAAGCTACTACATGTGGCATGATGCTTCCTGAAATTTTCCCGTTGCTCTAGGCTCATGACAAGGGGGCCCCTCTGGATTCCAGGTTTTATAGTGGGAAGTTAAAGTACAAACCATCCCCTCCCCACTCCACATCTATTGAGCTTAGAGCTAGTCAGCCATGGAGAAAGGAAAAGTTTTTTATACTGAATAAGAGATTGAAACTTTAAGTAGATTTGACTTTTAATAACTGAGACAGTGACCAAAACGTAATGGAATCTTTTCAAGATATCATGAGGTTAAAGGAGAGATCTGATAGAGAATGGATGAAGTTTTCACATTTGTCTCCTGAGTTGAGAATATTCAATAAACCAGTTACATTTGAGGGTGGGAAATGGAGCAGTTATCCAGGATCCTTCAAGAACCTCCACATAGACATAAATATGTATACGGGGTTCATCAAACAATTCCAAACACAAACTGGGATGGGAGAGATACTGCCAATATAGACATAAGAATAGCCAATGGAAAATACTTAAAGATACACATATTACGAACAGAAATTATCTGTGGATTATAGTATTTATAAGGATGTCAGATGTTGGGTGAATCTTCTTTTGTTGTCCCAGAATTCATAACTAGGGTCCAAGCTGTGGATAAAGAGGCATCATGCACCTCAAATTCCAAAGACAGAATTGCAATCAGACATTGCCTTTCCAGGCTTACTAAAAGGAGGCAGAATCAGTTCCACCGCCATGAGCCGCTGCTTCCGTGGGAAGATAAGGATAATCACAGCTGTGAGTTATCAGTCCAGAGAGGCATTTGACAGCTCTTTTCTCCTCCTTCCTTAGGGGAGACTGAATGAAGAGAATTAATCTCCTATTCTGGACAGACATATCCACAGGCACTAGACTGTTTTGCCAGCAGCCACCTAAGCAAGAGAAAAGAGAATGGACACAGATGGTAAAGCTGAGAGAAGGGATGGCAGCAGTTATTACCTTTGGGCCACAACCTGGAATGTAACCAAATTACTTTCTTTCTCTGACCACTGAATTTAGAAACCACTGCAAAAATCGTATTTCATCAAATATTTAAGCAAGACTATTCCCTGGAAGAATTTAAATGTTAATGATTACCTATAGAATCCTTATCTCCCTTCTGGGTCTCCCACTATAAATCAGGGACTCTTCTTTCAAAGAAACAGTTGGCAGGTCTAATTGAGGAAATGAAATCCCTTTACACCCTTACCCCTTACATGTGAAATGTAAGTCACATAAGAGATACAGACAAAGCTATTTGGGGAAGGTATATATAACCTATAGATAATATCATATATAGTAGAGTAATGTCAATGATACATTCTTCCCACTTGTAATATACACATACACATGTGCATGTGTATATGTATCCTTTCCATATGCACTATATAACCTTCCCATTAATCCTCTGGTCATATCATGCTTGTGAAAATTCATTTCAAAGTAAAATACTTAAAAATATTGATTTCATTACTAAAGTATTTATACTTGTAGAAAACTCGGAAAATACAGCAATATCTAAAGATGAAAATTAAAATAATCATAAACCTCTACTCACTAATAACTACTGTTAACATGTTGGTAAAGGGAAAGATTAATTGTAGTATTTTACTATATCAATATTGTGCTCTATGTAGTTTTATATCCCACTTTTAAATTCTTACTTATACACATATTTGTGCTTCCTTATTTGTGCTTACAAATAAAAGACTTGGAAATAAGTGTTTCTGAATGTAGAATACTAGCAATTATAGCTATGATAACATTAGATGCATGAAAAATGAAAGGTTTCCAGATCAAAAAAGAGAGCTTAGAAATTGAGTGATATATAAAGTATTTAACAAATGGTTACAGGTAATAGTCACTGGCTGATCAGAAGGGAAACCAGGCACAACAGTCAGCTTGTCTCCACACTCGTGTGTCTGGGCTGAGTATTACTCCTGCATAAGAGGAGACAAAGCCTTGAGAAGCCAAATAATCAAATGTCACACTGATATTTGGCAACAAGATCACAATTACCATCTAAGACCCAATTTCCTGTCCAGGGTTTTTCGTACTTATCAGGTTGCCTCCTTATATGAAAGCTATCTGAAATGTATAAAGTGCTATTTAAATGTACATTCTAATTAATACTATCAATACAGTTAAACAAATACACAGAGATTAGTACACAGGACCAATGAAATATCCAACAGTAGGAGGTCCCCAATATACCAGGCCTGGGAACTACTGTGACCTTTGTTCATGACATTTGTTCCCTAAGCTTGGTGTGGCATTCCCCTTCTAATACCATCTGACCTTTGAAGACAGCCCTACACCTGACAAAATTTGTTCTGTACACCAACAGCACCTCATTCATACCCCTCTGTTAGAGTAAACCACATGTGTACCACCCTCCCGATGTCTACTCAGAAAATAGAAACTTCTTTTTTTTTTAAATTTTTTTTTTTTTTTCAACGTTTATTTTATTTTTGGGACAGAGAGAGACAGAGCATGAACGGGGGAGGGACAGAGAGAGAGGGAGACACAGAATCGGAAACAGGCTCCAGGCTCTGAGCCATCAGCCCAGAGCCCGACGCGGGGCTCGAACTCACGGACCGTGAGATCGTGACCTGGCTGAAGTCGGACGCTTAACCGACTGCGCCACCCAGGCGCCCCTAGAAACTTCTTGATAGCAGACACGTGCTTATTTATCTCTGAATCTTCAAACCTTAACAGTACTTGGAACAAAGGAGGCATTAAATATTCAAAAACCAGAAGAGATCACTTTGCTAATTTCAACAGCATCCCGTTCACATTTAAGGGAGGCATTACAGAGAAGTTTTAAGTTCTTTAACAAACATTTGTAGTAGGCATTTTAATTTTTTTAATGTTTTATTTACTTTTGAGAGGGAGAGAGAGTGTGTGAGCCAGGGGAGAGGGAGAGAGAGAGAGAGAGAGAGAGAGAGAGAGAGAGAGAGAGAGAGACACACACAGAATCCGAAGCAGGTTCCAGGCTCTGAGCTGTCAGCACAGAGCCCCATGCGGGGCTCAAACTTATGAACTGTGAGATCATGACCTGAGCGGAAGTTGGCGGCTTAACTGACTGAGCCACCCGGAGGCCCCTGCAGTAAGGCATTTTATTAGTCAACTTCAGAAAAATCTCAGTTCCAATTTCAGATACTTTGCTGTATTCTCAAATCATGTGACCCAGTTTGGGTTTGGAAAACATGATTACTTTAGGACTGCTAGTACTACCATAGGACTCATACAGACAAATATAAAGATTTCCTGTGCTCCAATAATTTGGTTATATTTTATAAAGAGCGTAAGACATGAGCAAAAATAGCTATGTTCCAAGGGAGAACGTGAATTCTGTTAGGCAGTTAGGAAGAAATAAGGCCATCACCAAAAATACAAAGCAAAAAAAAAAAAAAAAAAAAAAAAAATTAAGCAATTCCTAGTAAGCTAAATACTTAAGGAATAGATATATTGAACTGCCATACAAATACTTATATCCATGACCCACTGGGGTCCTAATCTTCACCCTAATATTTGATTCATGTTAAATTGGAGCTTTAATAGCTACATTATCTATCTACCACCTACTTACATTCACCCTTTCACGGTCAACAAATACAGAGGCACCAAAGTGTGCCAGACTTTGGTGTTTCTTTTAAGTAACTCAGTTTTTTTCATTTGCATTACAGAAAGTTGAGCTTCTGGGACTGTCTCAGTGCCCTAGAAATTTAATTAATACCAGAATCACGAACACACTTCAGTCTTTATGGAGTAGGGGAAAATACTTAGAAGTGAAATATCAGCAAATAGGGCCAAGAGGCCTCCATGGCAGAAGCAGTGTCATATAAAGGTAAGGCCGAAGGGTGCAGGATCTAACAGGGTTGGGTTCAATTCTTGCCTCCAATTCTTACTCCCCCATTATCAGTTTCCTCATCTGTAAAATAGCAATAAATACTTCATAAGTTTGCTGGGGAATCAAACGCAGTAATGGGACACAAAGTGTTCCAAAGCGCCTGACCCCCAATAATTGGTATAATGCCAGATTCCTTTTGGAGAATACTAGAAATGTTTCCAAGTGAGCTCCGTTCCCGCCTCGCCCCACTGGCGGCCCCTGCCGGCCAGCACAAAGACGGGTCCCCAGGGTCCTGATCCTACAGTCGCCTGGGGAAAGCGCCCTCAAACAGGCCGCCCCTTGCTTCGGGTTTCCAGGCCACACCGCGGAATCACTGGGCAGGACCCGCGATTACACAGCTACCTCGCCCTCACCATTTCCACCGAATTTATCAGAACGCGGGCCTCCGTCCATCTCCCACCCACAGCCCCGCCGACGGCTCAGAAAAGGGCTTTTACTCTAACAGCTAGGGCTTATCTCCTTCTGAACAGCAGCATGATGCCGCCCCGCACCCCTGGCCGCACTGCCGGCTAACTCCTGAATCTCCACGGCCAGGGGTCAGAGCACCACCGCCAGGCATTCGGGCCGGGATGCTCACCCGCTCCATGCCGCTAACTGCAGCTGGCCACTGGCCGAGGCCGCGAGCCTTGGCCCCGCCTTCGACTTCGCCCGCGCTTGGCCGCCTTTATTCAGCGTCGGCACTGGGTCACCTCCTACTCAAACGTCAGCAAAGAAAATATTCACAGAAGGCGGCACTACTGCGCGCCACACTAGAACCGCACTTAGCACTTTCCGCGCTATCTGCACTTCCGCGTTCTCAGGAGCCAGGCAACCTTGCCGCACTGACGAGGACCCGTCCCCTCTGACGCGTGGTCCCCAGACCCAATCGGAGGCAGCACCAACTAGCCCTAATTTGCATAGAATTCTGTATATAGGCTCAGGGACAGAGGCCTCGACCGCTTACAAGCCAACCGCCACATCTAAAACGTGGTTTTTCTGCAGTGGAGATGCCTCCTTCCCTCAAATGGAACCCGAAGTCACCTCAGGAGCCCAGTGTGTATGTGTACCATAGAACGAGGTCTGCACCCGGTACCGCACGCCCCACACTACATCCTATGCGAGCGGCGCTGGGCCCCTACTGCAAACACTAACCGCCCACACCTCTCCCCGGAAGCCCAAAGCCCGCCGCCTGCAACCCGCAGCTACCCTCCGGGACAGGTACTTTCAGGGCACCGGGCTGGATTTCATCCAATGCACCGATCTGCGTCTAGATTGCACATTCACACAGTAAGTGCAAAGTGTTCGCTCTTTTCTTGACGTCCTGGGGGCCCTTAAAAGGGCCTTTAGAAATGTGGAGATAAGCCGCCGGGACTGCTCAGCCCCCGAAGCCATACAATGTGCGGCCCTGGCGTTTCAACGCGTACACCACGTCCATTGCCGTGACTGTCTTGCGCTTGGCGTGCTCCGTGTAAGTCACTGCATCGCGGATCACGTTCTCCAGAAATACTTTAAGCACTCCCCGGGTCTCCTCATAGATGAGTCCCGAAATGCGCTTGACACCCCCTCGGCGGGCCAGCCGGCGGATGGCGGGCTTCGTAATACCCTGGATGTTGTCCCGTAAGACCTTCCGGTGGCGCTTGGCGCCTCCTTTTCCCAGCCCTTTGCCGCCTTTCCCGCGACCGGACATCCTTTCAGTGCGCAAAAACCTGAAAGCCGAAGAGCAAGAAACTAGGGGTACGAGACTGGAGACCAAGCTTTATAGTGCCTGGTGGCGGACCTGTTTGAAAACCTCAAGCAAGTGGGCGGAGCTCTAGGCGCGAAGGAACTTTTTTTTTCCACCCTCCCAAAATGAGGGAGGGAGCTGTGAGGAGAAGGAGCTGACTTTCGTTGTTTGCTTTCTTGGGAAAGCTTTTTGGTACTTTTACTGTAAAATTGAGGAAAGACTCATTGGTATTTCGTTTTCTCAACGCTTGAATAAAAATAGGCCAGATTTATGCGCGCTGGCTTCCTCTCCCCAGCTCCTCCCTTCCGTGTCCCCCCTATACCCATTCTCGCGCGCGATTTCTAGGAATGCTTACTTTAATAACAGCATTCCCAGACTAACATGAAAAATAAATAGTAGCCGGGAATGCATTATATCTTGTTAGATTTCAAAGCAATTAGCTTTACACCTTTTCATCTGTGGATCTTTTTCAAGTCACTAGTGGGAGGCAGAGGAGATTTTTTAATACTTTTTTCTCATTTGTGACCCACGCAAAGAAAGAATTAAAATTGTTTCAAAAAAGATCTTATCCCCTCCTCCCTCCTCCCAGACTTTTCCTTATCACTGCTTGTGCGCCCTTCACAGATTATTCTGCCTCCTCTGCCCTCTTCCCCAACCCCGCGCACTTTTGCTTTTCAACAAATAACGATTTCTATGATTATTTAGTTGAAATAAAGTAAATTTCTTATTTCATTCAAACTTTAGGTTCTCACATCTTCCACTTTAAAATTCAGAGGTCTTAAGATAATAGAGCCCATGATCGTAGCTTTAAAGAGTGATTTGTACTGCAAATAGCTCATCAGGAGGCTTTCAATCTTTTTCTTAAGAGAATCCCTGAACAAAATGAAACTCTCAGTAGTTTCACCGCTCTAGGATACAGGACTCTCTGTCCTCCCAAAAGGTTTTATTGATAAAAGGCAGCAGTATTTAGAGGATGATTCATAACTCTCTCCCAGGCACTTAACATCTGGAGGAAGGAATATTGTAGTAAATTGTACTCCCTGTCCCGAGTCTTTAACTTTCTAAAAAAAGCTTTATAGTAATTTTTTCGATAGGTATAAATGCTTATAATTTACCCATCCTTACCCATCTCCATAACACATTTTTATTGTTAGTGATAAAAGAGTCCTCAGAATACTGTGTGTATGACTGCAAAAAATCCTGAATACTCATATTGTACTACATGACTTTAATCCTTGACAGGAAGAAAGAAAAGTCTATCAGATCTTGAAGAGATTGGGATTCTTATAATAGTAAATTGATTGATTAACTTATATTTTATTAAGACTAAAAAATCAAAGTTAGAACATTTTCAAGTTAGAAATCCTCTTGCTGACAAGAATAAAAGGAAAACATATCCAAAATAATAATTGTTAAAAGTTTCCCTTAATATCGGCAAAATTTACAAAACTCATATCAATAACATGTTAATAAATGCACCGGAGGTTTGTCTATTATTCAGTTTATCTAGCAGTTGTTGGATGCTTACTAACATATTTAATCTTCAAACACTTTGGGATACCTACAGAGCTTATCAACTGGTAAGTGGTACAGCCAGAATTTGGACCAAGGCAGTTTGGCTCCAGAATGAATGACTTAATCATAACAGTATACTGCTTCTCAACTTCAAATTGAGTGTCTACTATGTCAATTGAGTGTCTATGTCAATTGAGTGTCTACTATGTATATATAGGTTAATCATTGTTCTAGGCAATAAGGACACGTACAGAAATAGGCAAAAATGTGATTTCATTGCAATCAAATCTTTAATTAGGATGGTGGGAGGGTAAATTTGTTTTACTTTTAAATGGATACTATAATCCACATAAAATGTTGCTTATTTTAATGTGCTTAAAACAAATAGTATAATTGTATAATTGTTAAATTATGTCAGTGAATTGTTAAAAAATAGTTTCTTATAAAAAAAAACACAAAACTTATTTTGTTCCAAATGCTATGGCTCTGCAATTTAGGTAAGTACAGTTGCTACCATTCTTTTTAGCCTTTTCAGGACTGGAGCACCACAGGGGCAGCAGAGGACTGGGAAAGGGAACTACCAAGTGCCACCAGAATGTCTTAGGCGACCATATTGATTTCCGGACTCCTCTACAAGGAGACCCTCAGTCTCCTTGGAGAACATGAAAAGCAGCGCGGTGATGAATAAGGAGCAAACCAGGGCCAAGATTTTTTGCTTCAGAAACTGTGCTGCTCCTGCGGCCTCTCCCTGGAATCCAGAGACTCTTTTCAGGCTCATAACCTCAAAGACAAGAGATGTTAGGTTTTGGCTAACCGACCTTGTTGCAGTCTCTGACGAAAGCATTCACGTCTAGTCTAGCACTCTAGTTTCGCAGTCCCTAGAAGCGAAGATTGGCAACCTGTGAATGGCAGAATTGCTCAGGGATCCAGTGTCATCTAGGCTGATTAAGATAGTTCAGATGGTCAGTTCAGTCCGAGGCATCTTTTGGGGCCAGCTCCCCACACTGTTGAGTAACAGCAGGCGCATCTGAGTTTGCAGGATACAAGGCGCACATGTTTAAAGAAACGGCAGGGAGGCGCTTGCCCACAAGCGCGGGGTCTAGAGTCAGATAATTAGCTGGTTAGGATGCTGTATACGGTGAGAAAATCCACCTACCGGGCATAGCAAAGTAGGGCTCACCCTGCGTCCTCAATTGCTTTTAGTATTTCTTGCTGGAGTGCTTCGTACTTGTAGACAGAGTAGCTCTTCCAGATTTTTCAGTTTCTAACCATGGTTCCTTAATTCTTAAGACGTTCCTTGGAGCAAACTTGCACGTTCAAATCTCAGGATGCACTGAATTCAACGGAGGCCCCAAACGCAGAGCGGTCCGGTCCTGCGTATTCATATGGAGGGTTATGTAAATGAGGACTAGGAGTTTGCTCTTTTGATTGGAGAGAGCTGGAGAAGGCGGTCCCTCAACCAGGAGCGCTGGTTGGAAGCGGAGCCTGCCTGTCATTGGCCAATAGAACTGAGGATGTTGCTGCGCCCAATGAGAAGGCACCGCCTAGTGTCAGCACAAAGTCTTAAAGGCAGTTCCGGTGTAGTACTTCACATTCACTTGCTCAGAGCTCGATTGCTGCGTTTCGCTTCGCAGGCAGGAGTTTTTGGCGAGAGGTAAACATGTCTGGTCGTGGAAAGCAGGGCGGCAAAGTGCGGGCAAAGGCCAAATCGCGGTCCTCCCGCGCGGGCCTCCAGTTCCCGGTCGGTCGAGTACACAGACTGCTGCGCAAAGGTAACTACGCGGAGCGAGTAGGCGCTGGGGCGCCCGTGTACCTGGCGGCGGTGTTGGAGTACTTGACAGCGGAGATCCTAGAGTTGGCTGGCAATGCCGCTCGTGACAACAAGAAGACCAGAATAATCCCTCGCCACCTGCAACTCGCCATCCGCAACGACGAGGAGCTAAACAAGCTGTTGGGGAAAGTCACCATTGCTCAGGGCGGCGTCCTGCCCAACATCCAGGCCGTGCTGCTGCCCAAGAAGACGGAGAGTCAAAAGGCGAAGAGCAAGTGATCCTGACGCCACCACAGGGGAGCTGGCTTTCCCAGCAAAGGCTCTTTTCATAACCGCCCGCAATATATTTTTCAATATACTCGATGTCATGGAAGGCTGGCGGGATTTAGTGGGGAGGTGGGCGGCGAGGGGCCCGCCAAGTCCAGGGCCAATAAAGTCGGTGAAAATCGTGTGGTGGAGAGAGCTATGTAGTCTCGGGGACCTTCCGGATGACCCGGGGGGCAACCGGGAGACCTCTGGAGCAGGTACTGGTGGGTTGGCTTCAGCCGCTTTGTGGGCTACTTTGGTCCGCACCCTCGAGGCGTTTTGTGGGCGGATAAAGGAGACCAGGAGGGACCCACTGGCTTGGAATTGGGCAGAGTTGGGGTCTCTCCCTACTCGCCTTAATGCAAAAGACAGGCAGAGTAGGGTGCGGTTGCGGCAGGGGGATTATTTTTACACCTCTTTCCCAGGGCTTTCACTCTTCTGTCTTGTCCCGGCTGTTCAGGAGGACCCAATTCGGAAGACGCAGTAGGGGCTAGCTGGTGTCTGGCAGGACGTTGGCTTACTGGCCATACTTTTCAAAAGGTGGAGTAACTCTCAGTCTTGGAAGAGTGGTTCTGATGACACCATGTCAACAGATTTTTCTTAGCCTAATAGCTGTTGTGTTTACATGCTTTGGTTAGCAGGTATTTTTATATACACACTTATGTTCACATTTCTTTAAGGTGAAGGAAACATCCAGTAAGATGTGTAATACAGAAGCATGAGTCATGAGTAAATTTGTTCTCCTGACACTCATGTTGCATAACAGTGCAGTGTCTTTAGTCATGAGTTGCTTATGCTTAGGAGCTTTTAAAATGATTTTCTCATGATGGCCTTGTCTCCACCATATTATACTCCTTTGGAAATGTAATCAATTTGATTTTGCTTCCTAACAACAAATAACTTGCTTGAAGTCTTTTATGTTCCCCCATTGGCATGGAGTAAAGATCTCATCCCAACAGTCTTCTAGGGTTTGCATTGCTTAATTGTACAGTAATGCTTAAATAAACATGGGATGTGTGAAAATGTAAGGGTAAATGACTTAAGTGCAAGAAGAAACACGTCTCAGATCAGGAATCCACATTTAAAAGTTTAAACCCTAGCCATCCTATTCTGTCCTCAACTGACCCTTCCGTCTTACCCTTTTCTGCAAGCTTCATCCTGGCCCACCAGGCCCACAAGTAGGATCCCAGTTCAGATTTCACATCTTTGGAGTCCTCTTTCCTATGAGTCAGAGTTGCAGTCTTCCTTTCAAAAAAAAAACAAACAAACAAAACATATATATATATTTCTTCATTTTGGTAGTGTGTGGCCCATTTTCCCACATTGACTTTATTTCTTCCCCAGTATTTTTTGAGGGAGTACAGCTGTGAATGAGGACAACTAGATTTCCACTCTCTGTGAGCTCACTTCTTTTTCCTGGTAACTGAAGACAGGACATTGAACAAAGAAATGTTAATATCAGAAAAAGAATCCCCTTCAGCTTCCATTAATACTTGTGTCTGTCTGCTGCTTGTGGAAATGAAGGTCGGGATTACTTCTCCAACATGGTCAACTTTGAGGGCTACACACATCTTTGTTAGGAGGCAGATTATTGCCCCCTAATTCCCCAGGAGAATAGACTCCAAGGGTACCATGGGCAGGTGCCAAGATGTCCACAGCTATTTATTTACTCCACTCCTACCTTCCATCCAGAAGGCTTCTTCATGTGTAAAACAGTCATAATACCAATTTTAAGGACTGAGATTTACTATACGTATGAGGCACATATTAGGTACTGAATAAATTAAAAAAGTATGATTTCCTACAAGGTCTGGGGTTACCCTTATAGGTTAAGGTATAACTGTAACAGGCTTTTGTTTGGTTTTGTTTTGTTTTTTTAGCACACAATCATTAGGATAGTTCTCAGTGTTACCACTTTGGGGAAATGGTAGGCAGTAGAGGACTGTATATATGGCATATAATATATATACATACATATATGGCATATGTATATATATAATATAAAGTGTGTACATATCCAATGCTGGTTTTGACATTTAAGTCTTTTTTTAAATGTTTATTTAGTTTTGAGAGAGAGAGAGAGAGAGAGAGAGAGAATGAGTGGGGGAGGGGCAAGAGAGGGAGACACAGAATTCGAAGCAGCCTCCAGGCTCTGAGCAAGTGGTCAGCACAGAGCCTGACTCGGGGCTCAAACCCACAAACTGTGTGATCATGGCCTGGGCCGAAGTCGGAAGCTCAACCGACTGAGCCACCCAGGCGCCCCGACATTTAAGTCTTAATTTTGTAAAAGATTTGAGGCATCTGAAAGGTTATTACCAAAATGGTGGCAAAACAAGAACAAGGGCTACTAAGACATTTATAAGAAAAAAGCAATTTTTCTTGTTCCTCTGAAGATTCACAGGAGTCTGTCTAACCCTGTTACATGAAGAGCAAGCCAGTCAAGCCTAAAAGTACAACCAGTGCCCCCTTTCCTGCACCACCTCCACTGCCCCAGGGATTGTTTCCCCTCAAATACTTCCCTTGCTGCAAGACTCAATCAGTCTCTCACCATTTCTGTCATTTATGTATTTGTTTGTGTGTTCGTTTATTCATTCATTCATTCATTCATTCATTTATGAGAGAGTGAGCACACAAACCTGCACCTCAGCAGGGAAGGGGCAGAGAAAGAAGGAGAGAGAGAATCTTAAGCAGGCCCCATGCCCAGCATGAGATCATTACCTGAGCCGAAATCAAGGGTTATGCTTAACCAACTGAGCCACCCAGATGCCCCTCACCATTTCTGTTTTCAAGGGTTTTTTTAAACCTGAATAATTTATTGGCTGTTAAAAATGCATACTTTTTGCATTACTTTTTGTATTACTTTGCAGTAAGCATGCATTTACTGCAAAATCAATTCAGCCTGTGATCCTCGATGAACAAATAATTCTTGCCAATGTATGACTGTTAACTGCAAAGGCCAACATTTCTTCAAGCACTAGACTGCATAGAAGATGACTTAGGACAGAACAGGTGGGACCTGAATTCTGATTTTTTAATACATTTACAATCCACAGTTGTATTTATAGACACACGTACCCTTTCCTGCCAAGATAAGTCATTCATGTGGCAGGCTGTGACTTGGGTAGGATTTATGCTTTGTTTTTCCTCTGGGACCAGTCTTGTCTTTGTTTCTCTGAGAACTGGTCTGTGTAGTTTTTTCTGCCTGGAATCAAAAGGTTTAGTCTGTCTCCGTAATTGGTGATGACTGACCTACTGTATGCACTCTTCACAAATGCCCTTGAAAGGTCATAGACCATGGTGTTCAAGGACTTCAGCTACGTGGAACAAGACTTAAGTTCAAGTCCACTCTGCCCCATACTAGTTAGGTGATTTTGGAAATGTTGCTCAATTTCTTTAAACCTCAGTTTTATTTATTAAGGGAGCATACTAGTAGAGTTTATATTAGTGGATTTTGCAGAGGAGTCATTCAGTTAATGTGAATGAGAGCACAAAAGTTTCCCGTGTAGAAACAAGTAATTATTATTTCTATGCGCAACTCGATTTAGAGTGAATTGCAATAATTGTGGCACCTGTTGAAATAGAAAAACATCACTCTAGCAATCCTGTGACTTTTCTGATAGCAACCCATGAAAACAAGCTTAGTGGCTGTTTTACTAATTACAGGACATCCACAAATCAACCTATAACAGGAAAGAGAGTAATAAATGGTTAAAGCTTGTTAACCGGTCAGATTCAAATCTTAATATGCATTCTCCCCGCCCCTAAAGACCGCCTACTTTGGAATTAATGGCTTAACTACACCCACGCAGATTAAAAACGGAACCTGTTTGTTCAACAACTTATTGCGTATATATTATGTGTGAAACCTATAATTGATAACCAGCTGTTCAGAAAAATGATTATAATATAATAAAAAAAAGATTACAGTATAACAGGCTACACGTAAAGAAAGGGAGATGTTTTGGCAAAACATCTGTTTCGGTAAAAGCAGGTGTTTCGGTAACAGGGAACAGAGGCACCTGTATCACTCAGCCTGGCGGGGAGAGTGGCACCTGAGATAGGCCTAGGTGTGTGAGTTAGCCTGACATGCTAGCGTGTTCCAGGCAGAGAGGCAGCACGCACCAAGGCAGGGGAGTCAGAATACAATGGCTGCAGTTGGATGTGAGAGGACCTAGGGAAGAAGGTCTGGCCTGGAGATAAGAATTTGGGAGTCATAACAAAACGGTCCACTAAAAATGGTCAGTGGCTAAAGTCATTGAGAGGGAATATACATACACAGAATATATGTATAGATGCCTAAGTGGCTGTACAGAAAACAGCCACAGCTGAACGGGATGTGGGGATCTATGAGATCTAATCTCCTGGCAGAAGAAGAGGAGCTGAGGAGAAGGAAGGACATGGCCCATGGAGACAGTCTGTCAAAGGATGGAGATTTCTCATAGTTTGGCTCCCTGAACTCCTGGACACCCCTAATTTGCTTATACTTTGCCATATAATTAGAAAATGCTCTTTAAAAGTTATTATGTTCTCCCACACAGGCAATGCAGACAGGCTGACTCAGCTTACCAATGGTGTTGGAATGGATATGGATTTTTACCATATGAATTTTCACTTTGCACAGACAGAAATTTGGGGATGTATCTGATGACAACGAGAGCATTTGTTTAAAAAAAATTTTTTTTAATGTTTATTTCTGAGAGAGAGAGATAGATCATGAGTGAGGGACAGGCAGAGAGAGACAGAGACACAGAATCTGAAGCAGACTCCAGGCTCTGAGCTGTCAGCACAGAGCCCCACGCTGGGCTCAAACCCATGAGCTGTGAGATCCTGACCTGAGCTGAAGTTGGACAGACACATTTGTTTAAAAAGCTGGGAAGAATGTTGGCAAAGGACCCTTTAATAATATATCCTTTATTATCATTCCATTTAGTTGAATATTTTTTTGAATATTGAATATTTTTTGAATATTGAATATTTAGTTGAATATTTTTACATGTTTTAATTTTAATTGAAGTTTTAAGTTTTAATCTTAAAGAAGTTACAGAAACAGTGGTAACTTATTAATTCATCAAACTAGTTATTTAATTTATTTACTTTCTTAAATATATATTGCTTATAAATATCATTTGTAGAAAGCTATAGTTATTCTTATTGAGGTACAATTGCCATATAACATTTTCAGCTGTAACATAATTGTTCAATATTTGTGTCTAATTAACAAATGTCACCACACATGGTGACGATTCTTGTGACCAGAACTTTTGAGATTTACTCTCTTAGCAACTTTCAAATATGCAATACAGTATTCGTAACTATAGTTACTGTGCTATATATTACATCTACATGACTTAATTATCTTATAACTAGAAGTTTTTACCTTTTGACTCTCTTTACCCATTTGGTCCAACCCCCTCAACGCACCTGCCACCTAAGGCAACCACCAATCTGTGGTCTGTATCTATGAGCTTGGCGGTTTCATTTTTATTGTATATATATGTGAGATCATATGGTATTTGACTTTCTCTGTCTGACATTTTTCACTTAGATAATACCCCCTAGGTCCATTCATGTTGTTGCAAATGACAAGTTTTTATTCTTTTTAATAGCTGAATAATATTCCTGTGTGTGTCTGTGTGTGTGTGCCACATTTTCTTTCTCCCTTCATCTATCTAGGGACACTTGAGTTTTTTCCATATCTCAGCTATTGTAAAAATACTGCAATGAACATAGGGGTGCATATATCTTTTTGAGTTAGTATAATATAGACTTTTTCAAATGTTTGAAATGAGAAATTTGACCTGGACAAAGTGATTTTCTTTTAATCAGCTAATGTTTAGTTTCCCAAGGGAGGGAAGTGGAAAGAAGAACAGAAAAAAAGAAAAAAAAAAGAGAAAAGAAAAAGAAAGGAAGGCAACTGGCTTCAGGCAGATATGAAATTACCACTGTAAAGCTTGACTTGGTTTTCTGTATAAGGAGAGGAAATAAAGGTTAGGTGTTGAACAACGGATTTTAACACATACACACAGAAAAGAGAATGACAGCACATTTAGAAAGTAACTCAGGTCCTTGATAATTTTATCAAGTCATACAATTGAAAAGCCAGTACTGCTTAACTCCAGTTGGGAAGGAAGGAGGAATAAGTCCTGTATTGTTACCTTTTTTTTTTTTTTTAAGACAAATCAGACCAACCAATCTCCTCATGTGGGTTTATTTGCTTTCTGTTTTAAAGTACTTCTCAAATGAACTATCTTGTTCATTTCAAAAGCCCAAGTGGCAACTGCAACTCTAAAATATCCCTGGCGAAATTGTGCTTATTACAGAGAGAGATGTACAAATTCCTATTAAAATGAGAAAACATGAAGGAAGCAAGTGGTTGGCTTGAAAGAGGTGCAGTTTTAGATTGTGACAACTAGGAAAAACAACATGGTTTATAAAAAGGGTAATTTCTGGGGTGCCTGGGTGGCTCAGTCGGTTAACCATTCAATTTCAGCTCAGGTCAGGATCTCACGGTTCACAAGATGGAACCCCAACTTGGGCTCTCTGCTCTCAGTGCAGAGTCAGCTTTGGATCCTCTGTGTTCCCACCCCCCCCACACACACACACCTCCGCCCCTCTCCCACTCGCATGCACCCTCTCTCCCTCTCAAAAATAAATAAACGTTTGAAAAAAAAGGGGGTAATTTCTGATCCCCACAGCTTGTGATCAGTGATGACTGATCATAGATCCAGACAAAACTAAATGGACCGGTCTTCAGGGACACAAAGACAGAGCTCTTTATCTGATTTAGAAATGATGATTGAAAGCAAAGTTTGTCCTAGGGTCGCTGGTCTGAAGAGTCCTGAACGCCTCAGCCCTCGGGGGATAGCTCAGAAACAGACTTGTCAGGCTTCTGTCCACTCTCGCCCTGTGGACTTTTGTGCTCAGACACAATTACAGAGGAGTCTTCTTTTGGTTTTGATTTTTCATGGTCACAGAATGGCCTGGTCTGCTGTTGGCGTTCTATGACACGGTTTATGTTCCACAGAAAGCTATGGTGTGGCTGTGAGGCCAACCCTCAGCAGCACCAAGGCCTGGCTGACAGTCCAGACTGGTGACAAAGCTGTCCTGGGCTGCCTTCCCCTTTGTCAGTGGCTAAAGAAAAAATGTGACACCCGGAAGAGGGCTTGCTGAACCGTGGAAGTGGACAAGGGCATCTCAAGACAATTGCCGGCAGTGTCCAAGCACCATGCAAAAGAGGGAGCTACTGTCTTTGGGTGTTTCAGCCCCACATTTGTATACTTCAAACATCCCGATCCTCTAACAACATCCGCTTGTTTTCATGTTCATCAAGGAACTTTTTATCTTGAATCATTTTTTGTGTGTCTTTGGGTAGGGTAAGAATATTCTGGTTTCTTTAACATGATATAATCCATGTATCGCTCATAATAAATGATATTTTAAATTTATATTATATTTATATATACTTCTATATATATAATTTTTGTATGTTTAAATATAAATACTAAGTAAATGCCATGACCTCACTTTCCTCCCATCTTCCAATATCCTGCTCCCCATGGCCCAGCCCAAATAGAAATCACTGTTACTCTTTTTTTTAAATTTTTAATGTTTATTTATTTTTGAGAGAGGGAGAGAGAGAGAGAGACAGAGTGTGAGTGGGGGAAGGGCAGAGAGAGAGAGAGACACACACAGAATCGGAAGCAGGCTCCAGGCTCCAAGCTTCATTCGGCACAGAGGCCCATGCAGGGCTCGAACGCACAAACCACGAGATCATGACCTGAGCCAAAGTCGGTCACTTAACCGACTGGGTCACCCAGGTGCCCCACCACTGTTATTCTTATTTGAACTCGTGTCAGAAAAAAAAAAAAAATCCAACCCAATAAAAATATAGACATTTATTTATAAGCTGGCTAAGCCTCTGTTTTTGCATGCATAAAAATAAGGTAATAGTGTCTATCCCTTATCATAAAGCATTTAGTGATTAGTGTATGGTAAGGGCTCAGTAAATTACTGCTATTGTTATAATCATTACCTTATATTTTCTTTTTCTTTTTTTAAAAGAGTTTTTATTTTACTTTTGAGAGAGATTGAGAGAGAGTGAGAGCGAGAGAGCCAGGCAGGGGCAGAGAGAGAAAGGAAGACAGAGAGGACACTGTCAGTGCAGAGCTGGATGCAAGGCTCGAACTCACAAACCTGTGAGATCATGACCTGAGCCAAAGTCAGATGCTTAACCGACTGAGCCACCCAGGCGCCCTACCTTGTATTTTCTCTGTGGCTTTTCTCTTTCCCTTTTGTATTACCCTGTGTCTCCGTCAGTGTTTATGATCTATATCCCCTGCCCGCCTCCTGAGCTTCATACGTCCTTCGCCCATTTCGGGTTCCCATGGGGTTTTCTCCCAGAGATCTCAACCTGAGCCTGTTCCGAACTAGACCCGTTCCCTTCGTTCTACTACCCCCTCCCTGGGTCTGAATTTCGACTCCCTTCATTGGGTACCCTGGGCGGGCTATCTAACCATTCTGTGCCTCAATTGACCCATCTGTAAAATGAAGGAAATGACAGTAGCTACCTCACTGGGTTGTAGTAAGCACTGAATACATTGATGCACACGAGGCAGAGGGCATGCTGAGAAGGCCTGGCACACAGCAAATGTTCCACAAGCGTTAGCTGCTCTTCCCGTCCGTTTCCTCCTCTTCAGCACCATTACGCCTAACGAACCTGCGCCACACCCTTTATAAGTCCCCCGAATAACGAATAACGTCACTGCCATACAACCAAAGCTCTCAGCTGGAGACTATGCTCTTCCTTCCCTTTCTGTCTCATCCCTTCGATGACCTGGACTATCCAGTCTTGTGCTCTCTGTCCCTGAACTAGATCTTCAACTCCTCTCCTCCACCCTTCTGTGTTAGTCTGGGTGCTTGCCTGCAGTGGTCTCCCCCTGGGTCTCCCAGCTCTGGTGTTTCACCCTGCAGCCAGCCGATCCCCTGCATCACAGCCAGGGTCTCATCCTGAAATGCAGAGCCTATTCTGGCAAGCACATTGTAGTTAACCATGTGCCAGACGCTACTCTGAGAGTTTTATGCTATGAACTCAGTTGTTATCTGTGTTCAATGACTTCTCCCTGTCTCATATATTATTTATTTACTCAATAAATCTTATATTTATTCAATAAATCGGGAACTAAATCAGCCAGGATCCTGCCAGGAAACAGATGGCATGGCCCAAACACGGTGAGTTGAGAGAAGTGTAATAACGGGATTATATTTTTTAATATTTTATTTATTTTTGAGAGAGAGAGAGAGAGAGTGTGGGGGAGGGGCAGAGCAAGAGGGAGACACAGAATCAGAAGCAGCCTTCCGACTCTGAGCTATCAGCACAGAGCCCAATGTGGGGCTCACCAACTGTGAGATCACGACCTAAGTTGGACACTTAACCAACTGAGCCACCCAGGCGCCCCAATGGGATTATTTACAATGATGTGGAACAAACTGAGGGTTGATGGGGGGTGGGAGGGAGGGCAGGGTGGGAGGGAGGGCAGGGTGGGTGATGGGTATTGAGGAGGGCACCTTTTGGGATGAGCACTGGGTGTTGTATGGAAACCAATTTGACAGTAAATTTCATATATTAAAAAATAAAAAAAAATAAATAAATACAATGATGTGAGTAGTGCACAGGGAAACCACATGGAAGGGGGTTAGTGACAGCTGGGCTCCACTACCACCCTTAGGCTTGATGGAGTGAAAGGAAGGAGTGATCACCAGACCTGGTAGGAGAATGTTGAGTGGAGGGAGCCTGCATGACAGGAAGAACCAAGAGAATATAACCCAAGACAGCCATGCAGGGAGGGTCCAAGGGAATAGTTCCCATGACCTCACTTTCTTCCCTTCCTCCAGTATCCTGCTTCCCATTGGCCGGCCCCAGTGAAAGCCAAAAGACAAAAAAAAGCCCATTGATGCAGTCTCCCAGTTCAGTTTCCTGGGGCCATAGAACAGAGCAGAAACATGCAAAGAGGGGCTCTGGAGGGCCAGGCCTCTTAGTAATCCGAACGCAAAGTGAGCAGGCACCCACTGCCATAGGGAAAGAATATAACTGGGTCTTGCCTCGCATGACAAAGGTCACTCCCTCACATGACCCTTGATATACAGAGTGTGCTAACAAGAGCAAATAAAACAGATGAAATTCCTGTGTTCCTGAAGCTCCCACAAGAGTAGACCTTAAATGAAGTCCATAAAACTTACAGATGCCAGCCTGTTCTGCCATTTTTTTCCATATATATACCACTACTTCCTGTCTCTTCCAGTAGCCGACGTAGAAGCATGGGAGAACTCACACCCACTCTTCTTTGCTTCAGCTCCTTGAGTAGAACTAGCTCCATGTTTATTTATTTTTATTTTTTTAATACTTTTTTTAACGTTTATTTATTATTGAGAGACAGAGACAGAGCATGAGCATGGGAGGGGCAGAGAGAGGGGGAGACACGGAATCTGAAACAGGCTCCAGGCTCCCAGCTGTCAGCACAGAGCCTGACGCGGAGCTCGAACCCACAAACTGTGAGATCATGACCTGAGCTGGTCAGACGCTTAACGGACTGAGCCCCCCAGGCGCCCTGAACTAGCGCCATGTTTAATCTAAATGCCAATAAGGCTGGAATTTGTCGAAGAGCCGTTGGAATATTTTAGCGAGTGCCACCGTCTCTGCCAGAGTTTCCCAGAGCATGTTTTGCTGACCTCCTAGTTCTTAGCTTTGTTCTATTTAACAAACCTCTGACGTGGAGACTGCCAGTCAACCAGGGTTCCCTTAAGAGTTTGTTAAGAACAAAAATGACCAAACAAGCCTTTTATCATTAGCAAGTACACACAAGCTAACAGTGCCTAATGACCTGCCAGCAGGAGCTGGAGGAATAAATGCTCCCTATTTTTGTCAAAGGAATTGGTGCTGATAACTGTGTAACTAGGCTTGTGACAGTGGACATAAAGAAGACTGGATTTTCTTCGCACTCACATGTGCCAGTTCTGAACTGATTGCTTCTGAGCTCCACGTTCAAACTTCAGTACTACTTCTGAGAAAAGAGACCGAATTCCTTTAGTGATTTTTCCATTTTGGTAAGCATGCTGTCTCTCTCAGTAGAGGGCACTGGAATGACTTTGCAGGAGGAAAGGGCGAATCTTGCTGGCTCAGGCTGCTGGTCGTTGTGGTGGGTAAGCAGTGAGGGTGCGAGGACACCCGGTGGCAATCTGTCCCACTATGTGCCCAGAATGCCCCGTCTCTCTGTGACCTGGCAACCTTGCCTCGCTCTGGGGACCAGCTTCCCGTAACCCCCCACCAGGGAGACCACACTCCAGGCCTCTGGCCTTCAGTGGTGCCCAGACTCCCTCACGTGCTTGCTTCCCCAGAGTTGATCTCCTGGGGTCCTTTCCTTGAGGTCAGCGAGAGTGACAGGCAGGCCACCTGCCTGCAGTGTGGGGTTCACACTACGAAGATAGCATTGAGTAGTTGTGACAGAGGCTGTATGGCTCACAAAGCCCAAAATATCCACCATCTGGCCCTTTACAGAAAGTTTGCTGATCCCTGTTCTAGTCTAATAGTGGAAACGAACAAATAAAAATACAAAATAAAAAAACCAAATAAACGCAAAGCATCTATTTAAATAACTGGGTTGCTCTAATAAATGTGGTATGTTATTCTTTGCTTTTTTTTTATTAACCATAAGGTTTTTCATGAACATGTATTTTATGAATAAACTCTCAGTACAAATTATGGATTTTAAAATAGCTCCTCCTATGATCTGTGTTACTCAGCAATAAGAACGGCCGTAGATGTTGGATTTGTACCCTGCTTGCATTTTGATTCCCTTATCACTCAAAAAAGCCAACAAGTATTATTTGAAGGTATGGAGTTTTTTGTCTGTATGTTTTATTTTTTGTTTTGCAGTTAAGTCCCTAACTATGGCAACCTTTATCAACTCCCAGAAAAAAGTCCAGCTTTCATAAAGATAGAATGACCTTTTCGTTTGTGGGTAGTGTATTTTATAAAATCAGACAGGATTTCAGAGCTATTTTAATATCTGTTTTTCCCTTCTCCCTGCCTGAACTTTGGTTGTTACCTTCTTTCTTTACTCTCATTCCCCATTTTATTGGAGTCAAGGTTGCTGGGTGAAGTGATAATGGAGTTAATTCTGTTTTTCCCTGGACTCTAATTTTTCTTGAGATTCTATGGATATAAACACTATCGCATTCTAAGTTTCCTCCCAAAACATTGGTATACAAATCTCCAAAACAAAATTTTTTTTAACGTTTATTTTTGAGAGAGAGAGAGAGACAGAGAGCGAGCGGTGGAGGGGCAGAGAGAGAGGGAGATACAGAATCCAAAGCAGGCTCCAGGTTCTGAGCACAGAGCCCGACGCAGGGCTGGAACCCACTAACTGTGAGATCATGACCTGAGCCCAAATCGGATGGAACCACCCAGGTGCCCCGACACATTTTTTTTTTTTTTTTTTTTTTTTTTTTTTTTTTTTGCATCTCACAGCATTATTCAAATGTTAATTCTCCTAGTTATCAGTTATTTATCTCTTGTAAATGTGGTACAATTCTTACTAAATAGGGATTCATTATGGTAAATTGCAATACAAGACAACTTTTAGGCTTCAGAAGCCTAATGAGGGGAAATAGCCTGTTTGAATATGGTAACAGATCAAGGAAAAACATGTATGTGGGAATCCATGGTCTTTTCTTTGCAAACTTATTATTTTTTTTTAAACAAAATGTTTTTCCTATTAGGGTCGCAGCACTATTAAGGTAATCAGTTGATATTTAGTATTTTTAACCTTTCAGAGAAAACATTTCCATTTTTAAAAAACTCATTTAAAAGATTTTTAAGATTTTTAAAAAGATTATAAAGATGATGAAAAGGTCTTTCACCGCTACATGGCATGTAATAGCCGTCAGATTATTTTTTTCCAAATTGTTTATTAGCACAGGTTAAATAAAATTCTTTTAAAAATTAGTATTGGTAAGTACCGTATTCAAGGTATAGGACAGAAGTGATATAGACACATGTTTATTTCTTGAAATTTCCCTAAGGACCTTGAAGGTAGGAACCTCATCTGATTTTGCTTTACACTGTTTCCCTAGCACCTAGCTCACAGCAGGTGCTCAGTAACTACAGAATGAATAGTTTATTTCTCATGTCTCCTTAAGCCAGGAGATACCTCATTCCATCAACTACCCTTTCATTCTCCAACCTCTCCTTCTCTACTGTCTATTGACCCTCAGCAAAATTGAGCATGCTGATCAAGCAAAACCCTTCTGCTCAGCCAGTCTTCAGCCACCTGCCCTCTGTCCTACCTACTTCTCTTCACAGCCAAACTATAAGGCATTCTTAGAAATAAGAGGGGCACCTGGGTGGCTCAGTCGCTTAAACGGCTGACTTTAGCTTGGGTCATGATCTCGTGGTCTGTGAGTTCGAGCCCCGCGTCGGGCTCTGTGTTGACGGCTCGGAGCCTGGAGCCTGCTTTGGATTCTGTGTCTCCCTCTCTCTCTGCCCCTCCCCTGCTCACACTCTTGTCTCTCTCAAAAATAAATAAACATTAACAAAAAAAAAAAAAAAAAAAGAAAAGAAATAAGAGAACTGTGGTAGGGAGACTTATTTTGGTCTCATAGAGGTCCCAGCTCTGACCTTTGCTAAAAGTCCTTCATCCCAGGGATGGAAAGAACAGAAAGATTTCCCCACAGCTCATTTATACCTTCCTGAACCCGGGACTGGGTGTGTAGAAATTATCCATACCTCTGCTCAGTGACAGCTTTGAACTCTAGAAGTGCTGCCATAAAGGCCTGTCCTCCAAACGGATTCTGACTGATGACCATTTTCATATAGTAGATGTGCTGCAGTCAGAATTGAGGACACAACCTGAGTGTGCAGTTGTATATGAGGTGGTGATTGTGGCATCTTCTGTGGCCTGAAGAATTACTGGATGAAGTAAAAGGAAGTTTAAGAAATATTAAAAAAAAAGTCTCCCAACTCTATATAAAGTGGTATTTTATGAAGAGCACAAACTGGAATACACAAAATGAGAATTGAAACTAAACAGAACTTGGGGCACCTGGGTGGCTCGGTCGGTTAAGCGTCCGACTTCGGCTCAGGTCATGATCTCACGGTCCGTGAGTTCGAGCCCCGCGTCGGGCTCTGTGCTGACAGCTCAGAGCCTGGAGCCTGCTTCAGATCCTGTGTCTCCCTCTCTCTGTGACCCTCCCCCGTTCATGCTCTGTCTCTGTCTCAAAAATAAATAAACGGTAAAAAAAAAAAAAAAAAAAAAAAGAAACTAAACAGAACTTTGGGTGTTGTCTAGGACTTTATGCTGATTCTACGCCATATTGTTGTGGTGATCCTTCACATCTTAATCCCAGGAAAAAGAGTGAAAGGAATTTCAAAATGACTTTAAGGGGCAATTAACGTATAACAAAGTGACACTTTGAGAAGGAGACAGTAATATCTATCCATATTATCTGCTTAGAGATTTGTATCAAGCTTAGCAGTGATCGAACCAGTTTTTTGAAAACATGACATAAATCATGATCCTGATGGTTAAGTGTCGACTCAGAACCGACCCAAGTTTTGAACTGCTGATTCCCTTTTCCTGCAGATATGGCTAACATATAAAATGTGTCAGATTGTGCAACTGACTTTTCATACAATTAAACTAGTGATATTAGGAAATGACTTTAAGATAAACTGTCAACAGCTCCCTTAATAAATGTGAAAACACAAATCTCTTGGACAAAAATACAAATTTTAAGCAAGAACATTAAAAATTTGCAGACCAAATACCGAAGAATGATTGTTTACACTTAGATTATAATATTGACTTGATGATGATGTAACTGTGTTTCAATCTTGTATCTAAATGATAAAAGATTCAATTCACTTACTGGCCTGCACTGATTATACCAAGAACAAAAACCTCCAAATGATCCATAGACTGCTTTGACAGGATTTGCTTTAACCCAAAGGGTAACTTCCAAGAAAAAGTCACATACACAGATCTCAGAACAGAAATGTAAAAATCCATCAAAGAAATCACCCTCAAGAGAATAACAGCCTTATTGTGTTATTGTACTATCTTTTTAGGATATCACCAATTTTTGATGACTCACATGACAGGTTTTTAAGATCTAGTGGAAAGAATAGGTACACTTAGCCTAAACTCAGTATATACATGGTCTCCTTGGGCTTATACATGTGTCTTTGTTCACAGAATATTCACACTTTGGGCCACTGGGTAAGTCACACAAACCTTTTGGCTTCAATATTCTCATTTGTAAAATGGGGACAGTATCTACGAACATCATTTCCCAGGATTACTGGCTAGATGAATTAGTTAGAAAATGGTAATGATGCAAATTAATAAAATTAAGCATTTTCATTTTATGTGCTTTTATTTTTTTTAATGCTTAGTAAGTTTTGAGAGTATGCACACACATGACCAAGGGAGAGGGAGACGGAGGATCTGAAGCGGGCTCTGCATGGACAGTAGAGAGCCCGATGTGGGGCTCGAACTCATGAACCCCAAGATCATGCATGACCTGAGCCAAAGTCAGATACCTGGGCGTCCCTCATTTGATGTGCCTTTTTTAGTATTATTTTTGAGAGGGAGACAGTGCAAGCAGGGGAGGGGCAGAGAGAGAGGGACACAATCTGAAACGGGCTCCGGGCTCCAAGCTGGAGGCGCAGAGCCTGATGTGGGACTCAAACTCACCAACTGTGAGATCATGACTTGAGTCGGCCATATGCTTAACTGACTGAGCCACCCGGCAACCCTTATGTGCTTTTACTAATAAAAGCTTATATAACTGACAATGCAATAAAGTAAAAGAAGTAACCATATCTGGCTATCTAATGATTTAGAAATGGTTTCAAAGCTTTTTATCATCAATTAGTGTCAGCTCACAAAGCTCTGGGAAAGCAAATCATCTTTGAGAAGACTCATCTTCCACACAATTAATAACCTCTCAATTTCTCCAAAGCCAATAAGATAATTCTGAAAGAAAGTAATCCTCTTTTCTTGATCCCTTAAAATTTAAAATGTAGTTTTAACCATATCTTCAATCAGAGTTTCATTGTGTACCAGCTACGGTAGTTCCTTAAAACCCAAGTTTTAAATACTGGTTTCTTTTCTGCCCATAACACAGATATCATATTTATATATTACCAGTAACACAGAGGATGTCTTGGTGTAGAACATTTATTTATTTATTCCATGAAACACTCAAAGTTTAGGTCAGTGGGAAATAGTTTTAATCAAAGAATTGTACAATTTCTTCCCACATATCTTGCTTTGTATTAGGAAATGACATTGCGATCCATTTCACTAAAATATTACAAAATATTTACAAGAAAATATTAAAATAACTCAAACACAAAAGGCCAAGATGGGGTAAAATAAACTGTTTTTCAGAAATCTCTACTCCAGTGCCCACAGCACACAAGAAGAGAATCATAACAAATAAGTAACAAAGATCCCTCGATCACGTTTCCAAAGAACTGGAGAAGGGGAACAAACGGGATGAAAATGGTGGTATGAAGGGAATGGATGTTAGCAGCACGGCTTCAATAACCAATCTATTCTGAATGAAATAACTCTGTCTTATATGCAACAAATTCTGAACAAGGCTAAATTTTAGGATATTCCTTGAACTGAAATTTAAAAATACCCTGACAGTGAAAGCAGCTCTTTCACTAAGTTTAGTAAGAGCCTCTTTCCCCACGAACCACTCATGTGAACAGAAACCTGTTCTGGCATTAAAAGCTGTCACAGTAGCCCTTCCATTTCTTTCATGAAAGCTTCATAAACATCATCCTTAGTTTGCACTGAGACCGGGACAGATGGACCAGATTTGGGGGCTGCTTTGGCAAGAGGCACAGCAGAATCATCCTCTGACTTTCTTTGGGGAGCAGCAGCGGCCCCTTTATTCTCCCGACGTACCCTCAACGCAGTGGGCACGAATCGAGTAATCTCTGCCTTGGGATTGGTGATCTGTGGCTTGGCACTGATGGTTGCGGTGGCTTTCTTCTCAATGGTGGCTGCGCTTGTATCATCCGCCTTGGGTCGCTGAATCAAGTTGGGTGGAGCACTTAGAACCCCCGGGTTCGGCAAGGGAGCTGGTGGGAAAAGCCCAGGTGGGGCAGGTCCAAGTGGAGGCACCAAAGGTGGGCGCATCATGCCAGGACGGGGTGGAGGGATACCTAAACGAAGGCGAAAACGGGCTGATGAATACTACGTGAGGCCATCTTAACCATTAAAGATGTTAAAAACACAGGTTGACAGTTTTTTAAAAATGGGCAATTTAGAAAAAATAAGCTAAAATCATGCTGCTTGCTATTTGAAACTCAGGAATACTTTTTGATAGGAAGGAATATTTTATCATGAAATTGTATTCACTTTCTTTTTTTTTTTTTAACGTTTATTTATTTTTGAGACAGAGAGAGACAGAGCATGAACGGGGGAGGGTCAGAGAGAGAGGGAGACACAGAATCTGAAAAAGGTTCCAGGCTCTGAGCCGTCAGCACAGAGCCCGACGTGGGGCTCGAACTCACGGACTGCGAGATCATGACCTGAGCCGAAGTCAGCCGCTTAACCGACTGAGCCACCCAGGCGCCCCAGGAAATTGTATTCACTTTCAGTTTGTGTCCCTGTACTTATGTTTTCTTCCTCTCAGAGTAATGTACTATTTTAATCTATAAAGTTGACAACACCAACTGGTTTCAAGTAGGATGTCACCTTTGTCAAATTTCAAATCTGACAGCCCAAGACACTATACTAGCTGTGTAATGCAGATACTATCAAGGCCAAGGTTGGGGGTTTCATTCTCATGCGTTATTTACTGATTTTCACACCATTCCTCCCCTGAAAAAAGTAGCCCAATGGGCAGGAAATGTAATTCTAACCTTGGAATGAGAGAACGTAACTAATCACAGTATGTCACCACCACTGGAAAAGAATTCGTGTCCTTTTGATGGTTCAGACATACCATTGTCATTTACTCAGAACCTCCAGATTATTTTTCTTCAAACACCACTTTTAAGATTGAATACAAAGTACCAAGTTTCACAGAACCTAAGATGCTATTACTTATACAGACTCATAATTATTCCGGATACCACTGAGAATCCGGGGAGCTTAAAAGGCGGCTTTCACATTAAACCGGGAGTCAATGTAATAAACTAGAAATACACATACCACACAAACTAAGAGTGCAAGGAAATCTGCATATTTCACACTGATACCGGTTAAGAGAGGAGGGGGAATCTGCCTTATAATTTTAAACTTTAAATTCATACTCATGTAAATAAATGGAATGACTTCAGAATTAGAAGCGTTGCCTGTCCCTGTCTGTGCAAAACACCTTACTCAAATGGAGAATTTAATCCAAGGTGGTCTTTGGCTGGGAAAAATCCTTCATACGACAGACAGAATCCAATGCAAATACCCTTTGGAAAAACTCAACTTCAACCTACGCCAAAAGCGATTTAAAAACATTTTAGAGGGGCGCCTGGGTGGCTCAGTCGGTTAAGCACCCTACTTCGGCTCAGGTCATGATCTCACGGTCCGTGAGTTCGAGCCCCGCGTCAGGCTCTGGGCTGATGGCTCAGAGCCTGGAGCCTGCTTCCGATTCTGTGTCTCCCTCTCTCTCTGCCCCTCCCCAGTTCATGCTCTGTCTCTCTCTGTCCCAAAAATAAATAAACGTTAAAAAAAAAAAATTAAAAAACAAAAAACAAAAAAACATTTTAGAATACCTCTTGACTTCAGGATATCGAAATGTGACAATATGCCTTAGAGCAGGATGAAGTATGTGGTAGTCAAATTTTTGTAGTATAAATCAAAAGCTTTACCTGGAGGCGCAGGGGGAGGTAGCCTTGGTGGGGGTCCCCGAGGAGGAGGGCCAGGAGGCAGACCTGGAGGTGGACCTGGGGGAGGACCAGGGGGCCGGCCTGGGGGTGGGCCTGGAGGTAAAAGTCGGGGTAAAGGCCCTCGGAGCCCTGGCATTCCAGGTGGTCTCAGGAATGGAGGAGCTCCTGTAAAGTGAAAAACGGCAAATTAGCATAAGACAAATAACATGAAGTAGGTAACTGTGGTATAAAGGTAACTCCGATGTGGTCTGACTTATCATTTTAACTTGAAATCAGGTAACTTCAAAAACTGACCAAAACATTATGGAAACTGAATTCATTCAACAAATATCTGAGCACCAGATAGGGTAGTAATTTTGTTATGGATCATTTCTCTTTATATCCCAGCACTGAAAAAAAACATACTCAATCACAGCTCTGCTGGGCTAGACATTGTATAAAGATGAGAAGAATTCTTAAATGTCCAAAATAAAGCTGAAAATGGAATACAGAGCAGGGTGCTTTAAGAATTCCCCTGAAACACAATAAGATATTGACAAGGACCACTGAAAAGGGCGTAAGATAGGTAATTTGCTTTTGCACCACCAATTGGAAAAGGATAAACTCAAGTGAAAAAACTTAACTGGCCAACTGCAGGATGAACAACTATAAAATCATAAATGGCCAAGAAGTTCGCATTTTAAATAAACTTCTTATACTGGTATGCCAAACTACATTAATACTGATCACTTTTATCTCTGAAGACTGACATCCAACAATTCCCAACCAAAGAAGGATACTTGATAGTATTTACTGTGCCCTAGTCTCACTAGCTATCAATTTAGAATTCGACCAACCTGTCATATTAAAAAGCAGTACTAAAGAAACCCCCAGTTTCGTATTCAGTTTCTGCCTGCGAACGTCAGAAGTAAAGAACCCTGAAAAAAGAAGACCTTTGGAGAAAAAGACGGCTGTCGTAAGTACTATACATTGCAAACAGTGCTGTAGGAATAAATCGCACTTATCCTTTCTCTCTTAGGGTATCAGGAGAAAACATCAGCACTAATGATGTATATTTTTGAAATAACTTCATCATTCTAATCACAGAGAGATGTAATTATTTTTCACAATACCGAAGTGCTAATTTACCTGGAGGTGGTCCAGGAGGAAGGCCAGTAGGTGGTCCAGGTGGCCGTAAAGGTGGAGCAGGGGGTGGTCCAAGAGGAGGTGGTCCTGGCATGGGAGGTGCTTGTATCTGAGAAGGAGGAACAGACTGTGGGGGAGCTTGCTGCTGTGAAGAGGCAGCAGATGTGCCATCAGAAAGAGATTCCTCTTTATGCTGTTTCTGTGATTGCTTTTCCGCTTCAGAATCATCAGAATCATCTTCATCATCATCCTCTGAAAATTCTTCTACTTCTCGTCCCTCCTCTGGGATTTCCTGACCTAAAGGAAATTTTAAACCAGGTAAATGGGACTGATTCATTTTTTACAGTCTGCAAAAAAGTGATGCCTGAAGACACATGCTCAATTCAGTGCTTTCTTACAATTATCTCAATAGTCTTCTTCAGTAAAATACTTAGATGTGGAAGAATCAAACAGTATTCCACTCATCTGTGTTAGTGGAGCAGAGGGAAATAAGCCCAGGCTTTTGAACAAGACCGACCTGGATCTAAATGCCAGTGTAACAACTTACTAGCTGGGCAACTCTGGACAGCTTACCTTAATGTCTCCAAACCTAAAACAGGATTTATTATTTACTTTAGGGTTGCTGAGACACTAAATGGGAAACCATATGTAAAGGAACTAGCAGGAGGAAATATCCAAAAGGTGATTTCACGCCTCTTTCCCAGTTTTACCTGCCATTCGAAGCATCATGGCTTGAAGAGGAGTCAGCTCCTTCATGTTCTTCTTTTTCTTCCTTGATTTTCCAGGCATATCTGCAAATCTTACACTCAGACCTTAGGGGCCAGGGGAGGGAGAGAATGGGGTAGATCAGGAACAACAAAATTCAGTAAATGCTTACTATATAATGCTATAAAGCACCAGATATGATGGCTGCCCACTATTTGGCAGAAGTTAAGTGCTGAAAGAGCATATAAAAGGTAATAGAAGAAGTGCCCACTGGTGGTAAACATATGCAATTGTGATTTCAAATCCATCAATTTTAAAAACTTGAAGAATACCATCAATATCTTTATGCCTGTAAAACTGAAAACCCTGATAAGAGACAGTTCTCTCTAAAAATATAAATTACAAAAATTGGCCAGAGATAAGACCAGAATTTATAGAATTGAAGTGGTAGTTAAAAATCTTTTTTTAACCTGGCCCAAATAATTTTTACAAGGAACTTCAGGCAAATGTGGGAGTTACAGAAATTTCCTGTAAAAGGGCACAGGAAAAGATAGAATGCAATCCAGAACTCATGAAGCCAGCACAACCCTGATACCAAAACTAACCTACTATAAAATACAGTTGACCCTCGAACAACATGGGTTTGAATTGAGTGGGTCCACTTATGCATGGATTTTTTTTGTGATACAGTACAGTACTGTAACTGTACTTTCCTTATGAATCATTCACACTATTTTCTTTCCTCTAGCCTACTTTATTGCACGACTGTAGTATATAATACACGCAACAGACAAAATGTGTGTTCATCAATGGTTTGTGTTATCGGTAAAACTTCTGGTCAGCACTAGGCTATTAAGTTTTGGGGGAACCAGAAGTTATGCACGGATGTTCTGATTGCACACAGGGTCAGAGCTCCTAACCCCGGTGCTGTTACACCCACCTGTATAACCAAACAGAATCTAACAGTGTTTTAAAAGAAAAATACATCATAAACATGTAGGGTTGGCCCCAGAAACGCAAGGTGAGGTTTAACATTAGAAAAGCCATGAATATAGTTCATTACATGGAACAACTTAAAAACCATAACAACATCCCAACAGATGCTTAAAAATATTTATTACAAAAACTCTTAGCAAAGTAGGACTAGAAGGGACCTTTTTAACCTGATAAATCAAGCTATCTACTAGACGCTATTAAACATGTTGCCAAAGGGTACAACATTGGAAGCAATCTTTGTTGGTAAACATTTACAAAGTTCCATGTGGGCAGGGCTTTAGTTGTGTTCACTTTGTATCCTTTGTCTAGGAAAATTCCTTGCATACAGTACAAAATGAACAAATATTAGGTGAATGCCAAATCATAGTTAGGATAGCCACTTTCAGCACATGTACACTGATGAGTATGTATGAGTAACAAAAGGTGGCAGGAAAAGGGAAAAATGAGGCAAAGGATCACACAATGCCAGAGAAAAATGGAGCTGCTGTGGCTCTAAGGACTTGCTGTTTTTGAGTGCTAGCTCCTATGTAAGTCCTCCATAACTTTTCGTTACCAGCTCTATACACCCCTTTAACCAAGTTTTTTGGTTTGCAACCATGATTTTTAAGAAATATCAGAGGAAAGATCTGTCATCATTATAAATACATCAGTAGTATTACTAACACATAAATATGGTATTGTAGGTTACAAAAACAATTTTAAAAGAAACTGCAAGACTACAGAGGTGTGAGAGATTATTATACATTTTGCACTGCTCACTTTCTATCATGATGCTTAACATTTTCTTGATGAATATCATAACTACTTTTTAAAAGTACACGTAACTCAGTCCGATTTTGTAATAATCAAATGGACACATAACCTACATTTTGGATGTTTCCATTACATCATGACTCACTTGCAAGTGTACCTGAATTATAATTGTGGTCTGGTTCATGTGAAGACACAATGAACACAGAAAATTTAAGTTATTTAAACAGACTTATTAACAAACAAACAAACCAACAATGTGAATATGGCTTTCTCAGTAGTTGTGTGCTTATTCTCCTTTTTCCCTACACATCCCCATAAAAGTACATCCTCATGCTGTTGAAATAGTTATTTTTCTCCCCAAGTGGACTTTATTACATAGGCTTCTTTATTACATACACTGCTTAATTTATTTTTCCATCACAAACATCCACCGAGTACTTAGTATGTGTCAAGAACTTTTAAGATTGAGATATAAAGATGAATGGAGCTATGATCCTTCCTTTCAAGATATTCACAATTATTTTTACAGATGTATTAATAAATCAAGACCTTTGCCTGGTGTATTTATTGATCAATACCATGGACCTTTCATCAGCACATACCTGACTTTTTTTCTTCATTGTTGTCTCTTTCATTATCATCACGGTGCACAAATTCGTCCCCTTCACTTTCTCCATCTGATCTGTCAGTGTCGCTGTCATCAGTACTGTCATCATGCTTATCTTGATCCATGTCCTCAGGATACCCATCATCTTCACTGGTGCTGGAAACATCGTCGTCATGACCCCGTTGAGCTGACAAAGTAGGAGGGAGCAGGAAACAAGTATTACTACTGGATCCTCCACATACACACGGGGTCTCAGAGCACAGAAAACTATTATTTAACTCAGAATGACCTACCTGTTTCTGTAGGTTCTGTATATGAACCTACAGATTCTGGTTCTGTATATGAACCAGAAAGATTCTGTATATGATATGAGCTGTTCATACCGTCTAACAATATTTCCATATGGTAACAGTTTTAAAATCTTTTTGATAACGTAGGTATTTTTTAAAAGGTTTAAATTTGAAAACAAATTCTATATGTGGAAACTTGGATGCACACACATATACAAGATATTTGTTTATATAGAGAACATATAAAACTATGTTCTAGTCTGATGGCAATAAAACTGAAAAGGAAACAAGTATCTGAATCTTAAGGGATTGTTAGTAAGAAGGTGACATCTCTTAATAGAGCCTATTTTAAAACACAATAAACATTTCTATACTTCCTTATGTACGATGCTTTTACTTAAGTAAATTCTATGACTTATCCATCTGTTAGTATGTACATGTAATCCCCATTCATTTTCCAAGTTCTGAGGATGGTAAACAAGATGTTAAACAGGGCCAGCTTAAAAAATGACGGTAGAAAGGTTGTTAAAAGCAAAAGAAACAGTCACTCCTTACCAAGTTCCGGACTATATAACATGTCTTCATCCCGCCTACGAGGGGGAAGATCTAGAGCAAAGCCCACTTTACGGCCATACATTTGCAAGACTTGAGGAGGTGGTGGGCCAGGGGGAGGACCAGGAGGTTTTCTGCCAGGGGGCAAACGTGGAACACCATGACCGAGAAGAGGAAGTATAGAAACTGCCCGCGTTGGAGGTCTACAAAGAAAATTTTACAGTTACCACGTTAATAATGAGAAGATATTTATTTCCTCTTTTCAAACATTTTTAAGGGATTTCTTCATATTTAATCAGGCGGGGCACCACTTACATTCACATTGTCTTTCATTTCCACTACAATAATTTTGGCACTGGATAGTCAAAAGGTACTTTTAATAAATGCTATCTGATTATGCTACCGCTTCCTTACCCATAGGCTGAGGTCTTTTTAAGGATGGAGGGTGGCTGGGCACCAGGAAGTGGAATGTCCTGGATCAGAATGTTGGAAGGAGCATGCGGCATATCTGGCAAGGGAATACTCTCCACTTCCACGTGCTGAGCATTCTGAAACAAAATTTTTCAATGGTATGGTAAGAGCAAGCCACAAACTCAACACTAAAAATTCACCACCTGCTGCTTCATAAACTGGATTGACTTTCCATTTAACATAAGTATCAGGAAAAAATATCAATACCAATATTTGTCAATATTTCCAAAACCTGTCAATGAATGGAAAAAAAAATCCTTATCACCTCTAAAAGAGACAAGCTCTGCTGCTCTTCTCCCTCCTATCATCAACTTATCCTTTTGGGTTATGGTTTGAAATAGCTGTTTATGGAAATCCAACTATTAAAAGTATCTAGCACCAAAGCCACCCTTTTAAATGTTCTGGATGATAAATAGCACTTACCAATTAACTTAGAAATAGCATATAACCCGTGGAAGAGCTTGGGTTTCTAAAGTTAGTCTGCCTTTGTTGAATTTCTGCCACACACTAGCTGTGTGACTAAGCAAAGTTACTTTAGTTTCCTTATCTGTAAAGCGGGACCGATACTACCTACTTTATAACAACTATATCACTTTTTTTTTTTTACATTTTTGAAACAAAATTCACAGTGAAATGTATAAATTCTGTTTTGACAAATGCATATAGTTCATATTCCTGTCGATCCCTAACAATATCCCATAGCAACCACTGTTATAAATTTTTTCATCCACAGATTGGTTTTGCCTATTCTAGAATGTCATACAAATGGAATAACTATGAAATAAGTTCAACATGTTTTGACACATATCCATGGAAAAATTTTTTTATCCCATGTGGTTTTGAGTATCAGTAGGTCATTCTTTATTGCTGAGTACATTCAATTTTATAAATATACTAGTTTGTTTATCCATTCTCCTATTAATGGACATGTGGGCTATTTCCAGTTTTTGGCTATTACTGTGTTGGCAGATGGATTAATTTCTCTTGTGTAAATATGTAGCATTAGATTTGCTGGCTCATGGAGAAGGTGTATGTTTAGTTTGACAAGAAATTGCCAAGGGGCACCTGGGCGATTCAGTCGGTTAAGTGCCTGACTTCAGCTCAGGTCATGATCTCATGGTTCGTGAGTTCGAGTCCCACACCCGGCTCTGTGCTGACAGCTCAGAACCTGGAGCCTGCTTTGGATTGTTTGTCTCCCTCTCTCTCTCTGCCCCTCCCTGGCTTGTGCTCTCTCTCCCAAGAATAAATAAACATTAAAAAAAAAATTGTCAAGAGGAAGAATATGACCAATTCTCACACTGTCAATTTTAAGAGCAAATCTAAAAACATTTTAGTTTCTCTAAAACTTGATTACCTTGACAGCATCAAAATATTGGCTAAGTTGAGCCCTCTTCTGTTCGTATTCTACTTCTAGCTTTCTCAATTCTTTGTAAATATCCGGATTCTCTTTTTCATAGAGTCGTAGAATACGTTCAAAGGTTTCACGCAGCTTTTTACGCTTGTCTTTCAGCACCTTCTCATTTAACTGTGGTTGCTGCACTGGGTTAAACTCTGAGAGAAAAGAGTAGATATTCAAATTAAACACAAAAACTTGTTTCATTTAGGTTATCAACTAACTATATAATTTAATATAATCTCCCTATATGCTAAAACTTTTAAAAGGGACCTAGACCAGGTATATACTTCTAAAATTTATTATAAAGTACAACAGACATTTGTTGAAATTCCACCCTTTTAAGATAGCCATTAATTTTACTTTCTTTTATAAAAACAGCACCTAATTGATTTCATCATCACTGTAATAAAAATCGATTTTCATTCCCTTACGCTAACAACTTGCTATATAGTGAGGCTTCAGTCAGACCTGACTCTGTCCTTTAATTCGGAGATCCTAGGCACTTTACTTTAATTCTATGATCTTTAACTTCTTCATTTGGAAAATGGGGACATCAACTACTTTACAACAAAGTCTGATGACTTAATGGGATCACAAATAAAATATCCAGTGGTGTCTACCTCACCACTTAATTATTTTTATAGTGGACTGGTGTCTAGTTACCATACAATCCTTTCTCTTTCCATGTATTCAACATAGGGCTTCATTTCAAGTCTTCTGCCCCAAGAGGGATTATCAGCACAAGACTCCCAGGCTTGCCTGGTCAATTATACCTGCCTCCCTCCACTCCCCCTGCCAGTGACTGACTCAGAGATCAAATGGCACATGATCCAAACTGAAACTAGATACTTCTCTGAGATTTTAAATGTGGATGTGGAGATTTTAAGTGTGGATCCCTCACAGGAGGGATAAAATAAACCTAAAGCTGAGACCTTGTGTCCCACTAATTCCACACACACATATTTCACCTTCCATCCCAAGAAGTTCATTAGCAATATACTGAATGAGGCTAACAAGAGAGTAGACCAGACAGATACATGAGAGCTTCCCTCTGGGATTTACCAACTATGGGAGTCAATGTACATATTTTTTCTGCCTAAACTAGTTTATACTGAGTTTTATAAACTGTGTTAAGTTTTATAAATTGTAATTAGAGCCCTGATCAACAGTGTTCCCTTCTTTTTTTACAGATAGCAAGTTTAATTATCTTCTTCCCTAAATCCTATTAACCTTGGTGATTTATTTGGAAGATACAGTCTTACATCACACACTATTCTTAGTGTGATTAATACAAGTGTTGAATGCCTGAGTTTTAATCCCAGCTTGCCACTTCCTAACAGCACAACCTTGAGTAAAGTATGTGCCTGAGTTTCCTCACTCATAAAACAGGCGGAACACACCTACCCAAAAGCTGTTGCAAGGGTTAAATAACATCTGGAAAAAAATTGGTAAATAGCAAGATAAGAGCTCAATAAACCTCAATTGTGACTATTATCTCCTTTAAAACCACAAAAATCATTGAAGTCATGTTAATAGGTAATGTCTTGACATCTCAGGGACAGCAACTGTCCATAGTAATATTTAACGCAGAGGCAACAAGTGGGATCAGTTACACATGAACTGGGAAACATCTGGGATCACGCAATCTGACCCAGAACTCTTGCCCCAGCTAAATGCACAAGATTTGCCACATTATTTAACAAAACTTCTAATACCATAATCCCACATAACTGGATTTTAAAAATTCATTTAATGTATTGTTGAGACCCACTGTACCTCTTTTGCTTACTATCTGATTTTTGGCAAACCACTAAAACTGGGAACCTTTGCTAACAAAACTTGGAAAAATCATTTCATTATGCAATTAAAAAAAAAAGGTAGAAGCAAATGTCCATGAACAAATAAATGGATAAAGATGTGGTATATACATACAATGGAGTATTACTCGGCAATCAAAAAGAATGAAACCTTGCCATTTGCAATAACATGGATGGAAGCAGAGTGTATTATGCTATGTGAAATCAGAGAAAGACAAATATCCTATGACTTCACTCACATGTGGAATTTATGATACAAAACGGATGAAGGGAAGCAAAAATAATACAAAAATAGGGAGGGGGACAAAACATAAGAGACTCTTAAATACTGAGAACAAATGGAGGGTTGCTGGATGGGGTGTAGGTAGGGGGATGGGCTAAATGGGCAAGGGGCATAAAGGACACTTGTTGGGATGAGCACTGGGTGTTATACAGAGGGATGAATCACTGGCTTCTATTCCTAAACTCACTATATGCTAACTTGGATGTAAATTAAAAAAAAAAAAAATTAAAAAAAATAAAAATTAAAAAAAGGTAAAGGAGGCAGAAAAATAAAAAATCCCATGTTCTGAATGGATCTTTGTGGGTTGGGATAAAATTTCCAGTGGTAGCATCACAGAGACAATTCTCAAGCAACTTTGATTCAAGGAAAGATAATAAGTTATTTGTATGATTCCAGTTATAAAAAAAAACTTGTGACACTGAAGATGCATATGAAGAAACTGGGTAAAATTACTCAAAGAAATGTGAAAAAAGGGAGAAATCCTAGTACGATATTCTATAAAATTAGATTTTAAGTATTTGATGACTTCTACCACCTTACTAAGTGGGTCAAGTGTCTGATCTTCTCATTGGGAAAAATGGGAAACTGATAAATTCATGGTGGGGTAATACTTAGATGTACGTTGTAGTTGCCAAAATTAAAAACCAAAACAAACAAAAACCTCCAGAATTCAGTCTTGTCTGGAAAAAACAGGCTTTCATTTTTGAACTGGTCAAAACAGGCTTTCATTACTTCAATAACAATTAGTTCCAGCTAAATAAATGGGATTCATCTTACACTAGGTAAGATCTTCATGTGCAAATCGCTCCCTACCCCTCCATTTTATTCCTCCTGACACTAAAACTAAGCCTAACTGTCAAATGTCATCATGCTTTTGTTTTACTCATGCCTGTGCTGCTCTCCTCATTACCTGCTTGCCTGCCTCCATGTATAAGACTGTTATACCTGCTATGAAATCTAGCCTTTTATAAATTCTTACCCATTTCATCCAATTTCTCCATGTCTCGGATAATCTGTTTGGGATCCTTCATCTTTAAAACTGCAGCTCGTACCATCATGCGCTGTTTTTTGTTCTTAGAGAAACAAAAGAGCACTATGTCAAGAAACTGGACACCCATATGAGTTTTTTATTTCCATTTGCATCAAGAATCTGAATCTATTTGAAATGAAGCCAAACTTCTCCTCGGTTTCTAATCTCGTTTCAACCACCACAACCAAAGCTATGTAATTTTTTGCTCTCAAATATTTCAACTTTAGACAAAAAGATAAATGACCATTACTATGTGTGCTTTCTTAGGCAAGTATTTCCTTCAATTTTGTGAGGTCTTTAGCAATTACTTAAAAAAAATCTTATTCCTGGGGCGCCTGGGTGGCGCAGTCGGTTAAGCGTCCGACTTCAGCCAGGTCACGATCTCACGGTCCGTGAGTTCGAGCCCCGCGTCAGGCTCTGAGCCCCGCGTCAGGCGCTGGGCTGATGGCTCGGAGCCTGGAGCCTGTTTCCGATTCTGTGTCTCCCTCTCTCTCTCTGCCCCTCCCCCGTTCATGCTCTGTCTCTCTCTGTCCCAAAAAAAAAAAAAAAAAAAAAAAAAAAAAAAAAAAAAAAAAAAAAAAAAAAATCTTAGTATTTTTAAGCTTAATTCTAAAACTATATATTAGAGAAAAGTTTTGCAGATATGATACTGAACAATGAACTAAGAAAACCCCATTAAAAGCTATTAAAAATCTGCATTCTCTCAATGTGTTAAAGCATGATACTAAAAAGTAAATACTTTTTTATTCTGGGAAAACACTTTGCCACAAACTCGACAGCTACAAAATGAAAAAAAGGAACCCACAAAACTATTTAGAACCATATTTATTTCCATTCACTAATTCAGTAGCTTTTAACAGAGCAATATGCCTTAATAGCAAAAAGAAATTCCTTTCAAAGATATTTAACTCACTGGGAAAGATAATCAAACAGACAATGTTACAATAGCTCCTCATGAGCTTAACTGCAAAGTTTTTTCAGTTCTGTTTCCAAATATGGTATTTTGGCTTAGTAATTTTATGGTTTGTTAGAAGCAGTATGAAGTATCTTTCCTGACAAATAATTGTAAATATTGTTTTGAAATCCACTAATCCCAAACAGTAAGATGTGCCAAACACCACTACGGCTCATAGGATGCTTCTGAAATCGTACCTTCTTTAATTCTCTCTTCCGGGCTTCTTTTCCTTTAGAGACAGAGAAAACATAAAACTTTCAAATCTTGAACACTAACATTTTCTCCAACTTAATACAGATTAATTCTTATTGTGGGAGGCTGTCCTATGCACTCCAGAATATTTAGGAGCATTTGTGGGCTCTACCCATTAGATGCCAACAGCACCCTTTAATTATGTCAACCAAAGATATCTTCAGAAGTTTTTAAGCTTCTTAAAAAGTAACTATGAATCTGAAAGAAAAAGATGTCACTCTCTCTGCCCTTTCCCCCGATCATGCACACACTCTCTCAAAATAAATAAATAAACTTAAAAAAAATGGGTACTATTTTTTTTGCATGTTTAAAGTTTTCATCATGTACTCCCAAGAACACTGGATAACTTCCTACAACTGACTCCTAGCACAGCTGGTTTTATAATTAAGGCATAATAGATTCTCTAATGTTTGCAATTTTATCACTCCTCTTCTTTATCATTCCATACTAATGGACACTTACGGGCTTGGTCTGTAGGGTTCATAAATTTTCCACTCTTGGTGGATGATGTAGATCTCCGTCCCATGTTGACAACTTGTATGATTTACTTGTTCATAAAAACAAAAAACAAAAAACAAAAACCTGCAAAGACAAAGAAATAGCTTATTTTTCCTCTATTTACAACGTGTCTTCCATTTTATGTTACAAAATTTCTACCAATCTCTTGAAAAGAAACATTCCTTTGATTATTAACTTTTTAAAAAGGATCACAACAGACCGACTCTGTCAACTGAAAAGAATCAGAATATGCTTTGACAATATGGGGACAAATCATGCCTACGAAAAACCATTAGATCTTTTCCTACACCCTTGGTTTCTATTTAGGGTGAAAGGGGAATCAAAAGAGAATGGTGGTAATAACGTGAGTTCAAAAAAACAGACAGCTCACTCTTGTCTCTCTCCATGGTTTTTCTTGTCATGTATTCCCAACATCTTTAAGATAGTAAAAACTCATTAATTTAAGGCTATTTAATTCAGATTTCATTCTAATTCAGATAGAATTCTTGACTCTCAAGAGCTTAAAACATAACTAAAGGTGCAAATATTAAAAATGAAAAGTATTATATGCAGGAGTGTCCAAGAATGTCAAGACACACATTTTTACTAGTACCCACTTGATTCCTGATTTGTGCTTTTTAAGATAACTGAAAGGGATGATCGTGCTTGAGAGAAAATACTTTGCAAGTCAAGATTTTTACTAATCTGAGACATTATTATATTACTTCTTTCTCTTGTTCCAATTAAGGTTTAACTTTTTAATGCTTACCCTTCCCAATAATAAAGTTGACAAATTTACTTTCTTTTGAAAGTAGACTTTTATTTATTTTAATTTTTTTTTTTTTACGCATTTCTTTCTTTTTGAGAGAGAGAGAGAGAGAGAGAGAGAGCAAGCAGGGGAGGGGCAGAGAGAGGGAGACACAGAACCTGAAGCAGGCTCCAGGCTCCGAGCTGTCAGCACAGAGCCCGACGCGGGGTTCCAACCCTCAAACCGTGAGATGGTGACCTGAGCCGAAGTCGGACTCTTAACCGACTGAGCCACCCAGGCACCCCTGAAAGTAGACTTTTAAAGGGTGGGAAAGGGAAGATCATGAGATAAAATTTTTAGTAGCCTATATAAGTAATTATACCTCCCCTTCTTCCTCGTATGAAGATTGTGTCAAGAAAAGTTCACTAGTTAATGCCTCTTTCAGCAAGTGTTCAAATGCCTTGATTTCTGCTAAATGCTTCAAAGCTTTTCCAGTGGCAACTAATTCACCCTGCGCAGGATTTCCTTCACAGAAAAAACTGGGAGTCGGGGAGAAAGGAGGTGGGAACAAGCAACATTAGTAGAAATATAGGCTCCCGTAATCTTTGATGACTTGTATCTTTTTGCTGTTTTCTCAATTACCCTCAGGCTCCTGTTTTGACCTTCCTCTCCCGCAACTGTAACAAAGAACAGATACTAATTAAAGAGGATTTCTACAGAAGACCATGGAGCCTTAGTCTGCACGAACTACTTTTGGTTTAAAAGCAGAAACGACAGGGAAACTGGGCCACAAAACCGTGGGGAAACTAAATTTAACCGAAGAGGCAGCAGTGGGACGGAGCCCAGTTTACCAAGGGAAGCAACAGCAGCAGCAACTGCCGAAACCATAGCGACGGTTGACCCTGACTCGAGGTACAAGAAGACGTCAAATCTAAAGCAGCCGGTCAACGAGCACAGGCAGGAGGTGGCGCTAACTGACTCGGGTGAACAGCTGCTGAAACGCTGGAAGCCGCACCGCCCTTGGCTCGAAGATCCCCCGGTCCGCGACCCGGGAGACCCAACCGCGGAGAGGAAGAGCGGAGCTGACGGGCCTGGTGTCCCCGAGGCAAACGCGCGGGCCCGGAGAAGGGTCGGGAGAGATGATGGAACGGAGTGGAACAATCCTGCACACTCACACTTCTGCTGGGTTCCTGGGACTGCAGGAAGCGGGGATGGGACGATTCTTGGCCTCTTTTACCTCGTAGGGGCCTTCACCTCTGCCTCCCGGTCAGCAACCCTGCCACCGCCATCTTGAAACCTCGCGCCCCTCCGCCATCCTTACGTCACTTCCTATCCCTATTGCCGGAGATCTTAGCGTTTCTCCGCCCTGGTACCATAGAGAGGAACCAACAACTCTCGGACCAGAGTCTTCTTCCGCTCCGAATTAACACCGAATTGGTTGACTGTCTGGTAAGAGCCCGCCCCCATTGCGCAGAACCACGTTAATTGACACTTCTTTAGACCAATAGAAATAAGGAAAGCGAAGCAACTGGGCTAGGTGATTGGCTGATGAGAAGACTACTTTCCCTCTAGGACCGAGACATTCTGACTTAATTTCCGGGGTCTCCGTCACGTTGGGTTGAACGGGACGATTCCAGTTAGCTGTTTTGCGGTGTTTCTTTTGGCCAGAATTGTATTAGTTTTTGATTTTGGATTTTTTCGTGATGTAAGCGCGTGCTGTCTCTTTTGGTTGTGTCTGTTTGAGAGCGGGCCCCCAAGTTGCACTTGGTACTGTGTTTGTTGCTCTTTGCTAGCGTCATGTCGGTCTGGAAATTTTATAGGCACACAGAGCATTTTGTAGATTTGAGCAAGTTAGTGCCCGTTTTAGAGTTCCAGATTGTTCACCTACGATAAATTAATCTACAGTACTCTACAATAAGTTTCAGAGGAGGAAATGTGGAGATACGTCTGCAATTTTAAATCTAGAAGTGGCGAGGTTGATTTATGTTGGCTCCTTTCCCTTTTGGTCTTTTCACCAGCTAGAAGTCCTTTATGATGTCACTATACCTATATACGGATTTTCACTTAGGTCTAGTCTTTCATCCTTCCCTGCTATCTGCGGTTTGTCTGAGACTCCTCCCCCTTTCCCCTTAAAGGTAAGCTCAAATATTTAAAAATTTTACTTTTAAAAGACTCCCTTGGTTATTTCTGATTTTAATATCCCTTAATAGGAAAATATTTTAGATACAGTTCTTACTATCAATTATTGTAAATACTCCAACATTGAAGGAGATACATACTAATTTTAGCAGCAGAATATTTAAATGTGCACTTAAGCATTTAAGATCGGTTCCTTACCTAAACTACCCTTTGTTTTAGAAAATTTCCCGGTTTGGTTTTGGACCGAATTTTGAGTCCCAGAAAGAGCATTAACAAGGTATTGTAGTTTAGAACTTGTAAGTTAGGTAATAAAAAAATAAGCTTTAATTTTGAATGTGAACAAATTTAGTTTGCAACTAAGTTTAAGAAGCAGTGACAGAAGAGAAAATGAGTACATTTTGAAACATTAAATTATTTCATCTAGCTTTTTAATTTTGGGGACATGATGAGATTTTAAAATCTCAAGACATTTCTTGTACTTTTATGCAAAAAATAAACTGTAACAAACACATTCTTGCATCAACAACTTATTAATAATTTTGTGAATAGAAGCTAAGAGTCTCGATGGGTAGTTATTGGTGAAAAAACACTTGTGTCTGTAGAAATTAACTGAACCATTAGGCCTCATTAACCTCTGGATTTTTCTGAAATCAGGTAATTAATGAAATGGGCCACCTAACGTTTTATGTAGCAGAGGCAGCTTCCATTCTGATAGTATTGAAAATGAAATTTCATTTTTCTGAAAACTCAGGGTAATAAAAATTATGACTCTCCTTTAAATGACAAAGTGACAAATTCTTAAGAGAGTAACAGCTTCCTTCCCTGCATCCTAAGTGCATGTTATGTAAGTGTAGCTGGGGTTTGCATGTTTTCTTTTTAAATGTTCCAGAGGGTTCACACGTTCACATGAGGGATATTCAATCATTACACCACAGTTGGTCAGGGTTGATTGCCATTATAGAAACAGAGCCTTTATCTTTTTAGTTTTAACTTTTATCTTTTAAAAAATCCATCCAGGTTATAGCGTGTGATTAGTAGAAGGTAAAGAACCATTGTGTTCTTTCATGATTGAATTGTTGCAAAACCATACTTCAGTCTCTTCCAGTTTATAGAAAATTGGATTTAAACTGATGAACAAAATTATGGTTGCATTTCTATTTCATTCAAAGGTCACAGTTTGTCTAGGCAGCAGTTACCAAGTACATCGCCTTAGAACTAAATGATGTCTGAAGCTAGTAGTAGAAACAAAAGTCAGTGTAAATTTTAAAGATTTGAGGAATTAGAAAAGGAAAAGGTAACCCTTACATCTGCTCTTCTACAATAGCATTAAACCTAATGTCGATCTGGTAGAGAGCAGTGTAAGAAGGTATCCTGGGATATAATTTTACCTCACAGGGTCTAGCACCAGCTGATTTAGGCATTCATTGTTGACACAAAACTCTAGAGGCATCTAGTTTCAACATCTCTAAACCATCTTGCCACGTTGTTAACTGTATTTATGTCCATGTTGGAAACTTACAGAAAATGAACCTAATCAAAGAAGCAGAACACTGTTGTTGAGAAGCAGAAGTGGCACAGTGGCTGTTTATTTCATTTGGTGTTTCACTATGTTGGTGACTTCAGTAATGGCATGATGATATTTTTCTGAAGCTGACTTGAATTCCACCAGATGCTTCTCATAACTTTTAATGGCTGCTTGAAGCTGTGTTTTCTCCACTGCTCCCAGGATAGCACGGAAAATCATATCTATGCCAAGGCCAAGAACAGCAACCCCTATACTACCAAGGAGAGAAGCACCAATTTGAGCTAACACGGTGACCAACTTGTTAATTATGCCAGTTGTGACATTTGAGCCCACAAGTTTGACAGCCACTGCACTGGCTGCAGAAGTAGCTTCTCCCAGGATGACTGAAATGACCTTTTGTACTATTGCAATTTTCTCTGTTTCCCTTTCTTTAATATCCTGAAGTTTTCTGTAAAGGGTTGGCTCTAGTTTATCTTTCAGTGCTTCATCAACCTTTTGCAATTCTTTTTGGATTTCCATCATGGCTTGGATGATGATATCACAGTTTTCCTTGATGGTCCCATCTCTTTTCATCTCAATGGAGGCCAGGCTGCACCGCAAGTGCATGTTTAAAACCCCAATGAGCTTATTGGTGGCGTTGAAGCTATCAGATAAGCAGTCAAGAAGCTGCTGGTGAAGACGGTTGACTTCTTGCCTTCTCCTTGGGTTATCTGGGTAGAGGAAGTCACTGTGAGCCATATTTCAAATATAACTTCTGAAAAATAAAGTAGTAAATATTCACTAAAACTTTTGAAAAATAGCTGTTGTCTGCATACATTTGACCAGGAAATCTTATACTTTATGAATAGAAAAATAGCACTGTGCTGTCTAAGGAATTCCTCAGAAAATTCAACAGGTTCTTCAAAACAATTATTTTTATGAAACTTAGAGTCAGTGGATGGAAATGTGGGTAACAGAATGCAACCTGTTGGTGCATTAATTAGGGCACTAGCTTTTTGTGGTGGAGAGAAATCCTAGATAGGAAACATTTGGGTTTATCAAGTATCTTATTTGACAAATGTGATTATTTCCAAGTAATATTTAATAGCATTTGACATACTGTGTAGTTAGCCCTTGGTTTCCAGTGCTGCTTAATTTTCCCAAACCCTAGTCACCTACCAGATTGTTTTCTTTAATATTTGGAGTTAAGTTACTAGGGCCAGGAGAATAGTAAGATCTGAGTTTACAGGGCTATTAATATTTGATTTTGTTTGTATACTGTTACCTTAATTTATACTATTCAAGTCACTCTGTATGTCCTTACAGGCAATTATTTGGTCTCTAAACACAGGGGCCATCCAAAGGCAACACAGATATAACATTAGAATCTTTACACAAAATTTTCACGGTAAGAGCACATATTCAAAATTCTTTAGATTAAAATCTCCCTTGGGGAGAAAGTGTTCATGGTGCCGGACACAGTGTAGTTATGACTACCTCTGTAGTGTCCGTTTGCAAATTTTATAAGTTATTTAGACTGGTCTGTAGTGCACTTGTGCACTATTAAGTTTAGCTAGAGGGAGGGGCGCCTGGGTGGCTCAGTTGGTTGGGTAACCGATTTCGGCTCAGGTCATGATCTCACAGTTTGTGAGTTCGAGCCCCGCGTCAGGCTCTGTGCTGACAGCTCAGATCCTGAAGCCTATTTCAGATTCTGTGTCTCCCCCTCTCTCTACCCCTCCCCTGCTCACGCTCTGTGTCTCTCTGTCTTTCAATAATAAATGTTAAAAAAAACTAAAAAAAAAAAAGATTAGCTAGAGGGATGCCTGGGTGCTTGGGTGCCTCAGCCGGTTAAACATCTTACTCTTCATTTCGGCGCAGGTCATGATCTCTGTGATATTGAGCCCTGTGTGGCCTCCACGCTGACAGCATGGGGCCTGCTTGGAATTCTCGCTCTCCTCTCTGCCTTTTCCCTGCTTTCTCGCTCTCTTTCTCTCTCTCTCTCTCTCTCTCTCTCAAAAAAAAAAAAAAAAGCTAGCCTCAGTAAGAAGACAATACCATTTCGTGAAAGTAGTAAGGAATGAGTAGCAAGAACGCACCATCGAATAAATAAAATGAATCTGGTAGGAGCCTCCTTGTGTTTATACTTCTGGCTCAGGGTACTATGTAGAGAAAAAAGGAACAAGCATGTTCTGAGTTTATTTGGGTGAAAAAGTTTGAGTCCTGTAAGAACAATGTTACTCCATATGCATTTGAATAGGCTTAGTATGTGCTTGGCCAGTCTATTTTTAGTTTAAAATTCTCTTGGGAGAAAAGAGAAAATGAAATCTGTATGGGGTCTGGCACATTCTGTCTTGAGTAAACAACATCCTGAGGAATTCAGGCCCTATCTATTTTGGGACCATGGGTCTTGGCCTAGATATGAGGAACCTCACAAGCATAGAATGAAGGAATGAAGATACTTTTTTCTCAAGAAAATAAATATGAAAATAACCTACTCTCCAAGTCCTAAAGATATCATTTGAAAATGGAAAGGGGTACACTTTTTAAAAAATGGATAGGGAACATAATTATTTATGCTGTTAAATTTAGAAAAAAAATGTCTCAGTACCCCTGATAGCATAAATTATCATGGCAAAAAATTCATTTTTTAAAAAAGTCCATTGATTTATTTTGAGAGAGTAAGAGTGCGAGTGGGGGAGGAGCAGAGAGAAAGGAAGAGAAAGAATTCCAAGCAGACTCCATGCTGCCAGTACAGAGCTGGACGCAGGACTCGAACCCACAATTCTTGAGATCACGACCTGGGCCTAAATCAAGAGTTAGACCCTCAACCAATGGAGCCATCCAGGTGCCCTAGTCAGAAGGTCATGTTTATATTTGATTCAGATCCGGCACACCCATGTGTTACACAAATTGCCACAAAACTGTACTTAGAAAATGTCTCAAGTTCAATTAAAGAAATGGCTGAGGGTTTATTAAATACTCCCCAAACACACCATTGGGTTGCAAACTGCACTTCAATAACCACGAATCTGGACTTTGATTTCTCTTTTATCTTCTTGAAATTTTCCATTAAACTTGTTTCTTTTTTTGGCTCTGAGTTTTCAGATATTATCATGAAGTGAAAACTCCAGTTTCTGACTTTGAATTCAGAAGATCATCAACTACATTGCTATTCAGATATTTAGGTGAGAGGAGTCGTTCTTACCCTGAAAAAGCATAAAATATCTCTAGCATCTATCCTATGCCATTATCTGAAGGCATAGCTTCCAGAAAAGGTGTGTGGTCCTATGTATGTAAAGATAAACAAATGGAGAGATGAGTCTTCCTTCTGGGTGGGAGGGTGAATGCTTCCAAGTGGTCAGTTTCTTCCCAGTTAATTCACTGTGTTAGCACAACTTGATGAATGAATCATAAAGTAACAATTAATCAGGATGTTGTTTACCTGAGGAGAATATGTACCAGATCCCAGACAGATACAGAGGACTCCATTTTCTCTTTATTTTCTCCCAAGGGTTTAAACAAAACTAAATAGGTGAGGTTTCCTATTTTTCCAGGAAAAGTAATGATGGGAATTTTTCCTCCCTCAGTATTAAAACATTATGAAAACAATCAGTATTGTACGGGTATAAGAATAGATGAACTAGAACAAAACAGTTCTGAAAACAGACCCTTTTATATATTTGATAAATTAAATAAACATAGAATCTCAAGTCGATAGTAATTGAAATTATTATTCTATAAATGTTCCTGGCATAATAGACTAGTTTGGGGGGTTAAAAATTAATTTTAAAAAGTTAATGTAATATATGTAAAAAATTATAAAGTAGCTAGAAGAAAATGGATAATTTTCAGATGTTTATATGGAGGAGGACTTTATACACTTAAAGCCAAAGTAAAAAGTTACACAAAAATTTGATTAACAAGGATGACCATGTAAAAAGAACTAAAAGCAAACTGGGAAACGTGCAAGAAAAATGAAGTATGAATTTTCAGAGTGTTGTAATAAATAAGAAAAACAGTAGTAATCTAATAGCTAAATGAGCAAACAACTTTAAACAGGACAGTAAAAGAATAGTAGCTAATTAATTGATGAAAAAACTTAAATCTTACCTGAAAGACAGAGTATTTCAATTATATTTTCTTTCTTTTGTATACCCAAGCCCTTCTTCCCAGTTTCCAGATATCAAGCTATAATTTTGTGCCAGTAACAAGTTTGAATAAGAGACACCATGACTTGCTCAGAATTGTTTTTCAAATCTAATCAAAAATGACTTTTATTTTTTCTGAGTTGGGCTTACCTTTCTAGCTCCTTTTCTCTTGGGGAAGGGTGTTGAAAAGGTTCCTCTGGTACTGAATAAGTTCAAGATTATTTTTATCCCAACAGTGAGGTAAACACTAGAGAATTAGGTGGAGGAGAGGTAGGGTTTTAAGGTGAAACTAATGAATTATTTTTGGACACGTGAAATTTGAAGAAGCTGGTGAAGGAAGCAGTTTAATAATTCAGTGACAATTTATCTAATGGACTAGTACCTTACTATGTATAAGAAAGCATGCTAGGCTCTATAAAGCACACAAAAATGAAAAAGTACATGGTCCCTGCTTTTATGGCATTTCCAATCTAGTTAGGTAGTTAAGACATTTAAAAATACACGTGGAGTTGAAAGTAATGTGTCATTTGAAATTATAGGCTTGGCGCTTGACTTGTGCACATTCAAATTTTATTTTATTTTAATTTTTTTTGCCAGTTTCTACAAATTATTTATTATATTTTTTTATTTCTATTTTGTTCTAAATATTTATTGTCAAGGTAGCTAACATACAGTGTGCTCTTATTTCAGGAGTAGGTTCCCATGATTCATCACTTACATGCAACCAGTGCTCATCCCAACAAGCGCCCTCCTCAATGCCCATCACCATTTTCCCCTCCCCTCACCCCCCCCCCCCCCAATCGACCCTCAGTTTGTTCTCTGTATTTAAGAGTCTCCTATGGTTTGCCTCCCTGTTTGAAACTATTTTTTCCCCTTCCCCCATGGTCTTCTGTTAAGTTTCTCAAGTTCCACATATGAGTGAAAACATATGATATCTGTCTTTCTCTGACTGACTTATTTCACTTAGCATAATACCTTCCAGTTCCATCCACGTTGCTGCAAATGGCAGGATTTCATTCTTTCTCACTGCCAAGTAGTATTCCATTGTGTATATAAACCACATCTTTATCACATTCAAATTTTGAACAACCCACAGGTTAATATATATTAACACTAGGGCCATATGGAAATATTCAGTCATCTAGGGAAGGTTAACAATTTGTACACTTTAAAACTGTTACTCTTAAATAAGTGTTTGATATTTAGAGGAGAGGTTGTAAACCACATGGAAAAACAGCTGGCAATATGCAGCATTTCTACTATTGCCCATGACAATTTAGCTTCGACTCTCAAATTGCTTACTTCACTCAGCAAAACAAAAGCCTTGCAATTAGTTGGAGTCACTCTTCTTCGTCTTCTTTTTTTAAATCTTTATTTATTTTTGAGAGAGACAGCAAGACCGGGGGAGGGTCAGAGAGAGAGAGGGAGACACAGAATCTGAAGCAGGCTCCAGGCTCTGAGCTGTCAGCACAGAGCCTGATGCAGGGCTCAAACTCACAGACCATGAGATCATGACCTGAGATGAGGTCAGACACTTAACCGAGAGAGCCATCCGGGTGCCTCCGAGCCACCCTTCTTGAAGATCATAGTGTTACTTAGGCATGCCTCAAGTGATGTCTTACCAACAATACACTTCACTTACCTAAGAAGAGTTCTGGGTCATATACTTCTTCCTATCTTTATTACAATTTCAGGGATAACCATTTATTTATTTATTTATTTATTTATTTTATTTTTAGGTTTTTTTTTTTAAGTTTTTTTTTGTTTTTAACGTTTATTTTTGAGACGGAGAGAGAGCACGCAAGTGGGGGAGAGACAGAGAAGAGAGCAAGACAGAATATCTGAAACACCTCTGCACTGGCAGCACAGAGCCCGATGTGGGGCTCAAACTCACGAATCATGCATGAGATGATGATCTGAGCCACACTCAACCGTCTTAGCCACCCGGGCGCCCCAGGGATGACCTTTTAAATATTGACTTTAAAATTCAATCTTTTAAAAATCATTTCAAAGTCATTTTATAAAAGACATTTAAAGATTGGCACCTACAGGGAGCTAAGTGGTATACACTTCATCCAATTCTTACTTATTACCTGCACCTTTTGTGTGGTAAATGTGATTTTTACATTATTTGTTATCACATGATAGTGTTCCCTGTCAATGAAAAAAATTCACTTTATGCAGTTAGCATCCACTTCTTAGCAGCAGAGTTTGTACTGTTATTTGAGTTCTTTTATTGCTGTGGTTCATGAAATAGGTTCCAAAGATTCTGGGGCAGCCTGATAGAGAATTGCTGGCCAGCAGGCGGAGCTCGTGGTCTCTGGCATGCCTATTTTTCCAGAGCCTTTGCTGAAGCAGCTATGATTTCTTGTTGCTATATATGGACTGTGGGTGCATAAAATTTTATTTGATGACAGAGTTCTGTTGCTAAAAGGAAGTTTGGAAATCACAGGTATTTTTGTCTTGGGAAATTGGAATGTGAACAAAGACTAGCTTAAGTGGATTCTTACTGAAATTAACCTTGTCAATTTTGTTGAAATGAGAAGTCAACATTCAAGACAGAAGAGTGTATAAATGGTAGAAATATATTGATTGTATCTAAAAGTTAAGATTTATTTAGTGATACTATACAATTGTTTTAGTTTTTTTCAGGGAAGGAACCACCTTACAAAGTGAAAATGTATTGATTATCACATGTTCAAATAAAAAATTCTCAGGATACTTTTGTGAATAATAGTAGTTAAATGTCAAGTGTCACAGAAATTTAAAGAGGGAAATTATATTGAGGTGTTCAGAGGAAGCGTCACGGAGAAACACGTGATATGTGTTTTGACAGATGGTAGAATTATAATATGAAGAAATTAAAAGATTTGATAAAAAAGTATTTTAAAATATAAAGTCAATAGCACTGATCTATAAACACTTTAAAATAGAAGAAGAAAAACACCCATTAACCTATCTTAATTTTTTTTTTTTTTTTGGTTATTCCTTTCTAAAGTTTGTTTAAAGGTGCAAGTAGTTTACAAAGTTGCAATAACAGTGTAAATAAAATTTTCATCTTATATTAATTTACCTAAACATTTCCCTTTATTTCTAGTTTTATAATCATTATATAAAATATTCCATAAGATATCTATCATAATTTAATAAATATCCAATTGTTTCCCTATCATAATATTCTTTAAAAAAATTTTTTAATGTTTATTTATTTTTGAGGCAGAGAGAGACAGCATGAACAGGGGAGGAGCAGAGAGAGAGGGAGACACAGAATCTGAAGCAGGCTTCAGGCTCTGAGCTGTCAGCACAGAGCCCAAGGTGGGGCTTGAACTCATGGACCATGAGATCATGACCTGAGCCGAAGTCGGATGCTTAACCGACTGAGCCACCCAGGCACCCCCCCATCATAATATTCTAATGGACATTTTAATACACAGTTTTTCCCCTTTTCAATTACCTGGATTATTTCCTCAGGATAATTTCCAGAAGAATTCTATAATCCATGGGAAATAAAGTTTTTATTGCTTTTGATAAGTATTGCCAATTGCATTCCAAAAACTTTTACACTACCATCAAAAATAAATTTTTACAGCAGGACACTGTATGTTTCAAAGTCAAAGATCGTTCTGTTAAACATTGTTAATTTGGGGAGCATGCAGTTAAATTTCAAAAAGAGTTTTTGCTTTTGTAGAAATACATAGTGAATATGTTAATGATAAAATGATATGCTTGATCTCTGAGATTTGCTTCAAAATAATCTGGAAGTGAGAGTGGAGTAGGGTTACAGAGGATATAAAATCAACCTTGTTTTGATAATTTTTGAAGCTACATTATGGGTAAATGGGAGTTTATTTTTTTATTATCTCCACTTCTGTGTATGTTTGAACTTTTTCCATAATAACAATTAAAGAAAAAGATAACTTCTCAGCCTCTAATGTTTAGTCATTTGTGCTCTCTGAGGTTTTACATTTCTCCAGGCTGTTACTTTCTCACTATCCATTTTGGGTCCAGCGGTCATGCAAGTTTCACTTATTTGGGAACATGGGAAGAGGGTATAGGTGAAGCCCGAAGCTTTTCGGAAGAAAATAACAGCTATTAACTCGTTCTGGGCCTCCTTCTGTACATCAAAACCATGGCCTTTAATTGAAAAAGCAAAATCAGGGGTGCCTGGGTGTGTCGGTTAAGAGTACAACTTTGGCTTAGGTCATGATCTCACAGTTCGTGAGTTCAAGCCCTGCATCGGGCTCTGTGCTGACCACTCAGAGCCTGGAGCCTGCTTCAGATTCTGTGTCTTCCTCTCTCTCTGCCCCTCCCCGGCTCACGCTCTGTCTCTCAAAGATAAACAAACATTAAAAACAACAACAACAACAAAAACAAGAAGCTGATCATGGTGTGATGAAACTGTTTCCCATGTGAGTTCTTCTAAAAAATATTTCTGACTAGGGAGAGGAGTATCAAGGAGTTATCAAATGCTCAGGTGAGACTCCTCTACTTATGTGCCTTAAGGAATTAAAAAAATTAGTAGACAATGTTTCTTGCCCTCAAGAAGATGACAGTCAATTTGGAGATACACAGCAAATGCCAATGATATTTAAATGTAACATGAAGGAGCAGAAGCAGTATAAATTAAGTAGTAGTAGATTATATGTTTCTTCTTTTACAGATACTGAGTTGCTTATATTGGTGTTAAAGACAAGAGGAAATGTTACAATCCATGTAAACAGTACACATTCACATAGGTATCATTTCTTCTTTAATCCTAATAGTGATGTCTTTACTGCTTTATCTTCCCCTCTGATTTAATCAGTCATATGAGCTGTTACTTTTTTTTTTTTTTTTTTAATCTGGTGTCTTCAGAGAAATAATCACAAGGAAGCTGACATCAGATCCTCTTAAAACGAAGTTGTTTTGTGACTATATTATATTTATGGCTAGGATTCAAGACTGACATGTTGTTTCAGGAACCCTTTAATCCGGAGAAGCAGAATATTATATCAATACTAGTAGAAATATCCATATTGCTTACCTTGCTGTGTTCCTGAGTTCAGTAGCCCCAGCTTGTTTAGGAGTATTGCTGAAGGGCTTTTTCATCTGGTTTCATCCGGATGTTTCCGTGGAATGTGATGACTTATAGCCTTTGCTAGTCTCTGCTGGGTCCCTCTGCCTGTCTGGTTTATAGACAATTTCTGCATTCTTTGTTCTCAGAATTCTTCTATTTCCTGTATAATATAAAGTCAGTGTATGTTAAGTAACATAATTAGAAAGACTAGTAAAGTAGTGAGCCAGTTAATTTTCTGTTCTTGAATGGACTTCATTGTTGAAGGGCTGTACAACTGAACTAATTCTATTCAGCAGAGAAGATGACTCTGATCGCAGCTCTCAGATTCTGAGATTCTGTCCTGTCCGCTATTCCAGACATCAAGCTTCCTTTAGCTTCTGTTGCATTTATACTTCCATCTGTTGCTGGTGGCTTTGGGTCCTCAAGAGATGTAAATCCAGATACCTGCAGCCAAATGTGATTTGTGTGTAGAAGTTCTGCTCTTTATCACTGTCTCTCATTGCGTTGGTGAATGTCTTGACAACAGAAAAGCCCAAAAAACCAACCTGACTCCTTTCCCTTAAAGCTTAGATCATGGGGTGCCTGGGTAACTCAGGCCATTAAGCATCTGACTTTAAAAAAATGCTTATTTATATTTGAGACAGACAGACAGACAGACAGACAGACAGATGGAGTGTGAGTGGGGCAGAAAGAGACAGAGACAGAATCTGAAGCAGGCTCCAGGCTCTGTGCGAGCTCTGAGCTGTCAGCACAGAGCCTTACACAGGGCTTGGACTCATGAGTGGTGAGATCATGACCTGAAGTCAGGTGCTTAACCGACTGAGCTACCCACGCACCCCAGTGTCTGACTATTGATTTCAGCTCAGGTCATGATCTCATGGTGACAAGAGATTGAGCTCTGCACGGGGCTCTGAGCTGAGTGTGGAGTCTCCCTAAGATTCTCTCTTTCCCTCTCCCTATGCCCCTCCCCCACTCATGTGTGCTCTCTCTCTCTCTCATTAAAAAAAAAAAAATGCTTTGATCAGAGTCTTCTATGCTTCTTCATCTAGATTCTGCCCTAATACCCACTGGTACCTCTACAGCCGGCAGGGACACCTCAGACGCAGGAAAATCATTCAGTCCCCGTATAACTTAATGGAAAAAACACAGGCTTAGAATTGGACCGTCCTGATTTTGTGTACCCCAAGTATCACTTCCTAGCTATGTAGCCCTGGGAAAGTTACTTAAGATTATTTTTTTTCATCAGTGTGATTTGAGTATTAGTTTGTAATTTATGGATTGTCATTATGTATTGAGTGAGATAATGCATGTATAATATGGCAAAAACTTATTAAATGGTAGCTATTCTTATTATATTAACAACACTAATTTCTGTTGCTATTGAGTGGGTAGAGGATATAGAACCAAATCCAACTAGAAAATGTGTAAAATGTAAAGATGCTGCTCTATAGTTTTAAAGAAGGATTAAGTGGGGTGTTATTTTACTTTTGTCCCAGTGGGTCATTTTGCACTTGACATATCCTAGGGCTTACCATGTACAGGCATGGGGGGAAAAAAGAGAAGAAAGATGTGTAGACAGTGTATTGAAAGTAAGTATGGATGGATAAGTACGATTTCAATAGGTGTGGAGGGGGAAGGAGTGGGAAGAGATAATGCAGGTGGAGGGAGTACTGTGAACAAAGGAGCTAACAAAGTATTGTAGAGCATTTCCAGGGAACAAAATTAATCCACTAGGCTGGTGGCACAGGATCTATATGAGAGCAGTGAAAGGAAGGCAAGTAGTGAAAAATTGAAAACAGTTTATAGATGACCTCAAATGCCATTCCGGGAAACTGTATTTTATTCTCTAGGCAATACTGAATTATTGAAGGTTTTTTATTATGAGATAATATGAGGAGGTTTGGATTTCGGGAAGGTTACTTCATATAAAGTGCATTAGTGGGTATAGCCAATAACGTAACTCAGTGCCTACAGTAACTGGACAAAACATAGGTAGCTGAAACACTTAGTGTAAGACAGTAGGGTGTAGAGGGTAAGTGTCTAGTTTAAAAACGACAGCTGTAGCTCCAGACGATTTTTCTAATTTATAACATGGGCTTAGTGCTGCCAGTTAATCTCATTTTTTTTTAATCATCAATAGCAATCCAGATTTGTATCTTTCAGTTTTTGAATTTAGCAGTTGATATGCGTTTTGAAACTACTTTATGGTGGGTCAAACAAACCACATCTGCTGGTTGGACTTTGCCTGTGGATTGCTGGTTTGTGACTCCAGGGCCAATGTTCACAATCCTGTCTTTTTGTATCTCCTCTGGAATTCTACTTGTGAACGTTGGTTAGAGACATCAACACTCCTCTCTGAAGCAGAAGAGGAGGAATTGCAGTGAAGGTACAGAAACATTCGGAGGCAAGAGAGACTCTGATGGAGTTTGCATCAGATGGCCTTGATCTTCTTTGGAGTGTGACACTCTACCTCCTTGGTCTGCTGTTATCCACCTCTCAGAGCTATCTGATAGTTACTTTATATGTTCTGTCCAGGATTTTTAGTTGTACTCAATAGGAAAGATTGGATGGAATGTGCTTGCTCTATCTTAACTGGAAGCAGAGCCCCTCTATGTAATTTGTAAGCTTTATACCATCTTCTCCACTAGATTGGATAGTTATTGAGGATAATCTCTGAGAATAATGCTACTCCATATATCAGCACATCTAATTGTGGATCTAGCACACAATATTCAATATGAGATTTAAGTTCATTGAAGCACTCCTACTTTATATATTTATATATAGAAAATATATATTTATATATAAAATATAAAATATATATATTTATTTTAATTATTTTTGCTGTTTTTTTAATTAAAACACAGGATCATTTCTGCTTTATAGCTTGGGTAGCTTTCCTACCCTTGACAGGAGTTACCTCCACATTTAGATTATACTTTCAGTCTCCCTATGGTAGACAAATATAATTTTAGTTTTGATTCGGATTACTACTTTGTTTTGCAGTGCTGAAACATTTTTGTTGGAGAAATGTCTTCAGAATCAGAAAAGGATAGAGACAGGCTGGTTCAAGCTGCCCAAAAGTTCTTCTTTCATATGCAAGATCTTGCTTCCTTCACTAACATACTTATTGAATTGTTTAACTACAGTATGAATACTCAGATCAACCACATGACTGTGAAAGAAGATGATAATGTTAAGGATGTCTTTGAACAAATGTTCAAAATTTTAAAGGAGATGCAATCTGTACTGGAGGCAAAGTATGACCAAATGCAAAAGGAACCTTTATGTTCCCAGATTGCAACAGCTGTTTGTTCCATAGTTGAGAAGAACACCAATGTAAAGGAGTTGCATCAGTCAGCTAAAGAAATGTTCAAAAATGTCCACACACCAATCATTGTCTCTGTGCTGAATAGTAGTAACATCCTGGGGAGTTTAGAATCTTCTGTCTCACCCTTGATGAAATATCCCATCATGAATCTTCGGTTAAGTGACCTCTATAGAAAAGACACCAAAGAGCAATCAGATGCCACCACATCTGAGAAAAGCACAAGTCCAGGGCCACCCCAAGTCAGTACAATAGACACCTTGAAGAAGTTGCAGGGTGCGCCGAAAAGTGAGCAAACCAAGAATACCATCAAGTCCACTGCAGATCAGCTGGAGCAAATTGTCAAAGCTTTGCTACCAATCTTAGAGGTCCTCCAAAAAGTCATAAGCACTATGGAAACCAAGACGCCTGTGCCTAAGAAGACCAATGACCAGTAGGAGTGCTCATTTCTGTCAGAGAATCAGTTTGAGTCCTGTGAAATTTTGGAGTATGTTCTAAGACCTTTCATGCTAGAAATGTGTTATGTTGAGACATAAGTGCAAAGAGTAGTCACCCAACAGACCATTTACCTTGAATTTTGCTTTATTCAAATAAAAATAATCAAAGAAAGCCTGCTTGAAGTGGCAGTTACTAAAGATAACATTTTGTTCAGAAAAGCAAGGTAATGTATTATGTTTGAGGATGTTTCTAAACGTTACCTGTCGTCTTAAAACAGTTAAAATAACCCCAAACTAATTTCCACCCTTAGTAATTTTTTTTGAACATTTATTTACCTTTGAGAGACAGAGAGAGACAGAATGTGAACAGGGGAAGGGACAGAGAGAGAGGGAGATGCAGAATCAGAAGCAGGCTCCAGGCTCTCAGCTGTCAGCACAGAGCCTGACACGGGGTTCAAACACATGAACCATGAGATCATGACCTGAGCTGAAGTCGTACACTTAACCAACTGAGCCATCCAAGCACTCCCCACCCTTAGTAATTCTATTTCTAGATACTGCAGTGCGAAATCCAGGTAAATGTCAACGTTATCATTAGATAATCTGGCAGAAACTACTGTTGAGACAGGACACGTATAAAATAAACTTCTGCATTTCTGGCCCTTATATACCCATATCTGAAACATTAGTGCCTTAACTCTTATATGCCATCACTAAATACTTTTGGTATGATTTATCCAGAAGTCATTGATTGATTGATTGATTTTTTAATGTTTATTTTTTATTTTTGAGAGAGACAGAGACAGAGCACAAGTGGGGGAGGGAGAGAGAGAGAGGGAGACACAGAATCCGAAGCAGGCTCCAGGCTCTGAGCTGTTAGCACAGAGCCCGACGCGGAGCTCGAACTCATGAACTATGAGATCATGCTCTCAGCCGAAGATCATGACCTGATCGTGATGCTTAACCTACTGAGCCACCCAGGCGCTCCCAGAAGTAAATAAGAGCAATGAAGGAAGAGTAGTTGTTTTCTTGCTTACTTGACTAAGACCAGAGCAAACAATTTATTCTTGTCTGTTTCCTACTGAAGTTTTGTGATTAGGAACTATTGGAGGTTGAAAAATGGAGTTGCTCTAACCTTTCATGAAGACTGAAACACTTGTAGGATTTCTGAGATGTGCTTTTATGGGGGAAGAAAAGTTAGACAAGTCCCTTTGCCTACCAGAAAGTCTTTGACGCTCATTCAGTGGGAAGAAGCATATGCTTTCAACATTGCCATATTCTACATGAACCTAGTAAGAACTTCACTGAGAATAAGAAAAGCAATTAGTAACTTGAGTTCTTTAAAAAAAATTTTTTTTAATGTTTTATTTATTTTTGAGAGCAAGAGAGAGTATGAGCGGGGGAGGGGCAGAGAGCGAGGGAGACACAGGATCTGAAACAGGCTCTAGGCTCTGGGCTGTCAGTGCAGAGCCCGACGCAGGGCTCGAACTCACAGACCTTGAGATCATGACCTGAGCCGAAGTCCGACACTTAACCGACTGAGGCACCCAGGCGCCCCAGTAATTTTAGTTCTTTATTGGAACTTTTTTTCTGAGAATACCTAAGTTTTTTCCTCGTGTAAACATTTTCTCATCTGAAGCTTTAAGTCTCATTTTCTTCTTTAAAGAGAAAACATATTTCCCTATACTTAAAAAAAGTCTGCAGCATGAGAAACTAAAAGGGAAAGAGATGGTGGGCATTTGATGGAGGGGGGAAGATGGCACTCAGTTTGTGTACTTTTTAGCCTGTGATGCAGTCACTTCCACCGAGGTTCCCAGGTCACCTCCTCAGTCATGGCTACTTTGAAGTTGCACTTTTGCTAACCTGAGTCAGGAGCTCAGCTCCAAAGCCAAGGCTGTCATTGGAATCACCACTATAATTTTAAAGTAGGAATCTCTTCCTTGCTCCCTAACAATAAGACCTTCCAAACGTCCTGTGGCAAGGGCCACAGGGATTTTGACCATTTCCAGGGTTTAGAGGGTTTGCAAAAAGGATGAGTTTCATTACATGGAGTCTGCAGTTTCTCTCAGCTCCAACGCTGAAATCTTGTTTGTTTGCAATAGGTATCCATTAATAGCTGTCTTATTTTGAGGACATTCTTGAGCTGATCCATTTCTATCCTGACTTCAAAAATACGCATATATAAATGGGAGGAGGGAGACGTGGTTCTCACTTTGTTACTTTTTCTGAAACTGTGTGTATTCAGGTTTTCACCTGCTTTCTCTTGGTCTTAAGATTGTGTCCCAGGATATTACAACAGCAGGGGGGGTCACATGGAAATGAATGGGACAAGGGCCAAGAAAAGTCTTGGGCAGAGTCTTTCTGTGAAATGACTGGAAGAATGACTGGTAGCAGTTCTAGGGAAGTCCTCACCACATGTCAATGGGAACGACAGCTGGTGTCATCCCTTGACCTCAGAGATGGGCAGTGCATCAGTAAGAGTGGTTTTCAGATGCTGGTGGCTCCTGTGAGGCTGGCCATCACTGACAGTGCCTCTCACAGATATTCCCCCACCACCCAGGACTGCTAATCTTCCCACATTGATGACTTCTTGGTGGTGGCTGCTTCCCAGCCTGTGGAGATACTGTGTGTGTGTCGGTGGGGAAGCCTCACTCCTTTCAAACCTATTACTCTTGTTTAATGTTTCTCTCAAATTCTTTGTTTTGGGTTCCTCTCATTTTCTATCAGTTCCTCCAGGTTTTGAAAAGCAGCACGGGAAAGACTCACTCGTTTCTACTTCTTATCTAGTCTCAGTCCTCAGGGGCCATGAGCCCAGTGTGAACTAACTGAATGAAGCATAAGTGGGGACAAAAATGTGAACTGCCATAAAGCAAAACAAAATGAAACACATGGGCATTTACTACGAGAAAATAAAGAAAAGAAGGAAGGAAAGAGGAAGGAAGGAAAACAAGGAAGGAAAGTAGGAAGAGAGTCCTGTAATACTTGTAATGCTTTTTTTTCTTCATGTTTTCTCACTTGCCAATGTTTGGTACGTGTTGGCATCTCTGAAAGCATCTAATTCAATGAATGTTTGTTGAATTTTACCAAATCAAGATCTGGTTCATAGGGCATAAGTCAATTTGATTCTGATCATGACACAACTCAGGCCAAGAATCCTGGCTCCCCAGGCAAATCAAACTCTACAGAAATTTTCTTTCACTGGCTTTATTATTTTTCAAAGTAATAGCGAACAGAGAAATTCACGACAATCAGATAGGCATATTAGAACACTAAATTATAAAGATAAAAATAAAATAATAGATGAGGCCAGATAACTTTTTGTGTACACAAAAAGGAGAGAAGCATGTTTTATTTTAATAAAAATTACTATAGGAGGTAAATACTATGCAACTTTATAACACCAGCTCTTTTAACAATTCATGTGAATTTGTGCACAGTCAAGCGTCCATTTTATCTTCAAAGGTATCCCAGAAGAAAAAAAAGAGCAGAAATTACAGTGAAATTTTTGAAAGTGATGTCCTAAAATTTCATGAACTTAGACTTTAAATTGATTTAAATCAACGGTCCACCTCACGGTTTTCTTGCACAAAAACTGTGGACCATAGAGAGAGATCAAGGGAACGTAAACTATGGACATTCATCCTTAACCTACAAATCTACATAATTCAGGGGAATAACTTCTATCTCTGGAGATTTGTTCTATAAAGCAGCGGCAGGATCATAATCCCATAAGTCACAAGCCTGGAGGGCTTCTTAAACATAGGTTCTAAGTTTCTGATTCCATGGATTGGGATCAGGCCCTAGAGCTCACATTTCTAACAAATTCTTAAGGGACACTGATGCTGCAGGTGCTGGAGGCATGTGTTAAGAGTCACCTATTTAGAATGTCTTACTCAGAAAACTGATTTCTCATGGAGATCCAGTGCGTTAGACTGCCTTTTTAGCTTGACTGGGTGACTCTTTCCTCTCTGGTCCACATTACAGCTTCACTCTACCAGACCTACTTCCTGACCCTTACGTACACTGATCATTCCTATATCCTCCGACTCTCTCCTGCTCAGGTGTCTCCTTTCTATCCATCTGAACCCCTTTCTCAAGCCTCATCTCTGATAGAAAGCTGTATCCAACCATAGGTCAGAAGGATCTCATTTTTCTCTAAACTTCAAGTGCTTATTTGTATGCACGATGACACTAAGCACTTGACACATACCTACACTTACTATCTTCTTCCTCTAACCCCTTGCTCCACTCCCAGTGTTCCAAGGCCTCGTTCAAATCCTGCCTCCTCCCTGAAGCCTTCCTGGCATCTCTTCTTGCCTCAGTTTGAAGGAGTCTCTCTTTTGAACTATCATGAACAGAAGGCTTGATTTCCCCCTTTCTTTTGCTATTTCCTCTGGGACTCGTTTATGTTCTTTTTTTAATTTCTCCCAAGAGATTGTAAACTCATGGAAGATCTGGCCTACGACATTCAACTTTTAATCCCCAAAGTGTTTTGTACATAGTATGGTTCAATAAGTGCATTTATGTGGCACAGAAAAAAAAATTATATATGCAAGATGTTGGAAGGCTTTTCTATTGCTTCACTGAGGCTCACAGCAAAGCTTCTTCCCAGAGTCAGGCCTGCGGGACTCTACTCAGTAGCCACTAAACTGCCGAGGTCCCTGGGCAATAAATCAGGAATATTGTGTTTATGGAAATTTTATCCTTGCTTTATTAGGTATAGAGACCAATGTAAGCTAGGTGACAGAGATGCGCTTGGCCCTATTCTCAAAATTCCGTGTAAAGTATTAGATGCCTGAATTCTCTACCAGCTGATTTTAGGCTAATTCTTCACTGAGTCTCTTCTCTCATGGCACGGTCCTTTTAGAAAGTTCTTCTGGGGTCAGTTAAGCTGATTTTACTTTCGTTGTTTCTTACTCAAATCTCAGAGGGGCTAAGTAGCATGGACTTTCAAAATTCAAAGGTGTAGAGCTAGCCCTCACTTTCACTCCATTTAGCCCAATACTAAGGTCTTTGGAAATCCGCTAAAACAACCCCATTGCCCCACTCGTATTGTATACTACTGAGGTGAGTTGGAGAACATTCCCAGCTGTGAAGTTTGATGATTTATACTCCCTTTCACTTAATTATTGTCACATAGTGGCGACTCAATGTATCTTTGATATGTGCTTGGTTATCAGACTTTTTTTCTCCTACATCTTCTCCTTTATCTCCACACACATCTACATACATCCCTAATAAATGTACTTAAATTTTTGATGCTGACTTAAAATCCAATTTGCCATAAAGTTCTTTCTGAATTAATATATGAATTTAAATTCTCACTTCTGTAATGTTTTAGAAACACGTGCAGCACCCCACTACTGGCAGTGAATGAATGAGATTTCACTAACATCTTGTATTAACTTTCCCTTTTATTTCTCAAGTTTTCATATTTCCTCCTATCTAAGACTATACTGGTTTGGTCCTGAATGCTGATAAAAATCTCACACTTTAGTTAAGTCTCTGGACTTCAAAGCTTTTCCATCTGATGAAGAATTTGGTCTCTGCTTTCGAACTCAAGCTTCTCTGGTTTGTTCCTATTTAGGATTGCTAAAAAAAAAATAATGGAGAATCCTTGTATTCATGATTCCTTTAATTGCTTAAGGTAGTATATTCAATTCAAATTATTTATGCAAATATACTATTTATTGATTTCTGTAATAAAAAAAGCCCAGGAGTCCACTTTCAGGCACAATTGGATCTAAGGGCTCATTTACTCTCATCAAAATGGTTTCTTTTCATTCCTCAATTCTTCCTTCATTGTGTTCGCTCCATTCTCAAGGAGATAGAGTCTCCCCTGCTGGTGGCAAGATAGCTGCTTAGTAGCTCCAGGCTCCTACTCACTCTGCTTTCATTAATCTTCACTCAAAAAAAAAAAAAAAAGGCTCCCACCCCACTGCCAATCCTGATGCCAAAAAATTACCATGATTGTATCTCACTGGCTCTGGCTGGGTCCTTTTCTATTTCAGTATGAATCTCTGTGTCCACGGAGAAGAAATATACGGAGTTACAGGTCCACTCACAGGCAGCGGGCTGGGCCAGCTCTGTGTCAGTTGGTGACTGGGCAGAGTGATTCCCCAAGGGTATTCAGGGTGCCCTGGCTGGCGTCAAGCAAAAGGGCACAGAGAAAGCAAAACCACAAGGTTCCTTTATACTCTACTTTTAGAAGAGATGACGACACTGGTCAAGAAGGAGAGAGAAGCAATAACCATGGGAGCTGGGTTGTACTTTTTGCTGGAAGCTGTAAAAACAAACACAAAGTTAGAGGTGTTTTAGGTGGCAGAGAATTTTTTTTTAAATGACCTCATTTCTCCTTTGATTCACTTTTTTTTTAAAGTTAGAAAATTCCTAATAAAAGTATTTTAAGTTGGCTACTTAAAAAAATATTCTTTTAGATATTTTCTAACAGAACTCAGCTTGTTTATTTTGCAGATGATGAAACAGGCACCAAGAAGTTCAGATATTTACTGCAGGTTACCCAGCTAGTAGGTATTTGAGATCTCCTGATTTGCCACCCTTATTATCATCAGCAGCACTCTCCCCATCACCCTTACCCCCATCTAATTACCATCAGCTTCGTCATCATTATGAAAGCTAACATTGATTAAACAACTCATTCTGTACTATGATCTATTTTAAGCACTTGCTATAGATGAACTCATGTAATCCTCACAGGAAATCTACGCAGTGTTTATTCTCCATTATCCCCATTTTTCAGTTGGTAAAATGGTGACACAAAATGTGGAGACATTTACCAAGCATCACACATCTTTTTAACCACTATATTGTTTCTCCATACTTTGCATGTCCATTTTTTAATTACAAAGTGGGCCAAAGGTATTGACACAATCTTGCTTGGTGTGTGGTGTGTGTGTGTGTGTGTGTGTGTGTGGGTACTGCCTACACATGCATGCTCTTCACAGGAAATATGGGGAAGGTTAGCAGGCAGTTAGATGTGGCTCATGGAAGCAAGACTGGAATACAAGAAACTATGTCAGGTATCACTACTAATTGGGAATTTAATGGGATGAGGATATAGAATGAGTTGGAAGATGGAAACCTTTAAAAAAGGCTCTAGATAAAGAGTGGAATCGCCTTTTTAACCAGCCTTCACTGATTATTTAGAGTAGAAAAGATGTTTAGGGTAGGAAGACTTTCAGCTCTGTGATTGCCTATTTAAACATCTCATTTGATAGGATGACCCGATGATGGAGAAATATTTTTCCACTACTTTCACATAATAATGTGTAAAATCCTTTGAGTTTCCTGAAATTTCTTGGAATTCTATATATGCAAATGATATTTAAAACCCCAATTTTCACCAATAAGAGTAGACACGGAGAGTTAATAGTGGGTACAGATTTCTAAGCTTTTGCCAAACTTTGTGTAAAACTATATTATCTGAACTCTCACAGGGACCTTGGAACCATTAATACCACTGTCGCAGGTTATTCATTATTCACTTCTTGTTTTGTTTTCTCTTCATTCAGGCTGAGGTCCCAAGGACCTCTGACCCTGCCTTTCCTCACTTTTTAACGGGATGAGATTCTACTGAAGAATTATCAGAAAATATTGATTGACAGCAAACCAATATAGCTGGTTTAAACTATGGTTATTGGAAGGAATTAGCTTTGGTCTTGAAGCTTTGCCCCTAGCCTACCTTTACCATGGTAGTCACTTTCACTGGGCCCCAGTTTTCTCATCTGTAAAATGAGAGCACCTCGAGGTTTTTGGAAATACTCGGATCACTGTCATTCCACTTTGTTTCACGGCTATTACAATGAGGCTCAAAGAAGTGACAGACATACAGATATTACTATTTTGAATCATACTCATCCTTCAAACCACCTATTAAGCCCCTTTCATAATAACCAGGATATTAAAAAAGCTTACTTTAATTTTATTTTCTCAGCTAAAGTAACTTTTCTTTCCTCTTTTGTTCCTTTTTTCTCTACCTTTCTTACAGTCATTAAATTTCTACCTCACACTTTATTATTTTTTTGCACAGACAATATCTTTATTTAGGAGAATAAATGAAAAACATCTGTGAATTAAATTCAATGCAATCTACAAAATCTTTCATTTAAGGATAACTCACATTAAATTGACTTTTGTATTTGTTTTTACTTTTCTTCTAGACTATCTATTTAATACTTTGTGTTCCCTCTGTCCCTAGTAGAGTATTTTTCAAATTGGAGTTTGTGATGCATTAATGCCTTGTCATGACCATCACGCTTTAATAATGTCATAAAATGGATTAGAATAAAAAACACTCTAGTTAAACGGCATGCAAAATGGTAACTGATTGTTTTGTGTGTGTGTGTGTGTGTGTGTGTGTGTGTGTGTGTGTGTGTGTGTTTGTAATTTATGTGTATGCAAAGTGAGTTATAATCTAGTCACAGTCACAGAGCATTAAGACTAATGGTAGGTTCTTAGTAATATTTTTGAACAGCAAATAAATCTCCTGAAAATACTCTATAGAGAAAACTGTCATGGGCTTTTTGTCATAAGGCATGGGAAAAAGTTGTACTTTTGTCATTTGTAAGCTGAATGATCTCACATAAGCCATTTAACCTCTCTAAACCTCAGTATTCACATCAGTACAGTGGGGTCAGTAACCCAATGTACAGGGTGGTGGTAAGAATTAAACAGATAATGTGTGTGAAAACCTTTTGTAAATGAAATTGCTACATAAATATCATTTTACTAGTGACTTATAACCTCAATTTGGTCATCTATACCTTAGGGTATACAGCCTGGGGACAACATATGATTATTATACCTTTTATTTAATGAATTCTGAATCTGCGAATTATACCAGATTGTTCAGAAAGAGTCAATCCCTTGAAAAAAACAGAAAAAGCTAAAACTGACATACAGCGTATCTAGGTAATCTGGTATTTGGAGCCGAATGCTATCTATAGCTCGTTTCTGTCAAAATGCAGAGATTAATGAGTGTCATTATTTTAGAGTTAGCTAGGAAAAAGTTGGCACTCAAACAATGGTAAGCATTGTTTCTTCTGCCTCTTCTTTTGTTTTATTTTTAACTCTCAATGTCACTGAAGCACACATTTGTGCCATTAAACTATTATTCCACTTCCATGTGCAAAGTACTTTGCAGAGTTTTTCAATTGTGTTTGAGAGAGTGGATACCAAGTACTACCACAATGTTCCCTCTTGCCCCATTTTATGAATAAAGAAACAGGCTGATAGGCTGTCATTTGCACAAGGCCACGAAGCTATTAACATATGTCCAGCCCATCCTGGCTCCAAAGTCTTCTCTTTCCACCATGCTGTGGTGGTTTCCACCATCCCAGGTTCATTCAGTTACTCATTCTTTCATGCATTCGGGTGAGATAGACACTATCCTTCGAGAGTAATGTGATATCACAAATTGGGAAAACTTGTTTGAGATAAAGCCCAGAGTCAAAGAACACAGGAAACAGGAAGTTAATAAAATAAATAGTATGTAACAGTAATAGTAGCTGAAAGTTTGGAGTACTTACTAGCATCAGGTATTGTGCTAAGAGCTTTTACATGCATAAGTCATTTTATACTCACTAGAATCTTATAAGGTAGGTTTTTATTAAAATTTTCCCCTGTGTTACATATAAAGAAATGGAAGCACGGAAGAACTAAGCCATTTGTCCATGTCCTTACTGCTAGTAACTGGCAAAGTTAACATGTAAAACCAGGCTTGCTACAAACAATTGACTGTATTTTTTTCTAGAAACATGCTTAAGAATGTTGATTATGTGAAACATTTTAACAAATAAATCCTTCCTTGTGAATCCAATGATATAGAACAGAGCATGTATTTGTGTGTGTACAGATTTTTGGCACGGATTATTTTCTTGAACAAAGCAACATTTAAGGACAAATAACTGACATAACATATTTCGAATGTTTCAGTGAGCATGAAAACATCTGTTCCTATGGTAACCAGTATAGGTCATATGAGGGGTGAGAGAAGAATTAGAAGGGAGAGCTGTTAGTTTAGAATGTCTTAAATGATTTGTCTTTTTCAAATTGACTCGCTTAAATATATTATGCTACCAATTTGACCTGTTGACTCTCTGAAGGCGACAGATTCCTGGGTGCTCTTTGAACTTGGGAATTGTAGTTACAAGTTAACAGAACCAATTTTGAAATAAATTGAAGGACTGAAGAAGCTATGCTCTCTAATCTACTGTCTTTTCATTGGGAGAATTATGGTGTCCTGGCTGACCAATTTTAAATTTTTTTTTTTTTTTACGTTTATTTATTTTTGGGACAGAGAGAGACAGAGCATGAACGGGGGAAGGGCAGAGAGAGAGGGAGACACAGAATCGGAAGCAGGCTCCAGGCTCTGAGCCATCAGCCCAGAGCCCGACGGGGGGCTCGAACCCACGGACCGCGAGATCGTGACCTGAGCTGAAGTCGGACGCTTAACCGACCTAGCCACCCAGGCGCCCCCTGGCTGACCAATTTTAAAGGTCTTCGTGTTGTCTTTCAAATATGTTGTCTGTCAGATTAAGAGGGAACAGGAGAGGAAACAAGTCACTGGCTGAGAGGGAATTGTTGAGACATAAGATAGTTTGTGGCTTCTGCTCAGGAAAAAAATTGAAGGGATAAGAAACAGTTGAGAGGACTCCGGTTTCATGAGGAATTAGATATCAATAGAATACCATCTGTGCATCCCTAGACTGAGGTTGATGGTGAACAATATCAGTTACCTAGAAAAACAGGTCTGGAGAGAGTCCACTGATCTTACTCCCTTCCAGTGAAGGACTCCCAGAAAAGAAAAACACACCGCCACCTTCCTCCTTCCATTGTTCATGTATGGATCAATCCAATACTGCTCCAAGATGTTGGGATAAGTGGAGTGTTACTTGTTAGTTAACAGAAATGACTTCAGGAAAGTTTCAGAAATAGCTTACTCATTGAGAAAACAAATACCACTGCAGTGAATGGCTGCAAGCATCGTGAAATTAATCAAACTTTTTTTGTAGTGAGTAGAGATAGGTGGATATTGGTTGTGTTTGTCTCAAGATTTGTCTTTTTGTCCTCAACTAAAGTGTCTATGCTAACCACCAGCCAATGGCAGCCTTGAGGCTTCCCTCAGTTGGCTTCCCTAAGGGGTTTAGGGAAGGCAGAACCAGAGGATGGAGGAGCCTTCTCTGCAACTTTCAGCCAGAGCCAAAGGAGTCAAAGGAAGAATGGCATCACAGCAGCTTGGGCTTGTTCTTCTCCCTCTTTCAATCTCCCAAATAGTTTTGTAGTTGTGCTGGCTGGGAAGACACTCCAACTCCAGCTCTTGGCCTACCATGTAATGCCTCTGACCAAAACATCACCTTCTATGACCAGTGGTAGTTTCATTCCACCATTTACAATTTCTTCCCAAGACTGCACAGTTGGGGAATTTCTGGGAAAGATTTAGATATAATAACTCACATTGCAAGTGCCCACATTCCAGATCATTTATATTATGGCTACAGCTCCTTAGTTTTTGATTAGGGGTTGAGCTTTCTAGAATATTTTCTCATTCTAGTAAGTATTGAAACTGTTTTTAGTCAATTGCGTTATCTGGTCATCTGACCCAAGGCCCAGGTCATGTAGAGGCATTGAAAGAGAATGCTTCATTTATTCACTTACTTATTCAACAAATACAGATTAAGTACCTCTATGTTCCAGGAGACTAAAATTAATATTGGTTAAGGCTTATTTACCATATAGTATATGCTAGGGAATGTAGAAATTTTTTAGTGTTTTATTTTATTTTCCCAAGAGCCCTGTGGGGCTCTGTTATGATGCTCCTTACATAGCTGAAGAAACATAGGGAGTTTAAGCAACTGGATTGAGAACACAGCTAAAACATAGTACCAGTTGGACAGGAATTTAGACAGAGTGGATCTGGGGTCCAAGCGCCTGGATTCCATGCCAAGCTCTTAAATACTATGTAGTCATATCCTGGCTCACAAAAAGCTTACAGAGCAGTACAAGATTATTGATTCCCTTAAGTATGATTTGTGATTCCAAAGATCCAGTCAAGACCAACTAAGCTTCCAGAATCTAGTGATATGCATGGCTACTCCAGCTAAGCCTTAACTCAAAGTTGTGCTTGAGTTGTTTCCTGACAGGAAAGCAAGGGTCATTAACTTGGTGTGGAGGGTCTTGAAACACCTTTTCTTTGAGACTTAGAGAGAAGAGAGTATAGGTAATTGTTTCTATTACATTCTCCTTTTTCTCAGTTTCCTGAAAGCTACAAACATCATGAAATTAATACATTTTTTTGGTAATAAGTAGAGATAGGTGGATATTGGTTGTGTCAATGCCCTACAACTTTTTACTTCATATATTTTATTGTGCTCATCAACCTTGTAGAAAAATTTTTCTGTCTCAACTTCATCATGATGAGGATGAAGCAACCGTGTCATAGTCAAGTATAGTTCCAAAGAATCCTGGAAACTGGCTATGAATGTTCTCATTTATTATCAAAATCTCACTGTTTTCTTCATACTCTAGTGTTTCATATTCTCCTCTGCAAACACTAATCTCTTGGTTCTGTGGAACAGATACTCATTTCACGCATGGTACTGCCTACCACACTTCCAAGGAGAGGCAGGAGGAGATTAAAGTATTGATAGGTCACCTCTCCCCTGGTCTGTGTTTGCAGATAGCACCAGAGTGAGCAGGCCCAAGACTTCAGCGTGGATGATAGTTTCAAGATCTTTGTAACACTGTAGCCCCAAAATTTTGAGAAACGCTGACAGCCTGAATTACTAACAGTACCGATAGTGATGGAGTAGAGAAAGATTCAGGGATATTTCAAAGGTAGACACTGCAGTTGTGTGAGTGGGAATGAGTGCACAGGTGGATAAGGACGGTCTCCCTTCTGAATCAAACAGGGCACAGCACTTGCTACAGAAGTACCCTTTTGTGCAGTGACTGTGGCTGGCAACATACAGGGATGGAAAGGAGTCAGCCATGTATTTTTCTAAAAAAGGCCTTAACATATATTTTTGTTTCATGATGTCTCCAATTCCTCCTGCTTCAGTTCATTTTTTTTCATGGTATCATCAGAGCTCTTGCTCAAATACTGCTCTAATCGATGTTCCATTCCTTAAAAACTTCCAATGACTTCCCATTATCTATAGCATGAAATCTGAAAAGTCCTCAGCATAGAATACAAGAGTTTTAATGGTCTAGCTCATCTGAATCTTCCCACTCCAATCAATCCCGTATTCCCTTTCTACTCTTCCTATGTCCTACACCTCCTACATTCCAACCATCCAGAATCGTGGAGATTCCCTAAAGACACCAACTATTTGAAATCTGTGATTCAGCATATGCTGTTTTCTGCTTGCAATGGCTTTTCCTCTCTTCTTTCGCTGAAAACCCCCATTCCTACTTCAAGTCCCATGTGGTCGTCTATTCTGAAGCCTTTCTTACTTTCTCCAGAGACAATGAATAGCTTCCTGCATAGGGAAGCCACAGCCGTTGCTTAAACATCTGGTGTGTTGCTTAGTGCTTTTGAGTGTGGACAGTTGTTCATATTTCCATTTCTCATTAGACTAAAAATCTCCCTAGGATAATGATCTTGCTTGATTCATTTCACATTGCCTGGGGTCTCCCATCCCAGTTCCTGGAACATAGAAGATAGTTAATAGATAAGAGTGAATGAATAAATCATGCTTCCTGCTTTACTTTCAAAACTCCTTATTCCTGTAATGGCCATGACAAAAAAAATGAGTTAGAGGGAGAAGGTAAAAATACTATATTTTATGTGCTATTTTTTTCAGTAGAGGTTTACTCTCTGTGTCTAGAATGCACTGCAGAAATACATTTTTTTTTCTAGAGGTAGTTTAGCAGAAAGAAGAGAAGGGAAACCAAGAAATAAGGCAGGTTATCTCTAATCTGTCAGTTCCACCATCCCTGAAGGCCACTTTCCATGGTTTTGGCCTTTCCCTCAACAAGCTTACCCAGAAAAATAACTTTTGTAAAAGAACAGTGGTCTGTGATCCTGATTAGAGTGGATTCAATTTAGATCAATAATATAATACCTTTTAGTAGCTGACAGTTATATGTGCTCTGGTTCCCAGCTGACTGCAATTGCAACCAATTTCCTCTTGGGTTGTAGCTCATATTTACAACTTTGAACAACTCATAGGGAGGGACCAGGACCTCCTTCTTGACAGAGACTTCTTCTACAGGTGCACCCAGACAGGTGAATATGGTAAATAGAGTTTGGTTTTCAGACTGCTGTGTGTCTTCTTTTCGGAGGGAGGTGGAGAGGAATTGGCCAAATCGGATGGTGGCACCTCTGTAGGCTTCCAGATTGATACCCTTCATCTCATGATGCACCTCATAACACAATGAGTTATTCTTCCCGACTATCTCTTTCCTTAGCAGCTGGATTGCTGAGGTCAGGTAGTAGTGTAGGTATTTGAAATGGAATGAATGTTCATACTGCCGTGGAGTCCTAGTAGCACTGGCCATGGCTCTGATGAAGTCTGTGCGAATGCTATTGTTTGATGTATAAACTGAGATGGCCACAGCATGCGTAATATTAATGTTCTTGGGGAGATCTTTTGCTTGGTTGAACCAGGTTAAATAGGCATTACTCCAGACCCTGTAGTAATTTCTACGTGTTTCTATTTCTTTTGTGAAATAATCCCCTTGACTTAGCTTCTCCATGACCTGCTGGCTGCATCCTTGGTACTGATCATCAAAGGAATTTGGTGCCAAGTCAAAGTTGATGTTAATGGCAACCTATAAGAAAAGAAAAATATTGATTTTAACCATTCATATCAGATGGTAGGTGTGGTGGCTGACTTGCTATACTCCATAAAGCCAAGTCTTTGCTTCAAAACTTATTTGCTGAAGTAAGTTTCACTCATATTCATTACACACTGCCCCAGTACGCCCTGCATCAGTGACCTGTGTTAGAGATTGAATTTGGGTTGATAAATATTACTAAAAACTCAAAAAACCCTCATCTCCTCAGGGAGGAAGTGACCCTTCTCGTGTAACCAAAAACAGTATTTTTGCACAGGGAGTACTTTGAAGAAAAAAATTGTAATCTTAAAGTTTATGTGTACCTTCTGTTTCCCCTGTCGATTCCCTCCACATTCTCTCATGGGTGTTAAGAAATATCTTTGTAGGTGAATACTTAAAACCTATATTAAGTCTTTGAACTTTATTTAAGAAAAACCTTCAGTGATGAGTAATGTTGGGTTCTCCCAAGGGGGCCCCAGTATATAACAGCCCTCTTTTCTGACCAATTGAAAAAATTGAAGGGGGTGGGAAAGCATATATGAAGGTTAAAATAACATCTTTACCACTGAACTGTTGGGGCACACATCTTTAGGTCTGATGGAAAGTAGATTTGCTAAGAGTAAACCTCAGAATGAGGCAGACCTGCCTACTTAGCTGTAGACAGTGTTGGACTGTGGTCCTGCCCAAAGTAAGATTCTGGTCATGGAGGTACACGGAGCTCATGCCCTTTGCCATCAGGCTAACTCCCAGGAAGAAGAGCAGACTCAAACTCAGAATACCCAGTTATTAATCCTAATGTTACCAATCAAGTAAATTTGCCCAGCTCCAGAGGAGTAGTACAGTGGTCAGGAGTGTGCCGAAGATAGTTCCTCCTCTTAGGAGACAGGAGTGGGAAAAAGACATTTTCTCATTGGTAGTCAATAGAATGTTACTTATTAATATCTAGTCCATATTAAACTGAGGTTAGAGATTTGAATACAAATTCATTAAGCATCATCAGTCCATATTTTTTAGAGCCCTATTTTCAATTATCCAAATTCCAAGATGTTTTCTTCTTGGCAAAGAAACTGTGCTTTTCTAATAGACAGTACTCATTATATTAGGAGATAGGATTCCATCCAGTCAATGTCAAAGATGTTGCAGCTAACACTCAAAAACATACCATTTGGTGTTTTTACTGTTATTTATGATGAAAAGATGTTTAGTTGTATGTAAAATGGAACAGACTTTTAAGACTGCTTAATGATTTTAACCAATAGCTCTTTACGGAAGATTTACAAATAGTTCTACAGAATCTATTTATGCCAAAAGAAGCCAAAATCAATAATATCATGTTCTGTTCAATCTTGTAAGCTCTAAAAACTTTACTATATTACTCAATCTCAAATATGTACTTTGTTATCTCTTAACAGTAGATTATTTTTCCTTATGCAGAACTTTATAATACTTCTTGTGACTTGATCCATATGACACAGTCTAAAGTCAAATAGGCTATTTTGCACCACTTGTCCTACAGAAGCAGTGTTTCACTTAAGTTTTATGGAGAATCAAGAAAATAACACTATGCCCCTAGCTTCCATAATGCCAAATTTATAAACTCTAAAGAATTCCACAATTGTTGATCATTGTTTTCAACCCCCTTCACTAAGCATTATTTGTTAAAATGTCTGAAAGAACTTAGAACCAAGTGACTAAAGGTCATTTAAAGGTTGTCACCAGGAAAGTGCCCCACCGGAGCACTCACCATAAAGAAATCTCCTCTTCAATTGTGCCCTACCTCAGAACTCCAGGAGGGTGTCTGCAAGGCAGAGAACAGCATCAGGAGAGGAAGCTGCTTTGGAAGGAGCCAGATTCTCAGCACAGGGGCTGTAGGAGTAGTTGGGAAAAGAGTCCTCCTGCATCTGTTGGTCAATGGATGGTATTTGTTTGTGTTAAAAGTACTTCTTTGCTGTTGCGGCTTCATCCTGAAACGAGTGTTCAGTGTTCTCCTTTGGGAACCTTCCTTGTTCACATCTTGTTGATGACTACCAGCCAGCAGTTTTCTGAGGGAAGAGATCAACTCCAACTTACTTGCAGAGCTGATATTTCTGTGAAAAAGCCAGATCTGTGCACCAAAAAAGGGATTCTAAAGTGAACTTGTTAAGTTTCCCATTAAAAAAAAAAATCCCTTATCTAGTCTGTGTGGGGGGAATTCCAAAGGCCTGTTAAAGGTCAGGCTCAGCAGCTCAACCTTAACTTTCTCAGGAAGACAGGAAAAGGCACAAGCTGTACAGTGTCTGGGGCCAAGCGACATTATCTTGAGCTGCAGGGTTTCATCGCGAGTGATATGATTGGCTCCCACAGGTTGCTGGAAAGATGCCACCTCAAGGTGGGTCTATGTCAGGTACATTTGGTGCCGCTGATAGGCCGCCCCTGCCCAGAAGGGGCTGATAAGAAGCAGCACACCTTTTAGGGTGAGTGTCAAAAAGAAGGCTCTCATTGCTGCTTTCCCACGATAGCCTTGAAACTCTCTAATCCAGAAACTATTCCTGTGGGGGTCACAGCTCTTCTGTTTTTCTCTTCTGAAGGCATCAGATCCTCTATCCACACTATTTCAGTCTATAGTGAATCCTACTGACTACTGTCAGAAGACAGCCTCTGAACAGCTGACATCAATCAAAAGCAGGGTCCAGTGTGCTAAGTTAATGCAGCACAAGTGTTCTGTTAGACACTCTCTCTCAGGCACTTCCCTTTCTAGTTTGAACATCTTTCATCTGTTCCCAATCATTGGGATAATTGTTTTTCTTGCAAATCTTTCCCATTAACACTTCCCATTTCACTATTTAACTGTGAAAAGAGACTAAATCTTGTTCTTAGAAATTCTGGTATTTTGGGGGGTGACTGTGTGGCCCAGTCTGTTAAGTGTCTGACTTTGGATCAGGTTATGATCTCACAGTTCATGAGTTTGAGCCCCGCATTGGGCTCTGTGCTGACAGCTCAGAGCCTGGAACCTGCTTTGGATTCTGTGTCTCCCTTTCTCTCTGCCCTTCTCCCACGTACGCTCTGTCTCTCTCTCTCTCAAAAATAAATAAACACTAAAAAACCCGTGAAATTATGGTATTCTTTTCAGCATCCTAAAATAGTTTGTAATCTAAATTTTCTGATGATCACAGCAGTTCTGTCTCATGACAGAAGTTCAGAGTATTCACACAAGTATAAAAGGGGATACAAAATTACCCATAACCTATCACCTGGACAAGGGTACTATTTAGATTTAGATTTTGGTATTACACAACACACACACACACACACACACACACACACACACACACACACACATTTAGGACTAAATTAATATAGTATGCAATTTTCATACTGTTTTTTCCCTTAACATTTTTAATGTAAGCACATCTCCCTATAGTTTAATAACTATTGAAAACATGACTTTTTTTTTTTTATAGCTGCACAGTATTCCACCATAGGTGCTACAATGCAATGAAATATGGAATGGATCCATGCATCCATCTCAGAAACAGATTGATCAATGAATAGAACATAATAGTACCTCCCTTATCCAACGCTTTGACCTGTTTTTAATTCTTACAACATCTTCTGGCCCTGAGAAATCAATCAATTAAATAAATAAATAAATAAATAAATACAATTATCATTATTTGTGCCAAGGTTTATTGAATAAATATCTTATATTTAGCTTGCGTTCAACTTTGTGCTATTATAAGCAATGATTTGTGAGCCTGTTTGGGACATAAATCTTTGTGTGTTTCTCTTCTTGCAACTTTAAGATGCAAATCTGGAGATGTGACCACAGATCGTTGAAATGGATATTTTTTGGACTTAAAGGAAAACACGATAAAATAAATATCCCTTTAAGACTTTTAAATTCTTAAGATTCCTCATTATCAACCATCAATTTGGGAGACTGAGGTGTGGTGAAGAGCCCTGGAGTCTGAAAACTTGAACTACGGGCTTAATTCTACAGCTTGCTGGCTGGATCAAGAAGAATAAGCAGGCTGGCTTAGTGGGTTAAGCGTCAGGATCTTGATTCTGGCTCAGGTCATCATTTCCAGGTTCATGAGATCAAGCACTGCATTGGGCTCTGCACTGACAAGCTCTGTGCTGACAGCGTAGAGCCTGTTTGGGATTCTCTTTCTTCATCTCTCTCTGCCCCTGCTCCCCACCCCCCAAATAAATAAACAAAAAAAAACAAAAAAAAAAAAAAAGAAGAAACAGCAAGTTGTGCTGAGCTTCAGTTTCCTAACCTTATAGGGTTGTCAAAAGTAAATAACAGTTACCTTTTATTGGGAGTGTACTGTGTTTCAAGACCCTTTTTTTAGTATCTCAACCTACAAGACCACTGCGAGGAGATTAACTTCCACGTCACAGGTGCATTTCCTGAGGCTGTGTGAGGTTAAAGAGACTGTCAGTGATCACAGGTTCATTCCTCTCCTCCCATTGGCTCCCTGTCTCCAAAAACTCTAAAGGAGTCTGTCATTTTATTTCTATTGTCTGTAAACATTTGCTAATTTTCCTTAAGTGTGACTTCCACTTCCAGAATAATACCACTAGGGGGAAGTAGGAAACCTTGTAACCTTTTTATACAGTTCCTTTGTCCAGAATTTAAAGGAGCTGGAAGAAAGAAAGGGAAAAAAGGGAGGGAAGGAGAGACAGAGACAGAACAGAGAGTGGGTCTAAGAACAGTAGTGAGAAGTTGAGACTATTGTCCTTGAGCTGATTAAAGAGAGAGGGAGGGAGGGATGGAGGAAAGGAAGAGAGAACTCTGACAATAAAATGGAATAGGGAAAGACAAGGGGTCTGATGTGTGTGTGTACGTTTTTGTATTAAAATGAAAACAATATTTTCTGATAATGTTTTTTAAAAAATATTTATTTTGAGAGAGAGAGAGAATGAGCGAGGGAGGGACAGAGAAAGAGGGAGAGAGAATCCCAAGCAGGCTCTGTGCTGTCAGTTCAGAGTCCAATGAGGGGCTTGATCTCATGGACCATTGTTGCAGGATTCTTTACCTCAATACCCCGGGGTTCGTTGTCTCCCCGGCTTGAAAAAAAGAAGTTGAATGTAAAAATGTGAGAAGTGAAAATGTGCAGCAGGCAAAAGTTTATTACAGTATAAGATTAGAAAGTAAGAACAGTATGAAAGCTCTCTTTGCAGAGAAGGAGCATGTGAAAGTGAACGCCCCCGACTATAGGCAAGGCTCTTTGCTTTAGAAGGTTCCGGTCAGTCCCCCCGTACTTTCCCCCCTTGTTTCTTCTCAGTTTTCATCCTTATTGGCTTGATAACTCTAGGTGCTGGGTTGTCCATTCCTGGTTGGCTCGATTCCATTGTGTTAGGAGTCCGACTATGGTCATACTATCCCTTGTATAACATAAGTTCTATGTTTACTTCTTTTAGTTAGGTATTTTGACTGTCAAACTCCTGAGGAGAACCTGAGGGGGAGGAGGTGGTGTCTGTTAACATTCTTAAGAGGAACCTTAGGCCTGAGGGAGCTTTCTGTGGTCAGATGCTCCCAGCATTGTTCCAAAATATGTGTTGTTTTTCACCCTGGGACCTCAGGTTCTAACCTTTCCCTCCCTGCCTATTTTATCCTACCTTTCCCTTATCATACCCAGAGATCATGACCTGAGCCGAAACCAGGAGTCAGATGCTTAACCGACTGAGCCACCCAGGCGCCCCTTTCTGACAATATGTAGACTCATTAAAAAATCATCTTTTGCCTTGGGGGCTATTTTATGAAAGTTCCCATGTGATAATTTAATATTAGTTCATTTAGAGCTGGGAGTTCACTCCATTATCATTTTCTTGATACCCAGTTCCTTAAAATGCAATCTATTTCTGCTGTCTTGATGGGTAAAAGGGATGTGGGCTTTGAAATTGCACAGAACTGTGTTGGTATTTTGCCTTTATGTCTTCCTTGTTTTTGTGAATTTGAACAAGTTATGTTGGTTCTTAGTCTCATTTTCTTCGCGTGTAAAACTGGAGGTGGTATCACTCTTATAGGGCTGTGATGGCAGTGAAATTGAAATAGTCTATAAAATATCATGGAATGGATCCATGAACCATACTGCCTCAGGAACAGATTGATTAGTGAATAGAGAGGCGCTTTGGTTCAATTCCTAGTTCTATTATGACCTTAATGTCTGACCATGGGCACAGTATTTTACCTCTCTGCTCCTCAGTTTCCTGTTTCTTAGTGCCACTGACACTAGCGTCTCAAGGCATGTGGGCTCAGCTTACGCTCTACTCAGATTTGTGAAGACCAACAACTCACAGGGTGTCCAACAAAGTAAAAGTTAATTTTTATTATTTTTTTCCCAAATAAACAGCTGTTTAAGAAAAGGTTTTCAAAAAAAAAAGAAAGAAAGAAAGAAAGAAAGAAAGAAAGAAAGAAAAGGTTTTCTAGAATAAATTCTAAACATTCTAGACCAGTTTTGTAAAGCTACTAAAGCTACTTTTGGAGCATAGGTTGAAGTAGTCCTAGAGGGTCTTGTCCCAGGGGAACTGTGTCCTTTGCCACCAACCTAAAGGTTTTGTAATGGCCCTGAGTACTTCCTGTTTGGATCTTATTAAACTCCTTTGGACCTGTGTCAATTTAAGGCCAGAAATCCTTGTTATCTGCCAGAAATCCTTTGTTATCCAAAGGAAGGTAGTTTGATAGAGACCCCCAAATTTGGTAATTTGGGATGGTTTTAACATCTTGTTAGTTCTCTTTTACCCTCAATACCCTTACAGAAGTGAGCAAAACTTCCTTAATCATTTTATTTTTATAACTTTTATTTAGATAAAAATTTTAACTCACAGAAACATTTCAAGTCTGTACAAGGAACATGCATTATGTCCAAGGAATTCCCCCATACCCTATCCATAATAGATAGCACACATGTTTAGGTTTCTAGATTTTTCCCCACTTGATCTATCATTCTCTTACTTTGTTTTTTAAACCACCTGAGAATTAATCATAGACATCATCCCCCTGTGAAAAGATAAACTGAGGCATATTAAAAATGTTAAGAACTTATTTGTGCAAAAATAGATTCAAATCAGGCAGCACCAGACCAGAAGTGATTAGGAGAGCTCCACCAATAGGGTCCAGAGGCAAGATTTTTATGGAGAAAGGTGGAAGCAAAGCAAGGACATTATTTGATTGGCTGTAGCGTAAGCATTTGCCTCATTTGGGAAAGCTTAGTTGGCTGTTTGTGATTGGTTGTCTTTAGGTTCTGATTTCTTAACCTTGAGGTCTTTACATGCTTAGGTTTTGGTTTGCTTACATAGGCTATTAAGGTACTAGAACCTTCTCAGTCAAATGACTCCCTTGTTTAATTAATTTAATGTACTTCACGCTTAAATACCTCAGAATTTATTTTCTAAAGACAAAGATTTTTTTTTACATAACCACAATACAATTACCAATGATGAGGTTTTTTTGGGGTGATAGTGGGGTTCGTGGGGTCCAGAGCCAACGACAAAGAAAGAATTCTTAAAGACGTCTTTGTTGCAAAAAGGTGATTTATTGAAGCACGGGGACAGGACCTGTGGCCAAGAAGAGCTACTCTGGACCACAGGAGAGACTGGTTATACACTATGGGGTCGGGGGAAATAAAGTTGAGGGGAAGTTTCCTGTGAGATTTTCATATGCTAAGACTTACAGGATACTGGAGCCTAGCTATTGTCAAGCTAAGGTTGTTTTTCCCTATAGCAAAGCGTTGACATTAAGATAGTAAGGAGTTTCTGGAGAAACTTTTCTCTGCCAGCCTCCAGTATTTGTCAAAGGGCTGCAGGTTATAAGGAAATTGTGTTCTATCTGCCATTTCCTTCTGCCTTTGTTTCTCACATCACTATGAAGGGGTGATGTTGGGGCTCCAGGAAACGGAGTCTATTGGTTTCTGGAGATTAGGCTATTGATAAGATTGCCTTTTTCTTGTGATTTACTAAGATATTTGTCAATAGATGGAGACTCAAATCCTGCAGGACTATGATCTCTATTAGTTATCCCTTTGGTTTTCTCCTTTCCTTTGTTCTTGGGCAGCCAGGAGTGCCCAAGGAATATCACAAGTATGGCACCTGGGGGATGGGGGAGCGTTTGCGGCCTGTCAGCTTGGCTTATGCTCCCTTATCAACCAATATCAAGAAATTTAACATTTATACAATACTATTATCTTACACATAGTCCAGAAATGATTTCATCAACTCTCCCTATAATTTCCTTTCTGGCTATTTTCCAGGATCACCCTTTGCATTTAGTTGTCAAGTTTCTTTAGTATCTTGAAACTGAAACATTTTCCTCAGTATTTATATTGCTTTTTGACCTTGACGTTTTTGAAAATTATAGGCCAGTTATTCTGTAGATGTCTCTCATTTGGGGCTTCTCTATTATTTCCTGATGATTAGTTTCAGGTCATAGAGTTTTGGCAGGGAAATCACAGAAGAGATGTGCTATCCCAGGAGGCACTTGCCTCCATTATTTCAATATATTTGTAATAATAGTTGTTAGATCAATAGCTTCATTATGAAACATTTGTCTAACCTTTCTTATTTCCACTTTTTTTTTTAAGTATAGGACCTTAGTGTTGGGAATCGTCTTCTACCCACGGTGAATTTCCCCCTCAACATTCTTACAGAATAACTTCTGTTGTGTGTGTTCTTGTAATATTGAGATTTATAGCAAATACATATTTGCTCTTGTCCATGGTTTGTGGCACACACCTCCTAGAACCTTTGTAATTTCTTAAGCACTAAGAGCTATAGGGACATCTTTTCCAGTTCCTCAAATAGCTCCAAAGCCAAAAGGGTGAAATTGGTGTCTTTGTTATTCCAAACAATTCCACTGAGGTTATGTTAATGAAGTGGTGTTTTAAAGGCCCTAAGGAGGTTCTAGTTCAAGATGGCCACTTTAGGAAGACTCTGAACTCACCTCCTTCGGGGAACACACCAAATTAAACTTATTAATAGAACAATTCCTCCTGAAGAACTGAGGGCTGACTAAACACCTACTGAGCAACCAAAGATAGAGAGAATGGCATTGGAACTGCAAGAGAGACAGAGACACAGTAACAAATGGAACCCCCGCCATTGAGGATGCAAACATAGTGGGGAGGGATAGTACTGAGGTTCTGGGAATAGATCCCTGGGTCCTTGAGCACAGGACAAAAGCCATGGTTTAAAAGGGCAACTAGCATATAAAAGAGACAATGCTAGAACCCCGGCAAGTGGTGGAGGAGCTTTGGGAAACCTTTCCAGGTCAGAGGGACATGGTTTACCTTTTCACCCACCTAGACCGGGGCAGGGTCTGGACACCGAAACAGACAGGTGCGGTTGTCTCAGTGAGACTGGGACTTAAGTGAGCCCAGGAGTCACAAGCCCACATCAGCGCTAGTCATGCTGGGGCACAGAAAAAGGAGCTGAGTTTTAAAAAGTCCCAGGAAGGGGCACCCGGGTGGCTCAGTCAGTTAAACAGTCTACTCTTGATCTCAGCTCAGGGTCATGAGTTCAAGCCCCACATTAGACTCCATGCTGGGTGTGAAGTGTACTTTAAAAAAAAAAAAGGCCAAGGAGATGTGGGAATGCTCTCCCCATGCCACCTTAAAATCCCACACTGGATCAGGGTCTGGACATCATAAGGTATGGGTTGGGATGGCATAATTGGTGGGTCCAGATGCCATAACTGGTGAGTTGGATTGGCACAGAAAGCTTATGACCTCAGCAAGTCCAGGGTTGACAAACCCCCACCAGCCCTAGCCATGCTGGGACACAGGACTGCAGGAACATTCTCTCCCCCTCTACTTTAAAAGCACAGAGCGTAGGAAGGTCAGAATACCATAAGGTAAAGTTTTCGTTGCCATAAAGGACAGGTTCAGAATGCATCCTTGGAGGGTCCTGATGCCCCAATGAGCAGGTCTAGAAACCATAACTGGTGGATCCATTCATCACAGGGAACTTGTAACCTCAACAAGTGCAGGAACCTAAAGCCCACATTACCCACCCCCACATCACACTGAGGCACAGAAAAAAAAAAAAAAAAGACGAGCTTTAAAAGGTCTGAGAAACTGTGGGAAAGTTCTCTCCCCATCTACCTAAAAAGGCCAGACTAGAGCAGAGTCCAGCTCACAGATAACTTGTGACTTCAGTGAGACCAGGGTCCATAAGCCCACACCAGTCAACCTTTGGTGTTGGGGTATAGAAAACACATCGTGATTTTGTGGATTTTTAAAATTTTTTAAATATTTTTAAATTCAACATATATATTTTTTATTTTAAAAATTTGTCTTGTTTTGTTTTTATTTGTATTGTTTGGTTTTGTTATTTTCTTTCTGCTTTTTTCTTTTCTATAATTTTTTTCTTTTCTTTTTTCTATTATTATTAATTATTATTATTATTTTCTTTATTCTTTCTGTAAAAAGTCATAGTTTAAAGGAGGCTGCACACTGAAAACCATAAAACATTGATGAAAGAAATTAAAGATGATACAAGCAAGTGGAACGGTATCCCATGCTCATGAATTGGAAAAATTAATGTTGTCAAAATGTCCATATTACTTAAAGCAATCTACAGATTCAGTGCAAACCCTATCAGAATATCAACAGCATTTTCCACAAAACTAGAACAAATAATACTAAAATTTTTATGGAATCACAGAAAACCCCAAACAGCCAAAGCAATCTGGAGAAAGGAGAACAAAGCTGGAGGTATCACAATTATGGATTTCAAGATATACTACAAAGCTGCAGTAGTCAAAACAACAGGTACTGGGGGAAAAAAGACACATAGATCAATAGAACAGAATAGACACCCCAGAAAGAAACCCACCTTTATATGGCCAATTAGCCTATGACAAAAGAGGCAAGAATATACGGTGGGGAAAAGACAATTTTTTCGATAAATGGTACTGGGAAAACCTGACAGCTACATTTGAAAGAATAAAACTAAACTACTTTCTAATATTATACACAAAAATAAACTCAAAGTGGATTGAAGACCCAACTATGATACCTGAAACCATAACATTCCTCGAAGAAAACAGAGACAGCAATTTCTCTGACATCAGCCGTCACAACATTTTTCTAGCTATATCTCCTAAGACAAGGGAAACAAAAACAAAAATAAACTATTGGGACTACATCAAAATAAAAAGCTTTTGCACAGCAAAACAAAACAAAAGGATAGCCTACTAAATGGGAGAAGATATTTGAAAATGATATATCTGATAAGGGGTTGATATCCAAAATATATAAAGAATTACATAGCTCAACACCAAAAAACAAAAAACAAAAACAAAAAAACCCCAAATAATCCAAATAAAAATGGCCAGAGGACCTGAATAGACATTTTTCCAAAGGATACATCCAGATGTCCGAGATACATGAAAAAATGCTCGGCATCAGTGATCATCAGGGAAATGCAAATCAGAACCACAATGAGATATCACCTCACACCTGTCAGAATAGCTAAAATCAAGAAGACAAGAAATAAGTGTTGGCAAGCATGTGGAGAAGAAAGAACCCTTGTGCACTATTGGTCAGAACGTAAATTTTTACCGCCACTGTGGAAAATAGTATGGAGGTTCCTCAAAAAATTAAAAATAGAAATTCTATATGATCCAATAATTCCACTACTGGGTATTTACCCAGGAAAAATGAAAACACTAACTTGAAAAAATACATGCACCCCTCTGTTTATTGCAGCATTGTTTATAATAGCCAAGACACGGAAGCAACCTAAGTGTCCATCAATAGATGAATGGATACAGGAAATGTTTTACATACATAATGGAATATTACACAGCCATAAAAAGGATGAGAATTGTGCCATTTGAGACAACAGGGATGAACTAGAAGGCATTGTGCTAAGTGAAATGAGTCAGACTGAGAAAGACAAATATTATATGACTCCACTCATAAATGGAGTCTTAAAAAATAAGTGAAAGCAAAATCAGAACTATAAATACAGAGAACAAACTGATGGTTGCCAGAAGAGAGGGGCAAAATGGGTGAAGGGCAGGTGGGCAAAATGGGTGAAGGAGAGAGGGAGATACAGGTCTCTGGTTATGGAATGAGTAAGTCACAAGAATAAAAAGCAGGGCATAAGGAATACAGTTAATGATATTGTAAAAGCAGTGTAATAGCACAGATAGTAGCTATACTAGTGGTGAACATAATATAATGTAATAACTTGTCAGATCATTAACTTGTACATTTGAAACTAATATAACATTGTGTGTCAACCATACTCAAAAACATAAATAAAATACAATAAATAAATACAATAAAGTTGAAAAAAAGCCTTCTAGGTCCAAGTATCTCTTTTATGTAACTGGCATTTGGGGAAATTAATATGTCAAGGAATCTTAAACATAGACTTACTGCAAGTGTGTAAAATAATGTACGTTCTTGCATTTTTCAGAGGAGACCGTCCATAACTTATATTAGGGTCTCAAGCTATTTGTAACCATAAAAATTAAAGGCAATAATTTTAAATATGTTATTTTTAGATAAAAATTACTTATATGTCATTTTTAAAAAGCCCCTAAATATGGTTGCCAGGGGAACCAAACCAATGTTAGAGGGTTGGAACTTTCCGTCCCACTATCTCTAGGGAGGGGAGGTGGCTGAAAGTTGAATAATCACCAATGGCCAATGATATATCGATCATGCCTATGTAAAGAATCCTCCACAAAAATCCATCAGGCTGGAATTTGCAGAGCTTCCAGGTTGGCTCACACACCCACATTCCAGGATGGTGGCACACCCCACTTCCAATGGGCCAGAAGCTCTTGCACTTAGGACCCTTCTGGATCTTGCTTTATGTATGTCTTCATCTTGCTTATCTGTATCCTTTATAATAAACTGGCAAACGTAAGGAAATGTTTTTCTGAGTTCTGTGAGCTGTTCTAGCACAGTAATTGAACCCAAGGAGGGGATCTTGAGAGTCTCTGATTTATAGCAATTTGGTTAGAAGCACAGGTTGATAAACTGGACTTGTGATTGGCATCTAAAGTGGGGGCAGCAGTCTAGAAGGACTGAATGATATTATCTCTGAGTAGATTGTAAGACTCAGGTGGATTGAATTAATTATAGGACACCCAGCCACTGTTGCAGAATTGCTTAATGTGTGAAAATCCCATCCCACACATCTGGTGTCAGAAGTGAAGTGGCATTGTAGCTGAGTATTGAGAGTAAGGAGACATATAGGAGTGTTTGCCTTGATAGCCCCCACACAACAGTTGGCACTCAGTAAGTGTTTGCTGAATGAATGAATGAATGAGTGAATGAATGAGCACTTGCAAACTTTTAGTAACTGGACAGTTTCCACCACCCTAGGAAGTTGACATTTGCATTAGAAATGAGAAATGGAAGAGCTGACATTTCCAATAATCTTCTAGCCATTTGTTCAAGTTCATTTCTCTCAAGAAACATGGGAGAATAAACAATGAATAAATACAAAGAAAGTAAACAAGGAAGGAAGGCAGAAGGAATCAAGAACTAAATGAAAGAAAAAGTGGCTGAAGGAAAGCAGAAAGACAAAGAACGAAAGGAAGAAAGGAAAAAAGATAACTTCAAAAATTATGAAGACATTTTATTAAGTTGCTGTAATCTTACCCACTTTTTTCTTTGCTGGTACATGTGCATACCCTGACTGGGGCAATATTGTCTTCGAGGATGAAGCAATGAATGGAAGGAGACAGGAAGACTAGGAAACTTAAAGCTGGAAGAGAAGGTAGAAAGGACTAGGGGTTAGACAGACAAGACAAGATTCCTTCAAGATGCTCTGAGGCCCAGGCTCACAGGCAAGACAAAGGTCCAAGGACTATGGTTGGGTCTGTCTGTAGCTCTGGGTGCATAACTGGCAGCAGAAGATCCATCATAACTCTGGGACCATCCCAACACTTGGGAAGAACAGAGTGAGAATATCAGGCAAGGGAGTAGCCATCCATCATGCATTTGCTTATAACATATTTGCTGAGCTCTGTCTGAGGTCCTGGGGATTCAGCAAAAACAACCAGAAAGGTCCTGACTCTCAAGGAACTTAGATTTATGCAATTTTGAGGGTCAGCTCATAGGTAACAGGGGCTTAACACTTGGAAGAAAATTCAGGCAAAAACCTCCATCTTTCAAAAGGGTCCTATCTATCTATCTATCTATCTATCATCATCATCTATCATCTGTCATTTTTTCTTTCTGTCATATTATATATATATATATATATATATATATATATATATATATATATATATACATATATATGTTACATATATAATATATATATTATACTAGTCAGATTAATTAATTAATTAATCCTATGCCTCAGGAGATTAGAACTGAAGCATAGCCCCCAAATGAGCAATTTTTAGTAGAGAATGGAAGCTATAAAATTTTGAAGACATAGGATTGAAGGTAGTAGAAGCTAATTACATTTCTAGGGAGAGGTCTGTAATCCCAGATAAATCCTGAGAGCAAGTTCTTGTATGGGAGAATTGTAAATGAGAAGACCTGCTTCCAACACCCAGGCCCTGGGTCTCTCTGAGATGCGCATATGAGGCTGGGTGTATGGCAATCTGGAAATGAACAGGATTGAGTTTTTCAGAGATGGAATGAGTGGGACCCTCTGTGGGAAACTGAGGCTGGTAGAAATGGGAGGAAACAAGGAAGGAGCAGTATTATGGCATGAGCAGCCCTGCAGGCACTCTAGTGAGCACTCTAGTGAGATCGCTGACATCTCTATTTGAGGGGTTTAATTTTTTTTCTTCAATATATGAAATTTATTGTCAAATTGGTTTCCATACAACACCCAGTGCTCATCCCAAAAGATGCCCTCTTCAATACCCACCCTCCCCTTCCTCCCACCCCCCATCAACCCTCAGTTTGTTCTCAGTTTTTAAGAGTCTCTTATGCTTTGGCTCTCTTCCACTCTAACCTCTTTTTTTTTTTCTTCCCTTCCCCCATGGGTTTCTGTTAAGTTTCTCAGGATCCACATAAGAGTGAAAACATATGGTATCTGTCTTTCTCTGTATGGCTTACTTCACTTAGCATAACACTCTCCAGTTCCATCCACATTGCTACAAAGGGCCATATTTCATTCTTTCTCATTACCACGTAGTACTCCATTGTGTATATAAACCACAATTTCTTTATCCTTTCATTAGTTGATGGACATTTAGGCTCTTTCATAATTTGGCTATTGTTGAGAGTGCTGCTATAAACATTGGGGTACAAGTGCCCCTATGCATCAGTACTCCTGTATCCCTTGGCTAAATTCCTAGCAGTGCTACTGCTGGGTCATAGGGTAGGTCTATTTTTAATTTTTTGAGGAACCTCCACACTGTTTTCCAGAGTGGCTGTACCAGTTTGCATTCACACCAACAGTGCAAGAGGGTTCCTGTTTCTCCACATCCTCTCCAGCATCTATAGTCTCCTGATTTGTTCATTTTGGCCACTCTGACTGGCGTGAGGTGATATCTGAGTGTGGTTTTGATTTGTATTTCCCTGAGGAGGAGTGACGTTGAGCATCTTTTCATGTGCCTGTTGGCCATCCAGATGTCTTCTTTAGAGAAGTGTCTATTCATGTTTTCTGCCCATTTCTTCACTAGATTATTTGTTTTTCGGGTGTGGAGTTTGGTGAGCTCTTTATAGATTTTGTATGTGAGTGTGTGTGTGTGTGTGTGTGTATGATAATATAATGTTTTGTATGCAAGTATTCTTCATGATAAAGAGTTTTCTATTGAGCCATGTTCCTTCACTTTCTGCCCTTTCCTCACTTTGGTACATGTTTTGATTGATGCCCTTGTTCTTTCTCATGTACAGGGAGGAGCTTGCTAGGTATTGACCAAAGTTTCCAACCAACAGATGCAAATCTGTGCTCCATGGCTTAGTAGTTGTAAATTCAGTTCCACGCTTATGTTGACTGCTAGACGCTGGTGAAATTAAGGTACTTCTGTTTTGGTATAATAGTTTTATATTCAATAATATTTTCTTTGCACATTTTCATTTTGTTCGTTAAAGGGCAAGGGACTGGAAGGGTTTATACCAGGTTAACATCTGTATCCTGTGTGTATGATCGGTCCCTTTCTTGCATTTCCTGTATGATGTATCTCTACCACTGATCAGAAAACAATCATTCAGGGAGTATGAACCTTACTCTTCGCCTGATGCTCATAGTGAATAAATACTTTTGTGACTCAGAAGTCTGCCTCTGGAATCATTCTTTTAACCCATTACTCCTCCTGCTTCTCTGGGTTCATAAACCACTCCCTCAAAATATAATTAACTTTTAGTACCTTCAGTCCTGACTGTGTCTTAAAAACTTTGTAGTTTCTGTCTTCTAGTAAAAATTGATGGCCTTTCTTCTCCACCCAGGTATTGTCTCTCTGAGAAGAGAGGTGAATTCTGGGTTCACTGCTCATTGATGTTTCTTGAGAGTTGGGCAAAGTGACTATCTTTTAATGGATGGTGGTGAAAATAGAGAATAATCTATGCTACAGCCATTTTTTTCTCCTAGGTTCTATGAATATCTGAAATCAAAATGATTTATCAATTTAAAGATTAAATGATTTATCAATTTAATTTTCTTTTAAAAACTCTTATCTTCTACTTGAAAAATTTATGTTTGAGTCATAAATATAATATTAGTCTTATTCTATAAAATTAATTACCCTGGACTTATGCTAACAGAACTTTTGCTCTCCTCTTACTCTGAGGCATGTCACAAATCTTACATTAATTAACAATGACTGGTACAAACAAATCACATTTCTTTAATCATTAGCTTTTTCCCCCCTACTAACTAGAGGAGAAAACGTTTCAGTCTACCTTATCCCAAATGTAATAATGTATCAAATAGCACATAGTATTACATCATTTTCGTCTAATCCCAATGTACTCACTGTTGTTGTGAATAATCTCTGATATTGGTGGCCAAATCCCTCTTCCCTCTTTCTTTTCTAAACTTGAAGATCCTATTTTGTTCTTCCAAGTTTTCTTTTTCCAGACTCAACATTCTGACTCCACCCTTCCTTAGACTCTATCATCCTGGCCATCTTCCTCTTTCAATTCCAGTAACTCAATGACCCTTGTGAAACATGGCAACAGGACACCACACATGTGTCTAATTAATGGGACTGAAACTTCTTTTGTTCTGAACACTCTCCACTGTTGCAGCCCAAGGTGAAGCAGCTTTTGGGGGACTATATCATTTTTTTGAATCACTGAATTCACACTTATTAGAAATTATGTTATTTGCACATGAACTTCGACTGTTAAGTCAGATATCACCAATAATATGCACCTGTAAATTTGAAGTAGATTTAGCAAGCTGACTTTTAGGACCTGACATTTATGCATACTTAACCTCTTTATTTTAACCTGTCAATGACTTCATGAATCCTGATTCTGATATGTAGTGTTACAGCAATAACTCATTGTTTAATTTCATGCAAAAATCAGAATACTATTCTTTTTTTATATCTTCATCAAAACATTAATTAAAATATTAAAAACAGCACAAGACTAAGTAGAGATTCCTGGGTATGATAATAGGTGTTTCTTTTAGGTTGAAATTATGCATTTAATTAATTAATTAATTAATTAATTTGAAATTATGCATTTTAAAGTTCTCTTTAGTTATACATCAATCAGTTAGTCAGCTCAACTAGGTTTGAACACATCTAATTCTGCTAACATCTTAACCAGGTTCACAATTTATCAGGTGAAATCAAAAGATAGTTTAACACGCAAAATGTTTAAAAACTTTTCTAAAAATGCTGTTAGACACATGAAAAGATGCTCAACATCGCTCATCATCAGGGAAATACAAATCAAAACCACACAGAGATAACACCTCACACCAGTCAGAGTGGCTAAAATTAACAACTCAGGAAACAACAGATGTTGGTGAGGATGTGAAGAAAGGGGAACCCTCTTGCACTGGTGGTGGGAATGCAAACTGGTGCAGCCACTCTGGAAGACAGTGTGGAGGTTCCTCAAAAAATTAAAAATAGAACTACCCTATGACCCAGCAATAGCACTACTAGAAATTTATCCAAAGGATAAAGGAGTGCTGATTCATAGGGGTACATGTACTCCAATGTTTATAGCAGCAGTTTCAACAATAGCTAAATTATGGAAAGAGCCCAAATGTCCATCAACTGATGAGTGGATGAAAAAGATGTGGTATACACACACACACACACACACACACACACACACACACACACACACACACAATATGGAATACTACTTGGCAATGAAAAAGAATGAAATCTTGCCATTTTCATCAATGTGGATGGAACTGGGTATTATGCTAAGTGAAATAAGTCAGTCAGAGAAAGACAGATATCATATGTTCTCACTCATATGTGGAATTTGAGAAACTTAACAGAAGACCATGTAGGAAGGGAAGGAAAAAAATAGTTACAAACTGAGAGGGAGTCAAACCATAAGAGACTCTTAAATACAGAGAACAAACTGAGGGTTGATGGAGGTGGGGGGTTAAGGGGGCAGGCAAAATGGGTGATGGGCATTGAGGAGGGCACTTGTGGGGATGAGCACTGGGTGTTGTATGTAAGTGATGAATCATGGGAATCTACTCCTGAAGCCAAGAGCACAGTGCATAGTCTGTATGCTAGCTAACTTGACAATAAATTATATTACAAAAAATGCTGTTAGGTGGGTTTGTACTCTCCATTTAGCCATAATTCACACCTTTTACTCTTAGACCAGTTTAATAGCATATGCTATCTACCCACCTGGACTCTTTAGACATTTGAATATGCCAACCTTATCTGAGTCATTCCACTTAGGATGTAGAAACCTTAATAGACTATCACTCTCACTCTGAAAATGAGAAAAAAAACCCAGATAATCTACAAAATCATAAATTTCCTGGAATCCATGAAAGAACCAAGGTCACATGACAAACAGGTCAACTGAATTTCAAAGGGTAACAGACCCCCTGAGGAGATACGGGACACGTAAGTTGCTTCAGATCTTTGTTGAAATAGAAGAGAAAGATGCAACTGCCATAAAAGTAGGGAAAAAGTAAGCAGCCAAAATTTTAACACATTCTTAAAGGTCAGGTGTGGGCTAGCAAAACAATTTAGAATCTTCTGAAGCTCCAGACTGAAAGAGAATAGACACTAATTCTCAAGATCAGAGATTCCTCCTTGATGATGAAAACAGGTTCACAACTTCTCTCATTTAAAGCAAAGGCCATTTGCCTTTGAGGGAGAGACAGGGAAACCCATCTGGCTCAGGAGCCTGACATGATAGAAAGCAAAGGTCTACTTCCATTGGGAAGGGGCGGGAAACTGTCCTTGCAAGATCCCTCATAGATACAAGGCAGAGTTTGGCTGTCATGATAAGGGGTAAAGGGGAAATTAGGGTAGATAAAGGGAGTGCTGAGATAGTTCAATCCCAGAGGCCAGGCCAAGAGTCTTTCTTAAGGTTGAGGCTATAGAAGGAGGACAGAGAACCCCTTTCCCTGCTCCACAAGGAGCCTAGCAGCAAGCAGTGAGAAACAGCCAACTACTGCAGGGGGAGGAGCAAGATCACACAGAGAGATGATCTCCTACCCCTGGTAGTGCAAGTGCACAGGACCTGCTGAAAACTGAGAGTAGAACAGAAACATGGAGAAAATCCATTAGGCACCTCAGACTCCACACCAGGCACAAGTTAACAGCAGTCCACCACTGGGGGAGTTTGAAGTCTGTGGTGCACTGAAGGCAGCTAGAGCAAAACAAAATCCAACACAGTTCAACTTCTGACTAGGTTGACTTAGTTCCCAACACTAATAGCCTGATAAGATGAGTGTCTCTTCAGGGCCAAATACCACTGACCTCGACTTTATTGTTTTCTACACACAGCATCAAGCCTTCAACCACAAATTATGACACGCATACAAAACCAAGAAAAACAATGTCCAAAGATCAATCTGTAGTGCCAAACATACAGATGGTCTGGGATCCAGATGTTAGAGCTATTAGATAGGGATTTTAACTATGATCAACAGCTTAGAAACATAATGAAAGTTGGTCAAATGCTTTCCTAAAATCTAGATATAACATGTTCCAACCCTATTTTTAAAAAATTTTTAATGTTTATTTATTTTTGAGAGAGAGACAGAGACAGAGCATGAGCAGGGGAGGGGCAGAGAGAGAGGGAGACACAGAATCCAAAGTAGGCTCCGGGCTCTGAGCTGTCAGCAGAGGGCCTGATGTGGGACTCAAACTTACCAACTGTGAGATCATGACCTGAGCTGAAGTTTGCCGCAGACTGAGCCACCTAGGCATCCCTACCTGTTCCAACCTTCTTAACTCAGCTGTCATTTTAAGATCTTCTGCCTTCAGTTGTGTTTGTTCTCTCTTTGAACTTCTAGAAACCTATTTCATAAGAATCTGGTCTATCCTGTTTATTAATTTAAATTTCTTCATGCTAATCATCTTGTTTGTTTTACTTAATTTTCTAATTTTCCTCAGCATTTGGTATAGGTGCTCCTCAAATATTCTATACCTATCTTCAAAAAAAAAAAATGTTGCTTTGATTAGATTATCACCTCTTCTGTCTTTTCTTCTCTGTGCCTTCCAAATGACTTTGACATGTTAGGGATCTCATGGTTTCCATGTTCTTTGGCTTCCTATGCCACATATTTGCTTAATCTACACTCAGGTCTTCTTGAAGCTTTTCTAAGCTCTTAGTCTTTGCTATATTTACCCTCTGGTTGCTATTAATTTGTGTATGCATTTTGGAGCTATCACTATGGGTCACATCAATATAACAATGATAGTTCTATCATTTTGTATACTTAAATTGTTCTAGAATTTGACATCATTTTATTGCTAAAATTTAGGGCCCATGATGTTGAGAAGAGAGAGGAACTTGTTTTAGGTAAGCTTTTTGAACTTCCCAAATAAGTCCAAGCGATCTCTAAGTTCCCCAATATATTTAACAACTATTTGTGTTAGGAGATAACTATATTTTAAATTAAATTTATATATTCTGAAGGAAGTGGGTAGTGTTTTAAGAGTTTACTGTCTTTGGGGCAGCTGGGTGGCTCAGTCGTTTAAGTGTCTGACTTTGGCTTAGGTCATTGTCTCGCTGTCTGTGAGTTCAAGCCCTGCATTGGGCTCTGTGCTGACAGCTTAGAGCCTGAAACCTGCTTCAGATTCTTCCTCTGTCTCTGCCCCTTCCCCACTTGCACTCTGTGTCTGTCTCTCTCTCAAAAAATAAATAAACAAAAAGGAGTTTACTGTCTTTGTCTTCTCAGTAGATTTCTATTCAATATGTAGTTATTGTTGTTCTTAAAGGCTTTTTTTTTTTCATTTACAAATATGATTCTGCTGGTCCACCACCTATTAACTGTGGATTGGTGATTAAGTTGTGTACTTTGTGTGTCTAATGGCCAGAATGACTATGCTAGCTCTTCTCTATCTGGAGCAGTGATGAATAATCTTGTTTCTTCATCCTCTTCCATTTTTAGTATGTTCTACCACTTGTTTCTAATAAATCAGGTCTTGTGGGGCTGTCGTTCTTAGGCAGTCATATTATCAGCTTGATTCAATATGCAGTTCAGATCAGACAAACACTTAAGTAGGATTTGAAATCAAATCTTTTGTTCACTATTCTATCACCTATGCTTATAATAGTGCCTGTCACCTGGATAGGCCTTCAGTAAATTTTGGTTGAATACATTTCTTTTTTTTGGCGGGGGCTGGGGGGTATGTGGGAATGAATCTGTGCTTGCCAAATACTATGCTAAGAATTTTCTAATATATTCTTAATTATGTCAACAATGTTGTGAGGAGGTATTATAGTCCCTTTTTTACAGGTGATTATATTGAGAGTCAGGCAATGTGCCTTGCCTAACTTTGCTCACTTAGTACAAAGCAAACAAAAGATTTAAACCAGATCTCCTGACCTTAGTCAATGAGTGTTTGCTCTAAACTGCACTATATTAGAAAGCTGAAGGTAACCCTTTAAAACAATAAGACCACCACCACCATTTATTGAATCTTTTCTATATTTCCAGGTATGTTGCATCTCACTTAACTAAATGTCATTTTTTGGTAATATTATTATCATTACTTCAAGTTTACTAATTGAGGTTTAAGGTAAATAAAGTTTAGCCTTCTTTCCTAGTTTCTGTTACCTCTTCTTCCTTAGATCCGTTGTTGGGGTCAGGGGAGTGGGGAGGTGTTTAGTCCTTTTGTCTTCACTCTTCTCACTTTGTTGTTGACCCCTTGTACTCTGAATCTTGCTTTCCTGGAGTGGTGGTACAAGCCTGTCTCTTTCTTTCTTTCTTTCTTTCTTTCTTTCTTTCTTTCTTTCTTTCGGGAGCTCATGTTGGGTAGGGGCAAATTAAGAGAGAGAGAGAGAGAGAGAGAGAGAGAGAGGGAGAGGGAGAGAGAGAATACCAAGCAAACTCTGCCTTTTCAGCCTGGAGCCCTATTTGGGGCCTGAATTCACAAACCATGAGATCATGACCTGAGCCGAAACCAAGAGTCCAGAGCTTAACCAACTGAGCCACCTAGGCGCCCCATGTCTGTTTTTCCTATGTTCGATTCTTTTCCTTATGAAACTATAGTATTTATGTCTCTTTTCTGACTCAGCTTACTTCTCTGAACTTGACAGAGTTTGTCCAGTTCACAAACCCTGATGCACATGGTTTGTGATTCTCTAATCTTGTCTTGAATTATGGACAGTTTTAATACTTCTTGGCCAGACTTAGAGTCTTGATGTCTGAGTTCTCACTGGACTTATCTTTCAAGTCCCTGCAGGATCAAAGGACACAGTGCTTAAGATATAGGCAGATGTGGGTTTCACTCCAGATTCTGTTTTTTCTAGTGTGATGACACTGAGCAAATTACTTACCCTCTCTGGCAAATGGAGATAATCCAACTCATATGGTCATTATTAGGACTGAACGAACAAAGTTTATGAAGTGTTTAAGACAGTATTATATAGGCAGTGCTCAAGTAATGGCAATTACTACTATAGTTTTGATTACTATAATTATTATTATTTAGAAGGAGTTTGGCTAGACTCAAATTGGTATTTTTATTATTCTTAATACTATATGTTAATCATCAGAACAAACCAGTCAAAATAATTTATCTGCACAATAGTTTCCTGACAAACGAACCTCACTTTTCCCGTACATTTAAATAATTTATATTTATATTATTTATATCTTTGCTTAGCAAAGACCTTTGGGAAAGGGGTGGAGGGAAGAGGGATTTAAGTATCAGATGAGGGACCTTTATGGTTCTTTTTAATTTTAAATTATACACTTCCCTTAAGTTGCAACTGTTCAACATTTTATTATGTTTATTCTTATTCTTTCTTTTCTCTTTCTTTCTTTCTTTTTTTTTTTTTGAAGTAGGCTCAACTTGGTGCTTGAGCTCATGACCTTAAGGTCAAGAGTCACATGCTCTACTGACTGAGTAGAGCACCCCAGCCAGGGGCCCCTCTTACTTACTTTTTTAAAGCATTTATGAATGCTATAAAGATTATTATTTTTTTCTTACAGAAGAAAACATATGTGCATTTTGCAAATAGATGCTTTGTCATTTCAATGTATATTTAATTATAAAAATGTTAATTGGTAGCCATCATGTTCTTGTTCAAATTTAGAGAGTAAGTAAGAATATTTTAACTGAGATATAATGTAGGTTTTCTGGGCCTGACATCCAGTTTCATTGCTTAATTACTAGTATTATTTTTTCCCCTTCATTTTAAAAATATGCTTTTAACTGTTGTTTCAGGCTGGAAGACCTTTGGGTAAAACCCTAATTGCTGTCAAGGAAAACATAATTTTCCGGCCAACTTAATATAACCACACAGTTCTACATTCATGTAAGTTGTGTACAGACGCAGAGCCGTTCTGTAATATTGAGAAGGAAAGTTTTGGTCAAGCTGGTGCCTCTGGATTTTGACTGTAGGTGCATAAACATTGACATTTTATGACTAATAACCAGGAAAACAGCTACTCACACCAAAGGTTCAGGATTAGTGTTGTTCACTTATTGGCCCAGAAGAACAGCTTACTATAATTCTCTCAATGATTTGAAATTGTGAGTTTTTAGAGCCAGCTGGGGCAGGAAGGATAGGAAACTAAGCACATGAACTCTACAGGCTCACTTGTGCCTGATCTTCCTCACATTAAAGAGGACTAGGCTTGCAGGCAACAGCTAGGGATAAATCTAAAAAGGTGATTATCTACAACAAGAATGGCACATTGATTTTCATGTATCAAGAATGACACATTGGTTTTCATGACTGACTGCAGATTATTTCCCAAGGGGGAGATTTTGGATTGGAGAATGGGTTAATGGGGCTGGCACAGGGCTACCCCTTACCTAGCAGTAAGAGGTGGTAATGGAAGGAGGGGCAAGCAAAAGGGATGAGAGACAGTGAAGTAAAACAAATCTATTTTAAGGATTTTACCTTGAGATAGTCCTTTGTGTGATGAAGTCTTCCATTATCAGATTTCGGTTAGAAGTATTGAATTATCAGAAAACACAGAGATACATACGTTAGTATATTTTCACATTTAACTGTTTGTAGCACATAGGAAACTTTTATTTTAAAGATGGGTGTTAGAAATTTTTTTAAAAAAGAAAGTGATTCATGATCTGCTAAAAAGTGGTTGAGTAGTGTGTATTTTTACCAGCTCTGTATCTAGAAGTATGTACTAATGTAGATAAAAATATCTAACCTGGGTAGAGAATTGTTTTTAATGCATGTCCCCTGCCGCATACCAAATATACACTTAGCAGTTTGAAAATTCTCATTATCCAACTTAATTGTAATAAGTGATAAAGTAGGTAGAACAGACATTATTAGCTTTATTTTTCACAGTGAAGAAACTGTGGGTCAAATAGGCCAAATGCTTCTGGTAAGTACTATGTAACCAGCAAGTGTTAGGATTAGGCATAAGACCCCCATCTATTATCTACTGTTCTTAAGCCCAGATTCATTTTTACTATATCACGTGGACAATAGCAAAATAAAATGTGTATTACCTTGCTTATATTAGTTTAATTACATTTAAGACTATGAGACGCAAGATGCTTAGAGAATAATAGAAATTCTTTCCTTCTTTGTCGAACTCTTAAATGTTACCTATGTTTGACCACATTTGTTTCATAACCCAGAGCTATGTTTACAATAAGATCTAAAGAATGAAATAAGCTATCCAAAAAATAAAGTCCAAAGCCCCAAATATGCTCACCTCAAATATATCTGTGCATATTAATGAAGAGTCAAGTTGTGGGCCTAAATGCCAAATAGTTATTTTATTTTATTCTGTAACCATTCACTGAACTAATAGCTCAATTATGATCATCTCCTTTTTTGCCCATCCTCATATGTTCATTCCACCTGTCCTGGAGTAACTCACTTTCTTCAGCCCACTTCTTGCATTGTATACTATATAATCTTCTCCCTATTCTGAACAGAGTGGGGGCTAACAGCTGGTTTTATGGATATAAATATTGGATTCATATATCTTTCCTTTTTGAGCATGGATAAAAATCACAGAGTATTAAGGTTAGAAGGTTCATTTGGTCTAACTGACAATCCATTCCCAGAATCCCCTTTTCATTGTTCCTGTCGAGTGGTGTTATCCCCATGTTTAAACGTAGTCCGTGGTGAGAAGCTTACTGAAACGACCTTTTTCAAATTTGGATTTGTCTCTTAAATTTTGCACTCATTGAAACATTTTTTCTCCCTGTCTTTTTTACCCTTTGTTCATAATCCCACCCTTAAGATGACAACATGTAAATCTTTTTCTTTTCTCACATGTTAAACCTTTGCATGTTTGTACCTGGATGTCATATACACCTTTTCTGCTTCAAACCAAACAGCACTCATGATGTTAACCACTGGTCATACTGCCTAGTTTTAAATCCCTTTCCTTTTCATGTTTATTCTCCTCTAGACATAATGGCCTGATATCCAGAGCCCATTTCTATGCTGTAAAATAGAGCCATAAGATGAGTCACGATAGAGAGACAGTCATTCGATTTAACGGACACATACATCTGAACTTTCTAAGGAGGAGATTTGGGTTACTGAGATTATGACATGAAGAGAGGTCAAACAGAGGAAGGAATCTTCCCGTCTAGTTTTGACCTCTTTGGTTCTAGTGACTGGAGCGCAAGAAAACACGGAGAGAGATACTGAAAATAAATTCCAATTAAGTTTAGAGAAATACATGGCCTCTCATGAAGGAATAAGCTTTCCAATCCACCTTTCCCAAAACCTCACATGCCCAGCAAAACATCAGCCAATGATGAATTGTGGAAGCAGAGTGCCACCACCAAATGGGGAATAGACACAGGCTTCATTTTGGTGCATCCAAAATGAATTATTTTGGATTTCTTTTGGTAGCTGAAGACAGAAAGAAGGCATTTCCTTGATTCTCTTTGAAAGCCCAGATTTATGTGTACCAGGATTAGCATAGTTATCTATTAGATAAACTAAATATCCTGTGGGGTGGTCTCTGATAAAAGATCTTGGAAATCTGGAGGCTTAAAAATACGGATACTGAAAAAACTTTTTGAAGTATACATAGGGCTAATTCTACAGAATATCTGAATTCCTAGTTGATCCTGTCAAAATCTTATTTAGCCTCTGGAAGTAATATCTCTTTGTTTTCAATGTGAAGATAATAAATCATGTCATTGTTTAAAATTGTAGGTATGTGTACACCAGGCAGGCACAGAGCTGAATTATGACTTTGAAGGTTTTTAACTGCAACATTTAGAAACCCATATTTTGGTTTGGCTCAACGCCCTCTTTTCATCTTTCAGGTCACTGAGTGCAAAGGGGGAAAAAAAAAAACCCTGAACTGTAAATATTTTTGAAGTACAGGTTTATTTTCCCTTCTTGCAAAACTAAAATTGAATTATTTGATTTTGTCCAAGGGATCTAGTTTGTTCCAAGACAGGAGATGAATCTTTATCACTGAAAAGTGCTTTTTAGACTGATTTCAAACATATAACTTTGTGATTCCCAAAGAAGTCTTATCAGAAACTGAAAGATGATTGCACAGGAGTTTTTCATTCTCAACATTTCTTCAGCATTAGGGTTTGGTCTTCTTTTTTTTCTCTGCTGTTGAAAGTATGGTCGGTTTGCAAACATGGTCCATCCCTATTTTATTTTATTTTTTGCTTTTGCAAAAAGACTCCCAAAGCTTCTCACTTGTGGTGAATAAGGGGCCATTCAGATGTCAAAAATTGAGTTTCAGTCTTGTTTTGCTTTTAGCTTACTTATGACTTTAATTTAGTACTGTTTTAGTTTTCACATCTCTTGATTATGGATAATGATACCTGCTTTGCCTAAAACCCATAGATATTGTTAGTACCAGTGGAAAATATGTATATATGTGAAATCATTTAAAATAAATTCATTTATAAAAATGAAAAATTAATACCATACATCCAAGGCTCCATGGGCAGAAGTAAGGACAGACCTTGTATGGAGAAGATCTTGAATTGCATTTGCAGTGAGCTGGGATAGAGGAGGGTTATCTGCAGTGAGATTGTTTCTCTTCTTTTTCTCATCACATACATACACACATATGCACGCACACACAAATACCATTTCTACTTAGGTTTGCATCCATAGCTGACACTCTAGATATTAGGCCTAGAATGTTTCTCTTTCAAACCAATCCTGACTTCTTATATATGCTGGGAAAATGCAGGGGCTCTAGAAATGAATAATTCCCAAGATAAGCTTCAGGTTCCCCCTCATCTAGAGAATTCCTCTAGGAATTGTCTGGGTCTCTTTTTTCTTTACTTTTGGTTCACAACCAGAGAAACCTGCTGTTCAGATGGCAAAGAAGAGCCTCTTTACTTGTCAGCAGACTAGATTGCTACTTTATAATATGATTTGAGATGTACCCTGTGACAAAACATCTTGTTCAGGAGCTTGTCTTGATGCCTTTAAGGTCACTCTTTGAGACTAGTTTTGTGTGTGTGTGTGTGTGTGTGTGTGTGTGTGTGAACATAATCCTCTCCAAATTCTATTTTTAAAATGCAAACATCTCCTTAGAAAAACAAAGGCAAACTTGTTTTAGTCAGTAGTGGAGAGGAGAAAAAGAGACACTGGAAAGGAAAAGTGTGGATCCTTAAGACAATATTTTCCTTCTTTGTCATAGTTCTAGCTCAGATGACCTGGTCTCATGTCTTTCTATGCCAAAGCACATGTTAGTACCTAACATGGACTTAAACCTCTGGGGTAGGGAGGAGTGAGGAAGGCCTGGCCTGGGAAATCCTCTAAATAGCATTTCATTTGGGAGACTTTATCTGACTCATTGTAAACTTTTAATGAACTTCCTTTGTCTTTTGCCCTCTTGGCCCAGTTAGCTGGGTTTATATTGGATTATATGTTAGCAAATCATTATGTAGCACCTGATAACTCTGTTAGGCATTTTGAATGATAAGGGGATAAAGTAAACGGGGGTCAAGTGACTGACCTCAGACAGCATATGTAATGAACTTATTGGCTCCCTAAATCTGCACTGGGACCTCCAATATAGCAAGCTACATTAATGAAGATGCAGTGGCAAGGTGTTACAATTAGCTTTGAAGTGAATTTTGATGCCAACCTTTCCTTCCTAGTGCTGCCTTCCCTCACTCTTTTTGGCTCTTTCCCCCTGATGAATCTGTTGCTAATCTTCATTGGTAAAGATATTTTATTCAAAGGCATAAAAGACTTTCTCATCAAATTTTCAGGTGAGTCATATCTCCAAAAAGAGCTAATAAAATAAATGACAAAATTATTTCAACTATCGAATTCAGCAAGATGACATTTAAAAAGCAATAAAATATACTTTGCATTTAGATTATAAAATGTACTCAGAAGGAGAGGATGGGGGAAGATATGATTTGCTAGCAGCTTATGTCAAAACACCTGAAAGATTTAACAGCCCGTGAGAAGCAACCATGAAAGAAATAAATGTAAGCTTGGACTCCTCATAGATGAAACAGGTTTGGGTCATGACAGGTCACAGTTAGTTGAACTCTGAAACCATCAGACAATATTTTGTACTTCGGGTCCTATGGGACAGATACTGATAAACTAGAATATATTCAGAAAAGGATGCATTGAGGGAGTGTGACATAAGCAAGATGGTGAAGTGGGAAGGCTTGAACTTGCCTTTTCCCTATAAACATCAATTCAGCAACAAGTTATAAATTCTCTTTGTGAGTAATCCAGAAACTAATTGAAAGGCTCCTGTGCCTAGAGCAAACACAAATCCAGACTCACTGAAGCTGGTAGAGAAACTTGGGACCCCCTCACACTGGAGTCCCTGTCCCTAGCACAACCATATGATCTGGAAGAAACCCTTTAGCTCCCAGCTTCTCCAAGGGGAAGGAAGCTGTTGGTTTGTACACCCAGCATCCTAACTTTTCTCAGGGGGCTACCCAGAAGACTGGCTTCTGTCTCACTAGTTTTGCAACTCTGACAGGTTTGGCACAATCTAGCCACCCGGGGGAAAATGAAGATGGCATCTTGGGTTCGTAGATGCAATAGATCCTTCTCTCTGCTCAGCACAGAGTTATTAGGATGAAGAGTGTCATCTCTCAGCTATACCTCGGGAGACGAAAAAGTTGATTCATGTGTCTAGAGCCCCAACTTTTCTAGGGCTGACCAAAGAATTAACGTTTGTCAGTTTTGACAATCTTGGGTGTCTGATGGGTCTGGCACAGTCTAGCTGCTGGGAGAGAATGGGCCAAGTGTGTAGATGCCATAGATCCTCTCCCCAGCTAAGCACAGGATAAGCAAATGAACCTCCCCCTGCCCCCAGCTCTCTGCTTCCCTCAGAGAAGGAAAGGATTGATCCATGCATCTAGCACCCCAGCCTCTCTGGGAGTATCCCCACGAACTGGTATCTATTTTGCCAGTTTTGGGGCTTTGGTTTTTCCAGCACAGTCTTGACAATAAGGAGGAATAGAAATAATGGTTTGGACTGGTAATCACCATAGTTACACCTCCTCTTGCTTCCTCAGCTCAGAACAGAGCAAGAGGACAAAAACCACAGCTTTCTGCTTCTCTTTGAGAGGAAAAAGAGTTAATAGAGGCCCCTAGAATCTCTGGCTGTCTGATAGGTGAAGCTGTTCTTCTGTGTGAGGCCAGTCTATGAAGACTGGGATAGGTGCTTGCTTTGTCAAAGGTGCAGACACCAATAGAGAGTCAAGAAAAATGAAGAATCAGGCAAAGATTTTCTAAACAAATAAATACGATAAATCTCCAGAAACCAAAATTAATGAAATGGAGTTATATGGCTTAGCTGAGAGAAAATTCAGAATAACTGTCATAAAGTTGCTCATTGAGGTCAAAAGAGCAATATATGAGCAAAGTGAGAATTTCAACAAAGAGAAAGAAAGTATAAGAAAGTCCCAAACATAAATCATGAAGCTGAAGAACACAATTGAACTGAAAAATTCACTAGAAGGGTTCAGTAATAGACTAGCTGAAGCAGAAAAAAGGATCAGCAAAGCTGAATACAGGGCATTGGAAATAATTCAGCCAGAGGAGCAAAAAAGACTGAAAAAAAAGAAAATAAAGCTTTAGGGAACTAATTGAACATCATCAAGAGAACCAATGTACACATGATTGGAATCCCAAAAGAAGAGAAAAAGAAAGGACCAGAAAGTTTATTCAAGGAAATAATGGCTGAAAACTTTCCAAATCTGGGGAAGGATATGTACATTCAGATTTAAGAAGCCCAACAAAGCCTAAATAAGATGAACCTCCCAAAATGTACAGATCTTCCTCAACTTGATGGAGTTATTCCTTAATAACCCATCATAAGCTCAAAATATCTTAAGTTGAAAATGCATTTAATACACATAACCTGAACATCATTAAACACATCACCTTAGTCTGTCTGGGCTGCTGTAAAAAAATACCTCAGAACAGATATCTTATAAACAACAGACATTTTTTTTTCACAGTTCTGGAGGCTGGGAAGTCTGAGATCAAAGTGCCAGCATGGTCACATTCTTGTGAAGTTCTTCTTTCTGAGTCATAGCCAACATTTTCTCACACATGTCCTCACACAGCAAGGGGCTAAAGAGCTCTTGACACCTCTTTTATAAGGCACTAATCCCATTCATGAAGGCTCCACACTTGTGATTTATGCATTTCTTAAAGTTTACCTACTAATACCATCACCTTCAGGAATTAGGATTTTAACATATGAATCTGGGTGAGAGGATACATTCAGATGATAATACTCCCAAAGCAAAAAATATGGAGTGACCCGAATGGATTAAAAAATCCCAACTAGGGGTGCCTGGATGGCTCAGTCGGTTAGGCGGCCGACTTCGGCTCAGGTCATGATCTCGCGGTCCGTGAGTTCGAGCCCCGCGTCGGGCTCTGTGCTGACAGCTCGGAGCCTGGAGCCTGCTTCAGATTCTGTGTCTCCCTCTCTCTGACCCTCCCCCGTTCATGTTCTGTCTCTCTCTGTCTCAAAAATAAATAAACGTTAAAAAATCCCAACTATATCCTGTCTGTAAGAAACTCACTTTAGGTTTAAAGGCATACATAGGCTGATAGTGAAGGGATAGAAAATGATAATCATGCAAATAGTAGCCAAAAGAGAGGAGGTGTGTTTATATTTATAACAGACAAAAAGGACTTTAGGTCAAAAACCATCAAAAGATGTAATGAAAGTCATTAAATAATGACAAAAGGGCCAATTCAACAGGGAAGATATAAATATATATGCAATTATAAATATATATGCACTCAACATCAGAGCACCTAAATTTATAAAGCATTGACGGAACCAAAAGAAGAAATAGACAGCAATACAATCATAGTAGAAGACTTGAATACTCCAATAATGGATACAACACCCAGACAGAAGATTCATAAAAAAACAAAACAAAAACAAAAACAAAACAAAACAAAACAGAGGACTTGAATAACACTTTAGACCAATTGGACCTAATATACATATACAGGACATTCCACCCTATAGTGGCAGAATACACAGTCTTCTCAAGCATACATGGATCTTTCCTCAAGATAGATAACATATTAGGTCATAAAACAAGTCTTAACAAATTTAATTTACTTCCTTTCTGGTTTGTATGCCTTGTATTTCTTTGTCTAGCCTAATTGCTTTGGTTAGGACTTCCTGTATTACATTGAGTGAAAATGAAAGAAGTGAAATTGTCCTAGTTTGCAGACAACAAGATTTCATATATAAGAATCCTTAAAAACTCTATTTAAAAAGGCCTATTAGATCTAATAAACAATTTTGGTAAAGTTGCAGGATACCAATCAACATAAAAATTTGTTGAATTTCTATACACTAACAATGAACTATTTGAAAAGGAAAATAATTCCATTTATAATAGCACCAGAAAGGATAATATACTTAGAAGTAAACTTATTGAGGTTGAAAGACTTGTGTATTGAAAACTATAAAATATTGATAACATAAATTAAAGAAGACATAAATGGAAAGACATCCCATGTTCAATGATTGGGAGACTTGCTAAAATGCCCATACTACCCAAAGGAATCTACAGATTCAATGCTGTCTTTATAAAAATCCCAATGGTATTTTGGATAGAAATAAGAAGAAAACAATTCTAAAATTCATTTGGAACCACAAATGACTGCAAAAACCCTGAGAAAGAAGAACAAAGCTGGAAGCAACAAATTTCCTGATCAAAATATATTACAAAGTTACAGTAACCCAAATAGCATAGTACTGGCATAAAGACAGATATATAGACCAAGAGAACAGAATAGAGAGTTCTGAAATAAATAAATGAATCTACAGTCAACTGATTTTCAACAAGGGTGTCATGAATACACAATGGGGAAAGGATAGTCTCTTCAACAAATCGTGTTTGGGAAACTAGATATCCACATTCAAAAGAATAAAATGAGACCCTTACATTACACCATGCACAAAAATCAACTCAAAATGGGTTAATGACTTAAACCTAAGACTTAAAATTATAAAACTGCTAGCAGAAAACATAGGGGAAAATCTTCATGACATTGGTCTTAGCAATGATTCATAGATATGACACAGAAAGCAAAGGTATTCAAAACAAAAATAAACAATTGGGACTACATCAAACTAAAAAGCTTCTGTAGAGTAAAAGAATCACCAGAGTGAAAGGGCTACCTAGAAGTTGGGAGAAAATATTTGCAAACCATATGTCTCATAAAAAGTCAATCTCCAAAATATATAAGGAGCTCCTACACCTCAGGAGCAAATGAAATGAAATAAAATAAAATAAAATAAAATAAAATAAAATAAAATAATAAAATAACCTGATGAAAAAAATGGGAAAAGGACTTAAATAGCTATTTTTCCAAAGAAAACATTCAGATGACCAACAGATACGTAAAAAGATGCTATCACTAATCATCAGGGAAATGAAATCAAAACCACACTGAGATATCACCTTGCAACTGTCAGGATGGCAATTTTGGAGAGAAAAAAAAGAGATAACTATTGGTGAGGTTGTGGAGAAATTGAAATCCTTGCACACTATTGGCGTGAATGCAAAATGGTGAACTGTTATGAAATACAATATGGCAGTTCTTCAAAAAATTAAAACTAGAATAAAAACATATTAAACATATTAAAACAGATAGTCTGGCAATTCTACTTCTGGGTATACACCCCCCCCCAAAAAAAGAATCAGAATGTTGAAGAGGTAATTGAACTCCCATGTTCATTACAGTGTTATTCACAATAATCAATATGTAGAAACGAGTAAAATGTTCATTGACAGATGAATGAAGAAAATGTGGTATATACATACAATGGAATACTATTCAATTTTCAAGAAGAAGGAAATTCTGCAGTGTGCAACAATATGGATGAATCTTGTTACATTATGCTAAGTGAAATAAGTCAGTCACAGAAAGAAAATATTGCATTATTCCACTTATGTAAGATATGTGAAAATGGTCAAATTCATGTAATTGAAGAGTGGATAGTGATTGCCAAGGGTTAGTGGGGGAGTTATAAATCCAGGAATATAAAGTTTCAATTAAACAAGATGAATAAGCTCTAAAGATCTGCTATACAATATTGCATCTATAGTCAACAACTACATGTAAAAAAATTAAGACAGTAGATCTTATGTTAAGTGTGCTTACCATAATAAAATAAAATAATGAAAAAGAAATTGTGTAGCTTTTCTGTACTAGAATCATAGCAAATGGAACATATAGCATTGGGCTATTTTTTGTATCAATATAGAAAGAATATTTCAATCAGTAAATGAAATAGACCCCCAGTCCTGAGAGTTGTGAGGTCCTGGTCACCATGTATTTCTCAGACCATAGCTGATATACCAGGTTGCCATGCTCCTGATAAGAGAATAAGTTTATTTTACAAATGAATGGAGTTTGTGTTTCTGTTTGCTAAAAATAAATAAATAAATAAAAATAAAGAAAAGAAAAGATATATGGGAGTATGAATGTGCCTGCGCAGCATAGCAAATATAGAAATTTGAAAAGAAAAAAGATATATAAGGCAGTTGAATATATGCACAACTGTTTTATTCTAGAGAGGAGAGTTAATGCTAAAATGTTTAGATGGATTCAATGTAAGAAAAATTTCTATCCTAACATTTAGTTATCCAAAGATGAGCTAGAGCATCATGTGACCTAGAGGACTTTACAACACTAGAGATTTAAGTGCAAACTGATCATCTGCTACAGTATGGCCATAGGGTGTAGTGTAGAGCAGGTATATGATAAATACTTTTTAAATGTTAAATACATGCTAGGCATGCTATATAAGGAAAGAGTGAGAGGTTGGGCTTGACCAACAATTCTAAAGTAAGTTGGGCACGGTGGTGATCAATGCTCTTTAAAAAGAACATTCTAGTGTCAAATTGTGACCCCCTGTGTTAACTAGATTCAAACAGATCCCTTTATTGATGGACCATACAGAGGTTTTAATATACCAAATTTTATATAAGTATATGCCTCCAAGAGGAGATATACAAAAACAACAGAACTTATTTGGGCATAAAACAACTTTTGGCAGGACAATGACTGGAACATCATTCCTTAGAATATTTTTTTGGAAAACACTGGTGTAAATTCGCTCCATTTTTTTTCTTCTCTTAATTCCTTTTATGTTTTCGAAGACATGGGTGCTATTTGTCCTTGTGCTTCTACCAAATTTTGTAGTTCTAGCCATCTTTTCCTGTATAGCATGGCTGCATGTAGAAATGTATTTATCAGTTTATTGAAATATTTATCTCCTCTTTCTCAGGTCTATGACTTTTTGGTGCACTCTCATGTTTGAAGTCTAATTCACTCCTAGGAGTAAGTCACAGCATTTATGATTTTCTTTGAATACTTTTATAATACAAAATCATTATTCTTTAGGATCTTTTCTAAGACTCCTTGTATGGAGGAAAATTCTCTCTCGGAATATTTAAAAACTGTATCTAAATGTATGCAGATTATTTTTCTATTTTATTATAGGTTTGTGGTCAAAAGAAGAAGTCATTATCCTTAGATGAAATGGGTAGAGACAAATTTTGTATATTACTTTCTCCAAAGTAAAGGAGTCAGAGTGTTTCTAGGTAAGGACCATAAAAATCTCCTGTATTAGCTGAAAAAAAGCGCATTTCTTGAACAGTATTTTTCAAAGCTTAACCTCATGTTTTAACAACCCTAGATGACTTATGTTCCTGGCTTTCTTGATTGTTGGTTAGCCTTCACTGTCTGAATTCAGAGAAATGAGAGATGGAAAAACCCCCAACAGGTCACCCAGTTCATTTCTCTAAAAGAAATTAATAGGTAAGTCTCATAATGTAGTCCCTACCATCAACTTACTTAAGGGTAATTTGGGGGTAGCTTACATTTTTAAATTGGAGAAAAATGGGGCCAATTTCAATCTCAGGATGAATTTAGAGTCCACCAAAAGATTTCCATATTCTACCTCTGCTGTGTGAATGTGTGTGTGTGTGTGTGTGTGTGTGTGTGTGTGCACATATATTCATAAACTGAGCAAGTAAGCCAAACATTTCTGGCTTTTTAAAACTGAGCTGGCAGGGGAAGGGAAGATAAGAAAGAAGTAATCACAAGACTGAAAGAATCCAGTGTCGGGGAAAAGGCTTATGTCTTTATGCCCTTGCACTGACCAGTTTTAAGATGTGGGCTGTTTCATAACTTGGAGCAAGTTGCTCTCTTCAGCTAAGGGCAATTTTGGGGACAGGGACTCAGCCCACTGAAAGCCATCAGCTGCTGGCATATGAGGAAATGAGTGCCTCAGTCCTGGGGAAAGGAAAGGACCACAAAATCAATTACAGTCCACACTTGCACTGTTACATCCACATAAACACTGTTTATGTTCCAGAAGCAGCTTCTCCAGGATTCTGGTTGGACTCTTTTCCAGGAAAAAATTATAATCTAGTCACATTTTCCTGTTTTATCGAAATGTATTTCCCAGTTTTAGTATAACAATGATCTCTTCTTTCTCAGCTCTACTTCTCTTTTAGTATATTCTCATGTTTGAAATCTAGTTCCCTCCTAGAGCAAGTTAGAATACTTTTAAAAAATAGCAGGACAAACCACAGCCCCTGCTACTGCAGCTCATTGTAATGCTGAGAACCACTAATACTCATTATTTCGCTTTCAACTACCCATTCTAGATCACCTTACTGTTAGTCAACACATCTGGTGGTCTAGGTGTCTAATTTACTAAGTGAAATAGATCCCCATTCCTGAGAGTTATGAGCTGCTCGCCATGCCCTTCTCAGACCATGGCTGATATATCTGTCCATTTCTTATCACAATTGGGCATAGAAACATCAAGAGGTATTCCAATGGATTACCTAGATATCAAATGCATTTTTCCCTTCTTAGATTCAGAAGCCCTACCTTCTCCTGATAAACATGTTCAATTATCTCCTTGAGAAAAGATGACTCTGTTATTTGCCAACTGTCCTCTTAGCATGAAGAGATGTGACCAGTAGCATCTAGAGCTTAAATGGGACTTTTGCAAATGTCCTGTGGTGAAATTGTTCTTTTTGTATGACTCAGGATTTTCAACTCACAGGTATTAGAACTGTACGGAGGGAAAGTATAAATTCTTCATGTGGGTTACAAAATATGATAAACAGACCCCACTCCTGCTTCCTTACCTTAGTTCTCAGACCCTTCCTTACCTTAGTTCTCACTCAGCCCTCAGTCTCTAGTGGGGACATACTGAAGTATTATGGTTGATAGTTTAGGATGTATAATACATCATGGATAAAGATGCCCCTTCTTGTAGAGAAGAATGGATTAATTCTTCTTGTAGAGAAGAATGGATTAATATGTTCTTTTCTGAATTAACATCAATTACCAGGAATTCTTACTTATGGACGAGGCATGGCAGAAGATATATCTAGTGATAGTCAGAGAGGTGGCAATGTCTAGGCTCCAGAGGAGGGCCACCTAGGATGAAATAGAACCCTAGTTTGTGAATTAAAAAAAAAGAGCCAATTTGGGCAGTTTCAGGGTTCCAAATCAAAATAAGTTCAGGATAAAATTTTCTCTCATTAGAATTATGTATTATGGCAAAGAACTGAGCCCAGATCATAAGAATTGAGGAAGTGAAGGAAAGGTGACTAATGATGGGTAATCAAGGTACTTAAGAACTCAGAGGTAGAACAACAGATTTCTTGCAAATTTTCTTTACTGAAAAGGTAGAGATAGGGATTTAAATAGTGCTTAAATGTACTACTACTACTATTTAAGTATATAACTTTCACTCCATTCTAATATGGATACTTTTATGACTGCATAAAAACACAGCTGCATGAATTCTAAACCCAGTTGAGCATAAAAGCTAAGATAATAAATTTTTCTTAACAAAAATGAATTACTCTGGCCTACTGTTCTTACACTACATGTTTTATCAGCATAGGTAGATATTGTATGGGGGCAAATTGAGGAAGAGTGGAGTACAAGCTGGCCAGTGCTCTCAATAGCTTTTGGCTATAAGTTCTGCTGACTGCTTTCAAATTATAAGTGGGAATCCCCAAGAGGAATTGTCTTGCCATTTCTTAATATACAGAGGATAGTACATTACAACGATAGTAATAGTAGAATAGAAAATAACAGTAACCATAGTTAACATTTATTAAACACTTACTCTATGCCAGACACTGTTTTGTGTACTTGCATATATTTCATTTATTTAATATTTACAACAACTTTAAGGTGGGTACTAGAATAATCTCATTTTACAGATAGGGAAATTGACACCCACTGAGATTAAATAACTTGCCCACAAATTTCACACTTCTAAGTGGTGAAGCTGGGAGTTCCAAAGTCCTTATTCTTAAACTCTATGCTGAAATGTAAGATTTCTTTATAGGTTGGGAGGAGAGTATTCTGCCTACGTTCAAGCACTCTTAGGTTCCCAGGATGTACTATTCCACGAAAGGCCTCGCCAAGATCATGAAAGGGGGAGATAATAAGGCCTGTGACCTCTTACTTCATTTGTCTTAGCTCTGAAAAACCAAAGCATACCAAAAAGGAAATAACTAAGAAGGTGGATAGATAAAATTTTGACCGACTTGAAACTATGTTAAAACTAGCTTCATCAGATTGGAAAGTGTGACTATATACGACGAAAGTTTGGTACAAATATATGGACCATTTGTACATAACCCTTTCTAAAAACTGGCTTATGGAATTAAATTTCATGAGATCAGGGGCGCCTGGGTGGCGCAGTCGGTTAAGCGTCCGACTTCAGCCAGGTCACGATCTCACGGTCCGTGAGTTCGAGCCCCGCGTCAGGCTCTGGGCTGATGGCTCAGAGCCTGGAGCGTGTTTCCGATTCTGTGTCTCCCTCTCTCTCTGTCCCTCCCCCATTCATGCTCTGTCTCTCTCTGTCCCAAAAATAAATAAACGTTGAAAAAAAAAAAATTAAAAAAAAAAAAAATTTCATGAGATCAGTACAAGTGAATTTCTCAAGAGAATAAAATTATCTGCTCTTGGAGCAGTCATTCAGTCTCTAAGCTCTCAAATTACTCAACATAAATTGAGAAGGTTGAATTAGGTTATTGATGAACTCCTTGTCAGCTCAAAAACTATGACTACAGTGTTGTGTAATTGATAAGAGGTCTGGAGCTTGAAAACCCTGGTCCCACTATTTACCATCTGATTGATTGTCACAGATTTGGTTCCTGGGAAACAAACTCTAAGACTCAGAGATTTGTGTGCAGATGGTTTATAAGGGAGTACTTTTGGGTACAGCCTGAGAGGGGTGAAGAACATAGGCCTAGGCAGAGTGAACATTTGAGCTGTTATACAATTTTAGTAAATGGCTCAGTCAGTTCTATGAGAAAACTCTGAGGCTGAGATGACTATTCAGAGTAGTCCTGTCTGATAATGGGCTTTTAGGCAATTTACCCTCTCTTAATAAATAACTAAAGAAAACAGACAATACATATGAAACAATGATTTTCAGGACACTGGGCATCAGTTAATGAAAGATGATGGTGATCCCTAAGAGATGAGAAACAAAGTGAGTCCTGTCATTACCTCAGCTTGGTGCCTTAATAGAATTTCCAGGCTATGGCTCAGGAAGGGAGGACCAAAATGAAATATGGTGGACTTGTTGAGTTGATGAGTTGAGAGTCCTGGGAGAATATGGTGGTTATAGTTTACATGGCAAAACACTGGAAAGGAGAGAGTTACAGAGAGAGGGATCTCCGGATATCTTGAGGACACCTCTCACATATGTGGTAGGGAGCTGATTGGCACATAAATATAAGAAAATACTCATCCAAGAGGAATAGAGGGAACAGTGGCTGGCACTAACTAAGGGCTGGGATTATTGCCTATTCTTACCACCCAGTCATGGGACATTGGGTACAACACTAAGAAGATCTTTTCTCAGTGTGGGGGAAGCAATTGGCCTAGACTAAATACTGAGTTTTTCTCATTTTAAAAGGAAGATTTAAGACAATGAAGCTTTTTGCAGGTGATTTAACTTATTCCCAGAACAAAACTCAAGAATACTTATAAAAATACAGTAATATCCAGCACACACACACAAAAATAAAATTTGCAATGTCTGGCATCAAATAAAAGATTACCAGGAATTAAAGAAGTAGGAAATTATGATCCATAATAAGTAGAATAATCAACCAACCAAAACAAGTGTGGAAGTGACACAGATATTGAAATTAGCAAACAAGGACATTAAAATAGTTATCCAGGGGTATGTGGGTGGCTTAGTTGGTTGAATGTCTGACTCTTGATTTCGGCTCAGGTTATGATCCCAGGGTCTTGGGATCAATCCCCCCATTGGGCTCCACACTGGGTACATAGCCTGCTTGAAATTCTCTCTCTCTCTCTGTCCCTCTCCCCTGCTCGCACTCTCTCCCTCTCTTTAAAAAAAATTATCCTAACTGTATCTAAGATGTTTAAAATGTTGCGATATGGAAAATAAGAAAACATCCAAATCAAACTACCATAGATGAAAACTGTAATGTCTAAAATGAAAAGTGCACTGGATAGGATTAACAGTAAATTAGATATTACTGGATATAACTGAATAAACTCTAGACACATTAAAAGAAACTGTCAAAAATGAAATACACAGAGGGAAAAAAAAAGCTTATAAAAATTAAATTAATAACAGGGAGCCCTGGACAACTTTAAGTGCATGTCATTGCAGTCTCCAAAGGAGAAGTGGAGTGAAGGAAGGAAAATCTTTGAAGAAATAATGACTGATATTTAATTCAATTTAATTAATAAAATGTAATGCAATCTACGAAGCTCAATAAACTTGAAGAACAAAAAAAATAAGGAAAACCACGCCAAGGTACATCATAATCAATTTAGTCAAAACCAATGATAGAAAAACCTTAGAAGCTGCAAGACATAAGACAGTACTTATAGAAGAATAAAGATAAGAGCGACAACAGATTTATAGCAGAAACAATGCAAGCTATAAGACAGTGGAACATCTTAAAAGAATGAAAAGAAAAAAAACTGACAATGTAGAATTTGATATGCAGTGAGAACATATTTCAAATGTGAAGGCAAAATTTGAAAACTTAAAGAATCCAGCAGACCTTCACTACAAGTAATGTTAGAGAAAGTCCATCAAGCAGAAGGAAAATGAGACCAGATGGAAATCTAGATGCATACAAAAGAACGAGGAGCAATGGGAATGGAAACTACATGGGTAAATGTATGAGATATTTTTTGTATTATCTAAGCCCTTTAAAAAATAATTGACTCTTTAAAGCAAAAATAACAAAATTGTCTTATAGGATCTATAGCATATGTAAAAGCAAAAAAATAACTAGACCATTTAGATTGTTTACGTATAATGAGATTAGTGTGATAGGTTTAAGTCTATCATCTTGCCATTTGTTTTCAATTTGTCCCTTTTAGTTTTTTATTCCCCTTTCCCCCTATATTTTGCTTTATTGTGGACTCCTTGACGCTGATGCAAATGAGGATGAGTCCTATAACTGCCCCAATTTTTTTGAGACTTTTCAGAACATACAACAGAAAATAGAACCCAGCAAAGCCTTATGGCCTTCCTAAATTGAGGAGACAGAGCTGGGAGTCCAGAAAGGTAGCTAGTGATCACAGAGAAGAGTATCTCAGAGAAGAGAGATGCACAGAAGAGAGAGCTCTAGAGGTCTGTAGGGAATTGTACTCAAATCCTTGGCTGGGAACCATCAGCTGTCAATATGTCTGTTGGCCAGGGGCATATCTCAGCTTGAGTAATACACCACGGCATTCACAACAATGTCTTCAGAAAGTTACCGTTCTGAGTCTCAATTTTACCATCTAATAAATACTACTCATCTTCTGGGCTATTGTAAGACCCAATGAGTTATCACATGCATAATAGCTTAGAAAATGATAAAACAGTCATCGTTACATTTATATGATGATGGTTTAAATTATATAACGCACATTATTATGATGAATGTAACAGTTTCAAAATTGGGGGATCCCTCCCAGGCTTGACTAGTCAGTCTGTGTTTATACAGCTTTCATTGAAAACCCTTTATGAACAGAACTTAGTACCAAGTCTGTAGAGAGAAAAGAAATTACACTTTCTTACCATAATGTTAGCCAAGAAAATATACATAAAAAGAAATTTTGATCAAAACATGAATTGAATAGGGGCTCCTGGGTGGCTCAGCCGGTTAGGTGTCCAACTTTGGCTAGGTCATGATCTCACGGGTGTGAGTTTGAGCCCTGTGTCGGGTTCTGTGCTGACAGCTCAGAGCCTGGAGCCTGCTTCAAATTCTGTATCTCCCTGTCTCTCTGTCCCTTCTCAGTTTGTGCTCTCTCTCTCTCTCTCTTAAAAATAAATAAATAAGCATTAAAAATTTTTAAACGAATTGAATAATGTTATCGTACTTGACTCTTTACATATATTCCTCAAAGGCTAGACACTGGCTTGAGTGGTGTGATAGGAAGTGGGTGGATTTAATCATTACTGATTTCATAAAGTGCTTGGGTTTTGTGCTGGATTTTGAAGGATTAGAAAGATCATCCACTAAAGACGTGAAGGCAGTGGGCCTACCAAAAGGAATGGATGATAAATGTGGGCATGAACAAGTTCTCATGGCAAAGAAGAGAAAGTTCTGAACAGGGATTGAGAAGTCCTGGGCTCTGTCTCTAACTACCAAGCAGGAGACTCTGGAGTCTCATTTCCTCATTGACAAACCAGGCTTAAGTGAGTTATAGCATATTGTCTGGCTCCAAAATTCCATGATTGAATTGTTAAAAAATCTCTGGTGATTGTGAAAGCAAACATTTTCTTGGCCTAAGTAAGAGTCAAAGCTGTGACATCTTAAGAAATGATAACACTCAGGAAATTATGATGAGGGTGATGAGCCAAGATAGAACCTGGAATCCACACAGAAAGGATTTAGGACCATTTAAAGTTTGGGAGCAGAGTCGCCTGGCTGGCCCAGTCAGAGGAGCATGTGACTCTTGATCTCAGGGTTGTGAGTTTGAGCCCCACACTGGGTATAGAGACTACTTAAATAAATAAATCTTAAAAAGTTTGGGAGCAGGAAAATCATATGATTAATTATCTATAATGTTTGAAAACCCTGGAAATACTAAGAAGCAATCATTCACCAGTCCCAAGGTAGAGTTTAGACAAATTATGGCTGGGTGACTTATGCCTTCTAAGTTTCATTCTTTCTATGCAGTTATGTTTCTAATCAACACCAGAACATGATTAACAGAATCTCATATTCTGGGTTAGGTGGGCCATGATTTAAATATCTCAGCATTTTGCCGGAAGAAATCAGACTCACAAAATGAAAGTATCCAACCAGCAGTTTATTTTGTAATAATTACACATCTTAAGTCCTTCTTGACTTTCACTACGCTGCGCTTTCATTGCTTATCAATCTGGGCGCAGGGAGGAGGGCTGCAGCCAGACAAGAATGTTTAAGAAATAAGCAGTTTGTATGTGTTTATATAGTTCAGTGATGCTACTGCAAAGGAATACAAAACCAGGCACCAGGCTCTGGAAAGAAAGAGACTTTTTCCAATCTCATTTGCCCCCTCGGCGCTGTGGGAAATAGCGATTGTAGGCAGCATTGTATCCATAAACCATGGCATAGCGTTCGCAAAGCTTGAAGTCATCACAGGCTTCCCGATTGATCTCATAGGTGGGCTTGGTCCTTTCTCTAATCCTAGAAAGTGGGGGGAAAAAAGAGGCCCCAAATGAGAACATAATAGAATTTTTTTTTAAAAAGGAAAAGGGGGAAAAATAATAAGAAAATATAGGAGACACACCCCAATATTAAGAGATACTTAACAGGGAGGAAAGGTGGAACAGGAGTAATTTTTTTTTTTTAATAAAAATAGAAATTTTCTTTCTGTCCTCCTTTTCCTTCTCCCTCCCTCTGCTTTCTGGGTCTTTCATAAACTAGTCTTCTTGAAATTCAGTTGTTTTCTGTATACTGTTTTTAAATTCTTTGATTTAGGGGACACAATTAGAAATAATATATATGATTAAAAAAAAAAGTTTCTCATTCCATTCCGATCTGTGATGCTATGTTGGGAAAAATTACCTCTTTCCATCAAGTTTTGTTACCCACCTTTCATGGGCTTTAGCTCTCCATCTCTGTTGCGGGGATATAAAAGTATTAGCATTTCTCCTGTTAGTGAAGGGATCTTAAAAGAAAAAAAAGATAATTATAGTTTTAGGGAAACAGTAGTTGAAAATATTTCCATGAATAGTCCCTGACACATATATATTTGAAAACTCATTAATTCATGCATTCCATGTAACTAGAGATCTACAAAAGTCAAAGGGAAAGATAAAGCCAATTTCATAAACTGCCTGATCAAAGGAAAGCAGTGTATGTATTTTAGAGACTTATTACATAGGCCACAGTAATTTCTGTTTGTTTATTTCCCCTTTGGGAAATCATTTTGCCGTTTTCAATTTTGGTGTTCCTATTCGGTGTGTTTTTAATTCCTGTGAGGAGAAATTCTCTCTGTCCTGAGGAGGGACATGCTTGTAAAGCATGACTTTTGATTACTGGAAATGGACAGTGTCAATGTTATGAAAATAGTGAAAAACTGAAAACGAGAGTGTTGCGTTACTTCTTCCCACACTCAGTCTTTGAAAGTCCAGATATTCAGTAACATTCAATGTAATGCTGATGACTGTGGTTTCCCAGCTGACTAGGCCTCGAATTCCTTACTCTGCCATTTGTTGTTACTCCTTGTTTTCCATCTGTGTGGTTGATGTGGTGCCAACTTAAAATTTCCAAGTGAGATTTTATGGCTCCAATTCTGTCGAATGCACTTGCAAGGCCATATTATGCTATTTCAAGCTTAAAAAAATTGCTCGTCTGGCGATTTTTACGGTCATTAGATTTTTAAACGTAGTTTTCCAAAAGAGACTCTCTTTCTCTTCCCTGTATTACCTCAATGGATTATCATTTTGTCTATTTAAGACTAGGGAGGGAGATTCTTTAATACATGAGATTTAAATAAGGAAGTCAAATATTTACTTACAAATTTCATAGGATTCCATGCTTTCATGAGATTCTGGAATAAAAAAAAATTCATTTGATTGTTATTTATCAGACATGACAATGGTCTGCATTTGGGGAAGGAAGGAGAGAAAAGAGTCGAAAAGATGTGAAGAATATATTTAGCAGTGTGGTTATGACAAATCAGACATTTTGGATTTGCAAGTTGTGTCTCTAGCTCTGTCCTTGATGTAATTATCTCTACACTTCAGATTTGCTGATGTTGAAGGAGCTAGTCGTCACGGCCTTGACTGAAATTTCTCAAGGGCTATGAGGTCCTCAGGCTAGTGAAATAAGATAATTTCGATGTTGCACACAAATCTCCAGAGAGGCATCTTCTCTGATTAATTTGGGACCTGGCTAAGAGCAGGGTTGAGAAAGGGACAGAAGGGTCCGGAAAATAGCCAACGTCTTCCAGGCAGACTGGGGAGATGGTCAGTTGGGCTTTACCAAGACAGGTTTTTAAGAGGTTCCTAAAGCCTCTTAAGGACCTGTGTTAACTTGGCAGGCACAAAAACCACTGGCTCCAGAGGACAACTCACACTGGGCGTGATGCCAGTTCAGAGAAAGAACTGAGACGATGCCAAAGCAAAAGGTTTCTTCTTTCCACTGCTCTCCCATGTGCTGCAGGTAAATTTGGCAATAAGAGGTTTATATTCGTAAGCAAGTGGTTTTATGTAAAAAATTAAAAAGGAGATGAAAATACCAAATCCTCTGATACCGAAACCATGTGAATAATTTCAAGAGTGAGAAGAAATACAGATGGTTATTAGTATGATTTGGGTTTAAGGACATCTAAGATATCCAGATAACTGAAGCGTAAGACTGATCAAAAATAATCTTGCTTTGGATTTTCTTTCATAAGCTTTGATCAGACACATATAATTAACAACATAGAGAAACCAGGTGAAATTTATCTTTGGACAATAGAAATTATACCGTCTATTTTTCTCTGAGGTTCTTTAAATGTAAAACTTCATTTTTAGATCAATTCACTGAAGAAATGTAGTAAGTTTAGGAGATTGTCTTGTCCCTGCAGAGAGAGCTATACTTAACACTTCATGTGAGAACTGATTTTCTTAAAGGTGAGTGATTTAACTAACACCTTTAACCAACAGTTCCCAATGTAGAAGTAAACATCCCTAAATATGAGAACTCAGGGGCTGGGAATTTGATATCTTCTTTCTGAAACAGTGAAGTGTCTAGGTGAATAGTGACTTACCAGAGACAGAACATGCCTGTCAAGTTGTATACGAAAGTCTGGATATTCGGTATGTAAAAAAAAAACACTTGATGGAATGAATCAGTATCCACAGGGCTTGGGAAATGTTAAGTTAATGATACTTTAAGATTATATCAGAGAAAGGGGAAGAAGAGGAGGAGGGGGAGGAAAAAACTGAAGTAAACTGAAATCAGAGACAGGAAAGAAACACCAGAAGAATGGCAGAAGAAAGGTTTCTCACCATAGCACAGAACTGCCACGGCCAAGGCAGCCAGAATGGAGAGAAGGAGCAGGCTCTTCATGGTGTCTCTGTGGTCCTGTGGGTTGGTCTCACTGGCTTGCGCAGCAGCAGAGGGGAGAGAGGCTCCTGCAGGCTGTCAGTGGAAGGCTGTGGAGTTTTTATAAGAACTAGAGCAGCTGAAATGGGAGGAACCAGTGGGAGGGGGCCAGAGAAGGTGGAGACTGGTTGGCCCTAAACTAACACTGGGACTTTTCCCAAATATTCATTCCTTCCAGATATTATCTACTCTGGGTGGGCAGTTTTCCCTCACTCCTGGACCTGACTGTGCTGTAGCAGGATGCTGCCCTGAGACAGAAGTTGTGGCCACCCTATATTTGGGGCCAGATCTGGGCAAAGTTCCACAGAGAAGGGAGTTGCCACAAACACGTGTTTGCCTTTCTGATTCCTTCTCTGATCTACTCTCCTGGCCCTGAGTGCAGTCTGGTTTGAAGACAGAGCTGCAGTGTTCTGCTCGCTCCCTGATGGATGGAGGAGAGGTTCTGAGGGCAAAGGACTTCACTTCATAAACTGGTTCCATACAGACTTACTTTCCCAGTAAGGTTGAGCTGTCAATTCTGGATCACTTGGCATGTGTCCGGTGGTACGCAACTTTTTGCATTCTTCCAAGCCCTCTGCACGGCAGAGGTGCCCAGTGATGCCATGGGTTCTGTTTCCTCCCTTGGCCCCATCGTAACTTGCCCATCCAGTTTTGTGACTTGAGTCCAAACCTGTGCCCTGAGGCTCTCTTAGGCTGGATATCACTGATCTAAAGTGCAGTGAGGATAAAAGGGTACTCATCTCTTATTTTCTGAAGGCAGTGTCTTGATAATGAACTAATCCAATATGCTCTTCGTGAGTGATAGGTGAGAGGCTGGTTACTGTGCTAGGTGCTCCTGGGGGATCTAGAGACAGACAAGACACGTCCCTAAGGAGGTAAGTAATAGCTTCTTGTATATTCGCTTTGCTCTTTAGCTGTCATGTATCCTCAAACGTAGATTCTCACAAACTCACACTTCCACTATACCTTCAGTAGCAGAAATGCTGTTTCTTTTCTTTTTTTATAGGAGACAGACTGTAATTTGGTGTCTCTGGTTATCCTGGAGGCAGAGCTTTTTTTTCTTCTTCTTCTTGGAAATGTAGAAAACTCTTCTATCAAGATGTGTCTCTGCTGCCTGGTACCCAAGAGTCCTCTTGGCAGACAGGTAGACTTGAGTCACAGAGCAGCAGATTGTAGATGAGCTGAAGCCGCAGGAACTCTGACTCGGGCTCGAACAGCAAAAGGGTTGGGAATGAGAGCAGGTGGTATAGTTTTCAATAATAGTTTCTTTCAAGGAGCAGTGATGGACAGTTAGGTGGAGCCTCATTCTTTTAGTCTTATTGGAATGGATTTCCTTCCCAACCTCCCCCCGCTGAAGAGCTTTTAGGATTCCCTGTTAAAGGAAATAGTTCAGAACCCTTATAATCTGAAGGATTCATGAGTTGTGAAGGAGCAATAAAATTCAGGCTTTCCCTCCAGATTTATTCCTATTAAGAGGCATATTCTTTGTGATAAAATCTTAAAGAAGACTTCAAAAGGAGACGTCTTATCCCTGTATGCTTATCCCTGATAAAGTAAACCCATCATGATTTCTGGTCACAAGATTGGTGGTCGTTTCCCTCTTTAAATTACAAACTTGCAGGGAGCCTGGGTGGCTCAGTTGGTTAAGCACTCTTGGTTTTGGCTCAGGTCATGATCTCATGGCTCATGAGTTTGAGCCCTGTATCGGGCTCTGTGTGACAGTGCAGAGCCTGCTTGGGATTCTTCTCTCTCCCTCTCTCTCTCTCCCCTCCTCCCCCCCCCCCCCACTTGTGTGCTCTCTCTGTCTCTCTCTCTCTCTCTCTCTCTCTCAAAATAAATACATAAACTTAAAAAAAAAGTTGAAATCACAAACTTGCTCTCAGGGTTGGCTTCAGTGCCCTTTTTACAAGAGAAATCATCCAAATTGTTATATTTGCAAAAGCTAGTTTACTACATTGCATTTACTTCATTTACTGCATTGCTTGTTTGGGGAAAACAAACTAGCCGTGGCCTATTCATGTAGCATTTTATATGTACTCAACTCAGTTACTAACCCCCAATTTACCTGATATGAAGCAAGTTTAGTTCCAATGTTGCTTCTCTAAAATGAGTAGGACACTCCACCTCCTCTCCACCCTATCTTCAGAATTAAAGAGAATTCTCTCTTTTCCAGCTACAAACACGTGCTTTGTTTTTTTTTCAATATATGAAGTTTATTGTCAAATTGGTTTCCATACAACACCCAGTGCTCATCCCAAAAGGTGCCCTCCTCAATACCCATCACCCACCCTCCCCTCCCTCCCACCCCCCATCAACCCTCAGTTTGTTCTCAGTTTTTAACAGTCTCTTATGCTTTGACTCTCTTCCACTCTAGCCTTTTTTTTTTTTTTCCTTCCCCTCCTCCATGGGTTTCTATTAAGTTTCTCAGGATCCACATAAGAGTGAAACCATATGGTAACTGTCTTTCTCTGTATGGCTTATTTCACTTAGTATCACACTCTCCAGTTCCATCCATGTTGCTACAAAGGGCCATATTTCATTCTTTCTCATTGCCACGCAGTACTCCATTGTGTATATAAACCACAATTTCTTTATCCATTCATCAGTTGATGGACATTTAGGCCCTTTCCATAATTTGGCTATTGTTGAGAGTGCTGCTATAAACATTGGGGTACAAGTGCCCCTATGCATCAGTACTCCTCTATCCCTTAGCTAAATTCCTAGCAGTGCTACTGCTGGGTCATAGGGTAGGTCTATTTTTAATTTTTTGAGGAACCTCCACACTGTTTTCCAGAGTGACTGCACCAATTTGCATTCCCACCAACAGTGCAAGAGGGTTCCCGTTTCTCCACATCCTCTCCAGCATCTGTAGTCTCCTGATTTGTTCATTTTGGCCACTCTGACTGGCGTGAGGTGATATCTGAGTGTGGTTTTGATTTGTATTTCCCTGATGAGGAGCGACGTTGAGCATCTTTTCATGTGCCTGTTGGCCATCTGGATGTCTTCTTTAGAGAAGTGTCTATTCATGTTTTCTGCCCATTTCTTCACTGGGTTATTTGTTTTTTGGGTTTGGAGTTTGGTGAGCTCTTTAAGATTTTTGATACTAGCCCTTTGTCCGATATGTCATTTGCAAATATCTTTTCCCATTCTGTTGGTTGCCTTTTAGTTTTGTTGGTTGTTTCCTTTGCTGTGCAGAAGCTTTTTATCTTCATAAGGTCCCAGTAATTCATTTTTGCTTTTAATTCCCTTGCCTTTGGGGATGTGTCAAGTAAGAAATTGCTACGGCTGAGGTCAGAGAGGACTTTTCCTGCTTTCTCCTCTAAGGTTTTGATGGTTTCCTGTCTCACATTCAGGTCCTTTATCCATTTTGAGTTTATTTTTGTGAATGGTGTGAGAAAGTGGTCTAGTTTCAATCTTCTGCATGTTGCTGTCCAGTTCTCCCAGTACCATTTGTTAAAGAGACTGTCTTTTTTCCATTGGATATTCTTTTCCATTGGATATTCTTTCCTGCTTTGTCAAATATTGGTTGGCCATACGTTTGTGGACTAGTTCTGGGGTTTCTATTCTATTCCATTGGTCTATGTGTCTGTTTTTGTGCCAATACCATGCTGTCTTGATGATTACAGCTTTGTAGTAGAGGCTAAAGTCTGGGATTGTGCTGCCTCCTGCTTTGGTCTTCTTCTTCAAAATTACTTTGGCTATTCGGGGCCTTTTGTGGTTCCATATGAATTTTAGGATTGCTTGTTCTAGTTTCGAGAAGAATGCTGGTGCAATTTTGATTGAGATTGCATTGAATGTGTAGATAGCTTTGGGGAGTATTGACATTTTGACAATATTTATTCTTCCAATCCATGAACACGGAATGCTTTTCCATTTCTTTATATCTTCTTCAATTTCCTTCATAAACTTTCTATAGTTTTCAGCATACAGATCTTTTACATCTTTGGTTAGATTTATTCCTAGGTATTTTATGCTTCTTGGTGCACTTGTACAAACACGTGCTTTGTAATGCACATTAGCTTGGTCTTTTCTGGCCAGATTCCAACTGTGCTCTGTCAGCCTTCTGACATCACAATTATTTATTTTTACACCTCTGAATCCAAATGTGAAAATCTTACACTTCTCTTTCCAATTTAAGCTTCACCTCTTCCCCACAAGTTTTTTTCATCACTGCTTCCACTGGATTTCTAAATTTGTAAGCATTTTTCCTTATCTTCTTGCTCTTTGCAAGGCTAACACTTTCTGTTGGAAAAGGTCTCTCACCAGTCACTCATCTTCCCTGTCTACTGTTTTCCATTTATTTATGGGTTCTCCTATGCTAAGTACCATTTTTATATAATTTGTAAAAATTAATAGCATGTGCGAGAATTCAGAGCCCTTCTTTTTTCTCTTCTCCCATTCCACTCCCTGTCTCAAAGATAATTTTGTATGTGCCAACTCCAGTTATGTGTTTTTATGAAGAGGATTGGGCTAACTCAATGGGGAACTCAGTGGGGGCTTTGTATTGGAAAGGGTCAAGATTGATTCATTGGAAAGAAGAAAGAGGGAGAAAAAAAATGGAGGTAGAAAAAAGTGGAAGGAGAGAAATAAGAAGAGCCTTGTAGGAGAGTTTTAGATAGAGACTGAGTCACAGAGAGAAGAGCTTTGAGGCAGCTGTAAGATGTGAGACATTAAAAGTGAGACATCAGAGGGGTGCCTGGGTGGCTCAGTCTGTTGAGCATCCGGCTTCAGCTCGGGTCATGACCTCATGGTCTGTGAGTTCGAGCCCTGCATTGGGCTCTGTGCTGACAGCTCAGAGCTGGGAGCCTGCTTCGGATTCTGTGTCTCCCTCTCTCTCTGCCCCTCCCCTGCTCATGCTCTGTCTGTCTCAAAAATAAATAAAAACATTAAAAAAATTAAAAGTGAGACATCGGAAAAGACAAACAAGAGCTGCTTTGGTTATGAATAAGATTGTTTGAGATTTTAAAAGATTGAGAATTATCAGAAAATGTTAAAATTGGGTTTTTAAAAAATGTTTATTTGGAGAGAGAGAGCATGAGTGCAAGCAGGGGGAGGGGCAGAGAGAGGGAGAGAGAGAATCCCAAGCAGACTCTGTGCTGAGAGCCCTGACTTGGGGCTCCATCTGATGAGAACTGTGAGATCATGACCTGAGCTGAAATCAAGAGCCAAAATCCTAACTGACTGAGCCACCCAGGCACCCCTTAAAATAGTTATTAATGAACGTTGGTTGCTAGCTTGTATTTTCTTCATTGAAATATCTTGTAAAGACTAGACTACATGAAGCTCCAGCTTGTATCTGGATTTTAGATAATTACGAAAGACGTTTTTCTATTAGTGCAGAGCCTGCTTGGGATTCTCTCTCTCTGCCTCTTCCCCCAACCCCCTCAAGATGAATAAAATAAACGAAAAAAAAAGGGCTTTAAAAGTTGCCAGCTCTTTTTAAAATTAATAGCTAATATTCTTGTTATTATGTTTACTAAATTTCTGTTAAATCATTTGCTGTTGTTTAAAACTAGTATTCTATCTTCCTTCGAACTATTTCTCACAACTTGTGACTGTGCTCTCAAGTTCCTGTGTACTACGATTTGATGAGCAAAGCCATCATACTCTCCCTTCCCTTCATGTCTTGACAGATGTTGACTACACAAGTACTTTGTTTTCACCTCCTTCATAGAGACATCGGCTCATTCCCCCTTACATCCCAGCTCATTAGTCCTACCTGCAAGGCTCCTCTTCCTGTGAGGCACCAAATCTCCTTCAACTCTTACACATTATTTGGGTCCATTGCTTGCTGTTGTAAATTTCCTGAATGTAGGAAGGAGCATTTTAGAGTTGGAATAATGAAAGGCGAATACAAGGATGAACCAGAATGTGGGATGCCAGTAGAAGAGTTCTAAGGGGATTCCTTCCCCTCCAGCTAAGGCCATTGGTGCTGTGGGAGAAATTTGCCAGACTTTTCCTTCACACCTCATTCTGAAGCAGCAACTGGAGTCTGATGAGCAAATGGCCAAACTTTCCTAACCTCATGTCCTGCCAAGACAGGAGACATAGAAGCTGTTCTCTATTTTGCTCTGAGTTGAAGGAGCAGGTTGTAAACTGAACCTTGATTTCCAGTTTTGCTTGGGGTTGAAGTAACCGTAGAAATTGACTTTGCCGTCATTGCAGAACCTGTATTCTTATACCAAACCAGAGTAAATGTCAGATGACAGTCAGCAAACATGAGTGTTCATAGACTTGGTGATTTCTAAAGTAAGCTGAAAGGTTTTGGAAAGCAGCATATTTGAGTTAGAGCTTCTTTGGATAGACAATTTAGTGTGCAGAGTCCTGAACAGAGACATGGGGTATTTGGGTTCCAATACCAAATTCATCCCTTTCTCTGATTTTGTGAGCCATTTAACTATCCAAGTGTAAGTGGTGATACGCAAATCTTTCATTCTTATTGTTAAATTTCAAAAGACATTGAAGAAATCAGCATTTTAAATATGTATATCTTTTTATAATTTTATCTTTATTTCTGAGACTTTAGACTCATGCATCCCTGTACATGCGACCACAGAATTCCTTAAGCAGGTGTCAGAACCTTGGGGAATATTGCATGGTTGTATCAGCAGTTAAGTCATATTCTTTGAGATCAAATAGCCCTGTGTTTCTATGAAATCAAATAACCCTCTGCCATGAAGTTACTGTATGACATTGGATAAAATATACATAAAATATATAACCTCTTTGAGCCCTAATTTTCTCATATATAACATGTGGATAATTACATTCAGTTTATAGGATAATTATGAAAAGTAAATCACATAATGAATAAAAACTGATTATCATACCTATATGATACATGATAATATTACTTGGATAGTTATATGATTATTACTTCACATCTGCTATCTTATTGAAATATTGAAGTTTTAATGGAAAGGAAAAGGGTAGAGGAGATGATCTATATGGGAAGACAGCTGTCCCCAACCAGAAGCCCAGTGTATTTAATATCCAGGCTTCTCTGCCTTTTCCCAGACATTTCTGTACATGGTTCCCTAGATGCCCCTCCCATGTCTGAGTTTGACAAGCATTTATTTTCACTTAGTTCAGCTAAGACAAATTAAGAAGAGACAGGGATTCAGTGGTCAGGAAGCTATGGCAGTTAAGGAATCTGAGATGTAGAATCCATCCAAGGATCTTCCCTTAAACGAACAGAACGAAGAGGTCAGCACTGTGTTGTGAAGCTGGCTAGGTTTCTGTCTCTCATTTCGTTGTCCTTTGTTGTCCTAGAAAGTGATTTCTGTTTACATTTTCAGGGCTGGTACTGCCTAATTCTTCTCCCCTTTGCCTTTTTCCTTTACTGGCAAGACCAAGGATATTAGTGCTGCCAGTAAAATCATACTATGAACTCATAAAACCAACATTCTGTAAATAAAGCTGAATCTCATGGAACAGAAAAAAAAAGTCTGACTGGAGCCAAGAAAATTCCTCAAAGAGACAAAATACTTAGTCTGAAAAAGAGAGGACGAATAAGCAAGGACGGACAGAGGAAGTAGAATTGGTGAGAAATACATTAATTTTATTACTATGCCATTATTTTAGTCACAGAAATACTATAGAAAAGGGTAACTCTCTTGGCATGTCCTCCAGCAAATAGTTTTCTGAAGAGCTTCTGGCAGATCTGACCATTTTCCCTCTCCTCCATTCTCTCCCTGAATTCAGAATTCTCTGAGCTTGTCATCGGTGCTTTACGCAATGTTCTGCAAATAATGATGCTCCCAAGTGCTAATAAAAACTTTGTCCAACGAGAAAGCATACCACTTAGACTTTTCTAGGGCTGGTTGGCCGCCCAAACAAATTTTTAAAGAAGAGGAACCACTACTTAAATTTGGGACCTAATGTCACCCTTGATTCATGAGGCTAGGGTCCATCTCTGTATTTTTCTCCGTTATATTTCCAGTTTAGAGTTGGCACATAGAAGATGCTCAGTACATTTGTTAAATGGATTGATGGTCGGATGACTGGTTGGATGGATGAAAGAATGACTAAACCATGAGACTACTTCTGTCTCTGGAGGGCAGGGTCATACTTCTCTTATCCTCCTGAGGGCAGGTGGAATGCAAGATCTTGTTTTGCTTGTGGCTTCTGTTGCCCAGGTTATACTACCCTGCCAATTTCACAAGATTCCTATATAGTCTGAAAACACTGCCAGTCATATCACTGTCTCTTTAATCCCTTTGTTGTCACTCCTGGGAATATCTGCAAATAGTCTCTCCACTAAAGAATACTCTTCTTTAGTTATGGGAAAATATCTATATAAATTCTGACGTGGTGCTGGAACTCTTGGACTGGAAGATCATGACCTGAGACAAAATCAAGAGTCGGATGCTGAACTGACTGAGCCATCCAGGCACCCCTCAAAATTAGTTGGCAACTTTTAAAGGTGACATGAGAAATGAAAATATGCTTTTTGAAATCCTCCAATTAGAGACAGATATCTGGATGGATCTTGTATAATCCAAAGGTACTTCACTTAAATGAGAATTTAAATCATTCTTAAAGTGGTTTTAACTTTAGGAAACAGATTGACTAGGAAACTTAAGGAAAATCTAGTAGCTAGCTGCATGGAACAAGTCTAGCAAATTCCTTTGCACTGCAGCACATTTTCACCTGCTCTTGCATTGCTCTCTCGGACAAAACAAACAAGTTGGGGACGTGAACATTTCTCATCTTCATTCCATTTTGGTATTCCCTCCATACTTTTGGTATTCCCTCAGACAAACAACCATCACATTAAATAGATTGGACTCTAAAGAAAGGCCCTGTAAGAAGTAAATAGCTCTTCTGGCTGAGGGATGTGCTTTTTGGGATAAGAAAGTCTATGGAAACAACCTAAGTGTCTGTTGACAGGTAAATGGAGAAAGAAAATATTGTATACACACAATGGAGCATTATTCAGCCATAAGACCGTTTGTGACAACGTTAATGAACCTGGAGGATGTTATATGAAGTGAAATAAGCCGGACACAGAGAAACAAATCCTGTATGATCTGTCTTACATATGGAACCTAAAAAAGTCAAAATTACAGAAACAGAGGATGGAATCAGTAGTTGCCAAGGACCAGGGGTAGGAAATGGGAAGATGTTGGTCAAAGTGTACAAATTTTAGTTACAAGATAAGTAAGTTTTTTTTTAACGTTTATTCATTTTTGAGACAGAGAGAGAGCATGAACGGGGGAGGAGCAGAGAGAGAGGGAGACACAGAATCGGAAGCAGGCTCCAGGCTCTGGGCCATCAGCCCAGAGCCTGACGCGGGGCTCGAACTCACAGACCGTGAGATCGTGACCTGAGCTGAAGTCAGACACTCAACCGACTGAGCCACCCAGGCGCCCCCAAGATAAGTAAGTTTTACAGATCTAATGTGCAGCATGGTAAATATAGTTAACAATACTGTACTGTATACTTGAAATTTGCTAAGAGAGTAGATCTTAAGTGCTCTCACTGCACTAAAAAAAAAAAAGATAACTATGGGAGGTGATGGATATGTTAATTAACTTGATTGTGGTAATCATTTCACAGTTTGCATATCGAACCATCACATTCATCTCAAATGTATACAATTTTTATTTGTTAATTATACCTCAGTAAAACTAAAAACAAAACAAAACAAAAAAAGGCCTGGATTTAAATTCTGGCTCTGCTGTTTACTCTTTGTGTGACATTCGACAAGTTATTTAAATTCCTGAGCCTCGCGTTCCTCAGTGCCACATATAAGCATTATAAAACCTGCCCCAAAGGACTGTTGGACGGATTAAATAAGACAATAAATATTAAAAAAAAAAAACAATAAATTTAGAGCTCCTTGAGTAATGGCTGGCATGTAATGCCATGGGATACACACATTCAATAAATATGATTTCAATAAGATCGGGTTAACTTCATTGGTTTAGTGTTACTTACGATTTTCCCCAGTAGTGGAGGAATAGATGGCCAAAGCAGAGGAGAGAATGGAAAAAGTGGAAGCGACTGAATCAGCAAGGTGTCCTCCAGTGGGAACCAAACTGGGAGCTGGCAGAGCTCAGTTTAATTCTTACGCAGCCATGTAATGCCTACGTGACTTTTGATCCGAGAACTCAATTTTCTTTTCAAGCACTAGTTGGAATAGACTTGTACAAGTTTGTGCTGCTAGATTATTTCATCCTTGAAGTGGATCAACAAGATAGAAAATGATTCTCTAATCCAGTGTTTGAGGGAACACTCTGTTCTTAATGCTGTTTTGGGAGTGGTGCTTCCAGGACTGACTGGTGTTTGGATGGCAACGCTTAGGCCTGAAAGCCGCTAGCAAGATGTCTTACAAATGTTCCATTCAAATCACTGCCTGCCAGTAGGGCCCAGGCAGCTGTTGTTTCCCAGGGCAGTTAAATATCTTCATACATTTGCATGAGATGTGGATATGCTTTGCAATCTTTGGGACAAAAAAAAAAAAACGATTTTTTTCAGCCAGTGTTTGGTCAGTGAGGGAAAAACCTCATGGAGGAGATGTGTAATTCTGCAATTTCTCTCCTTTGTTTCCTCATCTGGTCATTGCCAATCCTGGAAACAGGACGAAATTCAGAAAAAGGATCTTGAGACAGGACACAAAGGAAAAAATTTCCAGGTTAATATTAGGGAGCGTAGGGTGCAGAACATGTCTCTGCTGACCAAGCTACAAAGCAAACGGGTTGTATAATAAGAGATGGTTTCCACATCCGAATTCTCCCCAATAGAGCCATTTTGGAAAATAACGCTGTGAAATGTGTGTCAGGATGACCCGTGGAGACCTAATTCAGCCCTGCCTGCCGGCGTTCACTTAAGCAGTCCCATAACCAGGGCTTATCTGAATCCTGGTGGCCTCACCCAGACTCTGTTCCTTCCAGTTGATCATTCTCTGTGTTTCCTGTCTTCCTCATAATCTTAGATTATTTATTTCCTGTCCCTATAGAATTTGGAAAGTGACTTTTATTCTGTTGAGGGAATGAAAGGGAGTTCTTCCTCTGGTTTTTTGGTAGGAGATAAATGAATGGGTGTAAGAATGGGATCCAAAGGAAAGGAAGATAAACTGAAGAAAACAAGATGTAATGTAGTTTTGTGTTATGTTTTGCAAGAGCAATAGAAGGGCAGGTGAAATGGATATGGGCTGGAATGTGGATTAGTAATGATGAGGGTTCGGCATGAATACTCATTTGTCTTGCTCCTCCTCCAGACTTTGAGGTCTTTGAGGTTAGCCTCTGGATCTGATTCATCTTTAAAACATACAACAGTAGCTGCCCACTGCTTGAATTAAGCCAATAGCCCTTTCACATGTGTCCCCGGTTCTCTGGTGACAGAAAACAGTGGAAAAGAGCACAGGCTTTGGAGTCAATGGGACAGAACGTGAGTTCTGGTCTGTCACTTTGTGATCTCTGTCATTTCCCTGATTCTCATTTTCTTTATCTTAAAAAAAAAAAAAAAAAATGGCAGTGATAATGCAAAGTAGCCTGTGCAGTTGTAATGAGGATTAAATTAAATAATGCATGAGCACATGTAGCGGGCATAGTGCTGTCATATAGTTAATATACCATGAAAGTAACTACTGTTGTTATTTCAAACTAACTATGTGACTGTGGATAAGTCATTTTCTCACTGTAGCATTTGACGGATAACAATTGTTACATAAATTGTTGTAAAGATTTATTGAGATAATCCTTATAAAATACACAGTGCCTGTAATATAGTGGTTAGTCATTAAATGTAGAAGTCATTAAACCTCTACTCCTGGTTGTCTTTTCCATTCTTTTCTTTCACTATTTCCCTGCATATAACCAATACTCTAGCCAAAATGAGCAACTTGTTCCTAAGACGTCCCTCAGCCTTTGCTCCTTTTATTGTTTACTCTCTTTTTCTGTTTTTCTGCCTCTGTCTATAACAACCTTGGTCATTTTTTGAAGCTTATCTCAAAAACTACTGACTTCATGACATATTACTTAAGTTAGCCTCCAAGTGGGTTATTTTTTTTCCCATTAAACACTCCCTTAATACTCTTTTATTTCTTTACCACTACATATCTTCTTCCTTTTTGAGTTTACAGGCATTTTTGTTCTCTATCTTGCTACTTACCTTCTCCCCAGCTGTTGATGGTAAAATCACTGGTCTCCAGGCACATTTATCTGCCAGAGTCTAGCTCGTTAGCTAGGAAATTATCATTTCCAGGGAGATTGAAATCTTTCTTTCTGAAGGAAGAAAGGATTCTCTTGCTGAATTCACATATTGAGTTAAATATCTCTGGTATCTTCTCATAGTAACCCTAGGATTCTCTTGCTGAGTTCACATATTGAGTTAAATATCTCTGATATCTTCTCATAGTAACCCTATATATGCCAAATAGCTTGAAACAAAGCCCAATTTTTAATTTGAAAAGGAAAAAGGTGACTGGCTAATTTATAATTAATATACAGAAAGTTAATTCTAAAAATAGGGTAGGGCAATCCAAAAGCTTCTCATCTACCTCAATTTGCAAAATTTTTATATTCACTTAACATTTACTGAATAGCTGAACCATTTTCCCTCTTCCCAGAAGCTGTGCTGTATTTATTGGAATGAATCTCAGCACTTTCTTCCCATTTTCAGATGACTGTAACATATGAACTTTCTTACAAGGTCAGCAACCAGAGCTGGAGGATTTGTGGGGATTTGTGTTTTGAAGCCAAAGATTCTTGGAAACGAGAAGAAACTTTGATACAGAGATTGGCTATTCTCTATATTGTGGACTCTCCAGAAAAGCAGTTTGTAACATACTTAATATTTTTGTGCCAGCAATAAATCCAATGGACAATGGCACAAAAGTAAAAATGTTCCCGGAACAGCTGGAGGCCTTTGACCTTAGCAAGTCTGGCAACTTTGACTTGGATTTCTCAGCCGCCACATTCGGTCTTCATATTGTGCTTCATACCTGGACTCACCCCTTCCAGGGTCACGCACAGTTTATCTGGCCGCATTTTTCCTGCGGAGGCTCAAAGACACATAAAAAAAGCAAACTCACTGCTCTTCTTGCTGGCGAATTTCTCTGTTGCCCTAAACGAAAGCAACAACGTAGGCTGTCGTGAGTAGATTTCGCAAGGCTTTCTTGTAGGAATGGTTTCCATATGGTGTAAGATTAATTATTCAAACACAGAGCAGTTGAAGAGCCCTAAGGCATTTTAATTGTCCCGAAAGAAAAGAACAAGAAAGGAAAAGATACTGAAACATGTCAGTGACTCTCGAAATAAATTTATGCAGGTCAAGGCATGGAGCCTATTATTTAAGCTATGTTTTAAGGCCTTAATTTATGGTTTGTGGAAACATAGGCCTTAAATTATGTTTAAAAATTCACTAACAGTGTGTACCAAAATTGAAAAAAAAAAATACATGCATAATAAAGAGACAGTTCTTATTATTCTTTAAAGAGGACCAGGAGTAAAAGGCAGACAAACAACTGAACAAATCTATGATAAAATTCACATATGCCTACAAATGCAAAATATAGCCTGAAATATTATCTTCATATAAGGAATATAATTTTATTTATTTATTATTTTTAAAAATTCTTATTTATTTGAGAGAAAGAGAGAGAGAGAGTAGGGGAGAGGAGCAGAAAGAGAGAAAGAATCTCAAGCAGACTCAATACTCATCATAGGGCCTGACATGGAGCTTGATCCCACAACCCTGGGATAATGACCTGAGCTGAAAGCAAGAGTCAGATGCTCAACTCAGCCACCCAGGTGCCCTTAATTTATCTTTATAAAGTTCTTATGGGAAAATGAAGGCTTAGAACTCTCCACTGACTTGTCTAAACGATACCAATACCATGGGCTTACATGCCTTGGGCTTTACCTGATTAGAACGATTCTATGTGTGCATGTTTATATGTTTGTGCATATACCACTTGTACTAAATTACAGTATATTAGATTATGGATATTTAAAGAGTGAAGATTATGTTCAACTCCTGTCTGTATTGTAATGTAACACATGGCACATGGCCTGGCAAGTAGAAAGCATGTTATAATTATAATACATAAAACAAGTTAACATAGTGACAGAGCAGTTTTTAAGCACAATAATGATAACTCATTCATTTGCTCATTTATTCTACAAATGCTTATAAACTGCCTACTCTATCTAGATACTGTATGAATTAAAATTCATCTTTTCTCAAGCAATTAGAGGGGTAGGAAGATATATAAACAAATAATTATAAATACTGAGAGAAAATCTTTTACCAGTTGTATAAAAAATTATACTGTAGGAAGTAATCCTAATATAATGGTAATTTTAGTTAATGTAAATGAGTCAAGCTCACCAACTAAAATACAGACTATTGAACTAGATTTTTAAAAAGAAGTCTAATATTATGTAGTCGTTACGGGAGACATTTAAGACAAAAGATACAGAGAGATTTTAAACAAAAGAATGGAAAAATTATTTCAAGCAAATCTGAACCAGGAGAAAGTGGGGTATCACTCTTAATGTATGACAAAATAGAAGTTGAGAAAAAATATCATAAAGGACACTGGAGTATGCTCTATACTGAAAAAAAAAAACACCAGTAGAACAGAAAAACATAACCATCATGAACATGAGCGCGCCTAACATTTCACTGCATGCACACTCAACCTGGCAACCTAGGACAAGATCAAGCAATAAGTTACAGAATTTCAGGCATAAACAAATTCTAAAACTGGATGTTTAACACATACACCTTTCTTTGAAACTCAGAAACTGCTCACCAAAGAATACTTGTTTTTCTATCCTATTCTGAAAAATATTATACTTCATGACACAAAGGAAGCTTCAATAGTTCCAAAGTACCAACATTATATAGACTACATTTTCTGATTATAATCCAGTAAAATTAGAATTTAATATCAAAATGATAGCTAAAAAAAGTCAAACGTTTGGAAATTGAAAATATATTATCAAATAATCTTCAGGAAAAAAATGAAATAAAGGATTCAAGGAAATAAAGAAATGCTTAGATCTGAATAATAATAACACTATATATCAAGTTTTGTGAGAGCCAATCAAATTGGTGTCGAGAGGGAAATGCATAGCTTTACAGGCATTAATCAGAAAAAAAAAAAAAAAGAGGCTGAAAACAAGTGAGCTGAGCATGCAGTCTGAGTTGGAAAATGAGAAAAAGAGCAAGAGAAAAACCCAAGAGAAGAAGGAACAAAACAATAAGTATACAATAAGAAATCGGTAAAATATAGAGCAAAATGTAATATAGGAGGTATTTATCCAAGCTTATTGTTTGAAAGATAAATAAGAGAAATATCTCTGCAAACACAAAAGTAGAAAACCCAAAACTGGCACGAGAAGAAATAGAAAATTTGAACAGACTATTAAACATCTAAGAAATGAAAATGGCAACCAAATATCTCCCCTCCAAAATACCCCCTGCCCAGATGGCTTTTTAGTTCAGACATACACATCCTTTGAGAAATAGTTTCTATCTTATACAAGTTGTTCCACCAAATTTTAAGAATGTTAAAGATATATAGTTTGTTTTATGAGACTAGTGAGTTCTTCATTATAAAACCAAATTAAAAACGGCAGAAGAAAACAAAATTGTAGGTCTAGTTTATGAATGTGGATACTAGAATCTAAAATAAAATATTAGTTAACATAGTCTTAAAAAATATTAAAAAGTCTACATACTGATCAAGTAGGTTTGTACCAGGAATGCAAGCATTTTTAACATTAGAACATAAATCAATGTTATTCACCATAGTAACAGATCCAAAGACAAGAAGTGTGTAATTATCTCAACTGATGCAGAAAAAGCAGCTGGTGATGTATAGCTTTTGATTTTATATATATTTTTATACTGATTTTGTATTTATGTATTTATAAATATAAACATGATGTAATTTACATATAATTACATATATCTTACCAAATTAGGGATATATTGGAAATTCGTTAAATTGGTAGTTATATGCCAAAAACTCACAGCAAACATTCTTCTTCTTTTTTTTTTTTTTAATGGTTCATAGCTTTTTTTTCTTTCATGTTTATTTATTTTAGAGAGAGAGATAGAGACAGAGCGCAAGCAGTGGAGGGGCAGAGAGAGAGGGAGACACAAAAACTGAAGCAGGCTCCAGGTTCCAAGTTGTCAGCACAAAGCCTGATGCGGGGCTCCAGCTCACAAACTATGAGATCATGACCTGAGCCGAAGTTGGACGCTTAACCAACTGAGCCACCCAGGCGCCCCCACGAAACATTCTTCTTAATGGAGAAAGTAAAAACGCACTTCCTTTAAAACTAGGGATAAGAAAAGTATGTTTACTGTTATCACTATTGTTTGTCACAGAACCGGAAGGCCTGACCTGTGTTATACAGAGAGAAAAGAAGTAAAACAAGGACTGGATGGGGAGAGAAAGATAAAGAACTTTATTTTTTTTGGAAACAATGTTACCCAAAACACATAAAAAATAATCATCCATTCAACAAACTATTAGAATCCATGAGAGGTTAGCAAACTTGCCTATCACAGATCAATTGACAAAGACAGTACCATTTCTTTACATCAGAAATAACTGAAAAATATAATGAAAATGGAATACATTTCATAATACCAGCAAGAACTGCTGGATATGTTTGAATTAATATAATCAAGACTACATAGACTCTCTATGAAGAAAATGCCAACACTCTAGCAAGAGTGATGGAAGATAATCTGAATAGATGGAAATAACTTCCATGCCCATGGATAGCGTGATTTTCCGCTATAAAGATATCAGTTTTCCTGCACTTAATCTATAAAGTCAGTGCGATCCCAATAAAAATTCCAGTTGTAAATTTTGAGATGTCATAAAGATAATCTCTTAAAAATTTCACTTTTTATGTTTCACATTTAAATCTTTAATTCATCTGGGAATATTTTTGTCCTGGCTTCTTTTATGTAATAGTACATCCTTTCCTTATTGATTTGCAATGTTCTCAAGCTGCCTTCAAAGAGGAACTGTTTCTGGTTTCTGTATTGTTACATACCTGTTTTCCTTGTGCCATAACAAATCTTACAATTTCCCAAGACTTCTAATAATTCTGTTGTCTGGAAGACTAAGTTTTCTCCTTTTCTTAAAATTATTTTGGCTATGCTTGGCTTTTTGGCTTCTCATATACTCTTGATTAGCCTTGTCAAATTTTATTTAAAAAACTTTTTGGGATTTTTCTTGGAATTTTATTTAAAATGATTGAGAAATTTGAGGAGAAATGACATCTTTAGAAAATTGAATCTGTCCATCCATGGCCATGACATGTTTTAAAACTTCTTCAGTTGATTTTATATTTTTTATACAAATTTTACATTTTTTCCCGTAAAGATCTTGAATATCTTTTGTTTGATTTATTATGACTTTCAGTGTTCTTGTGAATGGCATTTAAAAGGTACACTTAAATATAATTTCTACTGGTGTATTTAGGAACACTGAGGATTTTAAAAATATCCTTTATTTTATTTTTATTTAATTTTTTAAAATGTTTATTTTTGAGAGAGAAAGAGACAGAGCATGAGCAGGGGAGGAGCAGAGAGAGAGGAAGACACAGAATCCAAAGCAGACTCCAGAAAAAAAACCTTCTTTTTATAACACGGTAATCATATTGATTATCATATTAAGTAACTCCCATATTAATCGAAAAATTTGTCTATAGCTTCCTTCAATTTCTATGTAGGCAAATATAAACAGTAAATATTGACAATGCTGTTTTTGTATATTCTTTTCAAAAATATATTTTAGATTTTTTGTTTGTTTTATTGCATTGGTAGGAATAAGGTAGATAGTAGGTATCTTTTCTGTGTTTTTAACTTGCAAGGAAATGCTTCTCACGTTCCCCCTGATTATGATGTGATATATTTATAGATTTTTAAAAAATGAATATCCTTTATCTGGAGAAAATGTTCTCTTCAAATCTTAGTCTGCTAAGAGTTATTATTTTTAAAACCAAGAGGGGTCTTAAATTATACATATAAGGTTGTTTTTTCATGTGTTGCAATATCACACATTATCTTCTCATTAATCTCTCAATATGATGGGTTACAATAATAGATTTTCTAATGTTGGCCTTATGAAATTATTTTTGTTTGCTTGATGATTAAAAGGTTTAATGCCAATTAAGTTATTCCCATGATTAGTCACAGTCACCATTAATGTTTTAGATACCCACTGTTTGTTTTGACTTACACATTTGTTTTCCAATCTCCTTGCATTCAATTTCACCTCTCTTTGTACAACTTTCTGAAGTAAATACATTGCCAACAAATTACAGTATTCATCCAAAAATATATTTGTGTATTTTGTCCTTCCTCTGAAGTGATAGTTTACCTAGAAATAAAAATTTTAGTTTGAAATTTGCTTTCCTAGTACTTTCAAATGCTTTTCCATTACCTTCTGGCTTCTTCCGATACTGTTGCAAAATCTGAGGTCAGTCTAACAGTGCCTTTTCTCATCAGTGATTTTAAGATTTTTCTTTTAATTCTTTGGTGGTCTGTGTTTCACTATGACATGGGTATCTGTGTTTATGTTTCTATTTACATGGCTCAGGACTGCGCTTCGGCCATGTGATGAATTCATGCTTTTCTTCAATTCAGACATTTTCAAAGACGTTATTTCTTCACATACTGCCTCTGTCTCACTTTTGTTCACGCCTCTTTCTTCAACTTTTACTAACTGGTGTTGGACATGCTCAATTTATCCTCCATGTGTCTTAATACTCTTTCATACCAAATTCTTAGTAGTTTGCTAAAATATTTTACTGAATTCTTTACTGAATTCTAAGTAGCTTACTAAAATATTTCCCCCTATTCACTAATGTCTTCTTCTTTTTTAGTGAATTTTTTAATGTTTATTTCTTTTTGAGAGAGAGAAAGAGACAGAGTGCAAGCAGAGGAGGAGTAAAAAGAGAGGGAGACACAGAATCTGAAGCAGGCTCCAGGCTCAGAGCTGTCAGCACAGAGCCTGACGTGGGGCTCAAACTCACCAACAGCAAGATCATGACCTGAGCCGAAGTGGGCCGCTTAAGCGACTGAGCCACCCAGGCGCCCCTCTTCTTGATTCTTATGTCTGTTGATGAGTTCCCTCATATATTTTGTCTCTTTGAATAATGAGTTTACCTTGTTTGGGCTACTCTTTGTAGGAATCCTAATCAGCCAAGTCATTAGATTATCTTTCCAGAATTGTTTTAGTTTCTATGCAGTTGCCCAAGGGGGCAGAATTTTGTGCTAATTCATCAACTTGAGAGTTCTTAGATACAAAGGTAGTATACATTTAGAGTTCAAACCCATCTTCAGAGTAGACCTAACTTTTTGATTTCTCATGGGAGACATTTTTTGGATATAAACCCAGTTACCAACAAGCATCCACATAATCCCTCTATGCTACTGCATGAATTTCTTTCTGGTCATTTATTGACTCATTTATTCAACAGTATTTGTTGCATATTAACTGTGTGCTACACACAGTCCTAGATGCTGTCTACTCTCAGTACAAAGATGTCCCTGATATACTTTTCAAAACAAACAAACAAACAAACCCAGAATACAGGGGTGCCTGGGTGGCTCAGTTGGCTAAGCATCCAACTTTTGACTTCGGCTCACATCACGATCTCATGGTTCATAAGATTGAGTCCCACGATAGGCTCTTTGCCGATGGCCTGGAGCCTGCTTGAGATTCACACTCTCCCTCTATCTGCCCCTCCTCTGCTCTGTCTCTCTCTCTCTCTCAAAATAAATACGTTAAAAAAAAAAAAAAGAATGTAAAATGGTTCAGTTAGTCACTCAAGTGTCACAGTAGCAGAAATGTAGGCAGTCCTGCATTTGAAGGCAGTAGAGCCTCATCAGGAGTTAGCCAGGTCCAGTCTGTGCCAGGGCATAGACACTGCACTTCCTACTTCAGATTCTAGAGCCAGGAAGCTTTGCTGATTTGTTTTCACAACTTCTCAATGGAAAGAATGAGGTATTGGCATGAGTCACCATGGTCAGTCTGTGCTGCTCATGTTTCTAGCCTCTGAAAAGCCTCAAAGCTCAATCAAGCCTAGAAAAATGGCCCCAACACTCTCACCTAGCTCATAGGTCTGCCATAGTGGGGTTTCAACATTTAGGCTGCTTAGAATATATAAAAAAGGCAGAACAGGTATTAGAGGCTCATTCTTCACTGAGGTGGTGAAATGGGGTGAATACAACCAAAGATTAATTAATCACATCCTTCCTTTGTCTACTGGTTGTTAGTTTTACCCCTTATTAAAATAGCAACAGCAACAACAGAGGTTTACGGAGATGCATTCAACGTCTGTAATAATGTAACCACATATCTCACAGCCACTTTCTTTATTTTATTTATTATTATTTTCTATTCTCAAGTTAGTTAACATACAGTGTAGTCTTGGCTTCAGGAGTAGAATCTAGTGGTTCATCTCTTACATATGACACCCAGTGCTCATCCCAAAAAGTTCCCTCCTTAATGCCCGTCACCCATGTAACCACCCTCCACAATGAACCCTCATTTTGTTCTCTGTATTTACGAGTCTCTTATGGTTTGCCTCCTTCTCTGTTTTTATCTTATGTTTCCTTCACTTCCCCTGTGTTCTTCTGTTCAGCTTCTCAGATTCCACATATGAGTGAAATCATCTGCTATCTCTCTCTGACTGACTTATTCACTTAGCGTAATACCCTCCAGTTCCATCCACGTGGTTGCAAATTCCCACAGCCACTTCCTATGCCCAGTGCTCTCTCCAGAGCTACCTTTCCAGATATTCATTTCCACTTTCCAGTCATACATGTTATTCTGAGACACTGACCACCCTCACACATTTATACTGATTTGTAATTATAGACATAATTTCCTTCTTCCCTGGGGCACAAATTCATTTTTGTGGCATGAGTTATTTCTTCCAAATTGATTCATTAAAATTTTTTGTTTTAATGTAACATTCACTTTAATTCATTGTTCACACCATCCATTTGTCAAGCTAATACTATGTGTAGGTACTAGCAGCAGAGGAGACAAATAATAAACTAATAAAAATAAGTAAATAATTTTATATAAGATAGGGGTAAATGCTAAGAAGAAATGGAAAGATTATAGGAATTGCTTGGAGGGCCTGTACCTGTACTGCAAGATGTGAAGCTCATTTGCTCATTTTTTAAAAATTCTGTTGAAAAGTTTTTTTAATGTTTATTTTGTAAGAGAGAGATAGAGCATAAGCAGGAGAGGGGCAGAGAGAGAGGGAGACAGATAATCCCAAGCAGGCTCTGCACTGTCCACGCAGAGCCCAACGCAGGGCTCAACCTGTGAAGACCATGACCTGAGCCGAAATCAAGAGTGGGACCCTTAACCTATTGAGCCCCCCCAGGCACCCTCACTTACTTATATTTGAATGTTCCCTTGGACCAGCCCACCCCCATCTACTCCCAACACTTGTTTATCACAGTGTGGTGCTATGCGAATGAGCAAGATGGATATATCTCCATCCTGTGGAACACACAGTCTTATTGAATGAGAGAATCACAAAAAATGCATAATTATAAACTTCAATAAATGTTATGAAGGAAAAGTATTTCAAGTTAAGAAACTACATGACAATGGATCTAGAGGTTGATTTAAGAGGTTAGGAAAAATTTCTTGAATAAGCATGTTTGGTCTGCAATTTGAAGAATAAATAAATAAAAGGGGCAGTAAAAATAGGAAGAGAAAAACTGAACTACAGTAACTATATACATTGTAAGGTGGAATGAGGCTTTGTGCATCCGAAGGCATAAGATCTTAGGTGTTCTCCTTGCACACACACACACCCAAATGTAGCTATGTTAGGGGATGGATGAGTTAATTGACTATGGTAATCATTTCACAATGCATATTTAAGTCATTATTTTGCACACATTAAAAACACATTGTACAGCCTAAATAAATACAAATTTTATTTGTCTGTCACGCCTCAATAAAACTGGAAAAAAAAGACGTAAGTCTTGGGAATTAGGCAGGACCATGTGAAAATGCCAAAGGTCTAACATTTAAAAATTTTTTTTTTAATGTTTACATATTATTGAGAGACAGAGACAGAGTATGAGCAGAGGAGGGGCCGAGAGACAGGGAGATGGGGAGACACAGAATCTGAGGCAGGCTCCAGGCTCTGAGCTGTCAGCACAGAGCCTGACGTGGGGCTCGAACTCACAAACCGAGAGATCATGACCTGAGCCGAAGTCGGACGCTTAACCGACTGAGCCACCCAGGCGCCCCTAACACTTTTAAATCTTAAAACTAATTGAAAACCACTGAAGAAGTTTAAGAAGGAGAAGGAAGACATAATAAAATACTGTTTTAAAAACATGAGTCTGGCTGCCGTATAGAGAATAGATTGAGAAGGGTCAAGAATTAATTCAGGAAGATCTATTTGGAAGACCATTGTAGAAACTCAGTGCTGGGTGATGGTAGCTTAATATAAGATGCCGTTGGAAAGAGGGAAAGGAGGAGGGACATAGAAGTTACTTAGAAGGTAATGTTGAACCAATAAATGTAGAGGCAAAGGCGTGCGTCAAAGACGCACGCCTTTGTTTCTAGATTATACAATTGTTGCTGATCTGGAGCAGTTCACAGTTTTAGGGAGAAATGAGAATGAATTGAGATGTTTTTGTGATATCTAGATAGAGATGTAGAGCATGTGGTTGGTGTTCAGTGTCTGATCTGAGCCGGAAATGCAAATTTGGGAGTCAAGAGCCCATTCAAATAAAACACGTGTATTTTTCAAAGTAAATGAAAATATACCTTTCCCTAAATGGGTTCCCACCTGTCTTCCTCCATAAAATGAGCTGCTTTGTACTCAGGGATGGAGGAAGGAGATGAGTCTTTTTTTTTTTGCTTACTATTTCCTAACTCCTTCATGAGTTATAATAATAAAACCAAACAATAAATGTATTGCACAATATCAACAAAATAGAGTTATAGAGAGAGAGTTTAAACACACAAGTTCATTGGGATGATTTGCTCAGAGTAGGCGATCGATACATATTTGTTATTTGACCAAGTCACACTAAAAATATTGCTAAATCACTTTTTAAATGATGGCTTACAATTGGGTTTGTTGTAAAAAACATGAATATGGCCATAAATACTCCCCTTTAAGAAGACAAGAGAAAGCCCTTCCCACTCTGGAGATGCTGACTTTGGCTGCCTAGTTCAGTGACCTGACATAACATCAGACCCAAAGTTTCAGTCTGTCACTTAGCCTTTGGTGGACCATGGGCCTGCTCAGCTAATATAATTTGGCAAACACAAAGTGTTTTATGAGAGAGGCAGTGTGGAAAGAACTCTACAATTTGCAAAAGATTTTGCCAACGTTTTTAACCACTCGTCTTCCCAAATGCTCTCCCTCAGTCAAATTAATTTACAAATATTTTGTATTTTCCATGTCTTTTTCCATTCCCTCTCTAGGGACCAAGTACTTGGCATTAATTTGGGCTGTAATAGCCTCATGGGATCAGGCTGAGTAATCATCTGGAGGGACCAGAAAAAGACACTATGTAAGGGCCAAGTTCAAATTACTATCAAGGAAAGGGGAGCAAGAGATAGCACCAGAGGAACAACGTTAAATGTTGGGTCCTAAGGTAGAGTTCCAGGCTGTACATGGAAAATGTACCAAGAAGTTAAGAGATTAGCTGCAGGTCTCTGAGCCTAGGATACAAGAATATTAAAAAAGGCCCCGAATGTAGCTCTGAATAAAGTAGGGTTGTCAGAAGTTTCTTCCACTGGCTCTGGGAAGTAGGTGTTTAAAGGCTCAGGATTATCTCAGACAACTGTGTCCCTTTGCCCCACACCACTCCCCTATTTTAGAATGCTTTCCTCTCTGTCTACTTAAATCCTGCTTGTTTCTTTTGGACCAGCTCAATTCCCATGTCATGTGTCACCACTGATACAGTATTTATTTGGCCTGAGACTAACTGAGCAAAATCTATTTCCTAATAAAAATGCCCAGTCATTGTAGTATGTTTGTTTTAGGAGGTAAATTTTGCAGCCTTTAACATCTTTAAGCATTTTTCTCTCTTTTCTCCAATATTTTCAAGAAGTTTTTCTGAATTTTTTTCTGAGTTTAGTCCTTTTAAACCCTTCTGAGAGTAATAACCATGTTTTACTTATATTGCTTTATGTACTTTATAATAATAATGATAATAAGGGCTACTGGTTGGCTCAATGGATAGAGCATATGACTTTTGATCTCGCAGTCATGGTTTTGAGCCCCACATTGGGTGTAGAGATTTTTTAAAATAATAGTAACGATAAGAATAATAATATCTATTATATATCAAGTACCAATTATATTCTAGATATTTCACCTACATTATTTCTAATTTTCATAAAAACCTTTCCAGGTATGTATGTTACACCCATTTCGGGTTTAAAAAGGTTAACCTGCTCAAAGATGGAACCAGTGAATGCTGGAGTTGAGACTAAAACTCAGATTTGGTTTCCATCACTCCAGGCTCCCTTTGAATATCTGTTGAGTTGGTTAATCTGAATTGGTTGCACAGTTTATGTTACCTATCTTCTGGAGCTTCTGTGGCCATTCTTAGAGCCATTGCACATGGGAACCAGAGAAAGAGAGAGAAATAGATAGATAGATAGATAGATCGGTAGGTAGCTAACAGCTAGGTGGCTATTGGAAAGGAGGAGGCCCACATTTTATGTCTCCTCATTTCACATGGGAAAAGCTCCAGGTTCTTTATTGGTTTTTGGTTTTCATCTTTTTTGTTTGTTTGTTTTTGCCTTCACTGTTCTTTTTTTCTTTCTTATTCACAAACTTTTTTAAAAAGTTTATTCATTTTGAAAGAGAAAAAGTGTGCACACAAGCAGGAGAGGGGCAGAGAGAGAAAGGAGGAGAGAGAAAATCGCAAGCAGGCTCTGTGCTGACAGTGTGGAGCCTGACACAGGGCTCAAACCCACGAACTGTGAGATAATGACCTGAGACAAAATCAAGAGTCTGACGCTTAACCGAATGAGCCACCCAGGTGCCACACACCATTCACTAAAAAAAAAAAAAAAAAAAAAAAGAGTTTTCTTATATCATACTTCAACACTTCTTCCCACGTCCCTGATTTAATTTTCCATCAGTAAAATGTCTAATTTATATGTATAATTTTCCAAAAGCTTTTTAGGTAAATAGATAAATTCCAAAAAGTTTATTTGTTCAGCAGGGGCTAATTTGTATGGTCTTCTTGTGTGTGTGGGGTGTGTGTATATATATATATACATACACACACACACATATATATGTGTATATATATATGTATATATACACATATATATACATATATATACACACATACATATATATACACACACATATATATATGTATATATGTATATATATATACATATATATATATACATATATATATGGTTTTGAAGTTTTTAAGAGGAGAAAATCTAGAGGTTCCAACAAATTTATTCTTGGAGACAACCAAGCTAGTTTTCTAAACTAAAAAGACAAATTCTGTGGATTCTCTTTCAGACTTGTCACTGTTCTACGCTCGTACATTTTCAGATTACCATAGACATGGTGGTGGAAAGAAATGTAGAAAACAGGTTTTTGGATGTATCCCAGAGATCTCTAAACTATGTTTCAATTTTCTGTGTATGCTATATGCTTTTAAAGGAAAGTTAGTAAATTAATAGTGGCAATAAGATGTGATCAATGCTGTATTGGTTAAGGCCAGTATCATGCACTCAGGTTGCCCAGAGGCCCAAGGGGACCTCTAGAGAGACCCATCTGAGTAGGGCCCTTGGTGGCTAATGACAGGCTTCCAACTAGGGAAGGCGCAGGAGATATTCTGTGTAGAAATAGTTGGTACCTTAGTACAAACTAGAAGAGAAAAGGAAAAACAAAGAAAGCTTGTGAAGTGTGCGTCTGCCCCCTTTGGGATATTCCTCAGGGATAGTAATTGATGCTCACTCTGTTGCCAAGTGATGTTCCAAGTCCTTAATTTGTGCCATTTCATCTGATCTTCACAATAAACCTACAAGGTTAGTGCTGTTATTATTCCCAGTTTGCGCTGTAGGAGACACAGAGGAATTAAGAAACTTGGAGAAGTTCACACAGTTAATAAGTTGTAGAATCAGACTGTCTGACCCCAGAGCCCATGTGCCTAACTGTCATGATACATTGCCTTCCACCAGGCTCTTCCAGATATTTGTTTCAAATGAAGAACTAGAAATAATTATTAGTGTGGTTTCTTTGGCAAGTCCCTTGTGAACTTCACTGATCACAAACCCCTATATTTTAATAGCACTTCACATAATCTCCTGAGGAGAAAAGGAAGAGGCAGATTCAAGAGGAAAGGAAAATCTCTAAAAGGTGGAAAAGAGAGAACTGAAAGCAATCTCAATCCTGGCTCGCGTTACAGAATTGAGTGCCCTGTTGGAACAGGAAGTGATGAAGACCACCATCCTTAATTAAAGCTAGAAGGGCAGTGAGTGCCAAAAAATAGACTGCAAGATGCAGATAAAAATGGGTCTCCCTCACTGGGATTCATGTGCTAACTTTTATAAACGGAAGATAAAAGATCCTACCAGGGTTCAGATAATTCATCTTTTATCGTGTCCAAATTGTATTATTGTTAGCTTGTTAAGAATTCCTTGTATTGGGGCGCCTGGGTGGCTCAGTCGGTTAAGCGTCTGACTTTGGCTCAGGTCGTGATCTCGCAGTCCGTGAGTTCCAGCCCCGCGTCGGACTCTGTGCTGACAGCTCAAAGCCTGGAGCCTGTTTCAGATTCTGTGTCTCCCTCTCTCTCTGCCCCTCCCCTATTCACGCTCTGTCTCTCTCTGTCTCAAAAGTAAATAAACGCTAAAAAAAAAAGAATTCCTTGTATTGTTGGTGATATTATTCATGAAGGGGTTGAAATGTTCTTCAAGGATCTGGGGCAATAATCAGATAGTGGAGCCCCAGATTCTGAGGGCTTTGGGGAGCAGATTTGTGAGAAAAGAGTGAAAAGGAAGAAAGAGGGAGGATGTTTATTTTTAATAAAGAGACCCTGCCCAAACTTCCTGAACTCAAACCAGTCTAGACTTGTTTTTTCCATTTTACACAATGTCCGCAACAACAGAATAAATTTATTAAAACCAAACAAACTGGGGGTTGAGCTTTGGCACTGAAAGCCAGACAGAAATAGAATCAGCCACTTTTGAGTTGAGTCTAATGGCTGATTTACAAACCAGTGGGAGATGTAGGCTGTGTTGGCCTTAACTGAACCAAAGTTATTTTCATTATGAGGAGACAATGGGGAGGTAGAATGTCTGGCCTGGCGCCCAGGACGTGAGCTAGTCAGTTCTGCCCTCCTTTTCCTTCAATTTTCAAAACCCAAAATGTCGGAGTTGAAAAGAACCTTTACAGTCATTTCCTTCATCCCCTTATTTTGTGTGGAGGAAATTGAGACTTGGAGAAGTCAGATGTCCTCCTGTGCCCATGACAGAAGTACATTCGAACCACGTATGCCTGTGCTGTCGGACGGCACCTACAGATGAGGAGATTCCATTCTTGGCTCTTCTGGGCTGGGAAAATAAATGTGGAGACATTTCAGTCTGCACACCCTTGACCATAAACTCACAGAGCCAAGTCTACCAATTAGATTAACTGTGTGTTGGAGGATTGCACAGCTCTCTCCCTTTCTTAGCCATTGAGGCTGAAGTGTTTCAGCATCAGGGACGTGTGTGTGTGTGTGTGTGTGTGTGTGTAGAGCGCTTGTTCAGAGGAGTTTCTGGGTCCAGGCCAAAATCAGTGTGTGTTTTTACATCTCAGAGTGCTTTCCATTCCTCACTTCATTTTATCTTTGCTATGTATTTGTGAGGAGATAGAAAGTTAAAATTAACTCAATTTCACATGTTAATGGAGTGGGAAAGTGATGGGAATGGGAAAATAAGACAGTCACATTCCCAGGGGGATGTGCTAAACTTAATGGAGAAGTCGGAACTGTTTCAGCTTTCCTAATGGTAGGGCCACACTGTCCCTGCTCCTTCCATTAGTATGAATTAGACCAGTTGTACAATAAATGGACGCTGGAAAGTGCAGGTGCTCCTACGTCCGTTAGTTAATTTTCTTCAACACGTTGGGTCAATTTTGAAGAGATGTATGGCATTTGGAATCCTAAGAGTCACTTTTTTCTGGATGCCATTATTTTAAAATCTAAATCTTCATGTCTAAAGAGGCAGATCCTTTGACAGTCCTCTTTGTGACGAACAGTACTCCATACCTTTCTCCTCTTATGGACAATCATTTTACTATGACAGATGATAAAAGACGAGATGCCTTAAATAAATGAAACCTCATAATAGTCTCTTAAGTGCAGAGCAGAGAAATAACAGATGGAAAAGATAGTTGCTTAGAGAAGTGACTTTTTCCTTAGATTTCCCATTCACTTAAAATTTTTTCTCTTTCCTACAACTATGGCCACTTCTCTCCGACCTTAGAGGCTTGATCTCTCTAGAGGGAGAAAAAAGTGAAATCTTTTATCTTGATGGATTTCTTAGTATCTGTTTAAGGGATGTGTCCTTTACAGAATCGCGGTCAAGAATTCTTAGAAGCGCGTGAGAAATTAATATTAGCTCCACAAACACAACAGCCTTTGCTGTGGTTTGGGTTCTGTTGTTTTTGGTGACTAATAACTGTAACTGATATATGGCCTATTCCAAATGCATCTCTTTTCAGATCCTGCTCGATGGTTATCACAGCTTTCCTCATTGACTCATTAGTCATCTAGCGACAAAGTCCTTTTAAGTTTATTCTTAAAATGTCTATATCTTACTGGGAATTGAAAACATTGTGCTTAAAAACAGACATTTGAGAACTATGTGGAAATTGTGTTTCGTGACTTGAGCTTTTCAGAAATTGTTATGCTAAGATACTAATATATACTTAAAATCACACAGATTGGAAAATGGTGAATTTCTCCTTCAGGAAACCCTGATGAACTTGAATATTCTATAATTTAGCAAATTGGAAAATAAGAAGGTGGAAGGAGAACTAGAAGGTCATAAGCTGATGACAGTTCTAAAACTGTAGCCCTAAGTAAATTGCCATTTTAACACTTGGTGTGGCTTCCATAATTATATCCAGCCTTAACCTCACTGGCTACCATTCTTTCCCAAACACGAGCTGACCCCAAGGGAGCAGTGGTTCTTTGACCCTTGGCCCTCACCTTACACATCAACATCACATTATTGGTCACTACCATTCTTGCATTTCACAGTCATGTAAATACGTACCTTACCACAAACAACCTGCCTGCTGTGAACACCTAATATTTCCCTTTATTGACTGACTAGCTTCTTCCATCTCCAGCCCTGGCATATCATTTGTGGTGTGAAAGGAAAGAAGCATGTGGCGTGAACAGAATGAGTCAGTCCAAGAGAGGCTGCAGGTCTAAGGAATTAGATCACAAGTAATTATTTCCTACCTTCATTCTGTGGCATCGTTGCCAAAGTGTGGTGGAGTGAGGGTTACTCTTTCTGTGGTATATTTGCCAAAGTGTGGGGGAGTGCCCTTTGGGAGCAGTGAGATTCTTATGATCCTGATGTAGAGTGTAGAGATTTCAGGACAGCGCCAAAACTTTCGATATACTGTTCAGTGTATACCACTTCCCTCCAGATACTTCCTTCCCTGACCACACTCCTTTGTACTCAGCCTTGATACTATAACTCCACCTGATTCAATGTCTGCCCCATCCAGTGACCTGGAGCAACACCCTAGGATGAGGTAAAGATAGAGGAAGGAGTAAAGACAGAGGCCATGAGTTTGTAGGAAAGCAATAAAGGATGGACTACTGGGTGGTAATTATTAGCAAGAAGGTTGATGTGCCAGAGGAAGTGAGTGGCACTCCAAGTGCCAAGCGGCACTTGGAGATAGCAAGATAAGGTACTATCAACTTTGGATAAAAAAGGAAGATATGTAGCAAGAAATATGATTGGGTGCACAAAATTTAGTTGGTACAAATAAGCATCACGGTCACAATTTAGAGTTAAGCCTAACATCAATTTTTGCACAGTCACTAATTACTGTTCGAGTTTTCACTTTCTCTTTGCTGATATGCATTATGACCACCATCATCAAAATATTTGAATATCTACTAAGTATATTAGAAATTCAGACCACCTCTCAAATTCCCAGTGAACTTCGGGTGTGTCCTGTAACCCATCTGGGGAACCAGATGGTGAGGATGGGAAGAGGTGAAGTTAACATTGTGCTTTGGGTGTCTCATCTGTTTTCTGGTCCATCTTCATGTCATGGTAGAGGTACTCAATCAATATTTGATGAAGGGATGAATGAGTGAGTGATCATGTTGTACTGCCGCTGGAAGCCTACTCTAATCCTTTTAGTGAAGACAACATGGTCATATGTTCTGCCCCAACCCTGATTCAGTGAAGGTACTACGTATTTTATTTGATAAATAAATCCATTCTTTTGCATTGCATTGGTTCAGTGATTATGGTAATCTGAAAGAAAACACTGTTCCATCTACTACAGTAGGTACTATGGTGAGCCACAGAGATCACCCCCAACTTCTTTAGATCAGACACACTCTTCACCTATGTCTTAGTCTGTTTGGGATGTCATAATAAAATATCACAGACTGAGTGACTTATAAACAAGTGAAATTTATTTCTCACAGTTCTGTAGACTGTAAATTCAAGATCAGGGAGCCGTCATGGTCGCGTGAGGCCCCTTTTCTGGGTTGCAGACTTCTAATTGTATTTTCACATGGGAGAAAAGGAAGGAATCTCTCTGGAGTCTCTTTTATAAACCACTCATCCCGTTCATGAGGGCTTCACTGTCCTGACCTAATCACTTCTCAAAGACCCCCCATCTCCTACTAACATCATATTAGGCATTATGATTTAATAAATGCATTTTGGGGACACACAAACATTCAGACCATGACCCCCCAGCTGCTGGTTGTATCGATTCAGCTCTTAGCTAAATCCCACTCACCGACCTCCAACACAGAGATTTCCCTCTCTAAGGTGAGCTGCCTTTCCTGTGATCACACACCTTTCCTGTGTGCAGCCTGCATCAAACGATCACTGTGAGGGTATAAAGGCCTGGCCGCACTCTCCAGTTTTAGACAACTCTGCAAGTACATCCCAGCACTAAATATGCCCATGAGTTAATCTGAGCCCTTGTTGTGACTGTGTCATAGCCCAACTTTTCCTTCTGCCCAATCCTACATTCCTCATTTCCCCACAGGTCCCTAGGGTACTCTCCAATAAACTTCCTGCAAGGAAATTTAGTCTCAGAGTCTTCTTCTTGGGAAACATAACCTCTAACACAACATGTTTTTTAAATTTCAAAATTCTTACGTCACCACTGCTAGAATTATGTCAGATCTTTTCTATTTTTTTCTTCCTCAAGCCTAGGCTAACACCATATGTTCCCATATTAAGACCAGTGGGCTTAATGTAGAATTGTATCCTGCTATTAAGACTTAGTGGAACCAAAATAACAAGTGGATGTGGATGAGGATGTGGAGAAAAAAGAATGCTCTTGCACTGTCAGTGGGAATGTGAATTGGTGTGGTCACTAAGGAAAACAGTATGGAGGTTCCTCAAAAATTAAAAATAGAGCTACCATACAATCTAGCAATTCCACTTTTAGGTATTAATCCAAAGAAAACCGAAACACTAATTTGAAAAGACAAATGAACCCCTATATTCACTGCAGCATTATTTGCAATAGCCATGATATGGAAGCAACCCAAGTGTCCATTGGTAGGTAAATGCATAAAGAAGATGTGATATATATAAAATGGAATATTACTCAGCCATGAAAAAGAAAGAAATATTGCCATTTACAACAGCATGGTTGGACCTAACGACTATTAATTACATAAGTGAAATAGACAGAAAAACAAATACCATTCAATTTCACTTACCTACATATAAAGGATGGAGTAGATTGGGAGACAAGGTAGATGAAGGAGATTACGAGGTACAGTCTTTCAGTTATAAAATAAGTAAGATATGGGATGTAAGGTATAGCACAGGGAATGCAGTTAATAATATTGTAATAACTCTTTATGGTGACAAATGATAACTAGACTTCTTGCAGTGACCATAATGTATATAAAGATCGAATCATTATGCCATATACCTAAAACTAACACAATATTTTATGTCAATTGTTCTTCAATTAAAAAAAAGACTAGTGTAACTAACTGTTTGGATAATGAAGCATTCAAGTTTGGATTCCACACTTTTCATAACCTATAGAAGTAACTTAACTCCTTCGCCCTTCACTGTCCCCTCCTTACCTTCACTCCTGGTGTAACTCAGACGTTTCATTGTCAAGCCCGTGGAAGCAATGACAGAATGGAAAGAAAAGAGGGAGACACTGGGCTATCGTGGAAATGATTTGAAGGGTGGGGACTCCCCTTCAAATTTACAGGGGTAGAATTTTAAAATTCATTTGTTTGATTTCTAGAGTACTTTTTCTCCAAAGGTTCAAAACTCAAAACAGGTTTTTAATTAAGTTCTTCCTTTTTCTAAGCTCTAGAAATGTAAAAGTACTGTAATTAGGAGCATGGGTCAGATACATCGCACTCCCTGTTTTATTTTTCTTTGCTTAGAAAACCAGATACTTTCAGAAAGGTAAAATAAATAAATAGGGCTGGTTCCAAACGCATTGTGAAATAGTTTGTCCATGATGAGCCTCTTCCCTTTTGCGGCAGACTATTTTTCTTTGTGGCTACTCTTCCCCTAACATTGAGACTTCTTGGTTTATTGCCAGTCTCCTGTCCTTCTCCTTCTCCTCCCTCTCCTGGCCATGACCTACAGTCAGTCTGATGGCCTCCCTGCTACCTGTTGTTACTATAACTGAAACGTCCCTATTGTACAGCTAACTTTTCTCTCTTAGGAAGCAATTTTGCTTGGCACACTTATACTTGGTTAGTAAGTATTTAAATAGCTGGATGAGACTATGAATCAATAAACTGCTCCCTCACAATACACCACTTAGCACCCACCCTGCCCCCATCCACTCAAGGTAAACATGTATAAACAGGGGCCTGAAAGAAAACAACATGCCTTCCCTTGTAGCAGGACCAAACTAGGTGAGTTGGGAGAGGAGTCCTATGACAGATGAATGTTAGAATATTGTGTTAACCATGTGCTTCTGATGTTTTGATGTGACGTCTGGGGCCTTGCTGACCCTGGAGAGACTGCTCCTCATAAGGCTAGCTAATTCGCAGAGATGGTGAACAACTCACCCAGGGCTGTCTTTCATATGCAAACCAACCAAGCCAGAGACCATACCCTCCCAAACCTGCTTTAACTGAGCTCTCACTGGGCTCTCACACTCTGATCCACCATTCACCTGCTCTCATCACCTCAGGACCAGATTCCGGACAGCTAGGGACAGATGACATTCAAAGCAGCCAATCTTAAGCCTGCTTACCTGGCCTTGACTGTTCCTTCCCACACAAAGCACAATAAAGGCTATTGCCTATATTTTCCCCTTGGTCCCTCTGCCTCCTGACCAGCCCTGGTCCTTCCCCATGGTATGGCATGTTCCCCCCTCTCGGAAACCATAACAAACTATCTTTTCAATGTCAATTGTCTCCTGGTCTGTTGGCTTCACCATGCCTGAGCAACAATAAAACCTACATTTTATTATTTATTTATTTATTTATTTATTTAATTTTATTTTTTTTTGAGACAGAGAGGGAGGGAGAAAGAATCCCAAGCAGGCTCCACACTGTCAGTACAGAACCCGATGTGGGGTTCGAACTCAAGGAACCGTGAGATCATGACCTGAGCTGGAACTAAGAGTCCGATGCTTAACTGACTGAGCCACCCAGGTGCTCCCCAAATCTATATTTTAAAATAGTTATTTCAAATACTTCTCTAATCTCACGTGTGAGGCCTCCAATGCTAATTCTTTTAAGACTCCGAAGGAAGTCTCTCCTTTTTTAAAAGTTCAGACGATTGGAGAAATAGCTGTTATCCAGAGAAGGCAGCGTAGTATTCTGTTAAAAAACAAAAGCAATGACACACTTCACCTCATACGTATTATCAGCTTGGGGTCTCAAAAAATCCTGTGAATTATTGTATTGCCCTCAATGAACTGAAATTTAAAGATAGGGTTTTCCAAGGTCACAGAGTCCCATACACAGAAGACATGAGACTCACACACCAATTTTCCTGGCATTCCTTCAATCATGCCCTGTTTCTCTACTTCTTCTATCAAAGTCTTCTATCTTCTACTCTTCCGGTCCAAGGCGCTTCGGGAGCCGCGGGCTTTGGTGCAGATATGGCCAAGTCCAAGAACCACACCACGCACAACCAGTCATGGAAATGGCACAGAAATGGCATCAAGAAGCCCCAGTCACAAAGATACGAATCTCTTAAGGGGGTAGACCCCAAGTTCCTGAGGAACATGCGCTTTGCCAAGAAGCACAACAAGAAGGGCCTGAAGAAGATGCAGGCCAACAACGCCAAGGCCATGAGTGCACGTGCCGAGGCTATCAAGGCCCTTGTCAAGCCCAAGGAGGTCAAGCCCAAGATCCCAAAGGGTGGCAGCCGCAAGCTCAATCGACTTGCCTACATCGCTCACCCCAAGCTCGGGAAACGTGCTCGTGCCTGCATTGCCAAGGGTCTCAGGCTCTGCCAGCCAAAGGCCAAGGCCAAGGCTCAAACCAAGGCCCAGGCTGCAGCTGCAACTCCTGAGCCTGCTGCAGCTCAGGCTCAGGCTCCCAAAGGTGCCCAGGCCCCCACAAAGGCACCAGTGTAGAGGTTTCCATCTGCCAGTGTGAGGGTAGAAGGACTGGTGTGACCCCTGGGCTTCTATCTGCATGGGGCTGGTGTCCTCCTGTGCTATTTGTACAAATAAACCTGTGGCAGGATCTGTCAAAAAAAAAAAAAAAAGGCTTCTATCTTCTAGTATCTTTTTACAAAGTTCTATTGTATGGCATCACCACTTCCTTCAAACTTTAAACGAAAGTATGGCAATTTCTTGCCAGCTAGGGCTAAAGAATGAGTCCATCATGAAAAGTAGCTAACATATATCTAGATGTTTCAACAATAACATGACCTTGGGGAAAGAATGCAGAGTCTTAGGAAGATATTATCCAGAGACAGAGAAGATCTAGAAACTGTAGAACTTTATAATACTAAGTCTGATATTTAATGAATGAATGAGAAATTTTAGAAATTTCTTCTTTCTGAAAGAGTTCCCTTCTTTGGTCATGAGTTGCCAGAGCTACAAAAACCAGATTGGCTGTGACACAGACAGGCAAAAATCTCTCACAGTTCTGGAAAACCATAAACTGAAGGAACAATTCAATACAATAAAGATAAAAGATAAGCATTAAAAGACAATATATAATAAAATTTCTGTCGCATGTCATCAAGCAGCAAAATGCACTATAAAGATGCGGTCAGTGTTGACCAATGTGGAATATTGGGTGAATTCATGGGAATTTATCTTTTGACATTTACCAAATTCTCACAGTGGTTTGGAATCTGCTATTTTTTAAGCAAAAAAAGAAGGAAATTTGAGAAAGAGGGAAGAGGGAAAAATAATAAAGCCAATTAAGTGCCTTGGAATTAAAGCAAATTAGCTGAAGAGTTGGATTGTAGGTAGGGAGAAAACAAGACTGGATAAGGAGGTTAAGAACACCCAGTAAGAATTGGAGGTGCCACTTGGAGATGGTGATTGGCAGCTATTAAGAATTTCCATGGATTGCAGGTAAGAAGAAACGGGTTTGTGTGGCCAGAGGATTTCAGCTGAATATCAGGAAGAATTTCCTGACTGTAGACGTCAAGAGCTCTGGTTTACAGGATCAAAGAGAGGCTTCTGGGATGTGCCTACCCTAGGAATATATTTTAGCCTCGAGAGAGAAGACGGGGTGGTTTCCTCCCCATGGGTGAACTGGACGGCCTCCTCACAATCCTTCAGTCTCATGTTGCTGAGGGAGCATGCCATACACTGCTGCTTTCATAGCGTCCTTGCCAGCTGTCCACTCCCAGCTCAGAGGCTGTGGAGTTTTCCCCACAGAAAGAAACAACTAAGTCTTTCACTCCCTGTTCCACACTTGGACCAATCCTTAAGGTGCACACTGTGGTTTTTCAACTCTTCGGCACTTAGGCCCTTTCCTTCTGAGCCAAGGGCCTCCTGGGAACAATGCAGCATCTGTGTGTTGACAATAACAGCCTGTAGGCCAGAGACACTCAGCCAAACTCTCCCTCTGTTTCACATGGGCTGGATTGAACACCTTACCTGCAATAATCCACTCCTAGTCAGCCCCCGCCCAGAGCCAAGTAACCCCCTCCTTACTTATTCCCCAACCTTTTACATAATTCGACTCCTAGCTCTTTTGCCACATTTATACCAATCCTCATGGAGGATGGTCTCTACCCACTCTCCATCCCACCCACCAAGTTAACAATAACACATTAGTGGCTCATGGCCGGACGCTAAACAGTGGACACCGAAGGGTGAGGTGCCTACTGCTTAATTGGGCATCTGGGTATTTACAAAAGGTTTGGCCTGCAAAGAGATGCCAGTCTTTTCTTATAACATTATTGCTTTTTATTTATTATGCGGTTGTTGATTTACATGGGGAGTTAGGAATGCTACACAAGCATAGAGTTTTTACATAGTCTGTTTCTGCTGAGTTTAGAGACTTGGAAACACCGGTTGACCCCGGCAAAAACGCAGTTCTGCAAAGGTGTTTAAAACTTCCTTTTGTTCTCGGCTGGGAGTTAGACAGGGACGTGTGCTCATGAGGAAGGTAGAGTTTCAACCCTTAACCACTAAAGAGCAGAAACTATGTTGCATGTACGTCCTGTGCAGTGTAAAGATTCAATATTAAATGACAAATCAGAATATCCTCCCTCCAGGAATGCCTCTCCTTCAAAGAAATATCACAATATTTCTCTTAAAGGCTCCATTCAGTGATGTGTGTTGCTGTGTATGGGACTACACAGTATGAATGCGTAGAAGAAGATCGGATGGGTAGTGAGAGAGTGTAGACAATTTAAAAGAAAGGATAAGGAGAGTAAATGAGATTTTAAGGAACAAAATGGAGGGGTGTGTGTGTGTGTGTGTGTGTGTGTGTGTGTGTGTGTTTAAGGCCTGTTCATCCTGTTGGTTAGCATCTCTGAAGTTTGAGTTGCCCTTTTGTTATGTCGTGTAAATTCTTAGTAGTATTCGGGAGTATCAGGGAGAGCTCAGAGTTCCACCTTTGGAGTCTTTTCTTCTGATTCATGATTTTCTCTCTGAAAAACATCACAACACTATTATTTAGATTTGGGGCTCTTGGTTTTGAGAGATTAGCAAAATGAGTTATGTAATGACTCCTGGAAGACCTAAATCCATCTTTAATTTTTATTTCACGAACTCTTATATATGGGAATCTTATTTATTTCCCATTAATAATGCAAACAGAATGGTAAAACCCCAAATTCAGCTCCTTTTCATGTGCAAGACATCTTCCAAAGATGCATATGTAGTTCTATTCTCACGATTCTATCCTAACAAGCCTCCTGATCCTATCCACCATATCCTCATGTACTTTTGCTCTTAGTCAAATCCAGTAGAGCTTAAAGAATTTTTATTCAACAGGAAATGAGAAGACACAGAGAGTGACACTCAACTTGCTCTTCCTGAAGTCTCCCACTTACCAGCCGTTTCCCTCCCAAGAATCCATCACAAAAGTTCTGCACATTCTCCACTGAAACTTCCGCTCTGGGTAGTGTATCCCACTCCTCATCTAGAGTCCGGTAAATTGCCAAAGCGGGCAGTTGAGACTCCTTTAGTTTGAAAAATGAGATCACCTTCCCATTGGCCTTCACACCACTGTCCACCAGAACAAAAAGAATCTGCAGTTGGAGAGGTTTGAAAGGGAAACATCTATCTGAGGTCCGGAAGAGAAAGAGACTTTTCACGATTGTTGCAGGTTATACTGATTGAACTTATGGTCTGTGCCATCCAATTGAATGGATTGCTTCTTATTTTTCACTGCTTTGGTATTTTACCCCTTTGATCAAGTTTATTTAATTTTAAGAACAGAGAATTGGAAGCAACTTTAGTGATTAGCTAAATAAGCAAGGATAGCCTAATGGTTAAAAGCAGATGATACATTTTAAGTTTTGTGTCTGGTACTTTCTAGCTGTGTGACTTTGACACATTACTCAGCCTTTCTGAGGCTCAGTGTTCTCATCGGCAAGATAGGCTTTTGTTGGGGGAGATTAAATGAGAGGATCCATCTAGTATTTTCAGTACAGTTTTTAGCATGTGATAAATGCTTGATAAATGTCAACTATTTTATATTATTAAATCAAACCTTCTACCCAAAGTAGAAATATTTAGAATATTCTTGTTAGAGGATCGTCTACATTTAGAAACACTGAAAACTGCCAGTGTTAGGGAAACAACCACCAGAAAGTCAACTTATGTTACTACCAGACAGATGTCAGTATTGAAAATGTCTCTAGTTTAATGCAGTAGCCTTGAAGTGGTTGAAGTTTTACTATTTCAGTCATACCAAACAGAACTGTACAAAGTAGAGAGGGGACAGAAATAAACATTTATGGGACATCTAGTAGGCCCCAGGTATGATAGGTGCTTTATATGGGAAATAAGTCCTGAGTTTAAAACTTTAAGAGGCAATGGCAAAGAATAAATAAATTGTGACTAAAAAGTGATTTTTATTTTCAGCATCTTTGGGTCTCTATTTTCTTCACTTTTCAATACAGAAAAAAACTAGACTTCCCACCAAGGGAAGATATGGTTATATAGGTCTTTAATAGTATGAAATACATCTTTAACTTAATTTAATTTATTTTTTTTTGAATTTGCAAGCAAAAAGGTTTATCCTTATTGCTTCATTTTATTCATATTGAAAATATTTGTACCTTTTTTAAGTTTTAATTTTTTTATTTTTAGGAAACCCATTCATCAGCCTTCTTTGTTTGTTTGTTGTTTGTTTGTTCTTGTTTTTCAGGAGTAGAATTCAGTGATTCACCACTTACATACAACACCCAGTGCCCATCACAAGTGCCCTCTTTAGTACTCACCACCCATCTAGCCCACCTCCCACCCACCTCACTCTGGCAACCCATAGTTTGTTCTCTATCATTAAGAGTCTTTTGTGGTTTGTTTCCCTGTCATCTCTTTTATTCCCTCCTTCCCATATACCCATCTGTTTTGTTTCTTAAATTCCACATATGAGTGAAATCATATGGTATTTGTCTTTTTCTGACTGACTTATTTCACTTAGCATAATACATTCTAGCTCCATCCGCATCATTGCAAGTGACAAGATTTCATTCTTTTTGATGACTAACATTCCATTATATATATATATATATATATATATATATATATATATATAAATTCACATTTCCTTTATCCATTGATCAGTCGATGGACATTTGGGCTCTCTCCATAGGTTGGCTATTGTAGATAATGCTGCTATAAACATTAGGGTGCATGTACCCCTAATTAATCTGTATTTTTGTATCTTTTGGGTAAATACCTAATACAGCGATCGCAACATCTTTAATTTTAAAAAGGAGTAATGTGACTTATTATGTCCCAGTTCTTAATTCATGATCTCTTAATCATACTCACTTTCCTTATTTATCTAACCTCCCTGGACCCATCTGCTTTTTTTAGTGTCCTAGTACTGAGTATTCAAAAGGGTTATCTGCTATTCCAGACTTACCTTCCCCTGGAAGAGCTTGGCAGCATTTTGGTATCTGTGCATGCTTTCCTCATACTCTGGGGAGGCCTTGTTCATCATCAGTAGAAGATGAATCTGAATCATGCTATTAAATAGGCCAATCGCAGTCTGGCAAATTGAAGTGTATTATAGTTAAATGGAATAGACAAGGAACAACAACAACAAACCATTAGTGGCAACCCAGTAAATAGGTAGGCTGAAATATAAATGAGAACTATCCACCCATAACACAAATGATAACTAGCCTCCATCTCGGCCCTCCATAATTCTCCCCTTGGGCAGTCATGCAACTGTGTAGATCCCTATCATCCATGATGAAAAAGGCTGAACTGAGCAACCATTGGGATATTGCAGAAATGACAGAGTGTGACTTCCAAGGTTAAGTCATAAAAAACATAGGGGCATCTGCCTTCTCTCTTCTATCACTCATGCTGGGGAAAGCCAGTCCCAGTGTTGGACACACAAGTAGCCTTATGAAGAGATTCACACAGCACAAAATGAAGGCCTTCTACTAATAGCCAGCACTGACTTGCCAGCTATGTGAAGCAGATCCTATAGCCCTAGTCCAACCCTCAGATGACTGACTACCTCTCTGACCAATGACTACAACCTCACAAGAACCCCCAGATCAAAAGCACCTCGCCTAGCCTCTCCCAAATTAACCCACAGAAACCGTGTGAGATAATCAAACTTTACTGTTTAAAAAAGCTGATAAATTTTGGGGTAATCTGTTATACATCAATAGACAACGAATATATCATGTAACTTATCAGTTACTTCTTCTCAGTCCCTTTCCATGTCGCAAGAGCAGTCAGATACACTTTTGAATGCTTATTATGTGCTGGACACTGTTTCCAGGTCTTTACATATAATAACCAACTTGATCCTCAAAGTTTCAGTTTTATACATGAGGGAATTAAGGCATAAACTCTCCCAAAGTTACATAAATTGTGGACTGGGATTCACACCAGGCAGTCTGGCTCCAGAGTCCATGCTCTTTATTTTTTAATTTTTTAGAGAGATAGAAAGCAAGAGGGGAGGGAGAGTTGGGGAGAGAACTTAAGCAGCTGCATGCTCAGTGTGGAGTCCGAACACAGGGCTTCATCCCATGACTCTGGGATCATAACCTGAGCCAAAATCAAGAGTCAGAAGCTCAACCAACTGAGCCACTCAAGCACCCCAGAGGCCATGCTCTTAACCATCAGGTTGTCCTGCTTTATACATAGTTAATTGCAAAACCCCATCTAAACCAACTCAAATGAAAGCCATTTGCCTGAAACCTCAGCAATAAGATAAGCTCTTCAGGAGGCCAGAAGCATTGGCCCTTTTTTGCTGATTAGAGATAGTGATTTCCCGTGAAGTTATCAGTGACGGAGGGGAGTAGTACAGCCATGAGCCAGAGTGAGGAGAAGAGAGAGCTTGAAACTATGGCACTGGCTCTCTTCACTTTTTTTTTTTTTTCTTTTCCTGAAACCGTGCTCCAAGAGTCTCTTTTAAATAAATCCTATCCCTTTTCACCTCTCCCGCTTAAATACAGAAAGCATTTCTATAAAACTAGCATGTGTACAGGAAGCGAGAGTATGGTGGATGAATGAACTATAAGACAGAGTCCCAGGATGCTGAGAAGGGGAGCCAGCTAGGTCGGATTCTTCTGGAAGCTACACACTACTCCGTAGAGATTTTCCAGCAGTATTGGCCAAGTAGGCAAGGAGTGTTCAATGAGCTCTTTTCCAAAACTTTCTTCCTGGAATTAATTAATTTATATTTTAGAGAGAGAGAGAGAGAGAGAGAGAGAGAGAGAATGAGCAGGGGAAAGGGGCAGAAGGAGAGAGAGAGAGAATCTTAAGCAGGCTCCACACTTAGGATGGAACCTGACGCAGGGCTTAATCCCATGACCCTGGGATCATGACCTGAAGGTTGCTCGACCAGCTGAGCCACCCAGGCGCCCCTCTACCTGGAGTTTAAAGCCAGTTCTTAGATTTTAAATTTGGGAGATTGGATGTCAAATAAGAGTGTCTTGTTTTACTAGATCCTGCTACCTAAACTTAAAGCATGCATGTATCCTCCTAGAGCTGAGTTGGAGAATAATTTGGGGGAAGTCAAGAAATCAAAGCTAAAGAGTCAAAAAGTACAGCTGTCTTACTTTTTGGGTATACCCAGCTGTCTTGGGTATAGCAGAAGTGATTAATTTAATCTTAACAGACAGTCTGATTTTCCACCTTGAAGCTAAGTATCAAGTGTGGGCATTAAACGTATACAGCTGGCTTAATACATGATTGTGAGTTTCGGCCTCCTCATTGATACTGGTGCAAACCTCTGCATCCACAGCAGATGAGAAATAGCTATAGTAGAGGAGGCAGGTCTCCAAATGAGAAAAATATCACCTTTGGTAAATGTAGAAGTGACAACAAAAGGTGAACTTGCTTTTCTAAAGAAATTCTTACCTAATTTCTTCTTGATGTGATGTGCCTTCACTACTAATGTGGAATTTAAAGTAATATGTCATTACTTTGTAAGATAAGAGATGAACTCGGCACAAGAACTCAGGAAGGCCAGTCCTTGTTTAGTTAGCCCGCAGAACTCCAGGACCCTGGGGCCATAGACCTAGGGACTCTAAGATCATCTTTTCTTTTCCCACAAGCACTCCCGACCTCTACAAATATAATCATGAGAATGATGATGGTCTAGGAGAAAACTGCCTTTTTGATTATTGCTGCCAACACCCCTGGGGTGCGTGTGTTTGGAATCTTAACAAAGGTGGAAATGGAGTCACCACTCTATGAAGACAAACGTGGTGTGAAAGATGGACAGGAATTTAGTCAACAGGAAAAGGGGTGTTTCCTATTGAAGGCTGTGTGGGGCAATGGAAAAACCACAGGATTCTGTCAGACTAGTCATGAAAAAAAAAGCAGGGACAAGTGCAGAGAGCTGTTTCGGAAGCTCAAATTGCTAGTCATATGGCCTTGAGGAACTTCCCTTTTCTGAACTCTCTTTTCTTTCCTGTGAAATGGGAGTAGACAATATGAGCTAATCCATCAGGAGTTAAAATTTCTGCCTTCAGTTCTACCTTTCTGACTTAGTGACCTTGAATAAGTCACTTGGATCTTAAATGTGCTCCTTGATAAAATGGGCATAGTAATTTTCTCTCTTTGGCCTCAAAAAATCAATGTGAACATTAAGTGAGAAAATGGGTGTGAATTGGCTTTGTGAGTTCTAAAAACCATGATGTGCTCTAAAGTACTGTTATTAGAGAATGCACAGCATTTCAGAACTGATGAGATCACTGGAAATTAATACTCTATCACCTTATGTTCTACACCAGGGAAAAGAAAAGACAGGACATAGAAAGTAATTAATTCACTGTGTACGCTGTAGAATGTTAGACGACCAGAAGATGATCAGAATGGGTGGGCTGATGCCTTCACCCAGGTGGCATGCAGTGTGCAACACCATAAGATAAATCTAGAAAGAAAGCTATATCACCATGAGGGTCTAGGCATGTGTAGGGGGTGCCAGACCAAGAATTGTTAGTTACAGGTCCACAAGGAGGTAGGACGAAGTTTTAAAAACTTTTGTAGAAATTTTACATTGCTGTAACATCCAAGTATGTGATCAGTGGGCTTTATTTTTTAATATTTAATTTTTCCATTAAATTTTATTTTGCAAGTGGATTGGTCACTGATGCCTTTGGAAAAGTGGATCTTCAGCATCGATTACAATTTTGTTTGAGAAGTGTGGTCTAGAGTGTTGCTTAGATGAGTTGCTTTTAATGAACACTCTCAGACAGCAAAGCTCAAAAGTGTTTGACTCGGTCACCTTGACTCTACATTTTGGCTCTCTTCCTTACTAGTCGTCTGATGAGTGTTTAAGTTTTCTAACTCTGTTTCTTTCTTTGTTGAGGAGGGACAAGTCTATCATACTTAAAGGGTTGGAGTAAAGTTTGCAACATAAACAGCTGAGTGTTCAGTTAATATCAGTTACTGTTATTATTGGTCAAAGGATTAAAACTCCTGGAAGGAGAGATCTCTGTATGGAGACAAGTACCCTCCCTGACATAGGGACTTAAGGTTCTGGAGCCAAGGACTATTGTTTACCGCAGGGTTGTACTCTGTCACCAAGTGGAGGCTGTTGATCTCAATGAAGCGGCTTAATTTGGTGGCATCAATGCTTTCAATGTCTTTGCTCTCTAAATCCAATTGTTCGTTATCCACCTGGGTAACACAAAAAGGATAAAATTGTCACTGTTCTGATTTCTGGACTATCTACCACGTGTCAGGCACTAAAACTCAAAAGACATAAAGGGAAATAAGAAATATTCTCCACCTTCAAAGAACACACTGTCCTGTGGGATACAGAAATGTCATCACAGGGGAATCATGGGCCCATATATCACCTAAAGGAAGAGCAGAGAAGTTTCCAGGAGGAAGTAAGTCTTGAAAAATAGCTAAAATTTGGTTAGATGAATGAGGATGGGGAGAGAGTTTTAATTCGAAAAACGGTATTTACAATGGACAAAAAGATGAGAGATCCTATGTTCTGGAAGCTGCAGTTGGTTTGTCATAACTATAACAGTAATTCTAGTTAAGTATGAGTAGCAGAGGGACAAGGTTAGTGGGGTAGGCTGGGGCAAACTTCTGAAGGGCCTTGAAGTCAAGCTAAATAGATTACGCTCTAAGAACCTGAAGTCAAGGGTTTACATTTACATAATCAGATTTATGTATGTACCCTTTTAATGTGAAATAATATGCACATACAGAGAAAAGCATGAAACATAAAATGTAAAACTCAGTTTTTAAAAAATTATCACAGAGCAAACAATTGTGGAGCCACCACTTGGATAAAGAAGTAGAATATTGCCAGAACTCCTGATGCCTTCTGTCTTCCCTTCTAATCCATAATTTGCCCTTTTCTTTTTTTTGCCAAAGTTGACCATTACCTGACTTTTATGGTGGGCATTTTCATCCTTTTCTTTATAGCTTTAGATGCACCTAAAGATGCACTTTTTAATCCTATGGTTTAGTTTTCTTTTTTAAAACTTCATGAAAATAGAAATTAACAGTATATTTTATGTACACATATCTCATTTCTTTGCTCAACATTCTGTATATAGTCATTCATGTCATCACATTTAGCTGAAATTTGCTCATTTTCCTTGGCATATAATACTCCATTGTATAAATATGCAAAACTTACTCATTTTACACTGATGGATATTTAGGTTATTTCCAGTTTCTGATTATTAAAATAATGCTGCAGTGAACACTCTTGTTCATGGGACATAACCATTGTCCATATACCTTGGATTGGGATTTTTCATTAGACAGTGTGTGTATTTTCAACTAACAACAACTGCTAAGCTATTGGGGCATCTGGGTGGCTCAGTTGGTTAAGCATCGAACTCTTGATTTTGGCTCAGTCATGATCTCATGGTCATAGACCCAGCCCCATGTTGGGCTCTGTGCTTGGGATACTTTTTCTCTCCCTCTCTCTGCCCTTCCCATACTCACACACACGCGCACTCTCTCTCTCAAAATGGATAAATAAACTTAAAAAAATGCCAAACTATTTTCTAAAGTAGATAATAATTTATGCTTACACCTATATTGTTTGAAAGCCCCCATTGGTCCAACACTTGGTATTACCAGCCTTTATAATTTTATTCATTCTGGTGAATGTGTGGTAATGTCTTATTGTGGCTCTAATTGCATTTCCCTGAGTAACCCCTTGTATGTCCTCTTTTACGAAGTGTCAATTCAAATCATTTGCTTATTGTTCCATTGAGCTGTCTATCTTTCTTTCACTGGTTTGAAGATGCTTTTATACACTTTGTTATGTGAGTCTTTTGTTGCTTCTGTATGGCATATCTTCCTTCACAGGGACCTTCCCTTTTGTTGGCTATTGCTCATGAACGGAAGGTAATTTCAATGTAGTTGACGTTATCAATATTTTCCTTGGTAACTAGTGTGTATTTTTGTTTTGTTTTGTTTAAAAATCTTTGCACCAAAGTCATGAAGAAATTCTCTTATCTCCCATAAACATTATTATTTTATCTTTCACAATAGATCTAAGATCTACCTGGAACTTATTTCTCTCACTTTAAAATGGATGCTTAGATCCTTGATTTTTATCATCATCCTTCTCTAAAATATATATTAAAATCTACACATTTCCTCCTTACCGGGCTATAAATGTATCCATAAATTTTATATGTAGATTTCATTATCATTCAATCCAAATGTTTTCCAATTTCTGTTCTTATTTCTTCTCTAACCTATTGGCTCTTAAGAACTTAATTTAATCTTGTATTGATATGAATCAATATTAATCTTGTAATCAGTATTAACCTTGTAGCTTAATTTCTACATTTTATTTATATCATTTGTCAACTTCTGCATGTGTTATATATGTCCTTAAAATTATGTATAATCTGCAGTTTTTAATATAGTATTCTGTATAAACTAATGACTCACTTGGTTAATTCTATAATTCAAATTTTCTATATTCTTATTGAATTTTTTAACCAATTTATTTTATCAAGAGAGTAATATTAAAATCTCTGGGGTGCCTGGGTGGCTCAGTCTGTTAAGCGACTGACTTTTGGTTTTGCCTCAGGTCGTGATCTCACAGTTCCTGAGTTCGAGCCCTGAGTCAGGCTCTGGAAGCCAATTCGCAGGCTGCTTAATATTCTTTCTCTTCCCCTCTCTCTTTGTCCTTCCCCCACTCCCAAATAAATAAATTAACTTTAGGGGAAAAAAGGATTAAAATCTCCCAACATGATTGTGAATTTAACAATTTTTTCTTATAACTCTGTTAGATTTGCTTATATATTCTTAGGCCATGTATTAGATTCTATCCTTTTACTTTCAATCTATCTTTCTATTTTACATCTACATCTTTTGTCCCTACGTTTTAAAATATGTCCTTTGTAAAAAGCTCAGAGTTGTATTTTTTAATCCAGTCTGCCAATCCTTGTCTTTGCATTGCATTATTTTTTATAGAATGTAATTACTAATATATTTATTTCCATATGCATTTCCCATTGTTTCTGCCTGTTCCAAATCCCACTTTCTTCCATTTCTGGACTACTTTGAATTGATTGAGCACTTTATATTATTCCTTCCTTCCCTTGATTGGCTTAGAAGTTACACAAGCTACGATCATTCTTTTGAAGATAACCAGCATGCACTACACAACATGCATTCTTTAGTTGTCAGAGTCTAATTTTAACTGGCAATTTTGTCTCTTCCTGGATAATGTAGAGATTAGAACAATTTAATACAGTTTTCCTCCATCCAACTATATACCCTGACCCCACACTCAAGGCTTACAGATGATTATTATTGTGTATTATAATTTTAAATCTCATATTTTTTGGTGAGATTTCTTCATTTCTTCCTGTACTTTTGAGCTTCTATCTGGGATGTTTTGCCCTCTGTCTAGAAAGCACCTTTTAGTATGAGTCAGATCTTTTGGGCGACATAATCTCTCAGTTTGGTTTCTGAAAATATCTTTATTTCAGCTTTATTTTTCAAGCCTATTTTTGCTGGAGGTAGAAGTCTATGTTCACAATTATTTTCTTTCTGTTTTTGCAAGATATAATTCTTTACATGTAACATTCCACTCTTTCCACTGAGAAGTCATCAGTGAAATTTAGTATTGCCTTTTTGATGTTGCTTTGAGGGTAATCTCTTCTCTGATTTAAAATTATTCTCTTTTTTGGGGGTGCCTGGGTGGCTCAGTTGGTTGAGCGTCCGACTTCGGCTCAGGTCATGATCTCACAGTCCATGGGTTCGAGCCCCGCGTCGGGCTCTGTGCTGACAGCTCAGAGCCTGGAGCCTGCTTCAGATTCTGTGTCTCCCTCTCTCTCTCTCTGACCCTCCCGCATTCATGCTCTGTCTCTCTCTGTCTCAAAAATAAATAAACTTCAAAAAAAATAAATAAATAAAATTATTCTCTTTTTCTTTGAGTCAGCTATTATACTATGGCATGGCTTAGGGTAGATTATATATATGATACATAAGTATAATTATATATGTGTAGAGGTATATGTGTGTATATCTATGTGCATGGGTATGTGTGTATATATATATATATATATATATATATATATATATATATATATATACATATACGATCATCCTAATCCAATTTCAGGGATTGAGATGGTTTGTTGTAGTCCTTGGGAAGGATGATTTACTTATGGTAAATCCTTGTTCTTAGGGTACTGTTCTTTAGGGTTCAAAGTGGGGCAAAGGCTGTTTTACTAAATCTACCTCCTACTTCCTCATCTGGGCCCTGGATTTCAACATTTACTTTTCAGGTTCCTTGAGTGTCACAAAAAAGCTATTACACTTCTCAGACTCTTGACTGCTTCTTCAAAAACTAGTAAGAAGAGCCCCTAGACAAAAAGCAGTCCCAATACAGGGTTTTCCTTTTGGGGTTTTATCTTCTAGATCTTAGTCTAGTTATTTCTCTCTCTCTCTTTCTCACTCTCTCTCTCTCTTGCTAGTTCTCCAAAGACTCTTGCCCCCTTTACTATTTGCCTGGATTTTAAAATAAATTGTTATTGGTGAAAGGGATTATTTGGTTACCTAGTCTGTAATCCCAGATTAGCATTTTAGAGTTACCTTTCCACCATACTCAAATACATTAAAAGATAGGACTTCATACTGTCAATTCTTATCCCCAGAGTTTTCCATTCCCATCCCCGAATCTACTCCTGTCCATAAAGCACAAGATAATACTTCCATCACCCAGAGCAACTATGCCTACAGACAAATGCTAGCTTCTGAACAGTTCTGTTTCTTAAAATAGTTTGAATCACTTTTGAGATCCTTGAGCTACCAACCCTTGGACATCTCAACCCCTTTCCCTTATGTCTGCTTTCTCATATAGGTCCTACCCAATCTGCTCTTGGTCTGGATCAGAACTATCCTTTTACCCCCCAAGCTCCTTTCTCTGAGTCAACCCAGCAAAGTCAGAGATAAGTGTCGTTTTAGTTTATGCAGGAAGGAATTCATTTAAAGGTAAATTAAAGGTAAATTAAACACTAGGAATCCAAGATTGCTCATTATGCCCTTTGCATGATGACTCCCAGTTGCATATTTTTCTCTTCTTTTGTTCAAGGCAGTCTCCCATTGGTTAGTTAAAGGTAATATGCACCTTTAAGAAGTCCAAGGCATGCTATGGTTAATATTATTAATTCTGGATATATCTCCTGTAATACATTTGCAAATGAATCATTTGTTGAGTGCCTGTTGTATATTAGGCACTGAGGCACAGGAGTGCTGACATTCCCTCAGATAGCGATTTAATTATTTTATGACTGTTTTGCACAACTCAAATTTAAGAAATAAATAAATGCTGAGGTACAAAAATATGTATTTCAAAATAAGAATTTTGAAAAAAATTCATCAAAACCATAGGATATTTTAATTTTTTTTTTTTTTTTTTTTTTTTTTTTTTTTTTTGACGGAGAGAGACAGAGCATGAGCAGGGGAGGGGCAGAGAGAGAGGGAGACACAGAATCAGAATCCAAAGCAGGCTCCAGGCTCTGAGCTGTCGGCACAGAGTCCGACCTGGGGCTTGAACTCATGGACCGTGAGATCATAACCCGAGCTGAGGTCAACCGCTTAACCGACTGAGCCACCCAGGCGCCCCCAAACCATAGGATATTTTAAAATGTGAAGTCGCGGGGCACCTGGGTGGCTCAGTCGGTTAAGCATCTGCCTCTTGGTTTTGGCTCAGGTCACGATGTCATGGTTTGTGAGTTTGAGCCCGGAGTTGGGCTCTGTGCTGCTGCTGGTGCACAGCCTGCTGGGATTCTCTCTTCTTCTCTCTCTCTGCCCCTCCCCCCTGCACATGCTCTATCTCTCTCAAAATAAATAAAAATAAAATGTGAACTCTCTCTTTGTATATTTAATTGTTTTAATATTCACGAAGTGGAACCGAGTGGAAGGTTTGGGGCAGAAATCTAAAAGCAAAAGGAAAAGTCTTCCTAGGGGGAGTCCTGGCCCAGCCTCTCTTATCCTCCTTCCCAGGGCACTAAGAGTGAAGAAAGAAAGAAAATGAGCCCACAGAATCTTTGAGGCTGCTTAAGGCCTGCTTTGCCAGCTGGCATGTGTCCTTCTAACTTAAGGCTTTGCTAATTGCAAACATCAAACTCATCATTATTATAATCACAATCAGGGTCCTTTTACTATTTCATGTGTCTGACTACTTCCTGATTATTTGTCTAGGAACTCTAGCGGCTGTGCCTCACCTAACAGAGCTGTGCTGCGGTCAGGAAGCCCCTCCCTCTCTGCCCTTTTCCAAGCAGTCCTTCCCATTTCCCAGAACAGGGAGAGCAGGAAGCCCAGTTATTCCAGGTGTTTCTGGGCTTAAGGAATGCGGCATACTGGAGGCGAAGGATGTTAAGTGGTGATAACATTCTTGAAGTAGCAGAGTTTTAATAAAAACCACTCTCCTGAAGTCTCTCCAGTTTGTAGTACTTCTTTTAATAAAACATGGCCGACTGGGTCACTCTTTCTTAGGCTAATAAACTCTGGAACGTCATGTGTAGGGCTCCTGGAAACAATATTCGAACAGGAAATCTCCCTCTGTAAAGGGAAGTATTTGCATAATGCCCTGGACAGAAAATCTGATCCTGAAACCAAGAGCTGGGGAAAGATTTTTTAATATATTTTTTTTCCCCAGTGTTTGGAAAGAATTTTACTTGAGATATCATGTTATTTTTCTTCCCCAAGAAAGAAGCACCAGAAGAAAAACAGAAACTGTAAACCAGAAGAGTTTCCACCTTAAAATACAATTTTGAGACTCCCCAAAGAATATTTGAAGTGGATTATTTTGTTTTAGACACTACTATCATACCAAAAGATTAATCAGGGTTTTTTTTTTTTTTCTGTTCATTAGTACTTCAGCAATATTCTTTTGAATTTCTATGTATTTCTTTAATTAACAGCCCAGCACTTCATAAAGTATATTAAAGTTGTCTTAGTTTACACCACAGTTACAGTATTAAATATCTTGAATAACACTGAGAAATCATTTGTTAAACAAAATCCCTCATGTCCCTGGGTTTGTTTTTATAAACCATTTAGCTTGCCATATAGTTCATAAAACTATACTTTAGAAAAAAAACTTAATAATTTGACATACCTTACTTCCTGCATTTATTAGTTTATTTTTATGCACTCATTCCTTTTGATTCTCTTTGTTGGGAAAGGTGCATTCCTTTTTTTTTTCCTTCATTTCCTTCTTTCTTTCTTTCCTTCCTCCTTTTTCTTTTCTTTTCTTTTCTTTCTTTCTTTCTTTCTTTCTTTCTTTCTTTCTTTCCTTCTTTCTTTTTCTCTGAGAGAGAAGAGGAGGGGGAGAGAGAGAATCCCCAGTAGGCTCTGCACCGTCAGCATGGAACCCAACGTGGAACTCAATCCCATGAACTGTGAGATCATGACCTGATCCAAATTCAAGTCAGAAGCTTAACTGACCTAAACCACCCAGTGCCCCAAGGTGCTTTTAGTATAATAAGTAGCCAGCACATAACCATGTAGGGAATGGAAGAATGCTTTTACTGTGTTTCCATTACTATCCTATTGGGTCAAAGTTAGGCTAATTATATTTCTTAAAATAGAGGTGATTGAAGAAACCCAAAGCAGGATAAACATTCAAATAATATCTGAAATTCCATTTTAGAACAGGCTCATGGTTTATTCAACCCAGGATTATACCTCCATTAGGGCAACAATGAGAGCACTTGAGAGAGTGTGGAGGGTCTCCCTACAGTCGCACTCACAAAAGACAAGCTGTCGTACACACTAAACAAGTTGTCATACACAACTTATTTTTGTTCCACTTAGTTCAATTCTTCCTGATCACATTTATATAGTTGTCCTGCCTGTTTTTGGAGAGTGGTGTATTCCATGAATATAACAGTTGCTGGCTTCTTATTGCTCAAACATTTCAAAGCACCCAGTCCTGTCAACTCATTGCAGTCTTACTGTGTTTTCACCCATCATTATTCCAGTTTATCTCCAAATATGTTCTTACCATTGAAAACTCTCTATGTCTAAATCCTGAGATTTCTTTGCCAAAATGTGTAGTGCCTAGAGTAAATCTGGAGAAATGATTCTAGGGTTTAAGTAGTGCAAAGGCAGGGGTGGAGGTGGGGTTGAGGAATCGTTTAGGAGCAAGTGCTCTAAATAAGTAGGCTTTAGCATGAGAGGCATTAGAATAGATAGAATCTAGGAGTAAAAACAAAGGTTTTTGTCAGGGTTAAGTACTTTGGAAAGTCACTATAGTATCACAGAAATGGCATGATTTGGAGACAGCTATGCTGGGTATGAATCAGATGTCTGTTTACTCTATAGACTTTTTCTTAATTATTTAAAAAAAATTTAACGTTTATTTATTTTTGAGAGACAGAGAGAGAGGGAGCATGAGCAGGGGAGGAGCAGAGAGAGAGGGAGACACAGAATCCGAAGCAGGATCCTGGCTCTGAGCAGTCAGCACAGAGCCTGACGTGGGGCTCAAACTCAGGAACTGTGGGATCATGATCTGAGCCGAAGTGGACGCTTAACCAACTGAGCCACCCAGGCGCCCCTACTGTATACACTTTTGACAACTGAATTGATCTCATGGAACTTTAGCTTCCTTCTTGATAATGCAGGGACCATAATAATGATTGCGTCAGATTTGTGCGAGAATTAAATGGTAGAACACTGAAAAACACCTAGCATAGTGTCTATGATAAATTAGGTACTAAAAACAAACATAAAAACAAACAGAATGAACTATACATTTAAGATGAAGGTAGGTACCAAGAAATTTGCAACAGGTCCCCATTTCCTAATTGAAAAATGCATAGTCTTGATGTTCTTTAAAAAAAAAAAGTCATCCCAAACTCCTGAATAATAATCCTGTTAAAATATGGACCAAATTTTTGAAAGTATAAACTGAGAAAAATATGTTTATCTAAAAGTTGGCGCAGCACAAGCTGAACCTCTCCCAGACCTGCCAGTGGAGTAGGGCGGAACCGGTGTGTTTGTTTTTGGTATGGTACAGCAATAATCTCATCCACAGGGTTCCCAGGAGTTCATTCAGAGTGGGGCTGCCCTTCGCGGTAAACAACAAGCAGATGCTAAGGGAGCATGAACAGCTCTGGGAAGTCATCTACAGGGCTTCACAAAGGATAGATTGTAAGCAAAGCTAATGTGCCTATTAGGGGTTATAAAATCTGTAGAGACATTGGAAGCAACAGCACTTGTTTTTCTTTCCCACATGTGTATCTTGGTAGTACTAAGACATTTACTTATTTATTTATTTATGTATTTATTTTAGTACCAAGACTTTTAAAATCAGTTCTTTATGAGGGGCACCTGGGTGGCTCAGTCTGTTAAGTGTCCAGCTTCGGCTCAGGTCATGATCTCACAGTTGGTGGGTTCAAGCCTGGAGTCAGGCTCTGTGCTGACAGCTCAGAGCCTGGAGCCTGCTTCGGATTCTGTGTCTCCCTCTCTCTCTGCCCCTCCCCCCACTCCCTCTCTCTCTCAAATGAATAAACATTAAAAACAAATTTAAAAAAAATCGGTTCTTTATGAGACTTAAAATAACAAACTGGGAAAGAAGTACTTGTGGAGATGTAGCTGATTAGAATTTTTTTATTGAAGGGTTACTACCAGTGGTCCAACAGTCACGCAAAAGGCATTAGCCTAACTTTCTGTCTTTCCTACCAAAGCTTTTCATTGGAAGAGCTTCATTTAATCCAATTTCACAATGGTGAAATGCACACCTGCAACTACTGTCCAGGTGGGAAAGAACTGGTGAAGGGACTCCGATGTGCTTTTGGAGGTGAGTCAGTTTCTCAAGTACTTCTGAGGGTCTTTGTGACCAGAGGCATATTGTGGGCTTTGGAAAACAAATGTGAACAATTCATGGTTCCTACCCTTGAGCTGCTCATGGTCTAATGGAGTAGTAGGTGAGACAGACACAAAGATACATGACACGCACTATAAAATGATAAATATAAATAGAGATATCAAAGTATAGAGGAATAGGCAGGCCAATTTGAAGATTCCTTGGAGGCTTTGTGTGGGATACAATGTCTGAACTCATTCACTGGAATCTGAGGAGTTAGCTGGGTGAGGCTAGGTGAAAGGGGGCATTGAGGGTGGTGGCATTTTAGGCAGAGGAACAGCCTGTGTGAGTGAAATCATGGAGTTGTATCATCAAACTGTGTATACTTGGGAAGTGAGAGGATAAAGCCTATGGTAGAAGCATGTTGGAAAAGGGACTAGAGAAGCAGATAGTGGCCGGGTCATAAAAGACTATATGTAACATTAAATATGTCAGTTTTTCATCTTGTAAGAAATGGGGAATGTTGAAGAGGTTTTAAGAAGGCAGTACCATGGCCCAATTTCCATTTGAAATACAGCACTGTGATACCAATCTAGAAACTGGATATGAAGTAACAAAGGGAGAGTAAGAAGCTATCGAAATTGTTTATGTCAAAGATGCTAAGAGACTAAATAGGAAATAAGGTAAGAAAAGTAAAGGGGAATATAGATTCAATAAGATTGGAGGTGCAATGGGCAAAAATTAGACCAAATGAACATAACCATTCAATACAGTTGTTTTAGAGGAACAAATATAATTTAGCAGGTGCAGATGATAAATTCAGTTTTGGACATGTTGGGATGGTAGTGCTTATGAGTGTATCCAAATAGTTATATACAACAAGCATTTGAATCATGAGAGAGGTCCAGGCTAGAGATAAAGCACTTCAAATCCTCAGCAGACCCATGATAGTCAACAATAAGAATTGTATTACCTAAGGAAAACTCATTCATTCATTCATTCATTCATTCAACAAACACTTAATGAGCACCTGCTATATGACAGACACTTTTTTTGGGCTCTGTGGTTGAAGTAATGGACAAAATAGTCTCTGCTTCTACAGGACGTGAATTCTATAAACCAGATTAGAAAGAGCACTGGGTCAGAAAGCAGTGTAGATGGAGGCAGAGAAGGTCTCAAGGAAACTAAGAAAAGCAGAAGAGGACCAGAAGTAGGCTCCTAGAAGTAATGGAAAGAAAGAATGTTGAAGAGACAGTCAACAATGTCAAACATGGCAGAGATGTTTACTTAAGTAAGACCTAAAGAATGTTCATTGGGTTTGGAAATATGGAAGCAATGCTGACCTCAGTAAAAGCAGTTTTGAGGGGGTGTGGGCATAGATAAGATAGCAGTGTATTTAAGAGCTTAAAGAAAATTGGAGACACTGAATATAAAACACATTTAAAAGAGATGTGGATGAGAAGTGAAATATATAGGATGGAGGCTGAAGGGAGAAGGCCATTTGTGCAGAAATCTTGAAAACTTTATCTTTTGTCCCAATTTTGCATTTCCAGTGGATTCTGGACATCTTTATCTTGATATGCCACCAACAATACAACCTCAACAACTAACTAAAGCATCAGAAAACCCTATTTTTTGTGTATGCCCTCACTATTTCTACATACCCTGCCTTTAAACTTTGCCTCCTTTCCACAATTTTTATATTTAATCAGCAGCAGGACCTGCCTTTTCTTCACTTTCTATTGCTACCTCTGTACTGCAGACCCTCAGTACATGATTGATTTTGTCAGCCTAACCAAAGTCCTCTCTAACTCTTGTGTTCTTGCTTAACAATCCATCCCAGCCATCACTGCCAAAATCATCTTGCTAAAAACACATTCCTGTTCATGTTACTCTCCTGATCTCAAGGCTTTAAGGGTTTTCTAGTGCCAACCCAGTTAAATGCAAACCCACTAAATTGGTATTCAAGTTTCTCCATAATATGGTTTCAATCAAACTCCTCTGTCTTATATTTTTTTTTCTCCAAACTTGTACCCTGAGATCCAGTCAAAGTGGCTTGATCATTGTTTCTTGAGTTTAATTTTTTCCCCACCTTGGACATGAATGCTCCTCTACTTCGTCCAAATTTTATCTGCCCTTTAAATTCTAGTTCAGTCCGGTTCCTCATTAAAAAGTTTTTTTTTAATGTTTATTTATTACTTTTGAGAGAGAGAGAGAGAGAGACAGAGACAGAGAGAGAGACAGAGACAGAGCAAGTGGAGAAGGGGCAGAGAGAAAAGGAGACACAGAATCTGAAGTAGGCTCCAAGATCTAAGCTGTCAGCACAGAGCTTAATGTGGGGTTTGAATTTGTGAATGCGAGATCATGACCTCAGCTGAAATCGGACACTTGACTGAGCCACCCAGGTGCCCCTCCTTCCTCATTTTTTTTTTTTGTCAGAATTCCTGCATTGCATTTATCCTTTTAACCATTATAATACTTTATCCACAGTGATGTTTTTTGCATTGTAGATACTTATAAATTATGATTACATTCTCTACTATGTCTTAAGATCTATTGAAAGCAGGGGACATATTTAACATGTTTTTATTATCCGTATCTTGCAGATGACACAGATATTGTTTAACGCATGTTTGGTAAATGTAAGTGAACTCCCAGTGATATAAAAATATAAAATTTTAGAGCTCAAAATGACCTTAGAGATGATATGGTCAAACTCTTTTATTTTATAGATGAAGGAATTGAAACTAAAAATTGTTAAGTGACTTGCCCATGTCGCATGGCTGGCCAGTGACAAAGCAGTGCTATAATCCTACCTCTTGACTCTCAGTCCAGTCTTCTTTCCAAGTCATGACAGCACCTGTTCGGGAAGCTTGAGTTGATCCACCATCTTTGTCATTATCGTCCCTGACTTAATGGTCCCTGGCACCATCATTAGTGTTAAAGTCATAGAGCCCTTCCTAGTTGCACAAATTTGTGAATCCACAACCAAAGGAAAAACTGGAAGAAGGCTCGAGCAGCCCACCCAACTTACCAGGCGGAAGAGGGAAATGGTGTTCCCAGTGATGTTGTAGTGGGCCAGAACCTCAGAATCAGTGCTGATTCCAAATGACACGGCTTGGAATTTTTGCACCATACTATGGAATAGGGACACTGCTGGGATTTCTAAATCCTGAAAACAAGAGGGGGAAAAAACCCACAGGGATTATTTTGGAGAGGAGACACATAGAAATAGAATAGGGAGTAGAAACGTGCTCACTCATATAAAAAAATAATAGACTTGATTTAATGTCAAGTGAAACAACATTTACCTCTAAATTTGCCGTGGTGTTGTTGAATTTTCCAGGCTTGGTGGGCTAATAGGTAACTACAAAATTGTAGCTAAGCCTGAAACTCCTGTCTGGCCTTACCATAAAATTTGCAGTTTATTAGCAGAGAAGGGCCTCAAAATCATAGATGCCTGTGGAGTTTGGCTGCACTGTCATTGATATACCCGAGGAGGCAAATGTCTTGGGAACAATTTGTGGAGGAAAGAAGGAATGCAGAAATAAATAGGTACTGTCAAAGGTCCTGAAAGGAAAAAAATAATAATAATAAAGGAAATTAAAATGGAACTTAGAGGTTTTATTAACAAAAGTTTGTGCCGGATGTGGAAGAACAATCCTCTTCCCCTGCATTGAGCCTGAGGTATTGCCCATGAAGATACTGTTTCTGTGTTGTTCCAACTCTAGAACTCAGGCCTGCAGCAGACAGAAGGGAAACCACATCTAAGTAATAATCCAGTCCTTCTACAGAAAGCTGGCATCATTTTCCCTGCTGTCACAGGACCTTTGCCCATAGCAGCTCCAGGCAATAAACAGGAGGGAGCATATTCTTTTCTGACATCTTTCTGGGCTGGAGGAAGAGATGTGCAAAAAGAAAGAAGCTGACTAACCTTGCATCTGGGGTGATTGGAAAGGGTGTGTGGAGTTCATCCTAGGCTATGAACACTTGCTAATCTAGGCTTGCCCTTTTTTAATTCCCCTTAGAGTGGAATTACTCATGGATCAAATGACGGACGGCATCTGGTGGCTGTTTAAGTTATTGCAAATTCCTCTATTCCCACTTTCTTTGCTTCTCCCTGCCTTTCTGAAGGTGGCCGTTTCTGTCTACTGCTCAGATCTCTCATCACTGAGAAGCATGCTCCCCTGTCTTCCTTCCCCACATGCATCTCACTGAAGCTATTTCCAGCTGTGTACACAGAATTGACAGGGTGATGGTGACTAATTAGTGGAAATAGATAAGAAGGTCTGCAATAAGAGTAGGGGCTTGATCTGTGAGAATAACCAGATGTTACCTTCAAAGAAAGATAAAAATGCTGGAATGGTGCCCTTTCATTTATGGCTGCTTTCATTAGTCAGGCAGCCAATCTGGAAGATGGAGGCTAATACTTCAAATATTCAAAATGTCATCCTTTTTCAACATTTCAGAACAAACAAAGAGAAGGACAAGTGAGGGACTACCTACTTGGTAAGACTTTAGAAAGAGATTAACTATTGACTAATGTGTTCCCTGAATGATAGAGGTTGGGTTTACTCTGGTCTCTGCCTCAGCAATCCAGATACTGACTTAACATTGAAAGCATTTATAGATGAGAAGATCCAGAACTCTTTTTTGGGGGGATAGGGGGAAGAGAGGGACAGAGGGAAAGAGAGAGAGAGAGAGAGAGAGAGAGAGAGAGAGAGAGAGAATCCCAAGAAGACTCCACACTCAGTGATGAAGCCCAATGAGGGGCTTGATCCCATGACCCTGGGATCATGACTTGAGCCAAAACTAAAAGTTGGATGCTCAACTGACTGAGCCACGCAGGCACCCCAAGACTCAGAAGTCTTGAATCAAGTGTGAGAAAGACATAATTCAGAGACTGGGAATGTCTTGAAATTGAGAGGTCTAGATTGATAAGCTGAAAGTGAAGTCTGTGTCCCTTGACTTCTAGTGCAGTGGCCAGCAGGTGACTCTCATGTCTGCTCTGAGGTAGAATGTTTCCGGTTCTTTGGGGGAACAGAAATGGGGTCACTGGACAAACCTGGAAGAAACCTATGACAGCCACCTCAGCAGCAGCAATGAATTCCATGGCAGCTGGGACATCTGTGAGCTGCACAGTTTCCCGGGAAGCACCAGAATCATCTAGAGAGAGAGAGAGAGAGAGAGAAGCAGAAGGTTTTGGGGTATCCTGTGCAGAAGAAGCAGTTCTAAATGCTGAGGGTATCCATACTTTTTCTCTCCAAGGCCAAGGAGATCACAGTCTCTAAGGGCACTGTCATCATTCTAAGGCTTTATTGTTTTATAAGGAAGGTGACTTCACCTCATGGTCTCTCTCTGAAGAATAATGCTAGGCTTCTCTTGCCTCTACTATGGAACACAAATCTTTATCCAGCATTTCCTAGAAGATGTTCTACATCGGGAGGAACAACACCCAGATCACTACCATATTCCCTTTCCTTCACAATACTTTTGCCCTATGGTCACCCAAGTGCTTTTTTCTTTTACCTGAGGATTCCTGAACTTCTGCAGCAACTTCTGGAGATAGTTGGCACATGAAAAGAAATAATAGAAACAGGAATCTGCATTGGTCAGCTTCCATCCTTCTTTTTCTGCTCCTGCTCCAAGCCCTGGACCTGTTATGGGAGGCCAATTCACAGCAACCTACTCCAGTTAACTGGCCATAGTGTTGTTAGTGTTCTGGGAACTCTGCAGCTGGTTCTATGGGAACCTTCAACTTCTGAGATTAAAAACCAGGTTCAGTGACAAGATCTCAGAACATAACCGACCAGAAGAAAGTCAAGTCTGTTCATTTATAAATTTTTTTTTAAATTTTTAATTTATTTTTGAGAAACAGAGTGAGACAAAGCGTGAGCGGGGGAGGGGCAGAGAGAGAAGGAGACACAGAATCTGAAGTAGACTCCAGGCTCTGAGCAAGCAGTCAGCACCGAGACCGACGCAGGGCTTGAACCCACAAACTGTGAGATCATGACCTGAGTCGAAGTCGGACGCTCAACCGATTGAGCCACCCAGGCGCCCCAAGTCTGTTCATTTAGATTAAATAAAAAGGAAATATTCTCTGCAAGTATTGATCTAAGTACTAGGGATACGAAGATAAGTATGATCTGATCCAGCCTTTCCCAGATTGTTAGTGTGAAAGATGAACAAATAAACAGATCATTTAAATATAAAATGGGAGGTGATTAAAAATTGAGAAACTCATAGGATACTATGAAAATACAGACTTAAGGACACTTAGCACAATCGTGGGGTTCAGTGAAGGTTTTCTTCCTACAAGGGATGCCTAAGCAGAGTTCTCTGTAAATAGGATTTTTCCAGGCAACAAAGGTGGAAAGAGAGTTTCATGTAAAAAGCCCATTCATGTAAAGAGCCCAAACACGGAGATGCAAATGTAATGTGTGAGAGAATTATTAGTAATTGAATTTAGGCCAGATTGTAGGGGGCATTATACAAGAAGTGTAGGATCTTATTCTCAAAGCAACTGGGATTATATTGGAAGGTCGTAAGCAGGAGAAAAGCAGTGACTGATTTGGCCCACACGTGCCCTCTGAAATCCAAGATAGGATTCCCATAGGTAGTAAGATATATGGGTCTCAAGCTCAGGAGAAAGTTCCATATGGTACTACTATAAAATAAAATATCTCAGGACTTCTACTATTCACATTCTGAATATTCATTGCTCATTGCACTAGAACAGGGAGACTAAACATTTCCTAGTGATGTAAATACCGTCTCTACTGTGTCCAGCCCACACATATGCTCTGAGGAAACTCACAAATGTAAACAATGTAGTTATCATATTTGTTCAAAGAAAGAAGGTAGGGAAATGAGGGTCTCAGTCAGATCATACAACTGTTTTATTTATTCTCTTGTGTTGTTTACAGTGTCTCCCATAAAAGAAGAACCCCAACTGGTAGGCAACGTGATTAGGGACCTTCACTGAGCCAGCAGCAACCACAGAAGAATGCAGGGATGGGAATGAGCTACTGGAACCCAAGGCAAAGGACTATTAGTGATAGTTTGCCTATTTCCTGGCCTCTAGTTGCTCGCATGGGAAAAATAGAAGGAAATACTAAATGACCATGTATTGAAATGAAGAATTTTGAAGATCTGGCCATGATGAGGATTGGAAGGAATGGGCAGGATTAAAGTCTGGGTGTTAAGCATCTTGTGCTAGGGACCACTTTGAGAGACACTGCGGGACAAGAAGCATTGATAACAGAATGTGGGGAGTATTGGGGAAAGGACCTAGCTCTGAACAGGGAGGAGGGACAGGGTGATGAATATGACAGAGAAGGTACTTCCGAGTGGCAAGGTGGGGAAAAGGAAGGGCAGATGCACTCATTCTGTCCATTCCTTCTTAATAGACAGGTTCCACTCCCAGGTAAGGTGGTCATGCTTGTCATCGTCGGTGAAGAAGGACTTGTTGTGGTAAGTGCCTCGGGCCAGCATACCCTTGGGAGCCTCCTCAATGGGAGTCAGGAACTCATACTCCTCTGGCCGAGGCCCATAGCTGCCAACCATAAATGTCGCTTTATCCACTAGGAAGAAAGGAAAGTTCATTAGGGTAAGAGTCTGAAAGAGAAAACAAGCACAGCAAACTGGAAATTTCATAGCACAGCTCACAGTGATCAACGCCAAGAGCCACAGTCTCCAATACTGGCAAAATGTCAGATTTATATGGGGCACCTTTTTATTTTCTTGAAAATATTTTTTTTTTTTTATCGGAGTACCTTTTAATAATACAATTTTCTTTGACCCACTCTCAGATACTATGGACAAGTAATCTTCCATGGGTGGTCCCAAGAATCAGTGTTTTAAAAAGCATCACAGCTGATACTATCAGGAGAGTTGGGAAATCTGTGCCTTAAAGCTATGGGGATCAAGACTCTTTTATGGTAGATGTAGCAGATTATACCATAAAAAAAACTCCACATTAACGGAAACCTGAGTTCTGATCTTAGCTCTGCAACTATTTAAGTCACATAACATTTCTAGGCCTCTGTTTCTTCCTATATGCAATGAACTTCTTCTAATCTACAAACTATCGTTCTATGAACGTATCAACTGGGGGAGACAAGGTAACAGAGGGTGATCAGAATGAACAATACTCATGGATGGAATCATTGGATGGATGGGGAAAATCAATAATTTGGTAAAAAAAAAAAAAGTCTTCACAAATGTTGAAAATAGCCAACCCAAATTATTAACAGGTGAATAACTGGGATATATATTAAGTAGAGCATTAGAAACTGTAACTAAGGCTAGGTAGATAAACAGGCAGGCAAAGTGTAGTTAGCTGTAAAGTGTTGTGAAGAAGCTTGGAGGAACAGCTACAGACATATCATCGTCCTCTTGCCTAATTGAGGCAACATAGTCTCTATACCCAAGGAAAATAGGAAACAGAAGTATTTTTTCATGAGACTTGGTATTGGAAAGACCAGTTAAGATCTTCCAGGTCAATAACCTTCTGTGGGGTTTGAGTCATTGAGTGGTTGTCTGTGTCCTGCAAATTTATCAGACAATTCTCTCCTAATCCTTTGATGGAACTGATCTGGGCAGTACTGTCTCACACCCCTGGAAGGAGAGAGCCCCCAAGGTAAGATGGAACTGTAAAAGTACTTCCATCATCTTTCCAAGTGTCATTTCTCCCTGCCCACAATAATGGAAGGAAACTGGAGGCAGTTCCCCAAGGCATGTACAGGTTAGGTACAATTTGTCAAGAGCAGCTGCAGACCGAGTAGTGTCACATTATGTCTCAATCACAGTTTTTCTCAACTCTAGAAAGATTCTATTTCTTTGTTTAAAAAATTCAGTGCTGCTCCCTGCTCCCCTACCTCCACTCCACAGCTGCCCACATGCTACTTCCGTCTCCCATTTCCAAAAGACATGCATAACACATACCACTAGATAGATCTTTCTGGTCTTAGATTTCTCTGACACATGTATACCTGTGAACTTTTTTTTTTTTTTTTGAGAGTATCTTAATATACTCCATCTTTATTCAAACTTATCTTGGTTACTCTTCCCCTTTATGAATAATAAGCTTAAATTCCAGAAACTGAATGCTGAAGGTTAGTGGTGGACCCAGTCTAAACTGGATCTCTGGACGTAGGCCTTACCATTGGTGTCGAGGTCAGAGGTACATATGTGCTTTTTCCTAGGGGGAGCGCCCATAGCTTTTAATCAGATTCTTACATGAGCCTATGATTAAAATTGTTAATGAGCAGAAGATTAAGTATCAGTGGGGAGCAGAGTTTGGGACAATGTAAAGTGTGGGTCCCTTACCTTTCACCCCAGTCCGGTAGGTATGCTGAACATATTTCAGGCCTGACACAATATCTCTGTTCACCTGTAGGTGGGAAGGATCCAAGCAGTTCAGATTAAAATAGGTCTTTCATTTTCCCTCATCTTTCATGCTTATCCTACCTAGCAGTTTTCTCTGAGGACGGAAGAAGATTGAGATTTAATTCAGAATAAGTGTTACTATTATCATTTCATGTGATGGTGAGACAGAGATTGGAGAGATCACAAGACTCAACATTGCCAATCTGGTTCTAATCATGGAATACTGTGCTGTTTGGTTTGGGGGAGAGGGGTGCTTAATTAAAACATTGTCTCAGTGTTCTTCATTACATTTATCCTTCCTCCAAAGGTCCTAAGAACAGTCTTGAGCTTCCCCTCCCTGATACTACTGGCCACAAGACTGTCCTTGTCTTAGGAAAGGCTACAAAGGTACCAATGGAAAATATTATGTGAATACCTGAAAACCCTAACCTCAGAAATGATCTATCTAGCATGAAAAACAAACAACAAGGAGAAAAGCCGTAATGGAAAATCAGATTTAAAAGATGGTTGTGCCTGTAATGTCACTGAGACTGGAGTCTAAAGATGGGGAGATGGGCCTCATGGAAACATAGGCTTACTAAACTGATAAATAATGGGTGAAATCCACTCGTGTTTGGCAAGCATTTTGGATGTCTGGTATTTTCACATGTTGCCTGAGATGTCACCACTTTCCCAAACCTTTCAGAGAAAGTTCACTAAAGTAGGATGAAAATATATATAGCCCAAGCACTTTGTTTTTCCATGATTCATTTTGCCTAGGACTGAACTGCATTGCCCATTAATTTTATACAGTGCTCATGTTTATACAAACAAATAAAGTGGACATTGCGTCATTAGCTGGAGGGCTTGGTTAATTGTTCACCAAGATGAAGAATGAAAGCATCTTCAAATAATTTCTCCCAACAGTAATTATGGCTGCCTTCCTGTTTTGGACAGAATAATTAAACCAATTTATCAGTGCTATGTTTTGTTTTATTGGCAATGAGGTAGCTCAGCCATGAACCCTAGCTTAGGTTTTAGATGGTCACTCAGTAAAATCTGTCATACAAATCTATCAAAAGCATACAGAATGAAAACAACTCCATGGAAGAAATTGTGACAAAGTGATGCCCTAACTTTCTGATTACTCTGCCAGATATGGCTCATACAAATAGAAAAAAGTGAATGCATTTTTCTAGAAGTCTCTAAGCTAGTCCTTTGGTCTTTGTTATGAGATGTGGTCTGGTGGTAAAAAGACTGGAAAACAGTAATGGTGATTGCTACTCACCATAAGGACTTCAGAACTGAGCCTCCTGTTTTTCTACTGCTCCATAGAGGGTTCATTTAGTATAAATATGTTTGAGATGGGTAATAGAGAAGTACGAATATTCATAGAACTCTCTTCCTCTGTCTGCATGCCTTCCCATTGTTCCTCTTCACTCCCAGAGGAAGAAGCCTTGGTGACCAGAGGACTGTGAAAGTCAGAGATACTACGTGTCCTCGGGAGCAGAAGGAAAAGGGGGAGAAACTAGAAGAACCATGCCCCCCGGCCAGGTTTTGGGGGAAGAAAGAGAAGAACACTGAACACCATTGAAAGACAGATAATGGAATAGCTTGAGAAGGATAGGTATTATCTCTGCTTTAAATGTCTGCTAGAACTCCCCTGGGAAGCCATCTGGTCCTGGATTCTTATTTGTTGGGAGATTTTTGATAACCGATTCAATTTCTTCACTGGTTATGGGTCTGTTCAAGCTTTCTATTTCCTCCTGATTGAGTTTTGGAAGAGTGTGGGTGTTTAGGAATTTGTCCATTTCTTCCAGGTTGTCCAATTTGTTGGCATATAATTTTTCATAGTATTCCCTGATAATTGTTTGTATCTCTGAGGGATTGGTTGTAATAATTCCATTTTCATTCATGATTTTATCTATTTGGGTCATCTCCCTTTTCTTTTTGAGAAGCATGGCTAGAGGTTTGTCAATTTTGTTAATTTTTTCAAAAAACCAACTCTTGGTTTCGTTGATCTGCTCTACAGTTTTTTTAGATTCTATATTGTTTATTTCTGCTCTGATCTTTATTATTTCTCTTCTTCTGCTGGGTTTAGGCTGCCTTTGTTGTTCTGCTTCTATTTCCTTTAGGTGTGCTGTTAGATTTTGTATTTGGGATTTTTCTTGTTTCTTGAGATAGGCCTGGATTGCGATGTATTATGCAAGAGGACTTTTGGAATGTGATGCTGGTGTTATAAATGCAAACTTTCTTGGATACTTTTCAGCAGATGTCAGTAAAGACTTAAAACGCTTCTCAATTATTTCCAGTTTTGACCTGTCATTTCTTCTAACTGGAGCCCCACGCTGGGACAGGCCACAGGTTGGTTAACATTGTGTGGGTTGCACACAGAGAATGGTTTTCTCTTGCTTGAGACAATGCTAAGTATCTGAAGCGGGTGGGACCTGAAAACTCCTTTCTGTGCCCTCCTCCTGCATCACCCTAATGTGTAACCCCGACCACTGCATCCTCTTCGGCTTTCCCACCACAGCAGAGGCCTATGTTCCAGACCTTTTCTTCTCATCTTACTCCCATCAAAATTTACCTTACCTCCTTCATTTGGTACAAATGGGCTTACTAAACTGACAAATTAAGGCAATAGCATTAATGATTAAAAATTCAACCGATGAGTAACCCCTTCTAAGCATATTCGGATGCAATGCCTTAGATATAATTCTAGGCATATTTAGATACAATACCAAACTCTCGGGTGCTTTGATAATGAATAATACTACACGAAACAAGCAAGTGAACCATGGCTCAGTGCATATTGTAGAGTAGGCATCAACAAGTATTTTCAGAATGAAATTATTTTGAGGCATAATTATACGTGGTACAGAGTGATTGTCCACAGACCCTGAATCAACCCTGCACTGAGGGGAAAGAAGAGCCCAGTGTGCAAACACAGAGGGCAGATGGGGTCTTCCTTGGTGGCCCTAAAGGTCCCTGAAGGATATGGCTGAGAAGGGCAACCAAGGCAAATATAAGCAATTGAGAGCAAACAGTACATCTCTGACTTATTTGTTTTCAGTCAAGATTATTTTTCTTCTTGCTTTTGGCTGTTCAATGGGGTATGCGTTCATTCTTTATATGTCAATTCCTGTTCAGCTTTTGCTGTTACCTGTTTGCTTGCTCCACAACTATAATTGTAGTTTCCAGTTATTTGCCAAGGTCCGTACTCCTGGATTTATACAACCATTGAGCAATTAGAACTGCGGCTCTATCTGTTCCATTGTTTACTAATAATTGATTCATTCATTTATCGATTTCTCAATAAGTATTCACTAAATATCATTTACAAAGTTTTGGGTAAGATATTGGGAACAAGAGATAAATAATCTCTCCCTTTCTCAGGGCGCTTGGGCTGTACAGGGAAGAAATGCCACAAATGGTACAATACAAAATAGGGTGTGCTTCATGGACGGGAGCGTTGGGAGTTCACAGAACAGTCCTGTTGGTTATCAATGGAGAGTTCAAGGAGAGGGCTCTGGTTGGGAAAAGGCAGTGGGCCTCAGCAGGTAGAGCTCAGAGTTGGGGAGAGGACAGTCTAGAGAGGGGAGGTCAGGGGGAAGGAAACACAAAAACTATGACAGCATGTTAATGCAAGACATTTGGGTTTTTTCCTTCTCTGATTATAGGAAGAATTTAAGCTTTATAAAAACATTCAGGGAAAGATAACTCACTTTGAAGTTAATTTTGACTCTGTATTCAACACCTTCCTTTAGCACAAAAGTTTCTTTTTTGAGAGCTTCAAGATCCCCTGTAGAAGTAGATTTAGAAAGAGATTATTCTCCTCAGAAGGAGAAACACAAGAAGATGAATGATTTAAACTCCGGAGCTGTTTGCTGGGCTCATCAGAGCAGCACAGTCCTCATGGCCCTCAATTCAAAGAATATTTGAGACTAATTGCTACACACACACACACACACACACGCACACACACACTTGAAAAGCTGAAATCTTATAGCTAGATATGGAAGAAATGTGATAGTACTTTTCCCCCAAGTTTGATGACAACCCTAAAATATATAAGGTATTAACAGCAGTGAGTTGTGTGTGACGATGTCTTTTCTTTTTCTTTTTTAATGTTTATTTATTTTTGAGAAAGAGAGAGAGAGAGAGAGAGAAAGAGAAAGTATTAGTGGGGGAGGGGCAGAGAGAGAGAGAGGGAGATCCAGAATCTGAAGCAGGCTCCAGGCTCCGAGCTGCCAGCACAAAGCCTAATGCGGGGCTCAAACCCACAAACTGTGAGATCATGACCTGAGCTGAAGTCGGACGCTTAACTGACTGAGCCACCCAGGTGCCCCTGACAATGTCTTTTCTAATTGTCAATAATAAAAACAAGTTTTAATCAGTGATCCTAGAGGAACATCTGAATGATCTTGCTATTTTCTCTATTGAAAATGATATCACATATGTGGCCAAACAAAAAGATGATTAAAGAATATGCCCTTACCTCTCAAATAGATAAATATAAGAAAAATATTATATGGTAGTACCACCTAATTGTTTTTGTAGATTTGATGATGTTTATGGCATTTTCTAGCTTTAAAAAAATTTACTTCTCTTGGTTTCCCTTTTATCATTCTAGATATATATTCACTTTGTACCTAATTTTGCTTTTGCATTTGTAATTTCATATTATTTTCCTTAAGGAGAGTACCTTAAGTAATAAAAGCTTCAGGACCCATAAAACCAGGATCTGACTCTAATTCCTGTACTTTAGGTATGGAGATAATCACTCTCTGTTCTTCTCCCAATGTGATCCTGTGTCCTCTGACCTTCAGGGGTAAGTGTGTGTTTGTGTGTGTGTTTTGCTGTTTTGCATAGCTCTGTGCATGTGCTTCACACCATGTAGTATATATATATATATATATGTGTGTGTGTGCATTTATATAGTATATATATATATATATATATATACACACACAGTTTTGTATATATACTATATATATATATAATGTATATTGTACATATTTACACATATATACACACACACACTGTTTTCTATATATACTGTATATTATGGGTATTATATATATGTATGTGTGTGTGTGTGTGTGTGTGTGTGTGTGTTTATACTGGGATTCACCTCAATAGCCTTTTTGTGACAGAAAACCAAACTTAGACATCCCAATGCTAGGAAAGTGAAAGAAACTGAGTTTTCCCTGCAATACCATCAGGCCCTTAGATTTCCTCAGAGCTAATTCAGACCCCATCTAACAAATTGACAGCTGTACCTGGTAACATTACCCAATTTCACACAGGAAGAGGCCCGAGTCCTGGTGAGAAAGAAAGAGAGAGAGAGATTCTCCTAGAGAGATGCTAGAATGTGGGGGTAGCTGAACTTGTGTCTGCTGTAATGATTTCAGTTGAAGGGGAAGTGTGTCCTCTCAGCCTCTGATTTCCTCCCTCAGACAAGCCCATATAAGGCAAAGAGTGGATATGTCCTGTGAGAAGGGAACCACCTGGCCGCTGAGCCTACTGTTCTAGAGTCATGCTTTGCTCTGTCTCATGAGTCCACCTTTTGAATCTGGTAATTTTATTTTTTGCTGAAGATCTACCTCGGACACCCTCAACCTCCTGGCTCTTCCCTCTCTACCCTGGGATGCACACGTCACCCATAATACCTGACTTCTCAGCCTGTCTTTATCGCCTCAAGATTTAAGTTCCAGGAAAGGACTTGACCCTTGTCACAATAAGGGGAAAAGAAATAACATCTTAATTGGTACATCTTTAGTGGGGGAAGTTGCTTATACAAGAATCAGAGCTTTAGGCTAAAATAGTATGTAACAGTAGAATTTCCAGCACTATTTAAAAGATTTTAGGGGTGCCTGGGTGGCTCAGTTGGGTAAGCGTCTGACTTCAGCTCAAGTCATGATCTCGTGATTCGTGGGTTTGAGCCCTGCATCAGGCTCTGTGTTGACAGTTCAGAGCCTGGAGCCTGCTTTGGATTCTGTGTCTCCCTCTCTCTCTGTCTGCCCATCTCCTGCTTTTGCTCTGTCTGTCTGTCTCTCTCTCTCAAAAATAAACATTAAAAATTTTTAAAAAATTAATAAAAGATTTTAGATTGCTTCTTGCCTTCAAGTAAGGTCTCTAGGTGATGTAAGATGAATATTTTCTCTGATGTTTAGAATGTGTAAATATTACATTTCAGAAGCATACAGCTTGCTTCTTAATATTTCCATCATCAGTCGCTTTATATGGATAGTAATTCCCCTGGTACTGTGTAGAGATAAAATTCTGAAGTAATTATGATGCAAGTAAATACATCCAATGCTCATGACTGCACTCCCTCCAATTAATTAGAGACAGAGATTGAGCTTTTCATTAAGCATGGTAAATACTGCACTCTGAGAGCAATGATTTGTGAACCGATGCCAGCATACATGTGTCTGGCATTCACCTTGCTGGCATTTCCTTTTGCTGGGAGAGGGGGCAGAGACTAAGTTTTCCCTGAGATATCGCTAGACGCCTTTGAACAGAACAGATGTGTCCACTTACCAGTGAGGTCCATGGTGATTGGTCCTGGGGCACTGTCACAAACCAGGCTAAGCCGGGTGACCTTGACATTGGGGGCTGTTGGGTCTGCAGGATTCAGAAAAGAATGTAATTTTAGGGAAGAGAACATGTGGGTACAGTGTATGTACATTTCAAGTAAGAGAGAAGGAATATAAAAAGAAAAATGATATCTCTAATGTGGAGCGAATATACAGATGAAAGCGACAGGTTCACTATGTTGGCCTTAATGGCCTCAGAAACTCGAGCAGGACTATTTCTGTGTCAAGCTTTTGGAGGCCCATCTTAGTTATCAACAGCAAACATTTCCTGAGTGGCTGTGGGTAAGTTCCTCTGCTAGATGGGCAGTGTCCATCTATATCCAATTCTGCTGTTGTGTATGTGGAAGAGATGAACGGTTAAGTAAGGAGTAAGGAAGAGAAAGAGAAGAAGGAAAGAAAATGTGAGAGAATGGAGAGAATGCCATCTGAGTGGTAGTCTGAAGTTCTTTCTAGATCTTCCTTATGTGTAATTTTTGCCTATTTCAATGCCAACTTGCACTTTATCTCCAAAAAGGACTTAATCCTGCAGTTGTCACTTTATGCAGCATATATAGATCGTGCCTCACTCACTGAGCCCTGGAAACACTTGGTATTCTTTCTTTTGCACCTGCTCCTGTGTTGCCAAAATGTATGCCTGATCGGGGCCCTCCCACCTCCCTCCATCCCCCTGTACACACACACCTGCCACCACAGGGCCGTCCCCCAGGAGTGTTTTCTTGTACTTGATTAGGCTTTCATCATCCTTGTCCATCTCCTGGAGCTCTTTCAGCGACTTCTGAGGTGGAGGCTTGTAATTGAGCTTGCTGTCCAGCTCATCAACATCTTCCTCCAGGTGTGCTTCTGGGTCCTTTTCAGTCATTTTAATCTATTTTAGAGACAGAGAGGACGATAGTCCATTAGCCAAAAGTCCACAGATATGGAAAATGTTTGTGGGGCTACTGGTAACACCATCCTTGCCCTAATGGACTTTTGTCATTGTCAGGGATTTTCCAGGATATTGTTTCCTAATTTAATCTCATATTTTTACGCGATGAGAAGGTAATGCATTTGGTCTTTTCTCGGATCTTCCTGAATTTCTCTGCACTGTGACAAATGTCTCCTGTTCACCGAATAAAACTGACAAGAAAGAAATAGCTCACTTGTGAATAATGTGTAAGCGAAGCAACATAACACAGGCAGCCCCAAATAATGAGCAGAGAGCCCCAGTTCAAATAATTATAGAAATGACCACAGTTCTCTAAATCCAGCCACCACCCCTCCAGTGTCAAAGCTCTTAACGTTGTACAGTCTCGGTTATGATGGTTTCAAAACACAGGGAGCCAAAGAAAGAGTTGGCATCTTCCCATTAATTGAATCTCTCCCTGAACTCCTGCAATACTTCAAAGGTAAGTCATGCAACGTTGTAGACCCCTATGATACCTGCCTGAGGTGTAGGAATGGTTCCCATCCAACACTCCTTGAGGGCAGGTACCAGGTTCTGTGTTTCTCTTGAATCGCCCATAATAATTGAATAGTGGAGGCATTTTATAAACATCCATTGTTTGATTTGTTTGGTTCTATATAGCTAAAGATCTTCTGTTCTTTTGAAATGACATAAAATAACAAAATTAAATTCCTCCAGATGAAATGGTAAGGATTAGTATGTCTTTACTTTTACCTTCCATTGATCTCCCCTTTCTGGATCCCCTTCCCTTTTACTACCTCCCCTACCCAGATTTCTAGTGACTTTATGCCCTAAGTCCTCATCTGGGCATACTCTGGAGTCTGTCTTCTTCCATTATCACATTATAATCTACCTTTACTTTCTGTGTATTAAAATAGTGAGGGGAGATTCTTTTTTTTTAATTGATTTATTTATTTTGAGAAAGAGTGAGAGGCAGAGAGAGAGAAGGAGAGAGAGAATCCCAAGCAGGCTCTGCACCACCAGTGCAGATTGGGTCAAACTCACGGAACCATGAGATCATGACCTGAGCCAAAATCAAGAGTCAAATGCCCAAATGACTGAGCCACCCAGGTGCCCTGAGGCATGATTCTAATTAAATTATTCACACTTAATTGTTAGTGACTGAATAATAGATTTTTTAAAAATTACCCATTTTAGGGCATGTGTAGTCAGAGATTTTCAGAGCAGAAAGGAAACTTAGAGGTGATATATTCCAAGCCCTCATTGAATCATTGAAAAAATGGAAAGTCAGAGGTTAAGAGAAATGCTCAAATTCCTATAGCTGGAACTGCAGTGTCCTAATAAAGAGGAAGAAGTCTGTGCTGGAAGAATTTCAGGCCCATGGCTGGCAGCAATGGAGCTATTTGGGGGAAACACAGGAGGTATTTGGGCAAGGAGATAATTTCCTGATTTCCTTCAGTCCTCACCCAAGAGTATGTCTCTTCCCTGCCATGTTAAAGGCTACATTGTTCCTGAGTGGCACAACTGTGAGACAATATCTAGCATATCTCATCTTAAATGACTCTGCAAACCTCTATAAAGTCCCCCAGGGGGTGAAGCTATCTCTGGCCAAAACCAGTTACGGTTTTGAGTTTCGATGTCTCCATCATTGGCATCAGAAAGGAAAATAATTGGGAAGTGAAGCCAAACAAAAACAATTTTAAGAGAAAAGGAAGGAAAAGAAAGAGAAGAGAAAGAAACACTATCTCTTGGCTCATCGATCCTCTGCTAGCAAAATAACAAGCCAAACACCATGCGCTTGATCAAGTCTGCAAACAGCATTGCAATGCCCAGGTCCACTTCCTGTGCAGGAAGGAAGCAGGCAGGCTTGTTCCTATGGCAACTCTTGCTTCAGCCCAAGATTCAGCACCACTCAAAGCTGAGCCTCTCACAGCACAATAAACATCATGACCAGCTCAACTCATATTCCAAACAACACTCAGGGAAACTGAATGAACGGGTTAGAAAAATAATGAAGGGCACAGTGGGTGGAGATTGTAGATTGTAGGTAGTTTGAGGACAATCATGAAGCAGTGAGATGAAGAGCAAACCAGATAAGACTAATCAGAAGAGACAGGCTCTCCTCTGATGACACCCAGGAGCCTGACTAGATACCCAGAATGGAAGTCACATAACAAACCTGTGGACAGGTCATCAGGAAGCCTATCTATAGATGAGGACATCTTGGCCCTCTTCAAAAGGCCTTTCTGGAATATATCGCTTGGCTCTAACAAATCATCTGCTTGAAGTCCGACCATCAAAAGATATCACACGTACCCACTAACTAGCCCAAGGTAATTTCCATAACTTGCAGGGAATTATTATTTTGCAGGCTGATATCTCAATTTTGAAAGGAGAAAGAGAGGGAGAGAGAGAGAGAGAGAAGGGAGAGACAAAGACAAAGACCTGATCTCAGACAGGGTTTGCCAACCTCTGTGTGATCATTGGCAAGTCAATTTATCTGTCATCTAGATCTTGATATTCTTACTAGTAAATCTGAGACTTATGTCAAGTCTAAATTTGCTTGATTCATTGCAAACAGGTATACAATAATTGCTTCACAAAAATGAAACAAATTTGTTTAAAAGACATGTAAGAGCAGAGAATAGCATGAGGTTACTGTATAAAATTGCTGTAGTAAAGAGGAGAAAATTCAGGACCACATCAAAATAATTTGTTTGTTTGTTTTTTAATGTTTATTTATTTTTTGAGAGAGAGATTGACAGAGTGTGAGGAGGGGACAGGCAGAGAGAGAAAGACACAGAATCCGAAGCAGGCTCCAGGCTCTGAGCTGTCAGCACAGAACCTGATGCAGGGCTCGAACCCACGAACTGTGAGATCATGACCTGAGCCGAAGTTGGACGCTCAACCGACTGAGTCACCCAGGCGCCCCAAAATAATTTGGTTTAATCACATAACATATAAAAAGGAAATATGAAGCTAGATGGTCCCAAACCAGTTCAATCTGGAAAGCTGAGTAGAAAAAGATGAAAACATAATAATACAAGAAATAAAGAACTGGAAAAGCAATTCTCAAGGAAACTTCTTTAAAGCATAATGTTTGGTGAGCACCTACTATTTATAAGACACGGTGCTTTAGCACACTCATACTGGTGTTTAAGTTACTCTCCAAAGTGGAGAGAGGGCTGGGGGATGGACAACCACAGTGGTTTGGTTGGTTCATCTTTTCAGAAACTGTAGGTCTCTTGACAAATCTGGTGAAAGTCACAACTTAGAAAAAAGGAATACACCTATGAGATTGTGCTTGCAGCCTAGAGGCTCCTAGGCTTTACTGGAGTCCAAGATTAGAAACATGACCTTGACACTGTGACTTCTTGGAAACATGAAGCAGAGAGTTGAGTGTTAAAATGGAAGCTTGCCTGGCTGGGTCACTGATCCCACCTAGCTTTCAGCTGAGAATCATGTGTATCAAACCCCAAATGTTGGCTTATGTAGAAGCAGAAGGAGATACCGGGTAATGTCTATATCTGAGGGAATGACACAAAGCCTGGCAGAGGAGCAAAAGTGCAAAGGGCACAGCTCTTTGGGGGAAGAGTTCTGTTCAATATACTTGATTTTGGATAATTATCTCTGCTTTGAACTAGGACTTCATCACGAGTGGATTTTGTTTCTGGCTTTGCTACTGATCAGCTGTAACACCCTGAGAAGATGTTTCAAATACTGCGGATCTTACTCTCCTTATCTTGGGGTTTGGGGGGCTGGAGCACACAACCTCTAAGTGTATCTTTCCTAAGGTCTCCATCTGTAGATTTCTCCTGCCCTGCAGTCATGTGTCCACTAAGCCACAGTCATTCAGTTACCTTATTTCACTTGCGTACCCAAGAGACTTATCTATCTCTGTTTTACTATTTCAGATTTGCATGAATTCCCAAAAGGAACTGCATTTTTCATTTCACAGTTCATCTCTGCAGAACTTCAGATCCTGCCAAAGCCTCAGCCACAATAGCTTATATAGTTTGATGATGATTTCCCAAATTATACGTGTGCATATATTTAACCACAGATATCCGTTTTCTCTTTCTATCCCCCCATTTTATGGGTGCTTGCTAAAGTGAGAATAAGCATGTCATGGAAATTCTATAGACTATCTTCAAGTATCATCTAAAGAACAACTGATTTTCGGGGTGCCTGGGTGGCTCAGTTGGTTAAGCGTCTGACTTTGGCTTAGGCCATGATCTCACGGTTTGTGGGTTCGAGCCCCTCATTGGGCTCTGTGCTGCCAGCTCCAAGCCTGGAGCCTGCTTTCGGATTCTGTGTCTCCCTCTCTCTCTCTGCTCCTCCCTCACTTGTGCTCTCAAAGATAAATAAATAAACATTAAAAAAAAAAAGAAAAACCTGTTCTCTTATTGATGGTAATAATTATAATAGTTAACTTACATAATGCTAAATGCTTTCCTGAGGATTATCTCATCATCCTCATGACAGCCTTGAGGACGGGTATTATCATTCTCTTCAGGAAACTAAAGCTCAGGTAAGTAACTTGCCCAAGATGACATGCTGTGTAAGGGGCTGAATTATATCTGAGCCCAGGTTGTCTGGCTTCCAGGAGCAATGATCTGTTGCTTCAGCCGTCTTTATTAAGAAGTAAAGATAAAATTATAGAACCCATTAGTCTTCTTGGGAATCTATCTTGAGGGTGCCCAGGCTGTGGTAAATGCTTCTTTGCAAAACTCTGCAGGCTTTAGCAAGGCAGGGAAGTGTCATATAAAGAAGGTTTCCATGCAACTCTGCCCAAGTCACCTGGCACAGGTCACCGAACCTCCCTGTGCTCCGGATTTTGTCCTCTGCAGAATGAAATCATTGCACTGGAAGGGTCTCTGAAACCTCTTCCTAATACAATGAATGCTCGAATGCTCCTTAATTTACAGAAGCCTCTGAAACCAGAAAAGAGGAAGTGGAGGTGGGGTAGGGGAGAACCCAGTCCATCTGTGTAGAACATTCTGGCTGGTCTTTTCTCACCTTCCTCTGCAGCTCACCCACTGTTCCACAAAGAGCAGAGCTGGGGTTTTTTTGTCGTTGTTGCTGTTTGTATGTTGTTTTGACTTTGGCTTTTTTAAACAGTAAAAGTGGAATGGACAATGAACAATTACGTGTTTAACGAGGTTAGCGTGGGCTCCGTCAGGCCCTGAAGCACATACTGGTTTTGTGTGTGTGTGCTTACTACTCATTATCTTTATCTTCTGTTTCACTGATGCTTCCACAGATGAGTTTTCACAGTGAAACCCTCACACCCTTATGTTTGCTACTCAGCAAAGCAGTGTAAACATGAAGGGTGTGCTGAGTTAGGAACTTAATCCTCTCAGGCTCAATTAAAATGCCACATTAAATTAGGATGCTTCCTCATGGTGCAAGAATGCCATAGCACCAAAGTGGTGGTTTTGCTTGCAAATTCAGTGAAATTTCCAAGACTTCGCAAGTGAAATACCCTTAAGAATTTGCACCCACCTCGGGATAGAGCACCCTTGTCTGGTTCACTAATGCAGTTCTAAATAAGCCGAGGGCCAGAAAAGGTGAAACTCGACTTTAGATAAAACAAATCACCTCGTTATGTCAAAGAAAGGTGATCTTCAGTGCCTACTAGAATACAGACTTTGAGTCTGATGGGTCGGAGATTCAAAACGCGGTTCTGCGGGACACCTGGGTGGCTCAATGGATTGAGCATCCAAATTTGGCTCAGGTCATGGATCTCATGGTCGGTGAGTTCGAGCCCTGCATTGGGCTCTGTGCTGACAGCTCAGAGCCTGGAGCCAGCTTAAGATTCTGTATCTCCCTGCCCCCGCTTGTGTTCTCTCTCTCTCTCTCTTTCTTTTTCTCAAAAATAAATAAACATTGGGGCGCCTGGGTGGCGCAGTCGGTTAAGCGTCCGACTTCAGCCAGGTCACGATCTCGCGGTCCGTGAGTTCGAGCCCCGCGTCAGGCTCTGGGCTGATGGCTCGGAGCCTGGAGCCTGTTTCCGATTCTGTGTCTCCCTCTCTCTCTGCCCCTCCCCCGTTCATGCTCTGTCTCTCTCTGTCCCAAAAATAAATAAAAAACGTTGAAAAAAAAATTAAAAAAAAAATAAATAAACATTAAAAAAGTAAAATAAAAACAAAATGTGGGTCTGCACTGAATTATTGCATGACACAAGTAAATTATCAACCTAGCTGAGCCAAAGATTTTCCACTAGTAGTGCGGGAGTAATAATCTTTCTTTATGGGGTTGAAGAATTGGAACAAAGACATGAAAAGTTCCCGGCTGTCCTGGCCAATGGTAGATGCTGAATAAAGGACCCATGCTCGTCCTCTGCTCCCTTCCCAGCGATGCCATCTGTTTTGCTGAACACTTTCAGCAAAGTGAGGTCACTGACTGCCTAGGCACCAAGTGCTTTCCCTTGGATCTGCGGTGTTGACAACGTCCACTCCTTCCTTCCTAAAAATAGATTTTGTTTCTTTGAGGCGTACGGAAGAGACAAGAAGTTCTGGGAATCGCAAGGATTGTTTATTAACTGGATCAACCTGAAAATGGGACTGTCACTATTCTATTTCTTTAAAAAAGCTTCCTCATGGGCAATTTAATTTTAGATTCTATTTATTGCTCCCTTTCATAATTGAAGCCAGAGTTCACTCTGTGAATGATGAGAACTGATAAAAGACACAGGGGTGGCCAATGGAGAAAACTTCCTTTGGCTGTGGAGCAAAACACTGTGGAGATTTAACTTCTGTTTCCAAGTTGCCAGATCACTCACGTATCTAGACACGCAGGCCATGAATATTATTAGATAGAAGTGGTGGGGATGAGAGAGGGAAGTACCAGAAGTAGGGGGATTTCCATCAGAGAAGTACCTATGCGAGTCTGAGCATTCTCTGTCACCGTGTCCTGTCCCTTCCCTGCTGACCAGGACACGTCCCACTTTCCCCAGCTCTGGAGAGTTGGGCCATCCCTGAAGGATGGTCCACATGTCAGAGCTGGTCAAGGGTTTGGCTCTGCTTTCCTGGCTGTCTGGTGATTTGGCTTATCTGGGGGAATCCAAGGTCATCCCTCAGGACACCACAAGCTGTCTGGGTTCTGGAGTCCTCTGTGGTTTCTCAGTATTCCATAGCACCATGGCGGGATTGGTGCTTCCCAGGCCCCTCGGGGCTGCTTTCCACCATCTTAGCTCTAGGAAGAGCATCCAAGAGAGCAAAGCTGGATGAGGGGAATCGACTAAGTGCCTGAGAGTCCCTATTAGGTTCAGTAAACATTAAAATCAATCCAGAGGAGGGGACATATTACTAGATGCAGAATTCTTTAACATTTTCCTTGGTGGGAGAACCAACGCATAATTTCTTCCCTGTGTATTCACAACACATCCTTCTAACCCAGATTCATACGTGGAAGGAGAGAGGACTCAGTGGACCCATTCAACTTTTCTGGGTGTCTACCCTGTGAAGTTACTATGCTCAGTATTTTTGCAGATATTTATTTTATTTTTAAATTATTTTTAAAGGCTTATTTATTTTGGAGACAGAGGGAGAGAGAGCGTGCACACACAGGGGAGGGGCAAAGAGGCCGGGGGCAGAGGATCTGAAGCGGGCTCTATGCTGAATCAGAGAGCCCGACATGGGTTTTGAACTCATGAATTGTGAGATCATGACCTGGGCCGAAGTAAGCTGCTTAACCAAGTGAGCCACACAGGCACCTCTGCAAATATTTATTTTAACATTTATTTATTTGAGACAGAGAGAGAGCATGAACAGGGGAGGGTCAGAGAAAGAGGGAGACACAGAATCTGAAACAGGCTCCAGGCTCCGAGCTGTCAGCACAGAGCTCTACGCGGGCCTCGAACCCACGGACCGCAGATCATGACCTGAGCCGAAGTCGGACGCCCAACCGACTGAGCCACCCAGGCGCCCCTGCAAATATTTATTTTAAATAATCCTCAACAAAAACTTCATTAGGCCGTTATTAAGCAAAATACTACACTGCCATAACTCAATACAGTCACAGAAGTTTTAAATTAAGCATGAAAATAAGTAAAGACACTCTCTATAATCCCTTGTGCCGACAAGATCAGGCCCTTTAAGAAAGCTTTACTGACGTTTTACCAGCTCTGGCTATGGTGACCAGAGTACAGGGGACTCAGTAAGTGCTTGCTGAGGGGATAAACATTGAAGTTTCGGGAGCAACATGAGACCCATCTCCGGGTATGCCAGTATGGACTTTAATCCAAGGTCCCTGACAACATAACACTGACCTACAAACAAGGGATTAGAGAAAATTTCTCCCATGAGACATTTCTTAAAATGTCCTTCTAAGGCATTGTAGCTGTTGGTTCTTTTTTTTTTTTCACACCAGTATGTGACTTTAGTCAAATAATTTAACACTTCTGAGCCTTACTGTCTCCTCTGAGTCCTCTCAGGATTCAGAGTTGAGTTTCTACCAAGAAAGCGCTTGACAGATGCTGGTTCTTTCTCTATCTGCTTATCTGCTTAGGTTTTCCTCCCTGGGGCTTCTCTCCCTGCTAGCTGCAGTTTGTAACATTTTGTGCTCCCAGGCCAATCTTTCTGTCAGGGTGACTTTGCTGAAAACAGAACCTCGATGCTGCTCACAGCACACTTCCCTAGGGACAGATTCATGCTCTCCCAAACAAGGAAGGACGAAATTCCAGTCCCTGGAGCACTCCAGTCAGCTTTTGTACATCTGTGACATAGCTCTTCCACAAGTGCTGGGACTGTGTAGCATACATGAAGAATGAATTCTTCTCTCAGAATTCTACACATCTTACAAGAGAGCAAGATGATCTTACTACTTATGCTTGTGTCGTATTTGGATTTGGGAGGGATATTTTCTTGTCCACTTAACAAAACAAAGCAATGGCAAAGATCAAGGATGTCTACCCGTGTCTGAACCTCCTGGGCCAACACCGGCCTCTTGATTTCCCTTGCTTGATCGTTCCTGCAGTGAGGATCCAACACGCTCACCTCGATTTCAGTGGCTCTTGGTCTCCACGTGAAGGGGTGACTATGGGACCTCTCTATGAAAGCAGTCTGCCTTCCCTAGGATTTATCAGACCCAGGATAAATTACCCTAGGTCTAGAGTTTAATTACAGACAAGATCTATAAGACATGCTGACTGGAGCGTCCTCTAAAGGGAAGAAAGAATTTCAGGTCATGCCTAAAACACTTCTTTCTAATGGTCTCCAAATTTAGTGGCTTCCCAGATCAGGTATCCTAACAGATCTATTTGGATTTTTGTAGAACCTCTCTCTATTTTTTAATGTTTATTTATTTATTTTGAGAGTGAGAGAAAGAGAGGGAGAGAGGGAGAGTGAGAGAGAGAGAGAAAGAGAGAGAGAGAGAGAGAATGTGCACACATGCATGAGAGGGGGAGGGGCAGAGGGAGAAGAAGAGAGAGAATCCCAAGCAGGCTCCACACTGACAGGAGCCTGACACGGGGCTCAACCCCACACACCGTGAGATCATGACCTGATCTCAAATCAAGAGTCAGACGCTTAACTGACTGAGGCATCCAGGTGCCCCAGAACCTATCTCTTAATAAATTATTTGGTGCCTTCCATGTCTGCCTTCAGTTCTCTTGAATGTAAAGAGCTATTTTTTGGCAACAATACCCACTATCTTTCCTCCCGTCAGACTGCAGGCATTTAATAAACGGTTTCTGTTCATGGTGGAAATCTGTCTCTGCATGACTGAGAAGTAAATAACAATATGTTCTACCATACTTTCCCTTCGATTATTAAATCCCACTGTACTCCAAGGGAGGCTTTCATTATGCGTTTCCCTCCTATCCCCAGAAAAGTTCTTTAGTGGCAACGAGTTTAATGTTTGACAGCTTTGAGTCTTTATCTTTTTTGCTTTGCAATCAGTCTCTTTCAATCTACTTAAAAACAGGAAACCACACATCTCCACCCCAGCAGCAACCCATCATCTACCAGCATGTTCCACACCAGTTTGTGTCCACAGTCTTTGTGCTTCTGAACTCAGCTAGATGCCCAGTCCTACCTTGTAGGAAACCCCTCCGGGCACTCCGCAGCAGTTACACTCATAGTCCTTTCACCAGACACACAGGATTTCATCCCCAGGGCTGCAGGGCACACCCTCCCCTCCCTCACGGGGCTCTCTCCCCTGAGTCATTGCTAACATTCCCTGCTCTGACTTCCCCATTCTCTGCAGAACTGTTCCAACAGCCTCCTTAGTACTTTCTTATCATGAAGTTTGTTTTAAAGAGGAATTGCCCTTCTAAAAAAAATAATAAACTGGAGAGGGTCGTAGCCTAGTTGAGAGATTTACCACATTTCCCTGCGCCCACCTAGAGCCTCCCGCATCCGAGGTATTTCAACTTACATTCAGTGGCTCACAGCTCTCTGGGGTGCCTCTGTCTCTTACTCTGACTTCTGAGTACTGGCAGTTAGAACAGGAAGGAAGTTAGTGAGGGGAAAAAAAAAATGTTTTAAACCTACTAGAAGAGGAAACCCTGGGCTGTCTCAAAGTCTGTTCCTTTGGACTGCATATCTCTCGATCAGTCAACTGAACAGTGTTCTTGTCAATTAATGGGACATGTGGGAGCATGACTGCCCGTGTGAGTGTGAACTCGGGTATGCATGAGTGTCCATGCAAGGGCATCGAGGCCATAGCCTTGAGCACTACGAATAATTGTGTGGGTGTATCTAAAAATCGAGTCATTTCAGTGCATAAGCTTCTTGAGGCAAGTATCCTTGAAACCAGTGGCAATAAATTCGCACCAGCGTCACTTCATAGCACTGACGTCTCATCCTATATGGTCTCTGCCAGCTTTCTCATCAGCCAGATATCTTGAAAGTTTGCTGGCTGTGAATACAGAGTGCTAAGGAATTACGAATGTTAACTGCATATACTTGGCCCTAAACTTAAAAAATTGTCCTCATTTTTTAAGGGGTTTTGGGGGTTTTGTTGGTATAATTTCAAAATGCAGCTCTGTACTGCAGCACAATCAAATGTTCCTTGTCGTTTTGGCCAAATGTTTTAAGTAAAAAACGTAAAGCACTGCTTTTGATTAAACCTAGGAATGAAGATCACAAAATAGCATATAACTTCATTAGTTTGTTGTCTTCTACCTCAGAATTTGTGATAATTTAAGTACTGAAATTGACTTTGTACCATATCTAGGGAATTGGTTTGTGAAGTAATTTAAATGGGAACGAGGCCATATTGAAACCATTTAAAGGAACACTTTTTAGGCATTCAAACCACATTTATTCCATACACTTCCATAGCTGCTGCCAATAAACAATGCTTATTTATACAAACATTTCAATATTCACTATTTATATCACTTCAATACGTTTAGAGCTGACTAATCAAGCAAATATATTTGAAGAAATGGACATCTATTTTGCTGTCATTTAAGCGTACTGTATTTTGCTCCCTTTAATTTATAAACGGATGCCGCCAAACATACATTACCTTTAGTCACTGGAACTGAAACAATCGAGATGGTGGTCATTTGGTGGGAGAAAAAGAGGTTAATCTAGAAAAATAGAAAAAGGACAGCAGTGTATGATTAAAATTGGCAAAAGTGCTGAAAACCAAATACAGACTTAGTGTGTAAATTTCAAAATGATGTAGAGAGAAGATAGCCCTTGAAACAAAGCATCTGACTGCATCATAAATCAAAGCAAATATTAGTCTGCAGGGAAGAGATTTTGTAGCTTAGTATTCTCAAGAGGGGACACATTTCTTCTTTCAATAGCATTTGTCGAGCACCTTTTTTCTGCCAGTTGTTGTTCTAGGCACCACTGAAACATCAGTAGACAACAGACAAAAATCTCTGCTCTCTTGTGGAAATTATGTTCTAGGGGAGACAGACAATTAAAAAATAACAAGGTAGAATAAATTATTTAGAACAAGAAAGATTTAAAAATTGGGAATGGTAGATTCATAGTCTCCATGCCATACCCATTTCTCATGCTATTTGGGAAGACGTCACGAGTCAAACAGGGCTTTTTTTTTTTTTTTCCTGCCAAGTCCAATGTGACTCCACAATTTTTCTTAATGCACTGCTCTAGGTATGGACATTAGAAGGTATAGACACCACTAGAAATTGTCTGTAAAATCAGTTTGTACGTGTGCAGTGTGTATGTATTTATTGGGGGAGGAGAGAGCATTCATAATTTTCATCAAATTCTCAAAAGAGTCCATGACCTCAAAAGGATTAAGAATTGCCAACTTAAAGCCTCTCTTTCTTTTTAATTTTAGAGAGAGAGAGAAAGAGAGAGAGAGAGAGAGAATGAGCAGGGGAGACAGGCAGAGGGAGAGAGAGAGAGAATCTTAAGCAGGCTTCGTGCTCAGCGTGGAGCCTGAGAAAGGAGCTAGATTCCACGACCCCAGGGTCATGACCTGAGCCAAAATCAAGAGTTGGATGTTCAACGGACTGAGTCACCCAGGCACCCCTAAAGCCTCTTCTTGATGATATAGCAGTGGACTTTCAGTAACTTGGGGGACAACTGTGATGTTCTCCTAAAATATCCTTTGGTATCGCAGTCAGGGCAGGGATCTATCCAAAATTCCCATTTCTCATTTTTCTTCTGTCATAGTTCATTGTTCACCTGTATTTATCGGATGGGAAAACCGATGAAGAGACTTTTCAAAGAAGCCTACGATGGGAGACACTGCTTCTAGCCCATGCTGATGAAGGTGTGTTATGCATCGAAACTTCCTTCCCCATATCTAAGCTTCCTCAGATGTAAGACGAGGCCCGTTGTGGCTGTAAGGATGCTCTCAGTCTAAGGACCTTAGCTCTGTGCTGCCAAACGAAATCAGCAGAACTTGGAAAACCGCCTAAGAATTTCTAGAAAAATGATGGAAACTTTGAGGTATTTTCCAGCTTTCCTTTGTTGTTATAAGCACCGCCTGAAAGGTAAATTCTAGGCAGATCTTCCAAGGGGCGGTGCCTTTGCCATGAGCCTAAAAAAGCAACAAAGGACTACAGACTTAAAACTTCCCCTTTTTGCACAGACGTATTTCTCTGAGGCTACAAGTAGAGACAATAGACTCTCAGAGAAGACTTTCTGCCCTGAGAGCTATCCATTTTCAAATGTGCCCACGAGGCACCAACAGCAGGCTGGGGGTAGAGCTGCAGTTCAGACAGAGGTCCTGGCTCTGTGTCTTCCCATCTGTGGATCCTTGGGCCACGGTTTTCATTTCTCTGAGCCTCAGTTTTCTCATCTGTGAAAGAGGAATGATGTCAACCTTCAGCATTGCTAGAAGGGTTGGAAATAACGCGTGAGAAAGCATCCAGCAAGGTTTCCACCTCAGAAAAGTGCTCAATACTCAACAAATGGTGGAGGCTAGGAAAATCATCACCATCATCATTTCCACATTAATTTTTTATTTTTATTTTTAGAGAGAATCCGAAGCAGACTCCACGCCCGGCGCGGAGGCCGATGCGGGGCTCAATCCTATGACCCTGGGATCATGACCTGAGCTGAAATCAAGAGTCAGGCGCTTAATGACTGAGCCACCCAGGCGCCGCCCCCCCCCCCCCCCACTTTACATTTTGATCCTTATTTTTGCATAACACATATCAGAATAAGTAGGAGAGGGGCATTTTCATCTAAGTACTCACAATCAGCATCCATAAATCTCAAATATAAATATCTTATATAGTAACTCCTTCTTCTTTGAAGCTTTCCAGCACCGATCCAGGACAAGTGTGTTGTATTTTTTTTTTCCCCTAGAGTGTGCACTGTTTATACAATTATAATTTAGACCTTTAGTGAGCACTGCTTTGTGTTAAGTGATTATTTTCTGAGCGTTAGACTTATCTCTCCACCCAAATATAAAATGTGTGAGGAAAGGCCGGTGTCGTTCGTATCATGTAATGCTTGGAGTGGCTCACATAATGCTTGTCAGACTCATGCAGACTAAAATTCTTTAGTAGATATGTATATGTCTAAATTAGACAGGAATGCCTACATTATGCACCCCACTCCATCTCTTTCCTCTGGTGAGAGCGTTGCCTTGGCGAAGAAAGAATACAAATATGAGCAAGGTCGTGTGTCCACAGAGAATCGCTGAAACCAACTTCTCTGTTTCTCCCTTTCTTCTATATATACGACACAGCGAACTACATTCTGCAGGGGTTCAGAGCCTTGACGTAAAGGCTTATTTCCGAATTCGACAAGCCCTTAAGAATTCCCGACTATATCCCAGGACCTGTGCACAGGAGCAGAGATAAACACAGTCCTGAGGCACAATCCTAGACCTCATGTTACTAACAATGTAATGAGGAAGACAGAAATAAACAAATGAAATTTTTTATGTATGCTTAGGAAAAGAAATGCACATGGGGTAGTATGAGAGAAGTCAGTAAGGACATCAAAGAAGGCTTCTTGGAGGAAGTGACTGCAACGCTAAATCTCAAAGGGTAGTATACATTGGTACATTGGGGAGGGTTGGAAGTGGAGGGCAAGGTAATTGAGGAAAGGGAGACCATGAGCAGTGGCGTGGCAGCCTAAAATGGTGTGGTATGTCCAGGGAATTATAAAGAAGAAGCTCAAGGTTGCTGGACTTCCAAAGTGAACATTATATAAGGATAAGAAATGTGTCTAGAGGAGGGCAGGCACAGGGCTCACATCACAGTAGATCTCTTATGCTATGCAAATAAGGAACGTAGTCTTGATCCTGTCAGTGATAATAGAGCTGTTGAGACTAAAAGAGGCGCATGAACAGTTTTGTATTTTATTCTATAGTTTATTCTGGTAGCTGTGTTGATGGATTGGATGGGAACAAAACCAGTTTAGAGACTGTTTAGGTCTGAACTAGAGCATTCACAGGAGGGATGGACAGAGGCTGTCGGATACAAGAAATACTTAGGTGAAATTGACCTTGTAATTGGAGGGTCAAGGATGAAGGTGAGGAGGAGTGAGGACTTACGGGTTTCTTGCAACAATGTCCTTGGGGGTACCATCAACTGAGATAGAAAATACAAAAGAAAAGAATAAATGTTTTGGGGGAGATTATGGCCTGAATTTGGACATATTGAGTGTTGAGTTTGAAAAACCTGTGCTATTTCTAGGAGGCGATTTTTTGACAGACAGATATATATATCTATGCCTGGATTTCAACTCTAAACTAATGATTTATACTTCATCAGGCTAGGGATAGTAGTTTAAACCAAGTTACCCAAAGTGTGGTCTGTGGATCAGCAAATTGGCATCACCCAGGAATTTGTTAGAAATGCGAATTCTTAGGTCAACTCCAGGCCTATGATATCAGAATGTCTAGGGTTGGAGTCAGGAATCTATTTTAAAAAACTCTGCAGGTAAATTGTGAAGTTTGAGAAACAGTGGTTTAAACCATAGACCCTGGATAGACCCTCAGGATGAGATCATCCTGAAAGAGTATAAAAAGAGAAGTTGGCCACGCATAGGAAAATCCTGTTTTATGAAAGCTCTACTTTCAATATATAAGCTGCTGACTACTTCTCATCTCTTCCTCTGCTAGAAGCCTAGTCCTCCTCTCACCATGCCTGCAGTGCAAGGAAGCAACAGCTTCCTTGTAGGCGTTATTGTCTTCAAAGTAGTCAGAGTACGAAGCATACTTATGACCAGATCATTCCTTCTTTCTGAAACTTCTAGGCACATTTTACCCATTTACACTAACATTGAAGCATTTACCATGGCCAGCAGGTTTTCTCATTGTGGTAACCACCCTCCAGGATGGCCCCGTTGATCCTGATATCAGCCCTGATCACACTGTATCAGGGTTGGTCTGTGTGACCAATACAGCATGGCGGAAGTGATGCTATATCAGTTCTGAGGCTATGTTATAAAAGACACTGTGCCTCTCTATCTCTTAGATCGCCTGTTCTGTGGGAAGCTAGGTGACATGTCGTAAGGACACTGAAGCGACATAGGAAAGACATGGTGAGAAGCTGAGGATTTCTGCTAACAACCATGTGTGTGAGCTCTGTTGGAAGTGAACCCTCCAGCTCCAGATGACCGCAGCCCCGGCTGAAAGCTTGCCTGCCACCTCATGAAAGACTGAGCAGGAGCCAGCCAGCTCCACTCCTCCCGGATAGACCCTCAGAAACCGTGGGATATTAACAAATGTTTATTGCTATGAGTTGCCAAATTTTGAGGCAATTTTTATGTTATTAGATAACTAATGCACTCATGATCGGGCCCCTTGCACCACTCCAGACTGCTCTCCCTACTGTTTTATTCTCTCCATTCCAGTCCCTGCTCTCTTGCTAATCCTTACATCAGAAGGAGATTCCTATTTCAGCAATTACTCTCCCTGTAGGAATCCTCTTCTCCCAGATGTCCATACCTGATTCATTTCCTCATTGTGGTTTTTTTTTTAATGTTTATTTATTTTTGCATGACAGAGGGAGAAAGAGAGAGAGAGAGAGAGAGAGAGAGAGACAGAGCACAAGCAAGGGAGGGGCAGAGAGAGAGGGAGACACAGAATCTGAAGTGGGTTCCAGGCTCTGAGCTGTCAGCATAGAGCCCGATGTGGGGCTCAAACTCACAGACCGTGAGATTATGACCTGAGCTGAAGTCAGACACTGGACACTTAACCTACTGAGCCACCCAGGTACTCCTCATTGTGGTTTTAATTTGCATTTCCCTTAGGGGTGATTATGGTGAACATCTTTTTATGTGCTTATTGCCATTTGTATATTCTCTTCAGTGAAATGTTTATTTGTATTCTTTGTCCATTTTCTAATGGGAATGTTTGCCTTTTTGTTTTTTTTCGTTGTTGTTGTTTTTTAACGTTTATTTATTTTTGAGACAGAGAGAGACAGAGCATGAACAGGGGAGGGTCAGAGAGAGGGAGACACAGAATCTGAAACAGGCTCCAGGCTCTGAGCTGTCAGCACAGAGCCCGACGTGGGGCTCAAACTCATGAACCGCGAGATCACGACTTGAGCCGAAGTCGGCCGCTTAACTGACTCAGCCACCCAGGCGCCCCAATGTTTGCCTTTTGAATATTGAACTTTGAGAGTTCTTTGTGTATTCTAGATGCAAATCCTTTGTTGGGTATGTAATTTGCAAATATTTTCTTCCAGCATGTAATTTGTCTTTTTATCCTCCTATCAGAGTTTTTCACGGAGCAAAAGTTTTAAATTTTGATGATGTCACATCTATCAGTTTTTCCCGCCAAGTACTTTTGCTGGCAACTCTAAGACCTCTTTGCTTAGTCCAAGGCACTGAAGATTTTCTTCTATTTTTTTCCTAAATGTTCATAGATTTACATTGTACATTTAAGTCTGTGATACATTTTGAGATGGTTTTTAGACAAGGTGTGTGGGTTGGGTGTGGAATTTTAGGTGCATAGGGTGTGAGGTTTAGATTAAGATTCACTTTTTTTTTTGTTTCTTTATGGATGTCCATGGACAAAATATCCATGCTTAGCACCATTTGCTCAAGCTTTAGCCACTCATTCTCCAGAACCATTTGTTGGACAGGCTATCCCTTCTCCATTTAATTGCTTTTGCACCTTTGTCAAGAAGTACCTGGGCATATTTGTGTGGGTCTACACCTGGGTTCTTTACTTGGTTTCACTGATGCGTGTGTCTATCACTCTGTCAATAGCATACTGTCTTGACTACTGTAGCTATACAGTAAGCCTTAACATCAGGAAGACTGATTCCTTCCCACCGTACTTCCTTCTTTTTCAAACTTGTTTTGGCCATACATTTTGGAATAAACTTATCTATGTCTCCAGAAAACCTTGCTAAAAGTTTGATGAGAATTGCAATAAACATAGATCAGTTTAGTGAGGATTGACATCTTTACTACGTTGAGTCTTCTAATCCATAAGCATGGTGTGTTTTTTCAACTATTTAGGTCTGCTTTGGTTTCTTTTTAATTCTATTTCGTAGTTTCTAATTATACAAATCTTGTGCATCCTTTGTTAGATTTACACCTAAGTATTTCATTGTCTTTAGAGCAGTGACAAATGACACTACTGTTTAAGTTTCAGTTTCCATTTGTTCATTGTTAAATATAAATGCAACTGATTTTTTCTGCATTAATCTAGTATGTTTCAACCTTGCTGAACTCACTTATTAATTATAGGATAGTTTTAAATACAGATTCCTTAGGATTTTCCATGTAGATAGTCATGTCATCTGTAAATAGAAAGTTCTGTTTCTTTATTTCCAAGCTGTATGCTTTCTATTTTTCTGATGCCTAATTGCATTGGCCAGAACTTTCTGTATCATGTTGAATAAGAATCATGAGAGCAGACATTCTTGACTTGTTCCTGATCTTAGAGAAAAAGCATTCAGTCTTTCACAATTAAGTATGAGGTTAACTGTAGGGGTTTTTGGTAGATGCTCTTTATGAGTTCCTATTTCTAGTTTGCAGAGAGTTGTCATAAATGGGCACAGGGTTTTGCCAAATGCATTTTCTGTGTCAATTGATATGATCATATGATTTTCCTTCTTTAGCCTGTTGATACAGTGCATTATGTTAGTTGGGTTTTAAATAGTCTTGCATACGTGGAATAAATCCACTTGATCATGGGGTGCTATTTTTATGTACTTCTGTATCTGATTTGATAATATTTTGTTAAGGACTTTTACATCTAAATTCATGAGAGAGATTGATCAGTATTTTTCCTTTTTGCTATCTTTGGTTTTTGTGTTAAAAAAGTTTATGAAGGTCAAACTGGCTTCATGAAATGAGTTGATAACGGTTCCCTCTTCTCCATTTTCTGAAAGAGAGTATTGTATTTTTATTTAATAAGTTATTTTTTTAAGGTTTGCACCGTTGGTCTGGAAAATGCATAATATGATGAGATATTAAGATATTAAGAGAAGGTAACTTCTTTCTTCACATTTAGGGTGTTCCTCTCTCGAGTCCACCATGTATTGATTAGAGATGGAATCTCAGACTAGAAAAATCCAAATGTGGAAGGAATGTGTCTCTGATGTCTGTCTTCCTACTCAAATGTATTTTAAGAAACACTAAAGAAGGATTAGAGATTAGCACTTGTGTAAGGAGCTTATCGGACAGCTAAAATTTTAATCACTTTCTAATTACTTAGTACCTGTCCTTTGAGTCTTTTCCTGTATATGATTAATAATACTTTCCCATCTGTCAGAAAGTATCAAGAACCAAGGATTATAGAGCTATGAAACATAATTTTTTAAAAGTATTTTATGATATTTAAGTTTTAAATTTGCATATAGCAAAACTCATTTTCTGTGGTGTGGACTTCTATGGGTTTTGACAAATGCATAGACTTATAGATCCACCACTATAATCAAGATGCCAAATAACTTCATCACCCTTTAAAATCCCTTGCATCGTCCCTTTACATGCAGTCAGCTTCTCTCAACCCTTGGCAGCCACGGATTTGTTCTTCAACATTATTGCTTTGTCTTTTCTGAATGTCATTAATTAAATCAGACAGTATAGAGCCTTTCAGTTCTGAGTTCTTTCACTTAGTGAAATGTGCTTAATATTTATCTATGTTATTACATCTATCAATAATAATTCCTTTTCTTTTCCCAGCATGGTTCTTGTTGGTTTTATTTCTTATGCCTTTGAAATCTTAGTGTCCAGCACAACCAAAGTTCGTCTAGAGAAATTTCTTGGTCATCAGTCAGCTTGTTTAGTGCCATGTGACTCCATTACCTGAATGATAAGATCTTGAGATAGGCAACCAATCAAAAGTCAGTCATCACTAACCTAGCCAATGACCAATGAAGTGATCTGGTAGAATTGTTCTGTCTGACAGAGGCAGTGTGTATTTACTGCTGATAGGCCAGGCTACTCAAATCCTCTAAGACTCAGTGGCAACAGGAGGAATAGTTAGAAAGAACAGCCCCTTGGAACAGGGAACAATGGATACATTTCCTAAAGGTACAAAATGACCAGATCTTTAGAACTTCACAGAGTCTGGAACACTATTTCATTCTCCACAAGACCTTGCTGAATGTGGTGGAGGGTCCTATCTTCCACACTTCCCTTGTATCCCATACTATCTCTTTTTGTTGTTCTTTTTTTCTAGATGTTGAAAATTGTCTTTCTTTCTTTCTTTCTTTCTTTCTTTCTTTCTTTCTTTCTTTCTTCTTTCTCTTTCTTCTTTCATATCATGTCCATTCTGTTTTGAGAACTTCCTTTATCATTTATTTTAGTAAACGTCTTCTGGGGATAGATTGCCTTAGCCTTTCTTTATTATGATGTCTTTATTTCCTTTCATTCCTGAAGGATAAATTTCTGGACAGAGGTGACAGGTTTTTTTGTTTTTGTTTTTTGTGTTTTTTTTGGGTCAGATCTAGGAAAGTGTTGTGCTTCTTTCTTTTTGACCCATGGTTTCTGATGAGAAATCCTCTGTCATTCTATTTTTTTTTTTCACGTCTAGGTAAGGTGGCATATATATACATATATATATATATTTATATATATATACACACACACACGTATACATATATACATATGTATATACATATACATATATATACATATGTACATATATACATATATATACATATGTACATATATACATATATATACATATATATATTTAAGTTGCTTTCAAAAGCAAATATATATAAATATATATATTTTTAATTGCTTTCAAAATTTGTTGTGTCTTTTGTTTCTTGAAGTTTGATTATGATGTGCTTTGGCATACATTTCTTTGGGGTTATCTCATTGGGGTTTGCTAGCTTCTTGATTCCATAGACTTATGTCTTTCACCAGATTTAGGAAATTTTTAGTCATTATTTCTTCAAGTACTTTTTTAGTCTTATCCTTTTCTCCTCTCCCAGAACTCTGATGACAAGAATATTAGATCTTTTAGTTTCCCAGGTCCCAGGTTGTCCTCCTCCTCCACCTCCACCTCCCCCTTCCTCCTCTCTTTCTTCTTCTTCTTCTTCTTCTTCTTCTTCTTCTTCTTCTTCTTCTTTTCTGTTGTCAAGCCCATCCATTGAGTTTTGTATGCTGGTTGTTTTATTTTTCAGTTGTAAATTTTCATTTTGTTCTTCTTTAGATACCTTGCTATTGCTGAATAGTGATGAAAATTAAGATTCCTCATTTGGCCTCCTCTGATACCATTCTGGTAGAAAGGAAGAGGGTGCCTCGTTATCACTGGTGGGAGATGAAAGTTTAATATCCCCATATGGCCTTCTCTGATACTACCCAGGTAGGGATGGGGTAGGATTACCTAATTATAGCTGGGCCAGGATGGAAGTCTCTTTACTCTGCTTGTGCTGAGGGGGTTGATGTTGGCCTTTTTTTCTTCCCATGATATTGGATTTGTTGATGTTGGATTTGTTTCCACGGCATTGAGATTTTGTTCTACTTATTTTCTGCCTTACTAGATTCTCTTTCCTGGTTATTTGTCTAGAGAGAGTAGGCTTTTTGAGAGGAGATATATATATATATATATATAATTTTTTTTTGTCTGCTCCTGTTTGTGTTTCCCTAGATGCTTCCCTTGCATCTAGGTCAGGATATACAAGGCAAAAAGAGAACTCAAAGAATTTGCTGCCATATTGTTCCTTGAGTCCCAAGTTGCCTATTTGATCTATCTTCTTTTGAACGTTTAAAATATTCTTATGTTTGTTCCATATGTAATATCCAGGAGTTTTAGCTGTACTTAGCAGGAGAAATGGAAAGAAGTATATCTACCCCATTCTTGTCCAGAACTGGATACAATAGAAGCTTTTAAATCTTTAAAGCAATTTAAGATTTTTCTAATCATAAACCATCGAGAGTTATATTAGAATCATTTTAAGAGAGTTTTTTCCAACTATAGACTTTGCTTTGCCCCACACATCCCACTCTTCACTCTCCATTCTCCTGGGCCTCCCCGGGAGGGAGAAGAGTCGTGGCACAACAGCCCTCATCCTCCTTCTAACATTGGGAAATCACTGGTTACAAATCCTGCTACTGATCAGTATGGTTTATCTCTCTCAGGTGTTGTTGGGATGGCAGAAACTGAGAACCTTGGCACATTATGGAATATGACATATGAGGAAACTGAGACCTGAAGAGGTGGTGATCTTGTCACATAGCAGAGATGTGGTAAAACTGGGTCTACACATGGGTCTATAATAGTACTTTTCAGACATTAATATGCAAACAAATCATCTTGATACCTTGTAGCAATGCAGCTTCTGGTTCAGTCAGTCTGGAGCGGGGCCTGAGGTCCTGCATTTCTAACAAATGCCCAGGTGGTGTGCATGCCATTACACTTGGAGTAGCAACACTCGAGAACATTCCGCTTATTGTTCTATTCACCGCCTGTATGAATTGCAGTCCTTCAACAAAGAAACAGAGAATGGGTGAGGGTTTGACAGATAAGAATCTCAATTTCCATGTGCCCAGTGTGTAAGAGTAGAGGAAGATCTCAATGGTAATGGAGACACAGAGGTGGGAGTGGAAAGACTCATCCAGACACCAAACACTCTGCCAGCTCTGTGAGGTGTCTGCTGCTTCAGAACTCCTCTAAGTTTGGTAAAGACCAGAGGAAAGCTCATCAAAATACCCTGTGAGCTGTTTAGCTGCCCCTTTAATCTGCTCGGGGCCCCTGGTTGAGAAGCTTTCCCTGCCCGAGAAGGATGAATTGACCTTCTTTCTCTATCATCTTACGGAGTGCAATTCTCTAACAAGTAATGATTTAGGGAAGGCACGTCACAATCTGCTGGCAAGGTTTTAGAGAGACCAGCAACAGATACATCTTGGTCTATGTCTGCTTCGCTCTACTACAGTAGACAGATGGCTGAAATATGTAAGGTGTGCTCAGATTTTTTTCTCCTGGATTCACTACTAACTTCGTCGGCAGTTTTGAATCAATCACTTTATTTCTCTATGATAAGTACGTCAAAAGAGCCTGATGATATTAACATTAGGCTAAGATCTATACAAACTGATGTCCAAATTAACACTAGTGGTTCAATGTAATTGAAAGACTGAAGCCAAGTGTACCAATGAGTTGCAGCCTAGGTCTTGCTCCTGAAGCCTTTGGGTACGAAGATCCAGCAATCATTTCAAATAAATGCCATCAGTTAGCAGTTATTCTGTGTCTTTTTTGATTTGTGGTTCTGTCTTACTGAGGAAATATATACAGTACCTGTTAGGGAGAGATGCTGAATACTTTTCAGTGTCATGGCTCACACAATCAGCATCCCAGTGTCCCCATGGGGTGTAGGGGGACACGATGGTTGACACTCTTCTTTCCAGTTATCTAGAGTCCCAGGAGAATTATGACACGATGTGCATATGGTGGGGATTGATTTATGATTGGGGATGTGTGTGTCAGGGAAAGGGCAGGAATGGGAGGATAACAAGGACTAACGGTGGGAATGGAGGAGGCACAAACTGGAAATATACTCCTGGATATCAACACTTTGTGTGTGTGTTTGTGGATTCAATACCTATTTACTGACAGGAGAGAGCCCAAGTAAGTTTTGTGAGAGTATTCAATTGTCAGAAAACTCCTAAGCCTGTCCCAGTCTCACCCCTTGTTCTTCCAACTTCTTTGCACCTGGGTTGGTTCTCTAAGCTCCTAACAGTGGGATTAAGAAGCATGTGGGTATTATAGGGAGATAAATCGGGGTGCAAAGATCCTTTATTCATCTCCTGTGAAGAAGGCAACTGGACAGTTTATGAGAGCACATTCAACTCTGTGAGTATTTCTCAACTTGTGGTGTTTAGGCAGATTATAACTGAAGGGCTTTTGGTGGGGGGGGGGGGCGGTGTAGGGGTTGATCTGGCTCTAAAATAAAGAAATGGAAGAAGAGGACACACTGAACCTGTGGGCCTGGACTGGGGCCGGGAATGAAACTAGGAGAAAACATGAAAGAAATACACCCAAATAGCCTTATAATGTCATGTAGCAAGCTTATAAGTAAAACTTGATCGTTACAAGGTCATTGCAAAACTTGATTACTAAATTCATTTGGAAAGAACTCCAAACTGACCCTCCTTTTTTCTGTGGTTCCATGGCAAACAGTTTTCTGGGAAAGGAGGGATTTGGGGCACTAAATGACCACAGAGAAAACAGTTATTTATTCCTAAGATGTGCTTAAAAAGACCAAGGCACAAGACGGGGGACATGAGAGTGTGAGGATAAGGAGGAAGAAAGCCAAGAGCCAGCACAGGCATGACCTCGGTGCAGTGTGGGTGGCTTAGCCTTCTCTTTCTGAGGTCAAAGTGTTTGTTTGCTCCAGTCTGATGGAAGGCACTTGTTGGATTTTTGTTTTTATCTTTTCGTGACTTTGGTTTGGGTCGTCCTTGGCTCTCCAAATTATTTGATTCTCTCTGCTTCAGCAGAACCCTTATGGGTTCAACCCCATCAGTGCAGAGAGAACACTCCTGCATCTATCTCCTCCCCAACCCTTCTCTTATAGCCCCTCAGCCTGTATCTTTGCTGAGGAGAGACCGGAAGTCTGGGGTGATAGCAGCAGCATCAGAGATCCTGACTCAAGAACCTTCTGAAACTGCTCTTCCTTAGCTGGAATTTATAAACGATCATCCTCTGTAGCTTCCTACAGCTGAGCTCCATTGCCTTGGCTCTAAGGCGACACCAACCGTGGTTTCCTACCAAACTGCGCCTTGATGTATTACTCTGTGGCAGCCACTTCTTCCTGAAGAACAACGCTTCAGAACCTTCAAAAGGAGAAGAGCTAGCATCGCCTTAAAAATAGAAAGCCATTCTGCCTCACAAAGGAATGGATTGCTTGACACTTTGGGGAGGCAAAAATGTGAAACGTCCTCTTTAGGTAAAATCGAGTCTGACTCTAGATTCGGGATTATTTAGCCTGGGAGATACCCTTTTAATTCCTAGGAAAGCATGGCCAGGATAAGTTTAGCTATGGTGATATCTGTGGCAGACAATACTAACTTCCACCCAGGAAAGGGTCATATTTGTCTGCTCCTCCCAAAGGTTGAACAGGGAGAACGACAGGGCATATCTATGACAGAAACACTCTAGGGGTTAGTACTCAACCTATGTACTCCTATGTACTCAAAAATGAAATATCGTACATGAAATGCACACGAAACATAAACTTATTTTCCACAGTGCAAAGCCTGAGGGTTATCTTCGTGATCCAGGGATTAACGAGGCAACTGTTATGTAACTCTTTCTGAAGAGAATTCTTTTACATAATGCATCACACCTAGCATAGACAGGAAGTCTGTACAAGTCCAGAGGTGCAACTTCAAAATTATATGTGAAAACATACAAAAGAAACTTATAAGAAAAAAGGGGACGTATAATCAGGGAAAGATGGAAATCAAGTGTGATTTTTACGTTCTTTGGGACTGCTGTTAGGGATGTCAAAGGAATCCAAGGAAGGTTTAAGACAGAATTTCAAGACGAGGCATAAATTAATAGTCAGGGTTTTTGAGGGATGCAGAGGATTACCCAGCAAGTGCTGAATGACGGTCACCTCTCTGGTACATGACAGGGGATCTTCAGCAGTTGGCCCAGGAGAATGAGTGTAGGAGTGCAGGGGAACCTGTGTCATAATTATAGATTTACTTGCCTGGTTTCCACTACTTATAGGAGGTCTATTGCATAGTTACTCTTTTTCTTATTTCTTATTTACTTTATGCCCTTTTATTTTCCCTATAACTCTAAAAAAGTAGTTATATTTGATTGACTCTATAGATGGAATGAGGAGCAGAGAAGTTATGCAATTTATCCGAGGTCACGTAGATGGTTTTGTGGAGCAGGGATTTGAAACTATGTCTATTTGATTCTAAAACACATTCTCTGTTTTTTAAATTAATTTATTTAGTTTTGAGAGAGAGAGAGAGAGAGCACAAGCAGGGAAGGGGCAGAGAGGAGCGACAGAATACCAAGCAGACTCCACGCCATCAGGGCAGAGCCTGATGTGGGGCTTGAACCCATGAACTATGAGACCATGACCTGAGCCAAGATCAAGAGTAGGACTCTTAATCGACTGTGCCACCCAGGAACCCCAAGCACATACCTTTTACATTGCACTGCCCTCAAAGTGTAATTTGACTGATTAGTTTACCTTAGGCCCTCATATTGTAGACTCACATGGTGGGATCCTAATTAGACTTGCTAGATAAAATAAAATGTTTCCAGTAAAATTAGAATTTCAGATAAACAATGAATAATTCTCTTAGTATAAGTATATACCATACAATATTTGGGATATACTTATACCAAAAATATTTGTTATTTATCTGAAATTCAAATTTAATTGGGTGCCCTGTATTTTTATTTGCTAAATCTGGTAATCCTAGTCCTAGTAAACTCTCCAGATGAGAGAAAGGAAAGTTTGTGGTATGTTAACATTTTGAAAGAATTGAGAAGTCACAAAAACTTGATCTGGGAGAAATTGTCTAGTTTTCCTCTATGACTTTGTCAGAGTTGGGATGTGTCAGTTAGCGGTGGTAAACTCTGACAATAATGTGTCTCTTGGCTGCCTACTAGCAAGTTACATGGTCCCAACCACATTCAGATGAGGCACAAACTTTGACTGTTTACTAGGGCAGAAGAGGGACCAAGCACAAGGACTGGATTCAGTGAGCAAAGGAGCTGGCAACCTATTTCCAAAAGCCACTGAGAGCTTTGTGAGATGAAGGCCAAATGATGCCTTCTCTATGGTTTGATGGAGAAGTCACAGGGTCAGGATCTTGCAACCCAATATCCCAAGTATTAGTTCAATTTTTTCACTTATTTATTCACCCACTCGACAAATATATATGGCACACCTGCTATGCTCCAGGCACTGTTGTAGGTTCTAAGGTCACAGAAATGAATGAAAACCGAAAAAAAAAACGGGCTTATGGAATACATTCCAGTGGGGAACTTAGATAAAATCCATGGCATAAGCAAGTGATCCAGAGCCCTAGCCAGGTGCACCACCCCTCGTACCCACTCACAGATTAGTCAACGTGTTTCTATTGAAGAACTTGAGAATCAGCAGGAGAAAATGAAAATAGTAAGTGGGGAAAAGAAGATAAGGAAAACATATCTTTTGGCAAAGATAGTAATTTAACCTATTTGAAAGTAATCAGAAAAAGTTGATGAACTCAAAGTCATACAATATAAGATTTGAGGGATGTTCAGTGTGGCAGAAAAAGAGAAAGATGGTTAGCACGGGCCAAAGAGTGTCAGGGAGAGTTGAAGCTAATAATATTAGCATAAGTCTATAATTTACAGATTATATAAATCTTCCAGGTAGCAGAGTATGAGATGGTTTTGCTCAGAATAAGTGATTAAGGCTACTGAGAAGTTGTTCAGCACTTTCTAGAATCTTCCTTCTGAGGATAGGTGTTATCAACTTTTGTGATAGAAAAGGAGAAAGGAAAAAAAGTCATCCTTTGGCTTAGCATATGTATTTTTTAATTTTATCTTTTTAACATACCTCTATTTTTACTTGAAGAATGACAATGTACATTTCTGTAGCTAAAATCAAAGTCTGTGAAAGTCACATTGGATAAGTTCCATGATTTGGATAGAAGAAAATATTGGACATTTCAGAGAAATGTGTGACTTAAGAACCTCATGTCTGGATATGGAGCTAAAGCACAAATTTACTAGTTAGTCACCCTCCATTGGTGTGTGTGTGTGTGTGTGTGTGTGTGTGTGTGTGTGAGCGCGCGTGTGTACTGGAATGGATCGGATACTATGTGGGTGTTAGTATCCCTGGTGCAGAGCTTCCCCAGGTGCTATCCCCCAGAACTAGAGAAGTAGAAAAGTAGAGAACTAGAGAACTAGAGAAGTATCTTGATCACATGAGGATTAGACAAAATAAGGATTATAGAGAAAGAAGCCCATAAAATGTGAGTCAATAAACATCCAGAGTCGGGTTATTTTGCAGTTGGGTGGAAAAATATATAAAGTTTAAAGAATATACCAATGCTGTAAAGACTATAGTCAGCATTTAGTCCATTTCCTTGGCTTTACAGATGGTGGAACTGGTGATCACGGAGAAGTACATATCATAATAAATCAGAAAACTAATGACACATGGAAAGCTAGGGACAATTTATTGAAACAACATGTCTATTTAGATTTTGGGGGATTATTGTAGATTAAAATAGACTTTAAATCTATTCATTGTCAGTCTATGTTAAGTGCCTCCATTGATATTTTCTTGACAATCTCTTTAAAAGATGATAAATTCTTCCCTTTTATGTCAACACAAAATCCTAAGTTTTTCTGGAGTGTCCAATGAGGGTTTAAGAAGCAATGGTCCCTGTACCCTGAAGGGCTTTCTTTTTTTTCTCCCACTGCCTAAGGAGCCTGAAAGAGAACCACCAGACACCCAAGGACATCAGAATGAGTGACAACACTGCTTTGGCTCCTCCAGCTTCAAACCAGGGTCCCACTACCCCACGCAAAGGGCCCCCCAAGTTCAAGCAGAGGCAGACTCGCCAATTCAAGAGCAAACCTCCTAAGAAAGGGGTGAAAGGGTAAGACCAAATTAAAAAGAAGACTCTATTTTTTCCCCACAACCCTGCTTTGGTTTTGAGAAATTAGTGCTCATAAACGTAAACAGACTTACAAAGACTTCCACCCTCTGCTCTATTTTCCTCTCTACCACAATCTTCGCTTAGCCCTGGAATCCCTTCTCCCTCACCAACCAGGTCTGTGGTGACATTTAGCATGGCAAATGGGGCCTATCACAGCAAACTTCGACTTGACCTTCCAGACTCTTCTTGACCACTCCTCCTCACCAGCACACCCTGTGATTTAATCTGGAATACTAAAACACTGGCCATTGCCAGAACACAGAGTTTATTCAGTTTATTTGTATGGCAACAAATGTTATGCCTTCAGTTCTTTGCTTTTTTTCTGGCCAAATTCTATTTATTCTTTAACATATGCTCATTTGTTAATTTCCTTTTGGATGCCATTACTGACTCTCTTATTAGACAAGTGTGATCATTACTTCTATGTTTGCATTTCATACACTCAGCTATCACAACTTGTATTATTTTACACTACATCTATTTACTTACATCTGTTCTCAGGGATTGAAGTCCCTCAAAGAAAATTTATTATTTTTTCCCTAATTCCCTATGCTCAATACGATGCCTGACATATAGTAAATGCTTTGATAAATGCTTTTGGATAACTGATCAAATGGATAAATTGATCACTTTGATGACTTTCATACTGTGTTTTCATTCCAATTTCTATTTTTAAAAGTGGAACGTGACTAAATTGCCCCCATGATGGTGCTATTTGGTTCCCAGTTGTCGTAGGCTATATTCTTACAAGGGAAAAAAATCTCTCTCCAAGGGGACACACTGTCTGAAAACAGCCTGAGTGACATCGCCTTTGCTCTGGGTCAATGCAAATTAAAGGTGTTTCACAAAGACAAAAACCTAAACCTCTTCTTCCTCTTTCATCAGGAAACTCTCTATATGAGTAATTCCAAGATCTTTTCACTCTTTCAGCTAATTTTTAATTTTCCTTTTTTCCCCCAGGTTTGGAGATGACATTCCGGGCATGGAGGGGCTAGGAACAGGTGAGCCACCAAAAGATATGGACTTTCACTCGGAATTTCACTACTATACACACTTTAGGCCTCAAAGGGCTGTGAAAAGTTAAAAGAAATACCTGAGGCAGCAGATCCTTGAAGGCATAGAAATGTGGGGTTTAATTTTACCTGCTAAGTAAGTGCACGTGTGCCCAGCGGAAACACACCTACAGGAATCAAGCTAAGGCCCAGAGTTACTAAACCCTCTTCTGTTAAGCAACTCTTGAGGACATATAATGGTTGAGTTGTAGACTTTCAATGTAGAAAGATTCTCAGGGTTAGTCCATCCCAACTTCATTATTTCTTCAGAAGAGAAACCTGAGGCAGAGAAAAATTAAGGGACAATCTGAGGCCCCCGAGTGAGATATTGGAAAAAAGGGTGGGGCCTGGCAAACCACTATGTAACCAACTTCCTCTTTTTACACATCCTCTAGCACCCTGGGCCTGCACCCTGAATGTATCCAATACGAAATTTCGGTTGACTAGAATAACTTGATTTGTTGGCTAATGAACACAAATTACCAGATATTCCTCTTAATAATATTAAACTTTATTTTTTAGGGCAGTTTTAGGCTGACAGAAAATTTAAGCAGAAAGTATGCAGCTCCTACATGCCCCCTCTGCCACCTTCCTCCTCCTGCACATAGTTCCCCCTACTATTAGCATCCTGCATGAGTGTGGCACATTTGTTACAATTGGTGAACCAGTATTGGTAACATTATTATCAACTAACACTCATAGTTTATATTAGGATTCGTTCTTTGTGTTGTCCAGTTCTATGGGTTTTGACAAATGCGCAACGTTGTGTATCCACCATTACAGGTATATACAGAATATATGCTCTAAAAATCCCCTGTGTTCCATCTGTTCATCCCTCCTCCCACCTCCACAAACTCTTAACAACCACAAATCTTTTTACTCTCAAGGGTTTTGCCTTTTCCAGACTGTCATATGGTTGGAATCACACAATATACAGATTTTCCAGACTGATTTCTTTCACTTAGCAATGTTTATTCATTTAAGGTTCCTCCATGTCCTATGTGGCTTGACAGCTCATTTCTTTTTACCACTGAATAATATTTCATTGAATGGCTGTATCAGAGTTTGCTTATTTTATTGAAAGACATTTTGTTGCCTCCAAGTTTTCACAATTATGAATAATACTGCTATAAAAACAATTGTGCATGTTTTTGTGTGAACATGCTTTAAACTCATCCAATATTCTTTTGACAAATGATGTAATCGGCAATCAGTGTCCTTACCAGGCGATTCTCAGTGTACTAGCTTTTTGCAGTCAAGTGCCACCCCTGGGATCTCAAATTCATTTTCTAGCTCCTTTATAGAGCTCATTTCGCTGTTCTTCTAAATCAACTGCTTCTATATTTTGGCCAGGTGTATAGAAGACCAGTAGGTTGGCTTTGGGCTTATGTTTAACTCTGCCAACATACTTGGAATACTAGAAAGAGCTTTACACTGAAGGGAGATTTGAAATCTTTGGCTTGGTTCTAGTCCCATCCTTGTAACTCTGATTTTTTTTTAATAGTTTTTTAATCTCTTTAGGTTCCAGTCAGCTTCTCTGTAATCCAGGGATAATAATATTTTATTGCCTGAAGCGAAAAATTGGATTAGTAGATGTCTTGAGATTATTTCTCAGTACGTGATTGGGCATTGTAGGCATTTCCAAATGTAAAGGAACAAAAGAGTGCATCAGAGAAGCCCAAGGAATGCATCTGAATTGGTAGGGGGTAAGAAGGCAGTGGATTTCCAGATTGTGGGGATTTAAAGTGCTTCTATTTCCCATTTTAACCCTTGGCCTGACTAGAATTCCACTTGTGTTCCTTCCGTAGTGGTTGTGCTTTGGGGAGACCCCGTTTGATCAGTGATATGCACCCCCTCAGGCTAGCTCCAGTCAAAAGCCTTTGTGTAATCGCTTCAAAGAGGTACAGAATGAAACCAGTGAAGATGCCTACTAAGTGGAGTCTGTTCTGGGGGCATCAGAACCCAATTGGTCTGATACTTTCTGGGCTGCAGGGCCATTCTAGATAACTTCCTGGTTGCTGAGACAACAAGTAGGAGAGAGGAGTGAGGTGTCTCTGCCCAAAGGATGTCTTTCTGAGCAGAAGAGGCTCTGAAGGGTTGGGTGGTGGTGGTGAGGCGTCCTTACAAGATCTTCTTCCCTCTTCTGCAGATATCACGGTGATTTGCCCCTGGGAGGCGTTCAGCCACCTGGAATTGCATGAGCTTGCTCAGTTTGGGATCATCTGATGCACCTGAGGTTCTGCCACTTTCAACAGCATCTGCTGTAATTTTGCTTACTTTTGCCCTATTGATCTGCCAGAGTCTTGAAATTGAGCTGTTCGGAAGTGGTTTCTTCAGCTTACACAGTCATTTCCCCCTAAATTGCTATGAAGAGTTCTCTTGGTGTGAGATTCTCTCTTGCCCTATAGTTCAGCTCAGAACAATGGATGCAAATAGACTTTTGTTAGGACATTTCAAATTTCCTATCAGCTGGTTAGAATTCAGTGATAGTTCTTGAAATTTTGTTTATCTGTTAAGTCCTTCAAATTTAGTTTTTGCCAGGCAGTCGCTACAATTAATAGTAGTTTTTAAGATAACATTTTTTCACCCCCCCCTCCCCTTCTCATTTAATAAAGGAGATACTTACCTTGAATCTTATGATGAAGTCGTATTAAATGCTATATACAAATATCTGATGCCCTCTTCTGAAAGTCAGTTCAGCAAAGAGGGCACAGTCGTACAGGAAATAAACACAATGCATGTAAAAGAGCATAGGAATAAAGTCAAGTTCTGATTCCACTTTGTAACTTGTAAATCATACATTTTCTGTGTCTAAATTTGGAGACGGAAACTCAGGAATCTGTTAACGTGAACCTTCCTTTTAGTGTCCTGGCTCAGTTGATTGAAAATATTTATATGCTACAGAATTTAGACTCAGATGGGACAGGTAGTTGAACCCTCTGAATAAAATGATGGTTTGCTTCACCTCTGAGGTTGTGTCAAATGTAATGTGCACATAGCCATCTTTCCCCAATACTTTCATGGCAATTGTGCAATTCAATTACTGCCCCTACATGACCTGGATGCCTTGGGTACTAGCAGTATTGATTTCTTCACTTCAGTTTCATAATCTGTGGTAAAAGAATGGGGAAAATTAACTGAAAAGAAAGACAGGGTTACAGAGACAAAGAGATCTGGGTTCTAATCCTGGCTTGACCAGTACATTACTCTGCAATTTTGGACAAAAATCTTTCGGCTTGGATCTTCTGGTTTGCCTGAATTAGGCCATCTAGGTTCACGGTATTGATAATTCCACAACTTTGAGGTCTGCAGAGTGTGAGTGTGAAAATCAAAGAAGTTCAGCACTCAAGAAAATGTCTTGTGCTGCAGGCTCTGCACTGTTTTGCACAAATGACCTAGTTACCTCTGGCCAAAACATTAGAAGCCCAAGGGAGGAATCTGGATTGGGTGGGGGTAAGGAGATGTCCAGACCATGGGAATTTAAAGCACTCCTATGTTTCATTTTAATTCTTGGCCTGGCTAGAAGTCCATTGCTGTTCTTCCTTAGTAGAAAAGAGGGGCACCTGGGTGGCTCAGTTGGTTGGACATCCATCTTAGGTCATGATCTCCTGGTTCATGAGTTTGAGCCCCATGTTGGGCTCTATGCTGACAGCTCGGAGTCTGGAGCCTGCTTCGGATTCTGTGTCTCCCTCTCTCCCTGCTACTCTCCATCTCATGCTCTATCTCTCTTTGTCTCTCAGAAATAAACATTAAAAATTTTTAAAAAAAGAAAAGAAAAAGTACAGAAGAAAAAGTAAAGCATAAAATCTAAGAGTTGGAACTGTGACATGCAGGAAGTACAGTGATGATGTGTAGGTACTTCCCCTCCAGCAGGAAGTCCTGCTTCCACTCATGCTCCTATTTTCAAGTCAGAGACTCCACTTGATGGCCAGAGCCTCCAGGTGTGCTTGTTCATTCCCGTGCCTTTCAGGTAGGGAGGTCTGTGTTCTTCTCCAGTTCAGTGAGATTTCTCCATTGGATTACTTTGCAAATGTTTCCTAAACATTTTAAGAATGCACCCAGAGGAACATATTCAATGGTCAGGCTAGAGAAAGATCTAGAAACCATGCTGCATGAAAAATTGTTGAAGGAACTGATAATATTTAGGCTAGATGAGAAAACCATAATTGCCAGCAAATATTTGAAAAGTTGTAATGAGTGGGATGAAGCAGGTCTATTTTGTGAAGTATAGCATTTAGTGGTAAGCTAGATCAGATATAATTGAAAGCCATTCAAATTCTAGAATTCTGTCCTTTCCATTTCAAATTCTATGTCTACCATTTCTATTATTCCTAATAAGAAACAAGAAAACCTTTCTCATATAAATAGCACACATATGAAAGAGAATAAAGGTAAATCATGGTCTCTGTCAAAGTCCTGGCAGCAGAAATGCCATACTCAGAGTAACTGAGGAAATTTTAACAAAGGAACTATTTAAGGCTTGGGGTGGGGAGAGTGCCTGGGTGGCTCAGTGGTCGGACTTCAGCTCATTCATGATCTCGTAGTTCATGAGTTCAAGTCCAGTGTTGGGCTCTGTGCCGACAGCTTGGAGCCTGGAGCCTGCTTCGGATTCTGTGTCTCCCCCTCTCTCTACCCCTTCCCTGATCACGCTCTGTTGTCTCTCAAAAATAAATAAACATTAAAAAATTTTTTTAAACGCTTGGAAAAGGCCTGGCTGGCTCAGTGGGTAGAACATGTGACTCTTGAGCTTGAGTTCATTAGTTCAAGTCCCACATTGGGTGTAGAGCTACCTTAAAAAAAAAAGGAGAGAGTAAGGTAAGAAGGCTTGGGAAGGGTTAAGGAATATCTAAAAAAGATAGGACAGTAACTTGGGGCTGGCTACAGTGTTGAAGCTACAATATTTCAAACCCTAGGCCTGAAGGAATCCCAGTAGGTCTTCTCTCTAAGAAAGGCCACTGAGGGGGCTGTAGAAGGACACAGCCACCTCACAGGGATCCTGTGAGTAATCAGGAGGGAGTGGGGAGGAGGCTGATAAATAACCCAATGTTATTCTTCTCTCATTCTCTACTCTTCTGCGGATGCCTCCCATTAGATAAACCCAATTGGAAGTCAAAGGACAAAGGAGCCCATTGACATTGTCTAAAGTTGATTCCAACAACAGGGATCAGGTGGAGAAGGGTAGAGAGTGGAGGGGCAAATGGGAATTATCCAGCTGGGCACTGTGTCAAAGAACAGAAACCATTCGTCCACCAGAGCTTGTTAGTTGGAGTTGGGAAATAAGCCTGTGTATGCGCAAAACCTAAGGTATGTGTAAACCAAAGGTGGAGGAAGGATAATGTCAGGCAGAACACAGCAGAAAAAAAAGAACAATCCCAGAAGGAAGTTATCATAGCATTCCGCGATTTGGAGGATTTTTTGAAATGTTCTAACACTTTCTTGATAATAAAAACCATTGAGGATTTCTTGTTAAAAACACAAAATTTGGGCCACATTTTGGATTTTCTGAAGAAAAGTCTCCAAGGGTGAGATCTAAACATCTTTTGTTTTCAAGAAGGACTCCAGGTGATTCTCACATTTGTACCACCTTGAAAACACTGATGCCGTCCAAGCCTACGTTAGGAAATGTTAGGAATTAGAGAATTCTAATAACATCCAGGTGACTGGTTTCACTGGGCCTACTTGCCATAAAAACATATGTAAATTATGTGAGAACAGGGGCTACCATTTATGTGTTCTGACTCTTTTAGACTAATAGACATGCCCCATGACTTCAGACCTAACCCAGTTAAATGCTTCTCAAATTGTACAGAATGTCAGAGTTCAGAAGGTAAGTGTTAGACTGAGGCAGTTCCAAGAAATATTGGGCCAAATAGGCACCATTACTCCTGGGGTGGACTTCTTACCATTGTCTCACATGGCTGCCCTCTGTCTGTAGTCAATGTCACTTTCTGTCCTCATTTGTCCCCTCTGACTGGAGTAGAGGGGACCAGGGAGGGAGAGAGCTTTGTCTCAGCAGGTGGAGGCCGTGACCTTCACTTATCCGTCACCCCTTTTGTATTTGTTCCCATCAATGGGTAGAAGTTGGGGTTGATGGTGCTGGTGATGTAGGCAGCAACTCCCATTCTAGAGCTCAGGAGCGTTAGTCAGAACAGAAAAAAGTGTGTAAGGAGGAAATGCTCTTCTGGAGGGCCCCACTGTGGGCAAATATACACAGTTGTTACTAAACAATTGAGACTGTGCAGTTGACCTCTAATATTTTTCTTTGCACCATGAGAAAAACAAGAATCACTATAAACTGAGAAAAGGATGGAGAGTATTTTCTCAACAACTAAAGAAGTGAAGGGAAAACACACATAGATAAGACTAATCAGTAAGACTAATATCTTGCACAAGAGGAAAACCAATAACATAAGACTGGCAACACAACAACTAATATTATGAGAACAGAGATAATATGACACTGAATTTTTTTTTTTTAAAAGACGTATTTTATAAAAGGCTAGAGGGAAAGGCTTATTTACACAAGCCACAAAAATTGTGTATGTGTATAAACTAGCACAGTGCTTTCTGCAACTCAAAATGAAGTATTTGACTTTCTTCTTTTTCAAGGGCAGAGCCAGGCTGATGAAAACTGAAATTTAAAACCAGATTCATAAACCGATTGTGCACATCAGTCACACCATGTCCTTATGATAAAATAATCATGAGGATCGGGTTCTGCCTGGCTGAGCTGCACAGGATCCGCTAGACATCTTCTTGGTCTCAGTGTTTGAGAATAAAGCAAAGATATTGGATTAAATAATTGTTAAGGTCACTTGCAGCTCAAAATTCTAAAAACCAAGTAATAAATCTAAGCATATTTCAAACATGAAGAAACCGTTCTCTTTCTGGCCAGAAGTCCTAAGGCACTGTTTCCAGCTCTTTTCATGTATAACACTGCCACCTGCTGTGATGAATGAACACTTCATGAACTTGAAGACCATTTGCAATGGAAAACTTTTAAGTCCATTGAGCTAGTTCCGAATTTGTTCCCACTCATTGGCCAATTTAAAATGGACCACTTGGTTATTCATGTGTATCAAGTGCATGTTTATTCAGGCATAAGATAAACATTAAAGGAGTATACATGCGAATGAGGTAAGTTTCATTTACCCAATGCTTTCTGTCTCCCTCCTGTTCTTAGTTAATCCTTGTTATTAGTTTGTTGTACATACTTCCAGAGACAATGTTATGTGTGTACATTGTTTTCTTTGCATGATGATAGCATACTGTATTCACTATTCTATACCTTGCTTTTCTACCTATCTTATCTTGGGGATTGCTTCATGTTCGTTCATTTTCATACACCTCATAGGTTCCATTTATATGATTGAATTCTAATTCACTTATTTAGTCTCATACTGATGGTCGTTTAGGATATGTTTAGACTCTTACGTCTTTCATTAATTGTCTGCACGTGTATGACACTTTTGCACAGATTTATCTCCAGGGTAAATTCTTAGTAGTAGAATGGATAGATTCTGAAGGAAAGAGATTGCCAAATTAGCCTCCAAATAATTTGTAATTGCTAACACAAAATGCACAATTATATACACTTTCCCTAACACTCTTGTCTACACAGATTATTAAATTTTTATTTTGCCTGAGAGTGAGCAAGTTTTCATGTTTAAAAATCACTTTTGGGGTGTCTGGGTGGTTCAGTTGGTTAAGCATCAGACTTCGGCTCAGATAATGGTCTAACCGTTCAGGAGTTTGAGCCTCATGTCGGGCTCTGTGCTGACAGCTTGTAGCCTGGAGCCTGCTTTGGATTCTGTGTCTCCCTCTCTCTCTGCCCCTCCCCTGCTCATGCTCTCTCTGTCTCTCTCTCTCTCTATCAAAAATAAATAAACATTAAAAAATGTTTTTAAACAAATAAAAAATCACTTTTGCATCTTTATGAATTGTCTTCTTAAGTGCTTTGCCTGTTTTCCAATAAAATGATTGATCTTTGTACTGAATTATAAGATACTGGTCTCTGTTTTCCTATCAATCTATCTGAATGGAAATATTTGTCTTTATCTGTAGTAAAAACATTTTTCCTATTTGGTTTCTTAGTTTTTTATTTTCCTTTATATTATTTTTTATCAGGTAGACCTTTATTTATTTATTTATTTATTTATTTATTATCTATTTATATTTTGAGAGAGAGAGAGGGAGAGAGTGCCCACATGCATGCAAAAGGGGGAGGGGCAGAGAGAAAGGAAGAGAGAGAATTCCAAGCAGGCTTCACTCTGTCAGCACAGAGCCTAACATGAGGCTCAATCTCATGAACCCTGAGATCATGACCTGAGCAGAAATCAAGACTTGGTCACTTACCTGACTGAGTCACCAAGGCGACCCTGATTTTAATGACCTCTGTATAGTTTTGTTTTACTTAGGTTTTCCCATTCCAAATTTGCAAAAAAAAAAATTTCATGTTTTCTCCCAAGTTTTTTCTTTCATGTTTTACTTTAAATCTTGGATTCATCTGAAAGTTATTATTGTAGAATGTATTTTTTTCCCAGGTAAACAGCCATATATCCTAATGGGATTTATTTATTTAACAACACATGTTCCCATTAATTTACTGAATTTCTGTATTTATCACAGTGGCTCTATTTCTGTCATTTTATGTAGATCTATTTCTAAATAGCTACCCACTTCAGAGTATAAGACCTGAGAAAACTTCCATTGCCTCTTTATGATTCTTTTTCATATATTTTCTGGGTATTATTGCATATTTATTTTTTCATGTATAATTTAGAATCAGCTTGTCTAGCTCCTTCCACTCTCATCCTGTGTGTGAACCCTCCTAAAAAATTACCTTGGAATTCTTTTTATTGTGGTAAAAAAACACATATAAAATTTACCCTCTTACATTTTTGTGTACAATATTGTTAACTATAAGTACAATGTTGTATAGCAGATCCCTAGAAATGGCTCACCTTGTATGACTAAAACTCTATACCTATTAAATAGCAGCCTCCCAATACCCACCCCCAACCTGACCCTGGTAACCACCATTCTATTTTGTCTTTCTGTGACTAACTTATTTAACTTAGCATAATATCCTCAAATTTCATCCATGTTGTAGCATATGACAATATTTCCTCATTTTTCATGGCTGAATAATATTTCATTGTATGTATATTCAACATTTTCTTTATTCATTCTTCTATCAATAGACATTTAGCTTGTTTCCACCTTCTAGCTATTGTGCATAATGCTTCAATAAACATGGAAGGGTGTGCAAATGTCTCTTTGAGATGCTAATTCAAATATTTTGGATCATATGATAGGTCTGTTTATTTTTTGGGGGCCTTCCATACTTTTCCACAGGAGCTTCACCATTTTACCTTCCCACCAAAAGTGCACAAGGCTTCCAACTTCTCCACATCCTTGCAAACACTGATTTTCTGGGACATGTTTTTGTTTGTTTATTTTTTATAATGGTTATACTAACAGGTATGAAATAATATCTTATTTGTGGTTCTGATTTGCATTTCACTCATGTTTTGTGATGTTGAGTATGGTTTAGTGAGGTTTTCACATACCTGTTGGCCATTTGTTATGTTTTCTTTGGAGAAATGTCTATTCAAGTCCTTTGTCCATTTATTAATCAAGTTATTTGGGATTTCTTTTTCTTTCTTTTTTTTTTTTTTTTTTTTTGGTATTGAATTGTAAGAGTTCATTATGGGCATTAATCTCTTACCAGATATATGGTTTTTAAATATTTTCTCCTATTCAATAGGTTTCCTTTTCATTTTGTTGACTGTTTCCTTTGCTGTACATAAGCATTTTAGTTTGATGTAGTCCCGCTTTTCTATTTTTGTTTTTGTTGCCTGTGCTTTAGGTGTTATATCAATGAAATCATTACCAAGACCAATGTTATGAAAGATGTCGTCTAGGTTTTCTTCTAGGAATATTATGGTTTTAGGTCTTTAAGTCTTGATACTCATTTTGAGTTGATTTTTATGAATGGTGAAATATAGGGTTTAATTTCATACTTTTGCATGTGGATATACAGTTTCCCCATCACCATTTGTTGAAGAGACTATCTTTCCCCATTGGGTAGTATGGCACCCTTGTTGACCATTTGACTGTATTGGTTTACTTTTGGGCATTCTATTCTGTTCCAATGATCTATATGTCTGTGGTTATGCCAATACCACACTGTTTTGATTACTGGGGTCTTGTAATATGTTTTCAAATGAGGAAGTCTTGGGTCTCCATGTTTGCCCTTTTTCAAGATCATTTTGGCTATCGGGGGACCTTTGTGATTCTAGATGCAATTAGGGATTATTTTTTATATTTATGTCAAAACACTATTGAGATTTTGGTAAAGATTGCATTTAACTTACAGATTGCTTTGGGTAGTATGTACATTTTAACAATACTAAGTCTTCCAATCCATGAACATGGGATATTTAAAATTTTTTTTTTTATCCATTCAATCTCTCTATGTCTTTTCACTGGAGAATGTAATCCATTTTCATTTCTGATAAGGAAGGACTTACTATTGCTCTTTTGTTAAATGTTTTTTGTCTGTCTTGTAGCTTTTTTGCCCTGTCTTCCTCTCTTGCTAATTTCTTTTTTATTTCATTGATTTTATATAGTGATATGCTTTGATTCTTTTCTTATTTTTTTTGTGTGTATCTTATATAAGTAATTTTTTTCTGGTTATCATACTTATAATAATCTATTTTAAGCTGATATCTTAAACTTCAATGGCATACAAATACTTTACACTTTTACTCCCCTTTTCTATGTTATTGATGTCGCAAATTACATCTTTTCATATTGTGTATCCCTGAACATATTTTTATAGTTATAGTTCTATTTTTGTATTTTAACTTCTATACCAGAATAAAGGTGATTAACACATGACCATTACAGTATTACAATATTCTTTATTTTTCTCTATATTTACTGTTATCAGTAAGGTTTATATTTTCATATGCTTTTGTGTTGCTGTTTAATGTCTTTTTGTTTTCATTTGAAGAACTTCCCTTCTATTTCTTGAAAGGTATTGTGTCTGTTTACAAAATGTCGGACCAAATAAAGTGCTGACCTTGAGTGGAACAAATTAGTTTTTGAAAATAAGCTGACATTTGCCAAAAGAAAAAAAAATACATATACATCTTGGTATTTTCCAAATCCTCTCAACTTGAAATTATTTTATTTATTTAGTTAGTTAGTTATTTTGGCCTGAATAATGTCATGGTGGAAGGTTGTGAGATGCAGACAAGGAAGATAATGATCAGAACAGGAAAAAGAAGCAAATGGTATGCTTTGGTTATAGCAATTCAATAGACCCTCTGATAGACATTTTTGGAGGCTTATTAGGATGAGACCCAGCCAAGACAAACTCTGGAGTCACAGAGATAAACAACTTGCTTCTCCAAATGTATTTTCTCATCTGTAAAGTGGAGAAAGTAGCATCTGTTTCATGGGGGTATTTTTTGAAGATTATATGAGATAAGAATGTAATACCAAGCTCATAGTAAATGCTCAATGATCACAGTATAATTGCTATTGTCATTGTTATTATTATCATGAATCTCTTGCTCTCAAGATGCTTATAGCCTAGCACAGGGCACGGTTTGATATGAAATCACACTGAAGGGAGCCATCAACTACATGACAGTACTGGTAGATGTGTCTGTGGGGGATGAGTTTTGAACTTAGGAAGAGTAATAATTTAGGTGAATCTGTCCATTGCTCTCCGTTTCTATAGTCTTCTGGATCAATTATTACAACCAACTTCAAATAATCCTTCTGTTCTCACCCCTGTCCCCCAATTCATCCTTCAGATTGCAGCCATAGTGTCTGTTTTCCCAGAACTTAGAATGTAAACTCCACGAAAAAAGTGACCTTAAAGTATTATTCTTGGCTGTTTTCTCAGTGTCTGTCATGGAGTCAGGCAGACAGTAGGCACTCAATAGATATTTGTTGAATTAATGAATAAGTAATGAAGTAAAAGACTCTGGCCCTAACATTGCTATCCTAGCCTAAAGGAACCCTTTTTCATGTTGACTTTGTATTCATGAGAGCTCACTTGGCAAAACTGGCAAAATATTATGCTGATCTAGATGAGCATTGTACTCTCAGCTGAAACTTCTACATATACTCTCTCTCTTCCTAAAAATCAAGAAACATCATGAACAATGTCAATTAAAGACATATCAACAGCACCTTGCTTGCATATCCTTCACTGGCTTACCAAATTCTATTGATTTATGTTTTAGGAATCGCCATAGAGTAAATGAATGCTTTGTTTTCAATTAGAGACCACAAAATTTTAGAGCATATTAGCTTTTGTTTTTAGCTCTATTATGTAACATTCTGTCTAGAGGTAGAGAGAAGGGCATTAGGATAATTGAAGAGTCAATTCACAAAGCCTCTGGTTTTGTCCTTTATACATCTATTACTCAAATATTTTTAAAAAATTTTTTTAGGGAGAGAGAGAGAGAGAGAGATTGTGAGTGGAGCAGAGGGATAGAGGAAGAGAGAGAGAGAATCCCAAGCAGGCTCCATGCCCAGTGTGGAGCTCAATGTGGGGCTCAATTCCACAACACTTTGGCCACGACCTGAACCAAAAGTAAGAGTCAGATGCTCAACTGACTGAACAACCCAGATGCCCCTCAACATTTTTATTAATATTTTTGAACACTTAGGAAAATATTGTGGTAGCCAATTTTGTCTCACACTTAAATATCTGATACGGCCAATTAACCTTAGTGCTGAATTATTCTCATTTTTTTAAAAAATTTTTTTTAACGTTTATTCATTTTTGAGACAAAAAGAGACAGAGCATGAATGCAGGAAGGTCAGAGAGAGAGTGAGACACAGAATCTGAAACAGACTCCAGGCTCTGAGCTGTCAGCACAGAGCCCGACGCGGGGCTCGAACTCACGGACTGCGAGATCATGACCTGAGCCGAAGTCGGACGCCCAACCGACTGAGCCACCCAGGTGCCCCTCTCATTTTTAATTATGTGGTCCTATAGATCTTCCCTTTGAAGTGGGACAGTCTCATTTTACACATAATGTCCGGAGACCCAGGAGATAACTAATTCCTGGTTTAACACTTTAGCTCCCATTATGAGCTCCAATATTTTCCCATGTTCTTCATAGCAAACATGGACAGATGAAATATATATTTTTATATACACAGATTTATATACAGATGCTATAGAAGTACATGTATATGTAGTGTATCTATAGTACACATATGTATGTGTGTGTGGTCTCAGATGAGGCAGTAGAAAAATTGACATAGAGGTGAAAGAAGAAATGGATATTCATTTAACATGTTCTAAGTGTCTGATGACTTATTGCCCCCTTTTAGTTGTGAGAATAACAATGCAATATGTGCATTGTTAATAGCATTTTACACCACAGGAGAGTATGTCTTAGCAAGGTTAAAATAACAGAACTATGATTAAAATTCTGGTCTTTGAACACAAATTGAAAAGTTCTTTTCATTACACCTACTATTTGCCCAGGATGAAAAAGGACTTGAACTACATTGAACATTCAAGTATAAATTATTGTTCCATGGAAATGCAAAGAATAGTTTGAAGGGGATGCTTGGGTGGCTCGGTTGGTTAAGCATCCTATTCTTGATTTTGGCTCAGGTCAGGATCTCATGGTTTGTGGGTTCAAGCCCAGCATCAGGCTCTGTGATGAATGTGAAGCCTGTTTAGGATTCTCTCTCTCCTTCTCACTCTGCCCCTCCTCCACTCACACACTCTCTCTCCCTCTCTTTTCCTCTGTCTCAAAACAAATAGTAAATAAACTTAAAATAGTTTGGAGGTGTTCTAGGCATAAGATATATATGGCCTCAAGTAAAACATATTCTATCATGTGATGACATTTCTGCTTGAAGTTTGGAAAAATTTACATAAATTTAATAAACATTTTCAGTATCAACTTTTCAAAAGACTCTGTGTGTTATAGAACGAACTGTACTCCCCTCAAAAGAATTGTGAAAGTCCTAATTCCCAGTGCCTGTGAGTGTGACCTTACCCGGAATTAGGGTCTTTGTAGATGTAATCAATATGAGATAATATTGGAGTAGCTTGGGACTATAATTCAATATGACCATTGTCCTAAGAAAAGGGAATTTGGGACACAGACACTGACACACAGGGAAGATGGCCCTGTGAAGATGAAGGCAGAGATTGAAGGTAGGCTTCCAGAAGCCAAGAAACAGCTGATACTGTCAGAAGCCAGATGAGGCAAGGAAGGACCCTTCCTTAGTGGCTTTGGAGGGAGCATGGACCAGCTGGTACCTTCATTTCAGACACTAGGCTTCAGAACTGTAAGAGAATAAATTTCTGTTGCTTTAGTCACCCAGTTTCTGGTACTTTGTTATGGCAGCCCTAATTGCCTTTGCTATGGCTGTATGGAAATTAATACACTGTTAGTTCTGGAAAGGAATACAGAAGCTAATTATTTATTCATTTACCAAATTTTTGAGTGCCAGCTTATGCCAGTTTCTCTTGCACAGGAAGAATACGCACTGCAGACATAATGAACAAAAACAGACATGATCCTTGCTTTTGTGGCACTTACACTCTAGTTGGGGAGAAATAAAATAAATAAAGATGACATACAGAAAAGTAAAATTTCAGCCGTGGTTAGGTTTGTAATTATCTCTAGTACTTAAAACTATAAGTATACATAATGGGGAAGTAATCAGATAAGGTTGTTGGGACAGACATTCTTGAAGAAATGACAACTGAAGTGAGATCTAAAGGAAAAAATCTCATTATCCAGATGATGGGTTAATGAGGATGTGGTGAAATATACCAGGCAGAGGGTAGAGCACATACAAAGGTCCAAGGAGGAGTGAGCTTGGCAAAGTTCAAGGACTGAAGCAGAGACCGTTGAAGCAGGAGTGTAGGGAGGCAGAAGGAACACATTGTAGGGCGAGACTGGAGAGACAGAGGGAATCAGACAATGTGTCTGGAAGGTCACGCCAAGAGTTAGTTAGACCTTTATTTATCCCTCCTAAGAGCATGTTAGAGAAAGCCAAGGTATACACGTTTAGTCCAAAGAAAAGAGCTAGTGGCTGATGGTGTGTTTGTGCCAGATTATGTCCTCAGTTCTTCCTACTCAGATTTTCCAGTGTCCTGAGACCCAGGAAGAGATGCTGTAATCAGAGACTGTGTCACTGAAATCCGGGAGGAGCACTGAGAGGACAAGGGGGCATGAGTGTATTTAAAGCCTAGGCAGTTACAGCTTCAGTGGTTCGGAGAGAGTGTTCCAGGGACGCTGCACAAGAGCAACACCACAACATCTGCATCTTTGGGAGTCAGCCTTGCCCCAGAGAGAAGAGAGAAAGAAAAAGGCAAAGAAATTGTGAAGGTCGGTTTTAAGTATCAGCTTGACAAGGCCATAGCACCTTGTTACTCAATCAAACACTAACGAATAGGCCAGGAAGAAATTTTGTAGTTGTGATTAACATCTACAATCAATCGATTTAAATAAAGGAGATTATCCTTGCTAATCTGGGTGAGCCTGATCCAATCAATTATCAAGCCTTGAAAGGAGAACTGACATTGCCCTTAAAAAAAACTTTGGCCTGTGGACTGCTGCATCAGTTTCTACCTGAGAGTTTCCAGCCTTCACTAAAGATTTCAGGCTTGCCTAGCCAGCCCCCACAACCACATACACCAATTTCTCACAACTTCTGTGTAAAAATGTATTAATGCTTAAGTCTACTCATTGTTTCTCCGCTAGGATATTGACTGATATGGACATGAAGGTGCTGAGAGGTATGGTTGATGAAGCACCTGTTGGGGATCTCAAAATTAAGTGGCGGGGTTAGGTTAGTGAGCAGCAGACCGAATTTCCCACAGGAGGAGTGGAGGTCCAAACCAGAGAAATATGGTTTTGTGATCGTTATTTTCAAAATATGTTAACATTCAGGCTGTTATGATCCGTGGCAATGTCGTTCCGTGTTATTGGACAGGTTTAATGATGCTGAAAGTGGGGGGCAGTAAGCCTGTCTCTGAATGTTATTTATGGCCTTACTGAGCTTTCCTCAAAACATTTCTCTTAGTTCTTTATGCTTTGTAATTTCTACCAGCAAGATTAGGAGACTGCCAGCTTGTGGACATTTAGCTTCATAGTCTAGTGCTAACAAAAACAAATACATAAACAAACACATGTGCACAAATGTTCTTGAGACCTGTTAAAATGGGAACAGACTTTAAATTATTCACTGCATGACCTCATTTTACAGAAGGAAAACTTGAGGCACAGAGGATGAAGTGGTGGGTCACTCATGATATTTTCATTTGACCAATTTGATCAGCCATTTTGAAACTTTAGCTACGTGCTCCTCCAGGGCTCAAAATGGATTAAGACAGGCTAAAGGCACAGGTTGGACAGATACGAGATTTGGGGTGAGAATAAGGATAGATGAGGTTCAGAAGAGGATGAGGCCGAGGGATGGTTCTTGACACATTGTTTTATTGTAAAATTAGTGTTAAAAATCAGTGTAAAATACATATTTGATAAAATGGAAGAGCTTGTTCTAAATAGTAAAATGCCCCTCATACCCTTTATGTTCTCTACTTCCTAGAGGCAACTCTTTATCTGCTTCTATTTTTTATCATCTCATAGTTACCAAGATAACTTAAAATTATAGGCTTCTGTCTTTATTTAAACAATATTTAGAGACTCCTTGTGATAAAAGATGACATATTAACTCTTATCATTGGCTACTTCCCTTAGCCAATCTCATTTCCTATATTCAATACTTATTATTTTTAGATTTTCTATTCATTACCACTATTATTTCAATGATACAGTTCAGTGACGTTCCGTCTTCTACCAGCTTTAGTCATTATCTTGAATCTTTGCTTATTTAGGATGACACTCTTAGGGTTTCACCCCTCGCTCCAAATTTCTTTCTTCTTTTGCCCATTATGTCAGCCACAACTTTTCTTTTATATTCTCAGGATTTTCAATATTAACATTCTGTTCACTAGCCCTACCTGAATCTTCTATATTTTGCCTATAAATTGATTCTAAAAACAAAACTAATCAACAACAGTTACATTATTGTGACTATATAATTTCCCCCCGCCCCTCAAAGTGGGGCCAACTAGTATGCTTAGTAAACATCTCTTCTCTACTCATTCAGTGTCTACATTTCTGGACTGCTCAGGGAAACGTCTTTCCAGTATAAAGGTCAAAAAGAATTTCTTCCTGTACACATCATTAGTTATTTAAGGTCCTGTAAAGTTTTTTGTTTTATTTATTTGTTTACTTGTTAATTATCTTGTTTGTTTTTTTGTTTTGGCAAAAAAAACAATATACTACATCATACTCTCATAGTTTATCTAGCTTCATGATTATTTTGTTTATTGTGTCAAGTCCTCCAACTCTGGGGGACACTTCCCTACCAGAGCCTCTATCCTACGGGGCCTATCTGGACTGGCTTGTTTCCAAGCTCGGAGCATAGCTATGTTGTTCCAGACATACTCTTTTCTACATCAAATTCGTGTTTTCCTTCCTGGAAATATTTACGATTATTTTTTGTTGGTGGTGCTCTAAAATTTACAAGGATTTTTCACTCACTCTACTCAGCAATTAGGAAATCCTTCTCTGCTGAAAATGTCTTTCCCAATTTTGGAGATTTTTTTTCTGCCTGCTGTGTCTTTGGTAATATTCTTTCCCCCATTTTCTCTGTTCTCTCTCTCTGAGATTCTAAGTCAAAAGATGGTTTCTCTAGTTCTCTTATGTTTTCTGTCATATTATATTTCTCCTTTTTGTTTTGCTTATGTTTCTTGATATTTTTGTCCTTTATTTTTCCTATAGTTTTGTGGGGTTTTTTTCTATCTTATTTTCAACCTCTTTAGCAGTCTCTGCTTTGTCCTTTTTCTGCACATCCTGTTCGTGGAAGTCAAATCGTTTTGTATACGTGAGTTCTTTTATTCCCTGTGGTTAGTTTGTTGTTGTTGATGATGATCTTTTTTTTTTTTTTTTTCTTTATGCTGCTGTACTTTTTCACATATCTAGTTACCTTTGGTTTGTTTCTCCATATTTAAGAATGAAGGATGGGATCTGGTAAAAGCACCTCCCCTGTTTTACTGGTTTCTAATATTGGCTTTCAGATATTAGAGTATTCCACTAAGTGGAAATTCTGAGAGGGACTTCTGTTTATAAAGGCAGAGCTTGTGCAATGGCAAGCTTAGCTTTACGATGAGAAGATGTGAGGGTGGCTGTCAGGTGTGGTTTCCCCAAAAGTCAGAGTGAGGAGACTTGACTGTGAGTGTCAACATCATACTAGAAGTCTTAGCTCCCCAGACTTGCAAATGTCAGCAATGAGAGAGAAGAAGAGAGCAAAATTTCACTGGTAACCTCTTCTCTGTTTATATTTCCAGTAAATCTGTCTATTTCCAGGCTCCTAATCAGTCCCTCCCCCTGAGCTCAGAGCCCCTCTGATATTCTAGTTGGCAGATGGTGGCATCCCCCACCCCCTTCATCTTCCAACACAGCTCCCTCATGGAACATTCCAGGCCATGACTTCTTTTGCTGTAGTCCATCAATAAACTCCCATCTGCGTTCTATCTTCCAAAGATTTACTAAAATCTCTTATGTATTGGTTGTTCTTGCCCTCTATCTGTACTCTTTTCTTGAGTCTGTGTGTGTATATTTCTGAAATATTTCAATCTATTCTGGGAGATATGGGACATAAAGGCATGTACCTTTGATGTTAAAATGTTGTATTTTATTAGTGCTAGTGTGTGCTTTTCTGATTCTTAAAAAAATAATCTTCCCACAATTTGTTTTTTATGATGTCGGCTTCAGGACACAGAAATTATTTCATACATATTTTGTTGAGTAAGGATCTACAAAGGAACTTGGAGATGGTTTCTGTTCCTTCCAAATAATAAATCAAGGACAGTCTGAGGCCCTCTATGCATTCTGGAACATGATATGCACTTTGGTACATAAAAATACAACGTATTGTTGCTGCCTTCTGGAACTATAAATGATAGTGGCAGGGACAAAGTTATTCAGGAAAACAAGAATCAATAAAAGACATTATATAATTAAATCCCAAATTGTATAAAATAGGCTGATTGTCTTTTAACCTCTTTCATCAAGACTGAGAGCCATGAAGACTTGAGACAGTGTGGATGCCTCCCTAGAGGAGCTAGAAGCTGAGTTGGCATAAATAGGACCATAGTTAGAGAGAGGGTGGGCAGATGGGAATGATCAAGGCACAGAGGACCCAGTGAGGGCCAGCTTATTATGGTCTAATGAATGAGACAAAACCCAATCGAATGTGTGGAATCACTTTTTTGGTCAATAAACACTAACTGAGCATCTCCTATGTGCAAGCAAGGTATTGTGTTGGGCACCAGATGGGTAAAACAGTGAAAGAAATCCTTGTCTCTTTCTGTTTATAGAAATAGATACAGCTGATGGGAGCATGAGAACATATGTTAAGACAGCTCCCAATTTAGGTCTTTCAGTCTCCTCATTTGTAAAACAAAGATGTTAGATGGGTGATAGAATCTCTAAGCCTCCTTTCAATGATTATAACTTATGCAACAATCACATTTAAAAGTACTTCAAGTTGTTGGCTTATTCTGTTTCAGATCTAGGCGTTTTCAAACTGCTGCAGATGCATGGCAAGAACATGCAGATCATCAATATTCATTAGTTTTTCAAAGATAAATATTAGTGGATAGCAATATAATGATTAGTCTTTTCATCATTGTAATTGTTTTGATAACATTGTAACAAGGTATTAAAGCACTTACCACTAAGACAGTCTGATGGTGAAAATACAGAGGGACTGTGGATTTGGACAGGGCTAAATTTACTGTTCTTTGCTGATCAAACAGATGCAAAGGCCATTGGGGAACTAGGAAAGGGAGGGAAATCACACACAGTTTAGCAACATTGTCTACAGTGACAAGGAGCTTAATTAGAGACTTCAACATCTATTCCAGAGAAATGGAGAAGGAAATTTCTAATTTTTTTTTTTTTTTTTTTTTTTCATTTTGCAGGGTTGGTTAATTCTTAGCATTTGTCCTGGAGGGAAATCATCTGAAGACTGTAGAGAACACTGAGAAAATACACCTTGGTTTCTGACATCACACTCTTTCAGACCCAAAGTGCTCTGAATACATTTACATTCCCCATCCCCACAGTGTGTTTAGCAGAGAAACTATATTCCAGGATTGTGTAAATTTAACATTTGATACTACTCATTAGTGGCAAGTAACAGGAAATCTGTTGGTTTAAACCTTTTTCGAAAACCTTCACTTTTTTTCAATCATCAGACCGAAGCTGTGTAGATGCTAGTGACAGTTCCATTGCTGAAAGATGTCAGGGTTGCTAAAACATGCTAAAAGATTTTCAGGTCTTTTTTTCCCATAACTGCAAAGTGGCTGTTTCAGCACCAGCCATCACATCTATGTTCACGATAGGACGAAGGAGACAAAAAAGCCAAAAACAGCCAGAAAATGCAACACTGATTCCTATCCCCACTCCAGCAGACTTTTCCTTACAGATCAGAACTATCACACGGCTACCTCTAAGAGAAGGAGGCCATACAGATTTCCAGCTGCTATACAAAGAGACCATGAAGATGAAGGGGTTGGGAATGCCTTTTGCGTAGCCAATCACCAATGTCTGCCCCATTATTTCATAAGTCAGCAGCATACTTTGAACAAATAAATGCATAATATTACAGATTCCCCCCCACAACTGTGTGCCAAGATAGCTTACTGATTGATATTCATCTACTTATCCATTCAACAAATACATTACTCTGAGTCAGGCAGTAAAAAAAACTTCCCTCAGGGAGTTTCCAGATGAGACAGATAAACTAAAACAAAGGGAGAACACCTAAATCAGTTTGAAGTTGGAAGAGGCTGGGAGGAGGCATTTTGAACCAGGCACTGTCTTAAATTTGGGAAATACAAAGACAAAAGAAATTCAGTTCAGTGGAAGAAGACAGACAGGAGAGTGGGATAAGAGATGAGATAGAGGTTCCTGTCACCTTAGTTCTTCCATTATTCAGGCCTTTGGGACCAAGGAATCATTGCTTTTCTTAATCATTTTTAAAAAATGTTTATTTATTTTTGAGAAAGAGAGAGTGCACAGAAGTAGGGGAGACCCAGAGAGAGAGAGAGAAAAAAAGATAGAATCTCCAAACCAACTGAATCACCCAGGTGACCCTTCTTAACCATTTCAAAACAGAAATGTCTTAGATATTTTGTAGGTCTAGCAACTTCTACACCCCATGCTCAGGCCCTTAGAAACTATATTCTTTCTGAGCTCTACAGGCTTTCTGTAGGTTTTTTGGTAGAAACACACACACACACACACACACACACACACACACACACACACTCACACACACACACTTTCTTCTACCCTCAAGTTCTATGACCTGAAGGCCTCTTATCCTCTTTTTTCCCCTCCACATCTTCTTTCCCTTCTATATCTTTCCTTCCCTCACTGGTCACCTTAAACTCATGAAGGAGTCTCATGAATCCTTCACCTGAAGAATGCACACCTACATCTGGTATTCAGGCAATGTGACCCTATGGGCTGTTCAGATATTGATATTTCCATGACATAGGTACATAATTACTGTCCTGAGCCCCCTACATGCCCCCCACACTCCTGCACCTTAGACTCTTTTCTACACAATCCGAAGCCAACGGGTTAATACCTAAGCACTGCATGAGACCTGGATGATGTCACTTTATTGCCCGTGCCTTTTGGTTCTTAAATATGTTTAATATCTTTTCTGAGCTATTCAACAGCACATAGAGTCTGCAAAACTCAAATGCCTCCAGAGGCCAGGAGATGGTGGAAACCTGGTGCAGCAAGCTGAGTGGGACCAGAGGTTGTGCGGCACTGAGGACAGCATGCTCGTGTCAGAAGACATCTTCAAGCAGTGGACCCTGGAAAGTGAGGCCTAGTATTACCAGATTGTCAGAAAAGAAGTCAGAATGTGGGTTTTAATGTTAGCTATGAGAAGCAATATGGTGAGAAGAGTTTTTTTAATCCCTCGGGAAATAAATATTGTATTTATAGCATTTTAAGTAGTGTGTATAACCTGATGTTTTATATTAAACAGAGTTTAAATTAATTAAGGATCAGTAAACGTATGCTGGAGTCTCAGTTACTCTTTCTGACACATGTTACTGTAACGACACACATGCACACTCATAGAGATTTAATTAATATCCTCCATAATTTAATAGTCATAGTGCCTTGAAGAAGCAAAACAAATTAGAGTCCAGGCATCTGTGGTATTTATTTTGCCCAAAGTAAAAATATAGCAGAGCTGGAACAACCATTTTACCATATTTTTATCTAGGCAACTAACTATACATTAAGCTACAAACAGGTGATTTGCCACTGAAGCTTTAAAAAAAAAGGACAAGTTGAAGGGCACCTGGGTGGCTTAGTCGGTTGGGCAGCAGACTTCGGCTCAGGTCATGACCTCATGGTTCGTGAGTCCATGAGTTCGAGCCCAGCATCGGGCTGTGTGCTGATAGCTCAGAGCCTGGAACCTGGAGTTCTGTGTCTCCCTCTCTCTCTGCACCTCCCCCGGTTGTGCTCTGTCTCTCTCTCTCTCAAAAATAATAAACATTTAAAAAAAGTTAAAAAGAAAAAAGGACAAGTTGCTAACTCATCTTCTCTGGGATTTCATTCTCCTGTATAATCTGTGTCCGTAACTCTTTACCAACTTTGAGGAGACCATTTCAGACACCACAGAGTATGTCTGGGATGCAAAAACATCCTCCAAGAGAGTGTCCTGCCACCCGCCCACCTCAGTGTGCTGGGCTTGAGCTGATGTGTCTGTCTTTGGTTCTTCCCAGGACGCCACAAATCTTAGGTCTTGTTGTTTTATCAGGGAGATGATGTTAGCCAGAATGCTTAATACGAGCCACTGACAGTTGGAATGATGGCTTATGAAAAACAGAAAGTTAATGTAAAATGTCAATCCAGGTGAACTGGAGCCATTAGTTGTTTTTCTAGAATTTTCTGTGTGTTCATCACATTAAAAAGAAGAAGTGAATTGAATACCCTTTTCCCCCATGGACCTAGCACTACCGGCCATTGGTATGTATTTGTTTCTGTCTGTCTTCCCCATTAGAATGTCAGCTCCAGAAGGACAGGGGATTTGTCTGTCTTATTCACTGTTATAACCACCCCAACACCTAGAGAAATGCCTGGAAATGGAAGGATGTCAATAAATATTTCTTGGTTAATAAATACACAAATGAATAAATGAAGGAGATGATTATTTGTGTGCATGGATGGCTGCAAAGATCAATGGGGCATAGACAGGGGCTTTCCTACTCTAGACTCAGCAGTGCTGTTCCCTGTTTGCAAACCTCAGGTGCCAGTTGAACCATCAGCTGTGATTTGTGAATGCCTCCGTTTACTCAAAGTCGTTGCTAAGAAGATACTGTGCTGATTTATGAAGTTAGTCTCGATTCCAAACCCAGCTTTCTGTCTTCAGCTTTGTGACACAGGGCTAGGAAATATAGTTTGGGCTGCCTGGAGGAGGAAGCCCTGGGGGCATGCTGTGAGGTTGGAAGGGGACTGCCTGGACGTTCCTGTTCTGGTTTCTGTCACCAGCATGCCCAGCAGCAGCTGCTCTCTTTTGGCAGCCGTGACTGTTCCAGTCTGTTCTCCAGTTCCTTCTAAGCCCTCCCCGATTCTGCAGAGCTGTCTGCACCAGCCAGGCAGTGCCGTCTCCGCAGCGGTCTGGTGGGCTTTGAGGACCCGTTCTCCACCCCCAAGTTCCCCCCTCCACTGCACCTTCCCCGTGGTGCTTCCTGTTTCTGGAAGTTCTCTGTGTTAATCCCTTCAATGTCCCCTTTTCGCATTTTCCACCCTCTAACATTTACTTAGGTAATTGTTTAGTTGATGATAATTACTTTATACTATGTCTATCTGTTAAATGATTAGTATGCTTTCTAGTTTCCTGAACTGGACTCCAGTGGACAAAGATTCTTGTCATGTTCTTTGTCCTAAAGCTATATGTGTTTCTCCAAATTTTACATTTTTTTTTAAATTTTGTTTTAACGTTTATTTATTTTTGAGACAGAGAGAGACAGAGCATGAATGGGGGAGGGTCAGAGAGAGGGAGACACAGAATCTGAAACAGGCTCCAGGCTCTGAGCTGTCAGCACAGAGCCCGACGCGGGGCTCGAACCCATGGACCGCGAGATCATGACCTGAGCCGAAGTCGGCTGCTTAACCGACTGAGCCACCAAGGCGTCCCACCAAATTTTATATTTTAAGGCTCTAATAATTCACAGACTTTCAGAGCTGCTACAATTTAATTTAATTGTAATTGCAGGATTTCTTTTAATTTAAAAGATCTTTCTGATGATGGGTATTTAACTACATAACACACGTGGAAACATGTACAGAATACAAATACCATAATTCCTTTCATCAACTTTAATATATTTCAGTTGGATCAATTTTTTTTTTTTTTTACTCTTCAGAGCATCTCTTTTTAAAAATGCAACATAAAAAAAAAAAAAAACCTGAATGGTCCATGAATTCTGAGATCATCATCTCTTTCCATGATACTGGAGGAGAGAAGAACTTCCTATAGATTTATAATCCTGTCCCAGACAGGTAAAAAAAAAAAATTCAGATTGAATAATTTGAGTAGTTTTCAGGAGGGCCTCATCTTGACAGACCACTTGCTTATTCCTGCCAGAGTCTGTTCATGGCAAGAAGGATGTAAGTACACAGAATTTGAAAACCATGTTTTAGGAAGCTATCCTTTCCTGCTGGGTTCCAAACAGCTCATTAGGAAATCCTGGGCTGCGACCAGACAAGAGACAGAAATGGCCATCTACGATGGCTGAAGTTCTGTGTAATCTCACAATTATGCCCACAGTAGGCTTTCTGTCTCTGAATTGTGACCTAAGGTCCAGCAATCCATTTGATTTTGCTGATAACAGCATTTCCTTGTATTCAGCAAAAGATGAAAACGTGATATAATGGGAAGGTTCCAGCCATCAGTAGAGAGTGTTGCTTGACCTATGGAGAGGACATAAAAGTGTTCCTCTCTCTCTCACCAATTTCTGGGGCTCCTATCCGCCAAGTGCCTCTTAGGTGCAGAGCATTACTGTAGACACTTTACATGCATTTTTTTATTGGTTCCCCACAAACCTGTGTTTGTAGATGTTATGGTGACATAATTTATCACAAGTCTTGAGCCCAGAATTTAATCACCCACAATTAGAAAGTGGTGGAGCTAGCCCTTTGTCAAAACTAAGTTTAAAACCTGAAGTTTTGTCTTTTTATTTTCCTTCCTTCCACTATAACAGCTGATGTGCTCTTGTGCATAATCTTGTGGGGCATTTTTCCCTTTTTTCCATTAATGAAGACCACAGAGGACTTATTGTCTCTTGCAACTTCTTTTTGATTTGCATTATTTTTCCATTTCAAAAACAGATATCATGCCATCTCTTGTAATTTTCAATAGATTTTATGGCATCAATATTGATTCCTAAAGATGCCCCTTAGAGTTTCAGATCTGAAACTATTGATTACTCAGAAATTCCTCCTTTATTTAATTTTAATGTCAACTGGGTCATTAGAACTTCAGGTTTCACATTTCCTCTGTAAGTAGTTTTCCAGCAGAAGATGGGCACTTCCTTTACTGTTTTACTACAATTGTATAATTTTGGGGTGTTTTCTTTAGCAAACATTGAAAGAACACTTATATACATTGGGTGCTGGAGTGCAATTCTTACTGCAATCTTACCTAAGATACGTAATATTGAAAGCCCGATTTATAAATAAGATACACTGAGGCTTAGATGGTAATTGCTCAAGGTCACTAACTAGACTAGAAAGTAGTGGGGCTGTGCCTCAAAGCCAAGTTTGTCCACAGCCCATAGCCTGTCCCTTGACACACTAAAACCTATCCATGTCCACTGCATCATACCATCACCCCAAACTTGACTCAGAGTGATGGTTTACAGAGCACATGCCCGGTGCCCTGGTGGCCCTGTGTGTTCACTCCAGAACCAATGGTCCTGTGCAATGCCTGTAGAGCAATGATCTCACCCTCTTGTAACTGACTTAGTTTCTGTTGCCCCAACTTAAGGAATAAAGAGGTCTTTCCACTGTTTCATTCCAGCATTTGGCCTAATGAGGAGCCCATAGTTGTGATTTAACAAATATTTATTAAATAAATGGATGAATGATTCTAGACTTGCCAAAGACATGCTCAACTTTGCCTTGTGTGCCTATATCTACCTGGGGGAATTTCCATCTGTTTCAGCTACCATCAGATCTCCATAAACAAACACGTAGTTGTTGTTAAGTTGGTAACAGATATTTGTTGTTGACAAAGCCGATTAAGGGATGTGGAGAAATTACATCTTTGATTACCTACAGGAGCAATGGGAGATGTTCTTGAGTGGACATTTTTATCATAGTACATCGAACTGAGATTATATTGGCAGTATCATTTTTTGTTGCAAGTGGCATAAACCCAACTCACACTGGCGTAACAAAAAGTATATTTATAAAAGAAAAGTATATTTATAACTTTTAATATATAGCTGGGAAACAGAGTGTTGGAGCTGGCTGCAGACCCTGATGGACCCCAGAGTTGAGCAGTTGTGTTTAGGTTTCTCCCCACGTTCTCCTCCCTTTCTCTTTATTTCATTTCTCTGACCCTGACTTCGTTCTACAGAAAGGCTCTCCCCATTTGACCAAAAAGGAAAACCGGGATAGGAGGACCGTAAGTCAAAGGGTCTTAGAGTGCTCCCAGCAGGATCAGCATCACCCGTAAGCTGGTTGGAAATGCAACTTCTTGGGACCTATCCCTGACATTGACTAAGAAGCTCTGAGAGCAGGGACCAGTAATCTGCGTTTTAACAAGCTCTCAAGCTCTTGTGATACACACTGAAATTTGAGAACCACTGGAATAAAGGATGGAAACTGAGTCATGAAATACATGGGCATCACCCAGTGTTACCATTCCAGAACCACTGGAATAAAGGATGGAAACTGAGTCATGAAATACATGGGCACCACCCAGTGTTAACACCCAGTGTTACATGTACAGAAGTAGAGGAACACGGAGATGGCCCCAAAAGACAGATGTATGCCTGGAATTCATCTGATATACACATCACTCACTTGAGAAAAGCCTAATCAATCCACCTTAATTAGGTCTTTATCTCTATTTGGAAGAGTTTTCAAAAAGAAAAGGATTTGGCAAAAGTGTAGTAACGGATGATATTTTGGTAAATCTCATCTTTAAGACTTATGGCAGCACCGGAGGAGAGTGGGGTCCATGCCTCATCCAAGAAAGGCATTCAGAGTCAAAACCCCAGAGTTCCAGGAGAACTCTGGGAACCCTGTAGCTTCCAATTTTATTTTCTGTTAACAAAAATTTTGGCACCATTCTTTTACTGTATGGTAATTAGTAATAAAATCGTTGGATGAGAGTGGGTTGTTTGCTAATTTGGGGAGATAGCACAAAGAGGAAAAGGTCAGAGAGAATTGTGATCCTCTCTGAAACAGGTCTTGGGGAAAGGACATCCCGGTCGATGAAAACAGAAGCCACAGCTCAGAGAAGGAGAGGAAAACTGCTTGAGTTCATTGTGCTTCTAAGAATAGAGGAGCCCCCAGGGACTACAGAGGATTCCCAGGGACCTCAGCTCCCTTAGAAGTAGTAACAAGTCACTTTGGAAGGCTGTATTCTGTGCAGCTCCCCCCCCCCCCCCCCGTTATCTGCAGGGGATTGGTTCTAAGACCCCCCATACAGGCCTGAAACTGTGGATAGTACTGAACCTTCTATATATGATGGTTTTTTCCTAGACATGCACAACCACGATAAAGTCTTGTTTATAAATCAAGCACAGTAAGAAATGAACAACAATAACGAATAAGTAGAAAGTATAACAATACATTAATAAAAATTATACGAATGTGGGCCTTCTCGCTCACAAAATAGCTTACTGTACTGTACTTACCTTTCTTCTTCTTGTGATGACAGGAAATGATACAGTGCCTACATGATGACATGAAGTGAGGTGAGTGATACAGGCCTTGTGAGTAGCTTTAGGCTACTCTTGACCATCAGAAAGAGGATCATGTGCTTCCCAACTGTGATTGACTGCAGGTAATTGAAACCTTGGAGAGCAAAATCCGGGTAAGGGTTTCTTTTCAGACTATAATTGCTTTTATTCTTGTTTGGTCTTCTAATTTTTTTTTTCAAAGAGATTTTCCCTTCTTTCCGGGCTAATTAGAATTTTCCTGGCTAGGGTCGTCGTAGACAGAAGGTTGTCAGAATGCCTCTTCAGGACAGTAAAACCGATGGTAGTTTGGAGTTCCTGAGCTAAAATTAAAGTATCAAGAGCCAAGAGAGAGCTAATTAATAAATCTAAATAATATAATGATTCAAAATGGAATAATCCTAATAATTATTCTAAATAAAACAATTCTAAATAGTAAGAGTAATATATAATGGCAAACACCATTGATCTTTTATGGTGTGCTAGATCCTTCAGTTGTATTAACCCAGTTAATGTTCCTAGCTACTGTCCATTTCAAAAATGCAAAAAAAAAAAAAACAAAAACAAAAAAAAACAACTGATACAACTTGTGCGCCTCAGTTTTTTTTATATAAACCCATCAAGTTCTGTCCTCAGAGCTTATGCAGCTTATCATGACATAATGCTACCTCTCGAGAGAAAGTGTATATTTAATCAAGTGCGCAAATATTTAATACTCCTTAGCATTGAGAAGGCCATTGCACATAGTTTCCTTAAGAGGCCCTCTGTATGAAGATAGGATCCAACCTGCTATCCTATCCTCACCGTGACATGTTATTACAGCTAAGACATCAGAGTGTACATTAACCTCTTCTTAAGAAGCATTTCCATCAACTGACCCTATAGAGAGCTTAGTAGTGCTACCCGTAATTTATATTCTTCTTTACAATTACTTGAACTCTTTGCTATGAAGGTTAAAGACTCTTTCCCATCTCAACTATTTTTATGAGAAAATTAACTTGAAGTTAACTTAGGAAGAAACACATGAACCTGTGACTGAATAGGAGGCTGAGTAACTTACAACCTGACTTCTTGACAAAGTGACTAACATTCACGTGTTGGGTTTTATTATAATTTGCCATAGTTCTCAAAGACTGCTCAGAATATTCAACTGTATTTTAATTTCACTGCTGGCTTAGCTGATGAATTCAGTTGTTCTTATCTGAGCAGTAGTAGAGTCTAGCAAGATCTTACATCGTTCTAAAGGAATCAATTTATAAATTTTGTTTACTTCAAGATTCTAACTGACACATAAATTTAGCAACTACAGAATTACAGATAGCATTACAAAAAAGCTATTAGCTCTTCTCTTAGAAATAATATTTATACATGAAATATAATTACTGCCTGAAAGCACACTGTTTCCAGAGCTAAAAGCAATAAAGCCAAAGCAATAAAGAATTTACTATTAGTTCTCCTGGGAGAAAGAGGCCACCAGCAGGATGGGAAAGAAGCTGTCGAAAGAGCTAAAGTCTTCTGCCCTCACTAGGAGATTCGTTAAAGTATTTTTCTCATTGGAATCCTTTGTTCACAGATGTTTTCCCAAACGATGCTCTCTCTTCTTTCCCCGGATAACTGGATTAAAAAAAAATTAATGAATACCACCCCAACAAGCTAGATAATATATAGACTTTGTCCTTGAAGTTTAAATTCAGTTCAGCAAATACTTATTGAGCAACTAGTTTATGCAAGATACATTTCTAGGTGTTTTGAGAGCAACCAAGGTGCATAAGGTATGATTCCTATCCTTAAGAGGCTTAAGGTTTAGAAGGGAGAGAAGCCATGCAATATTGCAGCTACTAATTCTAGCCACTTCATGCCAGGCATCGTTCTCGGGGCTTTAGACATATGAACTCATTTTATCCTCACAGTAATTCGGCAAGAGTATGTCATCCTTAGTTGATAGGTGGAGAAACAAAGGTAGAGTATTGTTATAACTTGTCCAGTATTACACAGCAAAAAGTGAGTGGAAACTTGGGATATTAGGAGACGACATGTGTGCCTTAAAGTCATACAGTAAATCAATGTCAGAGCCTGGGCTGTAATTCACATGGAGTCCCCTGACTCTTGGCACAAGGCTCTTTTTATTAAACTACGAAGTCTTTTTGTTTTTTCCTTAATAATGAATGGGGCTAGAAGGGATTTCCACACTCCATCCAAGACTCCTGCTTGCTTATTCTGAGAAAGCAATCAACTTTAACTCCAACTTTGTTTTTCCAAAGAGCCTCGACAAGTATTCACTAAGGGCTTTATGAAACCTTAAGCAAAGCACTCTTTGTATAAATACCATTTTGAAAGAGTTTTCTGGCTAGAATTAATATAAACGCACATTGACTGTTGACTTTAGGAAGACTTTCACGTGAATATCAATTTTTGAAGTTTATTTATTTTGAAAATTCACTCATTTATCTAAAAATGTACGTTTTGGTTTAGCAAATTATAATCAAAGTTTGTTAGATATTTTTTTATTGGGGAAATTGGTTTTATTTACATAAAATAAGCATGCTAATTTTCCTAAATGATTTTCAGGACATAGGCAGGGCTGACTATCATCAACCTGGACCTTTAGACAAAAGTGAATGGCAGGTAGTCTCACTTTAATATCATATTTTTAAAAAATGTTTATTTATTTATTTTTAGAGAGAGAGAGAGAGAGAGAGAGAGAGTGAATGGGGGAGGGGCAGAAAGATGAGGTCAGAGGATCTGAAATGTGTTCTGTGCTGACAGCAGCAAACATGATGTGGGGCTCAAACTCATGAACCGTGAGATCATGACCTGAACCAACATCGGATCGTCAACCGACTGAACCACCCAGGTGCCCCAATAATATCATATTTTTGATCTGCTTTCTCTTCAGTTCAGTTCCTGGATTGCCATATTTGTCCACCAACCACATGGGATGGCTCACTCCTATGCTTTTGGCAGCCACTGAAGCTTCATTATTTTCTATTTCATTCTCTCAGATTCTATGCTTTTTCAAGTGGCTAGGAGATAACTGCATGGATAAATCAATTAGTGACAACGGGCATATTAGTTTCCCAAGGCTTCTATAACAAAGTGCTACAAAATGAGTGGCTTAAAACAGCAGAAATTTATCCTCTCACCATTTCAGAGGCTAGACGTCCAAAGTCAAGGTGTTGGCAGGGTTGTGCTCCCTCTGAAGGCTCTAGGGGAAGAAAACTTCCTTCTTTCTTTCGAGCTGCTGATGGCTTCTGCCAACCCTCAGTTTTCCTTGGCTTGTACCTGCATTAGTCTAGTCTCTGTCCCTTATGTCTCCTCTATGTCTCTGTGTCTGAAGCTCCACCTTTCTCTTATAAAGACACCAGTCACTGGATGGCTCACTCTAATCCAGTATGACCTCATCTTAACTAATTACTTCTCCTTACTGCCCTATTGCAAATAAGGGCACATTGTGAAGTTCCAGATGGATGTGAATTGTGGCAGACCCTATTTACCCTGCACAAAGGGGTTTAATAAGAGGAGGAAGGGGGAAAGGTCTACTCATCCAAACAAATACAGGAAAACTTTGGTTTGTGAGCATAATTCGTTTCAGAAACATGCATGTAATCCAAAGCACTTGTATATCAAAGCGGATTTCCCCGTAAGAAATAATGGAAACTCATGATTTGTTCCACAACGAAAAATTTTCATATAAAAATGACTGCAGTACTATAATACAAAATAATAAATAAAATACAAAATATAAAGAAAAATAAACAAATTAACCTGCACTTACCTTTGAAAATCTTTGTGGTTGGTGTGAGGGAGGTAAGAGAGGAGAGGATTATTGTGTAGGATGATTTCCACTATCACTAATGGAATCACTGCTGTCTGTTGGTTCAATGGAATCTTTTCTTTTTGTACAACTTTAACCAGGAAGCTATCCAATGACCTAGAATGAAGCAAAGCATTCCTAAGCTGACCCTTGTATGGAAAAGCAAAGGAGTAGCCAAAGGTCCTTTGAAGTGACCAAAAAAAAAAAAAAAAATACACCAGTGCCAGTTGTGGGCACTTTCCAACGTTCTGAAAAATCACTGATTTCTGCCAAACATCACGGCCTGAGACCAAGTATCCGAGCACCCACAATCCCACAGCGAGAGAGAGAGAAGAACCATTGGCTCAGTAGTGATCATGTGACATTTGACATCAGGTGCTATTCATATTGCAAGACATAACTCACTTATCAACTTAAAATTTATTAGAAATGTTTGCTCATCTTTCAGAACACTCACAGAATAAGTTACTTGCAATCCAAGGTTTTACTGTATTGGTTTATTTTGAGAGGAATTGTAAGGTTTCATCTGTCCAGAAATTACTTTGCCTACAATTTTGTCACGGTTTTAGTTTCTCTTTATGGCTGATTAGAAATGTCCATTGACCCCCTTGGGTCAGACATCATCTCAAAAAGTCATGGTGACAAGTGCCCATGTTACTCAGGAGAAGAGGGAGGGTCATCTTTGGTCATATTAATTCATCCACTTCACTAATTATCTTCCAAAGAGCAACAGAATTAGGTATGTCTTGAAAAGAAATGATTCTTAAAAAGAAAGAAAGCAAGAAAGCCACTTGAGCATAGTGTCTTTAGTGTTAGACAAAACATTTAATTCTCAGCACTGCCATGTACTAGGTTCCTAATCATGGGCAACTCTCTTGGACAATTCAGATTACATCCAGGGTTTGTTATTATTAGGATTAAAGAAACACATGGTAGGGGCCCCTGTCTGGCTCAGTCAGAAGAGCACACAACCCCTGGGGCGCCTGGGTAGCTCAGTTGGTTAAGCATCCGACCAACATGTTCCCATGGTTTATGAGTTCAAGCCCCACATTGGACTTCATGCTGACAGCTCAGAGCCTGGAGCCTGTTTTGGATTCTGTGTCTCCCTCTCTCTCTGTTCCTCTCCTGCTTGCATTCTGTCTCTCTCTCGCTCTCAAAAATAAACATTTAAAAAAAAAAAAAAAAAGAAGTGCACACGACCTTTGATCTTGGGGTCGTGAGTTTGAGCCTACACATTGGGTATTGGGGATTATTGAAAAAAAAAAAACAAAAACAAAGACAAAACAAACAAACAAACAAACCCCAAAACTTACAAAAGAAAGAGACAGAGGCGCCTGGGTGGCTCAGTTGTTTAAACGTCCTACTTCGGTTCAGGTCATGATCTCGTGGTTCATGGTTTGAGCCCCATGTTGGACATGTCAGCTGTGCTGACAGCTCAGAGCCTGGATTCTGCTTCAGATTCCGTGTCTCCCTCTCTCTTTGCACCTCCCCTGCTCACACTTTGTTTCTCTCTCTAAAAAATGAATAAACATTAAAAATTTTTTTAAATAGACAGTAGGTATTAAAAATAATAGCCAATATGTTTCCTACAATTAAAAAAATAATAAAAATGTCAAAAGGGAATGGGGTTGCTATGTAAGAAGATGACATCTAAAATGTATTTTACCTTTTTATTTTATTTTTTGATGAAGTTAGTCTCCTAATTCCACACCGAAGTAGGGGACAGTAGGCTACCTTAGAATGCTGAAACAAAAGATTTACTACTTACTGGGGTGGTGAAACCACCAAACTCCTCATCCTTTTTAAGCTGTGGTTCAGTTTACCCACAACTCATGTTTGACAGAGTGCCCGTGTTGGGCCTGCTAACTGCAGGAGCCCAAACACAACCCTTCCCCAACACGACACAAATTCCATCTTTCCTGCAATAATTTTTTGTGTGTACGTAGGGTAACTCTAAAGACTAAAAGGAAGTGAGAAGGGGCACCTGAGTGGCTCAGTTGGTTGAACCATTTTGGCTCAGGTCAGGATATCACAGTTGCCATATTGAGCCCTGTGTTGGGTTCAGCACTGAGGCAGAGCCTGCTTAAAATTCTCTCCCTCCCTCTCCCTCTGCTTCTCCTCCCCTGCTCATCTGCATGCACTCTCTCTCAAAAAAACTTTTTTTTTTTTAATAATAAAAGGAAGTGAGAAGACACCACTTACAATGAGCAGGTAATGTGGATAGTTGGTGTATTTCTAAGAATGCAGGCAGCTGTTCAAGACAGGATTCTGACTGTATATGAACCTCGGGGTTTTTTTTGTTTATTTTACACCAACTGGTAGACCAATCTGTTGCTCATTGCTTCTCGGTTACTCCCATCAGTCCCTAGTTTGCAAAAGACAGTGCCTACGTGATCACTGGGCTTGCCATGGCTTGGGCCTGGGGCTGGCTTAGTCTGCAAAATCTATTAATGTGGTGATACTTCTCATAAGTAGTCATTGAACACCCAGGTTTGGTCTCTGTATTTCGGTCTCAGGGTCTTTGGTGGATTTCTTGCCCTTTCTGATCCCCTCTGCCCGTTGCCACCAACACCACTACCTATCTGGCCCCACAGACCCCAGTGTTGTTGCCTGTGGTACAGTTCTGGAAGAGCTAGCTGTCTTTTTAACAAACGCTCACTAGGGAGCAGCACACTGAAAGGTTTAAAGCCATATATACTTTTCACTGGGTGGATTCATTTAACTTTCTAAACAGTAATTTCTTATAAAGGTACAATGTATATTTTCACATGAAATTCTTATTTGAGTATTTTTCTTGGACTTTTGGGACAAAAACCGTCAGATAATGATACTTTCCTGACACTCACTGGTTATAGAAATTTAACTAGGCTCTGTGGGAAGGCAAAATAATATGGTGCTTGCTTCAGGGAGGCCAAAACACATCCTATTTTTCTCATCCTAAATGACCCCCCATTCTTCTACTGTGAGGGGAAAAAATCAAGGAAAATGTTCTATCACACAGTTCATTCCATTTCCTTCATTCTGTCCTTCTTTGAAATGTCTACCACAGCCAACAGCAAAAGATTTTCTAAGCAAAACAAAAATTTATCCTTGCCAAAGGAAAAATAAGGGTCAACCACTGGAAGAGGCTCCAATAGTGAACTGAAACTAATGCAGCCCCAAATCCCTCTTTCCTTAGCATGATCCTTGTACTTTGAATCTTGAAATGGAAGAACAAGGGGAAATTGTGCTATGTTCTATGTACTACATAGGCCAATGTCACAGATAGGATCTTATTTAAGAAAAAGAACTTCTATCACCCTTAAATACACCAAAATAATTTCCTACTTTCTCTCTCTTTCTTATAATCACAAACACTCCTCCCTACTCCCCACCCCCACACCCTTATGTAGTTGTTTCTCAAAATTGATTGTGGAAAGGAGAAACGTTAGTAGCTAGTTCAAGCCCATTTATCTCAGTAGATAAACTAACCTGTAACTAGTGGGTTACCATCAATTGGAATGCAAGTTCAAAATAAATGCAGTTTTCCATGCTTGGTGGCAACTAGAACTTACATCCTCATATAGTTCCAGTCCTATAGTACACACGGAAGGAAAGGAAGCAATGTGAGTACATATAGTGTTCTGGTAACATAAAGAAGCAGTAAGATAAAAATTGAGCGTGACTGCAGCTGAAGCTGGAAAGTGGTTAAGCACATAGCATAGAAAAATGTCAAGTATAAAACTGGGATCCAGAAAGTAGATAATAAAGAGTGGCCCCTGGATTTAGCTAAATGGGAAGGGAGAAATTCTTGGGATTGAGATAATTAGAGTTGGAAAGTAAAATGTTTAAAGAAAATGCTCTTTCCTGAAAAATGTGTTAGAATTAAGTGATGATCACTCATTCGAATATTGTAAATACGTGTCATGAACATGAAAGTGGAGGCATAGCAAGGTCAAAAGACATCTTTGTCTTCGAGCTAGTTCCACGTGGGGCTCAAGAGGAGGTACCAAGAACAGAACTGATGTCAGAGAAGGAAGAAAGGAAGGTGTAGCTGAGAGCAAATTGTTCTTTGTCCACGAGATGGAATGGAATTTTGTACTGTTGGTTAGAAATGTACATGGCATAGGTCCCAGAATGAATTTTTTAAAGATGTCTTATTGTACAGAATGAATGGAAATTACATGACCACCTGCTCTGACAGATCCAGTAAGGCAGACTGAGGATCTCACACTCAAGTTCTCATGTCTGCAATGTGTTCCTCACCATGGGATACTACATTTAACGTATCTTTTGTCTTTTGATCCTCAAGGCTGTTGCCCATCACATATTCATCTTATGTGGTTACTGGCGACTCATTTGCCAAGAGGTCACCTTCGGAAGCTGGAGACCCACTGTGGGGCAGCCTTGTAACAAACCTTCGGTGTCTCTGAAAGAGAGAATTTTGGAGTTATTGGTGTTTCTACTTTCCCCTTGTGGCAAGTTTCTGCTGTGTTGCCATGGAGCAACGCTGCAAACTGAATGTGGCTTTATGGTGTCCAGAGTTATCAGTTAACCCAATCCAAGTAGGTTATTCATCCCATGACATGACTGAAAACACCACCATACCCTTCCACTACCCCATCTCCTCTGCTGAAACCTATCATTTTCTCCAACCACGTGGTGATCAAAAGACCTGACATTGGCTCCTCCTTTGGGTAAATGCTTGTAATAGATATTGTTGTATGGGATGGGTTATTGCTCTAAGCCAAGACTTTTCAACCTTGACATTTGGGGGCACTATTAGCATTTGGCTAGGTAATTCTTTGTCTTGGGGGCTGCCCTGTGTATTGTAGGATATTTAGCAGCACTTGATCTCTACCTGTTAGATGCCAGGAGCACAAAAATAGCTCCAGACACTTCTAAAGTTCTCCCGTGGGGCAAAATCACCTGGTTGAGAACCACTGCACTGAACTATTTTTTTTTAATGTTTATTTATTTCTGAGGGGGGGAGAGGCAGAGAGAGAGAGAAGGACAGAGGGTGTCTGTTCCCCACTGACAGCAGGTTCCCCACTGACAGCACAGAACCGATGCTGGGCTTGAACTCATGAACTGTGAGATCTTGACCTGAGCCAAAGTTGGACACTTAACCGACTGAGCCACCCAGGCACCCCAACTGTACTGAACTGTTTATGTCCCGTCAGTTCCATGTGACTTGGCTCCAAGAATCTAAGAGAGCATTGACAGAATGAGAGGTTTCTGGAGCTGAGGAAAACCAGAAGTTCAGGAAGCTGTAGGAAGTGGCTACAAAGGGTAAATGTGAACTGGTTATTGTGACACAGAGGTAACTTCCAGAGAACCGCAGAAGACCGGATGAGGGGGAGGCAGGGATGAGGGGGAGAAAGAAAGCTGAAAGGAAGATGAAATATTGAGAACAATGTGGCTTTCCCTTTAGTGCTTACACAGATAACCAGCAGATGAAAACCACAATGGAGAGTCAGAAAACCTAGGATCCCACTTTGCTCACCTCTTGGTCTTTAAATCATGACTTTATGCTTAGTTTCCTTATCTATGAAATGGGGCTCTGTTTCCAGACCCGATTATCTCAGGTTGTCGTGTTAAAGTAATACATGAGACCATATCTTGTGATTGTGTTCTCCATAAAAGCGTCACGAATTACTATTTTTGTATGGCCGTGCCTCACATGTAAGTCTGAGGCTGAGGGCATGTAACTCAAAACTACGGAGGACCTGGAGGCAGAGAGAGTCAAATCCATCCTCGGGGAGAATCATGTAGTTTAATTAAAATGCAGGCCATCCTTCATCACCTAACCCCGGGGCTCAACAGCAGTTATAAGGCATCCAAGAGTGAACAGTTATATCTGGGTAGACGGGAGAGTAAAATTCAACTCTTAGCATCTTCCATCTAAAGGAATTTCTGAGAATCTCAATGTGCAGGTATAGGCCTTCCCAAAAAGGAAATCTTATTAAATCTCAGTAATAAGATCACGATATGTCTATAAGCTGCTTGTGTTCCATGGTGGAAAGAATACTTGCCTGGCAAAAACTTTTAGATATTTTCAGTAACTCCCTACACAGAACAATCATGGATTTCCCCTCCCCCTCCTCCCTTTCCCCCTTATATCCTGTATGGAGGGCCAATAAACCTTTCTTAAAGCATATATATTTTTTCAGGACTGGAATTGGCTGGTAGACAACAGGGGAACAAGTGAAGCACCAGTCTGAAAACCTAAGGCAACAAGACCTTTTGGAGCTTCCTAAAAGGTTATGATGAGGATCAGCTCAAGTTTTGAGGCAAGATTTAGTGCTTATTTGCTCAACCCTAGTCAAAATAACTAAACATGTTTGCCTCAGCAGTCTAGACTTTAGCACCAGGCCAAGAGGAAAAACGACATCGACTAAGATGCACCCAGTTCTTTCGGGGATATACCATATGTGGCAGAATTCAGAAGCGTAGATATACGTACAGTGACTGGATTAGCTCCACCTCCTCTTTATGTAGAAACTTAGACATCATTTCAGAGTTTCATTTTCATTTGCAAATTTTCTGAAGACCAAGCTACACATAAAGACACGCGGAAATGTGTTTCAGGCTTTCTATATCTGAAATGCTGCTGGAGATCACAGTCGTACTAAGTTGGAAGCTGAGAGCTTAATTATAGTAAAATCTAGTAGCGTAGGAGGTAGCAGCTGAGATGCCAGACTGCCTTTCCTTTGTTTTTGGCTTTTAGGGATGGTTTCTAACCCTCTTCTTTTATATGTCTCCCCCTTTTCATTTTCCCAAACCAGACAGCTTACCCTACAGGCACATCGTTACTGCAGCCATCTTCTAGGGGGTGATTAATAAGTAACTACAGTTTAATGATACAAGGAATAGAAGGGCTAGTAGCCAGAAAGACAAAGGTGACTTGAAGAATGTTAGGAGGTTTTAAGAAAAACAAGTGCTCTAAACTGGCATTCTATACTTCCTCTACGTCTGTCAAATTCTAGGATTCGATAAATGCATCCTCAGAACAGTACAGAGAGTAGAGCGTTGTAGCTTTTAATGATGAGGTTTTTTGAAAAAATGCAGTAGTTTTTTGAAAAAATGCAGTAGTTTTTTGAAAAAATGCAGTAGTGCTCTCAAAATTAGCGGTTCCCTGTCATGGAATGATTTCTAATAAGAAGAATGATCTCTTCCATGTTAAGGATAGCCACAAAATGGATGGAAAAATTCTCATGATTCCTACCTAACTGGAAATTGTGTGACTTGCATGTGTTGTTGGACTCTTAGAACTTTTACAAGAAAAACACTGAAACCATGTTTGTTTGTTTGTTTTACTGTGATTTATTGTCAAGTGAGTTAACATACAGTGTATACAGTGTGCTCTTGGCTTTGGGAGTAGATTCCCAACTCATCACTTACATATAACACCCAGTGCTCATCCCAACAAGTGCCCTCCTCAATGCCCATCACCCATTTTCCTCTCTCCCCTCCTCCCCCGCATCAACCCTCAGTTTGTTCTCTGTATTTAAGAGTCTCTTATGTGTTTGCCTCTCTCTCTGTTTGAAACTATTTTTCCCCCTTCCCTTCCCCCATGGTCTTCTGTTAAGTTTCTCAAGTTCCACATATAAGTGAAAACATATGATAGCTATGTTTTAAAAATAGGTCCATTTTATGTGGTACAACATGGATGAATCTTGAGGACAATAAGGCAGTCACAGAAAGACAAATATTGTATGATTCCACTTATAAGAGGTATCTAAAGTAGCTAAATTCATAGAAACAGCGTGTATAATGGTGGTTGCCAGCAGCTGGAGGGAGGGAGAAATAGTTTCTCTTCAGTGGGTAAAGTTTCAGTTTTGCAAGGTGAGAAAGTTCCAAAGATCTAATGCACAACAATGTAAGTGTACTTAATAGTATAATAGGGAATAGTACAATAGGGAACTATATAGTTAAAAAATGGCTATGATGGTAAGTTTTATGTTACATTTTTTACAATTAAAAATTTTAAAGTATTTAAATTTTATTTTAAGCTACTTTGCAAACAGCAAGACTTTGCTCTAAAATATTGGCAAGAATTATTGAGTAGGAACACAGAATGTAGACAGTGTAGCTGAGTGTGGTTGTGTTAGTCTGTCAGATAAGCTTTCAGATCAGAGTGAGGATCACTAAATGTTAAGTACAGTTGACAAGAAAGAACAACAATTCTTTGCTCATTGCCTGTTACATGACCTAGGAAAAGATATATTGTGTAATCACTCAATAAGTATTTACTGAACAGTGAGAAGAACAAATCTTTTTGCTAGGTGGTAGGGATTCAGCAATGCATAAGACTGACTTACATTTCACACCTCAATCTATTGCAAATTCCTCCTTGTTGAAGTTGTCAATGACCTTCTGGTAACCAAATACATTAGAAGCATGTTTCATAGAGCCTCATTGATTAGTTCCTCCTTCTTAAAACTTTTTTCTCTATTGGCTTCCATGACATCACCCTTACCTGGCTCTTTTTCCACTGGAGCTGCTTCCTCTGGCTGTTCCTATGAATATTAGTATTCTTCAGGGTTTGATCTTATTTCCCCCCCCCCCTTTCTTCTCTATGCATACTCCCTAGGAAATCTCATCAACTAACTTATGACCCCAAATCTTATCTCCAGCTCAAATATCTTTTTCTGGACTCCAAAGTATGACATCTTACATGGTACTAGATAGTTCTACTTGAATGTCCCAATGACATTCATTTGAACAATCTCCTTTTAATTATTCAACAGATTCATTAGTTCTCACCCACCTAGCCTTGACTTTCCTTAATTCATCCAACATATTGTTTTCAGAAGGACTTCAGTACATGTTGAGGAGGAAGAATTTCCTTTGTCCTTCAAGGTCCTTCTATTGGACTTCTGCCCTTCGTGGTCCTTCTAGCAGGATTAAGAATCAAACGGACAAGAGACAGATTGACAGGAGAAAAGTATATTTAATTTCATGTGTGTGGGGAATCCACACAGACATGAACTTCCAGAGACAGTCAGGCAACATGAGGTACATGTGTCATCCTGAACTAAGGAGAAGGATGTAGAAGTCTGGGACTTCAGAGGGAAAGAATGCGACTCACAGGAAAATGAAAAAGAGTAAATGTTTGGTACACAAATGTTTGTTGGGCCATTCAGAAACAATGGAACATAGATGACTTTGACCAAAGAGCCTTTGCTACGTTCCTCCCTGTCTACCACACCTAGTTCATATTATAGTGTAGTTATCTACTGCGATTGCTCTCTTCCTGGAGCAAGTCCTCTATCTAAATTCTTTTTAGGCAGTTGAGACCTGATTATCTCATTTCACTGGTTTGGGAAAATGAAAAGGAGAAGTATAAAAAAGCAAAGAGCTTTTCCTGAATCTGCTGGATTTTGATAACTTAAAAAATTTTTTTTAATGTTTATTTATTTTTGAGAGAGAGAGAGACAGAGTGTGAGCAGAGGAGGGGCAAAAAGAGAGGGAGATACAGATTTTGAAGCAGGCTCTAGGCTCTGAGCTGTCAGCACAGAGCCTGATACAGGGCTTGAATTCACAAACACGAGCCGAGGTCTGATGCTTAACCGACTGAGCCACCCAGACGCCCCTGGGTTTTGATTACTTTTAACTCAAAAATGATCTTCATGCTCAAGTGGGTCATCTCAGGGCAGCCTGCCTTTGGCCCCTACACACACCGTCTCATTATGTTGTTTTTCTTTGCAAAATTCTTGAGTGGATCCTTATTACCTGTAAGGTAAAATCTTTACACTTTTTCAATATCTTTTTTGCTTTTTTGCTTTTGCTTCTTCTCAAGCACCACCTCTTATTTATATAATCTCTGCATCCTATTCTCAAGCACATTGTTCTTTAATTTGAGACTCTCTCATGCTTGCTTTCACTTTGGTGCCATTGTATATTATTTCCTTTGGCTAGAATACCCTACTAAAAACTTGCCCAGGGAATTCTTTTATAAGAGAATGTACTTTTTGTACCCATATGGAGTCTTATTTGTAGGTGGTTCGTAACTATCGTTTTATTATTTCTTTGATTTTAAATGTACACAAGTACATGGGAACTCTATACTCTTTGCTCAATTTTCCCATAAACCTAAAACTACCTCTAAAAAAAGAAACAAAGTCGGTTATAAAAGTACACCTTCAGGCTCTGGGCTGATGGCTCGGAGCCTGGAGCCTGTTTCCGATTCTGTGTCTCCCTCTCTCTCTGCCCCTCCCCCGTTCATGCTCTGTCTCTCTCTGTCCCAAAAATAAATAAAAAACGTTGAAAAAAAAAAAATTTTTTTAAAAAAAAAAAGGGGCGCCTGGGTGGCGCAGTCGGTTAAGCATCCGACTTCAGCCAGGTCACGATCTCGCGGTCCGTGAGTTCGAGCCCCGCGTCAGGCTCTGGGCTGATGGCTCGGAGCCTGGAACCTGTTTCCGATTCTGTGTCTCCCTCTCTCTCTGCCCCTCCCCCGTTCATGCTCTGTCTCTCTCTGTCCCAAAAATAAATAAAAAACGTTGAAAAAAAAAAAATTTTTTTAAAAGTACACCTTAATTCCTGAAAATAGGCAGGTAATTAGTTTACTTAACCATCTATATCTGCTTTATGATGCAACTTCAAGAAACTAAAGACGATATGAATGAAACACAGGTGGATACCTTTTCTTGTCATTGATTGTTCATGCCAAGCATTACAGGGGAAGAACTGGTGATTCTCAGGATATTTATGAAAATTTTGTCTTTCTGTGGAGTAGGATAGATTCTCAAATCAGCCAGTTCTTCTATGCCATTGGAAGCAAGTGAATAATCTGCCGTGTTGAAAAAAATGTTTATTTATTTTTTAAAGAGAGAGAGAGGGGAGAGTCAGAGTGGGAGGGAGTGAAAGAGGATCCCAAGCAGCCTCGGCACTTACAGCGGAGCGAACCCAACGTGGGGCTTGAACTCACAAACCATAAGATCATGACTTGAGCCAAAATCCAATGTTTAGCCGACTGAGCCACCTGGGGGCCCCATTATATCTGCCATTCAAAGAAAGAAAAAGTTAGTCAACAACTATACATCTTCTAAGAAGAAAATCCTAAATGACCATAACAATACTTTTGAAGAGATAGCATTAATGCTGTTGATGATGTTGATAATGATAAAAGCAGTGAACATTTGCCAAAAGCCCACTACGTGCTAGGAACTAACCATTTTGCCCACAAGGAAGGTATCATCATTCTTAGCCCCATTTTTCAGAGGAAGGCTCACAAGGTTAAATCTCTTGTTGGAGGCCACACAGCTATAAAATAAGAGTATAATGTAAAAGCCTCTTTGGTTTTATAGCTGCTACTGCCTCTAAAAAATGTAGAAACAGAGAATTTGGAATCGGGAGAAGGCTTTGGAGGGCTGACTTCTTAGAACCTGAGCCCCCACACATTTCTCGTTTCTTTACTCTTAAATTTTCTCTCATTTCAAGGGATCTGCACCACATTAGCCAGGAAGTGTGAGAGAGACCTTTGTCACAGTTATTTAAAACCCAGATTATATGAGCGCTTTACCTTCATCATCTCTACATTAAGCCACAGCAGGGGGAGAGCTACATGGAAAATGAGTATCGGTTAAGTATTCTCTGCCTTGGGCCACATCTTCCCTTTGAATTTGAAAGAGAGGAAAAATGGCATAGCTCTGTTATGACTGTGGGGAGGGAGAAAATCCTAAAAATCAAATGGCTTTGTTCGAGATTCATGAAAGACAACAAAATGAACAGACAAGTCCTTTTTGCAGCACTGAAGCTCCTTTGCTGACTTAGGCTGAACGTGAAATGACACTGGAGCAGGATTTGTGAAAAGGGAATTGGATATCTTGATGTTCCTAACAAGATAGAACATAACCAGACCTCCACTGCTTACAAAAGCCATTCGGGGCTGGCGGAATGAGGAGAAAGCCCTGAAGGGGAAGGTGAAATGGGCAACGCAGAGACTCCTCCATCCCCCTAGCCAGTCCCAGCAGGGAAGTGGGATTTCAGAAAGAATTTTCCCTGTGAAAATGAAGGCACAAGTGTTCTGACTTCACATTCATCATGCTTTATTCTTTCCCACTTACTTTCACATTTTATCTTCATGACAAATCTGTGATGGCAGTCAGGAAAGCACTGTTATCCCTATTTATCTAAGAAAGAAATAAAAGACCCAGTGAGGTCCTGTGTCTTGGCTGAGTTCAGGGAGTTAATAAGGAATGACAATTGTACTAGAACCATGAATGTTTGGATAGGTACTGGACTCATTGCTCATAGCTGAAAGCAGATAGAATGGGAATAGAATAGGACCTCAGATCTCATATATTTTCAAGCTTTCAAGGTGCATGTAAGTGCAGAAATGTGAAATGCAGGAGGCAGAGGAAAAATGAGACCATACCAGGCCCACCAAAATTCACTGCCAGAATTTTGAAGTTATGTGTCTTGTTTAGGGTTTTTCAGAAACAGGCCCAAATACAAGGACCCAATACAAACAGACCCAATGCAAGAAGTTTGACTGGGAGGTGGTGTTCCCAAGAAAAAACCAGCTAGAGGGTGGGAAATTGAGAAAGGGAGAGAAGCCAGGCAAAAATGGGCGCTGCATGACAAGCCAATTACAACTGTTTGCTACTGGATCTTGATTCTACTGGGGAACTCCCTGGGAGCTGATGTAGAAAATGCACTTCAGAGTTTGCTCATCCAAGGGCTGTGGGTTAGGGGACGCTGCAGAGATTAGTGTAAAAGGGAAACTGTTCCCTCAGCACTTGTTGCCAGGTTTGTGCAGGTTCCAGCCCGCAAAGAAAGCCTTCAGTCAGTTTAAGATTGGTTGGATTTCCACTCCAGTGATAAAATCATAAGGAGTGTGGGTGAGTGCTGACAGTCTACAGCACAGTGTCTCCAGCAAAGGTCAAGAGTGGGAGAGAAGTACTCAAAGAGTAGGCATAGAAAATTCTTATTCTGGGATAGAAAAGCATAGTATGGTAATTTATTGAGTTTTCTCAGCATCAGAGGTAATATCAGATGACCTCTTTTTAAAATTTTTAATTAACCTTTGTTGAAAGGTTTGTTGAAATTAACCTCCCTCTTCCTTCTTTCTTAACCCCTGGCAGGCACTGATCTGTTCTCCATTTCTATAATCTTGTCCTTTTAAGAATGTTATACAAATGTAATCAAATAGTATGAACCTTTTGGAATTGGATCTTTTTAAAGCAGCATAATTCTCTGGAAATCTATTCAAATTGTATGTTTCAATAGTTCATTCTTTTTCATTTCTAAGTAGAATGAAAATGTGGTATGGAGGCAACAGTTTGTTTAACCATTCACCTGTTGAAAGACATCTAGAATTTTGCTAATTTCTTGCTATTATGAATACAGCTGCTATGGCCATTTGTGCATAGGTTTATCTGTGAACATAGGTTTTAATTACTCTTAAGTAAGTCGGCCCAGGAGCCAACTGTTGGATTACGTGGTGGTTTTGTGTTTGGTTTCCCCGCCTTAATTGCCAGTCTTTCAGAGTGGCTTTATCACTTTATATCCACACCAGCAACATATAGGTGATCCAGTTTCTTGGCATCCTCACTAGCATTTGGTGTCATCACTATTTTTCATTTTATCCATTCTGATAGGTATGTAGTTATCGCTCATTGTGATTTTAATTTCTATTTCACTGATTGCTGATGATGTTGAACATATTTTCATATGCTTTTGAATATAAGGCCTATGTGGTTTAACAAATATATAGAGTCCACAATTTGTCTTTTCTGTATTTTAACAGGATATTTTGCTAAACAAAGTTCTCAATTTTGATTAGATCCAATTTATCATTTTTTCCTCTTATAAATTGTGCTTTTGGTGTGTTAAGTGTTAAGAACCCTTTGGCTGGTCCTAAATCCCCAGTATTTTATCCTATGTTCTTTTCTAAGAATTTTATAATTTTACATGAAATCCGTAACCTATCTTTGTATAAGTTACATTTTGTGTAAGTTAATGTTTGTATAATGTGTGAGATATAGGTCAAGTTTCATTTTCTTTCTTTCTTTCTTTCTTTTCTTTCTTTTCTTTCTTTCTTTCTTTCTTTCTTTTTTTCTTTCTTTCTTTCGTCAATAAATACTCAATTGCTCCAGTGCCACTTATTGAAAAAGCAACGTTTCCTCCACTGAATTGCTTTTGTTCATTTGTCAAAAATTAATTGGACATATTTGTGTAGGTCAATTTCTGGGTTTTCAATTTTATTCCAGTGATCTTCATTTGTATCCTTCTGGTACTACTATACTCTCTTGATTCTTTCAGCTATGTAGGAAGCCTAGGAACATTAGGAAAAGTGATTCTTCTACTTTATTTTTAATTTTCAAAATTGTTTTGAAAAATAAAGGTCTAGGGTCGCCTGGGTGGCTCAGTCGGTTAAGCGGTCGACTTCGGCTCAGGTCATGATCTCGCGGTCCGTGAGTTCGAGCCCCGCGTCGGGCTCTGTGCTGACCGTTCAGAACCTGGAGCCTGTTTCAGATTCTGTGTCTGCCTCTCTCTCTGACCCTCCCCTGTTCATGCTCTGTCTCTCTCTGTCTCAAAAATAAATAAACATTTTAAAAAATTAAAAAAAAAAATAAAGGTCTAGAACGTTTACCCTTTCCATACAAATTTTAGAATAAGTTTGACTATGTCTACATGAAACTGTCTGAAATTTTGATAGGCATTTTGATATGCAGGCAGATAAATTTGGGGAGAATTGATGTATTTGCTATGTGGAATTTTCCAATCCATAATCATGGTATAGTCTCTCCAAGTGTTTAAGTCTGATTCTTTTTCTGAGCATTTTATAATTTTTGCAAACTGATTCACTATGTTTTGTTACCTTTATACCTAACTATTCCACTTTCTTTTGAGCAACTGTAAATGGTATTGCATGCTTTATTCCAGTTTCTACTTGTTCCCGGTCAATATATAGAAAAACAGTTGATTTTTGTGTGCTGATCATGGATCCTGTCATGATCCTGTCCTAGAAGGTTTTGTTTTGTTGATTCTTTGGAATTTTCTGTATATATATGATATCATTTGCAAATAGTGGTAGTTTTCTTTCTTTCCAATTTGTAAACCTTTTGTTTCTCTTTTATGCCTTATTACTACAATGGCAAAATTTTCCAGGTCTGTGTGGGATAAAAGTGGTGAGAATGGATAGCGTAGCCTTATTTCTGGTCTTACAGGGAAAGCTTTCTTTCACTATTAAGTACAACGTTAGCTGTAAGTTATTTGTAGATGCTCTTTCTGAGGTTAGAAAAGCCCTCCTTTATTCCTGGTGTACTAGGAGTTTTATTACAGATGAAAGTTGAATTATATCAAATATTTTTTCTGTGTTAATTTATATCATGTGATTTTTCTTCTTTAGTGGTTGTTATGTGAATTACATCGGTTAAATGTTGAATATTGAACCAGCACGTATACATGGAATAAATGGTACTTGGTTGTGATATATTATATCTTTTCCATGTTTGGTTAGATTGCTAAAATTTTCTTGAGTTCCAAGAACTCTGCTTCTCACTAGGATCAAAGAGTTTCAGATACTTCGAATCTATGACAAACAGATTTTTTTTTTTTTTTCTACCAGGCCCGCACTGTCTTACTTCTGTGAAGGAGATGTGATTTTAGGGATACTGGAAAGACTCTTACCGTACCTTTTCTCAGGCTTGCTGATAATAAAAAAAATTTTTCAGAGGAAACAGATTATTTCATTCTACAGTTAGAAATAAACAGCTTAAAATGCAAAACACCTATGGGAAAAATACATGTGCAGGTTTTGGCCTTGGGAAAAGCAGTGGTACCGACAACCTCTAATGTTAGCTATCACGAATGGCAACATGTAGAAATGTCGCATTTGCCACTCCTCCCAGCCACCCGTGATCCCTGCACTTCTTATCTCCTACTCTTTTCTACACACACTACATCAAAGCCCCATTGCCAAACCACTCTCCAAGATGTTTAAAATCACAGACACCTGTTTTTTAAAATTTTAACATGGACGTGCAACATGAATAAAACATATAGATCTGAATTGTTCTGGATTAAGTGGGATAGCTGGAGAGGAAACTCAAGCCCAACCCATTTTTCTCTGCCAACAGTTCCAAAAACACTCTCCTAACTCATTTTCCCCCGAAAAATATGTAGGATGGTTGCCTGAAGAGTGGGGAAATATTGAAGCAAGACGATTTCTTTTTGGTTAAAACTACATAGTTTTTAAAATCCAAACATGGAAGGCTAATCAAAATCGCTGCTAATGTCACTCTTTCTAACTACCTTAAAGATCAAAATAAAACAGAATTTTGTGCAGGACTGAAGAAGGAGAATGTCTCTGCAGAAATTATGTTGATGTCACTGGGATGAAAGACATGCTCTATGTCCAAGTTTTGACTGCAAACAGGGAGTTCTCTCTGTGAGCCTCCAAACTCCCCCTTCCCGGCCTCTGCTGCTATCTTCCTGCACCAAGGTGGATTCAGTGACTCTCAGGTCACCACAGTCTGTTTTTGGATGGGGGGGCGGATTTTGACGAAGTCTTGGAGCTCAAGCTTTAGTGCTTGTCGCTGTGTCAATACATGTAATACAAAGCCTAGAAATGATGATATAACAATAGAAGTTGTGGTAGGGTGGTGAGGTTACAAGATTTTATTTCCCCATAAATTTTGAAAATAATGTTCAAATTTAGAATTTGGAGCTAAGTAAATTGTGTACTTTATAGCTTTAATAGGAAACAAAGAAGATGTAACTGGGATTTCCATTAGCCCAATGTACTGTCTTCCAGTGAGAAGGGAACACAAGACTTGTGGAGGTGGGGTCTACTGCTCACCTCCTCATACTCTTGCCCAGCTTTCAGAAAGCAAGCACAATTAGGGCTCCACTAAATGTAAAATGAAAATTTTAATCTAGGCTCCATGGTTGTAAAAGATGTAGGAAAGAAGAGTTCTTGCATCGTGGAAGGATTCCTGTACTTTGAGGCAGGATGTTTATGTTCAATTCCTGCTCTGAGAATAACTAAACCATGTGATTTTGAATAAATCACTTCATATCTCCAGCTGTTTTCTATAGGACAAAATATTTATCTCACAAGGATACATTGTTAGGTGCTTCAGAGTTGCACTGGCATCTCTCACATTAGGGGAGAGCAATTTCCTGTATGCAACCAAACAGCTATTTACACTTGGAATTAATCTCTGGGCACTACTGATGAAAACATTTTCTACAGTGGTTCTTGAATTTGACCAAGTTTTGGGAGTTTTAAAAACAGATTTCGACCCACCCCAAACTAAGAGAATCAGCATTTCCATGGGCAAGATCCAAGACTAAATGTTTTCAAAAGTGATCTACTGTGATTTTGATGATTGCCCAGACTTGGGGAAACCTACGCTTTTCAAACTTTAAAATGCATGTGATTCACTCAGGCTTTTGTTAAAATGGAGATTCTAATTCAGGAGACCTGGGTTGGGGGGCTGAGGCTCTACTCTCTAGGTAGCAAGGGTTTAGATGTCCTTTGGGTCTCCCTCTCTTTGAGAGGGCAAGTCACACATTGTCTAGGAGGTTCTCTCTAGGAAAAGAGAAGATGATTTGAGCTCAGAGACTTCTTAGTTTGTGAGTAACTCAAATGGTTAAAAACCACATAAATTATTCCTGCCTGGACTAAAAAATAAATGGTTGAATGTGTAATTAAAATGTCAACTCTGAGAAGGCATTAAAAGAAAGGAGGCAGTGGATCAAATATCATTCCTTGTTTTTATAAGATATTTTGGGAGCTAGGGGTGGAAACCATGCTTTGTTTTGCATGCTCATGCATTGGGCAACTTGATTGTTATCTTATAACAATTTAGAATCACTTCAGACAATAGCCCAGGTAATAAAGGTCCTTTGCTATTGAAAGACTCCCTCAAAATGAAAATTTATTGGGAAATTCCATTTTTAATCGTTCAAATTCAGACTTCTCATAAATATTGAAATGGGACCAGGAAACATTTTAAAAAATCCAAACAAATATCTAATTTTCAAAAATAAGTGAACATAGAAAGCAATCCCATTTTGTCGAGTTTGTCAGGGTCTGGGTTCTCATCCTCAACTTTGTATGTTCAGACACTGTATTATAAAAAGTTAACTATAATATCAATGTTCTTAATATACACCAAACAGCAGGCTGGTATAGCAGTTATTTCCTTGTTCTGATCAGGGTATATTTTCCTATAGGCAAACTAATGATGATGTTGCCAGGAGGCATGGTTTCAGCAGAGAGGGATCACTTATATAATCTAAATGCTTACTATTATCAAATTCTGGTAATTTGATTATTCAGTCTCCACAGTGGAATTGCATCTATGGTGGGTAAAGTGCAGGGCCCCAACCCAGATAAATGGATACCGTCACCAATGCGGTCTCTGGCCATAATCTACCAAAATGGTGCATAGTTGCTGAATACCAGTCTGTAAGGTGGATGGGACATTTGAGTCAGTCTGCCAGAATATTCTCATCTCTGGAAAGTGAATAATAAGTCAGTGTTTCTTATTTTGTGCTTTTATTGCTGACAACCACAACCTCTCTTCCTAAAATGCACTAAATAATACTTTTTTTCTTCCTTTAGGAAAATAGAACTAACTATACTCCTCGCGAGGTTTCAGGCTCGTTATAGTAAGCATTCCAAGACTTAGTGTTTATTTTGTGATATTTATTATTTTTTCCTTTACCAGCTCCCAAACACTATTCCATTTCCTTATCCCCTCAGGAGGCACCCACTCTAGTATTTATAATATATGTTCTTCCAATCCACTTTCCATACATGTTTTAATCTTTGAAGAATGCAAGGTGGTATTTTGTCAGTTAAATATGCATATATATTTAACGCTATAAAATAAAAGTTGTAATTGCATTTTTCTTATGTTTTTCACACAACATTATGCTCTTGATGACCAACAAAGTTAAGAATTCTAGTTATGGCTTCTGACTACTACAATAGGAATTCTATTCTATGTATGAATCAGATGTTCCTTGGTCATTCCACTAGTGATAATCATGTTAGATATTTCCAACTCTACTACCATAAGCAATACTATGTGGATATTCTGGTGCACTCAATCTTTTGATTGAGGTTTTTCATATATAGTTAGTGAATTTTAAAAATTAAAAATACCTTCCCCACTCAATCTTCTATTCATTTGCCTTGTCTAAAGTGTCCTTAATTGAAGAGAAATCTCAGTTTTGATGTAGTCAGATGTATACATTTATTTGTTAACGTCCTAAAAGTACAAACTAAAGAGGAAAAAGCAATTTGTACATTTGATTACCTCATTATTAGTTATCTCCCAGATATATATAATAAGTTACATGTATACAGAAATTCATTTATGCATTCTTTACTTGTTTTACTGGTCTATTTATTTGTTCTTATTCTAGAACTGCACAATTTTAAATATTTGGCTTTTTTTTTTTTTTTTTCACTTGAAGGAGGCTTGTTTATTGGACCGCAGGGGATAGTTAGTGGCCAGGGAATGCACTGAGAGGACCCAATCTCCGGGGTGCCTCCCTCAATCTTCCATAGGTGGTGACAGTTTTGCACAGTCCTTTCTATGGTGTCATCTATGGTGACTAGGGGCCGGTAGCCCATGACCTGTTGGGCTCTCTCACAGCTGTAATAGTGGAATGTGCCAACCAGTGTGACCCGCATTGGTGTGAAAGGGGGCTGGAGATGGATGACAGGACTGATCACCGTCACCAGGAGGGACAGCAGAAGGGCCAGGTGGTAGGGCACCCAGCACAGGATGTGGTACCTGGGGGCCTCGTAGTTGAGGCCTGTCAGGATGTGGGGCAGGAATGTCCAGAAAGGGATGGGTTCATCGTTGGTGATGTGAAATGCCTTCCCAATGACGGCTGCACCTTGGGAGAGGTGTTTTGCAGCCAAGATGTGTCCGTGCACCACATTCTCCACGTTCTCCACAAAGGTGAAGCCCACCAGGTCCTCCCCGTTTCCAATCACAAACTTCATGTTGCCTTTCTTGGCTGCCTCGATGAGGATGGGGACCAACTGGGGGTCTTTGGGGCCAAAAGTGACATAAGGGCGAGTGGCTATGGTTACAAATTTCCTCTCAGGATCACTGGGGTCCAGGACTGTTCTCTCCTTTAAGATTTTTGCCTCCGTGTAACAGTCAATGAGTTTCATGGCATAAGGGAGGTCTTCAATTCCATTCTTGATGTTGACACCCTCAAAGATGAACTGACACTGCTGGTTAAAATTAGTTTCTAAACCCCAGCCTCTTTGCAAGTTTTAATGACATTCTTGGTTGCAATGTAATTCACTCTGTAAGAGTTCCTTGTCGTTACTGGATGGTGGGGGTGATGCACGGTGGAAAACTCTGATTATACCTTTCAGAGCTGGGTACGGATCCTGTTGGTTGCAGAGGTCACCCGGAAAGAATTCCCCCACCCCGGGGAGTTGTCAAACCCTTGCCGCATATCAAATCCATCCATTTCAGCTCCAAATATCGTTATGTTTGCGATGAAGTTTTCTCAGTGCTCAGTCAATCCTCAGCAAACCAGCCTCCATCCGTAGGCGATCCCCAGGGCCAGCCTCAGGGCTCCCTCAGCTTGCACCCAAACACCTGCAGGCGCCAGCGGCCATCCGTTTCTCCACGCCCCAGTGAGCCCAGTACAATGTTGCTGGAGTACAAACACCTTTGTTCTTTTTTTCAAAATGTGTTAGTTCTGCAGGAATTTTTATTCAGTCACATTAATTTTTGAGTTAATTTATTAAGGATCTTCCTTTCAAAACTTTCTGAGGTTTTGATTGGAATTTCATGGAGTGTATAATTTATAAATTATTTTAGAGGCAAACAGCTATTAACCCATATACACATACAGACATATATGATCTTTTGTATCCTCTAACAGAATATTCAGATTTTCTCTATAAAGGTCTTATGCCATCTTTTTTAATTCCTAGGAATGGTGCAAATTTTGTGAAATATAATTTTTTATAGTTGATTATTATTGGACTAGAGAAAGAATATTAATTCTTATATGTGGCTCTTTTATTAAGTAAATTTATTGTACTTCTTATAGTTATAATATATATAGTAATTTTCTTGGGATTTCATTGTAAATGAAATCATTCATAAATAATATCTACTTGTTATTATAGTTTTTCTTTTTTGCCTTTTTTTACTGGGAAGACCTATAATACTTGGTTGAGGTACCATTTATAATGACAAAAATTCTTGTCAGTCTCCTAAACTTATGTAAAGTTTGTCTAAAACTCTTATATTAAAAATGATTGGAAAACAGCCATAAGATTAAAGAAGCTCTGTTCCATCCATAATTTTCTGATAATTTTATTATTAGTGTATTTTGAAAATTATAGCATACGTTTTTCTTTTTTTCTTTTTTATTCTGTGATGTGGCAAATTTGAGAGTTTTTTTTTTTTTTTTATGTTTGACCTCCTCATATTCCTGAGTGATACCTACATTACCATCATGCATTAAAAAGGGAAAACGTTGGGGCGCCTGGGTGGCGCAGTCGGTTAAGCGTCCGACTTCAGCCAGGTCACGATCTCGCGGTCCGTGAGTTCGAGCCCCGCGTCAGGCTCTGGGCTGATGGCTCGGAGCCTGGAGCCTGTTTCCGATTCTGTGTCTCCCTCTCTCTGCCCCTCCCCCGTTCATGCTCTGTCTCTCTCTGTCCCAAAAATAAATTTAAAAAAAAAAAAAAAAAAAAAAGGGAAAACGTTGAGGTAAAGGGTATTGATCCTAGTATTACTCCTATTTTTCTGTGAGGTTGAAAATTTTCACAACCAAATTTTAAAATTTAAACTTTAAAAATTTAAATAAGAACCTGTTCAATAATCAGGAGTTAATATTTTATGTAGAACTGTTACATCTATGTGGTTTTTCTTAAATGTGTCAATATCATTAGTTATTTCTCTTTTTTCGCAGGGCCCTTCATTCTCTACAGGGTAATTTTATTTATTTAATTTTTAATATATTATAAGTTTGCTTTATTTTTTAAGGCTCAGAGGGCAATCTTATTTCCCTGAGTGCAAGCCATTATCATTTCACAGGAGTTCTCAAAATCTTATGTAAATCACACAACATGAAGAATGCCTCCCTCTTGTGCTTCTGCTTAAGGCAGAGGCTGTGAGATTTAGGGAAATATGATAAGGAAAGTGGGGTCGTTTTTTGTTTTCTTTTTTAACCTTCCCAACCTGTTTTCTAGAAACCAGATGGACATTCTAGCTTCTGGTAATTGGTCAATAGCTTGGTCAAATGAACTCTTCTAAGATGACAGTTGTGAAATCTGGACACTACATAAAGCACAATTATTGGAAGGCACCGGAAAGTGATCAAATGCAGGCTGAAGGGAATAAACCATTCAAATATGGAGAATACAACAGGTAAGTTTTGCAAATTTATAGGTTTGTGCCTGAGCACCTATCTTGCACAACTTGGGGTAGCAGACAGCCATAGTTCATTACAAAATATGTGAACCGGACCTCCAATTCAAAAAGTTAGAGAAATAACATCAATATTAACTTTATAAAGGCAGAAGTAATTACTAAAAGTAAAAATCCAATGAGTTAGAAAAAAAAATTACAAAATAAAAGAATATCATATTTGGGAAGTTATCCACAAAATAGAAAGCATTTTTGTAGTCTAGTTAAAAGAATTAGGCATAGATGCACAGATACAATAGTAAGTTGACAAAAGGGAATAAATAGCAAAGTGAAATAATTTTAAATTATCATGTAACTACTCTATAAATCTTTTGCAAATAAATGTGTAAACCTAAATGAAATGAATAAGTCTCTAGGAAACTACAGTTTATTAAAAATGCAGTTAATATAGCAGGTCCTTGCAGACCAAGTTCACTGACCCAGACGATTTCATAGGGAAATGCTCCTTAACCTTTGAAGATGTAGATAGCCCCAATGCTATTTAGGCTATTCCAGTACATAGGGAAAAAAATTCCAAATTCTTATGTAATGTAAATATAGCACTAGCGTCAATATCAGATGAAAACTTCACAAAAGAATAACTAATTTTGTTTATAAATACTGATGCGGAATAGTCAATTATAAAAATCACAAAGCACACATAATTCAGTATATGTTATCTTTGGATTCAGTGAGATTTATTTCAACAATGCAAGGATGGTTTTTAATATTATGGGTTCCACTAATCTAAACTGCATATTGACATTTCTAGAAGAATTATATGGTAATCTCCATAGATTCTGAAAATGCATTTGACAAAAATCAATGTCTATTCCTGATTAAAATAAAATCGGTGGTATAAGAATAAAACAATACAACATGCATACTCTGATGCCAGCATTCTATTTAACAGGAGAGCATTAAATAACCAACATATTCCTCCTAAAGTCAGAAACAAAACAGAATTTCCTATATCATTGCTATTATTTAACATTACAAAGTATTACTAACAAAATTAGACTGTTAAAAGTTATTGAGGACTTAAGATTTGTAAAAGGAAAGGTAAAATGATCTGCATCTATAGATGATATAACAATATATCTAAAATCCCCCACATCAGTAGAAAAACTACTACAAAATAAGAGCCCTTAATAAGGTAGAAAAATATAAAAAATAATAATCTATCTATCCATCCATCCTTTGTATATACAGACAATATCTAGTTAGACAATATAGTTGGATAGAAGAATCCATTTACAATCATAATAAGAAAGATAAAATGAACAATCTCTTTATGAAGAAAGTTTTAAAACACTCGTGAAAAACATAAAAGTTGACTTAAACAAATATACCCTGTTCCTATTAAAAATTTAATATCACTTAGTTGCCAGCTCTTTCTAATTTATTTAATGTAGTTCAAATAACTATGCCAACAAGTTTTTATTTTCTGAAACCACACAGATTCAAAAGTTCATTTGGAAGAGTAAATAAACAAGAATAGCTAAAAAATACTTTGAAGGAGACTAGTTCCATGTTCCATGTTCCATGTTAAAACCTAATATAAAGCCTCTATAATTAAGGGAGTGTGATATTATTGAATAAATAGGAAAACTAATGGAATAGGGTAAAGAAATTTAAAAAAATAGACCATGAAAATAGTAATTCTGCAAATGATATGATAAATTTGGAAATTCAAATTCATGGATGAAAAGACAGATTTTTAATAAAAGGTTTTGGAACAACTAGTTAGTCATTTGGAAGAAGGCAAAATTCTATCCAGATCTTATATTATAAACTAAGAAATATTCCAGAAAGATTAGCACCATACAAATGGAATTGTACCATGCCTAGAGGAAATCATTTGTGAAGTCCTTTTTCTCGACAAGGTATAGGGAAAAACTTCTTAATTATGACTCAGAATTCAAAAGCAATAAATGTAGATACATTTGGTCATATTAAAACAAAACCAAACTTCTTCATGGCAAATACCAAAAGGACAAATGACACACTGGGAAAAACCTGTTGTAAAACCCTAATATGTAATAACCTCTAAACATTGATAAATTTTTGATTTTTAAAACTGGACAGAAATACAGACAGTTCTCAAAAAAGAATGACAATGACCCTGACGAACGATGAATATGAAAAAGCTTTGCTCAGTCTTTCTCATAATAAGAGAAATGCAAATGAAAACCCCAGTGACATACTGTTTCTTGCCATCAGTTTCACGGCCCACTTTGTTGGTGTGACTGTTAGAAGACAGGCACTCTCACGCTTTGCTAGTGAAAGTGCAAAGTAGAGCAGCTCTTACAGGAGAGAATTTGACCACAGTTAGTAAAATTCCCGCTAAAATTGCTCCTTTGACTTAGGAATCTCACTTTTGGAATCTATCATAAACACAAATTCGCAAAAATAAAAAGTGACATATATACAAGATTATTCATTGAGGCATTATTCGTAATAGTGAAAGACTCAAAACAACTCGCATGGTTATCCATAGGCAACTGGTTGCATAACTATAGCACAATCCCACCATGAAAACTATGCAGTGGTAGAAAGGAATAAAGGTATTAGAAGGATCTTTATACATTAAAGTATAGTTATCTCCAAAATATATTGTTAAGTGAAAAAACAAAAAAAAAACAAAACAAAATATAGAAGAGGGTATATAGCATGCTAGCTTTTGTATTAGAAAGAGAAAAAGGGAAAATTATTTGGAATCTTTCCTTGCAAAAGGAAACAATGAAGGGAGTGTAGAGTTAATGCAGGAATTCTTTGAGATACCTCACTGACTTTTGAACTTGGAATTATGTAAATATTTTACATCTTAAAATAACTAAGTAATGAAGAAAAATAATCCTTTGGTATTGTTGAAAATTGAAAACAACAGAAACAAATGAACATTACCACGTACTAACTTGGCGGAAAAACCTTACAAAGGAAATATTTATTCTGCTTGACCTTGGAACACAGTACTATAACTGTAAATCCTCAGCTCTGTATAACTTCAGGACTAAAAACTGAAAGAAATCTTAAACTTCATTGAATACTTTTATTGCGGATTAAAAAAACTCAATTCATTTGAAAGTATTATATGCATACCATATGTATACATGAATAAAGTACAGAATTATATTAATATTGTTAGGAGATGTTCAGATAGCTAGCATTTTATATTCACAGGGAGAGTGTGAAGGGGACCAGCTACCAAGAGGCAGTGCAATACAGAGAAATACCAGCACTCTAGGCAGAAGTTAACCCTAGAAACCAGGCCAAAGCTGGTCTCAACAGGCCAGATAACTGGAGGCAGGAAGATAATGTTGGCAAACTTAATATGAGGCTTGGTGCTTGTTTGAGTATTTCAGGATAAGATGAAATCATCAAATAGTTGCATATTCAATTTATTTATTTATTTATTTAAAAAATTTTTTTTACATTTACTTATTTTTGAGAGATAGAGAGAGAGCACAAGTGGGGGAGGGGCAGAGATAGAAGGAGACAGAATCCGAAGCAGGTTCCAGGCTCCTAGCTGTCAGCGCAGAGCTGGATGCCGGTCTCAAATTCACGAACCGTGAGATCATGACCTTAGCCAAAGTCGGACGCTTAACCAACTGAGCCACCCAGGAGTCCCGTATATTCAATTTGTAATTGAAGCAAGTTACAATTGTTTCTTATATTTATTCAATGAAACAAAAACATTTATGACTGCTATCCATTACGATAATTTATTATATATTGAAATACATGACACATTTATTTCTCAACTCTCCACTCAGATTCAAAAAGTAGCATTCTGTTAGCTTTTTCTTATGTTTTATTTTTCTAATCCTGTTATTTTTCTTCTTTTTAAGTCTCCTGATCTAGATTTTAATTACAGAGCACATGGAAACACTGTATCAATATCAGTAAATCTTAAAGGGTACATACAAGAATTCAACAAAGAGCAAGAATTCTGCACATTAAATAGAAGTCATAGGAGTCACATGGACTGATGGGGCCCGGAAGAGGCCGGCAACTAAAGTCAGTGACTAAAATAACATTGGCATTTTCCACAAGGCAAAATTGTCTATGAAGCAGGTGTAATGCTATGTCCTGTATCCAGAGATGGAAATTGTCTTTTTTTTTTTCCCTCTCTCTCTTTTAAGTTGGAATACAGTTAGAAGTCAGATAAAAGTTTTTTTGCTTGTGTGCAGTCCTCATCAGGCTCGGCAGGGTTTGTCAGTTGGATGTGCATATGGGAACTACTCCTTCCAAATGTGGAGCGTCTGCCTCTACCTCAAACATGATGTTTTATATTTCCATTTGCTCAGATCCAAAAATATCTTTCCCAATGGAGTGTTCACCCACCCATCTTGATCTCTTTTTCTCACCCCACCAACACTTTTTAACTTCAAGTCACTATGAAGCCCAAACAAATAAAGCTTCCTGAAAGTGTGCAGAGTTTTCCAGATGGTTCTTACTTCTTTGTTTCATGGAAATGGAAAAGTGCATATAGCTTTCCTCTGCTTAAGAATTAGAAATTACAGGAGCGCCTGGGTGGCTCAGTCGGTTAAGCATCCGACTTCAGCTGAGGTCATGATCTCACAGTCCATGAGTTCAAGCCCCACAGTGGGCTCTGTGCTGAGCTTGCTTTGGATTCTGTGTCTCCCTCCCTCTCTGCCCCTCCCTTGCTCATGCTCTGTCTCTCTCTCTCTCTCTCTCTCTCTCTCTCAAAAATAAATAAACACTTAAAAAAATTTTTTTTAAAGAATTAGAAACTATAGGGGCACTTGGGTGGCTTGGGTCATGATCTTGTGGTTTGCGAGCTCGAGGCCTGCATTGGGCTCTGAGCTGTTAGCTCAAAGCCTGGAGCCTGCTTTGAATTCTCTGCCTCCCTTTCTCTCTTCCCCTCTCCTGGGCATGCTCTGTCTCTTTCTCAGGCACTTGGTGTATTACGATTACATTTTTTCTTGTAAAAAATTTAATTTCTCCTGGAGCTAATAATTGCCTCTTTTTTCATTTGTTTAGTTTTTTGTGGTTTTTTTTGTTTTTTTTTTTTTTTTGTTTGTTTTTTTAAATGTATCTAGAAACTTCAGAAGGTGAGGGTGCCTGGCTGGCTCAGTCAGTTGACAGTTCAACTTTGGCTCAGGTCATGATCTCACAGTTCGTGGGTTCAAGCCCCACGTTGGGCTCACTGCTGTCAACACAGAGCCCACTTTGGATCCTCTGTCCCCCTTTCTCTTTGCCTCTCCTCTGCTCATGCTCTCTCTCTCTCTCTCAAAAATAAAATAAACATTAAAAAAAATGAGCCACCTGGTCACCCACCAGGGTGGCTCAGTCTAAGTGTCCCACTTTGGCTCAGGTCATGATCTCACGGTTTGTGGGTTTGAGCCCCACATCGGGCTCTGTGCTGACAGCTCAGAGCCTGGAGCCTGCTTCAGATTCTGTGTCTCCCCCTCTGTCTGCCCCTCCCCAGCTTGCACTCTGTCTCTGTCTCTCAAAAAAGAATAAATGTAAAAAAAAAAAAAAAAGAAAGAAAGAAACTTCTGAAGGTGAAGGAAAGCATTGAACCTCACTGCATCTCTGAGGGCATGGGTGTTGGAAGCATCACCAACGACTTCATTTCAAGAATTGACAGAGGCTAGTTCACCAGCTGGTGTGTATGTGGGGTCAATGGGGAAACTGGGCCTAGCAGGATTCATAGGTAGCACATGGCAGAAGACTGGAATGCCTTGGAATCTTCCTGGGAGGTAAAAATAGATAAAAAGTGCAAAGAAAGGACAGTAAATGTTGCTTTGAGAAGTTGCATGTTGAAAATGAGAGGAGCTTTACTTATAAGAAGCACCAGTAGTTATGTGAGAAATAATTTACACAAATTCCATGCCTAGAGCGCTAAGTACATAAAGCTCAAAGGGAAAATGGAAATTAAGACTTTTTTAAAATATGTGGGATCAAGGGGCAAAAAGAAGGCTCACGGAAACTGGAATATCTCAAATGCTCTGACTGAGCGATAAAGCATTGTATATGATAGATATTTTCCCCCAAGATGGGGAAACATATTATGAAACTTTATGGCTCAGTGGGAGATTTCTTGGAAATGAGTTTCATCTCACAGATTGTGAGCTTCAGACTACTGTTCAGAAAATGAGTGGCATCCTAATCACTGAAGGCAAGATATATTTTTCTCCTTCACCTCTTATACTTCCTGTCTACCCTTCTTTCCAAGATAATACCAAGATTTTGCCTTGGTACACTTTTGTAGGTATAGGTAGTCTTGAGTGATGGAATAATTTTGTTCCTAGGAATTTGGCCACGGGGCCAAAAATTTGTTGTATAAGTTTTATGGACATGAGGCCAATGGTGTGATAGCCTATATCTTTTATGGTAGGACTGCAAAGAGGTACACACACGTTTTAGAGTCGAAATAACAACAATTTAGGAGGCACCCGGGGGAGACAGTGCAGCATGCAGCAGGTGCTACAGAAACCCAGATTAAATGAGTATCCTCTGGGTTGAGCTGAAAACTGATTTTGAACTTAAAATTTTTAGTGCCTAAGAAGGATATTCCATCCAAAACTGTAATTCTCTCTGGCAGCTTCATATTTGAAAGATCTGTATCTTATTAATTTTCAGCACATTGTATCATTTGGAGATGGTATTTGCGCTGTCATTTGGGTATCACATATAATCTTGAGTAAGTTACAATGGATAAAATTACTGAGCATAATTTGAAATGAGAAATAGAATAAAACTGGCTTTTGGTATAGACAGCATAACTTTGAGTTAATGTTCTGTTCTGACCCATATCAAAGCACTTGGGGGCAACCACTGAGTGGCCACATCATGAATTTCAGGAGAATATTTCAGGGCATTGAGTGTGGTGTGGCATGGCATCGTGAAGGACAGCCATGAGGGCCATTCACACTGCTGGTTGACCAGACGCTTGGCTATACGGTCCGCGGGCTATGATAGAACAAAATTTGTGGAATCTTGATGACACTGCATAACCCTATACTGCTGTTTTGGCCAAGAAAGGAGGAGATTTTAATTTTCTATTATCTATAGATCTATACATGTATAGATAATAGATCTATCTATTATTTATATCTATCTCCTACCTCTATAGGAGAGAGTGTTAAGCCTACTTCACATCCTTACTTGCTGTCCTTTTCAGATGGAGGGTGAATAATGTGAGTCTGTGCATTTATTGGGTCGTGGCTTTTTACTAGTTTCTAGAGGACTCTCCTTTAAATCTAGGAAAATGGCACCACTCAGCCAAAAGGCTTATCTTGTTCTTCTGGTGCCTTCAAGGAAAAAGAAAGATAGGGGTTTTATCTGGAAGGCCCAACTAAGTTTCTGCTTTCTCTATTCCAGCTTCTTAGCCTGCCATGGGGTGAGTAAATCAAACCAGTTCTGCGTATTTTTGATGTCTTCAATTTGGGGTTAGGGAACAAATGGCCTTTCACGTTGTTGAAGTCACTCTTGCCAAAGGACACTGCACTTTAGTAGAGAAATGAGCACCCGACTGACCATAAATAAAACTGACATTTTGAGTCTTATTAGCTATAATATCATTGTACCTATTCTTTCTCACAGGAAGGTGAGTCTTATCATTCCTTTCTCTGCAAAGCCTCCCTATCTGTTAAATGACCCTGAATTGAGCTGTTGCACCTGTAGTGGCCACCAATATAAACCACACCCACAGGCACTTCGCTGGGCCCAACTGAAGAGCCTATGGGGAAGTGGGGTTTGATCCTGAATTATAATCACCCGGGGCATTTCAAATAATCATGATGCTCAGCCCTGCTCTCCGGAGACATGACTTAATCTGACTGATTGGGGGACACTTGGGGGGCTCAGTCGGTTGAACGTCTGACTTTGGCTCAGGTCATGATCTTAGGGTTCATGAGTTCGAGCCCCATATCAGGCTCTGTGCTGACAGCTCAGAGCCTGGAGCCTGCTTTGGATTCCTTGTCTCCCTCGCTTTCTGTGTCCCTTCCCTGCTCGTGCTCTGCCTCTGTCTCTCTCTCTCAAAAATGAATAAATATTAAAAAAAATTTAATTGGACTGACTTGGGGATCCTAGCATCAGTGTTTCTGCAGAGTCCTTGGAGTTTCTAACATGCAGCGAGAGTCGAGACCCAAATGAAATTGGAAGCTGAACAACAAGTATTCTTATTTCACTTGAAACAGGCAAGGAACCGGGCTCCTCGATAATCAGAATGCTCTTTTCATTAAGGCCAGCTTCATGACTCTGAAGGCTGCCTGCAAAATAAGTAAAGAAATGGCTAACAGCTTGGGGTGCCTGGGTGGCTCAGCTGGTTAAGCGTCCGACTTTGGCTCAGGTCATGATCTCACAGTTTATGAGTTCAAGCCCCGTGTTGGGCTCTGTGCTGACAGCTCAGAGCCTGGATCCTGCTTCGGATTCTGTGTCTCCCTCTCTCTCTGCCCCTCTCCTGCTCACACTATGTCTCTCTCAAAAATAAATAAACATTAAAAATTAAAAAAAAAAAACAGTGGCTAATAGGTTGTGTTAGTTAACACACACTATAGCTTCCTTGTGCTGGTTTAAAAAGTAAACATGTGAGTTCAGAAATTGTGACCCAGAGTGATGTGAATTCCCTTTGAGTCTGGACTATTGTGAGAGAGAATACTTTAAATGTGTCTTGGCAAGAGTATCAATGTGTCTCTGTGATTGGTAAAATTATACTTCTAATCTACTTTGATGCAACAAACATCATTATTTGGGCTTCTAGCTATTTGTTAATTTATAATCAATCTTTACATTTTCTTTCACCTTTTAAAATATTGCATAGTAATTTTAGAAATATAAAATGATTCAAGCATGCTGAATATCTCTTATTTATAAACTTATAATTTCAGTGTTTGAGTAAGTAAAAATATTGGACCAGTATAAATTTCCTCTTTAGATATCAAGATGACACATCAAATACAGAGAATCTACAGGGCACAGGGCAGTATAAGTAGTCAGTGTCACAATTTTCAAAGATAAGGCTTCAAGAGAAAGGAATGGCTTGAAGGAAAATCCCTTGGGCTTCAAGAGAAAGGAATGGCTTGAAGGAAAATCCCTTGAAGAAAACTTTATGGGTTTGGCAAGATTATTGTCATATGGGAATGACAGGAGCAAAGGTATTGCCACAGGAATGTCAGGTATGGTCACAAACAATAAGTAGATTGTCAGTTGGAGGAAAGGTTTGTATTCAATTTCAGATCCCTTTTAGGAAAAACACATTGATAAATGTACTTGCCCTTTTGATGTAATCTTATTTACTAATATAAAAGTCATTTTGAAGATGCTTCTTTAGTGTAGTTTAAGAGCGTATCTCCTCTCATTTTTGTTGCCCAATGTTTATAGTACTAGTTAATACTTATTTCTGGGCTTGCCTTTTTCTTTTTTCCTTTTAAAAAGCTTTTTTTAATGTTTATTTGTTTTTGAAGGAGAGAGAGAGAGCATGAGCAGGGCAGGGGCAGAGAGAGAGGGAGACACAGAACCTGAAGCAGGTTCCAGGCTCTGAGATGTCCCCAGCGCAGAGCCCGACGTGGGGCTTGAACTCACAAGCCGTGAGATCATGACCTGAGCTGAAGTCAGACGCCCAACTGACTGAGCCACCCAGGTGCCCCATGGGCTTGCCCTTTTCCGGTAATGGTAGAAGACAGAGGACCACATTTTCACCAGTCACTGTTTGCTTACCATCGATCTACTACTGTGTGTTTGTCTAATGGTGCTGGAGAGCTCATTCTGTATTTCACATGAGACTACCTCCTTCCCTTTGCTGATAAACTATAGTTCTTTTATAGTACATCCCGTGTAGCATCTTGTCTTTTAGATATTTTTACCTCTAATAACTGAGTGGAGGTAGATGGACAGAAGGATATAAAAAACATTTCAAATAATCCTTAGGGGCGCCTGGGTGGCTCAGTTGGTCAAGCGCCAGACTTCAGCTCAGGTCATGATCTCAGGGTTTGTGAGTTCAAGCCCCACGTGGGGCTCTGTGCTGACAGCTCGGAGCCTGGAGCCTGCTTCCGAGTCTGTGTCTCCTTCTCTCTCTGCCCCTGCCCTGCTCATGCTCTGTCTCTCTCTCTCCAAAAATAAATAAACATTAAAAAAAATTAAAATAATCCTTATATTTCTAAGGATGAAACTTGCTTCCTGCCCTCTCAAAGAAATAGTGGCAGAGTTGATCAGTTCAGCCTTCTTTAGCCCAAGGCATCAACATGATATTATGACTAAGGGTGAGAATTCTGGAGCCAAGTTGCCTTCGTTTGAATCCTGGCTCCACCGTTTTCTAACACTGCTGACTTGGCCAAAATATCTAGCTTCTCAGCGCATCTGCGTCTTTACTTCTCAGATGGAGATGATCATCAAAATCCACCTTCTTGGATCATTCTGAGAGCTTTAAATAATGAATACATGCCTTTTTAAAAAGTGTTAGGCACAAGTAAGAAACTGTAATGTAGTTAAGGTGACATATTTTCATTTTCTAATATTTTTTTCTACTACTGAAAAGTTGCTACTACACAGGCAAAATATAATTGTAAAACTTTAAGTGAACCTTGACACGCCTCTACATATTTGCTTTTTTTTTAAATCCACCCTATTATATTCTCCCATTCATAAAATTGTGGTAGTTTTACATTTCTCTGGATAAACTGTGTCCTTCTCTCCAACAATCATGCAAAACGTGTATTCTGCTGGTCACAAAGTCTTGCTTTGCCGCAAGACTTTCAGTGCTCTGCCTCACTTCCCCATTTGCTGAGGAAGGAGGGAAAACAAAGAAGGATTGTCTCCCCTCCCTGTAAGTTTCCTTCGTGTTTCCCCACCCCACCCCCGCCCGCCACACACACAGACATGCTGGCACTGAGTTACCTTCAGGAGAATATAATAAGAAAACATGAATAAGGACTTTTAGTCTTCCGCATTTGAACTTTTGGACACAACTTTAAACAAATTTGGCATATGTTAACCATATGTTTAAATGTCAGCCAAGTTGTTAGATGTCTAATATGCAAACATAAGCTGCAAAGTTTAGGGTTGCAAGTAGAAATTTTCCTTTTTGTTCAGAACTGGGCTCACATTGTTATGTTTTAATGTTTTTTGATTTGAAGGGCATCAACAACCTTTTCCCTCTGTCCAAAAAATATCCCCTTTTGCCCTCCTGTTCCAAATGCCTCTTCCCTACCAATTATTTTTGGGAAAAATGACAAGGACTTGCATGCCAAAGCAAGTTAGATTGTTTTCTGTGCGGGGAGGATTAGGAAGCATGTAAACAGCCAGTATATTGGAACATTTCAGTTGAGTAAGAGGAAAGATGGGCGGGGGGGGGGGGGTGGGGGGGTGGGGGGGGTGGGGGGGGGGTTGGTGGTGAAAGGGACAGAGCCCTGAATTAATTTTTGCCCATATGTTTGTCTTCCTTAAAGAGTTTCTGCTTTCACTTACTTCTAAAATTCTTTAAAGGGAGATTGGTTCAGTATAGACCTCCCTTTGTTATTGGGCAAATAATAGTTGGTTGCCTTTTAGAAAATGGAACCACAAAGACAGCTGAGGACCAAAGAATATGAGCTAGAACCAAAAACTATTCTAATATAAGCAAGGACAGGGATATTTGCCTCTGAGAAATGATCTAACACTTAGTGCCCATGACGTTGAACTGAAAAAAATATCCACTCAATGGAAAACAAGAGTAGAGTAACTACTCACTGTTTACACTTATATGATCTTTGTTTCTTTAAATGTAATGCCATGTGCTTCTATGTCTTGATATTGCCAAATAAAAGCAATATAGAAGAAATTAACAAAGTATCTGCAAACCCCTTGAGGCCGTATTTCATATGCAGTGATGAGATACTGACCCAGCTAAATCTCATTATTCAAAACATTTAATTTCCATTTATTCTCACTTGTGCTGATCATTAAGAATGGCAACAGACTAGGGGAGCCTGGTTGGCTCAGTTGGTTAAGCCTCTGACTTCAGCTCAGGTCATGATCTCATGGTCTGTGAGTTCGAGCCCCACGTCTGGTTCTGCTGACAGCTCAGAGCCTGGAGCCTGCTTCTGACTCTGTGTCGCTAGCTCTCTCTCTGCCCCTCCCCCACTCACGTTCTGTCTCCGTGTCTCTCTCTCTCTCTCTCTCTCTCTCCTTCTCAAAAATAAACATTAAAAAAAAATTTAAAAAAAGAGTGGCAATAGTCTAAAATCTTTCTTGTTTCAACTTAGCATTTGGAAAGCATCTTTATTTTGGTTTGGTATACCTATTAGTATACAATGTATTCACTCATCTTATCTCTATAGTAACCAGCTTTTGAGGCAGGGCAGTTTAGGACTCTTTTTTTAACCTTAAACTGAGGCTGTCCTGATTAGAAAGATAAGGCAATATACACTTGAATCAATATGTTTACATGCAATAAAAGAGCTTTTTAGTCATCTGGCTACAGGCAAAAATTCCCACATTGTGTATGATGTGGAAAAGGGTAAACTATAAACACTATAGGTAAAAAAAAAAATTGAATTCAGTTGTGGTTGTGGTAAAAAGCACAACAAACCATGAGTCAAAGTTCGGATGACTTAAGGTCAAATCTTGTCTCTACCTTCAGTAGTTATATCATTCTGGGTAAGTTACTTAAAGTTTGAATGCCTATTTCTTTTCTTTAAATGAAGATATAAAAATATTCCTTGATGACTAGTGTGAGGAGGGAAGAAAATAAAGCGTGTGAAATGTAGGTGGGTTGTAGACATTAATATTAAGGTTGTAGATGTCTAAATTTTCTTTAATCTACTTACTATCACCATCATGATGATTCCATACACTCCCTACTTTTATCCACGCACCCAGTGAACTAGATCTGAAAAATCTGTAACAAACGGATTTTCTTTGTTGTTTGGTTGATCCCTATTTGAATGGATCTTAATTAGCCTGTAAGGCAAGACAGTATCTCTCAAGAATTTCCATGGATGTCAGGAAGCTCTTCGTGCCATTAGTATGTTCGCAGCTTTGTTTTCTTTTGTCTTGGAAAAAGAACCTACACTTGCATTTCTTTGTTGACTGAACACGTAGCTATGCCTTATCATTATTCTGAAAGTGTGTAAAGATAGACTAAAATTATTTGTCAGCCCTTTTTGTTTGCAAACTGTGCTACATTGCCAATATAAATTCTCCAAACACCTTGCTCTGTAAGACATTCATTGGAGATACTGTCCCAGTGACTTTGGGTACCCTCTAATAATGTATCTTATTTTAACTTCATAAGTTGGCTGAACTTTTTGTTGGGATCTTTATTCAATGATTCTTGGTTTCCCAAATTCAAAGGCATTCTCATGACTGGAACTGCCACCCTTTTGGAAAACAAGATTTAAACATAAGTTAAATGTATATAAATATAAATAATGTACCTTTTTGTAGGGTTTATCACCTGTATTTAATTTAGAAATATTTACTGTATGAAGAAGACAAACAGGGAGGGGAGCATTATCTCCGTAATTCCACTCTCCATTTTGAAATAGATTCTGTCCACCACTGCCTTTTGTGATATCAAAAGTATTCAATTTATTCCTCAACATTGGAATTAAAAAGGAAAAGACTCTTCATTAAAATAAAATTTACTAACTTAACTTCAGTGATGAAAGTATTTTACAAACTTAGTTTAGATCCCACAAAGCCAAGTTTGGAAGAATTTATCAAGACATCTTAAGCATGGTGTGGGGCTTATTTCTGGCATTTTAGGTTCCCAAGTTGATATTCCAATTAAGGTTCAGAACTAAATGGAAATAGCTACTTCTACTTCAAAGTAATGGACTGTTTATCTTCTATGAGCTATATAGATTTAAACCATTTATTTTCTAACTTTGAACAACTTTTTTTAAATCAATGATTATTCCTGTTTAAAGAAATATCATATTTTAATTTATTGTACATATGGAAGTTAAAATGAGTAAGAATAGAACTGATCTATTATCATTTTACCTCCATTTTTTGTTTAGAACATTTCCTTCTGATTCATTCTGGGTCCACTGTTCTACTTCAGGGATTTAAATTCTTGATCTTTAAGCTTTTGATTTTAGGTTTGCTATTTCCCTTGGGAACCAACTTTAATTGCACAAATAAGAGTCCTTTCTGTGATGATGAAGCAAAAGGGCTGTGTGTAGTTTTCCTTTTAAAATATGCCCTCTCATCTAAGGTCTCTCATGTTCTCTCTCATGTTAAAAAAGAAATTAGTTTCTGCTATATGCAGGATGTGTCTCCAATTTGAAGCCCTAAATATGTCTTTTTTTTTTTTTTTTCTTTCCTGTTAGGTGGTTTCTGTTGCTTGCCCAGTAAAAAATCATAACATTTGCATACTTTCTTCTGTATAAATTGCTTTCGTGTTCTCATTTGAACTTCATAATAAGCCTATGAAGTAATAGAATCACTTATGAAACTCCTGGCATGTAGTAGGTTCTTAAATATTGACTGAATAAAGCGTGGATATTGATGTCTTCTTTTTTAAAATAGGTGCTTGAAGCACTGAGAAGTTAAAATAATTTTCTAAGGTTTCTAGTTAGAGTTTGGACTCATTATTTTCAGCTTTTCTAGATCACGGGGCAAGGTTCTTGCTACCTACCATATGACACCACACTGATGACAGTGTGCCTTTAGTTGTTGTAAAGGCAAATTTTACATTGAGTGAAAGGTTCAGATATTAAGTGTACTATTCAAGTTTTGAAAAATGCATTCCTCTGTACAACCAACACACCAGTGAAGATACTGAGTATTTTCATTTTCCCAATATTCTCTGAGGACCTTTCCCATACAGCCGCTACCTCAGGCAATCACTGTTCTGATTTGTTTCCCACCATAGATAAGTTTTCCGTAGGCTAACTTTCTTACAAATAGAATCACATAGTCGATACTTTCTTGTGTCCCAATTCTTACACACAGCACAATGTCTGAGACTTACCCATTGTGTTACATTGTAAGTAGTTTATTCCTTTTTATTGCTGAGTAATATTCCATTGTATGAACACACCACAATTTGTTAATCTGTTTTCATGGTGAGCACTTGGATTATTTCTGATATTTAGCTATAAGTCAAACTGATATAAGCATTTGTGTATAAGTTTGTGGATATCCACTTTCTTTCTTCCCTTGCCTTCCCTCCCACACCCTATCCCCTCCCCTCCCTTCTCCTCTTTCTTTTCTTTTCTTTCTTTCTTTCTTTTCTTTTTCTTTCTTTCTTTCTTTCTTTCTTTCTTTCTTTCTTTCTTTCTCCCATCCTTTTTCCCTCCCTCGTTCCTCCCTCCCTCTCTGTCTTTCTCTCTCTCTTCCTTTCTCTTTTCCTTTCTTGAGAATTGCTAGGTTACAGGGTAAATGATGGGAGATGAAAGAAACTGCCAAGACCTTCCCAAAAGTGTACCATTTTGTCCAATTTTATGATAATTCCATTTGTTTCATATCATTATGTCGTCAGTCTTTTAAATTTTGGCCACTGTACTGGATATAAGGGGATCTCTTTGAGGTTTATTTTGCATTTCCTTGGTTAATATGTTGAGTTTTTTTTTCTTGTGCTTATATGTCATTCTTGTATCTTTGTTAGTGACATGTCCCAATTTTCCCCCCATTTTCGAATAAGATTGTCTTTTTGTCATTGAGTTGTAGTCATTCTTTATATATTCTGGATATTGTTCACATGTACTGTGAATATGTTCTCTGAGTTGGTGGTTTGCCAATTTATTTTCCAAGCCTGTCTTGATGAACAGAAATCTAATGCTTCTTTTGTTGTTTTTGCTTTCGGCATTCTGTCCAAGCAGTATTTGCCTTATCCTAGGTTGCAAATATATATTTCCTCCTAATTTTTTTTATAGATTTAGATTTTATATTTTAGTTTGCAAGTTTAGCATTTCCATATGTCCATTTTGTGTTAATTTTTCAGATAAATGTTGAGATGAATTCTTTTCCATGTGGGTAGTCTGTTGTTTCTGCATTTTCATTGAAAAAAATGTTTATTTGCTTACTGAATAGTTATATCATCTTTCAAGTCAATTGACTGTGTAAGTTTGTTTATTTCTGAGCCCTCTCTTCTGTTTGATCAATCTACTTGCCAATCCTAATGCCAGCATGACACATGTTAATTACTGTAGCTTAATAGTAGGTTTTGAAATATGTTAGTGTCTTCTGATGATTTGGTCAAAATCCTTTTGACTAATCTAGGCTCTTTGCATTTCCATTTAATTTTTAGAAATAGCTTGTTGTTTTTAGTGAAATCCTGCTGGAATTACAATTAGACTGTTTTCTTTTTTTTTTTTTTTTTAATTTTTTTTTTTTTTCAACGTTTATTTATTTTTGGGACAGAGAGAGACAGAGCATGAACGGGGGAGGGGCAGAGAGAGAGGGAGACACAGAATCGGAAACAGGCTCCAGGCTCCGAGCCATCAGCCCAGAGCCTGACGCGGGGCTCGAACTCACGGACCGTGAGATCGTGACCTGGATGAAGTCGGACGCCTACCCGACTGCGCCACCCAGGCGCCCCTAGACTGTTTTCTAATGTATATGTCAATTTAGGGAGAATTATTAACATGTGAACAATACTGAGTGTTTCAATCCATGAATTTAATATAACCTTTATTTACCTGGGTCTTCGTAGTTTTCAGTATACAGGTCTTTAGATATTTTGCTAAATTTATTTCTAAGTATTTTAATTTGATATTACTGTGGATATAAGTTTTACATTTTAGTTTTTAATTGTAAGGCGTAAGTGTATAGAAATAAATTGATTTTGCATATTGACTGTATGGAGAACTTACTAAATTCTCTTAGTAGTTGTTTCATGAATGATCTCAAATATTTTCACATAGACAATCATGTTATCTTCAAATACTTTTCTTTCCTAATTTTTATGTAGTTTGTATTTTTCTTGTTTTGTTGCACTGTGTAAGACCTTCTGTATTCTATTAAATAGCAATAATGAAAACTAATATCCTTGCCTTGTTCCAGATCTTAAGGAAAAAGTATTCAGTGTTGCACCATTAAGTAAGCTGTAGGGTTTTCTTTTTCTTTCTTTCTTTCTTTCTTTCTTTCTTTCTTTCTTTCTTTCTTCTTGTTTTTAAATAAATACCCTTATCACAGTAAGGAAATCCCATTCTATTCCTATTTGCTGTGAACTTTTATCATGACTGGCATGTAATTTTGTCAAATGCTCTCTGTATCAGATGAGATAAGCATATGACTTTTCCTTAAACCTGTCATTGTGCCGACTTAAGTGATTTTCAAATGTTAAGCCAACTTGCATTCCTAGAATAAATACCATTTGGCCATTAAATTTTATTCTTTTTATATGTCGCCAAATTCAATATGCTAAATTCGTTAAGGATCTTTGCATGTATGTAATGACGCATATTGGTCTACAGTTTTCTCTTCTTTGTAAAATCTTTGTTTAGTTTTTGGTATCAGAATTATGCTGGCCCCAACAGTCTGGGCAGTGTTCCATTCTCTTTCCTTCTGCTGAAGGGCATATGTAAAACTGGTATTATTTCTTTGTTAAATATTTAATAGAACTCACTAGGGAAATCATCTAGGTGTGGCATTTTCTTCAGGGCCTATTTTTGTTTGTTATTACGGTTACCTTAGTAGGAATAAGTCTACTCAGGTTTTCTATTTCATATTTTCTTAATTTTGATTCAGTTTTGTCTTTCAAGGAATCTAAGCATTTGATCTAAGCTGTTGAATTTATTGGCATAAAGTTATCCATGGTGTGTCCTTATTATTTTTTTTTTGTAGAGAGAGAGAGAGAGAGAGAGAGCGCGAGCGAGCAGGGGAGGGGCAGAGAGAAAGAGAGAGAGGGAGAGTCCCAGGCAGGTGCCACGCTTAGTGTGGGCCCTGATGCTGGACTGTATCTCACAAGATCACTGCCTGAGCCAATATAAAGAGTCTGAGGCTTAACTTACTGAGCCACCCGGACACCCCTTATTATCCTTGTAATATCTGTTGCATCTGCGGCTATTTTGTCTCTCACTTATAGTTTTGGAAAATTGTGGTCTCTCTGTCCCTCCTCTGTCTGCTGCTCCTCCTCTCCTCTCTCTCTCTCCATCTCTCCTTCCCCCCGCCCCCCCCCCCCCCCCCCCCCCCCCCCCGTCTCCTTTCCTTGTCTTCTCCCTTCCCCCCACCATGATACTCCCTTGGTAGGAGTTTTCCAATTCTATTGTTCTTTCCAAAGAAACAAATTGGCTTTAATTTTTATATCGTATGTTATATTTTTATTGTATTGATTTCAGCTTTTTATGTCTTTTCTTCTACCTCTCAGATGAATAATTTAAGCTCAAAGAAAATTGAGAGATCTTATTTTTATGGAATTCGAATTTAATTCTGCTGTGTTTGTTTTATTAAATTTTTTTTTAACGTTTATTTATTTTTGACACAGAGAGAGAGAGAGCATGAGCAGGGGAGGGGCAGAGAGAGAGGGAGACACAAAATCCAAAAGCAGGCTCCAGGCTCTGAGATGTCACCGCAGAGCCCGACGTGGGGCTCAAACTCACAAGCTGTGAGATCATGACCGGAACTGAAGTCAGATGCCCAACTGACTGAGCCACCCAGGCACCCCAAATCCTGTGTGTTTAAAGAATGTACTTCATGAGATATCAGTCTTTAAAATTAATTTAAATTTATTCTATGGTAAAACATATGGTTCATCTTTGTAAATATTTCATATCCACTTTAAGAGTATACACATATGTAAAGTTCAGTTGGATATTGTGAGAAGTGTAAATTAGGTCAAGTTGGTTATGGTGTTTAAATCTTTTTTGTCTTCACTACTTGGTTTTATATAATTAATTGTTTTATCCATTGCCGAAAGAGAAGTGTTGGCATCAAACTATCTCTGGGGATTTCTCTTTCTTTAATTCTGTCCGTGTATTGTGTTTCATGTATTTCAAAGCACTCTTATATTAGGCATACATACATTTATAATTTACAATTTATTATGATTTCTATTGAACTGGCCTTTTATCATTATTAAATAACTCTGTCTTTAAAAACATTTTTTTTATTTGTTTTTGAGGGAGAGAGAGGGCACATGTGAGTAGGGGAAAGGCAGAGAGAGGGGCAGGATCTGAAGTAGGCCCTGCACTGACAGCAGAGAGCCTGATGTGGGGCTTGAACCCACAGACTGTGAGAGCATGACCTGAGCTGAAATCAAGAGTCAGATGCTTAACCAACTGAGCCACCCAGACGCCTCAATAACTTTGTGTTGGGTGATATTCTTTGTCTTGAAGTCAGTCTACATCATCTGCTATTAATATAGTTACTCCAGACTTTTTATGCCGACTCTTTTCAGTGTGCCAATATTGTTTCCATCTATTTGTTTTCATCCTGTCAGTATCCTTATATTTAAAGTGTGTCTGTTAGAGGTAGCGTTTAGTTGAGGTTTGCTTTTGATTCAGTCTGACAACCTCTCCCTTTTTATTTGGAGGGTTTAGATCATTACATATGACATAATTATTGATGTGGTTGGTTTTAATACTATTTTGTATTTATAAAAATTTTGTCATTTATATGTGTTTTTTTATCCTCAGTTCTTCCTATCTTGTCTTATTTTGGATTAATCATTTTTTATTTCATCTTAGTTCCTCCATTGGCTACTTAGGTATATCTTTTTGTTTACATCTATGTATTTTTATATTTGTAGGATTATATTTTAGTGTTTGATTCAAAGTATTCAGAATGTAGCCCTTTGAAATGATATCTAAACCCTTTACAAACAATTTAAGAACTTTTTAATAGTGGAATTCCCACTTTCCTATTGTATGTTATATATACATACACTATAAACCCCACAATAGACATTTATCGTTGCTTTAAATGGTTGTTTGTAAAAAAAAATTAAAAGAAGAATATAGTCTTTTATATTTACACTCATTTTTACCTCTTTTGGTACTCTTCATTTTTCCTCCGTATTCAAGTTTGCATTCAATGTTAATACAATGCATTGAGAAAATTTTCCTTTAGATTTTATTGTTCTGCTATCAACAAATTCTCTTAATTCTTCTCTATTAATGCTACCTTATTTCGTAGATGAAACATTTTCACTGGGTTTACAATACAGGATTGCCTCCTGCTACCATTTTCCTCATCTTTTAATACTTCAAACAATGGGGGTGCCTGGGTGGCTCAGTCGGTTGAGCGTCCGACTTCGGCTTGATTTCGGCTCAGGTCATGATCTCACACTCCGTGAGTTCGAGCCCCACGTGGGGCTCAGAGCCTGGAGCCTGCTTCAGATTCTGTATCTCCCCCTCTCTCTGCCCCTCCCCTGCTCATGCTCTGTCTTTCTCGGTCTGAAAAATAAATAAAAAAAAACTTTTTAATACTTCAAAAAATGCCACTCCATTGTCTTTTGGTCTTCGATTTTTTGGATAAGAAGTCTTCTATGATTCATATAATTGGTTTCCTGTATCTGATATTTTTCTCTGGTTGTTTTATTTATTTTCTCTTTATTCTTTATTCTCAACAATTTGTCAGTAATGTGCCTAGCTGGGGTTTTCTTAGTCTTTATTCTGCTCAGAGTTTATTGAGATTTTTGGATCTCTCTGTCACTTTTCTCCACCAAATTTGGGAAATTTTCAGCCTCTGTGCTTTCAAATATGTTTTCCTCCCCCACACTCTCTTCTCTTTCTGGGATTTGAATTATATGTCTAGTAGACTATTTGCTGATGTTCCCCAGGTCACCTAGGCTTTAGCTTTTAATTCTTTTTGTATCTATTTTTTTCAGATTTCTGTTGTTCTCTCCTCAGATTCACCAATCTTTGGTTTTCCCCAGTCTGTTTTTTATGTTCATTGAAGAAGTATTTATTTTAAATGTTTTCAATTTCAGTTCTAGAATTTCTTCTGTTTCTCTCCTTTTTCTTCTTTTTAATAGTTTCCATTATTTTTTCTGCTGAAAGCTCAGTTTGGGCCAGTATGGATTAATATTTTTTTTCTTTAAGTTCTAGACCATTTTTATGATGGATTTTTAAAAGCCACTGTCTGCTATTTGCAGTGTCTTATCTCATTTGTTATATGTGCCTTCATGCCTCCTGGTGTTTAGTCACAATGTTTCGCTCATTTGCTTGTCTGGTAATTTTTTATTGTATATTGCACATTCTGAGAGCTGTGTAGTTGTATCTGGATTTATCACCCTTCATATTGTTCTGGCAGACAATTAATTTCCAGGTAGATAAGCTTGATCTTTTTGAGGTTTGTTTTTAAACATTTTAAGGTTGCTTCTAGAGGAGCCATTACTTTAGCCTTATGTGTATAAGGCTGGTCAGAATTTCTCTGTTTCCCTGTATAGCTCTAGGATCCACTCATCTTCTAAGTTCCTAGCATCTCTTTTCTGGAGGGCCTTGCTTACCATTGTCGTATGCATGTGCATATTAATATTTGGCTAAAATCTTAAAAGGAGTCACATGAAGATTTCTTTCGTTCTTTTCATTTGTCTCTCTCTTCTCCCTGGTAGACTGCTCTACAAATTTCAGCCAGTGTGGTAACATCGAAGTCTGATTTAGGACTTTCCAACTTATTGAGACCCATGTGGTCTTCATGAAGTCTCCCTTCCATGTAGATCAATCAGGAAAGTACCCCCAGCCAAAAAGTCATGGCCATTCCTAGGTTCATCTCACTGACTTTCTTCTCTGAGGGATCACAGCCCTATGCCTGTCGTCCATTATCTGAAAATAGATTCCTCAGATATGTTATCCTATTTTACAATTGCTTACCTTGGAAACATCAGTTGGGTACTAGTTACCTTCTCATGAGCAGAAGTGGAAATATTTCATGAACAGAAGTTTTGATCACTGATTTTTTTGGAGAAACTTTGTTCCTATTAGCTTAAAATACATGTATAATCATGCCTTCTACTTATCTTTCCCATAGTTCATAACTTAAATAAGCTTAAACTTCTTCTTCTCTTCCTTTTTCTCATTACCCTCCTCCTCTTCTTAATTCTTCTCCTCCTCCTCCTCTGCCGCCTCCTCCTTCTTTTTCTTCTTCAGAATTAATGCTTAGCCATGACATTTATCAGTTTCGACCTTTATTACCGGTACATATATATGTGTGTTTGTTTATTTATGTATTTATATATTTAATTTATATATATTTTTATATATTATATAAATTATTTCATATAATTTATATAATTTATATTTATTATATATTATATATTATATATTATAAATTTATATAATTTCTATTATATAAATATATTTATATACTATATAAATATATTTATATATTATATTATAAATTTATATAATTGATATTTTATATAATATATAAATATATCTTATATATTATATAAATATATATATTATATAAATAAATATATTTATATAATTTATATGTCATATAGAATTAATTTATAATTAAACTACATTTATAAATAATTTATGTAATTATATAAAATTATATTTATACTTTATATATATTTAAGGAGCTATATTTTTAACTACTATGTATTTTAATATATAATTAAATAGTGTAAGATATAATATATGTTTAGATACCATTAAAATTTGGGAAGATTACTGCTTTTTCTATGCAGCCTGACTGCCTGTCCAAATCTACCTCTCATCTTTTGTCTTTTGTACATCTAATCAGAATGCTTTGTTTTATAGATAGATGCATTGTCATAAAAATTTGCTTCCCATATCAGCAGATTCAGAAACATAGCTTGGGATCTTTGTTTAAAAATGTTATGCTGTGTAATTGAATTCATGCCTATTTGCCACTTTGATAAAAATAACCAGAGTATACGGTATTTAACCAAATATTCACCTTTGCTAGACATCATAGGTATCATTTTCTTTATAGCAAATATTGAAAATGTTAGCAGCAAAACTTGTTTATGCTTCAATTTTTTCTTGTATGAGATCCTGGCTGTATGAATAAAATGAGAGATTTCCTTCCTCAGATGGATCTGTTTTCAGTACAGTCACAGAGAAATCAGTTTCCATGACTGCGAGATTAGTTGCCCATTCATTCCCTTATTAAATTACTGTCTAACAATAGTCTTTCCTACTTGCTGGCCCAGGGACATGATTTGACCTTTCATTTTGAATGGCTAAGTAAAATTATAAATTCATGTATTCATTTCCTATTTGAAAAGACTGGTTTTTATGTTTCCTTGGTTATCAAAGTTAATTTTTTTTTGGATTGATTAAACTCAATCTTGTTATGTGAACTCTCAGGGGTGGAGTCATAGGGTTTATTGGTTTCACAAGGACTCATAAAAGATAATTGACTGCCTACAATGGAACTGACATTTCTTTTCTATAAAAATTATAACAAGCTGATGAGTGTCTGATAGTCACATTTCTTCCGCTCATATACAGGAGTTTGTATATTTCTTAAAATGAGTTCAATCAAATCAGCTAGCAATAACCAGATATATTATTAGACTTATTGCTAAAAGAACTCTACTCCCAAATTAAGTTTGAGATAGGATTATAGTAGCTATTCATTTTTGCTCTGATGGTAAAAAATATTTATATTAAAAATAATGCTTTTTTAAAAAGAAAAGATGTATCTATATCTATATATCTATATATCTACATATGATATTTTCTCAGTATTTTGATTACTTAATACCTCTACTTTCCTGTATGGAATTCTGTGAGATACTGAAAGAAAGGTATTGGAATCTTGTCAGCCTCTGGGGGAAGATATGAAATTAATTCACTAAGATGAAACCTACTACAAAGCAATGTAACTCTTATAAACACTGAAAGAATGACTGGAATAGAATTGATTTAGGTGATATTGGTTCCAAAAGAACATTTGGTATGATTGCCTTCATATAATTTAAGACTTATTTTCTGTGTCTGTTAATCTTTGTAAAATGCCTGTGTATGTCTTTGGACTCTTCTGAAGAATTGAAAAGGAAATGATGAAGGAGTAAATTCAGGATTAGATGTTACTTCTAACAACCACTGTTAGCAAACCAGTGCTGGTCTATTGTGTGTATACCAGAGCACGCTAGCTCAAAGATTTGGTTTTTGAATCATCTAACGTTTTGACACCTTTAGGAATGTCACATACCCTTTCTGGTCTTAGTTTCCTCACTTATAAACAAAGGATACTGATTAAATACTTTCCGGTATTTAGTCTTATATTTTGAGTTTCCCTGATCAACTGTCTATTACCCTTCTGGCCACAGCTGTGACCCTTTGAATGTACATAGGTCTCCATGACACCTAGCTTCAGAAATTTCAAGAACATTTGAATAAAAATGCTGACTATGTTAGACTTCAAATCAATCCCCTTCCTTTCCTAATTTTGCTTAAAACAACAACTTTTCAAGCCAGAAAGGAGACATAAACCAATTCTGAAAGTGTAACTGTCATTTTTCTGTTAGATGCAGTTAATTATAGATGTAAAATGTAACTAAGAACTGGTTCTACTTGAAGCGCATGATTATGGTAGAGGAACTTCCAGAGAAAGGAAACAAACTATCCTAACCCCCAGCAGTGATGACTAGCTTTAAATAGTTGAGCTTGATCATCCTAAAGTATAAAGTGTCTCTCATTCCTGCCCTTATCCGGTGCCCTTCTGTTACTTATTTATTCTGGCTTTTTTTTTTTTTTTTTTTAACTTGACCAATGAGTAAATTGGGATTGAAATAGGGATGGAAGGGATATGAATAAAAAATGGCTGATAGATTGTAGCGTTCACTATTTCAAGAAAGCAGTGTTGATCTGTACAAAGTTTAGTAATAAAACAGCTTTCCCTCAAATTCAAACATACATATGTGCCCCTAAAATAAGCTGTTTTGGGACATAGGGAGACTCTGTGGGAGTTGTGTAGTCTTCTGCTATTAGCCAAACCCAAATGGAGCTATATCTTGATCACTCAGGAAAATTGCAGAGGAAATTGATGTCTCCTTGGCTTGCAAGAGATATAATCCTAATGACTGTAGAGAAATACTAATGCCAAATACTTCCTTCTATACACTTATGATCATTAATATCTGTATCTCAATTTACTGGAGTGAGTAGGATACTTGCCATCCTCTTCCTTTGGGAAGGGATGTCGTTATAAGGTATAACTAGATGAAAGGGAGTTGTAGTGTGATTTGAGGACAAAAACTCTATCACAGGTTTTTTCAAGAAGATAGATTGGAAAAAACTTCCAATGCATCTGAAAATTTTGTTAATCCTAACGATATTGCACTATAATCATATTATACTAGACTTTTAGTTTTGTTGGCCAGTGCAGACTTACGTGTCTGTATTACTTCAGGAATAACTGTTTATATCTAATAATGATGAAATTCCATGCCAAACCACCTTTGCCTGTATGCACCATAATTTGCTCCCAACCCATACAACATGATGGATGATGTGCCATTCACATTCTGCACTTTTTTTTTTTTGCCTACTTCTTCTTGAAACAGTTACTTTTTTTCATCCTCTAAGCATCCACACTGAGCTGACTTTTGCTCAGCCTTCAAGATGAACTCCCAGTGTGCATTCTCTGCCACAAAGCTCTGGGTCGCCCTCACGCCTATCCTGCTGTGTGGATCAGGTACTTTATCTATAATTGTCTCTATCAGAGCATGACATTACATCAATACCAAGAAAACATTATAATTTATCTTCTCCTCAAGTAGACTTTGAACACTGACGGCAGAAATTTGGCTCATTTATCTTGGTGCCATGTATGGCATTGTGGACACCATAACACATAGTAAGAGGTTTATAAACAAAATAAATCAAAATACCAGAAATAATACGTTTGCCCAGAGGGAACAGCAAAGTGGTGAAATTGTGAGAAAGTCAAGCTTTCATACCACTCATTTCCTCTGTGTATGGCTGTGCTACTTAAGGTACACAGAGGTACATTAAGTGTCTTCAAAAAGAAATATATCTTTTAAAATAAATGATCAGAGAAGTAATATGATTAAAAGCTAACAGTCCGTTAGTGTAACAGGTTTTCAACTTTTTAAAAAAACTGATGGACTACATACACAGTTTGTTAGGGGGAGGAATGCCATCTTAGCTTTAAAGAAAAGGGAATCTTGGGCTGATTCTAAAAGATTACACAATGGCTTCATATTCAGAAATTTGGGACAATGTGTTCTCCGTAGTAGTTCCAAATTTAGTGCATATAATAGGGATTACTCTAAAAGAGACTCCTGATTACTAGTTATACTACTGCTACCAGATATTATTAGCATGAGATGGTGAAATATCTTCTTTTCTCTGATATTAATGCCATTTGTGTTCAACTCTGTTCCATCTAAGATTAAGCTTCCACATTATGTTTTCTAATGATGTTTTCTCAACCTCTATTTTTTTGAGGGCAATTTCAAAGAATATTATAACACCATGAGTAGAACTTCAATTTAAAATTATTTTGCCATTTCACTTCCCTCCTCCCCATTTTTTTTTAAATTTTTTTTTTAATGTTTATTTATTTTTGAGACAGAGAGAGACAGAGCATGAATGGGGGAGGGGCAGAGAGAGAGGGAGACACAGAATCGGAAGCAGCCTCCAGGCTCTGAGCCATCAGCCCAGAGCCCGACGCGGGGCTCGAACTCACGTGAGATCATGACCTGAGCTGAAGTCGGACGCTCAACCGACTGAGCCACCCAGGCGCCCCCATTTTTTAACTTTAAAGAATGTGCCTTGCCAAGTGATTTGGCTTAAGATAAAAGAATATTTTAAAGCAATTTCAAGTGTATGACAAGATATCTAGAAAATAACTTGCCTTGCTTGAAATTTGATTGTCTAGAAGGATAAATTTTAAAAACCTGATTTTTTAAAAACTGATTTTTATAATATCTGCAAGTAACTAAAGCAATAATTTTCATATCAGGTGCATTCTTATTAGGAATCTTGATTTCTTCCTCAAACAAGCCTTTCTGAATTGATTTATAATATTTATAAATATTGCTTGGTAGTGTTTATATAATGTTTAAACAATGCTTTTATTAAAATAAAGTTTAATAATATATACCTGAGTTATATACTAAAGTTTGCTTCCATATCTTTGACCCATAGTCTATTAAATTTAGATTTCAATATTTTATCATTCATTCATAATTCAAAGTCTGAGTGAATCATTCCCATATGGCACACACTGTGCACTAGATAAATTGCCATGGACAAAGTAGATATGATACTTGCTTTTGTGGAACCTGCATTAATCTGGATTGAAACTGTCTAGCCCAGAAATATTTCTTTGCTCTTTTCACCTTTCTGTCTGTGTTTGACAAAATCTTTTGAATTGGGGGCCTATCAGGATAAATAATGTCACAGAATTATTTGCTCATGAAAGAAGAGGGAAGTGTTGGTCTGTCTGGCACATGAGGAGGCAGGAAGGAAATGTTACAGTCTTACAGGGCCTTTGAACGTGCTATGCATCTATTTCTGGTTGCTTTCAAGATTTTCTTTTTGTCTTTGATTTTCAGCACCTGATTATAGAGTGCTTAGGTGTGATTCTGTTTGTGTTTGTCCTGTATTAGAGTTCAGTGAGCTAGAATTTGTAGGTTGATATCTCTCATCGGATGTGACAAATGCTCTACCAATATTTCTCAGATATTCCTTCTATCTCATTCTCTTGTATCTCCTCTTGGAACTTCAATTACAGGTGTTAGACTTTTAGAGAAGATCTGCGGGTTCTATCACTTCCATCCTTTTTCTCTCTGCGCTTCAGTTTTGATATGTCCAATTGAAATGTCTTTGCATTCACTAATCCTGTTTTCTGGGCTGGTCTATTGTTAAACCTATCCAATGAGTTCTTCATTTCAGATGTATTTCAAACATTGCAAGTTGCAGTTCCAGAATGCCCACTAAATTTTTAAAAAATTCTAATTCTGCACTTAAGTATTCCATTTTAAAATCTAATTTGTCCATTTCCCCTATTTTCTTCACTATTAATTATGTTATGTACTAACTTCTGCATGTGAATCATCTCTGGATCTCATTAATTTTTAAATCTCCTTTATTAGCTTTTTCCTCCTTAATCACATTTGGATGATATATTGTCAGACTACACTATGACGTTTTCCTCTAAAGAGTCTTGAATTTTGTTCTGACAGTCAACTAAATTATTGGCAGTTAACTCTGATCATAGGGAAACTTGATTTTAGGCTTTGTTACAGCAGATATGTTTTGTTTTGCACCTACTTCTAGGGTGTGACATTTTCGTGGCTTGGAACCCAAAGACTAGATTGTTCACCAAGGTCTTTGCACACTTGTTTAGCCCAAACTTCAACTTCTGTTTCCTCGGTGTTCTCTGCTGAGCCTCTTAGAATTTTGGTCTACTTTTGTAGGTATACACCTTAGGCATCAGCCGAAGATCAGAAGGGAATTTTGAACACAGATTTTTAGAGTTTTTACTGTTTTTATCTCCAGTACCTTCCCCTCAAATGTCACCTGCCTTGGCAACCCCAAACAGTGGCCTGTATCTTCGTGCTAGCAAGAATCACTGCTCTATCACTCTATTTCCTTGAACTGAGGTTTGGAAGATGCTCTCAGTGACAGCCAGGGAGAACATAGGGTTCACCTTGTGTTCTCTCTTCCTCTTAAGGTTTGAGCTCTGCTCTAGCTGCTGTCCAGTGCCCAGAAAGAGCTGTTAATATGTTTTAACTCTTAACTATTTATAATAACAAGACAAGCTCAATACCATCGAACCCCTCTTACCTTTCGATAATATAAGTTCTTTCAAATATTTTTTATCAAGAAAGTTCTTTCGTGTGAAATTCATTATTTTTGTGTTACTAGGCAATCACTGTATCACCTTCTTTCTCAAGAATATTGAAATGGGGAGTGGGCAAAATAGTGTAAACTTGGTCTTTGAGTTTTTATTTCCAGCCCATTGGCCCTGCCAATCTGGTTTTTGACCTCTGCACTCTATGGTATCTTCTGTACACATTCAAGGACTCAGTTTATTTGAGACAATAGGTATATCTGGAATTTCAACTTCCTTAACCTCTGCAGCAACAATGGTTGTTATTAGTAACAACCATACCATTCTTAATATTCTCCTCCTTGTATTAGTCTGACAATATTTTATTGACTCCTCTATGCCATGTACCCTGTAGATGTTTACAGTTTCTCTTCTCAGATTATATTCTTTCTCTGTTCTCCCTAGTCATTCTAATGAACTCCTGTGGCTTCAACCACTGAGCAAATGATTTCTTTGGTCTAGAGTTGTAACTCTAAACTTCCAGGGTTGTACCTCAAATGTCAACTTCTTTGAAGTTCCTGAATTGTTGAAACAGTACTGGGATGAGCATTTCTGCTGTCAAGTCATAGAAAATTGAGAGCATTTTACCCAACAACTGTGCAAATCTCTCTCTTCTTCCCACATCCTTCCCCATCAAGAACTTACTAGCTCATAAGCTCTGTAAATACAAAGACAGATTCATTCATCTGTGTAGACTTTATAGTGCTCTGGATGCAGCTAATAAAGATCTCCTTGAGTAAATGCTTATTATTCATGTGCTACTGAAAGTCTTATTAATATCTCAAATATAATTGTTCTGCTAGTCACTAAGAAGATTTTGAGTTATTTTTATGGTTATAAGAGGGGAATATTTTATTACAAACATCTAACACAAAGATAGTTCTTAGAGGATATTTATTTCTTTACAGAAAAAAGAAAATGTTGCACAGGGTCAGGAAATGGAACTGAACATCGTGGCAAGCAGGAAGATAAACAACAGAGACTTTTTGCTCTACAAAAAAAGGGGTGAGAGTGAGCTGAGGAGTCAGGAGACTGGAGGGCTGAGAGCTGTGAAGGATAAAGTCAGGGAGAAACCAAAGGACCTTTTAGGCACACAAAAATCCTATTTATGGCTGGAATCTGTTTGCCTTGCTTTAGTAAAGAATCCTCTTTCATCACCTCAGAGCTCCAGTGGAAACAGACTACATTCATTAATAATTTGGGTGAGTGTTTTGTATTTTGTTTTACTTTGAGCTTTAGAATTTGAAGAAGACTGTGTTTCACATCAAGAACAAAAGATTAAGGCACCAGAAGACAGATGTGGCCACAAGAATAATTTGCCTTAATCTTGGGAAAGAGCTTTCTTTAGACCTCCAAAGGCTATAGTAGTTCCAAAGCATTTTACCTGGATCTGATGGCAGAAAGGATCTCAGTTACTTACTAGATAACAGTAGCATTTACCAAGCAACACTTCCAAAGTATTGCTAAGTGCAGTTTCTTATTTTCTTGGTATATTTGAGCTCCTGAAGGATAGAATCATCCCTGAAACATTCTTTGCTTCTTCTGCCATCTCTAAAATAGACAAGAGGCTTATAGGATGAAGTTTACAGTTGGTCAGTTCGAATGAAAGAAATGAATAAATTAAACAACTTAAGCTATTTTCTCACCTTTTTTGGGCACATAAATGATCAGATTTACCTTGATTTCATAGCATTTTTTTAGAAATTAGGGACAGGGAGGAAATCTTCTAAACGTGTTGCCAATCATATAGACTCTGGTAAACAACTAGATCAGTAGTTCTCAGATTTTAGCAGGCGTCAGAATGAGCTGGAGGGTTTGTGAAAACATTTCGGGAGCTCCACCCAGTTTCTGACTCAGGAGGTCTGGGGTGGGGCCCAAGACATTTGCAAATCTAACAAGTTCCCAGGAGATGCTAACGAGGCTGATCTGGAGACCTTACTTTGTGAACCACTGATGGAGATGATATATTAAAATAGAGGACTCTTCACAGATGACATTACAGGAACACTTTATTCTTGAAATGCCTAAAATATCTTTCACTGCCCTGTAACATAACAAAGTAGAAGGTTCTAGGATTGTACATCCTCAGCTCTGCCACCCGCTCAAGGTGACCTTAGGTAAACCTTTCTATTTGTACCTAAACTTCTTCTTATGAAGGGGTGAGTGGTAAATTTCCTATTTTTCAAGCTCTTCCCAGTTTTTCTAGAATGAAAACTCTGTACAGAATTGAAAGTACATAGGCCTTCTATCAAGAGCATTAACTAAGCCCTAGTGATTCAGTGACAGTTTTTCCCCAGGAGCTTTTGTTACAATATTCTATCATCAGCCAGACTCTGGAGAAGTGACACACTAAAAATAAGAATAACTAAAACCAGAACTTGACCTTGATCGATCTGTTATACTTTTCACAGTACAAAGATATTAAATGTGCCTGATTGAGATTGGGATCTAGGCTCTCTCCTTCCACATCACACGAGGACAGGCTACACAGGAAAATGGATCAGTTGTCTTCTCTGTCTGAAACAAGGAGCACCTTAGCTCTTGGTGTCTGTGCACATCGATTTGGATGGGACAGTCATCCCGAATGAATGAAATAACTACCTCCTTCTCCAAGTTCTCAAAGCAAAAGCATTGCAAATTCAGTTATCTTTTTTTTCTGTTATAAAACGAGATTCATGTTTGAAAGTCAGCCATATGAGAGAAAGATATTTTTATTTTATTCCTTTTCCAAAAAGATTCAAATTTTCTACAATCAGAATGCCTTTCTGGGGCTCTTCATATGGAGAAGTTGGTTTAAGGATGTATGACAGACACATAATTTGAAGGCATAAACAAGGCCTAAACCATTAGCTTTGAGCTTCTCCATATGATGACATGTATGCAGTTTAGTTAACCGAGAGCACTGCAAGTTTATTTTCTTGCTATTAATCGCCGTGCTTCTTCTTTTTCCATGGTTGACATTGATTGATATTGTCTAGACAGAATTGATTATATTTCTCACTCGGTTGTTTGGTATAGGATAGATAGAGCTTTGAAAGGGATGGAGTTGCAAGCTTGGCAGCCTTTATCTGTGAACTACCACGCGCCTTGCAGAAGGGACTCGTGCAGCGTCCAGGAGTCACATCTGATCTTAGCTCTAATTTTGAGTTTTCTTCTCTGCATCCCTGTAAGTTCTATAGATCGAACTGATATTTGGATTCCGTCAGGAAGAAGAAAATGATGCAGACAGCAACAGACTGCAAAATTTTAATGAAAAACATGATATTCGTAGAGCAATAATAGACTTTTAGATACAAAGTACCTTTCCTTGATATTATGGCAAAAGTGTATTTATGAGTAGGATGATCATAGATGACATTTTTGCCTGGACAGTCTTGGTTTACGCCTATTTCCTTGGCACACTTATTCATCATGCTTTTTTGATCTAAAGTGCTTCAGTTTGGATGGTAAATGTGGTCATCCTATTTACTGGTAAGTGTAAATCATACTCAAAAATTGACTTCTTTGTGTGTCTCTTAAAGAAATAAGTTGTAAACAGTTTTTGATTCCTTGTATGCTTATTATGTCTACAACATTGGGCCCACAACAGGCATTACTTCAGCAAATAATTAGCCTCTGATTCAAAGAGAGTCCCCAGGGGACACACCGCAGGTATAATAGACATGAAACACAAGATGTGGCAACTTGGTTACACCAGTCCTTTCATCGGTGATGACTGGAAATTATATTGCTTATGTATCTGGAAAAACATGACTTAACATCATACCAAATATATTTTGAATTATTATTATTGCTGTCTATGGTGGATAGAAATCCTAGCAAATGTTTTTGAATTATTCAGGAAAAAGGAAAGAATTGTAATGGGTGATCTTTATAGGTAAGAGGGTCCATTATGTATGGAAGAGCAGAAAGTTTCCTCATAAGAGGAGTCTTGCTGTTCATTATCTATTTATGTTTATTATTATCTACTTATGTTCATTATCTACTTACATCATAGATACTACCTCCCAATATCAATGAACTTCATAAATTTGTCATAAAATTGTATTCTGACAAACGTGTTTCTAGTTTCAAGCAAATGAAATATTTAGCACCAACTTTGTTCTTAGCACTGCCTTAGCCCCTAGAATATATAAAAGAATGATTTAAAATTCAGTGAAGACGCACAAAGCAATTATATAAATGTAGGTCTACAATAAATAGGAAATATGGTTATGCTGTGGAATGCATGACATATAAAATTTTAAAGGCGTTTAAGAGGCAGCAACTGGAATTTCCCTGCCATTCAGGCCTTCGAATGATGCACGAAAGGCCTGTGCTCGGTGCTTATGTGCCAGATGTCAACCCTTTAGCAGCACTTATGCCAAGAGCTTGAACAGACTGCTGCCAAATCTGCAGTGCAATTAAACAAATGGCACAATAAAGAACCTCCTTTTTATTTACCAAGCTGTTGTACAGGCTTAGGGGCCATTTCACTCCACATGAAATAAAGGTACTCTCTTTAGAGAAATTCTGGGCACGGCAACAAAGGGAAGAAGAGACTGAAATAACGAATTCTCTGAGAACATTAGAAGAAGTTGTGATTGATATGACTGGCTTCATTCATTCATTCATTCATTTTAATGTTTATTTTTTGAGAGAGAGAGAGAGTGTGTGTGCATGTGAGTGGGGGAGGGGTGTAGAGTGAGGGAGAGAGAGAATTCCAAATGCAGGGCTTGATCTCACACCCATGAAATCATGACCTGAGCCGAAATCAAGAGTCTCACGTTTAACCAACTGAGACACCCAGGCGCCCCAAATGTGACTGGCTTTAAATAACGCCATTCTGGAAAATCCAAATAGCTATCAATTTTAGAATGTTTTTCTTAAGGTTAAATATTCAGTTGAAGAGCAAGTAAATGCACGTTGGGAATTTTTATTTTTATTTATTTTATTTTATTTATTTTTAAGAGAGAGAGAGAGACAGAGAGAGAGCAGGGGGAGAAGGGCAGAGGGAGAGAGAGAGAGAATCTTAAGCAATCTCTGAGCTCAGTGCAGAGCCCAGAGCCTGACACAGTGCTTGATTCTATGACCCTGGGATCATCACCCAAGCCGAAATCAAGAGTCTGTCCCTCAGTCGACTGAGCCACCCAGGCACCCCCTTGCAGGGAACTTTGTAAATCCCCTTTCCCCTCAGGAAGATATTAAAACAGAGAGGGAGTGGACCTGTTGGAATCTTTGCCCTCCATTTTCCTGGCAGGCTAAGGCAGCTAGCTAGCTAACTTTAACCATGTGAATAACTTGGCATCATCAGGATAGCAGCTTCTAGTTTTCTTATCCTCTCTCCCTAGACGGAGTAGTTTTTCTATTTCCATTTACCCAGGCCAGAACAGAAAGTAGCACTTTTCATATGTGCAACTGTCATTAAATTTACTAAAATAATGAGTTTTCTTAATGCATTTGGGATATACTGAAAAAAGGCTTCCTACATGTAGAATTTTAGGCAAGAAAGAGAAATACAACCTTTCCTTATTGAAGGAAGCAATGTTTCTTGATTTCACAAGATAGAAAATTTAGAGGTTGTGTCCAGTGATTTAGGATAGTTGTAGAAGTCTACCATTAAAGTCCTTTTTATCAGAACTTTTAAGAAAAGGTGAAGGGTATAACATTGAAGGGAATGGAGAGCCAGAAAAGTTAGGTGGACTGAAAGCTCACACAGATGGGAGCAGAGTCAGAACGCAAACTGTTCTCTCAACATCTCAACTAACAAAACTTCCTTATGTAAGTGCCTTCTATAGTCCAGATACAATAAAAATTCCCAGTAGAAACACTAGCATGGAAAGTAGGTAAAGCAATTTTCTGACTATTAAAAAAGTTCAAATGTTCAAATGTTCAAATGAACATTTTATGAATACAAAAATGATTGGAAATTATTCTCTGTCTGTTAAAACATTATTTATCTGTAAAAGACCAGCTGTGTATTCTCCACAAACAGAAATGATCTTAATTAAAACAAACAAATAGAGAAAAACCTGGTGCATAAGCCCCACCCAGGCCAACTAAATCCATGTCTGGAGGATGGGGATGAGGCTTTGTTACTGGGAGAGCGTGTATATGGGCTTGTTAGGGCTGTCATAACAAAATACCACAGACTGGAAGTCTTAAGCAACAGAAATTTATTCTCTCACAGTTCTGGAGGTTAGACGTCCAAGGTCAAGGTGTGTTCAGGTTCGATTTCCTCTGAGGCTTCTGTCCTTGGCTTGCAGATGATCACTTCTTGCTGTGTCCTCAGATGGTCGTCTTTCTGTCTTGTTGTCCGTGTCCTAATCTCCTCTTCTTCTAGGGACACTAGTCCAATTTGAGTAGAGCCCACTCTAATGACCTCATTTTACCTTAATTACCTCTTTAAAGGGTGCACTTTAAAGGTCACATTCCGAGGTACTGAGGTTAAGACTTTAACACATGAATTTTGGAGGGGACACAATTCATTCCATAACAGCATCCATGGGTTAGAAGTCCTACTTCAGAGGATCTCTTAGCTGCTTAAGGGCACTGCACACCTGGGGATGTTTGGAACAAACTTAATATAGGTCATATTAGCTTAATACAGCTAATAACAGGCTGAGCCTTGAAGTCAGCTTGTGTTAAAGGTGAAGAGCCCTGAGCTGCAAAGGCAGTATGGGATGCTGGAAACATACAGGAATTGTCAATGGCGAAGGCAGCTCTGTTGACTGGTAATTACATAGGTGCATAATTTAGCCATTCCAAGTCTTACTTTTCTTATCTGAAAAATAGGAATGATACCTCAGAGATTATTTTATAGAATAACTGTAATAGTATTCGAAGTGATAACATAGTGACTAAAGGGCAGTAGTACTCAAATACTAGCAAAAATAGGATTCTAGTCCTCACTCTGCCACTTATTATCTGCATTTATTTTTTACCTCTGTTATAACAAATTCCTACAAGCTTAGTGGTTTGAAACATTAATTTATTATCTTACAGTTCTGGAGGTCAGAAGTCTGACATGGGTCTCATTGGGCTAAAATCAAGGAGTCAGCAAGGCTGTGTTCCTTTCTGGAGGCTCGAGGGGAGAATACATTTCTTTGTCCTTTCCAGTTTCTAGAGGCTGCCTGTACTTCTTGGCTCATGATTTCCTTCCTCACCCTCAAAGCCAAAATCTCTCTGATCCTGCTTCTGGTCATTGTCACATCTCTTTCTCTGACTCTAGCCAGGGAAGATTCTCTGCTCTTAAGGACACATGTGATTAGATTGGGCTCATCCAGGATGATTTTCCCATCTCAAACTCCTCTACTTAATCACATCTTCTGAGTCCCCTTTGCCAAATAAGGTGACATATTCACTGGTTCACAATAATGGAGGCCATTATTCTACCTACTACAGTATCCCTGGACACATTTTCTCTAAGTCAGTTCTTTCACAATAAAATGAAGGTGTTATTGTCACTGACATTAACTCGAGAGGTTTGTTATAAAAACTTGATACATGATTTCCTATTTGAGAGTAACAGTACTACAATGAATAAGCTTAATCTTTATTCTGTAGCCATATGAGAAACAAAGACTGATTATCAAAATCATAAACAGAAATTCTATCAATTTTCCTTACATTGTGGTAAATTCTTACATTTTCTTTTCTTTTCTTTTCTTTCCTCCCTCCTCTATCTGTCCCCTATCTCAGTGATTCCCTTTTACTTTAATGATAGCTCTCTCTTACCGTCCAAGTCCAAAGTTCTGTCCTTACTTTGGAAGTGTACCACAATTGCTACCACATCTGTTAACTAATCAAGATACCACTTTCTCTGAGAGTTCTGGACCAAAAAAAAAAAAAAAAGAAAAAAATTGAAATTTGGACATGGTCCTTATCTATTAGATACTAAACTTGATACCGAGATCAATGCCATATTCTAAGATTCCTGAAAGTCAGAATGTATTGCGCTAGTTACTAAAATAAACTAATGATATAATTTGGCAGTACACATGACTAATTGTTTCATTTGTTACTCTTCTCCCATAAGCTTGTAGAAGCTGGGCCTGCTTGACACAGGTGGAATAAAGGGGTAACCAATACATATAATCCTTTGATCTGTTATAGTCACACAATAAAAAACAGTGCTTCGGAATTGGGTCTCATGGTCAAAGATATCAGCTGATAGCTGATAGCTGATAGTTTAACCCTCGGTCTGCTATTATTCACTAGCTGAGTGACCTTGGGAAAGTTTTCCCTTATATAAAACTTCCTCATCTGTTAAATGGTGATGATATCTAACTTATAGGTTTGATTTGGATAACAAATACTGCATGGAATACATTTATCACAACATCTACAATAAAGGAAATGCTCATTGTTTGACTTTTGTTATTATGTCTTCAGCTTTCCAAATGGCTGATATGAAGAAAATGGGCAAGAGGAATAATTTAGATTGATAATAATTCATAAAAATTAGTTTCTTCTTTCCTATGTGAAGACCCACAGACACAGGAAGCAAACACGTTGAGCAAATTCAGAAATGTAAGTATTTTCCCGGTGTCTTCCTTTTCCTCCCTACCAAAGATGGTCAGCTTTCCTCTATCAGTTTCTTCTTGACTGCCCACCAAAAGAAAGGTCTTTCACTTTGAGATTTGTCCTTTGAATTTCTGTAATGCAGAATCTGAAGAGATGGGTGAATAGGAGGAGGAAGCTTTTTTTTTTTTTTTCTTTTGAAATGTGCCAGAGGAGCTATTGTAGGAGTAAAAAGAAGAAAAGAGATTAAAAAAAAAAAATTTTTTTTAATGTTTGTTTATTTTTGAGACAGAGAGAGACAGCATGAGCAGGGCAGGGCAGAGAGCGAGGGAGACAGAATCTGAAGCAGGCTCCAGGCTCTGAGCTGTCAGCACAGAGCCCCATGCAGGGCTCAAACTCTCCAACTACGAGATCATGGCCTGAGCGGAAGTCAGAGGCTCAACTGACTCAGCCACCCAGGTGCCCCAAAGAAAAGGGATTTAAAAACGTATTACTGTTTCACTTTTGAATTATTTTGGATTATATATTTACTTTAAGATGTTGGGAAATACATTAAGAAGTTAGTTTTTTGAAATTAGGTTTTAGTGATGAAGCTATTCATTTGCTATACAGCAAACTGTGATAAGCTAGGATCGGAAAACAGCAAATATTGAGAGAGAAAGAGAGGAAGAGGGAGAGCCTGGAAGGAGTGGCCTGTGAAGAGGGAAAGAGGAGACCAGACAAACTGCTCATTTCAGAATTCTGGCTGGGGTCAGACCTGTGATAGGAGTTGGATGTATCCATATTCAGCTACTTGGAGTTCACATTTCGGGTCATATTTTAGGCAAGGCAAGCCCACAGATCAATTTGCTAACCTCAGATTTTGAAAAGTCTTAACAACTGGTTTACTTTGGGTCTCATGGAAACAAATAACTGGCTTTGCTAACGGGACATTTTTCAGCTGGTGGTTTTGGCTCCATCATCACAGACAGAATCAGGGATCAAAATCAAGCCTTGACTGTGACTGAGCGGATGCAGACATGTCAAATAAAAAGTGACATTTTCTTCTTGGACAAAGATCACAGATTATATGCTCCGGCGTTTTAAATTTTGGCTTTGTCTTTGGCCTATATTTTAATTCTGGTATATCGTCCTTTATTTCCCCAACTTTTTCCTGGAAACAATGGCAGTTTTCATCCAGAGACTGATCTTGTGTCCAGGTAGCTGATAGCTGATGTCTTTTATTTGTGGACCAGATGCTGGTTTAATTTCTTTTAAGTCCCTAGCCACAACCTTAGAAGCTCATTAAAATAGAAGGTAGAAGCTGTAGGAAAATCAGGAAAACTGCAGTTTTTATGCTTTTGGTTTAATCCAACATACTGCAAACAAGCACCCAGGTTTTCAAAGACTTTGTTCTCAGAGCTATGGAAGCCCAAATCAAAACAAGGTGTGACTCCTACAATTAAATGAATGATGATCTGGTTCATGAAACTTACAAAAACATACATCACCACAATGAAAGTTAAAAAAGGATCATTATGAGGCACGTAATCTGCGAATACAAAGATGGAAAAGGAGAAAGGTCAGTGAAAAGTTCACTGGAAAGATATTTAAGCCGATGATATTTAAGATTAATCTTTAAGATTAAGTAGCATCTATTTTTAATACTGTCTATAACTTCTTTTTCTTATCCCAAAAGTTACACATGTGCAGGTTATTTGACAAACACCAAAACATCATAATCCAGTACAAGACAACCACATCAGCAATTTATTTTAGTCTTTCTTTTTAGGCAATTTATTTTAGTCTTTCTTTTTAGGCATAGTTTTTACATAGTTAAAGTTTATCTGCATAATTTAAATCCCATTTATCTTTTTAAAAAAATGTCAGGAGCACTTCCTCATGTTTTTTACTTTGTCAATAACTGCATTGTCCACATAAAATGTATTTGCCCATACCATAATTTTAATTTTTTTTTACTTTTGTTTTTTTAACATTTATTTATTATTGAGAGACAGAGAGTGAGCAGGGGAGGGGCAGAGAGAGAGGGAGACATAGAATCTGAAGCAGGTTCCAGGCTCCTAGCCACCAGCACAGAGCCCAACGTGGGGCTTGAACCCACAAACCGGGAGATCTTGACCTGAGCCAAGTCAGACACTCAACCGACTGAGCCACCCAGGCTCTCCTTCCTGCACTGTAATTTTAAACAAACCTTTTATTGGATATGTAAATGGCTTCTTTTTAAAATATTTCTTTGCTTGCTTGTTTGTTTTTTGTCATTATGAGGCTCAACAATGTGACTTGTACTTTTGGTATTGTTGGGTGCTTTTTAAAATTTCCTTAAAATATTTTTCTGGAAATTGCCTCTTGAGTGTGAACACTTGAAGGTATAAAGGGGCTGATACAGGAAGAGTGTTTCAGATACAACATCATCATAGCAGGGCTATTTCCCCAGTTGCGAAAGTAACTGTGAAAAAATAAACTTGATCTGGAAGGATGACTGTGGCTGTGGAGATGATTTTCCACATAGGTCTTATGTTAATATGTGAACATAGAACCCTATATATACAAAAACAAAAATAAAGCAGAAGTCTGCGAACATGTTTTATTGTGAATCCTCGAATATATAGCATTTTATAGAGATAAGATGTTTCTGAATGGGAGACAGAAGAAATTTACAGTTTGCCTGGGTGGGCAGAGTGTGGTGAATTACAAGTAAAAAGTAACTTTAAGATAGAATGAGGGAAGCTGCTAATTGTGTAACTGTGCTTATAGAATCCAGATAGCTAAACACAGAGTACTCGAGACTCTGATTCAAAAATTATATAATGGAAGAGCTAATGATGAAGCACCAGGCAAATAAAGTTCACACAGAGAATCTAAAAAATATCTTATTTTTCTAGGGATGACATAGTGGCTAAAGAAGAGGCAATATGGACTGGACCAATCCAGGAATGGGACCTTAAGGCAGTTTCTTTTGGTTAGGGGGATCACAGAAGAATCTTAGGAAGATTTTCTGGACTAAGCAGGGAGTTGATCTTGGCTGTTGAGTAGCATGAAACCACCTCAAATCTAACAAGGGTATCTCTTCTCAGGTAAGGAAATACCAGTGTGCCCCAACTCATCCAGAGAATGGAGAGCTGACCGTTCTCACCTACCGCCTGGTAATGGCCACAATAAGAGGAAAACACCAAGCCAGCCTATGTGCTTTAGCCAGAAATGATCCCGTTTTACCTCTGAGTGATAGAGGCAAAGAGAAATACATCCACCAGCTCTCTAGCAGTTTCACATGGAGCTCTATTTTGTTTGCTTTAATGTTTTAGAAATAAAACAAAAACAAAAACCCAGTGCTAGATCTCCATTCTCCTAGAACTAGAACTCTTTCTTACAGGGAAATCACTGCATGTTATCTAAGCGGAGTTGATCTTTTCTCCTGCTAGAGGAGTCAGAAACAAACTTGGTCTTGAGCAATTAGAGTACCCAACCTACTGACCACCATGAATGGTTTAAGGGTGGGTTTAATATATACCTCAGGACAATCAAGGTCTGTGTAGTTTTTACCAGCCCTCTTTCCTCTGGGCTGACCAATACCTGGTTTTGTTTTTCTTGACAGAGAATGAAGGGAGACAGTATCTTATTTTGTTTTAATTCCCTGGACCCATCCATGCCTAAAGCCCTTATCCATGACCTTCTTTATCATGCCTAAGCCAGATTGCAAAATTTCTGTCAGCTATGACAAAAAATGTACTGACTAATACAGGTCATGTATTCCTTACATGCCACTGAAATGACTTTGTTAAAGAAAAGGCAATATTTATTTGGAAAACTCTGAAGTGAAGGAAGAAAGAAAATATATTCTATTTCCTTCTTGAGCCATTAGGCTCAAGTTCCTGAGGATCCTCATGACCTAACTCACCCTGGAAAAGTTCAGAGGCTTTGTATAACAACAACAAGACTAGATGGTCAAATGCACTTACAAGTATTTATTAAGTTCACAGGAATAAAACAAATTTAACATTGAATAAATATAATGGAATTGATTATTTTTTTAAGTTTATTCATTTTGAGACAGAGAGAGAGCTTGCATATGTGCACACACACAAGCAAGTGAGGGAGGGGAAGAGAGAGGGGGGGTAGAGAGAATCCCAGGAAGGTTCCATGCTATCAGTGCAGAGCCTGACTCAGGGCTTGAACCATGAGATCATGATCTGGGCCAAAATCAAGGATCAGATGCTTAACCAACTGAGCCACCCAGTTGCCCCATGTTACTTATTTTTAAAGTAAGCTTTAGTATCATGGATATCAATTAATTTCTATATACTATTCTTTGATTGCTAAAAATTTTTTTGAGTATTTTAAAGAAATTTCTCCTCCACATTCCTAGTAAAGTCATTGTAAATTTCTTTTGCTTTATTTCATACTAAGAAGTATTAAGTATAAGCCTCCTTCCAAATGGTCAACACTTTCTAGATTTTATGACTTTGAGTCACTTGTGCCTAAATATTCAATCTTTGCAATGATGCAGAATAATCTGAATGCTTGAGATAGAAAAAGCTTCATGTATCATTTGCAAATTATTTCCCTATGTCTTTCCTAGCACCTGGACTAAATAATTTTCACTCTTCCCTTGACAAGTTTAGACTACGGTACAAATCACCATCCTGTCTAGGCAGGATTCAGCCTGAACACCTCCTCACAAGCTCTGGAGTGCTTCTTTTCTCTCTCCACAGAGTAAATTACAGAAGCCTTTATCTTTGTTCTGATGTCACTAAGGTTGTTTAGCAGTTTAATTATTCACAGAGCTCCTGGGAGGAGCTGACCTCCTGGGATGCTCCCTTGCAGGCATCAGAAATTAATATATTTATCTTCTTATCCCCATTATTTTGATATATTCCTGCTCAATTTAAGTGAGGACTGCCCATTACAGAAAACTGATAAATTGATTTCAAGGCTATTTCAAGACAATGTCTATTCTTGGATACAAAATAAGATGATTATAGAGACTTTGGTACTCAGGTACATGATGTTGGCCTGAATTCTCTTTACCATTTTAATTAAACATTTAATTACCATTTATTATGATAAAGTTGGAGGTGAGAAGCTTCATTAGAAACTCAGCATCATTCCATCTCCAGGAACTATACAAATTACCCACGTACTTTTGTTAAAGCTGTTATAATTCTAAGAACATTGGAAAACCTTGGCTCCTGTGCAGTAATAAGAAAATCTGACATATCCCTTTATGGGGTAGGAGAAAACTATAACAGTTTAAATACTCCCCTACCCCACAAAATTCACAGATTCTTCATTTACTATATTTGATATTGGTTTGTTGTACCTTGGCCTAGCAGAAGAGGTTGTCACATTTTGATGTATACAATCATTATTTAGGAAGCTTGCTAAAATGCAGATTTCTGGGCTCTACTCCCATATATTCTGGTTCAGTAGACCTAGAGAGGGTCTAAGGCATAAATTTTCAACAAGCTTCCCAGGTGCCTCGATTGAAAGTGTTCCATGGGCTATATTTTGAGGAACATTGCCATAGGGGATAGAGTATTCAGCTGTTTTAAGGATACCCCAGGGATTCCTACAGCCTCTCCAAGCTATGTAGAAATGGGATCAAGATGCTTTACTATTAACGCTCCCAATAAGTTTTGACCAAGATGGAGAAAGATAGAGGAGAAATGGCTATTTGCTTATGGGTTCAGATTTTTTTCACCATGATATTACCCTTGATTCTGACAAGGACATGATTTGCAACCCGGAAGAACATCTGGCGGGTCAGCAGTCCAGAGTGTAGCTTAGTGTTAGGCCAAGCAGAATTCAGATAGAGCAGCATGTTTGTGGGCTGGTGCCCAGTAATTACAGTTGGTGAGAAGAGTTCCAATATGCTTTAACTGCTCGTGATGTTTTATGGTCATGGTCAGATCATTTATCAGCATCCTACATTTCTCCAACATAATTTCTGTTCCCCACTCTGAGCTGTGATTTTAACAGATTGTTTCTAGCCAAGGTCATAGCTGGAGGTAGAATGTTAGTTCACGTTAACTAATTTCAGCTGGGAACAGAACCACAGCAGTGTGTCTTGTTTGTTTTTTTGTCATTGTTCCTAAGAAACTTGGATGGATACTGCTTTGCCCGCTTTGTTCTCACCTATCCTTTGCACTCCTTTTCTCCCAGAAAGGGTTTCCTTTAGTACTCGGGTTGATCTGAGTGCATAACATTTACTATTAACTAGAATTCCAGTAGTAAAGTGAAGCAAGCAAGCAACCTGGAGACCCACTTTTTGTGAGTCAATGTGGATGTGAAATGTCTCAATTTTCCATAGAAGAATAGTTTGGTAAATGTTGTGTAGATAATTAAATCTCAAATAAAATGTGTTAGTTTTTGCATATTTCTATTTTTTCCCAAGTTCCAATAGAATGAATTGGCTAGCAAAACTAGCAAAATGACTTTTAAGATTCAAAATGTATGTGATATGATTTGATTTAGAGACAAAAGCTGAGCAAATAAATGAGAGCTGCATGCCCCTTTTCGTCAGAGAAATGGAAAGCTAGCATATTACTAATTTGGCTATAGAAGCTGAGTTTATTATATGTTTGTACTGACTTAAGTGCTTCATACAATGAAAATGTAGCAACAGACAAGAAGAGTTGCTCTATAATCCACAAAATATGCTCTGTTTTTGGCTTGGCACTAAAAATGAGCAGGTGGCATCACTTTATGTAATAAAGTCTGGAAAATGTGTTTGCAAATTGAATTTTTATTTTAAGGAATCACACGTTAAATTTTCTGGAGATGGACAACTTTATAAGGGAATTCTATAGTGATTATTTTTTAAGGTAGGGCTAGCAATTCTTTTTATAAATTCACTCCTAATATTTCCATTTTAAAATACTATAGCATATGAAGGGCCAGGAGAATGGCACCTAGCCATCCAGAGACCCATGGTCCAATCTCATCACTATTCACTACTTTACTATAGACTTGAGAGGACTGTATCAGATGATTTCTAAGAACACATTCATGTCTAAAATGTCAGGATTCAAAGTGCAATTTTTTAGTGAGCCAATCTGTTCAAAATAAAGGAAGATTAAGACTTGACAGTTGTTAAAATATTTTAAAGCTGCACTATCCAGTACAGTAGCCACTAACCACATGTGGCTATTGAGCTCTTGAAATATGGTTGGTCCAAATTGAGATGCACTATGTAAAGTACATATTGGACTTCAAAGACGTAGTGAAATATCTCATGAATTAATAATGTTGATTATTTTATGCTGATTATATGTTGCAGTGATAACATCTTAGAAGACTGTATTAAATACAACATACTAGAATGAATTCCACATATTTCTTTTTTAATTTTAAACACGAACCTTCTTAAATTTTAATAGTTTAAATTTAGGCAATTAATAATGATCTAACACATTTAAAATAAAAATTTTAACTGCCATATATGGCTCACGTTATATTTTCATTGGGCAGCACCACTCTAAAGGGATTGCATATCCTACTAAAGAACCCTCCTGAAGATCAGAGGACTTCCCCCATTCCTGATGGAAAGCCTTGGTGATATAGAAGAGATTGTTTGAAGATAAGATGAAAACATTATTTTCTAGAAGTGTAGTTCACAGAACACTAGTCCTGTGAGGTGTATCACCGTAGCTGAGTGAGTTTAGGCAACAATGTGTCCCTCTTACTGAGCCACTGGCATAATGAAAGCTTAACTAAAGTCATGGGCAGTTAATGAAACTTGCATCTCTCATGTTAATGCACAAATTCATTTGAAACTGGATCCTTTTATTTTTAAATGGTAACTGGTAGCAGTCTATAGACTCAAGAAAGTTACTTTGGGACATGCTGTTGGAGTAGATAATCACCACGTCCCTTTTGGCTGCTGTTGGTTTATAGGCAGCTTATAGAAGCTCAGCTCTTACAAAATTGTACTTGCTTCTGTGTATGCACGCCTCTTTTCTAAAAAAAAAATCCTCCCTCTACTCTATAAGATTTTTTCTTTCACTTTTCTACGTGGTTTGAAATATTACCAGTTAACTGTGTTTGTGTTATCAATCCTATTTTTTTAATCCTAATTTGCCCATCCCCCAAAGAAGGTATATATAGTTAAGGGTTCAAGGAGGTTGGGAGTGAGGGAGAACCACAATGTGTAAGAGAGAGGCAGGAGAGTTGGGACATTCTGAAAAGGTATTTGTCCTTCTTGAAATATTATGTTGAATGTATTTCTCACTGAGAATCGTGCTGCTATGGATTAAACAGGCTGCTGTGGACTAGCCAGGGAATCTAAGTATGATTTATAACTTGACTTTCCAGGGAAATTGCATTCAGCATTCCAAAAAGCCAATTTATAAGCAAATGTTAGGAATGTAAATTGCAAGTTGGACACTACCAGGGTATAGATTGACTCAAAAGCTCAGGGGATAAAAGCAATCAATATCCTGTATTTGTTTCAATGCCGTACCTTGCTTTTCATAGTAAGCCCCCGCTTTCCCAAACAGCGGGGAGATGGAGAGAATGACAGAACAAACATGTTTATGACAATGTTTATAGGCTCTCATAAATCATAAAGGAATGTCGAGGAGTAATGTCAAGCACTTACTTCCCTGGGTTACTAAATAGTGAGGTTTTTATTCTTAAAACTACTCCTTCATAGAATAAACCAAATAATTTTCTTCTCTCATAAAACATGTAAAGAGTAGACAGACACATGCACATACACACACTCCCAGACTCAGGAAATCCAGACACTCCTTCAGAGTTCCTAAGGAAAAATAAAATGCAGTGTTTGGATTCAGTAGAGTAGAATGGAACATTCATTGGTGATGAGTCTCTATTGACTGGAGGTACTCCAACCGAGGAGCCTGAAATGGTATAGGAGCATGGGGAATTTAAATGAAAGTATTATTTTAAAATAAAATACTGACAGTTTATCAAGAGTGAAACAGATGCATATCAAAAACCTGTTCTCAGATGTTGAACACTTGTTTTTTAAATAGATTTCAGGAAGACTTTCTTTGACTTGACCTCCTTGTTGAATTTCCAAATGAAAGATATGTTTCTTTTTCTAATCTGCATTTTTTAGATACCATTTATATTTAATAAATAAACCAATTTCACATTTATGTATTGATGCATTTTAGAAAGTATATACAATCCTATAACTACTGCTACATTTATAATATAGCAGATTTCCATCACCCTAGAAAGTTCCCTTGAGTCCCTCAGTATGCTCTATTCCAGGTTGTTACCTTCAGATTCTGGTGACCACAGATCTGCTTTTACTGTCATTTTCCTTTTCTCGATTTTGTATAGTATAGGTGGAATCTTATCACATGTGGTATCTTGTGTCTGGCTTCTTTTACGTAGCATAATGCTTTGAGAATCACATAGCCGTTTGCCACTTTCCGCGTGTAGTGGTTTTTCACAGCACAGGTACACCATAATTTGTTTATTCATTGACTCATTGATAGAAAGTTGAGTTGTTGCCAAGTCTGTGGGGGGATTTTTTGGGCAATTATGAATAAAGCTGCCGTAAATGTTGGCAGACAGGTCTTTATGTGGACATAGATTTTCATTTGCCTTAGGGCATAAGAAAGGATTGCTGAATCATATGTTAAGTATATGTTGAACTTTATAATAACTGCCATCCTGTTTTCCAGGTTGGCTGTACTATCTTGCATCCTCACTGGTGACATTCCAGGAGGTAGTCACCTTTACCCATATATGTATCGTCAACCTTTTTTTGAATTTTAGCCATTCTAGCAGGTGTGTATAAGTAATGCATTATACTTTTCATTTGTATTTCCCTAATGTCTGAGGGTGTTCAGCATCTTTTCATGCAATAGTTTTCCATTTGTAGATCTTCTTTGGTGAATTATCTATTCAAAACATTTGCAGAATATTTGCCTTACTATTGAGTTCTAAGAGTTTGTATGTTCTGGATATACTTTCTTGGTGAGATATGTATTTTCTGCACATTTTTCTATCTGGCTTGCTGTTGCATTTTCTGAAAGCCTTTTATAAAATAATAACCTTTTAATTTTCATTTTATTTGTGCTTTTCGTGTTCTAAGAGATCCTTGCCTAACTCAAGGCCACAGAAATTTTCTTCTGTTTTCTACTGAAAGTTTTATAGTGTTAGCTCTTTCATATAGCTCAAGATACATTTAGAATTTAAATTTTGTGTATAATATGAAGTATGAGTTGATATTTATTTATTTATTTTGCTGACAGATATGCAATTGTTGTAGCATTGTTTGTTGAAAACAGTATTTTTTTTAACTGAATTATCTTGCTACCTTTGTCAAAAATCAATCAGTCTTACAGGGTGGTTCTACTTTTGCTTGATCTATTATTTGCTTGATAAGTTATTTTGACTATTCTAGGTCCTTTGCAGTTCAATATCAGTTTTACAATCAGCTTGTCCTCCTTAGAAAATAGACTGTTAAAATTTTGACTGGCATTTTGTTGAATCTATAAATCAAGTTAGAAAAAAGTTAACATCTTAACAATATTGAGTCTTCCAACCCATGGACATGCATATGTCTGCAATTATTTGTAGATTCCTTAGGATTTTCTATACAAATGATCATTTCATCTGCAAATAAAAACCATTCACTTCTCCATTCCCTTATCTTATTGCACTGTCTAGAACCTACAGTATAATGTTGAATATATGTGATGAGAGCATGCTTACTTGTCTTGTTCCCTCTCTTGGGGAAAAGCTTTCAGTCTTTCAACATTGAGCATGATGTTAGCTTTGAAAATTTTGAAGATAAGCTTTTTCAGAGTGAGGAAGTTTTCTTCTGGTCCTAGTTTCCTGGGAAATATCTTGGGTTTTGTTTTTTTACATCATGATTTGGTATTGGAGTTTATAAAAATACTTTTGAGATTGTGACTCCTCTGAGATTATTATAAAATTGTATCTTAATTTGTTAAAATTGTGAATTACATTAATTGACTTTTGAATATTAAGCCAACTTCACAATTACTAAATTTTGGTAAGGATTTTTGTTTCTATGTTCCTGAGGACTATAGGTCTGTAGTTTAACAAGTTGTTCCAACATTTACAATATACTCATTCAACTCATCACTGCCTACCTTCGAATAATATAGTTACATTTTATCACTCTTCTCTCTTACCCACTGTACACATGTGTTTCCATCTTCCCACCCACCCTTGGCTACTTGAAAATTTTTCTGTTCGTCATTGCTTTTAAGAAATTTGATTTTGATGTTCCTTAGTGCTGCTTCCTCCACTTTTTATTCCTGAGGGCCCCTTATACCTCTCCTTTGTTTCCAGGAATCCAATTATATGGGTGTGAGATTGATTTTGTCTCACAGACCATTGGTCTTTTCTTCATTATTGACTTTTTAGTCTTTTTGCCTTCTTTGCTTCATTTTGGGTTGTTTCTAGTGTCATCAAGTTCACTGGTCATTTCTTTAGGGTCTAATCTAATGTTAATCCAACTCGGTATTTCATTATTTTAGATATTATATTTTCCACTCTAAAAATTATATTTAGGCCTTGTTTATATCTTTCATTTCTGTCCTTATTATGCTCATGTCTTTCCATACCCTGAACACATAAAGCATATTTATAATACCTGTCCTGAATTCTCTGTCATTTCTTGTTCTGTTCCTATTTATGGGTCATATTTTCCTGTTTCTTAGCATTCCTGGTACTTTTCAACAGGGTGCCAACATTGTAACTTTTGTCAGTTGGGTGCAGGACTTTATTTTAACATATCTTTTTATAGTGTATTGGGTATTTTTCTATCACAAAATCAAGTTACTTTGACTCAGTTTGAAAATTTTCAGACTTGCTTTTGAGCTTTGTTGGGCAAATACTTAGCAGCCTGGTCTAGGACTAGTTTAGATTCATAACTAATGTGATATCTTTTTAAGGTCTTGTGTATTATCTGATGCCCTAAGTATTACAAGGTCTTTCCACTCTGGTCAGTGGAAATACAAACTATTCTCAACTTTATGTATGCCCCCCAAGATTTGACCTATTGCTTTTTGGTATTTTTTTCCCTCCACCCTTGAATAAGTTTTTCTCACCATACAAAGATCTATACTCAGCTAAAGACTAAAGAGAACCCTTCTAAAGATCTCTAGAGGTTTTGCTCTATAGCTCCTTTCCTTCCAAAAATTCTATCCTGCAGATCCTTATCAGCTTGGCCTCCTCAAACTGATTTTTGTCTCCTCAACTCAGTAAGACTGCCAAGGTGTGTTTGGGTACGTGTTACTTCCTGCAACCTGCCGTTTGGCAGTAAGCTGGCACGATTATAGTTACCTCATGTTTTCCCCTTCTGTCAGGGATCACTGTAATGCTTTTTCAAATCTGAAAGCCATTGCTTCATATATTTCGTCTGATCGTTTCTAGTTGTTAATACTTAAGGGTAAATCTGGTAGCTGTTACTCCATCATGGCCAGATGAATTGTATACTTTTAACACTGAAAATAAAAATCCAGCCCTACTGAAGCTAAGTAAATCTTTCTTCATTCACATTCATGAACACGAAGCTCGGCTTCCAAGTAACTAGTAGTCTCAACTTGTTTAGGATTGGCCAATCAAGATGGCTGCATAAGACCTCCCTCACACGTATCCTCCCCTCAACAACAATCATTTGGCATTTATTCATGGACAAAAGTACTTGTGGGAAATTTGAGACCTAGGTAGGAGATTCTGAAACCATAGGCAATCCAAGGCTGAGAAGAGCCATTTTGAGAAGGCAGCCTCACAACCAGGTGGCTAAATTGCCAACTGTGGTCCCAACTACAGATAAAGCAACAGGCTTCATACCTGTGAGAACTCAGCTACAGCCCCATTTGCGTTTGGGTTTTTCACCAGCACCATGCACTAAGGGACCCAGGAGGAGTCCCACTAACTCATGTTTTGGGTATGTCTATACAGACCTCAGTTTTAGCTGTGGACACTGACAAGCCTGTGAACTAGCTCTAGCCCCTGGCAGCTGTGGTCCAGGAGTCCCTGGAGGTAAAGCCCACCACATCTGGTTAGACTAGATTCTGAAAAGGCCCTGTAACTGCTCTCCAGCCCATCCAGTTTTGCTGCTACGGGGACCCTGCAAGAGACACTCCCATCTGTACTCCTGGAGTCCTGAAAGGGCCCTATACTAGGCATCAACTCCCTCCTACTTGTATCACAAGGAGCTGTGAACAAGGCAGGATAAATTCTAATCTGGGCCCCCAGAGATCCTAAAAGGGCCCTAAATGCAGTAGTCTTTTTAATAAATAGTGTTGAAAAAAGCAGATATTCACATGTAAAAGAATGAAATTGGGGGGTGCCTGGATGGCGCAGTTGTTTAAGCATCTGACTCTTGATTTCAGCTCAGGTCATGAGCTTGCGGTTTGTGATAGAGCCCTGCATTGGGCTCTAGGCCAGATGCAGTGGACAGTGCAGAGCCTGGTTGGAATTCTCTCTCTCCTTCCCTCTCATACCGTCTCATTCTCCCTCTCTCTCTCTCTCTCTCTCAATCAATAAAGTTAAAAAAAAAGAATGAAATTGGACCCCTGTTTTACACCACTTATAAAAATAGCTTCACATGGATTAAAAACTTAAGGGCAAGACATGAAACCATTCAAGTCCTAGATGAAAACACAGAGAAAACTCCTTGACATTGATCTTGGCAATGAAATTTTGGATATGACACAAAAAGCACAAGCAACAAAAGCAAAAATAAAGTGGGTGTACATGAAACTAAAGTCTCTATACAGCAAAAGAAATAATCAACAAAAAGAAGAAGCAACCTATGGAATGGGAAAAATATTTGCAAACCATATATCAAATAAAGGGTTAACATCCAACATATATAAGAAACTCATACAGCTCAATGGCAAAAATAATTCAAATCAAAAATGGGTAAAGGGCCTGAATAGACATTTTTCCAAAAAAGCTGCAGATGGCCAACAGGCATATGAAAAGATGCTCATCATCACTCATCATCAGGGAAATGGAAATGAAAGCCACAATGAGGTATCACTTCACACTTGTTAGAATGGTATTATCCAAAAGACAAGAGACAACAAGTATTGATGAAGATGTGGAGAAGAATCCCCTAGTACACTGTTGGTGAGAATGCAAATTTGTACAATCCATATGGAAAACAGTATGGAATTTCCTTAGTAAATTTCAAATAGGTCTATCATATGATCCAGTAATCCCACTTCTGGGTATATATCAAAAGGCAATGAAATCACCATCTCAAGAAGATAGCTACACCCCCATGTTCATTGCAGCATTATTTACAATAACCAAGATGTGGCAACAACTTAAGTGTTCATCAGTGGATAAATAGATTTTTAACAAAGTGAGATAGATACATACACACACACACACTTGAATACTATTCAGTCAGGAAAAAAGAAAGAAATCCAGTCCTTTCTGACAACATGGGAAGACTTTGAGAGCATCAGGGTAAATGAAATAAATCAGTTAGAGAAAGGCATATTACATATGATCTCACTTGTCTTTAGAAACTAAAAGAAAGTCATAGAAACAGATTATAGAATGATGGTTCCCAGGTATGGGGTTGGGGAAATGGGGAGATGTTGGTCAAAGTCTCCAACTTCCAGTTATAAGATGAGTAAGATCTGATATTCAGCATGGTGACTATAGTTAACAATACTGTATTATATACTTGAAAGTTGTTAAGAGTAAATCTTGAATACTCTCACAATGGAAAAAAAAAAGCAATTTTGTGAGGTGATCAATATGTTAATGAACCTTATTGTGGTAATTGTTTCACAACATGCACATGTATCAAATCGCCGTGTTGTATACCTTAAACTTACACAATGTTATATGTCAATTATATCTCAATAAAGCTGAAAAAAATGGGCATTGGGTTCCAAGCTTAAACAGCAAAATTTCCTTCAAATTCCATTTTAGAACAAACAGTTGTATAGTAATATCCAAACCAAAAAAATCATTCTTAATTTTGATCACCCAATCAGAGCTACTTTAACATATTATCAGGCTCAATTTTAAAATATCATGGCTCTAGAGCATGAATAGATAGACCAATGAAACAGAATGGACAGTCCAAAAATAGACAGGTATGTATGCTAAACATAGCATTTCAAATCTATGGGTAAAATTAATTTATGACTTTTTTTTTTTTTCCCTCAGAATCTCCCAATAAGTTGTTAGCTCAGGACAACTTTACTCTGATTAAATTTGGCCCAATGAACTGACCGCTTTCTTACCATCTTCAAGGTGGGCACAGGCTGGCTTTAATAAGAATTCTTGGTTGGTACTATATTTGGAACCCAAAATGTTGTGTTTGTCTATGTATCTGTAAGTATTACACATGTTATTTAAAAGGAAGATCCTGAATTATTGGTTCCTTCCCTTAGTGCTGTGAGGCATGTGAACACAAACACAGTATTTAGAAATAAAGTTTTTTGAATTTTGAAAGAAAAGAAAAACAACTACAAACAGCAAATGTTGGTAGTGGTAGCGTGGTGGTAACAACCCATTATTATTCAAGAACACACAGGTTTCCATCATTAAAATATCCTGTTAAAAAACCCAACTTATTTATAACCTTCATTTGTGAAGAAGCCTGAGGCAGGAAAGGAATAACTAATTTATATTTGTGCAATCTCATGTTCTTCTATAATTACCAGTTGGGATGTATGCCAGTGGTTCTTTGAATTTTCAACAGGTCTGGATTTGTATGTGTATGTCTAGGGAAGTTGCTGGTGTTGTTGACTATGAATTTCACTTCCTCAGCGTCTGACCCAAAATGGCACCCAGGTATTTCACTACATCTCCTTAGGAGCTTGCTCCTTATAAGAACCGACTGAGGTCCATCTGCAAGCATAGGTATGAGAGAGTGAAAGAGTTGTGATCCTAGAAGATGACAACATTTAGAAAATAATTTTACTCTCCTTTCCTTTTCCATATCCTGTCTAGATGGACATTACCACAAACGAATCACAGCTAGTCTACCTACTTGGTCCTTTCACGTGTAGTTACTTAATCTTGCAGTTTTATGAATTTTTGACATTTTTTCTTACTTCCAAATGCCTATTTTTTTCTTTCTTTTAATTCCTTCCTTCTGCTCTCCCTTCCCTTTTGTTCCTGAAGAATGATATATGTGGATCTCTCAACTGTTTTTAATGACTACACTCACTATCACCTTTCATGTCTTCGTATTTTTGGTTCCATTCTATTCCTTCTGGCTAGAATATTTTCACCATCTCTTTCCTGGATTGCTTGTACGTATTCTTCAGTGTTCAGCTAAGACACTAGCAAATGGACTAAATTGTGTCAAGTTATATGCCCAGCTTCTATATAAATATTTCCTAATGAATGAACGAAATCATAAATGAAGCAAGTCTTCCCTACATTTTCTCCTTCCTGTGTCTTAATTCCCACAGCTCCAGAATAAGAGCTATATGTCATTTTACTAATATTCCATAGTGGATAATAGTATGGGCTCTACAGTGTCACTGCCTCTCTGGGTTCAAATCCTGACTCTACCCACTAAATAGCTGTGCCGTCATTTTTTCTCAGGGCTCAATATCTTCATCCCTGCAATTGTGATCATTGTAATATCTCTTGCATAAGGTATTTGAGGATTTGATAATACATAAAGTGTGTAAAATAACACCTAAGCATTCTAAAACAATAGCTACTATTATGAACAGGAGCTTGTTTTGTATATCACATTCACTGCTGCATCGACCCTGCAATTCGATTGTCTTTTCAAGCCTTTCCTAAAATTACAAACTTTTCATGTTATCACAACAAAGACTGCTTGGATGTGACAGAATGTGAAAATTATGCTTTTTATTATATCACATAAAATAGTTACACCAAATTGTCCAAATGCATTGGTGAATTAAAGCCTTCAACTCTTACAAATTTTTATACATATACTTATGCATTTATAAATACACACATATGTAAAAGATATATATTTTCTTCTAAAATAAAGTGCCCAAATTTTGATATATGGGGGCATAATAGGGAAAAAAGATTCATAAAGTTTTATCAGTTATAGACCTTACCTTCACAATATAAGAATCTTGTTTTATACACATTTATTCAGATATAGTGAATTTCAATCACTCATTCTTTTCTGAATTCTAAGTGAATCAACTTATCCTAAAAATTAGAAGAAGTCATGTAGCCAATTTAATGAATCAGAGGCTAATTTTTCTTACTGGCATTAGAGCGTTGGCTCCCCCAATGAAGGTTGGTTCAGCTTCATTCTTACTTTTCCTGTTTTTTGCACTGTTGTCTTTCTGCTAAGATGACAAGCAGAGAGACAAATGAATGGGACATCTCTAATCTAAATCCTTTAGTAGCATTCAATAAAGTCAAGGTTTGGTGAAAAGCCTCCTAAAGTCTTCACATTGCCCTGGGCTTTGTGAGAAATGGCCCAGCAGGCTCTGAAGATCAATTCTGCCTCTCTTATGCTGAAATCTTACTGAAGCCACACAAGAAGAATCAGAGTACGATGATCAATGGCCCATTGAGAGAGCCTGCTCAAACTGAAATGGAACTCTACTACGGTGGAAAACTGTGAGAACACGTTGGGTTTAAGGACAAAATAAGGGTTAAAGAAAAACTAGACAATTGGAGATCATTCAGAAAATCCTCTTTTCAAAAAGGAACCAGGGCTCTATTCCCTGCTCCACTACCTCAGCTACTCTTCCTGGGTTTTTACGGGATCTTCCATTACTTTAGACGTTTAAGATGATCATTTGCAGTCTTTGACAAAGAATGGAATTTAAAAATGCCTTTGAAAGCTTCCAACCTATTGAAGCAAGGTGAAGATGCCTAAAAATAGTGTAATATGAGCCCAGCCATTTCAGAATCTCTGGTGATTACAGGTTCAAACTGCAATAGAGTGTATCTTATTCAAGCAGGAAAGGGAGACATTGTCAGCACTAAAATTGCATAAAACACCCTATGACTTCTCAACATCCAGGAAGCCCGGGAACAATGGGAAGCCCAGGCATTTCCCAGAGTCAGCACAAGGAATGGAGTATTTTCTTTTATTTTTTGGGAAAAGGGGTGGGGGGGAAGAGGGCAAGAAAGTGTTTCCAATAACCTGACTCACCTCCGTAGGGGCTTTGCAAGAACAGTGCTGCCTTAACTACTGATTTTGGTGAGCATCTTGTTAATGGCTTGCTTGACATGCGTGGTGGAGCTGCGTCGCCTCGTCTTGCCCTGGACCATCCTCCTGCGACGCACCTCTCGACACAGCTCATAGAATATCTCGGTGATGTTCCCTTCTCCAGTGCAGGCAGAACACTCATAAAAAGCACATGCCAGTTCAGTGGCCAGCTTCTCCCCTTCTTCTGTACTAACCTGTCTGGAGTGGTCCAAGTCAGCTTTGTTTCCAACCAAGATGAGAGTCACATTCTTGGGCTTCTTGACCTCATCCAGGATGTTCTTAAGTGGCAGCACTTCCTCAAAACTTCCTCGGTCAGTAATGTCATAAACCAGCACAAAGCCTTCTCCCCAACGCATGTGTCCTTCCCTCTGAATGGTGTCTTCCTGTTGACAAGAAAACAATGGCAGTTGGGAGAATTAGAAGTAATCACCATGTATAGATGCGGCTAATGCCAATGGTGATTCCTTAATTACTACTCCATGTAATTAAAATTTCTTGATAGTCTGCCTGTACAAGCTTACCTTCTACTCCAATCACTTTGGAATAGAAGCATTACTTACTCATAGCAAGATATGTTGGGGAACTAAAAACGTTCTTAACTGCATAGACCTTTAACTTTCTGCTTCTAATTTTCTTCTTGCCATATCATTAAATCCATAATTACAAGAACTATAAAGAAATTATCTTAGTTGAACACACTGCCTCTAAGGCTTTTCATCACAAAGAATTGGCAAATAGGTAACAGACAAGCAGACATTACCCCACCCTATAGAGATCAGATTTAGAGGCACAGCTTAGTGAATGGTTTTGATTTTGTTTTTTGCTTTAATCTCTTTGTCTTTGGCTTATAGACAATTAGGCACCGGGGACAGAAAAACAGTGAACAAATGGATAGAAAGTCAAACTCAAAGCTAGGGGCTTTGGGTTTTTTTTTTTCTTTCTATCTTAACACCGCAGAAATATTATAAAGTCCCAGTAATGATAGAAATTCATTTCAAGTCATTTTCTAAGGGGATGATCACCCCTTTTTAGGAAAGTAGCATGTATGATTTGAAAATGCATTGCCCTCATGGGCTCAAATAACCTTTGCAGGCATGTAATTCCCTGTCGCCTCTTTCTAGAATCAGGGCTGGGTGGAAGGGAAAACATAAAAAGGAGGTGATGGTGAGAAAGAAAAGTGTATAGCTAGTTACAAGAACATTTCTTGGATTAAACAGTTTAATTCAAGTCTTCTTTGGGTCATAGGTCACTGATGAAGCACCATGGAATACGTCAGCTTCCTAATTTTCATTCTTAGTGGTCATTCTTATTCTTGGGAACGATACCTATCCTATGAACCCATTTGTAATCTCAGAACATACGGACATCAGAGAAAATTTATATTAGCTTCCTTTTTAATGGATTATTATTATTCAATTATGTGGCTCAAATTTTCAATAGGATATGGTGAGGTCTGGAAAGAATATTACAGGAGAGATTCCCAAAATAAAGTATTCTGAAAAAATATTTGGAGGTTATATAAGTTTGGAACAGAATAGCTACCAAAACTCTTAAGGATTCATCATACGCTAAGGCATACTAAAGGCTCTGAGAACTACTCCAGTAAAAATATCTGCTTCACTCTATCAGAGCATTTCAAACACTGAACCATGAATCTATTAATATCTTGCCATCCCCCGAAAATATATGTTGGTAATTCTATTCTGGATGACGTCATGTGAATGTTATTTTCAACCTCCCCCAACCCCTGAAGTACTGGGCAATTTATATAAGGATGCATACACAAGCTGTTGCAAATACGTTAATATACAAATAACTAGATAATTAAAGAAAAAAGTCTTTAGGCATCATTAGTTAATTGTAGGAAAATATCTTAATTTTGTTTATAGAATGCACATACATGTATCATTCTTATTTAATACAGAAAACATTTTAGCTGAACCCTTTATTCACCTGACCAGCAGTATCTAGTATCTCCATGGTGACAACTTCATCATCAATGTTTGCTTGGTGTCGGTAGGTTGATTCTGAGGGAATGAGCAGAAAAAAAAAAGAAGAAGATAAAAAAGTAAATAAGTGCATGATTTAATTCGACCTTTAGTCACAGAAGTATGTCTATTTGGCATAAGGAAATGTGCATCCTGGAAGGAGAGGATGGATGTCTAAGAATGTGCCACTTCTGCACTCTTTAAGATCCTGGAAGTATAGAGTCTCATCAGGGAGCCACAGACTTTCAGGGTATAGCATGGGAGAATCTCTTTGTCTCTTCACTCACTCTATTCTCTTATCAGCTCAGCTTTCTGATGACCTCTTCCTCCTAAAATAAGGCTTCCACATCCTAGACTGAGAAGGTGATTCCCACAAAACACATTCTGTCTTGATACTCCTAAAATCCAGTTTCTGGAAATCACTTTTAATTACTGTTCCTGACAAGATGACATAAAAGCAGGAGCTGTTCATTTCTTTCAAGACCTCAACCCTGACAATGCGATAGACATTAGAGGATGTGGATAGCCATCCATGTAAAAAATTACCATTTAAAGCTATGAAAAACCCTTGTGGCAGTAGAAGGAGATTGGACCCCACATTTGGGGGTTGTGAGGAGAGCAGAGGAAGGCTGGGCCACAGGGATGGAGACACAAGAAAGCAGAGTTCTCTTGCTCTTATTACCTCTTCAAGGTAGAAAAATAACAGCTCAGTACCAGCTGAAGGCTGGTAGGCTAATATCAGAGTGGTTGGTCCCCAAGCTCTACTGGGATGAGAAGTTAGGAGAAGTGAGAACTTTGGGTGGTCTGAGTGTGCCTTTCACCACATGAAATTTACACCAGAGATTAAAATAAATACCACCTGGTGCTGCTCTGTATGAAAACTAGAACAGTTGAAATAATGAAGTCAACAAATGTTTGACCGAGCCGAAGGCCAGGTTGGGGAACTCTTCCAGAAGATATCAGTAAATGATAAGAAGAAGAAAAATGTAAAGTTAAAATATAAGAGTGATGGATAATAGATCTAGACATGTTATTACCTCTTATAAAATGAGCCTCAAAGAGAATAAAACATATGGGGGGTGGGGGATGGGGGTAATCATATATGAGGCTGTAATATCTGAGAATTTCTAAGATAAAAGACATTGAACAATTCAGTTCAAAAGGACAAAAAGGGCACACAAGAGGAAAAGCCCCATATATAAAACAATTATAGAAAAATTTAGGGATATCAATGATACAGAAAAATTTTAAAGGATCTAGAGAAAAAAGGCACATCATTTACAAAAGGACTTGACTCAGATTGATATTAGACTTCTCACCAGTAAAACTGAATTCAAGGTCCCAATGGAGTAAAACAAAGGAATAAAACCACATTGAAAGTAATTGAGAACTACTATTCTAGATGATACCAATACATCAGGGTGTGAGGGCTGGGGAGAGACAAGAGGCATATTTGAATGAGCTAATGTAGTTGTCTTACTCCCGAAGATGACATCAATAAATAAGAATAGGAAAAAAGTGAGTTAAGTAGTCAACTCAACATATCAGAAGAGGAACATAGAATAAATCCAAGAAAATATGAGGAAAGAAATAAAAGAGAAAAAAGTGCAGAAGAAAAAATTACACAAGGTTAACAAACCGAAGCATGAGGCTTGAAAGGATTAAAAAAAGAGGGGGGGAGTAGAGATAAAAAAATGTGGCAATACTGACTAGTAAATTGAAAGAGAAGGAGTAATCAAACAAAATTTGGCATAAAGGAAGAAATAACTACATATTCTGATGAAATGAAAATACAATAATATTATGAACTGCATACCAACACATTTCAAACCTGATAAATTCTTGGATTAAAAGATGCACTGGTGGGTGCACTGAGAACTACAGCACTTAAGTTGATCAATAACCAGTAAATAATTTAGACGTTAATTGTAGATCTCTTCTAATCATGAAGAGCAACTGCATCCAATTGGTTTTAAAGGAGATTTCTAGAAACATTAAACAAGTTGTTCTAGAAAATAGAAAAGGATATCTATCCAATTCCTTTTATGGGGCATATGCTGACTCTAACAAGTATTACAAGAGTAATAAGAGAAAAAATAAAATAAAGTCATAGGTTCACTTCATTCTTGAACATTGATTCATAAATTTTTTTAAGTTTTTTTTTTTTAAGTTTATTTTTTGAGAGAAAGACAGAGACAGAGATAAAGACAGAGAACAAGAGCAGGGTAGGGGCACAGAGAGAGAGAGAGAATCCCAAGCAGGCTCCATGCTGTCAGCGCAGAGCCTGATGCAGGGCTCAATCCCACAAACCATGAGATCATGACCCAAGCCGGGATCAAGAGTTTGATGAGCCACCCAGACACCTTAGAGTCATGAATTCTAAATAAAATATTACCAGTGGAATCTAACAGTGTAATAAGAAAAGTATATCACTGATCAGTTAATTTCAAAAATGCAGGGTGTTGAAAATCTATCAGTGCAATTTTTTTCAGTTTTTATTTAACCAGTTAGTTATACACCTGGTGCTCATCATAAATGGACTCCTTAATCCCCGTCACCTATTTCACCCATCCCACCACCCACCGCCCCCCCCCCCCCCCCCCCGCTAACCATCAGTTTGTTCTCTATAGTTAAGAGTCTATTTCTTGGTTTGCCTCTCTACCCCTTCCGCCCCCATCATCATTTGTTTTGTTGCTAAAATTCCACATATGAGTGAGATCATATAGTATCTGTCTTTCCCTGATTGACTTTTTTCGCTTAGCATGATACTCTCTACCTCCATCTACGTTGTGGCAAATGGTAAGATTCCATTCTTTTTTATGTCTGAGTAATATTTCATTGTATATACATACAACCTCTTCTTTATCCATTCATCAGTTGATGGAAATTTGGGCTCTTTCCATAATTTGGAGAGGTTTTTTTAAAATTTTTTTAATGTTTATTTTTGAGAGAGAGAAAGAGACAGAGCGTGAGCAGAGGAGGGGCAGAGAGAGAGGGAGACACAGAATCTGAAGTAGGATCCAGGTTCTGAGATGTCAGCACAGAGCCTGATGCGGGGCTCGAACTCACAGACTGTGAGATCATGACCTGAGCCAAAGTCGGATGCTTAACCGACTGAGCCACCCAGGTGCCCCAAAATTTGGGTATTGTTTCTATCCATGCAATGTAATACACTGAAGCACTAAAGGGAAAAAAAAAAGCACTAGAATAAAGAACCACATGATTACCATTATAGGAAGATCTATAGCACAATGAAATTTATATAAATTTAAAGTATATGGATACACACAAAAAATACCTTTTTCAAAAAATATGTAATACTTAGTACATACTGCTTGCCATTTGAACATGAATTGTTCTAATGCTTTACTCATATTAATGCATTTAATCTTCACAAATATCTCTGTGGTAGGTATTACTGTTACCTCCATTTTACACAAGGATACTGAGGCACAACAACATTTAATAACTTGTCAAAGGTCACACAGGGATAAGTGGTAAGTAAGTGGTAGCATTGGCCTTGAAACTCAGGAAGACTGCCTTTGGAATTCGGCCTCTACCACTATGTAAAGTGTCAAACATATTAGATTATATACCTATGGGAAAGAGGAGGGCAATGGTGTCAAATGGGAATGCCAGAAAAAGAAAGTGAAATAATATAAATAATAAAAATAATAGAAATATAATAATACCTAATATATATGATATAATTATGTAAACATAATATAAATAATATAAAGGCTTCACAAGCACATGGATAGAGCAGTATGATTAATTTAATTCTTTACACCTCAACTATCCAATTCACCAACCAATCGACCAACCAACCAAATAAACCTGCAGGTTTCTCTCTCAACGGGGTACCCAGTGAGCCAGTCCTTTTATTTATTTGTTCCTATCTCATTTTTCTGACTTTCATTTCTCTATCTCATCAACTATTTTACAGTTCTTTTGGGACCACAGTTTTTTGCTACTTTGCTACAAATATATTGTCCTACCTAAAAATACAAACTGCAGAAAGGAGGCTTAACTAAGTGGCAAAACCTAGCCTTCTACCTGCCATCAGCCTGTGTCATGATCATTGCCATAGGCATGGCACATAACTGAAGTCTTTTCTGAACAGTAAAATGCAAATTTTTAAAAATATTTATTTATTTTTGAAAGACAGACAGAGTGTGAGCAGGGGAAAGGCAGAGACAGAGGGAGACACAGAATCCGAAGCAGGTTCCAGGCTCTGAGCTGTCAGCACAGAGCCTTTTGCGGGGCTCAAACTCATGAACCGTGAGATCATGAGCTGAGCTGAAGTCAGATGCTTAACAGACTGAGCCACCCAGGCGCCCCTGAATAGTAAAATTTTAAAGTGAGGTTATGTTTGGGGTGCCTGGGTGTCTGTTGAGCATCAGAGTCTTGATTTCAGCTCAGGTCATAATCTCATGGTTGTGAGATCGAGCCCTGAGTGTTGAGTGTGGAGCCTGTTTAAGATTCTCTCTCTCTGCCCCTCCCCTGCTCAAGTGCATGCGCTGTCTCCCTCTCTCTCTCAAAAAAGTGAGGTTATACTTAATATATTTTAATAAGCATATTTTGCAGCATTATTATTCTCTTAGAATAGGTAATCCATACGTGGTATGGACAATGGTTCTCAATTCTAGAACATTTCATCCCCCTACTCTTTATGTTAAATGGGAGGTTATTCTTTTGTATAATTTATTGCTCTAAAATACCATTTACAGGAGCATGTGGGTGGCTCAGTGGGTTAAGCGGCAGTCTTTGGCTCAGGTCACAATCTCGAGGTTTGCGAGTTCAAGCCTCCGGTGGGCTCTGTGGTGACAGCTCAGTCTGGAGCTTGCTTTGAATTCTGTATCTCCCTCTCTCCCTGCCCCTCCCCTGCTTTCTTTCTCTCTCAAATAAATAAATAGTAAAAAATTATAAAAAACACCATTTACAGCAACTACTCATGTATGAATCTTCTCTCAATGATTTTCCTTTTGCATCTTCAGTGCTCCAGCTTGAGGAAGAGAGGCCCAGACAGCAGCATGCATGTTAGGATCTATGTCCTTTCTGTCTCTCCTGCTACTGTTCAGTGGTGGCCTTTGTGCTACCTTCCTTTTTAAAAGGGCTGGCATCCACCCTGGGGCCTGGAAAACAGAGTTCTGGGCCCTCTTCCATCTCCTTACACCATAAATTGCCTGACAGACAGGGACATTTTTCTCTGTTGCTTCCATGATAAATAGGATATGTGTTTCAACCACAGAAGGCCACAGTAGGGGGGAAATAAAATATAATGAAAATTGTATGGAGCTGTGCGATTCTTTGGCTGTTTGTTAGCTAAAACGAAAGTGATGAAATGCAGGAAATGAGGGAATGTCTGTCACAGACACAGCAGCGGGGAGCGGCAGTGATTTCATCTAAGCTGAATACTGGTTTTATGCCATTTTGAGCCTTCTCTCTTTAAGCCTCTTCTCTCATTAGAACACATATCTTCACGTAAACAGTGGAAGTATAGCCCACACAGGCGAAATGTACATCTGTGTGCTAACTGCAATGAAGATATAATTCTAGAAAATGTACTGAGCACTTTTTGGAATTAAACTCCACTATGCATTTTAAAACGTAAGAGACAACGTGTATCTGTGTGGAGGTTGGACACACTTTTCATTTTGTTCATATTAACTTAAAATGTAATTTTGAGTCTTTTTTTCTTTTCTTTCTTTTTCTTTTTTCTTTGAGAGAGAGAGTGTGTGTGCGTGTGTGCACGCAGAGAGCAGGGGGGCAGAGGGAAAAGGACAGAGAGAATCTTAAACAGGTTCCACACCTCGTGTGGAGTCTGACTTGGGGCTTGATCCTATGACTCTGGGAGCATGACCTGAACCTAAATCAAGAGTCAGAAGCTCAACCAACTGAGCCACCCAGGCACCCCGAGTCTTTTTTTCCCTTTTAAAGGGAAGGGGGGTTAGATTATTTAAGGCATATATCTAAATGAACCAAAATATCATATACTATAACACCAATTATTAGTTTCAAGATGAAATTAGGCATATTAAAAATTATATCTGAGTTTCATTGTATATGAACTGCATTCAGCAACATTTTTATAAATCAAAATATATTTTGTATATTCTAAGAGAAATTAATGCTCAGAGGGACGTCGTGTATGGTTAATCCTTTTACCAATTTAGCTTTTTGCAAATTTCAACGTATTAAGATGGACGTGTAGCCAGCACAGTAACAACAGCATTTAGTAATGTTTTGATTTATACTACAATGGAAATTGTACTGACTTGAGTTCCATTATTTGACTTGAGTTCTATTACTGGTCTAACCACAAACTAGCCACATAATCTTGGATAAATTTACTTCACTGGCCTTGTTTCCTTATTTGTCAAACGATGATCTTTAAGTTCCTTGCTGAGCCGATATTAAATAGTTCCATGAGTCGGCTAAGCACCTCTGCCTTAGTATCCAGTTGAGTAAATTTGTTCCGGGTGTGCCTCTCTCTTGGATAAGCCTTTCCAAACAGAGGGTAGTGGAGTGCAGGAAGGAAGAACCAATCACAAAATCAAAGTGCCAATTGATCTGACTGCCAATTCCTACCCTCATTCCCGTCTGAGCCTTTACTAATGACACAGAGAGCCCTGTAATCCATTCAAATGGAGTAGGGTGCCTCCAATACAGTAGTAGTAGCGGTAAGTGCTGACGAATAGTCTCTCTTCCTCTCCAAACACCCCAACACACACACACACACACACACACACACACACACACACACACACACCTATACACACCATCTCAGTCTTTACCGTATTCTCTGGCATGATCAACACTCTCAGAGGGTAATACGACTCTCAGAAGTAGGGATTCAGTTCTTGCTGGGGATCTAATCAGAACATGGACCCTGTTGTTCTACAACTAGAATATTACACTCACCACCATCAGGGTTTTTCCTGGTCAGATGATGCAAGTCCCAAATCTCACAGGCTGCAGTGCTGGTTTTCAAATGCTATTCCTAAGCCAGCTCTGGTCTCTGACAAAGATTTCACTGATCCCACAGTGAAATAAAAAAAAAAAAAATTAAGGAAAACTAAATTTCTTAGGTTATATCCTCCAAAAAAAATTGGATGTTAAAGGTATTCACTGCTTCTATGAAATGCAAGTGCAAATAGAATCCGGGTTTAGTTCTCTCTCACCCTCTGAGCCTTGCTTGCATCCCTAATTGGAGTTCCCGTGAAAATCCTTCTCCTTAAAAAACAAAAAGTGGGGTGCCTGGGTGGCTCAATCGGTTAAGCATCCACCTTCGGCGCAGGTCATGATCTGGCAGTTCATGGGTTCAAGCCCGTGTCGGGTTCTGTGCTGCCAGCTCAGAGCTTGGAGTCTGCTTCGGATTCTGTCTCTCTCTCTTTCTCTCTCTCTCTGCCCCTCTTCCACTCACACTCTGTCTCTTTCTCCTTCAAAAATAAATAAATATTAAAAACAATTAAAAAAACAAAAAGCAAAGCCTACTGATATCTAAAAGTCTGGGACTCATTTGCTAGTGTACTAGCAAATCTATTCTTCACAGATTTACTTCAGAGCAGTAGATATTATTCCAACTGGGTTAATATGTGGAATGGTGTTCATAGTCTTCAGCTTCTCATGGGGCAATAATTCTGTTACAGGTGGAAAAAATTGCACTATTAAACATGTTTTCCCTTTCTTTCTCTTATTGAAATATAATTAACATACAGTGTTATACCCCATGGTTTTGAGGAAGGCTCTGAATTCAGAATTCAAGACTGGTTTTTACAGATATGCCACTTTGCTTTTTAACGGTAGCTTTCCCTTTTTGGTGGTGGTTTTGAAACTCTATGACAAAATGTAGTGAAGTCCAGGACGTGCTTGATTCATCTTGAATCAAATCAAATCTAGCTTCTGTTAGCTAGAACACTGGGGACTTCTAGTACACAAATACACACACATGCACACACACACACACACACATCAGTTTCCAGGGTGAGTTCATAAAACTCTCACCTGGGAGTGAGTCATATGCCTGGTACTCCCGAAGTCTGATCAACACTTTGTTGCTTAGCAGCTGAAATCCTTTCTGAACAGTACAGTACAAGGTCACTCAATAAAGTTTCATTGTTCTTACTGAAGGAAGTCTGCATTATAAGTAACTGATACAGGCAGATTTCTATTAACAGCAGTTGTTTTTCAGAATGAATAAAAGAAAAGGGAAAATGGTTCACCTAAGACTAATGTAAAATAGTAACATTAGTTACTAGAACATATTCAGAGAGGTAAAAAAATTTATGAGATCATTTTTCATAAGCTTCATCTTTTGTTGAGATACACTGGGATTGGTAAATAAGATTAGTATTTTTCTACTGAACTCCCATAGCCATTAAGAGTCTCCGAACCACAATCTTTGTAGAAATTATATAAGTGATAAAAATATAAGAGTAAGCATTTACTTACGTGGGACAAACAATACACAGTTGTTTGATATTTTAAAACCAAGTGTGTTCTTGATCCAAATACATCCTCTTAAGATTAGATTGTGGCTATATCCAAAACATTTTAAAAATTATTGATGTTTAAAAACTATTTAATAGCAAAAACAGAGAAGTAAAGATTAATAAATGTAGAGGCATGCTATTAGATTAAAAAAAAAAAACAAACAAACCCTGAATCCCATAAGGATGTGACTCTTCTCAAAGTAATTTATAGTTTTAATGCAATTCTAATCAAAATCATGTCATGTTATGACAGAGTTTTTAAAATTGGCCTGGAAGAATAAACTAGAAATACTGGCCAAGATAATTTTGTAGAAAGTTAAAGAGAGAAGATTTTCCCTCCTGTGTGTCACAATGTGCTAAAAAGCATACAGTTATCAAGAGTGCGGTACTGGAGACAGACATGAAAAGCAAATCTAGAACTGCAGCCTAGTGTAAATAATACAGTGTATTAAAAAAAAAAAAAACAAAAACAGCTTTGAAAGTAGTGGGGAAAGGTGGGGACCATTTAGTAAACAATAGTAGGAAAGTTTGTCAACTATTTGGAAAGATTGTTGGATCTTCAGTGTGTACTTCTCACTAAAATAAGTTCCAGATAGATTAAAAAGTTAAAAAATAAGTAAACTATAAGATCACTCTGTATTCCTTCTCAGTCCAGTCTTCCTTCATAGTGCTTATCACTATTCATTGTTTATTTGTTTATTGACTCTTCTGTCTTTACTAGACTGTTAGCTCAGAAAAAGCCACAGGCTTTCTCTTTCTGCCTATTGGTTTATCTTCACCACCTAGAATAATATATATGGCATTATATATATATATATATATATATATATATATATATATATATATATATAGGTCATATATAATATATATGACACAGGAGGCATTTAATACTTATTTGTTGAATGAATGAATAAAATCAATGAAAGGAGGCACAAAGGGAAGCCCAATGTGGGGCTCAAACCCACAACCCTGAGATCAAGAGTTGGATGCCCTACCAACTGAACCACCCAGGTGCCCCAAGAAGGCTGCCTTTTAACTTGAACATATGTATGTAGGGGCGCCTGGGTGGCTCAGTTGGCTACGCGGCTGACTTCGGCTCAGGTCATGATCTTAATGGTTCGTGGGTTCGAGCCCCGCATCGGGCTCTGTGCTGACAACTCAGAGCCTGGAGCCTGCTTCGGATTCTGTTTCCCTCTCTCTGCCCCTCCCCCACTTGTGCTCTTTCTCTGTCTCTCATAAATAAATAAACATTAAAAAATTAAATTGAACATATGTCAGCTTGGAGTGATAACCAAAACAAAACAAAATGAAACTTTAAAAAGAGGAATATTCTTTGCCCATTTCAGTATTCTGAGTGAGGCCAGCTCAACCTGGACACTATGCCTGGTAATCAAACAATGGATGTACGTCTCTCCTGTCTCTGGATCAAAGTAACAACTTTTACAATACCAGCTGGGCTCCTTGAAGCATCAGAAACAAAACTCAAAGGATTCACGCAGAATAAAATCTGAAGCTTAAATTAGAACCCATGGATTGTCAGCATTATTTTGAAGATGATAACTGAATAGGTATCTAATATGTTTTGGACAATTTAAAAAACACCATGAATGCTTCATACATCAATATTATGGCTACTTTCAAGATCCACAGATACCAGTTTTGCTACCACTTTTTTCTTTTTTAAATAGGCTTTGATCAGATTCACTGGAGAGAAATATGGTTTACTTTTATGTTTTCCCAAAATCAGCATTCAGAAGGCTTCTTTTATTGTAATACTCTCCTCAGCATGCCATTCTCTTCCACACCAGATTAGCCTGTGCACTGTGGCATCCTTCTCCCATTAAAACGATGCTACATTTCCAACAGATGGACATCATGTTGTACCCACTCCCTTCTTGTCCCCAGTTTGACCTGATTTCTTCATGTAGGCATGAATATCCTGCATGGTTCTAAGCACAGAGAGCATGAGACACATGGCTCGCTTCTTTACAGACTTCTTTGCATGATTTGATAAGGCACTTCCCAAACACTTGGTAGGTGCTTCAAAAGGTTGCAACAGAAAATGTTATTGTCTCTTTTGGGTCATAAACTTTGAGTGGAAAGGAAGAAGAAACAAAATTTGACTTACCAAGAGTGGGATCATATTCCCAGATGAAGCGCTTGGTCAGGAATCTCACTACAAGAGCTGTGGAAGAAAAGAGCAACATTTCAAACAAATTTGTTAATTTCCTTATAGTTCTTATCCTTGTATGGAAAGAGAAATAGCCCAGACAACTATATGTGCTTTATAGTTCTTGGCATGTAAACCCAATCCATTCATTTATGTTTACCCAGATGCTTTTTCTATTTCATATTGTGGCCTAAAAATTGGTATAATGTTTTAATGGCGCATTAATCAACAGGCTAGATTTGTTCTCTTAGTTATAGGATAAAAACAAACAAACAAAGAAAAGACATCACAATTTGAACATGCCCATATATAAAATTTTTAGCAGAACAATGAATTTGGACGTAAAGTGTCACAATACAGGCATCTGAAGTTTTGAATATTGCTAACAATTGACAAAGGTGAGTTGAAAACATGATTTTTAACTGCAATGAAAAGATCATTAGCTGGTAATTGGTATTATTAAAAAAACAGATTTTCAAAATTAAGGATTTTATTAGTACTCATTAAAGCTCATCAAAGGTAACACTGATGAAATAATACAGTCAGAGTTAGGGTATGGAACTGGGCTAACACTTCACTTACATGATCTTCTCAACCCTTACCTCCTCCCTATGAGTCAGATACTGTGATTATTCCCATTTTTCAAATAAGGAAACTGAGGCTCTGAAAACTTAACAAATTTAACTGAGCTCACTGAACTAGTTAGTGGCCAAGTCAGGATTTGAGTCTAAGCAGTCAACTTCCAAAGCCTGTGATTTATCTATTGTTCTAAACTAAATATGAAGCCTGGGCCATCTAGATAATACGTGACTGGAAGCCCATGACAGAAGGAGAGGTGGCATAATTGGAGGAGGCTTTATTGTCCTTAAAACCTGATGGGACACATGCTCAACATTTTCCTATAGGTGTAGCAAAAGCAGCGGCTTTTAATCTCCTTAAAAACTTTTTTTTTTTGGAAAGGGGTGTCACAGACACTTTGAAAGTGGAACGAAAGCTTGGAATCTTTTCCCCGGTAAAATGTATATACACACATTTTGGCAGATAATTTCAGCAGCCTCGTGAGCCCTCTGCAGACCTTTAGTGGTCTTCCTGGGAATCTCACTGATCCTAACAAAAGAATCAATGTCTATCATATTTTATAGTCAAAAAAATATCTATTATGAGAGTATTTTTATTTTTACTGAAATGCCCTGTATGCAGTAACCCAAAGCTACTCCTTGAAGAAATACAGCTAGTCAGCTGGTATTGCCATCAGTCTGTCCTTTGTCTGTTGCCACTGTTAAGATCAACAGAAGTCTGTCATCCCTACCATAGTGCCTTATGTGAAAGATCACAGTGCAATTTGCAATGAGAACCTCAAAACAGAACACAAACATATGTGGCTTGGCTGGAGCCTGAAAGTACAATGTTTTTTCTAATTACAGAGTGTGAGTCTGAATTTAAGCCAAAATATTTGCAGTGCCTAAAGTAGCAAGGCCACTGACCCTGTAATACTTCCCACAGTAAGTGTACTTGTGGCTTCATCTGCAATTTTCAGAGTCTGTCACTGTTCACTCTCTTGAGGGTGCATTTTTTTGCATGTAAGAAGCAGTAAGCAGTAGCCAATTATTTTTCTGTTTTTAAATTAGCACATTAGTAAACATAACTGCCTGTACTATTGAGTTTTACCATTTGTTAGAGTTATGTAGTTTTAACTCGAAAGGTTTGGACCAGAAAAATTCATTTATCTGACATCCTGAAGCAATGAGATATTAAAATTAATAAAGTTTCACATAGCTGAAGTTTGAACTTCCCTGATTCTGAGGCCATTTAAACTTTAATTACTTCTCAACGAAATCTTTCTACAATGCATTAGGCTTTCCATTGCCTTTCAAAACTGAGTATATTGAACATAACTGAATCATTTAAAAATGTCTGGATCTTAGTTAACAACCTGGATTAGTGCCCTGTGCAGTTACACAGCAATACTTTGAAAAGCCGAAGAATGGTCAAGGCAGCACAGCTCAAGAGTGCTAGGGCTTAAATGGTTTTAGCTCTTGAATATATGTATTCATACACACACCTTTTTTCCTCCTTCGAAAACAATGGCTTTCTCTTTTTGCCACGATCACTGAGACCACTTCCCATAACCAACCCATCTGTACATCTCCTTTGTGACTTTTATCATTCCAAAGACTGATGAGCCACATGAATGAGCCTGTTAGAATTTTTTCTCATATTAGAATAAATTAGCTCTGGGGTTGGATTCTAAGGAAGCTGTTCTATGAATACAAAGAGGATTCTCGTGACCTTTGAGATGTCATGTTTGTTTTTGAGAAGCTGTTCCTGCTGGCTGCTGGGTTATTGGCTCCGTTTCAGGAAGGTACCTTCCAATGGGGCAGTGTTGCTAGGCTTAATCACTGATATCAATCTAAATATTCCTAATATTCTTTTTAAGAGATGAACATTATTATTTGATGGCTATTTTGACAATAGGATCATATGTTTTTTTTAAACAAAATTTAGTCTATTTCAAATACAGCAAAAAACCCCAGCAAAACCATACTGAAAAACTGACATGCCTTATGTTTATTCTTGGAAGACATGCTTTTATCTCTCTTACACAGATTATTCATGGAAAAGACAAATGCACTGTCTGTATTTTTAAGTTTTAAAAAATATTTTAATTTCAAATTGTCAGTCTAAAGAATGAAAATAATGTTGTATACGTGGAAGTGATAGCTGTTAAAGTCTTGATTACTTACTTTGTTGTTTGAGGTGCTTAAATAACATTCACCACCTACTGATGTAACCATCAATCTTCAGTATTATTTACCCACAAATTTGATTATAATTTTATTAGGGAATATAACTTTTACGTGGGACATATCTTGCAGGTCTCACCTCCTCCATCACTACCACTCTCTCATCACATGCTTTCACCTGTTAACGATAATGCAATTGTTTCCTTGGGGTGGCCCTCCTTCAGCCGTATCCCTAGAATTCCTTTAAACTACTCTCTATGCAGCAGCCAATGTTTCTGCTAAAACTTAAGCCATCTCATTCCACATTTTTTCCTCAAATTCTTCCTGACCTCATCTCACTGAAAAAATACTTACTGAGTGCCTACTCTGTATCAGGTTCTGTTTCAGGTGTTTGGAATAATCCAATAAGCAATTCAAAGATCTCTGACGTTACAGAGCTTATACTCTACCAGGAGGAGACAGATAAAAAATAAAAATAATAAATACGTTACATAATACATTAGAGGTAGTAAGTGCTATGGGAAAGGAAGTAGAACAAGGTAAGGGTATTGGCACTGGGGTAGGAAGATGTAAGAGTTATTATTTAAGATAGGGTGACCAAGATAATCCTAATTGAGGAGGTGGTGTAAGAAACAGATGAGAGAAGATTTCTGGGGGTAGAGTGTTTGAAGGAGAAGGAGAAGCCAGTGAAAAGGCCCTAAAGCAGGAAGGCATGCTTGATATGGTCAGGGAACAACAAGCTGACCCACTGGTGTGGCTAAATCAGAATGGCAACAGTGAGTGGAATAGGAGATGAGGTCATTTCTTGCCACTGTCCCAGTCAGACATTCCATAAATCTACTATTACTATTGTTAATATCCCCACCACTAATAATAATAATAGTGATGATAAAAACAACTGAAATGCTATTTTACTATTATCATTATTTTATTATTATTATCATTATTATTATTATTTTACTTGATTCCTTCTTTAGAATGTATATTCAGAAGGGCATTACATTTGTTTGATTTATCACTGTTCTCTAGTATCTGGAACAGTGTCTGGCACACAGTAGACTATAAAATACTTCTTTTTTTTTTTTTTTAATTTTTTAACGTTTATTTTTGAGACAGAGAGAGACAGAGCATGAACGGGGGAGGGTCAGAAAGAGGGAGACACAGAGTCTGAAACAGGCTCCAGGCTCTGAGCTGTCAGCACAGAGCCCGACGTGGGGCTCGAACTCACGGACCGTGAAATCATGACCTGAGCCGAAGTCGACCGCTTAACCGACTGAGCCACCCAGGCGCCCCAACTATAAAATACTTCTTAAATAGATGAGAAAGATTGATCACTTCAGGTCACAGCTCACTCTTCTTAACAGTTAAACAATAACCAGGCATTGAGAGAATAAGCAGAAAAAACAATCCAAGAGAATTCACAACAGAACCATGCCATCTTTCTACGACTTTTCCTTGAAAGGTGATATTAACATATAATCTGAATGCCTTCTAATGGCTATTTCATGATCCTTCTACAAATTATACTTCTGGAGTTTACTCAAATGGTTTATATAAAATTGATTTACTTTTCTTTTGAATACCTGGTCCTCTTTATCCCAAGTATCCTGAGCAAAGGTTTTCTTTTGATGCAAAAGGGTGGTTTTGCTAAACTTTATTTCCACTGGCAATCTGATATAAGATCTTGTTTTCCCTGAAGTTTTAAGATTTGACATATTAGATTGGTTGCAGTGAAGTTTCTGCATTCTGAAATATCTTATTTTCTTCCCATTGCCTTGAAAACCTACCTTTCCACTGAATAGGTGAATATGTCTCAAAGTCAATCTAGAAAAGAACATTTTGCCTAATTTATAACCAACATGAATAATTCTTCATTTTATGTGGTTTATTTTTTATATTACTGGAATTGCATTTCATGATTACCTATGAAAGCTGATTTTAACAAAATGGAAAATTCACGAAGTAGAATTTAATCCAATGATAATATTTCATTTATAAGCAAATGCTAAAAGGCATTATTTCTACATTAAAATAGTTATGTCATTTCGAAATAGATTAACAAGTCTGGGCTAGTTATTCAAAATAATTTCTGATGTCATCATCAAGATGAGGAGGACATTGAAAGTACCAACTTTCGTGATCAGAATAACATTTTAAAATGAAAATTCAATGAATATGATCCGTACAGTAGATCAACTTTTGGAAATGAACTTTTTTTTTTAACATTTATTTATTTTTGACAGACAGAGAGTGAGCAGGGGAGGGGCAGAGAGAGAGGGAGACACAGAATCAGAAGCAGGCTCCAGGCTCTGACCTGTTAGCACAGAGCCCTATGTGGGGCTCCAACCCACGAACTGTAATGGTGAACAGTGTGATCATGAGATCATGACCTGAGCCAAAGTCGGATACTTATCGGACTAAGCCATGCAGGCGTCCCAGAAATGAACTTTTGAGGTAAATGAAAACTAACACACACGATATTCTTTTGCTCTTAAAGACATTTAAAAATATACTCTAGAGATTCCAATAGAACTTTCAAGTGTTACTTTTTACTTACATTTACTTTTTTTTAATGTTTATTTTCATTTTTGAGAGAGAGAGAAAGAGCATGAGCCAGGGAGGGGAAGAGAGAGATGGGCACAGAGGATCTAAAGTGGGCTCTGTGCTGACAGCAGAGAACCTCAGGCGGGGCTTGAACTCACAAACTGAGAGATCATGACCTGAGCTGAAGTTGGACATTCAACCCACTGAGCCACCTAGGTGCCCCTAGGCCCAAATTCTTAAAAAAAATTCTTGTGGGGCGCCTGGGTGGCTCAGTCGGTTAAGCCTCCGACTTCAGCTCAGGTCACGATCTCATGGTCCGTGAGTTCGAGCCCCGCGTCGGCCTCTGGGCTGATGGCTCAGAGCCTGGAGCCTGCTTCCGATTCCGTGTCTCCCTCTCTCTCTGACCCTCCCCCGTTCATGCTCTGTCTCTCTCTGTCTCAAAAATAAATAAACGTTAAAAAAAAATTAAAAAAAAAAATTCTTGTTAACGTCATTATTTTTCACTTATATCGCTTATGAAATAACCTGATTAACAATGTATATAATACAATTGTTCCGTGGCTACTTAAGCATATATGACCGCGTAAATATTTGTGATTATTGTTCTTCTCTATAGGTCCTTTAAAGAAGCATCCTTACTGTAAAAATCTAGTCCTTTTGTCTGAAGGGAACATCCATGTCTTTTCACTGATGTGTATTGAATGCTCTATCAGTTAAAGTAGTTTCCAGTTACCTGTCCTCTCCAAACTTCGGCTTTCTCATCTGTAACAGATGGCTAGCCACCTTGTGGGTCAGAGTTGATTCCTTTCCTTCCTCTGATCCCCACAGACCTGTGCAACCTGAATTTCAATTACTTTCAGTAGCACTCCTTATGCTTACGTCAGCCCGGCAGACTGACTGTACTACTTAATATCATGCACATTCATCTCTTAACGCATCTAATCATGTTGTTACCGCTGCCTCGAAGGTCCCTATCCAACTAATAAAATCCTAATCATCCTTCAAAATCTAATTCAAATATAACCTTCTTTGTGAAACCTTTCCTTTCTTTCTATTCGTTATTGCTGCTGAACAAATCTATCTCAAAACTCAGCAGCACGCAACAATAAGCATTTATCATGGGAAAATTATAATAGGCTTATGGAATTGTGGTCGACTGATTGTTCTGGAAAAAGCCTGCTACACATGTTTCAAATGGCCAGTTCAGATATTTTTTAAGACAGGTAAAGAATCTGTGGTTCAATTAAGTACTTCAAAGAACTTCATCACCTGAATTCCTTTTGGATTTTATCTATAATCCTGATAACACACCCAGTGAAAACCATTGATTTAATGCAGACTCAAAGATTGTGCTTGTTATCTACTACGTTCATATCATAATGAAAAGTTATTATGAATATATATTAAGTGATGTGTATGGTTTTCATTCTGTAACCTGCAGGACCTTCATAAAAAATACACAGTTACTTTTTTTTTAAGTTTATTTATTTTCAGAAAGAGAGAGAGAGAGAGAGAGAGAGAGAGAGAGAGAATAAGTGGGGAAGGGGCAGAGAGAGGCAGAGGGAGAGAGAAAATCCCAAGCAGGCTGCAGCTCTCAGCACAAAGCCTGATGTGGGGCTTGATCCCACGACCCTGGGATCATGACCTGAGCCAAAATCAAGAGTCTGATGGATGCTTAACTGACTGAGCCACCCAGGTACCCCATATATAGTTACTTTTAAGTCGTAAGGTAATGAACTAGTCTTTAATGACCTTCCATAAGAGCATGCTAAATTCAGAACAATTATGTCGCAGAGTGTCAATTATTCTGCGAAAAATAAACAACTATTTTTGTTACAGGAAAAGAAGGCAAATGTGGACAAAACACACAGTCATAGTCCACTATCGGTTGTAAGTATGTTCACAACTTGTTATTCAAATTTTTTCTATTTTTTTACAACAAAATTTTTCAATGTTTCATAGAATTCTTAAAGCTTGAAAACTACATGGAAACATTATAATAAACTTACACAGCATCCTAAACGTGAAACTTCTCAAAATTATGCTGCAGCTGGGAGATAGAGTAGCTCCCTCCCTGTCTTCTCCCCCTTTCTACTTCAGTACAGAATTTACAGAATCTTTACTTGGCCAGCAGAAAACAAGAGGCAACGGTGTGTATTCCTAAGCCAACACGGGTGGCCAAATCAACACTAAATTGCTTTCAGTTTGAATTTTATGAATGTCACAATCAATAATGTATTTGAAAAATAATGAACAATACAAGGGTGAGAGAGTTTAATACAACTTGGGAATTGTTTTTCTCACTTCATTAAACACTGATGTGCTTAAGCAATATCATAAACATTATGACGGGAAAGCATTTAAAAATAATGCAGTATTGTTAGTATCGCTATCCACGTTCATCTATTGAGAATGCACTGTTAGGTCGGGTGTTATGCCATATCTTTACATACATAGTTGACCCTTGAACAACACAGGTTTGAACTGTGTGGGCCCACTTACATGCACAGTTTTTCAATAAATTCAGTACAGTACCGTACATTTATTTTCTTTGCCTCATGATTTTTCCAATAACATTTTTTTCTTTAGTTACTTTATTGTAAGAATACAATACATGATATATAACATACAAAATATGTGTTAATTGACTATTAATGGTATTGGTAAGGCTTCTGCTCAACAGTAGACTATTAGTAGTTAAGTTTTGGGGGAGTCAAAAGTCATATACGGACTCTCAACTGCACGGGGGGGGTTAATGTCACTAACCCCTATTCAAGGGACTATTCAAGGGACAAATGTGTGTCTTTACCCTTCATTGTCCTATAGCACCGAATATATGTATATGTATATACTTAGGCCTATGTATATGTATCTGTGTGCAATAACAAAGAAAATGAAGCTCAGATCATTTACATTTCTTCCTCAAATATGTGTGCACCCTGGTCTGATCCCAGGAACCACATTCTTTCTTTCTTTTTTTTTAAATGTCTATTTATTTCTGAGACAGAGAGAGACAGAGCGTGAGTCGGGGAGGGGCAGAGAGAGAGGGAGACACAGAATGTGAAACAGGCTCCAGGCTCCGAGCTGTCAGCACAGAGCCACCCCCGGGGCTCGAACTCACAAACCGTGAGATCATGACCTGAGCTCAACCGACTGAGCCACCCAGGCGCCCCACCCACGTTCTTTCAGTGACTCACCCTGACTCATTTAATAGAATCTTCTTTTTTTACAGGTGAGAAATTTGTCATCAAACGGCCTACAATTCCCGGTAATATACTCCTCTCCTGTTATTAAGCTCTTAATTTGAAAAATTTGGGAGTGAAAATTGCATATACTTTACATATAGGTTACTTCTTAAAAATGTTTGTTTAGAGAGAGAGAGAGGGCATGTGAGCGGGGAAGGGGCAGAGACAGAGAGGGAGAGGGAGAGGGAGAGAGAGAAAATCCCAAGCAGGCTCCACACTGCCAGCTCAGAGCCGGAGGCAGGGCTCAATCCCACCAACTGTGAGATCATGGCTAGAGCTGAAATCAAGAGTCCGGATGCTTAGCCAACTGAGGCACCCAGGAGCCTCGATACAGGGTCCTTTGATTACGCTACTTCATTACAAAAGATTAAAATCAAATCTCTGGCAAAAATGAAGCCTGCAGTGTCTCTAGGAAAAAAATGACTTTCTAGACATAAGCTTCTGAACATTCACGAGCTTCGTTTATTGCCTCCATGTGGAGCACTAAACACTATCCGTTCTGTAATCCATGGTGGATAAAACCGTACATAAGACATTGTAATCATCCTCATGATGCAGTTTTGCTTCATCATGTCAATGTAGTTGACTTTATGTTTCTTTAAGGTGTCTTTTAGGATCTATTACTATTATTTTAAATACAAGGCAAGACCATAGCTTCTTTTGCGTGCTCCATAAATACTGTCAGGCTCATTTCCTTTTTAACTTGGCACCCCTGAAAGTCCAAATATGCTAAAAATGAGTCAGCGTATTAAGTAGGAGATAGAACTACTTTGGTAGATCAAAGAAAGGGGCAAAGACAGATGAGTTTAGAAAGCTGCAGACTCATAGATAGTGTTACTATTCACCGCATTTCGGTCTGTGGTAACTAGTGAAGGACCACCTCCTTTAAAGTCTTCCCTGGCCTTCCCCAACCATTAATCACTCCTTGTATGACATGAAATTGTCATTTGTTTCTTCTCTATTATAGGACAACTATAGAACAACTTAGGCAGCGTGCAACTGCCTTATAAATATGAAGTTATATTCCTGTATGTCTTACAGATTCTGAGATTGTAGCCTTATTCATCTTCACCTCTGGTGGCTGGCACACTGCCTGATACGTGACGTGTGCTCAATAAATATTTGAGATATAAACGAGAAAACAATTAAAACCTGGATAAATTATTTGACTCCCATATTCCCATTGTACTTAGGTCTGTACTCTAGGGTGTCTTTATTATTTAAACACCAAGTCCCTTGAAGGAACTTCCATTGACTATCTACCACCATTTCACTGGTCCAATGTCTAGTTCAGGTGTCCACTGCAAACTTGATGGACTAAAAAGGGCAAGATCCACCAAATGTGTGGAGCCAAGAATCCATATACAGTAAAACCGTGGTTTGCAAGCACAATTTGCTCCAGAAACATGCTTGTAATCCAAAGCACTTGCATATCAAAGCGAATTTCCCCATAAGAAGTAACGGAAGCTCAGGTGATTTGTTCCACAACCCAAAAGTATTCATATAAAAATGATTTCAATACTATGCTATAATACAAAATAATAAAGAAAATACAAAATATAAAGTAAGCAAATTAACCTACACTTACCTTTGAAAACCTTTGTGGCTGGTATCAGGGAGACCAGAGAGAGGAGGGTTATTGTGTAGGATGACCTTCACTATCACTAACAGATGTTGACTACAGTACAGTATGAATGAACTCTTGTCATATACTGTATTTAATGTAACTGGCAATAAGGCCACAGAGGAAAAGGTCTATATCTGTAGGCAGCCCGGCCTACAATGAAGCGAAGCATTCCTAAGGTTACTTTTGTATGGAAAAGTAACGGACTGTCCACAGGTGCTTTGAAGTGACAAAAAATACACTAGTGCCAGTTGTAGGTACCTTCCAATGTTCTGAAAAAGTACTGATTTCTGCCAAACACCGCGGCCTGACACAGAGCATCCAAACAAGGGAGAAGATCACCCACCATCCCATAGCGAAAGACAGAGAAAAGAACCATGGCTCAGTTGTGATCATGTGATGTTTGGTGTCACATACGACTCAAGGCATCGCTCCTTTATCAAGTTAAAACTTAATAGAAATGCTTGCTCATCTTTCATAACACTCGCAAAACAAGTTACTCGCAATCCGAGGTTCTACTGTATTAGTGATATTAGCTCTTGGATTAAAAATGTATATACTCTTCAAAAATATCTTTAGGCTTGGGGTGCCTGGGTGGCTCAGTTGGTTAAGCATCCAACTTCAGCTCAGGTCATGATCTCACAGTTTGTGGGTTCGAGCCCCACGTCGGGCTCTGTGCTGACAGCCCAGAGCCTCGGAGCCTACTTCAGATTCTGTGTCTCCCTCGCTCTGCTCCTCCCCCACTCCTGTTCTGTCTCTCCTGTCTCTCCCTCTCTCTCTCAAAAATAAATATACATGAAAACAGTTTAAAAAATATCTTTAGGCTTTAGTTATGTTCTAAATTCAAACATGAATGGGAATTCTGGAATGCTAAATATCAGAAGGGGAGTTTGTACTGAAGTTTGTATTGAATACTGACTACGAGCTTATTTATTTCTCAAAACACTCTTAAAAGTAGAAATTAATGGTCCTATTTTACATATAAGAAATCTGAACTGAAAAGTAAATAAACTTGTCTATTTTACAAAGCAGTGAAGTGACAGATCTGAGATTGAGCCCAGGTTTGTATACTTTAAAACTCATTTTCCCCCAATATTCCATACATACCACTATATTTTAATATTTCAATGGATATGATATAATTCTGAATGGCTGATAGTATTTTCCAGATGAGCATACTTTTTATGAAGAGGCATGCTTTGAAAAGCACATTTTTTGCTCATGACTAGATTTCTTCATCCTTAGTGGAGGGAACATCCATGACCAGAAACCATGGCAACACAGAGAGAGAATATGAATTTCAAGAAGGAAACTCTTATATAAATAAGATTTTTGTTTTTCTCTTGAGAAGGTCTTTAAGGATGCAGCAAAGGAGGAAAACAAGTAGATAATGATATAGACATAAAATGGAATGTGATAAGCAACTGTTTCCTCACTAGTTTCCTCAGTTATTAGCAAGTTCATTCTTTCAGCAACAAAAAACAGAATGTCAGGAACCATTTTAGGCAAAATGGCAAAAAAATAAGATATAGTTTCTGTTCTTTAGGAGATGAGAGTTTGGGTCTTTGCATCTTTCAGGAAAAATAAAAAAGATCTGGTGGGGGTGGGAAACACTTGTATTTTGTGGAAGAGAAAATGTAATAGACAACATCAGGGTGGTATGTATAAAGCATCAATCCTATAACTACATCTGTTCCATCTTAGAGACAGCCAACCAGAAGGTTTACCTAAAATATAAGAGGAAGTTCAGTTTCACTTTCTTTGCTCTGTCACCTAGACCTCTATTAGCCTCCTGTCAATCAAAACTCTGAATCAAATTTCCCTATTCCCCCACCTCCTGGGTCCAACACTTCTGTTCCTTCATACTTTATTCCTGGGTCTTTCCTAAACCACCAACCCCCAAGTTCATGTTCTTATTTTTAACAGTCCTCTCTTTTCTGTGATTATTCTAACCTCGTCTAAGAAACATGGGCCATTTTGCCTGAAATCAAAGTGAACTATGGAGATCTTGGCACTGAGGCCTGGTCTAGTAGGTCACGGCAGGTGAGGGACTAACAACTGTCAGTGGCAGCTGAGACCAAGAATGCACCAGTTTTGAATCTCAGGGCCTGTAGTGGGAAGGCATGCTTTGAAACTGAGGAGCTTGGGGTGCCTGGGTGGCTTGGCCGGTTAAGCACCCAACTTCGGCTCAGGTCATTGTCTCACAGTTCGTGGGTCCGAGCCCCACGTCGGGCTCTGTGCTTATAACTCAGAGCTTGGAGCCTGCTTCAGATTCTGTGTCTCCTTCTCTCTCTACCCCTCCCTTGCTCATGCTCTGTCTCTCTAAATAAATAAATAAATAAATATTTAAAAAAATTTTTAAAATGAAACTGAGGAGCTGAACTAGAAAGGAGTTATCAATAAACTCCAGCAAACTGTGACTTAAAATGTCAGATCTTAAGGAGAGGGGCTCAGAGCAAAGTTGTACACACAGCATTCAGAACAGAAATATTGATACCTAAATTTAATAATTTTCAAGTGCTCTCTCATTGGCTCTCTCATTAAATGTTTCTGTTCTCCCTACTCCCCTATGGGTTCTACACACATCCACTTGATCAATATTCATTGAGCGCTGTGCTAGCCACCAAAGAAAGCAAGACAAAGAAGATTCCCTAAGCAAGATATTAGAAATGACTCTATATTAGAGCTAAATTTTGAGCTGGGTCTTGGATGAGTTGAAGCTCACTAATTTAGGCAGAGCATTCCAAGCAAAGAGCATCATCTTCAAAGGCTTCTTTCATGAGAGAGCCTGGTTTAGTTAGGAATCACATGTGGTTCAGGGTAGGTTGAGTGGTGTTGAGGGTGGAGCTATGTGGAAGGTACTTGTGAGCTTTTTCAGAAACCAGACTAGGAAAATGCTTGTATGTCACCTTGAGGAGTTTAGATTTCACTCTGAAGTCTATGAACACACAGCAATTTGAGTAGGGGTATGGCTCAGTATGAACTGGTTACCTATAGAAATTGTTCATTGATTAGCTATAGAGAGTGAGGTAGAGAAGTCAGTCCATATGAAATAAAAGTCTGGGGTAGCATTGTTCTTTGAGACAGAAGATATTGAGGAAATGATTTAAGAGCAAGTGAGGTTAGGTTTAAACATGTTGAACATGAGACACAATGAGAACTTCCAGATAGAAATGTTCCATCCATCCATCCATCCATGCACCCATCCATCTATCCTCTATCCTTCCATTCATCTATCATACATTCAACATATGTTTGTCAAATATCTATCACCTCCCAAGTACTGCTTGACGCTATCACATAGAAAACCGTCTTCATACTCCTGAAGCTGGAGGGAGTGATCATTGCCATGGTGACACTTTCTAGTGATTAGTAAATGCAATGGGCATGGTTAAGATGTCCCATATAGGTAGTTTAAAGTAGGAAAAGAGGACTTAGCACAAAACTCTATGTTTAGCTTAATCTCATGATGTCCTTTTTTGCTTCCTATGTTCTCCCCACTTCAACTCCTCAACATTTCTAGCTAAACTATAAAATAGTTAACAGATTAAGCCAAGGGACAAAAATTTGTCCATATAGCTGTAGTTTCTGAAGCAGTCTGTCTCCTACCCCATCCCCTCCCCGCCCTGCCCCCACCTGCCTTGCTCTACTCCCTGTGAAGGTTAAAATCATTGGACATAAAAAACCCTTAAGCCACATAAAAACATAGAAATTGAGCAATTTAATGGAAATTTAAAATTAACGCAATATAAAAGTGAATGCTTTATAACACCACAAATTAAAATGAGACATAAATTAGTTCCAGATGGGGGTCTAGAAACTGCTTTTAAATTATTATGGTTAAGCCTGAAATTTTGGCCTGTTCTGCATTCTGACAAAATTATCACTCTGAGAAAGAGTTAGAGAATAGATGTCAGTTCTCCTCACGAGGAATTTCTTAAGGATAAATGGTATAGTCTCTAAGAATGATGAGGCAAACACTTGTCTCTGAAAACCTAGCCTGGGAGTCTGGCTTCAGTGCATCCCAAGTCCTAAAAAGTAGGAAGGTAAAGGTTAATTTGATACTGATAACTGGGTTTAGGATGACAAATGAGAATGGGAAAATGGCAGAATCATGACTTATAATTCCTAGCATGTTTGATAGGGAGTAGAGGTTAGGGAATGCTTATAAAGGATATAAAACAACAACAAAAAAGATGTTCGAAATTAAAAAATTAACTTGTATGATTCAATAACAATAAACTCTTCCTGAATTTAAACTGAAAACAGAAATAAGAGGAATTAAGTTTGGAATATATAATCAGCTGATTTGGTTTTGTCTTTTGGCTTGTATCTTGAGGGTTAATAAACGGAAAGCTATGGATTCTGTGCCCAAGAATTCAAACCAGTTTTGTTTAAGTTGAAAATTATTATTCATTTTAATTATGAGTGATGCTTAAGCATTAAATTACTAAATTTTCCAAACTAGAATTTTTAACTTAATACTTTATAATTTATTATGTTTTTTATTAAAAATAATATTTTATCTCAAAGCATTACATTTAAATAGAATTATCTGTACTATATTGAATATTTTTCTAAGTTTTCAAGGAATTTGGATATAAAGGGATTTGGGTATAAATTTTGTATTTTTTTTATTTTAAAAAGACAGAATGTACATGTATGCAATAATAGAAAGGACAGAGGCAGAGAGAGAGATTGAGAGAGAGAGAGAGAGAGATTGAGAGAGAGAGAGAGAATCTTAAGATGTGGAGCTCGATCCCATGACCCTGAGATCATGAGTTGAGTTGAAATCAAGAGTTAGATGCTCAACTGACTGAACCACCTAGGCTCCCTAAAATTTGTATTTTTAACTTACTTTTTTTATGAAAGAGGACATACATATGGTGTTAATGTCTTAATTTTTTCTATGCTTCGTTTTTACTAGAGCACATGAGAAACTGGCAACTGAAAACATTTGGACTTTGTTGGGACATAAAAGTGATTCAGAATGACTAAGTATCCCAGAGAAGCAAAGGAATATCTCATATAATCTCCCTCTTTTGTAAAGAAACAGGGAGCTTACAAGTTACTCTGTTCATGTATGCCCTGTACCCCAGACTCCATTTGCTTCAGATTTAATAGGCTGTTGCTATGACTGTAGCCCAGACATCTACCTATAGAAGTCTCCATTTGCAGCACGAAGCACCAATCCTACTCCTATCTTTTTAGCTTCATTAAACAAAAACAAAAAAAAAAAAATGGAAACTTAAAAATTCATAGTATGTATGGAGAACTAGAGTCTGGCAAAATAAGAGTGGAAGTGAGAGAAACTGGGAGAGATGGGCTGGAAAAGTACTCACATTCTGAAAAGCTGATAACCCAAACTAAGAAATTTCAAATTAGGCTTAACATGATGAGAAGCCATTAAAGTACTATAAACACAAAGATGTCACGATCATCTTTTTTGTTTCATAAAGGTCACTGCTGTTTCAGTACCAAGATGAACAAGGGGGAATGTAGGTAAGACTGGAGACAGGAGGACCGACAAGGGAACAATTCCAGTACTACAGAAAGGAAAAAACGTGAAGCCAGATGGCTTCTCCTTTACGCCTATCCACTAGTCAATATGCCAAGTCATGATTAGAATTATACAGTTCAGTCTGAGTTCTTCTACTTAGCACTATGCATTTAAGGTTTTTCTGTGTCATGTCCTGGCTCAAAAGTTTATTTCTGTTTATGGTTGAGTAGTCCGTTGTATGGATATACCACAGTTAGTTTATCCAGTCACCAGCAGAAGAACATCTTGGATGCTTCCAATTTGGAGCAATAATGTTTTGGCTATAAACATTCACATGAGGGTATTTATGTAGCCAGAAGTTATCAGATAGTTGGGTAAATATGTAGGAGCACGATTCCTGGATTATGGTAAGATTATGTTTAGCTTTGTAAGAAACTGCAAAACTGTTTTCCAAAGTGGCTGTACCATTCTGCATTCCCACGAGTAATGAATGACAGTTTCTGTTGCTATTTTTGTCAGCATTTGGTATTGTCACTTGTCAAGCACGTAGCCTGCTTAAGATTCTGTCTCTCCCCCTCCTCATACCCCTCCCCTGCTTGCATGCACACACTCTCTAAGTAAAATAAAGTACTAACATAAAATAGAATAAAATAAAACTATACTGTTTCGCGAGTAATGCAAGTTACTTTATAACAGGATATTCCCAATACCTCTCTTTCATCTCTTATGGCATCACTGTGACTCATTTCACTTGCCCATATGCTATAATTATTCAGTACATTATTACCACTATTACTTTGAACAATAGTTATCTATGAAGTCAATTAAGAATAAGAAACATACAAGATTTTGTTTGCATTTATTCTTTCTACAATGCTTTTCTTTTTTTCTGTAAACCTGAGCTTCTGACCTGTATCATTTTCTTCTTCACGAAGAGCTTCTGTGTACATTTCTTGCACAGTAGCTCTACTAGTGATGAATTCTGTCAGTTTCTGTTTGAGAAAATCTTTACATCTTCACTTATAAAGGATAATTTCTATGTTTACATCCTTTCTAATATAAAATTCTAGGTTGTTGGGGTTTCTTTTTTCTTTCAACACTTTAAAATATGTCACTACACGCTCTTCTTACTTGGTTCCTATGAAAAGTTGACTGTAGAATTCTTACACTTACTCCTCTATAGGTAAGATGACCCCACTCCATTCCAGTTTCTTTCAAGGTATTTTCTTTGTCTTTGGTTTTTTTGCGGTTTGAGTATGATGTGCTTTCATGTAGATCTTTTGGTATTCACCCTTCTTGGTGTTCTCTGAGACTTTTGGAACTATAGTTTTGGTGTCTATTACTCGTTTTGGAACATTTTTAGTCATTATTATCTCAACTATATCTTCTGCCCCATTCTCTTTATTTTCCTTATGGAATTCCAACTGTGTGCATTTTATACTTTTTGGGGGGATTATCCTATGGTTCTTAGATAGTCTGTATTTGTCTCTTTACGTTTTAGCTTGGGAAATTTCTATTGACATATGTTAAAGCTTACTGAATCTCTCCTCAGCTGCGTCCAGCCTACTGGTGAATCCATCAAAGGCATTCTTCATTTCTTTTACAAAGTTCTTCCTTTTCAGCATAACCTCCTGATTCTTTCACAAAGTTTCTATCTTTCTGCTTACATTACCCATCCATTCTTGCATGTTGTCTACAATCCACAGAGAACGGTTCACAGTTCCATTAGTTTCTGCCCAGATAAGCTAATCTTGGCTATGATTTTCAATATTTGCTCCTCTCCAGATTTCAGGATATGGTAGATTGCTCAGCAACTTCATTTTTTTGACTGTTCCAAGAAAAGTAATTGATCTTGTTTGTTCAGCTCGTCTCTTGCTGTAAGGATAGAAGTGATGATTTAGAAGCTCTTTACATTTCAGGGCTGAAATTGAAAGGTTGTCCAGCTTTTTTACATGGTAAGTAGGCTTCAGAGCTTCTTCACCCTGTTGTTCTTTTCTGCGTCTTTAATATTCTCACTCTTCTTCTAACTCAGCCATGAGTTACCTTTATTCTAGAATTTTTAAATAATGCATTATTCACATATTTTTACGTATGCAATGTAAAGATGAATTTCGCTGATCTACATCAACACTGTATGGTTGGAAACAGAATTCAGTTGATAATATTTACTATTCTATTCTACCATTAGTCTTATTTAGTTTATTTCTAACTTTTCCAAATTACTCATATTACTTCACTTTACATATTTTACAAGAATATCTAGTTGATGTATTATATATATATGTTATATATGTGTATACATAATCACAAACTGATGATTATCCTCTATTAATAAAGTGTGTTCACATTTTTTCATAGCGTCATAAACTTACATGTGTTATATTTTACCCATCGATTTATTCAAATTGAGAAGTTATACTCCAGATTCACTTTCCTAATCTTATTTTTTCAACACAAATGACACAAATATATTCTCTTGCTAGCAATTTCTCTAAGAGTAAGTTGTCAAGAAAAACCAAATTGTAACAGCTAGAAATTTATGGACATGAAACAAAGTTTCTATGTCACTCACTAGAGTATTTTACGAAAAGATTCCACTTTATTCTTTATCTGTTTTGTTCCTTTTGTTCTGAAATAAATTCATCTTAAAAGCTCACCAAATCATTGTCATGTTCATTTGTTTATTATATACATGATCCTAAGATGAATATACGGTTGATAAGACACATGGTGTGATTTAAGTGTCAATTATGGACTATTCGGTGGTGATTTATCAATTAGTCTTTCTTCGTTTTGATTTTTCAAGCAGTTTTTCTGGATAACAATAATATTTTGGATCCCAGGAGAATACTTTGGATGGGATAAAAGAAATAAAAAAATGTAATACTAGCTCTTCTAATTAGATAAGTTAAACCATCTAAAAAATTCACTGGCATGTCTTTATACATACTTTCTAAAACTATATTGTCATCTGTTATGTTTTCATTTTGAAATAATTGGCCCAAATTTGATGCATATATTGGCAGAAGCACACAACTTAACCAACTCTTTTCTAGCTGTTCCAAACCCATTTTTCATAGTGTGGGATAGAAAAGCAATCTGTACAATAGCAGGGAATACATTTGGATGCAGAATAGAGTGACAGAACCCTAATTTCAAATCCAAAGGATTTGGCTCAATGATCTTCTTTAGTACATGTTTTCTAAAACTCTGCTGGGCACTAATGGTTGGAATAGTATATTAAAGTGGTAGCTCATGTTAGTAGCTATTAACAAAGGCCTTTATCCAGTATATGTTACCAGGCTTGTACTTAAGCTCACTAAAGGATAATTCAACAATAATTAATGGTTCCTTCCACAGAAAATCTCAGAACAAAGACACAAACTATAGAAAAAATAAAGTGTATATTTTTTCTGTGTTTCAGAATTCAAGACAAATTCTCATAGGTTTAACCCATTTCATTACATCAATGCAACATATTTTTAGTAATAGCTATTATGTGTTGTCACTGAGCTGGCTGCTGAGTAACAGTACTGGCCCAAGGTTGTTTGTTCATTAATCCACTCGATATTTATTGAGCAACTACAATGTGCCAAGCTCCTTTAAGATCTAGAGATGTAAACAGACAGAGCATAGTCTCATCCCACAAGATTTATGGTCCTTAGATTCCAGTACAGGAGGGCAGATAAATAAAATAAAAATATAAATAATAAAATAAAATAAAACAAAATAAAATAAAATAAAATAAAACAAGTAAATAAATAGTGTGTTATATGGTGATATGCTATGCAGAAAAGTAAAGCAGAGAAGAGGGGAGTGGAGGAGCTGGAACGGGACTATTTTCAAAAGAGTGATCAAGGAAGGCTTTACTGGAAAGATGTTATCCTGGAAGAGACACAAAGTGGGTAATGGAGTGACCTGTCTAAATATCTGGGGGGAAATGTTTCAGACAGAAGGAAGAACAAATGTAAAGGCCCTGAGGAATAAAGGCACTCGGTATGTTCAAATAATAAGAGGCAGCCATTGTGACTGGAGTAGAGAGAACAAAGGGAGGAGTGGAAGGGAAGAAGAAAGTGAACAGTGGTGGGGTCCTGCAGAGTCCTGTAGGTGAGTGTACAGATGTTGACTGAAGACAGAGAAACATCAGACCATGGTGAGGAAAGAGGGGATGTGATTTGATCCCTATAAAGGCTAAGAAAGGAAAGGAGAAGGAGAGTAATTAAGAGGTTATTGTGATAACCGAAATCATGGCAGTGGGACTGAAAGGAACAATCCAAATGACAGCCCTGCCTTAGTTTAAAGCTAGGTTCTCTTTTCTGCTTATTATGGATCTTTGATAAGAAATACAATTGCTGAGAAGTCTGTTTTGCTTACTGTTTGCTACGAGCATTGTGAGGCCTTTCCTGAATGTAACCCGCTGTGTAGTAGAACGGGTTGTAAAACTTCCTAAATGTAGTCTGATATGTAATGGAATGAGTGATTGTACATAAACTAACCGGCATTTCTCGCTTCTGTAAACCTGCTTGCTCAACACATTCCTCCCCTTCCCCCTTCCCCCTTCCCCCTTTTTCCTCCCGCCACAAGTAACGGACAAAGCCTTCCCGCCAAAGGACAGACAAAGGACGCCCAATCAGAGAACAACAAATGTCCTTACTTTAAAATCAACTAATCAGGCCCCTCATAATTTGAAACCTCCCCTGTGCTATTTGTCTCTGTCTATAAAAACGCTGTACCAACCCTGATCGTGGCCTCTTGCGTCACCGGCGACGAGTGCGCAGAAGACCAGGTTCGAACCTGCAATAAACGACCCTTGCCGCTTGGCTTTGACTTAGGACTCTGGTGGTCTTTTGTGGGAGGTTTTGGAACTTCAGGCATTACAGGACCAGGGCAGAGCAGCGGAGTTGGTGAGGAAAATCAAATTCGCTTTTGAACTCGCTAAGGAGTGTGAGAGGAAAAGAGTGGAGAATGATTCCAAGGTTTATGGACTAAGAAACGGGAAAGATAAAGTGCCCTTTGCGCAGATGAGGAAAGACTATACAGCTAGAGAAGATTGTAGAGGAAAGATCAGGAGCCAATTTCAAACATGGCAAGTGTGTGATATCCTTTAGACGTGCAATGGGGACGTCAGGAGGCAGTGGGATGGAAGAGTCTGGAGCTGAGGGCAGAGAGCCAATCCAGGGAGGCAAATCTGCAAATATGTCAGTATAAAGATGGGATTTAAAGACACAAGACTGGATGAAGTCACCTGAAGGCAGTAGAGATATAGGAGCTCCCTGAATGTGGGGGTACCTCTTTTAGCAGTGAAGTTGATGAGGTAAAAACCCGTGAAGGTGACTAGGAAGGTATGTAGGAGGAAGACTTGGAGGTTTCAAGTCCTGGGAGCTATATAAAGAAAGGTTTTTTTGTGTTTGGTTTGTGAGTGTGTGTGTGTGTGTGTGTGTGAAGAAGGGATTGATGAACCATTTCAAATGCTGCAAGTAAGTAAGAGAGGGATGGAGAATTGGATTTAGCTGTGTGAAATCATTGGCGATGGAGTGGTGTGAATGACAGCTCAATGCAAGTGGGCTCAAGAGAATACAGACGGGAGGAAATGGAGAAGTAAATCTAGGCTTTGAGGCTGTTATCAAATGGTTCTGAATCACATAACAATTCACAGTGATGTGCCCATTTTAAACATTTGTCAGTCATCGTTTTGTTTGAAGATGACATTGTGAATCACACAAACTTAATGATATATTCAGCTACTATTTAGCAGTATGCTAAATATAGTTTGAATGTGTAATGCTATAGTGACAAGACCAGAATGAAATGACAGAAAGTTGTAAGATAAGAGTGAGAGATAATGTGGTGAAGCATTTACTTAAGTGCATGTGTGGCTTTTTTTAGTAGAAAATGTCTTGATTTTTTTCCCCCACTCTCTTTCCCCCTTTAAATTAGACCTTGACTTCCACTCACCCAAGGAAAGGTAAACCAGAGCAAGAATACAAAGAGAAATCAGATATTAATTCCTGGATTGGAGCATCCAGAAGCCAGGATTTTGGCATTAATAATTAGATTCTAGCCAGAACCCTGTCTACCCCCAACTCCCAAACACCCCTATTCTCAGATGCCTGAGAAAAATGCTGTTTTTATAACAGGAAGAGAAAAACACAGAGAGAAAAGCAGGTGAAATTTTGATATGAGCCTATACCTCCCTCCCTCTTAGGCTGAGCCAGAAATGTGGGGCTGGAGAAAAGGTCAGAGGAATCTCTAGTTAGCCTTAGTGGATTTAGAACAAGGGGGAAGAACCTCTCCTCCACAGCCTGTCCTGGCCCTCAGAGCCCTTACCAAATCCCCTGCGGCTAAGAAGGAACAGCAGGGGCACCTCATGGGATGACCAAGCTTATGGATTTCAAACAGGTTCTCGGAACCACTGTCCAAATAAGACCCACGGCATCTCTAAAAGCTTGCTCCATGGCTCAGAAAGTGCCCAGGGTATGCCTTCAAGAGCCAGTGGGCCTGAGCATATTCTATAGTCTGACAAGGGGATTTCAACAGAAAATGTGCTCAAGTTCATCACTGGTGTGGCTACACAGAGGGAGGGCTGTGCCTGAATGCCAATGCCAGCAGACACCTGCCAGGAAATGGTAACGAGCTTCCAATGCTTGATATAAGCTTGTGTATTTTATATCTCACACCAGGGAGTGGAGGGGGGCACAGCAAAAGCCTACCGTGGACCATAAATCCACTAAGGAAAGCCTAAAGTTTCAGATGAAACGCACATAAAATTGACTATTTTAAATTCATGTCAGAATGCAGAATAAGACATAAGATTGACATTAGGTTGTTTTAGAGAAATTTATACCAGCTACAGGAGCCTACAATCACACAGAAAATGTGTTTACAAGCTCTTTGGGTGAAGCCCTGGTATAGGGAAGGATAATACCCGGTCCTTGGAATGGTAAGACTTGGGTATGAACCTCAGCTCTGTTCTTTCTCGAGAATTTCAAGCAAGGTCATTATGCTTTCTGAGCTCCGGGGCCCTTATTTGTAAAACGAGGACAAGTAAATACACCTTGCAAGGCTGTTGTGATTATAAAATGCCATACCATATGTAAACATGTTTTATACACTTTAAATGTTCCAAAACAAAGGATAAAGAAACCGCCACCAGGTGTTGCAATGTACCAAGCTCCTTGTATTATAGTAAATATTATGTGTATTTTATACTATATTTTTATATTTAATGTATAATATACTATAATATATATCCTAGCTATGTTGCTTTATCGGAAATCAAATCTAGGTCCACCACCTTGAAAAGTCAGGCTGTTTTTATCTATTGTACCATCATGTAAGGTATTACTCTTTTTTTCCCTTTTTTTATTGAAGCATAATCAATATACAGTGTTATTTTAGTGTCAGACCTCCAACATAATGATTCAACAATTCTACGTTTCACTCAGTGCCCGTCATGAGAGGTATATTTTAATCCCCTTCACCTATTTTATCCATCCCCCCCCCACCCAGTTTGTTCTCTGTATTTAAGTCTGTTTTTTTGTTTGTTCACTTGTTTTGTGTCTTAAATTCCACACGTGAGTGAAATCATATGGTATTTGTCTTTCTCTGACTGACAGCATTACTCTTGATTTGCATTAGAACTATGTGATGTGTAAATTGAAGCAATTTCTCTGAGGCCCAGGGGAGGGGACCCATTTGGACTGACAGCAGCTCACGTCAAGGGCAGGATAAAGGCTAATCCTTGAATCCCAGAGCAGGCAGCCTCCCAAATCCTGTTTACCTTTAGCGATTTGGCCTTTGCATTGTATTGGCAAACAGTACAAAAGCATGCAGATTGCTTTCAGCAAACCAGCTTAGAAATATTACACTAACAACCCCTCTTCGGTTTTCTTTTATTTTTATTTGGGTTTTAGTCTAATAGTCTTAAAAGGGAAATCTACATCTCTCTCAAATCTGCCTTTTCCTTGCTATTCTAAAGCTTTTAATTGCGTCCAGCTTGTAAATGTAATTTAGTGAAACCTGAAAAAAAAAAAAAAAGCTATGTTTGCTTCAGCTCAGCCTGGATAAGGTTCATGCCAGATCTCATTTTAACAAAGTGAATTCACTATTCCCTGGTAAACATTGGATGAAAGTTATAATTATACTGGTAACCAGAAAGACTCTCTGGCTTTAGTTTACAGAATTATGTGGGCTTAAATTAATATTATAAATCAAAAAGATTAAAATCTGGATCTGAAAGTGAACATTATTTCTATTGTAAAATTTGCTTTAAGCAAAAAAAAAAAAAACCATTTTATAACATTCTCTGAGTAAAAATGTATCTTTACAAGCCAAATACAATGGATATTTGGGGGAATGATCGTTAGTTACTTCAGGCTGAAAGAACCTAAATGAAAACGGAGGAAAAGTGGAATCATTATTTTTATTTTTGGGGGGGTTTATTTATTTTTGAGAGAGAGAGAGACAGAGTGTGAGTGGGGGAAAGACGGAGAAAGAGAGGGAGACATAGAATCTGAAGCAGGCTCCAGACTCTGAGCTGTCGGTACAGAGCCTGACTAGGGGCTCAAACTCAGGAATGGCGAGATCATGACTGAGGCTGAAGTCGGATGCTTTACCGACTGAGCCACCCAGGCACCCCAAAAGTGGAATCATTTTATAACTGTAATTATGCAAGTATATTTATTTTTCAGAATTGTGAGGGCATAAATTAGCATATTCTTATACTGATAAAAGATGAGGGAAACTAAAACTTTTTAAAATATATATATACACATAGAATCTGTATCTGAAATGAGGCCCCCGACCCAGATACCTCTATCAAAATGTGCTTAACTGTTTAAAAATATTAAACATCAAACCAATTGATATCCCAGAATGATTCACTGAAGATTAGATCTGAATGCAGTAGAAAGTAGATTGTGAGAAATTCACATATTAAGGTGCTGAACAAGAAAAGAGAGACCAATGAACTTTTTTCTACTTGGGAAAATATATGTTTATAAATTGGGGCTAATCCTACCATTTCTATAGAATCAAAAATGCCATCTCAGGAATCAGACAGCACATCTGTGAATCTTGATGGGTAATACTAATCTGTGCACATGAAGCATCAAACACATATGTGAAGTATATTACATTTCCTCAGAATAACATGCAGGAGTGTCCAGATCTGGGATCTCCACTCACAGATAGTGTGGTTAGTAGATCCTAGAAAACACTTCAAAAGCTGAAAGCAGTCTCACAGCCTAGGGACTGATTGCAATAAATTCTAAGATAATGTGAACTGAGAGGGGGAACAAAAGCCATATGGAGACGTTCTCCAGAAGACAAGGCTATAGAGGCATGCAAAATAAATTACAATTGAGTTGTAGGTAACAAAGTCAAAGGACACCCAGAAAGCTAGGCAGACATCATGGGGACTTTTGGGATGTTGAAAAGATCAGTAGAAATGCTAACTGGAGTAAAACTAGAAGCGGTAAATAAAGAATGTAGAAAGAAAGAAAGAAAGAAAGAAAGAAAGAAAGAAAGAAAGAAAGAAAGGGAGAAAGAAAGAAAGAAAGAAAGAGAGGGAGGGAGGGAGGGAGGGAGAAAGAAAGAAAGAGAAAGAAAGAAAGAAAGAAAGAAAGAAAGAAAGAAAGAAAGAAGAGAAAGAAAGAAAAATCAAAACAAAAACAAAGACAGCAAAGGAAGAAGAATGCCAGTAATAGTATGCTTTAGTGAGCCTACTGTTTCTGGAAGAACGGGGACTGAGTACTGTAAGAATTAAACTTGAAGACACTAGAGAAAGATTTCTATCCATGTCAGCCCAAGAAACTTTGTAATAATCCAAGCACATGAGTTATTAATGAATAAGCTGTATGTGAGATGAGTTGATAAATCAGCCACAGATGCCAAGTGCAAAGGCACTGAGGGGACATGAAGTGAATTAGAGAAGGTCACTTTTTAATTAAAACTACCTGTTCCATAGGCATTTAGAAATTTTTTAATACTCCTATATTCCAGTTCCAATATTAATGTGCCCATTTATCATCAATATTTTGGTCTGCACACTAACACCACAATCACTGGGACAACGGTTCCATTAAATGCATTAGCGACCTTTAACCGTTAGTGTTGTCCTTACAGCAACTGAGAAAAACAGGGCTGAAAAATAGTAAAAAGTATCCTTATATTTAAAGCAAAACATGTGTATCCGCATCTACTATGGAAAAAGGCAATGCTGTCAGTGTCATCGGGGTGGGAATGAAACACAGAAGCCAAAGACAGAACTTCTACTTCAGGGCTCGGCTCTTCTGATGGGAGGACAGTTGTTCACTAATAATAGTACGTGGCAGAATGTGACCTGTGTCATCTATTGGAAGGGCAGAGTGCATTCTATAAAAGACTGGAGATTTAACTCCATGGTGACAAGTCCACTTGCAGGAATTTATCTCAAAAGATGTGCTGGACAAATGCAAAAAGATGTCTGTACCAAGATGACTCCTATGTCAGTATTTTGCCTACGTATACTGAACAACTAGCCATCTGCTTGATTGTGCCAACATGCCAGTCCCTGTTACACTGGATTTGGAGTCAACAGGAAATTAAATACTTAAAAGAAAGAGTGTACATATGTAAATGCTATCTGGGGCCAGCCTACAGACGGTCACTATCCCTTTCTGTGCCTGTGACAGACATGACTGATTGATCATGGCGTGCTTTCGTCTGTGTTCTCACCACGTCCTTAGAATCCTTCCTTCTTGACATATTATTCTTGAGAGTTGCTACCAAGTGAATAAGGTGGCAGGAATACATTTTATTATCCAGGATCTAGGCACTCGTTCTCATGCCACACTCTCTGGGTCAGGGAAAATTCTTGGGAGCTGCTAGAAGCAGTGAGTAGAAGGGAGAGAGTGTGTGGAGATCCGAGGTTTCTCACTGTCGCTTCTGTCATAGCAGCTCCTCTGGCCAACAGTTTGCACTTCAGAATAAGAGTTCTTTGGGGCAAATGGATTTGCTGCTAATAATGTGAAAACTACTGGGGTGCCTGGGTGGCTCAGTCGGTTGAGCAGCCGACTTCTGCTCAGGTCATGATCTCATGGTTCGTGAGTTTGAGCCCCGCGTCGGGCTCACTGCTGTCAGTGCAGAGCCCGTTTCAGATCTTCTGTCTCCCTCTCTCTGTGCCCTTTTCCTGATTGCGCTTTCTCTCAAAAATAAATGTCTTTAGAATCTGAAAACTTAAGACTTATAATTTCCCTAATTGATAAGGACAAGATCCTTGATCTTGAACAACTTGTTCTATGACCCAGTTTATGGATGACTATATGATAATGACCATATAAAAAAACTTGCAAGAACACAAGCAATCAGACTATTCTGTTCTTTGCCATAAATACCACACCATAAATGCCATACCATACTTTGCCATAAATACCACGTCCTTGCTCACTCTTAATTTTATCCTTTTAAATTTAGATTTCTTGATATCTCATTCGTATTACAGAATTTAACTGTTACAAATGAGTCATTTCTATTGTGTAAGTAAATTTAAACTCAAGTGCTTTTCAGAAGCTAATAATTATTAATGGATTTCATTTTTTAATGAAAATATCACTTAAACTATGTCTTTTGTTCTACTGTTTTAAAAATAAAAAAATGGCCTCTAATTCTCTTATGTTGGCTAAAAGTTAAATCTCCACAGAGTGTAAATTGATATAACTATTTTGGAAAATTAAATGGCAATACAATTCTAAAGCCAAAAATATGCTTACCTCATGACCCAGCAATTGGGCTCCTAGGTGTTTATCCGATGGAAAGGCATACATATGTTCACCCAAAGTCATGTGCAAGCATTATCACTGCATCAATATTCGTAATAGTCCCAACTTGGAAATCTCCCAAATGTCCCAGAGTGGAGTGTATACGTTGTGATGGCCACTTAATAGAATGTCATGTATAGAGTAATGAAAATGAATGAACAACTGGGATAAGTCTCACAAACATAAAACTAAATGAAAGAAGTCAGACACAAAAAAGGGTTATAATGTCTACTTCGGTGAATGTAAGGTTCAAAAACAGGCAAACCATCTAGGTGTTGGACATGAGCTCAGTGGTTACCAGTGTAGGCGTTGGTGACTGCATGCAGGCATGGGGTGGGGTACTTTTGAGGATCTGGTAAAGATGTGGGGCTGAATTCTCAGGCGCTTTTCACTTAGGAAAATTTGCACAGCTTTAAACTTAAGACCTGTGCAGTTTTCTTTATGTAGCTTATACGCCAATAAAAATCAAAGGAGCAAACTAATAGTTAACCCACCACATCCAAAAATATATGGCAAGCTCAGGCTGTGTAGACAGTCATATCTGGTGGGATTTAGGCCCTACGGGGTAACTTGTCATGTGACTGGGACAAGTCACTGAGCCCTCCGTTTCATTTTCCTTATCTGAAACAGGGATAAGAATATCTAACTCATAGATTGTTATGAGGGTTAAATGACATAATAAATGGTAAGAACTTGGTATAATGTCTAATGTGTCATCTAAAATATTAATAATAACAGCTAACATTTATAGAGTACTCCCCATGTACCCAGTTATGTTCTGGGCACTTAATTTTCTCCTAAAAATCCTGTGGGGCAGGACCTTTATTTGACAAAGGGAGACACTGTAGCACTGACTTTAAATTACTCGTCCAAGATCACACAGCTATTAGGGGGAAAAGCCAGAATTACAATCCAATCAGGCTACCTACTTAACCAGTAAATTATCTTGTGTAATAAGGTCCTAATAAATGGCAGTTATTAGTACTGCGAAAACAAATACTGGGAGAGATGTGGGAGAGGTTATAGGAAAGAATTGAGTGTGAGCGAAATTGCTGTTTTCCGGGAGGCGAATGGCAACTCCAGTGTTAGGCTCTGAAAATCTGTGCTAAATAAATGGCTGCTACTATTATTATGCAATTGCCGTACCTAATTTGAGAGAGAAAATGAAAGAACATAAATGCAATATTATCACTGCCCTTTATAAATTGAAAAAACAGCCGTGTGGAAAGTTAATGACATGCTCACCCTCAGTCCATCAGGGCCCGCTCCCTTAGGATATATCTCAGGGAAGCGGTCTACCTTGGTAAGCTGTATCTAAAACCAGTCTTGGCTTTGGCGGAACTTGGGTGATATTTTTGCTCTCTGGATTTTTACCATTGTCTACCATGCACACACTTTCACAGTGGAAAACTCACTTTAAAAATAAAATGAAGTGAAAACAAAAACCAATTTCTGTAAGGCAATAAGAACCACATGTCTTTTAAATGGAAAACATGCTTATTTCTCCTTTGTTTCTTGGAAGCAGCTTGCCAGACACACAGTCCACAGCTTTGAACCGTTTACATAAACAGACTTGAGCCAAGGGCTTGCACGCAACAGTTAAACTGCACCCACATTGGCAACTGAATAACTTTGAGGGGCAGTGGTAAAAATTGATACTCACTTCAGTTGAATTCACCTTAAAAATTTCTCACAAAGCACACACCAGTGACATCTGTGGTAGACTGGAGCATCCCAAGTCACTCTGAGAGAAAACCCTATTGATGTTGAGATGGGGGAGAAAGGACAAAGTGGTTGCAAAAGGTATAAATCCTTCCAGGGAAATGGAATGTCCAGGAATTGAGTGGTGCAAGAGCATTTTTATCATCCACTAGAGGGCGCTACCAGTATGTATGTACACAACTTCCTCAGGAAAAGTTGAACATCGCACTCCCCTCCCCAGTTCTAAGCAGACAAAACCAATGTGATTAAGTCAACAGAATTCCACTTTTATTCTGCTTGCTTTCCCTTCATAAATCAGGTAAGGTATTTCCTCCTTATGAAGGGATTGATGGACTATGGGTTACCCTTCGTATTTGGACTCCCTTAAATTGCTGTAACCATTTGTAAAAAAACAATTTTACAATAAATGTTGTGTATTTCAACGTGCTAAATACCAAGCTTGTCCCTATGATGGTACAAAGTAACTACAAGACCACCTCCTTGCCTTCAAGTTGGAGATAAATAAAAAGCATCTGAGATAACGATGGGGCACATTAAACAAACTGGGAACTATAAACCATAGAAGATTTACGCTATTTTGCTTTACCCTGCTAAATACTATTGCTCAGTGATGAGAATATTGGCCATAGTCATTCTGGAAAGCCATTAGAGGAAGACACAGAAGGTGGTGCGACTAGAACAAGCAGAGAGGAAAGGAGAAACCAGCATTAGCAATGTCACAGAAGTAGAAATTTCACTAAGAAAAACAAATGCCTTCCTTAAAAGTTTATTTATTTATTTATTTATTTATTTATTTGGGGATAGGGGCAGAGAGAGAGAAGGAGAGAGAGAGAATCCCAAGCAGGCTCTGCACCGTCAGCGGTGTGGAGCCCGATTCCGGGCTCGAACTCGCAAACCATGAGATCGTGACCTCAGCAGAAATCAAGAGTCAGACGCTTAACCAACTGAGCCACCCAGGCGCCCCCTAATGCCTTTTACTTAATATTGCTGGCTGCGTGAACACTGATTTGGAAAACTTTTAAAAATTCACCTGCTTTAGAGACGAAGTGATAGTTCTGTCTCTCCTACTGTAATAGGTGGGCTTTTCGTATTTTCTGAAGCTGTTATCTGTAGTGGGTTGTGTTTTGTCTATTGGTTCCTTTGTTTTTTCCCTAACGGAGTAGACTCTGAAGCAAGCCACCTCTTAGGAACTCAGATCCTCACCTTGTCCTGCCTGATCCTGGACGTAGTAGGGGTTTGCTCTAAGAACAGGAAACACATGGCACTGTCCCACTTGCGTGGGTCATGTATCAGTGCCCAAGGAGTGAAGTTTGACACTGACCACTTGAACTGAGGGAACCAATCTGGCTGTAACATCTCCCGGTGTTTTCCCATGGACTATGAGAGGAAATTTGCTATGAACAATTATATTTTATTAAAAGTCAGGGGTGCCTGGGTGGCTCAGTCAGTTAAGTTTCGACTCTTGGTTTTGGCTCAGGTCATGATCTCACAGTTTGTGAGTTTGAGCCCCATATCAGGATCCATGCTGCTAACAGTGTAGAGCCTGCTTGTGATTCTCTCTCCCCCTCTCTCTCTGCTGCTCCCCCTGCTCATGATCTCTCTTTCAAAATAAATAAATAAAAATAAATAAAAGTTAATTTTCAAGTAGTATTTGAAATTTAACAGAATTTTTTTTTTTTTGAACAAGATCTAGTATACATGTTTTCAAGTATTAAAGCGTAATATAATTTCACTATTATTATTTGGAAAAAAAGATTATTTTATCATAATTACTTTTCTTTAAAAATATCACTGGGGCACCTGGGTGGCTCGGTCATTTAAGCATCCGACTTTGGCTCAGGTCATGATCTCATGGTTCATAGGTTCAAGCCCCGCATCGGGCTCTGGGCTGACAAGCTAGCTCAGAGCCTGCAGCCAGCTTCTGATTGTGTGTCTCCCTCTTTCTCTGACCCTCAACTGCTTGCACGCTGTCTCTCTCAAAAATATATAGAAACATTAAAAAAAATCACCACTTTTTACTTATATTGAACAATTGTTTCTTCTGTCATACTACTTAGGAAAATGCTACTTTCTTGTTAAATTAATATGTGCAGACAAGCATTTACTCATTACACATCAACATGACCTCCTTATAAGTCATCACTCTTAATATTTATGGCCTAAGGATGAAGTAGTCGGGGTGAGTCACATATTTACACTTAGCCCAGAGTTTAAGAAAAAAATTAATACCATAATTTCCCTTGAGTAATGGAAAAGATTGTTGCACATCTATTTTCTGGGTCAGTATTTTTCCAGCCATTCCACAGAGCCCAAGTGTCAATCAAGGCTTCTTCAGATTTTCTTGAAAGGAAGAAAAATAGGGGAAGTTATGATGGATCCTTAATTTTAGAACAATTGTCTGCTACTTTAAGAGAACACAGCCAGGAGTGCCTGGCTGGCTCAGTCTGTTAAGAATCTGACTCTTGATTTCAGTTCAGGTCATGATCTCACGGTTCGTGAGTTCAAGTCCCATGTAAGGCTCCACACTGACAGTGTGAGATTCTCTCTCTCCCACTCTCTCTGCCCCTCCCCTGCTCATGTGCAAGCTCTCCCTCTCTCTCTCAAAATAAAGAAATAAATTTTAAAAAGAGAGAGAGTTCTCTGGGAAGGTTACTCTTCTGGACAGTGGAAAATAGAAACCAGTGGTATAAACTTTGAATGTTTGAAATAAATGAAAGTGAACTAAATTTCCCAAGCAACAGGGCCCCAGACATGTTACCCAGCAAAAAAAAAAAAAAAAAAAAAAAAAAAAAGAGAGAAAGAGAGTCTGGTGTTTATAAATGAAGCGAAAGCAATGAAGTTCAGGAAAATGCCAACAGGGTCTATGAGGAAATAACAGAGAGTCAGTCTCTGGAAAATGTAGGAATAATTGAATAGTATTTATAATTTATATTAAAAAAAACATTCATGGTACATTACTTTTGGCATCCTATCATCTAAATAAGACATCTGGAATAAATAAATTCACTGAAGGCAAATGATATGATTCACATAAATTTTATTAGTAGTTATAATGATCCTCTCTGGTGATTTTTCGAGATAAATACTGCTATGGAGTGAATTGATTTTGAATTCATATTGATATTGAAGTCCTAACCCCCAGTGCCTTTGAATATGACTATATTTGGAGATACGGTCTTTGCAGATGGTCAAGTTAAGATGAAGTCATTAGGACGGGCCTTAATCCAATATGACTGCATCCTTATAAGAAGAGAAATTTGAATGCAGGGACAGACACATACAGAGGGAAGATGATGTGAAGACATGGAAGACCACTATCCATAAGCCAAGGAATGCCTGAACCACCAGAAGCGGGAGAGAGGCCCAGAACAGATGCTGCCTCACAGCCTCAGAAAGAATCAACTGTGCTGTTGACACCTTGATCTTAGACCTCCAGCCTCCAGAGTGGACCGATGATATATCTCTGTTGTTTGAGCCACCCCGTTTGTGGTGCCTGGTTATGGTAGCCCCAGAAAACAAATACAGATATGTTTTCCTAATCCCAGTCTGTTGGCTTACCATTTAGTTGCTGAGCCTTCCTGGCAATCAACAGAGCACAGAAGTTGTGTCCAGATTGCCTTTATAGTCAACTACCTGATCTGGGTCTAAACCTTCTCACACTGCCACCCATCTAAGGCAAGTTCCTTTTAAAATGTGCCAGAACGATACAATTAGAAGGGCAAATCTGTTGTAAAAACTCACATACTGCGTGACGAAGTGAAACAAATGCTACTTTGATTACCGCTCCTCATAAAGGAGGCAGTGGCCTCAATAAGCAGAAAAGAATCAAGGGTGGACTGTATTTCATTTTCTTCCAGGAAAATCTGGCCAATAGCTAGAGTAGCCTGATTTATAACAATTTAGCAGAATGTAAAAATAAAACAAAAACAAACACAGAAACAAAAACCGCTGGAATTAACCAGAAGCTACCCTGGATATCCACTGATGGGCAAGGAACACAGCAAGTCTTCTGGTGCTTCTATTTACATGGCGGGTCATTCATCTCCTACTCAGCAGGGAAATCAATGTAGGTTAAAACTTGCCTCAGTCATGCTCAACAGTCATGTTTATAAACATTATTTCTGTGTATTACTTAGGAAAGATGACGACTTAAACACTCTCATGCAAACAGAATTTTTACTATCACAATTTTTAAAATTATATTAAGCTTCAAGAATGGGTCTGTCCTGATATTTGATGGCAAAGCTTTAGAGAAGCTAATTTAACTGAAATTACAGTATCATATGTTTTGTTTTTTGAAATGTTAAGTTACACATGCTTAGGCTCAATCCTTGCTCCACAAAGAGACTTGGAAAAGAAACTGAATAGCATATGTATAAAATGGTAAGTTGTGATGAGAAGCTGAGCTAAGAGATATTCAGGGGGAAAAAGAAAGAAAGAAAGAAAGAAAGAAAGAAAGAAAGAAAGAAAGAAAGAAAGACCAAACAAGGACACTTTGGTGAAGGAAGGGAAAAAAAAAGCAATCATACTAATAGACTATCTAAAGTAATCTAACACCAACCACTAAGTTTTTTCATCTTTCATTTTCCCGTAAGGGTCTATGATGCATTGTAACTATCAGAAAGATATGCACACACCTGGTGCCACCTTGTGTAGGTGTGAACAGAATCCGCCTGTTGGAAAATAAAGGATTAAAAAAAATGAAATTAGAGAAAATGACACATAAAAGGACAACTTGAGTTTCCAGCAATGCAAATATACTGCTAAGATCATCAACCCTCCAGCATAGTCCTTCCGGGCTGTGTTTTCACAGGAAAATGAGGGTGGAGAGAATCACAAAAGTCTTGGCTCCCATCCATCCCTGTGGCCTGCTAACACAGGCCCAGCTCCCTAGAGCACTGGAGTCTACTGGAGTTGCTGCCAGGAGATCTGCTGTCATGAAAATGGAGCAGGAAGGAGAACAAGCAGTGTGGCTGGGCAGAATAACTGCCCAACCTTCTGGTCCTGGAAGGGGTTGGCGTTACAGAGGGGAGGGGTTTCTTTCTCATTGGGAAGCACTGGGTTGGACGTGCCTAGTAGTACCTACCAATTATTTTGTCTGGCATTTATAGCTTTCCCCATTCCTGGGGTCACTGCAGTGCCCCAGGGACTCCAAAAGCAGCCAGTTGTTATTCTCATTAAGGTTATGATGGGGTTTATGCTATAGAGTGGAATTCTTAACCATTCTTGTGTAACGTACCATTTTGGCATAGACTATAAACCAATTCTCAGAATAATAATAATATATGGGGGCACCTAGGTGGCTTAGTTGGTTAAACATCAGACTCTTGATTTTGGCTCAGGTCATGATCTCACGGTTCATGAGATCAAGCCCTGCACTGGGCTCTGTGCTGTCAGCACAGAGCCTGCTTGGGATTCTCTCTCTCCCTCGCTCTCTGCCCCTCCCCCACTTGCATTCTTTTACTCTCTCTCTCAAAATAAATAAACATTTAAAAAACATAAAAGACATATAATTACAAATAACACCAACTAGGTTGAGAAAGTACTATTAAAATATTTAAAAATACTAACATCCTATTATAAAAATATTATTAAAAACAAATTTGTGATATAGCAATTACACGCTTCTTTGTTAACATTTTAAATAAGAACTAGTCACAAGTTTGATAATTACCTAAAAATTATCATAATCTCAGTTTTTTTTTAAAGATTTTAAGTCATCTCTACACCCAACGTGGGTCTCGAATTTACAACCCCCGAGATCAAGAGTTGGACGCTTTACCGACTGAGCCAGCCAGGTGCCCCATAATCTCAGATTAATTGTGAATATAAATGACATTTGAAACATCAGCAACAATTGACAGGACTGAAAATATCTGTGATTTCTGTTGGTGACAAAGTCTGACAACAATACTGTGCTATGTATCTACATTCACAACGGAAGGCGGTGCTAGATTTCACTTAAATAAAATTTAAACGTTAGTGGAAATTAAGACGAAATGTATTCCCATCCAAGTTCACAGACCCTCTGAAATCTATCCGCTGGCTGCTTGGTGGGTCTGGCCCTCAGGTTAAAAACTACACTATAGAGGTATACCTACCCTGATACAGAAGTTTACCACAAATAATGACAATATCACAACAGTTTTTAAGCAATTGTATTATGATGACCCACTTTTAAGAAGTGCTAATTTAATCTCTGTCTCTCTGATGATTCGGAAGTCACTTCAAAATCTCGTAGTGTGCCCAGAAGTAACACTGTGAGAACCAAATACTGTTGGCCTGAAAAGGAATGCTTGTGAATGAAATTGCTGGGGTCAGAAAACCTGTAATGGATGTTAGTGTTTTCTTTTTAAACCAGGGTAGGCAACAAATTAAGCAAGAATGGATGATGTTCTCAATGTGCTATGAGCCTTCAGGAAAAAAAAGTAGAGTGTGTTGATCAATATAGTTCATAGGACAGCATAGTTAAAGCTTAGTGAGATTCTGAAGTTATTCAGAAGTTCCTTCAAACTTCAACCCTGCCACTCACGTTTGGCAAGTCATTTTACTTCTCTAAATTTTAGTTATCTGAGATGCCGAAGGGAGATAAAAATAGTGCCCATCTCAGAAATACTAAGGGACCAAATGAGATAAAGTCATAGAGTACCCCTGTTGTGAAATGAGCAAACAAGGGTCGGCCACAGATCTAACATCTCAACCTGTCTTCCCTTTCAGCTTCTTTTCTTGGATCCGCTCTAGATTCTCCCCTTTAGTGGATATGCTCTGCTTTTCATTCTGGACTCCAGGTCTCCTCAGCTTAAAAAAGCAGGAAGAGATGGAAGAGGCCGCTTAGATTACATAAGGCAGATGCTCAGGGCATACCAGAATAGCGTAAAATTATTTGTAGTCAGCAGATAAGAGTGTAGGTCTGGTATCAGCTCTAAAATATTTTGTGATTTGGGGAAATATTTTACAATCCAGCCACCCCCAGTTTTGCTTTGCCAAAATGTCACAAGGGACGTGCAAGAAGCTTGAGAACTAGCAAGTAATTTTTCATGCAAATTCCCACCCGTTGGGGCTGACTTGAAGAATGTAATTTATCGCCCTTCTTGCGAAACAACCATATTCCTGTTTCATGAAAATATGGTACTATAACTGATCAACTGCATTCTGTCCCTAAAATAGTAGGCCTGAACGTACCAGGAGTGTCTCTTTTTTGCCCCTTTTGGTTCTTACCTTACACTTAAAGATACAGAAATTTAAAATAAAGCAGAGCAGAACTCTAACTCCAAAACACATGAGCTAGGGAATGAGAGTTTGGGCTGCTTATTTAAAGAAGTTGGGCTTTCCTTTCTTATCCTGGTGAGATGCAGATGATTGCATCTGCTGATGGGGAAATTTTGCTTTCCCATATTTTTTTGTCACTTTTTGAGAACGTGTTGTCAAACCTAGAGAAAAGCTATGAAAATAGAATAAATAGCTCTTATATACTCTTTATTAAAATCCACTCATTGTTTACCCTTTGTCTCATTTATTTTATCATTAACTCTCTTCTCTCTATAGCTAGACGGACAATAGAGAAATAGATAGATATAGATTGCTCTCTCTCTCTCTCTCTCTCTCTATATATATATATAGCTACACACAGAATATATATACATATATTCACATTTTCCAGTACCATTAGAGAGTAAGTTGGAGATATGCATTCTTACCTCTAAATATATCAATATTTATACTTAATAATAAAGATATTTTGTAACATGCCAATACAATTATCAATATCAGAATTTTTTTTTAATTTTTTAATGTTTACTTATTTTTGAGAGGGGGGTGGGAAGGGCAGAGAGAGAGGGAGACACAGAATCCGAAGCAGGCTCCAGGGTCCGAGCTGTCAGCACAGAGCCCGATGTGGGGCTCGAACTCACCAACCATGAGATTATGACCTGAGCGGAAGCCGGACGCTTAACCTACTGAATCACCCAAGGCGCCCCTCAATATCAAAAAAATTTAACATTGATACAATATTATCTAATCCACAGTTCATATTCAAATTTCTTCAGTTGTCCCCATGGTCCAGAGTCTGATCCAAGAGCAAACATTCCATTTAGTTGTTACATATCTTAACTCTCTTTTATTTTTTATTATTTTTTAATTTTTTTAAATGTTATTTATTTTTGAGAGAAAGAGAGACAGAGTGTGAGTGGGGGAGGGGCGGAGAGAAAAGGAGACACAGAATCTGCAGCAGGCTCCAGGCTCTGAGATGTTAGCACAGAGCCCACGGTGGGGCTTGAACTCAAAAACCGCAATATCATGACCTGAGCCGAAGTAGGATGCTTAACAGATTGAGCCACCCAGGTGCCTCATCTTTTCTCTCTTTTAAATTGTAATACTTCCTCAGTCTTTAAAAAAAAAATATTTCAAGGCTTTGACATTTTGGGTTTTTTTGTTTGTTTGCTTATTTTGTTTTTTGTATTATTTATTTATTTTGAGAGAGGGAGTGCTTTTGCACACCAGTGGGGGAGGGGGAGAGAGAGGGAAAGAGAGAGAATCTCAAGCGGGCTCCATGCACTGTCAGTGCAGAGCTCAACACAGGGCTCAAACTCATGAACTGTGAGATCATGACCAGAGCCGAAGTCAGGAGTCAGACGCTTAACCAACTGAGCCACCCACGTGCCCCAAGTCTTTGACATTTTTGAAGAGCACAAAGCATCTTAAAGAGTATACAGTTTTCAAAGAGGGACAGACTAACATGTCCCTTGATTGGATTTGTCTAATATTTCTTCATGGTTAGACTCAGCTTATGCACTTGGGGGCAGAAATGCCACAGAAATGCTATTGTGTCTTTCTCAGTAAATCACATCAGAAGACACAGGTTGTTGGTTTGTCTCATCATCGGTGATGCTAACTTTATTCATTTCATTAAGAGGGCGATTTTCAGGCTTCTCCACTGTAAAGCTGTTATTTTTCCATTTGTAATTAATAAATAATTGGGGGAAGATGCCTCCAAACTATGTAAATATCCTGATTCTCATCAAGCTTTGACCCATCAGTTTCAGCATCCACGGATGAGTTGCCCGAATCAATTAATACTATAAAGCTGCCCAAATGGTAGCTTTCTAAATCTGCCATTCTTTCTGCACATAGTAGTTGACATTCTGTTGTAAGTTTTGGTTTATATTGTCATGCACACATATATTCTTATTTTATTCAATGGGTTTTAATCCATTACTATCAATATTTATTTTGTCTCAGAATTGGCCAGTGTGAGCCCTCTCAACTGCTTCCTGTGCTCTTTGACAGGCCCCTGTCATCTGTTGAGCATGACCATGAAAGTACTTCACTCTTTTGCATAATATGCGGCCCTGCTAGTACAAAAATATCTTTAGTTCTTACATAAAGATGATTCATTTTACTTTTACAGGAAGGAGAATAATGATTAATGACTGATTTCACCATATATACATAATATATTATACTAATATATAATATATATATATATATATATTATATCTTCTTTTTAAAATTATATTTAGGGGCACCTGGGTGGCTCAGTCAGTTGAGTATCTGAATTCGGCTCGGGTCATGACCTCGAGGTTTGTGAGTTCAAGCCCTGCATTGGGCTCTGTGCTGATAGCTCAGAGCCTGGAGCCTGTTTCAGGTTCTGTATCTCCCTTTCTGCCTCTACCCCCACTCACACTCTAATTCTATAAAAATAAACATTAAAATTTTTTTTAATAAACAAATAAATTAAATTATATTTAGTTTTTTAGGATTTTCAGTTTTCTTTATGTTATTGATTTCAGATATTTCTTTATATTTATTGATATAAGAACAGATCGGACCCCCTTCCTAAAAGAAAGAAAGAAAGAAAGAAAGAAAGAAAGAAAGAAAGAAAGAAAGAAAGAAAGAAACAACAAAGCATTCTAGCCAAGTTTATCTTCCTGAGTATGAAAAAAGAAAGACTTTGGATCTTGGCCTGAGACAAGGCAGGAAAATTGTGATAATTCCACTGTTTGTATAAGAATGAAGAGAACATTAGAGATTTCCTTAAATTTTGGAAGATGGACACAGAGAAAAATGACCATAGGTCCTTCACATCTTTGACAAAGTTTTCTTTGTATAGAACTGTGAACATGCTTCATTATAATGGCTGAGAATACTTTCTCTGTAGTTGAGCAGGTTTTATTTGTAGGGTTCTATACATACAGTAGCACATTTATTCCATTTTCATTTTAAATCGTTTTCTTGATAGAGTATTGAAAAAAGTAGTGTGAGAGTGTTAATTTCACAGAAGCTCAGGACAAAGCACTACGACCCTTGTTGGGCAGCACAGTAACACTGTCTGGCCGAGGCCACTTCGAGGCCAGCTAGAATGCAGGACACAAGACATGTGTGTATGCCACTGACACGTGGCTCTTTTAAGCCCACATTTTGGGAAACTTCTGTAAAGGCTCCATCCATAAAGGAAACCTGAAAGAATTATACAGTGGAAGATTTGCAGGATTTGGAGTGTCACATCAGATATGTTATTTAACCTTTTAATCAAAATTTCATCATCTCTAAAACAGGGATGATGATACTTACCTTACCTATCCCACAGGGTATTATAATAATCAAAAGAAAATCTGCACAATAAAATACTTTGCAGGAGACAGAGAGTCATATTACGATCACACTTTGTCCAAAGATGTTTGAATTTGAATTTGTCCAAAGACAATATATTAAGTGCTGGAAATTAAGAATCCATTTCCCCCCATCACATGGATGGTAGCATAGTAGAAACAGAAATTTAAGAACTGAGTTGGAAGAATCCTGGGATGCTCAACAAGCATTAAAGCTATAGGGAATAATGCTTCTTCTTCTTTTTTTTTTTAATTTTTTAACGTTTATTTATTATTGAGAGACAGAGAGACAGAGCATGAGCATGAGCATGGGAGGGGCAGAGAGAGCAGTAGACACAGAATCTGAAGCAAGCTCCAGGCTCCAAGCTGTCAGCACAGAGCCTGACGCGGGGCTCAAACTCACAAACTGCGAGATCATGACCTGAACCAAAGTTAGATGCTTAACCGACTCAGCCATCCAGGTGCCCCGACAGGAAATAATGTTTCTTACAAGCAGAGCCATCACTGACTATTTATCTGGTATAAATAAAGTACGTCACCACATCACACAGCAAAACTTCCATGTATGGACCATCCTAAGGAAAACCCCAGAATCCACGAAAGTGTGTTCTTTGGAGCCCATTTATCTTTCCTTTAAGTACTCTCCTCTCTCCAGGGTAAGCCAGTCACTGAGAGTTCCTCATGTAGCGCAAAGACCTGCTCTCCATGTGCTCTGGACATCCTTTCTACCTTCTTCTCACTTATATTTTGCCTGTTTAGGAACCAGTCAGATTCTCTTCACTTGGTGTGAATGACTGGTGTACTCAATTAATTCTCCTAGAAGTACATGCATTTTAGCAAGAGATTTTGGAGATTCATTCACTTGATATTTCTCGAGCACCTATTCTATATCAGGCCCTATGTTAGGAGTTTAGACTCTGATTACGCACAAGAGAAAACAGTCTCTGCTCTCATATAGTTATGGCCCAGTAGTAGAAAAAAATAATTTAGGGGTGCCTGGATGGCTCAGTAGATTAAATGTCTGACTCTTGGTTTTGGCTCAGGTCATGATCTCACAGTTCATGAGTTCTAGCCCCACACCAGGCTCTCTGCTGTCAGCACAGAGCTCGCTTTGGATCCTCTGCCCCCACCCTCTCTGCCCCTCCTCTGCTTGCTCTCTCTTTGTCTCTCTCAAAATAAATAAGTAAACTTAAAAAAAAAAAGAAAAAGAATCAATAATATCAGTAACAATCTAATAATAACGACAAACCATATTGTTGAGCACTTACTAATTACAGGTTTGTTCTGTTTACATGAAAAATTTCCCCCTAAAACATGGATATCTGTATCTGTATCTATATCTAATCTATATCTATATCTAAGCTATATCTATATAGATTTCTATATATCTATACCTATATTTATGTCTCCTGTTGTTATTACCATTTCACAATTTTTAAAAGTAAGTCTTGTGAAGCTTAAGTAACTTTCACACAGTAACTACCTGGCAGAGGCAGAATTTAAGCCCAGTCTGTCTTCAGTATCTGTATTCTTGGTAAGGAAAGTAGAGAACGCTGGAAATATACTCTAGCCCACACCAGGGGTAGAAATGAAAGACTTTCCTGAGGAAGTGTTATCTGAACTAAGACATGAAAGATGAGATACTGCCTTCATCAAAATGAGTCTCTTATGAAGCTTTCAAGGTCCTTACATAGGATAATGGTAGGGCGATGGAAGAGAAACGTTTGGAGGCAGAGGAACTAAAATGTCATCGTGGAAATGACCACCCACTTTGGTTATGCACCAAGTAGACACAGGGGCACACACAGCCCGGACAGGGCACTGTCACCAGGAGAAAGAATGGCGTGTGCCAATGAGAATAAGGGGAAAAATCAGGAGATCTAGTCTTCCAGAACACCGATATAATCCTCCAGCTAAGAAGTCTGAAAACAGAGACTCAAAGGCCCCATTAGTCTTTCCTCCCACTTTTAGAGCCAACTGCCACAGTACTGTTTCCCGGGCAAAGGGATAAAGAGGCACGCTTCACACATCAAAGTGTTAGGGGCTAATATGGATGGAAATATCAGAGTGGGTAAAGGAAGCAAAAAAAAAAAAAAAAAGGTTTTGCTTTCCATGCTCAAGAAGATCTCGATCTCAAGGAGGGAAAATAAAGTATGAAGAATATGAAAAAGCACAACTGAATTTACCGTACAGTTATAACTATATTTCTGGGCTCTGAGAGATTATCTAGTCAAAATCCCTTAGTTGACAAATGTGAAAAGAGACCCATAAAGAAAAGTCTTGCAAAAAAAAAAAAAAAAAAAAAGAAAAGTCTTGCTTCTGGTCACATAGCTACTGACTGGCACAGGTCCCTTTACAATATAGTGCTAGGCCTTGAAATCCTATAATATACATTTGTATTGTGAACAATTTAAATTCTTACTGTTATCAGTAGCTCTATAGAGAGATATTCAGGTAAGCCTAAATTTTTGCTAAGTATTTCGACAAATTTTGCTGAAACAAATAATGAGGATCCCCAGCTTCACAGTGGCATGGCATTTCTGCCTTCTGTTTGAAATATGACAGGGGCGCCTGGGTGGCTCAGTTGGTTGGGCGTCCGACTTCAGCTCAGGTCACGATCTCGCGGTCCACGAGTTCGAGCCCTGCGTCGGGCTCTGGGCTGATGGCTCAGAGCCTGGAGCCTGCTTCCGATTCTGTGTCTCCCTCTCTCTCTGCCCCTCCCCCGTTCATGCTATGTCTCTCTCTGCCTCAAAAATAAATTTAAAAAAAAAACGTTAAAAAAAATTAAAAAAAAAAAAAAGAAATATGACAGATGTGGGTAGACATCACAAGCACTTTCCTTTCGCTGTGAGCCAACAATGCCAGAAGCACTACACGAACCTGAGCAGACACCGCCCCTGCCAGGTGGCCTGATATTCAAAAACGAGAAAGGAATAGCATAATAGGAAAAGTCGGTGACTCAGGCTGAAGGGAAGGAGGGATGAGGATTAACATTTATAATTTCATTTTGTGACTCATAGGACCATCTTTCCTAGATTGTATTGCAAATGGTGCCAGCTAATTTTTTAAATGGATATATTGATTTGGCACAAAAAGGACAGATGACCCAAAAGAACTAAAATTCAACATGGATATGAAGAACCAGCCTAGAAAGAAGAACTACTGTCAGTAGAGAATAGGAAATAAATCTGGACTAGGAAAGGAAGAAATTTAATAGTCAGATGGTCTCTGATGCAATTTCAGATCTTCTCAGTGGGAGTGCATCATAGGGTCTAGACAGAAAAATATAATATCATTCTAGGTCTTTCAAATAGAGGGCATTTAATAGAAGGAACTTGTTATTCAAAGTGATAGAAGAACTGGAAAACCAATTAGGAGATGGAGAGGCAACAGCAGAAAGCTATAACACCAACCAGAGCTGAAAGGACAATGGGAGGAAACAAGGAAGGCCTAGCATCTGGAACCTTCCAAAAGGAGCCGGAGTCAGTGGAGACTGCCTCTGGGAGATGGGATCATGGAGGGAGGGGCTTTTTTTTTTTTTTTTTTTGAGGTAATTAGAACTCTAGAGGAAATGTAGCTACCACAGGAGACATAAAAAGAAGCAGACAGAGAGAAAGAGGGAGAAATATTGTGGTTTTCCTCTTTCTTACCCTTCAATCTTCTGCCACTGCCTCTCACTGGCCAAATATACTAGTAAAGCAAAGGACAAAGGAGCCTAGAAAATGTAATTCCATTTGAAACAGAGAAGAATTTGAATTTGAAACAGAAAAGGATTTGACTTTGAAATTTGAATTTGAAACAGAAAAAGGTAGAAATAAGTCCAAAATTACACAGGTAGTTGACCAGAACTCAGCACATTTAACACAGTCTGACCCTAACAGACGCTGTTCCATTGATCTCTGAGCAAGTCCTGACTGAAGCCAGTTTTCCACTAGGACCTTGGTTACTGGGTCTAGATTTGCCCATTCTCCCCTCTGGTGCTTCTGAAGTAAGCTCCAAATTCACCATCTATTTGCCAAACTTTAAAGTGTTTGGACCGTCATAAAGTTCAGCTCCAGCTCACCACAAGAGTCTACTCTGAACCTGCTACATTTTTCTAGGACCCTGACAGCCTAAGCAGGTCTTACTAATTCCCTCTTTCAAGATACATGAGCAATCCTGAACTCTCAAATTTGGACCAGAATACTGATCCAAAATGAACTGATCACCTGGCATCTCAGTGCGGCCATCAACAGGATGTCCTTCATGGCCACCAGTGAGTGTCCCTGACTCAGTTTCCCCAACCACCAGATTGGACTTTCTTGATATGCTCAACAGTGCCTGCCTTCTTCATCTGAAGGCTGTCAGCCTTGGGGCAACAGAACTACTGTTTAGTTCCCTGCACTCAGATAGCCCCTGGTTTCCACTAAGCACTAAAATTCAGTTTTCCTTCTTTCCTTCGTTAATTTGCCACCCAGGAAAGATGTTAATTAGCACAAAACAGTCAATAGGTGTATGAGAATAAGATAGAAATAAAACTAAATTTGCTTTAGAAGCTCTACCCTTGGTCCCTGGAGAGACTCCAAAATAACGTTTTTGAAGTTTTCCACTGAAGTGCTCTCTCCATTAAGCGAGAGTGCTGCCCCAAAAATTTAAATGTAAGAGCACATTGTAAATAATCCTCTTGGCACTAAGGATTGTGATCTTTCTTCAAGGCTTCACACTGCTCCTCTAGAGCAGACTCTGTGCTAAATGAAAGTGAAGAACAAAGTGTACTGAAACCCCAATGGATTCTGAGGACACGGTCAGCTGCTTGACCATTTTTCCTCTCCCTACGGCACTTCAAAGCTCAAGGTGAAAGGAAGTCTCCTGGCTTCCCTGCTGAGGCTTGGTGGCATTAGTCATAGCAGGACAGGAGCCACTCAAAAACTGCAAATTACTGACTTCTGGCTCTGTATGTAAACCGTTACGGTACAACGGAAGAGACTAGATTGGAACCCCATATACCAACTGCTTCTTCTAGCCAACAATCTTTTAACTTCTGCCAAGGATTTTTTTCACTAAAATAAAGTTGCCCAGTCTCCAAAAATAACATCTGTTGCTCAGAGTAACATTTTCAAACAACACAATAAACTGTACTTCCAGAAAATATACACTCTACGTTTTCCTGAGGGACCTTGTAGAATGGATGATGGAGGGGTTCCTGGCTCCCTCATTTCCTGCTCTGCCTGCTCCTGGGCAAACAATTTTGTTGTCATGAGTGGCGGTAAGAGTTACCATGCACAAGTTACATCCAATTGCAGCAGGCAGTGACTGGGGAGGCTTTCAATGACAGCTATACCCAGATGTCTGGGGAGGGCTTTCACAAGCAGGATGTTTTTAAACTGGGGTATGGTGCCCCGGAGTTGGTTCCAGGGAGATCCAAGAAAGTTAAAAAATAAAAACGACAACGGTAACACTTTCAGCATAGCACATTGCCAGATTCCCTGAAAGTCAGCTCTGCTTTCAGGGATCACCTAACCCCTTCATTTCCAATTCCTCAGGAGTAATGGGCAATTTGCTAATCTTAGCGCTTTATCCTCTCCATCCCTCCCACTCAATCTTTTAGAGATAGGACAAAAGCAAGGAGGTATTTGGATCACAGTCTGCTCCAGGACTACAGTGAGCTCCCCTGATCACTCGTTACAGGAGGATTGGGATAGACAGGCTATGTTGGTGGTGTAGAATCACTACCACTACTGGAGAGAATTCAAGACGTTCATTTCTGTATGCACAGGGTGAAGGACTTAGCTCTATGACCCATCATTTCTCATTTGAGCAAGAGCCCCAAAGACATTTCTATTGTTACTGAGCTCTTAAAAGCCTGAGAGATTGCTCTGCTGTCTGCCTGGGAAACGATGTGTGGTACACACAATGAAGGAAAGTGGCTCCCAAAAGCAGATGAGCAAAGAGGCATAGCTAGTGACCCCAGGGTTTCTTAGAGCCTAAAAAATATTGAAAAGGTATATCCACTCTCATGGGCTTGCAAGGAGAATTTTTACAAAGAAAACCTCATATTCATACAATTCTTCCAATTTAATCTAATTGCTTGATCCTATGGAAGTGTAATGCAAAGAGGATGGGAAATGTGAATTTCAGTCGGAATTCTCCCATTTAATTATGGGACTCTGGAAAAGTCACTCGGCCTTTCGGAGCTTCAGTTTCCTCATGATGATGATGATACCCACATTCCCTAATATACAGGTTATTTAAAAATTGCATTAAATTAGCATAAACTAACCTATAAAGATGTACCAAATTATAAAAGATATTGCACTTTGCTATTATCATCACTATCACCATCATGATTATTATTGAGAATGTTGTAAATCACCATACTGCCTGACAAAGAGCTGGACTACGTGGCTTTCAAGAACCTCCTGACCCTAAGATTCTACTATCTCATGCACTCATACTCTCTCTTACTATCTAAGGTCAAAACACCAATGAAAATACCCTGTCTTGCAAGTAAGGCAAATCGTACCAGGGAGACAATGCAGAAGCAAGACTTGCATATCCTCTCTGCCAGATGCAGAAGAGGACTTTTCTTACCTAGTGTAGGGCATGTGTAAAGATTCCTCTGGGTTAGCAGGACTTGGCTTTCTCAATTGGCACTGCCCGGAGGACCAAGCATACCAGGATTTCTCTGAGACTGTATCTCCTAGCCCAGATTGAATGCAACCCCCTGCTGGGTTGCCCTGAGAGGAATTCAGTCCCTAGACTGGCCCTCCCAGTTTGTTCCATAGTAAAATCAGAGGGGATTTAGGTTTTGCCCTGAAAGAACCCTACCCCTGAGTCAATGCCTGACTCTTCTGGAGAAGATGTTTTCAAAGTTTAAAATCATCAGAATCACTTGGAGGGCTTCACAGAGATTCCTGGACCCTACCTCTAGAGTTTCTGATGTGGTAGTTCTGGGGTGGAGCCTGAGAACTTGCATTCTCAAGGTAATGCTCATGCTCATGGTCTGAGGACCACACACTGAGAGTCACTATTCTGGAGGAGCCAACATATGTGCTGGTATCTAAAATAACTGTTTATTTATTTTTAATGTTTATTTATTTATCTTGAGAGAGACAGAGAGAGTGTGCATTAGCAGGAGAGGGACAGAGAGAGAATCCCAAGCAGGCTCCATGTTGTCAGCGCAGAGACCAGTGTGGGGCTCAATCTCACGAACCATGAGATCATGACCTGAACTGAAATCAACAGTCAGTGGCACTTAATCAGCTGTGCCACCCACGCACCCCTAAAATAACTGTTTTAATGTGCCTCAGAAACAAGCGGTCTTCTGAGTTGCTTCTGATGGAAGCTACAATAGAAAAAGTTGTTTTCAAGATGGGTATGAACTTTAAAAATAGGTAATCCAAATAGATTCATCCAAATAGATACTCCTTTATGGTAGACTTTTCTTTTTAACATTTTTCATAAAGACAAAATCATCGGGTATCTTTTTTGTTTGTTTTACCTCCCCTCGCCCCCAACCCCCGGCTAGGAAAGCGAATAAAGTTTTAATTGGTTCTTTGCCCAAATCAAGGCAAAAGGCTTTCAGATTGGCAACACAGATACACAATTTGTCCTCGGGAAGTTGAATAATAATTAGAAATTATGGCCTGAGAGAAGGCAAGGTCAATTTTAGACCTCAGTTTTTTCCTTCATTATATCTCCAAGTTTGGCTTATGATTGCTTCCTACTTAATTAACCAATTAAGCTCCTAGCCTTTTGTTGTCACCCTCAGGGCTTCAAGGCTCCACTTTAATGAGTGTATTCCATCATAACAAAATGTGGACAAGTTCCCTAATTTCCTAAACTGTTACACCTCCTGAGATTTATGTGCTTTTTTCAGGTTCAATACGAGTGATGGGAATGCGTCCTCTGTAGTTTCAATCAAGCATCACAAACAAGAAGTGAAGTCTGAACACGGTCTAGCCTCTACCCACCCTCACTCTGCTCGCCTTGTTGGCTCCTGAGATCCTGTTCTAAGCCTGAAGAGTCAGCCTCTGTCCAGCTGTAATTCATACTGGTTCCAGAACCTCAAGGAAGCCCGTGACTCCCCACACCTTTCCCACGGTAAAATGGGGCCAATATGCACCTAGACTACTTTGAAGGGTTGTTTTGATGATCAAATAAAAAATGAGATAACATGAGTAACACTTTGGAAACTGTTAAGCCTTTTTTTTTTAACGTTTTTATTTATTTTTGAGACAGAGAGAGACAGAGCATGAACCAGTGGGGGGGGGGGGGGGGCAGAGAGAGAAGGAGACACAGAATCAGAAGCAGGCTCCAGGCTCTGAGCACTACCACCATAATGCTAAAAATTTCTCTGCTATGGAATAGTTTATAAAGTCGCTTCTAAATACATGACCTCTCTTAACCTTTAAAATCCTGTAAAGTTATTGTTATTTTCCCATTTACAGATGAGGAAGCAAAGATGCAGATTATCAGTCTTCCCAAGTAGAGAGGCAGAACAGAGTCCTCTCAAAAAGTCCAAGGTCTCCCCATATCTAAGATGGCTCTCTTCTAGCAAACCAAATTTAAATGAAAAACAGATAGATAGGTAGGTAAGTAGATAGATAATAGATGGATGGTTGATGGATGGACAGACAGATAAATAGCCAACTAAAGGATGTGTTCTGCTGATACACTAAAGCCTTCTTCTTTATACAATAACATTATTTTAATGATTTGGGGGCGGTGTGCAGCGGGGGTGGGGAGAGGTTTGATTTAATTTTCAACAGAGATCCCAAGGCAGGAAAATAAAACAAAAGAATAGGAGTTCTGACTTGCCAGTGAAATGAGCCATAAACTCTAACTTAAACCTGTAAGGGTTAAAGTAGTGAGGTGAAGGGGCACCTGGGTGGCTTAGTCGGTTAAGCTTCCGAATCTTGGTTTTGACTGAGGTCATGATCTCATGGTTTGTGGGTTAGAGCCTGACATGGGGCTCTGCACTGACAATGTGGAGCTTGCTTGGGATTCTCTCTCCCTCTCTCTTTGCCCTTTCCCTGCCTGCTCTCTCTCTCTCTCTCTCTCTCAAAATAAATAAACAAAAATAAATAAATAAATAAAGTAGTGAGGTTTAAATGGTTTCAGCTCATGAAGGGTTCTATAAGAGGTAACCTATAAAGACATCTGTAGTATTCCTTCTAGATAAAAGGGCTCCCTTTCAAATGTGTACAGAATCTTATTTTCATGTGTTCCTAGCCAGACATTCATGTGACACCAATTCCTGGGCTATACTAAACTTCCCCCTTTTAATAATTAACCAACACTTCTTAGGGAAAGCAGGAGGTGGAAACTTTCACAGAAGCCAGATGTAACATAATGAAACCAGGGGAACACACATCAACACATCATTCACTTTGAAGTGTGTGTGTGGGGGGGGGGGGGGCGCATATTGTGTGTATCAGGGATCTAAAATGAAGGAATTCTGGGGAAAACAGATGTTACGACCCAGCTTACAAAGTGTTTTGTATTGTTAATTATTGTCAAGCCCACCGCATTTAAAAGTGACATATGCAGACATGGAACGAGCACTCAACTGAATTCAACTACTTTAATAATAATAAGACCTAGAACCACTTTAACTTAAAGATACAATTTTATTTAAATAAAATCAGCGTTCTAAATCATTTTACAATAAATATTGACAGTAAGCCCTAATGGACTATGGACATGAATGACAATGATTTGTTACTGTGGGTTCATTCATAGTAACAAATGTGCCACTCGGTGTGGGATAGGGATGAATTTCATCGGAAACTCTGTACTTTCAATTTAGCTGTGAACATAAAACCACTCTAAAAACTAAAGTTGAGGGGTGCCTGGGTGGCTCAGTCGGTTGAGCGTCCGACTTCGGCTCAGGTCATGATCTCGCGGTCCGTGAGATCCCTGTTCGAGCCCCACGTCAGGCTCTGTGCTGACAGCTCGGAGCCAGCAGCCTGCTTCGGATTCTGTGTCTCCCTCTCTCTCTGCCCCTCCTCCGCTTGTGCTCTGTCTCTCTCTCTCAAAAGTAAGTAAACGTTAAAAACAATTAAAAAAACCCCTAAAGTCGATTTTAAAAAAGAAACATCCATAATCTTTTCAAAGGCATACTTTCTGGAGTAGTGTGGTCTTCAGGATCATTGCTGCCAAGTGCTTCTTACAAACAAGCAGGGGCCAGTGGGCTTCCAATCTCTGAGTACAATATACTGGTCTGGAGGCTAGACTCTAGTTTAACTTTTGGTGATAGACTTTTGCTCTGAATAAACTATTTTGTAGGACATACAATGGGAAGCCACATTGTAAGGAAGGCTGCAGAATTCTGCAGTATTAAGGCACTCTGGATCAAAATGACATTTCCAGCTCTCACTGAAGACACCAGTTTCCCATATACTTGGCGTCCTAACTACCTTAGGTCCCTAAAGAGAAAATGGCCCCAAACAACCACTTTTTAAAAATCTAAACACTTGGGCAGCCTGGGTAGCTAACTTGGTTGAGCATCTGACTATTAATTTCAGTTCAGGTCACGATCTCATGGTTTGTGAGATCGAGCCCTACATCAGGCTCTGTGCTGACAACACAAAGTCTGCTTCGGATAGTCTCTCTCTCTCTCTCTCTTCCTCTCTCTCTGCCCCTCCTCTGCTCTCTCTCTCTCTCTCTTCATCTGTCTCCCAAAATAAATAAATAAACATTTTTTTAAAAATCTAAAATCACTTCCCTAACAACCAAGGAAGTAGAAATTACCTTTTTCTTTTACTACCTGAATGTGAGCATAAAGCTCTTGTAGACATTTAAGGAAACCTTAGAAAACCTCAGCTACACATACAGGTGATTCTCTTTGATTTCACAACACAGAGATTATCACTGCAGTGACATGAATGACGATTTTCAGGACTCGCGGCTTAGAAAGATCACTGCAGTGTGATGCTCCTGTCTTGTTTTGGGATGTGTGCGTCCACCTAGTTAGGAAGATGTAGTCAAAGCTGGTAACTGGAGCTGGCATTTGACCTTCTTGCTGTGTTATGTTTGAGTTCAGTAATACCACTCATTTCTTCTCTGCCCTGTGGCCTTCTGATTTTTCCCTACATGCCAAGACCTTTGGTTTACTGTACATATGATACATAGTAGACATTGAACAAATATTTTCATTTAAAGATTACCGAAATGAATGAATGAATGAATGAATGAATGAATGCCAAGTGAGTTCAGAGACCAAATCATTTGAATGATTTACAGAGTCTGTGTAAGAGCAGCAGATAAGGCTGGCCTGTAGATTGCAATTAAACTGTGGGAGACCCTGAGTGGGTGGCAGAAAAGCCTCGAAGAGAAGAGCACTAAAAGTTTCTGAGTGAGACAGGAACACAATCAAACTCACTTTAGTAAGAATGCAATCAGGAGTGTTGAGCCAAAGTAAATATCTAACAGACATACTTACAAGGCAATTATTCTTTCTTTTTATTTTATATCATTACTGAATTATTTTGCGGTGTATTTTAGGTTAACCCGAAGAGATCTTAGAATTTCAATAAAATTAAATTATTCGGTTTCCTTGAGAGTATTTTGTAAGTGATATATTTCCACAGGGGGGAAAAATTAACAAACTCTAAGAGTGCAATCTACCTAAAATAATATGGGTTATTGTTTAAACACCCCAGTAATAAAACGTATGTTAGCAATTTTTTAAGTTCATTTACTTATTTTAAGAGAGAGAGAGAGAGAGAGTGTGTGTGTGTGTGAAAGAGAGACGGGGGGTGGAGAGAGAGAGAGAGAGAGAGCAAGCGAACAGGGGGCAAAGAGAGAGAGGGAGAGAGAGAGAATCCCAAACAGGTTCCACACTGTCAGTGTAAGAGCCAAATGCAGGGCTCAAACCCACGAACTGTGAGATCATGACCTGAGCCGAAGTCAACAGTCAGATACTTAACCAACTGAGTCACCCAGGCGCCCCCTATGCTAACAATTAATAGAATTATGATATGTAGTCCTCTAATTTTCATGAAATAAAGCATTTAACATGAAATAATTTTTGTTTATTCTTTTTAAGCTATGAAATAGCCTTTTTAAAAATGGATTTATTAAAGAGAGGTAATTGACATAAAAAATTCACCAGTTTAACAGGTACAATTCAATGTTTGTAGTGTAGGCAATCTTTCTGTATCTATAGATTCACCTATTGTGCAAATTTCACATTAATGGTATCATACAATATGTGATCTCTTGTGATTGGCTTCTTTCACTTAACATAATATATTCAAGGATTATCCATGTTATAGCATGTATGACTACTCATTCCTTTTTATTACTGAACATATTCCATTATATGAACATACCATTTTGTTTATCTATTCGTTGGTTTATGAACATTTGGGTTGTTTTAATTCGGGGGCTATTGTACATAATGCTGTTATAAACATCCATAAACAAAATTTTGCACCTTTATATACCTTTTCTTTCTATTGGCTATCTATCTAGAAGGAGAATTGCTTGGTCGTAGAGCAACTTGATGTTTAACATTTGAGGAGGTGCCATTTTTTTTTTCCAAAATGACTACACCATTGTACTTTCCTATCAGCTTTGTTTGAGAGTCCCAATTTGTCCACATCCTTGCCAACATTCATCATTATTTGTGTTTTTGATCACAGCCACCCTTATGGGTGAAAAATAATATCTCATTGTGGTTTTCACTTGCATTTTCTGAATGGCTAATGATGTTGAGCATCTCTTCATGTGCTTATTGTTCATTATATATCTTCTATGGAGTTCTGTCCATTTCAATCTTTTGTCCATTTTAAAACTGATTGATAATTGACATACAATATTACCTTATTATCAGGTGTACAATATAGTGATTGGGTATTTTTATATGTTATGAAATGATCACCTCGACAGGCCTAGTTACCATCTGTCACTATATAAAGTTATTATAATATTATTGACTATATTCCCTGTGCTGTACATTACATCCCTGTGACTTAGTTATTTCATAACTGGAAGTTTGTTACTCTTAACCCCTTTCACCTATTTTGCCTAGCCTCCCATGTCCCTCCCCTCTGGCAACCACCAGTTTGTTCTCTGTATCTATGAATCTGTTTCTGTTCTCTTTTGTTTGTTTGTTTGTTGGTTGGTTGGTTGGTTTTGTTTTTTAGATTTCACATATAAATGAAACCATATGGTATCTGTCTTCCTCTTACTGATTTATTTCACTTAACATAAGAAGCTCCAGGTCCATCTCCATCCATATTGTTACAAATGGCAAGATTTCATTATTTTGATGGCTGAGTAATATTCTGTTTTATATCATTTATAATATATATATATAGCCACATATTCTTTATCCATTCGTCAGTTGATGGACACTTACGTTGCTTCCATACCTTGGCTATTGTAAATAATGCTTCAGTGAACATAAGGGTGCATATATCGTTTTGAATTAGTGTTTTCATTTTCTTTAGATAAATACCCAGAAGCATAATTGCTAATAGTTCTATTTCTGAGTTTCCAAGGAACCTCCATACTGTTTTCCATAGTGGCTGTACCACTTTATATTGCTACCAACAATGCACAAGAGTTTTTCTCTGCTTTTTAAATTGGATTATTCACTTTTTAAACATTTAACATGAAGGTTTTTTTTTTTATAAATTCTTTTACATTTATTTATTTTTGAAAGACAGAGCATGAGCAGGGGAGGGGCAGAGAGAGAGGGAGACACAGAATCAGTAGCAGGCTCCAGGCTCTGAGCTGTCAGCACAGAGCCCGATGTGGGGCTTAAACCCACGAACCATGAGATCATCACCTGAACTGAAGTTGGACGTTTAACCAACTAAGCCACCCAGGAGCCCCTATAAATTCTGGATACGAGTTCCTCATAAGATATTTGATTTGAATGTACTTTCTCCTGTTCTGTGAGCTGTTCTTTCACTTTCTTGACAATGTCCTTTGAGGCACATGTTTTTAATTTTGATGAAGTCCAATTTATCTACTTTTTTCTTTTGTCACATGTTTTCATGTCATATCTAAGAAACTATTGCTTAACCCAAATTCAGAAATATTTACTCCTAGTTTTTCTTCTAAGAGTTTATAGTTTTAGCTTTCACATTTAGTTCAATGATCTATTCTGAGTTAGACTTTATATATGGTGTGAGGTACAAGTCCAACTTCATCCTTTTTACATGTGGATATTACGTTGTCCCAGAACAATTTGTTGGAAAAATCTATTTGTTCTTCATTGAATTATCTTGGTACCTCTGTAAAAATCAATTAGTCATAAACATAGGTTTATTTTTGAGCTCTCAATTCTATTCTACTGATTTATATCTCTATCCTTATGCCAAGTAGCATACTGTTTTTATTATTGTACCTTTGTAGTAAGTTTTTAAATCAGGAATTACAGGTTTCCAACTCTGGTCTTCTTTATCAACATTCTTTAGCTATTCTAGATCCATTGCATTTCCATATAAGTTTTAGGATCAAATATGAATGTCAGTAGAAACTCCAGATGAAATTTTAATGGGTATTGCACTGAATCACTAGAACAATTTGTGGAATACTGCCATCTTGCCATCTTAGCAATGGTAATTCTTCCAATACGTGGACATAAGTTGTCTGTTTTTTCACTTACTTAAGTATTAATTTCTCTCAGCAATGTTTTGCACTTTTCAGTGTACAAGTATGGCACTTCTTTTGTGAAATTTACACCTAAGCATTTTATTCTTTTTATGCTATTGTAAATGGAATTGTTTTCTTCATTTAATTTTAGAATTGATTATTGGTATACAGAAACATAATAGATTTTTATAAATTTATTTTGTATCTTGAAACCTTGATGAACTTGTTTATTATTTCTAAAGTTGTGTGTGTGTGTGTGTGTGTGTGTGTGTGTGTGTGTGTGATTTTCTTATACATGGATTTTCTATATACATGAGCATGCTATCTGCCAATAAAGATTGTTTTATTTCTTCCTTTCTAATCTGGACACCTTTTATTTTAAAAATACCTTTATACCACCTTTCATATTTACCTATGCAGCTACCTTTACTGATGTTCTTTATGCCCTCATGTAGAGTCAAGTACTCCCTTGTGTTTTTTCAATTCTGCCTGCAGGATTTCCTTTAGTGTGTTTTGTAAGACAGATATATTGGAGACAAATTCTTTCATGTTTTCTTTTTTGAGGAATTCCTGTTTTCTGTTTTAATTTCTCCTTTTTTGAAGCATAATTTTTCCAGATACTGAATTCTCAGTTGGCAGACTTTTTCTTTCAGCACTTTGGACATGTCTTCTTAATGCCTTCTGGTCTCTATAGTTTCTGAGGAGAAGTTAGCTGTCACTCTTTTTGAGGATTCATTATAAATGATGGATAATTTTTCTCTTGCTGCTTTCAAGTTTCTCTCTTGGTCTTTTGTAAGTTTGACTATGATAATGTGTAGGTGTGGATCTTCTTGAGTTTATCCAACTAGAGTTTTTGAGCTTTGGGGATATAAAGATTAATAGATTTTTTAACATCAAATTTGGTCATTATTTCTTTAAATAATCTTCTTGATTTTTTTCTCTTCTACTCTGGGATTCCCATTAAACATATGTTGATATTCTTCATGGCTTAAGCAGGTCTATGAGGCTGTTGTTTTCCTTCTTTCTTTTTTCTCTCTGTTACTCATACTGGATAATCTCAATTGACCTATATTCAAATTCACTGATTTTTTTTTTCTTTTTTCTTTTGCCAGCTAAAATCTGCTATTTGTCCTTTCTAGTGAATTTTTCCTTTTAGTTCTTGTAACTTCAAAACCAGAATTTCTATTTGGTTCTTCACTTATAATCCCTGTCTCTTTATTGATGTCCTCTATTTGTTGACTTTCATTGTCATACTTTACTTTAATTCTTTTGACATGTTTTCCTTTAGTTCTTTGAACATATTTTTTAAAGCTAATTTAAAATCTTTGTCTAGTTAAGTCCAAGATTTGGGATCTCTCAGTGACAGTTTCTATTAACTGTTTCCTTTCAGGTGTATGAATGTTACTTTATGATTCTTTTGTGTGCCTCATAATTTTTTCTTAAAAATTGGACATTCTTAAGTAATATAATGTGGAAACTGGAAATTAGGCCATCTCCTCCCAACCAAGTTCTCATTGTTGTTATTAGTTTCTTATTGTTGTTGCTGCTGCTGTTTGTTTTGTAAATTTCCTGGACCAATCTTGTAAGGTTTGTATTCTCTGTAGTGTGGAACTACTAAAGTCTCTGTTTGATCACCTTATTAACCAGCTAATGCTTGGTCAGATATTTATTTAAATACCTTGAATAGGTAAGTCTTCCGACCTCTGCTATCAGACTGTGTGTGTGTGTGATGGGGCAGGGTTCCAATGCCTGGGAAGTCAATTTACAACTCTGCCCTAGACTTTATTTTTTGCTTTCACAGAGATTCAAGGTTAGACAGAAGTAAGAGACTGGGAACCTCTCAGGTCTCTCCTGGGCATGTGTACAGCCTTGTGCATGAATACAGCCTTCTAGTTCCCCAGGAATATGCTAGGGCTTTCAAAACCCTATGGACATCACATTCCCCTTATCTTCCTTTTAATTTTCTGGCCAGGCTCGTATTTATCTGCAATGTTAAATAATCACCACTGATGTTTTTTGACACGTGCCCTAAAGATAAAAGCTTTTTCTTCCAGCAGGTGTTCTGAATCAGATCAAGTAACAACAGCACCCCAAATGGGTTTTTCCAGAGGCTGTGAGAGAAGTCAAATAGTGACACTGTTCTGCAGATGGAACTTTTTGTGGAGCTGCAAATACAGTTTGCCTGCCCTTCCCCCCAAGTGACTGCAAGTCTGCCATTTTCCACAGCTATCATGGTTGTGAGGCTGCTGGTTTTCAAGGTTGCTGCAGAGCTGGGGAAAGAGTGGTAACAGCAGATCAAGTTAAAATGCCACAAATCCTATAGTTCTTAATGAAGTTCAGCAGTTTTCCCTGAATAAACTTTTTTTAGATTGTTACAGAACTGTGGTTAATTGCCAACCACAATTGCTTTCATGGAAAGGGAAATTTACAGAGGTCCTCATTCTGCCATTCCAGAAGTCTGCTACCATTATTTATTCTTAAAGGGAAATGAAATTTGATTAAACCTTTTCACATATTATAGGGTACCTGGGTGGCTCAGTCAGTTAAGTGTTTGACTTCAGCTCAGATCATGACCTCACCGCTCATGAGTTTGAGCCCTGCGTCTGGCTCTGTGCGGACAGCTCAGAGCCTGGAACCTGCTTCCAATTCTGTGCCTTTCTCTCTCTCTACCTCTCTCCTGCTCCCGCTCTGTCTCTATCAAAAATAAATAAATGTTAATAAAAAACTTTTCACATATTATAAATGATTCTTCACATCTATTTTCATCAATTTTATTTAGGTGGCTACATATTTAGTTCAAAATTCATGTATTTATGACGTGGCAGAAATCTAAATTTTCTCATTCTTTCCATTTCTTCCTCATATACATAGTTCCTCGTATTATATTAAAGATTCAATTTCCTAACGGGCCCTCCTTTCTATTCCCTCTAGTCATGCCTTTCTTTACCATTAGGACCCAGAACAAAGCACAATATTCTTATGCAGTTAGACCTTTGCAGAACATAGAAGGACTTTTCCATTTCCCCTAATATAGTATTATGTTTATTTTGCTGTTATCAGTGTGTACACTAGCTTGAGTGTGTGAATCTTCACAGATTCATATCAGCTTAAAATAGGACTGGGTAATAACAATTGATACTGATAGGTTAGTTTTCTGTATTAGAGATCAGGAACTTTGATACATGGGAATTGGAAAATGGCTAGAAGGCTAGTCTGCCAAAACATATTTTTCCAACTGCCTGCCATGATGCCTATTAATTCCTTAAGAAACAATGAAGAGAAAAAATATTCCATCCATCTTTCATGACTATAAGGATAATCATTGAGTTTAAAATACCAGAGCACACAGATTTTTACTTGCCATTTTATTTGTTATTCTTTAAAAATATTTTAATATATATATTTTAAAAAATTGACTAATGTAGGATTTCTTCTACTAGGAAATGCATTGCCTTACAGTACCTTTCTAATGTTTGATCTTTCAATAAAAGAACTTAACTATCACTAGCTAACCACATACACACTTAAAAAAAAAGAATACAAAAAGGGTAAACAAATTTACTTGGCCACCAAGCCTTTATGACATCTTATTAAAACGTTATCATATGTATGAAAACAATTGATTTTATTGAAAATGTCCTTACTGAATTTTTCTGTATCTAAATTATATATATATAAGTATGCATAAATCTTTTTGTTTCTAAGTAAGTTCAAGAATATATTTTGGCATAATAACTTCTAATTTCTTAAGAACTTTAAAACTCATATGGAAAAGTTGTCCCTCTTATTAGCAGACTTATTTATGAGTTTTCCCTGAAATTCATTCCATTATTTAGTGGAACACCTCAAGGTATATTTCTTTCTAATAAGTTTAATGGCCCTATGTTTGAACATAAAAAGCAGCAAAAATAAGCACAGTATATTTTAAAATTGAAGACACCTAAGCTGTCAGCTTAAAGTAACATTTGCTATCAACCTTCTATCTTATAAATACCTAGCCTACACCTAAAAGTCTAGGACAAAGACAAAAAAAAACCTTCTGAAAGATAGAGCCTATGAAGGGCATGAGGAGTAAAGACACAAAAGACAAAATGAGAGACTAAAATTGTGATCTCTCTGTTTAAATCTCTTTAATTTCAACATGTATATCATCTATTAAATTTTTGTTGTTTATAACCATGATATTACACTCTTATTACTTGTGGCATAAACCAGAAGCACAGAGCACATGGAACAAATGGAGTTGGAAGCATATATGTAGACATTTAAGTGTTATAGCCCCCAAATGTCTCCTTAGCTTTTTTCCCAAACAGGTTGAACTCTTCCCTAAATGACTGAAGGAACAGCTTTCATACTTTTATTGCTGAAATGGAGCAGGAAAGGAGAAAGAGAAGTGCTATAATGGAGGAATATTCTGTGATTCTCTCATTTTGGCTCTGTATTAAGAACATGATTCTATAATGAAATGACTTCAAGAGTATCTCCAAGCTGTCTAGAAATGACAATTATATTCTTGTTATTCATTTCAGTCTTTCTTCTGATGGAAGCATGCTACCTTCCCACCCCACTTGAAATGACATCATTGGGCTTTCTGTGATATTTACTATTATATATTTCTTTGGGTCCCTAGTAAAGCTGTGGATACTGGGATGTTGGCCCTGATGAATGAACTTCATCTAAACTCTGCAGAATTAAAGTATCAGAAATAATCAATACACTATCATGGAAGGCACACAGACACTATATACCAGTTGTTTGGTTGTGTGTGTGTTTTTTTTCTATTAATTTTATAGAATGTTATTTTATTTGGGAAGAGACTATGCTTTGGATTCATAGAGGCCTAGATTTGAGTTCCAGGTTCATCTCTTACTAACTAACTGTGTGGCCTTATAGAAGTTATTTATTATATTTGAGCCCCAATCTCCTCCTCTGTAAAACATAGAGAATGAACCCTATTGAGAAAACCAAATCATAAACATGAATTCAATGACTGCATTGAAAGGAAAGTTTGACTTCCAAAAACTTCTAAGACACTCATCCAGGACAAGTTTCCCAATTTACATGAAGATTCCACCAAAGGACCATCCACTAGAGATGTGAAAAATATGTTTCTCAGAAGAGATTCCCCCCTATCAGAATATAACTATTTTCTTTTCTGGAGCGGTAACTGTGTTAAAATTCAGCTATAACTCTTTCATCTCAGTTATGAGAAGTGAGTGCCTATAGCAAATTTTTTCTAATTAATTACTAAGCGTTCATGTTGAAATTGTAACCTATTACTTTCTCTAGACGATATGTTGCCTAAATCGCAATTATTCGCCATACTCCAGTTAAATGAACACTTTTGGACATGAGAAATGTAGAAGTCAAAGAGATAAAGGGAGGGAAGGAAAGGGAAGGAAGTCAAGAGTGGGGAGAGCAAGAGAATGTGTGTTTATGTGGGGTGTGAGAAAGACCGGATGGTAGGAATGTGTGTGTAGTGGGAGTGAGGACCGCTACTTCTTAGCTCTCCTGGGACCAACTTAAGCCCCTCTATTGTCCTTTAATGAACACAACTGCTTCTAAAGACAGCAGTGATTTTCTCCTTACGTGATTGGCCATAACTTTTGCCATCTCAAAGGCAGTTTGGCATAAAAGGGTCTCAAAAACCAATGCAGTTTGGAGAAAGGCTGAAAGCTAGGGCTCTGCACTGCTTTTATCTACCTCAGTGGAACTCTGGAACTGCATTAAGGTCTGTGCCATCAATCACCGTTCAAGTCCAAGATGAGAGTTCCACTCCAGCTCAAAAGCAACCTCCTTGTCCTACATTGCTACGATTAAAAAATATACGTTTTCTGAATTTCCACCAAATTTTTCTGAAGTATCTGGCTAATTCCCCTGAATGCATTATCATCCATATTTAGATTGCATTTTATCCAAAAAAAAAAAAAAAAAAAAAACTGTTAGGAAACATTTGCTTGCTGCCGTGTAACATCCAAAAATATCAAGGAATTAAGAGACGTGTAAGAAAATGTGTATGGGTTTCTTATTCCAGTTGCCATTCCTGAAAGCCGCAACACAGTGATTCACTGCTTTTCATGGAGAAAATTACCAATTAACAGAGAAAGCAAAACGAGACACTGAGGGATACAGTGTGGGCAGCTCCCGTTATAGTCACGCATTATGGCAGCTTATCCGCCGCACAGCGGGAGCTTCAAAAGATGGTGTCTGGACTTTGCATGAAGCACATGGAACAGTACTTCCCAAGCTTGGACACAGATCATCAGGGCCAGTGGCCAGGCCGAAGCTGTAATGAAAAGCAGGTGGCTGAGTTTAGTAGTTTTGAGAAGGAGGAGGAAGAGACATGAAATTCATGCGTTTGATCCTATTTTAGGAGGTTTCCAGTGGAAGAAAATGAAAGAATGATAGGATAACAGTATTCTTTACCTAGGAATTTTAACTTTTTCTAACTGGAAAGTCAAGGAACATTATAATGTAACACTGTCTTTTCAAACAGAGAGGAATATTATCACACAAGCAATTGAGACCTTGAAATTTTACTGCAAAGGGCTGACATAGGAAGTTAATAGTTTTGAATTGGAAAATCAAAAATAAAGATCCAGCCCTATATCTAGTGTGAAATGAACCCATAAAATACATATGGGGGTCCTGGGGATCCCTGCCTTCGACCATTCATCCCTCAGAAGCCTTCTTCAAACCCCTCTTTCTTATCCTGGAGCCTTGGGGGGAAAGGCCTGAGCTACTGGGTATGCCTCTGGCATATAGGAGGATCCCTGCCTCTCTCTGCACAGCCCTGACAGCCAAGCTTCCTGTAAGCAGAAGCTCTGAAAACTGTGGCCAAGAACATTCAAATGCAAAACCCCACGCCCTTGAGGCAAATCCAATAAGTCATCCAGAGCACCCTCTAACTAGAGCCACAAGCTTGCAGACTGGAGTTACACTGGCTGAAGTCAATAGAGATGACGTGGAGCCCTCGTATCTGCTGGAAACTAGATGATTCTAAACCACTATCCATCCCTGGCACTACTGATAAAGAAATCTCTGAGGTGGCTCTCTCAGCTTCACTTACAGGATAGATGCCTCGCTCCTGACTCCATGGGGATATATCTTCCCCTTCTAAAGCGGTAAGGGGTGGAAGGAGGGCCTCCCAACTTTGTGAGTGGAGGGCAGAATTTTCTAGTATTCTTAATTCAAACTGGGGAATAAGACCACACAGTCAGGTTGCTTCTAGTTGTTAGGCAGACCATGAGTTGTAAAGATACTTTACATGTTCCAGTCTCAGTTCTTCTCATATATACAAATGATTAACAATGACAACTCTATGGCATCCAGATAATTCGTTTTTTTCCACTTATTTTTTGTTTCCTTGGAAAACATCCCTTAGCCAGGAAGAAACTGAACATAGATATCAACAGCTTTAAAAATCTGGTTTGGGTTCAGCTTCTGCATCTGAGACTGGCTTCATTCAGAACCAGCACATACACAGCAGTCCAGATAAAGCCCTCCACCTTCCCAGTGGAGGCCCTGAGTGAGTCCCAACAGCCAGCAAGCTAGTCTTCTTCATCCTGAAAAATGTTAATAATCCAAACAGTATGTGAAATATTAAGCTAGAGCACTTTTATGAAATTCCACATCCAATTCAAAAGCTGAATGGGGTTTGTTTCCTTGTTTGTGTTCCCAGATACCCACCCCATTTGTCAAGGCTGCTAATAGCTGGGCTTTGCAGACTGTTGTCAGGGCACAGTATAGGGTGCTGGCAGCCAGGGCTGCTAAGTTTCAAACCCTGGTTGTGCCACTCAAAGTCTTCCCCTCAATTTCCTCATCTGTAAGCAGAGATAATGGGAGCTATTTCATAGGGTTGTTAAGAAATCAACTAATACAAAAAGAAATTAATTAATATACGTAAAACGTTCAGAACGACTCCTGAAACATCAGAAGAGCTCAGTAAATGTTAGACTCTGTTATTATGTCTGGGTGAACATACTCTCCATCCCCTACGGGAAAAAAGGAAATGACTAGAATCTGCCAGGGTAACCCTCATAAGTTTATATCAATGAGGAGAAGGTGGAGAACAGAGAGAAGAAGGTAAGAAGTGAGGTGACACATACAGCCAGGTGTCCACAGCCAGGTGGAAAATGCCCCGAGAGGTCATTGCAAAGGTGTGGCTGAATGGTTTTGTTATCCCGAGTAAATTCTGGAAGAAGGTCATTATGATGATGGGCGGGAGTCATCTGGAAATATAGTCATTTTCTCTTTTATACTCTCAAAATTAAATTACAGTTGATGAGACAATTTTATCTCAGACTACACCTGAAGAGGGTTTCCTGGCTTCTTACTAAATGAACTATCCATCTACACCAAGTAATTCCTCCCCAGTCTTCAACATAATGGGACCATAATGGCTAATAAGAGTTTCAGAGGTAAAAAATAATCAAATATTGACTCAAAGATATAAGATCACATAAAATATATGTCATACTGCTTTTCATCCAAAGCCATTAAACATAGATAAATTCTAGGAAAGATGAGCCAATAGCTAAATTGCAAAACACGGGCTTTCTTCATACATGTTGATTCCAGAATGACCCCAACATCAAGTGATATAAACTGTTCATCTCTATATTCTGACTTAACAGTAATGATCTTTTGCTTCCTGATGACTCAGAATAGATTCTTATCCAACCATTATGAAAAAGTGATGGAAGATATGGGATGGCAGACCTAAATTTTGATAAATGTAATGAGAAAACTTGAAATGTAATAATATAATATTATGTAATAATACATAATATAATAATAACTCGTTATCATATCATCTTTAATGGTTTCAAAAATGTCTTTTCAGTCAAGATATCATTTAAATTTTAACAAACTGTGAGATAGGAAGGAGTATTATCAGTGATCAAGTAAGTGCTAGAGTATTACAATTGACTCATCAACTCATCAACTCATCAGTGGAGAAGTTTAAAAAAGTAAATGCTGAATGAAAATAATTTTGTTTGCAAATTTAAGTTGTAACAGTCCACTTATTCTACAACATTTTTTCAACTCAAAAATTTGTGTCAGCTTCCTGAAATATATACTAATAAATAAAGTCTTTCTTTTTGGCAGCCAAAAAATATAGGCATCTATCTCAATTTTTAGTGATAGAAAACCAATGAAGGCATAAAATATGGTATTCTGAACTTCTAGTTCAGATACACAATTTCTAACCCAGGGAGAGTATTTTCCCCGATGCTACATAAAGTTTTATGCTTACAGCATATTTATTTCACAAACTGTCATTGTGAGATGTCAAAAAATTAGAAAGCTATTAGGATATTTTTTTTCTTTAAATAACTAGGCTTCCTGTATTATTTGAAAAAAAAATTTAATGTTTATTTTTGAGAGAGAGAGAGAGAGAGAGAGAGAAAGAAAGTGAAGGGCGGGGAGGGGCAGAGAGAGAGGGAGACGTAGAATCGGAAGCAGGCTCCAGGCTCTGAACTGTCAACACAGAGCCTGACACAGGGCTCAAACTGAACATGAGATCATGATCTGAGCCGAAGTTGGATGCTTAACTGACTGAGACACCCAGGCGCCCCACGGCCTTCCTATATTATTTTAGAAAAAATCATTTTATTATATTTTATCCTAAATCCATAAAAAGCATAGCTCTCACACAGGCCCTTGAATAGTGTGGAAAGCAAAGGCTCATCCTGATTAACCCTAAACTCACACATTTCAGGGTGAGCCTGCCACGGACCCAGCTGGGAATAATGCCCAGTTTTATCAGAACTGTGTATTTCTTCAGCTTCTCGAAATAGTGTAACGAGGAGTCTGTAAGCTAACACTTAATATCTCTGTTTTCCTATCAAATTTTTGTAGGAAGCCAAGTAACTTTTCCAAAAGTAAAATGTGCGATGTGAATTTATGGAAACCCACCATACCCTGCTATCATTCTCCAGCTTCTGCAACCAGCAGACACACACGTCAAACCCAATGACACTCGGGAGTCAGAACATGGTGGTGAGTACAAATTGGAGAAGGAAAAATATGGGTGAAGCACGTAACACATCTTAGTCCATTTTTCCTCCACACCAGTAGTCTCTAAAGCGATGCAAGAAGCAAATATTCAGACTTCTGTTTCTATTCATTTTAACCTCTCTTTTAAAAATTTCTACATTTTCTACTTTTCATAATGTGAGTGATACATGAATGTAGTGGCGACATGTAGTTAATTCAAATGGGCTTAGTCCAAACAAACGGAAAAGATGTTCCTTTGTATGTAAGGGCAGTTTTGCAGAAAGAAGGTCTTATTTTTATTCTCAAATTTATGCCATTTGCTTTTCTTAAACTTGTGGCTTTCTTCTTAAAAAAATTTTTTTAAATGTTGATTTATTCTTGAGAGAGAGAGAGACAGAGACAGAGCATGGGGTGGGGGGGGGGGGGCAGACAGAGATGGGGACACAGAATCTGAAGCAGGCTCCAGGTTCTGAGCTTTCAGCACAGAGCCCAATGTGGGGCTCAAACTCACGAGCTGTGAGATCATGACCTGAGCCAAAGTTGGACGCTTTAACTGACTAAGCCACCCAAGCGCCTCTGTGGCTTTCTTCTTAAAAAAAAAAAAGAAAAAGGAATACAAACTCTATATATATATTTATTTTTTTTTAGTGAAGATTTAATAAACCAGAGGGTCTGAAATCTTTCAATCCAGCAAACCTTCTTCCCCATGCGTATTACATGACCATTCAGGCCTAATTTATCAGGAATTCACAGAGACCCAGATCATTATGACAAGCTGTAAACCTGGGAACACAGTGTGTTTGAACTGATGAATTTAATGGCATCCCATGACAGCAAATCATAATGACAGACTGTGTGTCATAAAAGCAGTCTGAAAAGAATTGTTTAAAATGCATATCACCAAGTCGGTTTGGGGGCGACTATGTGATTTTCGTGTAATTCTTACTTCTTAAGAGGGCCAGCCTTCAGGAGTTCTTTCAGAATATGAAGTGAGGTGCTTAGCAAGTCTTAGATGGCATGATTTAAAATATCACAAGAAAGAGTGGAGGTAGGTGTAAGGAAGGACATTCTGTTTTATGTGTAATTTTATTTTCCCTTAACCTTATACAACATGCTGATGGAAAGTGACAGAAACGCAGCTACAGTCACTTGTCAAACACAAACTAAGCACAAGTAGCTTCCATGTGATTCCCCTGACATCCATCTCATTCTTAGCAGACAAGGTCTCGGGGAAGTAAGCGTGCACCCAGAATTTTTTTCCCACCCCTATGTTCATGTAATACTCATTCCCCTGAAAACATTTAGGTCTCATGTGGGTTTCCATAATTGCCAGAATACACACAAATTGAACCTAAATTCTGCAGTGTTTCAACAACTAGAATATAGAACACAATGGGGGATGGGTATCAAGGAGGGCACCTGTTGTGATGAGCACTGGATGTTATACGTAAGGGATGAATCACCAAATTCTACACCTGAAACTAATTTTACCATATATGTTAAGTAACTACAACTTAAATACAAACTTGAAAAAAACATACTTAGCTTCTTTGCTCCTGACATAGGGTCTATATTCCTAAAATTGTGTCCTTTAACAATCCAAACCTCAAATACATTCCCTAAAAAGGGACAGTATGGGCTGGGATGAAATTCTGTGACCTAAAGCTTGATATTCTAGAACCTTCATTGTCACTCTAGGTTGAGAAAATGTGCCTCTTTCATCTTTTTCATAGGGAGGGGAAAAGCCTAAGGTTATTAAGACACTGCTATTCATCTGATTATTTTTCCCTCTATATAATCTGGTCCTGGAGGATTCAATTAGAGCCTGGCCCTGCTATAGTAGTTCGTACCTGCTAGAGAAAATAAGTTATAAAGTACTGTTTCCACATTCCTTGCTAAAATTCCAGAAGTTGAGTTAAATGAAGAGACATTTAATGTCAGTGACTTGATCCTGGGTTTAAAGGACACAGACATCCTAAAATAATCTCTGACCACTGTTCTTAATGGAAACTAAGATTTATTGAACAACTTTCAGAAACTTTCAAACACATGTGTAACTTTACATTTACAACTCATATAGGAGAAGTTAGATGTTCCCATTTTACTGGAAATAAAACTCCGTCTCAAAATTTAAGCAACTAGTCTAAGGCCATGGAGCCATGCAGTTGCACAGCACATTGATCCCCATGTTCTTTCTTTTACTCTGTGTGATGCCATTTTTACCGAGTTCATTCTAGTAAGTTAACCACTTCAGTAAAGTGCCGGTTTAGAATATTGTGATGAATATACATACCAGGGTCACGGGAAGAAGTCACTACTTTGTGCAAACCCCTGCCCTCACACCTCTTCTTGAGCGTGGAAGCTGTGACTTATTTATAACCAATAGAATATAGCAGAAGTGATGGCATGTCACTCCCATAATTGTGTGGCGTTACACAGACTAGAATGAGAGAGATTTACTTGCTAGCTTTGAAGAAGTAAGCTGCCATGTTGTCAGGAGGTCATGTGACAAGGAATGGTGGGCACTTCTAGAGCTGAGGGGGGTCGCTGGCTGACAATCAGCAAGCAGATTAATTCTGTCCAAGTGTTAAATGAGCTTGGACATAGATTTTCCTCTGGTCAAGCCCCCAGAGGAGAAGGCACCTAGGTCACACCATAATTGGGACCCTTAGCAGAGAACCCACCTCCGATAAGTCTGGCCTCCTGGCCCATGAAAACTGTGAGATAATAAATGAGTGCTGTGTTAAGTCACTAAATTTGTGGCCATCTGTCATGCAGCAATAGAAAACTAATACAAATCCATCTATCTCTGCGATATGTGGGTTTTATGCACACAAGGGACAAACTATTACATTAAACAGCTGTGCAGATGAAAGAGCAAAGCTGCCTTTTCTATGGCAACGCATTCTCTACAAGGTGGAGGCAATCTGCTTAATGATATTCATCTGTGCCAATCTATAAGGAACATCCTTTACACACCCTCAAGAAACGCTGATGAAAGATGAGCTTTTAAAAGTTTCTCTCTGTCGCATGCCATAAAGAGTGTTCCAGAAGCAACCAGCAACATACTGGCATTGCGTGTTTCAACATGAATCCATAGGCTCTGAAGTTTGCTTAGAAGTCAATACTCCTTGACTTCCAAGATGGGAAGGAAAGTCAGTTTAAAATGGTCCGCCTCCTCCTCTCTTCTTTTTCACCTGCAGATGTGCAATAAACATTTCTGTTTGTTTTTAGGCGTGAAAGAAATCTTGATCATCATGGATCCTCCCCTTTACCATACAATGTTGTGCAATTCTACACTCACGCCAGCAATTAAGTTCAGAGCAACAGTTCTGGGGAATGCCTAGCAGCTGTTATGTGCTGAACAGCCGCTGTCTACAGGGAAAATTTTCTATTTGCTTTGGTAAGGGTTAAAGGACACCTGATTGGTCAACTGACAGAGGTGCAGGCACTCTCTTTCCCTCCCTGAAACCCTGTTTTCTTGCCACAATAGTTTTAGAGCTGTCTTACCACTCTAAGAATGTAATATATTAGTTTGACAGCAAAGATGAGCCTACATACAAAAAAATATGGTAGTATCAGAGATTCACTCCCTGAAGCTACAAATTAGTTGTTCTTGTCTGTTTTGAAAACTTGTAGGGCTGATGAATTCAGTATTTGGAAAACACTGAAATTTGCTCTCATTCTCAGCTATGATGAGGGAGCTGGGTAATGAGTGAAAGGTCAGTTATGCAGTTAGAGAACAGATTTTGAGCCTCCATGATGAGCAAGGAGCTGACCTAAGTTACATCCTGGGCAATGGCTCTCAACCTTGGCTTCTCAATGAAATCACTAGGGAAACTTTTTTAAAAAATGCTAATGTCTGGGTATAGGATAACTAAGATTTTTTAAGAGCTCCCAGATAATTCCAATACACACTCGCAGGTTGAAAGCCAGTGGAACAAGGGAGGCTCCTCAGGAAGTTTGCAATTCAATTCTGTTTAATGAATTAAATTTTGAACCCTCAGTACATAACCAAAACACTTTTCCTCTAGAGGCTAATGGTATTCGAAGATCCTCTTTTCCTCTTCCATGCTTTTCTCTGCTTACCACATAATCTCCTTCTTTACAGGAGGTTCTCAGTGTCTTCCTCTCCATCTGACTCCTAACAATGTTCTGGGCAACTCCAACCTTTTTTTGTGTGTGAAAAAGACATTAAAGGAACTCATTTGTTTATTCATTCCAACAACATTTATAAACACCTACTCTATTCCATGTACTGTTCCAGACACTGGGATACAAAAGATAAAAGGTTTTGTTCTTGCCCTTAGAAACTTAAGAATTTCATGGGAAGACAGATGGGGCTTCAAGCCATTAACACTTCCCTTGTCAGGGTAGTTACAAAGTGCAGGAGGACAGTCCCTAACGGAGTTCTTAAGTCTGATATGTAAGTGAAGAATGCTTCGCAGGTAGAAACCGAGCTAATCCTTGAAGGATAAATATTCCTTTGCTGAGTAAACAAAGAGGATAACTTCTTGTAGTTAAAATGAGAAACTTGTATAAAACTATGGAGGTCTGAAAGAGAACTGTGAATCCTGAACCATATGCAGTGAGTTTGTGGGACTAGAAGAAGCATGGAAACAGAAGTGAGGTGTGGAAAAGGGTCATCACACTAAACCTTGATGATTTATTAGATTCTTAGCAAGTGCCCCAAGTTGTCTGCACGTCCTATAAATATTTTCTTTTTTTTAAAATTGTTTAAGTTTATTCATTTATTTTGAGAGAGAAAGGAAGCACAAGCAGGGGAGGGGCAGAGAGAAGGAGAGACAGAATCCCTAGCGGGCTTCACGCCATGAGTGCAGAACCCAATGTGGGGCTCAAACTCACGAACTGGGAGATCATGACCTGAGCTGAGACAGAGTCAGATGCTTAACCGACTGCACCACCCAGGCACTCCATAAGTATTTCCTTTTTCTTCTTTTTAATTTTTTAATGTTTATTTATTTTTGAGAGAGACACAGAGTGTGAGCAGGGGAGGGGCAGAGAGAGGGAGACACAGAATCAGAAGCAGGCTCCAGCCTCTGAGCTGTCAGCACAGAGCCTGATGTGGGGCCTGAACTCACGAACCATGAGATCATGACCTGAGCTGAAGTCAGATGCCAAACCGGCTGAGCCACCCAGGCGCCCCCATAAAGTATTTTAACTTCATGGCACACATATGCACTACGTACAATTATTCTCCTTTATAAATGAGAGAACTGAAGTCAAGAGAGGTCAAGAGTGTTGTTCCAGGTCTGTAACCAGCAGTGCACATTCTTATTTGGTCAGACTCCAAAGTCTAAGCACGATCTGCCCCTTTAAAGAGAAAGTGAGACAGCTAAGCAGGTGTCAAACTTATAACGGTAAGAATGGCCTCCAATGGGAACTCTTAGCCACTTCTCATTGTCTATGTCTTCTTTGGAATTATTAAATTAATTCTCTCTCTCCTGAAAACTATTCCCTCTCGCATTGGTCTTGGGTGTGACCAACACATCAAGATTTCTATAAGCTCCCCCACGTAATTCTAATGTGTACCCAAAAGCTGAATATCAATGGACAGAAGGTGCAAGTGTGGGTAAAGAAGGTTCTTACAGAGCTTACAATTCAATTCTGTGACCTCTGCTCTTAGAACTCCTGAGTCTCCTAGACCTCCTTGGATACCACTACCTTCCACTAGGGCAAGACAACTCATTTACTCTCAAGAACCTTTCTATCTGTGCAAAAGCAATGACATCCGTTTTAAGCAATAATAGGACACCAAGGGAAAATTCTGACATTGGAATCTCTGGAGAAAAACAATGATTTTAATTTTTTAACTGTATTTATTTATTTTGAGAGAGACAGGGAGAACGCAAGTCAGGGAGGGGCAGAGAGAGAGGGAGACACAGAATCTGAAGCAGGCTCCAGGCTCTGAGCTGTCAGCATAGACCCTGATACAGGGCTCAAACCCACGAACCGTGAGATCATAACCTGAGCCGAAGTCAGATGCTTAACTGACTGAGCCCCCCAGGGACCCCCAAAGATAATGATTTTTAAATACCTTCCTGTACTGTCAAGGTGTGGCCCTTGCGACCACGATGAAGAAATTATTTAGCAGGATGACAAAATCAAGAAGCGTAATTCTTTATTTTTTACCTGTTCAGTTTTTATAGCAATCCATATTGTCTGGACATGTGCTGGACCATGTGCTCAAGCCAAAGATTAATCTTTGTGGGGAAAAACATTTAAAAGCCATGAACATTTAATTCTAAAATTTGAAATTTTCTTCTAAGAAGAAACTAGAAGGAAAATTAAAAAAAATAGTTGATATCAATATGATACATGAGAGAATCTGGTTTTGTCGGAGAGATAAACCAAGCAGAGAGGAGAAGGAGAAAGAGAAGGAGAAAGAGGAGGAAGGTGCTTGATTCAGAAAAAGAAGAAATACTAAAAAAAAAAAAAAAAAAAAAGGAAAGATCTGGAGCCTACTTCTTCACAGCCATATGAGATTAGTGACAAAGAACAGGCCCTGGTATTAATGAAAATAAGCTGCCAAAGTACAGGACCATGCAGAAAATAACAAAGCATTTAATTATACAGTGACAGTTGCAGCACTGGGGATTTCCCGGAGATTAATGGAGCAGCTGGGAAGAGTCAATGGCCCTGGGGACAGCCAAAATGATCCCAGTGAATGAATAATACCCAGGAAAAGCCTCTTGTTAACTTCACCATTAAGCGGAAAATGGAGGAGGACTTGGGTGCTTGCTTTGCTGTCTCCTTTTTCTTCCCATTAAAAAAAAAAAATTAACACAGGGGATAGTTTGGTTTCAATTAAGATTCCTACAGAGATAATTAGACCGTCTAGTTTATCTCTCGTGATTCAATTCTCTTAACCATGGACAAAACTTTTCCACAACCCCAGGCTAAACTGAGGGTTAGGATCAAGATAATTTTTGAAAAGGCGGGAAGGGCAAAAGTATAGATGTTATAAAAATAAGGCTTACAGTATGCCAAGAGTAAATGTAATATTCAGCACAACCAGATGCTAAATATTAATATATTGATATAAAATTTAAACATGAGTTGGCTGGCAGCCAGAAAGTTCCATAGGTCTGGGATCTTAGTGCTATCAGTAGTTTGCTCATACTTCAGTGACCAGTCACACTACTGTTAGCTCTTAAGTCTGACAGTGCCCAGTATAAATGTGAATTAAGGCTGTATATATTTACTACCTTTTCTTGGTCATTCGACTATTTTTAATAGCAAAACTAAGTACTCTGAGACCTTTTTTTTTAGTTGTCTTCGTTAAAAGAATTACATTGCACTAAGCCTTTATTACAATTTTCTAAGGTTACATACTGCTTTCCTTTTCATTATCATGAAGTAAATAGACACTAAAGATACAAGGACCTAGAAAATTTCTTCCCACCAGAGTAAGTAAGAATAGAGAATGCCAAGCTGAGTTATAAAGCTCCAGAGCTACACTGGGCTGTTATACAGACAGGAGTCTTAAGGATGAGGAATAGATATCCAGAGAGATGGATTACTTGCTTACCCAAGATCACAAGGCTAATGAGTGGCAAAGTCAAGACCATAACTCCTGTCCCCCACCCCCACCCAATCCAAAGTTCATGTACTTCCACCTGTATTTTCTTTTTCTCACATGGCCAACTTTAATGTCTCCTTGGTGAAGAGATGTTTATCTTTCATTCTTTAATAGAATAAGCTTTTAACAAAGGACAAAAAAAGCATACTCTGCTCAAAGATCAAGCTTGGGTAAGCACTGTCACTTGGAGAAGGTCGCAATGTTTCTACAGATATAATAAGGAAGTTACACAAACACATGTACAAAGATGTCTAATCTACTGACATTCTTCTTTGATCATCATGCATGAAGAAATGCCCAGAAAGGAGGCAGTATAAAGTATATCAGTGAAAAGCGAATGGTCTTTGGGATCAGTTCTTGCTCCAACACTAATTCCTACACTAATTTATCTTCTCCAAAATTTGGCTTTAACAAGTAATGGAGATACATTTTGCATACTTAGTGTGAAGATAAAATGAGATCGTTGTATTTGGTACATTATGGGTGCACATAATGTGTGCTTATACCAATATCATATTAAAATTGTACTTAGCATGTGATGTGTACTCAATTAGTAACATCTTATTTTCTCTCCCTTAACAGAGCTTTTCCAGCTGAAATGATCATTCTTAGAGAAAAATAAATGTTCTACTTGAGAGAAGGAGAAACCTATTATCCCTTCCACAGGGTTTTGCTCTCCATTGGCAGGAGTTAAGAGGAATACCCGAGCCCGCCATGTCCTCTCAGGGTAAAGGGAGAGAGATCCCTTGGTCATATGACAGCAGTCAGCAAAAGAAGCCAAGTTTTCCCATATTCTCCCTCTTCCCAATAGGTAAAATAGAACTTTCTGCAATGATGGAAATGCTCTCTATTTGCACTGTCCTACCCCAATTATTTAAATAGTCAACTAACTGTAAGTCCCACCCTTGTTTTCAATCTCTCTGCCCTAAATACACACTCTATCATATTCTTAGCATAGAAATTAGAGTAGTATTAGTAAAATGTAAACCATATCATATCACTGCTCTGCTTAAAATATTCCAGTGGCTTTCCATCTCATTCCAGTAAGAGTCAAAGTCTTTACACCTACCTATATGGTTTCACTACCTTCAAGAATCTCTCTGCTCCTTCCCTTCCTCCACTCCACTCCTCTCCAACTAAATTGGCCTCCCTCCTTGGTGTTGTTGCATACACAGAGCCTTTGCACTTGCTGTTTCCTTTGCCTAGAATATTTTTTATTCAGATAACCAACCACTTTCTTCAGACCTTTGCTTAACTGACATCTCATTGAAATTTTCTCTGACCACTCTTTAAAATTGCAACCCTCAAAACTGTTTCTATTCCCTGCTTTATTGTTTTCCATTTCAGCTATCATTATTTGACACAATTTGCATTGTAAATATTTGTTTTCTTATGGTATCTTTTCCCCTTTAGAATGCAAATTCAATTTCATTTTTTTACATTTATTTATTTTGATAGAGAGCAAGAGAGCATGAGGGAGGGGCAGAGAGACAGGGAGAGACAGAATCCCAAGCAGGCTCCATGCTGTCAGTGCAGAGCCAAAGTAGGGGCTCAAACTCACAAACCATGAGATCATGACCTGAGCCAAAATCAAGAGTCAGATGCTCATCCAACTGAAACACCCAGGTTCCCCTTCAAATTCCATTGTTTTGAACTACTTTTTTCATTATTATATTCCCAGAGCTTGGGCAGTGGCTAGCATAGAGTAGTGGTAAATATTGGTTGAACAAATGGTTCTATAGCTAAAATATTAGGGAGAAGAATTTGCATGACCTTCACGAACAGTGAGGGCTAAGAAGTGGATAGCTTGGTGAATCCCATCCTCAAAAGTTCATGGAAAAGTCAGAAAGCCATAGCTTTCTAGTTATCACCAATTTCAGTAAGGATATAAACCAGAGAGCCTGACATTCAGAAATTTATATGATTTCTTAGACTCTGTATATCCCCAAATATATTATTTTCATAAAAATCTATCCATCTCTTAGCATTAACTTAAAATGTTACTTTTCTTAGCAATAGTTAAGATAGGGGGAAATTGAGGGTAGGCTATATAGGGTCCAGGTTAGGGACGAAATTAGGGTGGTTCAAAGAACTTTAAGAGTTAAAGCAGATGATGATAGCTTAAATAAAAGCCAGATGTCCCTTAGGTCCATAGTGCCTGTGGTAAGTGACATAGGAGAACATGGGAAGCCAGTGTGGGTCTACAGTGGGTCTTTAGGGTTTAAACAGAGATTAGACCTTTGGGATGCTCAGACCCCTGAAAGCAAATATCATTGGTAATACGTCATATACACATCAACGTTCTAGAGATCCAAACGTGGTAAGATATTTTTTAGTTTGCAAATTAACCCAGTTATAATACTGAACCAAAGAGAGTTTTTGATATTTGGAACGTCTGGCTTAAGTACCTGGAAACATAAGGATAGATTAAAAACAAGAAGAAAGACCCTTGGTTTAAGGTTCTAATAATGGAAAGAGCTAGAGGTAGAAAATCCAAAAGAGAGGACAAAGGCATCTGGAGCAAGTATATTCAGTTTTTGTGACTGCATCACAAATTGCCACAAATCTAGAGGCTCAAAACACCCTTTATTATCTCATAGCTTCTTGGGTCAGGAGTCTCACCAGATTTCAGTGTCAGTTGGGACTGTGGTATCATCAAAGGCTTGACTTGGGAAAGATCCACTTCCAAACCTTTTCAGGTTGCTGGGAGAATTCAATTCATGAAGTTGTAGGACTAATGTTTTGTTTTGTTTTTGTTTTTGTTTTCTGGTTTTTAGTTTTTGTTTTGTTTTGGGTTTTTTTGCGGGCTGTCAGCCAGGGGCACTGTTAGCTCCTAGAGGTTGTTACCCATAATTCTTTGCCATGCAGCCCTCTCACAACATGGTGCTTTACTTTTTCAGAATCAGCACAGGGATCTCTCACTTCGGTCAGCTGAGATGGGGTTGTACATAATGTAACTTATCACAAAAATGACATTCCATCACTCTTGCCGTTTTTTGTTTGTTGGGTTTTTTTTTGTTTTTTTTTTTGAAAGAGAGAGAGAGCATGAGTGTTAGAGGGAGAAAAAGACAGAATCCCAAGCAGACTCCATTCTCAGTGCAGAGCCCAAAATAGGGCTCAATCCCATAAACCATGAGATCATGACCTGAGCCAAAATCAAGAGTTAGATGTTTAACTGACTAAGCTGCCCAGGTGCCCCTATTCTTGTCATTTTCTACTGATCAGAAAAAAGATATAGTTTTTCTGCCCAAACTCAAGGGAAGGGGACATGACTCATTAGAGGTGCTCTCATAGTGTTTGTGTCACACCCACACAAGCATTATCATAGATCTCCAGACGGCTATATTTGAGTCACAGGCCACCACTGTCACACATGATAGTGTGGATCTATGCATAAACTAAGAAACGACTGACAGATTCTAGACGCAGAACTGAACATTCTCAACAGAAAATGCTCCCTCTCCCTCATCACCATCAGACAAAGAAGCATTTAACTTCTGTTCATGAGACTTTCCTGAAATCTCTCAAATCTGTCCATTTTCTCTATAAAGGTTGCCATGTGTCAAGGTTATTATCACCCCTTGCTGGGACTGCTAGAACAGCTTCCTCATTGGTCTCCCTGCATCTCTGCCTCTGCCCCATCCCTCTTTATAATCTATTCTTCACAGGGAAGACAGAGTGATTTTTCTCAAATGTAAATATGATGACATCACTCCTCAATTTAAAGCTGTTTATTAGCTGCCCCTCATATTTTAGTTACAGACTTCTTAACATAATCTGGTTTCTGCTTAACCTTTCTAGCTCCCCTTGAACTCCATGATCTGTCCATTCAAGTTAACTATGCTTGTTGTTTTTTCAAAAGTTCCATGTTTTTTCTTGCCTCCACTCTTGCTTTGTTATTGCTTTGTTACCTCTTCTCTCCCCAGACAATGAAGACTTGGCTAATTTGTATTCATCATTAGCTCAGTGATCTCTGATGCCCCAAGCCTGAGTTAGGTGCAGCTTCTGTGTTTCCCCATAGAACCATATACTTCCCTTATCCTGGCACTTGTTGCTTTATCAGGATCTACCTGTCTTGTCATCTGCTAAATCCCTAAGACGAACACAGTGAATCGACCTAGTGGCTGCTGAGTAGCTGCTGAATGAACAAATGACAAGTTTTATGATAAAAAGCAATCTTGCCACTGTTCCAAATGCCTTACATTTATTTTCTAGTGTTGAAAAGTATAGAGAGATAACTAAATATCAAGTACACAAGGACTTTTTATGTTGAGATAATTTTAGACTTACAAGAGTTGTAAAAATAGTACAGAGAGTTCCCTATTGCCTCCACCCACATTCATGTAATGTCAGTGTCTTACATAACCATAGTGCAATGTAAGAAATTAACATTGGTACAATACCATTAAGTAAACTACAGATTTTATTTGGATTTCACCAGTTTTTTCAATAATGTCCCCTTTTCCTCCTTTCCAGGATACAGTTGAGGATCCCATGCCACATTTGATTGTCACGTGTCCTTTGTCTCTTCCAATCTGTGACAGTTTCTCAGTCTTTGTCTTTCTCCACCTTGACACCTTTAAAGAGTAATCATCAGCTATTTTGTAGAATGTCCTTCAATTTCGGTTTGTCTGAGGTTAATCCATGCTTAGATATGAGGTTATTGAGGTTAATGGAAAGAATGCCACTGAGATGATGTGCCCTACCTAGTGCAGCTTCTCACCATGTCATTATACCTTATGCCTAGTGATGCTAACCTTTAGGACTTGGTTAAGGTGATCTCTGCCAGGTTTCTTTACTGTACAGTTATCATTGCTCCCTTTTTAATTAATAAATGTTTATTTTAGGGACAGCTGGGTGACTCAGCTGGTTGAGCATCTGAGTCTTGATTTTGGCTCAGGTCATGATCCCAGAGTCATGGGATGAAGCCCTGTGTTGAGCTCTCCACTGAGTGAAGTCTGCTTAAGATTCTTTCTCTTTCTCCCTCTGCCCCTCTCCCTTGCTCGTACTCTCTCTCTTTCAAAATAAAATAAATGTTTATTTTAGGGGTGAATAATCTGCAAAAAGTTGTTTCTGCTTCAACTTTTACCCACTAAATCCATCAATGGTTGCCTGCAGCAATTATTACTGCGGTGTTCTTACATTCTGTTTCCTTTGTTCATTCTTCATTTATTAATTGGAATTGTTTTATAAGGAAGACTTGTCATTTCTTCCCCTTTTATTTCTTTAGTCACTTATTATTGGATTTATGTTCATATTTATTTCGTTCAATGGTTCCAACTCTCGCCACTTGGAGCCCTTTCAGGTTGGTAGACATGTCTCTGTGCTCTCCTATTTTTCAGCACTTCCTTACTTTCTGATAACACCAGATAGCCTATGCTTATCTTTCATTTGCCTGTCCTAGCCCTGGCACCAATCACTTCTCCAAGGAATCCTGGTTCTTTTTATTAGAGAATTATACCTGCCTATCTGAACTCTACACCCATTCCCACACTCCCCACACTGGAGTCCTCTCTTCTGTTTCCCTGCATGAGACAGTTTTAGAAACCTACAAGGGAGCATGACATAGTAATGGACACATGGCAATGCAATATAGTAGAAAGTGTGCTGAATTTAGAGCTGGGAGAAATGCCTGATAATCTGGAATTTTGACTCTGAGTCTGGTTTGGATATTGTAAGAAAAGAAATTATAAATATCGTCGCAAATGAGAGGAATCTGCCTAAGAACATTTGGGATATTATTTTCCCTGCATGCATTCTCATGTTCCTAAATTTCAATGGCAGGCGAAGGATTCAGGTTATTATTATACTATAAAAAGGAGTGAATCAGTGAAAAAAGCCTTGTTTCTTTTTACTTTCTACTTTCCCACCCCTCCCCCCAAAAGGATTTGAATCTGAGATTTCACTTTGCCAGCAGGAAAAAAAGTAAGTACCTTTACAAGAACAATCAAAACAATGACTCACAAACTCTGTGCAAGGATTTAAGATTATGTCCCTGTTTTGAGAACTTTGGGGGGATTATGCTAAATAATATGCTGATGGGAAAAAAAGAGTGTGTGCAGCTGTAGGACGTCTATGCTTGCATGACACACATTCACGGGATCCAGGCTGTACTCTAAATAACAAACACTGACTTCCTTCAACAGCACATTCCAGGCCTGCTATGAAGGGCGCAAAGGCAAAAGACATTGAAGTATGATCATAAATGATCATTCACAAGTCACTGGAAACTGATCCTTTGAAGCATTCTTTTTCTAGTCCTCATTCATTGTCTGCTGCTCCTCAGGTCCTGAAATATATATGTTCTCGTCTCAGAATCTACTCTTTTGAAAATAGCTTTTATTAGGCTGAATGTTTTTAATTAAGAAAAAAAAAAAGAAGCCTGATCTCTTGAAAAAAAGGTTGGTGTTCAGTAAAATCTGTACTAGGAATGCTTCGCTCTTTTACTAGCATTCCATTATCTCAGATTCGTGTACTATATATACAGTCTTGGTGTTGTTTAAAAGCCTGGAGCCCATCTCTTCCAAGAATGCTTAACATGATGTCCAGTTCACAGCTGCCAAGAAAGGAGTTCTATTTTGCTTTATTGGTTAAAAGCAATTTTGTTGACAACACCAGGACCTCTTGCTGTGTCCATACTTCACCCTCTGGTTGCTGCAGGATACTGGGTTAATTGTCTGACCACTGAGAACTTGATGAAACCCACAAAGAAAATCTTACGGGTGGTGTCAGGTTCTCCACGCACAATTTCCGCAACCATCTCGATATCCACTATCTCTGCAAGACCAGTTTCCGGGTTGTCAGATGGCATGTGGTAACTTATGTCAAGGATTCACCCCTTTCACATGCATCAGAAATCGAGAGCTTTTTTGTTTTTTTTTCTTAAATATCTTCCTGTATTATCTTCCAATGTGCAAAGGTTTAAGGTACCACCCAGAAAGTTACAGCTTATCAAATTGATGCTTGCAAACTGACTTGAGTTAAGCCCTTTTGACCATCATTATAGTCATTGCTAATGAACAGACAACTGCTGAAATGGAAAGATTCTAATTGGCCACCGGGAGGTGGTGGCAAAACTGAAGAGATTCCCACACTACCTTCAGGAGTGTCGGTATGGGTCAGGTCCAATATGGCTGGGGATTAGCCTAACGAGGCAGGTATGGAATGAGGGGCAAACTCTGTAAGACCACCTCACCTCTCTTTCCCACCTTACACACAAGTGGCACTGCCCCAAATGCCAGGGTGCCTAATTAGGAAATGAAGAGATGGATCATCAGAGACAGGTCATTATTACCCTTGCAGTCTCTTCTGCCCACTCATTTTCTTCCTGCTAAGTAGGTGGCCTTCACCCTGCTCCAAAGATGATTGTGTCTCCTGGTTCTGAAACCATTCCTGGAAAATCTTCACTTACTTTCTTAATGCACAACAAGGTTGACTGTTTTTTGTTTTTTGTTTTTAAACCAGTTGGTTTAGTTTATTACTCAAGTCCATCAGCATTAATCTGTCTCAAATTGAACTGAGGTCAAAAGAAAATCAGTTCAGGAAGGTGGGAGGAAATCGGTGTTGGCTGCCATATGGCACCAAACTGAGGCAAGCAGATACCTAGAGAAGTTGCATCATAGATGATAAATACATTATTAACATGCCATTCTCCTCCCCAGAAGGCTTGTAGCTTTGGTTACCATCCTGTGCTCCTGTCCCCAAATCATACTTAAATTGGATTTATGAACAACGGAAGGTGGAGAGCCACTCCATCAGATGGATTTGTGTTTTATGTATCTTGAGATACTTACAAGCTGAATGGACAGGCATGTGGAAGGGACATAGCTGTCTACCCAGAATGCTGAATGGGCCACATGAACGCTTCACCCAGAGCAATACTCTCAAAGCTGAGTGTGTGACCTGTGACTACCTGAGGAATATGAGCCAATGACGTCTCCACCTTTCAGGACATTTAAGATCTGGGCAAAAAATGGCTCCATAATTTACATGAGTGAGCCCTCTCTAGTCAACAATTTGTTGAAAAGGTTTCGTCCTAAGTCCAGTTAGAAAGCAGCCCAGGTAGAGATCTGTGGGATGGGCACACCAGCCATCCCGGTGAAATGATGTGGACGCAGAGCTTTTGTTTATTTATGGGAAAGAGAAAAACATTTTGTTCTACCCAGGCACAACTTTCCTGACTGAAGAGGTGATCCTGGCTTCCTGGGTGAAGATAATTAACATTATCAGCTTCCTACCAAGCTGGCAGAGTCGTGCTAGAAAATGATACCTTGTCTTAATTGTTCTTTTCCCCTGAGGAAGTATTTCTCAAACACCTGAAACCTCCAAGCTTGGGCTTCATATGAGTGACTGTACTCGGGTTTTAAGCCCTGGTGTAAAGGTCAATCAGGTCTCCTCTTTTTCCAGACTGTGGACCTCGCACCCAAAATGTGCTGAGCCAACTCGAGGAAACACATGAGTGCAGGGAAAGCTTTTGGTGATTGGTGAATATTTGGTTTACACTAAAATAGTTTTTAAAAACCTTCAGAAGTCGTGATTCTCCAATACTGAAAGGTATTTTCTACACCTTTGTGCTAGACAGGAAAGGCTATTCTTCGCGCTCATAGCACAATTTGTAAATACCGTGTAAGCCTTAATTGCTGCCACTGAAACAAAATAGTCATAGGAGAGAATGAGAAGTGACAGAAAGGCCAGGGACAAGGGAGAAAGGTTCCAGTCATAAAATAGCCAAACCTCTTCATCAGTGGCACCTTAAGGGACCACCAGCGTGTCCTATCACAGATCAAGGGTTTCAGCCTCATGTACAATAACAACTGCTAACACTGACTGAGCATTTAATAGTTGTCAGGCACCGTTCTAAGAATGTTCACAGATTATTCCCCTTAATACATGCAATGGACAGCAAGTCCACAGTGTAGCAGTTATCACGTTCGCCTAATACGTGCAATGGCAACTAAGCAGTCTTTCATTCTGCAAATATTTAATGAGCACCTCCAGTGTATGAAACTGGGTGCTGGGGCTCTTGCGCTGATCACAACATGCCAAAATGCCTGCATTCTGTAGCTCACCTTCCAGTGCAGCCAGGAAGCAGTGCAGCCAGGGTTTGCATCCAAGAAGTCTGGCTACTGGGCTGTAAAATTATTACAGTTATTAGCAAGGTATCATAAAATGCAGCCTCTATTGGAGACCCATGAGAAGTTCATAATCACCAAGAGTTAAATGTGAACCAGTGGGGAGATATTTGCATTCTATGACCGATACTACTAGATTGCTGAAACAGAACTATTCTTGACGAGCACAGTCTGAGCAGGCCCAGAACAGAAAACAGCTAGCATTTGAGGTCAGCACACCTGGGTTTCAGTCCTGCCTCTGAGATTCACTACATCTACACCTTGGGCAAGTTGTTAAACCTCTCAGAGCCTCGATTTCCTCATCAGGAAGGCAGGGCTTAGAACAAGACTTAAATCGTGTTATGGTGAGTTATTAAATGAGATATAAATAAAGTACTTCGTAAAATGCCTGGTGTTGTATGAAGTAAGCTAATTTTACTATTTACCGTTTATGGGCCCTCAAAGCTAGACAACAGAATGTTCTCATAAAGCTAATTTAAGTCATCTGAGGAATGTGAGCCCTGCACCTTATAAATTCCTGACTGTACAGACTGAGGCACACTGCAGTCCATCTGTCTTCAGCATGTGTGCATGTGGGGGTGGGCAATGCAGAGAGAAAGCCCTGTTACCCAGGGCATGATCTAGCCCAACTCAAGTGCTGAGCAACCTTTATCAAGGAGACTGGTTTTTATCCTGTGTTCCCAGCTTTGCTTCCTTTAGGTGTCTGCCCTCAGAATGACCAGGCCATCTAGGGCCCCTAGAAAACAAAGATGCCTAAAGATCCCAAACTGCCTTGTCTAAGAGGATATCACTTGGCCTGGGTCTCCATATGTGGTGTCCCAGTTCTCTTTAGTTCACAGCCTCTGGCTCTGTTTTCTTTGCTCTACATTATACTATCTTCTCCCTTTGTAAGGATGCTTCCATTGATAGATCCACATGGATTCAATGATTGAACTACATGTAGTTCCTCTCCTACATGTATAGTTCTCAAAGGCACCCCCATTCTTTCCAAAGAGGGGTGCAAGACTCAAGCCCACTCAGGCCATGCCTCGCTCAAATGATCACTCAACATGATCCCTTGAACCTGGAAACTGACTAGCTTTGGTTCTTCAGGATTTTGGTCATCTCCACCCATTTGGTCTCCCCCAAGTCTTATTTGGACTCCATTCTTGAGTTTTCACAGCCTATTTTGAATTTCAGGGTAAGGGGGAAAATGTAGACACAGACTCAGAGAACTTCTTCTGTGTAGAAGAGTGGTCTCTCACTGTATGCAGCCATAGCTTCTAGGAGCCTCGATTTTCATGCTTAAGAATCCAAATTATCACACATTTAGTGCTCAACAACACAAATTTACTGTCTTGCACTTCTGTAGGTTAGAAGTTTGACACCATCATCAGGGTGTCTCTGGAGGCTCTAAGAGAGAATCCATTTCCCCACCTTTCCAGTTTCCAGAGTTGACCCACATTTTTTAGCCAATGGTCCCCTTTCTCTGTTCTCAAAGCCAGCACCATTACACCTCTGTGACCATTCCTTCTTAGTCACATCTCCACCGGCCTCAGCCTCTGACCTCAGCCTGGAAAGGTTCTTCAATTTTTACGAATCATGTGATTAGGCTGGGCTCACTTGGACAATCTAGAACAATCTCCTCATGTCAAGGTTCATAATCTCAATCATATCTGCAATGTCCCCTCTGCCATGTAAAGTAATATATTCACAGCTTCTTGAGATTAGGGCATGGGCATCTTTGGGGGTCAGTATTCTGCCACTGCATTCCTCTCTCAGCCCCCTAGGGGAGTCCCATATGCAAATATATCCACTCCATCCTAAGGTCCTCAATATTCTCAGTCCATTACAGTATCTCTTCATGGTCCCAAATCTCATGTTAATCTCACCAGTTCCAAAGTCTCAAATCTCATTAACTACCTCATACAAACCAGCTACAGGTGAGGCTCTGGGTGGCAATATGTGGTAGTCTTTTTCCAATGCAAATAAATGTTTTAAAATAACAGAGTTGTTACTGTTTGTATAGTTAATATATTTTATCTAATGTTTCCATTTGGTGATGGCATCCTGATGAATTTTTACTGAAAGGACCATGAGTGGGTTCTTTGTTTGGTTTTGTTTCTGTATGCCCCAATATGTCAACTGTGTTCCATTTCTATCTTTCTATTCTGTCTGCAGCTCTCTTTCCTAGAGTAGAGAGAGTCCATGTTTTTCTCATATTGCCATATTCTAGACTAGCGTTTGCCACATATGGAGGAAAAAGCTACACGAGACTAAGTAGAAACTAAATATTAAGCACATTAGCATCTCAACATTTTCCATACGTTTCAAACCTAGAAAACACTAATGTTCATAGAGGGTTTAGGTTTTGAGTTTTTTGGAGTAATACTCTTAGTGAACACACACACGTACACATACACATACATGCTCATATGCACATTCATCAAATAACAGTGGAGATTTGAAAATTATCTAATTTAACTGAATGGCTAGTCCAGTATCTTTAAAGTTCAGTTTGACAAATTCAACTTTGTTTGACAAATTCAGTTTTGTTTCCACCTTTATCAATACATCTTTATAGAAAAAGCACTCTAAGATTAAAATAAACTTGATAGTTCTTGGAAATTTATTTCTTTATTTTTGCATTTGTTCCTCAGTAAAACACAACCCTGTCACTGTCATAAAATCACAGTAAATTTTGGGTCATTCAAACCATCACATGTTATATATAAACATATTAATACTGTATATTGTATCAGAACTCTACACAACATGCATAGGACTTACAATAAACTTGACTGAGCAGACAGAGTAAGGAATTTGGGAGTCTATATTGAATATTCTGTAGGGGATCAAACAAGATAGAAGTGTTTACTTACTAACTATGGCAATGTAATATTGCATAAATAAAAGATAATTTTAAAAACTCTTGCTTCATGATACCTTAAATAAAACATATTTACAAAAGCTCATGTTTTCTCATGATGGCTGGTTTGAGAATTTCTTAATTTGTACTGAACAAAACCTCCTTTTTACTGAATCTGAAACAATTACCTGAAAAAACTATATGTAAAATTTCCATTTTGACATCACAGCTGTTTATGCCAATTATTCATCCAAAATAGCACCACCATAATGTAGTTTTGAATAATTAATTATGGGATCAAAAATAATTGGCAACAATAAATGATAGTGGTTCCTTGAATTTATAAGCAGTGTCACAGACTTGAACAATATTTATTAACTTAGACATCTCAGCAATAATTAATCATGAATTATTCACAATCTAGATAAAGGATCTCGAGTTATCTGATGGGATCCAATCCTACCCGATCTGCCCTCATAAAAATGTTTGAAGCCTCTTGGCATTTTGCCCTGTGTAGGAGCCTGATTCTTCCAGCTATTTGGTTCACAAGAACATCTTGTATTTCAGTGAAGAAGAAAAAAACCACTCTCCTATTGTGATAAATAATGAAGAAAATCTCTGCAATCCAGTATTTTTAACACATAACATCATTTAAAAACTTTGAGTTGACTATATATTTTCCTTAATTTTGACATGCTAGGACTTTCACGTTTTTAAATAGCTTCTGAGTTTTGCTTCTGGGGCTCTTCCAGGTCAAATTATTAATGTATCCTCCCTTCCCACTGAGGATATTTAACACACTTCACATTTTTCACATATTCAATGTTAGGCTCATCCGTCTTTCTTTATACTTTCCATCTTCCTCCCTTAACACCTCCTTCACATACTGTGGGGCCTCAAAAGCCAAATAAGAGGTTTTAGCATGAAATCATAGGCAGAGTTTGGGATAGAAATATTATTTTTAAAGTCCAACTGAATAAAAATATAATATAAGGCTATAAGATCTCTTAGTTAATCACCATCTTCTCTCTCCTGGTTCCTCATTTTTCTCTAGTAATGGATCTAGTGAAGTAAAGTACTTTTCATAGATACTGATTAAACCAAATGAGTATTCCTAAGTAATGAGGAAGAGAAGACAAGGGGAGAGAGAGGAAGACAACACTTGTGGAGTATTTCTAGCCTTGTGCCTGGTGTTTTGTTAAAAATTTTCAGAGTACTGTGGATAGAAGGACAGACAGTGGAGGCCAACTGCTGGGTTTGAATCCTAGCTCTGCCGGAATCCAGTCACTAACTGTAGGACCCTGTGCAAGTTACTTCCTCTTTGGGAACTCAAACTCCCTGTCTGTAAAGAAGGGATAATAATTGGGCCAAATTTATCGAGGTGCTGTGATAATTATTTGGGTTCGAGTGTGTTGTGTCCTGTAACAGTGGTTGGCCTATAATCAACGCTAGAAGCATTAGCTAGTTACTAGGATTGCTGACTATTATTATTGAAAGGGCGGGGCTACGCCGGCCGACTCCATCTTGTTCTGTGTCCTTCACCTTGACCCCGCCTAACAGGACTCGGACCCTTCCCCAGCAAAACGGCTGAGGCCACCACAGCCATTACCTCACCAACTGCCCCTAGGCCCCAATAAAACCTTTGTCCTTTTGAAACTCGCTCTCTCTCCCTGGTATCTCACCGCTGCGTCTATGCAGGTAGGGGATTGAGCTCGAGCTAGCTCGAATAAAGGCTTTTTTGCTTTTGCATCAGACTCGGCTCCCTGGTGGTCTTTGGGGATCACGAATTCTGGGCACAATTACATCTCATTTGTTTTTGGTGCACAACAGCTTTCAGATAAGATGGTTATTATCATTTGCATTTCACTGAAGAGGAAACTGGGGCTCTCCAAAGTTAAGAAGCCAACCCTACATACAGTTAGTAAATGATCTTTTGGGCTCCAAGCCTGTGTTCCTGGCGCTAAAGGGAAATGAGGACTGCTGAGCTAGTTCCAGGCACCTTTAAAAGGACCTTTCCTGGGACGGAATCAGCAAGATTTCGAAAGCTCTTCTCCCTTCCCAGCTTTCATTCAGTTCCTATCTCTCTTTTTTCACTTTGTTGTCCTTTCCCCAACATTGATGACATATGTGAACTGGTATGAGGAAAACATCATAATTTTGAAAGATAAGAAACAAGAGGGAAGTTGTTCCGTTCCTCACCATAAAAATCCCACTGAACTGACAGGATTTTAGTGTCACTGCCTCCCTCAAGGTCTCCCCAAGTATTTCCCACTGATTTCTCTTACTCTCCTCAATTCCTACTGCATTTATGGCCTAAACTAAACTGCTAGAACATCTTATGTATGACCTACTTGCTAAATTGTACATATTCAATGTATACATTTCTGATAATAAGTAATTTATCAGATTTCACCTTTTGAAAACTCATGAAGAGCTCTGTCCTTTCTCAAAGGCTCTCCTTCGATATCCTTCCCAATTGTCTTTCCAAATGGGTCCTGAGCCTGAATTGAGTCAAATATCAATCATTTTAAGATCTATAACCTAGTTGTATCCATGCCATGCAACTGATATTGTGTCCATGTTAATTTCTTGGTTTTGACAATGTATTGTGGTTATGTAAAATGTTATCACTGGGAAAAGCTAGGTGATGAGTACACAAGGACTCTCTGTACTGTTTGGTAACTCTGGCAATTTTTTAAAAAATATTTCAAGATACAAATTTGTAAAAATCAATCATCCTGCTGGAACATAAACTATCACTAGGTGATTTCTAATTGTAAGTCATAAATGTCCAACAAAACACCAAGGTCCCTTAAAAAAAGGCCAATAATATAGTTCTCTGGACTTCCCCCACAAATATTGACATTATTGATGGGAGAATAGAGACAGTAGAAGAGTTGGGAACATAACAGTAATGTCATAAACATTTGTAAATTGGTAAATGAGAGACATAAGAAATCATGGGTTAAATTGGAAGACTCAAGGATATTCAGACTCATGGTTGCTATGCTCCTGATTTCACCTCTTTTGGGACAGTGTAGAAAAATAAATTCAAGATATAAAATATCTTGAATGGAAAAATGTCCCAGACATTGGAACAGATAACCATTACTCATACTACCATGCGTGGTTGAGTCTTCCTTTAAAACCTCTAAGTCAACAAGTGTTGCCAAATGACTAGGAAGCTGGCTCAGTTGTTAGATTTAGTTGTAATTTATGGGATTCTTAATGCACAAAAAAGTCAAATACTTTTCAGACAAATAAATATTCACAATTTTTTATTCTTGCTTTTTAAATTTTTGGCCTCGCCTCTTAAATTACTGCCCAGTCACATAAAACAAAAGAGACCTTTTTCATGTATTTTTAAAACCAGGAAATGCATCATTGAGAAAAAGATATCTTTTTACCCCCCAACAGTGGAAACTTATGAACTTTTCTCAATACTACAGTTCTGTCTACACACCATGCATAAGTTTTATATATGACAACACAAAAGAGCAATTTAAAATCATTTTTCCAAATCATTGTTCCAAAAGAACAACTTCCTTTCTTTAATTTGGTTCTATATTAGCCTTAACTTGATAAAGTGGAGCTTGGTGTTAATTAAAAGTTCAAAGTTATGGGTTCAATTCCTATGTGGTCTGCTTAGTTTCTCTCAGTAGAAAATTTGGTACCATGGTCTTAGGTTAAACGTTTAATTCTCAGACACTTAACACTGCAGTTTATTTAGCTCAATCCACACCTACCATTGCCAAACATCTCATCTTAAAACCAAAGCCCAGCATGTTGCAGTTGTTAAGACATACATTTTTTTTTTAACAAAAGTTACCAGACCATGGGAGTGAAAAATTTGAATTGTAAGGAACCTCAGAAAAACCTCACATTTGCTCTGCCCCATAGAGTATTTTTGGCTCACTTAATCCACTCCAATATAGATGTTAGCCTCATGAGGGCAGACAGCCCATCTGTCTTATTTACCATTGTATCACCAGTACTCATCACAATGCCTGACACTCAGTGTTTCTTACAAGCTGTTGGAGAAGAGCTATGTGCATTTGCAAAGCTGAAAGCACCTATTTCAAATGGAAATTAAGTCCTTAGCAAACTTAATACAATGGTTCCCAAAATGTGGTCCCCAGACCAGCATCATTAGCATCATGTGGGAACGTGTTAGAAATCAGAAATACAAACTCTCTGGCTCTACTACAGACCACCGAACCAGAACCTGTGAGGATGGGGTCCTGAAACATGTGTGTTAACAAGCTCTCCCTGTGATTCTGGGGTAGGCTAAAGTTTGATATCTACTGGTATAATCCAATGAAGAAAATCTCTTCCCAAACTCAGTTGTGATTTGCAGCAGCAGTCCCGAAGCACATAAATTCAGCCACTTCAGTACAGAAATGTACATACAGATCCTGGATGGGTCTCTGAAAAACAACTTTCTGTATCGAATAGATATCTGGACCAATAAAAATTGATCACTGGTATGCACTTTATAGAGCTATGTACCTTGAATCTTAAGAATGTGAGACAGAAATAAGAAATGCTAAACAAAATACTAAATGAGGGATCATCACTGTAAGACTTCCTCCCAGATCACCCTTTTTAAGGCAAATCTTAATAGAATTCATTTAATGAACATGGAAATAATGTGATATGCTGGTAATGTCCCCATATCTTTGTTTTTCTTTACTGGCTGTAAATTATCCAAAGAACTCCCTGGGATTCTCAATCATTTCAATGAGCTAAATAATACCAAAGTGGAAAATTCTATGATTCAAGCAGAGCAGCAAGGGCCCATAATGTTCCAAGACCAACATATTTCTAGATGACAGAAAATAGAGAAGAATGATACATATACTAGACTCAAATTCTCCCGACAGGCCAGAATAGATTAAATCTAACAAAACCATATTTAAGAGGATGAAAATAAACTTCTACACCTGGGTTAACCATACGCAAACTATAGGTTTGGGAAGATTTCACTCAGCAACAGCACATATTTTTTAAAAAGACAACTTCATTTGCAGTAATGTCCCCATGAGCCAACACTACATCCACTGTCACGCGGAAAGCAACAAATGACCTAGGATGTCTTAGCAAAAGCAGGGTAGGCAGTCACAGATTCACAGTCCTGCTCTGATCTGGCCTGGAGGTCCCACATCTGACATGTCTGCATTCGCTTCCAGCCCCCACACTTTCTGGAGTGCACAGATCAAGTGGAACCGCCGGTATGGTGCTGGGATTAGAAGCCACACTCTGTAGGGCAAATGAAGGAACTAAGAGGAACCAGACTGTGGAAGAGAAAAGCCAGCATGGGTCCAGGCATGCTAGTTATCTGCAAATGTGTTAAGGGCTGTCAGATGGAAGAGGGATTTAAAATGTCTCCTGTCACTCTGAGAGTAAGCTTAAAGTCAACAAGTAGAAGCTAATGAACCCCTTTTGGCTCCAAAGGTAAAGTAACAAACAGGAAGAGCTGTTGTGATAGTTTCATGTGCCAATTTGGCTGGCCCAAAGCAGTGCCCAGTTATTTAATCAAACATTACCTTAGGAGTAACTGTGAAGGTATTTCGTAGATGTGGTTAACATCTACAGTCAGTTGACCTTAAGGAGATTAGCTTTAATAACGTGGGTGGGCCTCATTCAATTACTGGAAGGCCATTAGTGCAAAAACCAAGGCTTCCAGGGTGAAAGAAATTCTGCCACAAGACTGCAACATTAACTCCTGCCTGAGTTTCCAGCCTGCTAGCTTGCTCTACAGATTTCAGTCTTGCCAACATACATACATACATACATACATACATACATAAATGGTGTATGGGTGTATGTGTATGCTCTTGTCCTATTGGTTCTGTTTCTCTGGAACACTGACTGACAGCTGTCCAAGGGAAAAATAGTCTACGTCCAATCATACTGAGTTCCTATCACTGGAGATTTTCAAGTGCAGGTGAAGAAACTACTTTGGTTATAACAAGGAGACCATTAAAACATATGCCTTTCAGTAAAATTATAAACCATGTATAGAACACGTAGTTTAACTCAATTTGTTCATTTTATTGAGGATCCAGTCTGTGTCAAATACTGTGTGAGGGTCTAGGGATATAATGATGAGCAGATATATCTACTGTTCTCCCTTTTGGGAATGTAGATGTATCCTATACCATGTACAAATACTCTAGAACACAAAGTTGACTCAACAGATGTTTGCTGGATGAATGACTGAATGAATGAGTAAAAATATACTTTAAGATTAAAAGGAAATATGGAGATACATATATTTATATATTATTTGAGAAACCTTTCTACCAAAATATTTAAACTTTTATCCTTTAATAAGGATAAGATTCGATCATCAAAAAAAATTCTATAACATGTTATGCTTCCTTCTCCAATAAGGCATAAGTCTGAATTATTTTCTTAAGCTCTCCTCCCATCTTGACTTCTTACATACCGATCTTTAAAAAATCTCAACTCAGTACTTACTCATTTCACATATTTGAAAGGGCAAGTTACTTAAGGCATAGAAACTGCTACATCTGAATAGTCTGTAATGTTATGTAGTTGGTGGAGAAACATTAACAGTCAACTGCTGAATGGAGCATGTTCGTGTGGCCTCCAGCAATGGACAGCTAGAGAATTCACCATACTGCTTGTCCAAACAGAAATGTTAAGGATCATAGAGGAAGAACTGCATGGACTTTGATAACAAGAGCATCATTGGATTAAGACCAAATTCAGATCACACTTGTGATTTTTCAAAGTACCTTCAAAGCCTATCCTACCTGCCTTGTTATATCAATCAATCAATAAGCAAGCAAATGTATATTTCATTTGACAGATGAATAATAAAAGACATGAGCAGGATGAAGCTGAAGTTTAAACCCAATCCTTTCAGTCAGTAGAGTTGAGTGCCTTTTTAAAAATAATTAGATCAGGGGTGCCTGGGTGGCTCAGTCCGTTAAGCGTCCGACTTCGGCTCAGGTCATGATATCACGGTCTGTAAGTTCGAGCCCCGCGTCGGGTTCTGTGCTGACAGCTCAGAGCCTGGTGCCCATTTCAGATTCTGTGTCTCCCTCTCTCTCTGCCCCTCCCCTGTTCATGCTCTGTCTCTCTCTGTCTCAAAAATAAATAAACGTTAAAAAAAAATTTAAAAAAAATAAAAATAATTAGATCATATTGACAGGACATAGTGTAAAATATTCTTTTGATAACAATGAGAAATTTATTCTTTAGCAGAGGATGACTCATCAGTTTTCTTACACTTGATCCAATGCTATAAGAAACGAAATACTATATTACAGAGGAACTTTCTTACATATACGATTGTTAAGAATCTTACAGGTGGCCATACTGATTGGTAACACACCCAGGAGTCCCAGAAGGCTTTGCTATGCACTGGTTATTTATTGATAACTGAAAGTTTCTTATAAACACAAAATTCACCAGGTTTTAACAAGGTTCATTTTATAAAATCCTAACAATCATCTCATTTCCGAACATAAGGTGTTCCAAAGAATGTGGAAAAGAATGGTGTGATACCAAATGAACACATTTATTTGCAAACTTGCAAGAGTCATAAACTAGGGACTCTAGACTTGGCTGTGCACCAAGAAGTTGGGTGATCTATGTAACAACCTCTCTCTCATATGTATATACAGGAGCTTTACGTATTTGCTTACTCCATGCTGAAATTACCTTTTCAGACTGCTCTGTCTCTATAATGTAACTGCTTTCATTTTTAATGGGATGGAAGAAATTATGGCTGTTTTTCTGAAACCACATCAATTTTCAAAGGCAGCTGTAGCAACAGAGATGCGTTTGCACTGGAATTTTGGCTTCAAGGACAGTACCACTTTGAAAATTTGGCTGATTTCCCTAAACCCATAAGTTGGAGAAATACCAGGAATAAAAAGGGGAATTACATGGATGATTTACAATTTTCTTCACTCCCTTTCCTTAAAGTTAGTCCTTGTCAGTTGCCAAGAAAACAAAAATGGAACCAAACAACAACTGACAATTAACTACAGGAAACTATTTTGATGAGTAAATTACCTGTCAGTTAAAAATAAAGGATACCCAAATTTTAATAATATATTCCAATAGAAAAAAGAAAGGACAGAGATATGCCCTTTTGGCTTTGAAAACCAGGTCTTGATTTTTTTATTTTGTTTTGTTTTGCCAGTATTGTTTCTTGCCTAATTATATTTTCCTTAGGAAAAGTCTAAGAATTGGTCATTGCCAACCTACAACATGTTTAGCCACCCACCCGTTAACAACCGATTTTGCTTTTAATTTTTTTCTTTCCTTTTCATGTTTTCTTTTCTTTTCTTTTTCTAAGCCCTCACCACTCCTCATCCTTGCTTTTTCTTTCTGGGTGTACAATAAAGGTCATCGTGACTTACAGCTTGCACAGAGGTATGACTTTTACACATATCCAACAGGTATACACCTGGGATTTGAAAATACCCTTTTGTTCCTCTTGGGGTGGAAGAAACAAATGAAAATCAACTCATCTAGGCTGATTGTCTCTTCTCGCTTTTCTATCTTTGCAAATAAAGGAAGTATAAATGCTTGAAAGCCAAGGTAACCATATGATTACATTCATGGCAGGAAAACAGCTAGTTTTCTAGCCTCATCCAAACTTGTCTCAATGCCAACTTCCTCCTGTGGGCCCAGTCCTTTAAAAAACACTTATTTCAGGGGTGGGAAGGGAGGGAGGGTGGGTGATGGACATTGAGGAGGGCACCTGTTGGGATGAGCACTGGGCGTTGCATGGAAACCAATTTGACAATAAATTTCATGTTAAAAAAATTATAAGATAAAATAAAAAACAATTATTTCTCTAACCACCAACTAAACAAGGAACCAATGGACCTCATTTCTGGCAATCTTTCAAATTCAAGAACCACCTAGGAAAGGCTTTTTGGTATGCACATGCACACACACACGTATATACCCTTGTGTCTAGTGTTCATGTACACACACTTGTGTTTGCACCAACCCGAAACATAATCTGTCCCTCTTCTTGTTTAGACAAATTTTTAAAGAAAATTTACCATCAAGATTATACAATTTTAAAAATTTTTTTTTTAACGTTTATTTATTTTTGAGACAGAGAGAGACAGAGCATGAACGGGGGAGGGTCAGAGAGAGAGGGAGACACAGAATCTGAAACAGGCTCCAGGCTCTGAGCAGTCAGCACAGAGCCCGACGCGGGGCTCGAACTCACATACCGCAAGATCGTGACCTGAGCCGAAGTCGGACGCTTAACCGACTGAGCCACCCAGGCGCCCCAAGATTATACAATTTTAAAACAAGAGTGACCAAGAACTTGAAGAGCTGGTTGAGAACTTAAATAAGTAAAAAATGTGGGACAAGACCATTCTCAGTGGTCGCTCACTTTCATGTGACATGCACAGCCGAGGTCATTTCCTAGACTTGTGGTTTTCATATTGGACCTGGAGCTTACGTGTTATTGAAGCCACAGATCAACTTGCTCTATCCTCCCAGGGAGTCCACTTTGGTCACTGTTTGGTGGGGGGTATCATTTTTATATTCAAACAAACATGGATATATTATGGAGCAACATTGAATTTTGCATATATTTTGTGTAATTTATAAAGCACGCAAAATAATTACATGATTGTCATGAGATGCTTACATACTCCAAATCGCCCAGATCTTTCTCTTCCTCTTTTATTTATTTTTTATTTTTTTTAAATGTTTATTCATTTTTGAGAGACGGAGAGAGAGCACGAGCAGGGGAAGGGCAGAGAGAGAGGGAGACACAAAATCCAAAGCAGGCTCCAGGCTCTGAGCTGTCAGCACAGAGCCTGATACGAGGCTTGAATCCACGAAGTGTAAGATAATGACCTGAGCCCAAGTCAGATGCTTAACTGACAGCCACCCAGGCACCCTTTCTTCTTTTAAAAGTACTTTGAGCACAACGTTCAAAAAGCATCATACTACACCATTAAGTATGAATGAAGGGAACGAACTGGCATTATAGCTACATACAGAGAAAAGGTTCTAAAATGCAAAAGGTAGGTTCTATAGCATAAGGAAACTGACCTAGCCAAGATGCTATTGATATTGCTGTTTTCATTTAACGCATGTGAAATCTCATGAACATACCCCAGCCGTAAAGCATACATATTATGTTAAAGCGGTATTTGGTACTTTCTGGAAGAGTCATATTTAAAATCAGAATTGTCCTTGCCCCACTGAAAAATAAAATGAAAAAAGTTTTTCGAAAATTTTTTTTATAATTGAGAGACAGAGAGGAGCAAACAAGAACAAGGAAACAAGGAAAAAGAGGGAAAAATAGATCACTTCTCTTTGTGCCAAGGAAAAATATATCACAAGCTCGTTTGTGTTTAGCACTCAATTTATAGCCCAGCAATCTGAATCTCCGAACTTAAGCCTTCACGGATGAGTGCCCCAAGTGGCTTTTGAATTAGAGGATAGCATTACTCAATTTGAGGCTAGCCCTTTCAGGAAATATATTTAGCTACGGCACACAATATTTCAATTCTAAAATGAGAATGTCAACTGTGAAACTAAATTTAAAATTTTTGTTGTTTTTCTCTCAGCTCCTCCCACACTTACTATGAATTTGAATAATATGAATCCAGGAAGCATTTAAGTAAATATGGTGTGCATTCTAGGTTTTATGGCAGCCATTACTGCTTTGATCACTCGGAGCCCATCAAATTATAGGCTGACACACACAAGTGAAGAAATCTATGTCCCACATGCCATGTTATTAGAGCTCTACCCTCAGCCAGTGAAGGGGCATGTCTACCCTGCTGGGGTAAGAGAAGATACAATGGGCTGGGAAAAGGACCCTCTGCCATCTGCATCATCCCCCACAGTGCTCACCATGGTGAACCAGCAAGCAAGCTCTCAGAACTGCAAGGTAAAATCAGACAGAAGAGAAAAGAATCCTCCCAATACCAGAGCATGTATATACTCTGTATATAAAAATACACACACACACACACACACACACACACACACACACATTCCTCACGTTTTATCAGTTCTCCTTAGTAATTAACAAATTACTAAATTTTGCCTGTGCTAATACTTCTACGGTCAAACTGTCAACCAAAAAGTTCTGGTTAAGGTCAAATTCTGTTTTAAACATAGAGGGCCTATCCATTACCTGGGCTTAGGAAGCTGCCTACCACATACCAGAAGTACTTTCAAATTTAAGGTGTAAATTTATTGATGACACAAACATATTTTTGGCTGTTCTTCCAAGATATAAGACACAAGAAGTAGAGTTATGATCACCAGTAGTCAAACTGTAACTGACATTAGCCAGACTTTGAATTCAAGAGAAAGAGACACCGGCATCCGGGTGGCTCAGTGGGTTAAGCATCCAACTTCAGCTCAGGTCATGATCTCATGGCTCCTGAGTCCAGCCCCACAACACGCTTGCTGCTGTTAGTGACAGAGTCACTTCTGGATCCTCTGTCTCTCTCTGCCCCTCCCCCACTTGCATGCTTTCTCCCTCTCTTTCAAGAATAAATAAACATTAAAAAAAGAGAAAGAGACAGAGAAGTTGTGTGTGTGTGTGTGTGTGTGTGTGTGTGTGTGTGTGTGTAGGGTGTGCAGAGTAGCAACATAGAGTTCCTGTCTTATACGCTTTCCGACTTTTACTGAAAACCAAAATACACACTTGAATGTAAATGCATCTTCGACAGTATGTTTTCTCTAGAAAACTTAACAAATTAAAATCAGTATGCCTCGAAAAGCTATAATATTATAAGCTAATACTGGAGCACTTACTATGTGCCAGGTGCTGTTCTAAAAGATTTGCATGTAATGACTCATTCAATCCTAACAATGACTCTTTGAGATTGGCACTATTATATCCTTTTTATAGTTGAGGGACTTAACTTGCCAAAGTTGCCATGTTCACCCTGATGATAAAGTATAGAATTGGAAGTCAAACCTGACTTGTCGATTAGCAAGTAGACAACATGTCTTGCTTATCCCAAATTCTAACTTGGTAGTGAGTATGGGGAGAAGTAGATAGTACAGGTAAGACTTGAAGCCTCTGATGCAATGAACACAGACCCAAGTCAAATCAGAGATGCTCTATTTCTACCCTTCCAAGATCGCAAGCTGGCTCCCCTAAGAATCCTTCCCCTGCTGGGTGTCTGGAGAGAAACAGATCATTGAGCCCATGGGAAGATCATGACCATTTGTGGGGAGGCATCTGAGAAAATGAGAAGCTGCTGTGACATTCTAGCAGGCATAACATCTTACAGACTTAAAAAACAACTTATAAGAATGATACAGACTATAATAGAAAAGTGACCATGTGGTACAACAACTAGGCAGACATCAGACATTCACGTTACCAAAAAATTAGAATAAACGTGAGTTTAACATTGCTACAGATTCCAGAGTTGATGGATACAAAGCACTCTGTAACTGTTTTCACTGAACTGTGAGAAAAGGTCTCAGTACTGTCTCCCATGCACAAGTCAAATTAGTACCACCTTTTAAATGTGATGTGTGGTTACCAGGTCCCAGGAAAAACAGTCTAAATGTTGAAATAGGGAAACACTGTGTATAGATGACAGACAAAAGGGCAATTGTTTAAGGCATGTAAGTCTATCACTCTCATTTTCACCTACATGAAAATAAATACAAATGGCAGAATGTATACAAGGTGGATGGAGAAACCAGTTCAAAGAACATGCATTAAGAATCACAGGACTTTAGAGTTAAAAAGGAACTTAGTGAACAAGTCCAGCTTCTGCACTTGACATAAAATAAAACCAAGGTCAGCAGAATTTGGATTGTGTGTGCAGGTGTTATCTTCAACTATGCGGGTGAGGAATTGCCTCTAGGGAGAATGTATGGAGCAAGAAGATAAGAGGTGGGGACGCAGGACCGTGAGGTTTCTGAGAGGCGGGCTGATGAAGAGCAGCCTAGGAAGGCAGTTGGTTAGGGACAATGAAGAGGTAGAACGAAACCCAAGAAGTGTGAGGTCACGACAGCCTGAGACAGAAGGAGTTTTAGGAAAGAATAAGTGGTTGTGTTGAATGGCAGGAAGAGTTCTAAGAAGACCAGAACCGGGAAATGTTCATTAGATTTGGTGGCTATTGATTAGTGGTGACCTTAGCAAAAGCAGTTTCGGAAGCATGATTGCAGTGGAAGATTGCCATGTTTTAAGCAATGAATGAAGGGTGAAAGAAAGAAGAAAGAAAGATGTCCAGTGCTTGCCCTCAGACAGTATAGATGAGAAGGGGATGGCTACACATACAGCAAGCTAGTTTCTCAACCAAATTTTAATTTTTTGCTTAACTTTTCCAACCATGTGGAGTTTATTTTGATAAATAAAAGTTCTAAAACTTCCCTTCTTTTACTGCCTCTAGTAAGTTTTGAATGAATGAGTAATAAATAGGCAGCCCCAGGCCTAGACCCTTCACTCACGAAGGACTTAGGCAAGCTATTGTTGGCAGCTCTCGCCTTCCCACAGACTGCCTTCCCTTCATCCTCCACTCACTGGAACAGCTTCCTCATTCTCCAGAGCTTTCTACCAGCTACGGAAATTAGGTTCTCACGCCATCGGAAAACACTGAGGAGATTAATGGGGAGGAGTTCAACTATCTTCAATCTTGTGAAGGCTGGCAGTTTTTAAGCCTTGCCAACTATCTATTTTCTTTGCTTGGTTTCTGCCAGAGGCAAAAGTCAGCAGCAAGAAGAAAGGGTGATGGCAGAAAAGAGCACTCTTAAAAAATTAAAAGAAAAAGAAAGAGAGAGAAAGACTTAGAATAGGGAAGATTTACTGCTGAAATTAAACCAGAGAGCCAGTTAGGAAAGGGAGACTGGTCACAGAATTAAAAACTATTTATGTTTGTTTATTTAAGATTATGTGGATTACCTATTGTATTGGACAACCCAAATGGCTCTCCCTCTACAAATATGCTCCTACTAGATATCTGTTGGAGTCATTTCCTGAAAACCAAGAGCTCCGTGTGCAAAGTCAATTATGGTTCTTTCCTCCAGTAAGAGATCAAGACAGCATGATCTGAAAAGCCATGTTGCCTTTACATTTTAGCAACATCTACTTCAGCATTGTTCTTTAATTATGAAATCTGAGATACATTTTCAAATTGGATTAGATGCATTTTCACATCCACCATTTCACCCTGAATCTTAAAGGTCTAAGTCTTTTCTCATGTAAGGAATAAAAAAAAAAAAGTCTCTGAATTACTAGTGTAAGCCACAATACGATCATTTAAATTCACTCTAGAGGCACTGGTGGTGACAGCTGTCTTGCTTGAGGTCATGCATTCTAAATTTTTTCCCCCATTTTATTTTATTTATTTTTTTTAAACGTTTTTTATTTATTTTTGAGACAGGGAGAGACAGAGCATGAACAGGGGAGGGTCAGAGAGAGGGAGACACAGAATCCGAAACAGGATCCAGGCTCTGAGCTGTCAGCACAGAGCCCGACGCAGGGCTCGAACACACGGACCGCGAGATCATAACCTGAGCCGAAGTCGGCCGCTTAACCGACTGAGCCACCCAGGCGCCCCTTTTTCCCCATTTTAAAAGTGTCGGATAGTAATGCAGTTCTGTTTCTTGAAAAGATATATTCATTCAACAAGCATGTGTTTAGCATCCAACACATGCTTCACATTGGGCTGGTTGCTGCAAATATCAAGATGAATGAGATATAAAATTGGCCCCTCCCGATCTTGTACAGAGAAAGAAGAGAAAATACGTACTTTTTCATTTCCACAATCTGATTTCTTTGGAGGTTTTATACCTTTCCTCAGAATACCACGACCTGTGATACCTCCCTTGCCTCGTGTATTATCAGCCGAGCTACTTCATCATAAATAAGCAAAAAAGTACATAAAACTTGTTACACAAAATGAAAGTTCTAGATAAAGAGAAAGAGACTTCACCTAAAAGAGCAACACATGAGACTACGAGAAATGCCGACCACCCTCCTGTCCAATCTCAGGAGGCAGTATCACAGACACACGCGTTCGTGCGCGTGCATAGACACTGCAACAACCACATCAAAAAACTTACCTGACTTGCCCACACCTGCTCTCCCAAATATTGCCAGTTTGACCTCTGCACTTTTAGCCATGCTGGGTGTTGGTAGATAACTCACTGTCGTTCCAACTAAAGAGCTGAGAAAATCTTTTCAGTTCCCGCCTTTGGATTCACCATATCATTGTAAATCTGCAATCCTTGAAAAAAAGAGATTTGGGAATTCATAAGTGACTGGAGAGAGGGCTTAGTGTTTATTAAGCATTTCCTACATACCAGCTACCGTTCACTTTATCAGCATTTTCCATTGTGATCTCCATCGCAATCCTGTGAGAGGGCTATAGCAACTGACTGCAAACTAGTCAACTAATAAACGATAGATTCAAGACCTGAATTTAGATCTCTTTGGTTCTAAAACATATACATTTTCAGACACAATAGCATAACCTGAGACATTTTTAATGAAGGCATTGTTTTTTGGTCAATAACTGATAACAAATACTTGATGTGTGTGAATACGTGTATTTACCATGTGTCTATAAATACCCAAGACACAATCCACATAATGGGGGAATCACATTTGGAACTCTTTTATTTTCCTTAGGGCTGAATAATATACATTCATATTAGTCAATCCTGTTGTAATTATTGAATTTGCACTTCAAGGTTAAGTTTTAGCTCAGTTCACACTAGATCACATGATTGAGTCATGTGACAGATACACATGTTCCAGGAACTGATATATAATATCCAGTTAATATTTTTATATATTTCTGGGCACAATACCATTGGCACACAAAAGAGAAATGCCATTCCTCAACTTCTGATTCCTTTTCTAAGACAATCTTAAGTAAATTAGTTTATGGTACCATCCTAACCCTTAGGAAATGATATTATATACAATGTAAGTACATTTTATATAGATGGGTGCTTTCGGAATGACACCTAGGTTCTTGGTACCATGGAAATGTAAAGTTGGAAAGAGCCTTGGGGTCAACCAAAGGAATCTTCTAGCCATGTCAGGAATCCTTCCTTGAGATCAGACAACCATCTTGTGTCCGACTGAACACTTTCAAATACCTGGGGTCAGAGATGGTCAATGGACAGAAAGTCAACTTTTTGTTTACATTTACTCAGAACCTTTCAAGCAACCCAGCAACTATTAGGACCCTCTGCCCCATCCTAGGTGACTATTTTCTAGGAAAATGAGACCTGGCATCTTCCCTTGTTCTTCATAAGATGCATGGTCTTGTTTGTTTTTTTCTCTGACTCTTGCCTTCTCTCTTCGCCACATGCACTTTGCTGGCACTTGCCATTTCATCACTAAAAACATGGCCTTCCATCCATCCACTACTTGTGACATGACTTGACAAGCCGACCTCGCAAAAGTTCACTGAGATTCTCCCAATTCTGTATCCGGCACTGTGGTTGTACAGCCACTGTCAGCAAGATTCACATCTTTCACAAGAACTGCAGACTCCTTCATTCGGAACTCCTGCAATCAGTGTCTTAAACTTAAACATGACTTAACTTTCATCCTTGTTAAACTTAATCACGTTAGTGATTCATTCATTTCATCCACTCTGTCAGTCTGCAAAGATATTTTTGCAACACAAATCGGTTACCTAAACGTGTAAACTGCTCCTGGCAGCATTTTGTCATCTACAACTTTTCAAAAGAGCTTCTCAAGAGAAAGAAAGAAGTGAAACTCCTTCTGGAAAAGTATTTCTACGACGGCATGAGAGTGTAATTGCCTTCTTCATCATGCATCCTAGCCTTGCACCCAACAAAGTTTGTATTTGCTGATTTCCAAAGGACCAGAGCTTCCTCTGAGGGATAAAAAGGTCAACATTAACATTAGCTATTGTTTACTTCATCCCCAATAACAAACAAAATTTCTCTGTAATCATTAATAACAGCACAAAAAACCAGAAGCTTTAACATCTGCAATGTGTCTAAGCCCATACTTTTGGCTAAAGATAAAAGAATTTCCTTATTTGTCATTTTATATGCATTCATTAAGGAAAAGCCTTATGTTTAAAGTTCAGTGCTTCATCACAGAAGCATCACAAAAGCATAATATCTGCAGATATATAACTGTATAAATTCTACATAAGAATGGCAAGCATTTCTTTGAAACACAGACCAAGCAAGGGTCTGTATAAACAATGATTTGTTATTTCATGCAAAACTGTTCATTTCCATGCACATAAATTCTAAGTAATTATCTATCTTATTTATACATCACATGAAAGTAGTCATCAAATGTGATTTCTAAAAAATATATAAGTCAAATACTTCATTAACTCCCAAATGACCTCAGAGATATAGGAATTGCACACAAAAAATTGTGTAGGTTAATTTTTTTCACTTATAAGGATACAGCTGCTGACTATCAACCTATTATTTAGGAAGATCACTTAAAGAAGATGCAAACTGACATGTATGTTTTGACATTTTGGTTTTCACATAAAAATGTGAAAAGTTACATTTGACAAAAATATAAAACAAAGACAAATGTGTAAATTGGTGTATTAAGTGATCTTTTGCCAACTTCTGATGTTCAAAATAATTTATAATTCCAGACCTTCCATGGCATGGACCTAAAAACGTTTGTCTTAATGTTGTTGTATAGAAATATACTGGCAGGGTCTAGAAGTTGCCATTTCCTTTTTCTGTGGACAGTGCTTTACTAGGACAAAAAAACTTCTGAGTTTCTATCACTCCTAAAGCTAAAATCACACCTAGATATTTAGGAGACTAAAGGTAGAGTGATTTTCCCCCTAAACATAAAGGAACTAAAAGAAGGCTTAGAAAGAAGAAAAAGAAGCTAGCCTCCAAATCCTATGCTATTATTAATACATTTGTTGATCATTCCACAATTATGCTAAGCACATACAAACAAAAGTGGCCACCTTCCAGGAGCTTCCAGTCTGTCAAACCTGTGACATTTAGATCACCAATAACCTGGTTTTATTTATTTCAAGAAAGGTTTCATTAATAATAAATCATTCCCAAGACTATTATTATCAAGGTCCTTGCCTTCTACTTCCTCTTTGGGGATGGGGTGGGGTAGGGGGGACCAAGCATCTTTATAAGGTAATAGTTTTTCTAACTTCTGTATCTATCATCAAAATAAAGCACAGCTGTTTAGGCAAGCGGACTCTGGTCTTAGGAATGAGATCCTCTTCTTCAGCTCTGAAATCAAGTTTTCCTTCTCCCGCTACCAGGAATTCTCCCTCATCTTGCAACGCAGCACCCACAGCGACGAGGATAATTGTGCAAGACCCCCCCCCCCCCCCCAACCTCGGGTATAGCTTTGCTCCAGAGCAACAGGTATCCTAGAACGATCAACAAGCCCATGGGGACTGCAGGTCACTTGCTCTCAACCTGGAGAGCAAATGCAGCCTAAATGAAAAGGGCATTCTCAGTCTCAGCTCGGAGGGCGCTGTCAAGCCCTGGGCGCCGGCGCTCACATCTCCCCTTTCAGCGAACCCCAAAGCCGCCCCGGGAAGACCCGGCGACCAGGACGACGGATCCAGAGGCCACGCGTCCTTGGGGGGCGGGGGCGGGAGTCCCAAGGGTGTGCAGGAAGTCGTTCCATAAGAGCCACCTGGGCACGTGCGTGACACTCACCTGTTCACACTCTCCAGGCCCGGGAGAGACGCGGTCCCTGCAAGTTCGGAATCGGTCCCCGCGAAGCCCTCCCACGCTGCGCAGCCCAGCCTGGGGCTCGCGTTCCCGCGGCTGCGATCGCCAGTGGGAGCCGCGGCGGCGGCGGCGGCGGCTGCAAGTGCTGACGGGCCGGTGGGGGTCTCTGCGCTCGCGCTCGCCCAGACTAGCGGCCGAGGGACTGCGGCAGGACGCGAGCTCAGACCGGCCGGGGCCGCCGCTCTGCCGCCAGGATGCTGCAGTGCGGCGCGTCGGCGCCCCCTACTGGGGCCCTGGGCGGGTACCTCCCGCGACGCCGCCTCCCAGCCCAGAGGAGACACATCCGCCTTCTACGTGCTGCATCCCAGGCTGGCTTCCCTTTCCCGGGGTCCTTCCCGGCCTCTAGGTTCTCGAAGAAGGACCTCTCCTGTAGGTTACAACTTTGCGTGTGAAAGCATCGCTACGTCGTGTCTTCCATTCCTTACTTCAAATGGTGCTCACAACATCCCTCTGAGGTATGTTTAATTATCCCCATGTTACCCAACAGGAAATTGAAAGAGGATAAATAACTTGTCCAAGGCTAATAAACGGCTGGAATGAAAACCAGGCCGGATTGGAAGCTAAGAGATGCTAGGAGCGGTATAAATACCGAATCCAATTGAAATTTATAGTTATATATTTGACAAAGTGCCAAAAGCTTTACATTCTCCTTACATGATTAGCATTTACAGGGGTTGAATAGAAGTCATACTTCATCTTCCTCAAAACCTAACAAAGATGATTAATATTGGTGCTGTGCTAGGCCCGCTTTTCTCTCGTCTCATTTGATATTTATACCCTCCCTTGAGGTAAGCACTAGTATTATAATAGTTAGCCTTTCACAGATGAGTAGGTGGGTTTCAGAGAGGTTAAATGATTGCCCAAAGACTATGAATCTTCTGATCAAAGGAGCAGGAAACACCTAGGCTAGTATTCCTTTCCTTCAAGTTCTGGGTGTTCTTACTAAGAGACCAGGTGGCCTCCAGAAAACCACTGCAATATAGAGCAGACAGGGACCTACCACTAAGTGAACAATCTTCAGTGTGTCCTTGATGGAAGAGGTGTAACCATGGAGGCAGTTTCTGGGGCCAGTGCTGACCTGGAAAGCCACTGCACAGAGAGTCAGGGGCCAGACTGAATGAAGAAGCTAGATCCGTGGTGGAGGGAGGAATTGCCAAGCTGCTCAGGTGCTCTCCTGCTTTTTCTTTGAGAAAGCTCACGTGTTGTATCCTCTGTGACTTTCCTGACCACCAATCTATTTCCTCCTCACAACACACACCTGGATAAGATGAGCCTTGTAGCCTTATCTGTCATCATGTTTGCATTGTACTCATTTGCATTTCTCAGTCTTCTCCATCAAACCTGAACTTCCTGGATGTTGGGATATATTGTACGTATGTCTTCATTTCCAGCCTCTACCACTGTGCCTGGCACATCGTGAATATTCAAAAGACAAGTTGTTGAATGAATGAGAAGAAAGAACAAGTTGTGACCAGATATGTTTGATTTTTTTCTTACATACTGAATTTGGAACAGTATAGGCAGTAAGAAGTTGAATATATATGGGTGTGAAGTTTAGGAAAGAGGCCTGGGAAAGAGATTTCATTATCTCAGCATACAGGAAGTCTGGGATGGGCAAAGAATTGTCCAGGTAGATTATATGGAATTTTACAGAAAACCAATTACGTGGGATTCCATGGCATTTGTGTTCAGGTCCAACATGTTACCTTCTTCCCCTCTCAAATCCTATATTCCTGAATATTCTATATATATATATATATATATATATATATATATATATATATATATATGATATCTCCTTATTTATACAGACTTAAGTGGACATTTCCACTTTGCCAATCTTACCTGATTGGAGTTATGGAAAAGACCCCAAGCCAGACCTTTTTTGAAGCAGTTCCTTGGGATCTTGTTTATGGAACCTGTTTCCCTCCATTTTCCCACTTAGGCCAGCACACCTCTATCAACTAGGGAAGCATCTGTATCCATATTTCCAGTTCTTAATGTAATATATATACCAAGAGAGATGAAGTAGGTATACTGGAGCGTGACCCCATTGTGCTGTATCTTCTGTAAGTATCCTGTATTGACTGGGAGTGTTTCCTTTGTCTCAAAAACAGCAGAAAGGAACGACTCCCCACCATGCTGCCTGCTTTATGGATGGGTAAAGACAGAGGGGACATGTCACATGTACAGCTTCACCATATTTGTTTGCTGGGCAGAAATTCCCCTGCGGAGAGGTCTTCTCATATTTAAGTCCCTTAGCCTGGCTTGGGCTTGAGCTAAAACTAGTAAATGAATTGTCAGTATAACCTCAAAACACACCGAATACTGGAATTGTATGTATGTGTGTGTAGATGCTAATCGTGCTCATTGTAAATTAATTAAGCAGTAGAAAAAATACAAAGGAATAGAAAATCACCCCCAAAATCACACCATCCAGAAATAACTGCTGTTTTCATGAGAGGACCATCATTGTTACCATAATAGAACATAGATGAAGCAAGAGATATGTTAAATGGCCTTATAGTTACGCTAAGTTCTTTTATACTATTTTAACAAATAAGTAAATGCTATTTTTAATGTTAAAATACACTTAATTAAGCAGGAGATAAAGAACTTAAAATGAATGATAAAAGATGGCTGAACTTCACATGCTTACTCACCTCACAAGATATTTTTTTATCTTAAAGATTCCTCTGAAGTTAAAATTATGACATAAAATGATATCTGAATGCATTGTGTTCAACCATAACTTCATTTATATTTTTTGTTATATGGTTATATATTTATATGGTTTATATTTAGCCACTTATTTGTTTTCCTCAATATCATTTGGCTTCTTACCATTTCAAAGGAGGAAATTAGCTGTCCTATTATGTCTCTCTCTTCTCCTTTTTTCCTCCTATAATTTTACTTCTGTATTATTTTTTTATTGTCAAGATTTATAATATGTACATTGTTCTGTAATTCTAATTCCAGAGCAGTCTAAACTTAGTTCTATATTTAAATGAGATAGGTTTATTTAATTATTTTACCATAGTTTTTCTATTACATACTTTTTATTTTTATTAATCCCTTCATATCTTCATTAAGTGATGTTTCCAAGAAGGTCTTATAGATGCTGTTCCATATAAATGAGGATACCCATCTCTTCCTTTCCTTGTTTTCAATTTATTTTGTTATTTCCCTACTTTCGTGTACCATGATCTTTTCCTCCTTTTCGTCCTGCACAAAATATTTTTGTATTTATTAGATTGTTTATTTTTTAAATCAAATATCATATTGTCTGTGATACATAATAAGTGAATTCTATTTGGCTCCTACACTACCTTATCTGAGACCTTTTTTTTGTTTTCTCTATGGAACAGTGGTTTGAAGGCTGAGCATTCCACTTTGTCTACCGTCCTGGGACAAGGACATAAAGCAAAGAAGAGAGGTCATCTGAGTTTCTGTGCAGCCTCTGTTAAAGGTTACACACCCTGCTTTCCTTCTAAGGTTTTATCAAAGACCCTGTACCAAGATTTAGTTCAGGCAGTCAGGATGAGATCCCATTCCAAAGAAAAGATTCCCTGGAGCCTGAAATAGCTTGCCTGTTAATTCTTAGCGCCCCCTACTCTCTCTCCTAAGTCATTTCAAGGGTAACTACTCAGTGTGTCCCCTCCTTGTGTCAGAAAAGATGAGAGTAGTTGGCTTAGGTCATTTCACTCCAGATTTGGAGATGTTCATTATTGGTGAAAAAGAACACCCAGGATTTGATGATTCACCAATACTGCTTCTGGAGAGAAGGCAGTCTGTATCATGATCTTTTATTTCTTTAGAAGATCCATTTTGAAGTTTTATGGTAAGAAATCATAACCCTTTCCTTGTTTTGTTGCTACTAATGATTTTTTTTAACTTAAGGAGGTATTTTATTATTGTTATTGTTTACTGAGGTAGATATTAGGCAAGAGTAAGTCTGATTTTGGCCATGATTGGACTTTCCCACTGACTGAGAACAACTATAAAACCTACCTGAAACATACTGTTTAGAAGCATTGGAAAACAACCTGACAGAGGGGAATGCACTTGGGTTTAGCCCCACAGTCACCCAAGTTTTCTCCTTGGGGGCATTTTAAGGGCCCTGGTCCATGAGAGTGGGGCCCAGACAGCAGTGAGATCAGAGTTCAGGGCTACTAATGCAGCCAGGTTCAGCAGGTTAAAGTGTTGCAGACGATAGCCACAGAGAGACAACTCCAGATATTTGCACAGAAATGTCTCTAGGACCTTGGTCATTTCCTGGACTGTGTGTTGTCTGATGCGTCTCTTGGAGCCCTAGTAAAAGGGCAGCTGCCTGGGGTCTGAAAGCTAGGTGGGGTTTCAAAGACCTCAGAGTCCTCAGAAGGACACTGAAGTTGAGCCTAGTCAGAGTTCAGAGTAATTTCTGAACATCTTGGACTTTCAGCTGAGGACTCAGAAAGATTATATTCTAGGAGTGAAGAACATGCTGTGGGAATAAGGGCAATAGTCTAGGAGTAATGGCAAATCTGACCCTCCTTAGAACAAAGATTAAAATGAAGAGCTGACAGGGACAACCTAATCCACCAGTAAATTAACTGCCTGCCAAAACAAAACTCAACACTATGAAGAAAGATAATGTAATCCAGAGCCTCTGTAACTATCATCTATAATGTCAAGCATCCTGTATTAGTTTGCTTGGGCTGCCATAACAAAATACCACAGACTGGGTAACTTAAACAACAGAAATTTATTTCTCACAGTTCTGGAAGCTGGAAAATCTAAGATCAAGGTTCTGGCAAAATAGATTTCATTCTGAGGCCGTTCTTCTTGGCTTGGAGGCAGCTGCCATTTTACTGTAAGCTCACATGACCTCTTCTTTGTGCCTGTAGAAAGACAATGAAAAGTCTCTGGTATCTTTTCTTATGAAGAAACTAATCTTGTCAGATTAGGGTCCCACCTTTATGACCTCATTTAACTCCAAAGACAGTCACATTGAGGGTTAAGGCTTCAACATAACAATTCGGGAGGGTCAGATACTTCCAGCCCATAACACATACAATAACAACTACTAGGTCAGCAGGAAAAAATTACCAATAATAAAGAGATAAAAGCCAATAGCTATACAATACCAGATGACCTAAAGTGAGTAGGCAAGAACTTCAAAATTTCTAAGATTATTGTGCTAGGAATGATGGACAAAAGTAGACAAAAACATAAAATATTTATCTGTTTCTTCCATTTGTATATTTCAACAATAAAAAAATAGATGCTATAAAAAAAGATCCCCCCTACAAAAAAACTTTTTGGCTTTATTAATCCTGTCTTCTGATCTTTCCACCTACTGCTAAACCCATTGAATGAATTCTTAATTTCAGGTATTATATTGTGTAGTTCTAAAGTCAAAGATACGCCATTAGAAAATATCCAAAATGAACCACAGAGAAAAAAAAAACAAAGGGAAAGACCACAACAGAACATGAGAAATGTAAAACATGGTAAAAAGGTCTAACATATATGTAGTTAGAGCTCTAGAAAGAGGAGAAAGAAAGAATGAAATACAAGCAATAGCTGAAGAAATAATGCCTAAAACTTTTGAAATCTGGTGAAAAATAGCAATCTTCCAATTCAAGAGTTCCATGAACCTCACTCAAGATAAAAAGAAAACTATACCTAACCACATCACAGCAACTTACTGAAAACCACGTTACAGAGAAAATATTAAGGTCAGCCAGGAAGACAAACAAACAAACAAACAAAACAAAACAAAACAAAATTATTGCAAAGGAAAAAAAAAAGAATGAGCAGTAACTTCTTAACATAAACTAACAAAGACATAAGATGATGTAATGACATCTTTAAAGTGCCAAACTAGAATCCTATATTTACTGAAATAAATCACTCTCAGGCAAACAAAATTTGCCAGCAAAACAATGGGAAAAAAAAGATTCCAGATGGAAGTATAAAAATTCAAGTAGTTATCAGCAACATTAGATAAGGCAAATATATAAGCAAAAATAAATAAATGAATATTGACCAATAAAATCTACAAGCATTATGATGTCTCGTGGGGTTAAAATAATATCTAGAAGAAAAATATGTGACAATAGCAAACAGATGGGAGAGTATAAGCAAAGTTACACTGTTATAAAGTTCTTCCGTAATTTGAGATATGGAAAAAATTAGTAATTTATGATATACTACTAATTTTAGAATGGATTTTGGAGTTCCTAGGAAAACACTAAAAGAATCCAAAAATATACTAATAGAGAGGATAAAATAAAATTAAAATACTTTATTAATAGAAAAGAAGGCAGGAGAAAAGGAATAAAGGAACGAATAGATGGCACAAATGGATAGCAAATAATTAGTAGTAGACTTAAATCCAGCTATCTCAGTAATTATATTAATTGTAAATGTATTATATACTCTAATTAAATGACAAAATTTGTCAGGCTGAATTAAAATGAGGCAAATATATATATATATATATATATATATATATATATATATATTACAAAAATTAAAAAACCCACCTTAATGACATAGGTAGACTGAGACTTAAAAACAAAAGAAAGGAAAATGTGTGCCGTACTTAAACACTACTCAGAGGGCAAGGGCAATTTTCCAACTGAGCTTTGTTCCATACCATTACTTACATGAAAGTCAGCCCAAAGCCCATGTTCTCAATCATCACGCTTCACCACTTTTATAACAGTGGTGGGTTCATCTCTCTGAGAAAGATTTCCCCACCATTGTCAATGTGGATTCCCTCCATTCTTCTTTCCTACTGTCAGTTCTCCAGCTGGTGCTATACTGAGCATGACCACAGGAATATTAGGAATGAGCATGTTTAGAGAAAAACAAGCTAGGGCTAATGCCCTGTACCTTTTTTGCATAGGATTCTCACCCTGAATCCTCCTCCCTGCCGTGATGGACAAGGATGTTGTATCTACATCTCCCTTTATTAGGAAAGAGAGAAGACTGTGAATGCCCATATGAGGCTGCAAAAGCAAGTTTCTAATTCATCAGATTTTTGAACCATAACCCCTGAACTAAATTTAGCTTTCAGGAGTTCATCTCTGTTAACTATTTTTCCAGATCACTGCAGATTAAATTTTCCTAGCAGAATTGGAATTCTTATTGAATTCTTATTGTTTTCACCTTTACAGATATCTGACTGAACAGTAGTGTGAGAGAGGGAGAAAGAGAAAAAGGTAAGGGGTATAAATGAGTGGGCAGGGCATTCACTCTGAGTGCAATTTAATTGCTACTACAGTTATATAAGCTGGACTCAAAGAAATTAATACATTCAAATGGAATAGTAAAAAATTTTATTGGAAGTTAATACTGTTCAGTTGATATCAGATGATCTTTACTTCATAAACTGGCAGGAAATTAGAAACATTCGTGGAGTTCTGACGACCTGTGGGACCTGAACTGACATATTAATCATAAAAATTGGCCTACCACAGAGTTAATATGAAAAGTTAAATTTGTTTACATGGGAAGGGAGCCTGGGTGGCTCAGTCAGTTAAGCGTCCCACTGAATCTCGGCTCAAGTCATGGTCTTACAGTGGTGAGATCGAACTCCTTGTTGGGCTCCATGCTGATAGCACAGAGCCTGCTTAGGATTCTTTTTCTTCCTCTCTCTCCACGCCTCCCCCATACTCACTCTCTGTCTCTCTCTCTCAAAATAAATAAACATTTTTAAAAAAATTTGTTTATGTAGGAAAGTCCACATGGTTTTTCACTTTCTAACGTTGCCTTAATGATACATGAAAACAATTCTGAACTGAAACATTCTTTAAGCCTCACAAACTAGGATGGAAAAATCAAACATATGATCTGTGATTAAAAATAACGCTAAAAAACCATATGCACCAGGGTCCTTTTCCCAGCTGCTCTGTCTCCTATATAGGGTTGAAAGAAGACACTATTCTTCAATGAAATGGTAATTTTATGCATCCAATTGATAAGATGGCTGTGGACTGGAATGAGAAAAAGTGAAGTAGGAAAGTGGGTGAATAGGGGTTGAAGGCTTAAGAACATCTCACCAGCTACTAAAAATTCTAAAGCTTAACCACAGTCACCCACTGATTTAGATAAGCAGCTAACTCAGAGAAAACTGTAGAAGTTGAAAAATAGTACAATTTTTGGGTGTTGTATGGAAAACAATTTGACAATAGATTATATTTAATATAAAAAATAAAAATAAATAAAAAGTAGATAAAAAAAGAAAAATAGTATAATTTTTTCACCATCTCTCCATGACTTTTAGCACAGTTCCTGGCACTGAGGGAATTCATTTTTGTTATTGTTGAACCAAATAAGTGAAATAAAAGAAAGCATGTATATAATCTCTAAATAATTAATATAAAATAAATACATAGTAATTTCTGATTTAATATGTCAACTGGTTACTTGTCCCTGGCTAAGCATCTCTGAAATTTCAAGTAAAATATGTAACTTAAGAATTCATAAAGATGAAAACTCACACTAACACCAAAACCTAAAGCAGCACTTAAAACCAACCACTTTAACAGTTTAGGATATATTCTTCCACTGTGTATGATGTACCCAAACATAAACACAGACACCCCAAAACATACACTTTTAAAAAATGGGGGCGCCTGGGCGCTCAGTCCGTTAAGCATCCAACTTCAGCTCAGGTCACGATCTCGCGATCTCGCGATCTCACGGTCCGTGAGTTCGAGCCCCGCGTCAGGCTCTGGGCTGATGGCTCAGAGCCTGGAGCCTGCTTCCGATTCTGTGTCTCCCTCTCTCTCTGCCCCTCCCCCGTTCATGCTCTGTCTCTCTCTGTCTCAAAAATAAATAAACGTTAAAAAAAAATGTTTACATATTGGATTATAATCTACAAATTATTCATTTTCTCACTATAGTTTAGAGATCTTTTCACATCACCACCTATGTCTGTGCCTCGCTGATTTCAACTATGTCTCGGTATTCAGGTACTATTGTACCAAATATAATGTGTACATTTAACCACATAAAGAATACATCTTAAAGCAAGGAATACTACATATCATCTTTTAAAAATGCAATAAACCGATATATGCTGACATAAAGATATTTCCAACAAATAAACAAGGCACAATATATAAAATATGATATCATTTATGTCAGAAAGCCAGAGAGTATAAGTTCTATGTGTATACACACACATATACACACGACTTTATAGGAAACGTATGAAGGATATGAAGCTAACAGATGAAAGCAGTCACCTCTGGGGAGGTACCTAGGGCTGGTGTAGGTAGACAAAGGTGGTGTTAGGCTTGTCTGTAGGGTTTTAGTTTGTTTTATTTGGTTTATCTTATTTTTATTGATTTGTTTATTTATTTTAAGTAGTCTTCACACCCAGCACAGAGCCCAACACAGGGTTTGAACTCATGACCCTGAGTTCGAAACCTGAGCTGAGATCAAGAGTCAGACGCTTAACTGACTGAGCCTCCCAGGTGCCCTCATTTAGTTTATCTTATAGTGAAGATATAGGTGTTGTATTAGTTAGAAAATAAAAATTATACTTTCCTTTAAAAATCAAGAAAATATTAACCGAAAATTAGTACATGTATTCTGGACATGGTTGGAAAAGCTTGACAAGGAAAATTCGTTCATCAACGCAAAAATGAGTAAATAGGCGGATTCTGGAGAGTTATATCTCTTCTATGAATGCTGCCAAGAATCTTCATGCACTTTTCTACAGTGGTTCTGAGTAGTATTTTAGCCAGCTTGCTCATGAAGGGTGATGATGGGAAAGCATTAACGTAAGCTGAAAGATGCGGTCATTCCTGTCAAACACTGAGACTGGGAAGGCCACAGCCATGCTGCCATAGGTCCAGCCGGTCCCGGCCGTATCAGTGCTACCACGGGGCTGAAGTCATGCACAAAAGGCTCACATTAAAGGCCTGTTTCTAGCAAAGTCACCTTTAGGTTGCCTTGTGGAAGGTACCCCCTTTTAAATTTCACCCATAGTTAGTCTTTATTCCTTTTTTTCTTTTTCTTTTTTTTCTTTAGCCAGATGGTAATCTTGGGAGATAATATTGCTGGAGCTTGTTGAAAAGCAAACACCAAAACTGACAACTTTTTAATAGACACAGAGCTCAGAATTTCAAACACACAAGTAAAACTCTATTTCTAGGTGTTTACCAAAAATGCTAGAAGAAAGCAATTTCCTTTACATTTTAGTAACTTGAAGATCTGTAATTAAAGTGGGCTTTTAACTAATACAAAAACTGAGCATTCTTTCATTCTGATACAAAGAAGGGATTGTCACATCTTTGAATGGAACAAGAATAATCTGAGATTGGCAGAAGATCATCAGTAGGGTCTGGGTTGTGTAATGAAATAAATCTGGAACCAAGGAGCAGGGAGTGGTTCCCCCAGCTGCCACAAAGGCTTTTGAGTTCTCTAATGGGGATGAATTGTAATGCCAAGAGAGGATTGTGCAGCACGAGCAAGCGTATATAACTATTCCTGAGTTCACAACATAAAGCAATCATTCTCACATTACATATTCTTGTCTTTGTTATAAAATCTTTTTTTTAATGTTTATTTACTTTTGAGAGAGAAAGTGCAAGCAGGGGAGGGGCACAGAGAGAGGGGGACAGAGGATCTGAAGCAGGCTCTGTGTTGACAAGCAGAGAGGGCCCGATGTGGGGTTTGAACCCACGAACCACGACATCATGACCTGAGCCGAAGTCGGACCCTTAAATGACTGAGCCATGCAAGTGCCCCATGTCGTAAAGTCTTAAGTTAAAGTTAGCCTCCTCAGAAGTTCTAGACTAGGTAGACCCCACCTTGCCATTTTGTGAAGATTCTGCAAATTAAGTAAGCAGACCTCTTACTATATATGTTTTTAATTTTAGCACTTCAAAAAATAGTTGTATCTTGCATCATATAGTCTGATGCCTGAGGACAAACAAGATATTCAGAGGCTTTCAAGTGTGCCAATCTTCGCTGGTACAAGAGGAGGGGAATGAATATCTGAAAAAAATTCTTATAGCATGAATCTATTCTTACAGCATTCTATAAGGAGCTACAGAAACATTTGCCTAACATTAACTGATTTGCCATCCCAGCCAGAGGACCTTGGCATGGATGGAGGTTAGAAAGACCTGGCAGGACAAGCCAAGGTGGAAATATACAAATGTTAAAGCCTAGGGAGTTGTCAAATGAAAGAGGCATAGATAGGCAGGTTTAATTAAAGTCAAACTATAGAAGCAGGAATTGGGGACCAGGAGACAAGCAGAAACAAAAGCTGGTAGGAACTAAATAAATAAATACATCTGTTTTGACCATTGTTTATTTAGGGATTTCCATCTTGTTTCCCGCCGTCTCCCAGATGCCCAAGCCCGGCTCACTCTCCACTGCAGTGATACCGTGAGCCCTGTTCTCCAGTAGAAAATGTGCATCACTCAGCTCCATCTGTCCTCCTTCCCTCACTGTTTACCTCTATCAAGTGTACCTGTCTGATTGACGTCTGGTGCTCTTAGATTCTGGCTGGGAGACAGAAGCAGTTTGATCAATGAATTCCTGCCAGGTGTTAATTGGGGCAATAGCATCATGAAAAAGGTCAAGAGCGGCCTAGGTTGGAATAGAGGCTTTGCCATTTGACAATAGCTATGTGCCTGGGCAGTAGGTAGTCATACCTGTAAAATGAGGACAATAATGCTCGTTTTAGAAGGTTCTTGTGAGGACTGCATTGGATAAGTTACGACATGAGCTATGAGATGGTGACAGTATTCAATTTCTTTTTGGAGGGGCAGAAACCAGAGCTAGAATTTCAAGTGGTTAATAAAGTTTTCTGTTTTTAAAGATGGAGACACCAGTGGGGCAGATGCCTTCTGTTCTAGGATGAACTGCATATAAGAGTCCTTTTGAATTATGTTGATAGTAACCGGGGCATTGTTTTAAGGAAAAAATATCAAGAGAGGAGTTTATTTGTGTATGTGTTGTGAGTTTATTCGTTTCTGCCAGTCATGAGCATGAGCTTTAGCTACTCCTTAGGGAACATAAAGAATCACACCCCCCCCCCCGCCGCCCCCTCACAGATCTCTTTGCATGCATGAATTTAAAATAGAGGCAAATGGGGTCTTTAGAGAATGTCCTGATGAACTAGACCTCATTCTTTTTATTTTTAAAGTTTATTTATTTATTTTGAGAGAGAAAGAGAGAATGCAGGAGGGACAGAGAGAGAGGGAGAGAGAGAAAATCTCAAGCAGGCTCTACACTGTAAGCATAGAGCCTGATGTGAGGCTCAAACCCATGAACCATGAGATGATGACATGAGCCGAAATCGAGTCTGACGGTTAACCGACTGAGCCACCCACGTGCCCCTAGACCTCATTCTTTTTGAAGTTGAAAGTTATTGAGCCTGACTGATGGGTCTCTGAGGTCTCACAGAGGCTACCAGCTTCAAAGGTAAAGAAGGATCACCAGGCTCTTGAGTTAAAACACCGTAAAGAACAAGAAAGTCTGGACTGACTGCCTGAACTCAAAACCAGTGCCTCACCTGTGAGATGAGGCAGCTGCTTTGAGGCACAGTGTGGAACTGGGCAAGAAGTAAAATCTCAAATGATGAGATCACGGTTCCCAATCTTGGGAAGCTGTCAGCAGGCTGGTGAGACAGTGGAATTAGGCGGGGATTGATGGAGTTGGCTTCATAGTATCTAATATTCCATGAACAGATTTTGAATATAAACTGGAAGCCATTTCTGGTCATTTAGCTATTAAAGGACCCTAGGGCAATTGAGAACATTTCCCAAACCAGGTTCCTCTAGGAAAGAAGAGAGCAGTAGTCTCAGTTTAGTTTGGTGATTTGTATATGACTTTGAACATTTGTGTCAGGTATTTGGTGCAAGCAACAGAAGCTGGATAATACCCGAAAGGCAGACAATAAGGTTGAGGTGTTACCAAAGGAACTCTAGTTATCTGCTTAGGAAGAGGTCTTACAGGCTAGCATTACCTTCTGACTTATAATAAACTGTGGTCTGGTTTACTGACACGGGCTCTCAGAATTGATTGACTCCACCTGACTTGAGTTATTCAAACTCAGCAAGAGATTAAAGTATGTAATCAGGTGACTAATTAAATTTTAACAGTGTGCATCAATTTTTTGTGAATGGAAACTCTGTGTTCCCCACGCCCTCTTTCCTGTATGTCTGGAAAGTACAATGATATTCATAGGACTGTAAATTATATAAAATTGGCACAAAAGAAAATTTCATCTGGAGTAGACCATGGCAAATTGTATTCCTTCTTTTATAATTTTTAGTTACATTTTATATTATTTTATTATTAAATTGTAGAAAAGGTACCAGTTGTGCAAGTGCAATGGGAAGAATTTCTCAATATATTTGAAATCCACCATACACGGGGCACTTGGTGGCTTAGTAGGTTGGGTCTCTGACTCTTGATTTCAGCTCAGATCATGATCCCAGGTTCGTGGGATGGAGCCCTGCATCAGAGCATGGAGCCTGCTTGGGATGCTCTCTCTCTCTCTCTCTCTCTCTCTCTGCCCGTCTCCCCACTTGCTTTCTCTCTCCCTCTAAAATAAATTTTAAAAAATTAAAAAGAAATCCACCATACACACAGAAAAAGGGACCCGGCTTCTCTTACTCTCCTTTACTCTTTTGTTCTCTTTTTCTAGAGAGGATACAATAATTTAATTAGGCAGTGTGGTACTAAATTATCAAATTCCAAAATTTGATAATTCATTCAATTATAGAAAATCATTCAATTTTAGAAAATCTGTTGATTTCTTCTCATAGCCATTAATTTACTAGTATGGATTTCACTTGTTTGACTCCTAGAGGGAAAAATTATTTTCCTTATTCCCAAATTTTCCATTGGACATCTTGGTGGCACTTGCAGGCAGAGGAGGCTTGTTGTGGTCTCTCCGTGACATAAAGGCTGGATACTTACTTTAGAATTGTTCCTTTTCTGTGGCATGTTTCACTAAGCATACCTATATTATGGGGTATAATCATTAAATGTCTAGAGAATCATTTAATGTCTATAGATTCATTAAATGTCTAATTAATCTATAGACAGTATAGAGTTCTATATCCTACAAATAAGCTCAGAATTTAGAGTGCCCATCCTTCTCCCCTGTGCTAAAGATCAGGGATGCTGGTGCCCCTGGCCTCAGTCCAGAGCCTACCTTGCTGCCTCCTGCTGTCACATAACTATGATTCTGAATCTTCAGTTATCAAGAAACACTTTTGAGAATTTGGCTTTCATCATTCTCCTTTACCTAGAAGCAGTCCATAAGGAATGACTTTCCATCTTAGGAGACTAGAGTATGCCTTTTCCACAAAGTTTTCACTGCTATGATGAGGGAGGTTTTCCACTGTCCCTTCCACTGTTACAGTGAAGGGAGGCTTTCGCCCATGTGAAATTATCCAGCCACCTTGGGGAGATAAAAATCTGAGATTTGGGTGCCTCCTGAGAGATATTGTCCATTACTGATCTAAACCCTCACTTTATAGTGAAGTGACCTTCACTTTAGAGCTACTTATTAAGTAATGGACGTATCCTCAAGTCCATCCTATAGGGATTAAAACCATCACTTGATGCCTTCCAAGCTTTTGCTTTTAATATATTATGACAACATACTTACATTATTTTTGGCTCAGGGAATAGTTTATTTGTGAGTTAATTGCAAGGATTTGTTAACAACAAGAGTGGAATATGGAACTATTTAAATTTGAATTTTCATCCCTGCATTAGATAAACACCGTAAAGTTTTTAAGAGTGGTTTGTTTCCACATGTTGATATAAAACAGCAAGCTTAAAATCTGAAATACAAGATAACAATCAGCTTAAAATAATTGCCTGCTTCTTTTAACCATGGATACTCTCTTGCTCCACAAGCAAGAAAAAGCTTAGGATAGATGAACTGATACACAGTAAATTAGAATCTTTAAATTAATATAGGCAACCTAACCAGGAGGCATATATGCATTACTCTCATTTTAAAGATAAAGGGGAAAAAAATAAGTGATTTGCCTCTTGTGGCCAGCAAGTCAGAGCAACCAGCCAGGAGAGGAGTTCCTATAAAGTTGTCACTGAGACACATTGCTCTTATTAGAATGCAATAGGCTTCCAGGTGATTAACATCCTCAGACTGTAACAACTGGATCATCACCTTCATATTGCCCACATGCACAAAAACAATAATCTCTAACATTCAGATAGCACTTTTATGATGTTTTCATTTCTCCCACTCTACCACTAGCTTCCTTTTAGAGATAAGCAAAGGGACGCACAAAGAGTACCTTGTCCAAATTTACGAAGTTAGTAATTATTAGATAATACTTAGTTTTATATATATATATATATATATATATATACACATATATATATATATATACACATATATATATATATATTTAAAATGGGATATGAATTTTTTTTATAAAATATGTTTGGTCACTTAACCTTTTGCTTCTGGGTTATCTATATCATTTATTTATTTCACAAACATTGAGGCTCTAATATCCCCAAGGTACTGTGCTGGATTCTGAGGATATGTTAGGGAATAATACAGACACAGTTCATTTCCTATAGAATTTATAATATGCTGGGGAAAGGCAGCTGTTAAATAAGTTTTGATTCTTATGAAATACTTTCAAGGAGTTTTATTCACACTTGCACCCACATTATTCACAGATACAGTATGTATCTTTCCACTTGCTTGTTGTGTTCTACAACATACTGGTAGACTCAGATACACTGGGCATTAATTGGGTGTTAACTTCTCTGACAAAAAGAAGACTCATCAGTTGCACGTAAAGAGGGCCAGTGGTGGTCAAGGGGCAGGGTTTGAAATCAATATTCCAGAGGTTCAGTGAAACGGGTAGGTTCTGAGGCTGAATTCCTATGCAAGGCCTAGAGGAGTGAACTTGAGCAAGAATATCAAAGATTCTTGGGAACTACCCAAGGCTGAAAAGGGAGGAGGAGTACACTGGGACCAAATTCAGCAAATGCAGGGGCAGGTCTCTATGTTATATTCAGTAGAGGAGGGTGAGAGGCGGCCAAGGCAGCGTCAGAAGCAAAGGCCATAGTGAATCTCAAAAGGACAGCTGTGGCCCAGAAAGTGAGCTGGCTTGCAGATGCTGCCATTAATGGGGCTCCAGACTTCCCTAGAGAACCTTCTCTGGGGCTATTTTTCTAGTCCAAGAGAGAAGAGTATTTCCTGATAGTGGCCATCTCTTGATGCAACTAGGAGTCAAATGAGATACTCTTCTAATTCCAATGAATTTAGAAGGGGGAGAAGCAATCTTGTTTGTTCTTCCTAGAAGAAAAATCCTCTCCTCAGTAAATATTCACTTTTGTTGAGTAAATATTTTATTAATATGATTGGAGAAGATCCAAGACTCTCAAAAGACAAGTTGGGTAACAACGGCATGTTGATAAGCTGCTTTTTAAGGAGAGTAGGGGATATGGGTAAAATGGGTGAAAGTGGACAAAAGATACAAACTTCCAGTTATAAAATAAGTCCTGGGGATGTAATGGATAGCATGGTGACTATGGTTAATAATACATGCATTGTATACTTGAAATTGCTAGCAGAATAGATCCTAAAAGTTCTTATCACAAGAAATGTGATGGTGATGAGTGTTAACTCAACTTATCATGGTGATCATTTTGCACTATATACAAATATCGAATCGTTATGTTGTATTCCTGAAACTAATATAACGTTATATGTCAATTATATTTCAATCTAAAAAAAAAAAAAAAAAAGGAGGGTGGGTCCATTTACCCTGAATGGTTCTTTAAGTGAGATCATTTAAGTTTTGGCTAAAATCTGAATATGTTGGGACAGTAGAAAATAATTTAGAAATGTATGAGGGAAACATCAAAAAGTAAAGACACTTATTGGCTGATAGCTAACATATCACTCTTGTAGGAAAAAAATGTAATGGTGATCATTGTTTGCTATGAGGTATGTAAGTAAATTCGCTCTTTTATTCCCCCAATTAAAAATTTCATTGCTCTTTAATGCTACTCTGATGTGCATTTGACTTTGGAGTGCATGACCAAGTACCGAGTGTTCATTAGAGCTGGTACAGAAAAAAACTATGGGTTATACCTATGGAAAGTCGTATATGGGTGACAATATTAATAATAACAGATGCCACTTAGATGCTACTATGCCTAATGCTTTCTTTATGTTACCTTGTTCAATTTAATCTTTACCCCGACTCTTCGATTTAGTGTACAGCTATGATTTTAATTGCCTTGGCCTTTAATTAACACATATCACTACTTCTTCTCATCTTCCATTAGCAAAACTTAGTTACATGGTAACACCAGATGTAAAGGAGCTGGGAAATGCAATCTCTCCCGGACAGCCTCTTTCCAGTAATAACCGTGCTCTTTGAAAATGAGAGCACACACTTGATAGCCAGACCACCATACCAGCCAAATCAACTAGATAGGTAGTATCCCCTCATGTAGCGGAGAAAGGTGAGTCATTTCCTCAATGCCACACAAACAGAAGTGGAAGATCTTGCTCCATGCCAGATATTTTTGTAGACGTTTAATGCGTTTGTGTTTCATTTAAATTTAAGGCAAAGATTCTTTAAGTGAAATGAGTTCGATGAAGCAAAATTAAGATGGCTGCCCAACTACTAGAATGAAGACAACAGAAAACCGTTAAAAGGAAGAAACTTTTTAGGTAAGGGCCAGGAATGAACTCCAAGGTACGTTGTTACATGAAGAAGAAACAGTAGGTGAATATGATACAATTTGTACTTAAAAAAAAATTCTCTTCCAACCACGCATGAGTTCTCATACATCCATCGTCTGTCTCTGGAAGGAGGATACTTGGTACAGTGGTTTCCTCTGGGGAAAGGAACTGAGGCTTGGAGAGATATTTACCTTTCATTATGTACTCATTTATGCCTTTTTAATATTTTATTATGTTCAAGTAATTCTTGTAAAAATTCTAAATTTAAGTAAAACCACAAAAAGCATCAGGAGATAACATAACCTTTTGAGAATTGCTGTTCTTTTGACAGATTGGAGAAAACTCCTTAGTGCTGACCTTCCTCCCACACTCTTGGCAACCATCAGTAGCCTGCAAATCTATCATTCCTGACTCCTTTGGACTTGAAACTGTAGTGACTCCTGGCAACCTTAGGGAACATTGCCCCTGGTCCCGTTGCTAATAAACAACTCTTTGACATGGTTCTGCTTCCCCATTTCCTGGAAATGGAGCCATCCAGGTTGACTAAGCACCAACCAAACCCCCCTCAAATTTACCACTTGTGCCTGGATCTACTCTCCCGAGCCTGAAAGTCTAGCCAAACTTTCTGGATGACTGGTCCTGGTGCAGCACACATGGAGAAAATCTGCAGAAGTCAGCCAAGATGTATGGTTGGTAAAGGAGTGAGATGAGAACAAAGAGTAGTGAAATTTCAAATGTGTTTGTCTACAATGAAGGATTTTAAAGAAATGAAGAATTTTTTTTTCTAATTCATGTTTATTGGAACAAATTATTAGTAATTTTTATGCCAGCTATCTAGTTAGATCAAGCTCTACTGTGACCAGAACTGATTTTCACAAACATGAAAGCAGGTGCAAACAACTTAAAAATAGCCTTGAATGGCAATGATAACTGTTCTATGTGATCAAGAAAGCATATCTTTGTGCCAGAAAGCCCCTTTCCTACTTGGCAAGGTCCTAAATACCACTGCTCACGAAAAGAGTTGATGCATTAGTTGGAATTTCTAGGATTCCAATGTTTAAAATTGTTTAGAAAATGCTAAAAATTATCTTTCAGTTCAAGATGGCTTCACAGACAATAATTGTTGTTCTGGTGATACATTAAATGTTGTTCAAGGGCGCTTGGGTGGCTCAGCTGGTTAAGAGTCCAACTTTTCATTTCAGCTTAGGTCATGGTCTCACAGGTCGTGAGTTTGAGCCTGTGTCAGGCTTTGTGCTGACAGAGAGGAGACTGCTTGAGATTCTCTCCCTCTTTCTGTCTCTGCCCCTCTCTGCCTCTTTCAAAAAATAAGTAAATAAACTTTTTTTTTTAATTCTGGTTAAATACTTTAAGCTTACTTTTGAGTCTCTTTTCCTTTTTTTTTTTTTTTTTTTTTCAGAGAAGAGAACCCAGCTAAGCAAATGTAGACATTAATCCTTAATCCTAACAGCTAAATTTCCCTTTAAGGCAACAAATGTTGTCTCTACTAGAAGTTCAAATAATTTAAACTACAAAGTCAAAACAAAATTTATAATTGAAAGTGTTTTAGAGCATAGGCTGTATTAGGATAAGTGATACCACATTCTTCAGAGAGAACATGATGCCCTGCTTGGAATACAGATGGAGAACATATTCATTGGACTTTCCAGACATTTTCAAATTTTTCATGCTATTTGGAGCATGGTACACATTATATACATTCTTTAATGCGTTTGTATATTCACGCATGCCAGACAAACATTTCTAAGATTATTGATTTTTAAATGTATGTGGACAGTAAAAAAAAAGTCAGTATACAATATGTTTATTCTTGTTAGGTCTAAAAATGGATATCTCAGCTCAAATGTCAACTTTTTAGACCAAATGAAAGAGAAAGCAATTATGTTCTAGCATTTAGATATGGGAATGAAAAGGAATACAAGCTGCTTTCCTAACTTTTTTGGTTGGTTGGTTAATTGGTTTTTTGTTTTTGTTTTCATTTTTGGCTTTTTTATTGGAATTTTCTTCCTTGCCCCACAAAACTTTAAAACTGAATTGTGCTCCCTGGTGCTTTCCATTTATTAGACTTTGTTACTGATCAAACAACCTGAAAGCAATTTACTTCTATTTCAAAGGTCATTTCATGATATTTTGGTTCACCAAGGCTTTTAATCTTATTATAAATTACAGTACATCCCAACATTAGCTAATGGATTTATGTCTGTCAAGAAACAGCAAAAACAAATTTCATCTCTGGTAGAGAAAGACCCACCATGGTAACACTTTGCTTTTTCCTCTTCAAAATGCCGTCATATACCACCATCTATTTTTCCCCTCATCTCTGTCTTTATCCCTTCTTGAACTCCTTTGCAAGTTCCTTCTTTATCTTACATCTGAATACTGGCACTTCTTGGAGCTGTTATGTCGGCCCTGCATTCTTTTCTCCCCCGCCCCTTTCTCTTTCTCTTCCTAAATTTTCTCAGGCAGTCCTATAGTCTAAACACTATCTCCATGCAAATGATACCTACATTTATGTAATATTATAATAACTGTAAAGTTTCTCCCCTCTGGGTAGGGGTCTAAAGCCTGAGAGCAACACAATACTACTCAAGGACCTCCACACCCTAGAGAGGAGGCTGATGCCACATGGGGGGAATGGGGTCATGCTGAGGGGTAGGAAATGAGCACAAGTAGCATTAGCCTGTTGCCTGCCCTCAGAATCTAAAAGGAAGACAGCAGATCCACTGGGAGGTTGCAGCTGCCAATAGCATGGGTTTCCTTGGAGGAAATTGTCAGGGTGCTGTGCGTGCGCCCCCAGGTACTCCAGCCAGTGGTGAAGGAGGAGAAAACACCACCTCACCTTTGTTTTCCAGTAAGTTTAGTTAGTAACCATCATCTCATATAGAAAGAAAGAAGGAAAGAAAAAGAAAGAAAGAAAGAAAGAAAGAAAGAAAGGAAAGAAGGAAGAAAAAAAGGAGAAAGAAAGGGAAAGATAAAGACAGAAAAAGAAAAAGAGGAAGGGAAGAAGGGAGGAAGGAAAAGAAAGAAAGAAAGAAAGAAAGAAAGAAAAAGGGAAAGAAGGAGGAAGGAAGGAAAGGGAAAAAAGAAAGGAAGAAAAGAAAAAGAAAGAAAGAAAGAAAGAAAGAAAGAAAGAAAGAAAGAAAGAAAAAGAAAGAAAGAGAAAGAGGAAGAGAGGGAAGGAAGGAAGGGAAGAAGGAAAGAAAAGAAAGAAAGAAAGAAAGAAAGAAAGAAAGAAAGAAAGAAAGAGAAAGAAAAAGAAAAGACAGGAGAAATAAAAAGAGAAAGAGGAGGCGAAGAAGGGAGGAAGGAAAAGAAGAAAGAAAGAAACAAAGAAAGAAAGAAAGAAAGAAAGAGAAAGAAAGAAAGAGAGGGAAGGAAGGAGGAAGGAGGGAAAGAAAGAAAGGGAAAGAAGAAAGGAAGAAGAAAGAAAGAAAGAAAGAAAGAAAGAAAGAAAGAAAGAAAGAAAGAAAAAGAAAGAAAGAAGGAAAAAGAGGGAGAGGGAGGGAGTGAAGGAAGGGAGGGAGTGAAGAAGGAAGGAAGGAAGGAAGGAGGGAGGGAAGGAAGGAAGGGAGGGAGGAAAGAAAGAAAGAAAAGATTTTTTTTCCTTGTGATAAGAACTCTTAGGATCTACTCTCTTAACTTTCAAATATACCGTACCGCGGTGTTAGCTACAGTCATCATGTGGTATATTAAATCCCTGGTACCTATTTATCTTACAACTGGAAGTTTGTACCTTTTTGGCCACCTTCATCTGTTCCTGTCTTAAATCATGTGAGTCAGGATCTGTGGGGACCATTTAGAGTTTAGCAAAAAAGTTTTAAAACACACGAGGACTAGTATCAGACTCCCTCAAAGGACACATACAGAGCTTGAAAGACAGAGAAAAGAAGATTGTGGTAGGCTGAGTTGCAGGTTCACAGACTCAGGGTAAAGATGGATATTTTCCAGGCATCAAATGTGGATTCGTCTTGAAACAGGTCCTTCTCCGGAAGACTTTCTGTGGGGGTGGCCTGATTCTCTGCAGGAATTGGCCAGGAGTATACCAGCTATTCACTTTCACCCTAACCTAGAGGGCACTGATGCCACATTTTAATCATAGCAATTATTGTCTCCTGTCTCCAGAGTCCTGCTGAGAGCTAGAACATTCATAATCCCCTGGAAGAGTTAAGGGCACACCCCACTGTGGGGCTGAGCGTGTAAATATAGGACAGCTGGGGGACAGCAGAGATTTTTAAATTGGATAAGTTTCTGGAACTTTAATAGTTTGGAAATTACACCAGATTTTCATGTTTCCTGATACTGATCTGAAGAAAAAAAAAAAACATGAGATTTCCTCATTCAAGGGGAGAGAAAGAACAAGTCAACAGAAAGGAGTTAAAAAGACAGGTTAGGGAAAGTAAACAAGGCTGCTTCTGCTTTCAACTTACTGGGTACACAGTCTTCCAAATAATGGTTACAGTTTTATAGTACATCCAGTGGTGAAAGCCTCTGAGCTCTCGAATTAAATGTCTGGCTGAACATTTGACATCTACATGGACATGCTTTGTGGCCATCTGTAACTTAGCAGGTCCAAAATTTGATTGAGGGCCCTCTCAAGCTGATCTGATTCTTCCTCTAGCCTTTTCCATTACCTTACAAGGCTTTATCACCCATCTCCTTGTCCAAGCCAGAAAACCAGAGGGATCCCTCTCTCCTTCCGCCAGGTCACCAGGTCCTTTACATTTTAGCAAGTCCTGATCCTCTCGGCAAATGCATAACAAATCCATCCTCACTGACCCGTAACTATTATTATAACTCTTGTCCATGGCGTGATCACCCTCCACTGGACCACACAAAGACAGCCCCCTACCTGGTCTCTCCATACCTATGGTTGTCCACTCTCAATGTTTCAGCATAACAGCCACAGGGATTACTTATGTAGCCATTTTATTACGGTGTCTCAACTCCTGTGGTATAAACATGAAACAGGCTTTCTTTTTCCAATACTTGCTGAACTACTGATTCCCTCTAGGTGGCGTCATCGTGGGCAATGTCTCACCCCGATCTTCTGTTTCCACTCACTTGTGATCAGTTGGTCTCATTCAGTTCCTAAGACTCAGACCTGTTAATTTGAACACTGTAACCCTGTACCCAATTCAGCTGTTCCCCCCACCCTGGTAGCCCGCACTCCCCTTGCAGTTCGGTGGCTCCGAGCAGAGAGATTCCGCTTTTCTCGATTCTTCACCTCTCTGGATCTGGGGTAAGGAGAAGCAACAAAGGTAGCAGGTGCTCACGTTTGTGACTACCTTTGCAAGGCCACAGCCATCTTGTTGTTTGCCTGATAATTACTGTTCTAGTTCACTGTCCATGACCTGCAGCTGACAGGTGGTAGCCCTCTCCTGGACATTAGCCATCTGCTGGAACATTCAGCTGTGTCCTCTGGCTGCTGCCCTTGCCACAGTAGCCCCACACTGTAATTTTTTATGGCACGCATTCCTCTTGTTCCACATGAAACCCCTAACAAGCCTACAACTCCATCCTTTCTCCAAAGTCTCTGGCATCTCCAAGGGAGATGTGGGGTCTAAGTTCCTTGCATCTCAGAAACTGGGAACCGTGTTTAGGAAGGATGAGGAAAAGAAAATGGAGCCTGTGCCATAATCCCATTGCCAGGTTCTAAGAGACTCTGAAATCAGTACTAAATCTGTTCTTCCTGTATTGGTTTATGCAATCTAATGCATTTCCAACTGAAGTTTAGTTTGATTTCTATCACTTACAAATCAAAAAAAAAAAAAATAGTGAAGACTACTCATAACAGAGCACAGTGATTTATACAAATGCAAAGGAAGGGAAGGACTAAGTGCTCGAGCAAGTTCAGCAGGTGTTCTAATATGTGGCTTTCTAATATATCTTCTAACATGTGGCTTTGTGGCTGCTGCGGGTTATTGTCTACTTGCTTTGTTTTGTTTTGTTGTCATTTATGTTAGAATATTACGGTGCTACTGAAAACATGTCCATGACAGAATATGTACAGAAGTTAAAAGTAAGCATTGAGAATTGAGAGCCATTTGACCTCTAGGCGTGTGATCAGTGAATTCACCTTGCTGAAAAAGGAAGAAGTCCGTTTGGGTGTTTTCTTTCTATTTCATTTTCGTAATGATTGATTCTTACATGTTTTCTAAAGTATCAGTCTGTGATGGAGCAGAAAAGAAAGAAAGAAGAAAGTAAGCAAGCAAGAAAGGAGGAGAGGAAAGACAAAAGAAGGAAGAAAGGAAGAGAAAGAAACCTGGCTCTTCACCACAAATAGTTTAAGAATTACTGCCCCTGGGCACCTGGGTGGCTCAGTGGGTTAAGCGTCTGACTTTGGTTCAGGTTAGAACTCAGGATTCCTGAATTTGAGCCCCGCATGGGGCTCTGCTGTGACAGATGAGAGCGCAGAATCTGCTTGGGATTCTCTCTCTCTGTGTCCTCCTCTCTCTGCCCCTCTCCCACTTGCTCTCAGTCTCTCTCAAATTAAATAAATAAACTAAAAAAAAAAGAATTACTGCCCCAGTGTATATTATATATTCTCTGTAAACTGCCTGAAGCTCCTTATGTAAAGTGGTAAAGAATAAAATAAATACATACATAACTACTTCACTTCACAGCTTTGATTCTCTCAACTGATAATTTACCCTCCCTCCCACTGGTGTTCTCTTTCCTACCCCATCCAACTCTATGCACCTACTCTTTTCCCCACCTACCCGGCCAATTTCCTCATCACCATGCTGCCAACCACCACAACTCTGTTCAATTGTTTTGCTTGAAACGCTATTTAAACTAATATGAAAATATATTATGTTTCCTAAATAAAAATGCTCTTATGTCCCACAATCGATCATGATCCTCAATCAATTTTTTATACCTTATTGACATGTGCTTGAATTTCTTTTCTAGTCTATGAAATGGCATTCCCACCTTTTCCTGTTGAACATTTCACAGGTTATATAAGTCGTCTTTCTTTAAAAAAATTGTCCAGGAAGATCAGTGAATCAGTTTGCATTCAAAACACAAGTACTTAAAGAAACAAGGAATAAGATGTTTATATAAAGGTATTGTTACACATTTTTCTGAATGCAATCTGTTAGAAACCCTCCCAATCAAAAAATAAAGATAAGCATATTAAAACCGGCCAGGTTTATCTAAGTTTGATTGTAATGGCTCAATACATCCCAAAAGAAAATGCTTCATCAAGGATCAACACATTTGGCTTTTCGTCAATGTTAGTTTGGGGCCAGTTTTCTCTTTCATGTGGAGAAAATATGCAGTTTATCTGATTATAATATAATAAAACAAAATCTGGAAATAATTGTGCCCTTATATTTGGGATTGCATCCACTTGGTTAAAGATTTGGTTAAAACAAAAGCATAGAAATTGGAAAATGTGTTTGGAGTTCTTTAAGTTAATTTTTTTAATTAATAGTTTTGTGTTCAGAAATATATGACAGTAAAATTATGAATACTTAATACAGATGAAAGATTCTAGAAATCAGGAAAGATAAAGCAGTACAAGAGGGAAGATAAGAGCAAAGAGAGATTGTGTGTGTGTGTGTGTGTGTGTGTGTGTGTGTGTGTGTGTGTGTACATAGGAGGAGAAGGAAGAGGAGAAATCTAGAAGCAGAAGGAGGAAGAGGAAGTCTACAGAGAGGTCACAGCAATTTTCTTTAAAAGATTTAAAGAGATTAAAATGTTTTTCATCCCTTCATCCTCTAATTTTGTAACGCTGTAAATGTTCTCCACTGCCCCTTGCTCCTTAACATTTATCACCTGAAAAGGCATTGCCAAAGGAAGAAAGACAAGGGTTAAAGGAAAAACCACTGTAACAGCAGCATTCTAGACTTCAGTAATAAATAACTGGGTACATAAACTCTCTGAACCTTTCCATTCCTTCTGCTGTGCCCACTTTCTATCTCCTAGGAATCTTTCCTTTCCTTCTCCTTCCCCATGCCCCATAACCCCAAAAGAAAAGTAAAGAAGACAAGCAAACATTCAATGTGAATTCATTTTGGATGTGCTTTCTCAAATATTTGTTTTGCACTAAACCTCAGGAACTTTGAAAAGTCCTGGAGGACTGCTCAGGGTTTAACAAGAGAGATTGGTGGTGTAGGAGATAGAGTTAGATTTAAATTAACTTTGGGAAAAGAAATGTGACATTTCTTGCATGGGAAACTCATGCCCACTGCACAAGCATTGTGAATATAAAGACATACACATAATAGAAGAATACATAATCATATGACTTATGATTATGTAAGTATATGATTATATAATCACCATAAACAGTGCATGTGGATTGTATGTGGAAATTAGGAACACTTTCAAGTAAATATCTCTCTTCCCTTTAAGTATCATGAGCATCGCTCATGCTCAGGAATTCTTTCCCACCTTGTAGGTTTGCAGAATTCTAATACCTGTGCTCCTCGCTGTCCACCTAATTAGAAACTGAGAAGAATTCTTTGCTTTGAGCATTCTGACCTGACATGTAGTGCAATTTCATCTGAAATATTTGCTACCTTGATTCTCCGAGGTACACTATAAGCCTGTACCACATTGTATGAACCAAGTTCCTCCCATCTCAGCAACTGTGAACCTATAGGGTCACGGCAGGATCTCAACATGTATTCTAACTCTTTAATTTGTTTATTTAGTAGTGTGTGTGCATGTACGTGTGTGTGTGTGTGTGTGTGTGTGTGTGTGTGTGTGTGCACATCTGTCTGTCTGATTGGGGGATAATTCTATTTGCCATTTATCATTTTTAAACACTTTTTCCTATTTTACTGACCCCTCCATTCCAGGAATATATTGTTTCTCCTGTCCGTGCTGGAGTATAACAACACAAAAATTTAGCCAGCAATTTCACTTGATAGCCTGAAAGACTCTCATATTTACCTCGTTTATAGCATAAGAATATAAATGCATATTTACATATATCTCTGGAAAAGTATCCTTTCCGAATGTGATGGCTATTAATTTGGACTTAACTAGTAGTTACCTACAAAAATAAATTGCACAGAGCCAAGATAGAATATTATGTGTTTGAATATTTCCTCTGCCTGCTGTAAACATTAAATTAAATTTATATGCTAATTATGACAATAATGGCCCTTTGGATGATTCTCTTTTATAAGCACCAACTGAAATGAGGTCCCCAGTTGTCACTGAGAAAATCAAAAGGATCTTAGTTTGAGGAGTAAGTATGTGATTATAGTGATTATGTGTGAATTGTGATTATATTCTTCAATAAAGAAAACGTGCTGGGATTTACAGCTTTCCTCTGAGAATCAATCAATGAATTAACACATATTGAACACCCACAGGGTTCCTGGAGCTAAGCAAACAAATTACCTCATCAACTGCAAAACATCAGCTAGTGGACAGAGCCACCATGAATCAGCTGAGCATGGCCCCAAGCAGAACCATGAAGCAGACAGAATTTACTTTCATCGTGGATAGCATCTGCATTGTGCATTCTAGAAAAGTTTGAACTAGAAGTTGGAACCAGATTCTGTTCCCAGCTCCGTCACCTGCTAACATAATATCCCAGATACTTTACCTTTCTGAGTTGTAATTTCCCAATTATAAAATGGAAAGTCATTACCCTGTCTCAGGGAGAGTTTGAAAGGAAACAAGAAGTAAGAAATTTCTCTCTCCAAAGGCTGCATATTGCTAAATCAAAACAATGGCCGATTCTGTGTTCGCTTTACTTAACACTGTACACAACTCACAGTATTTGAAACAATTTGAAACAATTCACAGATTGGTCCATCTTCCTTGAAACACTCTCTTCGGTTGGTCTCCAGGACATACGTGCTTGCTTTTCTTCCTGAATCACTGGCCATATTTTCTCTGATGTTCTTTCTAATCTTTATCCTTCGACTACCTAAAGGCTTAAGTTTTCAGACGCTTTTTTTCTTTTCTGTCCTATTTTCTTCTCCCCTCTGTACTCTTCTAGTGTCATGACTTTAAAATGTCATCTTTATTTGGATCATTCCCACCGCCGTCTTGACCTCCCTTGCAAATTCTAGGCTTTTATATTCTACTTCTAGCTCCACGGGGATATCTCATAAAAGTTTTAATAAAAATGTGTTCAAGGCCTAACTGCACATCTTCTTCTCTACATCTATCCCACCCACAATCTTTGTTATCTTAGTTAACGACAACTCCATCTTTCTATTTGCATTAGACAAATTTCTAGTCGTGAATCCTTTTACTTATGCCCCATCATCCATAGCAAATCTTGCTGGCACTGCCTTTACCTTCTATCTACGGATCACTTTCATTTTAATCACCATCACTCCCGTATAAACCACCCCCTACTCTCACCCTAGATTACTGCACTAGCCTCCTAAGCATTTTCTCTGACCCTTTACAGTTTATTCTCAACAAAGCAGTCAGAGTGACCCCCTTAAAACTTACTTCAGATCATGTCACTCCTTTGTCAAAACCCTCTAATTGCCCTTATTTTACGAAGGTAAAATCCAAGACCCTTCTGGTGAACTATTAGGTCTTACAGGGTCTTTCACACATGCCGACACAAACACACACACACCCCGCCCCTGAAATACAGCAATACCAAAACGGACCTCTTTCTTCAAGGAACAAACATTTTAAAGATAAAAGACAATAAAAAAATAAGTAATTACTCAACATATTAAATGATCAGTGATAATTTAAAAATAAAACATGGAAGAGGAAGAGAGAATCAGGACTAGGGTAGTTTGCAATTACATAGAGTCAAGGAATGTCTCACTGAGAAAGTGAAATTTGAGTAAGGACTTGAAATAGCTGAAGAAAAAAGTCATGTCTATATTGGGAAATAGTATCTATCCCAAGCAGTAAGAACAGTACGTGGAGCAAAATAGGCAGACAAAGAATTTTTAAACGAATTTTAAATGAATGCATTTTTCAATGAATGAATATATAAGTATTGTTATTATTGAACTTGTGTATAAAATCAGCACTAATAATTTCTTATTCCAGGAAACAGACATTTTAAGAGAGAAGAAAATACTTTTTTAAATCATAGATGATTTTACACTAATTGGAAACTAGGTTTTAATCATTGGTGCTTAGATGTATTTATCAAGCTGAATTCAGCTAGCATATCAATTTGGAATAACTCAAGGACACAGACAAAAGAGGAACAGATACATATTTGCTAGCTTTTTTCCATGGCCCTCTATACTAGGTACTCCTGGTGAAGATTAGGGGGAAGAGAAGAAATTGACCCTGCTTAAGGGTGCAGTCATGCAGGAAATAATTGGTTGCTTCTGGGATCAAGCACAAATCACCCATTTCCCTAGAATCTTCTTTCCTATGAAACAAAAGAGCTAAGCCTCTGGGGCAGATAGAAAACGCTTTCATCCCTGACAGGGGAAGACATCTTTGCATTCTTATGCAATTGCTTTAAAATTGTTATGTTTAAATAAGGCAAAAGCTCTGTTTCTAGAAATTATGCTAATTTCCTTTTCATAAAAATTACTTTGCTCTTTGGAGATCCAAGGATTTTTTTTTAATTTTGCTTTTAAACTTCTTATAAAATAGCAAGATATCAGACCATTTTGTTCAACATTTCAGCAACTGCAGTCACAGGTTCTAGACATTATCATGATGGTGACTTCTAAATATCGAGCAGGGAGATGAAGCTCTAAGAGTCAAATAGAACGGCTAGAAACTTTAACAAAAATTATGTCAGAAGTGAAGAATTCTTTTTGTGTAGCCCATCAATAGCCTTGATAGAGCAGAAGAAATAATCAGTGAACATGAAGATAGGTCACTAAAAATTATTGAGACTAAAACACGAAGAGAAAATAGAGTGAAAGGGAAAAAACAACAGAAAGGAGCACGTAAGAGCTGTGAGACAACATCAAACAGTTAACATATATAATTGAAGTTCTAGAATGAGAAGAGAGAACAGGGAAGAAAAATAGATGAAGAGATAATTGCTGAGAATATACCAAAAATAGAGAAAGATAACAAAGTGTAGATTTAAGAAGCTCAGAAAATGTCAATAACAATAATTTTTTAAAGCACACACACATGTAAATACAAACTAGATGCAAATATATAGTCAAACTGCTGAAAACCAAAATTAAACAGAAAATTCTAAAGGGAGCCAGAGGGGATAAAAATTACTTACAAGAACAAAAATAAGAATTATAGCAGGTCTTTCACAAGAAGCTATCTTATAAAATATTATAAGATATCATAATATATTCTAAAATATATATTATATAAGTATATATTATAATTATATTCTAAAATATATTATATAATATTATATTATTATATATTATATATTTCAGAATATATTATATCTAATAATATTTTATAGATAGCTTCTTATAATTATAAGATAGCTTCTTGTAATTATAATTATATATTATATATTATTATATAGTTATTATATATTATTATTAAATTATTAAATATTATATTATATAATTATATTATTATATGATATATAATTATATTATAAAATTATATATAAAATATATATAATTATATATAAAATATAATTATATTATATATATTATATATATAATATAATTATATAATATTATATATATATTTAATATATAATTATATAATATTATACTATTCTATACTGTATTCATACTATACTACATGCCAGAACAAAAAGAAGTGACTTCTTTAAAATGCTGTCAACTCAGAAATCTATATCCAGTTAAAATAAAATAAAGTAAAATAAAATAAAATATAAAATAAAAATGTCAAAGATGAAATAAACATGTTGTTAGAAAAACAAATTTGGGAAAATTCATTGCCAGAAGAACAGTGTGTTCCCTCCAAAAAAAAACAAAAACAAAAACAAAAACTGTTCATAGTAGATCTTCCTGGCATAAAGAGTATGAGACAGATCAAAGCTTGGATCTACACAAAGAAATGAAGAATGCAAGAAATGGTCAATGTAAGGATCATTAAAAGAGATATTTTAATCTCATTTTCAATTACCTTAAAAGATAATTGAATGTCTAAAGTAAAAACAATAACAATATATCGTGGGATTTAAAATGCAAATAAAACTACATTGTTCATCCAGTTATTCGGTTCAATACAATTGGATAGACAGAAATAGCACAAAAGATAGAGGAAGAGGGCACCTGGATGGCTCAGTTGGTTAAGCGTCCAACTTGACTCAGGTCATGATCTCAGCATTCCTGAGATCAAGCCCCTTGCCTGGCTCTGTGCTGATAGTGTGGAGCCTGCTTGGGATTCTCTCTCTCCCTCTCTCTCTCTCTGCCCCTCCTGCTCTCTCTCACTCTCTCAAATTAAATAAATAAACTTTAAAAAACTTTTTTTTTAATTAAAAAGAAAAGGATAGAGGAAGAAACTAGAAGTATACTGTTGTAAGGTTCTTACACAGTTTAAATGAAATGGTATAATATTATTTAAAGGTAGATCATAGTAAGTTAATGGTACCTTTTTAAGTCCATAGAGCAGGCATCCACTCAAAATGGTGTATAACTAATAAGCTGATAGTGAAGATAAAATGAAACCACTTTACAAAGTGTTCAGTTAATCCAAAGAAGGTAAAAAAAAAAGAAAGAAAAAAGAAAAATGGAAAAGAACAGATGGTTCAAATAAAACATAATCTGTAAGATTGTAAATATAAATACAATTATATTAAGCACATCAAATGTAAATGGTCAAAAAAACCCACAAATCTAATGTCTATGATGGACAGATTGGTTAAAAAAATTCCAAGTACTGGCTATCTATAAGAAATTTAACTTAATTATGAGGTCGTAGATTAAAAGTTAAAGGATAGAAAAGGATATAGGATGGAAGCATTAATCAAAGAAAGGTGGAATCACTATTTTATATTACATGAGGTAGATTTACAAACACAGATTAGTGCCAGGGCTAAAGAGGATATTATATAATGATGAAAGAGTTCATCAGTTAGGCCTAACAATTCTATGTGTATATGTGCCAAACCACACAGTTTCAAAATGCATGAAACAAAAACTGGTAGAACTACAAAGAGAAATCAAAAAATTCATAATTATGTTTGGAGATCTCCACACTTTTATTTTAGTAACTTACAGGCAATAAATCCATGAGGACATAAAAACCAGAATAACACCATCAACAACTTGACCTAATTAATGTTTATCTAACACTCTACCCAACTCATCTAAATACATATTCTTTGCAAATACACATCAAACTTTCACCAGAAAGACTATCTTCTGAGCCATACAATAAACATGAATACATGTAAAATACTTGAAATCAGGTTATGTTATCTGATGTATATTATCTGATCAATAGAAATCAGTAACTGAAAGAAACCTGAAAATGTCCAAATATTTGAAACTAAATAATATACTTCTAAACTACTCATTGGTTAAAGAGCAAGCAACAATGGAATTTTAAAAGTATTTTGCAGTGAATCAAAATGAAAACAACATTTGAGACTCTACTAAAGCCGTGTTTAAGTGGAAATTTATAGAACATTAAATGCTTATTTGAGAAAACAAGAAAGTTTTTGAAACAGCCATGTAATTTATTAAGAAACAAGAAGAAAAGAGAAAATTAAACCCAACGCAAAAAGACAGAAGGGAATAATAAAAAATAAGAGCAGAACTCAAAGGAATTTTAAACAAGAAAAATGATAGAACTAAAAGTTGGTTCTTTGAAGAAAAACAATTAAAAGTGTAGCTAAGTTTCCCAAGACCATTACCAGGAGGTAGTAGTGAGTAGTACCACCCCCACTTCTCCATGATTCCTGGACCCCTGAATCCTGGCTATCTGGGATAGCCAGCACTATCTACGGAATGCTGATTTCACAGCACATACAGCCTTCTGCAGAATTGTACCCCAGGCCAGCAAAGTATTGCTATGTAGCTGACACTATAAATGAGTCTTCAGAAGATCATTCCACATTCTATCAAGCCAGCTGCTTCAGGATGGTGGGGAATATGGTAAGACCAGCGAATTCTATGAGCGTGGACCCAGTGTAGCACTTCTTTCTCTGTGAAGCGGGCTACTTAATCAGAAGCAATGCTGTGTGCGATACTATGATAGCGGATAAGGCATTCTCTAAGTCCATGAATGGTAGTTTTGACAGAAGCATCACATGCAGGGAAGGCAATCCATATCTTGAGTACATGTCCATTCCAGTAAGAACAAAGTGTTGCCCCTTCCAAGACGGAAGCAGTCTAATGTAATTAGCCTGCCACTAGTAGCTGGCTGGTCACCCTGAAGAAGTATGTCATATTAGCAATTATATTGGTCTCTGCTGTTGGCAGGTAGGGCATTCAGTGGCAGCTGTAGCCAGGTAGGCTTGGTGAGTGGAAATCCATGCATGCTGAGCCCATGCATAGTCTCTATCCCTGTCACCATAGCCACTTCATTCAAAGCCCATGGGGTAATGAGAGGGAAGCTGGGGAAAGAGGCTGACTCGTATTCACAAAACAGGTCATTTTGTCCTCTTGATTACCAAAATCCTCCTCTGCTGAGGTCACCTTTTGGGGAATATTCACATGGGACACAAATATCTTCACATTTTTTTTTTTGCCCATTCAGAAAGGTCTATCCACATACATCTTCTTCAGATTTCTTTGTTACCAATTTTCCAACCATGTTCCTTCCAAGTCCCTGACCATCCAGCCAAGTCATTGGCCACATAATTGCATATCCGGCCATTTTTCCTTCTAAGAAAAGTGAATAACCATGTGCACTGTTTAAAAGTCTGCCCACTGGGAAGATTTCTCTTCACTGTTGTATTTTAGGGATGTCTCAGAAAAGAATTTTAGTGCTGGCATGTTATGGAGGACCATCTGTAAACCAGACTGAAGTCTTCTCTTCCTCTGCCAAATGGTGGTATGTAACTCCCTATGGAGCCACAGGTGCAGGCTGGGAAAGAGGAGGGGTGTGGCAGGAGTAGGGGCCATAGGCATTTGAACCACTTCTTCATTTGACTTACTTTTGCCTTTAGAGCCTACTCAGGCCCAATCACACATTTACCACTTCCATTTGATGATGGAGCATAACTCTGCAGTCCCGACTTTATGACTTGGTGGGTTAAATAAATACTCAGTTCATGAAGGGCATTTCAGGTCACATTGTAACTTGGTGGCTTGTGACTTACACAAGTAAGTGACTTAAGTGGCTTACACTTAACTTGGTTAAGTGTGATTTGTTTTCTGAAAATCCCAAAATGTGGATAAGAGAATTTAATGATCTACATAAATGGAAAGATATATAGTGTTCAAGGATCCAAGGACTCCATATTGTTAAAATACTTCTTCTCCTCAAATTGTTATATGAATTCAGTGCAATAAATATCCAAATACAAGCAGGTTCAAAAATGTATTTAGGAAAGCAAAGAACCTAGAACAGTTTAAATAATATTTGAAAAGCAATATATGTGAAGAACCCCTGCTAACTAATTTCAAGGCTTAATAAAAATCCGGAGTAATCAAGACAGTATGGACTGTTCAAAGGACAGATGTATGGGAAAATGGAACAGAATTAGAAAGCCCAGAAATATACCTATATATATGTGTTCAAGTGATTTTCAACAAGTGTCAAGGTAATTCAACAAATGTCACTGAGTCACCTGAAAATACAAATGCAAAAATATCAACTATGGGGATTCCTGGGTGGCTCAGTTGATTAAACATCTGACTCTTGATTTCGGCTTGGGTCATGATCTCATGATTTGTGAGTTCAAGCCCCATGTTGGGCTCTGTGCTGACAGCATGGAGACTACTTGGGATTCTCTCTCTCCCTCTCTCTCTGCCCCTTCCCCCTCATGCACTCCCTCTCTCACTCTTAAAAATAAACATTAAAAAAATATTAATTATGATCCTTATATTGAACACAAAAACTATCTTGAAAAGGGACCACGGACTGAAATGTAAAACTTGAAAGTATAAAATTTCTAGAAATAAACACAGGAGAAAATTTTTGCAATCTGGGATTAGGCAATGCTTTCTTAGAATACAAAAGGCCAAAACATTTTTTTAAATGTGACAATAAACTTCATCAAAATCAAAAACTCCTCTGTGATAGACACTGTCAATAAAATGAAAATACACAGAGTATTTTCTATCTGATGGATGCCTTAAAGTTCAATAATAAGAAACAATCTCCCCCACCCCTACCAAATTGGCAAAAGATTTGAACAAATCCTTCATGAAAGAAGAGATAGATATATCAAATAAGCACATAAAAAGGTAGTCACTAGTCATTAGGAAAATAAAAACTAAACCCAGTGAAACACCTTTTAATCTCCACCAGAATTGCTAAAATTAAAAAACAGATTGGGGTGCCTAGGTGGCTCAGTTGGTTGATCATCTGACTCTTGATTTCAGCTCAGGTCATGATCCCAAGGTCATAGGATCAAGCCATGCACTAGGCTCTGTGCTGAGCGGGGACCCTGCTTGGGATTCATCCTCTCTCTCTCTCTGTCTTTCTCTTTATCCCCCCACTACCCATCTCATTCCAGTCATGCACACTCTCTCTCCCTAAAAACAATTAAAAATTTTTAAAAACATTAAAAAAATTAAACAATAGATAATACCACGTGCTAACAAAATTATGGAGCAACTGAAATGCTCGTGTATTCTGATATCAAGTGCACATTTTTACAAAATTTTTAGAAAATTATTTAGTATTTTCAACTAATGTTAAGACCACATATATCTCATGACCCAGCAATTGTATTTCTGGCTTACATACCTCACAAAAATAAATGGTTATGTTGACCAAAACACATGAACAGATATTTTCAGAGCAATATTTATTCATAATGGCCAAACTGTGATTACAGTAGCATCAAATAATATTTAATTCTTAATAATAAATAAAAGATGTGCAAATCTCTATGGAAGTTATACTTTTACTGTGAGATAGTTTAAAAGACCAAAATGAAAAGAGACCTATGCTAGATTTGTGGGCACAGTATTTTTAAAAATATAAGTTGTATCAAAATTGATCTATAAATTCCATGTAATTCTATTCCAAAATCCATATGAAAATATGATAAGCCAAGAACAGGCAAGACACTCCGAAAAAAAGAAAAATTTTGAGCAAGAAAAATCCTGTACCAAAAACCATGATTTATTTGAAGCATTAGTAATTACAACCATGTTCCTTTAGTACATAGATAGGCAACACAGAACACTGAAACAGATCAGGAGTCCAAAAACAAGCCCACATCCCTATGGATGCAATCCACGATGGGGATGGCATGACATGTTAATGGGGAATTGGTAAGTTTTTAACAAATGGAACTAGCACAGTTAGCTGGCCACGTAAATTTTTTTAAAGACATTTCCAGGTAGATAAAGAACCTAAAAATAAAAGGCAAGCCTATAAATTTTTAGGAGATAATATAAGAAAATATCTTCATTGAGTCAGGGTAAGGGAATATCTCTTAAACAATGTATAAAAGTTACTAAGTATAAAGGAAAGATCTCTGAGTTCAACCACATTCAAATTGAAAACATCTCATCCATTAAAAAATTCTAAAGAGAGTTAAAAGATAATCCATAGAAAGGGAAATTATGTTCATGACACAATTTGAACAAAATCTTCTAGACGCACACAAATCCCACAAATCAATAATAATTATAAGACCACCCAAAAGAAACAGGAGCAAAGGAGACTTAAACAGCTCTTTACAAAAGAGGATATCCAAGTGGCCTGTTACATGTTGAATCGTGTCCCCCCAAAATTCATATGTTGAAGTCCAAACGTTCATTTGGTTTGGTTGTTGCACATGTAATTAGTTAAGATGAGACCATACTGGAGTAGGGTGGGAAATTTGGTGACAGAGACACGCAAGGAAAACACCACGCGAACATCAAGGCAGGAGGAGTGATTCACGTACACACCAAGAAGTGCCCAAAATTTGCTAGTAATGCACCAGAAGAAGAGTCATGGAAGAGATTCTCCTTCAGAGCCCTCAGAAAGAACCAGCCCTGCTGGTCCTTGATCTCAAACTTGGAGCCTCCCGCACCACGAGACGATGAGAAATTTCTCTTTAAGCCATCCAGTTTGTGGAACTTTGTAATAGTAGCCCTAGCAAACAAACGTAGGAAAATGTGAAGGAACTAGTAATTAAGAAGGTTAAAAGAACGATGGTCTATTTCTATGCGTCCACTAGATTGGCAATAATACAATGGCCCCAATTGATGCTGAGAATGTAGAGTGAGAATGTCATACAATACTGCTGACGACCACCTTGAAAACAGTTTGGGACAACACCTTGATATCATCTAATAAAGTTAAATGTATATATAACTCTTTAACCTGGTAATTCCACTCTCAGGCATACACCATCGTGTTTAATCAGCGCATGTAATAATTTCCACATACTGGGATATGTACATACAAATGTGCAATAAACAAAATGAGAAACAAACTAGATATTGATACAGAGAATAAAGTAAATAAGCAGATCAGAGAACGTTCATACAATGGAACACCTTGCAACAATGAAAAGACACAAACTACATTTCTTTGAGCTACATGCAAGAACATAGATGACCATCCCAAACAAAATTTTTAAAATGAGATATGTGTAGGGGCGCCTGGGTGGCGCAGTCGGTTAAGCGTCCGACTTCAGCCAGGTCACGATCTCACGGTCCGTGAGTTCGAGCCCCGCGTCAGGCTCTGGGCTGATGGCTCGGAGCCTGGAGCCTGTTTCCGATTCTGTGTCTCCCTCTCTCTCTGCCCCTCCCCCATTCATGCTCTGTCTCTCTCTGTCCCAAAAATAAATAAAAAAAAAAAACGTTGAAAAAAAAAAATTAAAAAAAAAAATAAATAAAATAAAATGAGATATGTGTAATCATTCAGGTGTTTTCTTCATAATAGTTTATTAAGCTGAATATACACTGTGTGTGTGTGTGTGTGTGTGTGTGTGTGTGTGTGCATGCGTGTGTGTTTCTAATTATATTTCACATTTAAAAAATCTAAGTTTTTTCCATCTTGGGGGAGCTCCACTGAATGCTTCAGACTTTAGGCAGGAATGAGTCATTTGTCCACTCGCAGCTGCACAGTCCAAGACGGTAAAAATACAAAGACAGTGGGGCACCTGGGTGGCTCAGTCCATTAAGCAACAGACTCTTGCTTTTGGCTCTGGTCATGATCTCATAGTTCATGAGCTCAAGCCCCACTTTGGGCTCTGCACTGACACCACAGAGCCTGCTTGGGATTCTCTCTCTCCCTCTCTCTCTGCTCCTCCCTGCGCTCTCTCTCTCTCTCTCTCTCTCTCTCACACACAAAATAAATAAGTAAACTTAAAAACCTACAACGACAGGGACATCTGGGTGGCTCAGTCAGTCAAGTGTCTAACTCTTGGTTTCAGCTCAGGTCATGATCTCAGGGTTTTGTGAGTTGGAGCCCCACATCAGAATCTGCACTGGCAGCATGGAGCCTGCTTGGAATTCTTTCTCCCTCTCTCTGCCCCTCTCCAACTTGCACTCTGTCTCTCTCAACATGAATAAAAAATGCAATGACAGTAACATGAGATCGTGTGTAAGGAGAATAGAGAAGACAGGTATTTGGTGAGGAGTCAGAAGCGTCTGCTGCACATGTGGTCTTCATTGTTTGAAATGCTTGAGTGCAATTATACTTTTTAAGGTATGTATTTTTCCCCGTAAAACAATGTGCAGAAATGAATGTCAACTCTTCCATCTGGAGGTTCAATCAAAAAGATTTGTCCCAAAACTTGAAGGAGAAATTTGCTGCGTTGAAGTTACTGCGAATCAATATGTCAGCCATTAACTTCATTCATTTCTAAAGGATTCTCAAGGGAAAGTTTGCATACTTTAGAACTAATCCCCTACGTGAGAGATATGGGCTATCCCACTGTGTGGATTTAGCTCGTCACCTAACTTGGCGTAGTGTTCTGAAGGACGGCGGCCCCTGAAGAACTGCCTGGCTCTGCTGCAATCCTGAGAGTAGAAACATGTTATATTTTTCAAGATTTGTCATTGAATTTTCACCCCTGCCCACTCTTTTTCTAAATTCCAGTGGTTTTGAGTAGATGACCTACAGTGGGTCATCTTAGCCACAATCCTCTTCTCCCTAATATCTTTCTGTCTCAGAGTAGCTACTGGAGTGGAGAGAGACATAAATGGAAGTCTGCTGGATGGGGACCCTTGGAAAACCTTTGTTTTCTTGAGACAGAAGGACCCTCTCCTCGTATAGAGTGCAGTAGAGGTGCTGGTGGGTGTATTCCCTTCACTCTGAAGCAGGAAGCATGAGGACAAAGGCGACCATACCACAGACTGCTGCACTTGCCTGGGACCACCTACCTCTGGGCTCCTGACATCACACACTGTCAATTGCACAGGCAGGACCCCTAAGATAAAGGATTTTCCAAAGTATTAGAACCCCAGAATTATTTCTCACTCTGCCTACAGGGAGAGTAACAGAAACAATTGTTGCAGGGTTCCGTCTAGAACCATGTGTCCTGTAAATCACTGAGCAACAGTCATTTGAAATTTGAGTTAAAATCAGTAATATACTGTGGTACCTGAGTGGCTCAGTTGGATAAGCCTCTGGCACTTGATCTCAGCTCAGGTCATGATCTCATGGTTCCTGGGTTCCAGCCCCACATCGGGCTCTGCTCTGACAGTGTGGGGCCTGCTGGAGATTCTCTCTGTCTCCCTCTCTCTGTTCCTCCCCCACTTGTGCTCTCTTTCTCTCAAAATAGACTTTAAGAAATCAGTAATATACCTAGATAAAAGTAATTTTGAAATAAACTCTTAGTGAACTCTAAAATCTTAGTAAGTCACATATTTTTTAAAAAGCAGGTGAAATTAGGGGCACCTGGGTGGCTCAGTTGGGTAAGCATCTGACTTTGGCTCAGGTCATGATCTCACAGCTCGTGGGTTCAAGCCCCACGTCAGGCTCTGTGCTGACAGCTCAGAGCCTGGAGCCTGCTTCACACTCTGTCTCCCTCTCTCTCTGCCTCTCCCTTGCTCCCACACTGTCTCTCTCACACTGAAAAATAAATAAACATTAAAAAAAAAACAGATGAAACTAAATAAGAACGAAAATGCTAGCAGTGAAGAAGTAACATTGGTTTGGGAGCAGGTGTTTCTAGAACTCATCCCTGAGTTTATTTATCTTGAAGAAGTTACTTATCATTTTTGTCTTAATTACCTCACCTGTTAAATAAGTTAATAATATCTTCCTTACAAGACTGTTGTCATACATGGAAAACAGCAATTTCAGTCCCGGTACATGGTACCTGTTCAATAAATAGTAGCTATCACTAAAGTCCATGAAATGAAGTCATTTCCCAAGGTCACTAGTTTTGTGATTTTGAGACCATCAATGCTGCTTCTGCTGTAAAGTAAGTGGATTGAATAAAAGGACTCCCTACATCCTACAACTCATAAGATACACGTTGCCCCTATCATAAACCCACTCAAATGCAGTGGGACTGCAGAGAAAGAAGATCCTTGGGTGCTACTCTCAGCTCTGCTCTTGTCCAGCTATTTGACCTTGGGCAAGTCAACAGAGGAACCTCAGAATTCCTTCTGTATAAAACTACGGACCTGAGTGAGTATGATCTCTGACAGTGTCTGGTATTTTTTGGTATCGGATAACATTCTCTGACACTTTTGGTTATGGTGGGCACACAGATAACATTAACGTAAAAGCAGAAGTGAGTCATAAGTTAGAGGAATTCATTTGGCTGTAACCTTACTCCCCAAAATTGTTGTCCGGCACAATTTTGACCAAAGGCTCAAACTTACATACCCTGACTCCAGTGCCTAGCACTGGGAACTCTATTTGAGACAAAGGTGTTTTCTTTTCTCTTGGAGAAAGAGGAAGTTCCAGGCTGGCGTCAATGGAAAGTGGGGTATTGAGGCATATAAATTATGGAAGTGACAGGGTATATTCCCAGCCTAAGGGAGGGGTTCTAAATTCCGTCAGCACACACCAAGCCTCGGTGAGGATATCACGTAATGATTACAGAAAGGGAGTATACATCTGAGGACCTGAAAATCACATTTCAGTGTAAGGGACCCATTACTTAGGGCAAAGGCAGCGGGCGGCAATCATACAAATTTAAGTAACTAGTTAATTTCACCTTCCTGCTCGTATGACAGTCAAACATGTGACCATGCAAAGGAGCCCACTGCAGTCTTATTTGGCTTAGTCGAATCAGTAAGAAATCACTATGATGCTGCGTGTGTGGTCTGGGTCTGGACCATGTGTGTAAGTCTGATTTATTTGATTTACAAGTTCAGTGATTAGCAAGATGTTGCTAGATCTGTATTTGGGTATTTTATTTATTTTATTTTTAGAGAGAGAAAGGAGGGGGAGGGGGGTAGAGGGAGAAGGAGAAGGAGAGAGAATCCCAAGCAGGCTCACATCATCGCAGAGCCTGATGTGGGGCTCGATTCCACGATCCTAGGATCATGACCTGAGCCAATATCAAGAGTAGGCCACTCAACAGAGTGAGCCACCCAGGTGCCCCTGTATTGGGGCATTTAAAATAAAATCTGTTTATGTCTTAGAAGACTAAATATTTGAGATCATCCATATATATTAAAGTTGTTGTTACAGTTTAACATGCCCAAGGCAATTTGATTAAATATACAATGATGTTAGATGTTTGAAAAAGAATTTTATCTGATATGTCAAATCCAAAAAAACATTTTTCCAAGATACTATATGTTAAAAATAAATCTATAAGGCAAACTGAAAAGTCTTAAGAAAATTTAATTTTCAAATGGTAACTTTAAACAAACATTGATTGAAACCCAAATATTAGAATTTCTTTTCTTGCACAAATTCTCACCTGTGATACTCCCTTCAGTATTTTCCTTCCTCTAGTTCAGGCTAATTGGGAGAAAGTCCCAGAGAAGAGACAAATTAAACCCATTCTAAGTGGGTAGGCACAAGTCCCAGAAATGTTTTATGCCAATGCCTGCATTTGTGGTGCCACCTAGTGGTAAATGTGGGTAACAACATTTTGAGAAGTAAGGCCAGAGCGCAGGCATTGAGATCCATTTGACGACCCTATTACCTGTCTTAAGTGTTAAGGAGTGTAACTTATGGAAATTATGGTGTCTAAGGTCCTCCTTTTTTTTCCTTTATGTTTTATGAAGTCTTGTCATTTTTTTTTATATTCCCATAGTACATTATGTTCATATTACTGAGGGTATTTCTCGGCTTAGAAGTTAGAAACATTTCTGCCTTCATACCTCTTGTGTTCGAGTGGAGTTTTTATTTCTTTCATGGTATTTGTCACAAGTGGTTCTTTTTTTAAAGTTTATTTATTTATTTTGAGAGACAGCGCGAATGGGGGAGGGCAGAGGGAGAGAGAGAGAGAGAGGGAGAATCCCAATCAGGCTCCGAGAGGTCTGTGCTCAGAGCCCAATGCAGAGCCCCAACACATGAAACCACAAGATCATGCCCAGAGCCTAAATCAAGAGTCCGCCGCTTAACCAACTGAGCCCTCCTGGCACCCCATATCACAAGTGATTCATATCAAAATCACTTGTGTATGCCCACCTCACCCACGACCTGTGAGCTTTGTTTTCTCCAAAGTGCTTCATTACTAAAAGACTTTGTGCATAGAGTCAGCGTTCAAAATGCACGTAGAATTAAATCAATGTGCAGAAAAGAATGTTGAGCATAATTTATAAATTGACTAATTTTGTAGTTTTAATGAAATGCTTTTCTCCTTGGATCTTTGATCAACAATTACTCTGTCTATTCTATGCTGGAAGTCCCCCTGGTGTATACTTTCTGACTAGAATAAGAGATAAGATCATGGAATTTTTCTTCCTTTGCATGAGAATGATTATATACTTATAAAAGAACATTTTTAAGGTCTATAATTTCTTAAAAATATAATTTGTTCAAGTCAACTTTTCTATTGTATCCTATTCCTTAACTTATCAAATGATATGTGTCAGATGAGAAAAAGTGTTCAGGTACTATGTTTTTCAAACATCATCATCCAGGAACTTTATGTCATATTTTTTATAAACGTCATTTAAAAATCTTGATCTTGTGTACAACTGACTAAAAAAATTATATTTTTTTCAACGTTTTTTTTTTTTTTTTTTTTTTTTTATTTTGGGACAGAGAGAGACAGAGCATGAACAGGGGAGGAGCAGAGAGAGAGGGAGACACAGAATCGGAAACAGGCTCCAGGCTCCGAGCCATCAGCCCAGAGCCTGACGCGGGCTCGAACTCACAGACCGCGAGATCGTGACCTGGCTGAAGTCGGACGCTTAATCGACTGCGCCACCCAGGCGCCCCAAAAATTATATTTTTTAAAGGATAATTAACATTGGATGAATTTTAAGTTTTATTTATTTATTTTGAGAGAGAGAGTCCATGTGAAGGAGAGCACAGGGGAAGTTCAGAGAGAGGAAGAGAGAATCCCAAGCAGGCTCTGGGCTGTCAGCATGGAGCCCAAAGCGGGGCTGGATCCCATGACCCTACGATCATGACCTGAGCCAAAACTGAGATTTGGACACTTAACCGATTGAGCCACCCAGGTGTCCCGGGGCAATAGAATCTTTTACTTGATCCCTATCATATCTGTCATTTTAAGGAATCTCACTAACCTTAAAACTACAAAAAAAAAAAAAAAAAAAAAAAAAAAATTCTCAACTAGATTCACAATGAAGAAGCTGGTCTGCATAATTTTCACATATTTGAAGCTCATGCAAATATAAAATGTAAAAACACATTATGGAGTTTTGGTTCCCAAAATGTCTGCATCCTAACGCCTGAAATCTGTGAATGCGGTATATTATGTGGCAAAGGGGAATTAAGGTGGCTTATCGACTGACCTTAAAATAGGAAGATTATCTTGGATTATCCAGGTAGATCCAAAGTAATCACGAGTGTCTTTAAAAATGGAAGAGAAAATTAGAAGAGAAAACCAGGGAGATGTCAGCAGGAGCAGGACTCAGCCTTACTTTGCTGGCTTTGAAGATGCAGAAGGACGACCAGGAATCCAGGAGTGAGGGCAGCTTCCAAACACTGGAAAAGGCAAGCAAGCAGATACTTCCCAAGTCCCCTCAGAAAGGAACATAGCTCTGCCAACACCTTGATTTTAACCCAGTGAGACTCGTGTCAGCCTTCTAATCTAGAGAACTGCAAGATAATCAGTCTGTATTGTTTTATGCCCCTAAATTTGCAGTAATTTGTTATAGCAGCAATACAAAACTAATACATACCTAGATCCTCATACCAAGGATGATATAAACTTTGTTGTAAGAACATTCCATTAGATGTCAATTTCATTTATGCTGGTGTTAGAATTAGACTTTAATAGTCTAGAAGGAGTAAATAATCCATATATATATGTATATATACAATATATACATTGTATTGTATATACTGTATATACAGTGTATATATACACTGCTGCGAATTTTGTTTCCTTCAAAGTGCCTCATTACTAAAAGACTTTTCATGGACTCAGTGTGCAAAAAAATCTACATGGAATTAATAATTATATGTTATATTAATTGCTATATTATATTATATATTATAAGTGTATTGTAAATATATTAATTATATACATAGCAGTGTTTTGAAATAAATAGTCCATTCTTAATAAATCAGAAATGAGTAAAAATGTAACATTGCAGACAGAAGATCTAATTTAGTTACTCAGTAACTTTTTTTTCCTTTGCTTTCTGACTGAAACTGAATTTTCTCCAGGTCTCCTATGCCACCTTCATATGATCTGTGTACCAACTTTCTTGTATCAGAACCTTTATCACAATTTGTAAAAGGTTCTCAGTGCATAAAATTAATTGCTTCAATACTTTATCATTTATAGTTCGATAAGGCTTTCCTTGTTCCGAGAGACTCTGGAAATGCTCACCTCTTGTTTTGCCTATTGGTTCAGAATTTGCTTTCAGCACCAAGGCAAGTGAAGTCCTCCAATATGATATTAGGTCAGGAGCATAAGCTCTAGGCTTCTGTTTTCATGAGACTTGGAACTTTTTGACGGGTTCAGGGTCCCTTTATATACAAAACCTTTTTCTGTACTTCACCATTTGAAAGGCTTTCCTAGGCTACAGTTACAAATAAGATGAGTTCCATTCATCAGTATTAATGTGTGTGTTGCAACAAATGAAGGAAGGTTTTCACACTTATCAATAAGCCTGTGCGTTCAAAGTAGGAGGATATGCTGTCCCATGCTGTTCACCAACTCATGAGTAGGAAAAGGTATAGAGATCTCACTATCTTTTAGGAGCTCTCACTCTGCTGGCAGGAGGAAGAGTGACGGTAGTCGTAACAGTCTATGTCCTTCTAAGATTGTCCCATATGCTTGCCCTAGCTGAATTTAATATAATTAACTGTCCCTCCTCTACATCATTATTATCTTTTGGATATCCAAAAGCATGTCCTTCACTTGTGAAAAGTGACTCTAAAGTTAATAATTTGGAGAGAGCAGGGCATTTTGGTACTACTCAATTCAATATTTAAGATTTAAACATTTTTATTTAATATATGTTGAATTCTCAACAAATTAGAAACACTATGCCGGCCACTGGGGAATAAAAACATGGTTAGACAAGATCCTTGATGTAGTTCCAGTCTCTTAAGGGAAACAAACATGAACCTAGACAAAATTCTAATAAATTCAGTCAGTGCTACCATGGAAGTATGTGTTAGCCAGAAGTAATATGACTGGGAAATACAAAGGAGTTTAGCTACTACATGTATGGATCCATGTGCTGATAAGATACTGTCAAGAGTTTCTTCATCTCGGGGCGCCTGGGTGGCTCAGTCAGTTAAGCGTCCGACTTCAGCTCAGATCATGATCTCACGGTTCGTGAGTTCCAGCCCTGAGTCAGGCTCTGTGCTGACAGCTCAGAGCCTGGATCCTGTTTTGGATTCTGTGTCTCCCTCTCTTTCTGCCTTTCTCCACCCTCTCTCCACCCCCTGCCCACCTCTCTCTCAAAAGTAAAGAAACATTAAAAAGGTTTAAAAAAAAAAAAAAAGAGTTTCTTCATCTCTTGTGCTTTTTTTCTACGTTGACCTTATTTTCAGACTAACTTTCTCTTCACGGTAGCAAGATAAGTACCAATACAGTACTTCTTTACAGAGTACATCATCCAAGAATCACAACTCCTGGGATTATTTCTGGTGGCCCTAGTTTAGGATAATGCCTCACCCTTAAACCAATCATTGTGTCCAGAGGAATGTGAAACCCTTATTGGTTGGCCTGGCTCATATCTCACTGTGGTCAGGGGTAGAGTTAGCTCCATCATAAATGCCACACGGACTTAGAGAAAAGTCACTGGACAGATACACTAAATGAGTGCCATTCCTTTCTCTCTAAGGAGAGGATAGCATCCCCCTCCCTCCACACACCATCACAAGTTGATGTGAAGAATTACGGCAGAAAATGAGGGTAATCACAAGAAGTCTCCAGATGCAAAAATTTCAGGCTTGTTTCTTCTTGTTTTAACTTCATTTATTTATTTTGAGAGAGAGAGAGAGAGCGCCCGCGCATGTGAGCACGTGAGGACGAGCACGGGAGGGACAGAGAGACAGGGAGAGAGAGAATCCCAAGCAGGCTCCACACTGTCAGCACAGAGCCCAATGCAGAACTCGATCCCACAAACTGTGAGACCATGACCGGAGCCAAAACCAAGAGTCGGACGCTTAACCGACTTAGCCACTCAGAGCCACCAAGCTTGTTTCTTTTGACACTAGTATACCTTCGTGAGTGAGCTCTTGGGATAAATTGATGTCAATCCCTTCGATTATAGGTGAACAAAGGGTGGTGCCTGCATCTTGCCTAGAGAAGTCCAAAGGCAGGAGGCTGATGGAGCTTCTATGATGACAGGGAGATGTGAGAAGGGACAGCAGATGGTCAAACTGCACTTCAACCATTTGTCAAGGCAAGGAGGTCATATTTTCCCACGGACCAATGAGATGTCTTGCAGGAGAAAGAGGATCCAGTCAAAAGGGCATCCTACTTGAATGCGATGATGGTGCCGAGAGGCCGAGAGGATCACGCTGCAGGCTAGGACCTACAGAGCATGCACTGCCTCAGTGAGAATCCGCAGAGACTAGTGCACTTGGAATTGTGCATGAGGAGCACAGAGCCTTCAAAAAACTCATCAAAGCACCACATCAAAAGGCAGCATTTAGATGTTTGAGACACAGAAGGCATCATCAGCTGAATTACTCTCGTTCCCTTTTGCTGGCAACATCCACTTTCCCTTCTATTCAGAAGAGCCAGAAGCAAAAGAGAAAACGAAAGAGGAATGAAAGAGCCAGGCCAAATAATGAAAAAAGAAAAAAAGAAAAAAAGAAAAAAAGCACTCAACACCACCCTCTTCAGCTGCATAGATTGTCCACAAAAATATTTCGTCTGGGGACTCAATGGTGGCTGCAATCCAGTCAACCCTCCTGTGCAACAACCTTGACTGGGGGCTGTCTCCATTTTAAAATTCACCCTAAGGTGCCTTTTGAGCCAGGTGTGACCTCAATCTCACCTGCTTCCCCACCACGGTCCCCACACCATGAATCAGGGCTGAGTTGGGAGAAGGAGACTAGCTTTGAACTGAAGGTGAGGTCAAGTTTAATTTAGACTTGACTAGGCATTCCGTATCTGAAAATAATATTTGTATAACACTTAAAAGTGACTGGCAAACTGTGGGATCACCCAAGGTAGCATTAAGGGATAGGGAAGAAGGATAAGACAGGGTAAACTGAAAGCAGGATTTGGAATAAAATGTAAAGCTATGCTGAGGGTGTGCCTTTAAAGCTCAGCCCATTCATTAAAGGGGTTACTTGTAGGCATTATTGTCTCTCTACACTGTTGCTGGATTTACAAATTTGTACAAATAATATATTCATCATTGGATACCCATCAGGGGTAAAAAGTTTCATTTCTCTGAAAAAAGAAAAAAAAAGAAGAACGCTAATAATGATTGTTGTGTACTATAGATTAGACAAATATCTTCTGTGTTTTGTTTTGTTTTGTTTTGTTGTGTTTTTGAGAGAGAGACAGAGAGCGAGGGAAAGGGGCAGAAAGAGAGAAACTTAAGAAGACTCCATGCTCAGCACAGAACCCAACCCAGGGCTCGATCCCACTACCCTGGGATCATGACCTGAGCTGAAATCGAGAGTCAGACATTCGGGGTGCCTGGGTGGCTCAGTCGGTTGAGCATTGGACTTTGGTTCAGGTCACGATCTTAAGGTTTGTGAATTTGAGTCCCACATCAGGTTCACCGCTGTCGGCCTGTCAGCGCAGAGCCTGCTTTGGATCCTCTATCCCCTTCTCTCTCTGCCTCTCCTCCACTTATACTCTTTCTCAAAAAATAAATAAAATATAAATAAAAGAGTGAGGCGCTCAACTGACTGAGCCTCCCAGGCACCCCTCTCCTGTGTTCCTTTTAATGCTCACTATAATTCTAAGGCATTTCATTGTTTTACGGGTGAGGAAACAGAAGGTCCAAGATGTGAGCCACTTGGCCCAAGTCAAAGCAATAGTAAATGGCAGAGGAAGAATTCAAATGTAATCCTATTTTGACTAAAAGGTCCTTTAATTTCTATACTCCATCCTGTCAGAGTAATAGCAGTTGTAAGACTGGCCCCACCTAAATCCGAACATTTAGCCCTTAGGTCAGAGCACACATGTTGGTTCTTCAAACCTTAGTCTGCCTGGAATCACCACCCAGCCTTGACCTAGGTCAAAATAAACTAACACTGAAAGGCGTGTTGTGTAGTCTCGTTTCTAATCCAAACAGCTGAAAAGCAGGGAATGTGCTTGCTTACTGAGTCATAAATCAATGAACTTCAGAACTGTTACCCTTTAATGTGGAAGCAGTGAATTTCTTTCATATTTGAAGGGGGAAAAACCTCCTTTTAAGTTAAATTAATGCATTCAAATTCCATCTTGATTTCTGGGGAATGTGTCCCTTCACCTGTATATACATTTCCCGTTTCTCTTTGATCCATTGGAACAGCTCTTTTTTGATATTAAAAAAAAAAAAAAAGTGACTCCAAAGTCCTCTTGTATTTCCTTCCTGACAGTTAAGTGATATTTTCTAGGAGATAGGAGTTATATTTCACTTTCTATTCCAAACATCCTAATTTCCTCTGGTAATTAAGCACAAGAATAGTTTTCTCAATTTCTAAAGTAAATAATGTTTTCTGATTTCTACTTCAACTAGTCTTTTTTTTTTTGCTAATTTTCATCAGTTATTTATGCCACATTTCGTCAGAATTATACAATATCAGCGGGGGAAAAAAGAGCTTAGGTATATTCTAGGCTTTCTCATTTAACAGATGAAGAAACAGGAAAGCTATCTGCTGTGTCCTATATTACGTAGCTGTAAGTGATACAGCCTGGAATGTTGTGTTAAGAATAATTCTGAAGTCATTTATAGACGTTGCTGAAGAGGTGCTATGACTTATTAGAATATCTGCCGTGAGTGTGGTCTAGAGTCTGACAAATAGTTACTATACCAAGTCCTCACGATACCATGCTGTTTTTTAAAACCATGCTTCCCAGACTTTAACGTGCATACAAATGAGAAAATGCAGAGTCCGATTCAATAGGCCTGAGAAGGGTCTTAAGCATCTGCTTCAAGAGAGAACCATAGGTCATCAAACTCCAGCCTGCAGGCCCCATCCAGCCCACCACCTGTTATTGTGAATAACATTTTATTGGAACACAGTCCACGCCCATGTGTTTACACATGATCTGTGGCTGCTTTCAAGCTGCAGCTGCAGAGTGGAGCGGTTGCAGCAGAGATCTCATGGCCTGCAAAGCCTACAATATTTACTATCTGGCAGAAAATGGCCAATCTCTTTTCTGGAGCATGGGTTGTCTATCTTGGTTGCATGTTACAATCGTTTGGGGAACTTTTAAAAGTATGTAATCCTACACCCTACTCCAGGCCAATTAATTCAGAATCTCAGGGGTAGAGCCAGGCATCATTTTAAATACATATACATATTTTATAAAATCTTAGAAAATTAAGATCTACTCTTTTAGAGCATGGGTTTGAAAATATTGGTGAGCAAAATAATCACCTGACATGATTTTAACATGCAGAGTCCAGGGCCACATTCCCAAGATCTGGTCCCATAAAGCTGGCACCTGGGGCCCAGAATCTAAAAACATACCAGTCCTCTTGACACAAGGGCCACTGCAGAAGTGACAAAGTACAGTAAAACTTTGGTTTGTGAGCATAATTCGTTCCGGAAACAAGCTTGTAATCCAAAGCACTTGTATATCAAAGCAAATGTCAAGAGCCAGTGGCTCAGTTGGCATCATGTGCTACTCATATCACAAATATCACTCATGTATCAAGTTAACATTTATCGGAAATGTTTGCTCGTCTTGTGGAACACTCACAGAACAAGTCACTCGCAATCCAAGGTTTTTCTGGTACACTCTTTCTAATGCCATAAACACTTTATTTTTGAAAGTTCTGCAGCAACTCAGGTGTTTCCAGAATTATGATTCACAAGACTGAGTCATTATTTTAAAGTACATCCAGTACCAGCAATTAGACTTCTTACCAAGAAAAATGATCCTGCATACCAAAATATTTCTCCCTGGCATTCTGATTTTGCCTTACCTCTGAATGTTATTACTGCTATAAATTATGGAAGAAAAAGACAACAATTTTCCCCAGTACTGTTCACAATCTCTATAGTTGCATTTCAGAGTTTGATTTTATAAGCGTGGAAATGACACATGAATAACTGCTACTTAAATAATCTGAAACACCTGGAAAGATTTTGATTCCTCTGACCAGGTTTTGGGTTGTTTTAAAAATTAGCAGGACTGGGGCGCCTGGGTGGCTCAGTCGGTTAAGCGGCTGACTTCGGCTCAGGTCATGATCTTGCGGTCCGTGAGTTCGAGCCCCGCGTCGGGCTCTGTGCTGACCGCTCAGAGCCTGGAGCCTGTTTCGGATTCTGTGTCTCCCTCTCTCTCTGACCCTCCCCCATTCATGCTCTGTCTCTCTCTGTCTCAAAAATAAATAAACGTTAAAAAAGGGTTTTTTTAAAAAAAATTAGCAGGATAAATAACTCATTTCCATTCCATTGTAATATCAAAAAAATGATAATAATCTAATTTCTAGGGTATCAGTGTAAGTGACCCAAATATCTAATTAAGTTACGATAAATGTATGCCAGACCCACTGCGTTTGCAGGGGACCTGGTTACTTACACTCTGCCTGCTGGCAGGGACGTTATATCAGCAGGTGCCTCGAAACTTTCTACATTTGCAAGGCCTGTGTATGGCAGTGGCTTTCAGGGAAAAGTTTCTCCTGTTTGGGGGCAGAACTAGAACAAACAAGGAGATTAAGGCAGCTGGAATATTCCCCCTAAGCCTGGCTTTCCCATCTGCTGAGATCCAGGAGTGTGGTTCCCTCTGGGTCTTCCACAGCTCACCATCTCATCACTTAATCTTTTGTTTACCTTCAAGTCTGCTAAAGGTTTGTTAGGATCCTGCCTAATATTTGTGGTGTTTGGAAATATGTTCAACTAAAAGTGCAACCAGATGCTGGGAGAAAAGTGAAGGAAAACACATGTGAGATAGTGATTGCCTGCTTTTGTTTTCTAAGATTCAGAGAAACCACATATCCCATGTGTCTGGAAAAAGAAAAAAAAAAAAAAAAAAAAAAGCCGACCATAACCTTCTGGCAGCAAAATTCATTTGGGTACATGGATTGAGGATCTAGCCCTCCATGGAACCAACATATTTTTGGAAAGAGTCAAATTTATTGTTTTTTCAGAAGAGCTGCTGAGCATCCAAGGATAAAGCTGGAAGGAACCAGGCCAATTTTCTCTGCACTGTGGTGAAGAAGAGAGATTGTGAAGGCAATGTGTGGCCGTTTGCGGTTCCTCACTCGAGTTTTAGATTTTAGAACAAATGTCGCGTCTTGGCCACAAGATGGCAGGATTTCGGCACATTCCTGCAAACAGCCTGCATCCTCTATCAGGGTTAATGGATGCTGGTGATTCTGGCCTGACTCTCTCCTCTCAAGAGATTTCACACTCTCATAAATGGAATATACAAATATGGATCAACGACTTATGTTTTATAGCTTTAAAATGTCAAGAGTCAGCTATTTACGTACTATAGTTGGCATCCACAAATTGGAAAGCTATGGAAAAGGCTCTAGTTTTATTTATTAATGGTCTCTCAACTCTTCCGTCGGATGAGATGTGGAAACTACCTGGATGCTGTTCTCCTTTGCTAAGGCTTTCTCGGGAGTAAGTAATGCTGTCATTGTGGACACCTAGCTTTTGCAACTCCCACGGGTTAACGTGGGGAGAATGGGAGGGAGGCAAGCTTTGATGGTAGAAACGAAGGCTGTGGGAGAGGGGAGTGTTTGCCCTTGCAGGGTGCACAAAGAAGTGGGTCCAGCTGCGCAGAAAAACAGGAGCTCTGCCACAGATCGGCCACATTAACCCATTCATTTACCTGTCCAATCCTTTTCCAAAACATTTGAATACAAGGCAGTATGACGTTGCCTAGGAATGGAAAGATTAACAAGGCATGGTACTACCCTCCAGAGCCAGGCTATTGGACTATATCTAGACATACTGAGAAAACAAAAATCTCCCTATGGCAACTAGGCGAAAACAAAAAAAACAAACTACAGAAAAATTGAGAAAGAAGTTGGCCAAATTGCAGGTTGGTGAAGAACAAGGAGGACAGCGGGCAGGGATTAACAAGAAGGAAAGGGGTCTTTGAAATAGGATACAGGGTTAGAAAGCAAGTCATGCTGGGGAACTGGGGGTTTCGTGTCTGTAAACTTGTAGGGGCCCAACGTAAGGACAAGGACACTGGGACTGGAAGAAGAAACAACATGACAACAATAACAGCAAAACAACAACACCACAATACTTGGGTTTCCACAGTGGCTGTGTGATCTTTAGCAATTAGTCACATCTTTCTGGATGCCCCTTCCTCATCTGTGAAACAGAGACTACAATGACTAACGTAAGAAGTAGGTAGGAACATTAAAGGTGAATCGTAAGTGAGGGTGCCTGGCACTTAATTGTTGATTTCAGGACATCAGTTTTCTGTCGGGTCTTTTACAAGAATTAGTGAGGATGTCCATGCTAGGCACCCAAAGTAGACATACGCTTGCCCCAACCCTCCTGCTCCTCCTCAACACTGGCAGTCACAGTAAGAGTGATGGTGATGCCCAGAGATTGTGAGAAAGGCAGAGCGTTTCACTTAGGAAGCATGGGTACAAACGGTTTGTTTGCCAGTTTCACCAACACCAGCGTGAATACAGGCTCCTCGAGAGATCCGGGCACCAAGAGGGCAGAGAGAGAGTGTCCACTGCTAACCCTCCATTCATCACAATCTCATGCCCCTCTTCCAACAGTCACCACATGGCAGTTTGGGCTGTGTTCTTCCAACTTTGTGGCTCTCACTGTGCGTGTGTGTGTGTGTGTGTGCTGTGTGTGTCCCCATATGTGCATCTCCCCATGCATCTGTACATGCAACTCTGATGCTGGCTGAGTCCAAGTAAAGACGCTGTCTTCCCCCTTTTCCAACCTGGAAGCTGAACATAGCCTCTGGGGGTTGTCTACACAAAGGATATTCTCTCTAGGAGGTGCTGGAGATTCGTTGGTGGTTTCTTCTCCAAGGGGCATTAAGTCTTCTTCCGCCACCACACTACCGCCATTTGGGGGCTTGCTTCTCATTGAGCGTCCTCCACATTGCACTGGACCCAAACCTGCCCACTTTCCCACCCCTATTGTACTGTACTTCTGCCTCGTTCCCCGTGAACCTTGACCCTCAGCCTAAGGCACTGTCCTAAAGTACAGGAGTCTTCTCAAAGCTTCTTTTCAAAAAAGATGGTCTCTTCCTACAAAATATTTCCTGTGCCAGTAATTATAAAGATAAATCATTTTCTCCATATTATACTACCTATATAATTATAATCGCATACGTAATTTTATATATATGTGAATTTGTTTTTTTAACATAAAATGGAATAATAGACATATATTATACACACTGCTTTGTGACTTCCAGGTACTCCTCGATTTTATGTCTTGTTTATCTTTCCAAAGCATTAGGAATAAATCAACCTCATTCTTTTTAATTGCTGCATAAAATTAATACTTCCATTAGAAATAAATCAAACTCATTCTCTTTAATTGCTGTATAAAATTAATACTTCAATATGAGACGAGGTAGATTTCTTTGTGCTCTACTTTTGTTAATGACAAGATACAACGTAATTCAGGGTTATGATGAAAATTCCTTAGCCAACATATTAGAGGCCTCCAGTTGCTTAGAACAGCAAAGCTATACAAATACTATATATTAGCGCGGTAAATAACGCTAATAATGAAAATCGCTAATACTTTATCAGCATGTTTCTAGCCACCAGGAACTACTATTGTCAGCCATTTGTACTCATAGTAGGAGTAATCTACCAAGAAGCAGACTATTCCCATTTCATAGATGATAGTTGTGAGGCATGGGAAAGTAAATAAATTGTTCAACGTAACACAACCAATACGTGACATTTTTTAAATTATTTTTTTTTATGTTTTATTTTATATTTGAGAAAGAGAGAGAGAGAGAGCTGGGGAGGGGCAGAGAGATGGAGACTATCTGAAGCAGACTCCAGGCTCTGAGCTGTTGGCACAGAGCCCAACGTGGGGCTCGAACTCACGAGCAGTGAGATCATGACCTGAGCCAGAGTTGGACACTTAACCGACTAAGCCACCCAGGTGCCCTGACGTTTTCTTTTCTTTTAAGTTTATTTATTTATTTTCAGAGACAGCGTAAGTGGGGAAGGGGAAGAAAGAGAGGGAGAGAGAGAAACAATCCCAACCAGGCTCAACACGGGGCTCAAACCCACGAAACTGTGAGATCATGACCTGAGCCGAAACCAAGAGTCAGACACTTAACCAACTGAACCACCCAGGCACCCGGATAAGAGACATTTGCAACATGTATCGAGTTTGGCTCTAGAGTCTATGTTGTTAATCACTAAACAGGTATCATTATGTCCAACGGGAAATACTTTGTGCAGGCTTCTTTGCCAGGGACGCAAACTGGCTGTCATCGACCAAATTTACTGAACATTCCCATGCCAAGTGAGCTCCAGCTGAGCCTGCTATGGAGCTTTCTGTGCTGCTCTAAATTAGGCAACCAGGCTAGCATCCGTGAAGAACAGAGTGGGGCAAGATCTGTCAAGCAAGGCATGGCGTGGGGAGAGAAAGAACAAGAAGCAGCAGCTAAATGGAAGAGAAAGCAAGACTACAGTGGAATGCCGCCAGGCACCTGGCCCAGCGGGGAGAGCCTCCGAGGTGAGCATTGCCAAACCTCAGCGGCTCCAAGCCCAGTGCCCAAAATAACTGCAAGGAGGCATGCTGCCAGCGACTCACTTATATCAGCCAGAGCTGGGAGCACTTCATCAGATGCATCCGGTTCACGTTGGTGAGATAGTAGGTGGAAATATATGGTCAACGGCAATGAATTGGCACGCCCTGAAGTGGGCCAGCCATTGCCGGAAGCCAGGTCCCTTGCAAGTCGAAACCTCATTTTTCTCTCCTCTGAGAGCCTGCCACACATCTAATTGATCCTGCACATTTTATCCCTACATAATATACTCTCTAACAAAGAGGGAATATTTCTTTCTTGTGATGACTGAACAGAAATTCAGAGTATGAGCTAGCAGGACCACATCCATGGAACACTCAAGCCAGGTGCCCGTCCGACAAGGCCAGTCCCCTACCTATGGCGGTTACAGCACCACTGATGTCATCTGTTGCCATCAGGCTGGAGGAGACTGGCATAGAAAACATATGGTGGCTCAGTCAGTTGAGCGACCGACTTCAGCTCAGATCGTGATCTTGCGGCTCCTGAGCTCGAGTCCCACCTCCAGCTTGCTGCTGTCAGCCTGTTAGCTGTCCCCCACTGTCCCCCTCTCTCTGCCCCTCCCCCGCTTGCGCTCTCTCAAAACTAAATAAATGTTAGAAAAGAAAAGAAAACAAAACAAAAGAGAACAGGAGGCCAGTGTGGTGAGGTTCAAGATGACCCTGAGAACTGATGAGCTTCCTTTTCAGCCAGAACTTCCAGCAGATGATGTACAGTTACTGTTGCTGGTCGCTTCCAGATCTCACTGGATTGTAATCTATCAGTTTGTTATCTCAGTGTGCTTTGAAAGGAACAGCTTTGAATCCAAATGACAGCCCTGCCTTAGTTTAAAGCTAGGTTCTCTTTTCTGCTTATTATGGATCTTTGATAAGAAATACAATTGCTGAGAAGTCTGTTTTGCTTGCTGTTTGCTATGAGCATTGTGAGACCTTTCCTGATTGTAACCCGCTGTAGAATGGGCTGTAAAACTTCCTAAATGTAGTCTGATATGTAATGGAATGAGTGATTGTATACAAACTAACCGGCATTTCTCGCTTCTGTAAACCTGCCTGCTTAGCACATTCCTCACCTACCCCCTTCCCCCTTTCTTCCTCCCGCCACAAGTAAAAAACCTCCCCTGTGCTATTTGTCTCTGTCTATAAAAACGCTATACCAACCCTATTCGTGGCCTCTTGTGTCACCGGCGACGAGTGCGCAGAGGACCAGGTTCGAACCTGCAATAAACGACCTTTGCCGCTTGGCTTTGACTTACGACTCTGGTGGTCTTTTGTGGGAGGTTTTGGAACTTCAGGCATTACAGCTTCAGGTGTTTACTATTGTTTTGAGTATTTTTTTTTTCTCCTGAGTAAGGTTTTGAGGCAGCCGCTCTTGGTGTCCCCTCCAGATTCCCCTCACCAAGTTAGAGACCGTGTCTTCTGTTTTCTGTGACTCTCACTCTGGTCTCCAGAAGATTGCTACCTTGCCGGGAGATGCCTAGGAAAGAGTATCATTTCCCCAAACTGAAGTGGAGTTATGACACCTCAATCTCCTTGCCTCTGGGCAGGGCAACTCTTCCGTTGCGTTTACACATCAAAACTCCCTGTGGGATCAGTCTGAGACTAAGAATCTCCTGAAACCGCAATAAACCTAGCTTCCTTTCCTGCCCTATCCTGTTTCCTGTCCTGCCCGGCAGGCTTTTCCTGAAAGCATCCCCTCAATAAATCACTTGTGTAAAAATTCCTGCCTCAGGCTCTGCTTCTAGGAACCTATCCCAACACAGCATGTAAGGTCTTTGTCAACAAAAACCATAAGCTCTACACATGACACTAAAAATAATACCGTGCAATGTTTCTCAAACCCTCAGCTATTCACATCCTACCTGTACTATTTTACCATGTTTGCATATCACTGATGCAATTAGTTACTTAATGGTTGTTTGTAAAATAGTTTTTTTTTTAATTTTTTTTAATGTTTATTTATTTTTCAGACAGAGAGAGACAGAGCATGAATGGGGGAGGGTCAGAGAGAGAGGGAGACACAGAATCTGAAACAGGCTCCAGGCTCTGAGCTGTCAGCACGTAGCCCGATGCGGGGCTCGAACTCACAGACCGTGAGATCATGACCTGAGCCGAAGTCGGACGCTTAACTGACCAAGCCACCCAGGCGCCCCTGTAAAATAGTTTTTAAACCTACTCTTTAAAAAAAAAAAACTAACTTCTCCCTTAAAAAGAATATTTCCAGGGGTGTCTGGGTGGCTCACTTGGTTAAGCATCTGAATTTGGCTCAGGTCATGATCTCACAGTTCGTGGGTTCCAGCCCAGCATCGGGCTCTGTGCTGACAGCTTAGAGCCTGGAGCCTGCTTCGGATTCTGTGTCTCCCTCTCTCTCTGCCCCTCTCCAGCTCATGCTCTCTCTCTCTCTCTCTCTCTCAAAAATAAATAATAAACATTAAGCAAAATTTTTTGAAATGTGTATTTCCAAAACCATGAGTTCAAAGTGCTAATTCAATTTTTTATACACAGGAGAATATATATATATATATATATATATATATATATATGTATATTTATCTGAATACCATTTCATTAACCACTGCACATCATTATGTACACGGACCGCATCTTTAAAAACATGATACAATGAAAAGTATGTTTCTGTCTGATTTGTAGCTGTTAGTTGTTTATACTACTGATGTGGAAATGTTGGGGTTCAGAGTGAACCATCGAGAGAATCCTTGAGGTATCTCTGGTGCCAAAAGGTGCTTTTATTAGAACACGGGACAGGACTTGCGGGCAGAAAGAGCTGCACTGGTGTTGTGAGAAGCAATTGATGATATACTTTCAAGTTGGGAGGGGGTTAGGGATAGCCTGCAAGGAATTTTGGAAGCAAGGTTTCCAGGACCTTGAGAGGCTAGCTGCTGTTAGGAAAATTCATTTACTATTGTCTAGTGAAACCTTAGTTATGAGATGCTTCAGATGTACATCAGTGGGCCATATGCTTGCAGGATGATTGCTAACGTATATCTTGGGGGGGGGGTAGAGATAAAGGAAATTTCCAAAGGAAATATTATGTGTTAAAGGAGACTTACAGGGTCCTGGAGGTTGGGATAAGGTTAAGCTAGGTTTGCCTTTTGCCCTTAGCACAGCATTTACACTGAGGCAGTTGAGTTCCAAATAGGTCACTCTGCCTGTTTCAAGGGCTTGTCAATGGGCTGTAGGTTGTAAGGAAATTTAAGTTTTTTCTTTTGCCTTTGTATCCACATCAGTACTACTACAGAGCTGTGCTTACGTTGTATACGGGATCATTTATTGTTGGTTTTTAAAAATCAAAAATTAAAATTGTTAATTTCCTCTTACCACCTTATCTTGCCAATCATCCTAAGAGAGATGCTCATGATGTAGAGTAAAAGAAGGAAGAAGCATCCGTTTATAAAAAGCAGACATAACTTAAAAAATCATTTGGTATCTGTATCTATCTACACCGTTGGAATTTTTCTGTGATCATCTGATAACATGTACCTGTCAGATAGAAACATCTCCCTTAATGATTAAATTGGGGGTTTACCTCCAAGGAAAGGAGATCTTCTAGAGACTTGGAACACTTGTGGCTTGGATGATTAGCTGACATCATGAAACTCAAACGCTTTTCTCAGAAGAGAAAGGGACATCAGTGGCCACCCGCTCAAGTTACTGGTAGCACATTACAGACTCTTGAGGTCATACAACTTTTCCTCTGAGCTGTAGCAGTGCAGTCAGAATAAGCACTTAGAGTCATGCTCCTCCGAGATGAAAGCTGATGTCAAGAGACACGCAGTATGGACCAGTGTGGGTGACCAAAGTCATACAGATCACACAGGGCCAGAGATGACGGCTCTTCCTCCAGACTCCCCCCCACCTTGACAGCATTGACTCTGGGTTTGAGAAACAGAGTATTTCAATAGGGAAGGTGATAAGCCAATTGTTAACAAAACCCTCGGGGTAAATCTCCTCTTCAGCCTAATGGTTTCTCTCCATGATTCATTCTTCAAACATTCCTTCTGGAACAATTTGGTACTGAGGGGAGAGCAGCCTAAAGTCCGCAATATCTTGAAAACAAGCTTTGAACACTTGCAAGGATTGTCAAAATCATACATGTTGAACTTGATGGGACAAGTTTAAAATTAGAGACTGAGAAAAAGTAGCCCCTATAGGTCAGGGGAATGAAGGCAGGCTTGATAAAAGAGTTCCCACCTAGCTAAATCTTTCTAAAAAAAGTATGACTTGATGTTTTTATCTCTCAGTGCATGCCTCTTCGAATGACAAGTTCTTCTGACAGATGGGTTTCAGCTTCATTGATATATCTGTGTTTGGCTGTGGGTTTTCCTGTCGTAAGAAAGTACATAATCTAGGTCTTATCCTGATTTTTAATCTTGAAGTGGCAAGGAGTTTTCTTTTACAAAGGATTTGTTTTTATTTTCCAATAGATACATAAGCTTAATTTTTTTTTTTTTTTTTTTTTTTTTTTTTGCAGGCTGTTAATTGTTATTAGTAGTTGCCTGAGTGGTAGGTATCCTTGCTCCCATCACTCAATAGCTATAGCCATAGGCGTCTACTCCTCTCCTTTCTTGGAGCTTTGTAATTTAGGTGAGTAAGCTACATACCCTAAAGACACCCCAGTCCTCCCTGGGCTGCAGGATGTAGATTAAAATATCAGAACTTTTAGGGGTGCCTGGGTGGCTCAGTCGGTTAAGCGTCCGACTTTGGCTCAGGTCATGATCTCGCGGTCTGTGGGTTCAAGCCTCGCATCAGGCTCTGTGCTGACAGCTCAGAGCCTGGAGCCTGCTTCGGATTCCATGTCTCCCTCTCTCTCTGCCCCTCTCCTATTCATGTTCTGTCTCTCTCTCTCTCTGTCAAAAATAAATAAACATTAAAAAAATTTTAAAAACTCAGAACTTTTAGGTGTATATATATTTTTTGAAGTTTTATTTATTTATTTTGAGAGAGAGAGAGAGAGAGAGAGAGAGAGAGAGAGGAAGAGAGAGAATCCCAAGCAGACTCCATGTACTGTCAGTGCAGAGCCCGACACAGGTCTCAATCTCATAAACTGTGAGATCATGACCTGAGCCAACATCAAGAGTCTGTCCCTTAACCGACTGAGCCACTCAGGTGCCCCTAGGTGTATATTTTAAATTTAAAAAAGAAGAAATTAAGGTTTATTAACATGTCATATATGGATAAACACAGGTGCCCTAATTCAGTCGTAGGTAAGACAGGCATGTGTCACATACAGTAACTGAGGCATCCTAGAGAAAGCATAGAACTTCTAACTGCAGAGGAGGTGACAGTGATGGCTTCATGCCAGAGACTTACTGCCATCTTCTTAAAACAACAACAACAACAACAAAAACTTGGTCTAAACATAATATCAATAATTCATAGGCAAACAACAAAAATTGGCAGACATTTCTTTTTTTTTTTTTTTAATGTTTATTTTTCAGAGAGAGAGAGAGACAGAGCATGAGCAGGGCAGGGGCAGAGAGAGAGGGAGACAGAATGTGAAGCAGGCTCCAGGCTCTGAGCTGTCAACACAGAGCCTGATGAGACACTCGAACTCACAAACCATGAGGTCATGACCTGAGCCGAAGTCAGACACTTAACCACTTGAGCCACCCAGGTGCCCCAGACATTTCTATTCCACTTTGGGCTCTTTATCAAGTATATCAGGGGTAAAAACAATGAAGATATAATCACATATGACAAGAGGGAAACCAAAATGATTCTAAATTATCCAGGCAATTTGAGTTTCACGTTAGGTGTGTTTTCTGCCTTGAAATGTTAGCTAATGAGAATGTGGAACCATCACAATTAGTAGAATATTTACAATCTAAGTATCCAGAAAATGTGGACTAACCTTTATATTTTTTTCCAGTGATGTTTCAAGCACAATGAAACCAATGTGCTGACCTTTTTAGTGAGAACAAGTGACTCTTACTAAGATGCTTCCCAGAAGATATGTTGCCCAAAATAAACAGATTTAATCTGTTCCTGCAAGGTAAAGAGGAGATGTTAACAAAATGAAAACCTACCTGTGATGCAGGCAGGCCAGGTCTGAGGACCCAGGGCAGGATCCCACAGGACCAGCCAAGACGGTCCTTGGCTTCATGCAGGATGGAAACCAAATGTGAGCCAGCAGGAGGCAAAGGCAGAGTTTATTGCAGATATATACATATATATATATATATATATATATATATATATATACACATACACACATATATACACATATATACAGAGAGAGAAAAATACAGATGGAGCATCCAGAAGACTCTGAAAGGAAAAGAGAGAGTCTTGGCTTTGTTCAAGGTCTAGGCATTTTTTTTTTTTTTTTTTTTTTTTTATGGAGGGTGGTGGGTGGTCTGGTGTATGTACTCCCTCAGGTATCCAGGAACCAGTTAGAACAAAGACGGGGGCCCAGGTATTATTCCTTAAAGCCAGGGATCCTGACCTGGAGATGTCTAGTGCAGGTGGTCTAGAATACACATATGATAGCTTCCTTCTGTCATTCTCACCTGGTCCTTCCTTAGATGTTATTTATTCTAGAGAATCACTAACTCCTGTCCCTTACAAGGAGGACATTGCTATTTGCATTACAAGGCATGTGTAAAGTGGGTCTCAGCAAGAATAGAAGCAGGAAAAAGGAGCAAAAAGCAAATTTTTATCCAGTCCTTCAGTTTATCTATCTCATACACTCTTAAAAACAACTCCGTGGGGCACCTGGGTGGTTCAGTTGGTTAAACATCTGACTCTGATTTCTGCTCAGGTCAATGTCTTATGGTTCAGTTGGTGCGTTTGAGCCCTGTGTTGTGGGTTTGGGCTCTGTGCAGAGTGTGAAGCCTGCTTAAGATTCTCTCTCTCTCTCTCTCTCTCTCTCTCTCTCTCTCTGCCTCTCTCCCAAGCTCACTTGCTTTCCTTGTCATGCAGAGCACATTTTGAGAACTGCTACCTGCTAATGTTTGTATCACTATGTGATTTTGTTGCTGGAAATGATGTGTGTTATCTATGAAAACTCTCATATCTGTGCACTTAAGAATATGATCACAGATTTACTTAAGCTCTCCAAAATACTTCCAAATAAATAGTTTTGATGGATTTTGAATCATTTGCTTAAATATAAAAATGAACATATTTCCACTTATTTTTAAGAACAATGGCATCTGGGAAGATAGAAATACAATAGCTACATTTTAACGAAAACCTTTTATGTAACTGATAAATGAAACAAAAAGCAATATGATATAATAAGCATGGACAACTATGTTACTTCATTCATTTGGATCTGTATATATTTGAAGATGTCTCGTTCACAGGTGACAGCCATTCAAATCAAATTTTAAAATAAAATGAATTTCGGGGCACCTGGGTGGCTCAGCCGGTTAAACATCTGACTCTTGATTTTGGCTCAGGTCATGATCTCATGGTTCGTGGATTTGAGCCCCCCCTCAGGCTCCATGCTGATAGGTGTGGAGCCTGCTTGATATTCTCTCTCTCTCTCTCTCTCTCTCTCGCTCTGCCCCTCCCCACTTGTGCATTTGCTCTCATGTGCATGTTCTCTCTCTCTCTCTCTCTCTCTCTCAAAATAAATCAATAAACTAAACTAAACTAAAATAAAATAAAATAAAATAAACTGAATTTGGGAATTTCCACTCCTGCCAAAGATTGAGAGATAGTAACCAGATTTACCCTCCAGCCTAATTTTTTTTTTTCAAATCGACATAATAAATAAAACAATGGCTTTTATAACACTGGAGCTCAGGCATAAAGGACAGTGTGATTCATGACAAATGAGAAACAAAAAGAAAAGCTGTGATGGTCTCCACTCTCTGCCTGAAGAGAGTTTCCTGGCAGCATGCAGCTCGAGGAGGGGAAACCTAGGTGGAACAAGCGAACTCACTGAGTGGAGGAAGCAAGCTGAGAGCCTGGGAAGACCCAAGGGGCTAGTTTGCCGGACAGAGTACCAGAGAAGAGAGAGCCGCAAAGGGAGAGAACCCCGGAGGTCTGGAAAGATACATCCTCAAGTGACCAGAACACTTATCAGAGCAAGCATGTGAGGACAATGCCCACTTCCAGGAAAGAACCACCTGAAATTATTCAAAGGAAAAGTACTCAATGCTCACAGGGTTGGAGAGCATTCACAAGGTTCCGAAAACCCTTGTAAATTCCTAAGTGGTAAGAGCACCAGAAGCATCTTTGTTCTAACATAGCTGCTGAGGAGTGAGGAGGGGGAGTAATCCTGACCATTTAACTTCTTGTCTGGCTAGTGCAGAGGACAGGTTCTGGGAGAATAACAGTAAATTATAGCACACTTAACCAGGAGGTGATGCTAATCACAGCTGTGCTTAGAATGTGGTGTCTTTGTTAAGGAAAACCAACACAACCTTTGGCCCCTGGCATGCAGCTCTTCTGGATATGGAAATGCCTTTCCTGTCTGCAGGGCTTCTACACAATCCCCATTTGTAGACGTATAGAAACTGTCATTCACTGCTCTGACATCCTATCCAACATCATGACCAACCGGGATAGCTCATTGCCTAGGAAATGCACCAATGTATTCTTCCCATAATTCATTGGTGTTTCATGTGTCCCATCACCCAGAAGAACAAAGCAGCTGAGGGCTCATGATGGCACCAGCTAGCATACATCGCCTTAGATGTTGGGATGCTGTCCTATTGGAATATAGTATATGTCTTCAACCAACCGATGAACAATATGTGGAACTGTTTCCACAATATCCATCAGGAATGGAACTTAAGCATGGTCTCAATAACCCAGCTGTCCCTTCACCATGGCTCCTGCCTGGCTCCTGCCCCCACTGCTGAGCGCCCAACCTGCCCACCACATGAGATCGGTGCTCAGTCCCTCACACGGCCCCATTACCTACACTTTGAGCCTGCTTCCTCGTGGCAGGTTGATTCCACTGAAACTGCCCCCAACCTGGAAGTCAGCATCAGTACCTTATCCTCCAGGACTGGTTTTCTTTTCCTCTGCTCCAAATGTTCTCTGTCCTACATATATATAATTTTCTCTTTATATCATTGTCAACACATTCTCTATTCTCTGCAGGATGAGAGTTTTCTATAATGCTAAGGTGAAGCAGAAAGAAATGCCTTTGACTTCCTCTGGTGGAAAGGGTTCCTTCCTCATTGGAGATCAAGGTGAAAACGGACCCACTTCAAGTATATAGGTCCACGTCATGTCTTGTGTATTCTCATTATCTGGCTTCCTAGCAGCAGTAGTTCAGAAATTATTTTACTTCACCTTCATTATATGGTAGCCATAAAAGTAACTTGAAAAGAATAGCAGGCAGGAGAATTTTAAGAAAAAAAAAAACGATGAGTATCTAAAATTAAGACCATTCTTAGCATTAATCAAAGTTATAGTGATTATTACTACTCAATTTAATTAAGAAATGCCGTCACTAAGGCTCAGTGCCACTTAGCCTTTTCTTGCAATAAATAACCATTTGCCGTATATTCACAGAACAAGTTATAGTAAATATATGCAACATACAAGCTCACATAGTAGGAGATGTTTCACTGCAAGAGTGGAGGTGATATACTCTGTGTAGTTCTGATGAATGCCATCTGTATTTTTGTTTTTACTTTTTAATGTTTATTTTTGAGAGAGAGAGCAAGAAGGGGAGGGGCAGAGAGAGAAGGAGACAGAGAATCCCAAGCAGCCTCCGCACCATCAGCACAGAGTGGGATGAGGGGCTCGAACTCACAAACTGTGAGATCATGATGTGAGCAGAAATCAAGAGTCAGTCACTTAACCGACTGAGCCACCCAGGTGTCCATGGATTTTTAAATGACTGCTGAGAACAGTCCTGGAGAAAAAAAAAAATCACCTAGGATTCTCCACCCCATTGTGGCCCTGCTTATTCACTATTAACCCTATTAACATTTTTTTTTTTTTTTTAGAAAACTAGAGTGGGAAGGATCTACAGCCAAAGGGTACATAGGGAGCTACAGGAAGGTTTTGTTATAGGATGCCAGCCTGCTGCCATCCATGGGGAAGGAAGGGAAGATACTGGCCTCACTATATGCACAGAGTCTCTGGCAGAGACTGCAAAGCTAACGAAACTTGAGTTCCAGGCCCCTTCCAAAACTCTGGGATGGGCCTTATCAACATGTCACGGTCACAGGTTCCCATAAAATTTGCGCAAATAAGATTTTAAAATCTATTTAGTTATATAACACTGTCTCTTCACGCTCGGACTTTCCTCTGACTTCCCCTCCACCATACACATCCACTCCCTCTCAGATGGCTTGGAGCCTCAGGCATTTTTTAGATCTGGCTAAAGGAAAAGTTAAGCTGGAGAGGCATTTAGTTTGGGTTTAAAAACATATCCACATAGGTCACAGTCACTTCCATGAAATACACAGTTATCGCGAAAGCAGGAATGGCTTCCAGGAATACCTGTAATTGTCCATTGTCCTGACCGTCCAGCATCATGACACAAAGATATAGAACCAGAGGAATGCTTGGGTGACTCAGCTGATTAAGAGCCTGACCCTTGATTTCAGCTCAGGTCATGATCTCACGGGTTCATGAGTTCAAGCCCCGCATCGGGTTCCGTGCTGGCAGTGCACCCTGCTTGGGATTGTCTCTCTCTGCCCTTCCCCTGCTCATGTGCTCTTTCTCTCCCTCTCTCCTTTCCCTCTCAAAATAAATTAATTAATTTAAAAAAAGATGCAGCACCATAAAGGAATATTACATACAGTGTTCAACACTAGATGTATGAGAACATGCAGACTCTGAAAAATTCTTTCAATCATCAAATATTAAAATGACAAGAAGAAGATTTTGTATAACATATAACATATCTTGTTCATATGGAGGTTCTCTCCTGTCAGAAATATTCTTAAAATGTAGCATATACAATTGTAAGCATCATATTTCTTTCTTTTTTGATGGAAATTAAGCAAAATGGAATTAAGGTCCTGTGTTTTAAATATCCAAACAAAACCACACACACACAAAGTGAAAATGTGTGGCAAGTAAAAGCTTTATGAATGCCAAATATTAATAATAAAATATAAATTTTGATCACTCATGCTAGAGGAAAAACTGAATTGTATTTCTATCCTTAAGTTAAAAACAATATTGCAATAATATATTCAAACAAAGAGACCATCAGAATAAGCCCCAAAACTGCAGGAAAAATTATAGTAAAGATATGGCAGATAGAAGTATGGGTTATGTTTCTGGATTTTTATGTTTGTGACAATTATTAGCTTGAAACTCTGTAATTTTTTGATTTCGTCTTATTCTAAGTATTTACTTTAAAATCTAATTGTGTATTTGCAGTTTTTAAAATTATTATGCTTTAAAATTTAACAATTTTTTAACAATTTTAAAAAGACTCCTTAAATTGTTAAAACTTTGAGGCCTTGGATCTACCTCTGGGCTCTCACATTGGCTCGTGTCACATGTCAGGATCATTTCTTCCTCACTGACACACGTTGCCAGGCTGTCACCATATAAAATGCCTAGTATGGCCATTCTACTTAGTTCTGCTGTTAAGATGACTTGGGAATTTGATTTTAATTGCTTCTAGAAGGCCAGAAATGGAATTGTTCAGCTCCGACCTTCCAGGACCCACCACACAACCAAGCACTGGAGTGTGATACATCACCCACAAGTAAAACTGAGTCCATTTCAATATCCCGACTAAAACAATGCCTAAGGGTTTCTGAAATTTTATTTCTTTTTAAGGCAAACTTGTCTCCATTTCACTCGCTTCCATGCGTGCTTTCAGTCTTCAACACCAATTTCTCGGAATCTTTTATTAATTATTTATAAACATTTCACATAAAATATGGAGATGCCAAAGTGCTTAAATTCTCTCTGATATGACTTGAGAGTAGATATAAATGAATAACTTTCTCCCTTTGTGATGGAATAAATTATCATGTTCTGAGATTTAGAATATCAGAAACGATAAGTGACAAAAAATGCCCGGGAGTAAAAATTTGTGCTTTCTTGAAGCAGAAATAGAAAAGATGTTTTATTCCTGTATATTTTGGAATCAAGTCATGTAAAGATTTGGATGTATGTGTGTGTGAGGGGAAAGGACCAAGATCTATTTCTTATTTTCCTGTCATCCGTATCTCTGGCAACCAAGATAGAATAATGGAGACATCTTCCGGGCGCCATTATTTCCATACAGATGTCACTAACTTCTTTCAGACATATTTTAATTGCTGTTAGTTTCTAATGAAATTCTTAATCCTGAGGGAAAGTTAACTCATTGAAGGATCTTCTTGGCTCACTGCAGAATACTAAGTAGCACAAATGTCTGATGTTGACATAATTAATAATACTGCGTGGCAAGGAATTTATTCCAAAGGACCTGGTGAAGAATTAAATGTATTAGATACTATACAGAATAACATATATTTTCTAACCTATCACCATTCCAATGTAATATGCTACAATAATATTGATTTTTTTTTCAAAACCTGGGCTGGGAATAGCTTATTTGCAACTCAAAAATTTCATCATTATTATACTTGTATTTTGTCATAGCTGCTGATGTGGAATTGGCCAGTGAAGATCATGGCATTGTTCTTAGTAATGTGGATCTAGTTTAAGGGATGTTTTTCTACAGATGTTTATTCTGATAAAGTAGCATATGATTACTTTTGCTGTATCTATTTAAAATCCATTCATTGTGTCCCCACTTATATCCCTAATATTTCCATGTCTTAGGTAAGTATTCATTCATCCATTTTTAAGTTCATTTGTATTGTTCCAAATCTTTCTTTTGATTAATGACCTTTTTGTGTGTTACTATTTTGTGTAACTTTTTTATATATTATAAAGCCAACGGCTCATCAAACATATACTCAACGTAAAAAATTTTCAGCATTATTAAACTATGGAGAATGAAATGTGAAAACTTGCTACTCTGTACATTGAACTGCCCTCTTCAGAAATCAATACTCTTGGCAGTTTTTCCTATTCACTCATACATACACCATTTCCCCATTTTTGTAGATGAGTGGGATCATGTCATATACACTGTCTTCAAAATTGCTTCTTTTCTTTAACAGTATCCTGGATATCTTTACATTTCAGGATATTTAAGAGCACCTCATTCTTTTCAACAGGTTACCATAGTATGTCACGTAATATGGGATCTTCACCCAAGTATCCCTAAGATGGAACTTAAGCTGCTTTCCATAATTTACTATCACAAGCAGTACTGCTGAGACCATTCCTTTCATCCATCTTGTGTACATGGGCAGGATCTTTAGAACAGATTCACAGATATAGATTAGCTGAGGCACCGTATGGCAACTTCACATTTTGATTAATTCTTCTAAATTTATACTACAACCAATAGTTTATGACCTTTTTACACCCTTGGAAACACTGTATAATATTTAAACCAGTAAGATATATGATGTATACCCAATACACACATTATAATTACCATTTTCCTGATTACTAAAAGGTTAAACATCTTATCATTTTTTATTTCTTTTACCAATTGCTTGTTTATATCCATTCTCATTTTTTATTTGATTTCCCAATCTCTTATTTTATTTGAAAAACTCCATATATTTTCATAATTTAATGTTTTGTTATATATTTGCAAATATGTTCTCTTAAATTGTAATTTGCCCTTAAATATTTTTAGACGTTGGTAAGATATACATAATAATAATGAATCAAAAACTCACATACACAACATGACATTTTTAAAAACAGAATATTATTATTACCTTGGAAATCCCTTGCATGTCCCTCTTCAATGTCAACCACCTGCTCCTTTCCCAGGGAACCACTATTCTGAATTTGTGTCTACCATTCCCTTGATTAGGTTTGTAAGTTTTCCAAATATATTCTTCTTACCAAATATTATTCTTGATAATATTTTATCTAGTTGGCATCTTTTAACTTCATATGAGATCTTACTAATTTAGTTTGTAGCCACATGCATTTTTTGCTCAAAATTTTATTGCTGAGATTCAATAATGTTACTATCATTCATTCATTTTCCCTGCACTAACTTTTGGCATGATGTACGTAATTATATCATAACTTATTTATCTTTGATGTTGTACACCAGTATATTGGGGTTGTTAACAGTTTTCTAACTGTTACCAATAGAGTTGTCATGAACATTTTTGTCCAATGACGTTTGTATGGGTATTTTCCTAGGGTGGTTGTTCTCACGGTTTTTGATCTCAGGACTTCTTAGTATCCTGAAAGTAACTGAAGATCTCAAAGCACTTTGGTTTATATGGGTTGTATCCATCAGCATTTTTCAAATTAGAAGTTTAAAGAGGAAAATGTGAAATATTCATTGATTAATTCATTTGAAAATAATGAATATATTCTATATAAGTAAAATGTTTAGAGAAAAATAACTTTATTTTTCAAAACAAAAAATTTAGTGAGAAGTGTGGCATTATTTTATATTTTTGTATATCTTTTTAATGTTTGGCTTAATGGAAATAACCTGACTTATCATTACTGCTTCTGTAGTTGATCTGTTGAAATATATTGTTTTGGTTGAAATAGATGAAGAAAATCCAGTTCCATACAGAAAAGGGAGGAATAATTAATGCCTTAGAAAAGAGAGGGATATTTAATGCTTTTTCTGCATAATTGTAAAATCCTTTCTTTTATACTATACCAAAATTTGACAAGCCAAAGTTTTTTTCAAGGTTAGTTGTAATGTGGAACATGACACAATAACTTCATTTTCATGCCTTACCACACTAAAATATATTGTCCATCATACACATTTCTATTACTCTTTATCCATGTATGATTTTGTAATACCGTCATTGATAATTTAGAACATATTCGTTCATTGAGACATGTAGATCTTTCGAACATTGGATATATCTCTACACAGCATCGAAAGGTTAACATTTAATACACTCTCTGATCTTACCAGAAGACATTTACGTATTGAAAAGCTTCCTAGCTCACAGTAGCAAATGCAAATTTCCACTAGTTTGGGTGGGCGTCGAACTTGAAAAGCTTATTCTAGTATTCCCTTGTTTATACTTTTAATGGCTTTAGGATCTACAGTGACATCCCTGTATCATTCCTAATAGTGATTTGTGTCTTGTAAGGATCTATTTTTTATGAAAGCCTGATTCTTGGCTCTCTATTCTGTTCCAGTTGTCTACTTGTCTATACTTCTTTCAATAACATATTTCTTTAATTCTTACAGCCTCACAAACATTGCATGATATCTGATAAGAATTTTCTTTTTCTTCTTCCTCTCCTTTCTTAAAATTTTTTTAAATGTTTATTTATTTTTGAAAGAGAGAGAGAGAGAGAGAGAGAGAGAGCACGAATGGGGGGAGGGGCAGAGAGAGAGGGAGACACAGAATCTAAAGCAGGCTCCAGGCTCTAAGCTGTCAGCACAGAGCCTGACGCAGGGCTCCAACCCACGAACTGTGTGATCATGACCTGAGCTGAAGTCGGATGCTCAACCAACTGAGCCACCCAGGTGCCTGGTTCTTCCTCTCCCTTCTTTTATTTTCTTCTCCTTGGTCTCCTTTTCTTCTTCTTCTTCTTCTTCACCTTCCTCTTCTTTCTTCATCTTGAGTATTTTGTCTATTCTCTTTATCTGAAGTATTTTGTCTGTTCTCAGTCTTATGATTCTCCATAAAAATGTAGAATAAGCTTTTCAAGTTCCACAACAAAAACTATCAAAATGAAGACAAGAACAGAGGTGACCCAAGGGTATATTTATGTCCACAAAATGACTTGTACAAGAACATTCAAAGCATTCTTTTCATAGGCGAACACTGAAAGTAGACCAAATGTTTATCAAGAGAGAATGAATAAACATAGCAAGATACATTAATAAAATGGAATTTACTACTAACTACTATAAAAGAATGAACTACTGATGGACACAACATAATAGGTGAAACTCAAAAAACTATTTGGAACAAACTAGTCAGATACAAAACACCATATACCTTATAATCCGTTTATATTATGGCAGAAATCAAAACAGTGGTTGCCACTTGGAGAAAGGTGAAGTATTTAACCGCAAAGGAGTGCAGGAGAAATTAGTGGGATGTTGGAGATATTTTATACAGTGATCAGAATGGTGGTCACATAAGTGTCAAAACTTATACATCATATCCTTAAAGCCTGAGCATTTTGTTGTTAATAAATTACTCATTAATCAAAAACACAACCCACTTCCATATAAATTAATGGCTCCAAATGTCATAATGAAAGTTACAAATTATTTTGAATTTAATGACAATATCACAACTTGTGAGGCACATCTAAGCTATAGGGAGAATCATAATATAGAAAAATATACTAATAAATTAAAGGCAGATAACTGAATATTGCCTAAATTTTCAAACAAGTTATTTCTTCATAATATCCTTTTTTTTTTAAAAAACAAAATTTGGATACCAAGAACTACGCCTCAATATTTTTGCCTTTATTCATTTTAATCATAGTCCATTTTAACAAAGATTGGCCCTTTTATTAGTCCTTTAAAACAATCAACTTGCATCTTGTTAAGCCATGTATTTTTGTATGACTTTTATCCATACTTTTAAGAACTTTTTAGTTTGTGTTTGCTTATTTGTTTTTCTGTTACGGTCTTCTTTTGACTTTCCTAGGTATCATTTTATTTTACGTTTGTTAACCTTTAAAAGTTGCACATGTTACTCATTGATTTTTTTAAGTTTGTGTAGCACCAAAATTCAGACCAACAAATATTAAGACATTCCTTATTTTCTACAGTTCAGTGAGTAGATGTAACTTTCATGAACAATTTGTGGAAAGTCTGGCATTTAGTTATCGATCTCTTGGCATTTCTAAATTTGTCTTTTTCATTGAGTGCAAGTAATGACATTTAAACTTTTTCATTTCTGAGTTGATTTGCATTCTCTGCAGCAGAAATTTCCTGTATTAGTGATTTCTGAACTCTGTTGCCCAGAAGCATGAGGCTTCTGACTATTTCTTAGCAATTTGGGAGTTTTTTTGAGGGCTTGGCATATACTGGAGCTTTTCTTTGCACATCTGCAAGTAGACAAATGTTCTTCATATTCCTATGGATCTTCACTTTGAGTTTATGTTCCAGTGCCATTTTGTGACTCGGGAACAGGAGGTAATTTCATGCTTTGTGAAGAACTTTGAATGGTTTAGGATCATTTGTTTTTAAGAAATGGAAATGCAAATTGTTTAGTCACTGCTATTATGGGTATTTTGTAAGATGGCAATTCAGTATCAACTCAATTTCGCTACCATTTTAACGTTCAAAGGGGCATGTTATCAATGAGAATGAATCACTTTTCACTGAATTATTGTCACTATGTTCACTTAATTTGTGAGACCCTGGAAGTGTAGAAATTATCTAGAATTAAATCTTCAGCTTTACAAAAAATTTGTCCTCACAGTTATCATCAAAAAATTATTATAATAAGTAACACTGAGGCTTTATATTTAAGCAAATGAGAATGACAAGGATTCTGAGCATCAAGAAGAGGTCCATGTATTTAGTTTAGGACCAAGAGCCCAACAGTAGTTGATATGGGTCAGTGGAAACCTACAAGAAGGAAGAACTTCAAGACTAAAGCAGTGAGATTCCCAGGATATTTTTCTGTTCTTCAAGGTTATTGCCAAAGGACCTCATGACTGCAATATTTAAATGGCTTCTCAAATTCAAAGTAATTTAATGCATTTGACTTTATAAAATCTTTGGATGTACCAGTAGTGGGATTTTTCTAAATCGTTTTTTTATGACAAAGTTTCTGAACATGAAATTCTGCTGATATTGCTGTGGCTGTAAAACAGAGGAAATGCATATATATTTGATTTTTGCATATCTATTTTCAACTCTCTAAAAATAACAATATTCACACTTGCCTTCTGCTAAGAAATCCAAATGTGAATTTTTGAAAACATAAGGAGTAGAAAAGTAACTAAAAGTAACAATGTTTATGCCACAGGATTTAGCCAAAAATACTTCAAACACAGTAGACACTTAGTAAATACCTATTGAATAAAAGAATAGATGAGTGAAGTCTTTTGTTTAATTAAGAATTAGGTAACAATAAAATAAATACTAAGACAAATAGGAATCAAAACACTATTGGCAAAATGTTTACTAAAGCATATACACACTTACACATTTTTTTTATTTTGGTGCTTATCTTTATGCGCATATTCAGATTGCTCCGTTAAATTAGATTATGATACTTACTTTACCAACAGTTTATACTATCACATAGCTATAGAAGAGAATCTCTCCACAGATTTCTGTGTAGGTGAACAATTTGTCTATACCTTGATGGAGGGGGAAAAGGAGGACTTCCTCTTCATCTGTTTCTAGAGACCCCTTTGCTGCATGCTGCCAGACCAGAAGATGAAAATCTGACATTCTCAGTCCTTGGATTTCTTCTCTTCTGTATCTGCCCTCTCCCTTGGTGATCTCAGTTTCAAAGTTTTAAATATCATTGATACATATTGAAGAAGCTTAAATGTATTACTTCAATCCAGATCTAACCCCTCACTTGTAGAATTATTTAATCCCTACTCAAGATCTCTAATTAGATGTCTAATAAATATTCAACATAACGAGTCTAAAACTGAACTCCTAATCTTCCCTCAAAACTTGCCAGACCTCAGTGTTTCTCTATTTCAAACACTGGCAAAGCGCTTTTTTTTTCCTGTGTGGACCAAAAACCTGGGCGTCGTCCTGGGTTCCTCTTTCTGTCTAATTCATATCTAATTCCTAAGCACATCTAGTTGTCCCTGCCCACAAAAGCCTATGTACACTAAGGATTTCTTAGCATCTCTACTCTACATTACTTCTTCCCAGCATTATCTACTAAACCTTCTATCTTCTGACCTTGCTTCCGTGAGTATATTTTCAACATAGAGGCTAAATGTACATGTAACTTAGATAACATCCCTCCTCTGTGTCAGCCTCTGAACAGGTTTCCTACGTGTCAGGGTAAAAGTCAAAGTCCTTATAGTAATCTTCGCAGTCCTACTCAATGCCCCCATGCTCCTCTACCACAAAAGGTCCCCCACTGCCAAGTACACCAGCCTCCTTGCTACTCCATGAGCATGTCAAAGATACCACTGCTTCAGGGCCTTTCTAGGTTTTGTTCCTATTCCGACCCCTAAAGCAGAGTGTGACACATGATTAGTGCACAATAAACATTTGTCAAGTAATTTAATGGATTATAATTTGTTTTACCAGAAGGGCAGATTTTTTATTTTTTATTTTTTTATTTAAAAAAAAAATTTTTTTTTTAACGTTTATTTATTGTTGAGACAGAGAGAGACAGAGCATGAACAGGGGAGGGTCAGAGAGAGGGAGACACAGAATCCGAAACAGGCTCCAGGCTCTGAGCTGTCAGCACAGAGCCCAACGCAGGGCTCGAACTCACGGACGGCGAGATCATGACCTGAGCCGAAGTCGGCCGCTTAACCGACTGAGCCACCCAGGCCCCCCAAGGGCAGATTTTTTAATGTGTGCATATAGTACTTGAAAGTAAGAATGTATTCAAAGATCAGTGGGCTCCTTTAAAAGAACCCAGAAACAATATTGAAGAGATTCATGTAATCTAAATTACAATTATTAGAATTACAAGTATCAGAACTTCAAAAACTGTGAGAACTATTAGAACTTCAAAAAAGTGATTATCATAATTCATAATAACACTAAGTGGAAAAAATCGAGAAGATCTTTTGGTGAGGAGCTTTAGATATAATACCAAATGGATGGCCCATGAAAACAAAATTATAAGTTAAACCTTATTAAAATTAAAAACTGCTCTGTGAGACACACTGTTAAAAGAATGAAGAGACAAGCCACAGGCTGGGAAAGAATGGTTGCAAAACCATTTTTATAAGGACTTGTTTCCAAAATATGCAAAGAATTCTTAAAACCCACAATAAGAAGGCAAACAACTCAATTAAAAAAGAGGCCAAAGAGGGGCACGTGGGTGGCTCAGTCGGTTAAGCATCCGATTTTGGCTCAGGTCATGATCTCACAGTCCGTGAGTTCGAGCCCCGCGTCGGGCTCTGTGCTGATAGCTCAGAGCCTGGAGACTGCTTCGGATTCTGTGTCTCCCTCTCTCTCTCTGCTCCTCCCCTGCTCATGCTCTGCCTCAAAAATAAATAAAAACATTAAAAACATTTAAAAAAAAAGAGGCCAAAGATTTTAACAGATGTTTCACTAAAGAAGACATACAGATAGGATGCCTGAGTGGCTCAAAGTCTGACGCTTCATCTCAGCTCAGGTCTTGATCTCAGGGTCATGAGGTTAGGCCCAGCATTGGGCTCTGTGCTGGGCGTGAAGTGTACTTAAGAAGAAAGAAAAAGATATACACATGGCAAATAAGCCTGTGGAGAGATGCTCAACACATATATTATTAAAGAATTGCAGATTAAAACAACAGTGATACCCCTACACACCAATCAGAATGGCCAAAATCCAAAACACTGACAATAACAAATGCTGGCAAGGATATGAAGCAACAGGAACTCTTGTTCATTGCTGGTGGGAATGCAAAATGCTACAACCACTCCTGACATACAATCCAGAAATCATGCTCACAGGCATTTAAACAACTGGGCTGAAAATTCACGTCTAGGCAAAGACCTTTGCATGACCGTTTACAGCAGCTTTGTTTGTAGTTGACAAAATCTAGAAGCAATCAAAATGTCCTTCAATAGGGCATGGGCAGATAAACTGTGGTGCATCTGTGGAATGGAATATTATTCAGTGATAAAAAGAAATTAGTTATCAAACCACAAAAAACACGGAGGAATCTTAGATGCACTTTGCTAAGTGAAAGAAGCCAATCTGAAAGGGCGTATGCTGTATGATTCCAACTATATTACATGCTGGAAAAGGCAAAGCTACAGAAATAGTTAAAGGATAACTGGTTGTCAGTGGTTTGGCTAAAATGGGAGAATGAGGAAGTGGAGCACAGGGGAATTTTAGGGCAGTGAACTATTCTATAATGACACTATAATAATGGATACAAGGTATACATTTGTCAAAGCCCATAGAACTCTACAGCACCAAGAGTGGACCTCAATGTGAACAATAGATTTTAGTTAATAATAATATATCAGTGTTGGTTTATTAATTGTAGCAAATATACCACACTAATGTTAGATGTTAACAATAGGGGAGATGGGGTGGGTGGGATATATGGGATCTTTCTATATTATCTGCTCAGTTTTTCTGGTAATCTAAAACTGTTCTAAAAAAAAATAAGTCTATTGATTAAAAATAGTCATTTGCCCACATGTCATTTGTCCATACTGAGGAAACCTCAAGGGACTATCAGATGTTGACTAAGAACTCATGCTTGGTTAGTGGGAACCCTCTACCTAGAAAGTTGATATTTTGGTTTTACATCCAGGAACCCTGGCAGCCATACCTAAGTTATTCAGGCAGGCACAGTTTTTTTTGCCTATCCAACAGCCAATCCCCTATCCCTGCCCTTCTTTCTTTACCCTTGCTAAGAAAATTTTAATTTTGTTCAGCTGGTGGGTGGAGGTCCCTTGACCTCAGGGAAGTTGGGTCCCTCTGCCAGCAGGTGGCGAAACATGATTGTTTCAAGACTTGCCCTTTGGCTAGATGCTCACTTTCCCAGGCTTTTTGGAAACTAGGGTCCCATGTGACAAGTTCTGGCCAATGAAACATAAGGCAGTCAACTGCAGGTTTCTAGAAGAGATTTTCTTCCTGATAAAATAGCAGAGCCTCGTATTCATGTAAAATAGATGGAACCTAATTTTGCCTTCTCAGAGGTGGCCTGCTTTTACACACAGTGAGAAGATATCTCAATGAGGGAGCTTTGGCAGGCAATGTTTACCCAGAAGATGACAAGTGTGAGATCAAAAAGCTACTACACTAGGGTTAAGGCTGGAAAGACCCTGAGTCTGTGATGATCAACACTGAATCCTCCCATCTCCAGATTTCTGGTTGAGTAAAATAATAAATGTCCAAATAGTCTACATTTAAAAAAATTTAAGAGAACATGGAGTTGCTAAAAAAAAAATAGAGAAGGAGGTGAGAAGAAATGCCTTCTTTAAAGAATAATACTAGCTAATGCAAAAAAGAGATAAATGACAGAATTTTAAAAGTCATCACATTGCAAACCTCAGTATAAAAATTGATTTAGGCAAGGATAATCAATGAATGCTTAAATTATTGAGTAGAAATTTGTGAGAAATGGGATATACAGAGAGTTTTGAAGTATGAGCCTGCAAGGTACCTACTAATTATGAAAGAAAAAAAAATGTACTTTAACAATGGAGAGATTTGCCAGTCATCACCTTAACCAAGTAATTGTTCTTAGCATCACTAATAGTGATATGACCTGACCTTATAAGCCTCCTAATGTGACCCAATATCACATCTTTGAAGTATTTTTTGCCAAAAATATTTAGCATGAGTCTATCAAACCTCTAGATACAACTTACAATCTTCAGCAAACACAGGGTATATTGAAAATAACTGACTTCATGCGGAAACAAATAAATCCAGAATATGAAATATCCTATAGGACAGTTGGCTTAGAATTATTGATTATGGGGGTGGGGTGGGATGAGGAGGTTATTTTTAAAAAACTGAAGAGATGTAGCATTCACAATGTGTGAATCTCAATGAAATCCTGAACTGGAAATAAATACCTACTGAAACATTTGAGGGAACAATTAGGACAATATGAATTTAGGTTAGATTTTGATAATACTGCAGAATTATTTTTAATTTTCTTCAATATAATAATGATATTGGGGGTCATGAAATACTTAGAGGTGAAGAGTACCATTCTGTATGTAACTTAAGTCCAGTGATTCAGAAAAAAATATTCATAAGACAGAATGGATAGATAACAGATAATAGAGATAGATAGGTAGATAGATAGATAGATAGATAGATAGATAGATAGATGGATAGAGCAAATTATGTTAACAATGGTGGACCTAGAAGACAAATGGATGATTATTATACAACTTTTCCAACTTTTTTGTAGATTTTAAAGTTTTTTTAAAGTTGAAGATAAAACTGCAAATTAATGGCACTTAAAATATGTTTCACTAAAAATTACAAGTCTTTGTCTTTAAACATTATTATCACAATTTCTTTTTTTTTTTTTAACGTTTATTTATTTTTGAGACAGAGACACAGCATGAACGGGGGAGGGGCAGAGAGAGAGGGAGACACAGAATCGGAAGCAAGCTCCAGGCTCTGAGCCATCAGCCCAGAGCCCGACGCGGGGCTCGAACTCGCGGACCGCGAGATCGTGACCTGAGCTGAAGTCGGACGCTTAACCGACTGAGCCACTCAGGCGCCCCTATTATCACAATTTCTAAGTGTATTTTTCCTCAACCCTTGATGAACCTGTTCTTTATCTGTATCACTATGTTCCTCTTGTCTGAACTGATTCTTAGACAAGGCTGGGCTGAGTTCTGGGAGCTGGGGGGATGGGATTAGACCGTGGGCATGCAGGACATGAAGTTCAAGGTGACATAAACTAAGTGTGTAGGAGTGAAATAGCAAAGGATAAGAAAGGAAGCAGACAAACAAAATGAGTGCAGCGTGAAGATAATGAGGAGGTATTAGACAACTTGAAACCTTAAGCCTGCAAGTAGATTCCAGAGGTGTGAGGCAGAACCTGGAGAGTTTCACCTGGTGCCACCATGAGGCCAGAGCGTTGTCTATGGCATAGCTTTTAGGTGAGTAGCAAGAGATGAGAGAATTAAGAGTTTAGAGAAGGTTTGAGCCTGTCCTATCTTCACATGTATTTTTCTTGTGTATTCACTTGTTTCCTTTCCTAATCTATATTTCATCAAGTATCATTTTAATTATACTTTTACTAAAATATACAATCCCTTGATCGTTTCCTTTTCTCAATCCACCTCACTAAAAGATGTTCTCAGACCAGTTTTCCTAAAGGATACATTTCTGATCATGCCACTGCTCTATTTCAAACACTGCCTCTGATGATCCTTAACCTGGCCTCTGATGATCTCCGAATCTAAATACACCTATCCAAGTTTTAGATCATGGTACAGAGTGGAATTTTATCACTGTCCTAGAAGTATTTGGAAGCTCTCTCTTGCTCTCTCTCAGTCTCTCTCTCTTTTTTGTTTGCAGATGCCCAGGGATCAAGACTCCTTCCATCTTAGGTTCCTCTATTTAGATCTTAGAACACTCTAGGGATGAGAAAAAGAGAGTGAAGTTTATACATGGAGGTTTTTATGGACCAGGCCTGAAGATGCATATGCTTCTGCCACATTTCATGGGTCATGACCCAGACTTATCTCAGTACTTAACCATGAGAGAAACTGGGAAGTGGAGTATAGCTATGTGCCTCCAGGAAGAAGAGATAGACGTGGGTAATGATGAGCAAAGGACTTGCTGCATGACCCTCTTATCACCTCATCTCCCCTAACTGTGCTCATATTCAGGGCATACCCCAGGTTCTCTAGCTTCCTGGATTCTCACATATGTTAATTATCTCTCCCTTCCTTGAATGCTTTTAGCATTTGTGTCTATCCTTTCTTCTACTTTCTACATTTCATCTTGTTTGTATTTCTTTTAGTATGTCACCTTTCCTGCCAGATTGCAAGCTCCCAGAAGTCAACAGCTGTATCTTAACTGTGCCCAACATGGCAAGAGTTGAAAAAAATATGCTTGCTGAATGACTTAATGAATAGTCCATATGAATATCTCACCTTTATAGCTGAAGGAAGGGAAGAGAATTAAGAGATTTTATAAGCTTTATTCTGAGATTTTATCATAAGATAATTTAGGAAAGCCAATAACATAATCACCTAACAAAATTTGTCCTAAATTACGGTTACCGTTGCTTTGAAAGGCTCTCAAAAATGTTGATGCTTACATATATAAACACAAAGTAATATTGTCGGTTTTTTTTTTTTTTTAATATTTTTTTTTCAACTTTTTTTTGTTTTTTATTTATTTTTGGGACAGAGAGAGACAGAGCATGAACGGGGGAGGGGCAGAGAGAGAGGGAGATACAGAATCGGAAACAGGCTCCAGGCTCCGAGCCATCAGCCCAGAGCCTGATGCGGGGCTCGAACTCACGGACCGCGAGATCGTGACCTGGCTGAAGTCGGACGCTTAACCGACTGCGCCCCCCAGGCGCCCCAATATTGTCGTTTTTAAAAAAACTATTTTTACACGGGACAGAATGCTTTGACCATGCTTAATTCTTGTCTGAAATATTTTTATTTACTTTTTAAAAATAAAAAAAAATACAGTAAAATTTGTCCTTTTAGGGTCTTTTAGGCATTTTAGGCATTTAGGCCTTTAGGCATCATGTCCTTTAGGAATTTTTCAAAGTGCTTCAAAATGTACCCTGAAAGGACAAATTTTACTGCATTTTTTTTATTTTAAAAAAGTAAATAAAAATATTTCAGACAAGAATTAAGCATGGTCAAAGCATTCTGGTGGGAATGCAAATTGGTGCAGCCACTCTGGAAAACAGTGTGGAGGTTCCTCAGAGAATTAAAAATAGACCTACCCTATGACCCAGCAATAGCACTGCTAGGAATTTATCCAAGGGATACAGGAGTGCTGATGCATAGGGGCACTTGTACCCCAATGTTTATAGCAGCACTCTCAACAATAGCCAAATTATGGAAAGAGCCTAAATGTCCATCAACTGATGAATGGATAAAGAAATTGTGGTTTATATACACAATGGAGTACTACGTGGCAATGAGAAAGAATGAAATATGGCCCTTTGTAGCAACGTGGATGGAACTGGAGAGTGTTATGCTAAGTGAAATAAGCCATACAGAGAAAGACAGAAACCATATGTTTTCACTCTTCTGTGGATCCTGAGAAACTTAACAGAAACCTATGAGGGAGGGGAAGGGAAAAAAAAAAAGAAGTTAGAGTGGGAGAGAGCCAAAGCATAAGAGACTGTTAAAAACTGAGAACAAACTGAGGGTTGATGGGGGGTGGGAGGGAGCGGAGGGTGGGTGATGGGTATTGAGGAGGGCACATTTTGGGATGAGCACTGGGTGTTGTATGGAAACCAATTTGACAATAAATTTCATATATTGAAAAAAATAAAAAGAAAAAAAAAGAAAAATGCATAAGTAATGTGACTGCCAACAAAATCTAGTTTTAGATATTTTCATCCCCCCCAAAGATCCCTTGTGTCCCTTTTTAGTCAGCCCTGCCATCCTTTCTGCCTCTTGGAAACCAGTGATCATTTTTTTAATGGTTGTATCATTTCTAAAATGACAAATGACATCATACAGAGTGTGGCTTTTTTTTTTCCATTAAGTCTTTCCTTTCACTAAGCACAATGCATCTGAGGTTCATTCATGTTACTGCATGCATCAGTAGTTCATTCATTTTTCTTCCTGAGTAATATTTTATTGGGAATACAGACCACGGTTTGTTTATCCATTCAAAAGTTGAAGGATCACCTGAATTTTGAGTAAAATTGTTATTCTAATATAAACATTATTTGCTCTTTTATGTTCCTCTCCTTGATCATTCACCAATCCCAGGTGCTGTACAAGGTTCTCCAGAATAATTCATGTGCAAATACTGTTGTTACCTTGCTGCCCCCTATTTGTTGTTTCCTAAAAATGGTGGAAGTGAACCATATTCACTGGAATAGAGCTCCCATCTTGAACAACTAAACCAAAACATTAACATAAATATTTCATCTTTTAATTTTTGATAGGATAATTATCATTGGCAATTATGCTACTTTCTTCATTCAACCAATAGTTTCTGAGTACCTACTTTATTCCTGGAACTGATTTAAGTGCCCTGGAGAAAATGGCAAGTAAATACTTGACATAATTCCTGTGCGTGCAGAGTTTACAGTCTAATAAAGAAATATTCATTAAGTAAATGGTCATAAAAATTAAAGTAAAATATCAATAATAAAAATACTAGATGGGCTATGACACTTTAGATTATGGGATTAGGCCGAGGAAGCAAAGTTTGAGCAGAGAACAGATGAAAGAGAAGAGAACATTCCAGGCACAGAGAACAGGCACATGTCTCCATGTCAGGAGGGAACATGGTATGCATGAATTTTACAAGTTCAGAGAGCAAAAGAAATGAAGTTGTGACAAGAGACTTGAGATGCATATAAGGGCTAGATGGTCTTACAGGCCGAGCTGAAGAATTTATCACTAACCTAGAAGTATTTGGAAGTCGTTGTTTGGATTTATGTAAGAGAGTCGGAGTAATCAGATTTAAGTTTCAAAAACTGGTTCTAACTGACTACAGATGGAGATATTTTTCTGTTGTGCTTTAAAGGTGAAGTAAAGGGACCACAAGGCCAAAGTTAAACTCTGGCATTTAGCAAAGTATCACAACAATTCAGGCAAGAGATAATGGTAATTTGAACTAAGATGAAGTTGATTTGGATAGAGAGAAGTGAACTGACATCAGAAGTATTTCAGGAGTAAAATGACAAGACGTTGAATCAAATTAGATAAGGTAGTTTTGGAGAGGAGAATGAGGCATCTCCTTGGTTTCTAGCTTGTGTGGATGGCTTGATGTGCGTGTAATCTATGGAGATAGAAAATTCTCAGGTAATTATATGAGTTCAGTTTCACACTTTTTAAGCTTGGGGTGTTTTAAACATTCAAAAGTAGTTTGAAATGTGCAGATAGCTGTATGGGTCCACCTGGATCAAAAGAGTGCTCTATGGGACCCTGTGGCTCATGTGCATAGATAAGGATTGAAGACATGGTCATAGATTAGATTGGTTAGTGCAAGAATACAGAGGAAAATAGAAGAGTTTAGGAGTAAGCACTGAAAATTGCAACATTAAATGGACAAGAAGGGTATAATGATCCTGCAGGGAGATTTCAAAAGAACACCTACTGATATTGAGGAAAAACCAGGGATGTGCAGGATTATGGAAAGTCAGGGAGATGAGAGTGTTTCAGGAAGTGGAGAGAAGCCAACATAGCATATGCTCCCAAGAGATTTCCAGTGACTTTAGTGAGAGAAATGTTGGTGAAATGATGGGAGTAGAAGCTAGACCAAAGTGGTTTAAAGAGTAAGTGGGTGACGAAAACAAATGGAGGCAGAAAGCATGCACAACCCTTAGGGAAATATTACTGTGAAGGGGCAGTGGTAGGGGGTGAAAGGTGAAGAGGAAGAAAAGGTAGCAACTGACAGCATGACTATTTCAGTGAAGGTTTTTTCCCTTCGATTGTAAAGACGTGAACATGGTTAAGAAGCCAAGAATAGAATATATTAACAGGGAGAGGTGGAGAATAAGAGGCAAGGAAAACTGGAAGAAATGGGCTCTAGAAAATAGGTGGTAGAATTATCCTTAGATAGTTATTGAGAGAGAACCCCTTGTTTTTAACAAAAAAGATGTAGGATTATGCTTATGGTTAGGCAAGAAGAAAAAGTTGTCACTTTTTCCTGGCCAGTATTTTTCCTCTGTAAGGTAGAAGGTGAAGGCCACGAACTGAAAGGATCTATAGGGCAGTGGGTTGGAGGACTGAGCTGAGTAGAAAAGGTTGGAAATAAATTTTGTTTTGTGAGACAGTGAGTTAACAGAGAATGGCCATAGACTTGACACATATTGATCCCTGATTGGATTTCATTAGAATCATCTCTCTCTCTCTCATATATATGTGTGTGTGTGTGTGTGTGTGTGTGTGTGTGTGTGTGTATGTGTATATATACACGTATATATGTATGTGTGTATATATATGTAATACATATATGTATATATATATATTATATATATATTATATATATATAATTTCTAAGCATTATCAGGTTGCCAAACAAAACAGATGGAATCTGTACATTCGACTCCCTCTCCAAAACTGCTCCTCTCGCAATATTCACGCAAGCATACGTAGAAATGTACAGCTTTACAATTATAGTTTCTAGACAGCACCTGAAGTTATTATGACCAAATCTTCCATAACAATATATTTGCAACTACTTTTTAAGTGACACATACATAGAAACTATTTGTGACACATAGTTCACAGTAAATATTGAATTACATCTTTAATTTGAAGGGAAGTAAAGAATGAAGAGAAGAAACAAAGATCAGTAGACACCGTTTCCACTTAACAAACAATATGTCTTGCTTTATTTATAAAATATATTCAAGTTTTAGTCATGCTTTTTTGTCAAGCTAAAGTGAATCTTCCCATGAAGGATCTTTGTTTGTTGGTTGGTTGGTTGGTTTGTTTTGGGTGGGGGGAGCAGAGGGAGAAGGAGAGAGAGAATCTTAAGCAGGCTTCACACTCAGCACCAAGCCCGACTCAGGGCTCTACTCAGAGCTCAACTCAGGGCTCGATCTCACAACTATGAGATCCTGAACTGAGCCGAAATCAAGAGTTGGACGCTGAACTGACTGAGTCACCCAGGCACCTGTCCCATGCAAGATCTTTAATGCTTTACATTATAACTAGTCAAGAAACCCACTTATAAAGAAGATTGGGTGAATAGATAACAACAATGTCTGGGATGCTCAGAAAATGAATATTATAAAAGTTTATTAGCCCATACATCCCATGTAACCAAAATATAAGATAAAACTTCATAACTTATGTCTGTTTAATATCTTTCCTTTAATTCTAGGACAATTAAAGGAAATGTTAACAACACACAGTAATCCTCGAATATGACTAAAATAAGGGATGGCATCTAAAAATGACAATCTGTCTTCTTAATTTAGGATTCCTCATTCTATAGCCTGCAGGTTGTGCCCAATGATAAAGGTCTGTCTCATGTTTCCATATATGCTCTCTTATTCCTTTGAGTAGATGATCTTGTGTCATAAAACCCATCTCCTGTAACACAATATTCTGATTTTATTTTTTTTAAACCATGTAAGAGCAGAGTAAAAAAAATCTCTTAATAGGAACTATTTAAGAAGGAAAAGGGCAATGAGAAAAGATTCTGCATATAAAATAAAAAATGACCTTCTGTGGTGAATTTCACTATTTTTCACGTGTGACAAGAGTAATAAGTCTTGGCAGTTGGAACATGGTATTCACCTGAGGGCTGTCAATCATTCTCACTTTGAAAGACAGAATTTATGAATTGTCAGTATGCCTTTTAGGCAAGAAACCAGTGTTCATTAAGAGAAAAACTACAATAAATGCTCAGATAAATTGAAAATCAAAATGTTGCCTGGTCAGCTGATCTTAAGACCATATTACACATAATCTCCAGTTCATATGTTATAATAATTGGTAATATGTGAGATGTGCATGGCCAACTGCATGGCTATTACTGTGCTTTTCAAGTGGAATATAGTCTGGAGATCAATGGCTTGAGCTTTTCTCCCCCCTACATTCTATATAAAGTAAACTATTTGTCATTGAGCAACTCCCATAAATACAACTCTGCTACCAAAACTGCTGACAGCCTTGTAGGCGATTTTAGTAGTGGAAGCCAGGACTGAACACACTGAACTGCATTAGAGTTGGTCCCTGGAGAACGGAATTGAACTTCATTGGCAACAGCACAGTCAGAGTTCCATTTGACTCCTCATTAAACCTCTCATAGGGATTACAGCTCTTTCTCCGTGCCTGCTACTGCTTCTTTGCTATAGAAGAGATAGATATGAACACATAGGCATCGGCACATTTTTTACATATTTAGGAAAAGAGGGATGTTCTTAACGAAAACAAAGTGACTTACAGATTTTTTTTAAAAGCATCTTCCAATCTCTTGTTCATTAACAGCCTTATTAGTATTTCCAAAAGAAGCAGAATTTTATTTCAATTTGTGCACATTCATTTTTCAATGCCTCTCTTAGAGCACATAAGAGATTCTGTTTGGTCCATTTACCTTTTCTCCAGGAAAAGCGGCATTCGGGGTAAAATAGTTGGGGATAACCATCTCTGTCTTCTTTACCCGGCAGTACTGTTATGATAATGAAATCAGAGCAAATATTTTGAAATAACTGGTAAAGCACATATTACCACCTGCACTATATATTGCCCATGGCCATTCTTGCTGATTTGGAGTCTTGAAAATAGCATAATAAGATTTACCATACTTTGGAAGTATTGCACTGGAAAACCAGTCAATAGTTAAAAGAAACACTCTGCATGCTCTATGGATTGAAAACCCCACACTGCTGGTGATACAACATTCACATCCTTCTCGGGAGTCTCTCCTAGGAAGATTCCCAAGACTTATTGTTTTAAGTGCAATAAAAACAAATGAAACTTTTTTTTTTCCAGCAACAGCTAAGTAAAATACTCTTCTCCAGAGAGGAAATCTTCTGTGATTATGAAATAATGTCATCAGTCTTCAGGCCATCTAATCACAGTGTTACTTAATGGAATATTAATAATGCTAATTACTAATACTTTAATGGAGAATGCTTTACTGCTTTCTTTTCACTGCTATTGTTCCCCAGAAGTGATTCATGTGTACATAAGTGCTAAGCAAATTGTGGTATAAGTGATGAAAAAAACCCAGAAAGACAACATAGCAAATACTATTATGTAAAAATGTACCTCACTATTAAAGTTCTTTTTGCATTTACAAGATGACTGTATGATCAGTAGAATTGTTTTTTGCTGCCCTACATACACCAGCCAAGCCTATATCCCTGTAGCTACACACACACTCACATGCAGGTACACACACATATAACTACCTTTATGTATATAAGCAAACCACAACATGGCCACCTTAAAATCAAATTTGATTCAAAAGAGTTGTTAGCAATTTGTGAGTATGATTTTGTCGCTGGTCTAAACGTGTCTTTAGTTCTAGACATTAGATCACTTCAGTGCCACTTTCAGAAACATTTGGGAATAGAATGCTGCTTTCGGCAGCTTCAAACTAAAAGGAAAATATATCAAAGCAAAGCCCCTATGAGTGCAGTCCCAAGGATAAAATTTTCAGATAGCCCATGAGTCTGATCCAGAGCGAGGGAGAAGCAGTTAATATTTTCCCAAGGGAAAGAAAAGGTCCAGGCCAACAAAGAGAGGGTATAAAGGCACTAAAATGAGCATATAAGGGGGAAGAACATGGCAACAAAAGATACTTGCACAAAAGACACCAAAGACAATATTTTCATGGAAATTCAAACCACTATTGTACATTTATGTATACGACCATTTAGTACACAAACATACACATGTAAATATATTCAATCTAAACCTTTCTTAGACACACATATACATACCAACCAAGTGATTAGTATTTGGTCATTAGTTATCTAGCAAAAGGTCAAGTAAACGCAGCCCTGGATCCTTTTTCATGTCACTTCTCCCTAATGGTGGGTCTGAGACAAACTCTCTATATTCATAACCAAGGTCACCTTGCCTGTCTCCTGGTGCCCAAGCATGTCTCAAAGACAAATAGGAAGTTCTGTCACTGGCAAGGCACAGCAAGGGTCATTTACATGATAAGAAGGAGTGATTCATATTTGAATAGTGTACTCCATACTTATTTTGACAGACATTTTTCAAAAACTACACATAACTACCAAAGGGATATAAATACTTTGAAAATACACAGCTTGGAAATACTTGCCTGAGCTTCTAAAAGGTCACAGATTAGTTACTCACAAGTAATTCACATGTGTTAAGAAGCAAATGCTGTGAAAGCGGTCAAAGGTTACAAATTTTCAGTTACAAAATAAATAAGTCCAGGGGATGTAAGGTACAGGATGGTGACTTTAGTTAGTATTGGATATTTGAAAGTTGCTAGAAGAGTAGATCTTAGTTCTGCTCACAAGAAAAAAACATTGTAACTATCTGTGATGATGGTTGTTAACTAGACTTGTTTGGGTGATCATTTCACAATACACACAAACACTGAATCATTATGAGGTATACCTAAAACTAATACAATGCTATATGTCAATTATATCTCAATAAAAAATAGTTTGGGAAGGTCCTGTTTATCCTTCACCCAGCTTTCTTTAAAGGTAACATTTTATATAATTATAAAATCAGGAAACTGACATTAGTATGGTTCACAGTCCTAATTCAGATTTCACCAGTTGTACAGACACTTGTATGTGTGCACGCCGACGGAGGCGAACACTCCTGCGTCTATATGCAGTTTTATTACCTAGGTAGATTTCTGTAACCACCACCACAATCAAGATACAGAACTGTTTCATCACCACAAAGATTCCTAACATTACAGTTTTTTAATTACACACCTCTGTCCCGGAACTCTCTCCCCCACCCCCCACCCCCCACTGGTAGTTATAACCATTCTGGACAAGTTCAACAGTTTCTTTAATAGTTTCACATTTTTAAAGTATATGTTTATAAATACGTAATATATTGTGATCTCCCCTCCCCCACTTTAGGCGACCTGACAGACTTTGGTATCAAAGGGCAGCCCTTGAAATTTATATAAGAACTGATTTCAAACGGATAATGTATTTAATTGTGCTACTTCCTCCCGGGGAGGAGTGGGACGGAGAGAATGGAATCATCCCCATCAAACACACAGGCACGCACCACGCATTCCATCACCCCAATCACAACCACCGCTCCCCTCCGAGTGCTTTCTGTACTTTTACAACAGCAACTGAGAGCAGATGTAGGAAGATTGAGAGGAGACTGGGATCCGCTCCCCAAGTTGCTCTAGAGGAGTCAGGGAAACCCCCGCACAACTCCGGAGTCTCAGAGACGGTGGAAAGGGTTGGGGCGGAGCCTGGAGTGGGGGTTGCCCAGCAAGAAGAGGCGGCAGGCGGACCCCGGTGGGAGGGCTGGGAGGCTGCTGTCACTTTATGAGCCCGCAGACCAGACTGAGAGTATCCTGCTGCGGGAGGACCGCGGCCGGCTGGGTGCAGGGCCCCGGCCTCTCGCTCACCACGCGCACCCCGCGTCTCCTCCGGAGCCTCGGTGGCGGCGGCGGCGGCGGAGCCTCGCCCACCTCAATCCCCACCCTCTCCATCCTTAGCTGTTAAAGAACAGCAGCGCCTGGCACGTTCCTGGCGGACCTCGGGCGCAGAAGACGAAAGGAAGCAGGCGCAAGGGGACTGGGAAGGCAGCATGCGCCCGCCGGGAACAGCCTCGGCGCCCACGGTCTGAGGCGGCAGCCTCACTTCGCCATTGTGAGCCGCCGCCGGGGGAGCTCGCACGCGCCGCGGACCCCCCGGGTCCCCGTCGGCACCGTGATGGGGCACCTGCCCGCGAGAACGCGCGGAGGCCGCCGCCTCCTGCCTCTGCTCTGGCTCTTTGTGCTACTCAAGGTAGGGGAGCGCCCCCCCCCACCCCCCACCCCGCCCCTGCCCCGGCAGTCCTGCCTGCGTCCGCGCTCCGACGCCCGGCTCCATCCCGGGGGCTTGATGGCCGGGCCGCTGCACGCGCCGGTCGTGCAGCCGGGCGCAAGCTTTGTCCTTGCGTGTGCTTGTTCCCGGCGGTTTTGAGGGATGGGATGGAAGAACAGGCAACTTTGCTCCCTCCAGCTTTCGCCCTTTGTGCTCTTTTTTTTTTTTTTTTTCTTTACCGCGGCTGGTATCCACGTCAAAGGTGGGCTTGTTAGGTAGTGTTTCACCAGGCAAAATGAGGTCACTTTTCCTTCTGGTCACTACTGCAACTCCAGTGCTCTCCCCAACGGTGTGTGCGGCTGCTTTGTCTCAATTTACTTTCTGCTGGAACTATGCACCTGGGGCTGAGCTCCCTGTTCGCAAAGGACTGCCGGGGTGGTTCGTGAGCATGGTTTTCTTTGAATAAAGACTGTCAACTTGAGCCTGGAGAGAACTCTTTTCCCCAGGTCTTCATCTTCAACCTCATCGTTCCCCTTACAAAGTCTTTAGACTTTCCCCCACCTTATTTACAAAGGCTGGTATCTCTAAATTTAAGTGGCAGAGAAATCTGTGTCATTAACTTTTTCGAGTTTTCTTTGGATTCTGCTGCTTTAGGCTGTGATTTTGAGGAAAATGAGAAGCAAGGGGGCTGCTTAAAAAAATCCTACTTTGTTAACTATGCTGTGCATGAAATCTTTCAGACAAATTTCAGCTACATGTTTGCTTGGAAAGTAGTGTGGAGTTGTGAGGTAATTGTCTACCACTTGTGTCCTCAGTGGGTCTAGCTTTTCCTTTCCTCATTACTCCTTTTCCCTTCCTGGCAAAGTAGGTCACAGGTGACTGGGAGCTATCCTTTCAGCACCACCGTGATTGCTACCTTGGAAATGGATGTAACGTTAATGGATGCAAAGGTTTCCTTACCAAAGAGTCACTTTTTGCTTACGTGTACCATTAATTATGAATGCTTGACAAGGAGACAGTGCAACAGGACCAATGGATTGAGAAAAGCATCAATTTTAAATATTCCATATCTTTATGGCTCTTAATGGAATATAGGAAAAAAACAGTTTCAAGGAGAAAAAGCAACAGAGTAAATACATGAAATTTTAAGTTATATTTAATATGTTTTCACATTTTTCTTACGTTTTAAATGATAGTTTTATTTAAAATCTGGCAAATGATAAGTTCGGTCATAGGCTTTTACTCTAGGAGATTGCTCTTTTAGCATACCCCACAATTGTATTAGATTTATTTAAGCTTTTTATTAATTTTCTACTTGTCAAATTCTGTCATAACTATTATGTCTATGCAACCCTTGTCATGAACCCCAAGTGGGAGATGGCATCACCACACATGTTTCTAAGTAACAGCTAAGACCTACATGTATGACATCTGCTCCAAATCCAACCTTTGGCACAACCACGGGTTTTTATTTGAATTCTTCATAACGTGTGAGAATTTCAGGGATGTTCAAATGATGAGTTTGAGAGTGGGGGTGGAGCGCTGCAATTAAAATGTACAAAATGTGGCAAAACTTCTAATCAAAACCTGATACAGATGTGAGAAAATGCAGTCACTGTTGGCATAATAGTAGTCTCAGTGACTGTAATAGAGGTTCACCCTATTCCACATAATAGGTGTATTTTTGCCCATTTGCAGATGGATGTCAATTATGGTTGACTGCATCACATAGTAAATACATTGATAAAGCTTGTCATTTAAATAAATATTGTAATGGGACAACTATGTAAATGTGGTTTTGTGTCGTCTTAATATAAAGTATATCAGAGGAAAAAAATTATATGTATATATACTGAATACCCATCAGGTGCCAGTCAGTCTTCCGGGGACTTCATATATGCTATTTCATTAGGCTTAATCTGTTACAGTTGACAAAGAGATGTTCACAGTGTTAAATTGGGCACAAAGGATAATGCATTTACATTTGGGAATAGTATATTACGTGATAAAATGGGCATATCGTATCATCTCTTTACAATTTGGAGATATATTTGCCTTCAAGGTTTTGAACAAGTGTCAGTAAAGTAGTCCTGAAAACAATTCCGTTATTAAGTAGCAGATTGTTGATTGAATCCCAATGATAAGCTCTGTGTGCTGAGTCAGAAACATTCATCCAACCTCACCCAAATCTCTGTAGCTCTCATTATGTCAACAAATCTTTCACTACTCCACATGAAGTGTCTTCTATATAAGAATAAAAATTCTTAAAAGCGATAAAGTTAGAGAAACTAAAATATGAGGCTTGATTTATAGTATTATCTTTTTCACAAATCAGAAGCAAGCAACTGGGTATAAGTGACGGGAAGTCTAAAAATTTGAATCTGTATGATTGGCTATAACTAGTTTCATTGAGGTAGCCTAAATGAGCCTGGGCATGGAAATGGAAGCCTTTGTGCATCATTCCTTATCCCTAGCTAAGTGATAGGGACATTTAATCGGGCATCTCAGATTGTCTAAATCATCCCCTGTATGCTGTAAGGCTAATATCTGCACAACTAGTGTTGCATAAACAATGTTAATTATGAAATTTAAAAAAAAATTTCATAATCAATATTGATGGTGTATATAACAATAGAAAAAAAAGTAGAACTCTATTATCAAGTATACTGGGAACTACCAGTCTGGAAATCTTCTACCCACATATGAATGTAAATGGAGTATTTATCTGATGAGTCTCCTTCTTGTGCGTCTTCCCATAATTCCCAGGGAAAGCAATATAATTTCTCTCACCTATCCTATCTTTACTAAACCTCTTCTTGAAAATTGCTTCCTGTATCAGTTCACTCGATATCAGTATTTTGTCAACTAAAATGCAAATTGTAGAATATGACATCATAGGAATTTAAATTCTGCCTTCCCTGAAATGGTGCTCATTAGTAGTCAAGTGGAATGTTTCTCTAAACTCATAGGCTTGGCATGAATCCTTCTTTCTTTACTTAACCTCCTCTCTATATTTTTCTCTGTGTCTGCTCTTACCTGATGTGTAATTAAAGAACATTAAATTTGAAAGAGGACTTAATTATATTTTCTGAAAGGAGGTTTATGTTTAATTCTATAAAACATGAGTGTTATGATGTTGGCCATAGTACTCCTATTTAGGAGAAATATCCACTTTCCAAGGTCTGTCTGCCTTTCTCCACCATTCTCTCTCTCTTTTCCTCTTTCTCTTTCTCTCCCTCTTCTCATCCCTCTCTCTTTCCCTTTCTTTGACTCTCTCTCCCTCTCTCTTTCTCTGTCTCTCTCTGTCTCTCTCTCTCTCTCTCTCTCTCTCACACACACACACACACACACACACACACATGCACACAGACACACACACGAAATAATTTTCACTTCCTCATGGAGGTTTCATTCACATTCTATATTATACAACATTAGCAGATGAACTATAATGTTTTCATCTTTCTGGAGCAGCTTGAACCACCCTCCTCGTAATGAAGTTTGCTGTCATTAACTCCTCTGTCAATCGACTCCTTTGATAAATGTTGTGGCCAACCTTTTAGAGAAACTCTTTCGCATATGACATTGCCAGTTAGTTGGAGAAGGTTCACCGGGCAGGGCTTCTACTGGGGATTGAGTAATCCTTCCAACTGTCCACATGTTTGCCTTTGTTCTTTGTTGCGTGACAGATTATTGTTACCTGAAGGAATAAAAAATCCACACCATACCCCTGCCTCATTTTGGCCCATAAGAAAATGCACATCTGTAGGCATAAGTAATTAAAAACAATGTAAGAATTGTACTTTTTTAAAAATTTTTTTCATGTTTATTTGTTTATTTTGTGTGAGAGAGAGATAGAGCACAAGCAGGGGAGGGGCAGAGAGAGAGACAGAATCCCAGGGAGGCTCTGTGCTGTGAGTGCAGAGCCCAGTGCAGGGCTTGATCTTGCAAACCATGAGGTCATGACCTGAACAGAAATCAACAGCCAGAAACTTAACCGGCTGAGCCACCCAGGCACCCCTTTTTGTACTTTATTTATTTATTTATTTTTAATTTTATTATTTAAAAAACTTAATGTTTTATTTATTTTTGTGAGAGAGAAAGACAGAACATGAGCAGGGGAGAGACAGAGAGAGAGAGGGAACTATAGAATCTGAAGGAGGTTCTGGGCTCCGAGCTGTCAGCACAGAGACTGATGCGGGGCTTGACCCATGATCTGAGCGGAAGCTGGTTACTTAACCAACATCCAGGCACCCTTGCACCTTATTTTTAAATGTGGCACTATTTCTAGCATCTAAATGTCCAACTTAAAGTTATTTAAACTTATAAGCACATTGACTCTTGAGTTTTATGAATACAATTTCAACTTGAGTCTTGAGGGTTTGCAAAGGACCTTTGGTGTTGGATACACTTGGTGCACCTATTTAAGCCATTGTGATTGGCAGCAGTGTGGCACAAGAGAAGGCTTAACAGGAATGACCATAGGTATTTCTCATTTTCTTCCTAATTTAATGCCTTCAGCTACACAGTTTCAGTGCTGCATTTTCAGAAGCATAGCCCCACTGCAATGATAAGCTTCACTAGAAAGCACCTAGTATGTTCATTTTATTACTCCAAATACATTTATTTTTGTTTTCTTTTTAATTTTTAATGTTTATGTATTTTTGAGAGAGAGAGAGAGAGAGAAAGAGAGAGACAGAGTGTGAGTGGGGGAGGGGCAGAAAGAGAGGGAGACACTAATCTGAAGCAGGATCCAGGCTCTGAGCTGTCAGCACAGAGCTTGACATGGAGTTTGAACCCACCAACCGTGAGATCATGACCTGAGCCAAAGCCAACGCTTAACTGACCCAGCCACTCAGGCGCCCCTATGTTTATTTTTGAAATAAAGGAAAGTGTATTGCAATTTTTTGTCTCCCACTGTGCTTAGTATGTGGAATTAGGCAAATGATAGAAGCTTCATAAACAGAATTTCAATTTTCAGCATTATATAGTTTCTGACAGAAAAGTGTTAAATACCATCGTATTGATTTGTGAACACATCTTTAAGGAAAACATGAGAAAATTATCATTTTGTGAATTAAATCATTATAATTACATTGCAGTCATTACAGTAAAAAATAATAAAAAGTTACCAGTTCCTTATATCAAGAACTTATTAAGATTATGAATCAAAATACCAAGGTGTTATTTTTTCCAAAAATGCAGCACTGTTGATTGCTCATTTATTCACCACTGCATTTGCTATCATCTATATAAAAGCAAAGTTGAAATAATAGAAGAAATCGCTTTCGTTACCTCTACATGTGACCTGCAGCTTCAGCCAACATCCAGCCAGCTCTGCAAGTCATATTCTTGCTTCCTCTTCCATATCATCATTCTTCTGTGACCACTACCAGCTAGAGCTGACAAAGATTTCTGCATTCTTCTAATAGAAACCACTCTAATTTTTGCCATAACGTTGCCCTTGAGAGAGATGAAGCCTTTCCTACACCCCAGTCTTGGTTCTATTTATGGTGGTATTTAATCCAAGAGCATAACTCAAAGCCTTAAAGACTTCTTTGTGCACCTGTGTCCTTTATTTGAAGAAGCAAAACAAGGCTGACGTGGCACAAGTGGAATGAGCCAGGGGGTGAACGGGTTGCGACGAAGCTAGAGGCAGATACAAAGACTCGTATCCTCATCTCTCCTGGTGCTATTGGCTCCAACAGGTGCCGTAGTGCTTCCACCAGCTCATCAGGGCAATATGTAAATAACCTCATTAAGCACCTCTCTTGTAATCTACAGTCACTAATTATTCCTAATTACTAAGTTTGTCTTTTCACAAGCTTGTCCTTGGGCTCCAGAGCACTGATCCTTAGGCTGTTTTTTTTTCCTCTGAACATGGTGCCTTCAAATTTACTTCTATAAGTACAACCATATTTTATCCTTGTGTCAGAAAACCGTTCTCAACTCTTTCATTTAAAATCTAATTCTCCAATGAAAGATGTCTGCTTTCCTAGACATTCTAGTTACCTAAAAGGCCAACTCCTTTTACTCCTGAATATAGTAGAACCAACAAACAGAGGATGTTCGAAACGAAGTTCTAGAGGTTTCTTGGTAAGGAAGATTTTTCCTTTCCTTTTTTGTCAAGAAATTGAGATGAAAGAGAGAAAAATGATAGTTGCTTGGGAAAATACTTCAGAAACAGAGAATCAGAACTGCCAATAGGACTCTGAGTTTGAGAATTGTATTAAAAATTATAAATATTCATGTTGATTTTTGTAAGGAAATTAATATAGGGAGAATTAGGAAATCAAATGAAAAGGAAGTTTGATGAAAACAAATGTATTGCCATCTTTCTATTTATATGCAAATAAATTTCTTATTGAATACTCTTCATTTATTTGGTTTCCCACTCTTCCTAAATAGGAATGCTGTGCAGCTCATTTTTCTAACAAAAACTGGTCTTATCATAAAGTGAATTAAAACCAAATGAACCTGCTAATTTTTGTAACTTTACTAAACAAATTAAAAGCATTTATCTACAATGTAGGGGTCCAAAATCAGAATTGTATTCCATAATACTAATGTGTATGTGATGTACATGACAGATGTTTCCCTTTTTTTCTGTATCACCTCATTTAACTGTTTTTCAGGTAACAGAAACTTTGTGTTTGTTTTCTTTCTACCACACCTACTTTTTTATAATAGATTATTTGTATGTGAGAAAATATCATGGGTCTACCAGGTCCTTAATCCTTTTCTTTCTTTATGGCCTCCTATTGACCAAGTGATGCACAGAGACATTTCTGTCCCTTGTTCCCTTTACTCTTAACCCATATCAGAGACCAACTATAGCCCTGTGTGCTGAACTTGATTTTGATTCCCTCTTGGTTCCTCTCATAGGAGCTTGTGATTGGCATGTACAAATAAGATGTTAGAGAATTCCACAGAATCTGCAGTGCCCTTTCCATATTTGGTCTGATCTGAGTTCTGATTCCTAACTTCTTCTACCCTACTTTCTGAATCAGGATTCTATTTTGATTAACTCTAGCATTACTGGCTTGTGATCCTGGCTTTAACTTCTGGTTAATCTCTCCCTGTCATGTAGTTTCCTTGAAAGAGTATCCTATAAACTCTTCTGCCTAACCAGTCTTTCCCCAAAGCCAGAATGGTCACATTAAGAAGTTACTTTTCTTCTTCAATACTAAGTCTGTCTTTCCGATTCCAGGATAATGATTTGCTGTCCAATTCCATTCAGTTAATCAAACAGTGATTGAATATTTATTGTGTGCCAGGAATTGTACCAGATGTTGTAGGTACAGGAATGGACAATAGTCAGTTGAATCTTCACAAATGATATAGTGGGAAAATAGACATAAAAGAAAATGCCATTAAAATTCAGTGAAGTTTTTGTTTGTTTGATAGAGAAAACTATGTTAATAGAAAACTACGTTAACATAGTTAAAAAAAAACTATTTTAATATGCTACAGGAGAGACTATATCTCATGGTTTGGGAAATGATTTCTTAAAAGATGATACCTGAGCTGAGCCTGAGTTAGGTTTAAAAATATGGACATACAGACAGAGAAAACTGCATGAGCAAAGGCCCACTGTTGCAAAAAGAACGCAAGCATGGCAGAGTTTAGGAAAATACAAGCATGCATAAAAGGAAGGGAGGGGATAGATACCAGATCAGGGAGACTCCTATATCCTGTGCTAAAAAAGTAGGATCTTTATTTTCTAGGCGAAGATGATCATTGAAGGGTTGGGCCAGGCATAGTAGAGTAAGATTTGTAGTTCAGAGAGAGTTTTTGGCTATAAGAAAGGTTATCCCAAAGGTGAAGTGGGCCCGGAAGCAGTTGAACTACTAGGAGGTTATTATAATGGTCCAATTAAGAGATGACAAATGGTGACCCTAGGGTGATGGGAAAAGAAACTAAAAGTAAGGAGGCAATGTTAAAAGTAGCTAAATTGACAAGGCTGGTTAGATGTGGGGAACCGGGGAGAGAGTAATTTTATGCTAACTTCCAGATAACTGACACCTTTGCCTGAAATCTTGCAGTTTTAAGAATGTGTACTCCTCCAGATCGGTTTACCCCCTTCCCTATCATGCTTAGTACCATTGTTCCCGCTCCACACCTTTATTAATCGTCCTTTAATTAAACTCTCTAGGATTTCCCCTGAGTGCCCTACTGGGGCCTTGACTGATATATAGGACATGCCGAATTTAGTGGAAGATCTCTTGAGTTTGAAGTGCCAAAAAACCACAAGAGTATTATTAGATATGAGTCTGATGTCCAGGGGCAATGGCAAGCCTGGAGATGTGAATGGGGATGTCCCAGCAGAGAGAAAAGTAGAGAAGGGCAGTGGGCCAGGATGGGCCTTGAGGAGCACTAACATTTAATAAGGAACTTAAGAAGATGAAGAAGAAACATCCAGAGAGGTGTAAGAGGAATGTAGAATCAAGGAAATTCGGAGTCCAGGAAATTTCAAGGGGGAAGGATTGGCCAACAACATCAAACACAACAGAAAGGTCCCATAAGCTAAGATCTGGAAAATATCTTTGGACTGGAAAATAGGTAGGCCATTGGTCTCCATGAAGCTTGGGAAGAGCTGAGGAATAGAGAACCAGGCACTTATTTGTTAAGAGCATAGGCATCAGGTCAGAGAGACCTGATTTCGATTTTGGCTTCCTTGGCTATGCCACTTACCAACAAGCTGGATGTGGAGAAAAGTTATTTCACTTGTGTGGTGCCCCTTTGGCAATCTGTTGCACTTATGTCAGAGAATACTTGTCAGGCAGGAATAGGTGAGATGGCCATAACGTACTTTAAAAAGTGCCTTAGAATACAGTAAGCACTCAATAAGTGTTCTGTACAAAAACAAAAAGAGAAGGCAAGAGCTAGGATAGGAAGGCAAGAGGTAGCTAAAGCAAAATCAAAGAGGTAGAACAATAAAAATGTGTATAGAGCCACATCTTCCAGAATATGCGTCATGGAACATGAGAGACTTCCAATGTCAAAGATGTTATTAAAACTAAACACTTCTGTGGTAACATGAATCTTGGAATAATCAATTTAACTTTGTTTAAACTATTATTTATTCATTTACTCTTATTTTTTTGTACCAGGACTTCTCAGAACACTTAGTATGTTAATATGCATTGTGCTTTCCAGAAGGGAGATCTAGCATGTAGCATTTCCCAAGTTTGATTGTAGAACCCATTTTGTAAAAATACTTCATGGGAAAACATGTGATTACACTCTAAGAAACAATATCTGTGCTTGTACACTAGACACTTCTTTTTATTCCTTTATCTTTTATGTAAATGAGAAATTTAACTTTAATGATAAGAAAAAAACACAGCAGCAAGATCCTTTATAATTTAAATCGCAGAATCAGAAGACTTTGCATGAAGGAAAGTAACCATTCCCAACTTTTTTATCAAGGACTGATGTTCAAGAAACTGTCTTAGGAGAAAACAAATGTACATATTCTCCTTATTTTACGGATTGTGCTAACTCCAGTTTTGGTAACTGTGTATACAAAAAAGGTTCTTTGGCTTTTGGCTATTGAAAAGTGAAAAAATCATTTTGACCCTATTTTCTAATATAATCATCTTACTATATAACTTGAGAGAACAATATCTTTTATTCAGTATTATTTGTCTCTGAGATTACAATTGGTTTACATTTTTTTTACTGTTTATTTTTGAGAGAGAGAGATACAGAGTGCAAGTGGGGGCAGGGCAGAGGGGGGTGGGGGGAGAGAGAATCCGAAACAGGCTCCAGGCTCCGAACTGTCAGCACAGAGCGCAACATGGGGCTGGAACCATGAGATCATGACCTGAGTGAAGTTGGGTGTACGGCCGACTGAGCCACCCTCGCACCCCTGTGACCATTGGTTTTAAACGGTGAAATCACTCTCAGGCAAGAGGTGGCTGCTCCCCTTCTCAGCACCTGTTTTGTTGTTTGGTTAGTTTGGTTTGGGGATGAGCTGTTTCTGGTGGTAGCTTTCACACATTGCTACTATCTCCATTTCACTTGAGTTGAGCACTGTGTTGTGACTGTTCCCGCTTTCTTGCATGCTCTGAATAACTGCTTGTCAACAGACCTGACAGGTTATAAAGATAAAATGTGAGAAGCTTGTCATCTCTCTGTCCTGTCCTCCACCGCCCATCATACCACTTTCACAGTTTACCCTAGCCCAGATTTTCTGCCTGTTGCCTGTTCTTCTCTTTTGTGGCCATGACAGCTAGTTGGGTAGAAGGCAATTCTCGTTCTTCCCAGTAGGGCCCCATGATGAACCATGATATCGATTTGAGAGTGTTAGCATGAGAAAAACACTTGGTACATTATAAGCATTTTATAAATGCAGATTTTACTTTATTCCAATCTCTGTTCAAAGGGTATTTCCTCAACGTGTCTTTTGTGAACAGCCAATCCAAAATCACCCCATCACTCTAAAATTTTACCACTTTTACCTGGATTTATTTTCTTCAGAGAATGTATCACTCACCACGTGGTGAGTTTTTTATTACTTGATCCTCCTTTGGAATGCTTGTAAGTCCCATGAGAGCAAGGACTTTATCCACTTTGTTCCCTGCTGTATCCCCAGCTGCTAGAAGAGCACCTGGACCATGGGAGATGCTCCGTGAATACTTGTTGAATAAATGAATGAATGTTGCAGGAGTACATGGGGTGAGAAAGGTCAGGCAGCAGCGCTGGGACAGACTCAAGAGGATGAGCTGGATGCAGGCGTGCCAGCGCAGGGACGGGGCTGCTGCACAACCCCGTGAGCTAGGAGGGAGAGTCGGTCAGGCGGGTGGTGCCTGGCAGCGTGAGGGGAATCAGAATGAGGAGATGGTCTGGAAATGCTGCGCTGTTGATCTTGTGAAGAAAGCAGAGACCTTATTATAAGTGAAAATGAACTTTTTTAGGCATCAGGATGAGGTTGCTCACCTATTTTGTTCTTGCTATTTTCTTGGGTCAGAATAAACTGCCAAGGAAGGACAAATGATGTGTGGCCAAGCAACAGATGGGTTCTCTTGTGTGATCAATTCTCATTTGTAGTAAAGTAAAAACGGATTTTTTTAAATCACTTATTCTCTATCGTATTCCTTAACTGTGTATAATTTACTTTGACTTCTAAAACAAAGTTATTTCTGAACTCTTGAAATCTAAGAATGTGTTCTTTTTTAAAAAATATAATTTATTGTTAAATTGGCTAACATACGGTGTGTAAACTGTGCTCTTGGTTTTTGGGTAGATTCCTGTGGTTCGTCGCTTACATGCAACACCAGGTGCTCATCCCAACAAATGCCCTTCTCAGTGCCCATCACCCATTCCCCCCCCCAACCCCCACATCCACCCTTAGCTTGTTCTTTGTATTTAAGAGTCTTCTATGGTTTGCCTCCCTCCCTCTCTGTAACTATTTTTTTCCCCTTCCCTTCCCCCACGGTCTTCTGGCAAGTTTCTCAAGATCCACATATGAGTGAAAACATATGATATCTGTCCTTCTTCGACTGATGTATTTCACTCAGCATACTACCTTCCAGTTCCATCCACGTTGCCACAAATGGCATGATTTCCTTCTTTCTCATTGCCAAGTAGTATTCCTGAAAAACAGTGTGGAGAGTGTGTTCTTTCTTGGTTTTACAGTTTGAAAATATCAACATTAAAAGAATTTTATAAATAATTTTTCCTCATTTTCCTCTCACCAAGCATGTTGATGTACTCAGATTGGCTCTGGACCTCTAAACTCATTTTCAGAAACTTGTGTAACTAACTGAAGCTAGATGACAAATTATTATTTTTCTTTAATACTTAAAATTTATGATTTTTTTACCCCTAAAAATGATATTTTTGAATGCATATGAGTATTTCACAGAAAAAATTTTAAATGGATTTTAGAAAATGGATGTCCTTTCCTGTATAAGGTCCCAACATGTAATTTTATATAGAAAAAGATGGTAATTTTCATACTCAGTTGAAATACTAGATAATAAGTATTTCATTATCCCAATATGAACAATTAGTTGAGCTGATTGAGTAAATTAGTGCTTTGTTCATTAAAATGTTAGTATATACACACCAATACCCTGGATTTTCAAGATTTTCAAATGACAAAAATACCCGAAGTATGATTAAAACAAATGCTATTACTTCTATAAATCAGTGTGTCACTAGAGAATCGAAAGGTGTTACATCAGTCATATACCAATCTATATCTAAGTATATATAGTGTACCATTCACTGTGCTGGTCTACTACTGTGCTGGTAAAGTGTGAAAGTTTGGGCTAGTTGTAATTTTTTTCTATTACCTTAATTTTGCTTTGTTTGTTGATAAATTAATATATCCCTTAGAACCAAAAAGAGAAGAAAATTGTGATCAAATATAGATATACTCATATGCATGGCTATTAACCACAATTCTGTGATTAACAAATTATTTTCCTTAAGTTTAATGATCTTTTTTTAATATCAAATCAAGGTTTCTGGAAATCTTCAAAAACAGATTTATAAGGGTCCCTTTTTGTCTCTGAGTGGCTATGTCAGAATTAGACTAATTAGACTACATCATCCTCTCTCTTGGTAACCAGGAATTTCCTCTTAAAGTCAAGTTGGTGCTCCGTAAAATAGACACCCTAGTAATATTGCTATAGCATTTCTATTTACTTTGACATTGTGCTAAAAACTAAAGTGTAGTCATAAAATTGGAGTGTTCTTGCCAAATACCACAAAGTAAAAACATCATATTTACAATAAGTGCCAACACCATTATCATAAGAAATGCCTTATTACTTGGATGTACTTAAAATTCCTAGATTTTATCTAAGAAGAAAAATTGGCTTACATTTCTGAATAAGTTGATTAATAAGGTGAATAATAAAAAGCCAAGGGAATTATATGTTGTCTGTAATGTATTATTAAACGGTGAGTCATGTGGTCCTCCTTTAAAGGATTATAGAAAAATCCTTTATACATGTATGAAACGTATGTGTATAACAGAGTTATTTACATATAAATATAGTGATGAGATATGGCCAAGTTCATTTTTTTCATCATCATGGAGAAATTCCTCTACGGTTTCCCCTAACTAATTTATACTTTTTAATTAGTCTCTCAGAAATGACTACAGGCCTCACTCAAAATGGTTAGGTACTGGGGATTTGTAATATTGAGATTCTGTTGTTGTCAAAACTGTGCCAAGATGATTTCATGGGCTTAGAATTAAGTATTATTGACTTAGTCCTAAAAACAGCTTATCAGTTGCTTCTTTTTAATTAGCTGTAACTGTTAAATCTTCTAAAAATCAGCCATTCTTTAGAGGTGCTCTACGTTGCTTCCTTGAATTCATTTTTTGCGTATTTGCAACTAGCAAAATACAGCTGTATCTTTAAGTCTTTTTTCATCTGATTGACGCACAATTGTCTTATTTATTTATTTTTGTTGAAGGCTAATTGGGAACATAATGAGAATCTTTCTATTGAAATTCTTGATGCTGTGCCGAGGCCTTCAATCAGCCTTTTACTACATGGCTTCTGGAGGTTCTAAAGAAGGAAGTACTTAATTTGAAATCTGTAAGTAATTCTGAATCAGGTGTGCATCACCAGACACAAGAATTTTATAATAATGGATTAAGAATTCAGAAACTAATACATGTTCACTGAGGAAACTCTGTCAGATACAACAGGAAGGAAAAGAAGAAAGCCGTCATTCCTACACACTCTATTCCAAAATAACCACCATCTGGAGATATATCATTCCAAATTTTTCCCAAAGTCTGTGTATCTAAGTGAGTATGTAAAAAAGAAAAAATAAAATTGTCCTACTATTTTAGCCTACTCTTTTCACTTAAATGTATTATAATAATTTTTCAAGCATTTTCAATCCTCTGCAATTTAGGACATTAGGTCATAGATCTTTGGGTCGACTGTATTCAATTCCCAATTGTATTTGCATTTGTTAAGGACATGGATGATAATGGGGCACCTGGGTGGCTCAGTAGGTTGAGCGTCCGACTTCGGCTCAGGTCATGATCTCACGGTCTATGAGTTTGAGCCCCACGTCGGACTCTGTGCTGACAGCTCAGAGCCTGGAGCCTGTTTCAGATTCTGTGTCTCCCTCTCTCTCTCTCTGCCCCTCCCCTGCTCATGCTCTGTCTCTCTCTCTCTCTGTCAAAAGTAAATAAACATTAAAAAAAAAAAAGGACATGGATGATAATAAAATTGATTATGATCACAAAGTGTTGGGGATTGTCACCTATATGTGGGCCTCTCATTTGTGAGGCTACTTCAGAATTAACCACTTAGAAAGACTTCAGAAGCTATATTGCAAGCATTTATTGCCCATTTCTCCATAGCTAAATACAGTGCATAAAAAATTTAAGAGTATAGGCTTGCTAGTCAAAAAGATGTAGTATTGCTGATCCTCTCACAGCAGACACAAATTACAGTGGCTGCCCAGATCACCATTCCTTCTGTGGCCAAGTCGGCCATCTGCTCCACTACCTGCCCTCTGTAGACGGAACTTCCTTCTTTCTGATCCATATGTCCTGAAAGGTGTTGCTACCCTCCTACTTGGCCTCAATGCCCTGGACAGAGTGATCAGTCAAAGGGGTGAACCCCTGCCCTAAGATAAGCCCATTTGGGGACTACACCTCACTGACCGTTGTCTTTGAACTTGGCATTGATCTAAGCCAAACCTATCAGAATCTGTCCCTGCAAGTATTTTCAAACTGGCAATGGTGGGGAAGAGTCCTCCCCTCTCAGTTGTGGAGCTCTGACAAGAGCTAAGACACACATAGGTAAGACATGAGATTAGAAACTGTTCCCAACCATAAAACTGACTCACAAGAAGATACTTTTTTTTTTTAAATATAAAATACTTTCTTTTTTTAAGTTTTTATTTAAATTCTAGTTAGTTAACATACAGTATAATATTAGTTTCAGGTGTACAATATAATGATTTAACACTTGCATACATCACCCAGTGCTCCTCATGACAAGTGCTCTCCTTAGTCCCCATCATCTATTTCACCCATGCCCCCATCTCCCCTCCCATCTGGTAACCATCAGTTCTCTATAAAGAGTCTGTTTCTTGCTTTGTCTCTCATTGTCTTTCTCTCTTATTTTTTTCTCTTTGCTTGCTTGTTTCACTTCTTGAATTCCACATATGAGTGACATTTTCTAACTTAAAAGGAGGAGGGAGGAACAGTAGGGACTTCAGCAAGACTATCATTCATTGCGAGAAGACTGTCTCATTTCTCAGACTCCAGAGAGTCACTCAGAGGTACTCAGAAAGATTACAAAACAGCAATCTACTCCAATACAATTCCATCATAGCCAAGCAGGCATAATAGCAATGCTTGGAATCTTTAAGTAATCTGAATAAGAGTGATTATATAATTTATCATACTAACCAGGGCATTTCTGAGAGTGAAGGGATCATTATGCTAGGATAGCGGGCATAAATCGGCCTGTTCTGGGAGAACCAGGACAGATGGTTAGTCCTTCCTGAAAATACTAACAAAAATGTTTGATGCGGATTGTACTCACGAGCTCATCACCCATCTCACCCATGTCTGAAAACCTATGGTTTAAACAGGTTGAATTAGCCATATACGAGGAACTGTAATTTTCTTCATCAAAACCTAGAGCCTGTGCAGGAATGTTTACAGCAGCTTTGTTTGTACTAGCCAAACACTGAAAATAACCAAAATGGCTTTCAGTCAATGAATGGTTCAATGAACTGTGGTATTCCCATACCAGGTAATACTACTCACAGCAAATTGAATGAACCTCAGGAAAATTATGCTGAGTGAAAAAAGCCAATCTCAAAGGGTTTCATACTTTAAGATTCCATTTATATATACCCTTGAGATAACAAAATTATGGAAACGAGAACAAACTTGTGGTTGCCAAGGGTTAAAGATTGGGTGGGGAGGGGAGGAGGGAGGAGGTAGAGATGGCTATAAAGAGGCAGCATGAGGGGCGCCTGGGTGGCTTGGTCGGTTAAGCATCTGACTTCGGCTCAGGTCATGATCTCACAGTCCGTGAGTTCGAGCCCCGCGTCGGGCTCTGTGCTGACAGCTCAGAGCCTGGAGCCTGTTTCAGATTCTGTGTCTCCCTCTCTGTCTGCTCCTCCCCTGTTCATGCTCTGTCTCTCTCTGTCTCAAAAATAAATAAACGTTAAAAAAAAAATTAAAAAAAAAAGAGGCAGCATGAGAGAGCCTTGTTATAATGGAAGAGTTGTGTATCTTGATCGTGGTGGTAGTTACATGAAGTTACACACGTGATAGAAGTGTATAGGTCTGTATATACTCAGACACAAATGAGCACATAATTACTGGTGAAATCTGAGTAAATTCTATGGATTGTGCCAATGTCAGTTTCATAGTTTGGATATTTCCTTGTTTTGGATATTTTCTTATTTGGATTTGCAAGATGTCAACATTGGAGGAGGCAGGGTGAAGTGTGCACGAGACCTTTGTGTCCATTTCTTTACAACCTTCTCTAAATCTGTAATTTTCTCAAAGGAAAAGGTTAAAAAACCTTGTAAGCATATATATTTATTTATTTATTTTTATTGTGATCGCTTCTCAGCCTTTGGCTAAGATCAAGTGTATTTTTATTGTGCCTGGCACTCTGTTAAGTATTTTAGCTGACTAGTTGACAGAGCCTCTTTCTTATGAGGACTGTCTCAGAAAGAAAATAATTATACTAGGTAAAGATATCTAAGCAAATGTGAAAACAAAATATTAGAAAATTACACAAGGGCCTCAATACATCACATTTACCACAAATTCAAGTGCATTATGAAGAAGGTTGGGTGTTGAACTACATTCTTACAAGATTTATCTACTGAGCTCTGGAAAGGACCCAAAGTTATTGGTCCTTTCATAATTCCGATAACATCAATGTTAAAGACAACTTTTTTTAAAATTATTTTTTAATTTTATTTTTTTAAATTTACATCCAAATTAGTTAGCATATAGTGCAACAATGATTTCAGGAGTAGATTCCTTAATGCCCCTTACCTATTTAGCCCATCCCTCCTCCCACAACCCTCCAGCAACCCTCTGTTTGTTCTCCATATTTAAGAGTCTCTTATGTTTTGCCCCCTCCCTGTTTTTATATTACTTTGTTTCCCTTCTCTTATGTTCATCTGTTTTGTCTCTTAAAGTCCTCGTAGGAGTGAAGTCATGATATTTGTCATCCTCTGACTAATTTCGCTTAGCATAATACCCTCTAGTTCCATCCACCTAGTTGCAAATGGCAAGATTTCATTCTTTTTGATTGCTGAGTAATACTCCATTGTATATATATATACCACATCTTCTGTATCCATTCATCCATCAATGGACATTTGGGCTCTTTCCATACTTTGGCTGTTGTTGATTGTGCTGCTATAAACAGTGGCGTGTATATGTCCCTTCGAAACAACACATCTCCATTTTAATGACTCTTCAGAAAATAGTTGAAAATAGAGTAACAAATTACCATTGTGGGAAGTGAGGACAAAATACTTTATTGATTAATCAAGTGATATCATTCTTCCTTTTTGGGGGAGTTATTAAGTAACATATCTAGAAATAATATAAATAAATTAGAATGAAATAAAAAGTGTAAGACAAGTTTAGGAGGCTTGAGTAAAACAGGGGAGATGAATGCAGGATATATGAAGATGAACAGGTATTTAACTATTTCAACAAGTCAATCATCAAACATATATTAATCTGGACATGTAAGAAACGTGCTGTGTTCATCATCTCCAAGAGTATAGGACAAAGTTATGCCCTCAGGAAGTCTGTAATATAAAGGTAAATAATATAAGTATATAGCAAGTTAAAAGGCAATATATGACTTACCACTGTAAGAGATTTCTGAAGTAGTAACACATTTATTTGCAAATGAATGAAACAGATAACTTATAGGCAGCAAAGTGCCCTTGCCCTCAGATAAGGAAGAGAGCCCTTAGGCTTGAAGGAGCACTAGGTTCAAGAATGAAGATAGATTTTAATCTGAATCTGGTCTGATAGAGTCAGATAGATAGACTAGGTTAAGGAAAACTTTCTAGGTTGGAGAAATAGGAGCAAATAGGAATGTGAGAAAATGTAGACTCTGTTTAGGAGGCTTGAGTAAAACAGGGTGGATGGATTCAGGTCCTAAGGGGTTTGAGTGGCTGGAAGCAAGGTGGAAAAGGTGGTTTTCCCCCCGCCAGGAGCTTCTTATTCATAACCTTCTGTACAACAGTGCTACAAAGGCAAACATTAAAATGAGCTTTACCTCAGCAGTGGTGTGCAGGCAAAAAAAAAATTATCATACCTCATTTTAGCTTTAATTGCTTTTATAATTCTGAATTTGCTGGTAAATGCAAATGCTTAATTCTAAATACGTGCGCTCTGTCTTAATTAGATAAAATAATCCTCTGTTGGTTGGGTAGTTCAGTAAATTAGTCCCTAGACTTAAACTCCCCTGGATCGTGTTGTTTATGCATTAATCTGTGTGCACTCTTAGAGATAAATGGAAAATAAGTGGATTTTTCAGAGACAAGTTGTAACTGTCAGCATACTTTTGTCAACCTTCAAAATAAAATAGCCAGTTAGTATACCAACAAAATGAGTTTATTCAGGAATAGTAGATAAATTGCAATTTGAGACATGCAAACTATGCCAAACCATAGGCAAGTCCGGAGAAAAAAGGAGAGAAGTGTTGTTTTATAGAGGAGAAAAGAATTTGGGGAGGGCTTTTTGAAACAAAAGTCTACAGGAGGTGAGTAAGAGTTTGGGGTTGTGGTGACTTACTGGCTGAATTGTGGCAGTTCTCATTGGCTGGGTTGTTGTTGGGCAAGGAGAAAATCTTCCTTCCTCCTGCTTGGGATAGTAAAGTAAGCTTCTTCTAATCAAGATATATAGAGTAAGCCTGAAAGAGTGGTACATGCATCAGTGATTCCCCTTCAGGACCTCCATTTTAAAATTTAAAAAAAATTTTTTTAATTTATTGTGACAGAGAGAGAGAGAGAGAGTAGGGAAGAGACAAAGAGAGAAGGAGTGAGAGAACGTGAAGCAGCCTCTGCTATCAGTGCACAGCCCAATGTGGGGCTCAACCCCATGAACTGTGAGATCATGACCTGAGCCGAAACCAAGAGTCGGACACTTAACCAAATGAGCCACCCAGGCACCCCAGGACCTCCATTTTGAATGAGATTTTCCTTTCCGTGGTTTCACACTTTCAGAATTAGATGCTCTGCATGTGACTAAAAGTTGCCATGCTTATTATAAAAATTATAATTCACGTACATATCCTGTCATGCTTGTAGAATTTCTTCTACAGTTTTATCCTTTATTTAAAACTACAAGTAAAAATGACATTCTACTAGACAAAACTAACTAGAAAATCTGAACCTGTTATACACATAAATATCCTACCAACTCAGCAATTAGGGTCCTACCAATAGTGCCACATTTGTTTATAAGGTATATCCAAAAGGAAACAACCAGTACAAGTATCTCTGGCAGAAGTGAAAAGACAAGTTCTTCCAACGCCCGCCATCTTACTGAAAATGATGGTGGTGATCCTGACAATCGCTGTCATTTATTGAGAGGCTGTTGTTTACTGGGGACTGGCCCAGAGACTTTGCACACATGACCTCATTGCATCCTAATATAATCCTGTAATCATCATCACCGTTTTAATAATGAGTAAACTGAGTTTCAGACAGGTATTGAAGGAGTTAGGAATGAAACCATAGAATCTGAACACTATATCATACCCTTCGGTGTGAGAGCTCTCACATGGCTTCTGTTTCCTCATTCACTAACTTATATCTTCTGCCTCTTCCTCTTAAGATAGGAGTATTCTGGCACCTGGGTGGTCAGTCAGGTGAGCGTCCCACTTCAGCTCAGGTCATGGTCTCACGGTTCATGGGTTCCAGCCCCACGTCAGGCTCTGTGCTGACAGCTTGGATTCTGTGTCTCCCTCTCTCTCTGCCCCTCCCCTGCTGGTGCTCTGTCTCTCTCTGTCCCTCAAAAATAAATAAAACATTAAGAATTTTTTAAAATAAATTTTAAGATAGAAATATTATGAGACACAGGAGACTGAATCAGCTTTTGAGTCATTGGTGGGGACTACCATCCAGAAAGAAATGGGCTACAGGTTACTCCTGGAGACAGTTGATTCCTGCTCATCCAAAACTCTTTCTTGGAGTTTCTCCTTTCTGTCAATCAGTCTGTCGGTCACATGTTCAACCTTCGGTTTAATGAATTGGGGGCTTCTGCCCTTTGTTAGATAATTGCACAGAGCCGAATATAACACATTGTGTTAAGGTAGAGAGCCCAGACTTCCAGTTTTTGTGTAGAGCATTGAGAATCAATGATTCTCAGGAGGATTTTTGTCCTGGCTTTGGAAGCCGACTTGAGATTTTGTAGCTTGCTGGCTTTGTGCAGCATTTACACCTCAGACAGGCCTTTTCCTCCATAAAAGATGCCACCTGGACAAAAACAATTTTAACACTAATGTCTTCCTTTTGATTGCATTAGATTTGCAAATTAAACAGATTAATGGTAGTGCTCTGTGTTCCTCTCAGCTCTTCTGTTTAATACTCTTATCTGACAAAGTGTAAATAGAAGACATAATTAATTACTCATGACGTGCATGTCAAGTTGCATAAAAAATTACATCCCCAAGACACCCATTATTACACATCTGACTGTTCTGTGAAATTGGTTTTGTAAAGAAAAAGCATACCTGAAGATAAGGTTTTGTTTGTTTTTCTCCTCTTTTTATTTAATTTACTAGAGTATCTTGAAAAAAGATGTGGAAGAACGACATGAACTGTTAACATAATTTTAAAGAGCTTACTTCATTTGCCCAAGGGTGTGTTATTTTTGCTTTTTTGAAATTTTTCTGTCGGGTTATGAGATACTAAGCTCTGTATATGAAACTAGTAAAAATGATGATGCTTGCATAGAAGGAAGGCCCCAGAATATGGCTATTAATGCTTTAGAATATGTCTTGCTGAGAAATTATTAGCCAAGCACACTATGCCTTACCATCCCCTCCATAAATTATCTCAACCTTGAGCTGGGAAGTGTACTACCATGACTGAAAAAAAACAGAATAATTGTTCAGCCATTTCTTCTGTCTCATCTGTTTGAGTTGATCTGAATGAAATGAGGTCTGTGCTTTAACTGGAGAGCTCAGCATTTCATATTTAGCTCTCAATCTGTTTTATGATAATTTTCGAAGGAACAGACTGCTCATGACAAAATGTGCTGTACTATTATTAAAGGTGTCCTGCCTTTATAGATTTCTATCACTTTGAAGCAAAATGATGGCTGGGAGGATTTTTGAATGGGCATATTTTCCAAGTTTTTAATAGATTTTTAATAAAATGTAATAGGTATCTCAAGTTGGAGAAAGCCAAGTACCTGATGGAAGAGTATTTTAGGGTTATCATAATGAAACAAGGCAGCATGGAGGAGAGATCATTTGCCCACAATCACTTATTCACTTTACCCATCTGTAAAAATGAAAATTTCTACCTCACAAGATTACGGTGCAATTTAAATGAGATAATGTCTGAAAGGTCTTTGTAAATTGTAAGACACAATTTAAATATGTGATATTTGGGTGCCTGGGTGGCTCAGTCAGTTGAGTGTCCGACTCTTGATTTTGGCTCAAGTCCTGATCCCAGGGTTATGGGATCAAGTTCCGCATTGAGCTCTACACTGAGTGTGGAGTCTGCTTAAGATTTTCTCTATCTCGGAGCGCCTGGGTGGCTCGGTCAGTTGAGTGTCCAACTTCGGCTCAGGTCATGATCTCACCGTTCATGGGTTTGAACCCCATGTCAGGCTTTGTGCTGACAGCTCAGAGACTGGAGTCTGCCTCAGATCTGTGTCTCCCTCCCTTTCTGCCCCTCCCCTCCCCTGCTCATGCTCTGTCTGTCTCTCAAAAATTACACATTGAAAAAAAAAAAAGATTTTCTCTTTCTCTCTCTCCCTCTGTTCCTCTCCCGCTCTTGTCCTGTCTCTCTCTAAAAATAAAAACAAACAAATAAATAAATAAATAAATAAAATATTATCTTATTAAAAAATGATTGTATCTCCTGTTTCATTTGCTCTGGTACAGAGATGTTTTCTTTTTTCACATTTATGTGTATCTGCCCATGTGGATAGTGTGTGTCATGGAGGGCTGTATTTAATACTGTAATATATTCTTTTTCTTTTTAAAAAATAGAGTTTGCCCTACCCAAGTTAATTTTGGGCCACCTATAATCACAGCTTGATTATGTGACTGGTATGATGTAATGTATAAAATTTACTAAATATTTATGACTAGTAACAAAATATTTTCATATCAGCTTTGCCTCTGATCTACTGATCAGATCATTCCAATAAAAATGATTTTTTTTTAAGTTTATTTATTTACTTTGAGAGAGAGAGAGAGAGAGTGTACACGAATGAGTAGGGGAGGGGGAGTGGTAGAGACAGAGAGAGAGAGAGAATCCCAAGAAGGCCTTGTGTTTTCAGTACAGAGCCTGACACGGGCTCAATCTCAGAAACTGCAGGATCATGACCTAAGCTGAAACCAAGAGCAAGAGTGGGACGCTTAACCAACTGAGCCACCAAGGCACCTCTAAAAAAGAATTTTTTACGTAACTTTGTGCATGTAATACTGTCAAGCATTCTATTCGTTCAGTATGTATATGATTATTATTCATCTTTTATATGTTATATTGAACCATAATTCATTCATTCTTTTAATGAACATTTTTTGAGCAATAATTACATGCCAAATACTGTGCAAATCATTCACTATTTCTTCAGGTTTCACTCATCTGTGCTTAGAAATTGGTACATATGTACAATAATTCCAAATATAAACCAGTTGGCTCCATCAGTACACGTGAGGCAATAGCCCTCTTCCTCTAAAGTGTCCATTTGGGTATTTCTGACTATCTAGTGGGGCATTTATTCTGGAACCTCAGTTCCTCTGTGTACCACCTCTGCCCTTCCAGCCCCTTCATTCCCCTATTAGACATCTCCCCTACTCTACCAGGTACTACTCCTGCAGTCCAACCCCTTCCCTGACTCTCTCAACATTTCCTGTCGCCTTGATAACTGAGGATTTCTTACTGGTCAAGCTTGTGTTTTGGCTTTTGTTTTTCTCCCCAGAGCTTGTCAGCTGTGAGCCAATGGATTTCTGGAATTCTTGTCCCACTAATTCTTCAAGCATGTGTGAATTCCACTTAGATAGCAGCTGAGATCTGTGCCGCCCCCATCCTATAACATTAACAGTAGCAAAAATTACTTAATTTATTTGATCTGCCTTTCATTTACTTTGTCCACTTTCTTGCCAAGTCAAATAAACTGCTGGAAAGTGAAATAATCAAATGCTTCATAGCATGCAGAATGATAAACAAATAAACATGAAGACAACCTAACTACAAAGAAAGAAGAAAGCTTGTATTAAATACATTCTATTTTATGGTCTTTATTTAAAATTTTTTTTTTACGTTTATTTATTTTTGAGACAGAGAGAGACAGAGCATGAACGGGGGAGGGGCAGAGAGAGAGGGAGACACAGAATCGGAAGCAGGCTCCAGGCTCTGAGCCATCAGCCCAGAGCCCGACGCAGGGCTCGAACTCGCGGACCACGAGATCGTGACCTGAGCTGAAGTCGGACACTTAACCGACTGAGCCACCCAGGCGCCCCTATGGTCTTTATTTTAAAAAATGGCATCTTAATTGAATGTGAAAATAGATACAAGATCAATACTTAATTTATATTTGGTACTGTGCCCCAGGTATTGATTTATTAATTCCTCAGTGGTTGAGATATTACAAATTATTAAAAGATCTATTTATCTCAAACATATTCACATTTTACAGTAAATGTCCCAAGTAAGTAGCCATTGTACATGAATTCAAAATTAAAATGTAAAAATAAGCTTTATTGTACACATGAACATATCCAAACTGAAGGAGAATTTTATGTGAGTCTATATAAACATTATGATGTTCTAACTAAAGTAGAATAAAATAAATAATATATGAAAACCTAGCTTTATTTCTTGGAAAAAAAATAAATAAACTTACACCATTTCAAAGTTCCCACTTTTCATTATTGTTAATGTTAAAAAATCCCAGAGTTATGGACATGGGGAATATGTTATACTGCAAGTGTAATGCTTGCTGATTACATCAGTTTAAGAATCATTAGTGAGCATAACCCAAGTGGCTCTAAAATACATTTATTTGGAAACTTAAATTAAAAAGGCAGATCATCTTCAAGTATTTCACAAACATGATACTTATTTTTTAGAGCATGTTTGTCCAAAGGAGTAATTCAATCTAGTCAAATTCTGCTAGACCTCCTCCCACGGAAGTCTTATAAAACTTGGATATGTGTGAATAAATCAATGAAAATAATGTCAACTTCTTCCTTTTAACTCAGTAATTTAAGATTAATAAAACACTTATTAAAAGAGGTGAAAGCAAATGTAGTAAATATTATTGAAATGGTTTCGTGTTATAAATTAAAACTCCTATATATGAACTTTCAGATAAAATCCATGTAAGATTTCCCTAATGAAGCTTTCAGAACACTATGTGAAAAAAAAAATGGGTTTTAAGTTTGTGATTTCATGGCTCTTTTCATATGCTGATCTGAGTTCAATATCAAGTCTCCCTCTTTTCACAAACCATCTGGGAGATTGACAAGTTGCATCTCACCAGATGGCCTAGCATACCAACCTCTCACTTCAGTGGCACCAACCTCCATGATAAATCGGGGAATGCTTTGGTACAGTGTTTCTGCTCAGGAAGAATTCCACAGCTCATGACATAAAGTGCCAGTTCACCATTGCCCACCTCGTTCTAAGGTTGAGATTGGATATGATTTCCATCGGTATTAAAGTGTTGTAGGACACAGAATTGATGCCGCTCACCAGCCTCCTATTATCCTATCTTTCTATAATTGCTCTTCCTAGCTCATCTTTCCCTTTCTACTCCCTAGTCTACACTTTTATTATTTAAACTTTATATAGAGAGAGCCTTCTTCTTCCTTCCTCTTCTTGTCCCTTATACAAATCATTGGAAAATACACATTAAAGCATCAGAAAATAACTATACAGTTTTGGGTTCTGTGGGTGGGATAATATCTTCCTGAGTCTAGAGTGCAGCCTGTTTATATTTTGTTAACAAGAAATTTAATTGCCTGTGTCAGTTATTTTGTAGAATAACTTTATGTTTACAAGTTACTGCCTGTGACTAAGCTCTCAAGGCCTTTCTGCTTTCCTTTTGTCTTTATAAATGTCAAGGAGGCACTAGCGAAGTCATGAAGGACAAGGACATGGAAAGGGCTTTTTTTTTTCCAGCTTAGAGCTCAAACCTGACTTCAATTTCTTCCCCCATTACCTCCCCTACTTTTCTCCTCTGAACCCCTCTCATAAGTTTTATAAATTCTTCCAGCTATTTAGTATTAACGAAAAAGTGTGAATCAGAAATGTTTACAAATATGATAGGTCTTCTGGTGCCTTGAGCATCTTTCTTTTAACATATTCCATTTTAGCTTCCAATTTTTTGCTGTCTTTCTCTTTCTTGACTTTTAGGCTTTACTGCTTCTGTATTCCCTGACAAACGTAGAAACTGCCCATATCCTCAAGTCCACATTTTGAAGAGTAAGCCTAAGTGCCTGCCAGGTTATTCTTCTCATTTAGCAGTAGTTGACTGTCATGAATGTGCACCATTATAAGCACAGACCATGTCACATTAGAAATTCACCTACAGGAACTTTATTTCAAATCTCCTTTTTACTTAAGTTTTCAAAATTCTATCTTGTGTGTTATTTTGTCTCCCATCCCCAGCTTGGCTATGACAGCAGCATATTCCCATACTTTTTATCTGTGGAGGTTTGCTTCTCTTTTTCTCAGATGCAGAGCCATAGGAAATTGTCCACATCTTGCCAGAGACAGGAATAGCTTGAGGGAACAGCCTTTGCTCAACCCAATTTGATATTGATCCCAAGCGAGTTTAATGCTCCCCTTATGTGTGATTTTGTAGACTAGAAGAACATCAGCCCATCTTTCCCAGGAATCCTGCATGTTCTATTGGTTGCGGAGAAAAAAAGAAATGAGGTCATCAATGAAAGAAGAATCTCTTGATAGAAAGGGTAGAGATTAGTTTCAGCATGGGGTGGGAGAACTACCAACTAATTCAGTTAGTCAGAAGTAATGGAATTAGGCAAGATGAAAATCTGTCATTTCACTCTTCTGTTTAAAATACATAAATGGCTTTCCGTGGTTCTTTGGCTATAATCTACACTCTTTCATGGGCTTAAAGTCCCTTTTTGATCTGGTTTGTGACTATTCTAGCATCATTTCTAATTCCTCACTTTTTATGCTGTGGTCATTCTGAACTTTTCTCAGTTCTTCATACTTGACACTCATTCTCACCATCCTCTAGTCCTTTGAATGTGCCCTTCTTTCTGCCTGGAAAATTCCTTTCTCTTACACTCTCTCCCTAACCCAACAAGCACATACCCATCCTCTGGGTCTTAGCAATGATGATCCTTTAACCACAAATCCATTCCTGACTTTCTCTTCTCCAAACTGGGAGAAGAACCTAAGTTTTTCCCATCTCCCTAGAACTCCATTCCATCCCTCCATGTCCATCTGGAAGAGTTTTGTTTTTTTTTTCTTAAAACACAACTTAAAAGCTTCACTTCTTTGAAATCATTCCAGCCATATTCCGAATGTGGTGGACTCCTTCCTCCTTAATGCATCACTGTAACATGAAGATATATTTATTATTGGTTTAGTTGCACCATAGTGGCAATATTTGTCCATATATTTGTATTCCTGACCAGACCATAATATCAAGTTCTGGAGGAAAGAGATTGCCTTAGAGCATGTCTTTTTTAAAATTTTAATTCCACTGTAGTTACCATCTCTCTATTACCTTTATATCCCCAAAATGTTCTTTCCTTACCTGTTCATCCTAAACATGTAATTACTTTTTAATTATCTGGTTCCCAATTACTTTGTAAGCCTTGTAAGGGAGGGACCATGTTTTGTTCACCATTCTTTACCTTTCACAAAGGTTGGGAATCTCGATACTTAGATATTTCTAGGATAAATGTATGCATTCATATTAAATTCATATAAATGATAAATCTTTCTATAAGTAGTCACAAAGAAGACAAGAGTCATGATGGCTCTTGAATAGCCTTTAGTAATAATGTTTATGATTTATGATAAATCAGAGATTATAGAAAGATTCATTTGATCTGATGGGTATAATTCATTTGCCATGGTCCATGGTCCCGTGAAAGGCAAAGATCTAGAAAACATAATTATCTAGTATTCTTATAAAAATTATGGCAAGTAAATCAGATAAGAATATAAAATTTTTAATTTATCTATGGCCCTATAAAAATCAGGGATATAATCAAAAGACCTACATACTTATTGTCATCTGCCTATATTTATTTTGTCATTCAACAAGCACTATTTATTGATCACTTAAAATATGCTAGGCCCTTTTGATAGGAAGAATAACGGTCTCCCAGAGATGTCTACACTCTAACCATGGAACTTTTAAATAGATTACCTTGTAGGACAAAGGAAGTTCGCAGATGTGGTTAAGATTAAAGACCTTTCAAGACTGAGAGTATCCTGGAATTTACAGTTGGGCTTAATCTCATTCATGAGTCCTTAAAAATAGCAGAAAGTAGAAGAACAGATCAGGATGGACTCAGACTCAGCCACTACTTGCTTTGAAGCTTAAGGAAGGAGGGCAAGCCCGGGTATTCAGGCAGTCTCTAGAATCTGCAAATAGTCTTCAGCCGGCAGCCAACAAGGAAATGAAACCTCAGTCCTATGGATGCAAAGAACTGAATTCTGCCAACCACCTGAATGAGCAAAAAGATTCTTTCTTAGAGCCTCCAGAAAGGAAGCCTTGCCAACAACCTTGATTTCAATCCAGTGAGATGCATACCAGATTTCTTACCTATAGAATTGTACCATAATAAATTTGTGTTGTTTTATGTTGCTTTATCTGTAAAATGTGCTAGGGCAGTAATAGAGAAGAAATACAGCACTGAACTAAACTCTTGGGGGAGAACAATATGGTCTTAATTATGGTCCTTTCTTCAAAGCCTTCTTGAAGACCACACAACAGTTTGGTCAGGAAAACAGATATGTGCACAAATAATGCCAATACAGTGTAATTAAACCTATAATAGAAATACGTAAGTTTTATGCTTCAAAAATAGAGGTGGAATTAAGGAAGGAGTCAACTCTATTTGGAGTGGGATCAGGGAAATTTTCAGAGAAGAGGCAATTTTAAGATGGGTTTTCAAGTGATAAATCCTGATTTTCCATTTGGATGGATGGCTAAAAGATGGCACATCAGTTGGTCAAATGTTGGACTAGGAATGGTGCAGTTTGAGGGGAGTAAATAGATGGATAAGTGTCACAGGGACTTCATTATCATACAAAATATTTTTTGGATAAATAATGTGGAAGGATTTGCATTTCAGAAAGTATAGAATAGAGAAGAGGCAAGACTGTACTCAGGGAGTCTGCTACAATATTCTTAGCAAGAAAGGATGAAGTGTCTGCTTTATAATAGCAACCACTCACCAGAACTTTATTTCGTATGCCAGCAACTATACCAACACTTTACGTGTATAATCTAATTTAATCCTTATTAATCAGCCCTGTGAGGTAGATGTTATATCCATTTCACATATGAAGAAACCAAGGCTCCCTTCAAAAAGATGTGTCCCCCCAAAGAGGTAACAAAAAAGGGATTCAAACACTGGTATTAGTGGAGCTAAAACGTCCACTCTAATTCACTTTTCATGGAAGGAGCAGGGGACTAAAATAAGAAGATAGGGAGAAATCTAATAGGTAAGATCAACTAAGCTTTGATTAGATGCAGTGACAAGGAAGAGAGAAGTTAGGGCAACTACCAGGTTTCTGATTTGAATTATTAAAGATATCACTGTTAACTAAGGTAGAGGCCACACCTAGTAGAAATGTTCTGGGACAGGGGTGGGGTGAAATAAAAGTTAAGTTTTGGATGAATTTAAGAAGTGCGAACACGATATCCAAACAGAGATTTCTAGAAGCCAGCCAGATACCAGTTTGGAGTTTAGAACTAGGGCATGGACTGACGATGGCATTTGAAAATTATCTACCGGTAGGTCACTTTCATAGACTAGAACATTTCATATAAGAATCTTGGAGAAATCTCCTATTTCTAATGGACAGGTACAAGTCTATCTTTAACTCTTCAAGAGCTGTATACTCTATTGACTGAACCAGCCAGACTCTAATGGACAAAGTACAAGTCTATCTTTAATTCTTTTCTGAAAGAAATTCTCACGTGAGGCCAGGAGATGGCTCAGCCTCACATCAGTGTCATCAGTGTCAGACTGAGGCTGATGGAAGAATGGCAGATGACCAATGGTCCAGGGATCCCACCCATGTGTCCTGCTTGATGGGGTCAGAGCCCTGCTCTCATGAAAGACCCTCTATGCGATGTAGCTCTGACTCTGTATTTCTTGGAAGCCAGTGTGAAAGTAAGCACTTTGCTTTAGATAACTTTTTAATCTCCTAATGAACATAGCGACTTCCACCCTTCCCCCCAGTTAGCTGCGTGTCAGTCAATTAGCAGATTGACAGCTCAGCCAAAGGAATAGTGGAGGCCAGTTTTGCAAAGAATCATTAAATCCGGCTTGAATATGCTAACGGAAAGGGAGAGGAATTTAAGACAAATCCTGTTCCCTGCTTTCTGATCAAAATCTTTTAAATGAAAGAATTGCCATCAAATACTCTGGTATGGAATTTCTTGAAACTGCCTGGTTACTTTATTAGAGGGGGAAGCAGGCACTAACTGCAAAAGACTACCTTTGTTGTACCAGACACACAAGACACACCATTGCAGAGCTATTTATACACAGCCAGCTTCTGTGCTCAGTTCACACACACACACAACTCCCATTGATATCCGTGGAGGCTACAGACATGTGGCGGGAACAGAACTTGGCCCACTGAGCTGCAAGGCTTGGCATTCTTTTGCTCACTATGACAACTTCAGAACTGGATCTCTTAGCATATGAGCTCTCAGAGAAGAGTTCTTGATTTCTTTTTTCTTTCTTCCTCATTATCTTAGCCTTGAAATACAAAATGGAGACCGGGAAACTACCGGCCACCTTGGTTGCTTGCCTAGAGTACCCTGAGGGACTTGGAGAAACTGAGACCTTCTAAATTTTAGATTCAAAAACTTGACAAAGATCATTTCATAGAAGTGCCGTAGTCCCCAGGGTACAAGACTAAAGGTGTGGCTTCACAGTCACCCTGGAAGTAAAGGCAAAAGATGTCTTGAAACAGCTTTTGAACATATAAAAAAATGCTCAAGTCCCAAATTTAATTTACAAATGACATGTCCCAATAAATGTTTGAAATCTGCCACTAATGTGTCCCTTACATTCTTTCTTATAGAAATTGTTCCTTCTCTAGTCCCAAGAGATTCTGGTGGGGAGCAGCCAGACCCTTGTCCCCATTATATGGTTACATGTCAGACTAGGGAGTCAGGGTATCCGATTCTCTTGGACAGAAACATTGGTCCAGAGGTAGGCATATGAACCAAAGAACGATAATCAGTTATGCTACTTCACAGACTATAGAAGCACAGAAAAACTGAGACTCCTAAGATTAGGAAATGAAATCATACAAAAGTTTTAGCTCTTTGGGGACAGTATTCTACCACCTGGAGAAAACATGATAAATAATGAAACTAACAGAGAGGAGAGTAAAGTTATTAAAGAAAAAAAATTTTTTTGATCACATAATTTAAGTACCTGGACCCTGTCATGTCTGACTGGATTTCCCCAATATGAAAGAAAATAAATCCCTTTTTTTCTTAAAGTGGTTTGAGTCCAGTCTCCATAACGCATATCCTATAAAGATTCAACGAAAACAAAAAAACAAAAAAACCTCCTGTCAAATGTACCTTATCCATCCCATTCAAACACTCATATTTCAACAGGTCTACACATACTGAAACTTTCCTAAATAACCTCAGGGGAAATATGTCATTTTCAAATTACTATGGGTGCTCTGCATACTAAATATGACGCAAGGCACATTTCCATGTCTCCTCTCTATAGGGGAGGAGGAAGCCTTGTGGATATGCTTTGAGGAAGCAACTCATGGTCTTGGCTCTTGGCTCTTGGCTCTTGCCCAATGCAGCACCTGATGGAGGCTGAGCCCAGCATGTAGCCCCAGTAATGGATCTGGCAACAGGGAAAGTGTGTTACAGGGCTCCTTCCACTTGACCGGCTACCATCACTAAATCAGTTCTTCCCAAATTATTTGAGTGCCATTTTTAGAGAAAGGAACTGTCCGTGGTTGGTAGCTACCGACGCCACAATTTTCAGAGGAATGAATACCAAGGATGGAGGCATAGAGGATGGGATTTTCAGAAGTGTGGAAACCCAGAGGGAATGGGGTGTCTTCTGCCCTTGCGAAGTTGTACTGCTCAAATCATCCGAGACACAGAGGAAATGTGTTTCAGCCTTGATATACACGAATTGGAAAAACAGCTTACATAAACAGGTTTAGTTACCTTCATTTAGCATAGCAATGAATCCACACAGAACCTTAATAGTTTCTCTGTGCAGTAGATTTTCATCAGTCATCCAGAAATATGTGTTAGGAATAAATATCTGTTATCTACTTCCGAAGGAGTTTGATTATTGAAGAAATCGTTTGCTTTCAGCATGGTCTGATTTCTGGCATCCTTATCAATGTGTGTTTTCTCACATGTAATAACTTATTTTCCAGACACTCATCTTAATACTCCCATCCATATGCAGGTTACAGTATCCATTAGACACAGAAGTCTGTTTCACCACACACACACAAACACACAACAGAAAGCTAAAAAATGTTTAAGTAGTTTCACTCATCTAAGGGAATTTCAAACATTCATTTAACTGTAGGGGTAACGATATCAGGCAAGGCTCCAGTCGCCACTTATGCCTGTCATTTGCTGTAATTAAATCGTATTTGCATTATGTTTCTCTTCTATTTTAAAGTGCGCATTTATTACTGAGTAATAAGAAGGACCATTTAAAGAGGGCTTGCTATGTGCTATAACAAGCACCTTGAATACATTGTCTTACTGAATACTCAAACAGCATGGCACACATAAAGTGACCCCTATTTTGCAAACAAGAAAAACAATCTTCAGTGATAGGAAATCACCAAGCAAGTAGGATGGACTCCAAAGCCATTCTCATATATGCTAAGTAAATTTCAGTTACATTGATGTCTATTTTAATTGAGCTTTATATATAAGGATCTCTAGGGCACCTGGGTGGCTCAGTCGGTTGGGCGGCCGACTTCGGCTCGGGTCATGATCTCGCGGTCCGTGAGTTCGAGCCCTGCATCGGGCTCTGTGCTGACAGCTCAGAGCCTGGAGCCTGTTTCAGATTCTGTGTCTCCCTCTCTCTGACCCTCCCCCATTCATGCTCTGTCTCTCTCCGTCTCAAAAATAAATAAACGTTAAAAAAAATTTTTTTTAAAGGATCTCTAAAGGCCAAAACCCTCTCTATGCGTGTAGTTACAAGCACAACCATCCCCTACCATTCTGCGTATTTTTCCTCAATACATTTCCCTTGAGTCAACACTGACCTACCCAACTGTATTATTTTTGAAATTCTTAACAGTAAAGGTATGTAGGAGAGGGAGGTTGAAGGGGAAGAGGAAGGAAGAGAGAAGCACACAGATTACAATGAATTTAGAAATCAAGGCAACTGTGACTCATGTTGAGTGACATTTCCCTGTCTCCTTCCAGTGCTGCCATCTGAGATGGACCTCTTGCAGGTTAGGTTGTAGGTTGCAGGTTAGGACCTCTTGTTAGGTTAGGTTGCAGTCTCACGACTTTACCCCCAGCACTCTTTTCCTACAAAGGAGTGAAGGCAGTGAACAGAAACAAGCCCTCTCATCCTTACTGACAGGTCGGTTTGGGTTTCATGTAATAAACTGTAACTATGCCCTCCTCCCACTGATCTCCATGTTTACCACACCATTATAAGCAGATGACTCAGCTGCAAATCTCCTTTCTCTGCCCAGGAACAGCCCATTTCTTACTGGGCAATTTTAGTTCCCACTATTAAGAAAACACTTCCAGTAAGGACATGTATTGCCTGATGAGAATTCCTGAGAAGCAGCATGGCCCTCGTGTACAGGACAAGGGATGTAGCTATTCCTTTGTGATGTCTAATGCATTGCAAAGGTAAAGACAAATCCCGTTCACGTCTTTCTCCTCATGTGAAGATTTTTTTTTAAATGCTTGAAAAAAATGCTTGAAATCTTGCCCCACAAAAGAACATTTGAGTCAGATCTGTTTAATCTGATAATCATGTATGTTCATTAAAAGTTACCAGATAGGTTAATGTTTGTTAGACTGAAATGTTGGAAATAAAGATTAAAACTCCTTATACATAGGGGTGCCTGGGTGGTGCAGTCGGTTAAGTCTCTGACTCTTGGTCTCGGCTCAGGTCATGATCTCATGGTTCATGAGTTTGAGTCCCACAGCAGGCTTCTGTGCTGACAGTGCAGAGTCTGCTTGGGATTCGGTCTCTTCTTCTCTCTGCCCCTCCCCTGCCTGTGCATATGTTCTCTCTCTCTCTCTCTCTCTCTCTCTCTCTCTCTCTCAAATAAAAAAAAAAGTGAAAAAAAAACCAAACTCCTTATAAGTATAAACTGAAGTTTTCCATGGTTATTTATGTTATTATATAAAAAAATAACAAAAAAGTGCTTTTATTCATTTGAGGAGGTAGCTGGTATTTGCTAGAAAAGGAGAACTACCATATAATTAACTGTGTCAAAATGTTTTCTTTGTTCACAGTTAATCTAACTGCAGCTGCTAGGAGGCAGAATGCATAAATATGACTGTGTACTTTTAATTACAGAAAATGACAGGCGTAAGTTGTGACTGGAGCCTTGCCTGATACTGTTATAGGCGAAAATGTTGCTCAGAGACTCATTGAATTAATAAGTAACCTTTTGTTTTTTTTGGTATCAAAATTTTATAGATGTTAACGGCAACTAAAATAAAACAAAAATTCAGAATTTTAATCAGCCAAAAGAAATTTAAATACAATCCGAGTAACATATATAGAGAAATCATGGCACACAGTAACCAACTTTATGCCAAATAATATCTCATGCATGGGACTCTATCTTGGAGAAAGAAATGTTCCACATCTGTAAATTTTCTAAAGATACCTTTAAGAATTAAATCATTTTTTTCCCAATTTTCCTCTCCATTCTATACAAGGAAGTTACTTTCAAATTAAATGTTTATCCTAGGTGCTCTATTTGCAATGAAGAAAAAAATGTTTCCTATTTGATGTTTTTTTTTTGTTTTCGACAGTATGTGGCAATGCCCATAAATGGAAAGATGTCTATCCCTGGGCCCTGGAGTTCATTTTCCTCTAAATGTTTAGGTCTATGAGATAGTACTGACTAGAAACGAAGCAGCACTTTCTTCCTTATGACATTGCTCTCCTTATCTGCCTTTCATAGCTGAATGGTACAGCGAGCAGAATGTACACTAGGCTTTACATCAAACATGTTGTATCATCCTCGTAACACTAAACAAACACTTAAAATCTCTCTGACTATCTGTTCATTCTTCTATGAGGGTGAGATGGGATAATTCATGTTTAAATCTTAAATACAGTAGTTGCTGGAAATGGTATTTTAAAAAATTTCTTTCCTATGATTATTTTTTTAAATCATGTTTTCCTTTACATGTCTTTTCTCTTTTCTGTATAATGTTAGGCAGAGAGGGGGTGCGGTTTGGGTTAGAGAGGGTTCAGGAGTCATGGTCAAGGCTGTGCATGAGTGCTGTTTTTAAGCTTTCTTGTTGTCTTCATTCCACTGTTTATCCCTCTACTCATTCACTGTGGGGGTGGCTGTCACCTTGGTGACAGCAGTTTTGTGCAGCACATGTGGTGTGAACACCGGCCTGGTGCAGAGTATAAACAGGTTCTGCTGTCTCAAGTAATTCACTATAAGCAGATAAGCGATTGCCTTTGTTCTCTTAGCTGCTCTGCTGCTGAAATACACTAATAATAGAACATGTTCGTTGAAATTGTGCCTCTCCATCTCTAATTACTGCATGCCAACATATTCTGACTGCTACTGTCAACAACTGATGGCTGTGGGTGATTGTTTTAGATTGCGCCCAAGGGGGTTCTTCTACTCACTCTGCCTTCCATAGCGTGCACACTTACTTGACTGGCTCATTTCAATATGCCGGATGGCTTAAATGAAATAAAAATGAACATTAAGAAAATATTTTCAGACCAGCAGATGTTTGTTGTGGATTGACTCTGTTTAAGGGAAAATGGAGCAGTCATAGAATGAAGACAGTCTGTTCATTCTTGAGTTCACCTTACCTGATGTTGGTGAGGACAGTTATTCAACTCCGTCCTTCCCCTATCTGCTCCCCCAAGTCTCCACACATTTCAGACCAGGCCTGAAACCATGACCTGGCTTCCTTCCTGCTGCAAGCAGTCAACTCTACTCAGTAGGCCTCAAGGTCTTAGACAATCTCTAATCCAGTTTCCAAGGACCATCAATGGAAGGAGCTCCACGCTAAATGAATTATACAAGTTCTCAGGGTAGCCAAAGCAGAGACAGAACAAAAATCCAGGTTTCCCATCTGTTGATCTCATATACTTTCTGCCTCACTTCATTGCATCTTTTACCGGTTAGTTCATGTCACTGATGTTGCTGATAAAATGTGAACAGAAGTTGTTGATGAAGGTACAAATCCCAGGCCAACATGGAAAGTTTATCGCTGCCAGAACTTCTGTTCAGTTTTAGTCACATCTGCTTGGGATTTTATGCTCAGTTGACATGCATCTTCTAAAAGACCCTTGGTATTTTGCATCACTTTCATTTACTCCTTCCTGATACATCTTATGGAAGGAGATTAAAATGATCATGTACCTTGCATGGACTTACACACTCAAAGTTGAATTTTAGGTGCATCCGGAATTTGCTCAAATTCTGTAATATAAAACCTCCGTTGAAACTGGGCTGTCCTCCAGAGCAAGTTTGCTGTAAGTGAGGTACAAGAACAACATGTATTTTCCAGAAGATCTAACCTGCTATTTCTGAAAGGAAGAATATATTACCCCTAGTATATTTACTAGAGGCAGATTGTATTTTTAATAGAAAGGGGAGGGGTAATTAACAAATTATAATACTGATTCTCATCCATGGATGAACTTAGATATATTTTGCATTGATTTAGACATTCTTTCAGGCCCTTCATGATTGTTTTACTAATTTTCAATGCCTTTGATTTATTCTCAGGTATTAAAATATTTTGGTTGCTGTTGATCATGTTTCTGTCCTTTGTTTTCATTGATTTATTGGAACAGAGTTGATTTTTATGTTGATCCTGTGTCCGGCATCACTGCAGAACTCTCTTATTAGCTCAGTTTGTCTTTCCATTTTCTAACCTCATCTTGTACCATGCCCCTCCCCCACCATTGCTTTAACCACGCTGACCTTAAATAGTTCCTAGAACTCCCCAAGCATTTTCCTTACTCAGAGCCTTTGTTCTTCCTGTTTCCTGTGCCTTCGAATGTTCTTCAAGTGATTAGCTCATTTTCCTTTATCTTTCAAGACTCCATTTAAAAATCAACATATTCAAAGAGGCTGTTTCTGACTCCACCATCGGAAGTGGGCTCTCCTTCATCCCTTTTCTAAAATCACCAGCATCATGTTTATATTCTTTGTAAAATGAATCACAAGCTGGAAACATTTTATTTTATTATTTTATTTTATTTACTTATTTACTTATTTACTTATGTATTTACATCAAAATATGAGTTTCAGCTGAAACTGGGGGAATTATTCTCCACATAGAAGTTTGATATACAGTTGAACATTAGGGGCAATACTGTATATCAGAACACAGCACAGCATCCACATGGTGACAAAACTTCAAGAATTTTGTTCTTTTACATTTGCCAAATATCCACATTAAGAGTTCATTAGAAAATAAATTGGGAACTCGGAGTGAGGCCTAGTAAATTAGGAACCAATACAACAAAAGTAATGACCTCTTAATCTAGAAGTAGCTTCAACTATAATATAAATTCTAGTTCCAAAAAATGAAATTATGACATGCGTGTTCAACAGGTATTAATAAATTACATGAAATCTTTTTATAATCTGAGTTAAGTATTCTCATTATTATAAACTAATACACACAGCTTTCTAATTCCAAACTGGGAAAGCTTACCCTATTTACCAAAATATTTTCAATTAAATTATTTTAAAACTTTACATATATATTTCTATTATTACTTGAGCTTTTCAGTGTTAATTATTTAAACTAATCTTGGAACATCTTGCAAAATATGATTGGAATGAAACTTTCAGGAAGGAATAGCTATAAATTCAAGATGGTGGAAATTTAATTTCGATGCTGACCTTGAGTACGTCTAGGAGGAAAATTGGAATTCTCTTAACAAAATAAGCCGGAGTTTAGTTTCTGTATGGAATGGAGTTTGAAATGAATATGGAATGAAAGTAAATATTTAGAAGATTAATTCCTTGAGCTTCCTCAATATCTTAGTTTTGCAAGACTTGGAAACTATCTTCTCCAGGGACAAAAGAAAGTAATTACCTCTCCTCCACATGGTGTTTAATCATGCTCTATTTTTCGAAGAGCAGCTGTGCAACCCTGGCCAGGCTACAAATTAAACACACCTCCTTCAACTTGCCTAGATTTAAAAGATAATGAATATGTTGGGTGACAGAATCTGAATTCCAAAAGATTTTAATAGGCTGGAGCTATAGGCTGAAAATAAGATGAAAGTCAAAGATAAGTGTAAGATCTTACACTTGGGTCCAGGAAACCAGTGAGCAGACTCAGGGTGCAGAAGATATGGCTTAATAGCAACACAATAGCAGAGTGGATTAGAAAACACAACATTTAGAAGCTTTATTTGACAAAAAGCTAAATATGAGATAGTGGTTTGATCTGATTAGCAAAAAATTTAATGTGACTCATACTACGTAAGTAAAAGGATTCATAATTTAGGGTTGATAAACAAAAAATAATTGTGATGGATTAAGGCCCTTTGCAAACAAATGTGATTACTGCTCATTTAAAGTTTCTTCAAACCAAGACCCAAAGGTCTGCATTGACATCATGTTCATTCTACTAGTTTTACTGAAACTTGAAGAGCTCCCCTTATGACAGAATTCACAAACTCGTGGGCACTTGGTGACACCGGACTATTATGTATATAAAATATTTGCATATACAACACACATCAGTTAGTGAAACTGGCAGCAGCCAAAATGAGATGACAACAGAGAACCATCCATTTCGCTAATGGCACTTATTAAATCTACTTTACTTTTAGAATTCTGGAAAACTCTGAAACTGACCGTTGCACAATACAGAAGGAAAAGTATGATCTCCCCCAAAATCACAAAAAGACATAAGAGATATTTTTGAGGATTCACTCCAGATCATAAAGAGTGCACCATGATGCAAGTGCCAGGAGATAAAATAAGCCTCTAAGCATATGTAAAAGAGCGAGGTTATCAGTATCTACGTGAATATTCATTATTACAGAACTGGTGCATTTCCCCGGTGGAAAAAAGTGTTTTCTTGGCTTCTCTCTCTACAAATAAATCACTACAGTAAAAGCTCTCAAAGGAATGTCAGGTGGGTATTCTGGAAATATTTACCATAATTGATTTCTGTGGGTTTCTAAATGCTTTAGTCCAAAACCTCATTTATCAACTTTCTGTCTATTTCATTGTAATTGCAGAATTTTCTATTACTATATGCTGCCAGATCAAGTCAGTGCTGACACAGGAGCTCTCATGTTGGAAGGAGGGGAGCACATTCCCACACACCAGCCTAGCAATCCGGGCTCTTGACTGTAATTAAACTTACGGGGGACTTATCCTTGTCTGATGGGGAAGGAGGCGGCTGATTTGTAGGATTCATTAAGTTTTAGCAGCCATGCTGAATACCTGCATGAAAACTTTCCCTGAATTTTTGAAGCCTGCACACATTTGGCTGAATAAGAAAAGATTGAATGATTTTGTTCTGCAACAGTGGCACGTAGTATATTGCTCAGCCGTACTCTTGAATCCTAGAATCACTGGTCCCATTAATTGAATAATATAAACATGCTCTTTGAAGAGACTGATATACCAAATTTTGCTATTCTAATACCAATTCACTGTAGTTAGAGATGTCTGGCCTGGGATCCCGAGACAGTAACATTTTCAATGGGTTGGTTACTAAATCTCTTGACTTCTGCATTTGGACCTATTCTTTATCTTTATCCTTTATAGTTATCCCTTTCTGGACTTGACTTATTTTTCCTTTGCACAGTTAAGCTTTGTCCCTGCTCTGCCTCACTTCCCCAGCTTTGACCATTTGCTTCTATCTTTGCCAAAAATTTTGAGTCTAATTTTGATTATACTGCTTTTTCTACACTGAATACACCCCGTTAGCCCCAGTGGTGGTCTTGAGGAACCCTGATCCTGGATGCCCTTGTCTCTTACCCTTCTTCCACCCACTCACCCCTCCAATTGTCCAAATTTTGCCAATTCACATGATCATTTAATTTATGTGAGTATTAAATAAAAGTTGAGAAAACTTTATTTTCAAAAAGTAAACACCATTCAGACTTCTGAATACTCCTGTCTGAAATGTGTTCAGATCCTTTGGAATTCAAAACTATGCTCCTTGCCACATGGTTTTCCCTTTGCTTGATGAGAGACTATGGCTTTAAAGTAATGAAAAGCCATTTCAGTATAGATCTTCTAAAAATGACTTTACCATAGGTAAATGGGACAGATGGAAGTTGTGTTTTATCTAAATAATACATTTACATTCAAGAAAAAGACTATTTAAGGAAAATGTATTAAGCACGATACAACCCCAAATAGCTTCAAGTAGCTGAGCAGACCCCTAGGTGGTGAGATTCACTTCATGTTCGTTCTCACCGAGCCCAGGTTCCACCAGATAGCGGCAAAACCCCACAAGCTCCACTTGCTGACTGGTACCCCCCACTCTCTCAAGCTGCCGTGGCTACTCCAGAAAGTTTCCCTCTCCATGGAAAATGGCAAGTGCCAAAATTTTGACTTTTGGGTATGTCATGCGGTGACTGCTAATTTTGCCCTTTCAGTAAAAAGCGCGGAAAGATTTCCGCACAGAGTCTGAGACAAAGTCGAGAGAAGGAAAGGAAAAGAAACAGAGTCCTCAGGGTAAGATTTCAGGGGAATTAGATTTTTGTTGCCTTTCCTATCTCTACCTGTCTTTGATCTCTGGGCTGCTTATAATAATTTGACTACCTAGTCCTTATCACACCTTCTTTACTGTTTCTTGTGTTTTATTAACTCTATCTTTTAACTCCCAAATTTGGCCTTTATTATGATCCTCATCTTAACAGAGGAAGAAGTTGAGGAACAGCGAGATAAGGTCACAAGGCTAATAAGTGGTGAAGCAGACCATTAAGCTACACTGCCTCCAGAGAAATCTAAAGGTAGTAGTCTGAACTAGAGTTCACAGTGGTGCAGAACAAAATTAGTTCAGTGTATTCATTTTTTTCTGACTTCCCTTATTACAGGGTATGTGAGACTGCCAATAAACTAACATTATTTAAACCTGCAATACAGAAGATGTTGAAATACTTGTCTCATTTAGACCCAGTTTCTGTGTTCTGGATTTTTCCGTGGCTATAGAAACGTTACTGTGGAGTATTCTTTGGAGGTATAAAACATCTTTTTACTTATCTGAAATATTCTATTAAAAATAAAAAAAAAACCGAGAAGTTCCTTTTTCTCCATTCCATCGACAAAGAACATCCTCTTCAACCTGACTAGGTTGCTCACAAATGCATGTCCTCAGACTAATGTGCCCGAAACTGGGCTTCTCACATTCTCCTGCCAAACCTGCTCTCTTGCAATTTTCCCATCTCAGTTGGTGGCAATTGAATCCTCCCCCTTGGCCCAGGTCTCACATTTTGGATCATCCTTGACTCCTTCCATGCTCTCAAACCCCACAGTGCCCAGTCCTACATTGAATGAGATGAAACAGGCGGAATGTTCTTTCTCTTGGTGGACGGCTGTGGTTATAACCAAGCGCTCTAAGCCAAGCCTGCAGTGGATGGAGCCGGAACTCACTCTGCCCCAGGCAACAACACCTGTCCTTCCTCCCTTTTTTGGGTCTAAGGGTGACGGAAGAGGCAATAAAGACTGCTTCCTTGACTCAGGTAGTCCATCAATCAATGAATCAATCATCTGAACATATCCTAGGAAAACACATCGATGGCTTCATTTCTCAATCAGAGGCAAAGTGCTTGCAACCAGCCCATCATGATCTGGACACCTCTTACCTTTTGGACCCTAGGGTAGTGCCCTGCTCTACATGTGGCTCTTCTGTTCCAGTCACGGTCTTTGGCTGTTCTTCCAGTGTGCCCGGTAGAAGCTTTGCCCCAGCTCTTCTCCCTACCTCGAATGTCCCCTTGCACCTCCTCTCTGCTCAGCAGTGATCTTGCCATATTTGGCTGGTTATTCAAATGTTACCTTCTCAGTGAGACTCTCCTGGCCACTTTATATAAGGATTTAGTTTAATATGCCCTCATTGCTTTCCTTCCCGCACCTTTCCTTGCTTTACTTTCCTCCTTAGCACTTCTGCCATTAAAGCACTATACAGCTTATCTATTGGTCTTATTTGTTGACTGTCTATTTCTACAATGTAAGCAGGCATGTTTGTCTGCTTTAAAAACTGCTGCATCCTCAGCACCTAGAGTAGTACATAGCCCAGAGCAGAACTGAAACAAATACTGTTGAATGAATATGTCGTTGGAAATGAGTGAATAACTGTCAGGAAGTATAGATACATATGAAGTCTGTTCATGAGCCTGGATTTATGCTCTAGGTTTAGATCTCCATCATATTCGTTTCTCTGAAAACATGTCTCCTAAGATTAAGCACCGAGAGTGTTAGAAGTCGTGTAATTCTTGCCTATTGTTACACCTTTAGTTTGTAGAAGTAGTTAAGTAACCTGGTGTATTTCTGAGATGACAAAGAGGGTTGTCCCTTGTTTGAAAATAAACCGTATCTGCCGTGGGGGTTGGGGTGCGTGGGAGGGAAGAGGACACAGATAACAAACTCACACTCTCCTCTATGGGCAACCCCCTTGGGGGCTGTGAAATCCTGGGGAAGGGCAGCACTGAGATGGCAAATTCTGTCTCACTAAAGAAGCCTGCCAGATGGATGAAACTTAGTTTGCCAATTTAGTGCTTCATTAATTCTCTAACCACCCTGTGGGTGTGAAGGGGACTGCTGTACATTTTAAAAGGAGTTTTAATTGGGTTTTCAGTCAAGACAGTTTCTGTAAAACGAAAATTAAGAGGAGAATTTTGGAAAGGTTGGAAATTGGAAGGGTTCAGTGAACACGTAATCTGCAATAAGAAGGAAGATTTCTTTGAGTTTGCGTCTATTAACGAGACACACCCCATAATTAAAAACAACTCACAACTGAAAAGGTGTGACAGGGAAGAAAGTAGTCAATTTTTTTTCCTTGACCGGAAAGTCTTCAACTTGAACTCTTTCTCATTTACCTGCTCTTATCGATATGCCAATAACTGAAGGTACAGAGAGAGCTTAGTGTAAACCTACCAGGTAAGATGTGAAATCTCTGTATAGCCTCATGGCCTATTTAAACAATTCATCCAATTTTATCTCCTTTGAAAGACTTCCTAAATTGGAAAAAAACATGATGGATTAGGTTAGTTAAAACATTCTACTGGAATTCCTGGATTATAAATTTGATAACCTAATATAGACTGTAGCTCATGTCTCTTTCCTCATTAGTTCACTGGTTACACCAAAACTGCTTATGCAATGAGAAGTGATTTCCAGCCTCTAAAGTTTCCTTACATATTATATTGACAACACAGAATCTGGAAAATTCTTACGAGTGAAAATTGAGGGTTACCCATCAATAATAAAAATTTAAGTCTGTTTCTTCCTCAAAGATTAAGATAGGTATATATGTTATTTTAGTTATGTGACACATGTTTTAGCAGTTCTTTGAGAAAAATTCTTGTGGACAAAGCCTTTGCATAAATTGAGATCTTCACAAAAATTAGTATAAGCATTTCATATATTTTAAAGAAAAATTGGAATGTTTTCCACCCTGTTGTTTTGCATTCCTAAAGTTCCAACCTCCTTTATGTTTCAATTCATCAGTGATTAAAAAATGATAATAAGCAGCAAACAACTCTATGAATAGCAACCTCAACTCTGTCATAATGCATTCAGTGGGAAAAAATCTGTAATACCAAAATAAATCCCAAAGTGGTTGAAGTCTTAAATGCAAATTAAAAGTGTAAAATGATTTTTAAAAATAATATTGAATATTAGTTTAATTATATCATGTAGAGAACTTCTCAAAACATAATTCTAAGTTTAGGCATGAATTTTTTTTTTTAACTTTCAGTATGTTTGATTTTATTATAAATAGATTTAAAAGCTAAGCTATACATGACTGACAGTAGTCTTAATTTTGTATATTCTTGATTTTTGTAATACATAAAGATTTTTGCAAATCAATTCAGAAGAGGCATACTTTGATAGAAAAAATAAGCAAAAGAATTAATTGGCAATTCCAAAAAAAGTACAAATTGGACAAAAGCACAAAAATCCTTAGTGAATATTACCGAAATTTATGAAGACACTTCGGAATTTCTTCATAAGAAAATGTGTATTCTATTTTCCTTGGATAGGATGTTTTATATATATATATCTTTTAGAACCATGTATTCTGAAGTATGCTTCACGTAAAAAATGTTCTTGTGGGGAAAAAATAACTTTAAAGGTACTCATTTAAAATAAAGCATATTAGGGGCGCCTGGGTGGCTCAGTCGGTTAAGCGTCCGACTTCAGCTCAGGTCACGATCTCGCGGTCCGTGAGTTTGAGCCCTGCGTCGGGCTCTGGGCTGATGGCTCAGAGCCTGGAGCCTGCTTCCGATTCTGTGTCTCCCTCTCTCTCTGCCCCTCTCCCGTTCATGCTCTGTCTCTCTCTGTCTCAAAAATAAATAAACGTTAAAAAAAATTTAAATAAAATAAAATAAAATAAAATAAAGCATATTAGATGGGAGGTTGGTTGGAGGTTGGGCGAAATAGGTAAAGGGGATTAAGACTACACTTGCCATGATGAGCACTGAATAATGTATAGAATTGTTGACTCACTATATTGTACATCTGAGACTAATATGTGAACTGTATGTGAACTATACTGGAATTAAAATAAAAACTTAATTAAAAAAAATCAGGCACAGGGGTGCCTGGGTGGCTGAGTCAGTTAACCGTTCAACTTCAGCTCAGGTCATGATCTCATGGTTCGTGAGTTAGAGCCCCTTGTCGGGTTCTGTGCTGACAGCTCAGAGTCTGGAGCCTGCTTCAGATTCTATGTCTCCCTCTCTGCCCCGCCCCTGCTCATGTCCTGTCTCTTTCTCTCTCTCTCAAAAATAAATAAACATTAAAAAAAATTTGGGGGGGGGGGGGCACATGTGAAAAAATCCACTGTTTTGCCTTTCAGGGTCACAAAAAGATAAAAATAAATCATAAGTCTCTTTGTTGGCAGTGACGCAGGCAAGATTTCTATAAACTTCTTAAGAGCAAGTGGCATTAAAAACCAAAACACACAAAAACAGGCATACATTTCATCCAGTAATTCCATTTAGGAGTCTATATGTATGGAATTAATCAAAGAGGACACAAAGCCTTTGTCAAAGATAAGTGCAATGATACGTATGAAAAATGGTCGTTGAAGCACTACTTGGAATGTTAAAAAACTGAAGAAGGCTACATTTCCAACAACCAGAGATTGTAAATTGTGACATATTCATACTTGGCAAGCAAAGAAAATACTGCTGCATAAGATACCATCCAACCTGTAAAATGTTGATGATACGTTGTGAAATAAAAAAATAAATGGGATGTTGATTGTGATGCAGATTATAATATGGATAGATCTTCACCAAACTGCTCATATTAGCTTTTTCAAGTTGGTGATATAATGATTTTTGAAGTTTTATGCAATGAGTATTATATTTATAATTAGAAAGAAATGATATCTTGTAAAAGTTTTAACACTTTACAACCAGCAAGTAATTTCTTAATGTAAAATAAATAGAAAAACCTCAAGCTTACATTTTTTAAACACCTGATTATAGGAGAATAATAATCCTCAGACATTCACTAAACCTGTCATATATTATACGTACGTGTTTGTGATTTTATAATAATTAATATATAATAAACATATACAATAATTTATTTAATAATTAATAACAAATTAGCTTTAATAATTAATAGTTAATAATTAATTTATTAATTATTTAGTTTAATAATTAATAACAAATATTGCCAGTTAATATTAACAGACTATATTATTAATATTGTTAATTAATAATTTAATTGTGAGTAAATTATAATACATTTATTAATTTATAATAAATTTAAATAGTATTTTAAGGGACGTCCACTTTGCAAAATTCTTTAAATTATGAGCTCCTTTAAAATACATGCTGTTCACTAAACATTCCTTAAAAATTCTGTGTGTCAAATACTTATGATATATTAATGTTGATATATATTCCTAATGAACCACTCAATCACGTGTGCTGAGAATGGTTTCTGCCTTCTTAGCATGTTGGGATGCAATTTAGAATGTGAGATATCCAGGGCTCCTGGGTGGCTCAGCCAGTTGAGCATCTGACTTGCCTTCAGCTCAGGTCATGATCTCATGATCGTGAGACATGAGATGGAACCCAGTCAGGCTCCGTGCTAAGTGTGGAGCCTGCTTAGGATTCTCTCTCTGCTCCCGCACCCCCCCCCCCCCGCTTGTGTGCTCTCACTCTCTCTCTCTCTCTCTCTTTCAAAATAAATAAATAAATGTTTTTAAAAAATAAAATAACAAAAATTGAGATCTCTGATTAACATGAATCTTGGGGCCTAAGCAGAACAAGGTAGATAGAACTTCACTTTTTTCTCTCTCTATATAGCAGGACCCATTTGTACAGAAATACCCCATTCTACTTCCATAATGCTTTTTATGGGACGGTCTCTAACGTCCATTATGGAACTAATTAGGAAACTCCTTACTATCGTTAAACCCAACCCCTCTGGTTTGACCACAACTGCTATATAGCAGTGAAACACAATTTGATAGCTCCTTGTCTGTTTTAAAGGAGGAAGTAATGAATAACTTCCCTAATTAAAACCACTATGATTTGGTGGGATTTTATTTTTCTTTAACAGGGAGGACAGGATAATTACACAGATTGGAATGCAGCCAAACAGTAAAGCTAACTGCTTGAAAGTGAAATACCGTGCAAGGACTCAGCTTCCTTAATAAGCTGTTCGGTGTGGGGGATGGGCACAAGACATGTACTCAGGACTTTCCCGAGTGGCTTGTGAATTGAATCTACCCCTGAAGATAACCTAGATATAGATTTTTAAATATAAAACTACAGTAAAACTTTGGTTTGCCAGCATAATTCGTTCTGGAAACATGCTTGTCATCCAAAGCACTTGTATATGAGAGGGAATTTCAAGAACCATGGTCTCAGTTGTGATCATGTGATGTTCAGCATCACATACTACTCGTAGTGCAAGATGTTGCTTGCTTATCAAGTTAAAATTTATTGGAAATGCTTGTTCATCTTGTGGAACTCTCTCAGAACAAGTTACTTGCAATCCAAGGTTTTACTGTACTCCGTGTTCCTTGGTAATTTAGCCTAAGAAATAAGTAGACTGTCTTATCAGTGCCCAAGATTTTCACAGGCAATGCTGCAAAGGATATTATTTTGTGCTGGGTTCAGACTAAGACTGGTATAGGCAGGTGGACCATCTTTATTTGTCAGTTGATTAATTAGAGTTGGTTTTGAGTCAGTTAATGACATGACTGTCACCAGGGCAAGTAGGAGTGTAAGTTTATAGGACAGGCAGTAATTAGTGTCTCCAGATGTTTTACATGAAATCTAGTTAAAACACATGGACAGAATCAAAACAGAAGCAATTACAGTACCTATGAGAAACTGCTACCACATTCGGATCCATATCTAAAATGCTAAGTGGGCACAGAGGGGCTTCATAGAAACAAACATAATTATGGAGCATGACGTTGAACATGGGCTTTGCTGCCTTGGACTGTGAATACTAGCATGGTGATGACAAATTGTCTTGTGACAAATACACAATAGGACAGAAGGAGAAAGTAATTTGGGTGCTGAGATCGGCATCACAGTGGGGGCCCACAAGAGCAAATCTTTACCGGTTGTTTTATATCATTTCATACAAAAGGATGTTTTGGAGAGGCAGAGAGTAGGAGGGGTAGAAATTGAGAGATATCTAAAGTTTCCCAAAGTCTATTTTGAACCTATTCTTAATTTCAGCAGTACTTTTTCATCTTTTTTTTCCCCACCCACTCTACTATTTTATGAGTGTAACTTATTTTCAAATTCTTCTAGTTCCTTGTTGAGGGCAATGTGTATCTGTCAAAAATTAAGGGTACAGTTAAAGAGGTTAAAATAAAAATAGGTGAAGTAGTATTTATTCAAAGTGTAATTATCAAACACTTATTATGCACAAATCATTTTATGTATCATAGTAACTGACATTTAATTAGCACTCAGTAAATTTCATCTTTCTTGTTTACTACTAAGGATAAATTCTCTCAGATACAAGAATGTTAAAAATTATAGAAACAATAATTATAAACAAATGTAGTATGAAATTCTAGGAGAAGAATTTTTTTATCTGTGTTCCAGAAAGATCTTAAGGATTCAGGCCAATGAATATATTAGGAACAGTGTATATTTTTGTACTCACATGTGTATATATTTTATAGAAAGTGAGAATCAATACTATTCATCATTCTTTTTCAAAGACTCAATCACTACAAAAATGCAAAGAACAATTGGTTGAAGGAAGAGAATGAGGATACCAAATAAGCTAGAGAACATGTTGATTGATACAGACATTTGTTAATAATTGCATCTGGAAAATATTTTAAAAGATTGTATATTTATTTCCTGCTTTTGGAATGGCACAGAACAATTCTAAGACAAGACTAATATCCATTGGGAAGACTTCCTTTTCCCAAATAGAAACTGGGTCATTAAAATATTGGGAAGGGAATAGGTAAAAATAAGAGCTAATGAAGGGACTTGGAATGTCTGGGATATTAGAGTCAGTCCACTCCATAAAAGCAATGAAAACATGGGAGAAAAAATCATACAAATCAACTTTTTCAGAATTCTAAAAATTAACCAAAGACTTGTAACAATCTTGAGGAGTGTTTATTCCAAAAAAATAAATTGCTGAACCTCAGTAAGAACAAGATTTATGGCTTTTAAGCTTGACCTACCCCATGCCCTTCTCCCGAGTTCTACAGTGGCCTTGTAAAACAATAGCCTCAGAGCCATGAAGCATGAGGGCAGGCTGGCCAAATTCAGAGTTCCTCAAATGGCTCCATCCCCAGAGCATTATCACTATTTGATCTGTCTCAAAGCTTCTTGGAAAATCTTTATTCAAAAGGTATTGTCATTATTTGACCTGATCAGAGCTCAAAAGCCTACCTCCAGGGTGTATGTGGAAAACAACCAACAAAGATTATTTGATATCACAGGCACTTACAGCATCAGTTGGGGCAAACAAGAGCCTGGACAGAAAAATAAAAGGAGATGTTCCTTGGGGTCTTTGAAAAGATCTGATATATTACCAGGGATTTGGAAGTCCACATATATTAGCAGGGCTTTGCGCATGTGAGGAAAACCCAAAAGTGCCCCAGTCTCTGATCTCTGGTTGGTCTTGAGGCCCTGTACAAGCAGGAAGTAAAGGAAAAGGCAGAATTATACATTGCCTGAGCATTACTGGAGTTCCAGAACACAAATAAAGTTCCTTGAGAAAGGATAGAAGACTTACTGGCTCAAGGCATTTAGGAAAGTATCTGACCAATCATTTCCTGACCACTTAGTTAATAATAGACTTCAGTGGCTGACCACCACAGGGAATACAGACTTTTCAGAATTAGTCCCGGAAAGTCACTAAACAACCCCCACCCCGATAAAGAGATAAATCCAGCAGCAATAACAATAAAAACTAACAACAACACATCATGGGGAAGAGACCTGAATTCCAGTTTTGCCACGTTATATGTTCTCAAATATACACTTTCCAAGAGGAAAATTATGGTTCAAACACAGGAAAAAAGTTATAAATAGAAACTGACCCTAATGGGACCCAGATTTTAGAGGTACTAGACAAAAATTTTAAATTAGCTATTATTAATATATTCAAAACTGAAGAAAATCATGTCTAAAGAATTAAAGGAAAGTATGACATTGATGCTTCACCAAATAAAGAATATCAATAAAGGAATTTAAAAAATGTTTTTAAGAACCAAATAGAAATTCTAGAATTGAAGGTACAATGACTGAAATGAAAAATTTACCAGAGGGGTTTACCACAGATTCGAGCTTGCAGAAGAAAGAATTGGAAAATTTAAAGGTAGCTCGATTGAGATTACCCAGTTTAAGGAACAGAAAGAAAAATGTCTGAAGACGAATGAACAAGATCTCAAGGAGCTGTGGGACACCATCAAGCATACCAACATACGCAAAATGGGAATCCCAGAGCAGAGGAGAGAGAGGGAGGGGCAGAAACAATATTGGCATAAATCATAGACACAAACTTCCCAAATGTAATGAAAAGCATCAACCTATACATCTAAGAATCTTAAATTTTAAGTAAGGGAAAGTCAAGGAGATCCACATTTATTCAGTCTGTCAAAAGACAAAGAAAGAACCTTAAAATCAGCAAGAGAAAAATGGTTCACCGTGTATAAGAGATTCTTAATAAAGCTAACAGCTGACTTCTCATTAGAAACCAGGGAGGCAAAAGACAATGAGATGAACATTCAAAACGCTGAAAGAGAGATGCCTGGGTGGCTCAGTCGGTTAAGCATCCGACTTCAGCTCAGGTCATGATCTCACAATTTGTGAGTTTGAGCCCCACTTCAGGCTCTGTGCTGACAGCTCGGATTCTGTCTCCCTCTCTCTCTGCCCCACTTGCACTCTGTCTCTATCTCTCAAATCTAAGTAAACATTAACAAAAATAGTTTGAAAGCTAAAAAGATGAGGGGCAAAAAAAACCCCATATAAACAGTAAGTGAAAACTGAAAAGAGAAACAGACAATTCAAAATCATAGTTGGAGAATTTAATATCTCACCTTCAAAAATGGATAGGACACCTAAGTAGAAGATTAATTAGGAAGCAGAAGACTTGAACAATACTCTGAACCAGTTAGACCCAAAAAACACCTATAGAACACTCCATCCAACAGCAGCAGAATACACATTTTTCTTCATTGCACATACAATATTCTACAAGAGAGACAATATATTAGGTTATTAAACGAGCCTCAGTATGCTTAGAATAATGAAATCACACAAAGTATGCTCTTTAAGCACAATAGAATTAAATTTGAAATCAGTTATAGAGGGAAATTTGAGAAATTCACAAAAATGTGGAAATTAAACAGCACACTTCGAAATAACCAATGGGTCAATGAATAAATAGCAAGTAAAGCTTTAAAATTCTTTGAAATGAATGAAAAGTAAAACGCAACATCCTAAAACTTATAGAATGCCGCTAAAACAGTGCTTAGAGGGAAATTTATGGCTGTGAACATCTGTCTATATTGAAAAAGAAGAAAGATTTTTTAATCAGTGGCCTCATCTCCTACCTTAAAAAACTGGGTGAAAAAAGAGCAAACTAAATGTAAAGCAAGCAAAAAGAAGAAAATAAAGTTAAAAGTTAGAGCATAGGGGTGCCTGGGTGGCTCAGTTGGTTAAGCATTCCACTCTTGATTTTAGTTGAGGTCATGATTTCACTGTTCATGAGATTGAGCACCACGTCAGGCTCTGTGTTGACAGCTCAGAGCCTGCTTTGGATTCTCTCTCTCTCCCTCTCTCTCTGCCCCTCCCCTGCTCATGAGTGCCCTCTCTCTGTCTCTCTGTCTCTCTGTCTCTCTCTCTCAAAATAAATAAAAAAACCTAAGAAAAAGTCAGAGCATAAATAAATGTAATAGAAATTAGAAAAGCAACGGAGAAAACCTAAAACCGAACTTGGTTCTTTGAAAAGATCAACAAAATGAACAAAACTTAGCTAGACTGACCAAGAAATCAAGACAGGATCCTCAGATTACTGAAATCAGGAATAATAAAGGGGACACTACCGTTGAACTTACAGCAGTAAGGAGAAAAAGGATTATAGGAGAATACTGTCAACAACTACATGCTAACAAATTAGAAAACATAGATGAAACTGACAAATTCCTACAAAAACACAAAATACCAAAAGTGATTCAAAAAGAAATACAAAATTGTAACAGACCTATGGTAAGTAAAGAGATTGAATTTGTAATTTAGGAATTTCCAGTAATTAAAAAGTCCCAAGCTCACATGACTTCATGATTAATTTTACCAAACATTTAAAGAAGAAATAGTATCAATTCTACACACGTTCACAAAAATTGAAGAGGAGGGAACACTTCCTAACTCAGTGTGAGGCCTGTATTACCATGATACCCAAAGCAGAGAAAGACATCACAAAAGAGACTACAGAAAGGGAGAAAATATTTGCAAGTCATATATCTGAGAAAGGACTTGTATCCCAAATATGTAAAGAGTACATAACAACTCAGTGATAAAAAGTTAAGTAACCCAATTAAAAATGGACAAAGGATTTGAATAAACATTTCTCTGAAGAAAATAAAGAAGTTATTAAAAAGTCCATAAATAGATGCTCAAATGCATTTGTCATTAAGGAAATACCAGTCAAAGCCACAATGAGATAACAATTCACACCCACTAGGATGGCTATGATCAAAAAACAGACAATAAAAAATAAAAATTAAAAAGAGACAGACAATAAAAGATAAAAATTAAAAAACAGACTGATAATAACAAGTGTTGGCAATAATGTGGCAAATTTGGAACCCTCATACATTGCTGGTGGGAATGTAAAATAATATGGCAATTTTGGAAAATAATTTGACAGTATCTTACCATGTTAAATTTCATTCATAAATATATGTCCAAGAGAAATCTAAATACATGTCCACCAAAAACTTATATAGAATGTTCATGGCATATTACTCAAAATGCTAAAAAAGTGGAACCAACCAAAATTTTTATCACGACAAATGCAGAAACATAATTTAGTATACGCATACAATGGAATATTATTTTTGTGATTCCATTTGCATTATTCTTTAAATATGGGAAATATGGAATACTTAAGAAAAAATCTTGCATTTTAGCATTGATGTTCAAACTTAATAAAGGTTTTCTTTCAATGCCCTGTTTTCTGAATGTCATACTCAGATCAATTTAAGTAGCATCCCTACCAGAAACCTGTCTTTGGTGGCTGTTTTCTATATCCCTAACACAATAGTATAAAGTCATTAATGTTCATCATGTTGTATATTTTCAGCCAGCAGTGGTCAAATGACCTTTCTAAGGTTGTGTATTAGTTTGTTCTCACCATTACTCCCCTGACAGTTCCAAACCTCAATTGTTACTTTACAAATAACCAAGAAGGTGAAAAGGCAACAAAAGCCTCTCATGACACCTTGCTGCTACTTCATGATGGAAAATGGTCACATTGGGGCACCTGGGTGGCAGAGTTGGTTAAGCATCTGACTCTTGATTTCATCTAAGATCATGATCTCACAGTTAGTGGCATCAAGCTCTGCGTCAGGCTCTGTGCTGACGGCACGGAGCTTGCATAGGATTCTCTCTCTCTCTCTCTCTCTGCTCCTCCCCCCCAACCCTCGTCTTGCACACTGCGTCTCAAAATAAATAAATAAACTTAAAAAGAAAAGAAAAAGGTCATATTTATTGTAACATTTTTTCCCTGTGTTGTTTAGAACATATTTCCTCTTTGTCTGAATTCCCACGGAACATGTGACAAGAGACATACTTGCCTTTGTTAATGGCAAAAAATACTTAATATGTTTAACTCCCTTCTACCTTTCCTTTCTGTAAATGGAAAAGATCTCTCAGGTAGTGTTTACATTTAAGCTTCAAACTCTAAGTTGGAAAAATATTTGTCTGCAATTAATGAAAGTTTCATGGCTTTCTTACTTTAGATTCTTTTTGAATGGTGGATTTAAAATTCCCTCATCTAGGGGTGCCTGGGTGGCTCAGTCGTTAAGCGTCCAACTTCGGCTCAGGTCATGATCTCATGGTTCACGAGTTGGAGCCCCACGTCGGGTTCTGTGCTGACAGCTCAGAGCCTGGAGCCCGCTTCGGATTCTGTGTCTCCCTCTCTCTCTGCCCCTCCCCAGCTCGTGCTCTGCCTCTCTCTCTCTCTCTCAAAAATAAATAAAAACATGAAAATAAATAAATTCCCTCATCTCTAAAATAGCTAATAATAGCTCTTTGTGGAAGATAAGCTGAGAAAAACAAATTAGAAACATCTAAAAATATGTCTTATCATTTCTAAAACCATCTTTCTGAGCAAACAGAGATTTTCAAGCAAACAGATTTTCAAACAGAGCTTGTGACAAAAGCCTATGTGCGATTATTTTATTAGAGAGCGCAATCTCAGGAAAGAAGGAGGAAAGAAAAAGGGAGGTAGCGTAGAAGTGAGAACAATGTATGTGTGATTACAAAGGCTGTCACCGCTTGGTACCAAGCAAACTGCACAGATTTTTGACGATATTTCAGGAAACTGGATAAATCACTGAATCTCTCAGGACAACTGGTTTGGGAAGAAGAAAAGAGAAGAATTTATCTCCCAAAACTCAAAGATCTAAGTCCCCCACATGTCCAAGCAAAAGCGCTGGGGCTGCGAGCAAACCCTTCTATCCTATGCCCCAGCGCCAACCGGGGAGCTCAAGGGCAGGAGGCAAGAACTGCACAGCACAGACTGTAGAGAGAAAACAGGCCAACCTGAAGCCCATCAGAGCCCGTGCAGTGCTGGTGGCCGCAGCAGCAGGGGCCTCAGAGGCAGGTGATGCTGACAGGGAATGAGATGAGACATAGAAGGTGCTGATTTGCCATCCATCAAACCAAAGCCTGTGGATAGAAATGCAGCACGTTTAAGTTCATGTTTAAGTGACAGATTGGAGCGATTATGTTATTGTTCTGTTCTTGGGGAAAAGCGTACAAAGGCTTGATTACAACCATGTCAAAAGGACCATAAAAATTAAAAAAAAATTTTTAGGACATTTCAACTAAGCACAACTTTTGCCTTTCACTATAAACCTTTGTATGTATTGCAATTCTTGTTAATCAGCTCACTGTAGTAGTCACCTCATACTGACGAAATAAAATACCATAGACTGGGGGGTTTAAAAAACAAAAGTTTAGTTTGTCACAGTTCTGGAGGCTGGAAAGTCCAAGGTTAATCTTCTTGCCAATTCCTGGTTCCTGGTGAGCACTTTCTTCCCAGCTTATAGGCAGCTGCCTTCTCAGAATTTACAGTAAGAATAGATGAAATGTTTAAATAAATTAAAGCAGGAATAAAAAAAATAAAGAGCAAGAGATTATTAAAAGTGGTCACTCATTTTTGAAAAAGAACCAAAATAATTTCTACATATGAGAAAATTTAATGAATAATATTAAAAATTAAACAGAGGACTTAACTAGCAGAATACATTCAATTGACATAAAAGATTATAGAATAGATCTGAACAAATTACAAAGAATGTGGGGCGCCTGGGTGGCTCAGTCGGTTGAGCGTCTGACTTTGGCTCAGGTCATGATCTCACAGTTTGTGGGTTCGAGGGCCGTGTCGGGCTGTGTGCTGACAGTTCAGAGCCTGGAGCCTGCTTCGGATTCTGTGTCTCCTCTCTCTGTTCCTCCCCTGCTCATGCTCTGTCTCTCTCTCTCTCAAAAGTAAATAAAGATTTAAAAAAATTACAAAGAATGTAGCACAAAGGACACGGATACATGGAAACATGAAAGGCCACAGGGAGACAGTTCAATATATGTCTAATTAAATTCACATAAGGAGTCAATTTTGAAAGAATATTTGTCATTATAAAAACATAATTTTGTTCTACTATTCTTAAAATATAAGAATGATTTTTTCTAATTTTTTTAATGTTTATTTTTGAGAGAGAGAGAGAGACAGACAGACAGAGCATGAGCAGGGGAGGGGTGGAGAGAGAGGGAAACACAGAATCCAAAGCAGGCACCAGGCTCTGAGCTGTCAGCACAGAGCCTGTGCAGGACTCAAACTCATGGACTGCGAGATCATGACTTGAGCCAAAGTTGGGCGCTTAACCAATTGAACCACCTGGGCGCCCAAATACAAGAATCATTTTCTGGGGGCAGGGGAGGACCTGGGTAGCTCAGTTGGTTAAACAACTGACTCTTGATCTCAGCTCAGGGCATGATCTCAGGGTCGTGAGTTTAAGCCCTGTCTTGGGCTCTGTGCTGGGCATGAAGCCTACTTTAAAAAAAATCGTTTTGTTAGGATTTAAAAGATATCTAATAATTATTATATCTGAATTTATTATTATAAAACACATTTGATTTGTAAAATATTTTCACAATAAACACTCAAGCCAATTTTTTAGTGCTTTTCTATCTCTCTTTCTCCGCCTCTATTGTCTGTCTGTCTCTGTCTGTCTATATAAAGATTAGATAGATAGATATCTGGTCATAAACCTGATATGCACGTATAAGTTGATAAATATAATCTTATGTGTGTGTGTGTGTGCATGTTTATTATTTTGAACCATATGAAATTGCCATTTGGAGTGTCAAAGAGTCACATAGAGGCAATTTTATATGCTTAAGCCTATATATACATATTGGATTGAGGATGCATTATATTTTACAGTAGCCTTTCTACATAAGGGCAAAAATATATTTTTCTCTAAGGATTCTCCGAGTTCTATCTCAAATCCGGTAGCCTGTATGATAGTAACATTTCTTCAGGATTGTAACTCCCACACTTGGTTACAAAGATTAGCTCTCCTCACGATAGTGATGCATAGTACTTAATTGGCTTTGTCAGACACTCACCTTTATGTTCTCATCTTCCTCCCTAACAGGCAAATTTCTAGATCTTTTATTCCTCCAAAATCTGCTTAGAGAAATAGCTATGATTTCCTTGCCATTTATTTGGCTGCCAAGTGTTAGTAACACCTGATATTAGATTCATTTAAGATGAAGATTGGAGACTGGCTTGAAATAATCCATTAGATTATTCTTCTCCCATCCTTCCTACTACTACTGGCATCACTGGTAGTAGAAGCGGGTGCAGGCACTGGATGAACTGTATATCCCCCTCTAGCTGGTAGCCTAGCCCATGCTGAAGCCTCTGTAGATCTAACCCTCTTTTCCTTCCACCTTGCAGGCGTTTCTTCAATCTTAGGTGCTATTAATTTCATTACTACAATTATCAATACAAAACCCCCTGCTGTATCTCAATATCAGACACCTTTATTTTTCTGATCCGACCTAATTACTGCCGTCTTGCTACTCCTACCACTACCAGTATTAGTGGCCGGCATTACCATACTACTAACAGACCGAAACTTAAACACCACCTTCTTTGATCCCGCTGGAGGGATCCTATCCCATGTCAGCACTTGTTCTGATTTTTTGGGCACCCGAAGTCTGCATCCTAATCTTGCCAGGTTTCAGAATAATTTCACACATCGTCACCTATTACTCAGGCAAAAAAGAGCCCTTTGGTTATATAGGAATAGTCTGAGCATTAATAGCTATTGGCTTCCTAGGTTTCACTGTATGCGCTCACCACATGTTCACCATGGGAATAGACGTTGACACACGAGCATACTTCACATCAGCCACCAGAATCATTGCTATCTCCACAGGGGTAAAAGTATATCTGACTTGCCACCCTTCATGGAGGCCACATTAAATGATTCCCTGCTACGCTATGAGCCCTAGGCTTTATTTTCCTATTTACTGTAGGGGGCTTAACAGGCATTGTACTAGCAAGCTCCTCGTTACATATCGTTCTTCGTGACACATGCTATGTAGTAGCTCACTTCCACTATGTATTATCAACCGGAGCAGTATTCGCTATTATAGGAGGGCTCACTCATTGATTCCCCCTACTTTCAGGAAATACTCTCAGTAACACCTGGGCAAAAATCCATTTCACAATTATATTTGTAGGTGTTGACACGACGTTCTTTCCTCAGCACTTTCTCGGATTATCCTGAATACCTGGACATTACTCTGACTATCCAAATGCAATACAACTTGAAACACAATTTCCTCTATAGGCTCTTTCATTTCTCTAACAGTAGTAATCTGAATAATTTTTATAGTCTGAGAAGCCTTCGCTTCCAAACGAGAAGTAGCAATAGTAGAACTAAACTAACCACAACCAACCTTAAATGGCGGCATGGATGTCCTCCTCCATATCATACATTTGAAGAGGCAGCCTATGTAACCTTAAAATAAGAAAGGAAGGAAGCACACCTCTAAAACTTCCTTCCCCAATACCTTTCAAATTACATAGCCTCTGAAAACTCTTTTTTGTTGTTGTTGTTTACTTATTTTTGAGAGGGAGAGAGAGAGCACAAGTGGGGAAGGGGCAGAAAGAGAGGGAGACACAGAATCTGAAGCAGGCTCCAGGATCTGAGCTGTCGGCACAGAGCCCAAAGGTGGGGGCTCCAACTCACGAACCACAAGATCATGACCTGAGCTGAAATCAGGTACATAACCTCCTGAGCCATCCAGGCGCCCAGCCCATGAAAACTCTTGTAAGCCAGATCTATCTCAGAACTAAAAGAACATGAGCAATCTAGAGGAAAATTATTCCACGTATACACAGATATCAAGAAAAACACTGCTTTCATCATGCCATCTCAAACACTTTCAAAGGCCTTCATTGCTTACATGGTACATTCTAGATCTCTTATTCAGTGTGCAGATTCTTCTGAAACCTGCTTCCAGCCCCCATTTCAATCTTACACCCCAGTAACCTAAGCATCTAGCACATGGCTATCAGTTATCACCTCCAAAAATAAGTTGGATCTTTAGCCTACTCCAGTAAAAAATATTACTACCCCAGGAAAAAAAAAGCCCAAAGTTCTTAACGTGTTATTAACAAGAAGTAGGGGGAGGGGACTGTCCTTACCCCACAGAACTCTTAATTTCTGTAGAAATTACTTGCTGTAGAGCCCCATGCCTTTCGTCATGCTGTGCCTTTACCTATAAGCTGTTCTCACCCACCTGGTGACGCCTGGTCCTCTTCAACTGTCAACTCCTCAGTGAAGCCCTCCCTGACATCTTCAGCAGAGTTTGATGTTTTTGCTTTATGCTTTCTTAGTACTTTATTCCTATCTCTGCCTGCCTATCCCCTTAGACTACAAATTCACTTTTGGCGGGTGTCATGCTATCTGAGTATATCGATATCTGCCACATAACCTGGTGCTGTGTCTTTCTGCTGAATGAATGAACCAGCAAAGGAATGAAAGGCCAATAATGCAAGGTAGTTAAGAGAAGTAATGCTAGACCGCTAATATTTTACTGTCTAACCCAAAAAATCTTAAACAGTGATACAACAGTCATAGGAGAACAGTTTCTGTGCTGCTATTATGCCAGTTGAAAAGCTTCTTCTGGTGCTTCCAGAGACTATAGTTGTACAGCTACAGGACTGATTAGTCCCCTGATCTCACAGTTTGATTTATGTGCATCATGCACTCTGTAAGGAAAGCCAAAGGAGATCCACTTCACTGTGAACAGTGCTCATTAGAAACCAACCTCCAGCTAGGCCAATGCACAAAGCCTCAGGGAACGCTAAAGGAGATTTTTTTCCTTTCAAGCATAAATTGTGTTTTCATTTTTTTGAATGTTTATTTATTTTTGAGAGAAGGACAGAGACAGAGAGACAGCGTAGATAGGGGAGGAGCAGAGAGAGAGGGAGACACAATACGAAGCAGGCTCCAGGCTCTGAGCTGTCAGCACAGAACTCCACACGGGGCTCAAGCCCACAGACTACGAGATCATGACCTGAGCTGAAGTTGGATGCTCAACAGACTGAGCCACCCAGGCACCCCCGAAATATTCTATTTTTTTAAATGACCACATACTATCTGAAAGTATAGATGTAGAATCATTAATTTAACCAATTTTTTTTTTAATTGCAGAGACTATTCTTTCTTCACTGATTTAATTTTGTCTAATACTAAGACTCTATATAAGCCCAGGCCTGCTTCTGGCTTCTTCATTGTGTTGGAGTCTTAACCAACTGAGCCACTTAGGCGCCCCCAGCACAAATAATTTTTTTTAATGTTTTTTTAATATTTTATTTATTTTTGAGAGAGAGAGAGAGAGACAGAGAGAGAGAGAGAGAGAGAGAGACAGAGAGTGAACGGGGAGGAACAGAGAGAGAGAGAGAGCTACACGGAATCCAAAGCAGGCTGTAGGCTCTGAGCTGTCAGCACAGAGCCCGACGCGGGCCTGGAACCCACCAATTGTGAGATCATGACCTGAGCTGAAGTCAGACATTTAACTGACTGAGCCACCCAGGTGCCCTAGCACAAATTATTTTTTAAATATAAAAAAACAATGTGTATGTTTGTCTTCTTAGTGGAAGTGTGATTAATTTCCATAATGTGAGAATATAATATGCGGATTACCCAAGAAAGTTTTATATTTTAAAACAAATTCAAGAAAAAAATATATAAACACTACAGGAATAAATATTACATATAAATTTTTTACACTTCCTTTAGATAATATAGAAGAGATATCCACCTGCCCACATCCCAGTTTTATAATAAAAATCTATTTTTTAATTAAAAACACATTGAACTCTTTCTTCCCATTTTTAAAACTGTTCAAAAATTATAAGATTTGAAAGGCTTTTGGTAATAGCGAGCAAGTCCTGCCATTAACAAATGCCAAAAGCATAATAAAACACCTAAAATGATAAGGTTCTTGTGTCAGAGCTGAATAGCCCTTTAATTAGAAAAAGTTCATGTATTAGTATTCAACATTAAGCAATGATTAATAGATACACCGTGTGCTTTTTTAAGTAGGGTAGATAACATGTCCAATTTTAATGTAAATTTAGTGACAATATAGCGTGTTTCTCTAAAATGCTTTGTCTGATTAGTTTCAGAGGAGTAAAAACAAAAAATCTTGATCAGTGAGCACATCCGTAAAATATTAATACTAAAACTCCTCACATAATTGTATTCTCTGAAATTGTTGCCGTGGCTGGCTGGGAGGTTTTCATGCTCAAAAACAACATGTTATAAAAAATGAAATCCAAATGAGGTGCTCGCTCTTTTCTCCATCCTAGAAAAACATCTACTCTTACTGACCTCATTCCTTGCCCTCACTGACTGATCAAAGAAAAAAAAAAGCCTATTTTTTTTTTCTGTCTTCTTAAAGAAAGCTTTATTTTGACAGTGTCTTTTTTTTTTTCCTTCCCTCCGGGGAATCTTTAAATAGCCAGGTAAGAAGAATTCTCAGAGTAAAAGGTACAGGGAATATGAAAGCAAAAAATGACATGTGGGACAACTTTTTCTCAACTTTCACATTCAAGGAGCTCCGTTTTAGTAGTGAAGATACCATGTTCCCTCAAATATTGCTGTCAACATTGAGTAAATTTCCCTTGTCTATTTTATTAGGATACTCGTCCTTTCTCACAGCTTTATCTACCATCCAATTCCATCGATTCACCTTAGACTCATATTTCAATGCCAGACTCTTTATGGGTGAATTCCATATTCAATTCCACAGTCTAAGATTAAACTTATCGTCTCCCCATCCCCAAAAGTAGCTCTCCTCCCAGGGTTCCCTGTTTTCCCTTGACACTCGCAGCTGGTTATTCAGGCTCGAGACACTGACAAGACCTAGCAGTCCTTTCACTTCAAATAAAAGTTTCCTTCAAAATGTTTTTCAAGTTCTGTTTTAATCTAGGTTTTCCCCAAAAGCTAAGCCATAGACCAAAGCTTGTGTAAAGGTCATTAAAAAAAATTTTTTTTAATGTTTATTTATTTTTGAGAGAGAGTTAGAGAGAGAGAGAGAGACAGCGCCAGCAGGGAAGGGGCAGAGAGATGGAGACACAGAATCTGAAGCAGGCTCCAGGCTCTGAGTTGTGAGCAAAGAGCCCGACGTGGGGCTCTAACTCCAGTACCATGAGATCGTGACTTGAGCTGAAGTCGGACACCCAACCGACTGAGCCAACCAGGCGGCCCCAAAGGTCATTCATTTTATTTGGGAATATAATCTCAGAGGACAAGCATGAGGTCAGTAGTTTTGAACAGGGAAAAACCAATTTGAAAAATGTGCTTTTGTGAGCTGCCATGCTTCAGTCTCATAGGAACTTCTAAGGAGCCTTGTGAAACATGTTTGAGAACTAATGGCCTGGGGCAATAGGGGAGGCAATTCATCCCTTGATCCCTATCCCCATTACCTAAGGTGTAACCTAAAGTAATCTCTGGTTGTGCATGCATAAGGGCCAAGTGAGGTGCCACAGGTATCCCACACAGTTGTGCCAAGTAGTCCCATAGCAGGAAGAGTTCCATGGTCTCAGCCCACAATGAGATGTTATAAGTCTGAACCAAGGTGAAGATGGTGAAGCATTTAATGGAACTTGCCAGCAAAGCAGTGGTTGGGATAAGACATGAACTAAGAGGGTATGAAATGGCCAGTACAGCCTATCTCTTGCACCACTCAGATCCACCCATATGCCCTATTAGGTAAAACCTGTCACTGAGTCCCCTTCAGGGTAGTGATAAGTTGTAATCTCTGAAAAGGCTTAATTCCAGGGGTTATTGGAATGAATTACACTCTCACTATTGCAGGCAGTGCCAAGGTCATAACTGATATTTATCATCTCCTTCTTTACTACTCATTCTGTTTATTTTCCTCATGCTAAGCCAACACTCTGGCTGGCCTAGTTTTCTTGTCTGCTGGAATGACCTTGATTTTCATATGTGAGAGATCTGTGCCCTTCGTTGCCTTTCCTTCTTTGGACTGTATTTACTATAATTGTCCATACACATTATCTCTTGGCAGAGAAACACAAATATGCACTCCTCTTGTATGTTGTGATTCTGCATGTACTCCTTCCTATTCCCATTATATATCACAAATCCCAGAACTTCATAGAAATTAGATTCAATCTCCTCTATGAGAATAGTAATTCTTCACCTTGGTTGCTTCAATGGCATGGGCAATTCAACATGACCAAGTAGTAGCTATAGTTTCAAGTTAAAGTGGAATGTATTAAGAGTTCCACTCTGTCTTCTGGGGGAAACAATCCCTTTGCACAAACCAAGGTCACTAATCCTGTAGAACCCATGTTTGTGGAGATGAAGATCACAACTTCACTGGGTCACTGGGAAGAATGGTGAGATGAACTAACCCCACTCTCACTCATTAGTTCTGGGACCCATGCATTTTAGCTACTGGAGAGAGTACCATTTATCAGCCATTGATTTAGTGCACTCACCACATCCTAGAGGACAGCACCCAACCAGACTGTAGCTAAGTGTATGTCTTCCTTAAGCCTCTAACTGACCATTCCATTATTCAGTTCCTAGGTGAGGAGATATATGGTAGGACAAGTGGATTGTGTGTTTAAGTGCCCATTCCTGTATGGTAAAAGAGATAACTGTGAGAAACCATGAAAATATATGTCATATGTTGTATAATCCTTAGGGTGATGACGTCAGTGGTGATCCTTGAATCAGGGAATGCAAATTCATATCCAGAGAAGGTGTCATTTCATGAAAGGATGAATTTTTGCTCCTTCTACTGGGGTTCAGTTTGATGTAATCAACCTACCACCAAGTGGTAGACTGGTTTCCTTGAAGAATGACTTCATATTGAGGGCTTAATTTTGTTTTCTGCCCCTGACTAGTCACCAGTAGTCAGATAAAATTTACAGAAAACGGACCCTGCTACTGAGGCTGCGTAGCTGTATCCCTGCCACAATGGTCACTCTGTTTATGGTCCCATTCTGCTAGCACCAGGGTTGCCAAAGAAAGATGCTTGTTGCCATCCACAGGACAAGTTTCCTCCTTGGTTATTGAGTTCCTCTTCTGAGATAAATGGTCCCTAGTGGTCATGAGTATGAGAAAGACAAGTGCACATGCTGTGCCCACTTCCATAGATCCAGTGCATGGATTTTCCTAAGATTTCATTGTCTCTTACCCACTTATTGTCTTTTTTTCTGAGTTCTGACCAACTAGCCAAACCACTCTGCCCAGGAGCCCAAAACTCCATGGAAAATAAACTTCCAAATGTTATCTTTGAAGGTCTAGTTCACTCTCATGTCCTTTAGAGCCAGACCTATGTAAGCCTCAAGTGTAACAATTATCCAGTAAAGCTAACATGAAGAAATTGCACCAACTTACCTGTGAATTGGGCCTCAGTTATTTCCTTTGCTATTTAGCCATAGGGAAACCCAAGATGCCATAGCTATAAGTTGTGACAGAGAACCTAATACCTTACAAATGGTTTAGGTGTTTGGTCACCTGTTTATTGTAATTTACTTGTGTCTTCTGGAACTTCTCCAGCCCAATTCTGAATGGTACATTCATAACAAATCACTACTCTTCCTGCCCAAACTTATGACTCAATGGATTAGATAATATACAGTTCTAAGGATCTAGTATCATGGCAGGAATTTTTTTTTTTCCAAAATTGCATAATTCTTTGCTGCAGAAGGAATGGTCTTGCTCTAATACCCTAGGAGTTTTTGTTGTGAGTCTTCTACTGAGGTTTGCCCTTTGACACATAGGCAGCTTAGGATGCCTAGAATGCCGGCCACTTTCTACTAATCATGTTAAATTACCATTTATGTCACCGATATAACAAACCAACATGATGTGTTGTGGAATGTAAAAATGATCAAGGTCCCTATAGACTATACAGTGACAGAGAGCAAGAGATTTAATGTAGCTCTGAGGGAAGGCAATGAGTGTATATTGTCACCCTTCCCATGTAAAAGTGATCTGGTTTTGATGTCTCTTACCATGGGGAATTGAATTACAGTCAACAAATCAGTTATAGCCAAATACCAAATACAAGAGACTGAGTTAAGTTACTCTGGTACTGAAAAGGTATCACCTTCAACATGTGGTAATTAGGACTATGACTTGGTTAATTTTTGATAGTTTATTGCCATATGCTCTGATCCTTCTGGTTTATTCAAAGGCCAGCCAAATCAATTAAATGGCATTATCAGGCGAACCTCCACTATTGCAACTGAAGTTTTTAATGGTGGTGTTAACGTCTGAAATTCTTTTTGGCATGAAGTATGGTATCTGATTGCTGTCACCTGGAGAAAACACCACAGGAGTGGAAGAAATCACACATAATAGAAGATAATTATAGTAACACTAAAATTTAATTGGGAGGCAGAGGAAAAACATGAAGTAAATAAGATAGAGATGGGGGTCAGAGAGGAGAATAAAATGACAGCAATATTCAAGAAGTGGTCATCAATGTGAAATATTGCTGGGTGTCACAAAGGAATTAGGGCTGCAATAGGGCCAGTAGGTATAGAAAACAGGACACTATTTGCCTTTGCTTGAGCAATTTAGGCAGAAACACAGAGTCAGGTGTCAGATTGCTGGGAACTGAGAAGTATAAGGAAACTGAGGAAGTTGAGGCAACGAGTTTAAACTATTTTAATATGTTGGCCCTTGAGAAGAGAAAAGCGGAAATAGGATGGCTTGGAGAGAAGGAAGATGCAGAATTAGCTGGTGGCTGTTGTTGCTGTCGTTTAGGACTGGGACAGTGTGAACAAATTTTAGTCAGATGACAGAGAGAAAGCAAAGATACAAGAAAGTGAAAAAAAGACTCTTCTTTGCCTAAAAAGCCTCCATTCTTTCAATCCCATGGATAATAACAAATCTCATAGCTTGGCCCATCTTGGAATAGAATCTTTAGTCTCTTATATTGGCTAATTTTATGACTAACATCTTAATTTTATTTCCTTATTGCTTGTAGCTTAGTACAGTAAGATTTGCAAAACCATTAAATGTTAGACTGCAGCATAGAGAAGGCAGGGAATATTTCCACAATTACCTCGCCCAAATTGAAGCTGTCCAAATTTAAATTACTAGTGCTTTTTAAGAGATAACAACCTATGCCCAAATTGAAGCTGTCCAAATTTGAATTACTAGTGCTTTTTAAGAGATAACAGCCTATTTCATTTTATTGTCTCTTAATATATGACAGCACTGCAGAATTAAATATCACACATGCTGATGATGAAAGCCCTTGTATTGGAAAATGGGATATTCTGGTGTGCCTGGAAAGATTGATTAAGCAATGAACCAAGACAAGTGTATGGTTGTTTCAGAGTAATCAGGCCTTTGGGACTACTTAAGGTTATAAACAGAAGCAGGTGTCTAATTCCTCATGAGTCCTTTTACCATTGAGAACACAGATCAGAGATGTGTGTGTATAATATACCATTTCTGGAAGCTCCTATAGTCTGTAAAAGTTGATTTATTTAATTTCTTCTTATAAGTAGGGTGCATCTTTTGGTGTGTTCCCATAGAAATGTATCTGAGTATATGTGATGTTGGAGATGTGTGAATTTGCACATAAAGATACAGATTCATAGATGGAAATGTGCGTATTTGGGTGTATATATTTGTATGTTTGCATGTGCAATTAAGGCTTAACCATAGGGGGGCTGGACTCATTTGAATCACACTTGTGTCTTCAGTTGTGACTTTAAAATTAAAATGTGGTAAAAACAATTCAGTTAAGCATTTATGGTTAATTTTGAGAAAAATGTATATATCCTAAATAATACTGTTGCCTTAAATATTACTGAATTACTATATTTTTTAATTGAAGTTACTGGAAAGATTGCTTTGAGTTGGCACTATTTTTATATTCAAGAACTAACTGCAAAATTCTGGATCCAAAAAATGGTTCTTAATGTGATGTGATAATAATGTCTAATTAGAGGGGAACAAACCGAAAGGAAACTCTCTGTTGAACAAAGAATCCAGAAACAGAAATTCATAGGGCTGGTCAAGTATCTACAGGCACACATGCTGCTAAGTTTTTCATCTGACACAGGCTCATTCTATAACATTGTATAGACTTTTATGGTTCTGTTGAGGAAGAAAATAAAATGGAAGTCAAGGAAGCATTTTTATTAGGTCATTTACTCCCCTTAACACAGTCTTTCCCTTCAAACATTTACAATAAAGCAGATTTAATCCTTTGCCTTCCCATGGGAAGTCTAACACAAGAAAATGGAATTGTAGAAGGATCACACACAGTGTAAGACCAAGTATTTTTAGAAAGTACTCTCCCAGGAAGTGGCTGAGTTACATGATGTGACTAAGGCAGTCTCTAGGAGTTTCACCATTTTGGGACGTCCAGGAGCTTGGCATTCACATGAGTTACTGGATATTTTTCTTTGCTTATAATGCATCACTAAATTCTAAGACCGTACAATATTTGTCCTCAATAGAGAGGCACGGTGATATACTGAAATAACAATATTTTACTGACCGGCCTACCATCAAACTTTGTAACTCAAAGATTACATTTCTTTCTAATTAGATTTGCTTTCCTTAGCCACCAAGATCTAAGCAACTGATAATATTTATATCTCTAACAACTGTGTTTTATTTATACAAAGGAAGAACAGAAATAAGCTTTCATTAGGCAACAACAATATGCCAATGACTGTGAAATATGCCTTCCCATGTGTTGTTTACTCCTTGTAATAACCCTAAGAGATTAATATCATTATCTCCATTTAACAGACAATACAAGCCAGATCTTCCTGATTAAAAAGCCCCTACCTCAGTTTGACAGAGAGAATGAGGACTTCCTTCAATTAGATTGCTTTGAATTGTCCTCAGTTGCCCAGTGTTCAAACAGCCATACTTCTGAACTTGGATTTCATAAACTCGAGTCACCTCTGAGTGAGAGCACAAACATATATAACCTTTAGGGCAGTCCCTTGGGAAGGCTGAGTGCCCCAGGAGAGATAAGATCTGTGGCTTTGTTTTTAGTTTATTCATCTGTCAACCAACCTTTACTGAACACCTATGTGCAATCTACTATTTTAGGAACTGGAAACAAAACAAAAATTTCTGGCCCTCAAGGATCTTACGTTCTGTTGCATTCTGTGGGGTGGGGGTGGGGCGGGGAGGATGGTGGCAGAGGATTCGGATTAATATCCAAGAAAGCTCTGAATACTAATTGACCAATATAACCAAAAAACGTAACTATTTGACAACTTAAATTCTTCCAAGGTAGGCCTTGTGGAATGTGGGAATATGCATTATTATGGCAATGGACTACCACCCTGACCCCATGACCTGTTTTTATTACCCTGAAAAATTAAGGGTAAAAGGAATAAACCCCAAATAAAGCCAGTATCTACAAAACAGGCAGCTGGGGGCCAGGCGGGGGGGGGGGGGGGGGAGGGGGAGGGCAAGGCAAGGGTTAACCGATGCTCCCAACAGTTTCCCACCCATCTTTAACTGTGAAGAGAAATACGAGGAGAATCAGAGAAATCTAACGTGGTCAGGATGTGACTGATGTAGGTGAATGAAAAGCCCTTTAAATACCAACACTGTTCACAACACAGAGATGCACTGCTTATTGAATTGGTGAAATGAGTAGTTCTTAGAAGCATGGCATGGTTCAAATATTTAGAAAGCTCTTAATATAATACCTTTCCCCCTTTTTGGCCTACTGTTTTTTTTGGGGGGGGGGGGTTGGTGTTTTGTTTTGAGAGAAAGAGGGAGGGAGGGAAGGGCAGAGAGAGAGAGACAGAGAGTCTTATGCAGACTCTATGCCCAGTGGGGAGCCCAACACGAGGCTCAAACCCAAGAACCGTGAGATCATGACCTGAGCCAAAATCAAGAATCAAATGCTCAACGGATTGAGCCACCCAGGCATCCCGTCCTGCTGTTTTAAAATAATGGTTCTTTGGTACCCTGAAATAACATCTTTTTTCCATGTGCATTTTTGCTTTCTCTTATTACTTTTGGTCTTTGATCCTCTGGGTACAGTGGAAAAAAATGGACAGAAATGTGTTCCAGTTCCAGATATGCTATTTATAGACTAGCTATAGCTATATTTCTTCATAAAAAATAACTCTCTGAATCTTGGTTTCTCATTTACTTCATCTTTACTGTAAAAACAATAACACCTACCATAGAGGGTTTTGAGAATTAAATAACATTTAAATTGTCCCCAAAGTAGGCATTTAGTAAATTTAGTTAAATCCTAGAATATGTAATCCTTTGCAGAAAAACTGATTTTAATCATCTGCCTTATTCAAAGTGGAGTCTCAGTAAATACTTGTGGATTGAATGTTCACATTTTGTATTTCAGATATTTTCAGTATAACACTGAATGTCACTATGTACAACTTAGTAGTTATCATGTATTAGGCATATCAAATTAGTGCATAAAATTTTTGCAAATTATTAGTAAGCATATCACATTAGTGTATTAATTGAGGATGGAAAACCAGTCTTCTTTTTTTCTTAAGAGTTTGGCTCAATCCTAGAAATGCTTTCTAACCATTAGAGCTGACCCACAATAAAACGGATTGGGTTATTCGGGGATAAGTGCTACATTTCCACAAATGCTAACAAAGGGACTAAATGGGCATCTGTCAGGAAAGTGGCCGGGATTTCTAAATTAGTTGGAAATTATCCAAGATGATTCCCAAAGTCTCTTTTTCTCAATGATCTCATAATTCTAAACAATATATAATGCTTTATTTAGAAACAAGTAAGGAAAAGGAACTTTTGATTTCCTATTACATTATTCACAGGGACACTTTAAGCATTATTTCATCCCAAATTCTCTTTATAGGTAATAAAAACATCTAACAGTAATGTACCCCTGCCAGGCACTATTCTGAGTTCTTTACACACATTAGCTCATTTAATCCTTATAGCCATCCTATGTGGTGGGTGGGTGGGTGGGTGGGTATTACTATCACTGTTTTACACATGAGGAAACGAAGGCATTGAAAAGTTAAATAACTTGCCCAAGGTGAAGTTAATAAGTGACAGAGCTGGAACTGAAACCCAGGCAGTCCATCCCTAAATCCTAAGAGTACGTGGTGTAAGGGCCACACACAAGACAATCTTGTTTCTCACAGATCCAGAGTTTGTCCCACTAACCCAGAAGCTCCATGAAGTCACGGACCATATATGTTGGTACTCATCCTTAAACCTACAGTATCTGACACATAATAGGTAAAAAATAAATGATTTTTTTATTTTTAATTTTTTTTTAATTTTAGAGAGAAAGAGAGTGGAGGAGAGGGGCAGAGGGAGAGAGAGAGAGAGAGAGAGAGAGAGAGAGAGAGAGAGAGAGAGAGAATCCTAAGCAGGCTTCATGCTCAGCATGGAACCAGACACAGGGCTTAATCCCATGACCCTGGTATCATGACCTGAGCAGAAATCAAGAGTCCAATGCTCAACCAACTGAGCCACCCGGGTGCCCCGATGATTTTTTTAATATATAAAGATTAATCCAACTCCCATTTTTCATGTCTTTTAAAAGGCATACCATAGAAAAGTGTGCTGCTTAGCTTTTATACCCAAATTATTATTTATCTGATTATAGATAAGTGGTTGAGAAATGCTTGTTGGTACTATACTTAGTACCAGAAGCCCTTTAAGATGACATAACATGAATATATAAAACAGGATGGGATGACCTAAATTAGAAGTCAGTAAAATCAAAAAGCAAAACCTAGGGCAGAAACATACCATGGATAGGGTAATATAAATACACATACTATTCTATACAGTTACTTCAAGTGGATCACACATTGGTCCTAAGCTTTTCCACAGGCACAGGAAAAAAGGAAATTGATCCATTTTAAATTGTACCTGTCTTTAAGAGTACAAAAAGGGTATTTCTAAGGAGGAGCAAATCTATTCTCAGTATTAAACCAGGAAGAAATCTCTTCCAAAAATCTTCAAAAAGAGACCCTGGTAAGGAAATGAACAATGTCATCCAGAACATTCTGTGTGTATTCTTTCCATACTGCCTCTTAACCAAGGCATCTGAGACCAAGGCATCTCGCAGAGCCTGGTTACTAAGGAGGAAGCTGTGCGGACAGCAGGTTCTCCCTCTGTAAGGAGTTGGTGCTTAGTTCTGGTCAGAAGCTTAAGGTAAGTTGCTAAACTCCAAATCATTGTATTTAGCTCTGAGTTAAAGATAGCAATAGGTTGAAACAATACACCCCATACACTCTTCCCAGTCTATTTCCCTCACAGCCACCTGGGTGTCCCTTTGAATCCCTTCAAGCATTGTCCCCTGTTTTTTTAAGCTAAGCTGACAATCTTTTTTTTTTTAATGTTTATTTATTTATGTTGAGAGAGAGAACACGTGTGTGAGCAGGGGGAGGGGCAGAGAAGAGAGAGAGAACCCCAAGCAGGCTCTGTGCTGTCAGTTTAGAGTCACATGCGGGGCTCTATCCCGTGAACAGAGAGATCATGACCTGAGTAGAAACCAAGAGTCAGACACTTAATTGACTGAGCCACCCAAGACCCACGCAACCCAAAGCCTACAGTCTCTAACAAGACCTACGTGGCCTGTGTAATCTGCTCCCCCGTCCCCCTCCCAGTGGTCTCACCACACCTTGTACCCCCTGTGCCTGTTGTTCTCTACCCTCAATCTAAATCGCCTTTGTTTCTCCTTCGTGTCAGTGGCTCTGCATATGCCATCCCATTTGCCTGGAATGTTTTCTCCTTTCCCCCTCTGCCATCCCCTACCCCACTAATTCCTGCTTCTCAAAAGCCACTCTGATGAGCGTGGGGACCTCTACTCCCCCTTGGTGGACTGGGCATCTTGCATCATTACAGACTGTCATCACACTTTGTGTATTTCCCTTGTGAAAAGTATCAATATTTTAATTAGATCATTAAATTTCTTCCGTTGTTTATCATATATGTGTAGATGAACATCTGCTTTGCACTGGGTACTTTTCTAGCCCTAAAAAAAAAACAGCCATGAACAAAATATATAAAAACCCCTGCCCTCCTGTAGTTTCCATTCTGTTCTAAGTTTCTTCAGTAAAATCCAAGTGGCATGTGGTCAGTGACTATTTCTGTCTTGTTTACTGATGCATCCCCCGCACGAGGCACAATGTGTTTCACGCAGCTTGTATTAGAGTAGCCCAATAATGGCATGGAAACAACCCACTCTAAGATTTTAGTGGCTTAAAGCAACACAGGTTTTTGATCATTCTGTATGACTGGGGTCTCTTATCACTTACCAGCACAGTCATTCAGGGACAGTTCAGCAGAACAGTCATCATCTTAAATATTGCCAGTCATTATACCAGAGAGAGAGAGAGAAAACTCTCCGGAGTTCTAACCAGCAGTTAAATGACTCCCCACGGTTTGAACCAAGAGTTAAATACTCTAGCCTGGAAGTGCACAAGACGCTTCCACTACAACTCAGTGTCCAAAATTAGTCACCTGGCCGTATCTAACCACAAAGGGCCAAAGGGAACAACCACAATTATTCGGCAGATGTCACTACTGACTATCACAGAGAGAATTTAATAAATGCTTGAGGAAAAAATGACTTAATGGCAATGGAGAATAGTTATGATCCAGATAAAAGCCATGTGTGAATTTCTCTCTGAAATACATGTATTCATAAGATGTGTGCAGTATGTAGAGATTAGGCTAATGATAAAACAAATGAGTTTGCATTGCTTCCTCCCACATCATCTTATACCTTGATTAAAGTCAACAAGGAATGACGAAACTGCTATGTGCAAAGTAGAAAATAGGCATCCTACAGGCAAATAGTGGAGAAGTCACTATCTAATAAAAATTGATTCTTCCAGTGAACTATAAAATATTTCATAGGTCGGATTTCATTGGACTGGTTCACTTGGCTGTTCTCTTTGTGCTCTTTTGCAAATCAGACTTAGACACATTCTGCAGGGGTGACTGAAAAGCAAGATCAATTTCACGTTTTGTTCTCCTTGCCAACTCTAATTTTGTATTTTGCCTGAACATTCAATTTTCTATATTTAATTAAAAATTAATTAAAATTCATCAGAGTATAAATTGTATCTCCTAATTTCATTGAATTCTAACCATGGGTCATGCCTCTTAAACACGGAAATGGTCTAACATTTTATTTCAGTATGAAGTGGAAGAATTGTCAGGATTATTTTGATGCCCAGATGGGGATTTGGTATTTGTTTGACTGAATTCTGTCTTTAAGTTAGAGAAAGATAGGAGCTTTGGGAACTTAAATTAGAAAGATTAGCCAGAGCAATAAAATCCAATAGGAATTCTTTCTTGAGATACAAGATTTTTGTGAAATTTGTTTACTTCATGGGATTTTCACCTACTAAATTCTGAGGATTATGAGCCCCTGTCTGAAAGGGCAGTCCACAATACTATGTTTCAGAGCAGTAGTTCCCACATGGAGTCTTTGGACATACTTTTGGAAGACTTAGAGTTTGCTATGTAAATTGTTAACTGTTATGTCCCTATTTGATAACAATTCAATGCATATATATATATATATATATATATATGCTTTAGAAAATAAGAATGGTACATGCTGACATTGCTTTTCTGACTTTTATTTATTTATCTTTTAATTTTATTGTGGTAGAACACAGCGTGAGATCCATCAGTTTACTATACATTATTATTGTCTGTAGGTATAGTGCTTTACGGTACACCGCTAGAGTTTATTCACCTTACTGAACTGAAACTTTATGCCTTGATTAATAATGGCTCATTTCACCCTCTCCCCAGGTCCTGATAACCACCTTTTCTGTCTTTGATTTTATGAATCTGACATTTTAGGTGCCTCATAAAAGTGGGATTAGGCATTGCTTGCCTTTCTGGGTCTGGTTTATTTCACTTAGCATAATGTCCTCAAAGTCCATTCATGTTGTCACACATTGCAGAATTTCGTTTCTTTTCAAAGGCTGAATAGTATTCCATTGTGTGCATCTGGACCACATTTTCTTCATTGGTTCATCTGTCAATGGACATTTAGGTGGTTTCCACATCTTAGCTAACGGGAATAGCGCTTCAGTGAACACAGGAGTGTTAATCTCTCCTAGAGATCTTGATGTCTGTTACTTGATTGACACCGAGCATTACTGGTTTAGTTATTCTAAGCATTGATATATGAAATGAAAGAAAATAGTTAGAGATAAGAAGATAGTGGAGTCAAGCCAAGTAAAATATGATAAGCAAAGTGAAGGATAGTTTCAAAAAAACTAAAATAAGATTGGTGTTAATATAAGTACATGTCACTAAACAGAACCTACAGTGTCACACTTGGTACTAAATACATGCGTCGAACGAAACGTGAGGTCGGCAGAGATCATCTGCCGCATTAAATCAATGTTGACAATTTTAAACTTACAAGTTTTGTACTTTTATTTCTGGGTGATTGGTGAGTTCACAGTAAACATTTAGTTTCTTATTCATTTGAAGTTCATATCTGTTTACACTGTTAGCCCTTAGACAAGCTTTACAACTAAGAATAAAAATCAGACCCTTTACCATGACCTGTAAGGCCCTGAAAGAGCTGACTTCTTCCCACCCAGCCCCTTCCCATCTTGCTATATTATGTTTGGACCACGCCACGCTTGGCCATGTTACTCTTGACCACTGTGCTCTAACTCCACTGGCATTTCTGACAGTCCTTAAAGCACACTCAGCCCTCCCTTAATTCATCACGTATACACACAGCGTTTTTCTCTGCCTGCATACTTTTTTAGGCTCATAATAAAGCTAGTTTGTTCTAATCTCTCCAATCTTAGCTTAATATACCCTTTTTGCAGGAGCCTTCCCTGACCTCTCTATCTCCTCCACCATTACTTTCTATCGCAGTCCCCTATTCATTTCCTTTATTGTAGTGAGCTCAATTTATAACTTTATTTATCTGATTATTGCTTGGCTGCCCTAAACACCAAACACACACATGTACACACACACTCCAGGATGTAAGGTCCATTAAGTACAGTGATCTCATCTTATTCTTCATTGTATCCCCATGTCTTAAAAGAGTGCTTGGTACATACAATAAATAGTATTTGACTAAATTACAAAATTCATTCCTCATTAGTCTCCAGTACTATCTTTCTAAAAATCTTTGCTAATTTTATCAGCGAAAATGGCATATTATTGTTTTAGTTTCCTTCTGGTTACTCATGGCACCGGACATTTTTATATGCTTATTGGCCATATGTATACTTTGTTAGTGAAATTCATATATTTTGCCCACTTTTCTTTTGAGGAAGATTTCAATGTATTTGTGTTATTTATGTAATCAGGACATTGATCTCTTAACCATTTTGCATATTACAAAAATGCGGTTCTCATTATTTTATGATTTTTTTGTGTTTCTCTTTATGACATGAAAGTTGTCAGTGTTTTTCAAGTAGATGTTATTAGTCATATTCTATAGGTTAATAATATGAGATTAAGAAAAAATTACAAATGACTCATGTTTAATAAGATCTCTAGCATACGGTTTCACTTATATGTGGAATTTAAGAAACAAAATAAACAAACGGGGCGGGGGGGCGGGGGAAGAGGGGTAAACCAAGAAACCAACTCTTAACTATACAGAACAAACGGGTGGTTACCAGAGGGGAGGTGCATGGGGGGACGGGTTAAATAGTTGATGGAGATTAAGGAGGACATTTGTGATGAGCACCACGTGTTGTATGGAAGTGTTGAATCACTAAATTATACACCTGAAACTAATATTACACTGTGTTAACTAATGGAATTTAAATCACAACTTGGAAGAAAAAAAATGTTTCTAATTCAAATTCATGTTTTTTCTACTCTACGTGAAGCTGACTTCTGCACAGAGTCAATATGTCTCAATGCTCGGCAGCAGATATTTAGCAAAAGCTATATTTCTGTGCATCTGTTTGAGGGAAGAAATAAGTCTGATTGCTTTGTTGTCACATTCGCATGAATATATCATGAATGTCATCTAGCAAAAGATCTAAGGTTCCCAGGATTCTAAATTTTACAAAAACTGTCTTGGTGTTTCTAATGGAAATTGCTCATTTGACTGCATTAAGACTGTGTGGGCCAACTGAAATGTTATGTTTCTAAGCTTTGGGCCAACTTTTTTTTGTCACCTGACTGTGGTATCTCATATTAATTAGGAACTCTAATTGATAGTCCTGTATGTCTGACTAATACAAATGGGAAAATGTATTAGTTCCTAATTAGCTAGTGGGTAGGCAAAAATGTTTAATAATATAGAATCTACAAAGAGAGAAGAAAATTAGTTGTATTCTTTTCGGTGAAAAAGTTTGTAAGCCATTATCCAAGAATATCTTTATTTTCATTTGACTGTACACATATTGCACTTTTTTAAAGCTTATTTATTTTGAGAGAGAAAGAGAAAGCACATGTGCACATGAGCGGGGGAAGGGCAGAGAGAGAGAGGGGGAGAGAGAATCCCAAGCAGGCTCTGCGGGGCTTGAACTCACGACCGTGGGATCATGACATCAGCCGAAATCAAAAGTGGACACTCAACCGACTGAGCCACCCAGGTGCCCCCAGAAGTACTGCACTTTAAGAGGAAGGATTCTAAAGTAACTTTGTCATTTTTAATTTACTGGAAGACAATTAATTATTACTATTTTATTTTTTTGTAATTTTTTTTAATGTTTGTTTATTTTTGAGAGACAGAGAAACAGCATGAACGGGGGAGAGGCAGAAAGAGAGGGGGACATAGGATGCGAAGCAGGCTCCAGGCTCTGAGGTGTGAGCACTGAGCCTGATGCAGGGCTCAAACTCATGAGCTGTGAGATGGTGACCTGAGCCAAAGTCAGATGCTTAGCCGACTGAGCCACCTAGGCTTCCTTACTATTTTATTTTATTTTTTTTTTTTTTTTTTTTTTTTTTTTTTTATTTATTTTTGGGACAGAGAGAGACAGAGCATGAACGGGGGAGGGGCAGAGAGAGAGGGAGACACAGAATCGGAAACAGGCTCCAGGCTCCGAGCCATCAGCCCAGAGCCTGACGCGGGGCTCGAACTCACGGACCGCGAGATCGTGACCTGGCTGAAGTCGGACGCTTAACCGACTGCGCCACCCAGGCGCCCCATTATTTTAAATAATATATCCTGAATGACAAGTTCTCTTCATACCAGAAGATCAGTTAATTATAAATCGTTCCATTTTGTTAAAACTGATGGAAGTCTACACACTTTTACCATATGGAGCAGAATGAAAGAAGCAAGACATGAGAGGTACGGTGAAAACAGAAAAGGTAGAAAAGGATGTAAATATGTTCAATTATGGAATAAATAAAAAATATTTATTTTATATGGAATAAATAAAAAAAATTATGGAAAAATAAAAAAAATAAATAAAGATTTAAAAAAATTAAAAAGAAGTTAGTGGCAGTGTTGGGACCTGAATTCAGGGGTCACCTGAGCCCGCTATAATATTCTTGTAGCCATAACTCACTATTTCTTTTTTTAAATTTTTTTAATGTTTTATTTATTTTTGAGAGTGAGAGACAGAGTATGAGCGGGGGAGGGGCAGAAAGAGAGGGAGGCACAGAATCTGAAACAAGCTCCAGGCTGTCAGCACAGAGCCCGATGCAGGGGTCGAACCCACAGCTGTGAGATCATGACTGGAGCCGAAGTCAGACGCTTAACCAACAAGCCACCCAGGCGCCCCTCATAACTCACTAACTCAGATGATGATTTGACTTGTAATTATCACAAACCACAATGGCATCCACAAGCCATCTTCTGCTGGCCACTGTGTGTGCAGGCATCACACATGGATACTATTAAAATACATTGCATGACACATGTAGGGATACATGCAGGGAAAATGATCTCTGTAAGTCCAGCAAAGTTATAAAGAGCCATGAAACTTCAAATGAAATTCTTGTTTCCAGAACAGCTAAATCAATCATGAACCCTGAAACTTCAATCCAAGAGCATGTTTTAATCAACATCAATTTTTCTTGTAGTCTTATATACAATGTCCACCCTGAAGTACTGTCATTTTTGAAAGTGATTTAGATACTGATTTTTAATCTTCTTCTTTTGGTATTATAGCCCTTTTGTTTGCTCTCTTTCTGATTAGGCTATTTTATATGCAGTTTTCCTCCAGTGAACCTACTTGGTTAAACAAAAGTAATAATGCCATGGTCTTAGATTAAGTTTAGTTCTGAATGTCTTCTCAAGGGCTTGAAATCAAGCCACAGTAAAAAATAAGTAGATTAATTCAAAGTATCCTGATTTAATTGTGTTTATAGAGAGCACACAAAATGCCACATATATGATGAGGCTCAGAAAGGATTATGCAATATTTTGTTAACGTCCTCTTAGTTACATTGATATAATAAGAACTTAAAAAATATCATAGTAGGAGAACAGTTTTGCACCAATATAAGGTGAAACAGCACAATATTTTGCTTTCCCTGTTTTTTTTTCAAGTCACCAAGATGGTATGGACTTAAACATTAAATAGTGTATAGTAAATAGTAAATAGACGATCCTGATTAGAAATAGAAACTAAAACTAAAATGTAGAAATAGTGTTTTTGGTGCATAAAGTATTTTGCAGCCATTTGTTATTTCTACTATTTAATTCCGTCAGAGTCTGAGTGATTTTCCTGAGTTTGGATTATAGGAATAAGAATGCCACAGTTCATGTACCTACCACAGGCTTCTGGTCCCCTCATCATTTACCTTAAGATAAGCTTCATCTCCGGGCGCCTGGGTGACTCTGTCGGTTAAGCGTCCAACTTCGGCTCAGGTCATGATCTCACGGTTTGTGGGTTCGAGCCCCGTGTCGGGCTCTGTGCTGACAGCTCGGAGCCTGGAGCCTGCTTCGGATTCTGTGTCTACCTCTCTCTCTGCCCCTCTCCTGCTCACGCTCTGTCTCTGTCTCAAAATAAAAATAAAAAAATTTTTTTAAAAATTAAAAAAATTTAAAGAAAAGGTTCATCTCTTAGTTAATGCTTAAGTATATTCTGACCTCCATGCTGGTGTTTTTGTTTTGTTTTGGTTTGGTTTGATTTTGACTCAGCATTATTTAGAAAAATCTAAGAACAAATGTTGGTCTAAACCCTCGTATGGCCTCTAGTCCTAATCTAATTTGTTTAAAGCCTCATGGAAACTCATTTTGTTCATCACAAAACTACTGGTTTCTTTTCCTAATTCAGTTGATCACCAAATCTGAAAGCATTGATTAAATCCCTAGAACTTAGTTAGTGTCTACTCCAAAAAGCACTTCAAAATATCAGTCTTTGAGCAATTAGAGAAACAGAAAGATGCATTTCTTCCCTTCAAGTAGCTTACTGTTTACGTAGAGTGCCAAAGGAGAACAGTTAAAGAACATAAGCTACGCGTGCATTGTATAGCTTATAACTATACTTCTTACTGTAACCAGTGGCGACCTTCCAACCTGCAATTACAACTGGGATTTCTAACTTTTCTCTTGCAATAATCCAAAACATTTTGACTTTATCCTCCCTTTTTATTTTGATTATGTTCATCAGATATGAAAAACTAGATCCTAGGGGGTTTAAAAAAAAATGAGAGGAAAATGAAAACTAAAAAGAATAAGCATATAGATGACCATTCTTTCAGTTTTTCTTTGATCTTTGTGTAAGAGGCTTGAAACAATCTATTTATTTATCTGGCTCATTCTCCTGCCTTCCTAGCAATTTCAAAGTTGACTGCTCCTACAAGATGAGGAAATTAAATGCCGAGAGAGAGCAGGTGCTGCCGGGATGGGGGATTTGATGGAGAGAACTGACTTGATTTCCTTAAAATCCCAGACTCTAGCTCAAGATTATTTTCTTAAGTATCCTCTTTTATCATCATTTAATTTTGGTCTCTAGGATTGAGATTCTATTGTTCCAGGAAAAAATACAGATTTTATATTAACCATTTGAACATTCTACTCCTTTGGGTGTGCCTGGAAGCTTCCCTATGTGGGGTCAAGGGGGTGGATTTTCAACGAAGCTTGTAATTATTGGTCTGTGTTAGAATCATCACTATTCTTTTTTTCATTATCTCACATTAGAAAAAGATACATACATTTGGTCATTTTAACTTTATAATGACCAACTTTAAGTCTATAGAAGTCTGTGACTTCTCTCTTCAGATAAAATCAATGACAGCCTATGTTTGACAAAATCACCATAGTATTAGAGAATAGATATGCCATGAGAGGTTCCATTTTTTTTTTCTTTTTTTTTTCAACGTTTTTTATTTATTTTTGGGACAGAGAGAGACAGAGCATGAACGGGGGAGGGGCAGAGAGAGAGGGAGACACAGAATCGGAAGCAGGCTCCAGGCTCCGAGCCATCAGCCCAGAGCCTGATGCGGGGCTCGAACTCACAGACCGCGAGATCCTGACCTGGCTGAAGTCAGGCGCTTAACCGACTGCGCCACCCACGCGCCCCGAGAGTTTCCATTTTTAATTTACGTCATTTGAAAAAAATTTTTTTAACTTTGATGGTAGTCAGACTTTCTATGTTAGGTTTTTTTCACATACATTATCTTTGAGGTGTGAAAATAAAAAGAACACACACCTTATTTTCCATTTTATTCTTGTTTTTAATTATTTTTTAATTATTATTTTTTTTGAGAGAGACCACAAGTAGGGGAGGGGTAGAGAGAGAGGGGGACAGATCATCTGAAGTGGGCCCTACACGGACAGCAGAGAGCCCAACAGGGCTTGAACTCACGAACCATGAGATCATGATCTGAGCTGAAGTCTGATGTTCAAACGACTGAGCCACCCAGACACCCCAAGAATATTAGATTCTTATAAAGCACCAAGTTTGGCACAAAAGGGTCCAATAAATGTACTTACTGTGAATATCAATATTTAGTCCCATTTTCTTCAGAGTTGAATTCAAGTTCTAGTTCCCTTTAGAAAATCTTACCTGAAAATTCAAACTTTTGTGATTATTACCTACTCTAAACATTTCTCTATATTTTGTCTTTTGACATATGCTACTTTGTACTTACGTTTGTGGGTTTTTTTTTAAGTTTATTTATTTATTTTGAGAGACAGAGAGAGAGAGCGCGCAGGGAAGGGGAAGAGAGAGGATGGTGAGAATCCCAAGCAAGCTCTGTGCTGTCAGCACAAAGCCCAATGCAGGGCTCGAACCCACAAACCGTGAGATCATGGGCTGAAGTCAGATGCTTAACCAACTGAGCCACCCAGGTACCCTACATTTGTCTTTTTTATATGTTTGTCCAATCTCCCCAGCTAGATTGTAAACCCTGAGATATAAGGAATGACAACACCACTGTGTATCTCTAGGACCTATTTATCAGAGTGCCTTATGTCTAGTAGACGCTCAATAAAAGTTGGGAATAATTCAATTTTATTTCCACTTCTGTGCCTTCTCGAATGAATGGGATTTCTATATTAACCTCCCAGAGTTTTTCTCTTTTAAATAATATTTTATAGTGATAACTAACTTAGATAATCTAAGTCAACCTCTTACCAGACTCTAGAAGAAAAAAAGGATCTCATGGAAGTCAGCCAATGAACATCACCACTGTGTCAAAACACTGTAGCTGATTTCAAAACCTGCCCTTGTCTCTCACTGTGCCAATTTACTTTCCCCAAGATGTGCCAAATTTGAGAGGCCTGACAACAAAGGGCTCAGAGGTATTGCCAATTTCATAGACCCATGATGTGTTGGTTGCCTCTGCAGAGATTATGGGCTTACGGAGTTTTTCCCTGGCACTGAGAGTTAGAATGAGCACAAGCCAAGAGAGTATTTGCTTTCATTTGTTAAAGCAACATCAACACTTCTTAGAAGCAGTAGACAAGAGTGTAAAAGTAATGTTTATTGTAGTGACACTGCACACAGAGAGTATCTTTTCCTCAGCTTCTAAGTATCTGTACCTGTCCTTTTTACCGGCAGAGTAGGGACCATGCATTCAGCAAGCTTAATGTACTAGAAGAGAGAACCTCACAGTAATGATGCTGCCTGATTAAGGTATAACAAAGAGTTACTAGCTACAGGATAATGGGGCAGAAGAGACAGACAGACAGACAGACAGGCATAGAAAGAAGGGAGAAGAGTTGCCAATGTAAGGAAAAGCAATAAAAGTTTGTGTGTTTAAAGGACACCAGAAGTATGGAATCAACATACACAACTGGTAAAACACATGAGAAAAATAATTCCCTAAATGCAACATGATCTTTGGTCTTTTTTGATGTTAATCAGATTTGGCAAAAGGTAGTTAAACTCCATGACCATAGTTTTCCTTACTGGCGCATAATTTTAACAATAAGATTTTGTTGAATAAATTGCCATTGAAAATCAGTGTGGCAAATGAAAAGAAAACAGCATGCAAATAAAGAACAGTTTCTCCCGTTCATTTTCAGCCATAGGCAAATTAGGGAGCCTCAGTGTCCTAATCTCATGGAGATTTTTATTTATTTATTTATTTTACTGATGGTTGAGAATATTTCTCAGGAAATGTACAGTGTTTGGCTTTCAATATGATGTCTTGTGTTGGTATAGAAGTTTTGGACTTACGTGATAACCAAATTTAGCATTTTGGTTATTTAGTATTTGATTATTATTTGAGAGGTGGCAAATAATATCTGATGGGGTTGTGAGCCTGGCTGGTGCTTTGAGGAACAACTCCAGAGCTGGAAGAGCTATAAAGGGGGCCGACTCTGAGAGAGCGTCAAAGGATGAAAGGGGAGGAAGCAAGAAGGCCCCAAACTGGGTATAGCAAGTGGAAGACCTTGCTGATGGGAGAATTCTGGAGCAGGGCAAGAGATTACTGGTGTCCACCGTGGGTTGAGGCCAGGTGGATGGAACTTTGTGTGTAGTTAGGGCAGGCCTTTGGGGCAAAGGGGTGGGACTGGCAGCCAGTGAGATTAAGCTGGATATCTCAGGGACCAGAGGACCATCCTCCTCTGGAGGACATTTTACACCAAGCAAGGATGGCACTGAAAACCTGGGTATCTGTAACCTCTCATTTCCTGGGAATCTTAAAGGGTAAAGCCAGGAGAGGTGGAGCACCCCTGAACCCTAGGTCCAGACCTGTTTGTTTTTGTCTTCCAGCTTGGGGCATGTGTAGAGTCCTCAAAGAACAAAGGCTTGGGGATCCCAAGAAGAGTGAGTTAGGAAAAAATTTTAATTATACATCTAAATTATAGGAAAAAATAGCAATGATCTGCATTAGAAACAAAATATAGTACCTGAAGACTTTCTTTGAACAAGCAACCATGATAGGTGTTGGGCAGGGCAGGGGATGGGGCAGGGTGGATGGTAATGTTTTTGAAATAGTTAACAAGGGGTGGGGGGCTCATAAATAACACTGCATTATTAAAGATTCCTTAAGGTAGTCCTTCTTACTTAGTTTCATTTCGAGGGGCACCTGGGTGGCTCAGTTGGTTGAGCATCTGGCTTCGGCTCAGGTCACGATCTCACAGTTTGTGGGCTCGAGCCCCGCATCGGACTCTGTGCTGACAGCTTAGAGCCTGGAGTCGGCTTCGAATTCTCTGTCTCCCTCTCTCTCTGCTCCTCCCCCGCTCATGCTCTGTCTCTCTCTCTCCTTCAAAAATAAAAACAGAGGCGCCTGGGTGGCTCAGTCGGTTAAGCATCTGGCTTCAGCTCAGGTCATGATCTCATACTCCGTGAGTTCGAGCCCTGAGTTGGGCTCTGTGCTGACAGCTCAGAGCCTGGAGCCTGCTTCAGATTCTGTATCTCCCTCTCTCTGACTCTCCCTCATTCATGCTCTGTCTTTCTCTGTCTCAAAAATAAATAAACATTAAAAAAACTTTTTTTAAATAAATAAATAAAAACATTAAAAATTTTTTTTTAAAAAGGAACAGAAAAAGTCTTAGAATGAAAGAAGCAAAAAACATGCTAGAAACTAAGTGGAAGTTAAATACAATCCTATATAGGGGTACCTGGTGGCTTAGTAGGTTAAGCCTCCAACTCTTGATTTCAGCTCAGGTCATGATCTCACAGTTTGTGAGTTTGAGACCCACGTGGGGGTCCACACTGACAGTGTGGAGCCTGCTTGGAATTCTCTCTCTTCCTCTCTCTGCCTCTCCCCAACTCATGCTTTCCCTCCCTCTCTCAAAATAAATGAATGTTTAAAAATTATCCTATATATTCTATAAAATTAAGTCACCTATACTTCTGATGAAAATGGATTTTATTAATAATTTCCAGGTATAATTGTGAAGATTAATTTGTTCACATAAATAATTGTAGTTTGTACATGAGATTCAAATCTGCTTGTCATCATCAGTTAGTTTAAAGTCCTATCAGTAGTAAAAATATTATTGTGTCCCGGGGCGCCTGGGTGGCTCAGGTCATGATCTTGTAGTTTGTGGGTTTGAGCCCCGCTTAGGGTCTGTGGTGACGGTTCGGAGCCTGGAGCCTGCTTTGGATTCTGTGTCTACCTCTCTCTCTGCTCCTCCCCTGCTCAAGCTCCGCCTCCCTCACTCTCTCAAAAATAAACATTAAAAAAAAATTGAGGGGGGCACCTTGATGACTCAGTCAGTTAAACATCTGACTTTGGCACAGGTCATGATCTCGCGGTTTGTGAGTTCAGCCCCACTTTGGGCTCTGTGCTGACAGCTTGGAACCTGGAGCCTGGAGCCTGCTTCAGATTCTGTGTCTCCTTCTCTCTCTGCCCCTCCCCTGTTTGTGCTCTGTCTCTCTCTCAAAAATAAACATTAACAAAATTTTTTTAAATATTATTGTGTCCTAATAGAAATGTAAGTAGTGTGATAGAGAATACTATAGGTGGGATTGAAGTGTAGAATCATTTATGGTGAGGACACAACAGGTTCCTTTTTGAAGGAGTGATCTATTATTGACTCCTACATCTAATAGAGTTCATCATAAAAAGACAATAACATTAGAAGGATAGTTTAAATCTTGGCACATAGAAATTATGTGTCTCTGACAGCTAGTTTTCCAAGCTGAGATCAGGATGCTCTGGAATTATCTCCCTAAAGAAATTACATGGACAATTATGCAATATTTTTGGTAATGAGGAAATGTTAGCTTACTGAATTAAAGTCTGAAGAAGCAAACTGCTGTGAGAAAAGTTAAGTTGATTATTATTTTAAAAATGATACTTGAACTGTATCTTAAAGATAATGGATACCCTTTAAGTCATTCAGTAAATTTTAAAATTACTTAATTTAAAAGTAAGAAGGATGCTTGTTAATTCAGAATGTACTTTACCCATGGAGTCAATGAAAGCAATTATTTAGATTTTTAATCCCCCTATCTCTAATTTGTTATATTCAGAGAACAGTAGATGGTTCAAGTTAATTATTTGTCTAAACTTTTCTGGATATTTGCTTCTATTGTCCACACACAAAATATGGGCTATTACTTCATGTGAAAATGGAATAAAGAGTTATGTTCAAGTCTTTTTCCCGGTGACTGAAGAAAGTTTTCTTCAGAGGAAGCAGTTCTATTTTTAACTTCTTTATTTTTAAATTATTTTTACTTTTTTTAAATTCAAGTGTAATTAACATACAGTATTATATTACTTGCAGGTGTACAATATAGTGATTCAAATATCTACCCATTACTCAGTGCTCATCATGATAAGTGTGCTCCTAATCCCCTTCCCCTATTTCACCATTGCCCTGCCCACCTCCCCTCTGGTAATCTGTTCTCTACATCTAGGAGTGGTTTTTTTTTTAAACTTCTTTATAAATAATCTACTTTGCTTGTCACCCTTGGATAAGGAACAGGAAAGGTGACACTGTCTATGGGGAAGCTAAAAGCAAAGTAGTGGGACTTCAGGATCTGAAGGTAATCAACAGTGGCTGTGTATTCAAAACAGAATATTCCAGTGCAACTCACAAGCATTCTAAAGTCTGAGCAGGACACTTGAGCACATTCAACCTTGACCTAAGAGCTTGGTGGACACATAACGATATTTAAGACGGAGAGTCCAAAGGCAATACTTAATTCTTCCGTGATTCTTGACTTAGGCAATCAGAGTACAGTCCACCTGGAAAGTGATTTCATGCTATTCCATTTTTTAAAAAACAAGCTTAATCCTCAAATAGTCTGTGATTTACCACAAAGACTCAGAGCATTATTTGGGGTCATTTTGCTTTATTTAACCTAGACCTGTTACTATTTGTGGTATAAATCATCTTGGTTAAGCAACATGCTTCAAGCAGGCTAAACACAATCGGAATAATTATCACAGAATAAGGAAAAAGAGAGCCTGTCTCCTTGAGAGAGGCATGTTGCAAATTCTGCCAAGATCATTACCATGTTTATTGTTTTCACTTGCTGAGCTCAGATTCACACGTCAGCAAAATTGCAAAATGTCTTTGGGGTCACTGACACATGGTTGAAACTACAAATCCTTTACCTGGAAATGCCAGATTTTCTGGCGAGAATAGCATTGGAAAAATGTCTTACAATATTTTAAAACACACAGTGTTATTATTTCCTGCCCTAAGGGATACTGCTCCTTTTGAAAACTAATTCTTAGACATCAGATTTTTTCCAATATTTTGTATAGCCTTAAATCAATGTACACTGTCAGCTGCAACATTTTATATACATTTCAAGAGAAGTAAGATTTTTTTTATTAACAGTTCTATCCTCTGGCTGTTAAAATGCTGTAAAATCAAATGTTTCACTATGAGAGAGGCTATCATTGCTTCATTGGATAAGTCACCAAAAATGTTTCTTTTTTCTGTTTGTTAAGACATGAGTTTAGCTGCTGCTGCTTTTGGAATGAAGAAAACCCTTAATTAACACTCCTGTAACTTCTGTTTTTTGGTTTTGTTTTGTTTTGTTTTGTTTTTTGAACTTCAGCTTATAACTAGTTGAGTCATTATATGAAAGTAATAAACAACTGATAAGCAACTCTAATTGTCATGGATAGTGTTGCATTTTGTATCTTCTTATAAATTAGTATTTGGTGAATCTTTACATTCTCTTGAAAGATTGACACGACCAAGTACTAGCCATTAATTACTGGAAACAGTATTACATTTTATAAAACACCTTACTTGGAGTTTCTTGGCTGATACACGCATGGAGATTTGGGAAGAACATCACTCTTGGAAAAGACATGAAGCTCCAAGCCCCTTCTCCATATCTTGGCCTGTGCATCTCTTCCTGAGTTATATCCTTTTATAGTAAACTAGTGATCTAGTGTCCTTATGAGAAAAAGACTGAGATTTGACTACAGAGCCAAGGAGGAAGACACTATGACAACTGAGGCTAGATGCCATGCTACTGGCTTTGAAGGGGGGGCCCTTCAAAGGGAGGGAGGGGCCCAGAGCCAAGGAATGCACCTAATCAAGCTCTAGAAGCTGGAAAAGGCAAAGAAACAGATTGTGTCCTGGAGCCTCTAGAAGGAGCATGACCCTGGGAACATCTTAATGTTGGCCCAGTGAAACTCATTTCAAATTCTGACCTCCAGAATTATAAAGATAATAAATGTGTGCTGTTTTAAACAAAACAACACACACACACACACACACACACACACACACACACAAACACACACACACACACACACACAAAAACAAAACAAAACAAAAAACTAAAACAAAAACAAAAAAGACACACACAAACTCACCTTTTTTTATTTACAGAAAAAGGAAAAATACAAGCCAGTGAATAGATGTCCTTGATATAATTAATGGCGGGGTGTGGTTTTTAGCATGGGTGACTGTATGCTTTGAATAAGAATGCACTGATTGATTTTAAAATCATACTCTTTTTGAGATTAGAAAAAAAAAATTTTAAGTTTTTAAATGATTGAAAGATTTGTTAAGTGGGAAAAATATTACATTTGAGCAAAAGTTTCCACCACTGAAAAAAAGCAAGGTTTAAAACTACCAACTTGGGATCAAGTAACATTGAAAATTAAAATATAAGTGTCAATATGCTAAATCAGTATTTCCATTTATCTAAAAAGTACAAAACATAAATTGCAAAGTAATTAGAAGGGAAACAATTGGTCCTTCTGTTCATCTGCCTTTGTATAGATTTAGATTCATTTATCACAGACTCCCAAATAATACCGTTGCTGTGGTTCAGCAGACCACACACAAAGCATTCTAGAAGCATGCAAATCTTAGCACAGGGTCCCTCATCTGGCAGGTCCCCAATAAATGTTTATTTCTCCATCAGAAGCTAGCTAGGTGTATTGGCATAAGATATTTCCTTTTCTTTCCTCCTTTATTCTTTCTTTCCCTAACTCAATCCTCTGCCTAGAAGCTATTTTATTTTTCTCTGGTAAATCGAGCACTTTTGTTTGTTCTATTCGGGGTGTGCCCTTTCTGTTGAGCATCCTTCGAAGAGTCATAAAGGTCTGGTTCATACTTTTGACAGTATTTATTTCAAATTTTTATTTACTCAGCTGCCTCAATTACAATCATAAGTTATCTTTTAGGATGGCTTCTCTTTCTCACAGTTACCCTGGCCAGAAACTCAATTATATGAACACCTGTAAAAGCAACAAGAAAGTGTTGACTGATATTTTATTTTTAAAAGCACCAAAAAAAAAGAGGAAATGGCTGAGATTTTTTTTTTGAAAATGGAAATGTAGTTGTCTAATATAGCCATTTAGAAAAATACCATTTCCAAATCTGTACTTGAGTTTGTATGCAAATTTGGTCTATATCTACTCGATCATCTTTTAATCCTACAATGTTACTTTGGAGAGTACAAGGCCAACACTGCCCATTAATTTCTTCAAGAATAATCTCAAAAGCTAACTCCACCAAGTTGGTGTGGAATACAGAAGGATTTCATGCATGAGGAGTTCTACTAAGAGAAACTGGGATGAGCTGGCATAGCTAAGGTGGACGGGCCGAGAAAGAACACGGAGACAGAATACAGAAGCAGCTGCCATGTACACTTCATAGAGGAATACTCAAATTTTGGAAAATCCACAAATAACCTAAATTGTTTCCCTTGCTGACCCACCCAACTACCCATGGACAAAATACTTTAAATGGCTTCTTTGCAATCTCCCAGCTACTCAGAGGTTTGCTCAAGAAAAGGTAAACAAAACTTGATGTTCCATATTGTTCCCAGCTTTTCCTTCTTTCTCTCTGCTTTTTCTTGTATAAATCAGTGTTTTTGTTAGATGAAATCAATTTATTATACATTCTTTGATTATATAAATAAAATAATGTGCTGAGAATTAACCTTATGTCTTTCTATTCTTTTTTTTTTCTTCCCGTCATTCTTTGAATAAGAAATAGGTATCTAATTTGAAGACATATCTAAATATAATTATGAGAATCAGCCTCAAATATTAAAAGGCTGGAGAGCAAAAGTTTCCTTTTTGCTATAGAGCACAAAATTTATATCAACAGATAATAATCACATGAGAAAGAGCTTTATTAAAATCAGAATACCAGTAAAGTCTCGTTATTTTAAAGTTCAGGGGTCGTATAACAGACTTGGGACAAATAGCACTTATGTATTTTAATCTGTAATTTATTTGTCTGTGAGTCTCATTACAGTGGACCACTTGGAGCCAGGGACTATATCTTATTCATCTTTGTATCTCCTGTACTTAGTATAGTATCTGATTCACATTCATTGAACACGTCTTGTGGAGAAGTACTAAAAGGCACAGTCTTAGGATTTTAGAACCTTTTCCAATGCTGTGTGTTTGCAACATTGAGTGAATGGTTGAGTCAGGAGTCTCAAGCTTACTTAACATTTCCCACCTGCCATGATTAATGGTCAAGTTAAATCTTGGCTCTTCTCTGTTAATCCAATTTCCCAGATCCTCATTGACAGCCCTCTTGTTAGGAAATTTGTGAGTTTTTTATATCCTGGCGGGGTTTTTAACGCTTCCTTTTTTCTTGGCAACCGAAATACTCTTTTCCGTGACCACGTGGAGTTGTACAGATTTTCCTCCGAGTTGTAAATAACAACACTCGAGTTCCCTGGCTTTCTCTTCATTACCTTTATGAATTTGACCTTGTGTCAGTGTTTGGCCAGAAACCAATGGTAATAGAAAATCAATACACCATATGAAGAGAAGTGGAAAAATGGCTGGGATACAAATTTAAAATATTTTTAATGTTTATTTATTTTTGAGACAGAGAGAGACAGAGCATGAACAGGGGAGGGTCAGAGAGAGGGAGACACAGGATCTGAAACAGGCTCCAGGCTCTGAGAGCCCGATGCGGGGCTCGAACTCACGGACTGCGAGATCATGACCTGAGCCGAAGTCGGCCACCCAACCGACTGAGCCACCCAGGCGCCCCTGGGATACAAATTTTATATGAATTTCCTGTCTATACGGGAACTTACACAGATTGGATGTAGTTGAAAATTTCTCTTATTATTATTTACCCAAGCCCTGTTTGTACCTTCCTGAGAGCCACAGGACTTTAGACTCCCATGTTTTGTGAACTGTGTAAACAACATTCTGGAAATGGTCAGATCCTTTATTCCTATACGGCCCAACTATATGCAAAGGTATCAAGTATAGGTTAAAAAATGAATTAATAAAAACCTGTGCAGTTATGGATATCAAGAAAGAAATAAGTGAATTCTATGCATATTACTTACAAATTTTTAATAACACTTGAATATGACAGAAAGATAGAGGATCTTTAATTCCTATATGAATGAAAACAGCAAAAGAATATATTGAGAATGATTAAGCCCAGTTTTCTGCAATGGCTATGCAATGAACTGTAAATACTGCAAACACCAAGCCTCACTACTCAATGTGACCCACTGTCCAACAGCACTGGAATTGTTTGGAAGCTTGTTAAAAATGTAGAAACTAAGGCCTACTCCAGACTTATTAAATAGGAATAGTATTCTTTACAAGGTTCCCGAGAGATTTGTATGCACATTACGTTTGAGAAACTAGTATAATGAGTACATAGTAAGTATTGATCATACCCTTGTTCCTCTTCACAAAGGAAGTGATGGTAAAACCTTAAACAAAGCAATTAAAGAACTGTAATTGAAGGACAGGAACATTGGTCTGTTCTACATTTTCGTTTGTGTCTGTGCTACCCCCCAGAGTCTACTTCTGAACTGGAATTCTTCAAAGTTTTTAACACTAAGATTTAGTCTCTCTTTAAACCTGCACTCAAATTACAGCCTTTAGGAACTGAGTCTACAGTTGATAACTCAACAAAGCAGGAACATAGTCTAGAGCAGTGCAATCCAAAGTGAGATGAGAAGACTGCCCATCTGTGAGTTGTTTCTTACTAGTCTGCAGCAACACGAGGACCTTGGTAGAATGTGCATAAGGAATCAAGCAACTTATGCCAGAGTGTAAATTACCTACACCACTAGGCACACTGTTAATTTCAGCTATTTTTTTTCCTAGTAAGACTTTTTTGATGAAGGCAGCAGTGTACTGACTTCCATTCAGGTCAGGCTCATGGCCCTCCTTGTGGACAAGAACTTTGAGTAGCACAGGCAAAGAAATTAAATGCAGAGGGCCTCTCTACTTGCTAAATGTGAATATGCTTAATTACCCCAAGTTCTTTTTTTTTTTTTTTAAAGAAATGCTTCTTTTTTATTTTTGAGAGAAAAAGAGTGTGTGAGCAGGGGAAAGGCAGAGAGCGAGTAGGGGACAGAGGATCTGAAACAGGTTCTGTGCTGACAGCAGAGAGCCCGATGTGGGGCTCAAACTCATGAACCATGAGATCATGACCTGAGCTGAAGTTGGAGGCTTAACCAACCGAGCCACCCAGGGGCCCCCAAGTTCTTCATATTATAGCATACATTAATTACTAATACAGATTAACTTCTCCGTAACTCCATAATGTATATTGTGTTCACTACTAAATTCCTAGTACCTGGCCTAGACATGGGCTTCAATAAAGATCTGTTGAATGAATGAACTGCCCAGATCAACTCCGGCCATTCTTGTTGTTTTCTTTTTTTCTGGCTTGTATTATGAGCTTCCTGCGATGTAGATGTTTGGTATAGATATGGGAGGTCTTGCTTAAAGGGTCCTCAGCAGAAGTGATTGTTGGGACCAATCACACTATACACACACAAAGTATTAACAACTATTATAATAAAAGTAGAAAAATTGTGATACTTTTGGAAGCTTCCAGAGTAAAATCTTGCATGGCTGATGGTACATTTTCTACAATGTAAAATTTAAGGCATTACTAATACATAGTAAATCAGAGTGAGAGTAGACAGAAGATAAAATAGATGTGATTTTGAAAGAAGGAAGGTGAGTTCAAGGCATAGACCAAATAGGCACAGATCCGCTATGACTTTTTAGCAGATATTAATTTGCTCCTTGAGAAAAGCTTCCTCTCCCTTCATTTGTGCCAACAAGTCATTTATCATCTTAAGATGCTCCATGGAAGCTAATTGATGTGATACAATTTTTTCAGACCCCAGAGTTTTGGAGAAAGGGCAATGTGGTAGTAAAGTTGCCTATTAAAAATAGCATCTATAAACTGTCAGCAAAGAGTACAAGGAGAGGATGAAGCAATTTAGACTGCTTTCTTCCTTTTTCAGGATCCCTGGAAATAAATATTTTTATTAGATGTGAGAAATGCAACCACATGCTTAACTGAAGCTAAAGTAAAATCATTTTTTAATAGTTGAGATGAACTTCAAGCTATCTAAGCCACAGAATAAAGAGTGGTGACCTCAAAGGTTGACCTATGGGAATTTTTTTTTCTTCTAATTAAAAAACAGACTATGGTTAGAAAATGACTCGGTCCACCACAATTATTTAATGCTCTTTGAGAGTATTTCATTTAAATAGGCACCATGTGCATGAGAGAAAAAGGGCACAGAAAAGGTAAAAGCTAGTGTTTGTTTTGTTTTATTTTTGTTTTCAGAGAAAAGAGAAGTAATCCAACATTGCATAGACTTTATCAAGATTAGTAAATGTGCATTCAGAGGAACCATTAAACAAACCAACTGAGTCAGTTACGTATTGGACATTGCCCCGGGCTTCTGATTCATGCCCCTCAAGGCCCATAGTTGACTTTTACAAATCTAAGTCTGGTATTGTCCCTTCCTGCTTATAAGCCAATAGTGTCTCTTTCATAACTTTCGGAACTGTGCCCCAGTTGCCTACCATGTCTTGAGAACCTTCAGATCCCACTTCTGCCTGGTTATACAACCTTGCCCAACTCTTGTACCACTCACTCACACCTAATTCTCCTCCACTGCAGGTGCCAGGGTCTGAACCATCCTATCTCTGCGCATTGGTTAGGATTCTCTAACCACCTGGAATGTGATCACATCCTTTTCATCCTGGGAGATAGCCTTTCAGCTCTAGAAACTCAATTCAAGCATCATGTCCTGCGTGTCTTACCACATTCACCACCATAAAAAGGACCCTTGAGACTTAAGTCCTTACATTTTTGCAGGGATTAAATAAAACACTATATGTAAAGTATTTAGCACAGAGCCTAAATATGCTAAGTAACTATCATTATATATTAATTACCCTATGCTGAGAAATGATACAACATGGTGAGACCGCCCAGCTCCATTACTCACTAGTTCTGTGAATCTAGGCAACTTACTGAACCTCTCAGTGTCAGTTTCCTCACCTGTGAAACAGATACGCTAATAGTTCCTACCTCACAGGGTAGTTGTGAGAGTTGAATATGTTTATACAGGAAAAGTACTTAGTACCTGCCTCTTAGTCGGCATTCAATAAATGTTAACTCTGCTAATGATGTACTTCTAAACATTTACCATAAGTAAATTTCAAATATATACAAAATTGGAGACAATAATATAACGATTACCCATGTATCGTACACTCAGTTTTAGCAGTTATCAAATTTTTGCCGTTATTATTTCATTTATCTCTCTCTCTCTTTTGTGTAGATACTGTTCCTAGAGTACGTTAAAGTGAATTGCAGACATCACAGCAGTTTACCTTTACATGCTTCCTAAAAACTGATGACTTTGTAAATAGAATTATAACACCTTTTGCGCCCCTGTCTTCCATACACCTCTTTGTAGTACCTACAGTCTTTCATTGAACTTATTTTCCTGTCTTTCCTTCTAGGCTCTGAATCTTTGAGAACAGTAGTTGTGTTTGACTCACCTTAGTCTCTAGCTTGCTGACTAGAACATGGAAGGAACCCAATAAATATACTTTTTAAAGAGAGGGAAGGAAGGAAGGAAGGAGGGAAGGAAGGGAGGGAGGGAGGAAGGGAGGGAGGGAGGGAGGAGGGAGGGAAGAAGGGAGGTAGGAAGGGACTGGGGCCTGGGTGGCTCAGTTGGTTACCCTTCCAACTCTTGATCTTGGCTCAGGTCATGATCTCATGGTTCAGTTCATGAGTTTGAGCCCTACATTGGGCTCTGCACTGATGTTGTGGGGTTCTGTCTCTGTTTCTCTCTGCCCCTCCCCTGCTTGTGCTCTCTCTCTCTCTCAAAATAAATAAATAAGCTTAAAAAGGGAGAAAAGTGGCTCATGTAACAATGTAAGACATTTGACATTAAAAGATACAATAACAGTACAAATAGTGCCTGATCAACAGTAAGAACCAAACACTGTGGTCCAAGAGAGAAGACTCCAAAAACCGATGTATAGGTAGGTTTGATTTGCGGGTTAGATATTATTTCGTTGCCTGGGATGTAGAAAACAGAAATAAAAGAGTGCATTGTTCTGTATCACCATGGTGTCAAAGTGTTTATTCTGGAGTCTGTATCTGTTCCCCACTTCCATTAATTTGTATTATTTACCATTACTGAAATACTACTCTAAAGCTTTGTGATGTCTAGTGTGAAACAAAAGAGCGTACAAAGTTCAGACATCAGATTGCCTAGCGTCAAACTCGAGCCTGGCCTTTACTAGTTCTGTGATCTTGGCAAATCACTCTCTGTTAGAAGATGGAGGAGGGACAGTAAAGTATCCTCCAAACTCACAAGGCACTTTGAGAGCAGAAGATGGAGCAGACCACTCCATACGGTTTCCACAGTTTTATTCAGGGTAACTTACCGATTCAGGGGATCGGGCCGGTAATGACCCTGCACAGCTATTCACCCCAACGTCCAGACTGTAGTCCACAGATTTTGTAGAGCAGGTGATGTGCAGAGGACATTGTGGTGACACCAAAGGATCTACCACTCAACAGACCTGTGGGGCCACCTGTGTGCCAGAAAGGTGGGTGAAGAAACTATGTCACCTCTACTAATTACCTAAACAACGTTAGGGAAGATCAGAGCAAGCCTTCCTACATTCTGGTCAGGGTATACATTAACCTCCAAGGGGGCCTGGAACACAAAGCCCTGAGGAAGGGAGGGCCAAAGGTGGAGTCCATTTTGTCGGCACTGTTACAGCGTCTGTGCTTCAGTTCATTTTTGAAGTGGGGCAGTATTAGCACCTACCTCATGGAATTGTTGAGAGTATGTGATATACTTAGGACCATCCCTGATTCATGATAAAATTTTTTTTAATTGTGGCTAATATTATTACTATCTAGCGATCAGAGAACAATGAAATAAATGTGAAGCTTTCTATTTAATAAAAAAAGAGAATGTTTCCATTTCAGATACTTTCTGTGCCACAGAGCTGCTAAACAAATCTTTGCAACAATTCCAAAATAACTTACCCCAGGGAGTAGGATTTGGATATGGCCAAACTAAAGAATTAAGATACTTTTTGAATTGTCATTCATTGTCACCTCTGTCTGACGTAATTGCAAAGAGGGGGGAAAAGGGACATTACCACCACATGAATTTTTTTTTTTTTACTTTTTTTTTAAACTGTTTTTTTGAGGCACTTGAGGCAATCAAAAACTCACACGTGGTACCCAGCACGTAACTATTAAGATGATGGGTTGGTGCAAATATGGCTTTATAATGAATGAAATTGCCAAAAATACCTTGAAAAAGAATTATAATAATTATATTAGCTATAATTGGGTGTCTGCTATGTGCCAAAATTTTTTATATATTAGATTGAACCAAGTAACACTGCCAATATTTGACCTAAGAAAATAGCCATGGAATAAAGCTCAGCCAAATACGTTTTTTTCCATTCCTCCAAGTTGTAGCATTTTCATTTTTTCAGAAGAAATCTGGGCTTAGAAAGATTAAGTGACTTACCTAAACCACATGGCTATAAAGCAACAGCCTAGAGATATAGGCCCAGGTTTGGGGGCCCATCTCATTAGTGACTAATTACAACATCCTTTGAGTATTTCCCACCATGTAAATAATAAAAGATGTAAGAAATATTTGTCATAGTAAACGCACAACTGGGCAGTCAGATTTTAAATATTTAAAACAGGGTTAAATGTTTAGTGAGTAGGCAGAGCAAAACATGCTACCATGTTACCAGAAGATATGGATTAAAGATGTGAATCCTGTGTTGCATAAAACCGAAGAACATTTCCCTTCCAGTGTAATAATGAGATAATTATCACCTATTGATTCAGATACCCTATTGTACATCCTCTCTCCCTAATTCTCAAAGATTATGATATTGCTATGCAAAGGGTATTTGTTATTTGTTTGCTTAACTTTTTAAGGGACATTAAGAAAGAGAAAATATTGCACATTTTGAGGGGAGGATCATTTTAGAGGAATTGAAGCAAAGACTTGGGGGAAGGGTCACTTGGTGGGAATGTGCCCCTGGCTGGGGGACAGGAGAGCAGAGCTCTTGCCCTACTTCTCTCTAATTGCTGTGAACCTTGGGTAAATCCCTCTCCTTTCCCAGGCGTCTGATTCTACTTATCTGAAATAAGATGGCTGGGCCCAATGCTCTCCGATGTTTCCCAGAGTTTTAATAATGTATTCATCTTGTAAAATTAGACCATTAATTATCTTTTAAGTTTATGCTTTGCAAGGTGTTAAGATGGAAGAAATAAAACAGTAAAATATGAATTAGCTTATGATCAGAAATATTTTCCATATTTAATTATAGTTTATTTCTTATAGAAGTGTAAGCTGAGGTGGGGTATAGTAAAACCAATATTGGCCTACTGTGTGAAAAATAGGCGGAAATTACTAAATACTTAAATATTTGTAGAAAATCAGATGTTATTTGCTAGTCTGTATACAGACCCAATTTTACTACTTTCTTAAGCTTCAGAACGAATGAAGACATTTTGATTCATTCACATCTGCAGTATTATTTGGGGGACCTAGAAGTGTTTTTTTTATTTTTTTACCTATGTGCAATGACATCTCAGATTCATTTGGTTTTAGAGTTGCTTCTTGGCTTTCAGCATCATGCTGGTAAAGGCAAGTAATAGGATAATCAGAGGTTCACTCACATCCATTGCTTTTGCCTGTCAATATCCTAATTACCTCTCTAACCCATTTAGATGACTCAGAGTCAATGCCATGAATACTGATGATCAGAGAAGGTGCCAGGGAGACAACTTATTGTAGTTTCATACTGTCTTTCTGCTTTTATCCTTCCTCAGCTGAGAAGTTAAGGGCACAAGTTAGAGAAGTCTGATCATCTAAAGGGAATTCATTAGCCTTTTAAAATAGGGCAGCCTAGTAGAATAGGCAACCTACAAAAAGATGCATCTCTGACTTGCTGGACAGCATTTCTAATTATCAGCATTTTTTTCTGGTGCTTTAAGTTGTAACTGAATATTCTTAAATAAATATTGCAAGAATAAGGAATGTGACATTATGTATTTACTTTTCAGTGAAATATATTCTTATTTATTTACATACAGCACATTCTATTTTAAATCTTGTATTTACAGAACATCAAAATTCACACATTTGACAGTGTAGTTTGTTCTGAAAAGACTTTTCCAAAAGAGGATAAAGATGGAAGTAAAAAAGTAACATTGGTTGATGGTAAAAATATCCTATTTTCCTTTAACATTTAACATTTTTATATCATATATATGATTATGGTTGAAGTAGGAATGAATTTGTTAAAGACTGTGGAATCAATTAATAATTATCCATGAAAATAAAAAGGAAGTATTTTTATTTTTTTAAGTTTATTTGTTTTTGAGAAAGAGGGAGACAGAGAAAGCGCAAAGGAGGGGCAGAGAGAAAGAGGGAAAGAGAGAGATTGTCAAGCAAGATCCAGACTGTCAACATGGAGCCTGATTTGAGACTTGAATTCATGAACCATGAAATCAAGAGTCGGACCCTTAATTGAATGAGCTACCCAGGTGCCCCAGATAGGAAGTATTTTTAAATAAATACCCACTCATCATTAACAAATATATTATTAACTCTCTACTATGTGCTGGTCTCTACTATGTGCAGAGAAATAAACTAGTAATAGCTTTGGTTCTTAAGGAGCTTGCAGTCGTTTGGGAGATACGCACACAGAAGGATAAAACAAGTCAGAAGATGGTGATCAACCCATAGTCGATATATAAACAACAAAATAATGGGTGCATGAAAGAGGAGACTCTCCCCTGAGAACTAAGGAAGATATTTCAGAAGAGAAAACATTTGAGCTGAGTGTTGAAAGATACAGAGAATATTCCCAGATGAAGAAACAGAAGCAGGGCATATCAACCAGAGGAAATATCAATAGGTGTTAAGGGAATGTGTAGAGTATTTAGGGAATTTAGGGAATGGTGACCAGGCCAGGCAGCTCAAGTGTAATGGTCAAGGTGAGCTGGGACCCCATTGCCCAAGCCATTCAGTGCAAATGTTTGTCACTCCACAGGTCACCTGGTCTCATCTGGAAGGCCGGATAGGTGTCCCTCTCCTCCCTCAGGCATTAAGTGCTTCCTTACTAAAGCTGCGGTCATTTCACTAATGTCTAAGTTTGTGTTTTCCAGTTACTAGAGATTATAATAAGGTTGAACTGCTTGGCTTTCATTTTTCTTTGATTTATATATCTTTTGTCTATTTTTCCCATAATTCATTGCCACCCACCTCTTGGCTTGTAGAAGCTCTTTACGAATACCGAAAGCTATCCTTTGTCATCTTTATGTTTGCTTGTGTTTCTGTGGCATTTTGCCTGTTTGTTATTCTGTTTGTGATTTTATCCTATACACAAGCTTTATTTTTTAAGTTTAGTTAACACTTAGTATGTGACAGGCCTGTCCAGGGGGAGGGGGCATGTGGCCCACCCACCTGCCCCACGGGCTGCTCCACTAATGCTTTTTTTAAGCCTTAGTTCTCTCCGTCGCTTGTCTAGAGCCAGGCCTACGAGCAGCCTTATGCCTTCAGTGCACCTCTCCTTTCTAACTCATCACCTTCAAGTGTAATTACAGCTTGAAAGGCATTCAATAAAGAAGGAAAAACTGGGCATGCTAAAAAAAATGTTAGCACATTTATTCTTAATAACAACTCTACAGGGAAGGTATGAATATCCCCAAATTTCAAGTAAGGAGGCTGAGCCAGCCGCATGGAGCGGTTATCTAACTTGTTGGTATGTGTGAGTCCAGGAAATGTTCCAGAGCCCAGGCTTGGAGCCTCTGCTAAACTGCTTTCTTTAAAATTTGATCAATTTGCAATTCATTTTGTGCACAATTTGAGTTAGAAATCTTTTCCCTTCGAATGTTATATTATTTGTTGTACTAGCCACTATTTCCTTGATTGATTTGAAATAATGAATGTATTCTAAAATAGACGTTGATATACACATGGGTTTCTTTATAGCTTCTTGATTCTGTTTTGTTGTTCAGTTGTTCATTCCTCCACTAATACTGCATTGTTCTAACTGTAACTTAACAGCACTGGTGCTGATAAATGTTAGAGTAAGTGTCCTCTTTTATCAAATGCCACTCTTCCTATGCATTTACCCCTCCAAAGAAATGAAGTCAGCTTCTTAAATTCTATAAACTAACTATAGAGGGGGTAGGTGGATTTTGACTTGTGATATCATTTACTTTTCAATTAATTTTAAGAAAACTGACATCATCAAAATGATTATCTTTTTCATACTAGAATGTAGTGTGTTTCCATTTATTGAAGTCTTTTTTATATGATGTGGGGAACAAAGGCAGAAGGCAATGGCAGTTAAAATTAAATTTCCTTATAACCTGCAGCCCATTGGCAAATACTTGAGGCAGGTAGAGTAAAACGTTTCATCAGGAACTCCCTACTATCTTAATGCTAATGCTTTGCAAGGGGAAAAAACAACCTTACCCTGACAATAGCTAGGCCACCAGTATCCTGTGAGTCTTCTTTAGCATACGGAAATCTCACTGGAAACTTCCCCTGGACTTGACCTCCCCCAATCCCATAGTAGATAACCAGTCTCTCCTCATGGTCCCAGAGCAGCTCTTTCTGCCCAAGGGTCCTGTCCCTGTGCTTTAATAAAATCAGCTTTTGCACCAAAGATATCTTCAAGAATTCTTTCTTGGTCATCGGCTGAAGACCCCACTAACCCCACTGCCACCCCCCAAACCTCATCATTATACTTCACACCGTTTTTATACTTTTCTTCTTAAAGGTCTTATACGATATTTGCTAAGCTTATTCCTAAGTTTTTTTCACTGTTTTCCACTTTTAATGAGATCTCAAATTTCATTAAAACTTCTAATTGGATGCTGCTGACGTATTGAAAAACTATTAATATTTGCATGTATTTCTTGTATATAATCACTGCATTAAATTATTATATTAGTTCTAATAATTCTTTAATTAGTTATCTTGGAATTTTTCTTGGACAGTCATACTTATGAAAATTGTAAGTTTTATCTCTTCCTCTGCAATATTTACTACACTTTTTAATTATATGGTCTCCTTTGTATGTGTATAATGAGAACTATGGGTGATAATATTCTTAATTTTCTAGTTCCTGGTTTTAATTGAAATGCTTCTGATGTGTCATCATTAAGATGTCCTTACATAGAAGTTTGTTTTTATTCCTAGAGTACTTTATTTCACCCTCACACTTAAATGACACTTTGACCAGTAGAGGACTTTAGGTTCCCAATTCTTTGTCTCAACTTTCTAGATCTTTCCAAACATAGCCTCCTGTGTTTCAGAGAAGTCTGATACCAACCTGAGAGTCATTCCATTGTGATGACTCATTTAGGGTTCTTCACACTTTTCCATGCTCATTTCTAGAACTGTCTCATCCTTGGAGTTCAAAGATTTTATCTCAGTTTCATCTAAATGTATATAGATTTGGAGTTAAGGTGGCTAGACAAGGTACCAGACCCTCTAGCCAGTATAATTTCAGGTAAACAATAAACTAAAACTCTCTCTCTCTCTGCCTCAAATGTATGTATTTTTATTTGCTAAATCTAACAATACTTATAGGGGATTTATTATTTTTATTAGTATTATTATATTATTACTTTATTATGCTTTGGCACTTTGTGAGTTTTTTTTCAGCTAAAGTCATTTTTCAGCTCAGAGAAATATTTTTTTATTATTTGTTTAACACTGTACTATGTCAGAAAACTGGTTCTTCAAATCATTGTGTATATTGAATATAGTGCTAACTTTACCCCCCAGACAAGCTGTTCTTAATTTGGTTGTGTGTCTTAGGCTCTTAAATGTTCACATGATAGAATAGAACAAAAATGGTGGAGATTTTTTTCCTCCTTTAGTCTCTCTTCTTGTTTTCTGGGAAAATGAATATTGGATATCCTGAATTTAATCTCTATTTCTCATAAATTTTCTATTACATTTATATTTTTTGTCTTTTATGTCTTATGTTTTGGGAGATGCTGTCAGCCAAATTAATTCTATTATTTAGACTTTTCATTAAAGTATTAAATTTCAGCTATCATGGTTTTAATTTCTAAGAATGTTTTCTTCATCTCAGACTATCCCTTTATCATAGCAATTTGTTCTTCCTCTATGACTTTTAAAATTCTCTTTGTTGCATTATTTTGGGTTCCTCTAGGTACCTCTAATCTTAGAGGTTCTAACTAATCCTCTAGGATTAGTTCTGTTTAATCAGCCTTCTCCTTGGACATGAAGGCTTTGGTTTTCCTCAATTTCTGTTGGTCACTGGTTATCCATTCTTATTTGTACACATTCATGTTTATAAATGAAAGATTGTGCTTATCAACATAGGTAACTACTGTGGTCCTCACAATAGCTGTAGAAATCTGTTTTGCAATAAGCTTCTCCCCTGAATAGGAGAGGGAAATTTAGGGTTTCTAGGAATGAGGTCTGGGTATGGTGGATTTCTTTTGTTTTACAAGCAGTAGGAGGCAGACAGTTTGGACCCTTTCTTTGCTGTCTAAGCAACTGTTCCTCTGGGTAGCGCTTTTAAGATCAAGTGCTTTAACAAAGGACTGAGTGAAATTTGAAGACAACCACATCATTGTTTTTAGAACAAGTTGATTCAGAACCATTACTACAAATGATTCAGTTGCGAGGGTGCATGATACTTAAAATAACATGGTGATTCTTAGCACACTCACATTGAAATATGGGCTGAGTTTTACGTAATAGTATTGTGTCAATATTAAATACCCTAAACTTGAAAAGTATGTTGTGGTTATATAAGAGAATGTCCTTGTTCTTAGTAAATATGCACATGTTAAGGAGTATGGGGTCATGATTTATGGAAGTTCCCCTCAAATGGTTTAAATTTTTAAAATGTATTTTATAATGAAATTATATATATATTTGGATGGACGGACGGATGGATGGATGGGTAGACAGACAGATAAAGAGAACAAATGAAACAAAATGCAAAACGTTAGCAATTGATAAATCTAAGTAAACACTCTCTGGGATTCCTTTGTACTATGCTTGTAACCTTCTTATAACTTAAAATTATTTTATAATAAAAAAGTTCTTTAAAATCAAGGGTTCTAAGAAAAATTAATTAGATTTAGGTTCGACGTATTGCCAAATAAGAAAGAAGTTTACATCCCTGCTGCCAGGAACTCAGGCTCTTTCTATCTTGTTATTTCTCCATTCATGGCTTCCATTTTCATAGTCACCTCATGGTCTAGGATAAATGCTGGAATTTCAGCATTTCCATTCACATTTCCACCAGAAGAAAGGAGAAGATCATTGAAACAAAGCACATTCCTTTCCTTTAAGAACACTTTGGAAGTGGTGCACTTTTCTCTTATATCCCAATTACCAGGAATTGGTCCTATAGCCATATATGGCTGCATAGAAAGCTGCTAAACACAATCTTCTCCAATTCATACACCCACTAAAAGTCAGGGATTATTGTAGAAATTGGATATTAAGGATAAGAAGGAGTATCTGACACACCATCTGAACAGATCAGTTCAGATTTTTCAAGTTTTTTTGAATCTCATGAATCTCTTACTCATTCATTCATCCATTCCAAAGAGATCTCTTGAGGGCTTACCATGTACCAGTCACTGTAGTAGGATTTGAGATCAACATGATGAGGACGTACACATGTTCCAGCTTAAAGGATGGGCAAAGAAGGGGCTGGAGCAGGAAGACCACTTAGAGAAGAGAGCACATGCACAAATCTCAAGGTGGGAGGGAGAATATTCCAGTTAAGAACCTTAAAGAAGGTCTGCCTGGCTGGAATACAGGAAAGCAAGATGGTATGTGGAAGGAGATGAAGCTGGAAAGATTATCAAGGTTAAAATGATGTGAGCACTAAGGCAGGCCACATAAAGTTACATCTGTCCTTATCCCAGGTATACCAAGCATCCAGTGAAGGGTTCGAGGCAGAGAGCAACATTACCAGCTTTATATACTGGAAATATTTTCTGAATACAGTGTAGAGACTAGCTGGGAGAGCATGAGAAGATAATACACTCTAGAAATCTATGGCCAATAAGAGAAGATGAAATTTGAGCAGAATCAGACATGTTCCGGAGATAAAAACCACAGGACATAAGTTCAATTTGGTAAGAGAAGGTGAGGGTGAAAAGAAATTGAAGGTGACCCCACATTTCCAGATTGTACATTTCCAGATGGATGGTGAAACATTTTCTGAAATGGGGTAATACCAACTAGAGATTAGGGTTAGGGACAAGGTGTTGATTTTTATTTTGTTTTAAGAGCCTTGAGTTTGAAATGCCTTTCAGATATTCGAGCAGGTATTTCAAGGAGGCAGTTAAATATGCTGGTCTGGGGCTCAGAGGAGGTGTCAGGATTAGAAAACCAGATTCTAGAGTGTTCAGCACACAGATGGTTGGTAAATAAACCACAGTCCCAGATGTGGTCACCTATGGAGATAACAAGAGGGAAAAAATGAGAATTTAGAACTTGAATATAAAAAAAAATTAATAAAACAGGCACAAGGAAGATGGCAAGGGGAGGCAGAGGAGACAGAGGAGTGGCTGGAAGATGAATCAGAAGTTTGTAGTGTGATAGAAGCCAAGGGAAGAGGACTCAGGAGCACTAACCAGAATCAGATTCTGCAGAGAGGTCGAGGAAGGACAGTAAGTCAAATTTCAGACAAAAGGGTTCTGAAGTGTTACTGCAAGGATAAGATGTGACAAATACCTCTTCAAGTCAGCAGTGCATGGGGTGGGGTGTGTGTGTTATGCGTTAATAATAGGACCTCTCTGAAGCCAATTCTCCAACGATCCTAGTAAAGATTTAGCTTCGTTGAGGACAGAATTTCTTTTTTTTTATTTTTTTAATCTTTATTTATTTTTGAGAGAGAGACAGAGTGCGAGCAGGGGAGGAACAGAGACACACACACAGAATCCGAAGCAGGCTCCAGGCTTTGAGCTGTCAGCACAGAGCCCGACACAGGGTTCGAACTCAGGAACCACGAGATCGTCACCTGAGCCGAAGTTGGACACTTAACCGCCTGATCCACCCAGGTGCCCCTCAAGCCCTTATAATTTTAGTGGATGTAATCATTGCTATCATGCAATGAAATGGGTCTTACATGGATGCATATATCAAAACACATGAAAATACAATAAGAAACTCATGGTTTTTCTACATGACTACAAATTGAGATCATTTTCAAAGGGATTATTTCTCTTTTATTTGGCTTTTTACTTTAGAATGAAAAGTATTCATATTTTAGAAAAACTTTGGGTGAGGTGTTATACTTTTCACCAAAAAAAACCCCACAACTATATATTAGTTCAAAAACTGATCACTAATGTTTAATCGTTCCTTTTAAAGCTGCTTCCTCAACCTAGAGACGCATTTGCCGTTCTGTCCATATTTGTGCTACGTGTGACCACGTGGCAATCTTAGCTAATATTCCGTGACCATGCAAGCTTGTTTAGTGTGTGTAAATTAATGGTCATTGCGACCTTGAACACAGCACCTTATTTTTTTTCTTTTTTCAAGACTAAATGTCCTCCTGTATATTAAGTTTGAAAATCCTCCAAAATCCTCTATACTGAACATATATAGCTGGTCTCCGGGTCACTGTGCAGACACTGCATTTCCTGTGTGTGCCTGTATCACGGGGTCCTTCTTTTTACCCAGTTTGCACAAAGGTTGCTTATTTGAAAATGAGTGGTGCGGTACAAATGTCCTTCACAGGGACACCTGGGTAGCTCGGTCCATTAAGCTATCAATTCCCGATTTCAGCTCAGGTTATGATCTCACAGTTCGTGAGGTCAAGTCCCACATCAGGCTTTTACGCTTGGAGTTTGCTTTGAATTCTCTGCCCCTCCTCCACTTTCTCTCATTCTCTCTCTCTCTCTCTCTCTCTCAAAATAAATAAACTTCAAAAAACATCCTCTACAGAATGATTTCCTTTATTTCTATTATAAATTCTACCAAATTTTAGCATAACTGCTAGAGACCTTGAGCAACTTAAAAATGATTGCCTTGGGGTGCCTGAGTGGCTCAGTTGGTTAAGCTCTCTTGACTTCAGCTCAGGTCATGATCTCACGGTTTGTGAGTATGAGCCTTCCATCCGGCTCTGCACTGACAGCACGGAGCCTGCTTGGGATTCTCTCTCTCCCTCTCTCTCTGCTCCTCCCACACCAGCACACGTGTTCTCTCTCTCAAATAAATAAACATTTTTTAAAAATGATTGCTTTATCAGGTGAAAACCAGATGTAGACCCAAATGAAATACCTCATATTCAGATGCATGAATTTCCCATTTCATATTAAATTTCAAAATACATGTTGGTTTCTATTCAGCATTTTTAGTTTTGATCCACAAGCAACAAAGTAACACTAAAAGTAAATTGGGTTTGGTGGAATATCTTTCATACAAGTAACGGTAAAGAAACTGAGGGCAAGTAAGCACTTTATTTTCTCTCAAGTAAATACAAAAGTAGCAAACATCAATATTTCCTGGAAGAGAGGAAAACTTTTTGCCAGGGGTCTGCAAGTCCATTTGAACATCAAACATTGTCCACAGAAACATAAAAGCTACTACTGGTGTCCCCTGCTTTTCAAAAGTTCAAGTTTTGCTTTGCCACTTTGCTTTTGCAAAAGACCTACATTAGTACCTGTTTTCGCTAACCAAAGGAAATTAGAAAAGAATTTTCCTTTTTAAAAAAAAAAAAAAGGCAAAAAGCAAAATTAGCATTCAGTTTTTGTTTTGCAGCAATCTTCTGTAGAGGCAGTGCCCACCCAGCGTTATCTAGAGGGGTCCCGCCAAGTTTCTTCCCCAGGAACCACACTCAACATCTCAGCATCCAGCCACCGGAGCTGTGAACAGTGTCTGTGACCATCTGTGCTTTATCTCCATTTATTTTGTGCATCCATTAGCAAGATGTGTCCTGAGGTATCAGAGAAGCCTAAGAGAGGTTGTTTTGGGGGTCTGGGAATGCTCAAAAAAATCTCCATATAAATCAATGCTAATTGCTTTTTCACTTTATGCTATTTCGGCTAAGGAGAGGTTTCATAAGAAGCCTCTACTTTTGGGTAGCAGGGAAATCAGTGTCCCTAGGTTCTCTCTAGTTCAACTGCCATAAACTGAAAAGATCTGATCAGCTTATTCAATCCCTATCATATACAGAGCAACTCCCATAATGAAAACTTGTAGATAGAAAGCTGAAATGAGGTTATAGACCTTCTCAACTATCAGAGGATAAGAGTAGTTGTAACCATCAAAAATATAACAGACCTTTCCGAAGTATGTCAGCTTAACCATTCAAATAATGGCTCCTAAGACATGATTTTATATGATTTGGGAGAGTTTTACAAAGCACAATTTTCATCTACCTTACAAACTATAGCAAAGAAAAACTATAAGAATTTTTGTGTAACTGAACTGACATGACACATGCAGTCCCTGCTTGGTTAGTATTGTGTCATTCTTTCAAAAAGAATTATTTATTAATGTTAACACTGATGCAGCTTTGCACTGCATGGGATATACATCTGTGGTTCCTTTGAATTTCAGCTAAGGTTGACCATAGTTTCTTAGTGAATGAATTAGCAAAGCATCTCTTTTTCTTCTTGTCAATCTCTTCATATAATTCCTCTTTACCTCGGGGCACCTGGGTGGTTCAGTTGGTTAAGGATCACACTTCGGCTCAGCTCTTGATCTCACGGCTCACGGGTTCGAGTCCCACGTCGGGTTCTGTGGTGACAGCTCAGAGCCTGAAGCCTGCTTCGGATTCTGTGTCTCCCTCTCTTTCTGCCCCTGGCCCTCCCCCACTCATTCTCCCTCTCCCTCTCTCTCTCTCTCTCTCTCTCTCTCTCCTTCAAAAATGAATAAACGTTAGGGGCGCCTGGGTGGCTCAGTCGGTTAAGCGGCCGACTTCGGCTCAGGTCATGATCTTGCCGTCCCGAGCCCCGTGTCGGGCTCTGTGCTGACAGCTCAGAGCCTGGAGCCTGTTTCAGATTCTGTGTCTCCCTCTCTCTGACCCTCCCCTGTTCATGCTCTGTGTCTCCCTGTCTCAAAAATAAATAAAATGTTAAAAAATTTTAAAAAAATAATTAAAAAATTTTTAAAGAAGTGAATAAACATTAAAAAAAAATTCCTCTTGGGGCGCCTGGGTGGCGCAGTCGGTTAAGCGTCCGACTTCAGCCAGGTCACGATCTCGCGGTCCGTGAGTTCGAGCCCCGCGTCAGGCTCTGGGCTGATGGCTCGGAGCCTGGAGCCTGCTTCCGATTCTGTGTCTCCCTCTCTCTCTGCCCCTCCCCTGTTCATGCTCTGTCTCTCTCTGTCTCAAAAATAAATAAACGTTAAAAAAAAAAAAAAAAATTCCTCTTTACCTCTATCAGTTTTTCTCTCTCTCATATTCCCTACTTCCACATCACCACTGTTTCTTCTCTGTCCTGATTCAGAATTTCTGAGAAAGGTTCTAATCAGCATTCCAAGGTTAGAAGAAATAACTAGGCCCTACTGAGAGATAATGGCTCAGTAGCATGAGAAGCAGAATATGTGTTTCCCAAATACTAATGCTTATAACCTCCGATCTTAGTTGCTTATACCATTGAAAATATTTCCACTAGTCATTGACTCAGACTGTGATTGCTGGATCCAGCAAATGCACAGTGGTTACCTCTGAGTGATGGACTTATGACGGTTTATTTCTTCCTTTGTTGTTAATTTTTTCTTTCTTATTGAACCTAATTATGGTATCCTGATCATGTAGTTTTTTAATTAAAATATTAGGACTCGTGGAAAGGATTATTTTTTAATTTATCATCTGTTACATCTGTTTAATATTTTTATATTTCAACTCAGGGCCTGTTACTGTGTCTCAATATGCTATGATAAGTGGCTGGCTCGGAGCCCCTATAAATACAGTGCACAGCCTTAGACTGTGACAAACTACAGGTACCCAAATGGAAGGGCTGAAGCTAATTGGCTTTTATTTTCAAAGTATCTAGTTTCAAAGATGTATTTGTTCGAATATTAGCAATTTCGTATGGCTTGACCTAATGCTAAATGGAATTATATCTAAGCAGGATTTCCTCTCACCCTGTTCTAACTTATAATTAACCACATGCCCATAACACATGGATAATCATTACTTTTCTCTATTTCACAAAATATACTTTGGTATCTCCATTTAGGGTAAAAACTGTTTCACTAAAATGAATCATTTTGAACTGACATGAACAACAGGTTCTGAAAATTTCTGCTTGGTTTCTGCATTGTAAGTTTTCTTCAATAAATTAATCCTTATCTCCCTAGGGCAGGCTTTTGACATGCCTGAAACAAAACTCAGCCAAATGTCAAAATAGGAGGGACAGAAACAGCTCAGCTGAAACCTACCAGCCAAATCCAACTTGGAAGAATTTATTTATCTGGGACAGAGAGCGCTTATGAAATTGATATTGGTAAAGTAGAACTTGTAGCATGTTAACAAAAAGCACTACACACAGAGGTTTTTTAAAAAGTGAATCACCTAGTGCTCTGATGCCTCATTAATATCGTGTCAGGCTGTCTGGAACAATGCATGATAGCAGTGCGTGTCCTCGGTAGATTATTCCACCGTTCTGCAACTTGAAAAGCAATAAATTATCCCAAACTTTGAGGTTTGGTATTTTAAATTATATAAGTGTATGCTACTTGAGGCTTAAATTTTACTCATATGCCCACATCTCTGTAATTAGAGTCTTCTGGTCCGGGTAAAGAGCATTATTAGAAGAAGTAGGATAAAGTGCGTGTGTGTGTATTGTGTGTGTATACACGCACTTATTTATTTATATATTTTGTTATATATAAATAATATACCTTTTATGTATATATATAAATTATATGCTTTTTATATAATTATATAATATATTCATTATATATGTGCTTTGCAAAACATTCTTTTTTTTTTTTTATTTTTTCATGTTTATTTATTTTGAGGGAGAGAGAGTTAGAGTGCAAGCAGGAAGGGGTAGAGAGAGAAGGAGACACAGAATCTGAAGCAGGTTCCAGGCTCCAAGCTGTCAGCACAGAGCCCGACCTGGGACTCGAACCCACAAACCACGAGGTCATGACCTGAGCCGAAGTCAGACACCCAACCGACTGAGCCACCCAGGCACCCCTCAAAACATTCTAGTCTCATCCCCTGCCCACCAAAGAAATGAGGGGCAAAGGGATCCCACACTGTCCTCAAAGCAGCAAGTGTTGAAATTGCTAAAATAATGGAATAACCATACAGTCCTATCTCATTTAACTGGGGCCCAAAAGTAAAGTAAGAGACGATCCCCTCAGGTGCCACCAAGGCATGTCTCGTTATACCACCGAGAGAGAAGGGTGTTTGAGGAAGGGACTCCCCTGCAAGCTTGGAAAGAGCAGGCTAAGTTGCACTTCCCTTTTTCCTTTTTCTTACCACCAGAAGACACAACAACAACACCCTAAAAAGTAACACCTGCAAGGATCCTACATGACTCATGTTTGGGATAATGACCGTGCATCTTCTGGCCCCAGCTTTCCTGCATGTTGACACCAAGGCCCAACCTCCAGTGACTCCTTTGGTATTTGCTTCTTGCAGCCTGTATTCAGCATATGAATCATCAAGCCCCCAGCAGAGGGCTGCCCCAAGAAAAAGCCTAAGATTTTAGTTAGAGAAGCAGCGTTATGGACTGATGGTTGGTTCTCACCCACAACTCATAATGGCAAGTGAAACAGAGTAACAACAAATGGCCATGCTTTTTCTCTTTATTAATGGATTTCAGGGGAGAAAGGCAGTAGAAAATATGAATGTCGTAAAAGAATGAAATATTCAGGCCCCCAATTGCGCTTCGGTAAATTAAAAAAAAAAAAAAAAAACCACAGCAGTTCTTATTGCTCAATTCCAGCCCATTTGTGGAGAATAATAATAATAAAAAAAAAGCAATGTAACTAAAAGTAAGGTAACAAGCTCAGCAGGTATTTGCTACCTTAGCTTTAAATGCTACTGCATTTGGGAGTCTAGCTGTTTTATCATTGGCCTTCCCAGACCTCACCGGACCTCCGTCAAGAAATATGGAGACACTTTGGATGAGCAAGGCAGCCTTGACAGAATTAACTCTAGGAATAAGAGAACACACCCCATGATGAAGGGTTTACTAGACTTAAAGACAATTAGTGAACTCCTGGTGGAATTTCTGAAGGATGCATCCAAAAATTGATTCTTGAACTTGCCGCAAACCTATGCTTTGTAACTATTATTCTCCACACATGAACAGTCTAGGAAGCAAAATTTTTGAGAGCTAACCTTACCAGCTACATAAGTGGGTTGCATCTTATTGTCTTCAAACAAAAAAGACAATTATAGACATACTGTGTTTCTGGTTCTTTTGAAACTGATGGTTCAATATCGTATGTCAGGTTCATTTCAAAAGGATTGTGATTTATCAGGGAGAAATTGTGATTTCATGTCAGTCTTCTCAGGAGATATTTATTTTATTTTGAAGTATAATTCCAGTTGTGCTGCGTTGCAAACAAGTGAAAATTGCTTCTCCTGTCATTGAGGTAAAGGGTGATTTCAGTTTTCAAGAATTAAAAATTGTGTTCACTTGTGGCAACTGTAACAATGAAGTCACAAATCTGCAGCAATGCTGCAGAAATTAAAGATACTCTGAAACATGATGTATATTTCATTTCTTTAACCTATAAGGTAGTGAAATGCCAAATATTACATGTCTATGTACTTCCCCTGCTTTGCCCACCCAGATATAACTTGGTTCCAATATATGTTAAAAACAATGTTTTCTGGGGCGCCTGGGTGGCTCAGTCGGTTGAGCATCTGACTTCGGCTCAGGTTATGATCTTGCGGTCTGTGAGTTAGAGCCCTGTGTCGGGCTCTGTGCTGACAGCTCAGAGCCTGGAGCCTGCTTCTGATTCTGTGTCTCCCTCTCTCTCTGCCCCTCCCCAACTCATGCTCTGTCTCTCTCTGTCTCAGAAATAAAAAAACATTAAAAAAATTTTTAAAAAACCAAAAAACGATGTTTTCCAATACTATGAATGTTCCTTATGGGATCATATGTACAAGAATCCATCCAGGGTTATGGTTTTGTGTATTCATGCTTCCCCTGACTTGCAAAAAGCACTAATTATTAAGGAACAGTGGGAAGGAATAGAGCGTGGGCACCACCTGTCTGCACTTGAACCATAGGTTCACATCAAACACTCCTTTGAGGGGTACCTGGGTGGTCCCGTCGATTAAGTATCTAACTCTTGATTTTAGCTCAGGTCATGATCCCAGGGTCATGGAATCGAGCCCCACATCGGGCTCTGCACTGGGTGTGGAAGCTGCTTGGGATTCTCTCTCTTTCCCTCTCTCTCTCTCTCCCTCTCTGCCCCTTCCCCACTTGTGTTCTCTCCCGCAAAATAAATAAAGAAACATTTTTTTAAAAACCCAGAATATTGTCAAACACTTGTTTGAATGGTTTCCTGTCAACAATGTTCAGGTTCTTAGCCTGGCATTCAAGGCTTGTCTTCCTTTGCTCTAATCTAGCTATCCCTTTGCCTTATCTCTCACTGCTTTTTCTTGTGCACCAAGTGCTCTCACTGAATAAAGTTTCTGAATTTATCTGAAAAAGTCCTATTCTTCACACTATCTCTAACAAACTTTCCTCACCATTTTCACCAGCCTGAAGGATAAGACTAAATCACTTCCAAGATCTCTTCTAATTTTAAATGTAATGACTTATGATTCAAGGAAGTACTACTTCCTATTTGAAACAATCTTTGATTCCCCCCCCGCCCCCCGAATACAATCTCCCTTGTTTCCTTCCCCACTCTTGTTGTCTTTTCACGTTCTGTATATTACCCATCTGTAACCATGTTTATATCCTCTGCTGTATTTGCAAGTTCTCTGAGCACTGCTGCATCATTTTACCTTGTGTCTCCTACAACCCCATGACAGTACCCGGCTTTCAGGATATTGCCTCAAATTATCAAACTGCACCAAATTACTAAGCGACATCCCTGCTGATACGTGAGTTTTATATGATGGCTGATTTACCAGCTTTTCCTCTCCTGTGTATTGGAAGCCCTCAGCCTGAAGTAGCTGAGGGAGATGGCTGTTTTCTGGTCCTAAATCAGATCCTCTCCTGCCTTTGCCACCTCGGCCCTTCTCTGCCTGTGTTGACCGTAATGATGTGACCACCGTAGGGAAAGCTTGCTGTTACACCAAGTACACCAATTTTAAGTCTCTCTGTCCATAATTGTTCAATTTAGTTCTTAAAGTCTGAGCTTTCTGCCTCTGTCACATGGAGTTCATCAAATCTACCTGCTGTTCTTTCTAGATCTAAATCTGGTTCACAATCCATACACCCCTGGAAACATGCAGGTGCACTATTCTTTTCCGACTCTTTGATAGACCATTTCTGTGTGTAAAGAATTATATTTAACTGCCCAACATGGAGGTGGCTTATAAACTTTCCAGACCTGGAATGAGAAAAATAATAGTTCCAAGGCTTAAAGATTCACTCACATGACTCTCAAGCACACATTCCTCTAATGCTTTGAACACCTGCTGTGCAACCGAGTTTCCATGTGTATTATCTTATTAGCTTTTTTGAATAATTCTAAACATAAAGTTGACAAAAACTGGAGCTTAAAGTATAAAATTGAGTAAAACTAAGGCTCAGAATCTTTAAAGGGTAACATAGGTCATAAAGCTAGTAACAGGATTTGAACTGAAGCACCTAAAGCAGAGTCTTGTGCTCCCAGGATGACACCCAGGGTGTCGTGGCGATTTGTCAACTGTGATGCAACATGGCTAGTGTTTCCCCTGCATTTAGAGCCTCTGGGCCTCATCTGTGTGTTGCTCCAGTGGTGGGAACCACCCTTTCCCGAAGATGACTTCACAATAGAGTATCAGCGAGTTGTCTTGTCCACTCAGGGACCTATTTCATCCTGCAAATGCCTCCCAGTCAGAAGGACTGACTTTTTCAGTTCCACTTTACCTAGATGGCTCCTGGCTTTGCTGATTAACTATCCATGCCTATAATCAGGGAGTAAAAACTGAAAAGTGAGGGCTGGCCGTGCAATGTGTGCTGTTGACCAGAAGCATTAACAACATCTGGCAGCTTGTTAGAAAAGCGGAATCATGGGCCCCATCCCAGACCACCGGAATTCATATGCCCTTTAAGTTTGGAAAGCCCTACTCTAGGGGCACCTGGGTGGCTCAGTGGGTTAAGCATCCAACTTTGGCTCAGGTCATGATCTCTCGGTTTGTGAGTTCGAGCCCCGCATCGGGCTCTGTGCTGACAGCTTAGAGTCTGGAGCCTGCTTCGGATTCCTTGTCTCCATCTCTTCCTGCCCCTCCCCCGCTCTCTCTCTCTCTCTCTCTCTCTCTCTCTCTTTCTCAAAAATAAATGACATTAAAAAAATCTCAATTTCTTGGTTTTTGTTCTTAATTTATTCACTTATTATAAAAAAATGATAATCTCTGAAGGCAGTCTTCTTTGCCACTTGGAAAGCACTCACTTGTTTACAATAGCCTCACAAATCTGACCACTCACCTACATGCCAGATTTGATTATACCGCTATAGCACGCATAGAAAGCCCATCTAAGTCCATTTTCTTATGGCGGGAAGAAAAAAAAAGTCAACTGATTTGGTAGGTTTTGGAGAGTGAAACATTGCAATGGAAATATCACTGGAGAGGGTTCAAGAAGACCTGCACTTAAAGAGTCTTCCTCTGGCCGTAGCAACATTTTTCTAGACATGTCTCCTCAAGCAAGGGAAACAGAAACACAAACTATTAGGACTACATCAAGACAAAAAGCTTTTGCATGACAAAGGAAACCATAAAAAAACAAAAGACAGCCTACTAAATAGGAGAAGATATTGCAAATGATATACAGTAAAACCTTGGTTTGCAAGGATAATTCGTTTCAGAAACTTGCTTGTAATCCAAAGCTCTCATATATCAAAGTGAATTTCCCCATAAGAAATAATGGAAACTCAGATGATTCATTCCACAACCTAAAAATATTCAAATAAAAATAATTACAATACTGTATATAATACAAAATAATAAAGAGAATACAAAATATAAAGAAAAATAAATTAATCTGCACTTACCTTTGAAAACCTTCATGGCTGGTGTGAGGGAGATGAGAGAGGAAGGTTATTGTGTAGGACGACTTTCACTATCACTAACAGATGTTGACTAAAGTATGAATAAAGTCCTGTCACATACTGTATTTAATGTAACTGGCAGTAAGGCAACAGAGGAAAGGGTCTATATCTGCGAGCAGCCTGACCTAGAATGAAGCGAAGCATCCCTAAGCTTACTCCTGTATGGAAAAGCAAAGGACTGTCCATAAGTGCTTTGAAGTGACAAAAAATTCACTAGTGCCAGTTGTGGGCACCTTCCAATGTTCTGAAAAATCAATGATTCTTGCCAAACACCTCAGCTTGAGACTGGGCATCTGAGCTTGGGAGACGAGCACCCACAATCCCGCAGTGAGAGAGAGAGAAAAAAACCATTGGCTCAGTTGTGATCATGTGATGCTCAGTGTCATGTATTACTCGTATTGCAAGACAAAGCTTGTTTATCAAGTTAAAATTTATTAGAAATGTTTGTCTTGTGGAACACTCCCAGAACAAGTTACTTGCAATCCAAGGTTTTACTGTATCTGATAAGGGGTTAATATCCAAAATATATAAAGACCATATACAACTCAACACTGAAATAAACAATCCAATTAAAAAATGGGCAAATGAGGGGCACCTGGGTGGTTCAGTCGGTTAAGTGCCTACTTCAGCTCAGGTCATGATCTTGTAGTTGGTGGGTTTGAGCCCCGCACTGGGCTCTGTGCTGACAGCTCAGGGCCTGGAGCCTGCTTTGGATGCTGTGTCTCCGTCTCTCTCTGCTCCTCCCCCACTCATTCCCTGTCTCTCTCTCTGTCTCTCAAAAATGAATAAAAGTTAAAAAAAATTTTTTTAAATGGACAAATGACCTGAATAGACATTTTTCCAAAAAAGGCATACAGATGGCCAACAGACACATGAAAAGATGCTCAGCATCACTAATCATCAGGGAAGTGCAAGTCAAAACCAATAAGATGTCACTTCATACCTGTCAGAATGGCTAAAATCAAAATGACAAGAAATAACCCTTGGGCAGTGTTGGTAAGAATGTAAACTGGTACAGTTACTGATGTAAACAGAATGGAGGCTCTTCAAAAAAATTAAAAATAAAAATACTATATGATCCAATAATTCCACTATTAGGTATTTACCCAAAGAAAATGAAAACATTGACTCAAAAAGACATCTGTACCCCTATGTTTATTGCAGCATTATACACAGTAGCCAAGATTAGGAAGCAACCTAAATGTCTATCAATAGAGAAATGGAAAAAGAAAATGTGGTGTGTATAAAGGTGCATGCACAGACACACATATACATGCTCAATGGAATATTACACAGCCATAAAAAACGATGAGATAATGCCATATGAGACAACATGGATGGACCTGAAAGATATTACACTAAATGAAATAAGTCAGTCTGAGAAAGACAAATACCATATGATTCCACTCATAAGTGGAACCTTAAAAAAATGAATAAACAAACAAAAAGCAGAGTTAGACCTATAAATACAGGGAACTGATGGTTCACAGAGGGGAGGGGGTAAAGGGTTGGGCAAAATGGATGAAGGAGATGCTAGTGACGGAATGAATAATCCAGGGGAATAAAAGGCACAGCATAAAGAATACAGTCAGTGATGAGAGCGCCTGGGTGGCTCAGTCTGTTGAGCATTCGACTTCAGCTCAGGTCATGATCTCACAGCTCATGAGTTCAAGCCTCGCGTCGGGCTCTGTGCTGACAGCTCAGAGCCTGGAGCCTGCTTTGGATTCTGTGTCTCCCTCTCTCTCTGCCCCTAACCCACTCACATTCTGTCTCTGTCTCTCTCAAAAATAAATAAATATTAAAAAAATTTTTTTTTAAAAAGAATACAGTCAGTGATGTACTAGTGATGTAATTGGGACAGAAGGTAGCTACACTTGCGGTCAATGTAAAATTATATATAAATTTGTGAAATCACTAAGTTGTATACATTAACTAATGCAGCATTAGCATGTCAACTGTACTCAAAAAAACATTGTCTTTCTCCCATCAGCCAGATAGCCTTAAGCAGGCCCTTTTCGCCTCTGGGCCTCGGGTTTCCTCATCTGTATTAAGGATTTTGGACAACATAGTCTAAAGCTCCTTCCCACTCTGAGCACCTGTAGGCACTCTCTCCTATTACCTCCTTAATAGATCTTTCATTGTGCCCCTCGTCTCGTTCACCCCTGCAAAATCCAGGTCAGTCTTCCTGGGGTTACTACCGCGGCCTTCTAATTGATCTCCTGCTTCGTGCTGATCTCCCCCAGTTCGGGTTCACACCACCAATAGTTCTTTTGTTCTCAAAAGAAAATCTCACGGCCATCTCATGCTCACATTTCAGTGGCCCTAAGATAATGCCCAAATGCCTGGACATGGCCTTCAAGACCCTTCCTGCTCCTTGAAGGTGCTGCACTATCCTCTATTCCTCTTTCCAGCCCCTCTTGCCTGAAATATCCCCCATACTCTGGCCTCTTTGCAATCCAAGTCCTATTTATCTTTCAAGCACCAACTTCCCCGTCACTAGGAAAGGTGTTCTTGCTACCAGAGTACTTTGTGCTTCTTGCCATAATATTGACGCTTCTTACTATTATTGCCCATTAGAATTAGCCTTCTTGAGGTCTGAAACCAGTCCCTCTGGCTCACAACCATGACCTTGTAGCTCACACCAGTCAACTACTATGAATTATTGTTCAAATTACTCCTATTTGAATTCCTGGTCTTCCACTTCCTAGTTATTGATAAAATAATAATAGTAAATTCTAAATGTTGTTTTAAGGATGAGGCATAATTAATCTAAAGCACCTAGAATAAACCCTGGCATACATTAGGCATTTAAGATATGCTAGCTATTACTATTGTCATTATTCTTTTCTCTCTTTAATTATAGCAGTTAGTATGGACTTAATTATAATTACCTGATAACTAACAATCTCTTTCTTATTTTGAATGCTAAAGGGAATAGACAAAGAAGTAGACACATTAATCAACTAGACAAATGGATCAAATTAATGGTATTTTTTATTCCAGTGAAGTAGAGAATCATATTGTTATGTACTAAATATATATAATTAATCCTATTTATTATAAATTATGCAGCAATGTATTTGGAAAATATTGTATTGAATTATCATAAGCTATGATTAAATTCTTCCAGTAAATGTTCTATGATTTGTTTCCTCAAAGCTAAAGCTAATGGAAAAGGCCTGAGAGAAATTGTCATTTTGAAGAAAACAGATCCCGGATACTTATAGCCTAAAAGGAAATCTGGCATGCATTTCTTAATATTCTTAGAAGTTACTCATAGGTTCAGCTTTTATTAATTTATAACTCTTCAAAGTTATGAATTGAAAGAGGTCCTAAAGTCCAATCACTCATCCAATATTTGAATTTCCATGGCACCATTCTAGCCAAGTGGATGGACAGCCTCTGCATGAGCAATTAGACCATTAAATCTCTATTAGTTCCCATAACAACGTAGGATTTATTAATGGTTTATCTATGAGTCTTTAAGAATGTATTCTCTGCAAAGCAGAAACAAATTATAATGTAATCATAGGAGAGAAAAGGAAGGTGGACAGTGGATAAGGAAAGAGTTGAGATATTAATGCAAATTTAGCTTGATTTTTTTTCTCTGTCAAGTATTAAATAATAACAGAGGTAGAATTCATGACCAGCAAAGATACAAGATCAATGTTATTCTGTCACTGGTTTATTGCTCTCTATTTTACTCTTCCCCAATTTACACATGTTTTTCGCTGTCTCCCACCCGTTATTTCCTTGTATTTCTTTAATTGTTATTCTTCATCTGATTCCCTCTATCTCTCCACCTGCCTCCTTGCCTATTTCCCCAATAGCTCTCTTTGTTTGGCCAAGTATTCTTTTATTTCCGTAATACAAAGATACTGATTTTGGCTTAAAAATCCAGAAACTGAACTATAGTAATAAATGCTCAGACACATAAGAATAGGCTGTACAGAAATGGTAGGAATATGTCATGAAAGGCTCAGTAAGTGTAGAGTAAATGAATGGATGGATGATTTAAGTTTACAAATATCTATTAAGTTCAAATAGAAACATACTCTGATAGACAGTAAGTGAGATCTGAATATTTGTCTTTAGGAGATTAAAATCTAGCAGGAAATTTATATATAGAACTAACCAAACACAGCACAAGGCAGACCATGAGAAGCAATACAAAGAGGAAAACATGGAAAGAAAAAACAAGATGTACAGAAGAAGCAAGAAAGGGAATATTATTCAGGGAGGAGGAAATAGAGTGATTGGTAAATGGAAAATTAATATTGATCATAAATATTATATTTCAAGGCATTTAAGATAAGAAAGGCTTGTTTCAGGGGCTCCTAGGCGGCTCAGTCAGTTAAGCATCCAACTTCAGCTCAGGTCATGATCTCACAGTTCGTGAGTTCAAGCCCCACATCAGTCCCTGTGCTGACATCTCAGAGCCTGGGCCTGCTTCCGATTCTGTGTCTCCCTCTCTCTCTGCCCCTCCCCTGCTCATGCTCTATCTTTCTCTGTCTCAAAAATAAACATGAAAAAAATTAAAAAAAAATAAAGGCATATTTCAGAACTTAAAGCACATTGATACTAATTTTAAAAATCCTATGGATCCCACACTCAGCTGTTGATAAAAGTGCTGCATGCTGTGACTTTACTAAATCTTTATTATGAGTTGAATAAAAACTTTGTAAATAAAGATCTTTTGTTGAATGTAAACAGCGTAGATTATTGTAAATTGACATAAGGTACTTGTGTCAGGCAACCGAGAGCAGCTGCTGCCTTTAAGAACAGAAACCTTAAACTAATCAGCAAAGATACGGAGAGTTAAACATTTCTGTAAAGAATCCTATGAAAAATTTTCAATGTTGACATTAGATTCTGTACCATCGACATTTTCTAATGGTCAAAACCACTTTTTAAGATTCTCTCAATGAGGCAAACATTTCACCTTTGTAAAATACATATTATACAGGGCCATAAGAAAATATTTAATGAGGAAATGCCAATTAGCAACAAGTGCAGTGTGTCAAGTAAAACCAATGATATTTCCTTACCAAATACCACAGCATGATTTCCATAAATGCCATGCTTTTCCAAAGAATAGAACCCTTTCACTTGATGCAGTAAATTGCATACTGTCTTTTTACAGCTGTTCCCAAAGACAAAGATATTTTTGAGCTTCATTTATAAAACATAAATATCAGATCGTTGTTCTAGCCTTCTTGTAATTCAAAATAGCATCAGTGCTGGCTGAACATATTACTCATACCATGGAAAGTAAGAAATGGTGACAATTTCAAGCTAACACTGTGAAATGAAGATGAATATGTGAAATGTTAACTTCAAATGGCTTAAGTGGATGCTATAAATACTTAACGTGAGGATAGCGGGATTTTGGTAAACGAGAAGAGCCCTTTGAAATTATTTCCACTTCTTACTGCAGGAACAATGTACCTGTTACTAGACTCGTGTGATCCCGTGTACAAAGTGATGTGTCCTTCACACATTGGGCTGTGAGTTACAGGAAGAGAGAGCCCATTCTTTATGGGATGGTTATAAAGGCTTTGCAAAGAAGGTGGCATTTGATGGAGATGTCAGTGTCAAATAGAATTGGATATTGAAAGTGGGAGAAGGGATATTGCAGGCTGAAGGAATGCATGAATAGAACCCAGAGGAGAGCACCTGGGGCATAGGGAATGGGGGGCTTGACTAGTGTGTAGGGTTTTCAGGGGTTTGTGGAACTTCTTGACCGAGAAGCAGCAGCAGATAAGGTAGAGTTGTAAATTGGGACGGGCTGTGGAGGGGGCTGAGTGTCAAGCTAAAGAATCTGGTTTTTATTTGATAGTGAATATTAAGCTCAGTGATTTTCCCCCGAGGTTTTTAACTTGGAACATTCACATGATCAGAACTCTGCCATGTGTTAGGGGCACTTAGAATGCACCCAGGTAGGTAGTTTACAAACATTATCCTATAGAGTCACCACAAAAATGTAGTTGAAAGAAGATGAGAAAAACCCCATTTTACAGATGATAAAACTGTCTCAGAAAGGCTACATAACTTGCCTGTGGTCAGCAATCTAGTAAGCCAAATTTTTTTACCCTAAATTGTATGTTCTTTACTCTTCATGATCCCATTTTCATAAGTTTATTGTTTAACCAAGATCCTGTAACATCACAATTCTGTTACTATTCATAATTCAGTATATTTGAAGAAGACAGAAAATAGGAGAAAGTCAGGCAAGTTTAGAGGCCATTTTAATAGAACAATAAGAAATAGTTTCTAATAGAATTATGTTTGTCACTAGTTCAGATAACACCAAATGTGAGCTACCGTTGTTCCTGAAAAATGCACACTGAAAAATTGAGTGATTATTATTTTAGGGTTTTGTTACGATGTGGAGGGTTCTTACACAAGTGCAAACTTAAATTCCTTTTGTTGTCTGTTAGGTTTCTTATGATAATCAGAATGCTTTCTGATGCAGCTAACAAGAGCTTCCTTAGCAAGATTCATTGAGTGTAATTTCCACTTTTTTTAAACCATCAAAATTAAGTACTTAGTATGCATAAGGTATAAAATATAATAAGTATCTTAAGTACATTTTTTTCATTTTATTCTCATTCTTAGTAGGCACTCTTTTCCCATTTTATAGATAAAGAAACTAAGGTTCAGAGAGGTCTCTGTGTGATGGAACTGATACTCATATTCAACTTTATTTGCCTTTAAGTCACTACTCTTCCTACTACAGCCAAATGCCCCGCAACTCCCCATGAAATAAAGATGAGTGATCTTAAAAGACATTCATCCTTCTTGGCCGCAAAGAAATAAAGTAAAAGGTGGTCTGAAATGCAGCTCATGGCAGTAACATAAGGATGTGTAGGATCAGTGTTAATGCACAGACTTTGGACTCAAAGGCATGTGGATTTAATTCTCTTGTCTACCACCTAAAAGCTGTGTTTCTTCAGATGTGTTACTAAATCTTCCTGAGGCTCAATTATTAATCTGGAAAATACAAATAATAATATCTATTTCAGAAGGTTGTTAAGAAGATGAAGCAAAGTAATGCCTAAATAGTTCTTAGCAGAAAGTAGATTCTTAATAAAAGTATAAGTTCTCTTGAAGTGCCTGGGTGGCTCAGTCAGTTGAGCGTCCGTCTTCCGCTCAGGTCATGATCTTGCAGTTCGTGGGTTTGAGCCCCTCATTGGGCTCTGTGCTGACAGCTCAGAGCCTGGAGCCTGTTTCAGATTCTGTGTTTCCCTCTCTCTCTCTCTGCCCCTCCCCTGCTTGTGCTCTGTCTCTCTTGGTCTCAAAAATAGATAAACATTAAAAAAATTTTTTTAAATATATAAGCTTTCTTAATAGTAGCTGTTGTAGTCCCATGCAATGGTATTTCCTTGATTTCCAGGGCCCCAGCTGCCATCCGTGAAATAATATTTGGTGCCGAGCTCTCTTCTGAATTCTGGATCCATATATCTTGCCAGCTACTTGGCATTTGCATTTGAATGTCCACAGGCATCTCATACTCCATTATGTATCAAACTGAACTGAGTGAATGATACACATTACCCTTTTTCTGACCCTGCTAATATCGACAGTCTTTCCTATAGATGATGATGATGATGATGGTGATGATGATGATGATGATGATGACGATGATGAGTGTGTATAAAATCCATACCACAACCAACTCGAATCTCAGGTCACTGAGTTCTGTGGAACACACTGTCTAAATTTCTGCTGACATCTTGGTCCTAGTCACCTTCGCATCCGTAATAGAATACTTCGATCACACTTATTTCTGCCTGTCCTCACCAACCAGCTCTCTGCAATATAACCAGAAGGAGCTGCCTGCCCCTTGGAGGGCCTAAATGAAATTAGCTTTAAATCCCTTCCCATGTCCCATGAAAGCTCAAATTACCTTGGGATTTTTGTCACTTTCCAGGAGGTTTGCCTTCTCACTTCCTCCTCTCTCAGGCGCCAAGTTCCACAAATAGGGCTTCTGTGTCCTAACACATGGATGGGAAACTCAGCCTTCTCTGCAAATTCCACAAATGACCCACTCACACGAAGCATCTGCGAGTATGGCAGATATTATTAAAGGTTGGGATTTGGGAAGATGGAGATGTGTTTACTATACAAAATGCTAACTTCAAGTGGAACATTAGGCATTTCCAGTTTTAAAAATGCTCTTTGACCTCCTCCATCTGGATATTTCCACTGACTGATTTCCCTTCCCTGTGCCAGCATCACACCATCCTCCTGGCTCTCCCCTCTGTTTTTTCTAGTCCCTTCCCTCTTACCTCGCTCTCTTACTTTCTGGAATGAAGCCATTCTTTTCTTTGTAACTTGAAGCTTTCCTTGTAACTCGTTTGACCCTTTTTATTTTTGTTTTTGTTTGTTTGCCTAGATTCCTGTGCTCACATCTGTAGAGTGTTCCCTTCCATCCCAGGTGGTTCATTCGTTACCAAGTAGTTTTCTATTAAAAGTCCCCCCAATAGAAATTTGAGAACCAGCAGTTAACATAATATATTCTTCTATTACAGATGCAAATCCAGTCATTTCACACTCCTAATAACCTATAAGTGGCTTCCCATTGCCTTTAGCATAAGGCTCAACATTTTTTAGCGATCCTTTTCTTTCTCCAGCTCCTCATCAGGTCAACTATGACTTAAGGCCTGTACTTACCTGTGTGTACTCTTACTTCCTCCAAATTAGATTCTCCTGCTAGGTCTTTCATCATTATGCACTTCTCAACACTTGTAATTATTCATTTATTTAAAATAGTGTATTTCTTCTCTTTTGCTGTAGACTCCAAAGACCATTGCGACAATGACCAAATTTATTTTCTCAATCATTGTATCCTTAGCACCACGCATACAGCAAGCACTCAATTTTGAAAAACTACATGAAGGTAAACATTGAGCCAAAAGTGTGTATGTAAAGTAATGTACTTCATCTCCCTTAACTTCTGAGCTTGAATTCATCTGGCACGGATTGGATCAGTCTTCTAAAAAAAACCATAAAACCCCAATGACGGCGGAGGGCACAGGAAACTATATGCTTTGAAGGTCTGGCAGTTTTGCTGCTGAGGATGTTAACAACTCAGGAGCATTAAAGGTCAGTGCTCACAAAAGGTCATGAAGGTCACATCTAAATATGCTGTGAACTACATGTTTAGTAACGAGACTGCACTCTTTGTTAGCTATCATCAGGATTTAATTAACTGGTGTCACAGTTGGAGAGACACTTCATGCCTGTGGGGAAATTTGACTGAACTCATCCATTCTAAAATAAATGATTAGCACCATCATCTTCCACATTATCTTTCAATAAGTGGGACAGCTACATTTTTCAGAAGCATCTTTCTTAGGTAACACTCTTTTAAAACTATGAATACTGGTAAGGATAGAAAAGAGGTTTGGGGAATAATAAATTCAGGCAAAATTATGTTTTTTGAGTGCTTCATTTTATGAAGGTAACACTTGTTTCACAGAATTAACCTGCCAGGAACCCCTATTTTTTGTAAAAACATTAAACCAGAAGAATGTTGCCTATTTTTAGGAGTGGCCTGATCATTGAACTGTTGAGAACAAATGTATTTTGTGGCTTCCTGGACTGTGGACACACCTCCTCCTGAGTCAATCATCAGCCAGGCACAGCTTCACAACTGTTCCCATGGTAACCTTCAGTCAACTAGGGCAGCTCAGGCTTATACGCAGGCATAAGAGAAAAAGAAATACTGGCTGCTCTTGTTCATGATGCCACAAAAAGGGGTAATGCTGATTGCTGGATGAATAGCCTGAAAGGCAGAAGAGCTACTGAACCATGTATAAATCATGGTGTTAGTGTCCTAAGAAGATACAACTTCTAAAATTTACACGTTCCAAAGAAAATCAGTGTGAAAATGCAGATCAGAAATTTCGTAGTAACAATTAGTTGTGTTTGGAGAATCTACTAAGTAGTAGGTGTTGGGTTAAATAATGCACACATATAGTCTTGTTTGCTTTTCTTCAAAAGTCCAGTCATTCTAGTATTACCACAATCTGCCCAAAGCAACTGAGGTTCAAAGAGTCAAAATGTGAAGGTATCACTTAAGTGGGACTTGAACCCGGGTTTGCCTGTCTCCAGAATTTCTTTTTCTCTCTCAAAGTTGCCTCTTTTGTGATACCAGCCTTTTGGAGTATCTATCAAGCATAATCTAGAGGATTAAGTCATGGTCTGTGCTGAGGGAGTTCACCACCAATTAAATACAGATATGAAAAGTAGTGTTTGGGAAATCATTCTGGCTCCAGGATCTTACAATCTGGGGACGGTAGTGTTATAGAGTCATAAAATTTGCAGTTAAAGAATTGCCTTGAGGTGCCTGGGTGGCTCAGTCAGTTAAGCAACTGACTCTTGATTTCAGCTCAGGTCATGATCCCAGGGTTGTGGAATCGAGTCCTGCATCAGGCTCGGCCCTGAGTGTGGAGCCTGCCTGAGATTCTCTCTCTCTCTCCCTCTCTCTCTCTCTGCCCCTCCCCCACTCACTCAACATTCACTCTCACTCTCTCTCTCAAAACAAATAAATAAACTTAAAAAAGAAAAAAAGAAAAGAATTGCCTTGAGCGCCAGCTCCTCCCCATTATAACAGAGTAGCCTGGAGAAACCATTTAATTTCTTTGCACCACAGTGTTTTCATCTGTGAAGTGAGATAATGATTTCACGAGACGGGTTGAGGATTAAATGAGAAAATGTGTTTGAAAGTGCTTTATAAAATATAAAATGTGATATATGGTTGTTATTGTTTTCCTAAATATCACATTGAATTTTGGCACATCTCTGCAGCATAACATAATTCTTCCAACTTAAAAATGCCAGATTAAGTTCTTTCCTTAGGCATGTTTCGTTTAATCTCCAAAATTAAGAGTTCTGTACAGCTTCCACCACGAGTCCATACTGGGAATCCGGAAATCATTACTGCATTCCTATGTATATAATAAAATGCCATTTGAGGTGCTCAGTGTGTCAACAGTCCAACTCTTGATTTCAACCCAGGCCACGATCTCACGGTTTGGGAAATCGAGCCCCACATCAGCACAGGAGCCAGCTTGGGATTCTCTCTCTTCCTCTCTCTCTGCCCCTCCCCCATCATGTGTTCAAGCTCTCTTTCTCTGAAAAATAAATAAAAATAAAATGCCAGTTAACACATACATACATGGTAACTTGATAAGGAAATGCCATTTGTATTTATTTTAAATGAATGCATAGGGGGTAACGGAATTCTGTTACCATTCTGCACTCTGGTTGGGCAGAGCAAAGAGTATGACGGGAAGCTGCCAGTCCAAAGATAAGGTGTTTGATCAAGGAAATGGCAGTGCAACAAGTTCGGGTGTAATGAGCTGTCAGCCTCTGGGCTGACACTGACCTTCACATGTGTTTTCTTTGGCCAGCATAGTTTTATTTTGCTATAATTGTGCATTTTAAGGACGCTTTTAGGTAATGTGTGCACCCTCCCGTTTGCTAACTATTTCATCCATCAATCCTGTTCTACTAGACCGCTTCTCACATTTATATCACCTGCCTGACGTGTGAGTGTGGACCCCTTTGCCAAAAAAGAGGCAAAAGAGATGAGGACTCTGCATTATGAAATCATAAAAACAGAAGTGAAGGAAGTTATCTAGGCATGTAAAATATGGAGGTTGAACTGTCACGAATGTGGACTCGGGCATGGAGGGAGAGCTGACATGTTCCACCTGAAAACATACATTTAGGTCACATACAAAGAAATCTGGTATGACACAGAAGATTGTAAATACCAGCAACTTGCTGGAGGAGCTTCACAGCAGTTTCTGGCGGCACATACCAAGCACATAACTGTGTAAGTTAGTGTTCTTTACTTTTCATCATCATCCTTACCATCATCACCATCACTATGCTTGGTCAGACGCAGTGCTCGCGAGGACAAAGGCACAGACTACCTGTCTTCCTCTTTACTCCTAAATAGAGTGAATCCCCAGCATCCTGCACCGTTCCTGATATATGCTTGCTGCTCAAGACACATCTGAAGGTTTCACAAATAATGGAAAATTAGTGGGAGGCCATCCCTAGCCTTTGAGATCAACATCCAAATTCTGTTCTGACGATTTCCGACAGAGTGCTGTGCATGATTCTGAGAAAGTGTCAGGAGGAGCTCGGTCCTGTCAGGAGAGCTCTGGGACTTTGATCTTCCTGAAGGAACCAAAAGGAAAGAAGATGTTGCTGGAAAAGTTTTCCTGCAGCTGCACAGGAGGCTAAGCGGATGAATTACATAGCGTCTGCAGAGAAGTATGGCCATAAATGCTATATAAGCACCGGACACCATTGATATTACTATTTTAAAGAATTGAGCATCCCATTACTTCTTATGTGGTAACCTTAGCACAGCAGAATATTCTAATTGTTCCTTCTAAAATGCCCTCTCATAAGTCTAATCATTGATTGGGGTACCAGTGGAGCATTGATAATGTTCTGGATGCAGGTCACACAGGCAGATTTAGTGTAGGCAGCATTTTCTTAGACTTTCATCAGGTCTTCCCTGAATGGTTGTAACAGCCTCCTTAACAGTCCACTGGCCTTAGGTGGTCCTACTCGGGCAATTCCTAACTATACTGGTCCATGTTCCTAATTTTATTGACCTTTCTAAACTGTGACCTAATCATGTCACTTTTCTACATTAAAACAGTCCACGATTTCTTTTGGCCCAAGAAATACTCAAATTCACATCTTGAATTGGGCTATCTACCTTCCCCTCTGAAGGTCCTACTATGATCCAGCCACCACAGAGGACTGTGGAGTCTTTTCTTCCCATTTCTCTAGATGACTCTCTGACCTTTGTTTCCCTGGTAAACTCCTGAGCCTCTTTCAAGCATCACTTCCACCTTGAAACCTTCCCCTCACACCCATCACAGAAGCCGAATTAATTGCTTTCTTCTCTACATGGCGATAGCACTGAACAATTCTCTTGTATTGACCAGGACTGTAAGTTTTGGAAGTTCAGCTTAACTGACTTAAGCCATAAACTGGAATTTATTCACTCAGGTCACCAAACTGCCCAGGGGCGGGGCCATAGAACATCTGAAACCAGGGCCTCAGACCGTATCAGGGATTCTCCCCCAATTCTTTCTTCATGACAGAAATTATAGATACTGACTTCTCCAGATTTACATCCATACATACTTGGCACCAGAGGGGAAAAAAGCTCCTTCCCATTAATTCCAGTCATAAAATTTCAGAGAAAGCATTCTAGTTGGCTGACTTGGTCCACATGAGCTTCCCTATGGCTCTCTCCGTGAAGGGAGGACTGGGCAATATGATTCACCCAGACTGAGTCAAGGTACTGACCTGGAAGTAGGGCACTATTAGCAACCTCCATCGGACCCCTTGTTGGCTTTATCGTAGGAAAGAAACAGTGCTCCAAAATAAGGAGGTGCAATCTAAGAAGGGATTCCAGCCAGGCAGAAAAAACAGGCATCAACCAGACAGGCTTTCAAAGTCTGTAACTAAACTAGCAGTACTCACATAGTGTTAAAATTATGCATTCGAGTGAGCCTTTCTCACTAGAGTCCAAGCTCCATGAGTTCAAGTGCCCCTCAGAGCCTGTCGCCAACACCCAGCAAGATATCTGATACCAAGTGGGAGCTCAGCTAATGTTTGTTTGTTGTTGAATTGACAAAATGGATAGCTCTCCAATATTCTGTAAATATAACATCAAGCGAACACGATTACAGAGTCCCAAAGAGTTTTGAAGTTAGTTAAATGGATGTTTATAGAACCTCTATAGTTTAACGGTCGTTGAGGGATTCAGCACTTAACTAAAACACCAGAACCTTTGAAGTACAACCAATATTTATTGAGTTCATTCTATTAGCATTTTTATAAAAGCCATTTAATTCTTAATACAATCCCATGAGTTATAGGAATCACCCCTGTTTTACAGATTAAGAAGATGAAGTTAAGAGATCTTGTTTCCCTGTGTTCTCAGATAATAGGCTGCAGCAAAGGAATAGAAACTCAAACCTTCTGATTCCAAGTCTATTGCTGTGTTCTTAAGCAGATTATTTAACCTCTCTGAGTAAAATAGGGAAAATGACACTTATTTCTAAAGATTGTTGTAATAAAAAAAAAACAAAAAACATAAAATGCCAAGTGCAAAGCCTGATCCAGAATAGGGGATCAGTACATAACAGTTGCTGTGTTTATCAGAGATGTTCCTAAGACGTCTGACTACAACATCTCTGAGGCCAGTTCTCTTCCTTGTCCCACATTCTAGGCACTCATCCTGCATTTTCCTGCTCTTTAGTGCTGCCCACTCTGTCTCCAGTAGCTTCTGTTCCCTGGGACTGACCATTGAACAGGTCATAGGCTCCTGGGCTCCCCCTTCCTTACTGAGGCCAAGCGCCCAGGCTCCCTTTGCTGCCTCAAGCAACTTACTTCTAGTTCATGAAAGAGAAATACCAGGAGATGTAAGGATGTGTGGATCCTAAACCTTGTTCTGACATCAATTAGCTGTGTGACATTTGCACCACTGTTCTCTCAAGTGTGAAATGAGGGTGTTGGAGCGGAGAAATTTCTGTATTAAATTTTATTATGCAAAGAAAATTTCAGTAAAAATATTTTCATTGCAGAGTCAAGCAATACTATTACTCGGTTTCAAAAAAAAAAGTTTTAAATATTTCTCTATCCACCAAATAAATCCATGTTGGCCTTGCCTAAGTTTATCCATTTCTATTACTTATAAGTCTTCCTTCTTGCTGTACCCAGCAAGGATTACATGTCTGTATCATACATTCAGTATTTTCTCCTGAATATAGGTTCCAGGAAAAGCTGAAGCAAAGAGGACAGAGAAGAAATAGCATGATGACATTTCTTTAGGCTCACTGCCTAGACTCACTTGGCCTGCTGCCTTATTCTCATTAGTCCCACTGACTGAATCTGATTAGCCTACCCTGATTTATTTTTGGCAACCTGGGAGCACATGGGCCAATACTTATTTTCATGGCTGATACAATCATGCCCAAAGCTGTCATTAGATTTTGGAAGATTAGTCTCTTTCCCTGGAAGATTGCACTGTCTGTGAAGCATCATGACCCATTAGATATATGTTTCTTAAACACTTTACAAAATTGAGTCTATTTATCCCTCTTTTCATTACCTCAAAAACTTTGTTATTGGCTACTACAACATAGAGCAGGGGTCCTGGGTAGCTCAGTTGGTTACGTTTCCGACTCTTGATTTTGACTCAGATCAAGATCTCACGATTATGAGATAAGATGGTGCCCCGAGTTGGGTTCCGCACTGGGCATGGAGCCTGCTTAGAATTCTCTCTCTCCCTCTCTCTCTCTGCCCTTCTGATGCTCGTGCCCCCCCCCCCACTGCTTTCTCTCTCTGTCTCTCAAAAATAAATAAACAAAACATACAGCAAAAAACTCTTGTCATTATGAACCTGATGTTTGTAAACTTAACTGTTTTCTGAGTTGGTGAACCAGTATTTATAACCAAAAATTAATAAAAGCCAGAGTTCAGTGTTACTGGATATTCAATGCTTGGTTTAGCGTCACAGTTCCATCTGGATCACTGGCAATATGAATGCGTCCCATTTTCTAAATGTTTATTATGTTTACCAAAAGAACACAATTTTAGAAATCTGCCCATGTGTCTGAGGATGAGAGACAATATGGATAAAAGTACATTTTAAACATCAGTCCATATTGACTGTTCTATATTAGAGAGACCTGCCTACGACTGACCGGATCACAAAGCACCTAACATATGCCAGGCAGTGGTCCTAGAACTCCAGATGCAGCTAGCAATGAGACACAGCCCCTGGCCCTAGAGGATTTGGGGTCTAGTATGGTTATAATATCATAAACACAATTAAATCTACTAAATGTTAACATAGAATTAAACTTCTGTCAATGGCCAGATATTCCTTACAAATACTAGGACCTGTAAACACTAGATTTCTAAAAAATCCGAATAATAAGAAAAAACATTTTTAGGTACACTTTAACCTCATTTAGGGAGCTGATATATGTATTGTATGCATGATTTGGCTACTGACAATGTGTGAGGTACCATTAGGTTAATTCTCAGAGGCAAATGTCCACATATAATTAATGCGATCAGCAATGCTTTCATTCATTTAACAGAGACTTACCAGTTGTGTATGTGTGTCAGACTCATTGTTAGGAAAAGAAATCAAGAGGGGAAGATAAATAAATATGTGGAACAATAATGGAACTCAATTTTGGTACTTGTGTGATAAGTGCTTAAGAGCCCAAACTAGATGTGTGGCCTGGGGCAAGTGACTTCATCCTTCTGAGCCTCAGTTTCCTTAACTACAAACTGAGATTGAAAAATAATACCTATGTCATGAGGTCATTTTGAATATTAAATGAGATGATCACGTTTATAGACTACATAGCTTCATATCTGGATCCATGTAAGTCCTAAACAAGAATTAGCAGTTTTTGTGTCCCACTTTCACAGAAGAGAAATCTGAGGTTCAGAGCAGTGAAATAACTTCCTTGGACCCCACAGACCCAGAAGATAAATTAAAAACAAGGCAGCAGTGGGGCTCCAGGGTAGCTCAGTCGGTTAAGCATCCAACTCTTGATCTCAGCTCGGGTCATGATCTCACAGTTCCTGGGATGGAGCCCCACATTGGGCTCTGCAATGACAGCACGGAGCCCACGTGGGATTCTCTCTCTCCCTCCCTCTCTCTGCCTTTCCCCCATTTGGGCATGCGCTTGTGTGCACATGCACGTGCTCTCTCTCAAAATAAATAAACTTAAAAAAATAAAACAATTAAAAAATAAAAATGGAGCAGCACTGGTATAAAGTATATGAGTCTTGTTTGATATCAGAGAGCAGAAGGACTGAATCTGCCTGTGCAGTACGGGAAAGACTCAGGAAGGAATATTTAAACCAAGTACACAATGACTTTTCAAATGCTGTCCATAAACATTTATCTAGACACTTGGAGCAGTTTTCATTCCCCTAACCGCTGCCATTCCCACAGATCCCAGTGATTCTCAGTCTGGTTCCTTCTTCAAAGAGCATTTCAGCTTTTCTTATTAAAGATTGGCTAACCTTTAATGAGGAGGATTATCACAGGATTCTCAGTCCTGACTTTATTTTCAGAACTGACAGGTGAAAAGTGAGAGAGGAAATAACTGCCTTACAACATGCTTCTAGAATTTCCCTGGGACTACCACGACATTACTCCTTCCGACGTAAAATAGAGTGCTTCAAACCATATAGTTTCTCCAGAATAGCTGAAACCAAGGACTTCTCTGGAAGTTCAGTGCCAAGATGATTTTCATTCATTCATTCTTTACTCATTTCCACGATTTTTTTTGTTGTGTTTATTACACAACACAACCCATGAACTGGAAAGCAGCTTTTCAACGGAGAAGAATCAAAAGCGAAAGCCTGAGAAGATCATTAGTCATAAGAGGGTTAAATCTCTCTCTTCCTGCTTTTCCCTGAACGCTAAAACACCTGTGTGATGCTTATCACAAATACTAGTTTTATAAAAATGATCTCAGCATAATTTTATTGCCAATAATCTCAATTTGACCTTCATGTCCTTTTTTTTCTCTTCTCTCAAACAGAATGCCACAACATTCCGCGTAACTGTTCAAGATGATAATCGCATCGTTGTCTCTTTAGAAGCTTCAGATGTCACGAGTCCATCATCTGTGTATGTCGTGAAGATAACGGGGGAATCAAAAAATTACTTCTTCGAATTTGAGGAATTCAACGGCACTTTGCCTCCTCCTGTTACCTTTAAGGCTAATTATCATGGCCTTTATTACATAATCACTCTGGTAGTGGTAAATGGAAATGTGGTTACCAAGCCTTCCAGATCAATCACTGTGTTAACAAGTAAGCATCATTTGTAATATCGTCCTCTTGTGTTTCTTTTTGGGGTATATTTTCTTGGGGCTCTCACTGAAAGGAAGGCAGCCCAGAATGTCAAGATCAATCGCCTTGAAGTCAGGTGAGGTAAATTCAAAGTTCTGCTTTATATTAAGAGTACAGCTGCTTGCCAGCATTTGATAATGTTTAACTGTTCCCTTTTATTTTTAAAAACTCTGCTTTAAACTCAGTGAAATAGCATGCTTTGAGATGGAATGACAATTTTAGATTCATGATTGGGCCATGTAATTTTTTGCTATATAACTTAATAGTATGATCATAACTAAACTATTTCTTTCCAGAACACATATTCTCATATTAAGCAATCTGAGTTTTGAGACAATGAATTTATACTCGTATTTAACCTGCTCAAAATTAATTATACATTTTTAGCTGAGAGAGAGAGAGAGAAAAAAGATATCATTATTTATCAGTTTCTATTCTTGACCTCGCCCTCAAAATAGCCTTGGCTTCCACTGCCCAAGAAAAACACCAAGAAAAACAAATCATTGGCATTTTAACCTTCAGTAGCCCATGTCTTAAAGTAAAGAAGTGATGCTGATATTAGGAATTTTTAGGAGTGATTTTAACTATATGTGATTTTCACTTTACTCTCTGGAACTTTAATATCTAATCTCAAAGTAAGATACAGCTCTACTGAATATGTTGAGGTATATGTTGAAAGAAAAACTGTTATCTATAAGATGGTAGAATTTATCACTAGAGCAATTTAATGGCTCAGTGGAGTTCTTTTTGCTTATTGTTCTTTAGTGCAGATTTTCCAGTGGCTGCGATTTTTTAAATGTCAGCTACATGCAATCATTTTCGCCACAATTAAGGAAAAGAACATCGTGATATTTTTCTCTTGGGATAAAAGGAAAGAGAAACATGAGGAAGCAAGAACTCAGAATCAAGCTTGGAGACATATTTTTAATATGTCTGGCAGAAATTAATTAAAGTTTCCCTTGGCAGAGTCTCAGAATCAATATTGAATCCTAAAAATTAGGAATGGAATGGCACACACCCAAGACCTTCAAGGTTTATAGATATAATGAACAAATCTACGACCTACTAGAATTAAAGGAAGAACTTGCCTGTTCTTTAAAATACTATTTTAAACAAGCTGCAGAAAAAAGGTGAATTGAGAGTTAATAGGTATGGCAACAGATCTAAGTATACAATGGCTATAATACAATTTCTTGAAATCAGAAGTCCTGCATTATTCATCTTCACAATCTCATAAGCACCTGGCATGAATTTTATACTTAATACGTGAACAATAAATATTAATTCAATGTAGTTGAGCAAGTAACGGGAGAAAGAGCAGAGGAAAAAAAAGACTAAGACAAAGCAAAATAAAAGTGTTGCTGACCTAACATTCATGAACATGCATTCAGCCACTCAAGATCAGACAAAGCTCTAGCAGTCAGCCCTTGAGCTAACGGTTCGTAAAGACATTTGATAAGTAAGTAAATGATAAGTAGGTACATGGTAAGAGATTTCTATAATATCTCATTGATATTTTAGCATGTGCAATGAGTTCTATTCAAAATATATCTTTATTTTCCTTTGTGATTCCTTTTCCGACATGTGGGCTTGGAAGTGTGTTGAATATTCAAAAGTTTGACATTTTTCAGAAACATTTTTATTAATTTCTAGGTAAACGCTGTTGTGATCAAAAGGCATACTCTATATGATTTCAATTACTTTAAAATTGTTTCAGTTCATTTTATGGTCGCAAATATGGTCTATCTTGGGATGTATTCTGTACCCACTTGTTGGGTGAAGTTTTGATACATCTCAGGTCAACTTGGTTGCTCAAGCCTTCTACCCATACTACTTTTCTGTCTACTTGTTCTAATAATAATGGATAGTGGTGTGTGAAAGTCTCCAATTGTATCTGTGGATTTGTCTGTTTCTCCTTGCACTTCTTTTAGTTTATGCTCTGCATAATTTGAACTCTGCATGAAGTTTGACTTTATATCTTTAAACTTTTAAGATTACCATGTCTTCGTTTTTTATAATCAGGTATCACTTGACATATAAAGTTATATTAGTTTCAAGTGTACGACGTAATGATTTGATATTTGTATATACTGCAAGATCATCACAGCAAGTCCGGTTACTATTGTCACCATTGAGTCTCAGATTTTGTTTCTTGCAATAGAACTTTTAAGATTCACTCTCTTGACAACTTCCAAACATGCAGTACAATATTATTGACTATAGTCACTACATTATACGTTACATCCCATAACTTATTTATTCTATAACTGGAAGTTTGTACCTTTTGATCCCCTTCACAAATTTTGCCCACCCCACCATCATTCTGTTCTCTGCATCTGTGAGTTTTGCCTTGTTTTGTTTGTTTTTTAGATTTTCATATACATGGGATTCTGCAGTATCTGTCTTCCTCCGTCTAACTTATTTCATTTCGCAGAATATGCTCACATTCCATCCAAGTTGTTGCAAATGGCAAGAATTCACTCCTTTTTATGGCTGAGTAGTATTCCACTGCATAGGTATACACCACATCTTCTTCATCCATTCATCTGTTGATGGATGCTGAGGTTGTTTCCGTATCCTGGCTGTTATAAATAATTCCACAATGAACATAGAGATGCATATATCTTTTTGAATTACTGTTTTTGTTTTCTTTGGATAAATACCCAGAAGTGGAATTTCTGGATCTGGTAGCTCTCTGGTAGCTCTATTTTTAACTGTTTGAGAAATGTACATACTGTTTTCCATACTGGCTGCACCAGTCTACATTCCTACCAACCATGCATATTAGTTCCCTTTTCTTCACATTCTTACTAACACTTGTTATTTCTTGTCTTTTTGATAATAACCATTCTAACAGATGTGAGGTGATATCCTGTGGCGGTTTTGATTTGCATTTCCCTGATACTTAGTGATGTTGAGCATCTTTTTATGTGCCTTTTGGACACCTGTATGTCTTCTTTGGAAAAATGTCTAGTCAGATCCCAAATATTCTGATGATAACAATAATTTTATATATGTGTGTGTGTGTGTGTATATATATATATATATATATATATAACTAATTAATGTCCTTTCTTTTTATCATACTTTGATGATAACAATAATTTTATGTGTGTGTGTATGTGTGTATAACTAATTAATGTCCTTTCTTTTGATGATGAATTCCTTTAGCTTTTGCTTATCTAGAAAACTTTTTCGTTCTCCTTCAAATGTGAATGACAACCTTGCCAGATAGAGTATTCTTGGTTGGAAGTTTTTTTCCTTTCAGCACTTTGAATATATTTGTCACTCCCTTCTGGTCTATAACGTTTTTGCTGAAAAATATGCTAATAGTCTTACGGGGCTTCCCTTGTATGAAACTTCTCTTGCTACTTTTAAGATTCTCTCTTTATCTTTAACTTTTGACATTTTAATTATAATGTATCTTGAGTGCATCTCTTTGGGTTCATCTTATTTGGAACTCTCTGGGCTTTCTAGACCTGAATGTCTATTTCCTTCCTCAGGTTAAGAAAGCTTTCAGCCATTATTTTTCTAATATGTTTCCTGCCTCTTTCTATCTTCTCATTCTGGGACTTCTAGAATGCAAATGTTATTCTATTTGATGCAGTCCTACAGGTCCCTTAAACCGCCTTCATTTTTTTTTTATTGTTTTTTTTTTCTTCTGTTTCTCTGTTTGGGTGAGTTCCACTGCTGTGTTTTCTACTGATCCTTTCTTCCATTTCATCTAGTTTGCTGTTGAATACTTGTGGTGTATTTTTCAGTTCAGTTCTTGCCTTCTTCAGCTCTGTGACTACTGTTTGGTAATTTCTTATATTTTTATGTCTTTTGTTGAAATTTTCACTGTTCATTCATCCTTTTGAGTCCAGTGAACATCTCCATGATGGCTACTTTGAACCTTTTATCAGGTAAATTACTTGTCATTCATTAAGGGTTTTTTTCCTGGGGTTTTATTTTATTCTTTTGTTTGGAACATATTTCTCTGTTTCCTCATTTTGCTTGACTCTCTGTATTTGTATCTATGTATTAGGTAAAACAACTGTCTCTCCCAGTCTTGAAGGAGTGGCCTTATGTCAGGAGAAGAACATTATCATTCAACCTTGCCCTAGCTCTTGGTTGACTCTTGAACCTTTGTGATCAACTAAGCAGCTTGATTTATTCTTGTTGCATCCCAGTTGGATGCTAAGGGGAGTGCTAAGATTTGTCAGTGGAGATCCCGGTGGGAGTGCTAAGATTTGTCAGTGTTCCAAAGGGAGGGATCTCAGTAAACACTTAGTTTCAGGCTGATTGGAAGCCATGCTCTCAGGCAGAAGCTTTTAAGGTAAGCAAGTATGTAAAGTCCTGAGGCACCACAACTGTAAACCCTGTTGACTTCCAAACCAGTTGATCTGGAAGAGTCCCCTGGACAACTGTTGTAAAAATCAGAGCTCCAGACAGGTATACAAGCTCCTTTCTGGGAAGTACTAGCAAGCTGTAGCAAGACTTAGAAAGATTACAAAAATGGAATTGCCTGACCTAAGTTCCCTGCGCAGTCTGTAGATGTGTGGCAAACTTGAAGACTGCCCTTCAGGCTGAAGCTCCAGGACAACTAAATAAACCTTTGTCACAGACACACCGGTGGTATGTTTCAGTCTACTGCCTGTGCAGTGCCCTCAGGATGGGAGCCTGCCAACAACTGCCTCTCCAGTTGTTACAGTTCTGTGGGGCCCAGGGACAGAAATCCCCAAGCCACCAGAGCCGGCTGATCAAGGAACACCCCCTTCGTGGACTGTATGGGTTTTAGGGAGGCAGTGGGAGAGCACAGGACTGAGACACAAGCACCAGCTCTAATAAGGCATGACATTTTTTTCTATATGCAATGGCCATCTTTATCCCAAGAAATATGCTTGGTGTTGAAGTTGATTTTGTCTGCTATTACTATAGATATTTTAGCTTTCTTCTGTTAAGTCTTTTCATGGTATACTTTTTTTATCCTTTTATTTTCAACCTACTTATGTCTTTATATGTAAATGGGTTTCTTAGCATTGTACTTTTTTTTTCCAATCTGAAAATGTCTGAATTTTAAGCAGAGTGTTTAGACCAGCAGTATCCAATAAAAATAGGATGTTAATCATATATGTATATTAAATTTGGGGTAGACACATTAAAAATTTTTCTGAAAAGGTGAAATTAATTTTAATAACATTTTAATTAATATTAATCCACTCCATTTAAAATATTACTATTTCAGTATATAATCAATATAAAAGTTTACATATAACTTTTAAGGATAAGTTTACTAAAATTAAATAAAGCTTAAATTCAGCTTCTCAGTTGTACTAGCCTCATGTCAAGTGGTCAGTAGTGTATGTGGCTAGTGGGTACCAATTTTGACAGTGCTCGCTTAGAGCATTTATACTTAACATAAGTATTTATATTGTTGGATTTAATTTTAATCTACCATATTGCCAGACTGTTAGTGTGGGAGATTGAGGCAAGCTGGGTTTAAGGTATTGTCACTTTCAGTTCATCACAGATTTCAAATTTTTCCAGTGTTTTCTGCCAGCAGTGGATGAGTATATTTCTCAGTGCTCCAATTCTACCCTCAGTATCGATAAGTCCTGAACACCCACACCACTGGTCTCCATGATTTTGCCCCTCTTCTCACAATGGATCGCTGTTGCTTTTTACTAGTGCTAAATTTTTGGTGAGCATAAGGGAGGTTTTTAGTTCTCCTGATCCAGCCTCAGGCTTAGGCAGATCCTGTGATCCTGCTGGGAAATTGTCAGCATTCCTACCCCTCATTATACACTGACAGCTAGTCTACTTGGGTTGGAATTTCTGTGTTTTCCCCAGTAGTAGTAGAATTCTACTTTGTATGAGTGCATGATCATAGGTCCAAGGGAGATTCTGCCCCTGTCCCAGGAACAGACTCTTTCACTTCTATCCATCCCTCAGAAGGGGGTATCTTTGCCTGAGAACTTGAACAGAAAGTTGTTTCTGTCCTTCCCCAGTGCCTTAAGGCTTCTGCTTTGTATTCAGGAAAGATCCAGGGAATTGAGTAAGGTTTCAATGTGATCTATTAGTGGAGCAAATTATCAACTGCATACCTGTGCCACCCCAACCCCCTGGGGGGAGGGGAGGCTCTTACCCTCAATATTCTCCTGAGCACCTGATTAAAGCCCACAATAAGAGCTAGAAAGAGAGTGTGGACTCTACTTGTGTCTGGGCCTCCCAATCATTTGAAACTAGCGCTGTCCTAGAACTTTTAGGTGGTGGAAATATTCTATATCTGCATTGTCTAGTACAGTAGCCACTGATTTTGAATTTTATTTAATTTTGATTCATTCTGAGTCTGATTAAAATAGCCACAGGTGGCTAATAACTATTCTTTTGGACAGAGCAGTTCTAAACTGTCATTGGAAACACACTCAGCCCTTATGAATTCATTAAGATCTCAGTTGCTGTCTTCTTTCCTGCTTTAATGGGGCCCTTCCTCTTCCTGCCATGCTCTACTACAGGTGAGAAAGTCCCTCCTGTCTGCAGGGGGCTTGCCATTCCTGAGTATTTAGTTCATTCGATTGCCTGGCAACCTCACTTCCCTGATAGGTTCAAGAAAAGTTATGATCTCGTGGATTATTTCGCTTTTTCTTCTTGTTGGGGGTTGAGTGTGACATTGACTTGTAGCTTTCTACATCCTAAGTGGAAGAGGAAATTTGCATTGATTTCTAAAGAGCAAAAATTAATTAGTGATGGTTTCTTATCTCTCATCTTCTCATTTTTAAAGACTCAGTTACATCCCCCCAGATTTTAAAAGGGATAATAAGTTCAGAATATAAGAACTGGGAATTAAGGCACAAATATTAAGGCACAAAGGCGACATTTGGTTTCAGCTTCCTCCTTTAAAAAAAAAGTGGGAATTAAAGTACATGATGACTAAGATTAGTTTTGAGCTCTAAAATTACCATTATTTGTCAGTTAATGATGTGTTTTTTGCCATCTTTATTTTTATAACAAGCAGTTCTTTTTAAAGTTTAGGAAGCATGCATAGTATCTGCTCAAGGAGTTGACACATTGTTTTTGAGAATAAAAGGGTATATTTGTTGCAGTCATTTGTTGTGTGTTAGATGCTTGTCTTGATGAAATAAGCAATGACAAAGCAACTGGCCTTGGGACAGTCCCTTGCTACTTGTCTATAGCTGTTCTGAGTCTGACGCTCTTAGAGAAAGCTGAGAAACATGGCAAAAAAAAAATCAGCACAAAGAAGTCAGTTGGCCATTTCAAAGGAATTTTACAACCCTTAGGCTCTGACATCTGGTTAATATTTAATTGATTGAGAACCTTCAGTATATTGTCTGCACTTTAGAGAGAAGTTGCTTCTCAATAGATACATTAATACATGACAACAATTGCTTAAAAATTGGGGAATTGTTATTTGTATCCCCCTGTCTCATGGGTTAGCAAAATCTGAAAGAGAGTAGTTGTAAACATTGCCAAACACTTTAGAGACACTCTTCAAATATAATATTTATAATATATTCTACAAATATAAACATATATCCATACATTATACAAATATAATGTATTATAAATAAAAATAATGCATGAGTTTTTATTTTATTTACTGTGCACATTCTGTATGTCACATCCTATGTTCTAGAAAAATAAAGATAAATAAATACCCACACTGAAAGATGGTATACTGTAATGTGAAAAACAGACAAACCATTACAAAAATATAAATGCTGTAAGAGATTTATGTGAGAGAGACTGCCCAGCTCTCCTAGGAAACATTGGGAAGGCACCTTAAAAGAAACACATATTGAAAATTTAAGGAAAATTTGCTAAATGAATAAAGAATGTAAAGCGTTACAACAGAATCAAGGGAAGCATGTTTGCAAAGAATGGAGGCTTGCATAGCATGACCCACTTGTAAATTACAAGGAGTTATGATGGCAAGCATCCATGGTTCCAGAAAATGATGGGAAAAGAGGCTAGAAAACTTGAGAAGAACCTTGACTACCTTACAAAGGAGTGTAGACTTTATATGAGAGATGAGGAATGGTGACAGATGCAAAGACATGACATAGTAAGATCTGATTGGGGAAAGCTTATTATACCAGAGCGGCAAGTCATAGAATCCTGAATCGTGTGTTGGAATGGGCAAATTGTCAAGCAGGTAATTTGAGTAGTGGTTCAAAGTATGAACTTTAAAGCAAGTAAAGAAATCTAGAAACCATATGTGTAGCATTAGATAGGTTGTTATTTTCTTTAAGTCTTAGTTTCTAAATCTGTAATCTGTCCCAGTGGTTGGGGTTTCTGTAGAGACTTATATAATAATTATTTTGTTTTTTTGTTGTGGTTGTTGCAGTTATTCAACTCTGTTGTTGCAGCACAAAAGCAGCCATAGGCAGTATATAAGCAAGCAAGCATGGTTGTGTTCCAGCAAAACTTTATTTAAAGACACCAAAATTTTAATTTCATGTAATTTTGATGTGTCATGAAAAATTATTCTTCTGTTAATTTTTGTCAACTATTTAAAAATGTAAAGGCCATTCCTACCTCACAAGTCATATAAAAACAAGTGGCAGGCCAGATTTGTCTTGGGGGCCGTACGTTTGCTGATTTGGGAGAGGGTGCTGTAAAACAATGTCAATATTTTGTAATGTGAGAAATGTTAAAATAAACTCCTTAACAAAATGTGTAGCACTTAATATAAGATCAATAAATACAAACAATACCAATGTCATTAAATAGAAAATTACTTAAGGCGTTGGAAGCAAAAGAGAGTCAACACAGATTAGGCAGGGCAGAGGCAGTGAGGTAGAAGTAACTGGTTTAAGGCAGAGATTCTGACAAAAGTGAGAGCACCAGGTAGCCTGCAGGCTTAAAGATTTTGAGCAGAAACAAGTAGAAAAAATTAAGATGAGATTTGAGGCAGGGAGAATAGTTTGGAAAGCTTTTGAAATATTCTGGGAAAGAAATGGTGAAGACTTGAACTAAGCTTATGGGTGTGTTGGGAGCCATGACTCTTGGACCACAGGAGGCTGCTGCCGCCAGCTCACCTCAGTAGCCTGTTTGAATAAAGCTGAGATGTCAGGTTAGGTTCCAAATCACCATCTAAATGTTTATTTTTGAGACGGGGGGTAGGGACAGAGAGAAAGGGAAACAGAGGATCAGAGCCCGACACGGGGCACAAACTGATGAACCATGAGATCACGACATGAGCCAAAGCCAGACACTTAACCAACTGAGCCGCCCAGGTGCCCCTCCAGATCACCATCTAAACATAAGTTAGGAACTCTGGCCTGGGACCTGGGAACAGTCTTTTTTTTTTTTTTCTCCATCAGAAGCGAGGGTCTAGTCACAGGTTTCTTTCCCTCAAGAGGAATGTGTTAGAACAGGTAGATTCTTAGATTGATCACATCAAAAGCAAGGATACTGGTCACTGACCCAACAGCTCTTTTAGTTTTAATCCATAAAAACAGAGCAATCTCAGAAAGAAGCACCTCTTAGCACTTAGCAGTTACCCATAAGCACAGGGTTAATTCCACTTTCTTGAAAATAGTATTCGCCCCACATTTGTTTTGTTTCTTCATCATCTATCTAAGATAGTCACCTACAGAACTTTAAGAAACTTCTTATTCATGATTGTCATGAATGATTCAAAGGTAATTAAGGAACACAAAACAGTCTTCAATTTAAACATCAGATTTTATTATGGGGACACCTAATGAGAAAAAAATAATCATATTAAATGTCATTAAAATTTTTTTGATTAAAAGAAAAAATGGGCATTTAATGTTAGGATTTCTAGAAAAAATAATGCAGTAAATACATGCTTGTGATGCACTCTTTACTCCTACCACAAAGCAAAAAGAAAACCATAAGTACTTTGGTAGCCTCAAAAATAAGTTAGTTGTCTCTAAGAATAACACAACAGAAACTCCAAGCAAGGAGGTGCACTGAAGCCCTGGGGCCTCTGTGCTCTATATTTGAAAGAAGACAGCCCTGATCTTGGGCTCCAATAGAATATGGATTGAAATTCTTCATACTAGATGGGCACTGAGCTAGGCTTTCTGCTTGGAGCAGAGATCCTTTCTGCCTGTGACACAATTATAGATGGAGGCCTTGAGATGCAAGGAACACACACAGTCAGTTTTACTATCAAGGACCAAGCTAGTTATCCTCTAATTTGGAATGAATTTGTGATAGCCACTCTATCTCCCACAATATGAAGAATTTCAGGTAACATCGTATGCTCTGTTTCTAGACTAGGGGATGTGGTGAGCTGAAAGAAAGCTATGGCTAAACTGCCTCAACAGCAGGAAACAAGAAATGGGACAAAAAGAAAACAAAAAATTAGCCTAGGGCCTGCATTTCAAAACACACAAAGAAATGTCTGCTAAAAAAGATCAAAACAACAACTCTAACATTGCAAATTATATTTTATATAGCAATCTGACAACAAACGTACAGTATGCTATGATGTTCAAAGAAATAAATATAAGAATTGCATCAATTTAAAGGGATTAAAAAATTATGAAGCAAAGATTGGCAGAAATTAAACAAAAATATCAAAAAAGCATAAAATAAATGTTTTAGAAATTAAAAATACACTTATTTAATTTAATATTTAATTGGTTAGATGAGACAAAATTATCTGAATGCATCAAATTTAAATTTAATTGAAAAACTTCAGTAGATAGGATAAATTCTATACTGATAACAGTTAAATAGCTAGTAAACAAAGATAATACTGTGTGATTGCTTTATAATTATAATTGCCTTACAATTCTCAGGTAGGAAGGTGGGAGAGGCTTTAAGAGGTTAAGAGTTCAAGAAAAAGAGAATGGAGGAAATGATGGGCACAATATTTCAAGAGTTGATTATGAAAACTTCCAAGACTTGAAGAGTGACATCAATCTGTAGATGGACAAAGCATTCCAAATACCTGGTAGCGTAATTCAAAAATAAGACAACATCTAAATATGTGATGGTGAAACTGCAGATTCCCAAGAATAAATAAAAAGCTTAGAACCTACCAAAGGAAAACCAGTATCGTAGCTACAAAGGAAAACTGACAGAAGTTTTCTCTTGCACAGTAATTGATTAAAGAAACAATGGAGCAATAGCTTAAAAGTAGTGAGAGGAAATCTTGTAATTTTATGCCCAGCTAAACTACATCAAGAATGAAGATAAGGAACCTGTCCAGAATACAAAGTCTAGGAGAATTTAACACTTAGACTCTAACTTAAATAACTATTAAATGTGTTTTAACAAGGAAGATAAATCTAGAAGGAAGGCACAGGACACACACAAAAAAACAAAACAAAACAAAAAAAAACCTGTGGGAATGTGGAATACAACAAAAGTTGTATTACAAATTAGCAGAAGAATATGGAAAAAGAATCCATGAAACAGGCAAAAGAACCAATTTTACGAAAAGAAAAGCTGAATGACTAACATTAGAAAAGATAATTAACCTCTTTCATGAATTAAAAGAAACAAACTTTCACATGGCAAATTTCATGTGGCAAAAATTAAAAAGGCTGATATGAGCAAGTGCTGGATAAGAATATGGAAAAAGAGGGACTATCATACACTGCTCATTGAAATGTAAATTGACAGAAAGTTAGAACACTATTTTTACAATAGCTCATACAATTGAAGATGTGCATACCATACTATCCAGGATTTCCAGCTTCCAGAAACATGTCCCAAGATTATTGCAGCATTATTTGCAAAAGTGAATGACTGAAAGCGATCTAACAAAATAACAGATAAACAGTATAGTGTGTATAATTCTAAAGTGAACACTAAAATAAACTTCCTAGAAATACTCGAATCAAGATGGACAGCTCAAAAGCAGTGATAGGTAATAGAAGTAAGCTTCAGAATGATTCATATAATATGAGACCGTTAACATACTTTAAAACACGTAAAATAACATTTCACATGGATGTCGTACACATATAAATATAAAAATAAAAACACATCAGAAGATAACCACCAGATTCAGAGTAATAATTGACTTCTGGCCATTGTAGGAAGGCAAATAGGATCTGAGTAAGTTATATGAGGGAGTTGCAAATATATTTTGTAATGCTAAACTTCTGGAACAATAAAAAGATTGAGGACAAAAAAGTTATAAACAAGCAAAAGTAATAAATGATACACATATTCTAACAATTCTATTTCTTTATCTAGTCCAGCCTGGTCCCCAAGGCAAGAAATGGAAGTGTAAAGAGGAAGGAATATTGAATTAGATCAGAATTTAACCTTGCCATCACTGAAAAACACATAATAACAGCTCTGGTTTATAGCACACCCCTAATCGCAAAAAAGAAAAAGAATGAGGGAAGAAACTGGAGAGACAGTAAAACATTTTTAGAGAATGCACTTGAGTGCTATTGAAAATAGTAATTCTTGGATTGAATTTGCCTCTGTAATGCCTGGGCTTGCAGTTTAGAATTTATAGCTGACCTGGGTCACTTAGGTTGAAGCTCAGAGACCTATAAGAAGAGAACATGCAAATAGGCATTTTTAAAAATTCGTTTAGTTTAAATTTAAGTAACTTGCAGCAGAAAAAAAAATATCACAAAATAAAATACCCATGCTGTAATCCTCATCTATCTCTTGAATTTCAAAGTTGGGCTGTGGCTTTGATGTGCATACTCCATGCCACAGGGAATGAAAGATTGGGTGGGCCTCTCACTTTTCCATAGACAGAACCCTGGTGAGGGTGGGAAACAGGACTCCAGGCCTGGAAGAGTCCGTGCTCAGTGGCTGCTTTTTGTTGTTAGCTTTCATTTTGGTTCTCTTAGATCCAGAGGCAGTAGGTGGATTTGGTAGACTCCCTGGGTTAGTAAAGGGACTGGGTTGAAAGAAAGACCTTCAAATAGTTCAAAACTTCTTTGGGATTAATCAAAGAGCAATACTCAAGAGTCTTCAGGGGTTGGTTGGTGGGTTTGCTAACATGACAAAGTGAATTCACTCTGTAATTGTTACCTTTAAGCAGGAAGACTCAGGACACATCAAAGATAAAATAGAAACATTTTAACCAGAAAATAAAGCATTTAGTCTACAGGGACATGATCACAATATATACCCTAATATGAAGGCCCTTCCTGACTTTTTGATAGTTTGGCTTGGTTTTTTAAGAAAACTCCAGGAAAAATCAAAGCTTTAACATGTTGCTTCAATCCTTCCTGGATCTCTTTAATCAGAAGAAAAAGCTAAAATAGATTATGATCCTGGAGGGCAAAATGAAAAATATTTTTTTTCATTGGTTGAGACAAAGTAGATTGAAACAAGGTAGGTACTTGATAATTGTGGAATAAGTTAAATTAAGTTTTGCTGTCCTATGGTATCAAAATTGAAAATTTCAAAGTGTAAAATTTAAAGTAAGGATATTGCTTCCCTTTGGACTATAGATGATTTCCAAGAATTGCTAATGATAACACTTTGAATCAAATTTATTTTTTTCTGTAATACAATAGTTGACTCCAAACTAAGTTATTTAAAAGATTTTCTCAAATAAAATGAATTCAAGTAAAACTTATCCAATAACACCATAAGAGGGGCGCAGGAGTTCAATTATTTTACAAGATTTTTGCTGAAGAATGGGTTATGGAGGAGATGCACACATACATTAAATTGCAGTTTTAAAAAATGAGTATTTAAAAAGTTTGTAATGAATTAATAAGTCAAGCGAAATATAAATGAACATTTTTTCAAACTTCTGCAGGAAGAGGGGTTTGATAAACACCATAAATTATGATTCTCACAACCTAGGATGGTTTACATTCTTATACTTAATATAGAAAAATAAGTAGTAACTTCACACACAAAAATAAAAGATGACATAAACATTTATCCTTGGTCAGGGCCAAATGTATTTTCTGCTGCAGGTCTGTTTTTAATATCAAGTTTTCTTGGCTTGGAAAAAAGAAAAATGAACTAGGAATTTGAAGACATTGGCTCTGCCACATACTTAAGTTGCTTTTAACAAATAATTTAAAGTCTCTGAATCATCATCATTGTTTTTATCGGTTGAATGGCAGTATTTACATTTGCTCATCTTAGATCTCAGGGTTGTTGCAAAGGCAAGTGGAAAAATGAATATGAAAGTTCTTTGAAAGGCACAAAACACCTTCTAAATGTATTCTGTTAGTTACTGCTAAGTAGACCAGTCAGCTCATAAGTATGCAGCAGTTTAATGCTCATGGATAATAAAAGTATATAAGGTTTTGATAGGCATAATTTTTGGTACTTTCAAGTACTGATAATGATTTTTGTCCCTTTTCCTCCACTTCCCCTTTCTCCATGTACTTCCCTTCTGCAGAACCCCTACCTGTAACCAGTGTTTCAATATATGACTATAAACCTTCTCCTGAAACAGGAGTCCTGTTTGAAATTCATTATCCAGAAAAATATAATGTTTTCACAAGAGTAAACATAAGCTACTGGGAAGGTAAAGACTTCCGAACAATGCTATATAAAGGTAAGAGGCAAAAGGAAGAGTGTTGAATGATAACGATTCCTTTTTACATGATGTTTGCCAAAAGGTCTTCTCTCTTGCTCTAAAGAGGTCTCAGGATTCACTATGTGACCATGAAAGAACCATTACAAAGAAGTATTAATTAATGAAAATCTTGTCGTCATGAATCTTAGAACATCTGGTTTGCTAGAGTCACGTGCAATGCATAAGCATAAGAAATACTCAAATTAGTACCACTTTATATGTGCAGCATGTCTGGTACAAGAAATAAATTAAAACTTAAGCTTCGAAACACGTCACCCTACCACTTCCTTCCAGGTGTGTTAGAAGGGCATTTCTAGAACTAAGAAGCTAGAAAGTCACCTTCCACCAAGTTTCACTTGGAGGTGGTCCAAGACTATTCTCAAAGGCAAATGATAATGCTTTTTTGTACCCTTGGATGTATTTTTTATCTGTATGACCAGCTAAATGATTTCATGCATTAAAATACAAAAATTGGTTTCATTGTTTGTACTGTCTTGATGGGAAAAGAGAAAGACAATCCTATGGGAATCAATCTCAAAAAAAACTGCTCAACTTCTCTGAGTAGACTCTTAGAGGAGGATAGAGAAGGAAGGGTGGAAGGGGAGCATTCAGCTCCATTGGGAGTGAATTGGGAAGGAAAGGAACCTAGAACTCTCAGGATACGACATGTAACTTTCTCTGTTGGCTGGTTGTAAATGGAAACATGTATTAGGGAGGTGGAAAATGGGTCCCAAACTACACAGGGCATGATATCCAGAAAAGCGTCCTTTTGACTTGTTGCTTTTACAAACTCGTTTCTTCCATGGATATTTTTATGAGACATTGTTTAAAACACATGCATCGATTTTATAGTTTTTGAAACTTTAAAAAATGAAATAAATATAATCATGAACTCCACAAATTAATCACATTTTTTATTTTCCATGAGAACAGAGTATCTGCAAAATAATAAACGGGACCTTATTTGCTTAGTGATTGCTTGCAAATCCAAGTTCATGAATGACTGAGATGCAGTCTGTGGAATTTTTGTTGAGTTTAAAGCCAGCAGTTTTAAAATAAGTTAATTAATATGCTGTCCTTTTTAAGTTAATTAATTGTTTAAACTATTTTTGGCTTTTAGTTCAATAAGTGATATTTTTAGTTTCTTTCCCATGTTTCTTTCTGATTTGGATTGGAATCTTAAATTTATTATTTTCCTAATGTTTTCCAAATGAAATCCAGATTTGTATTTTCTTCTGTTTTTGATCAAGTGCTGTCTGCCAACTCGCAGATAAACCATTCTACTTTAAGAATGGGCCAGTTTTTACAAGTGAGCCTAGTGAAAACATGTCTTATAAAATTATTTTTTCCTAAGTCATAAAGTGGCAAACTATCTTTGATTTTTATCATAAAGTAAATGGCTAGCATAAACCTAATCTCGATAATTTCTATATACTATTTTCTCCATTTAATGCACCAAATGTCCCTGCAATAAAAATTTAATTCCAATTGTATCCAATTCTTGTGGAAAAAGCTTTTCAGGATTTGGGACCGAAAGATCCAAATTTTCACCTCTAACCTTATGCCAAGTTTGTATTACTGACCATGCCAGAAGTTGAAGGGGATATTATTTTATGGCAATTTAATTATGATTGTTTAGAACTTCCTAAACAGACGTGGCATTTAGGAGACCAGAATTGTAATATAATTGATTTTTTTTTCTTCTCAGATTTCTTTAAGGGAAAAACAGTATTTAATCACTGGCTGCCAGGAATATGTTATAGTAATATCACTTTTCAGCTGGTATCTGAGGCAACTTTTAATAAAAGTACTCTTGTGGAGTACAGTGGAGTCAGTCATGAACCCAAACAACATAGAACTGGTAAGTCTTCTGAAGAATCAAATTTAGTGAAAAAACAATTAAGTTATATGTTTGTTGCATATAAATATTCTATCATTCTAAGAAAAATTCTGTTCCAGAGCTAAGAAATGAGATACATATATATTTGTAATAGTATTAAACAAATTCTCTATCAGTGTAAGAGGTGCTGAGTAAAATATCCAAAAAAAAAAAATCTAAAATATATCAATGTAATCATAGACTTACAATCTTGGTTTGGAAAATAGTACATGATACGACTAAAAGTTACAATTAAGTGACTTAACATGACCAAGTAGACATCCATTATTCTATAACCTGGTAAAATGCTCATATGGCAGATAAACAGATAAGAGATGTTCTAGTACAGAATATCAGATTATTCAAGGAAAATATTGGGATTCATATGTATCTAAAACTTGGAGTGTTTAATTTTAGTAGCATCACTAATACGAAGCACAGTTATGGGATGGATGGATGGATGGACATAAATACGCACATACTCAATGCCTGTCACCAATTCTAATATAGTTGACATTACCTGTGCCTAATGACATTACCTTTGCCTAAATTACTCATTACGAATGTTGGAGATGCCTTTCATATGAACGTTGGGAATGGATTGTAATAGATCACCCCTGAGGTCCTGCCAATCTGAATTCTAAGATGCTATGATTTTCATTAATTAGACCAAGACAAAGAAACTATTTCAGCTAAATAAGTTATTCACCTCAATACACTTACAAATAAGAGTCTATTTGTATTTTTAATTATTCAGTTACAATACACTTACAAATAAAACACTTACAAATAAGAGTCTATTTGTATTTTTAATTATTCAGTTCAACTAAGGAAACATCACCAATTGAGTGACTTCTACCTGGAAGTTGTTCTAAGTATGAGAGATGAAGACAAAATCTGGTGAGATAGGTTCCCTGTCCTCAAAAAATGGTAGAGGTACAATACAAATGGCAATCATACATGGCAGAAGGTGATAAATGTCATAAGAGGTGCAAAGTTATATAACTGCACAGAGGAGGGAAAGATTAATTTTTATTAGAAATTCATGGACAAAGTGATATTTAAACTGCTCTTTGAAGGATAGGTAGAAACTGTTGCAGGTAGAGACCATATGGTGTGCCTTCCCAATTTTCTCCCTCTAGAAAGGTATACTTCCATAATTCACAAATTGATTTTGGGCTCATATGTTTCATTCTAGAGAGGTAAGGTGTGAAGCCATATTTCTAACATGTGTGTTATTGTTTCTAGAGACATGTATTTACCTTTTCTAAGCACAGCTGTGTCACAGGGAGCATTTTTATCTTGATAGCTAAAGTACACTGTAGCTGCTTGTTGGTAAGAAAGATCCAGTGGTGAGACTCAATTGCTTTAAAAGGAGATTTTGATAAGCCGAAGAATATTTACAAAGCTCTGCTTTGGGCATGGTGAAATTACCTGTTGGACAAGCATACTATCACTCGTTACTGTATTTGAAGTATGAGTGGTGATATACTAATGTGAATACATCGTGCACAAAATCTTAGATAAATGTGTACTTGCCACCACAGTAGTTCTCGATGTAGATTATCTTTATATAGTAGTAGTAAAACGAACCTCTGTTTTGTAAATCCGCTTGCATATTTGACTCACGAATAACTATTTGCTGTCATAGAATTAAAAATCACTCAAGAATAAACATTGTCTCCCTTACAGCCCCGTATCCACCCCGAAATATCTCAGTTCGCATTGTAAACTTGAACAAGAACAATTGGGAAGAGCAGAGTGGCAGTTTCCCAGAGGAATCCTTCATGAGATCACAGGATGCAATGGGAAAAGACAAACTCTTCCGTTTTACAGACGAAACCCCAGAAATGCCCTCTGGCAACATTTCTTCTGGTTGGCCTGATTTTAACAGCAGTGACTACGAAGCTATATCCCAGCCGTACTGGTGGGGCAGCGCATCGACAGCTCCTGAAAGCGAAGATGACTTTGTCAGCGTACTTCCCGTGGAGTATGAACATAACAGTACACTCGGTGACACTGAGAAGTCAACGTCAGGCTCCTTCTCATTTTTTCCTGTACAAATGATTTTGAATTGGTTACCACCCAAACCACCCACTGCCTTTGATGGGTTCCATATCCACATAGAAAGAGAAGGTAACGTAATAGGAAATCAGTGAAAATAGCAAACGGTGTGCAAAGGAAAGGAAATTGAAATATTTTCAAACTAAATTTAGAAAAAAAGACTGCTGGTAGACAGTTAAGATTTCAAGATAAATGGTAAAGGAAGGGAAGAGTCTAATTGAGTAGCAACGTGGACTGAGATTAGAAAACAAAACTGAACAGGTAGGATCAGCATCCAAGGTTCGGGAAGCGTATAAATTGCAAGTTTTGACAACAGGACACGTTTCACTGCCCAACATGTCACGTACCCCCGGCCGCTGAGGGAAACCTTACGTTTGGAAAGATTTTGATTAAAGTTGTAACCATCACAATTACAAAATATCCTGGAGAGATGTTCTGCTTTCCAGGACACAATTTGTGGAAGCATGCAGCAAAACAGTCTTTCTGACAAGATGGCTGCTTTCCCAAAGGGGTCAGACCTGTGTACTGCTTATCTAGGGACTCTTACTATCCTTAGGGTGTGCGCCCCTCTGGAACCTGTACCACTCACGTTTTCCTGAAGAGGAGCTGGTAATAAAATAGAAAACGCACAGCAACGGATAGTCTCACTACAGCTGCTGTATTGTGTCTCATGTTCATGTATCCAGCATCTCAGAGCCATTCTTTGTATTTTATTTTTTATTTTTTTTTAATTTGTTTTAACGTTTTATTTATTTTTGAGACAGAGAGAGACAGAGCATGAACGGGGGAGGGGCAGAGAGAGAGGGAGACACAGAATCGGAAGCAGGCTCCAGGCTCCGAGCCATCAGCCCAGAGCCCGACGCGGGGCTCGAACTCACGGATTGCGAGATCGTGACCTGAGCTGAAGTCGGCCGCTTAACCGACTGAGCCCCCATTCTTTGTATTTTAGCCCTTACCATAAGAAAAACGGCCATGGCCTTCAGTAAACTTGGGTCATGAATCACATCCAAATTGTTTGGTAGATTTTTATAGTCATTTGCTGTTTGTTTTGTTTCTAAAATAACATACTTTGTTTTATACTTTCCAGTCCAGTAGTTTGGGTGATAAAAGTTGTCAAGTTGGCAAAATTTGAAGTTCCAAATAATAGCCTTATTTCAGAGTAGGGCATTAGTATCATGGACTCTGATGTATTATATATTGTTTGCTCTTATTTTATTTAATAGAGGAAGATATCAAAAGCTGTGGATTCCTCTATGCTGGATTATAGTGCAGTCAACCATACCCATATATTGTATAAAGTTGAAATCCTTTGTCATTTCCAATTATTCGAGAAAAATCTTCACATTTGCCTGGAATTACTTGTATAAAGTAATCTGTCTTAATCTGCCCTTAGTTTGTCTCTTATTTTTCTGTTCCTTAGTATATTCTATGGAAAATAGGATCCCTTAACTCAGAATTTTTTTTAAACGAGTATTTCTGTGCAGGTTCAGTCATGCTTTTATGTGACTTCAATGTGTTCTGTTGAAGGCTATTGTAGTCACCAACGGGTGAGAACAACTTCAAATGCAGTAATAAGCAGCAGGAGATGAACTTTGAAGCAATGTAAAAATCATTTTTACTTTTAGAAGTTCTGGAAGAAAACAGATGAAGGAAGCATATTGCAAGTGTCAGAAAATCTGCCCAGAAGAATTATTTCTAACTAGAAAGAGTTCAGCTTATTTTAAGGCGTTTCTGGATATTTAATACTACCACCAAGAATTTATAAGATACTTTGTTGTCTGTTATTTTTTTACTCCTTATATCTAGATGAAAAAGTCAACTATTTTGATCTTTTCCTCACATTCTCCTATTATTGTGTACATATAATGTTGTTGGGAAACCGTACAGGAGAATCCCTAAGTTTTCTTGATTTCGATGCCATATTTTAGTTTGGTTATTTAAAAGTATTATGAAAACCAGTTTGAATACTTAGTCATCTTTTTTTTATAGCACCTTTGATTAAGATGTGTAATATAATGTGACAAAAGGAAAGAAACAATATTTTAAAAACTACTTTTTTTATTAATTGACTTGTTTACATTCAAGGCCCTTTCAGATTCCAATTCATATATATTCTCTTTTTTACATATGATTCAGAAAACTTTACTGAATATTTGACAGTGGATGAAGAAGCGCATGAATTTGTCGCAGAGCTGAAGGAGCCTGGGAAATATAAGTTATCTGTAACAACTTTTAGCTCCTCAGGATCTTGTGAAACTCGAAAAAGTCAGTCCGCAAAATCACTCAGTTTTTATATCAGTAAGTACCAAAGGGATTATGTTGTACTTACAGGGGGACTAGGACAATGGAACCGGGGAGATTAATGATGCTCCAGCATCAATGATTCATCAAACCTCAGAGACCCTGAGAAATCTTCAAGGTCAGGGGAGGCCCAGATCCATGAGATTTTGACAGCAGAGGAAATATATGTATGTTTAATAGTAGCAGACCTACTCAGAGGTTTAGCTTACAGATTTTTTTTTATTATGGTGATAATTGAACATTTATTAAGCTGACTTTCCACACTAGCCATCGCAAACTCTCCAAGGACATGGACGCACTGTTTAGGAAATATGACTTTTGTTTAAGGCCGTATAGAAAATTGATATTTTTGGACTATGTGAAAGGTCTCACTAGAATGTTGAGCTTATATAATTCAAAGGACAAACAAAGATTCATGGGTAGTGGGACCTAGGTGGTTGCCATAAATTTGGCACAAGAGGGCAAAGCTAGAGCATCCTAGAAGCCCCGGTGTCAAGTCTTAGGGTGACTTCTACTGATTCCATGAGGGGCAAGAGTAAAGTAATTACTACCTCTAAAAGCTGCACAAATCGTGCGTGTCTGTAATGCTTTTAGCTAATCTGAATGTTCACTAGAGGTTTAGAGGTCAAAAATCAGTTCAAAGCAGTTAGATGTGTCTCCGATCAGAAGAAAGGAAAAACCAGGAGGCAGTGGATAAAAACCGCTCATCAAAAAGGATGACCACCCTATACTTTATCACCCTCTCCAAAGGCAAAATACCACCTTTCGTCAATCCTCAGAAAGGTGGGTGGGAGAATGAGAAGGGAGGCAGAGGGAAGAGATCAGCTTATTTCACAGCTGAAAAATGTTGCAAATGACCCATGTAGCATTGCTGTTTAAGAAACCAAAAATGCCGTCGCTGATAAGAGGCCTAAAGATCCGTTAGATATACAGAAAGATTAGTCCTAATTGTTTGCACATCGATCTTTGACCTGAAGTCACTTGAGAATGAGGACAAAGTTTAGTATTCCATTTTTTCTGAACCTGACAATGTCTCATTAACCAAAAGGTTTCCTAGCCTGTCAGTAGAGGTCCACCGCAAGTGTGAAGAGCATCCAGGAACACTCCCTCAGCTATTCTAACCTCGCTTGGCTTTCCCTTCTCTGAATTGCTCCTGTGTTTCATAGTGCTCAGCACAAAATACAGAATTTATTTGTGTATGAATATTTCTCTCCATTTCTTTTATATGCGTACATCTCGCTTCTCATACCAAATTACAAAATCCTAGCCTGGGGTTATACTATTGATTTATTAATTCTGCTGTACCTTCAACCAACAAGTAATTCACTGAACTACTTTCACGCGTCAGGCACTCTGCCCTAGAGTATCCAAATTGACTAGTGCTATTGAGAATGTGTCAGAATTGCTCCAAAATATAATTATTTCAAAGAGGTACCTATTAATACTCATCTAGAAAAATATAAGGCACTAAAATTTTTGTTTTTTCTCTGCCAATAAAAGAATAATATTTGTAGCATTAGGATATTCTATTCTGCAATAGTGGGTCATTCAGGTGTACTGTATATATATCTTTAGTTTAAAACAGGACACTATAGATATAAATACTATACTTACCTGAGTAAGCCCCTACACACAGTGTAGTCTCACACCAGCTAAATTCTATTCACAGACCATTTTCCTGATCCAAACCGGGTGGGAGTTAAGCTATGACATTAATATTTATTACGTTTCATTCAGATTTATGGTTTTTTTTTGTTGCATTATGATTTCTAGGTATGTAGCTCTGAAGGTTTTCCTTCAGAGATGAGAAGTAAGGTAGAAATTTATATGAGTCCCCCAATAGCCTTACATTTCAACTACCCCCATTTTTCAGGTGGAAAAAACTAATTCACGGAAAGTTTAATGACTTTCCCAAGTGTCCAAGTGAGGACTAGACCTAGGAATATTTGCTAGCAAAGTCCATTTCCATGTAGCCTGCAATGACCTGTTACCTTGGCTCGATTATCAAATAAGTGAACTTATTTTCCTTATTCCCACTTTGGCTCTCTGTGCACCTGCTACCCCAGTAATCTTCATAACAGTGTTAACACTTCACATTTACATAGTTCTCTAACACGTATAATCTCATTTGATCCCAGCGACAGATGGCATCATGATAAATTGTTACAAAGCAATGACCCAGGAGACAGGGGGTCTGGGTTGGGCCCCAAGCACTTATTAGCTCTGTGACACTGGACATGCCATTCGCATCTCTGGGCCTCAGTTTCCTCATCAGTTAAATGAGGTATCGGATCTCTAAAGTTGTCAATCCTAACATTCTATGATTTATCCATTTGGCCATTTGGCCATTTATCCATCTGAGATTCAGAGATGTTAAATCATTTGCCCAGTCATTTGCTCACTAATGAGCAAAACTGAGTCTGGGTCAACGTACCTGTCTCCAAACCAATGTTTTCATAGTGCCTCCAGAAGTTTCATGGAGGTGTTAAGAGCATGGATTCTGGAACCAGCCTTCCTGTGCATGAATCCCAGCTCTACTTTCCCTTTCTCTGCCTCAGTTTCTTCATCTGACAGTGGAAGGAGTACTAGTACTTATCTCATAGGTCTGTCATGAAAATTAAAGGATTAAACTATGTAAACATATAAAAGCTTCAAACAGAGCCTGATACATGGTGAATGCCAGGTCTCTTTGCCACCACTATTATGGTCATTTTTTATTGTCTTTATCTCCCTTGCCCCCTTTGCTGTGAGCTGGAGACTGCTCTCCCCTGCAGAGCCACTTCCTTCTTTTCTCTTCATGGGTTCGAGCCCAGGAAGACACTCAGAAGTGTATCCTAAGCAAATAAAGAAAAGTTGTGCATTTGCATTTCAACAAGGACTTTCTGTAGATAATAACCATGTTAACACTTCTTGAGTCCTTACTATGTGTCAGGCACTGTGCTAATAACCACTTTAAAAACTTAAGAGAACAAAGCTAATGGTGGGCATTTCTATTCTGATACTTTATAATGAGGAACCCACCGCGACCCTCAAATGATCACCGGGATTGCAGGCAGCTTCTATAATTGAGTTTGCCTGTTTCTTCTTTCATACAGTCACACCCCGCCTCTTTGATCCTGCTGTTACCAAATTTAAAATCTTTTCACACGATGGCAGTCGAGGCTAATTTGAATCTCAAAGTAATTATTTCTAGAGACCGAAGGTCCTAACAGCAAAGGAACCATAAACACTGATGAAATGCCCCACCCACTGTTTGTTAGAAGAGAAGTAGATTCTCTTGGGTGAAGAATTGACCAGCGTCACCTCAGATGCACATAACAGCTGATGTAGAGCTTCTCTCTGTCCCTAGAACTGATTTTGTTGCTGCTGCCACTGCTGTTCGGGCAGTGGTGAGACCAGCTGGGCAGAGAACATACAGACATGCCGGTCCAGCTGCCAGTCTTACTTTGAGTATCTTTGTAAGGGCCAAAGGAGAACAACATGATTTTTAAAATGAGACTCTTTTATCTCAGCCAGCTCGGTATGACACCTCCCTTGTGCTCTTATGTGAAATGTTCAGGCCCATCAGGAGAGTGGATCGAAGAACTGACTGAGAAGCCCCAGCATGTGAGTGTCCACGTTTTAAGCTCAACCACCGCTTTGATGTCCTGGACGTCTTCCCAAGAGAACTACAATGGCACCATCGTGTCTGTGGTGTCACTCACCTGCCAGAAACAAAAGGAGAGCCAGAGGCTAGAAAAGCAGTACTGCACTCAGGTAAAGGAACAGAAAACAATGCTGACGGGTTCATTCGCCTGCTGTGGCACAGCCAGACAGGCAGAGCCAGGAGGCCGGTGCAAGAGGCTGTGCTGAGGTCTCCCCCGGGTGTGTTGTGCACGGGGGATGAGTGTGCATGGCTTTTCAGTGACAGTCTTCCTCCCTGTCCCTCTCAGGACTACCATCCCCCGTTTATTTCCATGCCTCATTCAGGAGACCTACGATGTGGGGGGCACCTGGGGGCTCAGTCGGTTAAGCGTCCGACTTCGGCTCAGGTCATGATCTCACGGTCCGTGAGTTCGAGCCCCGCGTCGGGCTCTGTGCTGACAGTTCAGAGCCTGGAGCCTGCTTCGGATTCTGTGTCTCCCTCTCTCTCTGCCCCTCCCCTGGTCACACTCTGTCTCTCTGTCTCTCTCTCTCTCTCTCTCAAAAATAAACATTAAAAAACTTAAGGGAAAAAAAGAGACCTACGATGTGGCAGGTACTCTGATAGATGTTGGGGATCTAGATAATTTCTATGCATCTGCCCCTTGCAGAGTTTATAATCTAGTGAGAACAACGCATAAGGGAACATACAGTTACTGCAGAGTATAAAATAAGGCCCAGGGAGCCCTTATGAGTTCTCAGAAAGAAAGAGCTGGGCATGAGTAAATATGGATTGGGGCAAGAGGATTGGGAAAACTGGCCAGAGAAACTTTTACCCGGCAAGGAGACAACCAAGCAGAAGATTCTGGGGAGTTTTTGTTTGTTTTACTTTTCCCATTTTCTTTTTCTTGTTATTTAAACTACAAAAAATAATTCATGCTCACTGGAAAACTAATTCAAAAATTAAAAGTACGAAAGGAAAAAAACTCCCCCCTCACTAATCGCAGCTAAGAAGAGCTTTTTAAAAAAAATTTTTTTTAATGTTTATTTATTTTTGAGAGAGAGAGATAGAGTGGAAGCCGGGGAGGGGCAGAGAGAGAGGGAGACACAGAATCAGAAGCAGGCTCCAGGCTCTGAGCTCTCAGCACAGAGCCCGATGTCAGAGGCTTAACCCACTGAGCCACCCAGGTGCCCCGTTGAGGAGAGCTTTGAAGGAGAAATAGGACTTAGCTGAGCACAAGGGAGCATGAAGGGCAAGTGGAAATGGGGTGCAAATCATTAGTTCTGGGAATGGCTACCAGAGTGAGCTTTCAGGCCCAACCATCCATCCGGAGGGAAACCCTGCCACATGGGCCCCGGGGCAGATCCTGCAGTCCGTCGCCCAGAAGTATCCACAGGGAGCCTGGTGCCAGCCATACTTTCCCAAAACTTAGTTTTATTTTTTCATACGGTCAAATGTACTGATTCTTGGTGTCTTACAAACAGAGTATTTACTTCCCCACAGGTAAAATTATCAACTCGTGTGTCATACACTGGAAATATAATACTCAAATGCAACAGTTGCTATATGAAAGCTTTTAGGACATTTAATGAAATTCAAAGAGTGAGAAACTTGAAACTGATAAGATGAATTTAGGAATCCTGGCCTTTGGAGCGCCAGAAAGGCTTAAAAGTACTGAGATAGGCTCTTACTTGAGGATGAGGCTACCCCTTGACTTCAATTAAATTAAGGAGTAAATATGCTAAACAGATTAACTTGTAATCACGACTCACTGTGCAGTTTACTAGCTTCCTTTCCTGAGCCTACCGAAAACGGCTGACTGGTTACCTTGCTAGAAACATCCGTTTCTCTTACAGAACATGACATAGAACTTGACTGCTCCAAGGTACATTGCTTCGCCCTTCATCTGATGTACAAATTATGTATCTTTTGCATAGAAGCCAAAGGCTAACGGTATAGATAGAGTTTGTAAATTATAAATGAGCCAGAAAAGGCTGGTCTAAGTGTACTTTGACAGTGCCTTCTTGAGATGCAAACATGAAACTGTTAAGGATTACAGGCAAGAAGGCCAATATTTAGAATGGAGGGCGGGATCTAGACCCGCCCGGATCTAGACCCGGGATCTAGACCTCACTGTGTGAGGCATTATCTCAATTACCACAGGAACATTTTGAAGATTTTGTTATTACACCAACATTATCCATTGCCTCACTATACACGCATGCATGTGCACGCGCGCGCACACACACACACACACACACACACACACACAGGCACACACATATGTTTAGATGAGGAAACATTATTCAAAAAGTCTCAAAAACTGGCCTGCAGTCAGGTGGCCATTAATCAAAAGAATCCAGAAGACAGTATCACCAGTACCTGTCTGACTTGGGCTTATTTCCTAAAGCAACTGTTATCCAGAAAAAAAAATTAATAGTTCTTTAATTCTGTCTGCAGTGGTACTGTGAATGCATTCAACAGGAAATTCAAGATTTCCTGCAGCTCAAAAATAAGAGTGATTCTAAGGCTAAACACATACAGTAGTCCCTCCCCTTATTCATGATTTCATTTTCCATGGATTCAGTCACCCATGGTCACCCACGGGCCAGAAGCAGATGATCCTCCTGTGACATATAGTCAGAAGGTCAATAGTAGCCTAGCGATAGGTCGCAGTTTCTACATCATTCATCTCACTCTGTCTCATCACACAGACATTTTATTGTGTCACGGCACCATAAGAAGAGAGCGTATAGTCCGATAAGATATTTTGACACAGACTACATTCACACAACTTTAATTACAGTATACTGTGTAATTGGTTTTACTATTGGTTATTGTTGATCTCTTACTGTCCCTGATTTATAAATTAAACTTTACAATAGGTTTATAGGTATGTAGGTATAAGAAGAAACAGAGTACATACAGGGTTCAGTACTACCCATGGTTTCAGAGGTCCACTGGGGGGTCTTAGAACACAGAATCCCCTGCAGATAAGGCGGGACTACTGTATTAACATTAAGATAATGCTTCGCTATTTGATACTTTCACTCTCCCTACTTGGCATCTACCACTGACTATACCACGGGATCGTTGTTTATATATCACCCAGGTCATCCATGAGAGTCACTGCGAGTACCGTTACCCTCCCTTATACCACCGCTGATCTCTGCATGCTAGGTGGGTCCTAGTGCAAGATCCTAGAAATAAAACAAATTTGACTCGAACCTTGAGTTCATGAGGCTTAGAGTCTGGCCTTCCATGGACCCATTAATTTGAACTTGTCCAAATCCCGCATGTGCTCTTCATGTCTGGTTGTTTCGTGTAAAAGTTTGCGGGCAAATGTTTGTGGAAAAGGGTGTTTTGCGTTGCATGCCCCCTAACAACCATCGTGGTGCTTTTCATTAACAAATATATGAGGAACATAAAGTCTGTGCTCCATCAGTGTTATACATAAAGGACCCTGTCAATTCTTCAAAGTAAACGTGCTCTCAGTAGTTTCTCTGAAGACTCACACACAATCCTAAATTTCAGGATTAAAAAACGTTACATAATATATGTATGTGTATTTATTTTTAATGTGATCTGCCTTGTGTAAGTGCCTTGTGTAAGTGCCTTCCAACAATTTACACACGCTGTTATTTAATAGTCTGTATGTATTTCCTGTGCTAAGACATCTTTCCTCCTATTTCTTTAGCTGAAGAGGGATAGGACCGGTGCCTCATTGGAGAGGCATTGGGCTGAACAGAATTCTCTGAAATGGAGACCAAGTGAGCTGGGAACGGGAGAGAGGAAATAGTGAAATGCAAAGATGGGATGAAAATTGGGGAAGGGGATGTGGAATGATCCTCTGGAGAATAAAATACATATTATACACATTATTTACTAAGTAGAGTGCAGTGTACCTACTCCCAAGGCGGTCCAAGATAAATAAAGAGTGATAGATAAATAAGAGGGATAAAAGCACAGATACCAGCTGGCAGCTTAGCAAATATTCGAAAACAGGGTGGCAGAAAAGAGTTGTTGATTAATTGTTACCAAGGTTATTTGCAACACCATTGCCCTCTTCTCTTTTTTTTTTAGTAGTGTGATGTATATACACATAGTTGCTTCTTATTAAAAAATCAAATCATGTCCCTAGGATGAATTTGTTATGATGGCATATTTTTTGCATTGAGGTATAATTATCACATTATATTATATTAATGTCAGGTGTGCAGCATAATGATTCAAGAGTCACATACATTGCAAGATGACCATCACAATAAGTCTAGTTGCCATCCATCACCATACAAAGTTACAAAATTTTTTTTCTAGGGATGAGAACATTTAAGATTTACTCTCCTAGCAATTTTCAGATAGGCGATACAATATTACTAACTGTAGTCATCACCACGCTGCATGTTACAGCCCCGTGACTTGTTTATTTCATAACTGGAAGTTTGTACCTCTTGACCCCCTTCACCCATGTCATCCTCCTGTGAACCCCTCTCCCCTCTGGCCACCCCCATTCTGTTCCCCATACCTATGAGCTTTGTTTTGTTTTGTTTTGTCTGCTCATTTGTTTTGCTTTCTAGTTTCCACACAGTGAAATCATACTGTATTTGCCTTTCTCTGACTTATTTCACTAGCAAAATACCCTCAGGATATTAAATATGATGGCAAACTTAAGTGGCTATGACTTCAGGTAGTCATTTGAATAATCAGAATCAAGTAGTTGCCTAAAATATTATCAAACCAAAGAGATTTTAACACCACCCTGAAGTAATCTACGCTTTGTCTGTCCTGCTATTCTAAATATTCTAAAGGAGTGATTAATGAGCTAGGTTAACATTCACAGGCATGCCTACATGTGCATAATATGTTGTTAAGTCTTAAAGGAAAGTTTGGAGCGACATTGATAATGCAACACCTATATGGTTCAATATAATATCGCTTATTTATATATGTGTGTAGGAGGGTCTGGAAGATTTTCCCCCAAAATGCTGGAAGTGGGGGGAGGAGGATAGAAAAATTGCCAGTTTACTTCATTTGCTCTTCTGTTGGGTGAATAATTTTCGCAATGCGCATTATTAGTTTTATCATTTAAAAATGTATTTTAAAGAAATAAGCCAATGTTGCTTAGTTGTGCACAGCATACACATTCTTATTCATAGTTTGTCTCTTCAGGAAATGCTCCATCAGATGAGAATATCTAGTTGGCTAACTTTACCTAGATGGCTTCCAGCAGAATTCACATTCTAAAACATGGGCAAGGACACTTGGGTGGCTCAGTCAGTTGAGCGCCCAACTCTTGATGTTTGCTCAGGTGGTGATCTCCGTGGTCATGAACTCGTGATCTGGCAGTCACGAGGTGGAGCCCTGAGCCACACTCAGTGCGGACCCTGATTGGGATCCTCTGTCTCCCTCTCTCTCTCTGCCCTCCCCGACTCATGCTTTCTTTCTGTCTCTGTCTCTCTCAAAATAAATAAATAGACTTGTAAAAATAATAAAATTTTTTAAAAAATAAAACATGGGCAAAAAATTCTGGTATGAGTGAGTAGGAAAGAAAGGGTGGAAATGCTATTTTGTGAATTCAACTTCATTTTATTTTGTTTAAGTTACTGGAAAAGAAATTATGGTATGCTGCTCCCCCTACTTACATTTAGAGCAAGTTGTCCCAACTCAAGTTATACAATTCCTATTGTGTAGAATCAGTTTCTGGTGTTAGAAAGGCTTAAAATTCATACCCATCAATTCTGTATTTATTCTTAAAATCATAACGAAGCTTAAAAAAAAACCTTATAGCATAGGTAAGCTGTCAACATTATTGTTCTTCTTTGATTTCTTTCTGCTCCTTTCCACAGTAATTTTACAACGTTATACACCCTAGAGGCCAAAAATTGATGAGGAGTGAATTATCTTTATTGAATCTCTAGTTTCAATAGAAACCTGTGAGGTATATAAGCATCCTCACCTGTGAGGTATATAATAGTATTATCTATAGTTTATCAGTCATGAAGCCACGCTAAAAATTATAAATAAATTCCCATGCTGATAAGAGGTAGAGTCAGGATTTGATTTCAGGCAGTCTGAATAGAGAACCTGTGTTCTCTCTACTAAGCAAGGCTGTCTTCAATATCAGAGGCATTAAAGGTCACATTTCTTGACCTGTAAACTGAACCATTAATCCTAGTGCATGCCAACATTTAACTTTAATAAGTACATTTTTTTTTAAATGTACATTTCATTCATGTCGGTTCTGTTTTTCTCTATATTGTATTTGTTACCTAACCAAAAGTTAAAAAAAAAAAAAAGAACAGTAAAGAAGGGCTCATCTATATGAGAAATATTTTCTACAACATTATTTTAAGGGGTCACAATAGCCTTCAGAAGCATTTCCTACTGTATCTTGATGCTTAGTCCCAGACTTGCCTGTAACAGCCATTGGAGGTCACAACACTAAGCTTCCAGTCCCAACACTGCATCTGAATATGTGACCTTGGCCATTTCCTGGTTTTACTGTTTTGGTCTATTAAATGAGAGATTTGGAGCAGATAATCTCTGAGGTCATTTCCTTCTCTATAATTAGATATTATATGCTTCTTAGTGACGAGAGACCAAAGACATTCCTGCACTGATCTTTGTATGTTTTTAGCTGACACTACAATTTAGGATGTCAGACTACCCTTATGGTATTGCTGATTTGATTATGGTTAGAGGCTGATGTGTCTCTAGTGTACATGGTTAAAATTGACATTGATGGTATAAAGCAGTTCATGGGGCTTATTAAATCCAGCCGTAGAATTTGAATGTTCCGGGTTCCCTTCAGTGTTCACATAAACTATAAATCATGCTAATTTTGAAATCTGACCTTCCCCAGAACGAGCAAAGGCTTCTGGATTTCAAAGGCGTCTGCGGCTCCACAAAGAGTCCCTGAATATGGTATCAGCCTCTGTGTCACATTCTGAAAGCCCACCTCTAAATAAATCATGTTGGGTGTTTGGTTTAAAGGTGAACTCAAGCAAATCTATTATTGAAAATCTGGTTCCCGGTGCCCAGTACCAGGTCGTGATGTACCTAAGAAAAGGCCCTTTGATTGGCCCACCTTCAGATCCTGTGACATTTGCTATCGGTAAGTGGCCAGCCTCAAGAATTACTTTACCAGAGTACTGTTGGTGGGGAGGGGGACGCAGTGTCCATGCCCAAGTCATTAGCATCATATATGGGGGGTCCATACTCATTCACCCAATATTCTACATCCAGAGTCATAAATGACTACAGTTGTATAACCTGGGGTCTAAAGTTAGCAACTATTACTCAGAAAAATAACATCGGAGGCAAATATGATTTATTCAATGACCATATCAGAAGGGCAAAAACTCTAGTTTTAAGAAGTTTGAAGCCATTTCTAAGACATTCGAAAAGATATTAAACCTTTCTTCTTGGCTCTCTTTTCTCATCCTTCCCTGCTTCTTCTTAGTTCCAACGGGAATAAAGGATCTAATGCTCTATCCCTTGGGTCCTACGGCAGTGGTTCTGAGCTGGAGCAGACCTTACTTAGGAGTGTTCAGAAAATATGTAGTTGAAATGTTTTATTTCAACCCTGCAACAATGACATCAGAGTGGACAACATACTATGAAATAGCAGCGACTGTCTCCTTAACTGCATCAGTGGTAATGGTTCCTTAAGTAGCCGTCACACTTCCTGTGTAAAGAAATTTGCCTTTCTGTACCAAGTGTATCAGAAAAAGTTACCTGTAAATACACATGGGTGGTTTGCTACCTTCAAGATTTTTTTTAGTTGTTTTTGCGTGTAGGACTGTTTTTTCCGAGGGAGAGATTGAGAGAGAGAGATTGAAAGAGAGAAAGAGAGAGAAATAATTATGTGAAGCATGCTTTCACCCCTAATTGGGCATATCCACTTTTTAATAGAGCTAAGAGCTTATGGTCTGTCTCTGTCCCTAGGAGGAAAACACAAAAAGTTACCGTTAGTCATTCAATAATTAGTTGACACTGTTTTAACACTAGTGATGAGTATTCTTAACATCTACACATCACTTAAATACCTATGATGTCAGGCTATTAGAGGATGCTTTTCTTTCTTTTAAAAAAAATTTTTTTAATGTTTATTTATTTTTGAAGGACAGAGAGAGAGAGTATGAGCAGGGGAGGGGCAGACAGAGAGGGAGACAGAGAATCTGAAACAGGCTCCAGGCTCTGAGCTGTCAACCCAGAGCCCAATGTGGGGCTCGAACCCACAGACTGTGAGATTATGACCTGAGTGAAGTCGGACACTTAACCAACTGAGGTTGGTTGCAACCAGGTGCAACTAGAGGATTCTTTTCAAGAGAGCAGGGAAAGATTGCACTTTCTGAGGCTGGAATAATTTCTAAGGCACAGGTCACACATGAAGTGCACGATTGCCCTCTACCGGTTGATGTCTCTGGTATTTGCCACCCAACAAGGATGCATGATTATGGTCCAAACTGGGAGAACACAAAGTCGTGAGAGGCCAGTTTTTGTAGAAATAGGGGAATGTGTATGTACAGTCGCTTACAAATAAGTACTATTTCACATGCGTAATACAACTTAGGAAACTGCAAAACGAGACCAATATTAGTAACATTGGACTCAATACCGATGAATCACTTTTTTAAAAGTTCTGTTTGTAGATCATTCTATTTACATGCAGATATACATACAATACAAAAAGGTATGGGAAGGAAAATAAAAAAATACTTATTAATAATTTTCATGACCTAATAAAAGTAACTCTATTCCAAAAATAGGATTTTTTCTCCCTTGCTCTTTTGTCTCCTTGCTCTTTTTAGAGGATAGCCAATCTGTTGCCAGCATGGTACTACAACTTTCGAGTTACCATGGTAACATGGGGAGACCCAGAACTGAGCTGTTGCGACAGCTCCACCATAAGCTTCATAACAGGTGAGTAGTGTTATGGGAACGGCTTCCACGGGGAGAGAACGCCATTTTGAGGAGTTTCTGAAGAGATACATCTCCAGAAAGTGCTAGGCACTCACCCAGCACTGACTGAAGCTCAGTCTCATGGAAGCTAGTATCCTTGATTCTGAAAGTTCATTATTTGTTTAAATGATAGTCTTTGAAAATCAAAATACATTTTCATCCTGAGTCATTGTCCTTTATTTATGTGCCCCTGTTTGGAATCGATTAGAATAGAGATGTAGCAGACAGAACTTTGGGCTTCAACTGATTTTACCCACTCAATGATTTTGTTTGCTAGAGTGCCTCCATTTCCTTATTAATTCAAGTTGTAAAGTTACAGGCTGATGGCAGCATTGTCCACAGCAGGAGTTATAACAGGCTTTGGAGACTGATGGACCTAGGTTTGAATCACGGATCGGCCATCTACCCTGTGTAACCTGTGCATGTTAACTTTTGTAAGCCTCAGGTTTTTTTTTTTTTTTTAAAGCACTGAAATAGTTGTTAGCTCATTTTCATATAGCAGAGATAGATAACAGAGGTGGTCAGAGATGGCAATGGAAGGGGGATTTCATCAAAGAAACACTGACTATTTCAGAATCCTATTTGAACTATGATTTTTCAGGAAATTTTGGTTGGACTACAAGGCTATAATTAGTGTTATACTGACAGAAGATGTGAGAAAAATATGTTTAGGTGAAGAAAAATGTTACCAAAATATTTTCTTCACTGGACATCTAGTTTTACTCTGTCAGACTTTATCAATGAAAGAAAATGCAAAGAAATCAATCGCGTGGGAGCACCTGGCTGGCCCAGTTGGTAGAGCATGCAACTCTTGATCTCTGGGTTGTGAGTTCGAGCCCCATGTTGAGTATAGAGATTACTTAAAAATAAAATCTTAAAAAAAAAAGAAGAAGTTAATCATGTGAATTCTTACACTATCAACATACATAGTATATCCCTTTCCTTTACTAGACAATATTTGGAGCTCCCTGTGTTCCAGATATTAATAGTAACACTAGAGTAGACAAGTGAAAGACTACCAAAATATCAAAAAGGTAGAAAATACCAATTATGTGATAAGTAGTGTGTGAGCTTCTTGACTATATTAATAATTGCATACTTAATTTTAGTTACATTTTACCATATAAATAATTCATACAGCTTAACTTTATTGACATTGCCTTTCTGAGAATGCTCTTTCCCCCTCAGAGAGAGACGTCTGAAAGGAGCCCAGACTTTGCATCTGAAGACGTGATTGAGCAGACCTGGCCCTCCAGAATTCTAGCTGTCAGACTTTGAGCAAATTGTCCTAATGATCCTCGACTTCTTTTTTCTCATTGGCAGAATTCAAAATGTGACCTAACAACCGGCTAATAGAGCAAGACCAAGTGTTTTAGAACTCTCTGTAATAAAGCAGAAAACCACCTTGCCAGGCTCTCTATGGTGTCTCTGAAGGGGGACACTGGAAACGAACGATTAACAGGATTTGGAGTTCTGGACTCAAGTGGCTTAGGTGTGCCTTTCAGAGCTGGGAACTGACTGGGACCTGGCAAAAGTTATGGGCCTGGCAAGTCTGAATAGTTCTATGGTTAAGTGAGCTGCTTGGCTAGGTGAGCAGTCTGTTGTCTCCAGCAAATTGATCTTTGTGAACTCCTTATCTTTTCCTGGGACAATCTCCTATTTTAGTGTATGTGCTGCCGAAGCGAGCCCTCCTGGGACTATCTCCTAAGTCATGCTGACACTGTCCCTTCACGGTGTCACCTAAGCATATGAATATAGACGGTCTCAACTCTCCCATCTGTCAAATAGGCATAATAATATTTCACAGGTAGTGTGAGAAGTAAATTATATAATGTAAATCATTATTAAAATATATATGGGCACTGACTTATTTTTAGACTTATTTTTAAAACCAATTGAAGTATTTGCCTTATCTCGTTTTGCTTTTCTTCCCTCGTCTCAAGTTTAAAGCAAACAAGGATATCACACTTCTCTTTCCTGTGCTTTTAGTTGTGATCCAAAACGCCAAATCGTGTGATATAAAAGGATACAGGAATAAAATATTTGAATAAAGTGTGATTTATTAGGATCTCTGGACTACTGTCTTTGTTAGGCAACTTTGTCTGCAAGTCAAATGCATAGTAATTATGCCAGTGTACCAAATTATGTTTAATAAACAAATAGTGACATCTTGTGGCCTTTCAGCAATATGCTGAATTTTAAGGAAACAACATGGCGTATAAAAATCTAAAGATCTCTAGTTAATACTTATGTGCGGGGATTTGTGTTAATACTTATACAATTTTAAATACGTTTCCGGGTTTGCAATTTTAAAAGTATTTCTTGTCCTCAGTAGAATTAGAACATGAAAAAATATCCTTTGGCAAAATGTAAGTATAGATACATATGTATAACGAAGTACATAGAAATATAATGGAGGAAAGAAGCCACAGGTATTATTCTCTTTATTAGACTATTCTGAAATACGATTTGGGTTTGTGTTAACTTGCTTGCTACAGAAATGTATTTTACGCTCTATATTACAAGTCTGTTCCGTAAAAATTGTTCTAGAAAGCATAGTTATGAATGTTTGTTACAAGTACTCGTAGCATGTCGAGGAAACTAAATCTTCATGGTTTATAGAAATTCTCCTCCAGATATTTCCTTTGGTCTTGTGCTGTCTCTCAGAATGGAACACTTGCTTGTCCAAACCAGCATGCACAGGGAACTGAACTTCAACTGTGTGTGTGTGTTTCCTAAAATCTTCAGAATTATCAATTAAGTTTAAAAAATAATTAAAATATACATTCAGAGCTCATATATTATAAAGCTGGTAATGAACTCTCCTCCCCATTAAAAAATTTGAATTTAAATGTGTCAGAATATAAAATAAATGAAGAAACTCAGTGTTAGAAGTTAGTTTCGTGGTGTGATAAAAGAGCCCTTCTTTCCTTCCTTGCTACTTGCTTCAGTAACATTTATTAAGAGCCTACTTTTTGCAAGGTGCTGGTTAGACATGATCAATGGTATTGCTTTGTGATTTTATATAAACAATATTTATTTCCTGCCCCTCTAATCATTGATCTTACTGCCCTTTATTTCTATAAACATCTTTGCTATGCCACAATAAAAAATATACTTTTATAGGACCCCAAGTTTTCCAGTACTGCTTGGAAAATCAATTCGATAATGCCTTATACTATTAATTTATTGATGCAACAAGTGGATGCAAAGAAGTGAACATTTTAGGAATCTTCTAACTATGAAATCAATATAAAAGACCTGATATCCTCAGGTACAGATGGGTCTGGCTGCCTTGTGTCTGGGCCATACAAGGTGGGGACCCAGGAAATCAGTGCCCAGCTTTTACCACCAACCTTCTTTATGTTACTGAGAGGTCCTGGGATCCCCGACCATCTTATGGTGTGAATTTTTTAAGGTTTATTTATTTTGAGACAGACAGAGAGAGAGAGAGAGAGAGAGAGAAAGCATGTGAGTGAGCGGGGGAGGGGCAGAGAGTGAGAATCCCAAGCAGGCTCAACGATGTCAGTGAGGAGCCCAATGCAGGGCTCAAACCCACGAACTATGAGATCATGACCTGAACCAAGATCAAGAGTCCGATGCTTAACCAACTGAGGCACCAGGTACCCCTTTATGGTGTGAATTTTAATTCTCTAAATTAACTCTACATGGGATTGCATGCTCTGTTGGTAAGTACTTTAATTATATTAGTCTCTTATTAAACTAAAATGTGCCTCTTACCTTCCTTGTAGCCCCAGTTGCTCCAGAAATCACATCTGTGGAGTATTTCAACAGTCTGTTATATATCAGTTGGACATATGGGGACGACACAACTGACCTCTCCCATTCTAGAATGTTACACTGGATGGTTGTTGCAGAAGGAAAGAAGAAAATTAAAAAAAGCGTATGTTTTTTTGAATCCCAGTATTGGGCATCTGAACATTTATTTACATAAACTCTTGAAAACCATTAAGCAAACATTTATTGAAACATTAAACAAATGGTTTATGCCAGTTGGCACTGTTTTGGGCTCCGGAGAAGGGACAGTAAAAAAAATTAAATTCCTCCTTTCAGAGAGTTTACCTTTTAATCTTTAATAGTGATCTCTAATAGTTAAAACTACTCATCATTTACATTTAAAGTTATGATTTGAGGTTTTTATTCAGGATGTCAAACATTTTCAAGAAAACCACAGTTAATGTGTTTTGATATTTTCTCCATATATCACCAATGCCTAAATATTTGGGTACATTGAAAATACTGATTTCTTTTCTCCTGCTTTATTAATTACACTTTTGACATGGCGTTAGTTAGGGTACAGACTAAACTACTGTAAAAAAAAAAAAAAACATAGCTCGAAGAAAATAAAAGCTTGTTTCTCTCGTGCTAGCATAGAACTGTCAGAGCACCTCTGCTGTAAAGGATCAATCATCCAGGGGTCCAGATTCTTTCTGTCTTGTTGTTTCTTCTAAAACTGTGTAGTCTTCATTTGTATAGCTGAACCTTATCATCATTACATCCATATTCTAGCATGCAGGGAGAGGAAAGGAGAAGATATGGAGGCCCAGCACTTACAGAGTGTAGACAGGATTATAAGCTGCCCATGTGACTTCCACTTATGATCCATTGGTCAGAAGTAGATCACATGGTTCCCTCTAGCTATAGAGGAAACTAGGAAATGTAGTCTTTAGTTAAGAAACCAGGTGGCTATAGATATGACTAGGTGTCTTCTGAGCTTCTCAGCTAGGGCTGAGTTATATACATATCAGCAGACACCTAACAGTTGCCTTTTCTAAAATTTGCTGTGAATAAGAAGAAAAGTATCAGAGTAGTACCTATTCTAAATAGAGGATTAATTGCAAAAATGTTCTGATATTTATTGTGCACGTGTAGAGCTACCTTGCATTTGGTTCAGTTGAGGAATTCATATCATTTTCAAAGGAAATAAAGTATCCGTAGGGTTGTAATCAACTATAGAAAGCAGCATAGAGTAGACAGAATGCCTACCATAGCCCTGTAGTTGTTTGGAGTGGTGTTCTAGTTCAAGTTCATTAGAAGTTTAAACCTTCAATCTTGATGGGTCTTTCAGGTAACACGCAATGTCATGACTGCGATTCTCAGTCTGCCTCCAGGAGATATCTACAACCTCTCAGTAACCGCTTGCACTGAAAGAGGAAGTAATACCTCCATGCTCCGCCTTGTCAAGCTAGGTAAGAAAAATATACATGAGGGTGTTTGTGAAAATAGTCATGCCCAGAGAACTAGCGTCTGCATCTCTTGATTTGTCATGGTCTTTTCAATTTGATGAAATAACAGAAAAATGTTCACTCTCTTTCATAAGTGCAACATAAACATGTATGTTCAACTTAAATGTTTATGTATTTTTGAGAGACAGAGAATGAGCAGGAGAGGGGCAGAGAGAGAGAGGAGGGCAGAAGATCCAAAGCAGGCTCTGTGTTTATAGCAGAGATCCTGACGCATGGCTCCAACTCATGAACTGTGAGATTATGACCTGAGCTTAAGTCGGACACTTAACCAACTGAGCCACCCAGGCGCCCTCGTTCAACTTAATATAGGTTTCTGTGAATGGAATTTTTGCTATTCTGGGAGTCAGGAGTATTCCCCATCCTTAGTGAGATTAGAGAAATGAAGAAATCTTAGGAATTTAGAAAAGGAAAAGCCTTAGAGATTATCTAGTGCAGTGCTTTCAACCCCTATCAGACACCATTCCTTTCTCATGTAAGTATTATGTGATGCCCTTTTTAATATCTCAAATTGAGACTTATAGATAAAATAACCCACATACTGATTTTCAAAGTTGATATAATGGCCTAATTGTAGTGTAAAACCAAGGTAAAAAAAATATAACAAAATCATATGGATTCCCTGTGTATTTGTTCAGATACAGTGCTTCTGTAAGTCAAAATGGAATTGTCTAATGACTGCACATAATTAAAATGAAAAAGTTGAAGTTTACAAGCAGTAAAGGAATCAGTAGTTCTTCCATGCACGTATAAAAGGAAATAAAGGCGTGAATAAATAACTGAGCAAGCATAAGTACAAGTGGACCCTTGAATAAAAGTTAGAATTAGGATAAGTAGTAAGAGATTACATGTATTTGCATGTGATGAGAGAAAGAGGAAAATAACCTTAATTAAAGTAAAGAGAACATGCCAAGAAAAATAATAGGCTGTGGATGGGGGGAAATGAGGAAAGTATAATATTCTTGCAAATGAGCTGGAAATGATGGTGTAGTGTAGTGTCAAAATAATTATTTATATTATGAAATACAACTAGGAAGTGACACTATTTAACACAAAACACATCTTTTACATTCAACAGTTTTCCACATAGTGAGGTATACATTTAGTTTCTGATACATAAAGGGGCCTCAGGGATAATAGTCTATAATCAGCAGCAGGCAAGAGAATGGATTGGCAAACAGTTGTGGGGTAGTGTCAGTGTAAGAGGGGCCACCTAGAAATGGATGCACTTCAATGTGTGATTTTCACAGCAGAGATCTCCTTTTTATATTTTGAAAATTAACAGTATAGAGAATGGCAATATTGAAAATAAGAATATTTTCAAAACACTTAATGCAACTTACTGACATCCTGTTTCGGATGTCTGCTAATTTATAGTCTGTATCTAAGTCTGTTCCTAAGAGTGTCAAATTGTCACTCTCACCACATATGTTTATAGGCGTAGCTGTAGGTAAAGACTGATCCAGGGTGTTTTATTAGCAGCTTAAACAAACACCCAGAGTACCATTGCTGGTAGGGATGTAGCTTTAGAAAACTCGTAGCAAATCCCAAACAAAACAAAACAAAACAAAACAAAACAAAACACAGTCTTTCCTTAGTTTCCCCAGTAGTTGCTTTTCTCTATAATTCAGTGCATAAAACACTGTCTTAAATCTTTTTGTCTTCTGTTGGCCATGGCAAAAATTAAATCCTCACACTGACACCCTTTAAAATTAGGGTTGTCCAGGTGGCGCAGTTGGTTAAGTATCCGACTTCAGCTCGGGTCATGATCGCATGGTTTGAACCCCACATCGGGCTCTGTGCTGACAGCTGGGAGCCTGGAGCCTGCTTCGGATTCTGTGTCTCCCTCTCTCTCTGCCCCTCTCCCACTCACACTCTGTCTGTCTGTCTGTCTGTCTCTCTCTCTCTCAAAAATAAATAAACATTAACAAATTTTTAAATAAATAAATAAAATTAAATAGGTAGCTGGAGATACATAACATATTAAATAGAAACTATTGGCAGAAAAAGTAAATTATTGAGTAATTTGTAAATAACACCTTAATTCCATTTAGGTATTTTTCTTAATGACAACTTTCTTCTAAATTATTTTACTCAACTTCCAGAAAATCTTTTCTAACATTATTATGTGATAAAGTACTTGCAATTACATTTATAGTGGATTTATTCTGGTATGACATTACAAACATATGTGGGATGTGGGACTTGGGACAGTTTTTCTGTTTGGAGCTTTCATGATCATTGCAGAACATCTAGCATTTCTGCTTCCTGCCTACAGAAGCCCAGTTAACAACCTTCCTGGTGGCTATTAAAAACATTCCTACAAATTTACAAACACCCTCCCATTGAGAACCACGAGTTCAGTTTCATTCACTGCAGGCAATCTGCTCTTCTTCCCCAACCGTCTGTACTTCAACTCTAGGAATGTGGAGATCACCAGCTTCCAACGTTGTGTGATCCTTCTATTAAAAAAAAAAATGCCTGCCTATCACTTGCAACTGCTATCTCTGATTTTGTCCTTCGTGGATATAAAAATCCGTTCAAAACTCGTTTCCAGGTAACTGGAATTGCTTAAAGATTATGCTCACATTCCCCATGCCTTTCTTGTCCCCAGCTTTATGATTACAGGAGGCTGTAAGTGTTTCTTGGGTGCTAGCTGCTTTCTCTAACTCATTTGGTTGTTCAGAGGTGGGTCTTACCAAAGCAGCAATTAGGGAGCCTATCGAGAGCCTCACTGTTGCCATAATGTGACATTATGGTTGATATATGATCAGGAGTATGAGTTAAAGTCCTGAGCTGGTACAGTTATACTCACGCTACACAGGCGTATGAGTAAAAATCATGATAGTTCCCAGCCCAAATTTATCATGAGGTTTTGAGGTTCCATATTTTCCTGTTAGCAGGCAGGACTACTTAAACCAGTGTAGAAAGGTCCTTTAAACTTTTCAAGAAGGGAAGGCCAGTTTCCATAAAAATTATTTCTTAAAATCAATAAGGTTTTCCTTTTTATGATCTAAATATCAGACAAAATACTGCTTCTACATCATTGCTCTCTGAAAACAAGACAATCTGTATATAATGTGCCTGAACTCGGCCTTTTTCCCCCTGAAAACTAAATAATTTCACTTGTCATCCATTTGTCTAGAAGTCTATTTTCTATTTCACTCATCACATTATTGTTTTCTGGTTCTTTCAATTTTCCATAACACATATGGCCTTGCCTACTGTAGGTGCTCAATAGATATTTATTGAACCGAACTGCAACCACAGACCTCAAAGTTGAATACATTCTACCAAATTTTATCTTTCAAAGAAGTAAAATAACATTTTGCTTTAGTAATAGCTGATTGCAGTTATCTTTTATTTCATAGAACTTTCATTCTAGTCATTTTATGTTCCTTTATAGCATTCATTCGGTGTCCATAGAAGTCATACGAATTCTACTTTACAGAAACCTGCAACTCTGGCACACAGATTTTTAAGGCTAGTGTGAATCAGAACGATGTTGTTAAAGCTAGGACCAAAACTGGTTTGGCTAACCCTGAGGTCGGTTTCTTTGTGATAAAAGCCTCTTTGCAATGGCTCTACTTGGTATCATGGAGGGCAGGATCTACATCTATGGGAAGAAACCAGGCTATGATTGAGTCCAGTATAATATAAAGTAATCCAGGATGGTATGTGCAAGGGTAGAGAGCCTCAAAGCAATTCTCAAATTGAGAGCCAAAGATTCTCAAATATTATGTCACCGATCAGCATCCACAAGAAGACATCTACCAACAGTGGTACTGTTTGCAGGGCATTGAGCCCATCATCCTATTAAGAATTGTAAGTTGTCAGCAGTTTCACGGTACCATGGAGGTATGTGATGACAGTTCCCTTTGGCAGTCAACGCAAATGTGAATCAAATCTGCGCTAAGAAATGTCATTTTACAAGAACTTACTGGTCTACATGCAACTGTGGCTTCAACCAGCAACCAGTCATAACTTCTGGTCTTGGTGAATCCACTTGAAACTCTGGGCCAACTTTAAGAGAATTGGGTAAGTTTACACCAGATAAGCAACCATTCAAGAAAGAAAGAAAGGAAAAGAAATAGGGATGAGAAGGGTTGGGCCTATCACAAAATAGCTCTATGGTAGTAGAATATCCATTCATGAATTCATTCAACGAATACATACTGAGAACCTTCTAAGAATTGCCCAGATGCCAGACTACTTGTAATAATGAACTCGAAGGGTTCAGTTTCTGTTCACAAGGAGCTTAGGATCTGCCGAAGGGGGAGATGGTAAGAAGTGCTGTGTACCACATTAAAACAGGGTAGTGTGGGACAGTGTATAAGCAGCAAACCTTTCTCTGAGGAAGCAATGATGAGAGATATGAATCACAAGAAAGGATCTGCCATGAAAAGTTTGGGAAAGGGCATGCAAAGCAGAAGGAATAGGCAGAGACTAAATTATACAGGATTTTTAAGAAGATGGAGTTGAGATTTTATTTTGAGTGTAATAAGAGAGAATTTAAAGAATTAAAAATAAACAATCTGACATATTTAAAATAATCCCTCTGGTTGCTCAAGGGAGGAAGGATTGTTGGGTTACCAGTGAAGATAGGGAGACCGATTAAGGCACCATGTGCCCTAACTTTAAAAATAGCATTCCCGTTTTGGTTTTCTTCTTCAATATTACTTTGGCTATTCGGGGTCTTTTGTGGTTCCATACAAATTTTAGGATTGCTTGTTCTAGTTTCAAGAAGAATGCTGGTGAAATTTTGATTGGGATTGCATTGAATGTGTAGATTGCTTTGGGTAGTATGGACATTTTAACAATATTTATTCTTCCAATCCATGAACATGGAATGTGTTTCTATTTATTTGTATCTTCTTCAATTTCCTTCATAAGCGTTCTATAGTTTTCAGCATACAGATCTTTTACATCTTTGGTTAGGTTTACTCCTAGGTATTCTATGATTCTTGGTGCAGTTGTGAATGGGACCAGTTTCTTTATTTGCCTTTCTGTTGCTTCATTATTAGTGTATAAGAATGCAACTGATTTCTGTACATTAATTTTGTATCCTGCAACCTTGTTGAATTCACGTATCAGTTCTAGCAGACTTTTGGTGGAGTCTGTCGGGTTTCCCATGTATAATATCATGTCATCTGCAAAAAGTGAAAGCTTGACTTCATCTTTGCCAATTTTGATGCCTTTGATTTCCTTTTGTTGTCTGATTGCTGATGCTAGAACTTCCAACACTATGTTAAGCAACAGCGGTGAGACTGGATAAAGAATTTGTGGTTTATATATGCAATGGAATACTACTTGGCAATGAGAAAGAATGAAAAATGGCCTTTTGTAGCAACGTGGATGGAACTGGAGAGTGTTATGCTAAGTGAAATAAGTCATACAGAGAAAGACAGATATCATATGTTTTCACTCTTATGTGGATCCTGAGAAACTTAACAGAAGACCATGGGCAAGGGGAAGGGGGGAAAAAGTTACAGAGAGGGAAAGATGCAAACCATAAGACATTCTTAAAAACTGAGAATAAACTGAGGGTTGATGGTGGGTGGGATGGAGGGCAAAGTGGGTGATGGGCATTGAGGAGGGCACCTGTTGGGATGAGCACTGGGTGTTGTATGAAAACCAATTTGACAATAAATTTCATATTAAAAAAATAGCATTCTAATTTGGGGCGCCTGGGTGGCTCAGTCGGTTAAGTGTCTGACTTCGACTCAGGTCATGATCTCACTATTCGTGAGTTCGAGCCCCATATCAGGCTCTGTGCTGACAGCTCAGAGCCTGAAGCCTGCTTTGGATTCTGTATCTCCCTCTTTCTCTGCCCCTCACTCACTCATGCTCTGTCTATCTCTCAAAAATAAATAAATGTGAAAAAAATTTTTAAAAATAACATTCTAATTCAGTAAGTTCCATTGGAAATGAGGGCAACTTTTAGTTAAGTGGGAATAATGGAGATGAAGAAAAATGGACAGAATTCAGGAGTTATTTTGGAGGTTGTGTCCATAGAACTTGCTTGTGGGGTGAAAATAGGAAATAAGAGAAAGGGAAATTAAAATTAACTCCTAGGCTTTACTCTTAAGCAACTAGGCTGGATGGTGGTACAATTCACTGAGACTGACAAAACTAGAAAAACGAGAAAAGGAGTAACTTTGGGATAGGGTGAGAATCAAAGATTCTTCTCTGGACTAAAAAAAACCAAAACCAAACTGAGAGGTCATCCAAATACAGTTGTCAAATAAAATGATTCTTGTTATGTGTCTGGAGATTAGCAGTGAAATCTGGGCTAGAAATATAAATTTTGGAGTGTCTAGATGAGATCACTAACTAGTAAGCAGAAATAGAGAAGAACCACTTCCAGCACTTGGACACTGAGCAGAGAGACTGGGAAGGTATAGCCAACGAGGTCAGAGAAAACCAAAGACAGAATGTATACACCATCACTGTCAAACTTCTGCAGTATCCTGACCACAGCTGTGTTCAGACAGGTTCAAGATAAGGAATCAGGTAACTTCAGTGCCAGGAGAGGTTTGGAGGTAATTGAATGAAACGTCCTCATCTGAGCAAGCTGCAACCTAGAGAAATTTGACTTCACACATTGTTGAGTCTGAGTCAAGAAACAGTGATTTGGCACTTTTTGTCCATCTGCTGTTTATGTTTTCCTGGATTTGGAGTGTATTTTTTTCCTATAAACTTCTTTTTTCAGTGAAAACTCCTAATAGAGAAGGAAGGAATTTCACACCCACTGTGTGGTTTTCTCTCTTCCTCTTTTGGAGTTTGGGTATTAATAACATTGGCTTGATTTTCTTAATCTCAGTCATGAAAAACTTTATATAGATTAGAAATCTTTAAACATAGTTTGGCTATGGATAAGAAAGAATCCATATATTTTCAGGTGTTAGGAATTTGGGGCATATTACAATCTCTCTGTCATAAAATTTCAGTGATTACAAATAATTATTTCTATTTTGATGAAATGTAATTTCTTACTTAAGAAAAACCCAGCTATTATACAGTACTGCCCTTCATGATCTCATGCTCAGTTGAGAACATTTGTTTATTCTTATGTTGAAATCATTGAGTTTACAGTTTGGGAAATGGTTGCTTGGATATATGCAGCCCTTATTTTTGGTAAGAAGTGAGTGAAATGCTGTGAGTCAGAGCATACTGAAGTCTAATGTACCTCTCTCTATCCTCCCGTGCCCTTTTCTTGGATCATGTCCTGGTAAGTGACTACCTTGTTATCCCTCTCACCCCCCACCAAAAAGAAATGAGCTTAATAAGATCTAAATGTGAATAAATTGTGTCAATGTAGCACAGAGAAAAGGAAAGATGGATGGATGAATGAATGTATGGAAGGGAAGAGGAAAGTGAAATAAGAAAGAAAATATGCATATCCATTCTATCTCTCATCTATCTATCTATCTATATATCTATCTATCTATCCATCTGTCCATCCATCCGTCCACCCATCTATATTGACTGCCAGTCAGAAAAAAAACTAATAAATTAATTAAGCTACTATGCTTTAAAAAGTAATTTATTCTAGAGGCACCTGGGTGGCTCAGTCAGTTAGGCATCTGACTTTGGCTCAGATCACGATCTCATGGTTGACGAGTTCGAGCCCCGCATCGGGCTCTGTGCTGACATCTCTGAGCCTGGAACCTGCTTCGGATTCTGTGTCTCTCTCTCTCCCTCTGCGCTTCCCCCGCTCATTCTCTGTCTCTGTTTCAAAGATACACATTTAAAAAAATAATTTATTCTATCAATCAACACATATTTATTTAGCATTTACTATGTGTTACATACTAATCTAGGTGCTCAGAATACAGAAATGAACAAGGCTGACAAAAATTTCTACCCTCATTCTACTGGAGAAAAAGAGACAATAAACACAAATATAAGGACGTCAGATGCTGTGGAGGAAAATGAGGCAGAGAAAGAAGCATAATGAGGAGCAGAGTGCAATTTTTGTAGGCGGTGGCATAAGTTAAGCTTCACTGTGAAGGTGATATTTCAGTCAAAACCTGAAGGAGGTAAAGGAGTGAGCCAAACAGATAACTGGGAGATTTTGTAGGCATAGGCAACTGCAGGTGCAAAGCTCCAGAAGCAGTGGTATACCTGGAAGTTCAAGAAAAGATCAGGAAGGTAGTGTGGCTGAAGTGGAAGGAACAAGAGAGAGAGAGAGAGAGAGCAGTAGAAAAGAGGATAGAGAGGTAACAAAGGAGCAGATCATGTGGAGTCGTTGAAAAGACATTTCACACCAAGTGAGATGATATTCCAGTAGATGGTTCAAGCTAAGGAGTCATATGACCTGACAAGTTTCACAAGATCACTTTGGTAAAGAATAGTGTTCAGGGATCAAGGTAAAACAGGAAACCAGGTAGATAAGATGACCTTACATGCCAGTTACCACACATAATACCAGTTTACACTGCTATAGATCAGTTAAAGACTAGTCATCCTCTTTTGCAATTCTTTTCTTCCCTAAAAGTATTCCACTTTGGACATATTTGATAAATTACACAGTCACCTTAGAGTTAGGAGACTACTGCATCTACCCAAATATGAGATTATACTTGTCTGTGCCAGGGTGGTTGCTGTGAAGGTGATGAGCCGTGAGCAGATTCAAAATTTATCTTGAAGATGCCAAGATCTTGGGCCTGAGCAGTTGGAAGGACAGAGGTGCTATTTATTGAGTTGGGGAAGATCATGGGAGAGGCAGATTTGGGTGAAAGATCAGAAGCTCAGATTTGGATGCATCCACATTTGAAGGTACCTGTTAAATATTAAGGAACAGATACTGAGTAGGCAATTAGATAAAGGAGCTTGGATTCTGGGAGATTTAAGGATTGGGGGTATAAGTTTGAGGGTAGTCAGGAAACAGACTTGATGAAGTTATCAGGGGGTGAATGAAGAAGAAAGCATGCTATCCAAGGACTGAGCCCTGGCACTCCAATGTTAAGAAATGGAAACCAGCAAAAGAGCCGGAGAAGGAGTGGCCGGTAAAGGAAAAAGGAGCACAGAAAAGTGTGATGTCCAAAGAACCAAGCAAAGAAAGTGTTTGATTGATCAGCTTACACCTGCTGGTAAGTCAAGTAAGATGTGGAGTGAGAATTGGCAACCCAGGAGTTATTGGTGAGTCAGAAAGGAGGCATTTGGGTGGAATAGTGAGGGAAAATTATGCTATTAAAAGTAATTCAAGAGAGGGCGGCTGGGTGGCTCAGTCGGTTAAGCTTCCACCCAAGTCATGATCTCACGGTTCATGAGTTCAAGCCCCACATTGGGCTCTGCACTGACAGTGGGGAGCCTGCTTGGGATTCTCTCTCTCCACTCTCTCTCCCCCTGCCCTGCTCTCCTTCTCTCTCTCTCTCTCAAAATAAATATACTTTTTTTTTTAAAAAGTAATTCAAGAGAGAATAAAAGAAAAAAGGAAGACAGCTGGAATAACAAAACTTTTGAGAAGTGTGATTATAAAGAAGAGAGAAAATGAGCAGGAGCTGAGGATAAAAGAAGCCAAGAGTTTTTATTTGTTTGGTTGGATTTGTTTTGTCTTTCTTTCTATTTTTTTAAGTGGGTGGAAACAGCTTTTCAACGGCTAATCAAAACGATTCAACAGAAAAGGGAAAAATGATGGTGCAGGATAGTTTAGAAGGTGACGCTCATTAAAATGATGTTCCTTGCTTGGGCCAGAGGAGACAGGACCCTGGGGTGCCAGTAGAGGGGGTGGCCTTAGACGGAGTGAATCTGTAGTAAGGAAGAATGACAGAGCATAAGGCCGCCAATAGAGTAGGCCAGTCGGGTGAGAGTGATGATGGAAGCTTGTGGGAGATTTCTCCTACTGACTTCTTACAAGCGTGTTCTTCAGGTTTTCAGAGGACCATGATTGCCCTGCTACCCTTCTTGTATGGCCCTACATGGCCAGCAGCCTTCATCTATGGTCCTACACGGCCAGCAGCCTCATGCCAGCATTAGCTTCTGGGTTGGAATGCCAGGCATGTCATGTTCCGTGGCTCCATTCCTAGTCCTAAGACTAACTGATGCCTCATCTCAATCTCTCTCTCTCCCATTTCTCACTGTGGTCTCCTGAGTTTCACTGCCATTTCCAGCTGCCCACAGCCAAGCCACACAAAAAGGACATCCTTTTAAGAAGTCCTTAAAAGCACTTCCCCTGCACCCCATGACATGAACTGATAGGGCAGCAACTATGATGTAGTGATCTCAACGTATAAGCAACTGCCCATTGTGGAAAAGTTGCCCTGTGGGGAAAAAGGAACTTTTCAGAAAGCCCTATCATCCTCAGTTATATGGAAATAGATGGCAAACACCCACATTTTCAGGGAGGAATCCAGGTGTAGAAGGACCCTTAACTAGGTGTGCAGAGGTCTGGATCCCAGTTCTTTTTTTTTTTTTTTAACATTTATTTATTTTTGAGAGAGAGAGACAGAGCATGATCAGGGGAGGGGCAGAAAGAGACACAGACAGAATCTGAAGCAGGGTCTAGGGTCTGAGCTGTCAGCACAGAGCCCGACGCAGGGCTCAAACCCATGAACCATGAGATCAGGCCTGAGCCAAAGTCTGACGCTCAACCGACTGAGCCATCCAGGCGCCCCTGGATCCTAGTTTTGTTCTCACAGACAAGTTGTGTTACCATAGAAAAGTGGGTTAAGCCCTCTGGACTTCAGTTGCCTCATCTACAAAGTGAGGGTCTGGACTAAATAATCTTTAATATTCCTTCCAGTTTTAAAGTTCACACCTGAGTTCAGAATAAAGGCAACAAGGCTAATGATACAATGAAGGTAGTGATCCTTTTCTAAGAATTTGGTGAAAATAACTCCTAACTAAATAAAAATGCTAAGTAAAAAAAAAAATCATATTCTTGGAACCAAAAAAAAAGAGGAAGTTAGATATGCTGTTTTGAAACTAAGTAAAGTTAAATGAAAGCTTTCTTTGAAAAATTCTGCTAATCGTTAGAAGTTAGTCGAGCTGGGAAAACCATAGAAACACCCAATGACTCACAGAAGGGGATGTTACACTTGCTATCATTAAGCCATAAAGAATTTATTTAAAATGTAATGGAAATCATGGGTATTTCTAATTCCTGAGAAAATTGTGTGTTTTCGATATGGAAATGGCCTAATTATAATGTAATATTTGCCTGAATTTTAAAAAATATTTCCCAATGTTGTTTTTAACTTTGCTCATTATTTATTAAAAGAATCTCCCTGGGGCGCCTGGGTGGCTCAGTGGCTTAAGCGCCTGACTTCAGCTCAGGTCATGATCTCGTGGTTCGTGAGTTCGAGTCCCACCTCGGGCTCTGTGCTGACAGCTCGGAGCCAGGAGCCTGCTTCGGATTCTGTGTCTCCATCCCTCTCTGCTCCCCCCCCCCCCCCACCGCGGCTCGTACTCTTTCTTTCTCAAAAATAAATAAACACTAAAAAAATTTTTTTAAAGAACGTCCCTAAATTGACAAGAGAATAGGCTTAGTAAACTTCAGCTCTAACACAAGTTTCTGTTGTTTAATGTAAATTTTCATCTTCTTAATTTCATTGCATATCAGTCTGAACTCATTATGAATAATTTCTCTACCACTTTGCTTTTTCTTTCGAATATTTCTTTCTGTTGCAGATGTAGTTTTTGACCACATTGGACATACTTTATGTGTCTGACACTGTTTAAGTCCCAGGTGTTTTCTTTGACCAAGTTGAATATAAGTTACACGGCTTACACTGCCGAAGGAGGAACTGCCTGCCTTGAGGGAAATAAAAATAGATGTAAAAGACATACAATAATATAGATGTTGAACCATTCTTTGTTATCTGAAGAGGATACCAGCAAATTGCTGTCACTGATACCGAGGATTGAAAATCGATTTTGTCATATTGACAGTTTTTTTACAATGTGTTTTGGTTGAATTCCTCTTATCACCAATGTCACACATTTGTAAAACTAATGGGCCCTCACGGATATCATCTTGGCCTCATTAGCATCATTCTTTCGGCAGCTAAACCAATGGGTCACATTAAAATAAGAAACAATGTAATAATTGTCAGGAAAAGATGGTTTTTAGGCAATAAATACATTCTATTCGTCTCCAACTCTAACTATTACACCTCACTCCCTCTGGAATTTCCTAGGAAAGGAAGAAATTTGCTGCCAGAACAAAGAATAAGAATCAGGCACTAGCTCATACTTTACTCAAGGTCACCTTCACTCCCCTGAGATCCTAGGGAACAGCTTGAGCCTCTCATAATCCAATCTAAATTAAATGGTAGAGGTAGCCTTACAGCTTTCCTTTCCGCCCATGTTCTGCGCATTGTATTTAATTTCCTTATAAAATTAGGTTGGATTCCCCACTCAAATAGGACAGGCACTGAAAAGGAGAGAAGAGAAGGGAAGAAGAGGGCCAGACAGTTGAGTATAACATCAGCAACTCTAGAAAGCTGTTCAAAAATATTTTAAAGCAAACAATTCTGTATCTCTACCTTATTTTGTAAAAATAGTACATCTGTCTCCTTTCCCCATATCCACAGTCTCACAACAAACATCGTGGACTCTGAAATGATTTTAAACAAAAGGAAATCTGACATTATGAAGCAAGGGAATTTTGAAGGAGTTGAGATTTCAAATGTCACTTTGGAAAGTAGACAGTGATAGTAGCCAGGGGGATTTCTATAGCTAATATCTACGTGGCTCTTTATATTATATAAAGAGTTTTTGTGTCCATCATCTTAAAGCTCATTGACTCTTCATAAAATCATTGAGGTCTCTCTATCCTTCCCTTTTATAAGCTAGACTATATTTGAGATTTTGAATAGTAAGAGACTGTATTCATTTGCTAGAGCTCCATAGCTAAATATCACAGATCGGGTGGCTTAATCAATAGACATTTATTTTCTCACAGTTCTGGAGGCTGAAAGTCCAAGAAGAAGATACCAGCAGGTTTGGTTTCTCTGAGACCCTTCTCCTGGGCTTCCAGGTGACCACCTTCCAGCTGTGTCCTCACATGGTTTCTTCTCTGAACCCATTCATCTTTGGTGTTTCTTTGCCCAAATTTCCTCTTCTTATAAGAACACCAGTCAAACTGGATTAGCGCCCACCCTAAGGGCATCACTTCAATTTACCTGTTGAACGGCCCTATCTCCAAATACATTCACATTTTTGAGGTGCTGGGGCTTAGGTCTACAACATAGGAAGGTGAGTGAACACAATTTAGCCCATAACACAGACCAATCAAAAGGCGTTTGCATGTCATTGTATTCCCTATCACATGAAATTGCCTGGACAGTATTTAGCCAACACTCCCTTTTGGTCTCATGCCCAAGGATGGGAAACAGAAATCATCTAAGTCACCCTAGGCTGTGGAGTTTAGCTGACCTTGCCTTCTTATGAGAGGAGATAGACAGCAAAAGGGGGGCCTCTCTAAGCAGCTTCTGCCAAGAATTTCCACACTTCTGCTCTACCAAGCAAGAAGGGATGCTCTAACCCCACCCTGTACAATTGAAATATAATGAGAGCCATATATGTAATTTTAAATTTTCTAGTAACCACTTCACAAAATACTAAGAAGAGATAGGTGAAATTGAGTTTAATATGCCTATTTAACCAAATATATCCAAAGTAGTATCACTCTAATATGTAATTGATACAAAGAAATATAAATGAGGTATTTTTATTCTTATTTTGTACTAAGTCTTCAAAATTCAGTCTGTCACTCTTATAGCACCTCTCAATTTAGACTAGCCATATTTCAAATAGTCAGTAGCTGTATGTGGCTAATAGCTACTACTTTGAACAATACAATTCTAACATTTAATACATTTCCTGGGGCAGATGTTGTCTTGTGTAGTGAAATTTAATTAGAATCCCTTCTCAACCCAATTACACCTCCACTTATGAAATATTGCAGTAATTTTCTTTGTTTGGAATAGCTGAGTGAAATTTCTCCTCAAAACAGCTAAAGAAATATACCTATCACAAAAATCCTAAACAGTCCTCAAACAGGTGATTTGTGTATGTTATTCATTGACCTACAGAGCTAATATGCATATATCTTTCAGAAAAGAATACTGAGATAATGGGTGCAGTGACTTTGGAATCATCTCTTGCCCCTGCATAACACCTGAAAGGAAAAATTTGTTTTGTGGCTGGCCAAAGGAAAGGAAAAATTTGTTTTGTGGCCTTTGGAGATTTACCTGAGGATCCAACTTATCACCTAGATTCACATTTTTTAGCCAGACCCAAAGAAACCTCTACTCCATTATCAAAGTCATAATCTTTGGACCACTGAGAACACTTATAATTCATGGCAATCTTTGACTCTGCCACTGAAAGCTGGTAATTTTAGCAACACGATCACTGTAAAAAGGCAGAGGACATCAAAATTCAACCCCAGTGTGTCTGATCTTGCCTGATGCTTAAATCTTAACAGCTCTGATTAATGAATCTTGACCTGTGGTTTAAATCAGTCAATAGATAAGATTTATTGAGCAATTTCAGGTGACTAGTTCAAGGTGAAGACAAAAATAATTTATAACACATGGTATTTGTTCTCAAAGAATCAAATGGGACCTAGTAGAATCAGGACTTAACTCACGTAGTTCAAATAGGGTAACAGAAGGTCAGAGAAGGGATAGATAATCAAAAGACAGAGTGAACAGGTAAGGCTTCAGGAAGAAAGGAAGACTTTTTCCTGATCTTAGGACGATCCAAATAGAAGGATAAGTACAATGAAGGGAAATACATGAGTTGAGTAAGAGTACTGCTTGTATGGTAGTCAGTGAGAAAATTGGCCCTACCAAAGGAAACATTTCTGGGTAGGAAGGATGGTGATGAAGCTGGATGGGTAAATGTGGCTGATGTAAGTAGGATCTTCAAAATTTGGCGCGTTTGATGTGATGCGGTAGACATTGATCACAATAGATTATTATGCAGATAGGATTTAACATGAGCAAAGTGGTATTTTAGGTGATTTATGCCTTCATTGACAAATAAGAAAGAACTGATTAAAAGCAGGAAAAAGAATTAAAGCTCTGTCGTGTTGATTGATAAAGTGTGGTGACAAAAGCTTGAACGTGCAATATAATAAAAAGAATAGATAAAAGGAAGAGATGACAAGAATTATTTGAAGATATGCTATCAGGGACTGAGAAACCAGAGGAGAGCCTCGTCAATTGAGAGAATGGTGTTGCTCGTCAGAGTATCAGTGGTTGGAAAGCAGATTGATTTCGGGAAGGCGGAAGACTCAAGGTCTATTTTGACCCTATGGAGGTTAAGGCAATAGTGAAGTATTTGAGTAAGCAAGAATGATAGGTGATTGGAAATACACGTGTAAAAAGTTGGATCTGGAAATCGAGACCTGGGCGGTATTCTTGTTGGATAGCTAAACTGATTTTTTTCTACCCATCAGGGGAAAACAAAAACAAAAACAAAAACAAAAAACAAGACATAATGTCCTAGGGAACCTAATCAGTTTAAGAGGCACTCTGAGGAGAAATTCTGTCTTGTGGATTTTAAAAGAGACATAACCAAGGTTCAGCCCAAAAATCATCCATCTCTGCCCCCAGACAACCCTCACTTTTCTCCAAAGATTCAAGTTCTATGAGAGTCAGAGGACCTATTCTCTGACTCATACCTATTGGCAGGGACAGTTATAAAGGATGTGAGAAGTGGAAGCTGACCGCTATGTTTCATCAAGTGGATAATTCATTGCAAATGAGAAAGGGGTCCTGACATCTGTTGTGAATCAAACCTGCCCGAGACTAACCCCCTCCCTTTCCTCCTTCAGCTCTTCTGCCTAACCTCGTCAATTGGCTCTAGAAAGAAAAATGCTTCTTTTTAGTTGCACACAAATTTAAGTTGTCTGGGATAAACCATGAGAGGAATGGTTCTGACATACTTCCTGGTTCTGAATAGGGCCATGAGGATGGTATTCTAGAACGAAGGTCTAAACCTTCCCCCACAAAGATAATGTATATGTCGAAGGAGTGAAATGGCCTTCAAGAGCTTCTTCAAGCACTATTAAAAGCCAGGAGCTAGAGGACAGACTTGGGGGCATGGGACAAATAATAAAAAGAAATCCAAGTAACAAGCAAACAGTTTGGGTAGTTGTCTAACAGGGACATGCAGGTGGTCGGAGTATGATGTTTCATGAACCTAACAGCAAGATATGTGATATGTCAAACAAGCAATGTCAAGGAGGTCTGACAGGGGGTAACAGGGACTCTGGCATAAGCACTGGGGTTCAGGCATAGCACTTTGCGTACTGGAGGAATTCAAGGGAAAGGCAACACCCAAATGATAGGGCACGGAGAGGAGAGTAGGAGAGACTCAAGAATGGGGGATCAAGACAGCAAGATCACTTCCTAAAACTGAGGAACAGGCAGGGGTTTGGTCTCAAGCCAACAAATCCAGTGACTCAGTTACTGGAAATGAGGATGAAGGGGAATAGTTTCCTTGACTAATGGATTAATTTATTGATCAAGATGAAGTGTCTAAAAGAGATAAAGAAATCAGTCCTCTAACATTTTATTAACCATCCAGTCCCCTTCCATAATCCTTTTCTTTAAAAAAAAAATCATATGTACTTAACTCTACCCCTCTTAATTTCGACTACATTTTCAAGAAGCCATTCTTCTGACAAAATGATTCCAGGTAGTCTCCAGCAGGTTTTTGGCTAAGGACCAGACTGAATGTCTGCATTAGAAGGCAGCAAACCACTTTCATTTTTCTCAGCCATTGAAGTGCAGATTTTTGTGTCTCCTACAGAAAGTCTGTATTATCAGGGCAGTGCTAGCTCCAATGCAGATGACATAAAAACTATTAATAGATTATGTATATAATAAAGCTGAAGTAGAAAACAGAAGTGCTCCAAAAAGAGAAGTATAAAATGAAAGGGGGAGAAAAAGGCCAAATCCTCTGCCTTCTAAGTTAGGTGACCACCATCTTGGTGAAAGGACATATTTCAAAAGCAATATAAAATTTTGATGGTGCTCTCAACTGCCTGTATTTGGTTTTGGTTTTTGTTTTTGGCTTATTTTATCCTGCCAATCAGTGAAAGAAGAAAGGATATATTAAATTAAAATAAAATTTTAAAACTCTATCTTTGCTCAGAACCAGCTCCTCCAAAATCACTCTTTGCCGTGAATAAAACCCAGACTTCAGTGACTTTGCTGTGGGTGGAAGAGGGAGTAGCTGATTTCTTTGAAGTCTTTTGTCAACAAGTTGGCTCTAGTCAAGAAACCAAACTCCAGGTACTGTACATTTTGCTTTTTCTTTTCTGAGTTGATTTTGATTAAGGCTAATTATCTGAATGAAGTCAAGTCCTTTATTTGTTTAAACTATAGAAAATGAAAATTGTTCATTTGCGCTTTTGTGTTTCAGTAATAGAAATTAACAGTGTGCTTAGAATAAGCCTAAAATGTAAGAACCAATTTGTCAAATTGCAAAGTTTATTTTCCTCTTTGCATTAGCTTTTGTCCCTAGTTCTTAGTTACCCTGGGTCCTGAGGACTTAAAAGGGTTCATTTTTCCTATTGCCATTAAATCGACCAAAGGTATAGACACTGCCATATAAAATATAGTTTAACAAATATGAACTGATTGCCCGTTATGTGAAAGGCACTATGTGTGATACAAATGGTAGAATCAATACTGGCCTTTAAATTTTTTTTCATGTAGTTATGGATATTACGTCAGTCTAGAAATAATTAAAGTAAAACTCAAGTGCCATAGAGAGATCCATTCTCCTTAGAGAATTTAAAGAAGGGACTATTTCTAGTCAGTAAGGAGGACAATTTTGCTTGGGAAAATGAAGGCTGAGAGAGGTGATTGTGAAGGCTTTAGAATCACAAACAGCAGGTAGAATGACTCCTGAGTTATTCACCAGGTCAAAAGGAAGGGAAGGAGGGAGATGAACCGGGAGCTCCCAGGGTAACAAAGCCACAAGAAAACAATTTTTTACAGTCAGACGTGGAAGGAAAAGGTCAAGTGTGTGAAGGATGTCACAAAATGCAGGGTAGAGACTAATTCTATGAACATGAATAATTGATGCTTTTTAAATAATGCAGTTCATGAGATTGAAAAGAAGAAAGGATTTCTGGGAGTGGGAATCTTTTCATACAGAATGTTAAGATAATTTGCTTTGATTTCTTTCCCCTTTTGATACTCTCTTCTACAAACTTATCTCTTTTTGATCTATACTGAACAGCTAATCTCTTTTTCTATTCAAAGAATCCTTTTTGGAAATAACTGCTTTGTCAGTAGTGGATTTTCTTCTCTGCGGCTATAGTAACATCTTTCCTCAAGAAAACAATGGTTATGTAGCTGCTTATTACAATTGAGCCTTTCCTTAGAATCATTCTTTTATAGGACAATAAAAGAGGTGGGGTTGGAAATAAGTGCTGATGGCTGTCATCTCTTTAGGCAGGAGTGTTTCAGATCCCTGTTTTGAAAAAGAATGTTATGCTGGCTCATCTTTTTATATTGTACTGTGGTACTTGTCACTGGTCCAACCACTGGCCCAACAAATTAACAATCTGTTCTACTCAAGAATAGGTTAATATCAAATGTTTTTGAGAACTCAAAGTTGCTATGCTTTTGGTGGCTGCTGTTTAAAAGCTGAGAATGCAGACAAAGGGGGTAATGTCTTTAGTAGAAGACCAACAACCCAAAACAAATATATCATAGAAAATAAACACAAAAGATTCTTTTTTAAAAACATTTTTTAATGTTTATTTAGTTTTGAGAGAGACAGAAAGAAAGAGAGAGCGAGCAGGGGAGGGGCAGAGAGAGAGGGAGACACAGAATCCAAAGCAGGCTCCGGGCTCCCAGCTGTCAGCACAGAGCCTGACGTGGGGCTCGAACCCATGAATCGTGAGATCATGACCTGAGCCGAAGCCGGACACTTAACCACCTGAGCCGCCCAGGCGCCCCAAAAGATTCTTAAACATAGGAAAAGATGATCAAGTTCATTTATGGTAAAAGAAATGCAAAATAAATCTACAATGAGGTATAATTTCCACCAATATGGTTGGAAAAACTCAGAGTTTGCGGACACATTGGATTGGAAGGAGTAAATGGGAACAGGTGTTGTCCCACATTGACAGTGGCAGGATAACATGGAACATGTCTGTAGAAGACAGTATGTCAATAGCTTTCCAAATGAAAACTACACAATTTTTTGACCCAGCATTCAACTGTTGGGAACATGAGTATATATATATATGTATATGCACATTCACACATCTACACACATGCAGGTTTTGTGTACGAAGGTGTATGTGTACACGTGCATACACACATACATATATTGAGTGTGTGTACATATATGTTTGTTCCCATAATGTAAAATTATGTTCACTGTGGCATTGTTTGTAATTGCAAAAAATCAGGGACAATGTAAACATTCCTCAGTAGGGGACTGGTTAAATAAAGTGTGTCCCTTTCCATGAATTTCTACAAAGCCCTTGAGAAGAATAAAACAGCTTTACCTGTGCTGACATGAGCAAAGCACCGAAATATACTGATAATCAAGGTAAAGAGTAAGCAGCATGATGTGTGAACTACATTATCACTTTTGTTTAGCTGTATCTTATGTTTTTACCTCCATAAAATATAGATGGGAAAGAAAAAAAAACATGCCTGACAACAACGGCTCCATCTGTGGAAGAGATCTCGGTAGATAAGAAGTAGTGAAATAAGGAAGCTTATTTTTCATTGCTATCCTTTCGCATCTTTTAATTTCTTTACTGTTTATATATTACCCACTCAGCTCTGAAAAATAGTTTAAAAAACAAAACAGGTGGAGATAATATAACATTGATCTTATGTTCTGCATCTCCAGGAACCGATTTCTGTTTCCTCTCACGTTGTGACCATCTCCAGCCTCCTTCCTGCCACTGCCTACAACTGTAGTGTCACCAGCTTCAGCCACGACAGCCCCAGTGTCCCCACATTCATAGCTGTCTCAACAATGGGTAATTCCTGGCATTCGTGGAATCTGGTGTCTTTGAAAGTTTTATCTTTGTATTATTTTTTTAAGTTTATTTATTTATTTTGAAAGAGAGAGCGAGAGTGCACAAGCAGGGGAGGGGCAGAGAGGAGGAGAGACAGAATCCCAAGCAGGCTCCATGCCATCAGCACAGAGCCTGATGCGGGGCTCGAACTCACAAACTGTGAGATCATGACCTCAGCTGAGATCAAGTTTGACGCTTAACAGACTGCGCCACCCAGGCACCCCCAGAAGTTTTATCTTTTTAGATTTTCCTCACATTTTCTTTTCAAATATATGTACTCTGTACTTCTAATAGATCCATGCTCCACTGAAACATTCCAGGCTGCGGGGTCAGGGAGCACGTACCTGCCCTTACCAGCTATGTGATTTAGGGAAAGATATTTACTATCTCTGAGCCTCTGTGTTTTCATCTGCGAAAGTGGAATCATAATATGTGTACCTTATTGAGCTGTTTTGAAGCCTAGAAATGAAATACGTAAAGCTTTGCACACGTAGTGTGAGTGATAGCTGCCACCATCAACTCCTCCATCGTCATCCTCCTGTCCAGCGGTGGTCACAGTGCCCTGATCGATTAGGGCTCATCTGTTGTCCCTCGGCCCTTAGCCGTCACTGACCATGCGGTGACAATGCTAAATTACTGGGTCAGAGCAGGCGAGTTTCCAGTGAAGCCAAACTATAAGTAGGGAAATAGAAATTAATGAAAGGTCTAGAATAAGGGAGTTTTCCTTTTCCCCTTCTGAGTTCTATTAAACGTGTTGCTCCCCTGTTTGTTGGAGTGTGATTCTGCAACCTGAGACCCTCAATGAAACCTCCTGTAATACAACCTTTCACTGTCACAAGATCCCTTTACTGGGTTCATTTTCATTTCTGTAGCATTCATCATATAGTTGTTTGTTTTCTGTTTTGAATTTTTATTTTTCCAGAAAAGAGGACAAAAGTGGACCTGAAAAGTATATTAATGGTCTGTCACTTCTGTGTCCTTTCCACCATTCTGTGTCTCTTCATGCTTACTATTCCCTGTCATTGCTACAGCAACCCCAGAAACAGGTGATACTATTAAGCTTATTTACAAGTAAGGAAAACGAGACCCAGAGAGACAGATAAAATAGCTTCTCCACATGACAGTTAGTAGTCAAATGAACCTGAAAAAGGTCTCCTGACCATGAGTCTAATGTTCTTTGTGTTCAGTTACTCTGCCTGTGAACAGGAATCAAGCTGGCCCAAATGGGAAGTGGCAAATACACAAAGGTTTATGGATTGAATGTGGTGGCCGGTTGTGTGATTTTATGATCAATGCTGAGGATGGGAGCAGTCTTTCCTCTTGGGTCCACCGTAACGAATTTCATAAAAACATGTGACACGTAGTCCCCATTGTTAATATCTGGCTGTTCCCTGTAGTGTGATGAACTAGGCAACGCGCAGTGCCATAGCAGCCCTTATGTAAAGTATATGCGAGGGACACAGCCCCTGTTCTTAAGGGCCCCACGACTTAATAATCGGTTTCATCTCTAGAGTTGTGCAGATGGGAAACCTCTCAACATATGGCTACTGATCATCAGAATGCCTGCTTCTAGTGATGTGTTAAGTGTTGCAGCAGATGGTAGCTTGCTAATGCCTTTTTCACATACGTTATTAGTTGCGAGTGCAATATACAGTTGTGCTTTCTGCCTTTAACGTCATAGGCATAACGCAAAAACCTGCCCCTCTCCAAGCTTCTGAAAATGTTAAGCAATAATAACGCATGATGATGACCTCTAGATATTTTGATTTTCAAAAGAATTTAAACGATGGTACAGGCACTATTCACAGTTTATAATTTCCCTTTGTAAGAACATTCTGAACAGAAGCTTTGGAGATGGACTCAATTCCTCTAGGTACCTGAACACCGCTTATCAAACTGCTTTGCTAGATTCTATTTGACCAGGAGGAGGTCATTGTCGGCTTGGAGAAACGCCATTGTTGCTCTTGTTTTCAACATCATGAGTTCCATGGTGTTAAAAATCAATGGAAAACGATGAGTGGTTCTGTTAGCTTTGTGTAATGGAAGTTTGTAATGAAAATGCATGGCTTTTCTCTTTAGTGACAGAGATGAACCCCAACGTGGTGGTCATCTCCGTGCTGGCCATCCTCAGCACACTGTTAATTGGACTGCTGCTCGTGACCCTTATAATTCTTAGGAAAAAACACCTGCAGATGGCAAGGTAAGTTAAGTTTGGTTAATCTTTTACCCACGGCCTTTAAAGTATTTTAATTTTCATACGTGTATACTTTTGCAGACCTAAATTTTATTAGCGATAAGTTTCATTTCAGTTTTCAGTGTCTATTGTGTGTGTTTTCTAGGTAGACTTTTAAATATTAGTTTAGAAAGCATCATGATGGGGGCGCCTGGGTGGCTTAGTCAGTTGAGCGTCTGACTCTTGATTTCAGCTCAGGTCATGATCTCATGGTTCATGGGTTGGAGCCCCACGTCAGGCTCTGCACTGACAACGCAGAGCCTGCTTGGGATTCTCTCTCCCCCTCTCTCTCTGCCCTTCCCCCTCTTGCTCTCTCTTTCAAAATTAATAAATAGACATTAAAAGATAATAATAATACTAACAAGAAAACATCACAGTGGAAATGGCAAAGCAAAGGATTGTTTATACAAATCCAGATCTCCTACTCTCAATCTTGTCATTTTAAGAAACCCATACAAAGGGATCTATTAATGACATTTGGATATTTTCGAACGTATTTTGGAGTCAAATAAAAATCTATGGCTACTTAGTATGATTAATGAAAGGAGTTAATATATGGAGAGACCACAAGAAAGAAAAACATCCCTCTCTTCATCAATTCTGCCAAAACTGTCTTAGAAAACATTTGCAGAGTCTATGATCAGGTCCATTCAAGGCCCCCTCTCAGTTTTGTTCCTACTACTCAGACTTGCAGGCAGTTTTCATTTTTCTTGCAGCCGAAAAAGACTTTTGATTTATGACTTTGGTGATTCCCTATTCCTTTGACCACTGATGCGTTTCTCATCAGAGCACATTCTCAAGTACTTTCGGTGGTGCCCTATATTATCAGAACAATCCATCAATTCTCTTAAGAACTGTTGTTTAGTTGAGTACTACAGGGTTTGGGAAATTTGATTCAAATTTATATTTACCCAATAGGACCCTGCTGAACTGCCAATCAACATCCTTTTTCTTTCTCAGAATTCTATCATTTACCTATTCATAGCTAAATGTATCCATCCAATAATGATTTAATCGGTGTCTTGTATGGCACAATTAAATAAAAATCAGACATGTAAGCTGTCCACTAAGCACTTAGAATATAGGTGGAGATATGTACCTAAATAAATATATTTGGGGCTCCTGGGTGGCTGAGTCAGTTAAGCATCTGACTCCTGCTCAGGTCATGATCTCAGGGTTCATGAATTCGAACACTGCATCGGGCTCTGTGTTGACAGCTTGGAGCCTGGAGCCTGCTTCAGATTCTGTGTCTCTCTCTCACTCTCTGCCCCTTTCCCACTTGCGCTCTCTCTCTCTCTCTCTCTCAAGAATAAAATAAACATTAAAAAAATTTTTTAAGAAAATAAAGAAATAAATAAATAAATGCATTTAAAGGTATAAACTGACCTGCCCCAGAAAGGAGATAAATATGAGCTTCTATTAACATAGATAAAAGAGATTAGTCTAAATATAAATATCAAACTTTTTGAATGTTGTCATTTAAACAAATCTTAGAAGGATAGGGAAGAAGGTGGTACCACATTGTGGCTAGAGTAGAGAGCTCTGAAATTACACTCCTTGGGATCGAATCTTAATTTACAATCTATGTCACCTTGTGCGGTTCACTGAAATTTCATTTATTCATTAACACATATTAATGGACACCTGCTATGTGTCAGACTCTCCAGATGCTTGGGAAAGCAGATGAGAATTTCTGCCTTCATGGAGCTCATATTCTAGTGGAGGAGGTAGATAATAAATAATATCAATAAAAGTAAAAAGATTACATGGCATGTGAGCAGACAATAAGAGAAAAATAATAGAGCAGAGTAAGGGAAATTAGCAGTACAGGCATAAGGAGTATGTGTAGAAGATCTCTGGGAGGTGGGTGAGTCTCACTGAAACGATATTTGAGAAACAGTTTGAAGGATATGTGGGAGTTAGTCATGTGTTTTCTAGGGGAAGAGTAGAGGAAACAGCCAGTGCAAAGGTCCTGAGGCAGGAACATGTTCAGAGAGTAGTAGGAAGGTTAGTGCAGCTAAAGCAGAGGAAATGAAGGAAGGTTTAGCAGGAGATGATGTCAGATCATGTAGAGCTTTGTAAGCCATTGTGAAGACTTATACTTTTATCCTGAGTAAAGGACAGACTTATGTTTTTATTCTGAGTTCAGGACTTGGGGCAGAAGAGCTGCCTTACATTAGAAAACAATCTGTATTGAGGGGCACCTGGGTGACTCTGTTGGTTAAGCGTCCGACTTTGCCTCAGGTCATGATCTCACGGTTCGTGGGTTCAAGCCCCGCATCAGGCTTTGTGCTGACACCTCAGAGCCTGGAGCCTGCTTCAGATTCTGTGTCTCCCTCTCTCTCTGCCCTCCCCTACTCGTGCTCTGTCTCTCTCTGTCTCTTAAAAATGAGTAAATGTTAAAAAAAAATTTTTTAAGAAAACAATCTGTTGAGACAAAAGCAGGCATATTAACTTGGGGATCTATTCCAGTAATCCAGGCAAGAGATGGTAATAGTTTAGTCCAGGGTAGCAGCAATAAAGGTAGGAAGAAATGATCAGATTCTGGATATATTTTGAAAACAGAGTCATTAGCTAAGGGGATTGGCTAACAAATTGCACGTGAAATGGAAATGAATAAGGGTCAAAGATGACTCTAAGGTTTTTGGTCCTAGCAACTGGAAAGGATGGAGTCACCACCAACTGAAATGGGATTCCAGATGAGGATTTCAGAGTTGGAGGAACATCAAGACTTTGGTTTTGGAAATGTTACATTTAAGATGATTGCAAGTGCAGGTGTGGAGTGGGAGTTGAACACAAAGGTCTGGTGTTCAGGAGCGAAGTCTGGATTAAGGATATAACTTTGGGAGTTGCTAGCATATAAACAGTATTAAAGCTATATAAAGCTGGATGAAATTCTCATTTACTGGAGGGAGTGCGTGTAAATTAGAGAAGAGGGTCCTGGATTAAGGACCAGAACAATCTAATATCAAGATTTTCAGGGAAGAATAAAAAGATAGGAGCAAAGGAGACTGGTAAGAGGCACCCAGCGGAGTACGAGAAAAAATAAGAGATTGCGTGGCCTGCAAGCAGGGGAAAGAATGTATTTCAAGAAGATAAGGGAACAGCCCCTAGGTGAGTGGATGGTTAGGAGCAATAATGCAATCATTGGGAAGCATGAAACAAACGTTAGCTCGTAATAGTAACAGTGGTGGGGGTGGGGATAGGCATAGTAATGGACTTAGTGGCATTTCTGAGAATACTATCACAGGAGCATTCGTTGTGGTGCACCCAGCAAGATATTTAGAAGTGGATCTACTTCAGCCAGCTGGTCATTAGAGCAGAGATTCTTAACATTTTTTTTGTGCTGCGATCTTTTCTGGCAGTCTGATTAAGCCTGTGGATCTCTTCCAAGAATAATGCTTTCTTTTTAAGTGCATACAATGAAATACATAGGATTAAAAAGAAATTAATTATATTAAAATATGGTCATCAGACTATTTTTAAAAATGCTTTACATGCTTTTTTATAAATATATTAGATAATATATAGTACGATAATATTGCGTAAGATGTCCAATAACTCTCATAATTTCATCAGAGTGATGAATATGAACAATATTTCAATATCTGCAGCAGGTTCATTATGGAAATATGTCTGCAGTTTCTATGGTTTAGCGATCTCATCTCATCAGTACTGATGATATTATTGTGGCTTGTTGCCTACTCTAATAGTTGAAGGAATTGCTGAATTTCAGTTAGAAATTTAGAGGTGGTGAAATTAAAGATGTACTTTTCCCCCACTATGTTCTAGAGCCCTAAATTCTATCCTTAACCCCTAGAGAAAGAACCTTTGAATTATAAGGTAAAGTAAATCCTATATATAGGAAATTGACATAGGAAAATTAATTGATGGTGTGTAATTTATAGCACAATGTGATATAACAATATATTAGTGTACTTTTCAAAGAAGAAAAATGTTCCAGGCACCTGGGTGGCTCAGTCGGTTGAGTGTCAGACTCAGTTTTGGCTCAGGTCATGATCTCACGGTTTGTGAGTTCAAGCCTCTCATCTGGCTCTGTGCTGACAGCTGAGAGTCTGCTTGGGATCCTCTCTTTCCCTCTCTCTCTGCCCCTCCCCTGCTCTCTCTCTCTCACTCACACACACACAAAATAAATAAATAAACTTAAAAAAAAATTTTTTTTAAAAAAAGAGAAGAAAAATGTTTTTAGAACACTGTAATAAGAGCAGGCAGGTAACTAAAGTGATTAGTACGTGTGCCAGTAATTTCAAAATCCCTTCTTCAGTTCTGAATAAGTCAATCAATTTCATATAGGGGGGAAAATGAGATGCATGAGCCCAGTAAGCTGTGTTGTTTATCCATTGACATTAGGCAAAGGTGGAGAAGGCATGAGAATATGTTTACTTTTTACCTCCGCTTCTGGGGAAAAAAACTTTACAACAACTTTAGCAGTATTTTCTACTGACAGATTAATAAGCAACATTCTGGACAAGAGGCACTGCATAAGCCAATCTATTTCAATACGTATCACTTTTTATACTCTTATCTCAATTGATACATCACATGGACATCCCAACGTGAGGAGAAATTTTTGGAGGAAAAAAAATCCAACTTGATCCACCATCATTTTAGAGAGGAAATTTAAATGCTATAAAAACAAAACCCCACAAAGAATATGTGCTGAAAACAGAAAACCCTCGGTCTAGGAGGCTTTGTAAAAAATATTATGCCCCAAACAGTTCAAAGCTTTATGTTAGGATTGGGGTGCCTGGGTGGCTCAGTCGATTAAGCATCTGACTCTTGATTTCAGCTCAGGTCATGATCTCATGGTTCATGAGATCGAGTTACACATCAGGCTCCACGCTGACAACACAGAGCCTACTTGGGATTTTCTCTCTCTCCCTCTCTCCCTGTTTATGCTCACTCCCTCTCTAAATAAATAAGTAAACACTAAAAAAAAAAAAAGAGAGAGAAAGATTTAAGCTAGGATCATGAATGCCTTTTGGAAAGGATTGAAAACAAATACTTTTGGCTTCAAATGACTTGGGCATGTGCAACCTTATGAAAAATTATTTTATCTTTCTATTTTGCATTGCATGTGAAAGAGAAGTACATGGAACTTAGATGTTTTTTAAGTTTTTTTTTTTTTTTTTTATTTTGGAGAGAGAGAGTGAGCATGGGGAGGAAAGGGGTTGCAGAGAGAGAGGGAGAGAGAGAATCCCAAGCAGACTCTGTGCTGTCAGTATGGAGCCCGACATGGGGCTCTATCTCATGAAGTGAACTGTGAGATCATGATCTGAGCCAAAATTAACAGCTGGATGCTTAATCAAATGAGCCACCCAGGCGCCTCCCCCTTTATAAATTTAATGCTGTGATGATAAACCAGTAAAGGCTCTCTATTATATCAAGGTAAAAGAGTGCTCTGTCAACCAGTAACCTAATTTTGTGGTTCCTTCCAAACAGGGAATGTGGAGCAGGAACTTTTGTCAATTTTGCATCTTTGGAGAGGGATGGAAAGCTTCCATACAATTGGTGAGCATTATTTTGGAATAAGCCTCCAGACAGCTTATCTATGCTGTGTGTGCCTCCAACTTTATTTTACTATCTTTTGCAGATAAATGGTTTTGTCTGATTATCCTTTCACAATTTCGGTGATAGTGGACTTTGAAGGTTAGATTTTCTTCACCAACTACATTAAGTTCATATGAGTTTACTGTAGTCACAAAGTAGAGAAAATGTCTTAGTCTGCTCAGTATTTACTATATTAATCAAAGGACTAACGCAGTCATGAATGTAGCCCATAGCTAAGGAAGGGCGTAAGTGCAAGACCCACATTGAACAGGTGGCAGCCGAAGGCACAGGACAGACCCCACAGAAGCAGCATGTGACAGAGCAGCATCTCTATCTCAAACTGACACTTCAGTGCCCAGGAATGTGAGCCACCACCTTTTGTTCAAAAGTCAAGTAGACGCGTACAGCCCAGGGCTCTCAACTGTTACACTTACAGGTAAATAAATCTCAAGGGCAAGTAAAGTCCCATAGGAAAACATGGCCTCATTTTTTTCCGCCTGCTGGCATATTAAGGACCTGGAGGGAGGAGGTATTTTCAGAATTAAGAAAGCATTGTCAAGAGATTAAATTGCTTGACATTATACTTTAACAGTGATAGATGAGAATTAACGATCCTCTCCACTGCAATGGATGCCTAACAAAATTGCTAATGAAGTAACCATTTAAAATGGAGCCAGCACTGCTTACAGGATCTACTTTGTTTCTTTTGCAAGTGACCATGCAAAGCACATTTATTTAAATGTATACATTTCATGTTAATCCTCTTAAGAGATCTTAGGTTTTTTTCTTGTTTTCCAAATCCCCCAAAATGGTGATCTTAAAGAAATAGTTAGGTGAGACTAGAAACTTTACGGAATCAATGAAAGAGGGAGGGCTTTAACTGAAATATAAATTCTGTTTCCCTGAGTGGGCATCTAGCAGTTGAAAGTCTAGTTGAGATAGGATTCTTTTTAACAAGACAATATGTCGTGCTATTTTTAAATTTTAGCCTGAATGGATTTTTGCTAACTATGAAGAAAAAGAACCCATAACCCCTCGATGGTGAAAAGTTAGTAAACATTTCTAGGTTTGTCCGAATACATTAACACTCTTGCCAAGATTAAGAAACTAATTCACTGATGCGTGTTTCTGGTCTGGCTCACCCTTTAAAAAGCCTCAGTCACAAAGCAGTGACGAGCAGCCCATGTAGAAATTGGCCCAGTTACACTTGGCGACTCAGGACACCTATGTAATTGACTAACTACACAATCACTCACAATGGATAGAATATGAGAGACCAGTTATAGGAGAGCTGAGGCAAAAAAAGAATTCACTTCAGGACCTTTCTAGAAAATCTAGAAAATTCTCCACCAGCTCTTGGCAAAGATAGTTTGCCAGCACACCAGCATTTCCTGGCTGACAAAATAGATATCTCAGTGGGAATTTGTAGTAACTAGAGTGACAAGGTGATGCCATTTCCCCCCACTAATTCTCAGAATAGTTATAGATGCAGCCATCGGGCAGTTTAAAATCCACATTAATGAATGTTCTATTTTGCAGGTGGTTTGAATACCTGAAATTGGATTCAAAACACACTTTTTAAAATCAGTCTGAATGAGAAGTTAAAAGTAAAATGAAATAATTTTGCTCCCCCTCAGCTGAGTATCAGTCAGATTCCAGAACAGGCAGTTTGCTGAGCTCCTTGTCTTGAAAAATGATACCTGAGTGTCATACCATAGCTCTGTTTTAAGGGTTATTTTTCAGAAAGAAGGTATTACTATAAACTAAAAATAATATAGAAAGTCATACCTAGGGGTGCAGCTTTGTAAGAATGTGTCCCAGAAGCTTGGAGTCTTTGTCAAAATCAGTATACGCACAAATTGACGGTTTATATTTCCTCCCACGAGCTGCTGTTAGCTATCAAATGATGTTATCATGGCTCCTTAAAAGAGGTTTAAGCATTGCAAGGGTAATAATACCCAAGAATAAGACCGGAGCTAGCTAATGAGGCATTGAAGAGTCTCATTTAACTGATGTAAAATGTAATCACCTAATAGCAGACTAATTGACACAACAGAAGTTGAAAGAAATATATCTGATTACAATATGGATGTGTGTGAATCAAACTGATTTTGGCAATATGATAGCACTTAAGCCCACACATTTAAGTTTCACGGAATGGAATAATATTTAATCATAATTAAGATGCTTGTCATTTTAATTGATCTTCGTAGGTAATTTACTGATATCTGTTCACAGTTTATGCTACTAACTCTTGCCACTTTTTCATCTTTACATCTGTTATCTATTAATGCTCACAGGCGTAGGAGTATATTTGCTTTCTTAACCCTGCTACCCTCATGTCTTTGGACTGATTATCTTTTGGCATTTTATATTAATCCTTGGTAAGTGATTTTTTTTTACTGTTTACCTAACACAAAGTCTATAAAGTTAGCCCTCCAGAAGTAAAACAAAAAGGAAAAATTCTTTTTAATTATTTTATGTGTTTGGCAGCATCTGAAATTATGACTCCTGTCTTGAAATGGATTAAAGTAGTTAATGGCACCAAGATGGCCTATACGTATATTGGTTTCCCACTTAAAATTTTCTTCTTGGGATTTTCTTGGCAAGCTTTTCTTCCATTTATTATTAGTCATTTGTTTCTTCATTCAGTCGATGCATTGGCTTCTTACCTTAGTAAATGATGCTTCTCATTTTCCTTACCATCTCCATCCATTAGAGAACTCTGTTTCCAACAACGAAGAAATGCATGAAGGTAGAGAGCCAAGAATACTGTACTGTGTTTGGGGTCTCAGTGTTTTCGTAGTTAATGCTAACTCAGTGAATATTGAACAACTGGCTATTTGCAAGCCTCTTTGTATAATTATCTTATTTAATTGTCCCCACAACTCTGCAGAGGATATTATCAGCCCCATCTTAGAAATATGCCAAAGAATCTCTTAAGGAGATTATCTTATCATACTACCATCTAAAATATCCAGGTTCCAAATCCAGGTTTCTCCGAAATCTATTCTTTCCTCTGTAAAAATAAGCTTCCTTTAAATTCTTATTTTCTTAACTTTTAAATATTTTTAATAATCAAATCTCAAAAGAGTATTTTTTCAGTTTTTATAAAATATAATCATCATCATCATCATCATCATCATCTTGAAATCTCAGGCTAACATATCTAGAAGGATCTATTCCCTTTCCTGAGCCACAGGAAAAGAAAGGTAGTGGTTTCCTGACCAAAACCAAAAATCATTGTCCTGAGATATCCATGGTGTTTAGGTACTACATTATGTACAGGCAGATCCAGGTATCTGGACAACTTCAGAAGGACTCAGAAAAAAGCAATAAAAATAGTTCATGAACTGGAAAAATGGTGCATGGGCAGGGGGAATAGGGAAAGAGTAAAAGGCGAAAAGCAATCTGTAGAGTTATGTATTCAAAAAGACAATTGACTAAATGTTCTTCAGTTTCTCCAAGGACAGAATAAATACAGCTAGCAAGGTTAGGATTTTGAGTTGCAATGGAAGAAATACAAAAAAGGACTTCCTCACAGTAGAGATTGTTTATACCAGAATTTGCATTTTTCTTTTTTTTAAAAGAGAGACTAGAGGAAAGCTGTTGAAGTACACTAGACATGATGTGTTAAGTAAGGAAATCAGAGGAATGTTCTGGATGATGAGGACCATTTGTTGTTATTCTAACTTGGTTGTTTTATTTATTTATTTATTTATTTATTTATTTATTTATTTATTTATTTTGAGAGAGGAAAAAAATGTGCACGCGTGTGTGTGCTCATGCACGCAAGCAGGGGATGGGCAGAGGAAGAGAGAGAGAGAATCTTAAGCAGACTTCTCACCCAGTGTGGAACCCAACTCGGTGCTCGATCTCACAACCATAAGAGATCAGATCTCACAACCTGAGGCAAAATGAAGAGTTGGACACTTAACCAACTGAGCCACCTGGGGGCCCCTCTAAGTTGGTTTTAATAACAGTTTTTAGTATAGGGCTTCACTATACCCAACACAATATTTTAAGTATTTGACATCAGATAGCATTTAGGTACAAATAGTGTGTATAAATTCCATTTTGACCTTCAACATATGCATCAATTTTTACTCAACATCTATTAATCATTCTCAAATATTCTACCTATCATCAGACCAGTTGTAGTCAATACCCTTAAAGTACCCTCCACAGATCTCAATTAAAACAAAAGAAAGAAAGCTGCATATGCTACCCTATAAATTTCTCTACTTAATTCTGACTTTCCCACAGTTTGGTTTTTAAGCTTATATCAGGCCTATGCATTTTTGCATGCCTTTGTTAATAGGTCCCCTTAATAAACGCATCTTCAAACTCCAACAAACCCTTTAAGGTCTGCTACTTACAGTATTGGTCAAATAGCACTAGACCCAAGTTGGGGGGCGGGGGGGAAACCATTCAGTAGTTTTATCTGTTGGTTATTTAAAAAAAAAAAAAAAATCTTTTTTTTTTTTTTTTTTTTTTTTTTTTTGAGAGAGAGAGAGAGAAAGAATGGGGAGAGGAGCAGAGGGAGGAAGAGAGAACCTTAAGCAGGCTCCATGCCCAGCACAGATGCCAACACGGGGCCTGATCTCAAGACCCTGGGATTAGGACCTGAGCCGAAACCAAGAGTCAGATGCCTAACCAACTGAGCCACCCGGGTGCCCCCTATTTGTTGCTTTTAAAAAACCGTTCAGTAGTTTTTAGAAGAATGGTCTTGAGACTGGAAATGGTTATCTCCATGTGAGAAGAGAAGGCAAAACATAGAACCCCCAGCTCTCTGTCACTTTCAGTAAACCACACACATATCAACCAATGAACATGGACTGAACATAAACTATGCTTTCAGCCGTTGGCTTGTGCCGTGTCAGATAAATAAAAGAAGTAAAATACATGATCCTTGCTTTTTTCGGGTAGAGCTACCTCAGTACTCACAAAGCCACCCGAATTCCCTACTGTTTGCTACTTTTCCCCTCATCTAGTAACTTGTGGATATTTTTCCCTGCTAAATAGCCATTGTTAATCCTCTCCACATGGTTCATCTTCACATTTCACCTACTCTAGAAGTAACAGAGCCACCTGCCCCGCCTCCTTCCTCACACATACCCTGGTTCTTCCTTAAACTGCCAACTTCATGGAAATAGACGTTCCTGATCATTTTGTAAAATCCTCTGGATGAGCGGTTTGTGTGGAAATCAAGGGACTCTTTCTGGCTCATGGTATTGCTCAAATCTGTCCCAGGGTGGTAGAAAAACCAGGGCAGAGCACCAATGCCCAGGTGGCTTAGTCTCAACATGGTATTCTGCCAGGATTTCTGGCTACAGTCATCTCAGATCATGTTTCCTAGTCAGAGAAAACCATTTCATTCAGACTAGCTCCATCTGGATTCATTGTTACTACTCTCTCTCTCTCTCTCTCTCTCTAAGGCCATAGTCACCTCATGCTCTACTCAAGTATTCATCTGCTTGCTCTAAATTCTCAACAGTTGTCATTTTAAGGGTGAAGCAACATTTAATTTAAACTGCTCGGCTTTACTCATGGTTTTTGCACACTTTATTCAGAGAATGATATAACTCTAAACACCTTTTTAAGATTTGGGAATGATTTCCACTTAACCTATGAAAGAGTAAGTAGAGCTTATGACATTGGGGACATATAGAGTGTTTGGGGTTTATGTTGGAGGTAGAAGTTTGTTTGCTTGTTTTTTTGTTTGTGGCCATTATAAATCCCATGTCTCTGCCATGACTTGTATTCTCCTTTGCAATGAATTCCAGTCTGGTTGGCTTTTCAAGATGTCATAACCATGAAGAACGTATGCGTCTTAACTCCTTGAAGTCATCAGGATTTTGAACCTTACCTAATATAAGTGAAAGAGAAGATTAAAAGATGTGCATGGCTGTGTATGCATATATTCCGCATGTTTGATGGGTGTTATCACTTTTATTAAAAAAATATTTTGCAATGACAAGATGATACCCTAACATCACCTCAGATGTTCACTGTGACACACACACACAAGCTAGCTCTTTCCATAATGTGCTGAAGGTAAAATGGCTGGCAAAAGCTTAACTTACATGTTCAAAAGTGAATTGTCCCCTGATTGTAGTCTTAGAATTAGCACAGCAATGGAAAACATAGGAACGTTCTATCAGCGTTGCCGGGGAGTCTCATAATTCAGCCCTGTCCTTATCCCACAGCCTAAGGATATAGGATCCTTTGGAATCTTTGGGATTTCAGCAAAATCTAAGCAAAACATAAAGATTGTACACAAATCCTGAAGATATACACATAAATATACACTTGACACAATAAGTCATTCAAACCATGTGGTGGAATTTTACATTCTATGTAAAAGTTAATTCAATCAATGAATGAGATTGAAAGAAAAAAAAAGGGCCTCTCTTCCACGAACCAGGCTTCCATACAGCTGTTGAATAGTAGCAGCTTAATATTTCAGCACTGAATGTATTCAGCGTCACTCTCCACAGACATTTGTTTCTTCCAAGTTTCCCTTGAAGTCTGCTTGGATAAGAAGGCTTGAGGTTTGGGTTTGTTTGTTTGTTTTTTCACTCCCAATCACAAAATATGTTGGGCAGCCTCCTGGCTTCGCCAAACTGTTACCTATCTAAGCTAACATTCCTGTGTCACAAAGCACCAAATTAATTAGTTTCTACTACATGAAGTCATTGTGGGATTCCTAAAGTTAACTTCGCTACCTTCACAAGAGCTGAGTAAACATTATTCGGAAGGTGTTCTTTTAAGTTCTAAAATGCTTAGATGATACAGCCCTGTCCAACATTACAGTGGCTTTTTGAGGGCAGGGGTGGGGGGGGGGGCAAAGTAAAAACTGTAATGTCTCTTCCCGCTAAATCTCAAGTATGGAAGACAGAGGATGAGGGAGAAAAAATAAGACATGAGCTGTGGAATGGATTGCCGTCACTCAGAAGTGGGAAGAAATAAAAACCGCCTGAAACCAGAAAATGAAAACAAGAAACACCATTTGCCTTTATGGAAATTTCCCTACATTCCCTACCCTTATTACTTCCTCTCCGCCCACCAGTTCCATTTCCCAAGTCTAACATCAAATTCCTAATTGAATCATTAAGTAAAACTGTGAGGACAACATGGCAAAGATTTTCTTTAGTGTTTATTTATTTTGAGAGAGGGAGAGCGTGTGAACTTGCCAGCGGGAGAGGGGCAGAGAGAGAGAGAAAGAGAGAGAATCCCAAGCGGGATCCATGCCCAGCACAGAGCCCAACACGGGGCTTGATCTCATGAACTGAGAGATCTTGACCTGTGCCGAAATCAAGAGTCAGACGCTTAACTGATGGAGCCACCCAAGCACCCCAGCAAAGATGTTTTGTTTCGGTCCAGTTAAGTAAGATTTTTTGAGCACCACCATGTGTTCTATTAACTGTGCTCAGCTCGGGGGGGGGGGGGGGTGGGTGGCAGGGGGAAGGACTGTCTAGAAAGGAGCACATATGCAGCTGATAGACATCATGAGAAATACTCCATCGACAAAGTACTATGAGAGCACAGAAGAAGCAGGGCTTCATTCTGCAAAAGCCTTTCTAGAAATGAAGGTACCCAAACATTCACAATTTCAGTATAAATAAATATTTGGGCACATGAGAGCACTCAGGTCACAACTGGTTATTTACTATAGATTGTATATTTTCAGGAAGTTTGGGTGCTTCCATCAATATTTAAAGACCTTGGGAAATTACTTACAAAAATTGTCGCTAGCCCTCAATCATATCAATATACAGGAATGAAGTGTTTCATCAGATAGCATGTTAGCATTCCCTAGCTTAGGTCAGTTATCTGACTTATTGGTTGAAACAATTACTCTAAATAGCCCCTAAAATGTAATTAACTGAAGCACACATTAGCATTGTATGTGTTTGAGCTTACAGAATAGTAATGAATTAAGAACTAGTAAGTAATAGGTCCAAGTCTTCAGATAGCTTAAAAAACTAGTTCAAAAATTCGACTCTTGGTTTCAGCTGAGGTCATGATCTCACGGCTTTGTGGGTTCGAGCCCCATGTTGAGCCTGATTGGGATTCTCTCTCTCTCCTTTCTCTCTCCCCCTTCCTCAGTCACACTGTCTCTGCCTCTCTCAAAATGAATAAATAAACTTAAAAAAAACCAAATTCAAGATTGAATAAGAACAACACCATCATAGAATTCTGTAAGATGCATGCCAAAACTGATAGCACACACTCATGTTCCCAGGGAAAATGTCCAAAGGTTCTTTTAGTCTTTGACAACCAACATGTCTACCCTCCTAGACATTAGTTCTCCATTTTATTCCCCAACTCTTTCCTTCTTGTCTGTAGAGCCTGGAGTATTCAAGCAGTAGGTACTTCTAAATATATTTATAAAAATACTTCAGCAATTTAACCACTAGTAGTAAGGAATTACATTTCTAGAATTCGGTATTTGTCAAATCAGAAACCTAAAATGCAGTATGTTCCTGCAATCTAACAGGGTTTTTAAAAAATGAATCTGAAATTATTATCATTATCTTCTCATTTAAGGAAAAGTAATTAAACAAAATGGAGACAATGTTTAATGAAAATTAAATAAAATTGCGGAGCCTGATGTAATTATTTAAAGCTCTTCAAATTTAATCATTATGTCAATCAATTCTTTTGCTTAGATAAACTTGTCTTTTTTTTGTTAATTCTCAGGAGTAAAAATGGTTTAAAGAAGAGGAAACTGACTAAGTAAGTTGTTCTTTATCATTAAGATATAACCGACATGTAACATTGTGTAAATGTAAATTGTGCGATGTATTATAGCATTTAGTCAACATCTCCATCATGTCACATAATTATTGTTTCCTTTTTGTGGTGAAAACATTTAAGATCCAATCCATAAAACCTTGAAATATACAATACATTTAAGTTTTTCTTACTACTTCCTTTAAAAATATTTTATTTAAAAAAGGTCTTCATAATGATCTTAACTTTGCAAATTAAAACAATTGCTTGTCTTCAAATAGAGGAGATGCTTAAGAAAGAGGCAAATGTGTACTACAATGTCTAAACTATTATGTGTTGGTGTCAGTGATCACTAAGAAAGCATATCACAAAAACTAAGTTAGGAATAAGGAAAATCATCATCATATGAAAACTGGTAAAGAATGGGTTGTTAGGAATTATAAAAGTCTTTCATAGAAAGATATTTGCCATTCCCAATCTAGAAAATGTCTAATAGTTAGCTACATCAAAGTTGTACAAAAACCTTTACTGGTTTGTACTTTGAAATTCTGTGCGTAGTGCAGGGAAAAGCTTTTACTCTATTTGATATTACAATTACTTTGAGAAATGCTGTCTCTGGAAATCTTTATAATAAATAGAAAAGAATAATTACTGTAGCCAGCCTATGGTTTCACTTATCTACTGAACTGCTAAGTCATAAGAATTAAGATTTTGATGGGCAAAAATTAACCGTTGGTTGATTTCAAAAGGCTAATTAAATTGTCACCTCTGGGCCATTGGTTCAAACTCTGCATATAAAAAGTGGAATATTTCCATACATAGAGTTCATCCTTGATTCTTGCCTTGGATAAAATATTGATGACTTAATAGGAGGCAATTGGGGGTTCCGGCCAAATCTATGGCATTCATGCTAATGGAATACATAATACGAAAAAAATTTGGACACAAAAATATTTGTTTAGCCTTTCGTGACATATAGATTTTGGCGGGGGGGCACACATAGATAACAGAATAATTTTTTCCTAAATCTATTTCAAATCAGTATGCGGTCCATTGGTATATAGCAACTGATGCAGGAGAGATGAGAATAACTAACACAGAAGAGAGGTACCATCACCTGGAAAGAATGATTCGACAGAAACAGGAAGAATTTGTTGCCCAAAGTTCTTGGCTGGGTTGTTAAGTAAGGTAGAAAAGCATAGACTAGAGTGTTTAGAGGACAGGGTCTCTGGACCAAAAGGGGAGATTCTAACAGGCTTGCTTTTCCCAAGGCTCAGCAGAGAGGAGGAGGAGAAGGAGGGTGTGGACAACAGTCTGGGTAGAGTGTCGGTGTGGTAGAACCTGCCCACAGGCCCCAAACTCACGTCAAACCAGCTTCCTCCTTCACGCTTCTCGTTTCTTTTCTAATCCTCCCTCCTTCTCTAAAAGCCAGTTCTCCAGGGACTCTCCTGCCCCACATTTCCATTTGCCATCTCTGTACCCTTTCTCTTTCACTCCCAAAGCCCCCGCACCATGTCCCCATGGCTCCCCTTTCCTATCTCCACCTACCTTCATTTCAACACTCCTTTGCTTTACCTCCTCCTCTCCCTTTTCCCTCTAAACCTTTGTTCTCCTCATCTCTGCTCTCTCCCAGCTTTCTTTTGCGTCTCCTTACCATCCTCCTCCTCTCCCTGATGTTCATCCTTCTATTTCCTGGCCCTTCCTCTGTCTCTCTTTTCCTTTTCCTTTTTCTAATTCATAAATATTTTCTCAGATCGCCTTCCCTATTGCGCCTCCATTCTCCTGGTAACAGGATGAAAACTAGAATTGTAAACCTAATCTGAAGGTCAATGCACTGCTCAAAGACAAGAGCCAGAGAGTGCAGGTCTGATGGAGTTCATTCCAGGACAGGAGCCCCATGTATAGCCATTCTTTTGGAAGGATAGCAAGTTTGGAGTAGGAACAGCTTTGAACCAGAAATCATTCTCCCTGCATGCTAGTCTACTGCTGAGAGCCATGTGATCTTGGACTATTTGCTTGACTTACTTAGCCTTGGCTCCCTCACTTGAAGCATGGGGCTAATGTTGCCCATGTGTACTTCAGGGGTCAACTGAGTCAACTGAGCAAGATACCATATGCGAATATATGTACTGTCATGTGTTTTATGGATACAAGTCATTAATATTATTTAGTGAAACCATTAGGGTTTAAATGTGCCTCTGGCAAGTATAATGCCCTTTAAAATCTACTAAATTCTTAACATAATCTATCAGATTGGCTAATCAACAACTTGAAACAAATATCTATTCAATATTATGTATTGGCTAATAAGACCTAAGACCACAGGTAGATGATGTAAATGGAGTAATTTGCAACAAGATTAAGGGAAAGGTGGGCTGGATGGATCCTGCCAGGGTGAAAAGGCTCGAATTAGATGACAGAGTACAGCATCCTGCAGAAGCTGAGAAAACAGGTTGGTATTGGTAGGCTCTGGAAAGGAAAAGCAGCTACAGAAAACTATAGGAAATAAAATGTAATTCTTATTCATGAAAAGAAGAAGGCAAGAGGTGACAACTTCTGCTACAGATGCAGAAATGTAAACTCAGAGGTGTTACCTGATTGTACCTTTGAACCATTTTGACACTTTTATAGATACACAAGCCTCTAAACCTGGCTGTCTAAGAGCGAGGCACTAAAAGCTTTCTGGCGAGGTTGGCAGCACAAGGGTTTATACTTGTAAAGCTGTTTAGATCTAGAAAGTTCTTTAATATACTACATCAACCTTATAAGGTAAGTAGGACCATAGTATTTTATAGATGATAGTGTTGAATCTTACAAGAGTTAGGTAAATTCTCCATAATCACACAGTAAATAAAGAAAAACCATAACTCAAGCAGTTCTTCAGGCTCGAATCCTTTGTTCTTTCCCACAAATCAGAGCTTTCTAGAAACAACATTATATACATGTGGGTATATGAGTATGCATATATATAATATTTTATTGCTAGAGTAAGAGCCAATTAAAAATCTAGAGATCTCTCCTATCTCAAGGAAGTGTAACCTATAAGGCCCGCTTTTTAATTACAATATATTAGGGACTGGTAACTTTAACAACAACAAAAAATGGTGAGTGGTAACCTTGGAGAAGTAAAAGTTCTTTTTTCTCCAAGAAAATTGTTCGTGTGTGAAAAGTATGGCATTAAGCAGTATAATAGATACCTGTCAACAGGATTTTTAAAGCATACATTTTTTTGTGTTTGATAAAGCCCAGTTCAACTGGATGACTTTGATGCCTACATCAAGGATATGGCCAAAGACTCTGACTATAAATTTTCTCTTCAATTTGAGGTGAGTGGATAAAGTATTTCCCACCTTCTGTGATAGATAAGGCATGGGAATTGGCATATTGGCATTGATGTCATTTTCCTGCTCATTGGGCACTACCCGTGATATGGTTCATGAAAGGCAGGGTGGTAATTGGGCTGGGAGTGTCTAATCTTGCCTTTGGCAAGTCAGGGTGAGGAAAGCAGAGAACAGATGCAGGTCGTGGGGCGAACAAACATGGTTATAAGAGAAGCCGTCATTGAAAAACCAGTGTATTCAAGAGTGCAGGGAAAAGCAAGGTGAGAATTTAGGCCTGAAACAGAATTTCACTTTCAGGGAATTTTTAGTGTGTGTCTTATGTCACGTGGCCCACAGTAAAGGTAGGTGGTGGCTGAAATGTCTTTGTCTTCTGAGCAGAGAAAAGACTGGGGTGGGGCTCTTACAGCTATAGGACTCCTGACATTCTGCTGAATACAGTAAGACCTTGGTTTGCGAGCATAATTTAGTCTGGAAACATGCTTGTAATCCAAAGCACTCGTATATCAAAGTGAATTTTAAGAATCATTGGCTCAGTCGTGATCATGTGACGTCCAGCATCACATACTACTCATATGACAAGACATCGCTCGTTTATCAAGTTGAAACTTATGAGAAATGTTTGCTTGTCTTGTGGAACACTCGCCCAACAAGTTATTTGCAATCCAAGGTTTTACTGTATTTTTTTGTGAGGTTTCCCTTTTCTTTTCCTGGGGAAATTGGGGAAGAATTATATGTGGTTAATGTAGAAGAAGAGAAAAATGCCAAAACCTCCTTTCTCTGAAGCACGCATGTTCTTTGAGTCCAAGACCCCATGTCAGGGAAGATGGAAATGAGTCAGCCTCAGATCTCAGCCGCGTGAGGAATGTAACTGGTCCTCAGGGGTTTTTTCCCCATGTTTTTCATAGCTCCTAATGGTCTGGATGGCCTCATCCTTCAGGATCCTACAGCAAGGCTCAGGTGGTCTGTGATTCAAGGAGACTAGGGGAAAGAAAAAGATAAAGTGACTTTTCGAAAGTGTTATTTGAAATGTCTTAGGTTCTCTTTCATGGAAAACACCAGGTCATCGAATGGAGCTGCTTTCTTCTCATTATTCATATTCAGTTCTTCTCTCCCCTCATCAGCCTAGGATGTCATAGGTCTGTGAGAAGCAGCAGGAGTCCTGGTGTGGATATACTAAGAGGGAATTTAAGAAGGAAAAGAACCGTACACATTATCAAAAACAAAGCCCCCTAACGAGGACCCTGTGTCATTAAAAATTCTACCCAGAGCCCAGCTCAGTTACCCACTGCATGCAAGAGCACAAGAGGCTGTTAGATGCTACCCCAATGCTGTATCTCAAAGAACAGAAATTCTGTGTGAACTGGAGATCTATGGCAAGGAGGGCATTTCAGGAAAAAAGGAGACTTTCTATAAGAATGCATAAGCCAAAATTCAGGAAAAAATAAATGTCTAGGTAATTCTGATAATGATGATGGCAATTATGATGGATGCATGCACACTTTCAACTTCATTGAAATCTCCAGTTCTTAATTCCTACAGGATTATATTACCTTGGTGACACTGCCTTTGCTGGGAGGCTTAGCAGTACCTCCTGGTTTGTGCCATCAAAGCCCAGTGTGACTATTATTGTCCTGCTGGGTTGCATCACTATAAAGACAATTCAAATTTTACCATTTCCTGGTAAAAAGGAAAGATGATTTTAGTTGTGAATGACACAGCATTCAAGCTAGTCTAGACCAAAGAAAGAGGGGATTTGTTCAAAAGAGGCTGAGCTATCTCATGTAATCAAAGGAATCACAATCGGAGCTCCAGTAGGGGGAGGAAAGGGAAGCAGCTCAGTCACAGGTATGTGGGAACCAAAGGCCACACCCCTGCAGGGACACCCCCTACCCTCGTTTTTTTTCCTCATTTCTGCTTCTCTCTCTGTTTGGCTTCCCTTTCTTTCACTACAAACCAACCCCTGAGCGTCACATGCTGGTTTCCACAATTTCCAAAGGGAACTGTTGACTCTCCTTCTTATTCAGAGATTGAAAATTCACAACCAATTCTGACTGGTTGACCTGGGTTGTGACGTCCACTCAAACTAACCACAGCCAGAGACGGCGGAATCATGTAAGAACAGGACAGCTCTTACTGGAACCACTTGGCTAAACCAAAGGAGACCATTAATCCCAAACAAAGAAAGGACACTGGGAGAACCACACAAGAAGTGATTAGATCCTAGCTTCAGGTGCTTCAAAATTGTGAAAAGTGGAGTAATAAATTTTATGTGATAATGTTTAATTTATAACATGCTGAGAGCTTTGATATCTTCGATATATAAATGAACACATCCAGGCTTACTTCATAGGACTTATAAAGGAGGTAGGAATGTACTAAAGTGGGAATCCAAAAGTCTTAATTCTCACTAACATTTTGGCATTAACTAATGTTGAAAAAAAGCCACAATTACTCATCACCTCAACTTTTTCATCCATAAAATGAGTAGGCTGAACTAAGTCAGTGGTTTTCAACTGGGCCAGTACCAGGGATTACCCCTCGGGAGAGTTTGGGAAGGTGTGGGAGTATTTTTGGCTCTCATAATGACTTAGAAGGAAGCTACTAGTAGTATTCAATGGAAAAGCAGACAGGGATGATAAATATTCTGCTCTGAGTGAGACTGTCTTGCACAATAAAGTACTGTCCCAGGTCAATAGTATTCCTTTGAGAAATAGTAAATGTAGGACAAGGGAATATCCACACGTTCTAACTCATGGGTATTAGTGTTCTTCAGAGAAACAGACCAATGAGAAACATATACATGTATAAACACTAATGCAAGGGCACCTGACTGGCTCTGTCAGTAGAACTTGTGACTCTTGATCTTGGGGTCATAAATTCAAGCCCGACATTGGGTGTAAAACTTACACACACACACACACACACACACACACACACACACACAAACTGCTAATACAATATAAAAACCAATATAATTCTTTCATAAGTTTATTACATTATGTAATTATTATATATTTAATTTTATGTAATCATTGTAATATGTATATCTTATATCCTATATATGATAATATAATAGACGAAATATATATATAAAGAGATGGACTTATTTTAAGGAACTGGCTCACACAGTTGTGGGAGCTGGCAAGTCTGAAAACTGCAGGGCAGGCTGTGGACCCCAGGAAGAATTGATGTTGCTGCGCAAGTCCCAAAGCAGTCTGGAAGCAGAATTCCTTCCTTCTCAGGGGATCTCAGTCTTTTCTCTGAGAGTTTTCAACTGATGGATGAGGCCCACCCACATTATGGAGAGTCATTTGCTTTCTCAAATCCCACTGATTCAAATGTTAATCACATGTAAAAAAAAATACCTTCCTGCAACATCTAGGCTGCTGTTTGACAAAGCACTATATAGTCTGGCCAGGTAGACACATGAAATTAACCACTAGACCATGATTTGAAGGCGTATTTAGTATCTTCATTTATTATGAAGCTTTTTTTTTCATATATCTTAGAACATTGTTGGTCAAATAGGTAATGTATTTGGTGCCATGCCCTCATGTTGTATCTCTGCTCTGAGCAGAAACCAAGAGTTGGATGCTCAACCGACTGAGCCACCCAGGTGCCCCTCCAGAAGTCTGCTTTAAATCACAGGCTCAGCTATATTTTCTGAGCTGACATTTGCCCAGGCAGTGACCCATTGGCCTGACTCACTTTCTTTTTCATTCTCCAGCCTCCCAGGCACTGCCAGCCTCCAACTCCACCCGGCTCCACATCCTCAGGTTCCGTGCCAGGATAGCCTCAGCTATTTCCAAAGACTCATGCTCCCATACCTGATTTCAAGATGTAGGTCAGACCTTTCACAGGGCAGCCCTCAGATTTTCCTGAAATTGATAATCAAAGCTTAAGGGAAAAAAAAGCTTTCCTACTCTAATAGGAACCCAAGAGGGTATCAAGATGGCTGAATCATTGGTCTAACTAAATTCAGTAGCTGAACAGTTATTTGTCCTGTTTCTATGAATGCTTAATACTTTATATTCATTTTGATACTGACATTGAAAGATCACACACATATTGAGAAATCACATCATCTATAAGCATTATGCAAATTGAAACTAACGTCTGGATTTACATATATTACCAATACGGCTATAAGTCATACATGAAGCTATACGACTTGCTAATTTGCACTCACTAAATACATTCTTTTTTCACTCTGCATCTGATTTTGGATCTCCTGGAAACATTGATTATCCTTCTGATGAAACTGTACATCTTTACTTAAGGAGGTTTGGGGCTCCGGGATTAAGTTCAAGTCCTCCTTTCATATGTCTCATATGGAAAGGTTTTGAAGAGCCAGACTTTAGAGCTTGAAATGTGAGCGTCCACGAGACATACCATATATTGCTCATTCTGCCATTAATTTCTGTGTTTTGTATTGGTTAGATCAGGATGCTTGCGAAAGCCCTTACCGTTTTTGTTCAGAAACGTGGTTGCAAAGGTCAAGATTAGCTACACTCCTGGCCACATAGTTCATGAGAGATGATCTTTGATTTCTGATAGCCTCTGTTTGCAGCTGTTTTCCTGTGTTCCATCCAGTGCACTGGAGACCTGCCCATGGTCGTTATTGAAATAAGTCACCTTGAACCCTCTCCAACAGTTCTTACACCAGAGGTCTTGCTTGGTTCTCAGACCTGAGTTCTCTCCTCTTCCTAATCTTCTAGGTTTGGTCTCTGTTTCCCAGTGTCTGTACCACTGACTGGAATGTTGCCCCTAAATCCCATCCTAGCGCCAGAGCCCTGCAGGCTACTGCTACACTTTCCTGAGGTTGGCGTCCTCATCCGGTCTTCCTTCACCTCCCAGAGATGCCCATTATTAATGCACCCTATTCTTCCTTTAGAATACCTGTTATGGGTTTAATTATGTCCCCACAAAAGACATGTTGAAGCCCTAGCCATCAACACTTCAGAATGTGACCTTGTTTGGAAAGAGGGTCATTGCAGGTGTAATTAGTTAAGATGAGGTCAGACTAGCCTAGCGTGGGCTCTTAGTCTGACTGGTGCCCCTGTGAAAATTCAGCTGTGTTAAGACACAGACAAACAGAGAGAATGCCATGTGGTGACAAAGGCAGAGCTTGGAGTCATACAGCGGCAAGTGAGATTGCCAACAAACCATCAAAAGCTAGGAAGAGGCAAGGAGGGATACTCTTATATTCCTCTACAAGTGACAGCGGCCAGAGGTCCCTGCTGACACCCTGATTTGGGGCATATAGCCTCCAGAGCTATAAGACAATTAATTTCCGTTGCACTAAGCCACCCAGTTTGTGGTACTTTGTTATGGCGGCCCTCAGATGAACGCAGAGCCTCACTAAATACTTTGCTCTAAATCCCGTGCCCTTTTGTGTTCATCTGGAAACCAGCCAGACCTTGCCCTATTCCACTGAGCCTTTTACTTGCTACAGATGGCACTGCTTCTGTCAACACCACTGGTCCCGTTGTTCCTCCTCACTTCTTCTGTAGTCTAGTAATCTCACTCACCCCATTCTGATGTCCACCCTGTCCCAAGTGCTTACCACCTGCTGACATTGTTACAGACTCTAGAGCCAGAATACAGGTTGTGGTCTTCTCTGAAGATTAATGTGCATGGGATGGACTGGATGTGTTCTCCCAGAATTGATATGTGGAAGAGGTGGGGTCTTGGGACGTAAGTAGGGTTAGATAAGAAAGGCCACGTGAGCACACAGTGAGATGATGGTTCTGTGCGAGTCAAGAGAGGCCCCAGAATGAAATCTGCCTTGTCAGCACCTGGCTCTTGGACCGTGGGAAATGCATTTCTGTGGTTTAAACCACCCCACCTATGATATTTTGCTATGGCTGCCTGAACAGACTAATACAGTGCATGTGTTTGGGCTTTGCTTTCCAAGACCTGCACGCTTCAAACACAGCCCACACGACAGAGACTGCCATTGGGTTTTGGGGATTGCATTCGTTCCTTAGGGCCTGCCGTAACAAATTACCACAATCTTGGCAACTTAAAACTACAGAGAAGTATTCTCTCACAATGCAGAGGCCAGAAGTCCAAAATCAAAGTGTTATCAGGGCCGTGTTTCCTTTGAAGGCTCTAGGGGAGAACCCTTCTTTGCCTCTTCCAGCTACTGATGGCTCAAGGCACTCCTGGGCTTGCAGCCTGCATGACTCCAATCTAGGTCTCCATCGTTATGTGGCCTTCTCTTCTCTCCTCCAAGGACACGTGTTGTTAGATACAGGTCTCACCCAGATAATGCAGAATAATCTCATCTTATGATCCATAACTACATCCGCAAAGCCTCTTTTTTCATAAGGCCACAACCACAAGTTCTAGGGGTTAAAATGTGGACACATCTTTTGGGGAGCCACCACTGAGCCCAATGTGCAAATGACTACATGGCCCAGGGGAAAAAAACACAATGATAAGTTGTGACAGAAACAAAACTGGCAAATGAAAATTCAAAAATGATTTATGTTGGTTTTGGGCCATCACCTCATACTTTGCCTTTATGAAGATTTAAGCCTCTGGAGTTTCCATATGGTTGGAAAGAAAATAACTACAAAGCCACTGAACCGGAAACTGAGTATTTGATTTTCCACTTAGTGACAGGCTAAATTACAAAAGATGGTGAAGCATTTTGTGTATGCGCTCCTGTTCCTGCTTTGCTACGGTTCAGCTCTGGCAATTTACATTTACAGTGTTCAGACAATTAAACCTCTCTTATCAACTAAGGGCATTTACAGCAGGGAGACAACACACAATTAAAGTTCTATCATTCAGTCAGCTTCCATATGTGCTACAGCTCTCAGCTCCAATCTGTTTCCACACTTTTCTTTTGTATCTGAGGCCTCTTCCTGTGGCTCGTCAGTCTGTCCTCAAAGCAGGGATTTGTGGGGAAAGTTGTCGGTCTGGTAGTACAAATGGCAAAGGAGGGAGAAACTATGCATACAGGCAAAGCAAAACAAAGCATCATAACACCAGCATTTCATAATCGTTATCAATAGGGCTGTATTTTTTTTAATGTTTATTTATATTTGAGAGAGAGAGAGAGCACATGAGTGGGGGAAAGGACAGAGACAGGATCCCAAGCAGGCCCTGCACTGTCAGCTCAGAGCCTGACATGGGGCTTGAACTCACAAACAGTGAGATCATGACCTGAGCGAAAGACGCCCAACCGACTGAGCCACCCAGTAGGTGGTGCCCAGTAGTACTGTATTAATATTTGTTGAGTTTAATCATTCCAGTGGATAGTCGCTATACGTGACTGAGGGATGGAGGTATTTATTGTTAGCCTTATCTTACAGAATACTAAGCTGATGTTAACAAGAACTGAACAACTTTTCTAAGACCCTACCATTTATAAGTGGTACAACAAAATACGCCATATGTTTTGGCAAACTATCTATAAAGACACTCTCTAAAGGAGGTAGATTTCCAAAATATTTTAGGCAATGGATGCATCATCTAAATAAGCTTATTACTGCCAAGAGGAACTAACCTAAAAATAACTGATTTGGTTTAAAGTTGATAAAAATAAATGATTTTCCTACAAGAAAAATACAGTCTTTGAAAACCCTTTAAAATGGAAAACCACTTACAAAGTGACAGTGACAAGCTTCTGTTTAAAGGCATTTACCAAGCATGTATTTTGCCTGAGTGGAAAAAACCCATTTTGTGAATGGAGGATCAAAGTCAGCATGGCTTGTCTTTAAGGTTGGCTTCAACGTGGGCCAAGGAACTTGAGATTTTGTGATCTTAAAAAAGCCAAAAGTGTTGGGACGCCTGGGTGGCTCAACTAGTTGAGCGTCCAACTCTTGATTTTAGCTCAGGTCATGATCTTATGGTTTGTGAGATTGAGATCTGTGTCCAGCTTCACATAGACAGCACTGAGAGCAGAGCCTGCTTGGGATTCTCGCTCTCCCTCCATCTCTCCCACTCCCTCACTTGCACATGCATGCTCTCTCTCTCTAAAATAATTTTAAAAATAAGCCAAAAGAGTTGCAGAATTAAAGGAGGGGAGAAATATGAGTGATTCACGTCAATCCATTCGTGCTGACCACAGGTTTGCATCCCAGGGCCAGTAAGCACATTCAGCTGTCAAAGACCTTTTATGGGGAAGCAGCAAAAGACCCAAGAACTTTATTTCCTTAAAGCATATGCTTTGCAAAAAGCACTTAAATCCAGACAGAAAGGCCATGAAAGAGATATGCCTGGTCAGCCTCTCAAAACATCACCAGTGTCTCCAACTCCCTACTGAAGTCTTTCCAAGAGTCTCCAAAATTCTTCCCCCAGATATGTATTCCTCCAGCTTATGATTCATTGAAGTAAAAATTGGGAGGAATTATGAAGAGTTAAATGTGTGCGCAACATTAACATACTATACGAGTAAAAAAACTTACAGCAGGTGGTTTCTCTACTGCCTCACTGAATAGTATTATAGAAAGGTGCATACCATACAGATGATTCCATTCACAGATGGTTCTATATGCTGTTGACTAATAGTTCCCTGAAATTTGTTCAGGTATAACCAGACCTGCTGCACTGGTTGTGCACTGTTCAATTATATGGAGCGCCATTCACACAGACCAGAGTGAATGATGCCTCCTGGAAAATCCAGGTGACCTGACTGTAATTGCTTGTTTCCTGTAAGGGATGAAAGCTTAGAAGCCGCCCCCCTCTCCTGCATCCTGTAACATAATCTTTTTGAATTATGATGGTTGTCTGTTTATATAAAAATTGCCCTACTAATGTACATTCTGATAAATTGGATTTATAAGAGTACTGATACACACAGACAGGTACCTGGATGTTCCTATTTTCACTGATGGGTTTGCCTACCCATTACTGATTCATCCTTACTGTTGAATTTATTACCAGATATTTAGTGCCTGTAGATCTTATATCTTGTAACACGGAGAATATTCCCTACTCGTTCCTCACTCTTTCTTTTACTACTTCTTGAGGGCCTATTGCCTGCAGGAGAAATACCTCATAGAATAGGAATATTTACATATATCATATAAATTTCAGTTAATACATACTTCCAAAAATCTGAAATGTCTCTGTTTTCAAATTTTCTACACCTTGAATAATACTCATAATTCCTACCTTCTCCACATGATCACTAAACTATCCATTGGAATTAAGTGTTTTTTTTTAAGTTTTATTTATTTGTTTTGAGACAGAAAGAACACAAGCAGGGGAGGGGCAGAGAGAAGAAGAGAGAGAATCACAAGCAGGCTCCGTGCCATCAGTGTAAAACCCAACATGGGACTCTAATTTATAATCACATGTGAAATCATGTCCTGAGCCAAGATCAAGAGTCAGACACTTAACCAACTGAGCCACCCAGGTGCCCGAGGGTATTTATGTATTATGTTAGTCAGCTGTTCCTCCAGTAATGCTATATAAGCATTATATAGTGTAAATCTCAAAATCTCAGTGATCCACAACAACATTTTTTTAAATATTTATTTTTCTTGAGAGAGAAAGGTAGAGAGCAAACAGGGGAGGGGTAGAGAGAAAGGAAGAGAGAATATTCCAAGCAGGCTCCACACCATCAGCATGGAGCCCAATGCTGGGCTCTCACTCACAAACTGTGAGGTCATGACCTGAGTCGAAACCAAGCGTCAGATGCTTAACCAACTGAGCCAGCCGGGCACCCTGATCCACAACAACATGAATTTATTTTCCTCATTCAAGGGTCTGTAGGACAGTGGACGGGCCGGCTTCAGGCCATAGGTCAGAATTAGGTGTGCTACAAGTGTCTCCTCATTCTGGGGCTCGCAGCCTCCCTGGGTGTTATCACAGCAGATGGCTGCAGCACAGGAGGGCAAACCAAACTGAGCAAGCACACTTACTGCTTCTGATTGGAATGATTTCTTCCCAAGTTCATGGGCCAACGCAAGTGGAGAACAGTGGAATGGAGAAGCATGCTCGGCCCCAAAAGGGAGCTACTGGAACATCATGTGGAAGAGGGGGGGGCGATGCTTCTATTACAGGCAGGGAGTGAGGAATAATCCAATGTGAACAGTAAGCCAATGTGAACAGTAACCCAGTCCACATCAAGTACGGAAACTCAACTCTATTCTCTGTCATTTACAGGAGTTAAAATTGATTGGACTGGACATTCCACATTTTGCTGCAGACCTTCCACTGAACCGATGTAAAAATCGCTACACAAACATCCTACCATGTAAGCTTATCACTAGAGCCTGTCCTAGTGTCGTCTCTCAAAGGCTGACGGACTGTTACTGCAGATGGATTAGTTTCCCCAGTCTCTGGCTAACCCCAGCTGTGGTCTGGATCCTCAAGGCCATCTCTGCCACTGCATTGATCCCAAGCGTGCTTCCGTGTTACTCAATTCTGTCCTGTGTAGGAAGATTTAATTTCTTTGCTTTCAAATGAATTGTGTCTGAGAAGGAAAGACTGACCATTTGGCTCTTTTTTATCTCTATTTGGAGATTAAAAGTCTTAGCCAAACTCGGGGTAAGATAATCTGAGCTCTCGTAAACTACTTTCAGTCAACTCCCTGACAACAGCAAGAGTGCGGTGTATTAAAATACCTCCTCTTTCTTCTGGCAGGTTCTGCTGTTGCTTAGCGTTTTGTAATAAAGCCAACATTCAAGAGAAGAGTAATATAAAGTACTTATAGGACAATTAAAATACATTCCAATATAGATTTAACTTTCTGCCATACTGGGTAGAGGTGGGGGATGCTGGGAGAAAATGGAGAATGGGAAAGAAGAGAGGTGAAAAAGCTCTAGAAGGACAACCCTTCCTTGATCAGGCTTCTTGATAAAATTGGGTAGTGTCATCATTTACACTTTTACATCTATACGCATTTCAGAATTTACTTTTCTCATCTGAAGTCTGTTTGCACAAAGTCCATGCAACCCCATCTTCTCTGGGTTTCCCAAAGGCAGTGGATTCTCTGGATGTGTTAGGTGACATGGAAATCATGGATTTAGGCTACATTCTACAGCCTTCCATACAACCTACCAGATATCTTAGTTCCTATGAATATCCTACACAATCCCCCTGAAGCCTGGAGACAAGGACAGGGAAGCTGATGGGGAGGAAATGGTGATTGCGAGGTGTTTCTATATTTATTTAAACAAGTGGGCTAAAGTAAATGTGGGCTGCTCCGACTTGCTGTTGGTTAGAGAAAGTTAAGGCAATCCTTCTTTCCACTCGGAGTTTTGACATTGTTTCTTCTTATTCTTTACAGATGACTTTAGCCGAGTGAGATTAGTCTCCATGAATGAAGAGGAAGGCGCAGACTATATCAATGCCAACTATATTCCTGTAAGTAAAAGACAATAAAAAATTTTTAAAACCAGGTGTCCAAATTCTAGCTCAGCCACAAGAGGACTATTAGAGGTATATATATATGTCAAACAGTTAAAAAGAGAGCCATTCTCCACCTGGCTACCCAACTCTGAAGAATTATCCTATTAATTCCCAGTATCCCACTTCAGAATAACAAATAGGGGGAAAAGCCCATAGATTAGTAATGTTCATGTTTCTTTGTAAAGAGTGAGAGTGAAAGTAAGTAATTATATTAAACATCATCTTTTTTTGTGTTTAAACTTCAGTTTTGAGGTGCCTGAGTGACTCTGTCAATTAAGTGTCAGACTCTTGATTTTGGCTCAGGTCATGATCTCAAGGTTCATGAGTTCAAGTCTTGCGTCGGGCTCTGCCCTGACAGTGGGGGGCATGCTTGGGATTCTCTATCCCTCTGTCTCTGCCCCATCTCTCTCTCTTCCTCTCTCTCTCTCTCTCTTTCTCGAAATAAATAAATAAGCATTTAAAAATAAATAAATAAGCTTTGGTTTTGGCAACGCAACTCAAAGGGCTCCACCTGAGCCCCTATTTTAAAACTAGTGACAGTTCTCATGAAAAGGTGTGAGTGCGATTATATGTATACACTTCAGAGAACAATGCTTACAATCACGCCGACCTACATGGGTCAGTTACTCTGATTACCTCTTTGATGAGAAAGGGAGGAACCATTACCTACGTGTGTGATCCTTTGCTAGGCTTATCCCCAGTACATTTTCAGTTTTTCTTCATTTGCGTGGAACAGCATTTGGTGTTGACAGTAGCTTCTTGGTGACCACTTTGTCACTTAATCTTTCAGGGATACAACTCACCCCAGGAGTATATTGCCACACAGGGGCCACTGCCTGAAACCAGAAATGACTTTTGGAAGATGGTCCTACAACAGAAGTCCCAGATTATTGTCATGCTCACTCAGTGTAATGAGAAAAGAAGGGTAAGTGTCTAATGGGGCTGTTCCCACTGGCAGCAAAATCTGTACCAGCCAGGGCTATGGCTGGAGTGTTTACTATGTACCAGAAACTTCCACTTGCTTCTTTTAAAAATTTTTTTTTCAACGTTTTTAATTTATTTTTGGGACAGAGAGAGACAGAGCATGAACGGGGGAGGGGCAGAGAGAGAGGGAGACACAGAATCGGAAACAGGCTCCAGGCTCCAAGCCATCAGCCCAGAGCCTGACGCGGGGCTCGAACTCACGGACCGCGAGATCGTGACCTGGCTGAAGTCGGACGCTTAACCTACTGCGCCACCCAGGCGCCCCCACTTGCTTCTTTTATAATGCGCACAATAATACTATACAGTTCTTCAGAGGCAAGTACAGTAAAACCTTGGTTTGTGAGCATAATTCGTTCCAGAAACATGCTTGTAATCCAAAGCACTTGTGTATCATGCGACTTTTCCCATAAGAAGTAATGGAAACTCAGATGCTTTATTCCAGAACTCAAAAAGATTTACATAAAATTGATTACAATACTATAATATAATACAAAATAACAAGGAAAATACAAACTATAAAGAAAAATAACAAATTAACCTGCACTTACCTTTGAAAACCTTCGTGGCTGGTGTGAGGGAGACCAGAGAAGGGAGGGTTATTGTGTAGGACGGCTTTCACTATCACTAACAGATGTTAACCACAGTACAGTATGAATAAACTCTTGTCACATACTGTATTGAATGTAACTGGCAGTAAGGCAGCGGAGGAAAGGGTCTATATCTGCAGGCAGCCTGACCTAGAATGAAGCAAAGCATTCCTAAGCTTATTCTTGTATAGAAAAGCAAAGGACTGTCCATATGTGCTTTGAAGTGACAAAAAATACACTAGGGCCAGTGTGGGCACCTTCCAACATTCTGAAATATCACTGATTTCTGCCAAACACCGCAGCCTGAGACTTAGCGTCTGAGCATGGGAGACCATGCCCACAATCCCGAGCGAGAGAGAGAGAGAGAGAGAGAGAAAGAACCATTGGCTCAGTTGTGATCATGTGACATCCAGCATCACATACTACTCATATTGCAAGACATTGCTCATTTATCAAGTTAAAATTTATTAGAAGTGTTTGTTCCTCTTGCAGAACACTCACAGAACAAGTTACCTGCAGTCCAAGGTTTTACTGTAATTTTGTTTTCTCTAAGTGAGCACGGACTATTTCTTTCCTAGCCTGTTTGTTTTAAAAGGTTGTGTGCGGGGTGCCAGGGTGGCTCAGTTGGTGAAGCATCCAACAGTCAGCTCAGGTGATGATCTCAAGGTTGCAAAGACTGTTTGAGCCCCGCGTCGGGCTGTGCGCTGACAGCTCAGAGCCTTGAACCTGCTTCAGATTCTGTGTCTCCCTCTCTCTCTGCTCTTCCCCTGCTCAAGCTCTGTCTCTCTCCCTCTTAAAAATAAATAAACGTTACAAATAAATAAATAAATAAATAAAAGATTGTGTGCTATTGTCACCTCAGGTGAAATGTGACCATTACTGGCCATTCACGGAAGAACCCATAGCTTATGGGGACATCACCGTGGAGATGATGTCAGAGGAAGAACGGGAAGACTGGGCCTGCAGACACTTCCGGATCAACTATGTAAGTCATGAAGCACCAGTTCAGGTGGCTGTCCCCACGCTGAGGGACACCGACGTGTCAGAGACCAACCCCCCATGATGTAAGACTATGAGCTCTTCCAGCTTTGCAGCACTGCTTTCTTCAAGAGATAAATCCCACATTTAGTGTATTTATTTCCAGTTTCATCAGCAGTGCTGTGTGGATGAAATGGTTGGCCTGGAAATCCCGAGGAGATGGAATAAAAAGTCTGCACCTTTCCATCTCAGATCAGCCTAGGGGAATAGGAGACACAGGGCACCACTGCTCACCAGTTACAATTGACAAGTTCTCATTACTTATACTAATTATGGATGGGTATACTTAGGATATATAAGGCACACTTAAATTTTAAACTAAACACCTAAACCATGATATAGTAGTTTGGATTTGGTTTTCTTTGGCTTTTTTCCTTATTTTTTGTTATGGTTTGGCTTTTTATTATTTCAAAGCTATTTCTTTTTAATCATGGTTCCATATCTCTTTTCAAATGCTATCGATTTCTGAATACTAGCATGTTAGAAAAGTCTAGAGGCACCTGGGTGGCTCAGCCGGTTGAGTGTCCGACTCTTGATTTCTGCTTAGGTCATGATCCCAGGGACGTGGGATGGAGCCCCATGTCTGACTCTGCACTGACAGCACAGAGCCTGCTTGGGATTCTCTCTCTCTCCCTCTGCCCTTCTCCCCTGCTCCCACTCTCTCTCTCTCTCTGTCTCCCTCAAATAAAATTGAAAAAACAAAAAAGAAAGTCTATTTGTCCTGGGTCTGCTACTTCTCTGATGATTAGGTTTTGAGCTCATGCCCAATATTTGTGTGCCAGGCTGGGTGCCCCTATCAACCAATCACCCTTCTTCACACACAGTAGTCCCAGAAAATAGGAGGGAATTTTTCTAGTACTCGCTTAAGCATGCTGTCTGTTGAGGACACCATTCAATAAGAAAGTCCTCATCACAATGTTCTCTGCCTAGAAACAACACTTCCTAACTGTATACCTCAGGGGTTCAAGACTGGGCTATGGACAAATTGACCACTGCTTGTTTTGTAAAACCTATGAGCCAAGAATGAGTTTTAAACTTTTAAATGTGTGAAAAAAAAAGAAAAATAATATTTCACACCAAATATGGAAATTATATGAAATTCAAACGTCAGTGTCCACAAATAACATTTCATTGAAACATGGCCACACGTTTGCTTACATATTGCCCATGAGTTATTTTTGTGCTGCATCAAGCTTGAGTCGTTGGAACGGAGACAAATGACCCTTAAAACTAAAATATTTACTCTCTGCCCTCGACAGAAAATGTTTGGTGACCCTTAATATGCACAATAGAAACAAATATTGTCCCCATCAGTGCAGCATAAGTACTCGTGAACTAGCCACTTACTATATTTGGAAGTTAAATCACTTCTTAACCACTGGTAGTTAACAATGACTTTTGTCACAATGAGAATTTGGGCAAATCCCTAGCAGACTGCTTCATGCTGTTCCTTTTCTTTGAAATGACCATCTCCTCCCTAAACACATTCCCACCCAGAGTTTCAGCTCACATGTCACCTCCTTTGTTAAGCTTTCTGTAGTCTCTAGACAACTTTATTCCTTTCCGCCTCTGCTCTGTCTCACCTACTGCTCTATCGCAAGACATCAGAGATGGCTGCAGTTCTCTCCCTTCGTGTCTGTCTCACCCAGTGTGGTGTGAGCTTGGGAAGCAAGTACCCCGTTTTAATAAGCTTTATAATCCCAACCCTTAGCCACTTATGAAAATCTTTGTGGAATGAATAAATCAGTGAATGAAGGAAGGATTTCAAATATAATAAAGCACTTGGAAAGACGTTCCATCAGAGAAAATACTTGACAATCTGAATGCCATTTGAATCCTGCTTTCTTTTTTGGTTATTTTAGCTGGGAAGCCAGTGTAAACTGCTGGAAAAATGTAGGACAAATATTTCCCTAGGTTTGGATTCAGGAGATAAGAAACTGCAGAGCGCAAGACAACACCTGTTCCCATACCTGTTTCCTTGGCAGGGAAGAGTCAGAGATCACTGTATGATCAATACTATGCTTCTTGTCCTTGGTCTTTTTTTTTTAAATTTTTTTAACGTTTATTATTATTATTATTATTATTTTGAGAGACAGAGAGAGACAGAGTGTGAGCAGGGGAGGGGCAGAGAGAGAGGGAGACACAGAATCCGAAGCAGGCTCCAGGCTCTGAGCTGTCGGCACAGAGCCCAACGCGGGGCTCGAACTCATGAAAAGCGAGATCATGACCTGAGCTGAAGTCGGACACAACCGACTGAGCCACCCAGGGGTCCCTTCTTGTCCTTGGTCTTAACTTATGACCTATCTTTCAATGACAATCATGTGAAGGGCTTGAAACATAAGAATAAAATATTGAGTAATAGTGCTTTCTGGTAAGATGTTTATACGGTAGACACAGTCACGAGCATTTGGTCCTAGAGGGCCCCCTTTTGGCCATAAATGCAGAATCTAAAAGAACATTGTGCCTTGCCAATGAATATGCTTTTCTATTTGTTTCCATTTTTGTTTACACTCTTCTTTATTCCCTCTATATTGATATGTGGAAACTTTCAGAGTACAACCAGATAAAAGTATATGAGTGAGGAAATCGGGGTAAGAGAGATTTTGGAACAGCTAAGATAATAAGTTTTTCTCCTTCAACGAAGAAAGGAGGAAAATGACCATAGCACACAGTTTTTCACTGTCCAGTGCTTAAAAACTTGGCATGAACTGAGTAAGAACTGGAAACTAAAACCAGCAAAACTTTGTCCCCATTGATGTGTGCCTTGCTATCCAGCTTAACCAGGGATCACCCCAATACCTCTGTCTTACAACTGTAGAGAGACTAACGACAATATAAGCATTGCCTATTTTGGAACCACTTTGCTCATTTTAGCTGGAGACATTTTCAGATCAATTATATATATGCATATACATATACACACACACACATATATGCCTACAATGCACAAGCCTTTGAACTAAGCCTATAATCAGCCTTTGAAGAGAGCTAACATTTTTTGTGAGGTTTTCTGGGCAACCGAAGTTGTCTAGTGATTGATTGAGCATCCGTCGGTCCTCATGGTGTTGAGTAATGGAGTCATTATGCACAATTTATTATGCTTGGGTTACTTTATTGCCATACTTCCTGAAAACAGCAGTGAGAGGGGCAACATTTTTGCAGACTTCATGCTCTATGTGTCTAAGAAAGAGCCCTTGAAGGTGGTGAGGGAGGTACTGCATGTGGCTTGGGATGTTTAGCCTTAAGTGTCTGTGGACAGTGGGTCTAATTGAGTGCTGATTTACTTATGTTTATACAGATCTTATTATGTGTTTATTTATATGCTTTATTTATGCATTTACTTATATTTATACAAATTCTACTCCACCCAAGACCACTGACTCTTTGGAATTCATTCCTCTTTAATGCCTGAACCTAACTTTAGTTTCAAACTCATAACCAGGCCAAATTCTTCCAAATTATGATACAGTATTCCATTCACTGAGGGGATTTTAGGCTCTTGCCAAGTTTGAGGGAAGGGGAGTGAATTAGATCTTTGTTGGGGCCTGGGTTTGGAATATTCCTGACTGTTGATAACAAGAACAGAATAAATCTTTATGCTTACAAATTAGTAGAGACTAAAAAGAGTGAATCTTGAATTATCCTGATAATTACTCAGTTCAGAGGGGACAACAATATATTTGATGTATGGGTTAATATGAATAAGATACATGTACAAAACATACCCACTCACTGGGATTCCCAGAGCCAACCATAAATGCACTGAGCTGGAAGGAAGAGAGTGGTGGAAACTATGGAGTAGTGGTGATGCTAATATCTGACAGGTCCATCCTTCACAGACGTGAGCACACTTAATCTTCCCCACAACCCCTGCGATAGGTCGTATTGTACTCTAACATCTAAAAAGACGCATCTTAGGTATGAGAAACCTGCTGTTCAGCCAGTTTGTCTTGGGTCAGAGCCCAAGACCGGGATTGTCCTATTGGTGAGTTATGGCAAGTATGATCTTGGGTAAAACTGTAAGGGAGCAAGGGAAGCAGGAGAGGACAGGGCAGGGAAGGAGCCAGGCACAGCTGTGGGTTCAGCTGAATTCTAGCCTCAGCTGCATACCATGGGGAGTGTTGGGGCATGAACGGCACCTTACAGTTACATGTGCCCCTCCGACGTAAGGGGGCCGGCATTTTATACCCCAATATCGGTCACTCCGTAGCTGTGGACTGCCCTCAGTAGGAGAACACATCCTCTCAGGCACACTCCAGCAAGACATTTCCCTTCGTGGAGGGACAACCATGAGGAGGACAGAGCCATATGCTGTTAGCAGCAGCTGGAAAAGGGGCAGTCAGCCTGGCAAAGGGGACCCTATGGGGGAGGGTCACCAATAGCACCTCCCACGGTATTTTTGGGCCAAAGCTGATGCCATTGCTAAACGGCCGAGCCAGAATACACACCCTGATCTGCTTATGCTCTCATCTCCACACAGGCCTGGATTCGCCGATTTATCCTACTATTTGAAGTTTTAAACAATTAGTATTTTTTCCCCAGGGCTTGCTTTGTGCCAGACACGATCCTCAGAGCTGGAAAGGGAAGCGTGCTGACCAGGAGTGGAACATGGCTTTCACTTCTTAATGGCATTAACTTGTGAGCTGCAGTGACGGCCCGGGCCAGCTGGCTAGTGGACCGAGAGATTAATGCTCACTTTGGCTTTTTCTCCTAAAGGCTGACGAGATGCAGGATGTGATGCATTTCAACTACACGGCGTGGCCTGATCACGGTGTGCCCACAGCAAATGCTGCAGAAAGTATCCTTCAGTTTGTACACGTGGTTCGACAGCAAGCTACCAAGAGCAAAGGCCCCATGATCGTGCACTGCAGGTAACTCATCAGCCACATTTTCTGTCGCGGCACCACAGGCTTTGCTTTATAAAGGGAATCACCCACCAGTCCATGAATCCCTGAGCACAGTGAATTAACGATTAAATGAATTATGAATTTATAACATTGACAACTCACTGATACCTTACTAGGTACACAATTTGCTTATAACGTGGCTTTTCCTATCTCCTATAGCTTATGAGATAGATATTTTTATTCTCATTCTTAGCTGAAAGAAAGAAGTGGGGAGGTTAAGGGACTTGCTCAAATTCGTGCAGCCAGAACGTGGAGGGGTTAGGACTCAAATCCAGGTGACGGTCTCTAAAGGTCGTGCCTTTAGGTACTGTGTGAAATTACCCCAGCCTATGAGAGATCCCGAGTGGTTTGTAACATGGCCAACTGCAAGGGCAGATTAAAAATAGCCGATCACAGCCCAGAATAATATTAATAGACATAAAAGCAAGATGAGGGAAAGGAGAAATGAAAGTATTCAGCTCATTAAGATAGACATTTGCTATGATTGCTCTTAGAGATTGTCTCTGAATTTCTAGACAGCTCAAATGAAAGGGGTTGTATGATCTAGCACACTATCCAAAAACAAGGGCCACACTAATTCCTTAGGAGAAACATTATCTTTGAATTTAAGCTTTCTTTCTCACCAAGTGAACCAAAATTTTTATGCAACCCCCAAAGAGCATGGGATATAAATATGTTCCCACTGTATGCCACAGATAGAAATTGAATGGGGATGTTAGAGGAGGCACTGGTAGCCATGTCAACCTAAGTAAATAAGTCTATAATCCTGGGTCTAACACCTTGGCCTTTGTGAACCAGAATGGCTAGGGGAGTGTGTGTGTGTGTGTGTGGGGGGGGGGGGGGCGGTGGGGGTGGGTGGGACAGAGAGAGAGCAGTATGTGTCTGTGTCTGTCCGGAAAGAAAAACACTTTGTAAGCTACCCAGTTTGGGATCAGGGAGGATATTCTTGCGTGAGTTCACCTCACGTGTTCACAGGTGTCACCAGACAACATTATCTGGTTTCAACACCATTCTTCCCATGAGCAGAAAATAAAGGTGCTCAACCACGCGGTCAAACTCGTGGTTCCTTTCCAAGCAGGAAGCAGCCACAGTTCTGGATGTGACTTTATGGGTGCTTTATGGGTGCTCACCCAGAGGCAGAACGTTTTCTCTTAGACAGTAAGTCTTAGGAGGGAAGAGTTGTCTTGTAGAAAAGCAATCTCTGAACTCGAGGCTTCTAGTGTTGGATTTCTCTCCCAGCAGAGACTTTCTCTTTTCTCATTTTACCATAATTCACAATCCGCAGCCTCTCAGTGGTTGGGAGAGAAGAGCTGACTTGAACATGTAGAGCTGGGGGCTCTCCTGACCGCCGGTGGGCGGCAGTCAGTGTCAGTCACTCGCCCCACTTTGTTCCGCTCTCTGAGCCCTGGGATTTGGGGACTGGAAGAGACTGAGTCCAAATATCAAATGTGATTTGGAGGCAACTATCTAAAAGATCGCTGGGAGACTGAAGCAGGCCCAGGACCCACCAGAATGGCCAGTGTGCTGTAAGGAAGGTCTGAGATGGTGAACTCAACTTAGGCCTGATGGCACACAAGTTGCTATGGCCCCAGAGCTAGAGCTGGCGTGTGGCATCTCAAGCCGACTTTCCAGCAGCGTGTGTGTGCCTAACTCTGAGGTTACGCAGAACGCTGCAACTGTTTATGTGTATCAGCTCTCCAACAGGCTCTACATGGAATCATCACTTTCCTCCGGAAGCAGAGGGCCCTGCGGGAGAGGGGGTGTGTGTGAGGCAGTGCAGACCCACATCTCCTTAAGCAAGGTGGCAGGGATAGTCAGAAATGTGCCATCGAATGACACCCCGGACCACAACTGCACGCTTCAAAATCGGTTAGGAAAATACTCTCAGGAGTTCTTCCCTTTTCTCAGTGGTGCCACCTGTAGTTTGGGGGGGTGGGATTTAAATTGCCAGTTTGTTTGCAACAGCGCAGAGGAATATGTCTGAGGAATATGTTGTCTGAACACTCTTTTGCAGTGCTGGAGTGGGACGAACAGGAACATTCATTGCCCTGGACAGGCTCCTGCAGCACATTCGGGATCACGAGTTTGTCGACATCTTAGGGCTAGTGTCCGAAATGCGATCATACCGGATGTCTATGGTGCAGACGGAGGTAGGAGCAGAATCAATACGCATTTTCAAATTTGCCCTGGAATGAGAAACTTCTCATTATTCAATCTCATGTTTCAAAACTGTTGTGTCCATTTTTTTTTCTGCATCCACTAGTCCCAGTTTTTTATTGTGCATGTTCAAACTGCTTCAGGGTATTAAAAAAAAAGATACTAGCTTCTAGCAATCTCTTCAGTGCATAGAGCTGGCACTGTTGTTGGCATCATATGCCCTTCATAATCCAGAGCACGTGGATGTATCTATGATATCTATAATAGAATAAAGCCTCTTTGAACAAACTGAGAGTTCAGTGAAGGTGACAGCCAATCTGGGTAAATGCCACCGAGTGGGGACTGTGGAACTGATACGATTTAATTCATACTTGAAATGCTAGATTTGGTTCAGTTAGTTTGGCATTAGTTTGTCCTCCATAACCCTCTGTCCCAATGCACTTTTGATGATGATCAAGGGTTGATTTATGCTTCCTGTCCCCCTTATGATTTTAAGGCTTTCCAGCTCCCAACCTAGCAGTGCAGCCAGTTCCCTTGGTCTAAATGAATGGATTTATCATTGTAACAACAAGGGAACATCCCCCAGAAATATCCAGCTGTGTTATATGCTCCCTCCTCCTCCTCTTCAGCCAAGCCTTCTCCTCCCTGCAAGCCTCAGAATGCACCCTGGCTGGAGTGGCAGCCCCGGGCCGCTGCCACCACACAACACACACTGCCTCCAAACAGCAACAGGTGTGCACCTGGGGGCGCCCCGAAGCCTACACACAATAGCTTGTTCCTGATCCTAATCACCAAACCATAGTCGCGACTTCTTAGCTTCCGGCTTACAATAATCCCTTTTTTCCCCCAAGGGGTGTGCAAGAGGAATGCTTGTAGAGTACAACACAACCAGGCCTGACCTCGTATTCCATTTCCAGCCTAAATGCCGCCTTAGTCTTTTTCCTGCTTTTTCTACGATGCACCACTAGATGTCAGTCTAACTCAAAAAGCGTGCAGCCATGGCTGCTGTTAGTGCCCGGTTTTTCTCCTCTGCCTCTGTTTGCTCTCCTGCCTCCCCACTCCCACCTTTCCAAGGCTGGACACAGCCGATGGATGGTATTTATTTCTGAGCTATAGCAAGATCATACCACTTTGGAAAGAGTGACCCATTCACACGCAGGTGCCTCATTGATGATGTGTTTGCTTCCTCACTTCCTTGAACCCACTCACATCCCAACTCTGCTGCCTTCTAATTTACAGTGGTGGGGATGTGAACTAATATTACCTCCTTATCGTAAGCTTGAAATATGCTGGTTCCCCAGAGAAGCCCACTACCTAGTGATTAAACAGTGCTTTATGAATCGGTCCATATTTTTGGTTTCCACTTCTATAAATTTACATCCTCATATGTGGTTTAAAATGTCCCCATTATGTATAGTAATCCCCAGCCTTCAAAGGGCCACTCCTTATTTTAAGTATTTTGGATGTGATGAATTGTCTGCCCCATTGACTTAATTTATGCCTCTTATAACTTTATAGACTTTGATTATAGCCTGTTTGCCTATGGCTTTCCCAATTACAGAATCTTAATCCCCTTTTAAAAACTACCTTCACATGGCCGACCCTCCATCCAGTTCTCAGCACCATTATCTTTCCTCGCATGTGGTAATCGCGCAAAACTAGAGCAGCCTCCATGTGCCTCTCTGCAGAGCTGAGGAAGTATTTTGTTTTTCTCCCTAACGCTCTGGCCCCACATTTTGGTTGTTTGGCTTCTTTGTTCGGGGCAGCATTTTAGGTTGACATCTCCAGGGAAACGGTCTTTTTAAAGTACAGCATCCCTTCCCTGAACTCTTGTGGGAAAACTCAGTCAGTAAAAGAGGCGGAGGTCACCACAGGTTACTGATTTTTTCCAACTGTTCCAGCTTCTTGAGTTCCCTCAGGATTCTGCAATGGATGCTTTCTAGTTGGAGTTATTTATTTGTCTCGGTTTTGTTAGTTACGTCTGAAACATCTTGTCCATTTACCTTTATTTTTCATGGCTTCTATGCTCATCATGGTTCAGCCTGTATTTTGAATGTTAGGGTTTTCCTAACATCCTTCTTGAGCCCGTTCATACCCCCCAGACCTTCTGTCTTCTACTTGACTGATGTTAACACGTAAGGAGCAGAGTCAATTATTTTCTTCAGCTTTATCATCCCACAGTACCCCATTGACACTAATGATTTTCAAGAGGCCAGTTTGGATTCTCTCTCTATAAACCGCCTGCGTGTTGTGTACCGGGTTTCCTCCCGTGGCTGGTTTCTAATTTCCCTGCCTCCTCTAGACTACCCGCCATCTCCATTCCACCACCCCGCCCCACTCGAGCAATTGCAGAAGTTACCGATAAAACAGCTGTGTCCTGAGATGCACATTTCACGTCCCGGCAACATGCTGCATGGTCTGCAGCATTGACATGCCCTCTTGCCTTTTCTCAACTGACCGGGCACGTGGTCTGGGCCTCTCCACAAGAGCAGGAAGGGCAGTTAGAGAGTAGGGGTGGTGGGGTGAGACCCCGTGAGGGCCTGGGTCACAGCATGGCCTCTGTACAACCCCCTTCACCTCTCACAGGCCTTCCGTCATCTGTAAAATGTGAATGATGCATTTGTGAATCGTACAGCACACATCATGGAAATATCACCTAGACCAGCACGGTGAAACTGTAAAGGGCTCTGTATGGATGGCATTCCCCTCTCCTGGGCTCTCTTCTATTTTTATCAAACGTTTTGTTTGATTTTCTTCTAATAGGCTTTCCCTGGAGGTCAGTGACGGCTTTGCTTTGAGCAGCCATTCTCCTGATCGGCAGCTTAGACTTCTCAGGGGCCCTCAAGGATGTGTCTGTAAATAGTCTTTTATTTACTTTGCCTGTGGTCTACTTTTTTTTTTTAATTTTTTGACACCCAAGATTGGCCACTGAATAGTTACGCACTGAAGAGCCAGGCAGTTTCTGGCCTTAACTGTGCCCAGTGCCTTACACAACACCAGAAACAACAGAGTGGTGTGTGATAATGAGAAGAAGTAGCCAGTTATTGATGATATTATCACAAAATAAGGGAATATAGGGGGCGCCTGGGTGGCTCAGTTGGCTAAGGGTCCGACTTCAACTCAGGTTCATGAGTTCGAGCCCCGTGTCAGGCTCTGTGCTGACAGCTCAGAGCCTGGAGCCTACTATGGATTCTGTGTCTCCCTCTCTCTCTGCCCCTCCCCTGTTTGGGCTCTCTCTCTCTCTCTCTCTTTCTCTCTCTCTCTCTCTCAAAAATAATAAAAACATTTAAAAAATAAGGGAATGTATTTTTTCCAAAGCTTGTTGAAAAATACAGATTGGGCTTAGGTATCAACTCAGTGAGGTTTGAAGCATTAACCTATCTTTTATAAAGTTGTACAAAAGACCCCTTAAATCCTGCGAATACCACGACTGGTTTTTATTTCAAGGTTATTTCTAATGGTATTACTTACAGAGACACTCTAGGCAATGAAGACACAGTAGAAAGATCATGAAGTTTCTTTGATTTCATGGCACTGAGACAGCTACTCTCCATATGCTGATGCATTTCATCTCCATCTTCAGTCAAGTATAACTTTCATCCAGTTGTGCTTCGATGCTACATATACATATGCTAATTTTACATTCTAATTTTCCACCTAACATTTTGCTCTGTGTATCTATCATCCCAAATTATCCAAAACTCTATAAATCTCATTTTAAAGACTGACTAGTGTTTCGGTATAGATCTGCTGTAACTTATTTAAACCATTCTCCTTTTTATAGAACATTAATTGGGGTCTTTTCCCACTTGTTTACTATCTGCGTCCAGAGTGTCACTTATTAGCACTTTATTAATAATACCTCTGCCAACCACAGATGAAAACGACAGCTTCAACAAACTCAAGTTATCATTGAATGTGACTTTTCCCCTTCGGTTTTGCTCACGTCATGGATGAAAAACAATTGTTTTAATTTACAATTTTTTATTATGTCGCCATTTTTTGCTTATGGTTTAATATTTCCTCGGTTTACTTCAGAAAATATTTACTAAGCACAAGCTGAGTGCTAGACATTAGGAATAAAAAGGTACAGTCCCTGCCTTCTAGGAATATTTGGTCTAATTGTCGATATATTTTGCCAGTTTAAGTGTGTGTGTTACTGATTGGAGGAATTTTAAAGAAAAGTAAAGGTATCGACTTTTCGTCATAATTCTAGAAAATAATTTTCTCTCCCAGTTTCTGGTTTGACCTTTATTTTATTCTTTTCACTTTGTTTCATATACAGTACTTTCAAAGTTTCATTTGTGATTTGTTACATCGTTTTGAAGTTTAGAAAGTCCTTCCTAAAAGGAATCAGACAAAAATTAACCTATATTTCCCCCCCTATATTTTTATGGCTTAATTTAGTAAACTTCCTGGATTTTATTTTGGTGCATATTATGAAGTGATACACTATTTTTCTTTTTCAAAAGAGGCCCATGATTTATCGATTGGACATTTTCTTTAGCATTAAGCGGTGATTACGTAAACTCTATTATTAATCAGAATATTTTTACAGTGGATTCTCTTGGATTTCCTAGTGATAAAATTATTTCAGAAATAATGGAAATTGTTTTTTGACATCATGGTATTTAATCCTGCCATGGGATTAAAATAGTCTGTCTTCGAACGTGTTTGCACAAAAATAATCTTGTTCTGAAACACGTTTTTGTCCTATGCACCAGGAGCAGTACATTTTTATCCATCAGTGTGTGCAGCTGATGTGGACGAAGAAGAAACAACAGTTCTGCATCAGTGACGTCATCTACGAGAATGTTAGCAAGTCCTAGTTCAGAACCCGGAGCAGTAAGTAGAGAAAAGGCCATCACGGGCACTCTGTCTTAGAACAACAAAAGGCAGCAGTCACCAGTTGTATGGATTCTGCCCCCACAAGTGGGGTCATAGGGCGAGATTAATACCATTGCAGATCTGAGAGCTTCCATGTACCCGGGTTGGTAAGTGTGACATTAGGGGCTTCAGCAACTCCTTGTGACATGACCTTCATTCTCTCCACCTGAACCTTAAATTGTTCTGATGTTGGATCCATGCACGAAATGTCAGGATACTCTCACCCAACTCTATCTAGATATTTTGTGCAAATGTTTTATTGATTACAAGGGTCATAGGAGGGGTTAGTTACAAAAAAGACGTGAGCTGGAGCACACATCCCAGAGAAGAAAAACAGTATTGGCAATATTCTCAGAATAGTGGAGTTTAAGAATGCCTTGATCTCATCCATTATGTGAACATTTTCCTGAGAGCTTCCTGAAAACATTAGTAACATAGTTGGTGCCTTGTGCTCAAATTCGACCAGGAGATCAGATTTGGGAGATGTAAGTAATCTTAGCTGAAGTAACAATATGCCAATTCAAGTCAGTAAACGGAGTGTGAAATGTATCTGACTACACTGAGGTGGGGGTGGGGGGACCATTCACAGGGTGTGGAGAAGGTAGCTGTGCATTGTGGCAGGAAAATGGAAGGATAAATAGCGTATGGACCAGTGGGTAGCAAGGTAAGATTAGCATTCTACCTTCATATCCATCAAAAGACAGAAAGCCCGAAGAGGCAGGAAGGATAAAGACTAAGACAGAGACAAATCTGCGGAAAAGGGAAAGATATTTAGATCCACAGGAAAGGCTTACACAGAGAAAGATGTACAGATAAACTTATGTCACAGAGCTGTCCGTGTGTGGCTTGACCCTCCCAGACCGCTTACTCTCTCTTTCAATCTCTCTCTCTCTCTCTCTCTCTCTCTCTCTCTCTCCATCCCCACTCCCCCCCCCCCCCCCACAGGACAGGACATGGTGTGCACCCATCCTCCCTTGCTTCCAGAGTTTTTTAGGGGCGCTGCTAGCCATTTTGCTAAGAAGAGCCCCTGCTTTGTAGTATGTGGCCAAGGAGATAATTTATCTCACTGAAGCACCGGGAAGACTTAGCCTTAAAGAGCCTCCAGTGTCTTTTGGACTCTTTTACTTCTGGACATTGAATAACGGACCACATTCAACCGAACACCAGAAAGGTCCAGACGCTCTGCAAAGGGCAGGAAGCACAGCACTTCCGAAGAAGAGTTTTCTTGGCCCTTGGCTGGTTGGGCTGAGTTTTTGTTGTTGTTGTTTCTAAGTGCAATAATTTTTGTATGTGTGATTTTATCAGGAAGTTGAATTGTTTTCTACCCACATGACCGATCAAGCCCGTAGCCCAAGAGGGAACAGGCATTGTTAGTATCAAATTATACCTCATTGTTAAAAAGCGGCATGGCCACACATGAGGAAACCGTAATTCTGCTTCACGGAAATTGAACTGGCAAAATCTGTACTCCGACATTCAGATGCAGGATCAGGAGGGGGGGAGGGTGCAGGGGGGAAGAGAGAGGGGTTGTACCCACGGATCAACTGCATATCTTTTCCAAATATGAAGAGCTGTAATTCAGCTTCAAAGTAGAGTAGGAAAAATATTTAAGTCTTAATTGTTCTAGTTCTTGATGGTTTTCTTCCTTATTAACAGCTAAGTGTTTTTTCCTTGGCCCTCTTCAACTAATGTCACCCTCCAGATTCTTTTTCAACAAATCAGATCTGGTTCAGAATGGTTTTAAGAAGGACTCTTTAGACTCCACTGCTGTCTGAGCAACCTTGGTGCCTGGAGTTTGCATTCCTTTATCTGTTGACCTGCATACATGTGAAAGCTGTTTCTTTGAGAACTGTAGGCTGTGAAAACGCACTTTCTTTCCCCCAAAGAGCTGGGAACTTATGAAGTTATGGCAATGAGCTGCAGCATGCTAGGACAATTATTTGGCGGCGTTTTTGGGTAATATTGTCAAGCGTTTCTATGGATTCCAGCGTTTGATTTCTTTTCGTTTGGTTTCATTTTTGGTTGTCCGTTTCATTTTAACCAGTGTTAACTAGTAACATTTTATTCTTCCGATTTTGTACAATTACAGTACATGACTGTGCATTGTGACATTTGACGGCATTGTGAAGCCTGTTATTTTGTGTCACTTCCTTAAAAAACAAGAGGTGATGGTATGGATATACAAAGGAAAACATTTTGAGTGGAAAGTAAACACAAGCTGACTGCTTCACTGTGGCAACGTGGCTGTCCTGCCTCCCCGTGCGCGTGCGTGCTCTCCTCTGTGCATCTGATCTGATGGCTGCCCCTCGCCCTGGCTTCCCTTCATTCCCGATCATCTTCATGAAGCCACGTACCCAGGATCAGCTTAATATTTTATCGGTGACCTTAGTGGTGGTGAAGGATGCCAAGTGAACAGCTCCACACCCTACTGTCTCTCGTCACCGAGGAGCCCTGGCTACCGCGGACCTTGGCACAGTTCTGTGCAAGACCTGGCCAGCGAGTGTCAGGTTCACCTTGCAGGGGGAACAGCAGAAGATGCCCACACCCTGCAGGTTAACAGCTTGGGCCCCTCAGGCATTGTCAGTTCTTACCTCCTTTCCTCTCCTTCTCGCCTCCCTGCTGCCACCTCCTCTTCTCACCCCTACCTCTTCATTTCCCTTCTTGGACATGTTAATAATGTATCACCCACTCCATTCGCGGGAACACACAGGGCTAAAGAAAGGTGGCGAGTGTATGTGTGACATCCTTAGATTTTCACACAAGGACAGGTCAGGAGTGACGTGCGCAAACTTGGATGAGCCGATAAGGTGCATGGGTAAGCCGGAATCCATTTCGTTTTCGTAGGCTGGAATATTACTTCCCCTGAAACTTAAAGCACTTCATAAATATTTCATGTTTTTCTTGAGCACCCCTTCAGTGTAGGGATCAAATAGTACCAGATCAACTTTCCCAAAAGAGAAAATGAAGTATCCAGAGTTTAGACTGGAGACTCAAGAGTTTAGACCACAGAAAGGGCACACGAAAGCACTTTTCCAGATGGCTCCCTCAGGGGTCTCCCCAGCAGTCACTTTGTCCATTGGTATGCTGGTGCTCCTGAAACTATAGAATTTAGAGTGGGGAAAGCATCCATCCATCAGAAGGCTTGGATTTTGAGAGATGCAAGACGGCTCAAGAGGGGCAGAGAGAGAATGAGAGAACCCCAAGCAGTCTGTGCACTGACTCGCGAACCATGAGATCGTGACCTGAGCTGAAATCAAGAGTCGGGTGCTTAACCAACAGAGCCACCCGGCGCCCGAGAAGTCTTGGATTTTAATCCCAACAGATGCCTTTGGAACTTGCCTCTCCTGAATCTCAGTTCACCAACTGTAGCAGTGACCTCCTCAGAGCTCTCCATTTTTCAGGTATAAAGAGTATCAGCATGATAATTCACCCAAAGATGCTCTGTATCTCATCCCTTCAGGTACCCTAAAACCATTTTAAGCAGCTTCATTTTCACTCCAGGACTCAGTGTGAGCATTCAGAGCGGAGGCTGCCAGGGCCTCTGTATTATTAATAAGGTGTTTTGTTTTGTAATCATCTGAGTTGTGCTACAACCTTCTAAACATAGAGGTGCTTAGCACATGCAGTTCATACTAGCCTACGTGGTACAGAGAGAGAGGAAGACTTTATCGTCACAAAATATTTAACTTGGAGTGCTATTGACATCAGATTTCCTCACTGCAAAAGTCAGTTTCTGAAGTTAATTGAGAAACTACCATGAAGGCCTAATTTATAAATTTAATATCTAATACCAACATATCCACCACCACACATGCTTTTATGTAACTTGAAAAGGAAAAAGAAAAGTGACAAATTACAACATTTTTTTAGGACAGCATTTTGATTCAAGGCTTATAAATTTTCCAGTACAAAGTCAATGTTACCCTTCCAAATTTAAAATGAGAGAAGCTAGTAAGATTATTTTAATCTCTTATAAAACCTTTTATCAGATTTTCTAGTGTCTTTTGTTATAAAAGCTGTCCCTGCCCCCCCCCCCCCCCCCCCACTCCCACTCCCCCAGAGGCAATCCATCTCTCAAGGAAGGTGTGGTATTAACATATAAAGCAGGATCTGGAGACTTTGGATCTGAATTTTTTGCAGACCATATGATAGCTGCTTGCTAGTGGGTTGGCCCTTAGCCAAGGAGTTAAAGTTACTGAATCCAATCTCTAAGAGCCAAAATCCTCCCTGCTTTCTAGCAAGGAGGCCTTCCTTTCCACCTCAGGAAACGTCTGATGTAATGTGCCTCAAATTAGCTGGCTCGCTTCCTGGCTCACAGCTTTCTAGCCTGGTGTTCGGCACAGGCTCAGAGTCCAGAGGCCATGCCCGGGACTAAATATAACATCTACTTTGGCCAAAGGGGTTATAAAGCGACCAAAACATAACATATGCAGACTCCTACCCCTAGTTTTTCACAGCATTTGACGCATTTGAAAAAGAACTTAAGTTATGACATCTCTGACACTGGGCCTCCCAGAACAGCCAGAGGCTTTTTGTCAGTTTCAGCCCATGCAATGGCAAGGCCTGATCCCGGTGGGGCCCTCAGTTAAAGATGGGTACGGTGTGTAGCTCGGGGAGTCGTATCACCAGGGACATTAAGAAACTGAAGGTTGTCCAGGGGCGCCTGGGTGGCTCCGTCGGTTAAGCGTCCGACTTCAGCTCAGGTCACGATCTCACGGTTCCGTGAGTTCGAGCCCCGCATCCTGTGGTGGCCTCTGTCTTCGGATCCTGGCTCCCAATCTCTGCCCCTCCCGTGTTTTCTCTCTCTCTCTCTCTCTCTCTCTCTCAAAGATAAACATTTTTAAAAAAAGAAGGAGAAGAAGAAACTGCAGGCTGTCCAAGGCAGTCACCAGAACCATTAGGGATGTGGAAAACAACAGGTCAAAATTACAAGACTTGAGAAAAGTGAAACTGTTAAGCCCGGAGTAAAGGAAGATTCCTTTGTTTATTCAATCATTAATTCAACAAATATTTGTTTACCTAATCATGTTGAATGAATCAACCAACCAAGGAAAGATTTCTTGACCCCGTGCAATAGGCTAGGCACCATCGTAAGCACAAACGGTGCCATATGCTATCTTCTAAAAATATGTCATGGAATCAATTTTGTCGTTGTTGGAATGACCAAGAAAACATCAGTCAAGACATTTTCAACATGTTTCACTTATATATCTCAAAACTTAATATATTTTCTGCAATGAGGGGCCAGTGAGGATAATGGTGTTGGGCTTTTCCCCTATGGTTTATAGAACAGCAATACTAGGTTCCCATCGTCTTTGTTGCTCATCAGTCACCACAGACCGTGACATAGTCCCTCTTCCTTGATGAGAATTATCATATATCTCCCTGGAAGATGGCGGATTCTTTTCTACTGAACCCTTCCAGTATGTAGGATTGCCCCCTCACCAGGCAGTCCATCGCTTCATTTGTCAGAAAACATTACCAGCATTCCCTTCCTCTGTCTGCACATCTAAGGACTTTACTGACACTAAGGATGTAGGAGTCTGTGCCTCTCATGGATATAGGCTTGAAGCCCAAGTCACTTCCCCATTTTGGTAAAAGGGCAGGTGCTGTGTGAGTGCTAGAGTCCAGAGCTGCTTGGGACAGAGACCTAATTTCAAGCCATTCAATTTGAGAAACAGCCGATTTCTAACCCTCTCGAAAAATGATTTATTTACTCAACATCCCTTACGAGACACTGGGGCTGTGAAGATGGATGAAACAAGGTTCTTACCTCAAGGAATTTACATTCTATTTGGGGAAATTTGAAGTGAAACTAAGGGCAACAAAGTGTTACAGATGCTGTGATAGGAAAACATAAAGCATCCAATGCAGGCTTAAGAGCAGGATAGGTGTTTGTTTTCTCGAAGGGCCAAAAAAGACTACACTGCCATATTAAAGTATTAAAGACTATTGAACTATATTAAAGAATACTAATGATGTACACTCATTTTGCAATCAGCAAGCATTCAGAAAACCCATTGTGTCATTCACCAGGGCCCATGTGAGTAGCCTAACCTCAAATCCTGCCTTCTGAAACTTTTCTTTTTCACTTGACTCTAAAGTGACAATTTCTTTCCGAGCCTCCACAGACAGCTCCAGCTCATGTGTTATTCAGCAGAATGCAATGAATTTACTGTTACTGCAAACGTAACAGAGCCTATTGGGACTACATTTTCCAGCTACTTGTGATTAGTGCTGTCCAAGGCAAGATAGGCAGAAATGCTAAACTCCACTCCTTGGCCTGTGACTCCTGATGATCACCCAGGAGCAACCTTCCATCTCTGTCCATCTGTCTATCTATCTATCTATCTATCTATCTATTTCCATCCCTCCAGATCAAGATGGCGATGCCAAAAATACAGAAGGAGGCTGGGGCCCCAAATCACTACCTGGAGCAGGAATGAATGCCTGCTGCACCGACTCATGATGTGACCAAGTAACACATTTCCATTGTGTTCTCACAGTGATTATGGTATCGTCAGCTCTGGCTGTCACCCTGCTCTTAAATAATATGGCAGCACCAGGATATGCTTTACAACTGTGTGTGGCTTCAGTTACCGTGGGAGTTTTCCTGGGCAGTGGTGTGGACTTCCCAATAAAGTTCCGAGAAGGCAGGTGAGAGATGAAACAGGGCAGAGCAAGGTCACCCCACAATGCAAACAAGTGCTCAGGAAAAGGCCACAGGAGCAATGATGGTTCTTTTAATAAATAAAGTTTTCTATGGAAATATATGCCTTCTTCTCTAAAGTGGTTTTCCCCCACGTAAGATCTCTCCTTCTCTTTGTCACCCCGTTTTAAACCCTATAACAAGACCATTATATAGGAACCCCACTTGAGGTCTTTAGCCTTGAATGAAGCTATTGACTCTGAATCAAAGTCCAGGGTTTCTGTGAACAACAGGCCCCACAGTGGTTTCCAACCAATAAAAGCCCAAACACACAGGAGGCCGTGAGACTCGGCAAGGGAGGTGAAGCTCAACCAGCCGTGCCTTCGTGTCTTGTACATCACGGTAGGCTCCAGAGCAGCGGCTAGAAGTTCAAAGCCAGCTGGCACAGAGTATTTTTGTTCACTTCTACGAATACCAAAAAGTCCAAAGGGCCATTTAAACTACAGAGAGGTCACGGCAGCCACTACTGCCTTTACAAATAGAAAACAGAATGGTCTCGAAGGGCCCCTTTATGTCCAAAACCAAACTGGATCACTTCCCCCCCCGCCCTTAACCTGTGAGTGAATTTGGGAAGCAGCATCGCAGAGTGGAGCGGTTTAGAACAAGGGGCTGTAGATGGAGGGAGACTTGAGCTGAGATTCTGTGCCTGACTGTGACTCAGTTATCTCATCTGTGAAATAGGCATGGTGATGGTAGCTTTATGGTAGCACAGGGCTTCAAGAAGATAAAGGAAACAACATGCGGTGGGGCTGAAAACAATACCAGGAGAAACAGCATATTGCATAGCTGGCAGGGACAAGCAAACCTCCCACAGTCTCCAAGGGCCATCTTGGAATTCTTGAAGAGATTTGGTAAGAGCATCTGGAGCTGGTCCCTGAACTGGGCTGGGTTAGTTTCCCCAGGATGACAAGTGAACCCCCACCTCCATTCCTACCACACACAGTCACAAACCTCAGAATATAAAGGAGATGCAGCCTGTGACCCAGTGTGGACTCCTGGGTCATAGGCATGTGGTGCCGAAGCAGGAGCTGGTCCTCCAGATCAGAGTCCTGGATGGTCCGGGCCTGACTTTCTACTTTGACTCTCTACTACCCAGTGCGTCAACAGCGTGTATTTTGCGTCTGGGTGCACAGAACCCCCACTCGAGGCAAAGCCATGCCACGGCCTGATTCGCATTCAGTGAAAACGTCTGTAACTGGGCAGGCAAGCTGTGCAAATTCACTGCATAAAACAATGTGTGAAAAGCCGACCACTTCTTTGAAGACAAAGAAGCTGATCTGTACAAACTGTAAGATGCAAGAGTTACGAGTTAACCCTCCTGGGTGGACTGAAGAAGGCTCGGAGTGAGCAGACGCCCCTGGGGACACCGCTCGATGCCTGAGAGAATGAGTCTCCTTGTCTGTGAGCGGGAATAAGAAGAGTTTCCCCGACAGGGTCGTGTTGAGGATTACACGTAAAGCCCTTGGTGTGGTGCCTGGCGGTTTGAGGACGCGGAGTGACGACTGAAGAAGGGCAGACTTGGAGTTCCAGCGGCTCGTGCTTGTCAGAGCAGGGGGCCCTTGAGAAGTCACCACCGCTGAGCCCAAGTGTCCCCACAAAGTACAAGCAGCCCCGTGGAGTTGTGGTGAGAGAGCTGGTTGTGTAAAGCACCAGCTGGGGGCCTGGCAGCGTCTGCATGGCGTAAATGCCGTCCGGTTCTCCAAGCCTCTCGGCGGGTTCCGAACACCAAACCTCCCGCTCATTCCAGCACCGAGACGTCCCCAGAGTAGGCGTGTCCCGTTGATTCCTGGATCCCCTGCGGGAGCACTTCTCGTGAGATCCCGTCCATGAGGCCTGCTCCCCAGGTTAGCAGTTACAACCCTCCGCGCTGAGTGCTGCCACACTTGGGGTCAGCCACTCGGTAAGGGAGGCCCCACCTGCACACGTACATCTGACAGGGGTGTGGGAAACGCAGTCTGACAATTGCTAAAAGAAGTGAGAAGCACCCAAGCAATTTCCAGAGAGCTGTTTTAATTTGCGTTTTGTAAATCCATTGCGCTGTCACCAAGGCATAAAACAACATTTTCCTCTTTTTTTTTTCTTTTTCCTATTGCTACAAGACAAATGAAATGAATTACCTAAATGTCTACACTCTGCCCTATAAGACTGGTTGTAGTGAAGACGTAATAAATTCACTTCCCTGGGCTGCTTTCCTGATGTGAAATGTGTCTTCACTTATCGGCTGCAAAATACTGGGTTGCTATGTCATTAAGACTCTAGACCTTGTCGCCTTGCAAAGGGCTATATTTTGTAAGCTAGACAACAGATCGTGGCAATTGTCTTCGCCTGTGGCTCAATGGCTCTGCCACTTTCATCTTGTGACTGGTCACGCTGATCCTCTTACCACATGCCTCCGAGGAGCCGAAGAAGACCCTGTCACTGTTATGTTTACTGGATAGACCACACCACAGACTGACTTGCAGCAAATGTGTATCTCTTCCTGGTTCCAGCCCGGCCATCACCAGGAAAACTGGGACCAGGATCACCTAGTATTTGACAATTTATCGGCATCCTCTATAATGTCCACTTCAAAGCCTATGTATGAAACTAAAGAGATGATATCCAAAGGCTATTTTCCTGTCTAAATAAAGTATTCCTTTGAAGGGGTGGTCAGCCACCTGAAATTTCCCAACAGTGTTAATGACTGCTGAGATCAGATCTAATTGTGGGCATGGAATAATCAGCTCCCAATATACCTTCATGTTCACCTGCAAGGGCCTTTGTGGAGGAGGGAACCTATGAGACCTGGGCCAGGGGCTTCCAAATGAGGCTCCGTATCTCCTCTCTGCAGCGTCGGCGACAGAAGCTCTGACTTTTATCTGTTTGATACAGTGGTATGTTATATAAAATTTCATGTTTTGAAAGGATGCTTTTTATGCTTCCAATTTTTTTTTTATACACTGGCCTATGATATCTGAGGGTAAAGATTTGCAGGATATGCAGAAGTCCAAGAGAGCGGAGTCCAAATTTAGTTTTTCTACTTCCTGTGTGACTTTGTACAAACTACTTGACTTATGTCTGAGTTTCAGCCTCGTTATCTGTAAAATCTGTAATGTGAGAGATCGTAGGGTACTGAATTCGGTTCTTGTTTCCCTTTCCCTAGAATAGATGGGGAGCAGAAGGGCTTAGCAGGTGATACCAGCTTAAAGTAAGACACTTTAAAACAGGAGAAGCTATACATATTAATTTCTCACTGTGTGTGTGTTATTCCTTGTTTTTCCATTATCTGCAAGAGACTGTTCATTTGGGGGGATGACAGGAATAACTAATGTTGGAGAAATCATGCTCCACTCCACAGCCAGGCTTCAGGGACACGGAAAGAAGCAGGAATTGGGCCAAGTGCCTGGGACTACAGTCAGGAAGGAAAGAGCTCATGGGACCAGCCTGGACCAGGACCATCTGGGCCTGGCAGGAGCCCTGATTCATTGCCCATCCCATCCCCACACCAAACCAAAGGCATACTTTCTAATATTGTTCCGGTCTCCTTGCACGAGCATTGAGAGGAGAGTGCACAGACCCAGTTCTGGTGAGAACTCTAACATAATCCCTCATGCAGCCTCCATAAATTTACTTTTCGAAAACAAGTGAATCTCAATTTCCTATAGATTTTCTTAGAGAAAAGTACTGGAAGGAAGAGTTTTACGTGATTAGAGTATCCTATGACCCAGTGCGTCTTAAGTGGAGGGAAAGAGAAAATTTACTGCTCACCTCTCATAAGCAGTATAAGACTACAGTCATTGGGATAAGGAAACTCACTGGCTCTTTGGGGATAATTCCCCAACAGTGCAGCAAGCTAGGCTTGAACAGTTAGTCCTGCTGAAATGAGGAGGCAAAGATCGGAGGTCGGGCACTGGAAGGGGCTAGGATTTCCAAAGAAGGGCACCAGAGTGGAACTATTTGTGCAGAGACTGGCCACAGAAATCTGGAAGTGAATCCCCAGTTTGCAGAGGGTAACATCACCCAATGTTTAGCAGAGCATGGCTGCCAAAAGGGTGAGAGTGGAATAGAGCTACCAGCGGAAGCTGTGCTGGGGGACATTAGAGGTCCAGCCCAGCAAAAGGGAAGAGACCTGTTTAACACCCTTTAACACTCTGGGAATCTATCTGAGATAGATCCACCCTAGAAATTCGTCCAAAAAAGGAAATTCCTTAGAAGTAAGAATTCCTTAGAAGTACGACTCCACAGTAAAAACTACTCTTGACAGGTACAGACAAAGCCTAAAATTAAGCAATAACCAGATATGCAGAACAGAGAGAGCTTGTAGATAAAGCAAATCAAGTTAGAAGACCTTATGAAACACTTTGAGCCATCAGGATCCATCCTTTGCATAAAATCAAAGACATACAAGTTCAAAGTGATCAGCCAGTACTGAATTGCTTGCCAGAACAAGAATACTCTTCGAAGAAAGATAACAGGTTCTAGAGTATATAAAACATATCTATAATGCCAGGTATATAATAAAAAGAATTACTACACATGCAAGGAAAATGGAAACTAGAACCCACAGTGGGAGAGAGAAAAAGCAATCAATAGAAACTGAGCCTGAGATGACCCAAATGTTGGATTTAGCAGATAAGGATTATAAAGTAGCTTTTATGTGCTAAAAAAAATTTTTTTTAAGTCATTCAAAGAATTGAAGAGAAATATTTTAATGAGTAAACAGATAGTCTCAGCACAGAAACGAAAGTTAAATAAAAGCATGAAATGTAAAACCTGCAACTAATAAAATACAATAACTGAAAAGAAAAATACTCTGTATTAACAGCATGTTGGAAAAAAGATCACAGGGGTAGGAGAGAGGAGAGCTGGTGAGCCTGAATACATAGTAACATAAATTTTCCAATCTGAAGAATGGGAAAAAAATTGTATTAAGAGACACCGAGATTGCTGGGATGATATCAACTGGCTTAATATGCATGAAATGGGAGGCCAAGGAGAGGAAGAGAGAAAGCAGAAAAAAGTACTGGAAAGAGTATGGGCTTCGATAATGGGAAAACATTATTCATTGAGGTGCACACAGGATAAATACCAAGAAAACTACATCTATTAACTTTATAATCAATCTGTTGAAAATGAAAGACACTGGGATAAAAAATCCTGAAAACAGCCAGAAGGAAAAAGCATGAATGATGACTGACTTACAATTATGAACAATGGAAGCCACAGATCAGTGGAATAACACTTCTAAAGTTCTAGAATAAAAACTGGCAACCTACATTTCTATATTCAGTGAAATGTGTACTTTAAAAAGCAAGGTGACTCCAAGTTTGGGCCCAGATGGAATCAGAGAAACTGGATTTACCCTCTGGCCTGAAAAATTAAAAAAGAAGCAAAACGTATGAAATTTATGAAAGAACAGTTTTCAAGATACTGGACACTGGTCATTAAATGGCTGTGATCATTAAAAGATGAAAATCAAACGAAAAAAAACCCTACAAGTGCTCCAGCTTTCTACCTAGATATTGTCTCCAACCTGGACTGCAGGGAGGGAGAGCCCACTTGGAGTTCACAGACTCCTTGAGTTGAGGACACAAATCTTATAATGAAGCAAGGACAGAGGGGCTAAGGTTCATAGCACAGAGTAATTGAGAGGAGGAAGCTGTGTGAATAGAGAGTTCTGGAGATCTCTATAGGATCTCCACAGAGACTTATGTTGAAAATGAACCAGCGCAGGCACATGAGAAAATGCTCAAGGTTCAGGCACCACCTGAAAGGTTTGGAGGAACAATTCTCAGAGCTCACACAGAACCAGGAATAGTTCTTATCACCATTGGCTAGAGTAGAAAACATGCTGATTCATGGAACAATAGGTTGGGTATTCAGAAGGGTTTTGCCTCAAGAGTGGCATAAAATTAGGTTTAATGCAAATGCCACTCTCAAGTTCCACCTAACAAAGGCAAGATCAGAAAGAACCAAACTCTTTCCCAGTAACTTCACAGCATCCCAAAACAAAGCATGAAGATATTTATAGGAATACAAAAGAATCCAAAAAGGTAAAACCTACAATGTCTTTAATCTGATTAAAAATCACCAGGCACATAAAGAAGCAAAGAAATAACACTCCATAAAGCATTAAAAAGATCAATTAAAATTAACCTGTAAGTTATGATGATAGAACCCATAAACAAGAACATTAAGACATGTATTTTAACTGTATTCTCTATGATTTTTTTAAAATTTATTTTGAGGGAGGGCAGGGGCAGAGAGGGAGAGAGAGGATCCCTGCACTGTTAGTGCAGAGCCTGATGCAGGGCTCAATCTCATGAACCATGAGATCATGACCTGAGCTGAAACCAAGAGCCGGACACTTAACTAACTTGAGCCACCCAGGCACCCCTGTATTCTCTATGATTGGTAAAGTTAAAGAAATATTGAGCAAATGGAGACACGGGAGATATTTTGAAATATCAAATCAAGCTTTTAGAGATGGAAACTCTAATGTCTGAAATGAAAAATACAATGAAAGAGACTAAAATCAGACTGGAAACTCCAGAAGAGTAGTGAACTTGAAGACAGCAACAGAAACCACCCAAAATGAAACTCTGAGAAAAAGGACTGGGTAAAAATTAAAGGAGCATCAATGAACTTGGGAAAACATCAAATGGTCTAATATACATGCAATTGGGAGACTTTCAAGGCTAGAAAGGCAGGAGGGACAGAGAAAAAAAAAGGAAGTAATAATTGCTGAAAATGTTGCCAAATTTAGTAAAAACTGCGATCCCACAATTCTAAGACGCTCAGTGAACACAAAGAACAGGAAGAAAACTACACAAAGGCCACACCATAATCAGATGGTTTAACCAGTCAAGAGATCACCAGTTTGGCAGCTGCAATTAATCCAGTAGCAGTGGGTGATTCCAGTTTCTAGTTTCCCCCTCCTACATTTTCAGAACCAACTTCACTACACCCCCTCAGAGATACGAGCATCAAGTGTCCAGAATCCTCTCCTCAAAGGTCTCTGTCCCAGCTCCTCATGGCATCTCTCCTGTGCTCCTGAGGCACCAGCACCAACGCCAGACGGTGCCTCCCCCAAGGCTCTGGATCCAAGATTTCTAGGTCCCTTCCCCCAGACTTCTAAACGCTAATAAACCCAAACCCTTCCTTTGCTCCCCTACACCAAAGTGTGGAAGCTGCATCCTGTTATTACTCAGTGTTGTTTTTTGCCTATGTAACCAATTCTTTAAATTAAATACCATTTAAACAAGAGAAGGACAAATGCATCTTGTTAGGTGAAAGTATGAACTTTTAAAAATTATTAGATGGAATCTCAAATAAGTATAGAAGAGTAAGTGTACAGGCCAAGTAGCCAGAACTGGAATGGATTGTTTATTGAGCTCTTTCAAATCTACCCCTTTTCTCATTTTTATGATTTGGGGCTTTGCCAGGTGTGTTCCCAACGGATTCTGCCCAAGGAGTGTGCTACAGGCAGACAAGAAGCTAGAGGGGGCAAGGCACTTGCTCCCTTCTGTTTTACTTCCTGATCATATTAACATCACCCTCATAATAGTTCTTTACTCTAGAAGTAGCAATTGATCCCCAGCAGGTTCCAGTTACCGGTTTGTTTGTTTTCCCCCCACACTCCCAGAGCAGCCTCACTGTGCCCTCAAGGAAATCTGAGTACCAGCTGGCTGGCGTGGTCTCCTGAGGTCTGCATCCCAGCTCTGTGGGTTTGCTTCACTGTTTTCTCAGCTGAATTCTTATCTGAATTCCTGAGGCAATTCAGACAGGTTGTGCCTCCGTCTCAGAGGTTTGTGTACCAGCTGTGGGGTCTTTCCTCTAAACTTCTCAGCTACCACAGACCAAACTCCTCAGATGTCTGGATCCAAAGTCTGCAGTCCCTCTCCCTCAAAGATCCGAAATTCTGTTAAGCCCAGTTCTCCCCTTTGTTACCACAGCCCAGAAGGAGGTAACTGCTTCCTGTAATGACCACTGTGGTGGTATTTTCCATTGGAGTTTTATAGCATAAGGACATCCTTATAAATTACACCAGTTCTTGTAATATCACTTATGTCACAATACACTCAGGTTATCTGACCTTTCCTATCTATTTTCTCTTGTCTTATCGAGAGAAAATTTTCCACATTTTCAGAGATTTTCAATAAGGGCCGAGTTATAAATGTGTGCCTGTGCTTACAACATGGAAAAGATCTAGAGTCATGTTCATCATTCTCTTGGGGGGAAATGAGACCTGGGGAGCTGTTTCCTTATCTACAAAATAAAACTCAGAGAGTTACTGCAGAAACCTCAGTAAGCATTTCTGTGGAAGCACTTAGTAATCGTAAGTACCGTGCACTTTTGTTTTTACTACTGTGACCAGTTCTGACTAGACGGTAGAAGGAAAAGACAATGAAACAAGAGAGGTGGAAAGAAGAGAAACCAGTGGATAACGTATTCTAGAATGGTTTTTACCCACTCCGAAATATACTGGAAATCAATTAAAAACACAACAAATAAAAAACGGGCGGTCTCTGTTCTTCCCATTCGATTCAACCCTGATCCACAGTCTACATGCCAAAGACCCCATTTGTCAATGAGACAGAAGCCATTTATTAACATACAGCAAATACTGTTTATTGCAGACTTTCCAGCTGACTCATGTGAAAAAGGCACTATGAAAATTAATGAATCTAGATAATCTCTCTAAATGGATTTATGTTAAAATATACAACATTCTTACATAACATCTGTTTTATATATGTGAAATAATATAACATTTAATGACAAAAATTGTGTTTCCAAAAATAACATTTGTTGAAGGTTAAGTATCTTTCTTTTCTCTATCTAGAATCTTTCACAGGATTAAAATATGTGTAAATTAAGTGTTTCTTATTACCAGAAAAACTTGACACAGATAAACACATAAAATGGCCCCAATATCCATTTAACTACTTATATCAATATTCAGAACTGAGGCTTTCATTAGCAAAATACTGTGACGCACACCAATGTGGGCTACTTCCTGTGATACGTTCTGACGGCATATGACCTCTTTTCCACTTGTGCTTTCTCATATATAAGAACACAATATAGATAATAAGCAGAATATAAACTAAATCAAAACACAGGCTATACAAGGAGTTGTGATCAACAGAGCCATGATACATAAAATGTCTTGGGAATGTTCCATAGGTTTATATTTGCATGTCCAAGGCCTTGTTGTATTTTACAGTTCATTAAATGTTTTGATTTTTTTAAAAAACTGTTGGCATTAAGAACTTTAAATAAATCTAAATAATTCTATCATTGAGTATGTCAAAGAAGAGACCTAAGTAAGCAGAGGCTAGCCTACAGTAAGCTACACTCTGAATGACAGACACCAGAGTCATGGACAAAACTGAAATCAACAGATTTTAAATCATGGGCAATATCTTTGTTTTGCTGTAAGAAATAAATTCACCACTGTCAAAAAAAAAAAAAAATGCTGCCTTATCCACTGAGATGGGGATGAAATAATTAATCCAATAAAGGAAACCTGACCTTGGTAAAGTAGGCAAAATATTTCCCAAGGGCAGAACATCTATTAAAATTATTCAGTTTTAATAAAAATAATAGGCCAGGAAACAAGTCCTCTGATTTCTTATGTTTGCATTGTTTCTTTATGGTGATAAATTAAGTATTCCAAGAAATAAGGATCTGACATTCCCTTCATGGCTTCTTAAAACAAAGCACATTGGAATAATGCCAAACATTTCAATGGAGTTAAAAACAAATTAGTGACTGCTCCCCTCATCAAAAGATTCCACTCCCGAATCACTAGCAGCAGCACTGATTTTTTCCTGTCGTCTTCGCATGATTTCTTGCAACTCGGAGCTGCCGCTGTTATCCTGAAAATTAAACATGGTCAGACAAGATGGTTACTGGTTTGTGCAAGCTGCAGGTCATGTAATGAAATGGTTCAGGGTAAAAGTCCTTTGTTTTTCCTCTAATATCTCTTGGGGAAAACTGAAGGCTGCCCTTCATGTAAGTGATGCTTCTGGACTTCACTAATCCATCACATGAATCATTTTCTCATTTATGGGAAGTCTTAAGGCAATTCATTCACTATGCCTTTTACTTGAACATGATAAAGATAAATCAATAATGTGTGTGGAATGCCCCAGACTCCCTGGGAGAAAGAAAATATGTATACAATAAACATGATAAGATGGTGAATTATCCAAGAACCCTCTTAAGTCCAGCAAGATGTTCATCTGCCTTTAGGGGATTCTAAATTAGGCTCAGAGACTGGGCTCAGAATACGCCAAAGTTCCCTTCAGAATACACGAAGGTTCTGACCCTCTGACATCATGTCAGCTCTCCTCCTTGCCAAGCCCTACCTACGATCCCTGTGCATCCTCCTTATTCTGCTCTCATCAATGGAAGCTTCTGGCAACTCAGATGAGTAATGTAAAAGATGGACTAGATGCAAGAGAAGGGTGTAATGGGAAGGCAGTTGAGGAAGGTGAAGAACCTCAGGTAGTCAGTCCGCCTCAGCTCACATCCAGAGGAATGGAAGCCAGAGATCAAGAGATACTTTTGAGGACAAAGTAGAGGCAGTCTGAAACCAAGGAATTCGGGAATTCTGGAACTTTCTATCCTACTCTTAAGAAGTAATTTTATATACTCTCAATAAAATTAAAATATATAATGGTAAAAAAAAAAAAAACTGCCTCAGAAAAGATATAATTCTTACTCATATTCAATAGAAAGAAAGCCTAATAGAGAACACCCCGGGGATTCATCTAATATGGAACTCCCAAGATCAGGACCATAGGAAACATTTCCAAGGAAATAAAATTTCTCCTAAGAGTGGTTACAGGGTTGCATGCATGAAGCTACTTCAGTCTGACTTATTTAACTGTTGAATTTAGATGATACACCTGCTAGAGAGAATTATGTATCAATTTTACACCAAAGCCAATATCCTTTCATTTGAGTCGAAGCATAATTTTGTGAAAGTTCTTAAGAGCTGTGAGATATAACAGTTTGAAACTACTACTCTTACACAGCCCATTTTAAGAAGAATAGGATATTGGAAGCTTAAGGATATTCAATCTCAAAAACATTCATTCTCTTCCTTTCGTACACACAGCTAGGACTACATAATTACTCTTCAGCACTATTTTCAGGGATCCCTACCTACTATTGTCCCTCTGATTATTTAGATATATAACAAGACCTAAGACACAAAGCCAGAGTTTTAAGACCTTAAAACCACTAACCTACTGGAATCCTCCAAATTCAATATTAAGAACAGGCCAAAGAGTTCTGGCCTCTTAAGGCATTTACTCACTTAGAAGTGAATGTCCATTATCGTGTCAAAATTTAAATTCCTACAGAAGTAGTTAATGCATATAAAATCAGCACATTGGGCTTTTCATTAACTGTTCAAAAGCATATGCTCCAAGCTTCATGTTACAGGAGCAGTTATGATAAATTAATCTTCCTGCAAATGGTCATTGATGGTCTCCAAGGATAAATTGTAAAAGCTGAGTCAAATTTAATTCAGCTCTCTGTGAAAGGGAAAATAACCAATGTGGACATCAAGAGCTGATTTCAGAGCTTTCAATTTGCAGACCACACTCCTGATTAATGCAGAAAAACACCACCTCAGGTTGACAAGTCCTACCTCTAGCGCAGCTTTTTGTACAGTGATTTGGCTAAAGACTCTGGACCCTTCAGGGCAGACTGTCTTCAGTTCATCTTTATTGAGAGAGAAAAGCTGTGCCCCGTTTAATACTCCAAGACTATTGACAGTCCTGAAAAACACAGAACAAAGAAAAAGAAATGCAGCATTAAAAATACTATCTAGGTAAAACATGGGGTGCCTGGGTGGCTCAGTCGGCTGAGTGTCCAACTTTGGCTCGAGTCACGATCTCGTGGCTTGTGAGTTTGAGCCCCGCATTGGGCTCCGTGCGACAGCTCAGAGCCTAGAGCCTGCTTCGGATTCTGTGTCTCCTCCTCTCTCTGCCCCTCCCATGCTCACGCTCTGTCTCTCAATAATAAATAAATGTTAAAAAACATTTTTTTTAATTATCTAGCTAAAACAAAAGAAAAAAATTTCTGGTCCTGCTATAACCTCTCTTTTCCAAGTGTTCCATACAATGAAACTCTTATAAAATGGTACTTTGGTACTTATTATGGCACTAACAAGGGACTCTCATGATGATGACCTTGAGGCTATATAAGATGATTATGAAGTATCAAAAAGGAGCTGATTGTGTTTAGTACCATTATTGTTGAGTACCAATTCCTTGAAATACGGCGCTTCATAGGGGGAACAGATAACTTTCTAGTAACCGGGCAACAGACTAACCAGTGTATCTCATTCACTCATGTTGGGTATGTGAGTTTATAATATTAAAGTTCCCTTAAATATGTATTACTGAAATAGTTCATTGTATCAAATACACATTTATTATTTTCAAATTTTTAGACTATAAATAGAATCTTTACCATGGGTTTACCAAGGGAAAAGCTCTATTACATTATAATCTATGACAGGTAACTTATTTTTTCATTTGGCTGAGAATCTACATTTTGCAGTCGATAAAAAGATATGTCCTCCATGGTCTGGGGAGTCTAGCTAAGACTTTTGTCCTACCCTGTGTAACCTGATGTGAGGGAAAGGAAGCTACCACCTCAAAGATACTGACAGTTTACTTAAGGGACCAATGGTAAGCAGACACCATCACCTACAAAATAGAGCACCACCAAATTGCAGTTATTATTATAGTATAGAGTTTTAGCTGTAAATATCTATAACTATTTCCTGAGCATGGAACATGTGCAGTCTGGGCTCCCCAAAGTTTTGAAGAGTCATTTGTGGCGTCTTAGCGACCAAACTGAAAAGAAGACCAAACAGATTTTACACAAAGAAGTGTAAAGTATTCCCAGAGACACTTACACAGGGCTGAACCCCTTTGACTGTAACCACGTCTTCACGTCTTCTGGCGTGGAGTCATAAGTGATATTGACAACTGGCACGTTCTGCCGTGGCACGTGGAACCTCTTCTGCGCGGCACTCCGACCAATGGTGAGTCTGTGGATGAGCTCGTCCTGCACTTCCTCCATCTGAGATTTCCTTCCTAGACACCAACACAGAGTAGGTTATTTCTGAAAACCCCTGACATGCGTCACTCTCTCTAGAACCCAGTGCCAAAAATCCTTTGACCCCAACTGGACTTATAATCTAGCATTCCCACCATCTTCCCTTTCATCCTCACCCAGTACAAATCTCTTGATCAATTATTGAAATCACTCCTTGGCTCTTCTCCTCTCTCTTCATTGTACTCATCTGGCAAAACCCCACCCCTTGTTAAATCTTACTTTCTGCTTATTCTGTGCCTGCACCTGCACACTGCGTATAACACAACAATGCTGAATGATCTCATGTTAAATTCATGAATATGAACCTCAACCATGCTGTTAATGTTTCCTGACAATCGCACTGCATTTCCTTAGGCCCCTGGTCTCAAGTGGGGGAAATTTTGACCCCAGAGACATCTGGCAATGACTGGAGACACTTGTGGATGGCACAATGAGAGGGGAGGAGGAGAAATAATGCAACTATCATGTAGTAGGTAGAGGCCTGGGATGCACAAAACATTCTACAGTGTCCTTGTCAGTCCCCTACAACAGAGAATTATCCAGTCCTGTGTCAACAAGGTTGAGAATCTGCCCTAGACCAAGTAAGACAAGTGCCCTAGACCACTGTTAGACAAGTATTTAGTATCTTCTTTCTCTGCAAACTTCCAACACTCATTTCCCAATTCTCACCCTGAACTGATGACTTCACTTTCCTAATGTCAAATAAAATAAGTTATAAGAGAACCTCCATAAGCTCCCCTAGTGGTTCACCTACCAGCACTTTCCTCATGCACTCTTCCTTCCTCCCTCCCCCTCTCCCTGTCTTCCTCCCTCCCTTTCCTTCCTTCCTCCCTCCCTCCCTCCCTCTCTTCCTTTCTCTCTTTCTCCCTCCCTCCCTATTACATTATGGATGAACTGTTTCCGTGCTCCTAAGGAAGGGCCACCCCTCTATGTGTGCACTAGACCCCATGTCCTCTGCCTATTTATTTATTTTTAATGTTTTATGTATATTTGAGAGAGAGAGAGAGAGAGAACAGGAGCAGGGGAGGGGCAGAGAGAGATGGAGACACAGAATCCAAAGCAGGAGCAAGGCTCAATCTATCAACACAGAGCCCAATGCAGGGCTTGAACTCACGAGCCGTGAGATCATGATCTGAGCCTGAGCTGAAGTCACAAGCTTAACCGATTGAGCCACCCAGGCGCCTCTCCTCTGCCTATTTAATTTCTCCTCTACTTATCCTAGGTTCTCCATTTTCCTCTTTTATTGGATCATTTCATCATCATACAAACACTATCATTTTGTGATTGTTCCTCTTGCCCTTAAATAAACCCTTTCTTGACCCCATGTGCCTCCCAGCTATTGCCCATTTCTCTGCTCCCCTTTTCACATATTCCATGAAAAGCTGTGTGTACTAGCTGACTCCTATTCTTGTTCTCCAATTTTCTCTTGAATTCACTGTTAAAAAATAAGACTTTTGGCCCCATCCCTCCACTACATTTTGCTAAACTCCTACGGTCAATTCCCAGTCACTGTCTCACGTAACCTACCAGCAACATATGAAGAAGGTGCTCACTCCTTAAAATGCCTTCTTCCTGTGGCCTCCAGGACACCACTGTCACCTGATTTTCCTCCTGTCTCGCTGGCCTCTCCTTCTCAGTATCCTTTTCTGATTCTTCTCATCTCCCCAGTAAGCAATGTTGAGGCACAATGCTTGGACCTCTCCTCTGCCTGCCCTCACTCCATCAATGAGCCGTGTGCCCTTTAAAAGCTGATGACTACCAAAATTACTTCTCCAGTCAGAACTCTGAAGCCATATATGCCAGCCATCTTCTTGATATATTCATTTGGGTATCTATTAGGTAGCTCAAATATAACATGTCCAAATCTGAAAGGCTTCTCTTCTTCCTGAAGCTTGCTTTTATGCTACACTTCTCAGCTCAGTTCATGGGAATTCTATTTTCTCAGTTCCTCTGGCAAAATGCCACAGAGTCATGCTCGACTCCCCTTTGTCTTCTATTACATTCAATCCATCATCAAATTCTGTTAGTCCTATCGTCAAAATGTACGAAAAATCCAGCCACTTTGCTCCATTTTTTTCTGTGACCAGCTTGGTCTGAGCCACAGGCCTATGTATGGCCTTCCTTCTATTCTCTACCATGGCACCCTGTGCTCCTTCATTTGGTTTTCAATACAACAGTTAAAATGGCCTTTTTAAAATATAAGTCAGATATTGCAAGTCTTCTGCTCCAAACCTTTCCAAGTAATACAAATTACTCCCAGTGAAAGGCCTCAGAGAACCACCTCCTGAGGTAACTCCACTGGCCCCTGGAGCCCTCTGCTCTCACTCACGCTGGGTTCCTTGATGCTCTTGAAATTTAAGGGCCTCTGCCTGGAATGCTTTTCCCCCAGAAATCCACTCAGTTTATTCTTTCCCCTCCTTTAGATTTCTCCTATTTAAAATTGCAACCCCCTTCCCAACAACATTTCCCATCCACATGGCTTTATTATTCTCCAAAACCACTTACCCCCTTCTAACATTCCTCATCAACTCAATCACTTAGGTAGCCATCTCTTGTTGTCAAAATACATGCCTGAAGAGAAAAGGGATGCTTGCCTGCAACAGCTGGAGCAGTTAAGTATTTAGCGAATGCTCACTGAGTAAATGAATGACTGAGGCATTCTGCTGACTTTTTCACTACGTGAGACTTTGAAAGGCATCATATACAAACTCCTAAATTAATAGCTAAGAGAACGGAGGTCAAAAGAGGAGAGATGATGCGTCAAGATCACACTGTTGTTAATTAGCAGAATTTAGTTAGAACTGGATTTCCTGACTTTCGGCTCACGGTTGCTTTATGATCAAAGTCACTGAATCGACCTTTGATTAGGTTACATGTTATCCCTCTCCCCCACCCATTTTATGCTTATGGGAAATCTGTGTATATGCACATATGTTTATGAGAAAAATGGGGAAGAAATGAAGGTATAGGAAAGGGAATAATGTATTTGTGTATTTTAAAACATTACAGATTATATTATATATATTACATATATAATAGACATATTAAATATATATGTACATACACATATATATAGATACATTATTTGTATGTTACCTTCAAGGATTAAATACAAAAACCGATACAGTAATCCAGTTAACTGATTACCTTGGCAACAGGCAATGACCTGGCCTCTAAAGGAGCTTTTTGTGACCACTGTTCTATGATCTTTTTTGTCTTTTTTCTCTTCCTTTTCTCTTCTTTTTTTTCACCCCCAGGGAGAATGTTTCAGAAAGTGTTCAAGTCCTTGAGAAGTAAACGAAAATATGAAATAACCAAAAAGTGTTATTTCAGTCGAATTTTTTAATGCCTTAGGCATTCTGGGAACCTTCTGAAGAAGGCAAAAGACAGAAAGAGGAGAAATGAAGGGAGAGAGGGAGAAAGAAGAGGGGGCTAGGGAGGGTGAGAGGGAATATTACTGACTGATCATTTAAGTAATACACTACATGCGTTTCACTAGCTAACTCTTTTAACTCACTGCATCATACTGCCACACAGAATACGAGTACATCTCAAAGAAATCAGAGAGAAAAAGCGTCACCACACTAAAAGACTTGTTTTCTTATCTACTAACTTAGCCACTGCATGAACATCTCTGGTCCACAGCATAACCTTCCATGGAGTACAAAAACTTCTGCTGTGCTCCTGACTTTCGGTTTCCATTTGCAATGTTCTAGCACACAATAACAAACCAGACTAACTTTACACCTCGTTCTGAAATAACACTTCTGATTACAAAAGATTAAACCCAAATAAAAGGACTAACATTTCAAAGGAAGTGGAAGAAATGCAAAATAACTAAAGCATTGGTTTCTTCAAAAGTGATAAGAGGAGAACCTTTTTAAATCCTGCGATAAACCAATTTGAATAGCTTCTATGACACATGGCTCCCAACAGCCAGTTTGAATAGGCAACCATAGTTACCTTCAGCAAAAGAAGTGTCATTCTGTCTCACTCCTGCTACCTGCTAAATTTTAAAAACAGGCATGCTGGGGCACCTGGGTGGCTCAGTTGGTTAAGCGGCCGACTTCGGCCCAGGTCATGATCTTGCGGTCCGTGAGTTTGAGCCCCGCGTCGGGCTCTGTGCTGACAGCTCAGAGCCTGGGGCCTGCTTCTGATTCTGTGTCTCCCTCTCTCTCTGACCCTCCCCTGTTCATGCTCTGTCTCAAAAATAAAATAAACGTTTAAAAAAAAATTTATAAAAACAGGTATGCTAACTTTTTTCCTTGTTTATGGCTACTTGGTAACTTTTTTTTTGAGTTGAGTATTCACTTTCCAGTTCCTTCCATTTTAATCACAAGGCTAAGCAGTAAGCAGAGAATGCAGGAAAGCATAAAAGGTTTAGTTTGAGAGAAACCTGGCTATCGACAAATACACATTTTGGTATGTCTGTCTGGATCTAAAAGACTTTTGAGAAGCCCCAACATTCATTCGGAAAAACCGTCCTCCAAAAGCGTGCTCAGGAGAAAGCTTTCACGAAAATAATTCGTTTAGAAAAAGAAATACATTTATTTAATATGAAATTATGCTTCTGAGTGAGATATCTTTAAAGAGAACTTTGTGTAAATACATGGAAAGTTTTATTATTGTAAAGAAAAACATACAAATGTTAATTTTGGAAGAAAGGTTTATACTTTATATGCCAATGTCACCCTTTTACTTATGAAAAACAGATTTGAAAGTGATGAGTCACAATTATCAGGAGAGTTGTCTATCTTGAAAGTATTCAAACTATGCCTCTTTCCCATTAGGTTATTCTTAGTTTCTTAGACTAGGACAAAGAACAAACTGTCCCTACCCACAGACTGTTCCAAATGGGGACTAGATGCCTATGGAGTCTGACCTAGGCCTAGAAAGACTAACTACAGTCCACAGTGTCAAAGATCACCATGCTGACGTAGCAAAGAAGGGACGGGTTGTAAACTTGTGGTAAAAATGAAAAAACAATGTTCATTTCTAGGAGAAAAATTTTCCTTAGGGAAATCAATAAACATATTTATAGAACTTTCTCATTGCAAAACTACGTCTTTAAGTGTCTTTGAAAAAAAGTAAAAGCATCTTTTAAAAGAATACACAAACATTCAAAAAACTTCAGCAGCATATTATGCTTATATACACTGATGTGTTCTCGTACACACACACACAGTTTTTGCAGCACAGTTCACCATTTCTCTGAAACGTCACTTTTCTGTTCGTTTTTTGGTAAGGTCGGGATATGGATAAGAAGGTGACGGATCAACTTTGGGAAAGAAAGTAATGTATAAAAGTAGGCTGATGCTTATGGCATTTAGCCAGGATTTCTAGAACTAAACAGTAACATACGTGTCTTCTTTTAAATTCAAAAAAAAAATTTACCAAGAATGACCACAACTGACTAGATGTGGCTCTGATTTACTGAAATAAGAAAAATGTTGGGTGAAAATTGGAGTGAAGGATCCAGTCATTTGACTTTGAATCTAATCATCGAATCTCAGCTTTAAAGTTAACAGTTCAGTACTTGTATCTGGACGGCAGAGATGAGATTTGACAAATCTGGGAGTCATTCCTTCTCTAACAATATGGGCAGTACTGAAAGAAATGGAAATGGACTGATCATTTGCAGTAAAAGTATGTTTACATGGAGAGAAGAACCCAGAACTGAGCCCTAGGAGAGGCCACAATGAAAGAACGACAGACATCCTTTATACATATGCACACACAGGTGCATGTGCACACACACAGATACTCTTTATATACTTTTACCATATTGAGGAAATATCTTCCCGGCTCTAGTGTTCCAGGAATTTTTACATGTCAAATATAGGTAAGGCAAAGTAATTTTACAATACTTATACAAACATAATATGAAGATTAAATAATAAGAAAAATTACCTTAGAAGTACCTTCAATTCTCAAATTATCTATACTGCTGTTTAATGGCACTAATGAGGATAATCCAAGGTTTGCCATAGTGTCTTTTCTTTTAGTTTTTAAAATCTGGTTTTCACAGAAACATTCATGTGAAAAATCAAACTTAAATTTATGAAAATATGAAGTTGAAGTCTAAATCAAATGAAATCTGAATTGGAGGGCGAATTTGAAGGTGGAATTGGCAGGTTGACTCTCTCAAGCAAGTGTGAGTGTGTATGTGTCGCAAATATGAGGAAGAAGAGCCGGGACACCATGATTATGACACTGAGGATGACAGCAGCAAGCACTGGCTGACTGCTTACTGTGTGTCATATTGGTCACAGTCAAACAGAGTTTTTCAACCTCAGCATCCATGACATTTTGGACCAGATAATTCTGTTGTAGGGGGACTGATCTGTTCATTGTAGGATGTTGCTAAACATCCTTGGCTTCTACCTATTAGATGCCAGTAGCCTCTACCCCACTGTGATGAAAACATGTCTCCAGACAATACCAAATGTTCCCTCGTGGGGGGTGGGTATATAACCATCTCTGGGTGAGAATGACCGATCTAAATGCTTTAAATGTATTACCTCATTAAGTCCTCACAATTATCCTATGAAGCAGACGCCATTATTCTCCCCCACTTTTCAGATACTCAAGTATAGAGAAGATTATTAAATTCTTGAAGGTCACATGGCCATAAGTGGTGTTTCACTGTACAAACTCGAGTATGTCTGGCACCAGAGTCTGCATTCGACCACCACAATATAGTGGAATATGCATAGACATGTATACAATAGAGAGTAGAGAGAACTTCATGCTTCTTAGAATTACCTGAAGGACAAGAAACTAGATGAAAAGTCTTTGCAATCTGTGAAGTACCATGCAAGTATAAAGGACCACTATTTATATTAGATAATGTTTAATGCCAGTAGAACTAATAATAAACGATATTTTATTACTTAGCAGTGCTTTTAATTCACAGAAGAAACTGTATATTTTTGCCCCCCTGGCAAACTTACGGTCGACCGGAAGTTGTTTGTGTTTCTGGTTATCTCGCACAATACTACCACCACTGTCACTGGAGCTGCTGTTCTGACGGGTCACATTTGCTGGGACCTTTGGCACAGAAACAGGTGCTGGAGTAGAAGGAGGAAGGGGTACAGGAACAGGAGCAGGTGTTGGAGGAGGCGATGGAGCAGAGGGAGTATCCGTTGGTCTTGGACCATATTCCATCCTTTGTTTCTATAAAAAGACAAATAATTAATTAGAAATTGCAGAAATAGAAAACCTAGGCTAGGAAAACAATTTATACTTTAACAGGACATTGTTGGCTATTTATTTGTAAACTTACCTGCAAATCCATAGCAAATTTGTGTGTGCACACACACACACACACACATACACACACACCTCCAATCCTATATGGTAGAATGATCATTAAAAATCATCTTTTAAATATTCTACATATTTTTTCAAATTCAAAATGTAAGTTAAAAAGTCAAAAAGATATACTAGTAGGAAACAGTAGTATTAATGATAGTAATAAACGTCAAAAAAATAAAATTTGAACTTGGAATCACACAACACCAGGGTAGGTCAAAAGATTTCTGATTATTTTACAAATTCCATCAATATTAACCTCTAATTGCATTGGAAGTTTAAATATCAGTAACATAAAGCAACATTTAATCCTCAGTTTAAAAGTATGCTAGATTAAGTAATATTTAATTCTGCTGCTTCCCATGTAGTTTGTTAAGAAAAAGGGTAATATCTCAGTAGATAAAATATCTCAGGACTATGTTTTATAATAAATCATTTTAAAATGCTGTTAATTTCTTCACGCCTTAACACTTTCTGCCGTCATTTTAATGTTAGCTTATTAAAATCAGAAATTTTCCGGGGCGCCTGGGTGGTGCAGTCGGTTAAGCGTCCGACTTCAGCCAGGTCACGATCTCGCGGTCCATGGGTTTGAGCCCCGCGTCGGGCTCTGGGCTGATGGCTCGGAGCCTGGAGCCTGTTTCCGATTCTGTGTCTCCCTGTCTCTCTGCCCCTCCCCCGTTCATGCTCTGTCTCTCTCTGTCCCAAAAAAAAAAAAAAAAAAAAAAAATCAGAAATTTTCCTTATTAAACAGGAATGCTGTGGGGTAAGTGGTGGGAGGGTAATGGTATGGTCTTTAAATGTTTATGACTGCAACTCGAAAACATATATTAAAAACAGTCCATGTGGGGATTTGTATTAAAAAAGGTGAATGTGTTAATATACACAATAACAGTGGTGCCTGGATGGCTCAGTCAGTTAAGGGTCTTACTTCAGCTCAGGTCATGATCTCACAGTTTGTGGGTTCAAGCCCCGCGTTGGGCTCTGTGCCGACAGCTCAGAGCCTGGAGCCTGCTTCTGATTCTGTGTCTCCCTCTCTCTCTCTACCCCTCCCCTGCTCATACTCTGTCCCTCTCTCTCTTTCAAAAATAAATAAACATTAACAATTTTTAATAAAATAAAATAAGATAAAATACACAATAACTCTCAGTAAGTTTTAAATCATGATTGTTAGGCTATTAGAAAACTTTATTTATGTATATTCCCTATTAAACTACACAGGAGAATTAAAACTTTAAACAAAATAATCTTAACTAATAGATAACTGCAATATAACAAGTTCCAAATTCTCAAAAGGCAGTATTTGGGTGCTTTTTGTTTTTTGTGTTTTTTGGTAAAATCAAAGATACAGAACAATGACTTATCATTTAGGTAAAGTTTAGATACTGCAGTGGCATGATTTTAATTATGCTACTATTCAAGATTAGCAGAAAAAAATGCAAAAATGTAGGCCTTTTGGTAATCTGGTCCTTTGGTTAGAACAGTATGTACTTTTAATTCCTAAATTGGCCCAAATATAAGGTGGTATTGATTTTAAAAGAAGGCTCCCCAATTTCCACAGAGATGAAAAACATAAAAATACACAACACACACCGTTTTTAAATTAAATCATTACTCAAAAAAATTTTTAAAAAAAGCAAAAACAAAAAAACCACACTATCATCACAGTTGCCTTCACAGCAAATGAGTCACACCTGTGGAAACCGGTGTGGGAAGAAACCCGGTTCTTCTCTGCTGTTTCTTTAAAAGCTACCACTCACCAGCCAGTGGGGTGAAGAAGGTGGGAAGGGAATCAGGCAGAAATGAAAGCAGAACCGAAAGAAGGGTTTGCAATGCTGCCAGCTATTGGGATATACGGAGGGGGGAGAAAGAAGGGAAGAGGGAGGGAAGGAATAGAGGGCAAGATCCATAAGAGCATGCCACGAAGTTAGATGGGACAGAAGTTAGATGAGAAAGAGAGGCTGCTAATGCCCCTGGCATTGGAGGCCTAAAAACGTTCCTGATATATTCGATAATAGAGTTCATATATATTCATATATTAATAGAGTTCATATATTTGGGCCAATAAGACATTTAAAAGCAACCAAAATACAGCAAATGTCACCAAAATGTTATACTTAGCACACACCAAAGTCATCTGATTAATGTATATGCAATGTTCCTTTGACAAGAATAGCCTTTGCATGTAATTTCATAAAGGGTCAGTGAATTCTCATGTTAGGATCTCAAAAGTGTCAGTTTAAATTGTTATTTTTAAAGCTTAAACAAGCAAACAAAAAATTCTATCAGCCCTGCATTCCATGATATGATTCATACTTTCTGCTTTCATAAAAACAAGAGCAGCTAGTGTTCTGCTATCCATCAAATAATACTGTGAAAAATGGGACATGCTGTGTGTTACTGTCACAGTCAAGTCTGAAGACAGGCTCACCAAAACTCATGCCTCACCTCATTTCCGTCATTGCTGCATAATGCAACTTTATTAGTATCAGCTGACAGAATAATAGGCTTAAAATACATGTAGTTGATGAAACAGAAACCATATGAAAACTTGTCATGAATTTACTTGCATATTTCCCCCTTTTCCTGATCCTTTCTTCCTGCCTCGTGTCTCCAACCCACGGAATGAAAAGGGGGAGAAGTGTCTCCTCAGACCATCAGGACCTGCTCTGAAACAGCAACCAGGGCAGCGTTTCTGTGGAAGTCGACTCCTCACTCTTGGTGCGGAGGAAACAGAGCATCAGTACTGACTCTTGAAATCACTTCTCTGTGTCCCTCCCAATCTTCCTTACTCTCCTTTACCCACCACGCAGTTACTGCTCTTCCCTTCATTATTTCTGTCTCTTGGAGGCAGATCCAAATTGATGGCTCCTCAACTTCCAGGAAGTCTTGGAGAGTAGAACCACACCCTGCACCTTCTTCTCCTGAACCAAGTGGTGAAGCTCTAAATCCTGCCTCCAAAAACTCTTGACCAAACTCTTCCTGGTTTGCCCACAACTCTCCCAGTGTTGGGACTGGAAGTCCCAAGTCCCTAACAACCCTCACTTGCGAGCAAACCGGCATGACTGGTCACCTTGAGGTGGACCAACTTCTCTATAGTGACTGTTCACCCTCCTATCTCCCACAAATATATTTAAAGTTCTGTTTAAAACAAAATCCGTCTTCTCTTTCTCTGAAAGGAGTCAGAATGACTAGACCCCATGGCAAATTTACTTTCTTATTGATAATTAAGTCAGAATGAGTCACTTTAGCCACTAAAGTTGAAATTCTCCAGGATTAAGGACAGTTATTTAGAGATAAGCTCCTGATTCATGTAAGAGACTGCTTCAAGGGGAAGTTATGCAAGTAAGCCCAACCAAGCCATTGAAATTGAACTGTTCTTAAAATTTTAACCTACACATTTTCCCTCTAAATTTGGTCTCTTTGGAACTCTGCAGTGGAAAAAAAAAAAAAAAAGGCACAGCTGGAACATTTGGAGGGTGTTAAGTCCAGAAATTGAATCCAAAAAATGATATTAAAAAGAAGTGTCATGAGGGAACAAATGTGGGTTACCTCTGACAGCTCGCCAAGTAATTGCTATTAGGAAAATGGAGGAAACCACATTAAATGAGAAATTAACACAGGAGATGGAACTAAAATAGTATGAGTTACAATTCACATCAAATATCAGAACACGTGAGCAAATTATTTTTTGACAGTAAAATTACCTGCCTACAAATCAACTTATATAATTAATTTCCATCATTCTTATCTAACAATGGAAAACTAATTATATAGAATCATGCTACAGTATAAACCGTATAGAGTATTTCAGTACCTATTTGTATATTATTGTGTTTTTAAAATATTAAGATAGGTTCATCTTATTCTTATAGTTTATAAAGAATACAATTAGAGTGCACTATATATAAGGTTAATTTCTCTTTAAAAGCTGACTTTACAAAAGGAAATACATATCATGGTGTGTTTTAGGGAGCTTTAGGTTTAAACTTGTAAGCAGTCTCAACAAAATTTTGTAATTCTGCACATGCATGTTGGGCAGTCATTACTATATAGAAATAGTAACCATATATAAGTCACCTAGATCCATAAGATATATAGATACATATGAGAGAGAGACAGAGAAAGGGAGATGACTTTTCAAATTATTGCAAGAAATACTGGGGAAAATGTCAACACATAAGGCAGAATAAAAAGTAAACATCCTTTTCTAAAAACCATGCCTCTAATTAATAAATAGAATGTTCTGAGATTAATTTTGAAAACACATTTTAAAGAACTGGGTACTATCAGGAAGTAAGTCTACTGGAACGAATACGAAAACATCTTGAGTAAAATGGTCACTGTCCAGCAGTATCTGAATATCTGGACTGAGCTTGAAAAACAGAGCATTCATAACATGGGGTGAAATTAGTAGTGTTACTGGTTTAAAAGTCACAGGAAATATTTCCTTTCCTATTTTAGGGCTATTTAAACATGCATTGAGAAAAATACCACAAATGTGTATCTAGACGGGATTGTGGAGATTGTTGACCCCTTCCACTTCACAGCTGAGCAAACTGGGCACAGAAAAATAAAATGCTTTCTTGAAGTTCACACAGCTAGTTAGTGACAGATTGGGGCTTTTTGCGTACTATCACCATATCTCTTGCTAGGAAACAGAGAAGACAGGAAATTTTCTGTTTAATTCACAGGACTGTAACGACCAGGTATTCATAATTATTGGCACCTTGGTAGACTAAAAATATCTACAATAATAATAAGTACGTAGACTTAATAGTAAGTGGAAGACCCGTTTAGTCAAGCCTTTGAGTACACCAGAGATAACAGGAGGGTGGGGTTAGTTTCTGCCCTCATACAGCATGAGAATCCATATGGGCAAAAAGGTAATTCTAGTAGATGAACAGTCCTAGTGCCAGAGGTCTGGGAATCAAATCAAAAGAGGTATCAGGAAACTTTATGTGGCAAGTAGATTATATGGGGAGAAAGCACCCTGGATGTTGATCTGTCGCCCAGCTAAAATACAAAAAAGTACTGGAATGCTCTACAACAAAATTTTTATCAAAAGGTATATCATTTTTCTTCATTTCTCCATAGTCTCTCATAAGCATCTACTTCCGTTTCCCTGTGGTTTCAGTTAATCTTTTCTTGATGTTCCATATCTTTTATAAATTCTGCATTACTGCCCTCCCTTTTATTGTCAAAACTTTGTGGAACCCGTGGGGGAAACACAATAGGTGGGAATGGCTGTCTTTACAGAGCTGTTAAAAATCACTCCAAATGTGAGGATATTAAATAGCCTAGACTCTCAGGGACATTGGTGGCAATTCAACACCTATTTACTTCTGCTGCCAGGTACTAGCATCCCTGCTATCAGAAAAGAATCTCCGACCGAAAGTGTCTGAACAACAGCAAGTACTCTTGTGCCTTTCACCGGGGAACTGCCATCATTCTTGACAGGAAACACAAGGATATGAAACAATAAGAGTCACAACTGTGTGCACTGTTAAAACATTTGATGACTTGTAGACGCCACATGGAACAGTTTACATCTAACTCCCTAGTCCCACTGTTCACAAAATGTCTACTTTCTAAGTAAATTATGTAATTTGGATTACCTTCCTCAAGGATGAAAAAAAAAATGGAAGAACTGATGAAATCTAAGGAATTGGTAGATAAGGCAAAAATTCCACTCTGAGGATGGTGATTATCAGATTAACTTTTATCGCAATACCATGCATGGTAAAGTTATTCTGAGAAAATGTCTCTTAAGCATTCATAGAGTGAAAACTGTATGTATGTACAAAATGAGAAAACAATCTTTTCTAAGCATGATTCCCATTATTGATTGAGTGCATGAGACCATAGGCTCTGAATCCAGAGTCCTGGGTCCCAATCCCAGCTTCACACAGCTGTTAATTGTTCATAACTTACTTTTCCAAACCTTAGTTTCCTCATATATGAAATGTGCCTACTTCATAAGGTTGTTGTGGGAATTAAATGAATCAGTATTGTGACGTCCTTAAACAATGCCTGCACTCGGCATGAACACTGACTACTGGCCATTATCTACTCGGAGGGTAATACCATTGCTATCAGTGCATGTGAAGGAAGCTTAAGCAATTAATCATTAGGTATCATTCAGCAGTCCAGTACAGGGATCTAAAATGTTTTTGCTAGAAGTAGTTTCTTGGGTGCCTGGGTGGCTCAGTCGGTTGAGTGTCTGGCTTCAGCTCAGGTCATGATCTTGTGGTTCGTGAGTTCAGGCCCTGTGTCGGGCTCTGTGCTGACAGCTCAGAGCCTGAAGCCTGCTTTGGATTCTGTGTCTCCTTCTCTCTCTGCCCCTCTCCTGCTTGTGCTCTGTGTCTCTCTCTCTCTCTCAAAAATAAATAAACATTAAAAAAAAAGAAGTTTCTTTAAATTCTTTCAATATTTTGATCTCAATGGATAGAAGATACCAGGGGGAAAAGAATGTCACCAATTTCTTTTTCTTTTTTAATTTTTTTAAATGTGTATTCATTTTTGAGAGAGAGAGAGGGAGAAAGAGAGACAGAGCACGAGTGGGGGAGGGGCAGAAAGAGAGGGAGACACAGAATCCGAAGCAGGCTCCAGGCTCTGAGCTGTCAGCACAGAGCCCAATGTGGGGCTCGAACTCATGAACCGTGAGATCATGACCTGAGCCGAAGTCGGTCGCTTAACTGACTGAGCCACCCAGGCACCCTTATCATCCTTTTCTGAGGAGAGAGAGGGTCACTGGTAATGCTTCAAGAACAAAGGAGCAAAGCCGTGGCAGATGGCTTGGTGATTCAGATTCCAGACAGCAGGCTTTTATGGAGGACCTGCTCAGTGCTAGGCTTTCTGTCTTCCTTTTCATCAAATGCAAGATCCTGGCACTCAATAAATATTTGGGAGGTGAATAAGGAGATGAATAAGACACAGAGTTGCTCTTGATTGGTTTGTAATCTGGTGGAGGTCTGTTAGGCTAGAGGGTTAGGATCACTGGAATTTACATAAATATGTGGTATCTTTATTGTCATTTCAAAATAAGCCACACAGTTTTTCTTTAGGTATATTAGACCAAGGATGCTTTTGTCTTTTCCATCTTATTCTACCTAGTCACTGTGTGTGTGTGTGTGTGTGTGTGTGTGTGTGTGTGTGTATGTGTGTGTGTGTGTGTGTGTTATAGATGCTTTGAGAAAAGGAATTCTTTTAGAGTAGGATTTATGCCAGATAGCAGATTGTCAAGACTGCTTATTAAAATTTTACAAGATTTTGGTGGTTTTGTTGGGCTAAGCCCAAAGTTTTCAGGAGCTGTTAAAAAATAAACTCTTTCTAATACCTTTTAAAAGCAGAGCTCTTAACCTAAACACACACACACACACACACACACACACACACACACACACACAGCTTCTATAACGTTTCCACATATATCACTGTATTCAGAGCTGCATCCAGAAATTTTTAGAAGACAGTCAGATAGTGTTGAAAAGTTTAAAAGGAACCAGCCCAAACAGGCAATTCCCACACATTTCTATTTACATAAAGTAGCAAAACAAACTCCTGAAGCTTGTGAGCACTTAAAAAATTTCTTGGTTGTGCCAAAGTTGACAAAAATGTAAGACGAGGCTCTGTTCGAGAAAGGAGGAATAAAATTTATGTCCTCAAAAAGTACTCTCCCTACCTGTGATATGTATCAACAGTTTTGCTTTGGTTTTAAACAGAAGCAACCTTTAAACAGAAAAGTCAACTTATGGCTCAGGCCAAGAATCAAGGAAAAGACAAGACTGAACAATAAACAGACAAAGGTAAGAGAGGTTAAATTCCTTAGGAAATTGCTGGTGGGGTAAAATACTTAGTTAGAATTGACATTATTTGCATGTTTTGGTATTTTATTGGAGTTTGCTCATCCCTAGTAAGGATGCACACAAACAAAACTTTGGATAATTGTTTTTAACTCTTGACTCCTGTTCATATGCAGCATCTAGGGATAGTCTCTGTGAACAGTGTCTCTGATAGCTTATTACAAGTTAACTGTTAAAAAGTTAACTTTTTAACATTAACATTGCATAAACTCAAAGGGTATATACTCCATCACTGTTTTAGGCATATACTTCACTCTTTAACACTGTTTAAGGCATTTCGTCCAACTGTCTATAGGAAAGAAGGTAAGGAATTGGCACTTATAAACCAGGTGGAAGTCTATGTTATGTCAGGTAACCACATCTCAAAATCAGAAAGGAACTCAGGAAAGAAAAAGGTATTCAAACTAAGTTAGAAAAGTCACTTCAAAAATCCACAGGAAATGGAGTAGTAGACCATACCTTGAATAACTCAAACTCCTTCTTTGGCATCAAAAGCTAATGACAAATGATGAACATAAATTAAGTACATAGTACATATGCACATCAGGCTAGCCAAAACAAGCACGGCAAACAGAATTTCCACCACATCACCTTAAGTTATCAAGATACATACATTGTACAATAATTCTTTACTTTATAAGTTTGCATGGGGCGCCTGGGTGGCTCAGTCAGTTGAGCATCTGACTCCCGATTTCAGCTCAGGTCATGATCCTAGGGTTGTGGGATCGAGCCCCATGGCGGGCTCCACACTGAGCATGGAGCCTGCTTAAGATTCTTTCTCCCCCTCTGCCCTCTCCCCTCTCTAAAATTAACAAAAAAAAGTTTGCTTGACTCTTGGATTCTAGTAAGGCCAAAAGTCACTCTGGATGACCACAGGACCTATACTCAGTGTGAACACTATGAGGGGCCACAAGTAATGAATGGTCATGCAGCAGAGGTATGATCACCATCCTACATGTGGACAAGCTGTATCTTACTAAGCCTATACCTGGCATGAACATCAACTCTGTCACTGGACAGCATATGGAGCTTCTCAAGTTTATGACATTATTATGGGGTCAGGTGTGATTTTTTGCTGAAGATTCTGAAAATTAAAATAATTCTTCCTGGGGGCATGATATAGAAACCACCACAGGTTCATATGCTACATATGAGACGGTCCATCCATTCCGCCTCTGCTAGCAGACTGGACTCTAGAGGTTCTGTCACAGGTCAAAAATCCCAACTTAAATAGTAAGTGGATTCAGATGTTCAGGTGAATGAGCTACCAGAGTTAATAAAGTCTGAAAATGTGTCATGTGACTCAAAGATTATTTAATGATCAACAAGAGAGAGCCTGATCTATCTACCCTATGTCATAAGTATATTTTAATCTTAAAATCAAGAGAGGACCAATATTATAGTCCAAATGAATACCCACGTGTTGGTGTAAGGAGGTGGGGGGGGAAGAGTGCAAGTTCAAGGTCAGTGGCAGAACATTTAAGAGAATAAGGGTGAAAGATGGTGAAGATGAGCCACCCTCCAGCCACTGTCCCAGTGCCACCCTCTATGAAGAAACCACTGGATAGGAAGGTTATGGGCAAGAGTGAAGAGGCAGAAATACTGCTTCTCCGAACATCAGAAGGACTATAGGACGTGTGCGAAAAAAGAGAAGGTCACTTACTGGTAAACATTTTAAGCAATTTTCTGAAGAAATAAATCAGAAAAAACGTATATATAATTGTTCCCTATATCTTTCGCCATTGCCCCCCCCCCCCGCTAACCCTAGGAAAAAAACTATACAAATTATACAACAAATTAAGTCGCAAAATGATTAATACACAAAAGGTATTTAAGTCCCATTTTAGAGTAATCAATTTGAGAGTTTATAAAAGTTAAATTTTGCAAAAAGTCATAATAAATACCTGTATGGTATGCGTGTATGGTGGATCAGCACGCCCTAATCCAGATTCTGGAGGTCTCACTATATCCAAAATGTTATTTGGCACAAATCCAGAGTCTCCACTTGCATTTCGAACCTTCCACCATTGTTTTCTATCATCAAGGATCTGTCATCATGCAAAAAAAATAAAGGCATCATTCCATACCAAAACCAATCTATGAAAGAAGTTCGATGTTTATTCCTTAGATCAGGAAACTCTTTTCACTTCTAATAAGCTGACTTACTATCAACACACTGTGGGTTGAATGATTCTCAGGAGTTACACTGATAATCATAATTACTAGTATAAAACATGTATGGAACCACTACTGTGAATGTCCCCAAGGTCCTCATCGCCTGCCAAGAAGGTTTAACTGTGCTATCTGAAGCACGGAAAGATGACTAAGATGACATGTTTGGAGAGGTCTTTTGTCTACACCCTTCAAACAGGAAGGAAAAGAATGGAAACCATTCTTTTTATAAAAACTATCATGACTATCACATTACATATTAAAGAAGATGAACTCCGAGTTATGATCTAAGAAATGGATTCGAGAGTCATGGTAGATTATTCCCAGAATCAACAGCTTACTCACTGATGGGTACATTTGTGCAAGGGGACTATGACAGGAAGAAGGAAACGTTTTCTCTCGTTAAAATATTATGATGTATCAACTAGCCTTGATTCCAAAATGGATAAATCCCAGAAGAAAAGAGGACCAAGTAAGCCAAGAAATTCAACCTCTGTCCTCCCCACCAACCTCCGTTTTTCACCCCCTCCCCCAGAAAAACCCAACAAAAAAATAAGATAAAGCAAGCTCCCCCTCCTAAATAGATATAGGTATCTATAACATGCTTTTATCCTGGATAAAATAAAATGACATTGACCTGGCACTTTTTAAGGAAGGTTTAGATATATACCAAATACAACATGCAGTATATTGTATACAATATACAAAATAAATCCACTTTATTAAGAGTATAAAAAAGGTAAAATTCTATTACCTCTAAAATATCATCTTTTAGAACTGAGAGCTCACTGTTGTTCCTTGCCACAAAGTCATACTTGGATTTGGCATACTTCTTGGGTTGTGCTTTCAGTAGATCATAATTTCTATAAAAAGAAAGAGAAATGTTCATTTAGTGAGTTCTTCCTAAAGGCTGAAAACAGAAGTAAGACATTAAAGCAAATCAATGCCAATTCCTACCAGAAAACATTCTGACAAATTATTACAATAGTAGTTTAGTTTATTGTATTTCATAGAATATGAGAACTGAACAAAACTTTGGAGTTATTACTATTAAAATGAGCAAACTATGGCTAATACAAAACTAAATAATGCAAAATCATAAGGTTAGTGGATACTAAGCCAAATACAGAATACAAATCTATGAATTCTTTGTCCATTAAATATACCGGGACATTACTTTGGTAATTAGCAACTCTACCATGAAAGAACTGGGATAAAGATCAATGGTAGCATTTTTTATAAAATTAAAAGAGACTGAAGATAATTTCCATAGTAGAAATTTAAATTATATGTTGATTTCACTAACTCAAGCAATGTCTTTAATTCATATTTAAAAATTATGACTGTCAAGTTTTAGAAAAGTTTTGCCCAGTTCCTAAATTGCAAGGGTAGGTATGAATTAAGAGTAAGACTAATAACACCTCCTAATTAGTTAATCCATTCATTCATTATAAACTTATTTTAATAGTAAGAACAGGTCCAAGAGTCCTATGCTTTTTTAAAAAGAAAACTTTCTTGGGGCGCCTAGGTGGCTCAGTCAGTTAAGCACCGAACTCGATTTCAGCTCAGGTCATGATCTCACAGTTCGGTGAGTGAATTGGAGCCCTGCATCAGGCTCTGGGCTGGCAGGGCAGAGCCTGCTTAGAATTCTCTCTCCCTCTCTCTCTGTCCCTCCCTCATGGTCTCTCTCTCAAAATAACAAAAAAACAAAAAAACCCACAAAACTTTCTTAAAAAACCAAATACTTCCTTTAATCATTAAATGACCACTAATAAATTTAACATAACTAAAATATACCTCTATATGTAATACAAAAATTGATATATCAATAATGCACTACTATTTTCTTCATTTCAATAATAAAACACTTTAACTGTTGTTTATTAATTTCACTCCCTCATTTTCTCCTCCATTTACGTTTCCACATTTCCTTACTCATTTCTACAAGGGAAAAAGCAGAAAGGAACTAAAGACGTTTGTTCATCTTTCCCCTGTCAAGTGGCCCACCAGGGTCCTCTGGAATAATGAGTCTCAGCAGGGCCAGCACGACAATTGTGACACAACGTATTCTGCCATCAGAGGTAATTGGCAACCTCTTAGTAACTCCAGAAGAGGAAAGGGACAATGAGAAAAGATGACCCAAAAGCTATGCTACCTACTGGCTATTTTTGATATAGTTTTAAAAAATAAGAAAAGTGAGAAAAGTGACATTATAGCCAAATAATTATTATATATTAATAATAATTTAACAGCTGTTCTGTGGGCTTCCTACCCCCTTTCCCTACTTTATATGTTTATATTCTATTTAGATTTCATTTGGGGGGATAAAAAAATTCAGCCACTCCAGAAGTCAGAAAAACAATAATTTCAGTTCTCTATCTTTCTCTCTTCCCTCGTGTTCCCCTCCCACGATCTGGAAAATAATCACCATTAATAATAGAGAGTTGAGTATACTATAACAGGGCAGAATAACTCTCTGCCACTGTGTTTCGGAACCAGTGAATTAAAAAGAAAAGTTTGCCACAGCTCTCCTTGAAGTCTTTGCTATTTTGAGTGTCTCAGAGATGACTACCCAGCATGCACTCAAAAAGTGCTCTAGAGAGTACAAATCTTTACGGTTTACAGTTTCTTGCCCTCTATAGATAAAACTTAGCTACGATATTGACCATATAATCAATCTGAAAATCATACTGTATAATTTTTCAGATATACTAAGGTTTCTTAAGAGATCTATAATATATAAAAACGTATGTTCTCTGTTCCTGGTTTGGAATAATCGATATCCACTTGATATAGAGCAGATGTGGAGTCAGCAATGATCGGAGACATCTCTGAAGCATGAACTGCTTTGGGATAGAAGTAAACTGTAATCCCTCAAAGGAGAGGGCTCTAAATTCAACAGGTGGTTTACCTAATGGCACAGTAAGTTTCACTGAAGAGTGAATATACTTCACATGGTATTTACTGCATTCCAGGCATAGGCGTGTAATAGAGTTTAAGGGTAATAAAAAATAATTATAAAAGAAAATTCCAAACCTCTGTGTATTTTATATCAGACCAGAACTTTCAGATTATCTTTTGCAATAATGATGATACATTTTCTTAGCAACCTGAAACATCAACGATCCAGGTGCCTATGTCAACGATTCAGCACCTATTACAATAGCCTGAGTGAGAGATGGGATCCACAAGACTACTCAGATATACAATCTACCCACCACTCAATGTATTTTTTTTTGAATTTTTAAAAATGTTTATTTATTTTTAAGAGAGAGAAAGTGCGACTGGGGGAGAGGCAGAGAGAGAGGGAAACACAGAATACGAAGGAGGTTCTGAGCTGTCAGCACAGAGCCTGACTTGGGGCTCGAACTCACTAACTGTGAAATCATGACCTGAGCTGAAGTCAGATGCTTAACCCAACTGAGCCACCCAGGTGCCCCCATCACTCAATGTATTTTTTTAAAAATTCTTTCCCCGGGTAAATTTTGACAACCCTAAACTCTATACATAATTGAGTATCCCTTCATGGAATTGCCTTCAATAAATTCCATTTAAATTTTTTATTTCTCAAAGGTTACTAAAAGAAACTTTGTGATATTTACCACAACATTCTCTAAATGAGGAAAAAAATCTTTAAAAGTAATGTCCCTTACATCATCCCTCACATTCTATACAAAATTTCATGAGACAAATATTTTTGAGGATTGGATAAAAAAAAAAAAAACATTATTTATCCTAATAAACCAATATATACTTCTTCCTTTTGCTAATGACAGCAAATGATTGTTTCTCTTTCTGCTGACAGCTAGGAACCTCAAAGACAAATCTGAAATTCAATCACAGTATCAATCTATACTTCCAAAATTTTAATTCTTACCCCCACTCTTGATTACTTAATTTTGTAGTTTTTGCTTCATTAGTTTATTTTTAATATTAGCATTACTTAAACTGCATATAATTTAAGTGAGTTGACTGAATCCAGTTTGGAAGCAGATGAGGTACAGAGATATAACTAAATCACTAAGTCAAAGTACACTCTCCTGACCCTCTAAAATGATCAAGATAAACTTTTAAAACACTTTGTGGTAAGCTGTCCAAAATAAATGGCAGAGTTTTTTCCATCAGTAACACTATACCTAACAGGCTTAGAGGTGAAGGGCAAAGACATAGGTAGTGACTCTGACATGTTGGATACACTATCATGTGCCTATTCAATCATTCAATAAATCAAATAAATCTACACTTACTGAGTGGCCACGATGTGCTAGATGTGGTCCCAAGGTCGACAATGATCAAAGTTAGTTATCAATATATATTATAAATCTGAACACACATGAGAAATGTACTCAAGTGGTTTTGTAGCTTTGTTACTTTGCTATGAAAAATTACTGGTTTACTGGAGAGATAGAACAAAAAGGGAAGAATTACCAATTTAAAATAATTTCTGGTACATGGATATGTTTTTAAAAAAGGAAAAAAATACTGGGATGAGTAATAAGTTACTCAAGAATTTCAATGAAATAACTTTTAAGCTTCAAAAATAAGTTTCATGAATTATCTCTTAAAAATTGAATCTATAATTAAAACTTATTTCGGGTGCCTGGGTGGCTCAGTTGGTTAGGCGCTGACTTCCGCTCAGGTCATGATCTCACAGTTCGTGAGTTCGAGCCCCACATCGGGCTCTGTGCTGACAGCTCGGAACCTGGAGCCTGTTTTAGATCCTGTGTCTCCCCTCTTTCTGCCCCTCCTCCGCTTGCACTCTGTTTCTCTCTCAAAAATAAAATATACGTCAAAAAATTTAAAAAAAATATTTCATATGTTGGCATCTTTAAAATGTATTATTCATTGCTGACTTTATATTCTATATAATATGTTACTGGTGTCCTTAGAGTAATACTTGGAAAATTTCTACACCAGTTACTTAAGTATTACCTCTGTTGTCGTTCCTAACAAAACCAAAAAATTTTAAATTCTACCTTCTTTATATTCTATTAAGAAAAGAGTATACTAAGGGGCTCCTGGGTGGCTCAGTAGGTTAAGTGTCTGACTCTTGGTTTCAGCTCAGGTCATGGTCTCATGTCTTGTGAGTTTGATCCCTGCATTGGGATCAAGAGCCTACTTGGGATGCTCTTTCTCCCTCTATCTCTGCTCATGTTCTATCTCTCTCTCAAAATGAATAAAATAAACATTAAACAATTTTTTTTAAAGAAAAGAAGTAAAGGGAATGCAACCCTCATGGTAAGAGAAGCTTTGTGATAGGAAGGTACCAGCGCAAGCTTTCAGTCCCATTCACCTGAATGACCATCCTTCCATTTCCTTTTTCACCTCCTTTGTTTCTGTTTTGTATATGGGTTGGCCACAATCCTCATTTGGCACCCTCATTTGCAGAGGCTAGAAAACAAGACTGAAGAAGTGAACCTTCTCCAGTGCCATTACTTCTCCCCCATCTCAGTTCTCCACATTTACCCACGCTGAATTTTTTTTAAGAGTGAAACTAAGGGGAAATAAATGAAAGCTAAAACTGAAAAGTAAAAATAAAATACAGTAAGATGAAATGGTAAGAATGGCAAATAAGACACTGACTTCTTCTAAATATTTAGTTTATATTTAGAAATAGTTCTATCTAAAGGAAGGTTTGTTTTTGTTGGAAGGAGAGAAAGATGGAAATTGTTTCCTTTTAAAGAAAGATCCTTAGAGACCATCTGGTATAAACTAGTGGAGAGTTTCAAAAACAATTCTTCTTTCTTCTTAATTCACAGATTTTGTCAGAGCACCTTTTTAAAAAGGGAAAGTCATCCAAAGGCATTTTCTCTAAATTAGAGTTATAGGCTGGAGGTTTTCCAGTTAGAATTATAGACTAGAGGCTTTCTTTATCAAAGCCAGCTCTATAAAGGAACAACTGAAATTTTATCAAACAATTAACAGATGGAAAGTTTAAAGAAGTAGCGAACAAAGCAGACACTGGGACCTCTACTTGCACTAAATCAGAGACAGTCATCCGCAGCTCTCCAAGTGGCGCCCATGAAATCTTACCTATCTACGTGGAGATTAGGAGTTGGCTTAAAAGCCACAGCAGCTTCCCCTTGGTCCAGATGGGGCATTCTTGTGTACATGTTATTGAATGCATACCCATCAGGTGGAGGATACTCTGATACACTGGACTGCTGAAAGACAGAGAAACAGAGATTAAAGAATTGCTAAGACTATTTGAATGACCACTGACGTCAGTGAACAAAACCCTCCACTATAATATGATCAGTTTCATTTTCAAGTGATTGGCCATTACTAACAAATTATGAAATGGGGTTGGTACATTTTTTTTTTTTATCAAAGACCTATTTATAACAGGAAAAGTCATTAGTACAAAAGCTATATGTTAACTCTGAAAATAGCCGGGTATGCAAGTAATACATTCTTTCCTTAGGAATTCCATTGAAGGTGATTTTGGTATTAGATAGATGTTAACAATTTATATAAAATGAAATTGGTTTAAAAACAAGAATAAAACTCTTCCCCCTTGCTCTCTAAGTTTAAGGAACAGACCTTTACTACTCTAACAAAGTAAATGTCACATGAAAATCATCTAAACTCTGTGTATTAAAATTATACCCCCCTCTCATTTTTTTAAATGTACACAGTCCCTATTTTTTTTTAAATGGCAGCACTATTACCAGATTTACTACTGAGGAAAATACAGAAAGGCAGAAACATACTGATCTTGAGAGTCAGTAGTCCAGGGTAAGATAATGATGGGAGTAATTTCTTTTTATGTTTAACACAATTCTGACATGAGCCTACTAGGTGCTACCAGGAGGGGGAGCTGAGGTCTGTGGGTCCCAAGGAGCACCATAGTTTTAAAGCTATGAGGAAAAAACAAAGAAACAAAGACCAAAAAAAAAAAAAAAAAAAAAAGTACATAAAGTACGTAAAGATTTTTAACTGTTTCTTTACGTGAAATGAGTATGGGACACATACAATAGACCCTGAAGCAATGGAAGTCCTTGGCTATTGAAAGTGTTTGTGAACTCACTGGGGCAGAATATTTGAAACTGGAAATGTCTTAGAAAAGTGTTAGATACATGTTTACTACAGTTCATTCTAATGACAGAGTTCGTTGGAGTACGGATAAACACAGTGTGGGTAGGGTTTCTTCAGTGGACAAGTGTGGATGTCAGAAAAACTCACACTATATTACTCCTCTGGAATATATTTCACTGGAATACACTGCACTTAACACACAAAGAAAAAATTCTCACCATTTAAATACCTTAGCTTAAATCATCAACAAAACGAAAAGGCAACTTACAAACTCAGAGAAAACATTTGCAAATCATGTATCTGATAAAGACTGAAAATCCAAACTATATAAAGAACTCATAGCTCAAGAGCAAAAACAAAAACAAAAAAACCCAACCAACCAACCAACCAACCAACCAAACACAAACAAACAAAAACCCAGTCCAAATAAAAAATGGGTGGAGCAACTGAACAGACATCCTTCCAGACATCCTTTGGCATACAAATGGCCAAAAGGTACATGAAAAGGTGCTCAACATCTCTAATCATCCAGGAAATGTAAATCAAAATCATAATGACATGTCACCTCACACCTGTTAGGGTGAGTATCATCAAAAAGACGAGATAACAAGTACTGGTGAGGATGTGGGAAAAAAAGGAAATCCCTGTACACTATTGGTGGGAATGTAAATTGGGGCAGCTGCTATGAAAAACAGTATGGAGGTTCCTCAAAAAATGAGAAATGTTCAGTAGTTTCACTACTGGGTATAATACTAAAGGAAATGAAATTAGGAACTTGAAGAGATATCTGCATCCCCATGTTCACTGCAGCATTGTTCACAATAGGGAAGCAACCTAAATGCCCATTAACAGATGAATGGATAATGTGGTATAAATATACAATGGAGTATTATTCAGCCATGAGAATAATGCTGTGTGTAACAACATGGATGGACTTTGAAAGCATTCTAAGTGAAATAAGCCAAACACAAAAAGACAAATACGACATGATAGCACTTATATGTGAAATTTACACAAAGAAAAACCAAAGTCAAATTCATGGAAACAGTAGAAAAGCGGGTACCAAGGGCTGGGGAAATAGGAAGAATTTGGTAAAAGGGCAGAAACTCACAGCTGTAAATGAGTGAAATCTGAAGATATAATGTAATGGTGAATATAGCTGAGAACACTATAGTGTATAATTGAAATTTTCTAAGAGAGTAGAACTTAAATGCTCTCACCAAAAGAAAAAAAAAAGACAAATATGTGAGGTGATAGATGTGTCAATGTGTTAATTAACTAGACAGGGGGATCCTTTCACAATGTGTATCAAATCACCAGATGAACACCTTAAATATCTTAGGATTTCCAATTATATACCTCAATAAAGCTGAAATTAAAAATAAAATAAATAGCTTAATTAAGTTGGTTTCTCATTTCCCTGGTTGAGAGCAGAGGCATCAGACGGTTAGGCAGCTTTTTATTAAAGGCTGTTATAAAGGGCGGAGTGCAAGAACCCGGTAGGATCACCTTCACCTTTGGCTAACTTTGAACAGAACAGAGTGAGGGCAGCCAGCATGAGATCACTGGGTCCTAAGAGTGACTGGGAATATTGGGAGGGAGGAGAGAATGATGACAAATGACTAACTGTGATGACTACATACACAGCCTTGTCTAGGGCTGTTGCTGGTTCAGAGGAAGTAAAGAAGTTGAGTATTGCTACCCACATTTGACACCCCACGTCACCTATGCCTTTCGATTCTAAACAAAACCACCAGATCTTGAATCATCCAAGTCTTGTCCTGAGTGCATTTATTTTAGTAGCAATAAAGTATAATAAAGTTTCTCTTCTAGGGATGATTGCATTTTTTATGTATTTTAAATCACCATTACTCGGCCTCTTTTCCAACAAATTCTTCAGGCATCAATTCCCCTAGAACAGCTAGCAGGCGCTTTTCATTTCATTTTTTTAAAACCTCGGAATAAGTACTTAAGCCATAAAATGGCAAATAGTTTACAACAGGAAAATGATAACTCATTATAAGGAAAGATTCTCAATAATTCTTCCTTTAAAATTACTTATTCAGTGAGAGTAGACAACTTTGACACTGGGAGCCCAGAACACATTACTCTCCCTTTAAATACACAAATTGAAAAAGAACTCACAGAAGTGAATTTCTGAGGCATGTATTATTAAGTGGATGTATTTTCTTATTTAAGATATAAAGACTGTAAGCTAGAAATTTCTGTGATTTGAAAAGAGTCAGCTGTAACTATAGCAGCAACACGTGTATCATAATTTCCTGTTTGATTACATCTTTTTTTCCCTCTAGAAAAGTCACCCTCTATGAGGAAAGGAAATCCACAGTGATGAGGTCTGAACTATAAAATCCTCATCACCATCCATCAGGATGAGGTCTGGAGAGGGATGTGTGCCTGCCGACCAAGGCAAAGGGCTGTGAGGTCATCTTCTTAATCCCTCGTTTAGAAGGACAGGCAGTTATAGACTCTACCCTTAGTGTGCCAGAGGAAAAAACAATTACATTAGGAAAAAACATATCTTCAAAGCAGTACATGTGCTTTTTTAAAGTTCTGGAATTTAATCAATCTTCTATAATATTATGGTTATTGTTCAAGGGAATGATTTTTTAAAAATTTAATTTATGTAAGTGTTTTTCCTTAAAAGTGAAGATTTACTCTAGTTTGCTAATCATTCCTTCCTATCATGTTTGCTATGAATACCCACAGCAGTCTGAGAAAATTTATCGACGGAATTAAATAAAGGAAACAAACAGGACCTCAAGGGGCATCTAGTCATCATTTACTGTTTCTTCTCCAAATAGACCTCATTCACCTAATTCCTCAGGTTCTAATCATCCTGTTTGGTTTGCTTCAGCTTTAAGCAATGTTTAATTTTCTGACGGAACAAGAAGAATCACAGAAAAGTCATTTTTAAGAGATGTGAAGGGATAACATAGCCAATTTCAATCCCCCCATTGGCTCCCAAAATAGGTTATTACTCCAAAGCTTACTAAATACTTGAAAGGTACAGTAAATTTTGTGATTCTTCTCAAGGTATGATACTGTTAGAAATGCTCATTTGAGCCTGGGGAATGAATCCAGGAGAAGCTCTGGCCTTCTAGCCAGGCTGAGAGGGCTCCAGGGTTTAGAACTAAATGAAAGGAAGGAAGGAAGGAAGGAAGGAAGGAAGGAAGGAAGGAAGGAAGGAAGACAGGGAGGGAGGGGGAAGAGGGACAGGAGGGAGGAAAGAGAGGGGAGGGAGGGACAGAGGAGGAAACAAATGGGACATTTGGGAAAAAGCTGCTTGGGACAGGTTAGGAGACCTAGGTCCAGGGAGGTGTCTTTTTAAAATTTTTATTTAATGTTTACTCATTTTTGAGACAGAGACAGAGAGACAGAGTATGAGCAGGGGAGGGGCATAAAGAGAGGGAGACACAGAATCTGAAGCAGGCTCCAGGCTCTGAGCTGTCGGCACAAAGCCCAACACGGGGCTCGAACTCACTGACAGATCATGACCTGAGCTGAAGTCAGACGCTTAATCGCTTAACAAACTGAGACACCCAGGCGCCCCAGGGAGCTGTCTTAAGGGTATGATAATGGATGAGAAAAATAGAACAAGCCAACAGGCAACAGGGTGATTCCCTGACAAGGAGAGAAGCTAGGCACTCAAAAATTGAGACTGGCTCACCAGGACACTGGCAGGGTGATGGCTGGCAGGCTGTGGAAGAATGATATGGGGGGCGGGGGGGGGGGTGTCTTGGGCTTTACAGGGAAACAGAGCAACTGTCACAACAACGATAAAAAGCTGAGAGGTAACTAAGGGCAGCAGGACATTTAAGTCATTAGTTCTAGAACAATCTTCAGATCAATAAAACTAGAACTCACAATCAGAATTAGAAGAGAATGCACAGATTACTGCACTTTCTACAAAAAGTGATGTTAAAAACTTTACCTCTGTGGATAATCTTTTTGTCTCTTGTTTGCGCTGATGTTCTGCTACATTTGCCACAGACTCGGCCAGCTGATAAAGATCTTGTTCCATCGGTGCTCCCATGAAGTTCAGCATTGGGGGCTCCCAACCGTTGCGGAACCGTGGAACATATGGTGGAATAAATTGTTCTTTTGGCCACTCTGCTCTGTAGAGGGACATTAAGGCATAAAATTAAGAAATGTATCCATGTTCAAAATTACTTTCAACAAGGTTAGCCACAAAAAAAACAAAATAAAATGATTTGGGCTCCTGGATGGCTCAGTCAAGCTGGACTTCAGCTCAGGTCATGTCTCTTGGTCTGTGAGTTCGAGCCCCGCATCGGGCTCTGTGCGGAAAGCCCAGAGTCTGGAGCCTGCTTCGGATTCTGTGTCTCCCTCTCTCTCTGCCCCTCCCCAGCCTCTGCTCTGTCTGTCTCTCTCTCTCTCTCAAAAATAAATATTTTTTCTCTCAAAAACCAACAAACAAAAACAAAGCATACGTAATCTGCCCTCTCTGCACACATAAAGGGAAAAGGAACATGCTTATGCCAGATTGTAATGCCAACAAAATGAAGATTGAATTTTGCTTCACGATCTGTTTTTTCACATTGCCTCCATTCTCCATTCATTCATCTTCATAATATGGATATAGGTTTTGAAAAACTGGAAAGGGAGTGTGAGGCTAGAAGCGTTGAAAGTATTTAGAACATGAACTTCTCTTGCATCTAAAGTAGATTCAGATTCTCATCTTTCCCTTCCCTTCCCTCTCATCATCATAACCAACCCTCCTGGTGTCAGACATATCTTTCTAAAAAGAAATAACAGAGAATGTCCTGAATGTTTATGCTTTATAAAGGAATAAGTCCTCTAAATGAAACATTACCAATTTTATAAATTAAATTTATCAGCTAGTCTTTAATCAGTGAAATCAAGTTAGGACTAATCTGGAACTGTAATCATTACCCATTCATTATTTAATGACTCTGAGTGAGACTTACTTCTACAAGCTCCTAATCACTCATGAACCACAAAAACACCTGGGACAGAAATTATAGGTTCATTTCTGCTCCACTGTGTTGTTTTATCTCTCACAAGTGAACAATTAATTCTTCAGGTTATATTTCTACTATGATAAAATGAGCCATTTTATTCAGATTATTAAGTACCTTCATAATTTTTGTTATCTTTATGAGTTTTTAAATTAGTATATTCTTTTCCTAATACTCTTAACAATTAGGATTTGAAATGACCGTTTCTCATGTCAAGAGCTAACAGTGTATTTTCTTTTGATGTAGTTTTTCCAATGGTCATTCGTTTTCTCATTGTGAGGTAGGACCCAAAACCAAGAAATTTAAAAATCTAGGCTATTTTTGTACTATGAGATCTGATTAATTTAGTAAGTTTCATGTGAAAATATTAAAAGATCCCACCTAGACTTATCCAAAGATCATAACCTACAAATATCTAATGGATTTAAGAAATCTGTTTAACCAAGTTTTACATAGTATGATATACAAATAGTATGATATATTAATATACAAATAATAAAAATAAATTTAAATAATGCTTTCAATATAAAAGTAACAACTACAGTGCTTTTAAAGAATTTTTTGCTTGGTAAACCATTTAATATGTAAGCCATATTCCAACACAAGCTGTTGCCAAAGTGTAAAATACAAGTGGGGACAGTTTATATGTGTTTCCACAAAAGAAACAGAAGAGAGAAAGTATGAATTGATCCATCGCTTTTAGGCTAGTCCATTCAAAAGCATTAGGAAGAAAAGCTTCTAAATGACCACCTGAATGGCTTATTCTAAGTAGTGAGAGCAATAAAATGATTTGGATAAGAAAGGCAAAAATTATTTATTCAATGTCATAAAATGAGAAAGTTTTATACCTTGCTTTGCTCAGAAAAACTTTAATACTGCAATGATAAATGATGCAATGTTAATGATCTGTCTTCCACAATCACTTTATTGACAAGATACAATTTTTAAAATGATCCCCTCCTTCTTTCCACCCAGAGAAGGATCTTGTCTTTCCTAAGCTCAACTACCAGACTGATCTTTCTAAAACACGGATGTGATTACGTCACACTCCTATTCACAAAGCTAGTGGTTCTCTGCAGCCTATACAATCTTCTCCAACTCCGTAGCATGGCAGGGGGAGCCCTCATAGCCCACCTGTTCATTTCCATGTGGCTCATTTAACACCATTTTCTCCTCTCCCCCTTTCCACAAGCACCTGCTACCCAAAGTTTATATGTCAGCTAAACCCATATTCATTCTCCATTCTCTTGACTTCCTGCTTCATGCCCTCATTTGTGTTTCTCTATTAGAAAAACCCCTTCCCAATTATGTATTCGTGGAAATCCTACTCATCCTACTGAGAGGCAGCATAGCAAAATAATTATGGACATCAACTCCAAAGCCAGACTGCCTGAATACAAATGGCAGATCTGCCACTTAAGAGTTATATGGCTTTGAGCAAATTACTTAACCACTCTATGCCTCAGTTTCCTTATCTGTAAAATAGTGACAACATAGTACTTACGTAAAGTTCATGGAAGACTGTTTAGCAAACCCTATATGTATGGTGTGTACATATATATTCCACAATATGTGACTATTATTATCTATTGATTTAAATGCCAGCCCTCTCTGAAAGCTAACTACCCTCCTCTTTAAATCCTCCTCCTGATGGTTCCACCTTGCCAAACAACAGCAGTTTATGTGTCACTCCTGGTACTTAACATGCCTTATATTGTGCATACTTTATATCTTTTCCACTAGACTAGCTTTTGAAGGGTTTAGGCTTTTTCTCTGTAATGCCTGGTCCTTCATAAGTAGAAGGCTAAAAATATGTCTCATTAGATTCATGTAATAACAAAGAACAACACTTAAAGTATTATAGGTATTAAACTCATACACTTACCTGGCTTTCATCCAAGTTTCTCCCAGTGACACCCAAAGCTGCCTTTCATCAGCGTTGACAGTATAATTTAAGAAATCAATTGTGTCCTTAGTCAACAGGGGGCTGAGTACTGAACTGGCTAGTTCAGGACCTCCTGTTGCCTGCACCACCTAAAATGACAATAAATCATTTTTTAGCAAGAAGATGGTAATTACTTGTATATTTTCAAAATATGTAAAATCTATGCCCAAAACAAGCACTGTTTTCATATACTCAAATTTTGACATTGTGCAGTGTACTACTGAATGAAAAACAGTTTGTTAAGTCAACTTGCCCAGGCTAATAGTGCCTAATAATCTAGAATGAAAAGTTAATAGTTTAACGACTTTCACAGGATCTGTCTATTGGCTGCACAGGACTGTATTTTCCCTGGAAAATACTAATGGCTATCCAGAGAATTCTAAGTCAGGTGGTTTAACTATCTGCTTTTTGCTTTAAAAAAAAAAGTACATGTATCTTTCCTGGCAAATCTATTATGCCCAACTTGAAAAATACGGTTCTATAAAGGAATACTCTAGAGAGAAATAAGTCTCAAGTTAACAGACTATGGCTGTGCCTATAAAGACATACAAAAATAAAAGGATCCGGAGAGAAAAGTGAGAGAAGAATGAGAACTGGTACTCTGAATCTATGACAGCTTTTCCCAGAATCTAATTCTAGGAAACTGTCCTGATTTAAAATGGATAATTTAATGACTAGCAGAAACAAATAAACAGGTGCAACTCTCTGATAAACAAAATGATGATAAGTGTATGTCTGGAAACTGCTCCAGATTGACTTCTCAGAGGCTATTTCCTGGCTAAAGAATGGTAGTTATCTCCTAGAGCAGAAACCAGAGCCCTTTTATAAAAATTTCACTTTCCCAGAGATATGGCACAAGTAAAAAGGGATTTTTTTTGAATGGCTTCAGACCAAGAGTCAGTTTCTCCCCAGTCATCCAAGTGCCCTGAGCATGCCATGCTATCGTATACCTCTGTGTATCTGCACATGTTTCTTCCCAGTTCCCCATGAGGCCCTTAATTCATCACTCAGAACTCTACTCCAGTACCACCTCTTCCAGGAAGCCCTTCTTAACCCCACAGCATAGCTCTGAGGCACCTCACTGTCCCCAAAACAATTTATATGTATTAGCAACATATTACATTTTAACTTATGGCTTATTCTTCAGTTTTCCCTCCCGTGAGGACTAGGACCAAATGAACTGCAGAAAACACAGTGTTGGAGGGATGAATGAGAATCAGTGAAAGATCAAAGATAAGGAGGGACATTGGCTCTTACTTGAGAACAAAACCCACTCTGACTGTTTGGCATGTAATTTTCTTACTTCCAAGTCCTATAAGCACTTCTAGTAAATGTGTAGGGATGATTAAGAAGGAAAAGTTAAGGAGTAAAATCTAAGAGTAAAGGAATTTTTAAATCTTTGGTTTCACAGAGGGAGGAGGGAATGAAACAAAAGAAATGTAAATAAAAAGCTGCAAGACATAGTTCCCTCTGGAGAACGGATGTCAGGCAGGTTTGCATGTATGTGTGCTGTAGGTAAGCTTGTGTGCAGATGCTGGGGGCAGGCAGCAGGTTTTTCAAGCTTTAAAGCCATTCAATTTTGTGTGGCTGGAAGTAGGCTCTTTATGAACGTTCCTTCCCAAGTTTCTTATCCAAGTAATACATCTGGATCTCTGTAGGCAGAACATTAAAAGAGCAACAGACATATTTTGACCAGAGACACCATTAATAAGGAGTCATTTTTGATGAAAAACAAAGATAAAATACATCATATTTTCAGATACATAGCCTGATCGCAAAGGCTAATTTCTACATGTTAGGGAAACCAGTCCTATTATCTTATAGTTCTCCTCTATGTAATGACTACGCAATTACTTACAACGTGTGAAAGAGTTTGAAAGAATGAGAAGGTGGCAAAAAACTGCTCTATAACCAACACTTCCTAATACGCAAACTAAGACAGTATCAAATGTGTTAAAGAATAAGGAATATAGGGGCACCTGGGTGGCTCAGTAGGTTAAGCGTTCGATTCTTGATTTTGGCTCAGATCATGACCTCGCAGTTTATGAGTTTGAGCCTGGTGTCAGGATCTGCACTAATAGTGCTTGGGATTCTCTGTGTCCCTCTCTCTCTGCCCCTCCCCAACTCATACACGTGTGCACGCACCTCCCCCCCACACACACTCTCTGTCTCTCAAAAATAAATAAATATTTTTAAAAAGGAGTGAGGAATATAAATTTTGTTAATGAGCTAGTCTGGGCTTCTTTGCATGTGAATGGCCTTGATCTAATTTTTAAAAGAGCTTATATAGCAAGAATTATTCCAGACAAGTAGAAATTTGATGTTCTATATATAGCAACAACATATGGGAGCATTCATAAATTATTGATGTAGCCTTGGACTTTCATCTTCTAATCTTTTATTGCCCAGTTCTGACATTTATGCTGATAATGTTACTTTCCTATGTTTGTAAAGCAATATTCATTTCATATTCTACTTCAGGTCTTGTCTAGTTGCCCTTGAGGAAAGGATAAGATTTATTATTCCTTTTTGTAACTTGGATTTTGTTTTTCTCATTTTTTTTCTGATAATCAAGTAAAAGCTATGAAAAATGCATTTGAATTTGCTCCATTTTTGATAAATATTAAAGAACTCAAACCATAATGTCCATATGCCCTAAACCAAAATTAAGCTTATTGGCTTCATATAGTTCTTACTCTTTAAAAAACAGCCATAGAAATAATAACACCAAATAATCACACACTACTAACAATTATCATTACTGCTATTGTCATTCTGTTCTCTATTGTCTGTCCTTCTGACAGGGAAAGCCATTCACAACCACTCCACCTGTGCCTGCCTTAGCCCAGAAAACAGGAAACTCTGTCCTCCTGGAAGTATTTAAAACAGATTCTGCCTTCTTTTTACTCCTTGCTCACTTGTCCTCCCACAAAACGGGAATGACCTAGCTAATTGGAGGAATTGTAGAAAAGAGTGATTTGTAGCCCAGTCTCTTTTCATATCTGTCTGTATGTGGGGCCAACAATTGTTCTGCCTGCTTTCTGTCGCCATGCTTTCCCTAAGCCCCAGCACTTTTTTTGTGTACTCTTAAATATTCCAGTGAATTCTCCTAGCTGTCCTGTAGGACAAGACGGCTCTACATAAAGTCAGCTTGGAACAATTGCTATTACACTATTTGCAAGTGTAAGAAATATAAAATAGGAAGGGAAGTATATTATCATACCATATAAGGAAAGAACATACCTGGATACTGAAAATTCAGAAAATGAAGATGTGTATCTTGGATCCTGGCCTATGACACAAGGGTATATAACCTTTTGCTGGATAAGCTCATAGGAAAGTCCAACTCCTCTACAAAGGGAATTGTTTCCAACACACCCTTCTTTTTAGCTTCAAAAATTATACCTTATGTGAGGGGGGTGGCCTGGGTGGCTCAGTCGGTTAAGCTTCTGACTTCAGCTCAGGTCATGATCTCATGGTCTGTGAGTTCAGGCCCCGTGTCAGGCTCTGTGCTAACAGCTCAGAGCCTGGAGCCTGCTTCGGATTCTGTGTCTCCCTCTTTCTCTACCCCTCCCCCACTCTCACTCTGTCTCTCTCTCTCTCTCTCAAAAATAAATAAACATTAACAAAAATTTTTTTAATTATACCTTATATAAAAATATACCTGTATGAGAAGGGAGTTTTCTGGGGAGAAAAAAATTGTACTACCTGCCTGTCACTCTACCTGACATATAGTGGGCAATGTAAGGACTACTAATTATTCCCTAGTGTCCACTCTCTTCTCCCATCTAGAAAGAGAAGCCCCTACGTTTTGGATGAACCAACACAGATGGAGACTATATTACTCTGGTGTTCGGTGTGGCTATATGAGAACATTCAGGCCAACTGGACAAAGGCAGAAATTATCTGTTTAATTTCAGAGTCACTTCCTTAAAGACAAATCATCTTTCTTTGCCTTTGTACAGCTGTAACAAGAACGTGGAGGTAAAATCAGCTTCCACCACACAGATATCTGACATGGTTGTTCAATTCTTCCTCTTGGAAACATTTTCTTCATTTGGCTTCCAGAACACCATAATATTCTTATTTTTCTTTTCCCGACTTAACTGCTTTTTCTCAAATCTTTGTTGGGTCTTTCCATTCTCCTCACACTGAAACTGCACAGGGATCCACCAGTCCTTACCCCTCTTCTTTATTTGTAACTACTACCTTGGTAGTAGTCTCTGTCTTACCTATTGTTTTCTACATCTTGGTTAATAATTAGGCCATCTCTTCACTCATAGGCCAAACTTTGGAGATACGCTTGGCTGTTGCACAGCATATCCTATCTACCAGAAAGTGTTGCTTCTATGGTTTACACCCAGAATCGGGCTTCTTACGATCTCTAATGCTACTTGATCCAAACACCGTCATCTCCAATCTGGATTATTCTAATAACCATTCCAGTCCCTTCTTCCGCCAGATCTCCAAGTATTACAGCCAGAAGAATCCTTTTGGCGAAAACCTTCCAAAGTGTACAAGATTTCACAATCACCTACAAGGACCAACAAAATATGGCCTTCCGTTTCTTTGCTAACCTCATTTCCTAATTAAGATCTCCCTCATTCTGTTCCGGTCACAACACTTATTTATTCCAAGAGCACAATTTGCAATTACCACCCCAGAGCATTTACAATAGCTGCTCTCTACCTGGAATTCTCTTCTTTCAGAAATCCACATGACTCATTCCTCACTTCATTTGCTCAAATGACACCTTCTCACCTTAACCAACCCTATTCGGAAAGGGTACTACTCCAGCTCACACACTCATGTGCGCACTTGCATGAGCACGCACCTGAAATGCTCCCTGTTCTCTGTCCCTACTGCATTTTTTCAAGTAACATTTATTTTTAGCAAAATGCATTATTTATGCATGTATTTAGATTAACAATTGCCCCTCCATACTACAATATACGTTCCAAGAGGGTAAAAATTTATGTCTGTTTTGTTCCTGATAAGCTACGAATAATACGAAGCACACAGCAGGCTCTCAATATTTGTGAATACATAAATACATGAGCAAAACCTTCCATCCAGTACCAGCGCCTCCTCATGTCTAGCCTATTTTGGGAGAAAGAGAAAAGCTTTTATATTATTATAGCCATTTCTATTATATACTAGTATACATTGCAACACCAGCATCCGATAAATCTTTCTTTTCATTTCCCTAGCGCTGTCACAGACATCAGTTTCCTCAACTGTAAAATAAGGTGTTTGAACTAGATGATTTCTAAGGTTCTTTCAAACTCTCAAATTGCACATTCTTGATACGTGCATAGATGCCAAGGGAAATAGAATCCATGCAAGGTGATGAAGAAAAACTGTCTAGGTAACTCCAGCCAGGCACATGGGGTTGAAAAACGTACTAAGAGTAATTCCTTTCTTATATTAACAAAGCCTTACCATATTTAATGGAGTAAATAAAAAATGAACCAAATCTGCAGCACTCGGATTCTGGATATGAGACTTCAGTTTGGCCTGTAGCATTAAGAAACCAGACAAACAGATTACTATGATGTAATCAAGCAAAAAACAGACACTCATGAAGGTCCAACACAGACTCAGAGGAAGAGTTCTTTACTACTACTTTCACTTTTAGTGTATTAATCAGCCTAGGTAAGTCAGATTAGGGGAATTTAGTTTTTAAAAAGTTAGGAATCATTCCTTTTTGATAATTCGCTTAGATACATAAGTTTTACTAGCTATTGTCCTAATTAAAGAAAAATCAAGACACACATACCAAAAAACCCACAGGAAAAAGCTTATCTCTTAATTTAATCAATAACATCCTGGCTAGGCTTTGATTTCTTTCATTTGTTTCTTTTAGTTATATATAAATAAATTTCACCTACCAGAAGGTTAAATCCATGTTTAAACTTTTGTAAACAGTCAATAAATTCATCAGGAGGAGGAGGTTTTGCCCGCAGAGTTAAAACGCCCTCTAAAAGAAATAAATGGGAAGAGGGACAGATGAAAGCAAAGTTCTAAGAAAATACATTAAATGAAAAAGTAGAAGAACACATTTGCGTCTATAAAATTTGATGATCATACCAGATACCACGCTGTGTAGCTACTCTACCACATGTCATAGACTAACTGCAACAAACTAAGATGATCCGACATTTGAAATGGATTCTTCTATCCTTAGGCACTACCAATTACTCATCAATTCCATAAACGTATACTGTAGCCTTTTTATGTCCCAGTTACTGTGCTTATCATTGCAAAGACTATAAAAATGTATAAGTTATGGGGCCTCCGGGGGGCTCAGTGGTTAAGCATCTGACTCTTGATTTTGGTTCCGGTCGATTTCACGGTCATGAGACTGAGCCCCTCCCTCATCAGGCTCTGTACTGAGCATGGAGCCTGGTTAGGATTCTCTCTCTCCCTCAGCCCCTTTCCCCACTGCTCTCTCTCAAAATAAATAAATATATTTTTTTTAAATGTGTAAGTTATAGGCCCCACTCTGTAGGGCCTTAAAATCTAATGGAAGACATGAATCAGATAAGTAACAAAGATACACCAATGAAGTACTATAGAAAGAGACTGCACCTGGTTGGGAGTTGGGAGGATGTACACCTAAAAGATGTTTCACAGGGAAAGTAGCCTTTAAGATGAGATTTGGAAAGTCTGTTACATGGCAATTTGGTAAGAAAATGTCATGGTTGGATAAAAACAGCATAAGTAAAAAACATGAAAAAAGGAAATCGTATGTACATGAAACAACAAACTAAAACAAAGAAACACGAGGATGGAAAAGTAGATCAAGGTTAGATTATGGGTGACCTTGACTGCCAAGGGGAGGAGTAGACTTAACAGAACATGGAATTAACATGCTTTTCAGAAGAACAAAGTGACCGCCTTAGAGCTTTAAGACAACTGTCCTCCCAGAATAAAAAACTGGAGGCTTGAAGACTACTTAGAGAGCTGGGTAAAAACGATCACAGTTTGAAGCAGACACTCGTTATGAAAATGAAAACAACTGGATATAAAACACAGTGAAGGAGCATGTGGGTTGCTCAACCGGTTAAGCATCGACTCTTGATTTTGGCTCAGGTCATGATCTCATGGTTTGTGAGATCAAGACACATGTCAGGCTCGCCGTTGAGCATGGAGCCTGCTTAGGATTCTCTCTCTGTCCCTCTGCCCCTCTCCCCTGTTCACACACTCTCTCTCCCAAAAAGAAAAAAAACAAAAACAAAGGAACAAAAAAAACCCCAACTCATTGAAAAAATAATATTGATGTTGGCTGTAAGCTAGAGAATGAAATCATACAAGAATCTGTGGTCTAGAATCTGGGTGACCAAAAGGACAGAACACACTTCATAAAGAATACAGCAGGAATAAGAGGTGTGAGACATAAGGAAGCAATAATACTTAATCTCAGAATATAAGGAAGTGACGTATATATCCAGATATACACATCTGGAAGACAAGTCTACAGGTCACATGCTTATGATATAGACATGAGCTAGAGAAAGACTGGAAAGTCATGTGTCATGAAAGGGATATTTACTATTCTTTTATGTATTTCATTATGTTCTACAATTGCAAGCTTATATATTTTGAAGCCATTTTAAATAGCTAACTACAGCATACTCAAAAACTGCTTGTATGTGACCTGAACATATTGTTTGGGAGTTCTGTGATTAAAAAAAAAAATCAAATCCACTGACATTTGCAACTATATTAATGAGAAAAATCAATCCTTCTAACAAAATAATGAGGTTCTATATTTACAATAAAATACATCCAATTATGGGAAGAACAGAGCTATGACTTTAGCAGACATTAATTTTGCAGTCACTAATTAAAACTATAAACAGATGGTCACCAGCTGCACCTCAGAGTCTCTGTGATTTAGGTGAAGTATCCTAGACTCTTTCCTTACCATAGCCAACTTCGAACCAAAATGGACTTTTCCCTGGGCTCATCTTAGTCTCTGCCTAACTTCCAGGTGCTATCCCAAAATAAAAAAAGGGACCTTGGCCCACTGTCAATGGAGTTTTGCTGAGCAGTTCACAAGGGCAGAAACTCTGCCTAGCACTGGAGTTCTCAAAGGTCTTTAGAAGATTAAGAAAATCCAACTTACCTCCTGGCCCTTTCTTTTTACCTTTCTTAGTCTTCTTCCTTTTAGAAAGCTCAGAAAATGCTTCAGCTGCTTTTTGGAGTTTTGTGATAAAAAATTCAATATCATCCAAAATGTGGTTTAATATTTGCTGGAATTAGAAATTACAGAATGAAATGTAAAACAAAATAAGACAATTTTTTGCCTTGACTTTATACTGTCAGTAAAGGAAAATTAGAAAAAAAAATACCTCCCACATACAAATTTTAAGTTTAGCACTAATTCCAAGAAAAGAATTAAACTAAATATATCTATACCTGTGGCTGAAGTCTGACATTCACATTTTTCTTTAGTTTAATTTTGTTCTATTTTCAATACCATCAAGAAAGCATTCACAGTATCTATTCAGATTATTAATTATTTTCAACTACTCTAATTTTCTCATAGTGCTTCTTCCACATAAAGTTAGGGTAAAAATTTCTAAGAAATATCTTGTTAGAAGAGCACTAAGAATTTTTGTTTTTTTTAATAAATGTCCCAATAAAGTACCGACAGTATTATTTCATGGAAAAAGGTATACAGAATGTTGTATAACCTAATAAACACATAGATAATTATCCTAGAATAGTCATTAATAAGAGTTTCTACATGGTTAAATAGAATCAATGATGAATTATGCTTTCAGGGATTATTGGATGAATTTTGATTATACTACAGTCTTAGCTGACTTTCTCTACTTTGTGTGAAACCTGACATTCTTCTAATTTAAAAGACTAGAAATCGGGATTAAATAAACTTCTAAGTGTAATAAATAATGGTGTGATATAAAAATGAAGTTCCAGACTTCAAATTCCTCTAAGTATTTGTTTACAAATAAGCTAGGAATGTGTGTATAGTATAAAAATAATTATATTACGATCATATGTTGTTATTACATCACAGGGCATTCTCATGGACTAATAAAAATAAATACAGCCTTATCCTTTATAAAGAGTTAAAATTTACATTTTATTTTTTAGGAATTATAAAATATTTTTTAATAAATGTCATGAAGATATATTTAAAAGATATTTCAATTATGAATTACAAACTATGAAAAAGTTAAAATCCCTCAAATCTGATAATTCAGTTTAAATTCCTTTGCAAACTAGTTAATATGCTAGTTTTCTATCAGAGCCCTATTCTACTAAATATTGGCATAAAGGCAAAAAACAGTTAAGATAAATAATTCAAAGGGCATAACCACCAATGGAAAGAGAAAATATACTTTCCACAAAACACCTTTATTTAAATCAACTTCATTTTCCCTGTTGATATTTTCTCCCCTTTAAAAAACAAAACAAAACAAAAAGCCAATGATCTAAAGATGAATGGTAGACCTACCACATCTCTGTCAATTCGGGCCGCCATCATCTCAGGCGTTTCTTCCTGCTCATGATACTGCCTTGGCTTCTCAACTAAAGAAAGGAAATCATTAAGTCTTTCCACCTGTTGCCTGAGCAGTATCAATATAGGCAATGGAACATGAAAAGAGTACCATTCACAAAAGAGAACACCTTCTTTAGATACAGAATCAAAATTGCTCGTCATCTATGAATGACATGCACTCTTGCTACCACTAAAAAAGAAGGACTCGGGCAGAGCTTTCAACCTTCACAATGCTGATTCACCCTGTAACTTCCCCGCTATTCTCCCTTCTTCCTGACAGCTGCCTGTGGAACCAATCCTAACTTCTCATCCTATAATTCCTACAGAAGAAAACAAGTACCAACTCACATTTAAGCACCTACCCGTCAAAAACTGGCCAACTATTTCTAACGCAACAAACATCCCAATTCTTACACATTCCAACACTTTGATTATAATAAAGCTTTGGGGGTTCTGACAGTAAAGTCCTTTTTAAAATTCTGACAGTAGGGGCACCTGGGTGGCTCAGTCAGCCAAGCTTCCGACTACAGCTCAGGTCATGATCTCACCTTTCCTGAGTTCAAGCCCCACATCAGGATCTGTGCCGACAGCTCAGAGCCTGGAGCCTGTTTCAGATTCTGTGTCTCCCTCTCTGTCTCTACCCCTCCTCTACTTGTGCGCTCTCTCTCTCTCTCTCTCTCTCTCTCTCTCTCTCAATCTGTCTCTCAAAAATAAACATTTAAAAATTTTTTTTAAATAAAAAATAAAAAAATTCTGACAGTAAAGTGCTTTTTATTTATTTAAAAAAAATTTTTTTTAATGTTTATTTATTTTTGAGACAGAGAGAAACAGAGCATGAACAGGGGAGGGGCAGAGAGAGAGGGAGACACAGAATCTGAAACAGGCTCCAGGCTCTGAGCTGTCAGCACAGAGCCCGATGTGGGGCTTGAACTCACGGACCATGAGATCACGACCTGAGCCGAAGTCAGATGCTTAACCGACCGAGCCAACCAGGCGCCCCAGTAAAGTGCTTTTTAAAATGTCATTAAGCTTAAAACATGCAATGTTGGGTTCACTGACTTAAACTTTAAAAGTATAAATGCCCTACAGGATTTGTAAATTAAATAATAGATATCTTAAGAGCATTCAAGATATTAAGTTAGCTCATTGAGCTAAAGCATGATGTTAATTGTAAGGTCATTATCATGATCTCCTTCCTGGTTAACACTACTACTAAACACAGATACTTCTACAAACATTTCACAGTATATGGAATAAAAAAAAACAAAAACTGTACAGATGAAACAGGAAAAATGTACCATCAATAATGGAAATACAACTCATAATACATCATGACTCATGATATTCAATACAGAAAACTATAAAAAAAATACTCAAAATTCTGTATTGCTATGCCTTTTTATGCCTAACTTTTCCCCAAAAAAGGAATAGGTACCCCCCCACACACAAAAGAAGAAATTACAGAGTCTTATGAAACTTAATTAGTGGCTGTAAAGTACTTTAAGATAATTAGAATTTACATTCATGAAATCTTGCCAGTTAAATGCTGTTTTGCATGGGTTAGCTACTTCCTTGGGTATTGTATACTACAGAAAGCAGCAAGTTGACCTTGAAATATAGCTAGTAGGAACTCCAGATAGGTCCCAAAATGTCACTTGGCAGGTGAGATAAGGGAGAGGTGCAGTATCTTGCAGACTTTTTCATCACCTAGGACCCCTTCTGCCACTATTCTACAGAGACCACTTTTAGAAGTCATGGGTAAGGCTATGTCAAGGATTCAAAGGAGATTTTAGCCTGAGTCAGCCAGAACTTGCAGAGGGACCAAAAGATACTTCTTGCGGGGGGGGGGTCACGGAAGCAGGGGAGCGTGCAGTGGATTTCCAACTAAAAACTGGCCTGGATCCAGACAGAACCTCACATGGGTAAGTGTTATGTTCTATTTGGTCTAGTAGAAAATTAGAAGTTCTGAAAACCGTTTCTTACTCTAATTTAAATAGATGAGAATGCACAGCATATTTTAGACAAAACCTAATGAGAGCCCACAAACACCCCAGGAACAAATTTTCTCTTTTCTGTAAATTATATTAGTTTTACAGATGTTTTTACAATTTTATTCAGAATATTTGTAAACTTAAGATGTCTTATCCTTCCTCAACTTCAAGGAAGACCATTTTGATCTCTCTCAAAACCCACATTTCTTCCGCCAAACAGCAGCAACAACAAAAGTACCATAAGAACAAAAAGTAAAAAACACTATAAACTCCTACCAGTTTTTTAAACACAAAATTTTACAAAAAAAAAAAAGCATCAACAGAAATTTACCTTATAAATTTCTAAAAACAGAAATTGTTATAAAAGTTAAAGTAAGTAATTCTGTTACTTCACTTTTGATAAATGGATGTTTCAAAGATTTCTTTCTTTCATCTGTTTGGTAGCTGGGCTTATGTGTAAATCTCTAAAAATAACTTCAAGGATACCAAAAAACAAAACAAAACAAAACAAAACAAAACAAAACAAAAAACTAAATAAAATGGAAAGCATTTCAGAAATAAAATGAACTCCATTTGGCAAAAGTGAGACCAACCACACATTATGTGTACAACACTGCAAGAGATACTGTTAGAGGCGTTACTTGCTTTCAGATTCACAGCAACCCATGAATTATTATCCCCATTTTACAAGTGAGATTGAAGCACAGAGGGATACTGTCCAAGGTCACACAGTAGATCCTGGTCTTATTCCAGAGTCTAACTTGCAACTCATCAGATTCAAAATCAAGCCCAGTGTAACTCATTTTGGCCACCAAGTTCTATTGTTTACCTACCCTGCTAGATATCCTGTATGAATAATGCTTTATTAGATAAAGGATAAGTGATTTAAGAAGTCTATTGTACTGTGAGGCAAAAGAGTGAAGCTTCATCAAATTCAAACTTGCTGGATCACAATTATTAACCCTTATAATGAAGACACTGGACCTAACAACATATCATAAGGCATTATCGGTCATAACAATTTCATATTTGGCAAGAAACATTCTGACATGTAAAATGTTACACTATGTTCTATGCTGTGATTTGTCTTTTAAAAAGAATACCAAAGTAAAATGATGGTGCCCACAAGGGCCCCTTTGACAAGCTTAGCCAGATGGAGAATGCATTTTACTCTTGTCCTAATACTACCCTGATATCCTTTTCATGAAAGCACAACACTTTTTCCAAAAAGGACAGTGGTAAGGTAATAACAATGGAAAGAATTTTGAAGTATAGTCTTTAAAAAACTCTTGTTTGGTATATATCATGTTACCATCTTTTTGTTAGCTGAGTCAAACTTCCCATCTTTGATTGCATTTAAAAAAAAAAAAAAAAAAGGGACCATAATCCTAACACCATATTTATTTAAATGACTGGCCTGAACTCTCGTATACAATAGTCTTATAGTGTCCAAGGCTTAAATTTCTTTTCTAAGTTTTGTTTCAATTAAAAAAGCTAACCTCAGGCTTTAGCTCAGAAATCAGCATCAGAATTTGAAAGCAAGAACTATGTCACAACCCATAATAAATGTTCAAGAAGTAGCAGTTCTAGAAACACTCACAGTCCCCCTGGTCAGCTGCCCACGCAGACCAGGCTGCCACCCGACTTCTAACATCCACCTGGGTAACAGTCCCAGGGGGCACTGGGGCAGGAGCTCTTGGTGGAGGCGGTATACCAGGGTCTGCTTTTGAAATCATCCTAAAAAAGACGAAAAAAAAAAAAAGAATTTTTTACCATCTTACTTTCTATCAATTCTCTCAGTTTATGGTATTAGTTCTTCAACCTTAGGAACTATGTCAAGAGGTAGAACAATAAGGGTTTCCTAACCATTTCATATTATATATATTTACAAATGTACATCAAATACAAAATCATAGGAACATTTTAATTCAACTGATCACTAGGTTTATTTTTTTTTTCCTGTGTCTCCCGTGATTTGGAAAGGCTGTGAACTAACTATATTCCTCATATCTATTTGTACTCCCCTAGGCTGACCTTCCCTTAAATTGTCACTCATCAGTCCTGACTCTCTTGGACAACACACGTGGGAGAGAAGCCTTCTCAGAGACAGACCAGAAACATGGAGGGAAAATGTGCACACATAAACCCATAAACCGACAAACTCAGAAGAGCAAATGAGTTGAAATCACAGGTTGTAATCTCTAAAATATACCTTCACTGAAGGCAATCTTTCTAAATCTTTAGAGCAAAAAACAAAACAAAAAACCACAAATGAAAAAACTTTTCTAACAAACAAAACAATTCTACCCCTCAATCTCTTTTAATGATTTTACCTCAGGGCTTCGGGCCGCCTCTTCTGTTTCCCTCCTTTACTGTCACTGATTGCACTTTCAATGTCTTCACTAATGAGGTTTGCCTGCAATGGAAGACAGGAGGTCATAGATTTTTCTTGTCTTGATATGTAGGTTCAAACAACAACAAAAAAGGGATTATGTTTCCTGTCTGAATCAGTAAGTGTCTTGACACAAAAGAAGTGTTTTCTTTTTTTTAAACGTGCTTTCCAAACATGACTCTTGAGGTTTTTTGATGGTGAACTTTATAATGGCCAAATTTATTTATTTATTTTGTTTATTTATTTTGAGAGGGAATGCAAGTGGGGGAGGGGCAGAGAGAAAGGGAGAGAGAGAATCCCAAGTAGGCTCCACTCTGTCAGCGCAGAGCTCGACACAGGGCTCAACCCCACGAACTGTGAAATCATGGCCTGAGCCAAAATCAAGGGTCGGACGCTTAACCAACTGAGCCACCCCGGCGCCCCAAAGACAAAATTTAAAACGCGAAGAAATTTTTAAAGATTATCTAGTCCAGATTCCATTAGTTTAGACATAAGTTATCCTCGCATAAAGGCAAAGAGGAGAGGGATTTGCATGTGCTGGAAGTATAGGTATATGCAGAAAGCATAACTGGGGGAAAATCTCTGCCTAAGGAGAAATGAAGGAAATAGAAGTGAACGCGTGAGGAACAGAGCTCCTTTCCCATTCTCATCCTCAGGCTCCAGTGGGCGCCTATTAACCTACTGCAACATATCACTCAGACCCAGCAGATACTCTCAGTTTAGAACAAATACACTATAATCATGGAATGAACTCCCAACACTAGGTTGTATCCTTTTGTATCCTATTTTGTCATTTCAGATAAAAGTTAACTTTCTCCAAACAATTAACTTCTCTAATACTCTCCCAACAAGAATATCTGACTGGGTTTTCTTGAGAAACAAGGTAAGATTAGTAGCAAAGAATTTTATTTACGGCCAGTGATTATTACTGCATATTAGATTCTTGCTAGGATGTACTCATCTTCTATTTTTTATTCCTGCTGGTTCGCTGTAACTATGTATGTTTTTCTCAAATATGTATGTTGTATATTCTTTTACCATAAGCACAGATAATCATAAAATTTTAGAGCTGAAAGGAAACTTGAAGATTAATATGTTCTCCTTGTTTTATAATTAATGAAACTGAAGAATACTCATGATGGCTTGGCCAAGGTCACATTCCTAAATAATTGTGAGGGCTAATGCACGCTAGTTCAGTGTTACTGCGATAAGAATATCTTACTTTCAGGAAGATATAATAAACATCCTGTCAAAGTCTCTCTATTACGCAGGATGTTAAATAAAACTGAAGATGCCTTATGAGCAATTAAACACCAACAAAATGGGCAATCTGGAAGAAATGGACAAATTCCTAGAAACATATACACTACCAAAATTGAAACACGAAGAAATAGAAAATTTGAACAGACCCATAACCAGTAAAGCAATCAAAACAGTAATCAAAAATCTCCCCCCCCCAAACAAGAGTCTAGGACCAGACGGCCTTCCAGGGGAATTCTACCAAACATTTAAAGAGTTAACACCTGTTTTCTTGAAGCTGTTCCAAAAAAATAGAAATGGAAGGAAAACTTCCAAACACTTTCTATAAAGCCAGCATTACCTTGATTCCAAAACCAGACAAAGAGGCCACTAAAAAGGAAAACTATAGACCAATTTCCCTGATGAACATGGATGCAAAAATCCTCAACAAGATACCACCAACTGGATCCTCAAATACATTAAAAAAATTATTCACCACAACCAAGTAAGATTTATACCTGGAATGCAGAGCTGGTTTAATATCTGCAAAACAACCAATGTGATACATCACATCAATAAAAGAAAGGACAAGAACCACATGATCCTGTCAATAGATGCAGAGAAAGCATTTGACAAAGTACAGCATCCTTTCTTGATAAAAACCCTCAAGAAAGTAGGGACAGAAGGATCATACCTCAAGACCATAAAAGCCATATATGAAAGACCCACCACTAGTATCATCCTCAGTGGAAAAAAACTGAGAGCTTTCCCCCTAAAGTCAGGAACAAGACAGGGATGTCCCCTCTTGCCACTGTTATTCAACATACTATTGGAAGCCTTAGCCTCAGCAATCAGACAACACAAAGAAATAAAAGGCATCAAAATCGGCCAGGAGGAGGTCAAACTTTCACTCTTCACAGATGACATGATACTCTATATGGAAAACTCAAAAGATTCCACCAAAAAACTGCTAGAACTGACCTATGAATTCAGCAAAGTTGCAGGATATAAAAATCAATGCACAGAAACCGGTTGCATTCCTACACACCAATAATGAAGCAACAGAAAGAGAAATCAAGGAATTGATCCCATTTACAATTGCACCAAAAACCATAAAATACCTAAGAATAAATCTAACCAAAGAGATGAAAAATTTAAACACTGAAAACTACAGAAAACTTATGAAAGAAAGTGAACAAGACACCAAAAAATGGAAAAATATTCCATGCTCCTGGACAGTTAGAACAAATACTGTTAAAATGTCAATACTACCCAAAGTAATCTACATATTCAATGCAATACCCATCAAAATAACACGAGCATTCTTCACAGAGCTAGAACAAACAATCCTAAAATGTGTATGGAACTAGAAAAGACCCAGAATAGCACCAAAGCATGAGGCATCACAATCCTGGACTTCAAGCTGCATTACAAAGCTGTAATCATCAAGACGGTATGGTACTGGCACAAAAGCAGACACTCAGATCAATGGAACAGAATAGAGACCCCAGAAATAGACCCACAAACGTATGGCCAACTAATCTTTGACAAAGCAGGAAAGAATATCCAATGGAATAAAGATGGTCTCTTCAGCAAATGGTGCTGGGAAAACTGAACAACGACATGCAGAAAAATGAACCTGGACCACTGTCTTACACCATACACAAAAATAAACTCAAAATGGATGAAAGACCTCAACGTAAGACAGGAAGCCATCAAAATCCTCAAAAAGAAAGCAGGCAAAAACCTCTTTGACCTCGGCTGCAACAACTTCTTACTCAACATGTCTCCGGAGGCAAGGGAAACAAAAGCAAAAATGAACTATTGGGACATCATCAAAATAAAAGGCTTCTGCACAGCGAAGGAAACAATCAGCAAAACTAAAAGGCAACTGACAGAATGGGAGATGTTTGCAAACAACATACCAGAAAAAGGGTTAGTATCCAAAATCTGTAAAGAACTTATCAAACTCAACACCCAAAAAAACAAAGAATTCAGTGAAGAAATGGACAAAAGACATGAATAGACACTTCTCCAAAGAAGACATCCAGATGGCCAACTGATACATGAAAAAATGCTCCACATCACTCATCATCAGGGAAATACAAATCAAAACTACAATGAGATACCACCTCACACCCGTCAGAATGGCCAACATTAACAACTCAGGCAACAACAGATGTTGGTGAGGATGTGGAGAAAGAGGATCTCTTTTGCACTGCTGGTGGGAATGCAAACAGGTGCAGCCACTCCGGAAAACAGTATGGAGGTTCCTCAAAAAATTAAAAATAGAACTACCCTATGACTCAGCATTGGCACTACTAGGTATTTATCGAAGGGATACAGGTATGCTGTTTTGAAAGGGCACAGGCACCCCAATATTTAAAGCAGCACTATTGACAATAGCCAAAATATGGAAAGAGCCCAAATGTCCATCAATAGATGAATGGATACAGAAGATGTGGTATATATATACAATGGAGTTATTACTCAGCCATCAAAAAGAATGAAATCTTGCCATTTGCAACTACGTGGATGGAACTAGAGGGTATTCGGCTAAGCGAAATTTGTCAGAGAAAGACATATGACTTCACTCATATGAGGACTTTAAGATACAAAACAGACTAACATAAGGGAAGGGAAGCAAAAATAATATAAAAACAGGGAGGAGGACAAAATATAAGAGACTCTTAAATACAGAGAATAAACAGAGGGTTGCTGGAGGGGTTGTGGGAGGGGGAATGGGCTAAATGCGTAAGGGGCATTAAGGAATCTACTCCTGATATCATTGTTGCACTATATGCTAACTAACTTGGATGTAAATTTAAAAAATTAATAAATTATTGGAGCGCCCAAGTGGTTTAGTTGGTTAAGCGTCTGACTTCAGCTCAGGTCATGATCTCACAGTCAGTGAGTTCAAGTCCCGCATCGGGCTCTGTGCTGACAGCTCAGAGCCTGGAGCCTGCTTCAGATTCTGTGTCTCCCTCTCTCTCTGCTCCTCCCCCACTCATGCTCTGTCTCTCTCTGTCTCAAAAAAGGTGAATAAATGTTAATTAATTAATAATTAATTAATTAATAAATTAAAAAAACTGAAGATGCCCAGGAACCCTGAATTTCCTATGAGAGGGGGACTATCATATTTCTTTTTGGGGATGGGGATATCATATTTCTAAGAAAAATTTTACCACAGAAGTGGGCAGAAGCATTGTTTAAAATCCTCAAAGAAGCTTGAAAAAAATAAAAAGAAACTTCATAACTCAAAAGTGATGTTGCAACATGACCCATATAAAAGAAACCACATCATACTTCATTGTGTTTATATTTTCAATGTCTCAAGGAAAAAATGGCCTCATGGAGAATATGGCACTAATGAGTAAAAACATATAGCTGCATATATGGTACTTGAGCTTTTAGTTACATAAAACAATAATTCAGTAAATGTTTCAGACTCATCAACACTACCATCCCCTATCAGATAAAATAAGTCCTTTATCCTCAGAATTGAAATTCAGAAACTCTACTCAGCACAGTAACTATTAGTTTCAGGGTAAGTTTTAAAACACTGAGGCAAAAAAATAAAAAAATAAAAAAAATAAAAAAAAAAACAAAACACTGAGGCAAACACCAGATTTAAAATGTCTTTTAGCTTAGTCCTCTGTTTTCAAAATATTTTAATTTTATTTCATTATAATTTCATTTTTCCAGAGAAAATATACACTTTCATACTAATTTCATACTTAACAAATCTAACCTTGCACATTTTTTTTGTTTATTTATTTTGAGAGAGAGGGAGAGAGGGAAGGGCAGAGACAGAGAGAGAGAGAGAATCCCAAGCAGGCTCTGTGCTGTCAGTGCAGAGCCTGATGCAGGGCTTGAACTCACAAACAGTGAAATCGTGACCTGAGCTGAAATGAAGAATAGGAAACTTAACCAACTGAACCACCGAGGTGCCCCTAACCTTGCAAAATTCTTAATGCCCTTTATGACTTTCAAAAGGTACTATATAAAATTTTGATGAACATCACATATGTAATCTACCTAATGCCACAGTTCAAGTAAGGTTTTTAGAAAGTCATCTAAACATAAATTTAAAAAAAAAGAAAATTATAAAATATCCTGATGACAGTCTAATTTATCTATCATGTCAAAAAATACAGAAAAGATCAAGTGACACTTTATGCTAATCTCCCAGCACTTCTTTATCAGATAAAAATTACCTGTATGTTTTATAATATAAAATCAAAGTGATAAATCACTGCTTTGACAAAGCACCAATCAACTCAACCCAAAATGATTTCCCTTTTGGAGAAATAAACTCATGAAATAAAGATATTCAAGATTGATGATAATTTCTAATGTCCAACAAAGCACTGCAAGTTATAATCATTGAAAATTACAGTGTACTTTGAAATACAAATCTTAAGGATATAGCATGTTTTTACTGGTAACTGTGCTTAACCACTTTCACATTACCACTTGGGGATTACATATCTTGAGCAATTATTCAAGACACATAATTAAAATTAACTTTAAATCTATATCATGGGAAGTGTCTAAGTGTTTCATCGCAATAATCCATGTTTAGTGCAGAATAAAATAAGATGGTATTTGGACTTACTGTCCATGAAGAATGATTCTTGAAGAATCAATTTTTAATTATAAGTCCAAGTAACTCAATGAAGAATTTAATATATTATCTATGCCTGCTTTTTTTTAAATAAGTAGAATGCATCTTTCCTTCCTTTTTTTCTTTCTTTCTTTCTTTCTTTCTTTCTTTCTTTCTTTCTTTCTTTTTCTTTCTTTCTTTTAATACCACTCTATCTCTTCTTTATTTCCTGGAAGCCCTCAGGAACATACTAAGGTATTTGTTTTCCTTACAAAATCCTAAGAAACTAAAAATCCACCACTCATATGACTGCAGTAGATAATCCAAAAGCTGTCAGAACATCTACTCAGAGGGGAAAAAAAAATACACCATTCATTTACCTTAATCTCATCACATTGGAAAAGATGAAGATCTGGCTTGTTCTGAGTTGGCTCTTTGCACACCAGGGCAAGAACTGAATCATAGTTACAGGAATGCATCACAGCTTGGCAGTGCTGGATTGTGTTTAAAGGAAAATTCTCTAGTTCATTCTATAAACAAAGTAAAAACAAACTTGTCTTAATTTTATTGTATAAATATAATCGATTCCACAAAGAGCTCTTGGCACTGTACACATCATTTTTAAAGTGTGTAAATCATACTGACAGTGAATACGAGTAAACACCTAGGATGGAGAGGATGAGTAGATACAAGGTGACAGCAGAAAACAAGGTGGGGCCAGAAGGTGAGTGGGAGAAAAAGCAACAAAAAGGAAATATTTAGCAGAGGAATGCAGTTATCTTCTTAATAAACAGAAGAAATACTGAACTTGGTAATACTGACTTCCTTAGGTTATGGAGTGGAGATGATGCCTTTAAGAGAAAAAGAAGTAAACTGAGGCCTCTTTCCAAGATTATTCCCCATCTTACATGGTATTTTTCCCCCTCTGGCTATATAGTGTCAGAATTTTTTTTTACTTGAACATTGAACAGTAATACTCAGTCATACACAGAAGTCTCTATCTTCTGTGACCATAAATGTGGGGGGGCTACAAATAATACATCATTTGTACATTTTTTTATTTCAATGAATCTCTCAGATGAAAAGATTAAAAATATCTATATTTATTTATTCCAGCCCAAAATATCAAACAGCTGGGCCAAAAGGATCTCACTAAAAACATATATTCTTCAAAGTGATTAAGATGTTCGGTAGTATAAAAGTGAATACTCTTTAACCTATAAATAGCCCACTAAATAAAATACTGATAGATTACATAATTATTTCTTAAACAAATGAACTTTCTGTTCACAATCAGAATTCTGAATTTCATGAGATAAATTTAAAGTGTCTATTGTTAGACTAATGCCTTTATACAAATAGTAAGTGGGTCATGATGGGAGAAACAGTGATTTTTTTAAGTAAAGAAAATACAATATCTCCGATAAATAAAAATAAATTAATAAAAGTAAAAATAAAAAGCATCAACTTTTATTACAGGCGGCACATATACACATATATCACACCATAGATTCATTCTAAATTCTGATTCCCTGACATCCAGCGAAGGCAAAACAAGAAATACTGGCTCCATCAGAATAAAATGCAATTTCTCAGAGTACCAGGGAAATAACAAATTTTCTTTCTTTGCAAAAGTTAATTAAATAATATCCCTTCCCTAGAATTACTTGAAACCATGAGGATCAGAGAGGCACTCAGTTGCTATTTTCTCACAGGGTACGATGGATGTGACTGGTGAAAGAAAGGGCAAATTGTACTCCAAGACCCATCAGACAGAATACGCTAAAATGATTACAACAGTTGGATTCTTTACCTTCACAACTCAAGTGCTTCTTAAATGATGGGGCTCAGAAAAGTGCTGTTTCAGGAGCTCCAGCATCTTACCCGCCAGCCTAGTGCAAAATAAAGGTGCCTGCTACATGGCTGGGGAGAAGGGAATACGTACACACAGACACACCTCTTCATCCCAGGTCACTCGTTTCCTGGCATATGGTTTGGCCTAGCAAGTAATTGATAGATGTCATAAAGGCCCAGTGGGGGCCTTGCTTCAGTGCTCTGAATTGTTTTTGCCACTTCCTTCATCTCATCGTTTGTGGTTTAAATAAAACAACAGAACAGGGATCCCTGATCTTTAGTTTCAGGAACTAATTTTTTTGTGCATGATGTGTATGCAGTATTATATTTCTTCTTTCAAATCACTGACAAAATATTTTATTTTATCCAACTTTCATCCACTTTTATACAGTATGACCTGCTTGTAAATGTAAATACCTGTGGAACTTTCTTACAAGTAAAATAGTCCAAATTTTACAAACTTACCTTTGATTCTAAGTCAATCAGGCTCACAGCTCTGTCATCCACTTGAAGAATCATATCTTGAGTCCACACTTTGCCCTTGGCATCAAGCAATTTCAACTTCCTTATTCCATCATCCACAGTTATCATTGCATCTTTCCGATCCAGAACAAAGGTAGTCAAGTGCTTATGATTGACAAAAAGGAAAAATATATATAACACTCACAGTCTCTTAGTACACGTTTTCCAAAAGAAAGCAATGGTAACCTCATTGAAGTTGGTGAGTAGAGTGGTGAGGAACCAACACAAAGCACCTACAACTTCATGGCTATCTTACTGAGATAATGAAGTCAAGCCAGGTTTTGTTGAATAGAGGCAACAGTGCCTTGAGTCATAAAATACCTAAATCTGCTTAATACTGAGCCATGTCAAGCTACATAAACATAACATAAATTCTAAACAGCTTAAATAACATTCTCTTAAAACCAATCCCTCCCATTTTATTTCATTTTGGTTACTTAAGTGCTGAATACCAGCAGGGAAGCTACACTGCAGGTGGAAAACTACAGACATTGATAAATGAGAGAAGTAGTTGACTACTACTATAACAACTGTCAAAGTCTTGATTGAACTGAAACAAAATTTTAACGTTTATTTATTTTTGAGAGAGAGAGAGAGAGGAAGAAGAAGAAGAAGAAGAAGAAGAAGAAGAAGAAGAAGAAGAAGAAGAAGGCGGCGGCGGCGGCGGAGGCAGAGGAGGAGGAGAAAGGGAGGGAGGGAGGGAGGGAGGGAGAGAGAGAGAGAGAGAGAGAGAGAGAGAGGGAGGGAGGGAGGGGCAGAGACAGAGGGAGAGAGAATCCCAAGCAGGCTCCAGGCTGTCAGCACAGAGCCTGAAACAGGGCTAGATCCCACGAACTGTGAAATCATGACCTGAGCCGAGATTGAGAGTAGAAGACTTAACCAACTGAGCCACTCACACATGCCCTTAAATAAAACTTTAAATCTAATTAAGCATGCTTGCTATGGGTAGAAAACTGAAAATAAGAGCAATTTAAAAATTACTCCCTACTTAAATATTTTCTATTACAAACAAAAGTCATTAAATAGATTCCACTCAAGAGCAAATATAGCTTAACAGATAACAACACAGGAAACTAATAAGAAACCACTGTTTAAATAGGACTACTAACGACTTTAGGTAAAATTAAAAATAAAACCAAACCACTCTGTGAAACCAACAAAGGCATAAGTTCAAGATTCTATAATATAAAATAGAAGCCTTTGTCCTGTTTTTAACCAAAATAAGGCTGGCAATAATAAATGAGTAGTTACTTTAATTCACTCTCTATGAAAATAGACCCCAGACTAACAAGATACTTTGATATTTTACATCTAAATTTTGCAAAACTCTAAAAGAAAAAAGGTGAACACAATTCATAGTACATCATAGGAATACAATAAAACATAATTCTGATTTTACTACCAAATTTTTATGTCCCTCAAGTTTCATTCTACATTTTAGCAAACGTCAAAACATCTTACCTCAACACGGTATTGGGATGTGTCGGACACGCTGCTGACACTGTCCCGGGCATAACTCTTCCTTTGCTCTGAGAGAGAAGTTGAAAAAGCCATTATGTACCCACTAAGAGGCTAAAGCTTGTGTACCAGGGCCTTGTGGCCATCTCTAAAACCAGTCTAGCTCACGTATAAGTATAGCAGCTGACAAGTCACTGTTGTGTGGTGTATCTGAAAACACTCATTATTCACATTAAATGAATAAGCCACCAGAAAGCTTATTTAAAAAGAGTTATTTAATTAAGGGCTTTATTAATCAGATACCTACTGTTTGGCAAAAAAAGATGAAAACTGGCTTATAACTCTCATTTTTTAATGTGTTGAGAACACAACAGAATTGCAAATACTGTCACAGATACTGTATTCTGTGAGTTAGACTATATTATCAAAATAATGGCCACGACAAGGAACATCTCCTTTCACAACATCCAAACTATGGAGAGTGTCAGAGGAGATTCAAAACATGACTCAATCATACCGAGTGCCATTAAACTTTAACAGTCTCCACACAGCTACAGAACAAACAAACATGATGCTCAAAACTGTAGATATCAGCTGTTAGAAAATACAAGAAAGTCAGGTGGAAAGTCACCACACCACACTATTTAAAAAGCAAAAATAAACCTTTATTTTCTTTTGTATAATGCTGCAAAACCAAAATACAATATAAAATATTTTGTACATGTTACTTTCTAATCAAGGAACTTGCTTATTTGTAAATTCAGAGTTGCCCTATTTTTCCTAAAGCAGAATGCTATGATGAAAAAGAACCCTAACTAGGAACCAGGAGATTATTGACTCTAGCTTTGGCTCCATCACTAAGCAGGACACTAAATTTGAGCAAGGTGCTTAGCTCTGGACCTCAGCACTCTTATTGTAAAATAAAAGGGTTAAATAAGATCAAACCTCAAAACTCCTACAGTACTAATATCCACACACACGCACGCACGCACATACACACACACACACGCACACACCTTAACTTTCCTGATATCTAATTGTTTTTCAAATATAAATATGTTTCTTTCAGTTGATATGAAACCTCTAGACCTTCCTACAACTTCAGAGGTTGAAAAGTTCTGCTGAACATGAACTCAAACCAAGTACAAAATATAAAGCACATATACAGATCAAGAATGTTAACAGAATTTTTTAAAACTTTGATAAATTCTTATTTCATAATATAAATGAAAGTAATTATCTTTTCATTTATATTTATCTGAAACTGAGATGAAAAATACCTATGTCCTTTATATTACATCAGTCTGATATTATTCTGGTATACTCTATTTTTGTTTTTGCAGCATTAAAGTTACTTAATAGAAACAGACACACTACAAAATTCAGTATCTGCTACCTTTCTTTTTTTGTTTGGATGATGACCTGAAGAAGTATGATCCATCTGTTCCTACCAAAACAATGTGATCAAAAAGAAAGATCTGGTTTCACCTTAAATTTTCTACTCCAGTATACAAAACATAAGCTTCACGTACATGACTGTAGTCTACTTATCAAGAAAACAACCATGATTCTTCTGATTCTTAGCTGAGAATTAATCAAGGTGAGATATTAACAAATAGATAACTGTTCTCAGGAGAACCACTGAAATACAATATGTAACTGAGGAACATTTCTGACAAAAGCACTTTTAGAAATAATTACTATTTCTTTTTTTTAACTAAAAAATGTTTTTTAATGTTTATTTATTTTTGAGAGACACAGAGACAGTGTGAGTGGGGAGCAGCAGAGAGAAAGGGAGACAGAATCCGAAGCAGGCTCCAGGCTCTGAGCTGGAGGCTCAGTTCCAGGCTCCAGCACAGAGCTCGATGTGGGGCTCGAACCCACAAACCGTGAGATCATGACCTGAGCCAAAGTTGGACGCTTAACCAACTGCGCCACCCAGGTGCCCCAGAAATAATTACTATTTCTAAATAGTGTTGTATGTTAAGTGATGAATCATGGGAATCTACCCCCAAAACCAAGAGCACACTGTATATACTGTATGTTAGCCAACTTGATAATAAATTATATTTAAGAAAGAAAGAAAGAAAGAAAGAAAGAAAGAAAGAAAGAAAGAGTCACTATTTCAGAATCACTAGTTTATCATTTTCTAGCACAACTCTCTATGGCAGACTCAGAACATGAAGGTGGTTCTGTTTCCTGTGGTCTGACCTAGACAGCAAAAGAAATGGCAATGGTTGCCATGGTATCCAGTTGTGATATGGCAACCCCAGGACATTCAAATGCTTCACTGAGTCTTTCAGATAAGTGAAGCCCAATGGCGTGTTTTGTAATTCAAGTTTCTCATTATGAAGTAGTAAGAATTTGTTCTCCCTAATTTTCTAATATAGTTTTTTAATCCCATAGAAGCTTATTTTATAAGTACAATAAAAAAACACGGACTATTCGATATTTGTAAAAACAAAAACAAAAAACGTGACATTAACTTGATCACTCTGATTGCCTGGAAGATAGATGTTATTTCGAATATTCCACATGAAAAATCCATTTTAGAAATTCTTAAACTGCTTTCTCTCCAATGCTACACAATAAATAAGATGTATGTGTTATAAGAAATTACCTTTTAAAGACCCTAAAAATATATAAATGCCACGAAACGGATTTATAAACAAACTAGTAGTTCCAATGATTTAAGTCGATGAATAAATAAAGGTTAATATTAACATTTTAATAGGAAATTCTGAAAGAAGGTTCCTAAGAGGCAATTATGGTACATTTCTTTCTTTATGAGAATCATATGTACTCTCAAATACAGTTGTAAATAGTAATCATGCTCCTAAGCTGAAAAGCTCACCAAAAGCCGTAAAAAAGTATGAGAAGTCTAAATAAAGTCTCAATGATACTCCAGATAAAGCCTCTAATGATGTTCCCCACTTTAACAGTGGTTTTCATCCCTGGCTGCACACTAGAATGAACTCTGAAAAATAATGCCTGGGTTCTACTTGCTAGAGATTCTAACGTAGCTGGTCTAGGGTGCAATTTGGGCACTGGGATTTATAAATGGCAATTCTAATGGACAGCCAAGATTGTTCCAAAATCTGTACAAAGGCCAACTCATCTACTACATGTTACCTCTTTAGGTTGAAAACTTTTCTTTCCTAATTAAGAGTGTAAAGCACAGCCAAATAGTACATTAAATAATAACTGAATAAATCTGGCAGCAGAGTTTTGGGTTTCTCATATTATAGGCTGCTCAACTCCCAATATAAAAGCCTTGGTTTCTGTCTCCTTAACTTTCTCAATCTGAATCAATTAAAGCTAGGAATAAACTACTTGATTGGAGTACCAATGGTTGTGGTTTTACTGCTTTTCTCACTTGCTTTTACACCGCAGAACAGAACATACAAACCCACAGAAACAGAATTAGGTGAATTCAGTGACCAATGATAAAAATTCTTTACAGGCTTTTTTTTTAGCATTATTGAGTTGATATGCTTTTACAGATTTTTTTAGCATTATCAAGCTATTATGTGATAATCAACTTGCAGATCAGGAACATTAAATTCAGGTTCCATAAGACATTGAGTGATTAGGATATATTAATATAAGTTCATCAAGGGGCGCCTGGGTGGCTCAGTCGGTTGGGCGACCGACTTCGGCTCAGGTCATGATCTCGCGGTCCGTGAGTTCGAGCCCCGCCTCGGGCTCTGTGCTGACAGCTCAGAGCCTGGAGCCTGTTTCAGATTCTGTGTCTCCCTCTCTCTCTGACCCTCCCCGGTTCATGCTCTGTCTCTCTCTGTCTCAAAAATAAATAAACGTTAAAAAAAATTTTTTTTAAATAAATAAATAATACAGGTTCATCAATAGTAACAAACGCACCACTCTGGTGGGGGCTGTTGACAGTGGAGGGCTATGCATATGCGGGATGATAGATAGGAAATCTCTGTATCTTCCACTCAATTTTGCTATGAGCCTAAAACTACAAGTCTCAATTAAAAAAAAAAAAAAAAAAACAGGTAGGTTTCATTTAACTCTTCAATTAGTACAATGGCAACTATAACAACATGCAGGTCTGAATATTTAAATGCAATTCCCTTTTGTCTGTATTGCTGTTTATATACACAGCAAAATTTATAAGAGCTAATATCCAGAAAATTTTATTTTCTTTTTCCAAAAATAAAGCATATCTTAGAAAGTAAGGATTTTGCAATTAAAAAGAAAAAAAATGTAACATAAAAGCAGCTGCTGAGTGGGGCGCCTGGGTGGCTCAGTCGGGTAAGCATCCGACTTCGGGTCAGGTCATGATCTCACGGTTTGTGGGTTCGAGCCCCACGTTGCGCTCTGTGCTGACAGCCTGGAGCCTGCTTCAGATTCTGCGTCTCCCTCTCTCTCTGTCCCTTCCCCTACTCGCACTCTGTCCATCTCTCTCAAAAATAAATAAACATTTAAAAAAAGTAACTAAAAACAAAAAAAGGTCATTTTCATAAAACTGCATTATTTAAGAATGAATTTTCCTGGTTTGTCCCATGAGGAGAAAAGAAGTTTAAAATTTTCAGATAAGATGAAGCACCAGCACGCTCTACGGAACTGAATTTTGACTCTTAATTGCCCAACTTCCTGATAATATATAATCCTGAGCCATGTGCTTCATAAGAATTAAAAGAAAATCGTTCTTAAAAAAGAATATTTAAATGTTTTCTCCAAGTAAAATACACGCTGTAAGTGATGCATGTGGAGAAAAGAGAAATGGGCTTTAATTCGTGAATGCCACCTGAATGTGTAAGAGATTGCTTGGGCTTCAACTGTGACAGTTACACAAAGAGACTAACTCCTAGAAAGGGACAGGAAGAAAAGAAAGATAGGTACAAAAAGTAAAACATGTGGGGTATATATCTATTAAGACAAGTGCTATATTCAGAAATCTTGCTATGAGAAAGAGAAGGCAAGTGCTATGCAAAGATACAGAAAAGTTTACAGTAAAGTCAATTATACAGAAGCCATATGCTTTACAGACTACTTACATTCAATTCTTACCAGTACCTCCTGGAGAAGAAAAAAGAAAAATAGGAAAAACACAAATATATTTTCCTCCTTGCTATCTTTGCAAAAAAGTTCACACTGAAGGCTAGAATGAGACTTAAGAGGGTGCCCGTCTACCATACTTATCCAGTACTACTTGGACTGCAACAATACAAATCTTAAAATTACTATACATGTTGGTAATGACAACAAAATATTGCTAACTGATGATTCTGTGAAACTTGAGTTTTTCTGGATAGAGGATGACTTTAAATACCTGATTATTATAAATGGCTATATTACAAATTCAGCAATATCTAACTTAAAGAGAAGTTACTTTTCTAGGAAGTTCAGCTATTCAGAACACAGCAGAGCCCACACTTAAAGAAGTCCTCTGAAGGGCGGAGAGATGTCACAACGTCGACACATCGAAACTTGCACATTTTAATATGTAGACTTTAACAAGACTCTCAACTCCCCACTCAGAATCTACTTACTCTACTAAAGATATTCTATCTAGCTGATCAGCCCATACATATCAGAAGCAATGTTAGAAGAAGGCACGTTAACAACAGGGAAAAGTGACGGGTATGGGACACAGACGCACAGAAAAAGCAGCCACAGATATTCAAAAGGGAAACGATTTTGAATGATTTGGCGTAAAGATAAAGAATAGAGCTTCTGAACACACGACAGTACACAAGCTAGTGTGCACTGATGACCCTCTGAATCATAGACAAGAGATTACAGGCACCACACCCTGATAGAAGGGAATGTTTAATATATTTTATAAGTACGTCCCTTAAAAATGATATTAAATTTTAGTGCTTAAAGACTTTGACAAGCAGGCTAACTACAAACTGTACATATCTACAAAATTTTCAATTCCCTGATAACACTAGCCAAATGAAATGTTACCGTCATGCGGTATGTGGAGGAGAATGAAATTAATATTTATTTTCTGTTTATTTACGTTGTCAGGGGCTTTAGTGATGCAGAGCTTCTCACATACTGGCTCTGAAATTTCTTATATCACAATGAAGAAATAGCAAAACAGGGATATTACACTGCAGTATATTTTTACTACTTTCCTTGAATAAAATTACACATATCCAAAAGAATCAAAATTTATCATCATAATTCTATAATTGACAATATACTTACAGGATTTATAAAAAATATTTCTGGTAATATCTGGAATATAAGCTTAAAAAATATGATGAAGATTACCACTTGATCCTGTCCAAGTTTCACTGTAATTATATACTGTATGTATGACATCAAAACATCAAATTTGAGGGCCTTGATTAATCTGAGCACCCAGGACACAGGACAAAAAATAACTCTCCTACATTCCCCCTCAATGCCATGACAGACTCGTTACTTCTGTTTCCTCATATAAACTTATTACCACAACATTATTATCATTTCTATTTTATAGATGAAGAAACGGGGGCCAACAGGTAAAATCATCTGCTCAAACTGGCAGTGCTTTGGTAGAAATGCCATGATTCAGCCCCAAAGTGCTTGGCCTCCAAAACCCATGATGCCTCTCTTGAGACAGAAGTTCCTGAGTTACTGAATCAGTCTAGGAGGCACATTATGGTGTCAGATCTGAAAAGTGTTCTCATGAGAAAGACAAGCTGCATGAAACTCTAGATGCAGTATCTAACCTGTGGCTGGTGTATGAAAAACAATGGTCGTTACTGTAAGACTCATGTTCCAGTGCACTAAATAGTATCGTCATATCCCAAAGAAGTTCGTGTACCATCCACAAAAGAAATGAACTCTTGATTTACTCAACTGGTTTAATCATTGTGCAAAGAAAAATTGTTAAGAAAATGCATACATTGTGACAAACTACATTACAAACCTCTCCTTTACCACCTCCCATTAAAAAAAAAAAAAAAGTTGAAACTGGGAGGCTAACCATTCTATATTAACTAACTACAGCTGGAACTCCAACTTATTTACTGAAAAAGATTGTTCAAAATCTGAACATATTTCTTCCCTGTCATTCATTCCATTCATTCCATGGGCATTGGACTGAGAGCCCCTTTTGGGAGGGAGGAGTGAGGATTAGATACCAGGAGGAATGAAACATCATCTGTAATTTCAAGAAACTTAAAACCTGCTTACTTCTAAGCCAAACACATTTGCTAAGTCTTCTTTCTTCTTTGACTCTTGGATTTCCTCCATTCTTTCCCTCTCTTTATGTCCTCTGTTTTACCTATACACTGTTCATTTTTGTCACACTACTCAAAGTTGTCACATATTCTCACAATCAAGATTTTTAAAGTTATGTGACTTTGACAATCACCTCACCTTAGAAAGGAGCCTCAGCTTTCTCTATATGTAAAACACAGAAATTCTTGATTCACAGAAATTCACTGATTAAACCTGAAGATTTTCAATCCCCAGATCTACACTTTTATGAAGGTGCTCCTAATACAAAATAAACATTAAAATTTGAGGTGAATTCCACTTTTTTATCCCTTATCCCTTCCTTAGCTGAGAACAGACTTTTGGATCTACAGTATTTGTGAGATGATCAATAATACTCTTTCTCCTTAACAAAAGTCTCAAGGCTATTGTTTAGACGTCTGACTTAACCTGTTTCCATCCATACTCATCATATCCATCCTCAATACTGCTATGAGAGTGACCCAAGACAACAGAACTATTTTTCCTCTGACTAAAAAAGTTCAGTGACTAGTCATTCCCCATAAACAATGTTCAACTTCCTTAGTATGATTGTTCCTACTGTGGCCCATGTTTATTTTTCTAATCTTATTTCCCAATGTAACACCTTGCACCCTCCAGCTAAGACCAAACTGTTCGCAGTTCATACATTCATTACATTCATTCTGCCAGTATTTTACTGAGCGTAAATTATACATCAGCCCCTGTGCTATGCTTAGGGAATCCCAAAGTAAACAAGGCAGATATGGCCCAATTTCACAGAACTTACAGTCGAGTTTATAAAGGACTCCTACTGCTGTTTATGTTACTCTCCAGCCTCCCAAACGCCTGGAGCATACTACTTACATTTCAGACTTTAGCTCAAGGCTCAAGTCTTCTATGAAATCTCTTCTGACTACCGCCCCTACCCATGTAGAAGTGACCACCCCCACTGCACCTCACATGCTGCCATCCAAGCTTATTTAGCTCTTTATTATAATGATGCATTTACTAACCTAACCTCACCAAAATAATGCATAATGAATATGTGTCCTATTCATCTTTGGAATGACTGAATGTTCATGGAAACAGACACTATGAAGACCTTGGCCTGGCTCACAGAAGTACCTAGACTACCTACCTAGAAATAAAAGACTGAAGGAATTCATTATTTTATTTTTGCAAAAACCAAAAAGGCATAAAAACCCTTCTTTTTCAGTTCTTTCAAGTCATTGTCTAGACTGCAAGTCCCTTAAAGTCAAGAACCATATATTACTAGCTCTGTTCTGAGCACATATTAATTATAAAATACATATTTGTTGAATATATTCTCTGGATCTACTATTCACAACTACTAGGACATAATACTGTTCTTATTCTTTATTGTACAATAATAAAAGCCCAGACAGACCCTGTGAAAACAATGCATTCCTAAACACATGTAGTATATGTCAGGAGTCTTCAATTTCTTCTTAGTAATGACTTCTATTTTATACCTAAGTTAAAAAATGTATTATTTACATATGAGACAATCTAGAGAGGACAAGGGAAGTTAAAGAAGAATCAGGGAGAAAGCCTGCTGGTTTTGTAGTGCAGAGAGAAATAATGTAAGGACTGTTCCTCATACTATAGTGCTACCCAAAAGTTCAAGAGTTATAAGGAAGAAGTCCTCTGTCAACTGTCAGCCTACAATCAAATGGATCAGTCATGAAGATCAACAATCATATCACAAATAATTGGCCAGGAAATCCACCTAAGGCACTGATGTCATATAAAAGACTCCTTAGAAAACACTATAATACATTTTGCCTGTGGCTTTAAATTATATGACAGTAAGCAGAAGTCACAGCTTTAGTAGCTTTTATAAAAACTCTTTTTTAAACAATCCGTATCTCTCACTACTTCACTCCAATTAATATAAACGAGGCATGGATTCAAATTATAACTTCGAAAACCTCGTTTGTGAAATGTGGTTGGAAATAGAATTATACCTCATCAAATAAACAAACATACCATACAGGGCCTTTGCACTTGTTCTTGAACCGTGTTCTCTGTCCATTTGGGAAAAGGTGGGTGATGATCCGTAGCCACTGTAATAAAAAATGGTCATGGTGCAGGGTTAAAGTCCAAAGTAAGCAAGCAATAAAAATTCAAAACGACAAATAAAAATTCCAAGGTACCATAATCACCATGAGTTTTTTAAAAACATACAGAGTTAATGATACCTAGGCGTCAAAATGAGCCAGATCCTGCTCTCGTCAAGAAACAGAACATGAACGACACTACCCTGATGTAGACTGAGGTAGATGTAAATCATAGCCACGTCTTAAACTTGAAGGCAAAACCTTAGCCAAGAAGATTCAATAAGGTTGAAACTATCTTAGAAGAGTTTAAGAGTGCCATACTAAATCGAGTTGTGAGCAGTGATCCAGTTATAAAAAGTACTAAATGACTCAATTTATAATGGAACAGACATTATTTTCATAAAAATTTAAAATGCAAAATAACACATTATCATTAAATTTGACCAGCTTTGCCCTATTTCTAGCCTCCTGTTACTAATATGTTAGGTGAAGTAAACATATTATTTGAATTTTTAAAATTCATTCAGTAAACATTTATTAAACCCTAAAATCTAGAAGAATAAGGATAATGGCAGGGAACAGGGTTCAGCTAATAGAACAAGTAAAACAGTTACAACAGAATGTAACATCTGGATAACACTAATAGATTTCATCAGGATGTCCAAAAACACTTTACCGCCAAGTTGGCATTTCAGCAGAATACAAAAGTTTGGAAAGAAGCTCTACAGATGGGTGGAGAATTAAGTGAGTAAAAGGCATGCGGAATTGGCTCAAAGATGAGCCTGGTGTCCAAGGGAAAAAAAAAAAAATCGTATCTAGTGGGGTATACATAGAAGAGAGGAGTGGCTTCAGACATACAGAAGGCAGATGGAGGGCTTAAGAAATAAGAATTAAGTTTTTATTCTCTAGATGGAGTATGTATATTAATACAGGGAAGTGACATGATCAAAAACGTTTTCAAAGAAAATAATCCCAGAACTAATGGCAAGGTAACCACGTAGAGGGTGCTGCAAAAATTACGGTAGGCAAAAGGGCCTTAAGTAGGGCTAGAATAGAAAGAACAGAAGAAAGGGACAGAAATAAGAGTTCCCTAATAGAAGAAAATGTTATAAATTCACGATTAAATGGATATTTGTTGTAAGAAGAAGGAGGAAAATTGAGAATGTGGTCAGACTTTCTGGCTTGCATAACTGATGGACAAGGTAAACATGGCACCTGACAATACTCGCCTGGTGCCTCTTACTGGCCAATTATAAAGAGATTTGCAATAATCTTTACAGAGAAAAGATGAAGTATAACTCTTTACAAAGTACGTAACCTGTGAATTCTGAAAAATGACTATATACCACAATGGCCAGTAGAAAATAACAACAACATGAACCATGATATATAAGGGGATGGCAACTTAAGCCAGGGTTGTGATTTCAAATTATACCTGAAGCCACAAGGATAGTTCTGTTTGCTTGTCTGGTCTTTTTATTTGGTTTACGTAGTGATAAGTATTCTGACTGATTGGACTAAGAGACCTTTAATTCTCCTCAAATGCCAATACTTTATAAGTCAAAATAGTAGAATGCTCCAGAGAAACTGAAAGCTCTGAAGCAAAGAACATGTTTAACTATGGAAAACAATAATACATAAAATACCTAAAACAAAATGTCTTCTATTTGATCACTGTCATTGAGGTTGATGTTACTTTACCATTTTTCTTACTAGACACAGTAAACTTTTAATACTATCATACCTTAGTATTAGAAAGAGATTAAATATTAATGAGGAATAAACTACATAAATAAGTGGAGCTAGCTAGTCCTTTCATTAGAAACATAAAACAAAGCCACCAAATCAAATCCAAAAAGAACCCCAACAAATTAAATATAAATCTTCCAACCTACTTCATTTGAGATGGATACATTCCAAAGCCACTGGGATGATTAGAAATATGACCATTCATTGTGGTTTTCACTCCTCTGTTCTGAAAAAAGAAAGGTACATAGATTAAAGGTAATAAAAAGGTCAAGACATTTCAGTTTCAAGTTATTCATTCAACAAATACATGTCACTGCCAGGATGATGGCAGAAATATGAAGATAAAGATCTCCACCCTCAAAGAGCTCGCGCACCAGAAGTACAGAGGGACACAGAAAAAAAGATTCAACTGGCATGTAACATTATGTACTAGAATTATAAGCAAATTTAGGTTAGTAAAAGAAAAAATCTAAAATATAGTTCCAAACCCTCTACATATATAGGCTTAATTGTACATTCTGCTCAAACTCATAATCAAAGGTCAGTTTTATGATGTTTTAGATGTTACTTTGTGTATTGTTTCATTAGGAAAGTAATACAGGTTCATTACATTAAAAAACTTGAGAAATACAGGGAAGTACAAAATACAGAAAGGCACAAAGGGGAAAAATACCACCCAGAGCCCTACCATTTAAAGATAACCATTTAACAGTCTGTCAATTTCCTCCAGACTTTTTCCGGCATCTACTTTTCTTCTTTCTCCCTTCCTTCTATTCTCCCTTCCTTCAAAGCACATTTGACATCTTATACATACACACTTGGATACACCTTTTTTTTTTCCAAGAAGGTATCCACTTACATATTCCTTCCACTTCTCACGAGAAAGCCATTTTTAAAGTCAACACCAAATGATATTTAACTTCAGAAAACATTTTTAATATGTTTCACAAATTGAACAAATTCCCTCAACAAGATGAATAAGTAAAACTTCCTTACTGCTAAATCCAACGGCCTTTTCTTTCTTTGTGCTTCCAGACAATACTGCTACACCTGATTTATTTCTATTCTCTCCTGAATACTTGGTCCTTCCTAGGTTCTGTGACACTAAACAATTTTGGGTCTTATCTTATTTTTCTGACTTTTGTAGACATTGTATCACCGTGTCTTCTCAATAACTGAGAGGTAGGTAGGGCACGTCCCAGCTTTATTATAAGACAAAGGCAACAGGAGCAGAAGAATTAATAACTACTGAGTGACTATTATGTGGCAGGCAATAAAGCTGATACTGCCAAGGTGAACAAAACGGTCCCAACTCTAGGCCAACACACTAGTGGGAAAAACAGTCACTTAGTGAATAAATATGAAACTACAGAATGTTCCCATTACAAAGGAAAAGTTTAGGGTGATATGGAGGTGCATATTAAAAGAGAATGTAATTCAGATTAGGAAGCCATCGAAAGCCCACAAAAAGAAATTGTATTCAAGATCAGTAACTTCAAATTAATTCTTTCTCATTCTTCAGATCTCAGTTCAATCACAATGCCCTCAGGGAAGCTTTAACTGACCTCCCTTCTAGACACAAAAGCCCACTATCAGACATTCTCAGACTATAATCAATTTTTCAAAGTATGTATCACAGTTATAGTTTTTCATTTGTTTAACTAAATGACTGATTCTTCACTAGACTATAAGCTGCATAAGGGCAGAGACTTTTGTTTAATGATTGCTGTTTCTCAAGCAGCAGGAACAATACTAGGCATAGAATAAGTGTTAATTAAATATTTATTCAAGGAAAGAAAAAAAAAGAGAGTCCACGTCCCACTTTTGAAAGGCTGCATTGCATTCCTAAGGATATAAAATTAATTCATATGGGGGCGCCTGGGTGGCTCAGTCGGGTAAGCATCCGACTTCAGCTCAGGTCACGATCTCGCGGTCCGTGAGTTCGAGCCCTGCGTCAGGCTCTGGGCTGATGGCTCAGAGCCTGGAGCCTGCTTCTGATTCTGTGTCTCCCTCTCTCTCTGCCCCTCCCCAGTTCATGCTCTGTCTCTCTGTCCCAAAAATAAATAAACGTTAAAAAAAAATTTTTTTTTTAAAAATTAATTCATATGAAACACAAATAAGTCCCAATGTATAAGGCTCCATTTTAAATTTAAAATCCTATTTTAAATGAAAAAGCCAGGTCGACTACCATAATTTTGGGAAGGGCTGAGACTTGACCCAGTTCCTGAAGAATAACTAAGAATTTATAGAGGTCCTCAAAACACTCAAGTTTAATTCAAGCTTTCCCAACAGTCCTGTCCATATTTATTCACAGCTTAGAAGCAAATTTCTAAATTAAGGAACAAAGAAATACTGACCTCTCCCCCAGATAAATACTGCATTTACAAAATTACATTACATTTATGTTACATTGTCGTATTCTGTTTTTATTGTTGCTGTTATTGTTTGTTCTCCTCCAATTTATACTTGGATGCGATGCATAGTGTACAGGTCAGCCAGTTCTCTGGGGAAAAATTAAATCCTGATCTGTACTGCTTACCGATTTCCATGGTATGAATATTTCCACTATGGTTCATCTCAAGCTATCAATACTTTTACAGCAGCTTACAAAATTCTTAAGTATTTCACAATTGGTTCTCATAAACCTATAGGATCCAAACAGAGCACATAACTGTTACATTCTAGAATGTGGGCCAGGACAGAGGCCTGGAATAACATTCTAGATCTAGAGCCCATAGCCAGACACATTCATTCACAGTTAGAAGCCTGGAACTCTATTCTGGCACTGACTAGACTATACAAGTCAATTAAGCCTCTGTCTCAATTTTCTCACCAGCAAAATAGAGAAAATTCTTGGATCCTTCTAACTCACAGCGCTAGTGAAAAAATCAAATGACGGATGTGTAAGTTTCTTCTAAGTTTTTTTTTTAAGTGTGCTTTCAAAACAAGCTGGTTCATTCAGTATATAAGTTAAACGCTAGGGTTTGTACTGATTTTGATCTGGTTTGCATTTTAAAACCACAGCAGCTGGTTTAATGAAAAGTGATAGCCACAGCATCTCATCCTTTTCATGTTTAATTCTTCATGACAGTCAAATAAATGCGTGGTTTGTGTTTTGTTTAAAACAGTGATCTGTCAGAATAAGAGAATATTAGAAACAGGAATAGAAAATGTCAATTTGCTAAATTGGATTTTAAATATAGAAACTTTTCCTCTTTGGCAATCACACTGTCACTTGTCACAGATGCTCATGCAGCAATATGGAGTTTCCAAATCCTTAACTATAGCAATTAGAGTGCGCACCTTGCAAAGGAAACAATGACAAATGCCTGGTTTTCCTTTAGGCTTCTAGAAGACATATCCAAATTACATCTATGTAGATCATATATATAATTGAGAAGAACCATCAAGTCTTACTAAAAAAAAATAGGTGTTTTCATTTTTATTAACTATTAAGCAAAACAAAACTAAGGAGATAAACACTTTCTTTATCACTTTAAAGATGTCATAAATTCAGTTAACTCTATTAAGTCAGCTAGTTAATCCTACTAAAAGGGTACACTAACACTGTCATAATACCTTCTACAGATGTGAAATTAGAGCTTCACTTTCCTTATAAAAACACGTTTATAAGTCATAGTTATTATAATTTTCTTCTTCTTTTCTACAGAAAATAACATTCTTCAGCAAGTATTAAGATAAAAGTGGTAAATTTAAGATCTAAGTTAAGCACACCAAAAATGTTAAATACTGAAGTTTTCAGAGTAGTTGGAGTCCGTGAAAATCATCATAAGCAGAAATAAATGAAGCTATCTATAATATGGCAAAACCAGAAAGTTAAATTTGGTATTAGAAAGTGTTAAGATCCCAAATATAAATAAATATTTAGATTCCCTCCCCTTTTCTTTACTCTTGCTAACACACAATATCAGTTTTCAAATTGCTGAATGAGTATGTAGTCATTACTCAATGTCAGAATACCACCTACCCAATCTGGCTACCAAACTGCTAGTAGCTCTCTGTAGACTGAGCTGTCCTTGAAATAACTTGTTCTCTCAGAAAATGTCACAGACTTTCTTTAACTTTTTGTTTATTTATGCTTGACAGAGTATTTTGAAGTATCTCTACTTTGATTTCAATGTAATTAAATTCACATCTCTTCCAGTCAACAGTTAGCTATGAATAGATCAGTTTGGAGGAAGTCAAAAGTTATATAATAATTTTCGACTGTGAGGGGGGCATGCCACTAACCCCCATGTTGTTCAAGGTCAAGTTTATAAAAGTGGGTCTTCTGAGTGCTCATGCACATGTAAATAGCATGTGATACCCATAAATTTACATGGATCGTTAGCATTTCTTCCATTATAATGAAATACATATTAAACTGGGGGGGGGGTGAGGGTAAGCCTCCAATTTAGTTGGAATCCTCCAACAAAAATAAAAATTTGGTAGGAAGGGGAATGAAATTCAGAGAGAGAAGAAATTGTCTTAACCTTTCTTTATTGCCCACTGAACCATATGCTGGGGGTTGGGTTAGGAGAAATGGCGGTTGGATTGGATCTTGAACTATTTCTCAGAAAAGTGTCCATTAAATTTCACAAGTGACATGAGGAATTTTAACTGAAATCTCCAAGTATTTATGTGGGAGTTTTCCTTTTTAAAAAAATTTTTAGGGACGTCTGGGTGGCTCAGTTGGCTAAGCATCCGACTTGGGCTCAGGTCATGATCTCACAGTTTGTGAGTTCCAGCCCCACATCGGTCTCTATGCTGACAGCCCAGAGCCTGGAGCCTGGAGCCTACTTCACATTCTGGGTCTCATTCTCTCTCTGTCCTTCCTCCACTCATGCTCTGTCTCTCTCAAACACAAATAAACATTAGATAATTTTTTTAAATGTTTATTTATGTTTGGGAGAGCGTAGGAGCAGGGGAGGAGCAAAGAGAGAGGGAGACAGAGTATCCAAAGCAGGCTCCTGCTGTCAGCAAACCCTGACAGGGCATGGGGGGTGTCGAACTCAAGAACCCTGAGAGCATGACCTGAGCAGAAGCTGTACAATCAATCAACTGACAGGAGTTTTCTTTTTTTTTTTTTTCATATACCTTGGCAAACAGGCTCGAATAAAACCTTTCCTCAAAATGTTTATCCCCCGACTATATTATTTCCACAATTAACAATGGACTTACAGTTAGCCTTATATAATGACAGCTGCAAGAAACTGACTTTTAAAGAAGTATACACTTTATTAGCGGAAGTTTCTGATTCAATTACCCTGCAACATAATTAATCAGCATAATTAATCAGGCCTCGGTGCCTCATCACCACTGCTACCATCCTTAAAAATACTGCCATTTACTCCATCACATGCAGCAGAGGTCTCATTAAAACTGCAGCTAAGGGGCGCCTGGGTGGCTCAGTCGGTTGAGTGGCCGACTTCGGCTCAGGTCATGATCTCATGGTCCGTGGGTTCGAGCCCCGTGTCGGGCTCTGTGCTGACAGCTCGGAGCCTGGAGCCTGTTTCGGATTCTGTGTCTCCCTCTCTCTGACCCTCCCCCATTCATGCTCTGTCTCTCTCTGTCTCAAAAATAAATAAACGTTAAAAAAAAAATTTTTTTTTTAAAAACTGCAGCTAAATCCTGGTCTTTTTTTTTTTTTGGCAATAAACTTTTTTTTTGAACCACTTTATTTATATTTATAGAAAATCTGTGAAAACAGTACTGAGAGTTCTTGCATACCCCACACCCCATTTTCTTATTGTTAACATCTCACATTAGCATGACATATCTGTCACAATTCATGAACCAATATCAGTATTTTATTAACTAAAATCAATACTTTATTCAAAGTTCCTTCATGTGTTTACCTAAAGCTGTTGGGTTTGTTTTGTTTTGTTTTTCTGTTCCAGGATCCTCTGCATAATACCTCATGTCTCATTAGGGTGCTCTACACTGTAACCATGTCTCACACTCCCCCTTTGCTTTTGAGGACTATATTAGTTTTCCAGGGCTTCCATAACAAAGTATCACAAAGTGGGCAGCTAAAAACAACAGAAATTTACTCTCTCACAGTTCCGAAGGCTAGAAGTCCAAAATGAAGGTGTCAGTAGAGCTAAGCTCTCTGAAGGGTATAGAGGAGGAATCCTTCTTTGTCTCCCCTAATTTCTGACAGTTATCTGGCTGGTAATCTCTGGTTCCTTGGCTTGTAGATGCATCACTCAAATCTCTGCTCTATCTTCGTATGGCCTCCCCTAGGTGTCTGTCTTCAAATTTCTTTCTTCTCCTAAGGACACCAGTCAGTGGATTGGGGTCGATCCTAATCCAGTATGACCTCATCTGGATTTATCAGCAAAGACCCTCTGCAAATGAGGTCACAGTCATAGGTACCAGGTAGCAGGACTTGAGCCTATCTTTTGGGGGAACATGATTCAACCTGCAATAATGACCTTGATAGCTTTTTTGAGGAATACTGTATTTTGATATTCTGTAGGCTGTCTCTCAGTTGGGATTTGTCTGATGTTTTCTCATGATTAAGCTGGAATTATAGGTTTTGGAGAGGGAGACCACAGAGATATGTGCCACTCTCACCATATCATATCAAGAGTCCACGCTTCTGGCTCTGAGAACATGGTTTATGCTAACCTTGCTCACCGACTGAGGCAGTATTTGTCAGGTTTCTCCATGATAAAGTGACCTCCCTCCGCACCATTCTACAGGCCTGTTTGGAAAGAGTGATTACATGCAGCCCACAACTTACAGGGTGGACAGTTATGCTCCACTTTCTACAGGAGGGAATATCCACATAAATTATTTGGCATTCTTCTGTATGGGAGATTTGTATATTCTCCACTATTTACTCATTTATTCTATTTTTTAGTCAACAGAAAAGATGGAAAAACAAACAAGAGGGGATCGGATTCATCAAATAGAAACTCCTGATTATTCAAACCCTATAAATTCCTATTTCAGGTGCTTCAGACAAGATCTGAGTTAACCTTCCCTTCTGTTCTGGGTATAGCATAGTGCTGAGAGGGAGAGCAGGAGAGAGGGAGAGAGGGAGAGAGGGAGAGAGGGAGAGAGGGAGAGAGGGAGAGAGGGAGAGAGGGAGAGAGGGAGAGAGAGAGAGAGAGGGAGAGAGGGAGAGAGAGAGAGAGTGAAGACAGAGAAAGAAAGAAAGAAAGAAAGAAAGAAAGAAAGAAAGAAAAGAAAGAAAAGGAAGGAAATGAGGGAAGAAAGAAAGAAAGAAAGAAAGAAAGAAAGAAAGAAAAAGAGGGAGGAAGGAAGGGAAGAAAGGGAAGGAAAGGAAGGAAGGAAGGAAGGAAGGAAGGAAGGAAGGAAAAGAAAGAAAAAGAGGGAGGTAGGAAGGGAAGGAAGGAAGGGAGGGAGGGAGGGAGGGAAGGAAGGAAGGAACGAAGGAAGGAAGAAGGGAAAAGAGGGAGGTAGGAAGGGAAGGAAGGGAAGGAAGAGAAAGAAAGAAAGAAAGAAAGAAAGAAAGAAAGAAAGAAAAAATGAGAGAAAGGAAGAGAGAAAGATAGGAAGGGAAAGAGAAAGAAATTGAAGCATGGGAGAGATCACAGCCCTTAACAAAAAAAAAACCTTGGCTAACACCACCAAAAGATGATTGGAATTTTAAAAAGTAAACATTATCTAGGAAGTTCAAATCTTCCCAGGCAGAAAGTTGTTGAGTGCAGATTCTCAGAAGAGGTAGAAGAATATTTACTGTGGGTATTTTCTCACAGAATAAGAATAAAAGTACAACTTTTTCTGTCAGTTCAGTTCTCAACTGAACACATATCAGGGAACAACATTTTGGAACAAGAAGTAAAGAAAACCATCCCACCTAACTCATCTCATCCCATTCCCCAGGAATTTTTTTTTCAAATCTCTACTTTTTGAAAATCAGCCTTAAGGGTTAGTATTCACTGACATTCTATGAACCTTTTGGAAAGGTTTCAAAATGAAATTTTGTGTCACTGCTAGTGCAAAACAAAAGCTACTGAGGAACTTAGGATCTCACATATGACTATTTTTTATTGTGAGATATTCTTTTTCCATAGTGTGCCATAAGCCAAATTAGTACAGCTCAACACATTTTACAGAGGCAAACAGATAAAGAGCTATCTGGGCCTGATATAACCCACACTTTGCTATTCTAAATATGTTCTAAAATCATCGTTATGGGTTTAGAAAGAAAAATACGTTCTAAAATCATCTTTAATGAGCCCAAAAGTCTTGAATTCAAATTTCATTATGATGTATTAAATGGCCTCTAAAAATAGTAAATCATAAAACCTCACAGGTACAGTGAGAAGAGTTTTAACCTACAGATGAGATATAACATTTTAATATTTAACTACCCTGCTGTCACATGATTACCTCCCTCTGCATTACCCAGAGCAAAGGACATGAAGCAGTAAATAAGACACCACTGGTGACTCACTCTGCTCTGTCAGTACACCTCCTTATGAGGACTGATGGTGTACAAACATACCACACAGCTTTATAGCAAATGTAGCAAACTCCACACAAAGCGGCAAATTTCACCTTTAAGCAACTATTATACTCAATTCATCTTACTTTTCTAAATCATAAATACATCTCCCCAAGGTTAGTGTAAGTAAAAAATGCTTAAGTGTTACTACACAGGACTTTTTTAAGCAATGCAATTCTGTTTAAATGGAGGTTAAATAAAGCTTTCTACCAGATTATAATGTACATCACCCCCAAACTGCTTCCCAGATAGTTTATAAAAAGATGCTACTTCTCACCTCAGCCTCATTCTGCCTGTTTGCCATGCTACTCCAACAGTGATCATTTCGGTAAGAGGACACAGAGATAGCATATCTCATCAAGGATTATTCATGATTTCAATTTGTTCTATATTGGCAAGATACAGTTTTAGAGACCCAAATGCCAACATAATGGTTATATGAGGGCAGGTGTCTCAAGTTCAACATCTATAACTTTATAAGCCAACAAAGTCCATGACTGGACTAATAAGGTAAAACTCTCCAATCATGCTTAACGACTCCTTATTCCTATTATTCCACACTGTTTAACATTTTGTTGACAGAGATAACAGTGCATGCCTTTCAAAATACTATTTTTCACTTATCTTCAAAATCAGAGACAGTCCCCATATGCTACTAAAGAGTGATGTAACAAAAAACAGTCAAAACACAATAGAAAAATCAATTCCAGTCATTATCTACATTTGGCTGAATATAAAAATAACTGATAGTCCGTACTCCCACAAAGAAAACAAATCCTAACAAAACCTTCCTTGAAAACTCTCCCATCTTATACAGAAATTTTAGGGGGGAACAAAAAGAAGAAAAAGTAGGGGCTCCTATGTGGGTCAGTCAGTTAAGAGTCTGATTCCTGATTTCAGCTCAGGTCATGATCTCCCAAACCATGAGATCGAGCCCCATGTTGGGTTCTGTGCTGACAGCGGGGAGCCTGCCTGGGATTCTCTCTCTCCCTCTCTCCCTTTGTGCCCCCCTCTGCTCATGCTCTCTCATTCCCTCTCAAAAATTAAAAAATAAATAAATAAACAAATAAATAAAGTTCAAGGGAAGTCAGAGGAGTGGGCCTAGAAACCAAAATCTTCCTCAAAAAAGGGTTGAATCAAAGAAGGTAAGATAAAGATCTTTAGAAGTGAACAGCACATGTAGGGGCACCTGGATGGCTCAGTTGGTTAAGTGTCCAACTTCAGTTCTGGTCATGAATTCAGGGTTCGCAAGTTTGAGCCCCACATCGGGCTCTCTGCTGTCAGTGCAGAGCCTACTTCAGATCCTGTCTCACACCCTCTCTCTGCTTCTCCCTGTCTCTCAAAAATAAATAAACATTAAAAAGGAGAAGAAGGAGGAGGAGGAGGAGGAGGAGGAGGAGGAAGAGGAGGAGGAGGAGGAGGAGGAAGAGGAGGAGGAGGAGGAGGAAGAGGAGGAGGAGGAGGAAGAGGAGGAGGAGGAGGAGGAGAAATAATGAATGGCACAGTCGGGGGAGGAGACATCAACAGGATCATTTATGTAGTTCAACGTGGCAAGTAAAAAGACAGAACGCAAAGTGGGCAGCTTATGCTGGGAAGGGGCTAGGCATTCAGTTCATAAAAACCTTCCTCCAGGGGCACCTGGGTGGCTCAGTCGGTTAAGCATCCAACTTCGGCTCAGGTCATGATCTCACAGCCCGTGAGTTTGAGCCCCGCGTTGGGCTCTGTGCTGACAGCTCAGAGCCTGGAGCCTGTTTCAGATTCTGTGTCTCCCTCTCTCTCTGCCCCTCCTCTGTTCATGTTCTGTCTCTCTCTGTCTCAAAAATAAATAAACGTTTAAAAAAATTAAAAAAAAAAAAACACCTTCCTCCAGGCTGTAATACATGAGCTGAGTAAGCCAGAAAACAGAAGAGCAAACACAGGAGACAGCATGGTACCATGCTTTTGTTAGACCAAAATTCAGTGTTTAGTCACCATATCTGTGTAATGCTATTCACAGTATAGACTAAGATTACATTTCTTTCATTGTACAATCTTTTGCCTTTAGAATTAATAATCATCTTACCTTCAACCCTTAGTTCTCCTTCATTTCCATTAATTTGATCCTTTCCCTCTCCACCAAAAGTGAAGTTTCTTTTGATGCATTTAAACACAATCTACTCTACCACTATTCTTATCTTTCTGCAGGCATCTCTCCCTGATTCCTACACCTTCCTGTTACAATCAATCGATTAATCCCTAGGTCTCCTGTACAGCATTCACTGTGGTTTCCAAAGCAGCCTTATCCTACCCATTATTTCCTTTTCCTCCTATCTTCAATCCTTGTTTCTTGGATCCCAGGACTCCCTCTTCTTTACTTTTACTTTTTTATCTTGGAAGAGTACATACTTCAGGGTATAAGAAATGTAATTTCTGCAGCTTTACTAGACTGAAAACATGTTTATTATACCTTCATAGATGGCCAGTAGTTTGTCTTGGTTTCCAGTGCTACCTTGCAAATTACTTTTGCTCCCAAATTTTGAAGCCATTGTTCTGTCTCCAGGGTTCCTGCTGAGATATTAGGTGGCATTCTGTTTCTCAGTGGCCTATTTTCTTCTTTCTGCAGTTCTGGAGTTTGGGAATCTTCACTCTTTTTCTCCTAATGTTCTGAAATCTCATGAATACACTGGTATAGACTTTTTTTTTAATTCAATATATTAGAAATTCAATGGATCTTTTCCAATTTGAAAATCATGGTCCTTAAATTCTAGTAAATTTTCCTGAGTTATTTCTTTGATCGTTTCTTCTTAAAATTTTTTAATTTTACTTTTCTAAAAAATTCTATTGTTCTATTCTGAGGACTGAGCTTCTAATTTTATTGCCTTTTCACTTTTGTTTTTTCATTTCTTGGTATTTTGTTCTACTCTCTGGTGGCTTCCTTAACTTTATCTCCTAAAGCCATTTAAAAGTTTTCAAGTCTTCTATCAATTTTCAATTTCCAGGAGTACATTTTTATGCCCTACATGTTCTTTTTATCATGATACTTGTTCTTATTTCCAGATTGCAGTACATTCTTTGAGCTTTCTGAAAATGTTAATGACAATATTTAACAGTTTTCTTCTTCTCCCTTTATTGTGCCTATTGCTGTCAATTTTGTTTTCTCCAGGCTTGTTTTGGTCTCTAAATTTCCTCAAATGTCTGATGATCACTGGTCACTATTCACAGTGAAGATAAAACACTTGAAGACTAATTAGAAAGTTCTGTGGGGGCACATGGGTGGCTCAGTCGTCAGTCTTGTCTGACTTTGGCTCCTCAGGTCATAATCTCAGGGTTCATGAGTTCAAGCCACACATTGGGCTCTCTGCTTGTAAGTGAAGAGCCTGCTGTCAGCACAGAGCCTGCTTCAGATACTCTGTCTCCCTCTCTCTGCCCCTCCATCACTCGTTCTTTCTCTCAAAAATAATAAAAATAAACATTAAAAAAAAAAAGAAAATCTGTGTAGGTGAGTGGGACTTGCCAACACATAGGTTTCACTGTGGAATTATCTGGCTGGGCTATTCCAGCGGGAGACCCTCAAACCAACAGTATCCACAGGACTTTTGCACAGAAGGGTCAGATTCTTCAAAAAAGCATCTTCCAATTGAAATCCTGGAGAATATATATCTAACTGCCAAATTTTTGGAGATGAGTAGAGGACGTGTGCTGAGAGTACCTCACTATTTAGTATTTCATTTTCCACTCTCCTTCTATGCCTTGGTGTCCCCTACTCAAGAGTTCCCTAGCCCACATTCTCCACAGAATTAACTTCCAGTCTTGCTGGAGTGTGGGGAGGCATCTGGGGCCTAAGTTCACTTTAAACACTCTTACCACTTAATTCTCCTGTTTTCAGCCTCACTCTCATTGTCGAGCCTTTCTGAGGTTCTGAAGGGAAAATCAGGCTGCTTCTGAGAGTCTCTCACTAGCAGCTCAGATGCCTGCTTCTTAGAGCTTGTACGTTAGTAACAATCACCCACAGGCTTTCCAGAGTCATTTTATCTCACTGAATTCCTGAATTTTTTTGAATCCCTTTGCTGTCACTCTTTTGAAAGGAGTGGAATAAATGTATGTGCTTGATCTGCCTTTTCCTGTAACATATTTTCATTGTCAAAACACTGACAAATATTTGTTAATGGAAAACTCAAGGGAAAAATTCAAGTCACTTCCAATATGAACTTGAGAGGTTAAGGTGGACTATAAAATATGAGCACAAGTTTATACTAAAAACAAAAGGACCAGAACAGCCGCAGTGAAAGCAAGATAAAAAATGAAGGAAATTTACCTCACGTAAGTCAGCTGATATTTTGGTAGATATGTTTAACTACCTGATGTTATATATAACAACAAATGCTGTTTTCAAATCCCAGGAAAGAAACAACAATTATAGTGAGTAAAAGTGAGGCAATATCCCCAACTACATCAGGCATTATTGTTAATTTAAAAAATGCCTTGTTTTTCTAGAAATTAAACCATAGCTTTAACTGCACAGCAGAGTTAGGTGACTAAATGAAACCTGAAATTACCCTTAGATAAATAATCAGTGATGTATTCATTTTAATTATTCAGATTTTTAATCTGTTTCCAAAGAGAAGCCCTATTTAAATGAATACAGGTGGGAATAAAATCTTTTTCAGCTCCCCAGAATAGAAGTCAGAGATATCTGTGCATTAGTTTTAAAATTCAAGTTGCCTAAGGGGTGCCTGGGTGGCTCAGTCAGTTAAGCAACCGACTTGGGCTCAGGTCAGGACCTCACAGTTCATGGGTTCAAGCCCCACGTCAAACTCTGTACTGGCAGCTTAGAGCCTGAAGCCTGCTTCAGATTCTGTGTCTCCCTCTCTCTCTGCCGTCCCCTACTCACACTCTGTCTCTCTCTCTCAAAAATAAATAAACATTAAAAAAATTTTTAAGTAAATAAAATTCAAATTGCCTATAAAAGTAGTGTGAAACTCTTTTCTTGGGAAGTTAGCTATTCACATAGTCATACGAATTAAAGAAAAAAAAAGTCCAAAGGAAAAACATTTTTAATTGAGGCTACTAAATTTCATATTTAAAGACAGTATAATACAAGCTTTGGTTACGAATAATATTACCCTTGAAAAATGTCTACCATATAATAACAATGGAAGCTCTCAAAAATAGGAGTAAAGTTCCTCATAAATGTGAAACCATCCATGAACAGGGATAAATTTAGACATATCTCTATTTGCTGTCGTCAAAAAAATAATGTTCATTTATAAGCACTTTAGTAAGTCACGGTGCAAGCGCTTTCTTATATTATCTTACTTAATTTTTACGCACCTTATGAGATTGTTGAGAGGTCACAGATATCAGACAGGCCAAGGCCCCTCACCAAGAGGGTTCCTGGCTTTGTGTGAGAAAGAATTCAAGAGCAAGCCCTTTATAGGGAAGGGACACAGATTTATTATACATAGAGGACTGGAACAACTTCACAAAGTGATCTCTCCTCCCAGATAAGAAAAAGGACCCCTGCTTTGCTTCTAACAAGGGTTTTATCAGTGTTTTGTTTTGTTTTTTAATTAGCTGACCATATAGGAAGGGGCATACTCTAACTTTGGGTTTATCACTTACATTGGGTGGTTAGTTTTTCCATTGTCTTAGGTTGTGGAATTACCCACAGGGAGATTGTTAACAATGTCCAGTCTTTGAGGCTTTTACTGCCACAGAGAGTGAGGTACTGTGGTTTTCTATGAGTTG